>NC_137287.1:119122500-121545000 GCF_054371585.1 Giraffa tippelskirchi | reverse complement strand
GGAAGCACAACATATCCCATATTATATATTAAAGTCGCTATGATGATGCCAAAGTTTTGTAACGCACTGAATTTTTAATTTTTCTCAAAACATCTGCCTATAATTCTGGCATTCCCACAATTATACTTGGAAAGTAACTAGAGAAATCCTCTCTCCTCCTCCATATACATACTACTTTGTTTAAAATGTTAAAATATTGAGTTTAGGGCATGTACAGATAAATGTTTCTGTATAAACCTAGGACCCAAACATGTTGTATGAGAGAAATCTGTACACTCTACGAAGCCTGGATGTTAAAGATAAGAGTTGTATTGAGAAAAGATTGCCTGGGGTGAGGCGAGATTGAAAATGCAAAACTCACCCCAACTGACTGGCACACAGAAGTGCCCAGTAAACTCTGGCCCTCAGTTATAACATAATGAAGCCACATGAGTTAAGGTAAGGAAAACTCTCTTGGCCTTTGCCTCCCTAAATTGGTGCGAGTCCCACAACAGACCTGGTTCTGGCATTGACAACTTCTGTTTTCTTCTTCTATTTCCTTTAAGCCTCAATGAAAGGGGTCCCAATGATAATCTTTTTTTTTTTCCTGATATTTCATTTTTATTATTTTTTTAATATAAATTTATTTATTTTAACTGGAGGCTAATTACTTTACAATGTTGTAGTGGTATGATATTCTTTAGTCTATTCTGCATCAAAGCAGTGAAATATCATCCGGGAAGTGCAGGAACTCCACCTTAGCCGAGATTTCTCAGAACCACAGCTATGCAGCTATCAAACAATGATACTCTGCTTATGAAACTTGATAGGGAAATCGCACGTAATGTTAGACCGTGGTGAAACGGCACACACGTTTAAGCAAGTGTTTCAGCTGTGTACATTTCTGCCTCTTTTCTTGCAAAATGACACAGAAAAGAAGTTGGCACTTTAATTCGGTTGAGGCAAAAGAAAAAGTTTCAACAGGCAGAGTTCAGCGCCCCTGAAAGATGATAAATGGGCCGGGTTATTTTCTGCCTCCCCATTGCTGAGCAAGTCAGGAATGGTGGGAGACAATCAGCTTGAGGCCTGGACAAAGCCAGGAGCCTTCCTCTCAACCAGCTTCCTTTCATCTTCTAACTAACAGGATTCCTTCTTGAATGTGTTTTTAACACCAGTTCTTCAAACAGGTCATGAATACCTCACAATCCTTTCTCCTTCCTTGACAGACATTTTGACTGTTGCCAGAAACTGCCTTTGATGTGTTCCTGTAAAGAATAACACGGACTTTCCTGTTTGTCTCAGAGCTACTGAACTGAAGCTTCCACTGCAAAGGACAAAATGATCTGTATTAAAAAAATACCAGCACACCTCTGCAAACACACACATGAACACACACACACACACACACACACACACACAACTTATAAACCCAGACCTGGCCTCCCCGGGGTTCAAATAGATCCTGTTGTTACCTTCTTGGTTGTTTTAATATGATTTTTCATCATACTTTCCCTAATCTCGGCTATCTGTATCTCAAAATAGTAACAGTAATTACCCAATCAGTCTCCCCCCTTTTCCTTCCACCCCTAGCTGAACTGGAGCGCCTCTGAGATTTCCCCACCAAACCTCTAAACCCATCTGAGGTTCGCTCATCTGTCTTTCTAAGTCAGCAGAAGAAAAAACACAGGAAGGCCGTGCCTTGAGCTATAAGGAATCCTGGACACCCCCCAGCCTGCGTCAGTATCTCCTGAGGAAACTTTTCAGAGTCAGAGGGCTGGGAAGAGAACTCGAGAGATCAAAAAGTCCTGAAAAACAAGGGCTCTCAGAAACTCAAGCTCACCGAATATTAAAAATGGAAAGAGCTGGAGCCATTGCTTGCCTCCTATCTTTTCTTATCTCAGTAAAGTGACTTCCATTATTTTCGTTTTTTCCTCTGCATCCCACAAGCTAGCCCTGTAAACCCGTGCTCATTCTTTCTCTATTGCCTTCACGATTTTTGTTTTACCTTAATACTGTCTGTTATTATTTACTTAATTTTTTTCAAAATTGATTTCCCATAGATTCATTTTCTTTTTTTCTTTCCCTTGGTTTCAGCAATGATACCCATGAAATCACAACTATAATGTACTTTTCTTTTTGAATACCCAGCAAATTAAAACCATAACTATTAAAAAATGCACACTTCTAATACCTAAAATTATCTTGTATGCAGCTGTCTTATGCATATAACAAGTTGGGAATTAAAGTTCTAGATCGGGGTCAGCAAATTTTGCTGTAAAAGGCCAAACAGTAAATAATTCTGGCTTTGCAAGCCAAGAGACAAAATCAAGAATCCAGTGGAGGTACTTATACAACATGAAAGGAAGTGGATTTCCACATCCTCGTCAAAAAATATAAAAGATCCACAAATCATAGATCCATTCTAGATCCACAAATCACAAAGAAACGGGAGATAGGCTGAATGTGTCTCAGGGGCCATAATTTGTCAATCTCTAGTACAGAATCAGCCTAACAATGCAGGAGGTGTAGGAGGCGCAGGTTTGATCCCTGGTTAGGAAAGAGCCCCGAGAGGAGGAAATGGCAACCCACTCTAATATTCTCGACTGGAAAAATCCTGGAAAAATGGACAGAGGAGCCTGGCGGGCTACAGTCCATGGCTCACAAAGAGTCGGACACAACCGAGCAACTGAGCATGCATACGTGGCTCAAAATCATGTGTCTGATATTTGTTTGAACCTTCTCTGAAATTTCTACAACATCATTACTGCTGTTGCTGTTGAGTCGCTAAGCTGTGTCTGACTCTTTTCCGATCCCAGGGACTATAGTCTGCAGGCTCCTCTGTCCATGGGATTTGCCAAAATACTGGAGTAGGTTGTCATGCCGTCCTCCGGGGGATCTTCCCGACTCAAGGACTGAACCCATGTCTCCTGCATTTGTAGGCAGATTCTTTGCCACTGAGCCACCAGGGAAGTCCTTATAACATCGAGTGGAACATAAAAGGACTTACAGGATGACTGTGAAATGAAATAGCTGAAGGTAAGCGCTTAACACACCACCTGGCACAAAGCAGTTAATAAATATAAGCTGTGTTTTCATCTTTGTCATCATCATCTTCTTCTCTCTCTTCATCAGGCTAGCTAGCCACTGAGTCCTTTCCCTGGTGCCCCGGAAGCACTCAGTATATGATGGATAGTTATTAATTCAACTGGTTGAAGCAGTACTTCTCAACCTTCTGTGCAGATCAAACTCAACTACAGCTTTCTTTCTTTTCTTTTTTTTTATGAACATGGCTGAGTCACCTCCCGAAATCCTGACTCTAAAATTCACTCAAAGGAACAAGCCGGGCACACCTGTTTTGTTTTGTTTTGTTTTTGAGAATTCTGGAGCAATTTTGATGATTCAAAACAGAAACCTGTGACTTAGAGCATAATCTGGAGGGCAGGGTCAGAAATTTCAACCCCCAGGTGGGCCCACTGCCTCTGCTCTAAGGTCACAAACAACTCAGCTAGTGCTCAGTGCCTTTATGAATAGTAAAGGCCATCTGTCAGTCAACAATGGATGTTTATTGAGCACCTATAATGTGCCAGCCCTTGAGCTAAGTGCTAGGGACACAGCAGAGAAGAAGAGACCCCAGAATACGACAGTCCTAATTCCTCACCTTCCATCCCATTGCCATGCCAGAGTCTTCTTCTCAGCCCTTTAAGCATCTTGCATCTTCAGTGTATATTGGCTCTGCCCCCTGAGAGCCTAATACCTTTTGTTGACTGCCATTCCCACAGCCTAAAAGGTGCTTAGCACCCAGTAGATCTGTTCAATAAAGCTCTGTTCTAACGGGGTAAACAGGGAACTCTGCACCCCTTAGCTGCACCCCAAGCTGATGGCCAGTGCAAGGCAGAGCATGTCCCCAGCCTCCTTGGTGTCAGAGTGAAGAATGAAGCATGTTTTCTGGTCCTGAAGCCTCTCTGCTCTTTAATCTGAAATCATTGCTTTAAGCCTCAGTTTATTCCTGTATAAAATTTCTAAAATGTTGTATTAAATTGAATGACGCTTAACGTGGGGACCATGTTTAATGAGCAGGAGCTCTGCTCTGTTGGTTTTCTCATCACCTGGAAATGAATAAACAAGAGATGGTTCTGGAAATTTTCTGACAATCCTTAGGGAGATCAGCTGAGGGCAAGTATTTAATAATACGCCTCTGCTAGTTCTCATTCTATAATATAGCCTGATGGCAAGCATCTGTTTGTTGGACAAATACTTCTTGAGCTTCTGCCATGTGCCTGATGCAATGCTGTGGTCTTGGGACATGGGGAAGGTGATGAGACCAGTCATGACTCCTGCCCTCATGGAACTTCCTGTTTGTGGGCAGGGGGCATGGAGGGAGACGGATGGGCCTCAGATAAACCAAGGGTCCTAAAATGCCAGTGCTGAAAAGGGCAAAGCAGTGGCATTCACAGTGCTTTCTGGCTAATGCTGGGGAGGAGGGGTGGGATTTGACACAGTCTTAAAAATCAAGGTAGGCTTGCTACAAAGAAATGTATAGTTGTATTATATATACACACACATATATAGAAAATCTTTGAGATGAGCTAATAGCCACAGATAGGACTGAGATGAAATCTTATAAACTTGAAATCATCTCAAATCTGATCATTAAAGGATTAGGGACTGGGATGCTTTTGCTGTTGGAGTGGTGGTAAAGAACCCACCTGCCAATGCAGGAGATGCAAGAGATGTGGGTTTGATCCCTGGGTTGGGAAGATCCCCTGGAGGAGGGCCTGGCAACCCACCCCAGTACTCTTGCCTGGAAAATTCGATGGACAGAGGAACCTGGAGGCTTATAGTACATGGGGCTGCAAAGAGTTGGACACGACTCAGCACGCATGCACACACACGTGCTTTTGCTATTACTGCCCAGGCCTAAGAGCATCCCCAGGCTTCATGGTCTGAGGCCCCTTGGGACTAGACATCTGAGGACCGCCTGTCCATGGGGGGATTGATACTGTGGGAGTTGTGATTGTCCCGGAGGTGATCAGTAAGAAGCTAGTGAGCAGGGCAGTGCTGAACCCGCTCAGGAGAGATGGGCCCCACAGTTGGGGGCAGATGAAGCTGGGGAGCGAGATCCCCTGCGGCGACGTTCGGGAGGAGGGCAGAATGAAGGAAGCAGCTGCCTGCTCGATGCCTCCTTTCTCCCAGGTCTACTAATTGTCTTCCGAAGACAATCTGGGTGACAAATATGGGCCCAAGAAACACTGCCCTTGTAAGCAATCCCAGCTGCTCCGACAAATGTCCCCAAACAGAGGTTGCACGCCTCCCCACGAGCCCATGCTTGAAGCTCAATTTAATTGCTCACCTCTGCAGCTTTAAATCAAAGGTGGCTCCTATTAAGTATAATTACCTTTGCCAGCAGCTTGTATAACACAGTGAGTGAGGGGCTACTAACCAGGAATGGCTTCTACAGAGCATTATATATGCCTTGGACTAAATCAGCAGGCCCCACAGCTTCAGATGCACATATAATTCAACCAGGAGCAAATGTATTCTGCAGGTAGAGAGCTGCACACACGCATAAACAAGGCGTTTCCTTCACATATGTCAGCAGCCTGGAGTCACCACTCCGCAGAAGAATCAACTAGAAGGCAAAAGGTTTCTCTGAACCTCGACTGTACAAGACACGCGGCTCTGGCAGTTTTTCTGCAAGAAGGCAAATTGCTATCCAACTGGTTAGTCTCTGAATGAGTCCCAGATCCAATGCAAGAAATCAGACCAACTCCAACTTTCTCAACCAAACGCCCACATTGTACCACCTTTCTCAGCCCTGGAAAGCGGGGAAGTCACACTCCTCCCAGCTGGCTTTGACACAGTCATTTCTCTCCCACTCAACCTCACCACATCTCTCATTCTTGACATACAAAAACATTTTTTTAAATCACGAGCATCTTTATCATTTCAGGCTCGTCAATTCGCATTTTGTCTAATTAATAAATAAATCAAACCCTGAAAGGAAATGAAAGTTGAGACGAACTTTTGGACCTAACCAAAAGAAGCCACAGTGAGCCAGATGAAGAACGTGGCGCTTTCAGTCCTGCAGCCTCTTCCCGGGGTTCCATCTCACCTCCGTTTCTGCTATATAGAAGCCTTTGTATTAAACTATGTGCCCAGAAGCATAAATGAAGACCTCAAAAAAATAGATCTCTCTCTCTCCAAAGATGTTATGCACTGCTGTTATAGCAGTCCTCAAACTGTTGACTTTCCCCTCTACAAACACCACATTAAATGCTCTGTAGCATTTACTGAGCACTCACTATGTACCAAGCATGCATGAAGCATACCATATACACAATGGATGCAATCTCTGTGGCAGCCCCACAGAGCATTAGGGGAAATTTTTTTTCAAAATTAAAAGACTAATGTTTGGAATAAACATTAGTTTATTAACAAACAGAAAATCTGTTATTAATAGATGTTAGATTATCAATAAACAAATAACTTGCCTAAGATCAGACAGAAAGTAAGGGCCTGGACTCAGTCTGTCGTATCATGAGGTCAGGTATGTGCAAAGCATCTGGGACAGTGCCTGGCAGGGAGTGGACTCTCAGGACATGTAACAAGTCTGGTCATTACTGTTTCAGGGAACAAAACAGAGAAAAGGTTGATTCCATCAAGGGTTACAGTGAGCAGTGATCAGAGTGGCCAACCTGAGGCAAATCTGGAAACCTTCACAGCAAGTCATTACTCACGAGAGCTGAGCAGAGGTTAGTGTGTGCAGGAAAGGAAGGACTTGGGCTCAGGAAGGATTAGTCAGGAAAGAAATCAGGGAACTAGCGCTTATGGAAATGTTCAGGGCTTCCTGGGATAAACAAGGCCCAGAAAAACTAACAAACACAGAAACAGAAATAAACTTGAGTCCCATCCATCCATTTATCCCTCCGTCCCTCCATCCATCCGTCCATCCATCCACCCATCCATCCGTCCATCCATCCACCCATCCATCCGTCCCTCCATCCATCCCTCATCCGTCCCTCCATCCCTCCATCCATCCACCCACCCATCCATCCCTCCATCCATCCAGCAATTCTAGGTACCCCATCTCTAACCTCTTAAGATAGGGGGCCTTATCTCATTCACCCCTGTAGCCTGGCACACAGCACAGGGTCTTGAAAATAATAGAAACTATTAAATATCTGTTGAAAGAATAAAAGGATGGCTCTCAAATAGATCCACTCCTTTCAGGGAATTTATCTTCTATGAATCAGTTCGATCTTTCCAACCCTCCTCCCTTCCATGCCTCCTTCGTATTATTCCTGGAATGAGATTTTTACCCTGGAAGATCTACACAGCAGCATCAGTGTTAGCTCAGCAAAGTTTAAAGCTCAAGCCCTTGCCCCACAAATTTTTCTTTGCTCCTCTGGAAGTCAAGCCTCTTATTTTTGCCATGTATTTCTCCCACTGAAAATTAAAACATCTCAGGCTCACAGATCGGTTTGCTGAGCGCATTATTTGTTACAGCTCTTGTTTTCATGATGCAAAAACAATAGGAAGTCCTTCCTCCCACTTTATTTTTTTTTAAAATTTCTTTAATAAAGTTGGAAATGTCCTTTGCTACTGTTTCATTTGCAGGGAGGACTCCCCATTAACTTGTCCAATTCCTTCCCTCCACCGCAGGAGAGCAGTGTGAAGTACGTGCCTGAGAATTCAGATTGGATTTACAAACCAGTATTCTTGTTTACTTGTCAGAGCGCTGTGGCAGATTTAGAAGTTAAAGCAAAGTACAAAACTCTTCTTGTGGAGTGGGTGCTCAGGGGACTGTGGTCTAAAATGAAAATCAGATCGTTGCTCAAAAAAGGGGGAAGAAAACCCTCACACAGTGCATTGTAACACGTTTGAAAACATCTCCGTGTTCCTTAAATGTTCTGCTAAGAGTGCTAACAGGTCAGTCCACAGGAAATGCAAGAATACGTTATATTTTAATCAGGGCACATAAAACACCGTCTAGAATGTTATGTCGCCCGGGGGAAATGCAGTGAGCAGGGAACACTTACAAACTCCAGGTCAGTCTCCCCATTACATCACTGTGAAAAAAAGAAATTTATGAGGTTAAATTATACGGATGTTATATATTGGAACTGTTAGCCCATTCCCAAATGAGAATGTTGGCTGAAATAGCCAGATTCCCTGAGAGAAATTTCTTAAGGCCTTCTATTATGGATGTTTTTATGGTAACTTGCCACAAAAAAGTGAAGACTTATTCATTCTTCGAAGATAATGAAATGAATAAAAAGAAAGATGTCTACCCAAAAAACAAAGTCCAAATTCCAATAGAGACGGCACCTAAAAGAGTTACGTATATTATTCTTCTCCAGAGATGAGAATACGGAAGTTATTTTGTGGAACTTACTCATGATTTATTTGATCTATTTCTCATCTAAGTGATTGGAAACACAGATGTTGACGCTATAACTTTGCTTCCAGTAAATAATTCCTCAAAGGACTCACATTTGTTTAACCTTAGTCACAAGATGATAAAACTTATTAAACATTTATGGAAGCAGCAACACAATTTTGTTGGTTTATGTCTTTGGCAAGTTTAGAAACTCATATCCCCAACTTTCCCACCTCCCTTTCACCTCTCTAAAAGAAAAATATCTTTGAGGAAGTTACTGTACCTGAATTATGAAGCCCCCCCACCCCCTTTATTCCTCCATTTGCGGCTGCAGTTTGACAGTAAACAGAAGGGCTGCCACGCTGATCTCAGAGAACAATAATTAAACCAAAGGGACAGCAGACAAGGTGCTCCCATGGGGCCGACAGAGGAAGAATAAAAACCTCGCCAGGGAACTGTTTTCTCATGATTGCGAGCCTGCTTCTGAGACAAGCAAACACCCACACGTGTGACGTGCGTGCATCCCAAGAACCTACTCCATTCAGTCCTGCGGACGTAAATAACCTGGGCATCTCAATATCCCAAAGACCCCAGGAATCTTGAGCAAAGTTTTTCATCCATTCAGTCACTCATTCATTCAACAAAACACCTACTGTGCTTCAGCTACAGCCAGTGAAATTGTCCCCACGATTTGAAAGATTTGTCAGTTCCTGACATGACATATGGAGACAAGGAGACAGCAACCACGGCTGGTACAGAGCCTGCTTCCTGGCATCACCCGTCACTTCCACCTTTCCTACTGAGAGCCGACTTTGCCTCTGCGGGGAACACCCAGGGTAACTACGGCTCTGTTTTCCTCTCACCTTGAGCTCTAACTCAGGGGGGCAGGGGCAGTGCAGCACAGGTTACCCTGGGGAAATACACCGTGACACCGACCGCATGTTCACAGGGAAAATCCTGAAGAGCTTTGTGGTGATCACATTAGCGGCTTAGCCTTAGCATGGACATATGCCTAGATACATGGGCTTATTCTGGGCTTCCCTGGTGGCTCAGTGGTAAAGAATCCACCTGCCAATGGAAGAGACGTGGGTTCGATCCCAGGGTAGGGAAGATCCCCTGGAGAAGGAAATAGCGACCCACTCCCCTACTCCGGTATTCTCGCCTAGGAAATCTCATGGGCAGAGGAGCCTGGCGGGCTACAGTCCATGGGGTCACAAGAGTCAGACACGACTCAGGACGACAACATATGCATATACTATGTCCACAACAGATACAAAATTCGCAAATAATAAGGATGTCTCACTTTTGCCGCACCAGACACACACATTAATACCCACAACATACGTAATCCAGATGTACATGAAACACACATCCACAACACGTATAATGTGCACAAATTTACAGCTCAGACTCACAATAAAACAGATCCTCAGAGCGTAAACACGAGGAATATGTTCTAAGGATGATGCTGTTCTTGGCTGTGAAAAGCATCTGGTACCACACGGACCTTCTAAATCCTGTCTTATTAATACATCTGTCCCCAGGACTGCCCAGTATGCCTCAGTATGTGCTTGCTAAACTGCTTACACCATAGTGTAACTGTTTGACATGTGAAACTGCAGGGCTGACTATTGTCAATAATTCAGCTTATAACATGGACAAACAAAATCCTTTCCCGGCCCCACCCATGAGTGCTCAGTACCTCCTGGAGCTTCAGCATTAGTAAGGCAAGAGCTGTCCAGCTATGAAGCTTCATCATTACACACTGAGGACAAAGGCAATTTCTTTTAGGCTATTCATGCTTTTTTTTTCTTTTCCCCAACTTCTCTCCAGACCCTACCCCACCCCACTTCAAAGAGGCAAATGACAGTTTTCTTGACATTACTAGGATTCAAGCCGTGTTGATGTCTGTCTCATTCATTATTAAGATTATTGACATATTTTATGTTCAGTTTACTTACTTTAAGCAGACATTTAGCAAACGTCTACTAGATGCAAATTAGCTAGCTAAATTTTTGGTTAGAGAATATATACTTCAGTAAAGACACCAAGAATGCTCAAAATATGAAATATTATCTGTTTAAATGACATTTGTTTTTCTCAACTGATTCTCTTGCTAAATGCAGTAAAATTCTCACAACTGTTAGTCTCTTCATAAATTACTTGAGACAATGGTAAAAATTCCCAAGAATATTCATTACAGGATTGTGTGTAATAGTGAAAACTTTAAAATATGCTAAATGTCTATTAACAAAGGAATGATAAATTAGTAAAATTGTACATGCTTATGGTGCAACATTATAAAACATTTTAAAAAAGAATTAGTTATATCGATTTTCTTAAATCTATAATCTCTTTCTCTCTCTCTCTTTTTCCTACCTCCATACTTGCACACTTGGATAGCGACTCAAACATAAAGTAAAAAAAAAAGAAAAAAAATTAAATATAGTGTGAAACTATCTATACATCTCAATAAATCTGAAAGAAAAAATTTATTTTTAATTGAGAAATAAAAAAATTTTAATTGAAAGCAAACGTGTAGCTAATAAATTAAATCATATTAAAAATGGAAACAAAGAAAACATTGTAAACATATAAAAAAGAAGAATGCGCCTACCTACACACATGCAGGCGACAACCAATACTGTAAGAAACAAGACGCACACGCCAAGCTCTCCATGGCGCAGAGGGGAGAGCAATCACAGTTGACAAACACCTGTTATGCACCAAGCAGTGTTCTAAGTACTTGTAATAATAAGTGCCAACTTTTTAAAACCTCATAATAGTGAAGTAAGCACCCTCCTTATACTCATTTTACAGGACTGAGGTGCAGAGATTTTAAGTTTGCTTTTCCAAGGGAACAACTTTATTTGTACAGTTTAATGCCTTTATATCTGAAATTTACTGATCAAGTGAAATAAGCTCAGGTTATTGACAGTCCTCTCCTCTATTCCATCTGATTGATTACTCCCATCCAGTATTCATACATTAAAGACAATAAAATAGGATGATAATTTTATTCTATTTCTCATTAAAATAACTTGAAATCAAATGGTGAGGCAGTTTGCCAAACTTTATATTTTTACAAAGGTTTGTTCCAAAATGTCATCCATATTAAAAAATACAAAAAGAAACCACCATTAACTAAAAACAATCGTTGACATTTTCTCAAGAATGATTCCATCATGATTTCTGCTGTAAGCAACATTTTTCCCTCTGGGACCTGACCCCTAGAATTTCACGATCGTCTCTTTTTTTTCCCCACATTATTCAGAGTACCCCCTTAAATGTCACCTATAATTAAATACTTACAAGTAAGAAACACCTTTACAGACCCTGATCATAAATATTACGAGGGACTCTAAAGGGAAATCTGTGAGGGTAGCTTCCCGTTTGCTAAAATAAATAATAGGGTAGCGTCACTGCATGTGTTCTGTATTTTTGATGGCCAGGAAGAGTCATGGAGCCTACAAGAGATTTATGGGGAACAGATGAGTAGTGTCTGACTTCAGGACACATCTTCAAGGATGCTGCAGGAAGTGGGTGAGCACGATTCCTCACTGAGCCACCCCAGATGGACTGAGCTGGGATTTTCATGTTTTCTTTTTTTTTTTTACTTCTGTTTAATAAAACAGAAATGGACTTACAAAAATGCTGTTGTATAAAGCTCAAGAGGTTCCAAACTTTTTTGTTTGTTTTTTAATCTTCGTAGGCTCAACTTTTAAATGGCGTTTAGGTCTTTAGATAAGGATGATTCTTTCTGTGTCATCTCTTTCTTTCCCCACAACTGGCAGACTTCAGTCTTGAGGAACCCCTCGATTTTAGTTCATGCCCTTGGTCTGCACATAGGTATATACTAGACTACAAATGTTTATTTAGGTGACTCTTTGCTATTAAGCATTAAATACTGTGAGAAGTAACAAAACATCGTGCCTGAGTACTTGGGTTCTGATAGGCAGACCCAGGTTTCAGCATTTTATTTAAAAGCTTGTGTTATCTTCAAGTTACTTGAAATTTCCAGAACTTAATTTCCTCGTCTATTCAATGGGCCAATAATAATAATATCCAGCTCCCGGGATGTTGCACGGAGAGACTTTTATGTAAACGACTTGTATGTAGTCAATGCGGGGTAAATAGTAACCACTTAGTGCAGATTTGTGGTTTGTGTTATCCAAGTCAGTCGAGGGTAGGCAGTGTATGATGACGACCATGGGCTTCCCTGTTGGCTCAGTTGGTCAAGAATCTGCCTGCAATGCAAGAGACCCAGGTTCGATCCCTGGGTGAGGAAGAGTCCTTAGGGAAGGAAATAGCAACCCACTCCAGTATTCTTGCCTGGGAAATCTCATGGACAGAGGAGCCTGGTGAGCTACAATCCACAGGGTCGCAAAGAGTCAGATATGACTTAGCGACTAAACCAAACCAAACCATGACTTAGCAATGAAACGAAACCATATATATATATATATTTGTATATCTATGTATAAGCATTTTCTTCATCATTGCTGCCATCATCATTTTTATCACAATCACAGGCACAGGTGCTAGACAGAAGGGGCTTGGAAGTCTGATTACTGGGAAGAATCAAGGAAAGAACAGAGAGGGAATGGATCAGGGAGAAAAAAGAGGTAATGCTGAAGAGGGCATGAGAATATGTGAAAGATAACAAGAAAGTGAAGGAGGTTTCAAAGAACAAAGCAAGGTTTTCTGTCCTTTTAGCCAAGAATTCCCAAGATTTCAGACAGTATAATAAATAAAGAACCGGGTCTAGGAGATTCTTTTTCTTTCTTTCTTGTCTCTTTACTTTGGTACCCGGGGTGTCAGCCGGCTCCCAAGCAGATGGAGTCCTTGCTATATATTCTGTTGGACTATCTCCTTCTTGACTGAGGAGTTCTCTGGACTCTGATGTTTTGTGTCGTGACCAGATAGACTAGTGCATAAATGGGCATGTTTTCCTGTTGAAACACATTAGGGAAAATTGTCCTCATCATTTCTAAAAGTATAGGCCATTGTCAAGAGAAAGGGAGAGTGAAAAAGAGAGACTACTTATATTTTTTCCATTGACTAAAAGCCAAAAGTGAAAACGGACCCTAGAAATAATTCTTAAGTGTATAAATGCTTTGGCATTTGAAGTTGAGAGACAGAGAGCATTTAGAAAAAGACAAAGGAGAACAAGGACAAGAAGGAGGAGGAGAGAACTCAGATATTTTCCCCTAGATCCTGTAGTTCAAAGCCTTAGTGCGTGCCTAACATTGATTCATGGGCCTCAACTCCACCCTATGGACTCAGAACCACCAGGCTCTGGTCTGGGAATCTGTAGGTCTGCATTTTAACACACTTTCCAAGTGAGGAGGATACTAAATAAAAGTGGAGAACCACTGCTCTATTCCAGATGCAAAACCAGAGCACTATTCCCTGTCCTTCCATACTTGCAAAATTTCCCAGGCCAGCAAACACTTTCCAGAGCTTTTCTCTGATATCCTGGGAGGGGAAGTTCCTTCTGATTTTTAAAGTTTTTGAAGTACTCATGAAAGCCTCTGTTTTCTGGGCGTTTCTCTGACCTGAGTGTGACTTGGCAACTGCAGCTCGCAGCTGGTTCGTGAATCCCTGCGCTGCTGAGGCCCTGGGCGTCCGTGGAGTTCTCATGGTTAGCCAGTCCGCCCCATCCTCACAGCCTGGGTAATACCCGCCCCCCAACCACTACTTTCTTTATAACAATTCCCTCTTTTATTTACTGAAATAATCTTATATAACAATGAAAACTTATGTCAGTACAGTCTGTGGAAAGTCAGTCACATTTGCCATAAGTGATGGCAATCGGACAGTGAAAAATCCAAGTGTTAATATTTTATTATTCACTGTTGCTCATGATAGTCTCTGAATTTGTGGGATAAACAAATGGGAGAGAGGTATTTAAGGCAGGCTAACACCAAGGGAGAATTGCTTCTTGATTAAATCAGAGGATTTGAACCAGTATTGAACAAGTGATACTGTTTTCACTTCTTGCCTTCCTGCTACTTAAAACTGTCTACGTCCCCAGTGGTCCGACAGCGCATCAGGGGGCAACTCTGGACGGGCTTCCCAGGTGGCGCTAGTGGTAAAGAACTTGCCCACCAATGCGATGCGGGAGACGTAAGAGACACAAGGTCGATCCCCGGGTTGGGAAGATCCCCTGGAGGAGGGCCTGGCAACCCACTCCATTATTCTTCCCTGGAGAATCCCACGGACAGAGGAGCCTGGCGGGCTGCAGTCCACAGGGTCAGAGAGTCGGACACGACTGAAGCAACTTGGCACTGGTTTTGAAACCGTTTAGAGATGGGCTTTGCTTTCCTCGTGAAAACATGGTATATGGCACACTAGGACGCTTAGGCAGAGGAGACAGTCATTAGGAGTCTCCACTGCTGAGGAAATGGCGATTCCAGTTAATCTCTACTTTCCTGCTTCCCAGAGATGCACCTTTATTTATCTCCTTGGGCTTTTTCACTTTAATGCCTAATAATCACATCACCATCATTCATTCTTTCCAACCATATTTATTGAGCACCAACTCTGCCAGGCTTTGTGGACACAAAGCAAATAAGATGTAAGATCCCTTCAAGGTCATAAGCTCAGAGTCATGGTGACAATTTTAGTAACTTATCATTCATAGAGAACTCACTGTGTACAAGGCACGGTTCTGAGTGCTTTGCAAGTGTTCAGACTTCACTTCTCCCAAGCACGCAAGAGGGAGTTTCCATTATCTCTACCAATAAGGAAATCTAGGCATGGAGACAATTATTAACTTGTTAATGCAGTGACTAAATTTCCTTGACCCTGCCCCAGGTACCGCCACGTACTAAGCATGTTACCTGATTTATCTCAATGAATCCTTGTAAAAACACAGTAAGATCAGTCCTTCTAGCAGGTCTGTTTTGTAAGTGAGGAAATTGAAAGTTTGGGAGGTAGAGGTACCTGAGGTCACACAGCAAGGACATAACTGACGGGAAAGAAATGGAAGCCCCGACTGTCTGACCCCAGGGTCCACCCCGTTGCCCTGACACTGTATTTGTCTGATGGGATGGGGAGATACAACTCCACGACTCCATGAAATTTATTGGGAAGAGACTAGCTTCCCCCTGCACAGTCATTTCTAGAATCAAGGCAGCTCCAATTTCCTTTCTTCCCACTGTGGCTCTGAAAATGGTAGACTGACACTTTTCAGTAAGAACCTTATGTACAACTACAGGAGAGAAGCAAAAGAAAGAATTCAAGAAGATAAAAGGATAAATATAGTTAAGTTTTCATATACAGTTTTCAGTATACTCTTTTTCACTCACACCCACCTGCAATTTTCTGCATATCTTGTCTATCTTTGGACCAAGTTTTCCATCTTCTCCCCCATCAGTCCGGTCCAAATCATCACCAGGTTTTGACTAGATTGATAGGAGCCTCCAAAGTGGTCAATTTGCTTACAACCTTTGTGTGCATTAGTGCTCAGTCGTCTCCAACTCTTTGGGAACCCATAGACTATAGCCCACCAGGCTCCTCTGTCCATGGAATTCTCCTGGCAAAGAATACTGGAGTGGGTAGCCATGCCTTTCTCCAGGGGATCTTCCCGACACAGGGATGGAACCCGGGTCTTCTGCATTGCAGGCGGATTCTTTACCACTGAGCCACCTGCGCTTGCAGCCTTGCTCCCTGAGAAATAGTATGGCAGCAGCATGATCCTGTAAAAGCCTCAGTCAAAACCCATCTCGCGCAGCGCCCTCGCCCTCCGAGGCTTCCCATTCAGTTAGAACCTTGGCTTCGTCTGCGACATCTCGGTCCTCGGGGACCTTGGCGTCCGTCTAACCTTGCGGCCCCACTGTTCGCCCACTCTCCCTCAGCTCCAGCCACCCCGGACCCCTTGTTGCTCCTGCAGATCCTGCAGCAGCTCCAGCCCCCCGACTTCTCCTGCCCCCAGACCCAGCTTTCCCAGAGAATCACCTTGCGCTCTCTGCCACCTTCCTAGAACCGAGAGCCACATCCCCTGCACGGATGGGAGGGGCCTATGCTGATGGTCCTATCTAAGATGGCTCATCCTCCTGGGACACGGGACCCCTCGCCCTCCATTAATTCTCTCTGTTGCACACCCCACTTCCCGACACGAGGTGACCAGCCTCCGCTTGCTTGTTTGGGACCCATCTGCCACACAAATGTAAGCCTCAAGAAGGCAGGCCTTTTGTCAAATTTTAACTCCAGCCTCTAGTTCCAGCACCTTCCACAGGACCTGTACACAGCAGACCTTCAATGCATCGGTTAAATAAAGGTCCTAAGGAAGGCAGAAAAATTCCCCATAATTTAGGCTAACCCCAGGCTCTTTGTCCTAAGATATTCCTTAACAGGCACCAGCCAATCTCCCTTCTTTCTTCTGCCAGGCACTTATCTGCAGGTGACAATTAAAAAGTGAAGAAGGCGTTACCAGGAAACAGCCTATAGCCTTCTCCCATTAGCTTAACAACCCCTAAGCTTCGATGCCTTAGGGGATGAGCGCAGGGTTCCAATGGGGGAGGGGAAGACGCCCAACTCTGCGAGGCTGGGAGCACTTGGGAGCTGCCGGCAGGAAATCCCAGCACCTGGGGAACAGAGAGAGAGACAGAGAGAAAGAGAGAGTAGAGAGAGAGAGAGAGAGTAGAGAGAGAGAGAGAGTAGAGAGAGAGACAGAGAGAGAGAGATGTCTGGGGTCCAAAAGGAGAATCCCCAGCCCCTTTGCCTCCACCAGAGTCTGGACTTAAGAAGGAAGTCTACCAATCCAGAGTATCAGCAAGCACTCTCTATAAGATAAAGAAACAGTATTTACTGTGAAAAAGGTGAATCACTGCTTGTCAACTGAAGCCAGAGGATGTCATGATGAACAAAACAGAAGCTTCTCAGTAAAATCACCATCTTTTTGTCATTAGCATTTCCTACACTAATAAATATTCAAAGTGCAGCTATGATCGTGACTGGTACAGAGGTCTGCCAAAAAATTTCAGAGGTGTAAAAGAGATCCTTATACTCGAAATTAATTAATTAGTATACAAAGTAATATGCTAATTAAAGTATTTATTCATTTACTTATTTATAGCCTCATGTATTCATTCGTCAGGAAATATTTATTTAGTGCCTAATAAATACAAGGACTAATTCAAGTGCCTAGAAATCTCCCAGAATTCCTACAGAAAACAAAACATAAATTCATGTACGGAGAAGATGTCATGTAAGTGCCAGAGATCGCACAGGGGTGTCACTGGCATCACACTGTCTAATCATCCTAGCCACAGCGTGAGGTGAGCAACACCACGCCTCCATCCGCCAGGTGGGGAGATTGAGGCGCAGCAAGGTTAAGGGACTCCCCTTGGAGCCCACTGGTGGCCAGTTAAGTAAGGAGGAGCTGCAGCGGATCCCAGGTTTGCTTCGGTTTTAATATTTCTTGTTCCTTCCATAGCCTCATAGATGCCATCCATCCTCATACCTGTCAATTCCTCCCTAAAGTCTAGGCATGTGTTTTTACCTTCAGGTGTCACTCCTATCAGGCCTCCCTGGTGGCTCAGAAGGTAGAGAATGTGCCTGCAATGCAGAAGACCTGGGTTCGATCCTTGGGTTGGGAAAATGCCCTGGAGAAGGGAATGACTACCCACCCCAGTGTTCCCACCTGGAGAATCCCATGGACAGAGGAGCCTGGTATCATCCTAAGCATCCTAGTCACCATCACTGAGGGGCCAAGTAAGTAGATTGAATGGATGAACACACCGAAGTCATCACCACCTTTGAAATATAAACAAGTACCCCTGTTCTACTAATAACCCAGTCAGATGGCATCACTCCACCACATGAACCCCTCCAGAGACTCACTGGAAAAGACCCTGATGGGAAAGATTGAAGGCGGGAGGAGAAGGGGAGGACAGAGGATGAGATGGTTGGATGGCATCACTGACGCGATAGACCTGAGTTTGAGCAAACTCTGGGAGATGGTGAAGGACAGGGGAGTCTGGTGTGCTGCGGTCCATGGGGTCACAGAGAGTTGGGCGTGACTTGGCGACTGAGCAAGGACAACAAGGGTGCTGTCACGCTTAGATTCAGGTCTAGGAGGCTATGCAGGGTCTGTCCTGCCTCTTTCTCCTCCTCCTCCCCTGCCACTCTCCCTGGTCTTCACCGGCTCCAGGCACAGCGGCCTCCTACGTATTTCTCAGGTGTACGAGAGATTTCCGACCTTGGGTTTTTACTGCCTCATCTGCCTGGAAGGCTTCTCCCAGATCTGGGCATGGCTAGCTCCTCGCCTTCTGATCAAATGTCACCACCCAACCACTTTCCACAAAACAGCAACTCTCCATCCCTCTCGAGTCCACTCACTCCAATTCATTTTTTTTTTGAAATGCCATTAAGGACTATTTAATATTATATATTTATTTATTCATTAGCTTTTTGGCTTCACCCCCAAGAAAATTTGCTGGGATTTTCCCTACTGCCACTATTCCGGTGCCAGGATCAATGCCTGGCTCATAGTAGGTGAACAGTCAACTGCTGTGGGGTGGATGAACACATGAACGCAAATATACACACACGAAGAGGAAGTTCCGGCTTCATAAACAGTGGACGGTCCTAAGATTCCAGCTGGGGAGGCCATGGAGGGCAACATCCTCTGTCAGTGTTCGCAGGGTCCACCCCACTGCCAGGTTTAGACATCACAACAGATGCCCCGGAAGAAGAATAGGAACTGGGGGTCCTTCACTGGCAAATTACTGTGGCTCTTCCAGGTAAAGTACCACAGCGGATCAAGTGCCTGGGTCTTGGAAGCGGAAAGTTTCAGATCAACTCGGCCACTGCACGACGGTGGATGAATTGCTCTACAGGTTACTCAGATCCCCGTCAGGAAAATAAAGATACTGTTCTAGCCTCTAACTCAGGAATGTTCTAGGACTCCGCTCAAAGTTTCCCGCCCCTGGCAGGCCTCCTCTGACCACCCACACGAATGTTGCCCCATCCTGTTCTTTCATAAAATATTGTCATCGTAGAGCTTTCTTCCATGTGAAAGTTATCTTTTCTCTTTGTTAAATTCCTTGCATATTCTCTGGGTTCCGCCAACTGGAGGGTAAGATCCCCAGGGATCATCCCCATCCTAATAACCCTGAAGATCCCAGTGACCCGAACAGGACCGGGCACACAGTAAGAACTCCAGAAATAACTGCCGCTTGAAGGAATGATTGTAAAATTCATAAAACGCCTGCTAAAATGCCTGGCATATAATAAACACTTAGGTAGGGACAAATATCATTATTACAGGTGTTATATTTGTTGTTGCTAGGGCTATAATTACTATTCCTTGGGATATAATTTTTTTTTTTTTTTTTTGAGCTGGGACAGGGTTCCAACCCGTTCAGCACGAATCTTTCTCAGAAAAGGCTGAAACACGACTGAGTGATTATATTCCAGTTTTAAAAATCAAAAGGCACCCACGTCTGATGTCTTTTGAGCCCTGAACCTCTGGTGCCTTGACAACTGGCAGGTTGCTCATTTCCCTTCTGGTACATATTTTTCATGGTCTGTTGTTTTCAGACAAAGATACAGCGACTCTGTTAGGTGTGGCCCCAAGCAGTTTTGATGCATTTGTATCATCCTTTCCAAAATCCTGAGTCTGAAGAAGAACTATGATTCCACTTCATGGATCACAGCCCTGTCATGGCAATGGGACTTGCGTAACTCAATGAAGCTACGAGCCATGTTGCGTAGGGCCACCCAAGATGGATGGGTCATAGTGGAGAGTTCTGGCAAAATGTGATCCACTGGAGAAGGGAATGGCAAACACTTCAGTATTCTCGCCCCAAGAACCCCAGGAACAGTATGAAAAGGCAGAAACATGTGACAGCGGAAGATGAGCGCCCTCAGGTCAGAAGGTGTCTGATATGCTACTGGAGTGGAGGTTCTTGGCCCTGACTTGTAGGATGGACAATTTGGGGAGATCTGAGCAACTGGTCCAAACAGAAACCTCCAACAAAGCAGACCTAAGGATCTGAACTTGGGTTAGCCTGGCTCCTGAACTCACACTCTGATTCTCCAGAGTGAGAGTATCTCTGAGCTTGCCCGGGGCCCCTTAACTAGGGTGGGAGAGCTGTAAGCAGAACCAAGTCATCTCCTTCTACTCCTCAGTTCCTTCCACAGCCTACACCTAATCCCGAGGGGGAAAACAAGAAGGGCACAGCCACATGCCAACTTTCTAACAAAGGAAGATAGCTAAAGGCAACTCTGATATAAAATGTGCTTATATAGCTTTTCATTTTGGCATTTTTTTTCTGTACCAAGTGGTACCAAACACAGAATAGATTTAACTCTTCTCTACAGCATCATCTTGGCCCAGAAGCGATTTGTATCTCCCTGGGGTTAAAAGAGAGAAGCTTCTAAATACATAGAAAAGTCTAAGCATCTGATAAATGGAAGTGATTTAAAGTCAGCCCCTTGCAGTTTATATAGAAATATGTACATGCTGCTGCTTCTGCTCATACAAATCTCCGCTACAGAATACCTTGACCTTCTGTCTTCTTTTTGAATCTCCCACGTCACCAACAGCCAGATTTCATGGATGTTTTTCATGACGCAGTAAAACATTTAAGGAAGTTCCTTCCAGATCCATTACAAACAGTATGGCCGCTGCCAACTCTGTTTTTATCTCATTCTGCCCCTCGTAGCTATTTTCATTAAAAACAATAACTATGTTCTGCTCACCTTAATACCTAAACTGTATAATTTCCACAGAAATGACTTGGATGTAGCTTGAAGAAGAAAGCTCAGAGGTGATTCCAGAGTATTCACTCAGCTCTGAAAGCACTCAACTAATTAAGACCAGTGATCTTTAATTTTTGTACTGAAAAAAACTGCAGAATGCTGGCTTTTTAAAAAATCCACCTTACCATCTAGCAGCTTTATAGAAACACACGGTTTTTCCTTCAGCATAAATGGACACTACAGCTTTTCAATTAAATTAGTCTTTGGAGAGACATGCAAAAGAGCTAAAAAGCTCCTTAAAAATCTTTCCTGCTTCACTGCTCCTCCTGTGCTGGGGGAGATGTGTACTTACGATGCAATGCTATTTTCTTCTTACCCTGCCGAGACAAAGTTTTCAATCTTGAACCCTGAACTGGCTATGTTATAGAGCTTGTGGAGGTTTTGCTTTTAGTTTTCAAGCCCACATTCGGTTTTCTAAAACTATTTTGAGAAAGGGGGTATACATTACAATGTCCTATGTCTTTGTACATCCAGAGAGAGCTTTGTTAGACCCTGTTTCAGGTCGGGTAGTAGGTAGAGGGATATTGAAACTATTTTTTAAATTAACACAAATGGAAAGGAAACTCTTATTTAGATGAGCAAAATTCAAGACAAATACTTTCAAATAGGATCCAGGTATGTTTTTTCCCCATGTAATTTCTCTAAGCTCATTATCTCTAAAACTTTTGCGTTGTGCATTTCCTGTTGTTAAGCATAGCTAAATAATACTGATATATTCACAACAGGATTAGCTAGCCATGCATCCTGAATTTTAATTTTTCAAATTTTTTTTAACATTTCAGGCATTGCTTTGGCATCACAAAATGTTTGAGAATATGCCCAGAGGACATCCTTCTCCTTGGAGGGAAAGCGAAAGACTGAGAGGGGCAACAGCTGGCAACTCCACTGGCCACTTGAATGGCTTTCGAACCCCTCCAAAGTCTTGACTCATTTCATCCATGGAGTCTGCTTTGGAAACAAATACATCAGCACCCCCCACCTGCATCTCACATTTCTCTTCTGCCAGGTCACGTATGTATATTTATAATATCTTCGGAAAGGACCCGAGTCCGATAGTCACCCTCTGACAAAACAAGTCATGCAAACATGGCCATGCCACTGAAGATGCTCCAGATGCACCTACAGCCTACACCGGGCCCTCTGACTCTGTAGACAGAGTCCAAAAGTCAGATTTGGGCTCTAAAGTCTCTAATTTTTATTAGTATTTCTTAAAGACCCAGTGTATCTTGAAATCGACTTTCACATGCTAAACATATCCCTTCTACTGAAAAAAAAAAAAAGTTCCTAAAACAAGTGATTGACACGTCAGTAGCAGGGAAAAAAATTATAAATCCAGTGAAAACAGTGTAGTATATAGAGGCCTGTGATAGAGTGTGTTCTCCCTGCAGCATCCAGGTAATCAAGCAGTCTCAACAAGCTTTTTCTTATGTGGTTAGAATGACTAAGCTCATTCATAACCGTAGAGCTGCTTGCCAAAGGTCACCCTAAGGAACAGGAGAATTTCTAACTTTCACTGGAACTTAGGAAACTTAAAATAATTGTAAAAATACACATTGTTACAAATTACTGAAAAATAGATTTTAAAAAAACCTCTTCCAGGGTGAGGAGGTTCTAGGAAGGTAGAAGGATGAGATCTCTCTGATAACAGACTAGAGAGAAGACTTTCTGTTTTTACCCCAACATTAGAAAATGAAAATAAATTTCTCCCAAAGGAATAAAAATAAAGCAACGTTCTCAACTTGCAAAGCAACAGAATTATTTGTGTTCCGAGCTTCTTTTAATACAACTGTGATTTTTTTTTATAAAAGTCGCTCAATTTGATTGTAATTAAATATGTAATGAAAAAGCACTGCTTCAGGGAAGCGATGCAAGACACTCTCTGTTAGTTTAATGCATTTCCAACTGACTTTGCAACAAACGAAAATGATACTCTGTGTATGCCTGGTCTTAATATAGAATTTGTTAGGCAATTTTGTGTTTTTTAAAGGGGTCTTGGGTGGATACAGACATTGCCTTTGAAATAGGGGCTGAGTCTTCCTAGACCATGACATACCTAAACAAAATTGATGGTACAATCCAGAGATGGAAAGGAAGCCACTCTGGACATTTAACTCGTGTCAGCTAATTACGGACCCAGCATAAACATGAACAGGGCCTAGGTTTTCCTCCTGGCTGATTTCCCTAAGCTCAGCTGCAGTGATGAGCAGAAGTGCCTCATTTCAATGGCCTTAAATAATGCCAGGCTCTGTGCCCCCTTAAAACCTGCTCAATCAAGAGTACAACTCCCAAGATAAATAGATCAACCCAGGTATTATCCAGTTGGAGAGATTCCGTCAAATGAGTGAGAAGTCAGCTGGGATGAAATGAAAACATAAGCCTTTATTGGAGAAGGTGACAAAAGGCAAGATGCTTCTAGGGACAGAACTGCTAAAGATGCCTAGGAGGTATTTGTTGGGCGTGAAGGGTTCCTGAACGCTGGCAATAGAGTCGAGGAGACTGGGAGAAAAAGAAATGTAAGATGGTTGAAAAATAAACGCACAGTGTTTCTAAGGGATGCGTCTACCCTTCTCAGAAGTGGCCTTTGATTTCCAACCCCCAAGCCAAAAGAAGATTTTTCTTGTCCAGAAGTTTCTCCTGCCCCCTCCTTACCTGGCTTCCACTAGAACTCCCTGTCACTTGCAATCTGCTGATTAGGGTTAATGTATTGTGTCCTGATATGGCAGATTAAAAATGAAATCAATAAATGCCTAAAACAAATGGGCTTTTGAGCTGTCCCATTCAATCTGAGTCTTTAAGGGTGAGGTGAGAGGAAGGAGAAGGGGATCGGGAGGGCAGGGGGAGAAGGACCAGTGAAACCATCAATTTCCACCCAAAACACTGTGTGGAGAGTGTGATTTCAAGGTACCTGTCCTTTCTTTTTTCAGGGATCTGCCTTAAATAACAAGAATAGCCTGAACAGTTCACACTGCTGAGCACCTTTAGGGGTGGGGGTATGTATGTATTTTTTTTTCCCATTCATCTGTTAAACATCATACTGTTTGGGTAAGTGAAGGGGTCTCTAGCATGCATATTTAAACCTTCAAGATGTGAACTTGTCTTCCTGAACTATGCTTAAACCAAGTGAGAGTGCCAGGCTTGGGACTCCACCCTGTTTCCAATTCTCTTGAACCCCATCTCACTTGCCAGTGAATTAAAGGCAAACTTCATCCTGAGCTGTTTGCCCACTGCTGAGACCTTGCCAGCTGACCTAGTCATTGCCATCATGAGTCTGAAAGAGAGACGGCTCAGGTCATCTCAGCCTTCCTCTGCAGTATTCCCAACTGTCCCTGCAGAATATGCTTCCCATGTAAATAACCTGTGCTATTAAGGTGCAAATTGCAACTTTTAAGTAATGATTGCTAATAGTCTAATGTTTACTGCCACACAAGGACATTCATGAAAACAAAATCTGCATTATTCATCTCCATATTAAATAAACAAAATAAATTGAGAGAGCTGTTCTTTCCTGCAAGACTTTCCTCAGATCTGGATTACAAGATAGCTTCTGAGAGTCAGCAAAAAGAAAACATTTCATCTCTTCGGATAGACAGAAGCCTGTAATTTATATATACATTAGACATTCACACGTATATGATTTCCAAAGATTTTGCTTCCTATTGGAATTGGCTGGCATTATATAAAAACAAGAGTTCAGGATGGTGAAATAAAATATGTTGCACGTGTGCATACAGAGGCTGCGATAGATTGTAGGAAATAGAAGGGTTAGAGTGTAAGTCTACAGTTTTAAATTTTTAACAACTCTGTGTCCTGTAAAACACAAACAAATCAAAACACCATTCTGTTTTATTTTTACCTTTCTGCCATCTTCCCTGTCTTCCCTACAATGGATAGGGGGGAAAAGATGCTGGTACAGATTTCTGCAATATTTTCAGGTTAAAAAGTAGATACATTTTAGTGGTGAATGAAATAAATATCAAATGAAGCAAACATACACCCGCACACGTACGCAAACCCCCGGGGTACTGTAGGCTGCCTTCTAAACTTTCTTCCTTGCCCGAAGTTATCGTATGGTGGAAGAGCGTAGCGTTAGAAAGCCAGGAAGAATGACATTTTGAAGGGAAATGTTCTGACTTAGCTGTTTCCTTAAAGAGAGCTGCCTACCTCACAGCCTTTCCCTTAAAGGAGGGAGGAACATAACCAGTAAAGACTAACATTCCCCATCACTTGTAATACCATCTCGCTCATTCTATCCACATACCTGCTTTATTAGAAAGTTCCACAAATGATTTCTTGAAACGTGGAACCTAAAACTAATAATGCAAAGGAATCAAATAGCCTCCAACAGTTCTTGGGAAAGAGTCTCAGTTCTGATTCACTCACAGGCTTTTTCTATCTTACATTATTCATTAATCAACCTAGGAATCGAGCTCTCAGCATCAGCCCATGGGAATAATTACTTACAGTTGTATATTGTGTTTAATTTTAAGCAGTGATAGAAGTTAGCATGGCCACAGTTCTGGAGCCCACCTTGTTCTTCTCCCTGGATGTTAACTGGCAAAAGAATCTCAAAGCAGCTAACTTTACGTGTGAATAACCACTCTAGCTAAAACAGAGCATAGCTTCGGTGACTTCAGAGGAAAGAAATATTACGTGGAAAAATATCCGCTTCAGTAATGTGTGAGTAAATAATACCGTAAGAGGGGCCGCATTGTGTACAAAATGAATTATTCCCTTTCAGCTTGACAAGGGTTTCCACTTCTTCCAGTGAAAATAATAAAAGCCATGAAAACATAAAGACACTAGGAATACAATGTGCCAGGAAACTGAAACTACAGTCAGAACTTTCTAACACACACACACTACAGTAAATGGATCAGCTAACGCCAACAGATACCAGCTTAATGAAAAGGATCTAATTTAAATAATGTGATACAGCTTTATGTTATACACACCTGAATCCTCATTGATCAGAGGACAATTATAACCAAAGTAGTGCAATTCTGAGCAATGCACTTTTTGTAATGAGCTTACCAAAGGAGACATGTCCAGTCATTCTGGTAATTTAAATTACTGCCTAGTTGTTGATGGCCTTTACCGGAACAACAAGGGGAAAAAAAAAAAAGAGTACTTTTCAGGGCAGTATCACTTCTTGCTGGACTGTTGCCCGGGGTTCTCTTGTGGGACAACACTAAGGACTTTATCTCTAATAATCGAGCTATACTTAAACTTATGTTGCTAGACCTAGACGAAGCAAGCTTACTCTTCCTGAGCCTCAAAGGCCAGTGCATACCCCAAAGCTGTTCAGACTGCAAAGCAATCTAAGTTTTAAAAAATAAGTGAGTTAAATGTAGAAAGGGACGAGGGTAGGAGGAAGAAACTGTTTGCAAAAGAGGTAGCTAGAGTTGAAAAAAGAACACCTCATTGACTAAGCAAGTTCTAAATATATATGATACTAAAATATCTAAATTATTTTGCTCTTAGAGAAACAATTGGAAAATAAATGAATCAAAGCTTTATAAATGATATTTCCCCATGCAATTTGAACCAATCCATATGCAGTTTCAGAAGCAATTCTGCACCCAAAAGGGAAGATAATTGTGGATATCTCCGAGCACATGCACTGCCGTTCTTGGCTGGAATCAGGCCGCGATGGAAGATGAGCTCGGTGGTCCAGCATGTTCAGACACAAACACCCACTTTGCCCAGATTTGTGACTAACTTTGGATTTGTTCTGAGGGTGGCTTTGCAAAGTTTATGAAAGTGTTCCACTGAACTTCTTCTCCCTAATGTTTTGCTTCAGTTGGAACAGAAGGAGATATTGTGGGGGGTCTGCAGAAGACCAGCCTTCACTGATGCTGCCTTGAAGCTTGAGGGTAAAGACAGAAAGAAGGGGGAGAAAAAACTTAAGCTCTTTGCTAAAGCCTAATTCAACTGAAGGACACAAAGAAATAAAAACGCCCACATTAAAAGCCAAACAAGATAATAATTGTGCATGTCTGGCTCTCAATCCAGAGGGCAAGGCTTGCGTCACTGGCACTCTGAGTTACCATGGTGAGTGATTTATTGATATATATCAAGAATGAATAGATCAAAGGCAGTGAGATGACAGGTGATCAATCAAATGTCAAATCAAAACTAGCAATCAAGTGGAAAGCTGATTTTTCAGTGGGTGGGTCTGGCAGGAGAAAAATGAACTTTCATATTACACTTCCGAGAAACAAAACCCCAGCATACTATTAAAAAAGCAATTAAGCAACCCAAAAGGAAGAAAAAAAACCCTTTACAAGATCTAATGTCCTGATCCATTAACCTGTTCCTCTCTCTTTCTTTTTTTTTGGAGGAGGGGGTGGTAAGAATTCAAATGGGATAGTTCCTACCGAACAAATCAATTTACAAAGTTTGCAACTCACTCTGTGCAAAGAAGATCCAGAGCTGTTTCAGTGTTCAAGGGGCATTCCCCCCGCCCCCCCACCTTTTTTTTTTTTTTTTTTTAAGAGAATGGGGAGTGTTGATTAGATTTCCAAAGGAGGCTCCTCTTAGAAAACATATTCAAAGGTTCCTTTCCTGGGGTGGTTTTTTACACCTTGGCGATCAAAGCTGAACTCCCATGGCTTGCCCCAAAGCCAGCCTTGCAGCCTGGGGCACGGCTCAAAGTTCAGCGCCCCAAACCCCAACGAGAGGAAACGCCGTCCCCTGAGGCCAGAAGCCACTGGCAGCGACCACCCGGAGGGAGGCGGGGGCGGCAGGACTGCTCCCCACCGCGAACCCCAAAGGCTCAGCGCAACTTTGGTCCGAGAGGCAAGAAGCAGACTGGGAGAAAGTTAGGGGTGGGGTAGAGGGTGGAGGGAAAAAAAAGTTTAAGGAGGAAAGGCTTGGTGGGATAGCTTGCCCCCACCCCCCAACCGGAGCCTGGAAAGGGGAGGATTGGGGAGGCTGGAGAAGGCGAGCGAGGATGGGGTTATTAGCGGGGCAGAGGGGGACACCCGGAGCGGACGCCCCCGAAAGGCAAGCGAGGGGGGTGGCGTCCCGGGGCGCCCGGGCGAGGAGCTGGCGCCCCGGGCCGCCCGGCCGGGCCGCCCCGCGCGGAGCCGGGTCTCTTACCTGCCGCCCGCTTGGGTGCCTGCTGCTTCCTCCTTGGCATCGCTCTAGTTCGCTCCAGTCCCACTTCTGGCGCCCCAGCCCCGAGCCGCCGCGCGCGGGGGCCCGCTGTCTCGCTCGCCTCTCCGGGTCTCCTCCGCCTCCTGCCCGGTGGCTCCTAGGGCGTCACTCGGCCTCTGTCCCCTTGTCCCTGCAACTCCTCCACCGGGGGCCGGAGACCCCCCTCTCTGGGTGGCAGGCAAGGTGCCGGCTGGTTTGAAGTAGAGGTTGGTTCTGCCTTGTTTGTTTGTTTGTTTGTTTTTGGATTTTTTTGTTTTTTCTCCTCTCTCTTTTTGTTTTTGCTTTTTGGAAAATATATATATATATATATATTTTGGTTTGTTTTTTGTTTTTTGTTTTTTTTTTTGGTGACTGTTGAGACACTTGATTTCTTTATTAAACATCCAAGACCGGGTTCGGATGGAAGGGACGAGGGACGCACACGCGCGCGTAAAGATAAGGAAAAAAAAAACAAAAAAACAACACACAAACAGTCCTGGGAAGGTAGTGGGTTCCTCTTTCGCTCCTTCCTTCTCCTCCTGGCCTCCGGCACCTCCACCTCCTCGTCTTCCTCTTCCTCGCCGGGCTCGATGGCGGACTCGCGCCGGGGGCAGAGATCTCTCACTGTCGGCTTGTGGCTGCTGTCAGATCCCCGTCTCTGAGTGATATGCGAGAGGACAGGAGCGGGTTTGGGAAAGACAGAAAATCTGGAATTCACTCGCACACACTCACACACTCACACACACACACACTCACACACGCACTCTCGCTCCCTCTCACTCACACACACACTCACACCCCCCACAGATGCACACACACACACACGCGCGCGCGCACGCACACACACACACACTCTCACACACACACAAGACAGGGCGAGGCGATGCCAGCAAACATCGATCCCGCTGAACAAACTGAACATTAACAAACTCCTCCTCCTCTCCCCGCGACCTGATGACAGGGAGAAATTTACTCCCCAGCCGCAGAGCGCCAGGCAGAGGGAGTCTATTAAAGGGACAGTGTCCCGCCGGGAGCGGGGCGGGGCAGGGACCCCGGCGTGCCGCCTGCCCTGCCGTGCGCCCCGCTCGCCGGCGCCGCCACGCGCCCCCCGGGCCGCGGGGACACCCCTCGGGGGAGTGCTGAGAAAGGACGCGCTGGGGGCAGGGGGATGGAGGGAGGAGGCGCGGGCGCCAGGTAAGCTCCACCCACAGGGACAAAAACAGGACCCTGAACACAGAATCAGGCGGTGAGGACTGCGCTTCCCTTTGGGTGGAGGGATGACCACCATCCTCAGCTGCTTCTTAATCTGACCGCAGGGATGTCCTCGCCACCCGCTTGCAATGAACGGCTCTGCTTCTCCCACCTTCCTGTTAGTTCCTGGGTGGTTGTAAAAGCAAGAATCTCCCCGCTGTCTCCTTGATAGTTTAATCACATAGTCCTCTCTTTGTTTTATTTAAATAACATGTTTATTGAGCACCTACTATGTGCCTCTTCGGGAAACACAGAAGCCATAGAGAAAGGGAAGATCCTGGCTCCCTCCGTGTTTGTGTTCTAATGGGGAGCAGATAAGTTGCCCCCAAATATCTGGTCTTTGCTTAAAATGTCACTTTCTCCGAGAGGCCAACCTTACTTAAAGTTTCGCATGCACATCTCCACCCCTATCACATTTCTCTATTTTATTTTTCTCCACTGGGCTTATCAGTGTCACACGTATGATCACACATGTTATTATACAATTTTCTATTTTTCTTGTCCAAATTTCCCCTCTGGGATATAAGTTCTGTTGGGAAGAGAGGTTTTTGCCTCTGTGGTTTATCCCCAGTGATGGCACGACATAGAGTAGGTGCTCAATAAAACATTCGATGAATGAAAAGTAAGCAGATAATTTCAGAGTGATACGCTCCATGAAGGTGTTAAAAGAGGGTTCTGTGACGACGTCTGAAAGCCAGAGTAGCTCTAGCCTCACTGCAAGAGATGTTACTCCAGCCAAGACAGATTCCAGCCAGCCTGTGACTGTGGAGCCCTGCTATGGGCCAGGTACCTTTTGAGATTCTGGGGCCAGGATGAACTTGGACCCTACCCTCAAGATACTTTGCTTCATTGGGAAAGACTGATGATTAAAGGGACAAATGAGGTCTGCTGGGACAGGAGGTGCTCTTAGAAGGGGCAGTTAACCTGGACTTGGAGGAAGGCAGGATGTTTAGTTGGGCCAAAAGGGAACTCTGACAGCATGTTCTTAGAATAAAAAGTCAGGCATTATCTGAATCTTTCCAAGGGCTGCTTCCTCCCGCATTAAAATTTCCTGAGGCTCTTGTTAAGATGCACATTCTTAGGCCTTATTCTAGAGGAAGATGTTCTAACCCTGGTACTACGGATCTTTTGGGCCTATAATCCTCTGTTGTGGAGGCGGTTCTGTGCGTTGTAGGAAATTTAGCATCATGCCGGATGTCCACCCACTAGATGCCAGACTCTTCCACCCCAGCTGTGTCAACCAAAATTGTATCCAGATATTGCCCAGTGTCACCCACGAGACAAAGTCACACCTCCATCTCCTAATTGGAAATTTCTAGGGCCCATTTCCCTTGACCTTCTAAATGAGAAACTTCTAGATGAGCTCTTTGGAACCTGCATTTTTGACCAAACAACTCCCAATCCTACAAGTGAACCTCCTGTTTACTCCGGTTTAAAAACTTCTGCTAAAAAAGCCTTTGTTCTTTTGGAATCAGACATACCTCAAATTGCTAACTATAGAGCCAGCTCAGGCTTAGATATTAAAATAATGATTAAAATCATTTAGGAGTTCAAGGGGTGACACTGCTCCTGGGAATGACGGCCTCCACCAGTGCCCACCCCGCAGTCCTGCCCCGCACCATGTACTTAGCACAGCTGAGGCCTGACCAGTATGGTCAGGGGCACTTTCTGCCTACAACTCACTCACCTACCACTTTTACCCTCGCTCATGGGGAATTACCGACGATGGTCCACCCCACAAACGTTTTTCTAAACCGTTCTTTTGGGCCACAGGAAACTTTCCTATCCTGCCAGGCAATTGCAAGGTGTTATTGTCACTCTTTGCAAAGTGCTGTTTAATCATTTTTAACATCCCTGCACAGGGCAAACGCTCATTTCTCCACACGTATGTGGTACAAGTTTTTAATTCACTTACCCTAAATCACCCCATTGGCCTCCGCCCATGATCAGCCCCACCCAATCCCAGCCCAGTCCTGAGGCAACTGAGGCGGAGAAAAGCCACTTCATAGTTGATAATGTCAGCAAAAGGGGTATTAGTGCTAATTAATTCTAATTACACAACACACCTTTACAGAGCGCTGTGATAGGAAGCATAGCTTATTGAGTAAAAAAACTCATCGTCTTGTCATTAAGGAACCACAGTTATAAAATTAGGAGGTGCAGACTTGGGCCTGAACAGAGAGAAGACTGAGACCGCAGGAAGCTCACCCTGGAAAATCTGCCATGTTCAGCAGAAGCCCCAGGCCTGTCGATTTGGCCTTTGCGGTCCATTCAGTCCTTTAACAAACATCTACTGCGTTCAGTTCAGTCGCTCATTCGTGTCTGACTCTTTGCGACCCCATGAACTGCAGCACGCCAGGCCTGCCTGTCCATCACCAACTCCCGGAGTCCACCCAAACCCACGCCCATCGAGTCGGCGATGCCATCCAGCCATCTCATCCTCTGTCGTCCCCTCCTCCTGCCCCCAGTCCTTCCCAGCATCAAGGTCTTTTCCAATGAGTCAGCTCTTCGCATCAGGTGGCCAAAGTATTGGAGTTTCAGCTTCAACATCAGACCTTCCAATGAACACCCAGGACTGATCTCCTTTAGGATGGACTGGTTGGATCTCCTTGCAGTCCAAGGGACTCTCAAGAGTCTTCTCCAACATCACAGTTCAAAAGCATCAATTCTTCGGTGCTCAGCTTTCTTCACCGTCCAACTCTCACATCCATACATGACCACTGGAAAAACAATAGCCTTGACTAGACGGACCTTTGTTGGCAAAGTACTGTCTCTGCTTTTAAATATACTGTCTAGGTTGGTCATAACCTTCCTTCCAAGCAGTAAGCGTCTTTTAATTTCATGGCTGCAATCACCATCTGCAGTGATTTTGGAGCCCCCAAAGTAAGGTCTGACACTGATTGCACTGTTTCCCCATCTATTTCCCATGAAGTGACGGTTAGGTGCCAGCTCTTGCGCTGAGCACCGGAGATGCTGGAACGCATGATAGGACCCGTGCCCTCAGGAGGCGTCTGTAAAATGACAACTAAAGGACTGGGGACTAGGAAGGAGTTGAGGAGCTGGCCCCAGCCCCGAGTAAAAGGAGAGGAGCAGGAGGCGCTGAGCTACAGGGTCTCTGCCAGCCGCTCTTCAGGATTCTTCTCCGGATTCCCCTCCACTCTTTCCTCTTTCTCCATCTCTGGTTATACGGGTGAGGCGAGCTCACAGTACCTGCTGTGAAAGCTTCCTTTTAGCTGGCTGCCCCCTCATTCTCGGACCACATTTCTGGAGTGTTCTTTCATTAATTTGTGTTTTTTTCCTACTGCTACTACTGCAGAGTGTATAGCCTGGTTATCAACAAAGAAGACTCTGGCTACCCCAGTGGGGTGCATAACACAGTGGTGCCCAGATGTCATTCAGGGGTGTAGACACGACACTGAAAAATGCTGAATCGCTTAGTGAAAATGTCATTGTTCCCTTTCAATCCGAGAAAGTGTCCGTTCGCTGCTAGTATGTCTTTTGTGTCCATCACTTGCCAACTTTTATTTTCAACCAAGAAATGAGAGATTCCTGGCTCAGAAGCTAGGGAGGGCCAAGAGCACCTGGTTAGACTTTTCAAAACACGGTCTGTTTTCATTGAATTCACTTTAAGTTTACCTCTGTCTTAGAGGAAGATACTGCTCTCCATTTATGGTAGCAATCTAAACTTTAATGTAATTTATGGGTTTGAAAAATATCCTTCAGGAACAATAGAGAACAGACAGTGGTGCGGGTGGGTTGAGAAGATGGGTTGAGGAAGGGGGTATGGGCATGACTCGAATTTGCAAAATACCAATCCACAGACTCTGGCACTTGGAGAAGCTTCTTCCAAGAGTTGGTGGCTTGGCTATGTTTAAGTCTCCAGGGAACTTAGCAGCCTAGGGATCCAACAATCAAACTCTGGGATGTGTAAAGGCATGAACTGATTGGAATGACTCAACCATATTTTCCAGAACACACTGGCTCAACATCAGAATCTCCTGGGGATTTTTTAGGTAAGATAAAGAAACACAGGCCCCACCCCAGACTTACTAAATTAGATCCTAGGGTGGGGCCAGAAAACTCTGAAATTTTGAAAGTTCCCAGGTGATTCTGATGAGGTGCCAGGCCACTAGAAGCTACCTTGTGCAAGGACTGAATTTTGTAACAAGGGACTCAAGTTAGCAGAAGTTGTTGCATGCAAGGGACAGGCTCGGCATCTCTTTTTGGATTCACTCGCGAGGTAGTGGTGGTGTTGAGGAGCCTTTTCCATGTACCCAAAGAAGCCTGTGAATGCTCCACTAAAGCACGTACCTATCACATTACAGGTTTCCCCAATGGCTCAGAGGTAAAGAATCCGCCTGCCAATGCAGGAGACTCCGGTTCGATCCCTGGGTTGGAAAGATTCCCTGGAAACGGAAATGGCAACCCAGTCCAGTATTCTCGCCTGGGAAATCCTGTGGACAGGGGAGCCTGGCAGGCTACAGTCCATGGGGTCACAAAAGAATTGAATACAACTTAGCAACTAAACAACAACAAAACTATCATACTACATTTGGGAGGCAGATGGTTTGCCTATCTTACCGCTGGACTGCAACCCAATGTAATTAAAGCAAATATTCTGAGTGCCCGCTTTACCCTAGGCACCACCCTGATTGTTTGACACTGGGGCAGCCTTCGAGATTCTTAAGCATCTTAGTTACTGTCGTGTCTCCTGTACAAATTTCAAGACTTTTGCATTTACTCTTCCCTCCAGTAAGATTCTTCTCCCAGATGTGTTTTTCCTCTTTACTCTCAACTCAAATGTCACCTCCTTCTCCTACTCTATATGCCCTCCTCTCTCTCTCATCCTTCATGGTATTTACAACCACATGTAAATAGTTTTGTGTACTTGCCTCTTTATTATATGTCTCCCTTAATTAAAACATAAGTTCTATACCTATGCATCTCTGAGCCCAGGGCAGGATTGGTGATCAGTAAAAATTTGTGGAATGATTGAATACTGAGCTGAGCATATTTGCAAGGAAGAATAAACTTTAAAAATATCTTAGGGCTTTCTTTAGAGACTTCCCTGTTGGCGCAGGGGATAAGAATCAGCCTGCCAATGCAGAAGACATGGGTTCGATCCCTAATTCGGGAAGATTCCACATGCCTCAGAGCAACTAAGCCCTTGCACCGCAACTACTGAGTCTGTGCGCTGCAACTACTGAAGCCCGAGGGCCTAGAGCCTGTGTTTGGCAACAAGAGAAGCGCCTGAACAGCAACAAAGAGTAGTCCCCGCTCTCTGCAACTAGAAAAAGCCTGCACAAGGAGAGTCAAAATAAATAAATAAGTAAACCTCAGGGTTTTCTGTGGGCTTCGTGGAGGCTCAGACAGTAAGGAATCCACCTGCAGTGTGGGAGTCCTGGGTTGGATCCCTGGGTGAGGAGGATCCTCTGGAGATGGGCGTGGCAACCCACTCCAATATTCTTGCCTGAAGAATCCCCATGGACACAGGAGCCTGGCGGGCTACATCCATGTTCACAAAGAGTCAGACACGACAGAGCAACTAAGCACAGGGCTTTCTGTAGAGAGGGATATCAAGCATTTCAGCCTGTATGCCCCTTTCCAGTTGAGGCTGTCCTCCCCTCCCCAACTCCCCTTCCTTTTTTCCCTTTCCCCTCTCTTATCTATTGTCTACTTCATATCCTCCCTTAAATACCGCCTCTTTCAGGAAGTCTTCCAGGGTGGATCCTATGTGATTCAAACTTCTCTAGTCCATGTCTTCCCCAAGCAAAGAGACTCAGTGTAGAATATGTCTCCAAATATATGAGCATACAGGCAGACAGAACTCATCTCGAACATCAGAAAGGTTACCTCTGACAGTGGGTATGAGGAGTTTTGGCGTGGAGGGGGTGGTGGGGGACTAGTATTGTTCTTAACTTGGTTATGCCAGTGTGTTTGGTCTATGAAAATTTATTCAGCTGCAGCCTTGTGATTTGTGCACTACTTTATCTGTATGTAACGCTTCAACTAAAAAAAAAAAGCAGTGTTCTCAAACTTTGCTGCGTATTATAATCAACTGGGGTGATTTAAAAAGTCCCAGTGCCCAAGTTTTACCCCAGGCTCATTACATCAGTCTGTGAGGGCGGAATCCAACCATTAGTATTTTTTTAAAGCCCCCAGATGATTCCAATATGCGGCCAAGTTTGAGAGCCAGTGGACCATACGATTTTGCCCTTGAGGATATAATTCATTGCCTTCCTCTTCTGTCATTTAACTCATTCAGGATATCTCTCTTCCAGTGACTGTTTTGTGAAAACGTCAAGGTAGCAGTCTCCTCTCGTGATCCCCGGCGCAGCACGGTGTTGAAGGGGAGAAGGGGACAAGAGGAAGCGGCAGGTGGGCGTGGAGAGAGAGGGAGAGTAAAGCAGAGCACTGCGTTAGGGTGCGGTGGAGACAGGATCCGCTTTGGGTGGGGACCACGGAACGCCTTCCTGAGAAGGTATCCTTTACTCTGAGATCTGCAAGACACAAAGCAGCCATTCGGGAGCCACAGCCTAAAATTGGGAGAGGTTGCTCTGCTTCCAGAACACAAAAGATGCAGCTGCCAGGTCCCAGGCTGGGAGAGCCAGGCAGTGGGGAAGAAGGAGCAGAAAGGTAGCAGGAGAGGCGAGTCAGGTCCAGATCACAGTGGGGGTGTGTGCGCGCGCATTATTGGTCATAATGTGGAGTGTGAGTTTTCTCCTTTCAGCCATTGATAAAAGCTAATCAATTCATTTATTTACATCCCCAAACACCTAGTCCGTTAGACTGGATTTGCTCAGCCATCACAGAAGACACTATGTCTTCTTCTACTTGGTGGAAATTTGCTGCCTGAAAGCAGTTAAGGTGGATGACAAAGTTTGGGGATGCTCAGGCATTGACAAGCTTGCTTCTGCGAATAAATCCTCCAAAAGTCGTTAATCTCTCTTTAAAAAAAAACCCCAAGATTTTGATGTGGTTAGGTGTAGAATTGAGCATTATGGATATTTGAAACGGGGCAACCGCTGAGCAGGGGGCTGGGGTAGGGGAGCTGTCCAGTTGAACACACATTTATCCCTGGGAGTTGACTACTTGGAGCTGCTGACAGTGCTCTGCTGCTGAAGAATCCAGGCCATGTCGCTGGCCCGGTAACCCATAGCTCAACTTCATTAACCACAGGAAGACACTGAGTGAATGTAAGGACCGGAATGGCCTGGAAACCACGTGACAAGCAGCCTTTAAGTTCTGGGCTCCGGTGTATTTTATGCCACTCAGCTGTGCATCAAGCTCTCTTCCCCGGACTCATTAGAACTGTGTGCCCAAAGGTGCCCCTCAACTTTCAGAAGCAAGTAGAGAATGATACTCGCTCTGAGAACACCTTTCTGTCTTATCCAGAGCATGTCTTCTCTGTTATGATTAGGCATTAAGCGTCCTATTGTCTTGAAAATTTCATGAGATTCTACCCCTGCTTGCTAGGATTATGTCAAAGTGACTTTTCCTGGATGCTGTTTTTGCCCATCAGTACAGCTTGTCTTTTCTCCTTAACCATTGCTGGGAAGGGCAACACAGCCAAGGAGCCCACCGGATTAAAATGGTCGAAAAGTTCGGGCTTGCAGATCTTCTTGTGTGTCTCGAAGGCTCGTGTGTCTTGCTTTTGGCTCCCCAAGCAGCACACCCCTCAAGATAAAGATTTAAGAGCAAGAAGTAGTTTACTTGGAAGATAATCCTAGAAAACTCCAGTAGAGGAGTAAGAGAAGAGCGCAGGCAACTGCAGGGTATTATCAAGCAGGTTATCACTGCGGGCAACTGCGGGTTCATCCTGTTGAGGGAGCGGTGGGACTCAGTGTAGATGTGTAGATACTCACTTTGGAGATATCCTTTCTGAAGTTGGAGAGAGCCGAGGTGTCCACCCACCTGAGAGCTGGGAGGAGGCTGCTTCTCCTGCCCTTCCCTGCATCAAAGAGCCACGTGTGCTAGTAACTGAAGGGGAGTGTGGGGAAGTGGGCCGGCCACCAGACAGTTCTGTTAGATTGGAATCCCCCAAACTGTGAGATTCACACGGGCAAGCACCAAGACTGTCTCATACACATTGTCTTATATGCAACGTCTCCGCTTCTTAGCCTGGTTCCAGGTACACTGCAGACCTTCAGTAATGATCTGTGTGCGTTAGTCGTTCAGTTGTGTCCGACTCGTTGCAACCCCGTGGACTGTAGCCCGCCAGCCTCTTCTGTCCATGGGATTCTCCAGGCAAGAATACTGGAGTGGGCTGCCATTTCCTCCTCCAGGGGTTCCTCCCAACCCAGGAATCGAACCCGGGTCTCCTGCCTTGCAGGCAGATTCTTTACTGTCTGAGCCACCAGGGAAGCCCTTCAGTAACGACCTAGCCTAATGCATCCTAAGTCTTCACACACGCCTCTGAGAGTCACTCTGTTTTAATACTCTTATTTGTGATGTATTTAGTTCTTACTAGTCTCTTTCATTCACTAGTTTTGTCAGTGTCCTCTCTCCCCACAGTGCACTCACTGCGGGCAGGGACCTCTCTTTTCCTCGCATCTCTAGTGCAGAGCAGCGTTCTCATTATTACCATGGCTCGAGAGTTTAAACAAAATGAAAGATGCAATCCAACACCAAGTGTGTTCTTAACCATAGATGGGAGAAGAATGTTTACAATTAGGACTGTCCCCAAAAAACCTAGGACATAGGATCATTGTGTGCAGTTCAGGTAGGCACCAGGAAAGGAAAATAAATGTAGGTGTGGGGTCAGGCAGACCTACATTTAAAAACGACTTCCACTATTTACTGAGACTATAACCTTGGGCAAGTTATTTAGCCTCTCTGAGCCTCAGTTTTCCTATCTGTAAAATGGGCATAATTATATCACCGATTCCATTAGGGGCTCAGAGGGGATTGTGTGACCTAACCTAAAATACTCATCACGACACCTGACACAGAAAGTACTCCCACATTTTTAGCTTTTTCATTCTTTTACAAGCATTTGTTGATTGACTATTGTTTACAGAATGATTTCAACTGTATCTGAGGTTTAGTCTACTCTGTACAAAGGGATAAAACTAACCTCAGATCAATCCTCTACGTTTGCAAGGACACCAATTTACAGAAGCCGATTGGGGAAGCTCAGATCCTCATGTACAAAGTGCAAAGGTGGCATCGCACACATCCCAGCCTTTGGCGGCAGAGAGCTCCTGCAAGCACCTTCTTCTCTTCTTCGGAGCCTCCTCCTTTTCCTACCTAAGGTTCATTAAGCACCTCCTCCTTGCCAGGCAGTGGGCTGGGTGCTACGGATGCAGAGGGAAATAAAGCAACTGCCTGGTTCTTAGGGAACTTAAACACCTAGGGGAAGACAGGCCAATTATGGAAACGGGCATAATCGTAGTTAGTGTTTATGAAGCACTCGTGCCACACGCTGGGCTGAGCACTTTAAACACGAATGTATAACCCTTGGAACAATTCGATGAGATAGTAGCCTTGTTGTCCCCGTTTTACATGTGAAGAGACTGAGGCACAGAGGGTTAGGTAACTCACCCAAGGCTACAGAGACAGCAGCTACAGGAGCCTGGATTCAGACTCCCCGACAGGGCTCCAGCTTGTACAAGCACCCACCGCGCGTTCCTCTCTTGGTAATGCCACAGCCGCGCTGATTCATTTCTTTATTATTAGTTTTGACTGTGCTGGGTCTTCATTGCTGCATGGGCTTTTCTCTAGCTGTGGCGAGCGGGGGCTTCTCACCGCAGTGACTTCTCTTGTGAAGCCTGGGCTCTAGGGTGCTAGGGCTTCAGGGGCTGCGGCTCCCGGGCTATTGAGCACAGGCTCAGTACTTGTGGCCCATGGGCTGAGTTGCTCTGAGGCATATGGGATCTTCCTGGGTCAGGGATCAAACTCACGTCTCCTGCCTTGGCAGGGAGATTCTTTACCACTGAGCCACCAGGCAAGACCCACGCTAACTTCTGTATCACAAAATATCTAGTCACCGCATTGCTTTTCCCTGTTTGTACTCTGCAGCTTAACAGTTCTGAAGCTGTTTTTAAACGTAGTCCATGTGCTGTCTCCTACAGAGTTAAAACAGATTGATTCCCGGGCCCCATCTTAAGGAATCCTGAGATAGTAGATGTGGGGTGTAGTCTGAAAAGGTGCACTTCTAACAAGATCCTGTGAACTCACAAAGCACACTTGAGTTGCATAGGTTCCCAGAGGGGTGCTTTTTGCTCCCAGGAGACACTTGACAATGTCTGGGGATGTTTTTGATGGTCACGATTCAGGAGTGTGTTACCGGCATCTAGCAAGTAGAGGCCAGAGATGCTGGCAGACATCCTATAGCACACAGGGAAGGCCCTTGCAAGCAAAGACTGACCCAGCCCCAAATGTTAATAAGGGCCAAGGTTGAGAACCCCGGAGTACAGCCTGGCCTTGCACGCTTTAATGTAGAGGAGGCATCTGGGGATCTGGCTTCCAAAGCAGATTCTGATCAAGTGAGTGGAGAGTGCCTGTGTTGTTCATTTAGTTGCTAAGTCATCTCCGACCCTTTCACGACCTCATGGACTGTAACCCACAAGGCTGCTCTGCCCATGGGATTCTCCAGGCAAGAACATTAGAGTGGGTCGCTATTTCCTTCTCCAGGGGATCTTCCTGACCCAGGGATTGAACCCGTGTCTCCTGAATCTGCTGCACTGCCAGGCGAGTTCTTTACCATTGGGCTACCAGGGAAGCCCATAGGGTGCCTGGGTTGCTGCATTTCTAACAAGCTGCAACAGATGCTGCTGATGGTTCTGCTCCAGGGACCACACTTTGAGTAGCAAAAGCTAGACAAGGTTCTGCACAGACACAGGTCTTGAACCAAGCCCTAGGGTATAGCGAATGCCTAAGAAATAAAACCCGAACCTCATCCTGAATGAGTCTGCAACAAAAGTAACTTCGAGTTTCAGTCACTCTCCTTCAACTCTCCCCGTATGTAGTTTTGCCCTTAAAGAAGAAGTTCAGGGAGGTGGAGGGGCTCCGGGGGGGGGGAGTCTCCTGTGCTCCTCCTGGACGCAGTGAGGGGCCGATTTAAAACGAGCAAGGACAGAGCTTGGTCAGAACTGCCTTTCTGCGTTCTGAGACATCAAGTCGAGTCTATTGTTGCCTGGAACTGTGGCTTCTTTCCAAGAGCCGCACAGTGCATCTGCCTTTCAGGTCTGCAAATGCGAGATGAAAAAGTGGCTGTTTTTAAAATGGTTGCTCTCCTGGGAAAGGGGTATGGGAGAAAATGGACTCTCTGCGTCCAGCCCTCCAGAGATGGCACCCCAGCCCCCGTGATAAATGGCAGCATTAACAAGGTTTGGTTGAGAGGGGACCTGCAGATTTATGACTTCCTGTCTCCGCCAGCAGATGTCATTATGGCTGACAGAACAGAAGGCCTTTCAAGAGCTGGCTGGGGTGGAGCTAAGGAGAGGGGAAAAAAATTAAATAAAAGGCAGAAGCCAAAAGTAGTGTTTGCTCACTGGTGCTATTGTTGATACTGTCATTTTAGGAGCACAGGGAAGTTTTACATTAAACCGAACGTCTTGTAATGTTTCTGAGGTCCAGCTTTGAAGATGTAGGTGGAAACTCTCAAATGAAGGACAGACTTATTAACTTCGCTCAAGTGAGAAAACTTGCAGTGTTTTGTCCAAGGTTTATTTGTCCCTGAAAAGTTCTTCAGGATGAAGTGAACACAGCACTGAATAAATGTATATTTTTACTCCGGAATATCATTTTGATGGGTGTTTAAATACATTTACAAATGCAGCAGCTTCTTCTGAAATTCTTTTGACATAAATAAAATTTTTACCCATTTCTAAATTGTTTTACAGGGTGTCATTGGTATTTATAGGCTAGATTTTTTGTGGTATTGAAAAATGGTGTAAATTTAGTATTTATCATTGGGCTCCTGCACCCATGCTAATAAGTACAACTGCTTATTACTTACTTAACAATAATTACAAGTCGCATTTCCACATTTCCTCTTTCTCATCCTCGCCTAAAGCTAAAGGAAGTATTTCTGTAAGTAAAGGAAATATTTTTTTCTAGTTGATTGTCTCATCTCATGGGAGTACTTGAATGTATTCTGTGGGCTCAGGTAATCACTGCCTCAAAGAGTGACCCAGAAGGAACAGTTCTAGGCTGTCTTTATAGACCTGTCATCAGCAAATCATCTTCCATCAGGACCACACGACCAATGTACTCAGGCAAAAGTTAAGAATCATGGAGAGCTTCATGGAGGACGGCTACAAGGCCCTCTTACAAAATAAACTCATTTCAAGCCAAAACCTGATCCAGAGACTTCTTCTATAATTAATCAATAGCTATGACGTTAATGCATATAGGGTGGTCAGTATCTGATTTTTGCAGTGATGCTGTAGGTATGAAAATGGCCACCCCATAGTCCCTTCTGCAAACCGCTTTGGATTGGCGGTGTGGTGGTCTGCTTAAAACCTGGGCTCTGGAGACTCAGTCTCTGAATTCTTTTCCTGGCTCTTTCACCCACTACCTGTGTTATTCTGGGCAAGCTACTTAAGCTACATCACCTGTCACATGATGGACAATAATAGCACCATTCTCTTAGCGTTGTTTCTTTTTTAACGAAGATCAAATGCAGCGTTCCTGAAGTGATTAGCCAAGTGGCTGGCCCAGGGTAGGAGTTCACTAAATTAGCTACTGTTATAATGATTAACATCAAAATACCTTCCCTCTTCACTATTTCACAGGTAGACACAAAGAGACGTGAACTAATTCACTGGCCACCCAGAAAGGAAATCCCATAATAACAAAATAACAATAACACTGATTGTAGCTGTCATGTATGGAGTGCATAGGAAGCTCCAGTCACTATACTCAGTACTTCACATGCAAAACCTACTGAATTTAATCCTTAGAACAACCTTAGGAGGCCAAGTAATATGACTCTCCTTTTACGTATAAGGAGACTCAGAGGTGATAGCTTAAGCCAATGATTCTCAATGGTTTGGTCTGCATTGGAATTACCTGTAGGGCTTGATAAAACTCTGATTATTGACTCCTTTCCCTGGAGTATTTGATTCAGTAGGTCTGGTGCGTGGGCCCTGAGATCTTCATTCCAAAAATTCCCAGCTGATGTTGCTGCTGCTGTCTGGGGACCACATTTGAAAATCGCTGGTTTCAGTAACTTTCAAGGTTTGTTGTTACTGTTGTTCGGTAGCTAAGTCGTGTCCAACTCTGTGACCCCATGGATTGCAGAAGCCAGGCTTCCCTGTCCTCCACTATATCCCAGAGTTTGCTCAAGTTCATGTCCACTGAGTCGATAATATTATTTAACCGTCTCATCCTCTGTTGCCCCCTTCTCCTTTTGCCTTCAATCTCTCCCAGCATCAGGGTCTCTTCCTGCTCAAGATTACACAGTGACCTTGTTTTTGTTTAAGGTTCTTATTCAAGTTCAAGTTTACACAGTGAGTAAGAGGCAGAGTGAATTTTCAAATTTAAAAATTTGAGTACGTAAAAAATGTATTCTTAACAGATATCTATATAACTTAGAGTTCCTAACATCAAAGTTTTGATTTAATGGTTGATGGTTGAATTCATAGAGCATGTTTCATATAGCTACTTGTTTAAATATTCTCTTCCATGAAGCTCTTCATAGTGCAAAATAGTTTTTAGTTCCCTGGAAGGGGAAAATTTCAGGGATATTTTCAAAAGGAGGAGTCCTGGTATCATCCTTACGACCACCGTTGAGATTCACAGCAGTCCTGCTGGGGTGGAAGAGAATGCAAGGCCTGTGACCCACCCCAACTGGGGAATCCACTAGAAGTTCCAAGATGGAGCCCAGCCGCACAAGCTGGATGCTATCTGTTTCTGAAAGACACAGTTTTTGCTCAGTCACCAACCTGGAGGACTCTCAGACTCACTCCACTGGACATCCAAGGGCCCTGGAGATTCTGTCTAAGATCCAGATTTCTCCATGGCCCAGGTGAGCCTAGTTGGTACACTCTGCATTGTGGAATAAGAACAGGGATGAGCTTAAGCCCACAGTGGGGCGTTTGGGAATGCAGGAGAGAGATGGCCAGAAGCACCTGGTCAGAGTTGCAGCTGGAGACAGAAGACTGCAGGAGGAGAGTCAGGATAAAGCCCTATATCCCTTAGGGGGCACAGCAAGGCAGCAAAGGGCCATTGGTATCTTCCTCATTCAGTTGCAGATAAAAAGAACTGAAATTCAAATACATAGACAAGATGTACTTCAAGAAATGGAAACATTCAAGGACTTGAGAAAATTGACGAGGCAGAAGTTGGTTGCTGGAAGCCTGAGAATCCCTATGGCCACCATCAGGAAGAAGGAACACAGGAGACCTTTGACTTGCTAATAGAGACTGAGATTCTAGTGCTTCCTCTGTAGGTGCTTCCTCTGTAGGGTAGATTAGTTGGTCATTGGGGACCCTTCTTGTCTGACATAGGAAGATGCTATTTATTCATCTATTCACTCATTCATTCAACAGATATTTGCTGAGCACATATTATGGACCAGGTACTGTTAGAGATTGCTCTGTGCTCTTTTTCCTTGGCAGTGCCTGCTGAAGCCTCATGCTCATCCAGGTTGTGTGACCCTGGGACGTGCACTCAAGTCTGGGTCGATCACTGAAGTCGGGGGCAGGGCGGATGCTGATCCCGAAGCGGATGCTGTCTGCCCTGCCTCACTTCAGTCACATTGTTTCAGAGACTTGGTTCTTCAAAGCCAAATTAAAGAGCTGTCACCAGAAAGGTGGCTCGTGGATGCTGGGCAGTCAAACCATACACATTCACAGCAACAGCTAACCTTCTATTCTTGTGCCTCGCTTTCTGCATCCGTCACATGAAGAGGCTAAGCTAAAGTGAAGTTCACAGCGTCTTCACCGCCAAGGGCCCCTTACACGCTGCCCTCTGTCGCCCACCGTGGGGACCAAGTTAAACTAAATTCGAAAAATGTTGTCTATCATTTACCCATTCATCCAGCAATTCATCCATGTGCCATTTGACATGTGTTCATTGAGTTTCTAGCTTCTTGTCTTGTTCTAGCGCTGGGACTATAGCAGTTGTGGTTTGCACAACCCTGGCACTTCTGCATCCAACCTAGACTCATCAGCAACTAGGTTTCTGATTAGATGAGATAGTTCAAATCTTCATCGTGAAAGCCACGAGTAGAAGTATTCTATGACTTGCAGTTAAAAGCATTCCTAATTGATGCAATCAGATCCAAAAGAGACCCTTTAAGCAGCTTAGAGTATGAAGATGTCCAGTGAATAGAGGATTATAAGTGACATAAGAGTCCTGAAGAGGAGTACAGGAACTTAAATTTAGGAGAACTAATCATTTTTTTAAAATGCATTTAACAAGCAATAACACTTTTTCTACTATGTTAGAGAATTAGATCAGAGTGTGGCAAAGTTTTTCTTAAAGGACCACACAGTAAATATTTCTGCTTTGCTGGCCACATCGGCCTCTGTTGCAACTACTCAACTTTGTTGTCGTAGTACAAAAGAAGCCACAAATGATATGTAAATAAGTGGGCATGGCTGTGCGCCAATAAAACTTTATTTACAAAGATAGGTAGCTGGCTAGAATGGACCCTGGTCCATACTTTACTGACTTCTGCATTAGGTACACACACTGAGTATGCAATAAAAACAAGCAATCGAAAATAGTTTATACGCTTATAAAATACGGCAAATTTCTCAAAGTTCGCTTTACAGACTCCCAGTGCCAAGTCCCAAACTCACACGTTCTGTGATTCAGTGGTCGCTCTGCTGCGCTTTCCCTTCTCCCGCAGAAGGGAATTGAGTGGTGGGTCAGCTGGAGAGCCGCCCGAGGACGGATCTCGAACAAGCTTAGAGACACTAATGAAAGGAGCTGGAAAAATACGTATTTCCCCCCACCCCGCCACCAATAAAACATATACCACTATAAAGTGAAGAAGGCAAAGACACAAAAACATAACATTTATTAGCCCTGGAATATTTTTACTGAGGATTTTTGTAACTAACGCACCCAGCACTGGTAGTCAGCTCAAAGATGGCAGTTGTGGTTAGCGGAAATTCCAGAGCTACATAATGTGTGTGGTGTGCTATGATTTACGAGGGATGTGATTTACATTGTGAATATTCAACCTTTCAATATACCTCCCAAGAAGTTGCTTGGTTCAAAAAAGTCGCAAAAGAATGCTAACGGAAAACCAAAACTGCAGAAAAGTTGGAAATATCTTGTTTTACTTTTTAAATGAATATTGACTCTGTTTTGAGTGAAGTGCATCAGAAAGAGAAAAACAAATATCACATATTAATGCATATATATGGAATCTAGAAAACTGGTACTGATGAATCTATTTGCAAGGAAGGAATAGAAACGCAGATGTAGAGAGTGGACTTGTGAACACAGTGGAGGAAGGAAAGAGTGGGATGGATGGCGAAAGTAGCCTCGACATATATACACTCTCAGTGTAAAGTAGAGAGCTGGTGAGAAGTTGCTGGATAACACAGGGAGCCCCGCCTGGTGCCCTGTGATGACCCAGAGGGGTGGGGGGCTCAGGAGGGAGGGGAAATATGTGTGTGTATATATATATATATATATATGTGTAATTATGGCTGATTCGCGTTGCTGTACAGCAAAAACCAACACAATATTGTAAAGCAATTTTCCTCCAAATAAAACATTAATTAAAAAAGAATATTGACTGCTTCAGCTAATGGAAGTAAACTGTAGGTCATGCTGATTCTGAAAAATAGTCTTACAAGAAAATTAGATTCCTTCCACCATCAAGGCCTATATCTGGGGCAAAATTTGAAAGGACCCTGGATTGAAAAGTCACTGGATTATTCGTCCACAGGGCTCCCATTATACTAAGGCCCACAAACTCAACTATTCCTTGTATCCAAGAAGGCAGTAACAAAACGGAGCTGGTTGGATCCGAGGCAACGGGGAATGGTGAGCCCTAAGGCAGCCTGGAGGGCTTGTGGCCTGTCTAAAGGTGGCCGTCACTTTGCAAGACCAGTACAGACTCCAGTGAGCTGTTCTCCCCCTTAGGAAAGAGCTCAAGATCTTTATAAGAAGACAGTAATCTAAACTTTTTAATAAAAGTTCCCTATTGTATAAATTTTGTGCCAAGCAAGTAAAACATATGTGTGGTTCAATCATGCCTTGAATTGTAAGCCTCTGTCTCCCTTTTTCTTGTACACGCATGCAAACACACACACACAAGTACCCTCTATTCTAGACAGGAGATGCCGGACAATGCTGAAGTATAGCTGTGCATCTTAGCTGATCTTATTCCTCAACTCTGCCTCCCCAGATAAGATGAACTGTTGTGGAACACGGCACCCCTTCCCATATCTCAGCTATGGATCTATTAGTGTCGCTATTTATGGAGAGGAGAAGAGAGAGTGATAATTTATACATACATTTGTTTGGTAAAAATTATACTCCCATCCTCTGATTGGCTTGAGTCCCCCAGAATATCACTTCTCAGTGATAAATAATGTGTCTGGGAGGGGAAATGCTAAATCGTTTAAGAATTTCAAATTTTTATGTTGCCACTTGTAACAAACTGTGCCATCCACTGAACCATGCAGTTTTTTCCCCCTTCTCAAAATGTCACAAAAAGAAAAGTGACCACAACAGTCTACACATGCCAAACACATTTGTCAAATAGACAACATGGAAAGAGTAGCAATCGAAGTACCACCCCTGTAAAGAAAGCAGAATTCAATCTGATTTTAATTGAAATGTTGCAAGTCGATACCTTTTATTTAGTCAGGAGACAAAGCAGATATAAAGGGGGGTAGTGACAATAACTACTCAAGATACTTTGAGCGCTGGGACTTCTGAGGCACTTTGAGGAGGAAAAAAAGCAATACTACACTAACTTATATTAAAGAAATGTGATTGCATTTAGTGGAGAAAATGCTTCCAAGATGGTAATGAATAAGGCAATACAGTCATCTCTCAGTATCCACAGGATGGGTTCCAGGATTCCAGAAGACACTAACCTCCAAAAATGCCCAAGTCCTTTATATAATATGACACAGTACAGTTGGCCCTCCAGATCCACAGATTTCACATGTGTGGATTCAACCAACCAAGGGGAATCAGATGCGGCATCCACAATTCAAAGGACGAACTCAAATGCCAGTTTCTTGCATGTGTGCCAAGAATTAATAGCTTCAGTCATGTCGGACTCTTGGCGACCCTATGGACCATAGGTCGCCAGGCTCCTCTGTCCATGATCGGAATCTACAGGCAAGAATACTGGGGTGGGTTGCCATGCCCTCCTCCAGGGGATCTTCCCGACCCAGGGATTGAGCCCGAGTCTCTTACGTCTCCTGCATTGGCAGGCGGGTGCTTTACCGCTAGTACCACCTGGGAAGCCCGACAGCCAGTTTAGTGTGGTTCAAAACTGAGGTACTATATGCTTCAGGAAGATACTTGTGGTAAGATTCCTAACTCACTATTTGGTTTTGCCAAGTTGATGATGACATATTAATACAATTTCTTTTTTTTTTTATATTAATACAATTTCAATGAGTTATGCTGAGAAAGTGAGGTCATACAGTGGGTTTCTGATTCACTGTTTTATTTAGTATGTTATTTTTGATCAGCATGAATACCTTCTTAAATCATTTTCTTACCAGTCTCCTGTCCACACTTTGTAACACAGATCAGGCACCACCTTCCCTATGAATTCATTCTGAGCAAGAGGTACAAACATTAGATTTTCAGATCTATCGAGGAGGCCCCAAGTAGTGGATAAAAGCATACGTGCTACGTTAGACAAACATGATTTTGAATGCTGGCTCTGTAATCTACCAGCTGTGTGACTTTGGACAACTCACCTAAACCCTCTAAAACACTTCACCCAATCTCTAAAAAATGCTGTTAATAATAGCATCTTACCTCAGATGACTCTTGTGAAGATGAAATGAGATGATTCATGGCGTGTGACACAGAAGACACACTCAGTGAATGCCGGGCCTGTTGTTAGTTCCTTCATACTTCTCAAGGAACTCACTCTACCGAAAGAGTGCCATACATCTAATCTGCAGCTATTAGCCCAATAGACATTTGCTATGTGAGTAATTAAACATTTGATGAATAGATGGTTGAAGGCACACACGAGTGAATTAAAATATAATGCAATGAAAAAATGAATGAATGCATAAATGAATGAATGGGAGCTAGAATGTGAGAAGCAAGGCCATGAGTGGAGGCGCTGGGCCTGCGGATGAGAAGGAGGGCGAGGGGAGGGCGCTGTGTTTTATGGGGACGCCCTTCCCGTGATCGGCTCCCGTCCGGCGCGATGCTCTGCAGTGCCGCTCCTTTGTCCCTCTCATTCCTGCAGGTCATCTGTTGGCAGCTTTTTGATGGGCAGCTTTACAGACAGCCATAAAGCAGCACTTACGGTCAAAGTCATCATGCTCTGGGAGGCTCTGTGTTTCGGGAGTACACATCATTTTCTTCCTTTACTCTGGGTTCTAGTCACTCAGCGTACAGAGGGAATTCAGCATAGATGGCTTAATTCCTTCTAACAGCTCCCCATAGGCTTTGAGCTAAGGGCTTCCCTGGTAGCTCAGCTGGTAAGGAATCTGCCTGCAATGCCAGAGACTCTGGTTCAATTCCTGGTTTGGGAAGATCCCCTGGAGAAGCGACAGTCTACACACTCCAGTATTCATGGTCTACCCTGGTGGCTCAGCTGGTAAAGGATCCATCCACAATGCGAGAGACTTGGGTTTGATCCCTGGAATGGGAAGATGACCTGGAGGAGGGCATGGCAACCCACTCCAGTATTCTTGCCTGGAGAATCCCATGGACAGAGGAGCCTGGTGGGCTACAGTCCATAGGGTCACAAAGAGCTGGACACGACTGAGTGACTGAGCACAGCACAGCAGGGTCTGGGATAAAAGTCAGAGGACCTCAAGACCCACAAGGCCAGTAGGAATGAGTAGGATAATATGGAGATGTAGCGAGTACTCACTTTAGTCCAGACCTGAAGACTTGGCTAGGGCAAGCGAGTTCCCCGACCTGAACGGAGCTCCTCATCCAAACTTGACGATTGTGTGTGGCAGCTACACTCACTAGCTCAGCTTTGCTAACGCAGTAACAGAGATACATCAAAACTGTATCGCTACACGTGTACAGGTTAGGAAGCAGCATCGGCAGGATTTTAACCCAGGCAGACCACACGCGGCATCTCTGTGCGGAGGCTTCAGACTGCGTCACGCTCTACCTCGTGTCAGTTCCTACAGCATTTGAAGCTATAAACTTACCTTTCCTTCTGCTGCCTTCAGAACTCTGAAAAATGCCCTGTACGGAAGCGAGTTTCTTGAAATAAAATTCCTCAACCATGGACACGTTAGAGACACTTGGAGAAAATTTTAAGAGCTCATATTCATAGATTTTTTTGGAAAAAGAGTTTTTTAAAAATTTCCCTATCTTATTCTATTGATCCTTCCTAGTCAGTGGACAGACACTTGGACTCCTGTTTGGATGTGGATTTCAAGGGACTACACGGCGTTCTTGGTACCAGGAATCTGAGACACCAGTCTGGCTGTCCCAGCCACGTTTGGCCAGCCTGGCTTTACCTGTACTTCTGTTTTAGGCACACTTCCATGTCAAACTGGCCAAGGAGTTATGCCATCAGCAAGGACCCAGCCCCCAGCTTCACAGAGCAGAGTTCAGAGAAGGGATTTGGAACTGAGAAACGATAGCTTAATAACGGGCACACTAGTAAGTCACAGAAGTTCTCCTAATTCTGGGAGTGGGTTGCGATCCACAGAGAAGGGTCCGGGGCAGCCACGTTCGTATTCTGTATATTTGGCCTCCGCTGGACTGAGAACGTCTGACTCATGGGAGACCGTCACATTCCGCTTCTCCAGAACTGGCACCGAGAGATGGCAAATTAGAGCCTGTCCCTGAATCCAAATCATTTGACATCTGGGGCAGCCGTATTCCAGCAAATAGATTAAGTGTAGAGGAAAAACTGCTCTCTGTAGGGCTCACAGTCCGGGTAAGGAAAGCAAGGTAGAAATGAGACGAAAGAATTGAGAGAGAGAGTCCAGACGGCCGTCCAGGTTTTGAATTCGGGCTCTTTCTGGGAGCTGGCTGCATTCTCGTTTTGTGTGTTCCCTGAGACCCCGCCCCCACCCTTATAAAACGTAACTAGACATTTTGCACCAGCTAAAGAAGTCGTTTTCTATTACTCACACCCTAAAAACAGAGAATCACAGGATGGCCGAATCTTTCTACTTCTCGGAACAAGATTTAAATTCTTTTTGAGGCAATGTGGCTTACAAATGACACATAAATAATTTACTGGTCAAAAAGATGGTTGGCCAACTTCCTTGAACAAAAGACAAGAGATGGGCAGAGCTGTTTGTTCGTTGTTTCAGCAACAGGTGACAATAAGGATTTCTGAGTTGTCTCCCAACTCTAATTTCCTTAAAAAAATTTTTTTTTCTTTATAACTTATAATTGGTAATTAAAAAAAAATAATGGTAGTGGTCAAGAAAATTAGAGGAGGAAGAAGGTCAGAGTTCAGGAGAAAAACTAACTGTAAGTCAAGAAGATACATGGCCATTTTGAGGAGAACAAGACACATCTCAGGAAATGTGTTACCTTGGACAGGACACAGGAAAGGTGCCTCCAGTGACAACCTAACCCGAAAGGTCAAGTGAGGGGGACCGCGGGGTGGGGGGAGGAGAGGGCATTCTTCGGTTATCAGAGAGAAACCCAAGTCACATGAGCTTAATAAAGGAGTTTCAAAAGGTTGCTTTTTTTGTTTGTTTCCTGCTTGGGTCTGTGAAGAGCACAGCTAGTCAAGTTTTAGGCACGGCTGGATCCAGGTAGTTGAATAATGCCACCAGGAGTCATTCTTTGTACCTCTTGATTCCACTTTTGTTTGCACTGGCTTCATTCCCAAGCAGATTATTTTTTAATATAAAATGCTGCCAGAGTTAGCAAGTAAGAATATAAGACACCTAGATCAATTTGAACTTCAGAGAAACAACAAATATATTTTTTGAGATTAAGTTCACCCCATGAAATATTTGGGACACACTTATACTATAAAGTTATTCATTATTTGAATTTTAAGGGGGAATCAGGTATTTTATCGGGGCTTCCCAGGTGGTACTAGTGGTAAATAAAGCTGCCTGCTACTGCTGGAGACATAAGAGACCTGGGTTCGATCCCTGCATCAGGAGAATCCCTTGGAGAAGGGCGTGGCAACCCACTCCAGTATTTTATTGGTCAGCCCTCCTCACATGAGGTGGCAAAGATGACTACCGGTACTTCTAGACTTACATTCTCCGTTCTATTATGTGTCCCATTGGAACAATATATGAAGCAATCACTGTGGCTTAAGAAATGGAATAATCTGATAAGCCAGGCATGGTCTGTGGCATAAAGACAGGAAAGATGTGGGAACATAATAGCTGTCCATGGATTAAAAAAAAACACAACAACACAGACTTATAAATGGTTGGAGTGGAATATAGAAACAATTTGAGTTCAAGCTCCTCATTTAGCAGACACAACAGTGAAGCCTGGAGAGCTCCTCTACCTTCCCTAGACAGCAGTCATGGGGGAATCCAGGCTGGAACATCCGCCTCCCACCTCCTTACCACCCAGGTTCTTCCCATGCATCCTCGTGGCCACTGCCATCCAGATATCCACTGGGTAAGTCAATTAGCACCCACGAGGGCTTCCCCTCTCTCTTCTCTGTATACAAGGTGAACAGGAAAAAGGAAATGCTTGTCAAAACAAATCTCTATTTGGTTTTCTCCATTTACGGGACAATTTCTGTAATGTGTCAATCACTTTGTTGCAAAATAGCCCTTCCAACGCACAATCCACATTTTCTGATGACACCAGCCTGTCAATCACTCACTACATCAAAGCCAAATTTCATGCCAAGCAAAGACCAGTTTGTCAATCACTTTGTCTGCCACGCATCTGCCAGAATCACCTACCAGCTACAACTTTCTACTCTCAAATGGATCGAGTCTAGTTAAGCTTGTTTGTGTCTCCTAATTGAGCTCCTTTTAGGACTGGTAGCTTAGCAACTAATAAGTCATTTTCCACGACAACTGGCCTAAATTTCATAGCTTTCTTGACCATTGCCATTTGTTAGAAAATTGTTCCCCCTCCAGTGGCTAAACAGCAGATTTAAGATTTATTTAATGCTGAACTGTTCTATTGCTTCTAATTATAAGTATTTTCCTACTGTTTAAGAGCAAATGCAGGTTATGTTGTCAAATAGACATAAGTTTAAGTAACTATAAAATGTCTTGAAATTTTATTCCAAAGTTTCAAATTCTCCATTATTGGTAGCACTAGATATTTGAAGAGGATGATAAGATAAATACCCAGCATTTATTGGGTTGTAAACGACTTCACAGGCACCTGCTGGGAGCGAGTAACTTGTAGGTGCTAAGTCACTTCAGTGTGTCCAACTCTTTGTGACCCCATGGACTGTAGCCTGCCAGGCTCCTCTCTCCAGGTAAGAATACTGAAATGGGTTGCCATGCCTTCCTCCAGGGGATCTTCCCAACCCAGGGATCAAACTCGAGTCTCCTGCATGGCAGGAAGATACTTTACTGTTGAGTCACTGGGGAAGCCCTATCCTAGGAGGTTAAGTGAAGTGAAAGTCGCTCAGTCGTGTTGGACTCTTTGCTACTCCATGGACTGTAGCCTGCCAGGCTCCTCTGTCCATGGAATTCTCCAGGCAAGAATACTGGAGTGGGTAGCCAGGCGCTTCTTCAGGGGATTTTCCTGACCCAGGGATCAAACCCAGATCTCCTGCATTGCAGGCGGATTCTTCACTGTCTGAGCCACCAGCTATGTACAGGACGTTAAGTGCTCTCATCCTGAAGGAACTTAGTCTGGGGGAGAGAATTGGCAGCAAACTCTAAATCCATTTAAAAAGCACAGGGACTTCCTTGGTGGTCCGGTGGTCAGAACCAAGTACTTTCACTGCCATGAGCCCTGGTTCGATCCTTGCTCAAGGAACTAAGATCCTACCTGCCCCCCCCACCTCACAAAAAGAGTAAACGTGGTGTAAATAAGAGAAAACAATAGAGGCGATAAGAATTTTAAAAGGTGTCAAAATACAGTCATGACTGGTATAGGAGACTGTTCTTTCTTTAGGGGCTCGACTTCTAATTTCCCTCCATAGTTTTGGAGAAATTCCCCATTGCCTACAGCACATGAGGAGATCACCCCTTTACTTCCTGTTCTGGAAGCTGAAGGGTTGGACCTCGACTCTGCAGACTCTCTGCCAGCCACAAGATCACAGTTTGGTCAATCAGCTGTGTTCACCCCGCAGTGTCGAATCTACAGCTGTGAGAACATTTGAATCAGCTCATAGTAGCTGCTTCTGTGTCCACAGGCAATGGTGGTAATACCTTGGGTGGACTGTTCCTACCGGAAGAAGAATGTTAGGATTCTTGCCTCCTGGCCACTCCTGGATTTCCATGCCTCTAACCAGACCCTCCAAGCTCTTTATAATTTGGGGTCTCTCTGATAAACTTCAAAAACGTTTTTAAAGACTTCCAGAATTATTTGTCTGTAACCTATAATCATGGGATTTTTAATTAGCATAGACATGAGATAAAGATTCTCTTCTCATTCTGAGCAGCAGTAATTTGAGAAGGCTCCACGGAGAGTAAGAATGCTAAGTACTCTGCACAAGTAAAGACCAAGAGAAGAGGTGTTCCACACTGAGCCCCTGATTCAGAGAAACAAGAAGTCTAGCACACTGAAAACAAATTTTAAATTGATAAAGGAAAAGCTTTATCACCCTTATCATGTTACCGTAAAGGAATAACACTGTGACTGGCAAACAGTAGCATTTAATCAAAATGAAGAAAAGATGCTTTGGTGAATTTGGCTAAACTGGAGACTCCTGGCAGTTTGATAAGAGATTAGGCTCTAACATTAGCTCAAGGAATTACTGTGAAGGACCTAAAAACTAGCCGTGGCTCTTTCTAATTTTATATCAACTTTTAGCATACTATAAGTAGGATATACACCAATATAAACGATAGATCAGAGCTCTCCAGATTTCTGCACAAAGAGCACAGCTGCAGAGTCACTGGATGAGTCATCACACTTGCGGTCTTGCCCAATGGGAGCCAGTCTCAATCTGGAAGTTTCTTTATACTGAAAGGACCTGGCTATAAAGCTCCCTTTGACTACCACAGGAGAGGCAATTGAGCAGAGAGAGAAAGTGCTCAGGGAGAGAAAGAGAGACGATGGTCTGTCTAGCAAACAGACAGGAGCCGTCCGTGTGTGACAAGGAGCTGGTGGTAGGCATTTGCAGAGCACGGGATGTCTCTTCAGTTACACAGCTGTTCTGGGCTTGAAGGTGTGTCCCTTGGGCAACGCAGTCAGGGAATTCCCTGTTGTTGGAAATCGGTCTTCTGACGTTACAGAGAAGATTGCTCTGGCATGGGAGCTGGATAATGGAAAATGTAAGCCAAGAGTGGGGATAATTCCATTAGATACATTTGGAACATGTGGACAGTGGTTTGACCCGTTTCATAGTAGGGAGGAATTAGAAGTCAATATCTGAAACCACTCTGTTGCTTGCAGTGTAGCAGACTTTTATCACATTTTTATTGTGCATTAGACTTTGTTCTAAGGACTTGACATACATTACCTCATTAAATCCTTGCAACAACTGGTGAAGGTAGGTGCTGAATGGTAGGTATTGATCAGAGGAGGAAAACTACAGGTTTGGAGAAGGTATTAGGTCTTATTAGTAAACATGAGATGTCTGAAGTCACTAAGACCTTGTGGAGAGAAAGTCAAAACAGAGGAGGAAAATCTTTACAAAATTTACATTCCAGTAATTACACAATGGTTTGGGCTGAGGAAAAAGTATGACAGAACGCAGCCCGGAGTCCACTGAGGGTTGTGCTCCTTTGCTCCACTTCCAGCATCATTGCCCCAGAGCCCGCTCTTTGTGTTAATAACACTGCAGTAACAACAGAAATACACAAACGAGGAAACAGTAATGAGAGAGCCACACGTGATCTAGTTATTTCTTCACTGGGCAAAGGTCCACAGGTGCTGGTAAACTCTTGTACAAGAGAAGAAAGAATGACATCGCAGACAAAACACTTAGGAACACTTGGAGGCTCTGAGCTCAAGAGAGAGTCTCTGTAAGAGAACTGTTGCTTTCCCCACTTGACATGGAGCAAGACCCTATGGCCTTTGACCCCCTCACCATGTCCTCTGCCTGCTTTTTGTCTGTGAAAAACTTTGGTCAAAAGAATAAGTTTGATCAGAGAAGTGAGAAATGCTGAAACAAGGAAAACAGTCAAAGGAGAGTAAATAATAATAATGCAGTCATTAAGCATCATCAAGGACCTTTAATTCTTCCCCAAGGGCTGTACATAATATTCTGAGCCACATCCTGAGAGCTGTCTTACAGATACCAGAAGCCCAGGTGGAGAAGTTAACTACGTGATGAGCAGACTGTACCCAGGACGTGAGGGGCCACAACGCCACAGTCAATGACTTGACTGCAAAGAAATGGGAACAAATGCCCCTGGACCTGAAGATGAACTGGACCTAAAACAAACAAGATGATGCTGGTCAGACCGCCAATGACCAGTCTGAAGATGACTGTTAGAGACGACTGTGCTGTTTCTGAATGTGGTGCATCTCTCCCCCCGCCCCCATATACTACTCCCCGCCCCCAATCCCCCCCTCACCCCACCACCCCCGCCCCGGGCAGGCGAGCGGCCTCTGAAAATAAAGCAAGCTTTCCTTTCCACCGACCCGGCCTGTCTGTTGGTTTCTGAGCCATGAGCAGCCGGGCTCCACAAATAGCTTTCGGTAACACGATGACTCTAATTCAAGTCAAGGCTGATCATAAAACCATTGTGCGTGGCCTATTCTCCCTGTTGGTGTCACCGATTAGAATGGGCAAGGCTGAATTCTCCCTCCCCTGGACCTCTACATGAGCCCGGTTGTGGAGCACTGTGTGAGCTGAAGGTTCAGCTTTCTCTCCCTAATGAGGGTGACTGGGAGATAAGCAGAACTTACCCAAAGGGGAGTCAGGAATGAATATTATTACTCATCTCATTTCATATATGAAAAAATAAGGCTCCAAAAGATGATATAATTCTCAAAAAAACGTTAGTAAGCAGCGCACTCAGGATTTAAAATCAGATCAGCCCGACTCCACAGCTGGAGATCTTTTCTGTTATGGTGTGTGCGAATGACTGCTAGCGATTTACCAACACAAGTTCTTCCCTAGCTGCCCCTCTTGTTTTGTGACAATGGAATGCCAGATTTTGGTGGAGCACATGGTTGCCCAACTTGAGACATTTCCTAACTTCCCTAGTCGCTGGATATGGCCAATCTGGTGAATTCTGGTCAATGGGAAGTCGATAGACATGATATGTGCTACTTTCAGCTACTCACAGTCCACTAAAGAGGGTGAGTGTACTTTCCCCCTTGCCTCTTTGTCCTTTCCTAGTGGCTGCAGATGGACAAGCCAGAGATGGATGTCGTGTGTTGAGTGTATTGTTATTGTTGTTCTGTTGCTAAGCTGTGTCCAACTCTTTGCGCCCCCATGGACTGCAGCACGCCAGGCTTCCCTGTATTGAATATATGGAGAGAAAAATATACTTCTATTCTGTAAAGCCTCTAAGACTTTGGGCCTCTTTGCTACAGCAGCTTAGGCGGTATCCTAACTGATGCAAAATATGATGTCTCCCCAAGGATTTTACCATTTTTGTATGAGGAACTACAGTTTCCTATCAAAACTCATTTAACATTTCTTATAGTTTGATATAAAACTATATGATATATTAAATATAGTAATGTTTAAGTGAAGAGTTTAGATACCACTTAATTTTTATTTTTGTTGATTTATTCTTTATGTTATTTTTATGAGGACTTGAGTTAAAGAATCATTTTGAAACATTAGTTTTATCTCTGACCTTGGTAGACCTAATAGACCAGGGTTCATAACTCATAAACAGGGTTCTAAAGACCAAGCATCAGCAAACAAATCTGGCTACCATCTGTTTTTATAAATAAAGTTTTATCGAAACACAGCAAGGCCTTTGTTTGCATATTATCTGTGGCTGCTTTCTGCTATAAGGACAGAACTGAGTAGCTGCAACAGACGGTAGGGCCCGCCAAGTTCAAACCAACTACTACCTAGTCCTTCCTAGAAGGTTTCCTATCCTTGCAATAGGTAAGTGTTACCAGGATTCTGATGCTTGTTGTGGGAAGTCCAGGTAAGCTCTGGATATTTTCCCATCTAGCTGTGACACACGCCTCCACAGTGACTATTATGGTAGTTTCTTAAATGTAAAAATCTATCAGAATTTTCATAAGTGGGTGGCTGCTCTCACTTGAGCAGTTTCCTTCGGAAAATATCTTTTGGAGGAATTTGTTATTTTTGAAATGTTTATTTCGTGTGAATGAAGAAAGAGCAGAGTGAAGACAGAACACCAGATGGGAGTGGTTTTCTCTGCCCCCCGCGCAGCGCTGGGCGTCGGAACTTCAGACGGAAAAGCCTGGTGGACTTTATATAACTGCCACACTCTTTGCTTCTTGCATGTGTGGCATAAAGGACAACCATGATGTTATCAGATTTTGCAGAAGTTTTTGAGCGCTTAGGGGACGGGTTTGTGACTCCAAACTGCCTCCCCGAGTCGGCACAGATTGGAGTGTCTGACGGGACGCACGTGCAGAAGGCATGTGGTTTGCATTCCCAGGGGCCTGCGGGGCAGGGAGACGGGCGTGTGGGGGAACCACACTTCCCATCGCCTCCGCACCTGGACTGTGAATCCAAGAGGACCTGGGGCGGGGGAAGCGAGAGGCAAAGACTGTAAATATTATTCAAATAAAGAAAGCGCAAGGTCAGGAAGCAACAGAGCGCCGAGCATGGTTTCCTTTTCGTCCTTCTGAGATGCAGAGAAGGAGAAGGGAATTACCATCTCGCTGGCTTCCTGGCCCTTGCACTCGGCTACACAGTTGGAGATGGTCGCACAGGATGCTGCAATCCCCATGGATATTTATCAGCCACTCTGAATGTTAAGTCCTCCATGCTCTATGCCGTCAGAGGCCAGCGAGAGCCCTGGTCCCACTCCCTCCACACTGGGACCCAGGCTGATGGAGAAGCAGGGGATAAAGGAGTCAGTTCTTAAAGGATGTTGCCCAAGTGGCAGTTGTCATTTTTGCTCATGTTTAATTGGATAAGGCAAGCCCCATGACCCGACCTGACAGTGTCATATTCTTCCGGAGGAGCGTTACGCACATGTCTCTCTACCGGATCCTCTCCTGTGCTGTCATCTGCTGCAATACTCACATGTGGGGCTTTCCTGGTGGCTCATACGGTAAAGAACCCTTCTGCAGTGCAGGACACCTGGGTTCCATCCCTGAGTCGGGAAGATGCCCTGGAGAAAGGAAAGGCAACCCGCTCCAGAATTCTTGCCTGGAGAATTCCTTGGACAGTGGAGCCTGGTGGGCTACAGCTCATGGGGTCACAAAGAGTCAGACACGACTGAGCAACTAACACTTCTCAATACTCATGTAAGTCATCGTAAAGAAAGCTGACACACAAGTACAAGTTTGTCCTGTCCGTCACAAACACCAAGATGGTGACCCAAGATTTGAAATCAGGTTTTACTCTAATTCTCTCTCACTATTTCTAAAAGGACACACCTGTTTTCCCAGGTAGTTATGAAAGGTTGAGTTAAAATGTTTACACATGTTATTACAAAATAAAGACCCCCCCACCTCAAAGAGGCTAAACCAGGATAGTGTTAGCAGTCTGCATCCCATTTCCTAAATTATTTTCTAGAGGCTTAACAAGAAAGCAACAGTTTGAACCATTGTTCTGTGTAGGCCAGGCCCTGGGCTCAATGCTTTGTAGACCTAGTCACATTGACACTTTACAGAAAATCTTATGAGAAATATACTGCTGCCCCAACTTTATAGAGATCGAAGCTACAGCTCAGAGAGGTTAAATAACTTGCAAAATGCCTCCCAGCTGGTGTGAAGACTGCTCAGTGAGCACTTGTTGGTTTGTCCCTACAGTTTTCTCCCTTGCCCTTCGAGAACATTGGAGGAGATTCCTGCTGCTCCCAGTGTGGGGAGAAGAGGGGAAAATACAGAACAGATTCTGAATGTCCAGAGTGTTGCTCTTCTTTATTCTGATGATTCCTCCTGCCATAAGTGTCAACACTGATTAAAAATACTAGGCAACCCAAACGTAATTAGAGAGGTGCGTTTTCTGGGGAAGGTGGGTGGTAATACCATGGAAAGCACTCCCAAGCCTACAATAAACAAGTTTGGGTTTAAAAATAACTTGAGATTCTCATTTCCATTAGCAAACATAATAAAATAGGACTACACAAGCAACTGTATGTACTACATAAGAGAATCAGTTCAGTTCAGTTCAGTCGCTCATTCGTGTCCGACTCTTTGCGACCCCATGAATTGCAGCACGCCAGGCCTCCCTGTCCATCACCAACTCCCGGAGTTTACCCAAACCCATGCCCATCGAGTCGGTGATGCCATCCAACCATCTCATCCTCTGTTGTCCCCTTCTCCTCCTGCCCCCAATCCTTCCCAGCATCAGGGACTTTTCCAATGAGTCAACTCTTCGCATGAGGTGGCCAAAGTATTGGAGCTTCAGCTTCAACATCAGACCTTCCAATGAACAGCCAGGACTGATCTCCTTTAGAATGAACTGGTTGGATCTCCTTGCAGTCCAAGGGACTCTCAAGAGTCTTCTCCAACACCACAGTTCAAAAGCATCAATTCTGCAGCGCTCAGCTTTCTTCACCATCCAACTCTCACATCCATACATGACCACTGGAAAAACCACAGCCTTGACGAGACGGACCTTTGTTGGCAAAGTAATGTCTCTGCTTTTAAATATGCTATCTAGGTTGGTCATAACCTTCCTTCCAAGGAGTGAGCGTCTTTTAATTTCATGGCTGCAATCACCATCAGCAGTGATTTTGGAGCCCCCCAAAATAAAGCCTGACACTGTTTCCCCATCTATTTCCCATGAAGTGATGGGATCAGATGCCATGATCTTAGTTTTCTGAATGTTGAGCTTTAAGCCAACGTTTTCACTCTCCTCTTTCACTTTCATCAAGAGGCTCTTTAGTTCTTCTTTGCTTTCTGCCATGAGGGTGGTATCATCTGCATATCGGAGGTTATTGATATTTCTCCTGGCAATAAGAGAATAATTACGTATAAATAGATAACCCACAGACAATGTACTTGCATTTATATGTTTATGCATCTAGATTTACCTGCCTGGAAATAAGGGTGGCAGGTAAATCTTGTGGGGGATTTTTTGTGTGTGTGCGAGTGGCTTCTGAAGTTTTGTTGATAAGATCAAGCTGTCTGCTATCTCCTCGACAGGAAAATGGGCATAATTCAGTTTAGAACATAAGTCTTTATGAAATGCAAGTCAGATATATGGCTGGTGATTGTGAAGATGCTGCTTTGAGAGGGTAAGTGCAGTCCAAACCTTTGGACATGGGCTGAACGGCGGTGGTCCAAGGTAGAGATACTGTCTCCGAGTGATTCTCTTCCAGCCTCCCAGACCTCCAAACCTCTAAGCTGGAATTCGAATATTTGTCCTGGAAATTCCCTGAGTTCCTTGATTACAGTAGAACTCTCCTCGTGGCAGTCACATATGCCATTCTCTGGCTTATCTCCATCCCTGAACTTGGCTCAGTCCTAATCCTCTTTCAGGCATTATTGTTACACAGGGTTTTGCAACTGTGACACTACCACTTGTTAAGCTGGATAACTCTTGGTTCTGGGTGTCTGGTGGGGCTCCCCTGGGCCTCATACGATCTTTAGCAGCATTAGGGCCTCTCCCCTCTAGAGGCAGTAGCATCTATCTTCCCAGGGGTGACAACCAAAGATGCTCAGTCATGTCCGACTCTGCGACCCCGTGGACTGTAGCCCCCCAGGCTCCTCTGTCCATGGGATGCTCCAGGCAAGAATCCTGGAGTGGGTTGCCATTTCCTCCTCCAGGGGATCTTCCTGACCCAGGGATCGAACCTGCAGCTCCTGCATCTCCTGCATTGGCAGGCAGAGTCTTTACCACTAGTGCCACCTGGGAAGCCAAAGATGTCTCCAGACATTGCCAAATGTCCCTGTACTGGGAGCCTTGTTTCATTCTGTGAGCTCTGCTACCCACGAGCTGCCTTCATGCAGGGAGCCTGCCACCGCGTCCAGAGCTTGGTCTTAGAAGTGGACGTGGATTAGCCCGGATCCAGCAGGCTCTCAGGGAGCAGCTGGGTGGCTGAGGACGGAGCACTCGGACATTTCTTCCAGTTTGGAAAGGAAGAATAACTTTGCTTCGCTCAGTGACCTAGAAAGACTCTTTTATACCCTTACTTTATGTGAAATGTGGTTCTCACAGAGCACACCCCTGCAGTCTGATATGGGAAATCGCCCATTAGAGAACGCGGCAATGCCACCGTGCAGACTCCTGGGATTTCCAGGAAGAAGCCATGAGTCTTGATCCCCCCACCCCACCCCGAGGTCCGGCTTAACGCCGAGGCACTGGGGTGAGGCCGGCAGGGCCCAGAGGTTCATTCCCCCCAGTTTCCCTGAGTATGGCCTTAGAATCATTACTTTTTGAAAAATGACCTCAAGCTTTCCTAAAATCTTCAGGAATGACACCTGCAGGGAGCATCTGAAAGACTTCACATTCATTAACTAAACCTTCTTGTTAGGTTATCTTCCCAGAAATGCATTTGACAGTTAATGAAGTAGAAAAGATGGCAGTCGGAGAAAAAAATAAAATTCTGTCAGATTCCGGAGCTAGAACAGGGAGCTGGAAAAGCAGGAGCCTGGAGAGACGTCACTAGGTCAGCACCCCACACTGAGTGTTTTATTGCCGGCTACGCTGCCTCGGATCAGAGCCGGCTGCAAAGTTCAATTCCTGCCTGGCTTTCTCTTCAGATCCGAAGACCGTACATAAGTCAGGGAACCTGGATAAGGTGCTTGTCAGGGCAAAAGCAGCAGGGATATGGGGCTGACTGGCAGATATGTGAAACAGTGATCAGAGAAGAGAAAGAAAAAGGAAAGACATGTTCAAAAATATTTGGACTGCTTTAGACAACTTTCCCCATTTCCATCGGATTGCAATTTAGCCCAAACCTTGCTTGAATGCTCAGAAGGTAAAACCAGCTTGCAGGCAGTCGAGTGAGCAGACTTTCTCTGAAAACATTCAGTTTTAAATGACCTCGTGGGATGTTATTCATTTCCCGTTTCCTTCTCATCTGCCCAGTGCCCTCTGTGGGTTCAGAAAAGGGCCGGGGATGAAGGAAAAAGGGGGGCATGTTGGGGTACACCCCTGCAGTTGCCAAAAGTATTATTTGGTGAATTCAGCTCAGTCCAGCCTTCCTGAAGTTGGGCAAACCTGTTTTCTTCCCCATGATGTATCACTTAGAAACACCAACTGCAAGGATTTCTTGTGTTCTCACAGAAAAGGGAAGGAAACAGCTGGTAAATGTTTCACAGATGGCAAAGCTCTTGGCACCTCTCTCAAGAGAGGGCCACCCATGCAGATGGCTCATTATTTTAACATTTGGATTTTCATCTTATTAAAACATCTTTTTTTCCCTGGTTTTATTTAGCATCATAAATTCTCTTACGCTTTAGCAAGCAACTAAGCGATCTGAGGACGCGCAATCTAAGGAACATCCTTTGGCTAAAACATAGATTGGTAACATCACTATTCCCAGCTCTGATCTCAACATGATGGGTTTCAATCTGATTAAAAATTCCAATGAAAGGGAAAGCTCAGAGTAGTGAATTTATCAAGCAAAAGTCCATGAAGTCCATATAGTAGCTGAATTATTCAGCAGAACGATAAACCGAGTGAAATTGGGGGAAATAGTTTTATTCAATGCATAAAATCCCTATTACTATGCAATCTGCATATATAAAAATAGACAAATGCACGCTGGGTGTAGATTCACAAATACACCCTTTCTACATATGTAGAGAGGCTTCTGTACAACAGCCAGAATTTGAAGCAAGCAATGCCAGTTCCCGGTAGAGCAGGTAGGAAAGGGGCAAGATTTCAAAGGGTAGTTCTCTGCCCACTTAGACTTCGGCAAGCGCTAACCTGTGCCTTCTGTCCCAGCAGCTCCTTCTGAGCACAGAGGCAGGAAGGCTGCTGTACGCCTGCACGGGAAGAACCAACACCCTCTCACGGCCTTAACTTTGTTGGGAAAGCAGGCCTCGGTATTCTGCTTTCCAGATATTGCTCCCAAGGGCTGACAAAAGTTGTGGTCACCTCAGTGTCCCTAACTATTGCACTGGGGTGTGGGAACTGTTGGAGCTGCAAATGCAAGTGACAAAGCAATGTAATAAGAACCAACCAATCTATTTAATGTGGTGAGATGCTGGCCTAAATACAGGATCCATCACTGTGCTCTCGCAAATGGGCCTTATGGAGCGAGGTCTGTGTGTGCCACATTGTAAATGTTATTAGCAATGGTACACAGTGCACATTATGGATCCACGGAGCTCAAAGCCACCTCACTTTTGGGGGTCAAATTTAAATCCCTGAAATGCTGAGAAAATGTTAATAGTTGCCAGCACCAAGAATGCATCAATGGAGAATATACATAGGTATCATAAAGGAAGGCTCTGCTCATCAACTTGAATCACCTCTGGTACCTCTAGCCTGAAGCATTAGCTCACGTAATGTATTCTGTGAACTGCTGTCTCGTCCATCAGATGGAGAGCAAGATGGTAGGTGCAGAGAGTGTAGTTTCACCAACAAGACTTGGAAAGAGTGGTGCTGATTAGGCATGTCCAGAAAGCAAGGAGTTGCAGAGAAATGAGAGAAAAAATTTCTACCATAATTCTCTGTAAGAGGATGCTTCTCGGGGTGCCATGTTGCCTCATGGTTTATGGCATCTGTAACACAAATTGTATTCACAAGAGTATATAGTCTTTGTTTAGAGCCTCCAGCTAGTAAATATTACCCTTCTTTTTAGGCTCACTCTGGCTTCCCTGGTGGCTCAGAAGGTAAAGAATCTGCCTGCAATGTGGGAGACCCGGGTTCGATCCCTGGGTCATAAAGATCCCTAGAGAAGGGAATGGCTACCCATTCCAGTATTCTTGCCTGGAGAATTCCATGGACAGAGGAGTCTGGCAGGCTGCAATCCATGGGTTGCGAAGAGTCGGACACAACTGAGTGACTAACACTTTCACTCTGATCACTCTAAGGCTGCAGTTCTTAAGAAGGGATCCCCAGGCAAGCAGCATCAGTACCACCCGGACCCACTCAGACCTCTTGAATCAGAAACTCTGCAGGAGGATCCTGGTAGCCTGTCTTTTAACAAGCCCTCCAGGTGATTCTGACGCATGCTTAAGTTTGAGAACCGTTGCTCTAAGGCATAATAGTTTGTCACTCCACCAGTGCCCAAGAATCTTTTGGGTGACAGACATCAAGTATGATTCCGGTAAAATCCTGGCAGCAGAATACATTTGTCTATTTAATTGCATGCAAAATGCTTGTCAAGAAGGATTCAAGGAGTTCTTTTTGCGAAGGAGGGCTTCCTCTCTCCTGCCTGCGCTCCATCCATCTCTTTGGAGACTGTACAGGCTTTCAATCCAAGCTCCCATTTTACAAGCCATTTTAAAGACACCTCCACCCCTGCCCTTTTCACTTGATACTGGCACATAAGACAGAGGAACCCTGAACCTGGTTTTCTGAGTCTAGCTAGGAAGACTGACAGATTTCATTACATTTGTCACAGGGTCTAAAAAAATCCACGTGGGAGAAAATAATCCCACTTAGTAAAAACATCTCACTGTGCTTTTGAATGGGGATGGAGGAGCAGGAAGAGTATTGTTCCTGGGAAAACTGCAAGGCATGTGGCGTGTGTTTGCTGAAGTGTGATGACTATTCACCAGTCTCCGGTTTAGGTGGCTGAGAAAGCCCCCACGATACTGCACAGGGACTGGAATTTATATACATCTGTGAAATGGCATAAGAATCAAAGGAGAAATGAATTTCCTGTGGTGCAGATGAGCTTCTTAAAATCACTCCCATCTGAGTACACCTCCTTTTCCTCAAGCACATCGAAAACCATTTGAATAATGCCTGTTATTCAGTTGCATTGTGTGCTCTGAAAGCCATTTAATGAAGGTAGACAGGCTTCCAAGAAGGTGCATTCTTTGACTAATGTAGATACTCCTGGAAAAATCTTTTCCCAACACGGAAGGCAAGATTTACTGAGTGAGTGGAAGAAGGAGTGCTATTAGAACGTCTTGTTTCACTCAGTCAAATCGAATGGGAGTGACCTTGGGTTCAACTTGATCTATTCTGGGTGAACCTTACTCTATGCAATGTATGTACTGAAAAGCTGCAAGTCAATCAAATTTTAGCAAATCAAACCGTCTTTCCATTGACTTCTGTTACATTGTCGAAGTTGCTTTATCTTTCCGATTGATCCCAATTAGTAGTGGCTACCAGCTACAACCTTTCTGCTAAATAGTTAATAATCTATAGTCTGACACTTTATTTTGTTTGAGGGGGGCCACTCCTATCTCAATAACATTTCATGAATATTTAGGAAAGTTATAGGCACTATTTGTACAGGAGATATACACACACACACACACACACACACACACACACATATACATACACACATATGTATATGCACACGCATAGAGAGGGGGCTACCCAGGTGGTGCTAGTGGTAAAGAACCCACCTGCCAATGCAGGAGATTTGATCCCTTGGTCGGGAAGGTCCCCTGGAGGAGGAAATGTCAACCCTCTCCAGTATTCTTGGCTGGAGAATCCCCTGGACAGAGGAGCCCGGCGGGCTATGGTGCATAGGGTTGCAGAGAGTCAGACACGACTGAGGTGCCTTACCTCGCACGCATAAGGGATACATCCTCAAGAACGAGTCAGAAGGAGAAGGTGCTGCGGGAGCGGTCTGGTGCAACGTTTACAGACGGAGCACTGTCTGTAAGGCCAGTACAGAGAGGAGCGCTTATCATTTGGAGCAGATGCTGGTCTCAGTCAGCTGGAGCTGCCATAACAACATGCCCTGGGCGGCTTAACTGACAGAAATTTACTTCCTCACACTTCTAGAGGCTGGAGGTCTGAAACCAGGGTGCCAGTCTGGTGGGGTTCTGGCGGAAGTTCTCTTTGTGGCTTCCAGACGGCTGCCTTCAGTGCCCCTGGGTGGGGCAGGAGGGGACAGAGAATTATAAGGTCACCATCCCTTGGGATTGAGGCTTCACCCTTATTGTCTTATTTAACCTTATTTAGATCCTAAAGACCCTCTTTGTTCAGATACAGTCACATTTGGGGTTAGGGTTTAGCGTGTAAATTTTGAGAGAATATATTTCAACTCATAAGCAATGCTCAGTCAGTAATAATAGGAGGGTGTCCACAAATGAGAATATGACTTTACCAGCGTAGCCAGAAAGAGAACCTGGGTCATTCTGCTATTTGGTCTCTTGAGCAAACCACACAGCTGAGAATTCCTAAGAAAACTTGTTTCCAATAATATTCTTTGGAGCCCCTGTAAGTTTATGAGTTGTTATCATTCCCTATCTATCTGTTGATATCCCTATACTACAGTGCTCATTTCCAAAGAGTGAGTGTCTCAAAATGTCTCGTAGCTGAGTAATCTCACTTCTTTTCTCCTTTAGTCTTTTTTTCCCTTCAATTTTTTCCTTCTATTTTACTGGGAGTTCACCCTCCTGCAGGGGCCCTCACTTTTCTTAGCCAATCCGTACAGCTGTGAGTAGCTTCAGAGCTCAAGAAATATGTCTTGACTGATAGATCTTTCTAGAAGGCATTCAGGACTGAGGAATATAGAAAATAATAGACTGAATCAGATGAAAGCCTTCAGTCCGCCGGTAACAGCGACAGCGTCACAACAGATATGAATAACAGCCGACGAGGGGGCAGGGGCCTGGCCTGGCTGAAGCTCCAGACACCGCAGCAGAAGCTTGATACGAAGCCCAGTCTTTCTCTTTCTCAGCTCTCCCCCCCACTCTCAGGCAAGCTCTCCCCCGTGGTGGCGCAAGTGTGTCCGTGGAGTCCGGACCTTCAGGCTTACTTACTCCTATCCAGCAGAGGTGAAAGGTCGACCTCAAGATTAACCATTGAGATAACCCCAAATCCCAGGTTTGAATTTTATTGGCCTTAATCAGCCTGATTTGAGTCATAGGCCCCTCTCTTAACCCGTCCATATGGAGAGGAAGAGAGAGTGTACTGTTGCCTTAAAATTTAAGACAGGGGCCAACAAAGTCATCTGCAGAAGGTCAGATAGTAAATACTTCAGGCTCTGAAGGCCATGCTGTCTTTGCCACAACTATTCAACATGGCCATTGTAGCCTGAAAGCAGCCAAAAGGGGTAAAAAAATGGATGTTTCTGTTCGTATCAGGCCACAGTTTGATGATCCTGGCTTCAAGGAATCAGATTCTAATACTGGGACAGATTCCTTGTAATCTTAAGTCCCACTTGGCCAATGGGGTAGCTAGTGTAACCCTGATAAATCTTGGATTCCAGATGGCCTACTCCCTTTATAGATGCTTATTCAAAGAGGTACAATCTAGCCACCAATTAGTGATTTTTTTTAAAAGTCCAGTCTTTTCTGAGATCTCCCCCCAAAATATTATAGGGCATTCAAGACATAAGTCAGAACAACAGTTCTCAAGGCCTATTTATTTACTCTCCAATTCTCCTGTACGTCAGAACTTCCCATATGACAGAGCCCCAGATTCATGGTCATCACCAGCTGTACATCTTTCTTCCTTTTCTGAGTTCCAGGTCTGTGTGGTCAGGACAGTATCTGTCTGTCTTTTTCTGTCTCTGTCTCTGTCTCTCTCAGTCTTCCCCCTTTTCCCTTCATCTACAGCTTCTTCTGTCTGCCCTTTTCTCAGTTCTGAATCACAAAGTATCTTGAACTTGGCTGTCAAAGATTCCTACGGTTGGGTGGTGGGCAGAAGAGAAGGAAATGACTCTGATATGTGGCTATATCTTGCTCTTGTCAGACTTCCCAATGCAGAACCCAGGCTTCAGGATAGTCAGTGGTGAGCCCTTGGGAAGGGTTTTTTATTGTCTTTGTTCAGTCGCTAAGTCATGTCCGACTCTTTGTAACCCAATGGACTGCAGCCCACCAGGCTCCTCTGTCTATGGAATTTTTCAGGCAAGAACACTGAAGTGGGTTGCCATCTCCTTCTCAAGGGGATTTTCCTGGACCAGGGATCAAACCCTTGTCTTCTGCATTGGCAGGCAGATTCTTCACCACTGAGCCACCAGGAAAGTCCTGGGGAAGGTTAGGGTGACAAAAAGGAATGGAAAGTGGGATTTCATTTGAATTTGAAAAGTTAAATTAAAAATTAAAATGACACCTGAAGAAATATGACAAAGTGGTAACATTCATTGTATTTGGGAAACAGACAAACATTGGCCCTTCATTTTCTATACATTTGAGGTAGTTTATATTTAAATATTCAAATAGTTAAATCAAAAGGTTGAAGCAAATGGTGTCTGTGAGAATGCTTTCTTAGCTTAAGATGCATTAGACTCATCTCGAATTTAAGCAGCACGCAGGTTACATGGAGGTTGTGTTAAGACACAGGATTCTGAGTACCATCCTAGAATTTCTCATTCAGTCTGGGGTGGGGCATGAGACTCTGCCTTCCTAACAAGTTCTCAAATCACGCTGATGCTGCCGGATCTGTGGACCACAATTTGAGAAGCGTTAAGTGAAGTGAAAGTCACTCAGTCGCGTCCGACTCTCTGAGACCCCAGAAATTCTCCAGGCCAGAATACTGGAGTGGGTAGCCTTTCCCTTCTCCAGGGGATCTTTCCAACTCAGGGATTGAACCCAGGTCTCCCACATTGCAGGAAGATTCTTTACCATCTGAGCCACCAGGGAAGTCAGAAAAGTGTTCAAGTAGAGAGTAAACTCCACGAGGGCAAGGATCATGAGTGTCTTGTCACATTCTTAGAATCTAACTTGACTCCTGACACTTGAAAAACGTTCAACACGCATTTCTGTGTGTGAATGACACCTATGGGCTCCCTAACATGGAAAAAGCAGACACTGTCGCAACTTAATCTGCTTGTTTTACCCTTTGGTGAGTAGAAAGGATTCTCTTCCTTATCTTCGGAGCAGGATAAGTGGGTTTGACTCAGAAAAACTGATGTTCCTGGGGGTGAGATTAGGGGGAAATCCAGGCAGAGAAGTGGCTGTCTTTTTAGGTAAGTGAGAGAGTAACTGAAGGGCCTGAGGAGGGAGGTCCAGAGCATCCCCTTTGGCCTTCTCCCTCCTTGCCGACAGAGCCCACGGCCTCAGGTGAGAGGCACCGCGTTGGAGTCTCTAGAAGCCTTACTCTTCCCAGTCAGCAACCCCCACCCCCCTCCACCCCACGCTGCAGCTTCCAGGGCCTTCCTCAATTTCTCCGGTCCTCTCCTCGGGGGAGAGCTGCCCGGCTCTCACGGGACCTCCACGCTTCCTGTTTTCTTCGCTTTCACCTGTTTACTCCCCCTGTTTAATCCGAACATCTCAGCTCAACAGCATTGCCTCTAGAAAGCCTTCCTTCGCCTCTTGAACTGAGTCAGAGACGCCAACCACACTTTCACGTGGAAAGCGTTCCTTTCTTCACAGGTCTTCACAGTTTGCAATGATGTTTCCTTTTTCATAGTTAATGTTCAGCTTCCCAATTTGACTCTAAGCTTAACGGGGGCTCAGATCCTCACTTGTGTCATATTCACCAGCTCATAGGCCAGTATCTGTACGGCATACCATGATTTTTTAAAATCATTGCCATATCTTGTGCTTAATAAGTACTTCATTTATTTGTGTAAAGACTGTGAAAGCATAATCATTGTTTGTTTGTTTATTTCTTGGCTGTGCCACACAGCTTTCGGGTCTTAGTTCTCCTACCAGAGATTAAAGCTGGCCTTCGGCATTGAAAGCATCGAATTCTAACCACTGGAGCGCTAGGGAAATCCCACTAAATACTTGTTTCTTTAAAATGTAATATATTTTTCCAGTTTTATTGAGATATAATTGACATATGACACTCTGTTACTTTTAGGTGAACAACATGATGATTTAATACGTGTAGATGTTGCAAAAGGATCGTTGAGTAAGTTTAGTTAATGTCCATCACTTCACACAATTAAAATGATTTTTCATGTGATGAGAACTTTTAGGATCTTACTCTCTTAATAAATACTTGTGGAATGAGTAAACGAGACGTGAACAGTGCACCTTTCCCCATCCAACCTACATTATCATTGCATAAGTGAGATAGCCAAGTACAGGCACCATCTTCATTTCTGTGCCCTTCCTTCCTTCTAGTCCTATTTCAATTCTGGAGTGTGCTATTCGCATCTGAAGCCTGATGTGTTAGTTGCTCAGTCGTGTCCGACTCTTTGCAACCCCATGGACCGTAGCCCACCAGGCTCTTCTATCCATGGAATTTTCCAGGCTAGAATACTGGAGTGGGTAGCCATTCCCTTCTCCAGGGGATCTTCCTGACCCACGGATGGAACCCAGTTCTCCTGCATTGCAGACGGATTCTTTATCATCTGAGCCACCATCATCTGAAGTACCTGCTCCTATTTTAGGAATCTCTGATGCCCTACCCCTTCTGCCCCCCAACTTCAGAAGCTGGACTAGAGTCAGCTTTCCACAGGGAGAAGGAGGAGCAAGAAGTAGTAATAGAACCACAGGTTCTAGAAGAGGAAGCTGGGGTGAGATCCTCGTGGGAATCTCCAACTCAAAGGGAGGAAGGCAGACCCCGGGGCGTGAATCCAGTGAAGGTCTCAGAGCGACTGGGGCTTTTTTGTTGTTATTAAAATACTGGTTTGCTCAGTTTTCCTCTTGAAGGGGAGCCTTTACCTTGGCTTGAGCAAACGTTTCTTGAGTGACACTTAAGCCACAAAGGCTCTTGTGTAGAGCTGTGGGTTGAAGGATCTGGACTGTCTGATCACAGCTTGCCACCTTTAAGCCCGTTTGTTTGTTTGTTTTAATCATTGCCCAGTTTATGAATCATTGTCTCTACTTGCTTTAGAAATACTTATTCTCTGCTTTTCCTTTTCGAGATTCAACTTGTGCTGGCTTTTTGTATATCCCTTTAGTTTTTTATCTGCTTAAGGAAAAGGACACATGTTCTTTGTAAACGACTATAAACATATGAAGTAGAAACTAAAAAGTGTTTCTGTAATTCACCTTTCAGGGATAACCAGTTTTCCCTTTATATCCTTCTACAATGTTAAGGCAGATACAAATCTCTTAGTAGTAGCAGTATTTTTATAACAAATGTTGTAATACCAAACACATTATTTTGAAATTAACTTTTTTTTTTTTTGTCATTACACCCTTATTTGCTATTTCATGTCTAGTCTGGTTAACAAAAATCACTTATTCCGCTCTATGTTATGCCAGAGAGTATTAGATACTTATCCCAGAAATGGCAGTGATGTTGTTTTTAAATATTTCACTTTAATGTGAAGTGATGATGAATGTCTTTGAACATATAGCTTTGTTCGCCCAAGAAACCTGTCCACGTTCTCTTCTCTCTGTAAAGAAATGTGCCTGGTGAGCCCAAGTCGCAGCCTAAGGAAACTCTTTAATCGTTGCCACTGGCTCTTTGGACTTCTGCTATTGTTGTGTAGTTACTAAGTCACGTTTGTGGTGTAGTTACTAAGTCATGTCCGACTTAACAGCTGAGTATAGCTAAGTATCTGAGTATAGCTGACAGTACCATTAATTTTAAAACAATGTAGTATGACACAAAAATTCAAATGAAAGAACAACACGAAAGATCAGACCATCTAGAAATAGGTCCAAATTGAAAAAAAGAAAAGTTGGGGCTTCCCTGGTGGTTCAGTGGTAAAGAATCTGTCTGTCAATGCAGGAGACACAGGTTCAATTCCTTGTCCAGGAGGACCCCACATGCTAAGCAACTAAGCAACTAAGCCCATGCTTAGTTTGGGCCTGTGCTCTAAAACCCAGGAACAGCAACTATCGAGCCCAAGTGCTGCAATTGCTGGAGCCCCCGCGCCTAGAACCTGTGCCCCGCAACGAGAGAGGTCACCACAGTGAGAAGCCTGGGTACTGCAACAAGAAGGAGCCCATGCTTGCCGCAACTAGAGAAAAGCCCACCCAGCATCGAAAACCCAGCACAGCCTAAATAAAAATAAATAAATAAAATTATTTTTAAAAAATCTAAGTAAAGACCTATTATAAAAAGAAAGGAAAATGGAACAATACTTTGCAAGTGATACTTGAGTGATTAAATGGCAATCTGGATAAAAAAAATCATTCATTCATTCACATTTTCATCCAACATTCAGTTTACTTCTAAAAAGTACCATGTATCATTCCAAAGAATGCTCAAACTACCGCACAATTGCACTCATCTCACATGCTAGTAAAGTAATGCTCAAAATTCTCCAAGCCAGGCTTCAGCAATACAGGAACCGTGAACTTCCAGATGTTCAAGCTGGTTTTAGAAAAGGCAGAGGAACCAGAGATCAAATTGCCAATATCCACTGGATCATCGAAAAAGCAAGAGAGTTCCAGAAAAACATCTATTTCTGCTTTATTGACTATGCCAAAGCCTTTGACTGTGTGGATCACAATCAACTGTGGAAAATTCTGAAAGAGATGGGAATACCAGACCATCTGACCTGTCTCTTGAGAAACCTGTATGCAGGTCAGGAAGCAACAGTTAGAACTGGACATGGAACAACAGACTGGTTCCAAATAGGAAAAGGAGTACATCAATGCTGTATATTGTCACCCTGCTTATTTAACTTCTATGCAGAGTACATCATGAGAAACGCTGGGCTAGAAGAAACACAAGCTGGAATCAAGATTGCCGGGAGAAATATCAATAACCTCAGATATGCGGATGACACCACCCTTATGGAAGAGAGTGAAGAAGAACTAAAGAGCCTCTTGATGAAGGTGAAGGAGGAGAGTGAAAAAGTTGGCTTAAAGCTCAACGTTCAGAAAACTAAGATCATGGCATCTGGTCCCATCACTCCATGGGAAATAGATGGGGAAACAGTGGAAACAGTGTCAGACTTTACGTTTTGGGGCTCCAGAATCACTGCTGATGGTGATTGCAGCCATGAAATTAAAAGACGCTTACTCCTTGGAAGGAAGGTTATGGCCAACCTAGATAGCATGTTTAAAAGCAGAGACATTACTTTGCCAACAAAAGTCCATCTAGTCAAGGCTATGGTTTTTCCAGTGGTCACGTATGGATGTGAGAGTTGGACGGTGAAGAAAGCTGAGCGCCGCAGAATTGATGCTTTTGAGCTGTGGTGTTGGAGAAGACTCTTGAGAGTCCCTTGGACTGCAACGCGATCCAATCAATCCATCCTAAAAAAGATCAATCCTGGGTGTTCATTGGAAGGTCTGAGTTTGAAGCTGAAACTCCAATACTTTGGCCACCTCATGCGAAGGGTTGACTCATTGGAAAAGACCCTAATGCTGGGTAGGATTGGGGGCAGGAGGAGAAGGGGACGACAGAGGATGAGATGGTTGGATGGCATCAATGACTCGATGAACATGGGTTTGGGTAGACTCCGGGAGTTGGTGATGGACAGAGAGGCCTGGCGTGCTGCAATTCATGGGGTCGCAAAGAGTCGGACACGACTGAGCGACTGAACTGAACTGAACTGATCATCCCAAACGTGATGAAATACACAAAAGAGGTCTTGGCTCTTATGGGTAAATGCTTTATTAGGGAATAAGGAAAATAACAAATAAAACAAAACGAAAAATCAAAAAGAAAGGAAATTTTGGCCACAGCAAGCTGACACCATGCAAGGGATATTAAGGGGAAGAGTTTTCCAAAAGAAGAAATGGCCGGGGTGAAATCTTTGAGAGGAAACAGCACATTGATGCACCAGGGCGGGAGGCTCGTGAGCTCCAAGGAAAGTAGTACAAGTGGGCATGGGCAGGGGCGGGGTTCATGTGACCTGGACGGGAAGTTGGTCATTTATTAAGTGGTATGAGAAGCCATGGAGGTGATTGATCAGGGGAGTGAAAAAACAGAAAGAGCTATTGTACGTCTTAGAAAGGATCCCTCTCGTCCTGGGTTGGAATTGCCTGGAGCAGAAGGGAAGGTCAAAGAGTAGGTGAGTAGTGATGTCCAGGTTCAAGAGCTGCCATCAGGAGCAAGCAAGTAGCTGGACAAAACCACGCAGTACAGCTCCGAGTCTCAGAAATAAACGTCCAGTGGACTGAAAGGGTCAGTCAATAAGCAGACTCAAATCAGGCAGGTGAAAGAGACCCAGAAGACGAAGACAAAGCCAAGAGCCACCATCCAAAGAATCGGAGAGGATGGGGCCCTCTGGGTGGCTGAGTCATTAAGGGCCAAAGTACTGCAGAGAGCACCTGTGGGATACTGACTTAACAGAGGTCTCGGACCTTCAACAAGCCTCTCCTCTCCGGGCAGCAGAGACCCTTGAGGCCGGCTCCACCCCTACAGCAAATCTCTCTGGGCTTAAAGAAACAAGCCAGGGCTTCATGGTGATCTCTGCCTCTTTTAGACAGGAAATAATATTCATAAATCTGGGATATCTCTGCTTTCTGGTCAGACTGAAGGTCAGTGCCGGAGTTACGTCTTCCGAAGTCTTGCTGGGTCAAGCCCCCTCGCTGTTTACAAGTGGTGTCCGGCATCTGTGCTTTGCTGGCTCAGCTGACCTGGCCCTCAACCATAAACCTTGCACCTGGAGATTTGAATGGATGACTCAAAGAGAGTCAGAACCGCCACTCTCGAATGGAATGTTTATGACGTGGCATTCCACTTCTGAACATTCAGCCTCCGGAAACAGGAACACAAACACCCAAGATACTTGTGCAGTGATGTCCAAGAAACAGTTTTGAATGTTTTTGCCTCAGTCTTGTATACAACACTTGGGTTCCCCAGTGGCTCAGATAGTAACAGATCTGCCTTCAACGCAGGAGACCTGGGTTCAATCCCTGGGTCGGGAAGATCCCTTGGAGGAGGGCATGGCTACCCACTCCAATATTCTTGCCTGGAGAATCCCATGGACAGAGGAGCCTGGTGGACTACAGTCCATGGGGTTGCAAAACGGGCACAACTGAGTGACTACATCAATTTCACAGTATAAAAGTATATACTTCTGTCTATGTATGTCAGCTTAGGTGTGTGTATAAGAAAGCTCCAGAAGCATATGTTTCCAGCCAATGGAATCGGGGAGGAGAAATTCCGTATTTTGCTTTATAAGTTTGTATTAGGTCAAATTATGTGAAATGGTCAGGTTTTGCAGGTGAAAAATGACTTAAGATTAGCAATTTCATATAGCTAATTCTAAAACGGTTTGAAATTTTGGAGACAGGGCATAGAGGTTGCTAAAATAATGGACTCTGAAATCAGGCAGAGTGACCTCAAGGGCTAGTTCTGCTTTTTCCTGTAGATTTAACCTTGGGCAAATAGTATCACATCTCTGTGCCTCAATTTTCTCATTTGAAAAATGGGGATAATAAAAATACTTAGCTCAGAGGGCTGTTATGTGAATTAAATGAGTTACATGTAAAGTACTTATAACTGTACCAGTACAAGCCTTCAATAAATAGTAGCTATTACTTTTTCAAAGCGGCTATTACCTTTGAAATTAAGCAAAATTTTTCTTAAAGAAAAGGATTTGTTTAGAGTTCCTTGAAAAACTCTGTCCCTGTAGCTGAGAGATAAAATTCTAGATGGGTCCTCTTCTGATAACTGTCCATAGTCCAGGACCTTGACCTTGACCCCTTGGCAGTCCTGGGTGATGGAATGATGAGAGACACGAAGCAGCATCATTACCCTTAACGAAACCCCCACACTTCCTGAATTCTCTGTCTTTTCCCACGTGGGTTTGCCCCCCTGCTCTTTTTGCTGTTTATATGGTATCTCTCTGCTCTTTGAATCATATCATCAACGTTTTTGTAAAGTCATTCACCTTTCCCCTCTTTTCCTTCTTTGTGAGCTGCCCTAAATATAACCACGGAAACAAAACAATGCAGACCCACAAACAAAGGCGCCCAGGCCGGGTCAGCCGAACCCTTCTATAGAACTTGAGTCAACTGCTATTTCTTGTCTTCATGTTTTATAAAACAAGCCCATGGCTCTCACAATAGCAAGGGAGGGGACTCTGATTAAATGGTATGCGTTCCTGTAAAAGAGAATTAAAAGTGATGCAAAGGTTTGCACTAAACCGCATTAGGCAAGGAGATTCAGGAACGAAGTTGCCTGGGTGGTTTCCAGTCGGAACGCACAGGTTCTGAATCTGCAATGACTCACTTGCTCATGAAAGAATTGTTCTCCCGGGCTAATTGCTTCATCAGTCAGCCATTCTCCTTTTTTTCCCTTAAAAAGGAATAACAAGACTATAGTTTCGGGATTGGGAATGGGGTGGGGTGGAAAGTAATCAGAGACATTTGGGAATAAGTGTACAAGTGAAAAATGGAAATGGATAATGATGTTTGAAGCACTAAAATTCGGGTGTTTTATTTAGGATAACTGAAAATGGTAACAATAAAAGTATGTACCAAGTGCCTACTATGTGCCAAACACTGTCAGTGGCAAGAATGCATAACGGTAAACAAAACAGTCAGAGCCCTCCCCACAGGGTATTAAATTCTAGTGGTGGGAGAAGAAAAACAAATCAATGAATAATTATGATAACCTCAACTTCTGGAAATTCTATAGAGGAAACAGAATTTCTTAGGGGCCAGGGGACTGGTGCAATAGAGGTCAGCTTGAGGTCAGAGAAGAGCTCTCCCGGAGGTGACATTTGTGCTGAGGCCTGAAGGGTGAGCCAGCCTGGGAAAAGCCGGGGGCGGGGGAGGAGTAGTCCAGGCCGAGAGTGACAAGCTTGCCAAATCCCTGGGCCCTCAAAAGGTTTGAGCTGGAGAAACAGGAAGGAGGCCAGGGGCTAACGCAGGCTGTTACGTAACTTCCTAGGGGCTTATTGATTCTCAGAACCAGAAAGGAATTGTAACAAAACCATGACCCTCCCCCTCCCCAAAATTGCTTGCGTCGGATCACCCAAGTCTTGGGTAGCAAAGGTGCAGGAGAACCCAAACCATCTGAATTGCTGGCAAGGGACCTTGCTTCTGGGCTGTCAACGTGGAGCACGCAGTACACCAATGACACACACTGACAGCTTGCTTCCAGTTGTGTCTGTAGAGCTTCTCCAGTTTGCTAGCTTTGGAGTGACTTGGGGTGCAAGGCTTGACCCCAACTCTTACTCATTTTTGATCTTCAGTGTGTCCCTTATTTTTCTGGAGCTTCATCTAAAGAACCTCACTGGCCTGCCATGACCTTTACACAGGTCACCAGATAGTGTTTAGACCAGTACTCGGCACACAGAAAATATGCAAAATGTTGTCTATCATTACTATTATTATCTTTATTATTTTGTCAATATCTTCTCTGCGTCTATATTAATAGTCTCCATTCCAGCAGATTGTATTGTATATTGTTTTACATTTCATCTACCAATATTAGAAGGGGTTACGGCTTAGCAAATGCTTTATGATTCAAACGCTTGCTCATTTATCACCACACCAGCTATATATCAAGTTTGGTACTAGGTCTGGGTAAAGCCAAACATTTAAAAGCAATAATTGATCAATTGAGTCATGCTCATTGTCTGAGTCAAGAGATTGAGTCCTAGATCTCTGATGTATTGTTCATAACTATGTGACACCAGCAGGTGACTTAATGGCTCAAGATTTCAGGATTCACATCTGAACAATGGGGATAATACTAGCATAGAGGGAAGTGAAGTGTTAGTCGCTCAGTTGTGTGTGACTCTTTTCGACCCCATGGGCTGTAGCCTGCTAGGCTCCTCTGTCCGTGGAATTCTCCAGGCAAGAAGGCTGGGGAGGATGGCCGTTTCCTTCTCCAGGAGATTGTCCCGACTCAGGGACTGAACCTACCTCTCCTGTATTGCAGGCAGATTCGTTACCATCGGAGCCACCAGGGAAGCTGCTTTGATCTACATTAAATGGTGTGTTACCTGGAGGATTCCAGAACCTGGAACATAATCACAGCTCCAGCCACCCAGTCATATTGGCCTCAGCCTTCACAAAGCGATAATTTGAGGGGGTAGAAACAACAGGCAAGCAATTTGAAGGGGTTTGTTGTAAGTAGAGTATAGTAGGGGTGCTCATTTCTACTCCTCCAGAAAAGATCTCATAGATTCTGCAGCTGGTTCTGAATGTATGGTTAGGAATTTTCTGAATAGATGGGATGAAGCGCTCCAGATAGCATAAACATCATGTGCCAAAGCATGGAAGCTTGAAACAAAATGTCTTTTGGGGGAGATGTTGAGTAACCTGAAACAGCTGTTCTGTGCATTGGAGGGTGGGATAGTGGATGCTGAGAAGTAAGGCAAAAGGCTGTCATTCCTTCCTAACAAATGTGTGCTCCTTAGGTTCATGATCCCCAAATCGTCCTGCAGTTGCCTCTAGGTCACTGTTCAAAAAGACTTTCAATCTTATGCAAGCTCTTTTTCTGTTCTTCCCAACAGCTGAGATTGATGCTATGTCAAAAGCTGAATATATGGATGTCTTTGTGGCTCTCAGATGTCAGATGATAAAGCCCCACCCAAGCTTTGATTTTCATACCAACCCAGGGAGCCCTGGCTTCAGCCAGGGTCCCTCCTCTCCCCGTCGGTGACACGGTGATATTCAAGTGCATTAAGCAATTGTTTGAGGACTGAAATACTGTTTTGAGAAAAATCTCAAGAAAATGCAACTGTGTTTGCCGCCAGAGCAGAAGGCACAATAATGTTTTTGGAAAGTAAACTGAAGAAGCTTATCCTCAGGTATAGAAAGGAGAGTTCATCAGGGTTACCACAATTACCCAGGCATGTCAGAATAAAATGGGTGCAACGAAAGCTTCCCGAAAAGGAAGGGGAAGATGAGAACCATGTCCTCCCCATGACACGGGCGGCCATTCGGCTGACATGACCCAGGATCCACGTGCGACACCCTTCTTGAATTTAATGATCTAATTTAAGGGCTGACAAACATACTGTTTTTCCAAGGGGCTAGAAATGGCCCTCCCTTTTCCTCAACCAAAGCAATTATTCCCCCAACTTGAAGCAATAGTAGTGAAAGCACTTTTTGTTTCTGCAATTCTCCAGTCGAAGCCCCAGGCTAAGATTTTTTTTTTTTTTTCTGGTAAGGCATTGTTCATGCACAGTGGCATAGAATTCCATTTGCCGGATTTCAAGTAGTAAGAGCACAACACAAAATCTAAGCAATTTTAGACGTGTGTCAATCTCAAATAAAAACGGCTTTGTGCTGGCACAGGATGTCAGTGCTTGAATTAAAGAGATGGAGAATCTCCCTGAGCGAAAGCTGTACATGCTGACATAATACGTTGTTAAGCTTCCGTGTTACGATACAACCAATACGCTTTAATAATTTATTGGTATTTATTTAACACACAATACTGTCATCCAAATCCAAACCAGGAGGTCCAAGTCCCTCACTGACTCATGTGCACGTTTTTCATCAGTACTATTAGATGCCTCTTTAGGAAAGTCTCTTATGTGTGATAAAATTAGCAAAGAGTGTTTCTGAAACTTCATTAGGATAGCATTCTGATAGCACCTTCCGGGGACCCTCAATGGGATATTGCTGAGAGGATTTCATTCAGCTTTGTCTTTTTCTGTTTTTGTTGATCAGATTTTATCTCCCAATGAAATCACTGCTCTGTGAGTTAATATCATTTGAACACTTGGTCAAAATTTAGCCAGCTAAGAGAGTGCTACAGGCTGACACGGAAACCCGCTGGATACAGAATCTAGGTTGAATTCTGCTGAACTGCCTTAATCATTAATTCATCTGCTTGAAGATTCATTCATCTTTATTTCACCATTACCTAATGAGTATAACAGAAACTATCAAAATCTAAAGGCTAATTATTATTTTTAAGTATTTGGTAATTATTAATTAATAAAAATGTCAACAATAACCTTAATTTCCAGGTATTCCTCCTAGAGATTTACATCTTAACTATACTTGCCATGAGGAAAGATTAACTCCCCCAGAATTAAGCTTTGGTTTACAGTTTTCAAATCACAGGAGCAAGGAGAAGCTATCTTCATGTAAAAATAATCAGACTTTTTTTTGAAGAGCCTCAAATGGCAGAGATGAAGAGAGAATAAATACAGCTGATGAGATTCAGTGTGACATCAGTAATTCTCAAAGGGGCTCCATGCCATAGAGCGCGCTGGTATGGATGCTCACTGCTTTTATGGAGGTGACAGGCCTGACCCGTCAGGTAGTGGTAACGCCCAGGACAGACTAGAAATGTCACAAACTACTAACAGTCACCACACAGGCTACACAAGCAGCCGTCTCAAAAAGGGGTGGCTCTCAAAAACTGGCTTAAACCTGTTTCAAAGTTCCTATTTCTTTAACAAGTCCATCCTCTTTCCTTACAGAATTCATTTACAAATTTGTTAAAAGAAAACCTAAACGGTCAAGTTTTATTTTATTCAGGACTATTTTGATTCAATGTGATGGAAACCCAGCTCACACTGGAAGTTGAAGTTGAGTGTTAGTCGCGCAGGCCTGTCTGACTCTTTGAGATCTCATGGACTGTGACCCGCGAGGCTCCTCTGTCCATGGGATTCTCCAGGCAAGAACACTGGAGTGGGTAGCCATTCCCTTCTCCAGGGGATCTTCCTGACCCAGGGATCACACCCAGGCTTCCCTCACTGCAGGTGGACTCTCTACCATCTGAGCCACCAAGTGGCTCACGCTAGCTTTAGCTTTGAAGGGGCGGGGGGTTTTCTCACACGCCTGAAATGTTCAGCAACATGACCTTCAGGTGTGGATGAATCCAGGTGCTCAAATGATGACCCTGGGAGCCTCTATTTCTGTTTCTCAATGCTTCTTTCTTCTGAATTGACTCTATTCCCAGAAGGGTATAACTTCCCCATATGAAACCCCCAGAAGCATCACGTATACCTATTATCAACCTTAAATTCAGTGGAAGAGAACCTCTCTGTTATGAGTTGAATTGTCCCCTCACAGTTCATAGGTGGAGTCCTAACCCTTAGTACTCCAGAATGTGACTTTATTTGGAAATACGGTCATTGCAGATGTAAGTAGCTAAGGTGAGGTCATACTGGAGTGGGTTTCCCAGATGACACTAGTGGTAAAGATCTCACCTGCCGATTCTTGCCTGGAGAATCCCGTGGACAGAGGAGCCTGGTGGGTTACAGTCCATGGGGTCGCAAAGAGTTGGACACGACTGAAGTGACTTAGCATGCATGCACACATAGTGGAGTAGGCAGAACCCCTAATTCAGTATGATTCGTACCTTTATAGGCTTCCCAGGTGCGCAGGGGTAAAGAAGCTGCCTGCCAACATAGGAAACCCAAGAGATATGGGTTCAATTCCTAGGTCGGGAAGATCCCCTGTAGTAGGAAATGGCAACCCACCCCTGTATTCTTACCTGTAAAATGCCATGGACAGAAGAGTCGTGGACTACAGTTCATGGGGCCGCAAAGAGTCAGACTCAAATGAGCGACCGAACACACACACACACCTTTATAAAAAGAGACAATTGAGACCCAGATTTGCGCACAGGGAGAATGTCACATAAAGATTGAGTTCTGCTGCCATAAACTGAGGAACTACCAGAAGCTGGAGAGAGGCCTGACAGATCCTTGCTAGCACTTTCCAAGACAACTTGATTTTTGACATCTAGCCCCCAGAACTGTGAGATAATGCATTTCTGGTTGTTACGGCACTCAGGTTGTGCTCCTTTCTTACAGCAGCCCTGAGAAACGCACATCCCCCCTTCCCAGTGATTCCATGCATTGCCCTGAGATGTGCTCCATCTGGTTTGACTTGGACCGCATCTGCTTCTGCGGCCAGGTGGGTGGGTTGGAGGGAGCTCTGACCCACATGTCCACTCACCGAGCTGGGGACAGAACAGTCCTATACTACGTACACATGCCAAGAGTGGGCAAAGGGTAGTTCTTCACAGGAAGATAAAAGTGCTACCACCAGAGCGAGGGAGGCAGGCAAAAGTAAAAGGTGTCTGCTACAGATGAGTTCATCAGAGAAGAGAAAAAAGTGAGATTATTTTAGCTCGGGTTATTTGCTTTGAATAATCAACATCTCCTTTTCTACATGGCTGATAAACCCCTACCCATCAGGCACATGCAGGAACATCTCTTCTGTAAAACCTTTTCTGAGTCCTTCTGATAGAACTGGGAATTGCCTACACAGGCCCCCCAGCCCCTGCCATAACTTGGCAGGCTGCAGTAGCAACAATAGCAATTAACCTTTTCACAGTGCTTAGGGCGTACGTGCCACAGTTCTAAGCTGTTTAACTCATTTAATTCTGATAACAACCCAACGAGGTAAATACTCTATTATCCCCATTTACAGGTGAGGAAATTGAGGATCAGAGAGGTTAAGTAACTTTCCTGAAGCTAACTCCTTAGCTAATAGGTGTTGAGATTTGAAACAACTCAGTTTAGCTCCAGGGTCCATGTCCTTTACCACGTCATTACACTGTACCCAATAGTTCCTTTTCTGCATCTCTCCTTCTGTATGCTCCTTCTATGAGACCAGTGATTACAAAACGTGGAATATGTGTCATTGGTGAACTTCACAATGATTTTAGATTTTAAATGTTTAATCTTTTTTTTTTTTGATGTGAACTATTTTTAAATTCTTCAATGAATTTTTTGCAATATCACTTCTTTCTTTATGTTTGGTGTTTTGGCCACGAGGCATGTGGAATCTTAGCTCCCTGACCAGGGCTCGAACTCACATTCCCTGCACTGGAAATCTTAACCACCGGACTGCCAGGGAAGTCCCTAAACATTTAATCTAAACAAACTATTAGTAGTTATGTATTTGTTTTCATGGACATCTCTCTGTATGGTAAGAAATACCTATTTTTTTTCCAGAGGTGCTATATACCTTCCTTCTGGAGCAAATTTATTTAAACAGAGAAAGTTGACTAAAAAATATGGTAAGGATATATAGTACAAAACTTCCAGTTAAAAAATAAATAAATTGCAAGGATGTGATATACAGCAAATGTAATACAGTCAATAATATTATAATAACTGTATGATGACAGATGGTATCTAGACTTATATAGTAATCATTTTGCAGTGCACAACAATAGTGAATCATTATGTTGTGCACTTGAAACTATGTAGTGTTGTAAGTCAATTAGGCTTCAATAATATATTATTGTACACATAGCATGTAAATATGGCCAAAATGTTGGGAGGTGGTATAAAAATAATTGATGTTTGAAGCCCATATGCTTAGGTGGTAAATTCTTTGCAGAACATACTGTCCGTGTGCTCCACGTGGCAATGCCCACTGTAATGTCCAGCATATAGCAGGCACTCACTAAACACCTGCTGAATCATTTTGTATTGATTTGGTTACTGGCAACATAAAATACAGGACTGACAGGTCTCAACTGAACTCAGTACAATGAGTTATGTGAAACAAGAGGAATATTGATCCTCTCAGCATTACTGAAATTCAGCCAAGGACAATCATGATGGCCAGACAACTGCCAGGTGTTATTTGGACAAAGTATAAAGAAAGTTGGGGTCTCAGGTCAGTGCCAACTCACTGGACAACTTTATTTTTCAGAAGCAGTTTATGCCTGTGATATGTGTTTTCCATCGAGGAGAAACTTTACAGACATTAGCTATTATTTGTAATTTGCTTCTTTAAATGACTAGTTCCTCATCCCTTCTCAGAATAACTTCAGATGAAAATTTTCAATGAATTTGAGAGAGTTCAAGTACAAAAGCAAAAAATCATTGCCATGTTAAAAGGTTCAACTTTTAGGCTGACGGGACTTAAAAAGCAGAGGGATTATTCTTTACCTTCTCTTACAAATATGTTTCTTCAACAGTCATATCCAAACCAAGGCTGGTAAAGCAGAATGGATGAGCGTGTGAACTTGAATAAGTTAATTAACTCCCATGTGCCTCCTTTACTTTTCTATAACATGTGGATTATAATAGACTTTTTGAAAGGATAAAATGTGTTAATGTATGTAAAGCACTTAGTTTACTGTTAGGTAAGCACTTAGTTACAATAAGTATCGTTATTATTGCAATTATTAATACTCTTGATTGCAATGGATGCTTTCTTAGCCATAGTAGGAGATCACAACTATCTCTGATGAGATCTTTTTGGGTGTCAGGCATCAAAGGGGGTGTGAGCTAGCCATCAGATATCAATACAACTTGCAGCTGGTGAAACTGGACCCTCCGTCTTAACCAGGGGCTCTGGGCAGTGCAGCAGTGTCCACTGCAGTTCACCCCTTGAGTTCAGCCCACTTCTTTGTATGAGTTCTGGGGGAAGCATCTCAAGGATTCTGGTAGGCCTCTTCACCTTGGATAAATTTTTAAGACTAGTGGGATGAACCAGCTCCCATTAAGATCTCAGCTGAGCTTCAGTGTCTCCTATCTATTCTTAGATTTCCTCATTCTCAGCTAGCCTCACTGCCAGTCTTGCCAGCATATCTCAAGGCATAATCCAGACTCTCATGGAGGCTAAGCCCGTGGCCTTCTCTGCCAGAATAGTGACCCCTCTTCTTGCCTGTTGGACCCTTGACATAAGAAGCCCAAAGTTCCCGCATGGAAGCCAAGACTTAATGTTCAGGGAACTCTCGCTACGCCTTCTGGTAGGATTGTGTATCAAACACTATTCAGGACTCCACCACCCAGTGTTCTTGGCCAAGGCTGTGGGTAGGAAGGGTGAATCCATAACTGGACTGTCTGTTTATTCCAGTGAAAGTAAACCGCTACCCAGGCTAGATGGGCCAAGGGGCTGCTTTTTATTGTTCCATGTAAGACAGACTTTGGTTTCAAGCTGCCCTCAGAAAAGGAATATAACCTTGGGTGAGATGGCTTCTAGACATGAACCAGTAAATGTTTAACAATTAACAGTCTGAAAAAAAGGGTCTGATTTTTAGTGTTTGCTGATTTTCATGATGTTGATAAGGGGTTGGAAAACTACAACGTGCTGGCCCACCACCTGGTTTTATAAATAACATTCTATTGGAAGACAGACGCATCCATATTTTAAAAAACATACTGGTATGGTTGTTTTTTTTGTAACAATGGCAGAGTGAAGTAATCGCAACAGAGACTATTACAAAGCCAGACATTTTTACTATCTGGCTCATTAAGAAAAAAATTGCTCACCCTCTTGTATAAATACTCCCACTAAATCTGATTTCAAGCTATCAGTTGAACTCAAGAGTTGGAAAGTGGTACCCACAATTATTCCTCATAAGCCTGTGTGAGTCAATTATGGTCCACAGCAGTGACTGAGGTCAGTTCCCACACAGAGCTGAGAACAAAGCTGTCAGAACTCCCAGCAGAAATCTGGGTGGTGCAGTTTAGCACCCATCAAAATCCTCACAGTTTCCCTGTGAGGAAGATGCTCTCATTATACCCATTTTCCAGGTCAGAAAACTGAGATTTAAAGTGTTAAATTCTTTTTGTCCTAAATCATGGCACTTGTAAACAGTGAAGCTATGGTTTACATGCAGATATATTGTGTTCTAATAACATTCTATACTTCTTGTCCACCTGGTTGGCTTAATTTTACCATCTAATATCATTCATTCAACTACTATTTAGTGATTACCAGCTATGTGCTAGATAGTATGACACAGCAGAAAGTAGGAAACAAGGGAATCCTTCCCTTAGCCAATGACATTGGACTTCTGGCATGTTTACTTACTTGAATATCTAAATCAGTCATTATCGGAAAACTTAGCTCAAGTTCTGGAACAGTAAGTTTATCACCGATATCTCTATTTTCTGATAGACAATCAACAATAAACTACTGTGCTAATGAAAGTGAAAGTGTTAGTCACTCTGTTGTGTCTGACTCTTTGCAGCTCCAAGGACTATAGTCTGCCAGGCTCCTCTGACCATGGGACTTCCAGGCAAGAATACTGGAGTGGGTAGCCATTTCCTTCCCCAGGGGATCTTCCCAACCCAGGAATCAAAACTGGGTCTCCCATATCACAGGCAGATTCTTCACTGTCTGAGCCACCAGCAAAGCCCATTGTGCTAACTGTCAACATCATTTAAAATGGGACTTCCTGATCTCATGATTGTTTCATTTAAGGTCTGTTATAAAGACAGTTCACGGTTTACTGAAAATGATGGTATTTAAGAGGTCAATAAATCACATCTACCTCCCATGAAACTCACAATCAATTAATAAAGTGACACTAGATTCAAAGATATGAAGATCAGAGTATTATAGAAAGTACTGAAGAATTTGGTACAAACCTGCAACAACAGATAATCTGCTCAACTAATGATTACTAAGCACCCAGTAGGCGACAGATCTTGTTATGAATCCTGAGAATACAATGGAGAAAAAAGTATAAAATCCCTTTTCTCATAGAGTTTACATTCTAATAAATCTGGACTCTCAACACGTCCTTAGTCTGTACTTTAGAATCCATCCATTGTAGGATGGATTCCCAAGACCACCTCATACCTGTTGAGCTCCAAGACCACAGAAAGAATGAGCTTCTAGATCTGACCTTAGAAGACAGGCCTAGTTTCTCATCCACGGAAAAAAACCACGTGGAAAATGATTTAATCACACGGGAGAATGACCCTAGTCCATTCAGGGTCTAGATGGCCTAGAAGAGAGAAGGATAGTGTCTAAGTCATGTTTGTGAATACCCTTACCTTATTTTTGATCAGTTTAGATGTTGATATAATTGAAGTCAGAGAAGGCAACGGCACCCCACTCCAGTACTCTTGCCTGGAAAATCCCATGGACGGAGGAGCCTGGAGGTCGCGAAGAGTCAGACACGACTGAGCGACTTAACTTTCACTTTTCACTTTCGAGCATTGGAGAAGGAAATGGCAACCCACTCCAGTGTTCTTGCCTGGAAAATCCCAGTGATGGAGGAGCCTGGTAGGCTGCCATCTATGTGGTCACACAGAGTCGGACACGACTGAAGCGACTTAGCAGCGCAGCAGCATAATTTAAGTCATGGAAAAAGATTCTAAAAGCATTACTCTAATACTGCTTTCTCCAGGGAAGAGAAATCCCCCATGGAAACAAGAAGAGAGGGAATAGTTTTTGTATTTTCTGCCAAGTGGTAGAAACAATGTTTTGTATGCAAACCAGTTGACCTGCCTAGAAGTGGCTAGAAACACAGTAGGTGTTGAAGACAGTCTTATGGATGGCTGGATTCCAATATTCCAACTTATTCTTTGGTAAATTGCAAGATTGAGGAATTGTCATTAAAGGATAAGCAAGCATCCTTCTGTCTGGTATAAGACTCTCAATCTTTTTTGATAATTATACTGACAATAATATTGATAGATAGTTTGAGGCAAATGCTTTGTACTTGGCTGGGTAACGGGTGCCTTTAACAAGGCACACCCACTGTGTGCCTTGTTAAAATTACATGGTTTCTTTCTGGATGGAAAATACTCTGTTTATAAAATGTCTTATTATCATGCTTCATGATGAATGAGCTCTGTTTATTTGTTTCTTTCCTGGCTGTCTTTAGGAGATGATCTAAGGTTAATGGTGGAAATGCTACCAAAATAAATGGTTTCATGTAGTCAAATATTTCATCTGAGCACTTTGTTTCAGGAAACTTGGGAAGAAAACAAATGAATATTTTTGGAGGGTTTGAATTCATTCTTTAACTCTAGTGCTGCTAAGGTTTCCAAGATACATTGAAAAATATACTTTTCAAGTAACCCACAAAAGTCTACAATGCTTCCACCAACATATCAATTAGAATATTATACATATTATCTTCTGGAAAATCCTCAAAAGGATGTAGAAAATGATTTCAGATGCCTGCATAGAATTGGCTATTTTCCACATGAAATGGTTCTATAGAATCATAATCTTTCATGAGAGTGATATTCACCAGACCTGGTTTACAACATTTCCTTAAATTGACATCTTGTTCTGAAAATAAGCAGATGTAATATTTGCAACTAATCCTTACAAGTTTGGACACTTTTGAAAAAAAAAAAAGTACAGTCATGTGGGTAAAATATAGGACTTTTCTTTAATGTCAGAGATTCTGACTTAGGTCAGACTTAGTTGAGAATTGCTCTAGGCTTACATGAGAATCTCTCGCTTTTGGTCAAAGTTCTACAATAAATCGCTGCTCCTTAGTGATGCTGCCAGGATGAAGTCATTACCGTTTCCCCCCCTGAGGTTTTGGAATTCTTCTAAGAATCTCCTTTAGGTCCAGCTAAGTACAAAGGATTATTTATCAGATATCTCCTTCCTGCATGGATTTACATACCCAGAAATATTTGCAATTGCCAAAGTCATTCTTAGTCCTGCAGTCGATATTACTTTGGAGATAAACAGAGATTTAAACATCAACAGTAAACTTAAAATGACAGCTCAATAAGAGAAGGAGTCTATATTGTCACAGATATTTTTTTTTCAGATCAGGATTTTTAGTTAAAAAAAATTAATATATACATGGCAAGGAAAAGAGTGAATTTTTCTTCCAAAGCCTTCTGGTAAACTCCAGCATAGGAAGTTATGCATCTTAGTCTAGTAAACTTAACTTTATTGCCTTTTTCTAAACTTTGAGTTAAAACGGCTTTAAGAAAGGGGTCCAAAATTGAGTTAAAGAGGAAGAAAAGACCCATTATCAATTGAGATTCCACTGGAAACATTTTTTATGAAAGATGCTTGTTGGCTGCTTGATAAGTTATATTCCATCTTGGTCTCTTAATTTATTATTATCTAACTGTGGTGCTGGAGAAGACTCTCAAGAGTCCCTTGGACTGCAAGAAGATCCAACCAGTCCATCCTAAAGGAGATCACTCCTGGGTGTTCACTGGAAGGACTGATGTTGAAGCTGAAACTCCAATACTTTGGCCGCCTGATGCGAAGAGCTGACTCATTGGAAAAGACCCTGATGCTGGGAAAGATTGAAGGCAGGAGGAGAAGGGGATGACAGAGGATGAGATGGTTGGATGGCATCACCGACTCGATGGACATGGGTTTGGGTGGACTCAGGGAGTTGGTGATGGACAGGGAGGCCTGGCGTGCTGCGGTTCATGGGGTCGCAAAGAGTTGGACACGACTGAGCGACTGAACTGAACTGAATGTAAAATAAATGTAATTGCTTTTCAAAATTATAAGAATATCTTTTGTTCTTTTTTTAAATTATTTAATTAATTTTAATTGGAGAACTTTTGTTCTTTTGAGGTTGGAAAATATAGATAATAGAAAAGAAGAGAAAAAACATAACTCTACCTGCCTACATATAATCACAATTAATAAAAGGTGTGTGATTCTGCATATTCTACAGATTTAAATCTATTTATTTAATTCAATATTTGTTGATTTTCTATGGCAGGTGTTTTTCTGGATACCAGGAACAGAGGCACCTATAAGATGCTGCGTTAATGCTGCTAACATTCTGGTGGAAGAACAAAGAGTAAACAAGTAAATACTTTGATGAATAAAATAAATACAGGAGGTACTAAGGGCTATTTTTAAAAAATTTATCATGAGATAGAGAGTGATGGTGGAGGGGTGGGAAGGTGATTTTTATCACAGAAAGACTCTCTGGGGAGGGGACATTTGAACAGGCACAAGAATGGATGAAGCTTTAAGGAGCTGGGAAATAGCTGTCACCTTGGCAGACAGCAAATTCTAAGACTATAAGATGGAAATGATGTTGTAGCTCAAGGTAAAGCCAGTCACCCAGTGCGGAGGATGGAGAATAGGAAGAAGAAGCGAGAGGCAGGGGCCCGTTAGGAATGGGCTTTGCAGGCCCCAGGAGGTGGTTTGCATTTCATTCCCGTCTGGTCCGCTCTTTGGTTTCACAAGCTCGGCTTGGTTGTCATATGAAATGGGCGGCAGAGGATGAGATGGTTCGATAGCATCACCAACTCAATGGACATGAATCTGAGCAAACTCCGGGAGATAGGGAAGGACAGAGGAGCCTGGCGTGCTGCCGTCCACGGGGTCACAGAGAGTCAGACACGACTTAGCGACTGAACAGCAACAACAGACGGAGACTTTAGAGGAGCAGGAAAGGAACCAGAACTGATCAGGGAATGTTTTAACGAGTCCACATGAGGTAAAAATGGCTTGGATTAGGGTGGAAGCAATGACCGCCCTGAGAAGTGGTCTTGGGGGGATTATTATGGGATTGGATGATGCTCTGGATGTGAGAGGTAAGGGGACGACATCAGACAATAGGCTATTACAACAGCAACAGAGATCTGTACCATCTCTTCATGCCACGTGGTGTTCAATAAACCATCCTCCTGCAGTTTATTTCTCCCATCTCCAAATGAGGAAACTTTAAGTTGTTTTTTTCTATTTAGAAACACTGAAACGACTTCTTTTGTTTCTATAACTGTACACTTGTCAGTTTATTTCCAAAAGCCATAGCTAAAAGTTGAATTGTTGGATCTAAGAATCATCCACTCAAGATTTGGTGCCCTATTTGGTCCTCTCCTCTTTATTTTAAGGCAATCATGTGATGTTAAAACTCAGTTTCATAATTTTCAACACAGATGGCAATTTGGGCTTGTTTATTTTCTTAAGCAATGGCTCTCCTGGATAAAACGATGAATTTGTAGACAGCACGTAAACAAAAGGAAATTTTCTGAATGATTTTGAAGAGAAGATGATCTTTGGATTAGAGGGTTTTATTTCTTTGAGTATAAGGCCAGGATTTCTGCTACCAGCTGACTTCTGGTCACTCTTGGCTGCCATGTTGGGGTCTAAGAGTAAGGCCAGTCTGTGCAGACGTCCTTCAGAGGGTATGCACATGTCTAGGCTGAGTGTCAGGTCAATCTTTATGAAAGCAGGGAGGATGTTGTTGGAAAAAATGAGGGAAAAGATACTCAAAAGAAAAAACAAACAGCAAACCTCACCCCTGAAGTGGTTCCCCAGAATGAACGGCACAGCTAAAGAAACAGAAGCAAGCAAAAATGCCCCATTCAGATCTGAGCACTGCCACTTACAACCTCTGTTCCTACAAAGGTTATCACTACTCTGAACTTCACTTTTATCATCTATAAAATGAGATGTTGACTCCTTCCCTGTGTGATTAACATGTGTAAGCTGCTGCTGTTTAGTCGCTCAGGCCTGTCTGATTCTTTGCGACCCCATGGACTGTAGCCCACCAGGCTCCTCTGTCCATGAGATTCTCCAGGCAAGAATACTGGAGTGGGTTGCCATTTCCTTCTCCAGGGGGCTTCTTGACCCAGGGATTGAACCCACATCTCCTTCTTGGCAGGTGGATTCTTTACTACTGAGCCACCTAGGAAGCCCAACCATGTATAAGGGTGCTGGTCAAATACACTAAACACAAGGGCAGCTGTTACTGAAAAAATACTAGATGCCAATTCGTGCACCAATCGCCTGATGTCTACTGTCTCTTTACTCTTCATAATAAAACCAAGAGGATAATATTTCTATTTCATATTTCAGATGGACCTTGAGACACCTTGTGACTTGCCAAAAGTCACAGAGCTAACCAGTGGTAAATCTGGAATGCCAATGCAGAGTGTCTGATTGCCAAGCACCAAGCCATCCCAAGCACATTCAATTTGAATTTTACCCATGATGGACTCTGGTAGAGGAATCTGGAATCTGGTATACTGGAAACTTGTTTTTCATCCAAAACTTGGTAGAAACTGCAAGAGTCCTAAGCGTCTTTTCCCCAGATACCACCTCTCTGCCTCCTGCTCAGGTGTTCCTAGTTCCAGGAGTTTAAACGATCAACTAGAGCTTATCATACCCACGGCAGGGATTCTGTGTCTGGTAGGAGATTTAACATAACTTCATTGTTTGGTGATTCACAAGCATCCCTTCTTTTCCAGGCTTTCTACCTTAACTCACAAAAAAGGAAGGGCAAGCCTTTCAGAAAAGTTGAGAACTTCTGCCATTTCCTCCACGTCACGTAGTGGGGAAGCCATTCATCTGCTTGCTGTGATTAGGAGAAGTACTGGCAGGCATGGATTATACTCCTTTCAGGCTGGTCAGCCTGGGCCTTAGCAGGAGAGTTCTCTTGTGTGTGGACACATCGTCTGTATGTAAGGCCAACCTGGGCTGGGCCCAGGCCAAACCTGAAATCCTGCTTGTCTCTTTGCTGGTCCCTGGAACTCTCTCAGAGGAACAGCAAACACATCAGAACTAAGAGCTGATCCTGACGCTGAGCCTGACAGTCTTATTTAAAGGCCAGCAGCGTCTCTGCATAATGTTTAACTGGATTAGATTTTCTAAAAAGAAAAAAAGCAGCCCAGCCCTCCTCTTTTCCTTATCGATTTGGCCACTTTGTCCAGCCTGGTCGTCCTGTTTATCATTAATTTTCACTGGCTTCGACTGGTCAGGATTCTTTAGAAGCAACGGATGGTGACACAGGTCCACAGAGACATTCCAGGAAAGAAACTTCCCCAGGACCTTAGACCTGGGTGTTCAATCAGTGACACTTATTCTTTGAGAAACAACAGAGGGGATTAAATAATACGAATAATATTCACAGGACTCCAAAAAACTATTCTGTGATAGAATTCAGCAAATGATGCGCCTTGGGTCAGATACAGCCGGCCACCAGTTTTTACAATAAAGCTTTACTGGGCCACAATGCCAGTTGAGTAGTTGTGACGGAGACTGCGTGGCCCACCATGCCCAACCAATTTACTATCTGGTTCTTTACAGAAACCATTTTCTGACCCTGCTTCTAGATTCCCAGTGCTTTTCCAATTATAATGTGCAAATGGATTATTTGAGAATTTCATTACTACGTCTTTGGGTGGGGAACAGGACGTTACATTTCTAAACAAATACTCAGGCCATGCCTCTGCTGCTGGTCCTTGGGTCACGTTTTGAGTAGCAAGGTTCTAGAACAGTGGGTGCTGTCCAAAATAACTTTGCACAAAGATGGGTGTATTCTGCAGCTGTTCAATATGGTAGCCACTAGCCATCTGTGACTATTGAGCATTTCAAAAGCGGCTAGTGTAACTGAAGAACAGAGTCTTTATTCAATTTCAAAATATTTTAAATTTGATTAGTCACATGTGCTAGCGGCCACCTTATCAAACAGCATCGTCCTAGAGGATAAATCCCAGATTCATTTTGCTTGTTTTTATGAGAAAATCAAACCACGCGGGGCTGGCTGAGGTTTTCTTCCTTTTTTTTTTTTTTTTTTTCAAGATAGGTATTAGCATTACAGACAAGTTTAGAGGATATTAAGTCTTGGCTTGCTCATGGGGGAGGAGGGCCTTAGAGATACTGCTATCTGGCCTGAGTATAATAAACCCCTTTGTTACATTTAAATACCATCATACTATCTTATATACAGCAAAGCATTGGGATGTTTCATAGTAACAATACAGAAGCACGAAAACCCCAGACAACTTTAAAAAGGCGCTAATTATTATTATTAGTGTTTTGCGCTAACTACAAATGTCAAATGGAACCTTGAAAACAAATAACTACCTGTCACCCAGTGAATGAAAGGCAATTTTAGTAAAGTGAATTAAAACCCCAAACATCGCCAAGCCCAACCAGCGAGCGATGCCAACGCAGCTTAGCGGACGCCGTGGCGAGTTCCTTTCCAAGAGTGGCAGGGATAGGATGTCCTTGGGGGTAAATCGATGAGGTTGTGCCAGTTCATTAGCACAGGGCACCTGCAAAGGGTAGGAAGACACAGCTGAAGTGAGGGGGCAAGTGCATCTTTGGGAGCAGGCCCTCCGTCATAACAAATGGAAATTGGAGACTATTAAGGATGGAGAATCTTTATTTATTGGCTGGGCTGCAGCCTGCTCGAGTGTTATCAGTGAAAAATTAAAGTTGGACCGCAGAGCGCGGATTTGTTTTCATGACATATTTCCCTTAGATTTTTCAAAGTGCATTCTGGGTGTCTCCCAAAGACTATTTTTTAAAAATAAATTGCACATTTTATTTTTTCAAACTTCATTTATCTTTGATATCTGATTGACATATTCAGGACAGTCTAATCCTCTCTGCTGAAGTGAGCTATGACAGTAGCTGCTACAGCAATCAACATCAGAGAGCCGTCCCCAGGAAGAGGGGCTGCGTCTCACCGCCCGCCAGGAAGGGGGTCTGGCGGGCTCTTTCTAGATGTCTGAGCAGGCAGTGGGATTCGTCTCTTGGGCCAGCAGGTAGGTGACACTGAGAGGTTTGAACCAGCTCTCTAATTATTGCAGAATCATCAGAGAAGTCAGGAGACGCATGAAACAAATGAGAAGCTAGGGCTTGCCTCTCTAATTTTTTTTTACTTTGTTAAAGGGACCCACGAAGTCGAAGATTTTTTAGCCTTGTTACCTTGAGCAGCTTCGTTTATTCCTCCTGGTCCAAGACTGATCTTTCTCTCCCTCTCTTCCTCCTTTCCTTTCTTTGTCTTCTGAATTTATTTTTTTCCTCTTCAATGTTTGACTAATATAGTCACACAGTTATTCTAAACTCAGAATTATTCAGTTATTCAGAGTGAAAAGCCTTCCTCTCATCTTGCCCCTTAACTGTCCTGCCACCCTGCTCTCCAGGCTTTTAATCAAACCTATTTTGCCTACACAAATAAACTCACGTACATCTAAGCACATGCATACACACACACACTTACTCTTTTCCTTTTTCTGCACAAATAGTAAAATATCACACATTGTTTTCTACCTTGCTTTTTTCTCTATCCTAAAGTGCTTTATCTTGAAGATCATTTCAAATCAATTAATAAAGAACTTTGTTTTTATTTTTTTAACACAATACACTCCAATGTATGGCTCTAGCGTAAATTATTCATTAAGTTCTCTGAGTCTAGAGGCATTTAGGGAATTTCCAAATTTTTCCTCTTACCAACAACCCTGAAGTAAATAACCTTGAGTGCATGTCACTCTACACATGTGGGAGGGTGTCTGAAGAATAAATACCTAGAAGGGAACCAGCTGGGGCAAAGGCTAAGTGCATTTGTAATTTTGATAAATATTCCCAAATTGTCCTACATAGAGGTTGCAGAATTTATGTTGCCATTATTCATAGACAAGAAGGCCTATTTCCTATAGTCTCACTCACTGAGGGTATTATCAAACATTTTGAGCTTTAAAAATTGTGTGCGTGCTTAGTCATGTCCTACTCTTTTGTGACCCCATGGACTATAGCCCACCAAGCTCCTTTGTCCATGGAATTTTCCAGGCAAGAATACTGGAATGGGTTGCCATTTCCTCTTCCAGAGAATCTTCCGAACCCAGGGATCAAACCCATGTCTCTTGCATCTCCTGCATTGGCAGGCGGGTTCCTTACCCTAGTACCACCTGGGAAGCCCTTTTTAAAAATGGAGAAAAAATATAGTCTCCTAGTGAAATTTTAATTCCCAATCCTCACAAATATTACGTATTTGGTAACATATTTATTTATAAAATATATTTTCTCTTTGTAAACTGTTTATGCAGAGTCTGTGCCTCTTTTTCCATTGTCTTTTCCAAAGGAAAGATGCTATATTTTGGGAAAATTAGTTCATGGCCTGTTTAATGAGTAATTCATAGTTTGTTCAATGTTGTTGTTGTTCAGTTGCTAAGTCATGTCTGACTCTTTGTGACCCCATGGACTGCAGCACGCCAGGCTTCCCTGTCCTTCACCATCTCCCAGAGTTTGCTCACTTGTTCAATGGTGGGTTATTACTATGGGCAAAGGGAAAAAAATTCTTTGATGTTCATTCATTCATTGATAAAATACGTCAGCTGAGTACCTACTGCTTGTGAGCCACTGCGTTGGGTGCTTGGTTACTAGTTCTAGTGGGGGATCCAAGCAAGCAAGGATAGCCATTTGGGGTGGGCAGAAAGATGAGAGATGTGTAGGGTATGGAGGCGCCAAGGAAGGGAAGTATCCTTCCTCCAGGGGTGGGGGCATCATGGAAGGCTGGCTTCTGGGTATAATCTAGAAACTTAGACCTGAAGGATGAGAGGTGGTCAGGCAAGGAGTACATGTGAGAGTGGGGAAAGTGAGGGGTGGTGGCGGCCAGGAAATGGCTTCCGTAAAAGAGAGAAAACAACTCTCTGTGCCAAAGGCAGTGACAAGAATTTAGTGTGACGGATGCAGAGACGAGAGCGAGTAATGTCAGCCTTAATGAGGAAGGACAAAATTGTGCCTATTTTGAGGGTGAGGACCGATGCTTTCTCACATGGACGCTGTCCAAGTACTTGGGATGTCCATGAACTATAGACAAGTCTTTTCCTTCCTGGAGTTTGAATTTCAGTGGGGTGGGGGCAGGGAGGCAAAGATGACAAACAAAGGAATAATCCTCGTTTTTAGTGCTACACAGTAAGATACAAGAGGCGGTTTTGGAAAATAATAGCAGGGTGTCACCCAGAGAAGGGTGTTCATGGGAGTCGTCCCGGAGGGCTGACATTCAAGCTTGGACAGACTGAATGAGAAGAAACAGGCTAGTTTCCAGCTCTGTGCCCCTCACCATGCCCGGTTCAGATCAGATGCTCAGTGCCCACCTAGGGGATGTTCACTTTAATGCTTTTTCTCTAAATAAGAAGAAATGAGCTTAATTTGTGTTCAGAGGGAGCTTATTCAGACACAGCAAGCTCTGTCTCAAGTCTGTGAAACTATTTTAAGAGATCTGTGTCTATTCCTGGAGAGACCACCTGCTTTTTTCTTCCTGTCCACTAAATTCCGAGGTCAGGGCTGTGTGTAGAGCAGCAAAGGAGGAAGAACATCAAAAATGGGGGAAAAAAACTGTGCAACAGAGAACAGTTCTAAAAGCTGAGTCCTGTCGGCACTGGACTGGACCACATCACATGCCTTCTGGAACAGCAGCTCTTTCAACCCTAAGTCTGGAGGATGCTTGGCACCTTCAATGAGGCCGTCTCTTTTCCATCATGCACCTATCAGTCACTGTCTCATTTTTCTGAGCCTGAAAGTAGGTTTTTCTTACATGCCTTACATATGAATAAGTAAGCAATGAGGTTCTTGAAATACAGATGACAAAAAAAAAAAAGAAAGGGATACAGTGAGGATGCTACAAATCTTATTTTGTTGATGCTGGCAACACTTGTGTCTGGAACCAAAAATTATTGAAAGATGAAAAAGAATACCAGAAGAAATTAAAACTCCAGGATTGGAGACATCGAAACAAATTGTCGGTTACACTTCCAGAAAAGAAAAGCAAATAACAACAACGACACTTTTTAAACGATGTACTAGGCATGTATGCTAATCGTTCTCACATCTTATTTCACTTGATCCCGGTGACAACACTGGTGGTGGATGTGGGTATATTATGCCCATTCTGCACGTGAGGAAGTTGTAGTATTCAGAGTTTTAACAACCAGGATAAGGCCCCACAGTTGGTAAGGGGCTGAGTGAGAATTTGCACCCCCAAAACCTGATGACAGGCCTACTCTTAATTACTGCTATGAGGTCCTCCTCCAGGAGCACCCAGCTTCTATTGCACATGAGAAACATTATTTCCACTTGTCCATGCCAAATTCAGACTGAAATTGAGGAAAGTAGGGAAAACCACTGGACCATTCAGGTATGACCTCAATCAAATCCCTTATGAGTATATAGTGGAAGTGACAAATAGATTTAAGGGACTAGATCTGATAGAGAGAGTGCCTGATGAACTATGGACTGAAGTTCGTGACATTGTACAGGAGACAGGGATCAAGACCATCCCCATGGAAAAGAAAAGCAAAAAAGCAAAATGGCTGTCTGAGGAAGCCTTACAGATAGCTGGGAAAAGAAGAGAAGCAAAAAGCAAAGGAGAAAAGGAAAGATATTCTCATCTGAATGCAGAGTTCCAAAGAATAGCAAGGAGAGATAAGAAAGCCTTCCTCAGCGAACAATGCAAAGAAATAGAGGAAAACAACAGGATGGGAAAGACTAGAGATCTCTTCAAGAAAATTAGAGATATCAAAGGAACAGTTCATGCAAAGATGGGCTGGATAAAGGACAGAAATGGTATGGACCTAACGGAAGCGGAAGATATTAAGAGGTGGCAAGAATATACAGAAGAACTGCACAAAAAAGATCTTCACAACCCAGATAATAACGATGGTGTGATCACTCACCTAGAGCCAGACATCCTGGAATGTGAAGTGAAGTGGGCCTTAGAAAGCATCACTATGAACAAAGCTAGTGGAGGTGATGGAATTCCAGTTGAGCTATTTCAAACCCTGAAAGATGATGCTGTGAAAGTGCTTCACTCGATATGCCAGCAAATCTGGAAAACTCAGTAGTGGCCACAGGACTGGAAAAGGTCAGTTTTCATTCCAATCCCAAAGAAAGGCAATGCCAAAGAATGCTCAAACTACTGCACAATTGCACGATCTCACACGCTAGTAAAGTAATGCTCAAAATTCTCCAAGCCAGGCTTCAGCAATACATGAACCGTGAACTTCCAGATGTTCAAGCTGGTTTTAGAAAAGGCAGAGGAACCAGAGATCAAATTGATAACATCCTCTGGATCATCGAAAAAGCAAGAGAGTTCCAGAAAAACATCTATTTCTGCTTTATTGACTATGCCAAAGCCTTTGACTGTGTGGATCACAATAAACTGTGGAAAATTCTGAAAGAGATGGGAATACCAGACCATTTGACCTGACTCTTAAGAAACCTGTGTGCGGGTCAGGAAGCAACAGTTAGAACTGGACATGGAAAAACAGACTGGTTCCAAAAAGGAAAAGGAGTACATCAAGGCTGTATATTGTCACCCTGCTTATTTAACTTCTATGCAGAGTATATCATGAGAAACGCTAGGCTGGAAGAAACACAAGCTAGAATCAAGATTGCCAGGAGAAATAGCAATAATCTCAGATATGTAGATGACACTACCCTTATGGCAGAAAGCAAAGAAGAACTAAAGAGCCTCTTGATGAAAGTGAAAGAGGAGAGTGAAAAAGTTGGCCTAAAGCTCAATGTTCAGAAAACTAAGATCATGGCATCTGGTCCCATCACTCCATGGGAAATAGATGGGGAAACAGTGGAAACAGTGTCAGACTTTATTTGTTTGGGCTCCAGAATCACTGCTGATGGTGACTGCAGCCATGAAATTAAAAGATGCTTACTCCTTGGAAGGAAGGTTATGACCAACCTAGATAGCATATTTAAAAGCAGAGACATTACTTTGCCAACAAAGGTCCATCTAGTCAAGGCTATGGTTTTTCCAGTGGTCATGTATGGATGTGAGAGTTGGACGGTGAAGAAAGCTGAGCGCCGCAGAATTGATGCTTTTGAACTGTGGTGTTGGAGAAGACTCTTGTGAGTCCCTTGGACTGCAAGGAGATCCATCCAGTCCATCCTAAAGGAGATCAGTCCTGGGTGTTCATTGGAAGGACTGATGTTGAAGCTGAAACTCCAATACTTTGGCCACCTCATGCGAAGAGTTGACTCATTGGAAAAGACCCTGATGCTGGGAAGGATTGGGGGCAGGAGGAGAAGGGGATGACAGAGGATGAGATGGTTGGATGGCATCACCGACTCGATGGACATGGGTTTGGGTGGACTCCGGGAGTTGGTGATGGACAGGGAGGCCTGGCGTGCTACGATTCATGGGGTCGCAAAGAGTCAGACATGACTGAGTGACTGAACTGAACCGAACTGATGGGTTCAGAAATTTTTTCTGTAGAGGTGCCACATAATATATATTTTCTGTTTTGTGAGCTGTACAGTCTTTGTCTCAACTACTGGAAGGAGACAGATTTGATAAGAAGAAGAATGGGAGGAAGAGAAAGGAAGAGAAAGAAAGGACAAAATACACAAATTGAATTAACGTAAATGTTATTGCTTGGACTTAAGATGATTTTGAGCACAACTTACCAAGATAACAGTTTAACAATATGTGTAAAGTTATTTAATAAAGTGCCTCACTTTTCTTAAAAAATTGACTTTGAGAAGTGTATCCAAGCAAGCAAATATATAATAGTATATGTGCAAAGATGCTCTATGCAACTATGAGCCATGCCGTGTAGGGCCATCCAAGATGGACGGGTCATAGTGGAGAGTTCTGAAAAAACATGGTCCACTGGAGAAGGGAAAGGCAAACCACTTCAGTATTCTTGCCTTGAGAACCCCATGAACAGTATGACAAGGACATTGAAAGATGAACTCCTCAGGCTAGTAGGTGCTCAATATGCTACTGGAGATCAGTGGAGAAATAACTCCAGAAAGAATAAAGAGATGGAGCCAAAGCAAAAACAACACTCAGTTGTGGATGTGACTGGTGATGGAAGTAAAGTCTGATGCTGTAAAGAGCAACATTGCATAGGAACCTGGAATGTTAGGTTCATGAAACAAGGCAAAGTGGAAGTGGTTAAACAGGAGACGGCAAGAGTGAACATCAACATTTTAGGAATCAATGAACTAAACTGGACTAGAATGGGTGAATGTAACTGAGATGACCATTATATCTACTACTGTGGGCAAGGATCCCTTAGAAGAAATGGAGTAGCCATCATAGTCAACAAAAGAGTCCAAAATGCAGTACTTGCGCACAAACTCAAAACTGGCAGAATGATCTCTGTTCATTTCCAAGGCAAACCATTCAATATCACAGTAATCCAAGTCTATGCCCTGACCAGTAACGCTGAAGAAGCTGAAGTTGAACAGTTCTATGAAGACCTACAAGACCTTCTAGAACTAATACCAAAAAAATATGTCCTTTTCATTATAGGGGACTGGAATGCAAAAGTAGGAAGTCAAGAAATACCTGGAGTAACAGGCAAATTTGGCCTTGGAGTACAGAATGAAGCAGGGCAAAGGCTAACAGAGTTTTTCCAAGAGAACGCACTGGTCATAACAAACACCCTCTTCCAACAACACAAGAGAAGACTCCATACATGGACATCACCAGATGGTCAATACTGAAATCTGATTGATTATATTCTTTGCAGCCAAAGATGGAGAAGCTCTATACAGTCAGCAAAAACCAGACTGGGAGCTTACTGTAGCTCAGATCATGAACTCCTTATTGTCAAATACAGAGTTAAACTGAACAAAGTAGGGAAAACCACTAGACTATTCAGGTATGACCTAAATCAAATCCCTTATGATTATACAGTGGGAGTGAGAAATAGATTTAAGGGACTAGATCTGATAGACAGAGTACCTGAAGAAATATGGACAGAGGTTTGTGACATTGCACAGGAGACAGGGATCAAGACCATTCCCAAGAAAAAGAAATGCAAAAAGGCAAAATGGTTGTCTGAGGAGGCCTTTAAAATAGCTGTGAAAAGAAGACAAGTGAAAGAAAGGCAAAGGAGAAAAGGAAAGATATTCCCATCTGAAAGCAGAGTTTCAAAGAATAGCCAGGAGAGATAAGAAAGCCTTCTCCACTAATCAATGTAAAGAAATAGAGGAAATCAATAGAATGGGAAAGATTAGAGATCTCCTCAAGAAAATTGGAGGCACCAAGGGACCATTTCATGAAAGATGGGCTCAATAAAGGACAGAAATTGTACGGACCTAACAGAAGCATAAGATATTAAGAAGAGGTCGCAAGAATACACAGAACTATACAGAAAAGGTCTTTATGACCCAGATAATCATGATGATGTCTCACCTAGAGCCAGACATCCTGGAATACGAAGTCAGGTGGGCCTTAGGAAGAAGCATCACTACGAACAAAGCTAGTGGAGGTGATGGAATTCCAGTTGAGCTATTTCAAATTCTAAAAGATGATGCTGTGAAAGTGTTGCACTCAATATGCCCGCAAATTTGGAAAACTCAGCAGTGGTCACAGAACTGGAAAAGGTCAGTTTTCATTCCAATCCCAAAGAAAGGCAATGCCAAAGAATGCTCAAACTACCGCACAATTGCACTCATCTCACACACTAACAAAGTAATGCTCAAAATTCTCCAAGCCAGACTTCAACAGTACGTGAACCATGAACTTCCAGATGTTTAAGCTGGATTTAGAAAAGGCAGAGGAAGCAGAGATTAAATTGCCAACATCCGCTGGATCACTGACAAAGCAAGAAAGTTCTAGAAAAACACCTATTTCTGCTTTATTGACTATGCCCAAGCCTTAGACTGTATGGGTCACAACAAACTGTGGAAAATTCTTCAAGAGATGGGAATACCAGACCAACTGATGTGCCTCCTTAGAAATCTGTATGCAGGTCAAGAAGCAACAGTTAGAACTGGACATGGAACAACAGACTGGTTCCAAATCGGGAAAGGAGTACGCCAAGGCTATGTATTGTCATCCTACTTATTTAACTTATATCCAGAGTACATCATGAGAAATGCTGGACTGGATGAAGCACAAGCTGGAATCAAGATTGCTGGGAGAAATATAATAAGCTCAATATCAATATCAATAACCTCAATGCAGATGACACTACCCTTATGGCAGAAAGCAAAGAAGAACTAAAGAGCCTCTTGATGAAAGTGAAAGAAGAAAGTGAAAAAGTTGGCTTAAAACTCAACATTCAGAAAACTAATATCATGGTATCTGGTCCTATCACTTTGTGGAAAATAGATGGGGAAACAGTGACAGATTTATTTTGGGGGGCTCAAAAATCACTGCAGATGGTGACTGCAGCCATGAAATTAAAAGACACTAGCTCCTTGGAAGAAAAGTTATGACCAACCTAGACAGCATATTAAAAAGCAGAGCCATTACTTTGCCAACAAAGGTCTGTCTAGTCAAAGCTACGGTTTTTGTCTAGTCAAAGCTATGGTTTTTCCGGTAGTCATGTATGGATGGGAGAGTTGGACTATAAAGAAAGTTGAGCTCTGAAGAATTGATGCTTTTGAACTGTGGTGCTGGAGAAGACTCTTGAGAATCCTTGGACTGTAGGAGGTCAAACCAGTCTATCATAAAGGAAATCAGTCCTGAATATTCATTGAAAGACTGATGCTAAAGCTGAAACTCCAATACTTTGGCCACTTAATATGAAGAACTGACTCATTTGAAAAGACCTTGATGCTGGGAAAGATTGAAGGTGGGAGGAGAAGGGGATGACAGAGGATGAGATGGTTGGATGGCATCACCGACTCGATGGACATGGGTTTGGGTGGACTTAGGGAGTTGGTGATGGACAGGGAGGCCTGGTGTGCTGCAGTTCTTGGGATTGCAGAGTCAGACACATCTGAGCGACTGGACAGAACTGAATTGAAATGAACTGAAAGATACTCTTGTCTTATTACTTAGAATAAGAAGAAATTCACAACCCTGAACATCCAGTGAATAGTGCATTGATTAAATAATATTACAATGGAAAATTATGCATCCATTAGAAATGATGATGTAAATCTATTTGTTGACACATAAAGATACTGATGATAAATAAAAAATTGTAGGTCATAAAATATTAAGTTTCATCTGAGTCCACTTTTATAATACACAATGTTATTATATGTATATATACATACACATACATATAGGGAATGTATAGGGAATACTAGAAGGCTACATGACAAAATATTTACATTGGTTGCTCCTGGATGAAAAGATTATGGAGTTTTATATATTTTCTATATTTGTTAAATTTTATGTTATTAGAAGATGTTGCTTTTATCAGTATGTAAATAGGTTCTAAAAATAGAATAAATAAAGGCAATTTGGGAGGACTCTCAGTTTAAAAATATCTTGAAAATACACCTCCCTCAGATTCCTACAGTGGGTACTTTCTTCCATCTTCTTCTGAGTTACACAATATTGAATCTGTGTTTTCTTCTCTATGGATAGTTAAATCCATAACCTCCCCACTCTCCTGCTATGATTACCAGCCATCTGTCTTCTTTCTGACCTGTTGGGGACTCTCAAAAACATGAGTTCCCTCAAAGGCATGGCACTTGGGAACGATGTGGGGGGAGAGATGGAATTTTTATTGCTTCTCTTCTGTTTTCTTTTCTCCAGGTCCTCCTTTTTCTCTGCCTGTGCATCAGTGGGGACCTTGCGCCCACACTCCATCAGCCCCCAGAGCCACACTTGCAGTGTGATAGTGACAGCAGCCATCCTGGTTGTGATTTATCTCCACAAGTTGCCAAATCACTCTTGGTAGCATGTCTGTGCTTGGTGAATAATGAGAAAGACCTACCATCCATCTAAGGGTAAAACAATGTGAGCAGTTACATTTAAATTTAGCTATTCCCCCCTCCCCCCAGCTTATTTCTTATGTTCTGATTGAAAAGGACCCATTTAAGGGCCTTTGTGGTAAATAGCCAAATAATCGTGTCACAAAGATGGGGGACCATTTTTCACTGGAGTCGATGAGCGCCACAGATGGGCTGCCATCCTGAAGTTGCCGACTCTGCTTAAACCCTGGTCGCTTACAAGCAATTTCTCTGGACCTTCAGAAGGGACTCATTTCAATGTGTGCCTATGAACTATGGAAAGGCAGGTAATTGCACCAGTACTGCCGTCTGTAGATTGCAAGAAGACAACCTCCACATAAAGCAACATCTGGGATCTGGATATGTCTCCCTGATACACAATGAAGGAAGGATGAAGCACATAAACATAACATCCACTGGATGTGAGGTGTGGGGAAAAGAAACTGGGCACAAACAGACCCGAATCTGAATCTTTGTTCACCCCCTTACTATCCAGTTGTTTCAGTTTGGGCAAGTTACGCATTTACTCTGTATCTGGTCCCTCATCCATGAAATGGATTATTCACATCTGTCTGTGTTGTTATGATGATGTGGTAGACTGTGTTTTCCAAAGACAGCAGTAGAAATACTGCCTGTCCTGTGATTTCTAGAATATATCCACCGCCTCATCCAGGAGTAGGGCCTAATTTTCCTTCCCATCAGTCTGGGCAGGGCTGTGGCTCGTGTGCAACCAAAAGAAAACCTGAGAATGCCAGGGCAGGAAAGGCGATGCGGTTTCTACGCGGACGATGAGGCTTTCACACTCAGAACCTGAGTAAGAAGCCCGAGTGCCATACGGCGCCCTGCTGAGAGGCAGCCCAAGCAGCTCTGCGGAGAACCCACCTGTGAGCTGACTGCCCACAAGCCCCGCTGAGGTCCAGCCAACAGCTAGCATTAACCATCAGCCACGTGAGAGATGCTCTGCATAATTTCAGCTCCCAACCATCATCACCCCTAGTGTTCCAGTCTCCCTAACTGAAGACCTAGATGTGGGGCAGAGACCAGCCATTCCTTGTACCCTGATCACCTTCCCTGCCCACGTGATTTGAGAGCAAGTGAAAATAGTAGCTTTGTGCAACTAAATTTTGGGGAGCCTTGTTATGTAGCAGTGCCGTACTGGTGCACAGGGAAAGAATGCTAGGAAAATAAAATCCTCTAAAGCAAGTAACACATTGAACACTTAACAAGCAGCAGTTCTAATTATTTACATTATTTTCTCTGAATTAAGATTAAAAGATACTTACTCCTTGGAACAAAAGCTATGAAAAACCTAGAGAACATATTAAAAAGCAGAGATATTACTTTGCCAACAAAGAGCTATGGTTTTTCCAATAGTCATGTACAGATGTGAGATCTGGACCATAAAGAAGGCTGAGCACTGAAGAATTGATGCTTTTGAACTGTGGTGTTGGAGAAGACCCTTAAGAGTGACTTGGACTGCAAGGAGATCAAACCAGTCATTCCTAAAGGAAATCAGTCCTGAATATTCATTGGAAGGATTGATGCTGAAACTGAAGCTCCAATAGTTTGGCCACCTGATGCGAAGAGCCGACTCATTGGAAAAGACCCTGATGCTGGGAAAGATTAAAGGCGGAAGGAGAAGGGGATGACAGAGGATAAGATGGTTGGATGGCATCACCGACTCGATGGACATGAGTTTCAGCAAGCTCCAGGAGTCGGTGATGGACAGGGAAGCCTGGCGTGCTGCAGTCTGTGGGGTCGCAAAGAGTTGGACACGAATGAGCAACTGAACAACAACCACAACTCAGCCCATGCACAACAGCTACAGAGCCCACATGCACAACGACTGAGGCTACCAACCCTAGAGCCTGCGCTGCACAGCAGAGAGGCCACCGCAGCGGGAAGCCCGTGCGCTCGGCACGGTTGTCCGCTCTTCCTGACTGGAGAAAAGCCCACACACAGTAATGAAGACCCGGCACAGCCGAAAACAAACAAACAAACAAATGATTCTTAAAAGGAATATTCATTTCTTTATGCTTTGCCATCAATTAATCTTTAATCGAAATACTGGATGATTGAATAGCAGTCCAGAAAATCTGAACCTGTATGAGTGTATGTGTGTGACTCTTGGCATTTAGAGATAGATGACCCTTGTCCTGAGCAGGCTTAGCCCTTTTCTCTAATAATCCAGAGGTCATGGACGGATTCGTAGAAGCTTTGCCTCATGAATAGCAGTATTAATATTTCAGAGAGCCTGATGAATATTCCAAAACGTAAAAATACTGTTTCATAGGCTGCTGCACTATTATCGCGAAGAGCAGGGGGGACAGGGGGAGAGGCATGGTGCAGGAAAACATGACACAGAAACAGAATTGTTTCCTAATAAAAAATCTCTCAAAGTTTTCTGCGAGGCCCTGTCAGCAGCTCTTCAAGCAGCACGGCTTATTTTAAATTTTATTTAAATCAACAAATTGTACCCACTTGAACATGGAAACCGAATACAGGGAAAACACAAGCTGCCCTGACAGAGTAATGTCTAATAAACATTATGCTACTCAGAGATACTCGCTGTTTAATCACCCCATGAAAAGATGTCAGATAGCATCTTGCTAAAGGCAATGGTGCCAGCTTTCCGGGCTTCGGAGTTCATGCAGCTAATTTTTTTTTCCTCTCTCTTCCCCATTTGCTTTTTTTTTTTTTTTCCTTGTTTTTCAAATACCAACCTCTGAGATGCTCACTCAGAGGATAAAGCATTTGCGCTTTGAGTACTGATAATAATGGGTTTCCCTGGCGGCTCCTGCAATGCAGGAGACCCGGGTTCAATCCCTGGGTTAGGAAGATCCCCTGGAGAAGAGTATGACTACCGCACTCTAGTATTCTTGTCTGAAAAATCCCAAGGACTGAGGAGCCTGGTGGGCTACAGTCCATGGAGTAGCAAAGAGTCAGTCCTGATTGAGAGACTAACACTGGCTTATTGATAATAATATCCATCTATTGAACAGTTTCTTTGTCAGGACTGGCTATATACTTTGTGGGGCCCAGAGAAAATGAAAACATGGAGTCCTTTTTCAAAAATTAAGAGCATTTCAAGGCACTGCTAGCAGAACATTAAACCTAATATGAGGTTTTTCTGAGTGCAGGCCCTGGTTTCTAACAACTAGATATCAGTAGACCCGCCTCCTGATACCCTTGTGTGACAATCAAAAATGTCTCCAGATATAGTCAGGTATCTTCTGAAGGGTGAAGCTGCCCCAGTCGGGAACCACCTGTATAAATGAATGAATCCCATACTTTGATTGTGTGAGTTATGCGCCCATTTCCTATAGAAGGCATTGTTGTTGAGTTATTGTTCTTCTTTAGTCACTCAGTCGTGTCTGACTCTTTGCCATCCCCATGGACTGTAGCCCGCCAGGTCCTCTGTAAATGGGATTTCCCAGGCAAGAATACTGGAGTGGGTTGCCATTTCCTTCTCCAGGGGATGTTCCCGACCCGGACGCGGCAAGCAGATTCTTTATTACTGAGCCAGGGAGGCCCCATTAGCCTTGTCTAAAGAGGTCAGCCACTACTCAGCTCCAGTGGACTGTTGTTAAGAGGAAATATTTACTCATTATTGTCGGATCTTACAAATTTTCAAGAAACGTCTGGTTTTATGTTTTTTCAGACTTTTACATGCTGGCATCAGTTTTTTTATAATTTGATGTAGGCCAAATGAGAGACGTCTGTGGACCATGCTTGGCCTCCTGGCTGCCCAGGTGCAAGCTCTGGCCTAGAGGACTCCCAAGATGCTGTCCCAGCTGTCCATGACGTCGAGCAGTGCTCCCACGTCTCAAGTACGTTTCCCCCAGGGGATGCTGCCTTTCAAAACAGTTGGATGGATCAAAGTAGTACTTAACGTGCTAAATTGATTAGGTTCATGCTGCCCCTTCGAGCAGATAGTTTTATTTTTAACCTGTATCTTGATAACAAGTGAATTCCCGAGTGGGTGAAAGGAGAAGGGTTATTTAGAAGATGCTCTTTCAATTGGAGCTGTCTATTTTTTCACCCAACCTGATGAATATTTTCTTTGCTTATAAGTACTAGAACCTCCTTCAAGCTAGCTCTACAGTGTGGCAATTTATTATAAAGATACACAGGAATGTTTCTGAACCCACGGACAGCAAGTACTCACACCCCCAGAAGGGACCAGAAAAACTGTCTTGAATCAAGTGATACTCTTGTTTTCTTTGCTGTATCTTTCATTATTCCTTGCTCTCTGGAATGGCTTTCTCCTTCTATAAATACATAGCTGCCCCACTGCTGGAGCTATACATTGCTCATGTTTCATTTGAAATTTCTAGAGTGAAAGTAATAGAACCAGCTGGAGGTAGATGTCAACTTTTGTTTTTCTCAAATTCTCAAATTATTCTTGACCCCCCCCCAAATGTGAAACACAGTTTTAACTATAGCTTGTCTCTCTGTATTTAGCAGTAATCACTGGGATGAATTTTATGGATCTTTAACACTTAAAGTGTAATTTACATTCAATACTGGGAAAACATCAAGAAAGAATTGCTTATACATGAGGAGCAGACTACACCAACTACAGGCCATTAGTGAAACTGAAACATACCTCAACTTTATCAATGATATTTCAATTAATGCATACTAAGGAAATAATCATGAATATGTTGAAAAACCTAGTCACAAGAATATTGATCACTTTATTATTTATAACAGTGAAAAACCAAAACCACTTATATGGTCAACAATAATGAATTACTTTAAAAATTACAGTCTGTCAATGCAATGGGTACTAAGATATCTTTTAAAATGGTCTTGAAAAATACTAGTGACATGTAAAAAAAATTCCATCCTATATCAGAAGTCAGCAAACTACGGCCATGGGGCAAACCCTGTCCATCACCTATTTTTGTAAATAGTTTTGTCGGCACACAGCCACGCCCTCCGTTTCCTTATTGTCCACGGTTGGCTGTTTTCTAAGGCTGCAGAGCTGAGTGGCGGTGACAGAGAGACCTCATGGCCAGTGAAGCCGAAAATACTTACAACCTGGCTTTTGACAGAAAAGGTTACTGACCTCCGTTCTGTATCATTAGTGATAAAATAGTATTATCTCAGAGAGAGAAAGAGAAAGAAAATAGTCAAAGTAAACATAGTGAAATGAAGAACAGTGGTTATCCTGAATGACAGAAAAATAGGTAATATTTATTTTTATCCCTTTGCTTTTCAGTTTTCTCCAAAATTGATATAATAACTATTACTATTGTCATAACATTAAAAAACACTTAAAATTTTTTATACCATCCTGGAGAAGGAAATGGCAACCCACTCCAGTATTTTTGCCTGGGAAATCCCATGGGCAGAGAAGCCTGGTGGGCTACAGTCCATGGGTTCACAGAGTCGGACACGACTTAGCAACTAAGCAACAAGCTAACAGAACAGAGATTTCAGTGGCCACACATGACAAAGAATACAGAGTGTATAGAACTAGTTCAAAAAAAGACACTAAATTTCTTTTATATACCATTAGAAAAACTCCATTCCATTCCCCCCAGTCTCCCAATCTCTCTTCTCAGTTGCAGCGGCAGCAGAAGAGTCTCTGGTTCTTTGTTGAGTGACTGTAGAGCCACCAACTGCCCTGTAACCAGGCTCTATCCAGTATGATACCTGGGAGGGTACGGGCAACAGAAAAAGAGGAACGGGCCTCAGAGCTCGGAGAAAATGAAGATCTGCAGATGTGACACTTCCTAGAAGTCAGCCTGTCTTGGTTTCTCCCATAATTATTCACCATTTTGTTTACAAATGGGAAATAGCATTCTACTGTTCAGTGTCTTCCAAGAGACTGAAGTTAATTTGAAATAATCCTCCAGCAAAAGCACCAATAAAAGCATCTGGAATGCCCTGATGCCATCCCCTCTGGCTACTGACACGACATTATTGATATACAAATCAAAGTTGACTGCTCTGGTAACACTGAGTCCCCTGGCAGCAAGAGCTTTCAACAGAGAAGGTGTTCCTTTCTTAAGACAGGGCCAACTTAATACACTATCTCGTTGTAACAGGCTTAGTGAAGACATTAAAGGGATCCCAAACAGAAATTTTACATCTCCTTCCTTTCTTTCCCCTCAGACAGGATGGGCCTGTCCCCCGCTAAAATCATAAATAAATAAAAGAAGAAGAAATTCAAACTATGCCTAAGAATAGGCTCATGAGACGTAAAGGAGGCTAGAAATGTAATGTGATGTGAGGGCTGTCACAAGATTTCACTTGTCAGAGATACTAACAGGAAACTTAAGCCTGCCTGAAGTTTCCACCATTAGAGTCATTTCTTTAGAGACACTGTTTTTTTTTTTTTTAAGGCTCTGCTCAAATATAGAATTATTGAACTTCTGGATTTAAAGAGTGAGTCCTTAGAGACCATAAATCCATTGCTGAACTGATATGCAAATCCCCACTCCTGTATTCCTTCTAAGACATCTCCTAACCCTTCTATGATCTCCTCCCAAGACAGGGAACTCATTACTTGAAAAAAGAACAGCTATTCCATTTTGAGCTGGCTTTAACTATCCAAAAGCTTTCTTTCTGGTGAAATAAAATCTGCTTCTGGGTAATTTTTGTTCTTTGATCATTAGTTCTGTTTCATTCACCCAAATGAATGTTTAATAACTAACCTTTCAGGCATGGTCAACAGAGCTGACCATCGAAGTTTCTGTTCTCACGGGGTTTACATAATGAGGAAAACAGCTAGCTCACAATACATGATAAGCAAGATCATTTCAGGCATGGTCAAGACAGAGTAAGGACCTGTCTTGTCCTTAAGTCAAGACAGTGATAAAGACCAGAGACAGTGAAGCAGGCTGCTTTGGACGAAGAATATTAGAGTTGAATTGTGTTCCTGCTAAAAATATGTTGAAGTCTCAACCTCAGGACCTGTGAATGTGATCTCTTCTGGAAACAGGGTCTTTGTGGACAAAACCAAGTTAAAATGATGTCATAAGGATGAGCCAGGAACCAGCGTCCGAATAGGAAGAGAGGAAGAGAGTCACCAAGAGACAGACGCCCGTGAGGAGACACACAGGGGAACGCGGTGAGGACGGGGTAGGGAGACTGCAGCAGCGCAGCTATGAGCCAAGGGTGGCCGAGGCTTGCTGGCGACCAGCAGGAGCCAAGAGAAAGGCAGGAACAGATGTTCCTTCAGAGCCTTCAGAGAGAACACAGGCCTGCCAACACCTTGGCTGGGACTTGTAGCTCCCAGGACTGTAAGAGAGCCGATTTCTCTTGTTCCCTCTACCCAGTCTGTGGTCTTCACTCCAGCATCCCAAGGAAACGGATGCAGAGGGTCAGGGAAGACCTCACAAAGGGGCGGCTTTCGAGCTGATGCACCAGTTTCCACGAGGAAGAAGGTTCTTCCAAGCACAGGAAGAGCAAAAGCCTGGACGTCGGAATGAGCTTGCAACATTCCAGGAACAAAAGGAGGCCCAGGGACACGAGGTCTGAATAGAGGGGGATGTGGCAGGAGATGAGCTTGGAGAAGGGACTGGAGCTAAATTATGAGAGAGGTTCCCCCTCACTCTGTGCAGGAAAATGCAGGTCCGTGGACCCCACCCTGAGACTGATGGACGCGTGGTGGACCCCAGCATTGATGTATTTCTATAGGTCTCGAAGAACCACATATATGGCCCCATGTGAGTCTGGTAAATAGCTTGGAGTTTATTCTTTACGCGAGGTATCTTAGCTCACTAGGACGCTCTACCGGGTGCAGTACGATCCTTCAGATGTTGAAAGCAGCCCTGACAGGCCACTTCCAGTCCCAACGGCCCTTCTCCGCCCCCACCCCGTCTTCTCTTCTTCCAAACCTCACCAGTTTCTCACATGCAATTTGGTTTAATCTACTGCAGACCTAACAGGGAGCCACAAGAGTAGAACACCTCCACACACCTCATCGTGATGGCACACGTCTGTCTGTCAGCTTAGCCAGCTCAGCGGGTCTCAGGCTTCCCTTCAGTCCCGTGAGGCTTCCTCCCATTGCCGCCCCCCTCCACGTGGCCACAATGTCAGCGGTGGAATGGATTTGCACACTGCCCATCGCCGCAGAGAAGTGTTGTTCTGCTCTCTTACCAGTCGCAAATAATAAATTGATGGGTACCTAGAGAAGAGTCAAAGGCTCAAGGAATGTGGGGGTGGGGAAGAGAAAGGACCTCAGGATTCATTCAGCAAGTATTTTAAGACTCTTTTATGTGCTTTACCTGTTGAGGTGAGGTCTCATTCTGATTGGCAGGGGCGAAGTGGCTCAGGCAGAGCCACCTGTTGCTGTTGGCGGAGGTCGAGACTCTAACACGGGTGGATGTGTCGGAGTCACTGCAGACAGACTTCCTCTACTTCTCGGGCTGAAAGAGAATAGACCAAGGAATGTCATTCACACAGTGAAACGTTTGAAACCTTGACACTGCAATTTCGGCCCAGTGTATCCTTGGCTTTTAGCTCTAAGGTATTTTTGGAAACTCTTTCTCAAAGAAAATACATAAGATATTGTTCAGACTATGTACCTTTTCATTTTTTTTTTTCGTTTTCAGAGATGGGCAAGAACATTTGATGAACATAGAAGCTTGCTGGCTCAGCAGGTAACAAACACCAAAAGATCAGGGCAATAAATTGCAAACTTGTGAGAAGGTAGATTGGCTACTTACCCATCTAACTTTTTACCCAGTATTATATAGACCTCTAGATTATAAGAGGGCTTCCCTGATAGCTCAGTTGGTAAAGAATCTGCCTGCAATGCAGGAGACCCCGGTTTGATTCGTGACTCAGGAAGATCCCCTGGCAAAGGGATAGGCTACCCATTCCAGTATTCTTGGGCTTCCCTTGTGGCTCAGCTGGTAAAGAATCCACCTGCAATATGGGAGACCTGGGTTTGATCCCTGGGTTGGGAGGATTCCCTGAGAAGGAAATGGCTACCCACTCCAGCATTCACCTGGAGAATCCCGTCGACTGTATAGTCCACGGGGTCACTTAAGTATCATACACCAGTGAGCGGCTTTCACTTTCACTTTCTAGATTGTAAGAGTCCTGGTTCATTGCTCAGGTCCACGAAAGAACAAACTCTGTGATACTCAGATTTATGAGAAGACCTCATACTTCCTCCAGGATATGCGTCGGCATGGCCCAGCCACCTGTTCACAACCTGGGTCTGATTTCTGGTTGGCTGGTGCTTGCTGTTAAACATTTTCAGTATCACTTCTTTATCTCAGGGCTCATAGAAGCCCTTACAGAGCAGCGGGACAGCAGCGCTGAGACCCCCATCCTGAGAGGACAATCACTGGCCGCCTGTCAGGCCGTCAGCAGTCACTCTCCTGGTCACCACTCTGTTCTGATCTATAGGGGTGAACCCTGAGAAACTCCTTCACGCAGTGGCTTTGGCCCCATCCACCTGCTAACTATACTGATCGGTCCAAGAGCAGGAAACGCTCAAAGTCCCTTCCCTAGGAACCAGGTTCAGGCCAAGGAGAAATTCAATCTCTCCATCTCCATCATTTAGTCTCATTGCGTTTCTATTTCTATCTCTTTTTTTTCCTTTCTCTCTCTTTAGGTTGCAAAAACTTAGGTGTTGTCAACAGCCATGTTTAAAGCCTAGAATTTGATAAACTGAACAAGGCAACCTGTAGCATAAGAGAAGAGTTTATCTGACGCCGTTAAATCCTCCACAATGTTCTCCACATCACACTGAACAAGGTGAGACTGCCAATATTTGACCGTTTTAAAATTGACCACGATTAACAAAACTGACGTGAAGCATAGTTCTAGCTGTGCTCTTTAGGATTTACAATGGTATTGTCCTTTTCAATTTTCTCTAGAATTGATTTGTTCTTGTTCATGTTTATTTTTCATGCAGAAACAAACATTATGACAAATTCACACAAATCATGAATCCTTTTTCTTTTATATGAATTTCATCAGGGACATAGAATACCTGAAGAAGGTAGAAGTATCAATTTGGCCTTGGGAGACGGTTTGGGTAGCCAAAGGACTATTCTGTGGTGGTTTGAAATTTTCATTCTAAAATTTATTTGAATTGAAGGTCACTTAGAATTCATGCTAAAAGCCAACCTTCAAAGCAATATGAGGCCTGTAGTAGACATAAGAGCTTCTCAGAACCTGGGTACAATAGGAAAGGTGAAAAATCAGACCAAGGGTACCACACCAATGGATAGGAAAGCAATGCTGAGTTGCTTGGTGAGTTGCTTATCGTTTAAGTTTCAAAATAGTACAGGTACATTTTCGGAAGAGATTATAAGCTATGACCATAAATAGATACTGGTTGACAATTGAAAGAGATCTGGGCATTGACTGAAGGTTGAGGACACTCTCAAGTCTGTTAGGAAACCATCATTAAAATCGAAGAGTGGCTGGTACCAACACAGTAGCCTATAGAAGCCATAACGCAACACTCTTTTTTAAAGCAGTGTGAACAAATAACCACAGAATCATCTCATCACAAAGTTGCTCCAAGCTTGATTTATAAGTGGTTCTATGACTATGTGCTGCTTTGGCAGACTCTTGGTCCCCTCACTGTCACGAGAAGTATGCTGTTAGAGCAGGGGTCAACAAGCTATGGCCCATGGGCCAGTTCTAGCCCACCAGCTGTTTCTGCATAGCCCATGAGCTAAGACTAGTACTTACATTTTTAAACAGTTGAAAATAATCAAAAGAATGATATTTCTTGACATGTGAACCTTAAATGAAATTTCAGTTTCAGTTCATTGGTAAAGTTTTTGAAATACATCAACAATTTGCTTACATATTGTCTGTGGCTGCATTTCCACTAAAAAAAAAAAATGGCTTGAGTACTTGGGCAACAGAGACAGTAGGGCCTGCAAAGCCTAAAAAGTTTACTATCTGGCTCTTTACAGAAATAAGTGTGCCAGCCTCCATTCTAGACTATATTTGCTTCTGCACGGATTTTCTAGCAAGATGTTGGGGTACATAAAATAAGGAAGTTTGGTCTTCATCAAACTTAAAGAAGAAGTTTTGTTGTTTCATACATCCTTGTTGATAAATATCAAAAGTTTGACCTGAGACCTGCTCTCGTTGGAGTCTGGTTGTGAGTTGTGGGAGCAGACTTGGAGTTTACACTGATCTCTGTAACTGTTGGGGGTTAATGAAATTGACCAAGAAGAATTTAACTGTATGAAACACAATTTGCTAGGATCACTTTGCAGCAAATGCATTGAGAGGGGCAAACATGATCTGAGTGTTGCAAAAAATACTCATTGACATTTTAGTACCTGATTCCAGACCTTTCCTAAGACCCAATTGTTTTACTGCCCTTGTACCCTATGAAACATTGAATATCTTTAAAATGAATTCCTTTTGTTTTGCTTAAGCTACATCCAGCAGATTTTTATCACTTGCAACCGAGTAGAATCCTTGATGTACTCTTGATGATCAACAGAAGGGGATAAAGATGCAAGAGTTGTAGCTGTTCATTTTATAGAACCATAAGATCTTCCTGAATTATTTAGTTAACCATCCACCAGCACTTATAGCCAGGCACCTCTCACACTTAACCCAGAAATCTTAGTTATTAAGGTGATGCTTTATACTCCTTGCATTGGGCAGCAACCCAGCAAAAATGCCGATACATTTTAGGTAAGCCTGGGGAGTATGTAGCATGTTGATGGGTAATAAGTAACATGCACCTTAACTCTTTTTCAGAGAGGCCGAGACATCACACACTTCAGACAACACAAATGCCTCATCCATTATTCACAGGTAGCTCCAAAGGTTCAGCAGGTGATCAAACAGGCGTTTCAAAGATGTAATCAAGGTCCGTGCAGACACCCTCCACGGAGCCGGTGCTTCACTTCACCCACTGGGCTTAGTTTTCTTGGTCCCATTTGCCTTCTTTATCCTCACCCACCGTCACGACTGCAGCTCCTCTCCAAAGTCACCAGTCACATTTAGGTGATGATATCAGTAACCCTTTGAGAGATGTGCAGAGAAGAAAGCTGGACTGTGCCGTCTGCAGTGACATTCCAGGTCAATAAACACCTTCATGCACGCCTGTCCCAGTTAGCAGATCAATGAGTCCAGCTTTAATTACTAAACAAGGGTTGGCAAGAGTCAACAGATAGGCACTTCATGAGACAAAAAAAAAATATTTCCAATACGACATTGAATTGGGTGTAACATTTTCCTGAGTGAATCATTTTCATCATCCTACTTATCAACAAGTGAGAACTGAAAACAATCCGCTAACCAATGGACACGTTGACTTTTAGGGTCACTACTCTGGAAAGCAGGGGCTCCCAGGTGGCTCGCTGGTAAAGAACCCGCCTGACAATGCAGGAGACGCAAGAGGCTCAGGTTTGGTCCCTGGATCGGGAGGATCCCCTGGAGGAGGAAACGGCAACCACTCCAGTATTCTTCCCCGGAATATCCCACGGACAGAGGCGTCTGGCAGGCTACAGTCCGTGGGGTCGCGAAAGAGTCAGACGTGATGAGAGACTGAGCACCCTTGAACATTTGGGAATTTCCCAAAGACGCGAATTTGCCCCTCGTACCTGTTTGCACGACATTCATCCTTTGTGAGCTCCATGGTTCCTCCTGGCGGGAGCACCTGTGAGCCCAGGGAATTCTTTTTCTAGCCTATTCTAGTGGTGGAAGCGCATCCGTTTCAAAAGGCTGGGCAACACAGAGCACTCAGTTTTCCTGCACTAATTCTAATAAATCCAGGAGAGAGTGCAGTGCGAAATGGAAGGAGATGGACCCAGGCCCACCTCAGTATAATGGGGCTTTTATGATGACATGCCCCATTAGGGACCACCACACACAACTTCCTCAATAAACAAGCTTACTGCTCAAGTAATAAAGTCATTTATGGAGAGAAGTCAGCCAAAAGACCAGGACTTATGGGAGGTTCTCAGGGAGGAATCATACCGAGTTAGGTTGAAAGAGAATCCCATAGATTCAAATCAAAAGACCAATTTTCAACCAGGAGCCCTAATTTCTCTGGACCTACTACCTAACCTTTTCTTCGCAGGTTCAGAAAGGAAAGTTCATGGACACTACCCCAAATAGGGAAAGGGAATTTGGTGACTTTAAAGCCAATTAAGCCCTTTCTGAATATTAGAGTAGTTTTCTCTGCTTTTTCCAAAACACAAGAATTTCTGATCAAACAAGAACTTTTCCACTTTTAATTAGCCCCTTGTGTTCTGAGAAGAACAGCAAGGGTGAAAGTTATAAAAATCTCTTATTTAAAGTCACCGTTACAAGGTCTTTTAATTTTAACTCTACTGATTATTAAAAGATGTCATGAGGAAGTGAGCACTTCTCTTTCTGTGAGTTCGAGTGTTTTTTGTGGTAAAAGTTAATTCTGTGTCTTATCTTAAGACCTTGCAAATCTAGGGGATACAGGAAGGTTGACAAGGGGTAGATATGAGATGAAAGAGAAAATTTCCTTTAGGACATGGTCGCCTGAGAAAGAGATTGGATGTTCCTAATGCATTTTGATGATGCTCATAATATACCAGCTGCTCTTAAAGAGATTCAATACATGCTAGTTATCATCACTTGTATATGTATATGTGTATATATGTATGTACATATAAGATACAGAATGTAGGCCATACACATGCACTTATATACATACATAAATATATGCACATATCTGCATGTATGTATATATCTAAATGAGGGCATAAAGATCCTTGCACTTTTTTGGGGAGGGTGCAATTTTACACCTTCTTCTCTTTTATTAATATATAATCTTTTATCAAGTATATGCAGTAAAGTGTACACAACTTTAGGGGTACAGCATGATAAATTTTTATGGATTTATACCTGCCTTGTTTCCCTGGTGGCTCAGCAGTAAAGAATCCACCTTCAATGCAGGAAACATGGGTTCAGTCCCTGGGTCAGGAGGATCCCCTGGAGAAGGAAATGGCAACCCACTCCAGTAGCCTTGCCTGGGAAATCCCATGGACAGAGGAGCCTGGCAGGCTACAGTCCATGGGGTCACAAAAGGGTCAGACACAAACTTAGCAACTAAACAACAGCAGCAACCCATCATACAGATTAAGAAACAAAACGCTGCCCAGAACTGTGCGTTAAACACAAGTTTGCCGGTTCAAAGCAGCTCTCTTCTCTGCATCCTGCACTGACACGCATCTAACCGGGGCGGCAGGGTTCCTGTCCTAACGTCTTGAATGGCTGGTGCTATTATAGTGACTCTGGGGAGCTGGGGAGCTCCCCGTGAGCAGATGCTGGCAGAGGTCAGTCCACAGGCAAGCGCAGCCCCTGCTTCCTGGTGGGAGGGCCCTCCTCCAAGGGAGTCTGAAACGCCTGCCTGCCAGTCTTTCCCAGCCTCCCTGCAGCTTGTTTCTGGGATGAGTTTCCCGCCAATGGGAACTGAGGGGGTGTGTGCTGGGGCCTCTGGGGAAGACCTGCCCTTCTGAGAAAAGAGAGAGAAGGAAGGGAACATTCTCTCCCTGTTTCAGTCAAACGCCTACAGACATGGTGCTCAGAGCCGGGGCAGCTGTCCCTGGCCATACACAGAGGACGGTGGGAAGATGGAGGCTGAGTTCTTCAGAGCAAGTCCCCAAACCAGCGGTCTGGAAACTTGTGCTGTGAAGGGTCAGACAATACATAGTTTGTGGGCCACACACGGCCTTTATTGCTATTCTTCTTTTCTTTTTTTAGCAACTCTTCTTGGTTTTGTTCTTGTTGTTGAGTCTGACTTTGCGACACCACGGACTGTAGCCCACCAGGCCCCGCATCCTTCACTATCTCCTCGAGTCTGCTCAGATTCACTCCCACTGAGTTGACGATGCTGTCTAACCTCTCATCCTCTGCCGCTCCCGTCTCATTTTGCTCTCAATCTTGCCCAGCAGCAGGGTCTTTTCCAGTGAATCACCTCTTCACATCAGGTGGCCAAAGTATTAGAGTTTAGCTTTAGCATCAGCTCTTCCAATGAATATTCAGGGTTGATTTCCCTTAGGATGGACTGGTTTGATCTCCTTGCTGTCCAAGAGACTCCTAAGAGTCTTCTACAGCACCACAGTTCGAAAGCATTATTGGTTTTCTGTTGCACAAAACAATGTGGGTGGATTTGCCTCAACGTGGGCATTTGATGACTCCTTCTCTTAACCACCCCAGTAACCACCTATCTGCAGGGTTCTTTTTCAGGAATATGATTCAGAAGCAAACTGTTTCTTAAGCTACTCTATGTCAGATACTCTGTTACTTGCAACTAAAAAATACCCCAATGATACTGCATTGCACCTTTCTCAGACTTATTCCACATCTCAAAGAAAAGGGAATAAGAGTGAAGGAAGTATTTGAGAGGCCAAGGATAAAAATACTACAAGTGTACTAGAACTGTCTTCTCAAAATGTAGTGGCTGCTTCTGCCTTGGAAGGACTGGACTGGATCGAGGGATGGTGGCTGTGGAGAGTAGAGAGCTGGGAGTGTGGAGTTTTTTAAATCCTAGGAGGAGAAAGTAAGATTCTAAAAACTCCAGAACAGGCCCCAAGAAACAGGATTTCCCCACCTGAACAATTCAAATGGTTTGCAGCTTGCATCTCTCTTCTTTCAATACCAAAACTGGGGGTAGTTTTAGGTGTCAACTCAACTAGGCTCTCGTCCCTGCTTATTCAAACACTCATCTAGGTCTTGCTGTGGATGCATTTTTGTAGATACGGGTTAACAGATGCAACCAATTGATTTTAAATATAGGAAATAATCCTGGATAATATGGGTGGGCCTCTAGTCATCAGTGGAAGGAGACATTCTGCCCCAAGACTATAGCATCAGCTCCTGTCTGAGTTTCCAGCCTGTGACCTGCCTTCAGGATTTCAGAGTTGGCAGCTTCTACAATCCTCTGAGCCAGTCCCTTAAAAGAGAGGATATATATATACTCTAATTTGTTAATATCCTTTATTTGTGGATTTGGTATTTACGAGTTTGCCTAGTCACTAAAATGCACTTATAACCTTAAATTCAGTACTTACAGTGGTTTCAGTCACTCACAGACGTGTGCACATGTGGATGGCAAAAGATCTGAGTCACCTGATGTACATGTTCTCATTTTTTTCCGGGTTTTTTTAGTGCTTTCTGCCAGTGATTTCACTGTTTAAAAGGGCTCCCCTGTATCCTGCTAAAGTGCTGTCTGGTGTTCCCAAGTCCAGAAAGCCTGGGATGTGCCTTGTGCAAAAATATGCATATTAGATAAGCTTTGTTTGAGCATGAGTTACAGTGCCATCACCTGTGAGTTCAATGTTAATAAATACTTTAAATAGATGTCTTTAAACTGAAACACACATAAAAGAAGGCTTTGTATTGATCAGTTGATGAAAATATTGTGACAGGACGCTCATAGGAATTTAACCCTATACAGCTTCTAGGAACAGTGTTGCTACTTCAGTGTTCATGGCAACTTTATAGAATGTAATTATCACAAATAATGAGAATCTGAGCATCAGATAAATATATGTACGTATGTATATTATATTTATGTAAAGAACCTGCTTGCAATGCAGGAGACGTGGATTCCATCCTTGGGTCAGGAAGATCCCATGGAGAAGGAATGGCAACCCACTCCAGTATTCTTGCCTGGGAAATCCCACGGACAGGGGAGCCTGGCTACAGTCCATGGGGTCACGAGTCAGATATGACTTACTGACAAAATCACCACTGCCATACACACAAACACACACACACACAGAGGTTCTGTTTCTTTGGAGAACACTGACTGATACACCAGCTCACCAAGTGTGGTCTCTCTAAAGTCAGGATGATTAGAAAACCGTCCAACGCCTCCTGTTCTCCTCAACATAAAGTCTACATTTGCTATCACAGACCGCCCAAGGCCAGCAGGAATCTGAACCCTGCAGACTGGTGGGGTCTTGCTTTCCTCGCTCTGACATGGGGTCTGATCTTCAGCTAACCCTGACCACGTGTAGTCCCCACGTGCACACCTCGTTGTCCTCTTCCATGTTTTATTTACTGCCTTCTGCTTTGCTTTGTCAGACTTCTGCCCTCTGCTTTGGCCACATTTCACAACCATTTTCCCCTCACTTGCTCCCTAGTCCAACATTTCTGCACCAGGATCTCAGAGCAAGCATCCCAATACTAGCACTCCTGCACCCCTACCCCTGCCTCAGCATCTCTGTACCAGCATCCCTGGGTTCCCATAGCCCCGTCCATCTCAAGGCCTGTTTTCCTTGCTGCTTCCTTCTTCTGTAATGTTCTTTCACTCCTTCCTTGCTAGTTAAAACCGACTCCTCCTCTGTAACCCGGCTCACACCTCACTTCCTCAGGGAAGCCTCCCTCATGAGGTTCAATTCATTGTTTAACTTCTCTCTGCAGCTCTTGGCACAATTGCAGTTTTTATTAGCGGTGGTGATTATTTAATCCGTGCAGGGGTTCTTAATAATTTTGTTCCATGGGTCCCTATGGCAGTCTGGGAAAGCCAGAATAATGGTATCAAATCCATGATATAAAATGCATAGGATTACAAAGAAACTTGCATTTCAGTATAATTGGTTATCAAAATATTTTCTTAAATGTAGCATAGTAATAAATGTGCTTCTTTATTAAGACATTAAATAACAAGTTCTAGCGGAAAGTCTAATAACTACTGTAATTTTGAAGTGGTGATAAGTACAAGTGATGTTTCACAGCATCTGCAATAATTGTAATGGAATATAAGAATATGAAATCTATACTGGTGAACGAGATCACAAATATTATTAATTCTATCACTTCTTACGCTTCAACTCATAGTGGAAGGGAATGTGAAATATCATTAAGGGTTTCTGAAAAGAAAGATGTCATTGTTTTTTCATTCACGTTTATAGATCCCTTCCTCCTCTCAGATTCCGTCTATATTCTCTAGATTAGAGAGTCTGGGTTTATGTCTGAATTCTCCACTTGATCATAAACCCTGAAAGTGGACTTCCCTGGTGGTCCAGCGGCTAGGACTCTGCACGCCCAATGCAGGGGGCCTGGATTCGATCCCTGGTCAGGGAACTGGATCCCATGTGCTGCAACTAACAGTTCGAGGGCCACAGCTAAGACCTTGTACAGTACAGTAAATAAATAAATATTAAAAAATTAGTAAATAAACTCTGAAAGGTTGACCATGTCTGATTTTGCTTACCATTATATCCTCAATACTTGGGACATAGCAAAGACTCAATACAGATCTGTTAAAGGACAAAATGAAAGGAAAAAAGGAATTTCATCATGTGTTTGGCTAAGTAGCCTTTTACTCAATGTTCCACAACTTTAAAACCCAGGTCAGTTTTTATCTCCTTCAGAAAATCTTTCACGCTCACTCTCTGTAAACCCATTGGGTTGGTTCTCTCTCTTCAAAACACTCGTATCATGAAGTACTTCCTTCTGACCTAGTTCTTCCTGAAACTGTCAATTTAATTATCTCCCTTCTCACTCACACATTTTTGAATGGGAGGTTTTGTTTTTGTTTTTGTTTAAGGGCAAGGGTGATACCTGATTTAGCTTTCTGTATCGCCAATGTTTACAATGCAGGGACCAGGACCCAGCTTTGTACTTGACGGATTTTTTAAATGGAACTGAATTTCATTCTCTTCTTTCTCACAGAAGTGCCATCTCTGCTCCGACTCTCACGTCCCATGGGGATTGGGCTGCTCTGTGACCTGTTCACTTTACCTTCCACCCTCCCTCACGTCCTCTTCAGTGCGGGCATGGGTTAAGGTTTCTACAACTGCAGATGCACGGACTGACACTGAGTCATACCCCATGAGCAGGAGTAATAACATGCATTTCATAAAGCAGACAATTTACCTTCTTTTCGTCTATTCCCAGGTGGCGCTAATGGTCCAGAATTCACCTGCCAATGCACGAGATGTAAGAGACGTGGGTTTGATCCCTGGGTCAGGAAGATCCCCTGGAGTTGGAAAAGGTGACCCACTCCAGTATTCTTGTCTGGAAAATTCCATGGAGCCTGGTGGGCTACAGTCCATGGGTTTTCTAAGAGTTGGATGGACGCTGACTGACTGTGACTTCAATCTGTTTTCTTGGGGAAAGATTTGCTTGAGAAGTACCTTTGGTGTAAGGAGGAGTAGGAAGAAGAGGAAAGTACTTTGAAATACACATGGAATTAAAGCATTTGCTTTGGAGGAAGGATTGCTTAGAGACCAAGAATTTCCCAGTCTGAAGTGAAAGTCGCTCAGGCGTGTCCGATTCTCCGTGACCTCATGGACTATAGAGTCCATGGAATTCTCCAGGCCACAATACTGGAGTGGGTAGCCTATCCCTTCTCCAGCGGATCTTCCTGACCCAGGAATCAAACCGGGGTCTCCTGCATTGCAGGTGGATTCTTTACCGACTGAACTCTCGGGAAGCCCATTTTCCAGTCTACACAAATGCAAAACTGGGAATACCCCGGTGGTCCAGTGGTTAGGACTCCGAGCTTCCCCTGAGAAGAACGGTTCGATCTCTGCTCAGGGAACTAAAGATCCCGTGAACTGCATGGTAAAGCCAAAAAAAATTAATAAATAAATAAAAAAACAGACAAGTGCAAACCTAGTTTCCTCTCTTTAGTTGCTATGTGAATACCTCACTTTTTGTTTATCCACTTGCCTATGGATAGACATTTAGGTTTTTCCAGTCTTTCAATACTATAGACAGTTCAGTTCAGTTCAGTCGCTCAGTCGTGTCCGACTCTCTGCGACCCCATGAATTGCAGCACGCCAGGCCTCTCTGTCCATCACCAACTCCCGGAGTCTACCCAAACCCATGTTCATCAAGTCGGTGATGCCATCCAACCATCTCATCCTCTGTCGTCCCCTTCGCCTCCCGCCCTGAATCCTACCCAGCATTAGGGTCTTTTCCAATGAGTCAACCCTTCGCATGAGGTGGCCAAAGTATTGGAGCTTCAGCTTCAACTTCAATACTATAGACAAGACAGCATTAATTTTCACATGAGTCTCCTTGGGTACATTTATGAGAATTTCTCTAATAAATATACCCTAGAGTGGAATTTCTAGGTCATGGAGTATGTACATCTTAAACTCCATCAGATATAGGCAAATCCTCCCAGAAATGCTTGTACCATTTTCATGCCCTCTTGCAATGTGAAAGAGTAGCTAATGCCTCACATCCAATATTTGCTACTGTCAGGACTTTTAATTGTGACTGTTTTGTGGGTGTGAATTGCAGGGCATTGTAGTTTTAAGTTGCATGTTTGACCCATATCTCCTGAGAACTGCAGCTACCCACCGGTGCTCTCGATGTGTTAAGGACATGGTCAAAATCAATCTGTCCAACAGCCTTGTAAGACCAGTATGACTCTGCCCTATCTTACAGATCTGCTTTCAGCCCCACAGCTAATCCCTAGAGGGAGAAATAGCAACCCACTCCAGTATTCTTGCTGGGAGAATCCCATGGACAGAAGAGCCTGGTGGGCTAGAGTCCATGGGGTCACAAAGAGTCGGACCTGACTGAGCGACTAAGCACTCACAGGCCACAGCTTATATCCCAATGCAGACTATTTTAAAGCACGCACTCATGCTAAGAAGAAGTGGCAAGAATGCAAAGAACTGTACAAAAAAGATGTTCATGATCCAAATAATCACGATGGTGTGATCACTCACCTAGAGCCAGACATCCTGGAATACGAAGTCAGGTGGGCCTTAGGAAACATCACTATGAACAAAGCTAGACGGAAAAGTGATGGAATTCCAGTTGAGCTATTTCAAATCCTAAAAGATGATGCTGTGAAAGCACTGTACTCAATATGCCAGCAAATTTGGAAAATTCAGCAGTGGCCACAGGATTGGAGAAGGTCAGTTTTCATTCCAATCACAAAGAAAGCCAACACCAAAGAATGTTCAAACTACCACACAATTGCCTTCATCTCACACGCTAGTAAAGTAATACTCAAAATTCTCCAAGTCAGGCTTCAATAGTACTTGAACCATGAACTTCCAGATGTTCAAGCTGGATTGAGAAAAGGCAGAGGAACCAGAGATCAAATTGCCAACATCCATTGGATAATAGAACAAGCAAGAGAGTTCCAGAAAAATATCTACTTCTCCTTCATTGAGTACACCAAAGCCTTTGATTGTGTGAATGACAACAAACTGTGGAAAATTCTTCAAGAGATGGGAATACCAGACCACCTTACCTGCCTCCTGAGAAACCTGTATGTAGGTCAGGAAGCAACAGTTAGAAATGGACATGGAACAGCAGACTGCTTCCAAATTGAGAAAGGAGTACGTCAAGGCTATATATTGTCACCCTGCTTATTTAACGTCTATGCAGAGTACATAATGCAAAATCCCAGGCTGGATGAACCACAAGCTGGAATCAAGATTGCCAGAAGAAAAATCAATAGCCTCAGATATGCAGATGACACCACCCTTAGGGCAGAAAGGGAAGAAGAACTAAAGAACCTCTTGACGAAAGTGAAAAAGTTGGCTTAAAACTCAACACTCAAAAAACTAAGATCACAGCATCTGGTCCCATCACTTCATGTCATATAGATGGGGAAACAATGGAAACAGTGAGAGACTTTATTTTCTCGGGCTCCAAAATCACTGCAGATGGTGACTGCAGCCATGAAATTAGAATATGCTTGCTCCTTGAAGAAAAGCTATGACCAACCTAGACAGCATATTAAAAAACAGAGACATTACTTTACCGACAAAAGTCTATCTAGTCAAAGCTATAGTTTTTCCAGTAGTCATGGATGGATGTGAGAGTTGGACTATAAAGAAAGCTGAGCACTGAAGAATTGATGCTTTTGAACTGTGGTGTTGGAGAAGACTCTTGAGCGTCCCTTGGACTGCAAGGAGATCCAACCAGTCCATCCTAAAGGAGATCAGTCCTGGGTGTTCATTGGAAGGACAGATGCTGAAGCTGAAACTCCAATACTTTTGCCACCTGATAGGAACTGACTCATTTGAAAAGACCTTGATGCTGAGAAAGATTGAAGGCGGGAAAAGAAGGGGACGACAGAGGATGAGATGGTGGGATGGTATCACTGACTCAATGCACATGAGTTTGAGTAAACTCTGGGAGCTGGCTGATGGTCAGGGAAGCCTGGCATCCGCAGTCCATGGGGTGGCAAAGAGTTGGACACAACTGAGGGGCTGAACTGAACTGAACTGTTCTGTAGGAGACATTCCTCCTTCTGATATCAGCATTAGGCTGTCACTTATTACGAAATACTGACGCTCAGTATATGCCTCCATCAGGCGTTACTTAGCACTTTTTCTCCTTACTCCATCTCTTTAACTAAATTGTAAGCCAAGAGGGAGACTCTTCATACCCTCAGAGCCTGGTACAGTTCTGCACACATATGTAAGGTAACTAGTCATCACCAATGGCCCAGCAAGTAAAGAATCCACCTGCAATACAGGAGACGCAAGGGCTGCAAGTTCCATCCCTGGGTCAAGCAGATCCCCTGGAGAAGAACATGGCAACCCAGTCCAGTGTTCTTGTCTGGGCAAGAGCAGGCTGGTGGGCTACAGTCAACGGGGTCATGAAGAACTGGACACGACTGAGTGACTAAACACCAAGACAATAACGGTGGTAATACAACCCTGGCAAATTCTACACAGTTTGGAGGCTTAAATGCTTTCTTTCTTTATGGAATTAAGCTCCATACAAGTTAGCATCTTGTCAAGGCTGTAATGCCGCATCCTCCTGGGGTCTCCCTTGCAAGCTGAGACTTACAGTCTCCTCTCTCACTGCTTACCTCCCTCCCCACCAATCTCAATCTCTCTCTCACCGCGTCTCTTTCTTTTATTCTGGTGGGGTTTTGAGGGCTTATTTTTCCATTGCTTGAGGTTTTTTTTTTCTTTTTTGACCTTCGGGGATGAATTTTCTTTGGCTATTACTTGTGAGAGGATGGAGGAGGGATATGAGAGTGTTTCTGATAGAGTTATGGCAATAACCAGATAGAGTTCCTTGGGGGTGGAAGATTTCGTCAACTGTATTGACTCATTTTTATTTTAAACTGGTCACGTCTACTGAGGGACTTGGCGGAGGGATGTCTCTTTATCATTCAAGACTATCCTCAGGACGGGCTTGTGTAGAGAGCCGGGCTTGATTTAGGGCTGTGTCCCAGTTGCCTGAATGAGGTCTGGGGAATCAGACTTTCCATAATACACCCCGGATTAGTCATTCGGTGAGCAGGTGAATATTTGCTTTTGCAATTGTGTCTCACTAAATAATCTAGATAGATATAAAAACAGTGAATTCAGCTGCTTGTGAATAGTATGGATATTTGAGCTTTTGTGCAGTACCAATCCCCAGCAATATTTTTTTGTATTAAATACTGTGAATCCACTTCACCTGTCAGCACTATTCAAAACACGAAATGCTGTCTGAATAGGAAGGATGTTCTGGGATCTTTCAGATGATTACTGTTGCTAGGAAAACCACTTCCTGATATCTTTGTGCTTGCTGTATGAGTCTCTCTTTGTGTACAGCTTACAGTGACAAGCAAATTCATAGCATGGTATTGGGGAGGAATTGGGAAAGTTTAGAAATGTTTAAAGAACACTGCTTAAAGTTAAAAAGGGGGATGTCATCTAAAATAATAGTTAAGAATTTTGTCTGCTTTCATGTGGAGGATTATAGCTATCAAAAGGAGACCGTCGGAGCTGTGTTTGTATTATGGTGGTACTGACTTCAGGGCCATTCCAGCCATCCTTTTTCTGGAACCTCACAACTGGGTTATGCTTTTTTGGTGCCTGAGGAAATGACCGTCTTTTGCTCTGTGTGAATATTATGCCAATTACTGTTTCTATAGCGTCAGCTGTGCTTAAAGTTGCAGTTCTACAAGACTGATGGGAAGGAACTGTGTGAACTCTCTCTGGGACACAGCTGGGAACGAAAGCAGGGCCTGGTAAGATAAGCCCGTTCATTTATTCACTCAGGACAAAGCATTTTCCCCCAATTCTGCACCAGAGGTGAAACAGGCAACTCTCCTGCTGGAGACAGGGACTTCCCAGCAGGGCCTGAGGCAACTACGGCCTCAGCATGAGTGTCCAGTACAAAGACCGTCCTAAAGCATGTATAGAACAAGTATATATAAAACAAGGGTGGGACGGACACCACCTCAAGCTCTAGGCTCTACTGAGAGCCACACGCTGCTTCCATGGAACACTCACAAGTGGAGGGACCTGGATTTGGAGTCTCACCTCTCGTGGCCCCTCCGCCCTTATCTATAAAACGGGAGCAACCTGCTTATCTGCATAAGGCTGGTGGGAAGGCTCAATGGCAATGGATGAAAATAACTCATGATAGTGACTGGCGCATAGTAGAGATTTCATTAAATACCCCTTTAAAGATCTAGGAAAGAAATACCCTGCCTTACCATCTAGTTATGTGCCTCACGCCGTCCCCTCTCAAACTCCCATCATGCACCTCCCTGGTTCTTAACAGAATTACAGTCTAGATGCTGATTTAACATTGTTTTCTTGAAATAGGTCAAACAATAAAATTGCTAGCATGGGTTACTGCTTTTTTTTTTTTAAGCCAATAATGTAATAATCATGTTAGCAATGGTAATGGTTCTTTACCATCTGAGCCACTGGGGCTTCCCTGGTAGCTCAGTCGGTAAAAAATCTGCCTAAAGTACAGGAGACCCACGTTTGATCCCTGAGTCAGGAAGATCCCCTGGAGAAGGAAATGGCACCCCACTCCAGTACTCTTACCTGGAAAATCCCATGGATAGAGGAGCCTGGGGGGCTACAGTCCGTGGAGTCGCAAGAGTCAGATGACTTAGTGACTAAACTACACAATGGTAATGGTAAAATGAACACATCTCAACTATCTGCTATTAATCACACTATTCCATAGTTGGGGGCTTCCCAGGGGGTCCTAGTGGTAAAGAACCTGCCTGCCAATGCAGGCAACACAAGAGTCTCGGGTTTGATCCCTGGGTTGGGAAGAACCCCTGGAGAAGGAAATGCAACCCACTCCAGTATTGTTGCCTGGGAAATTCCATGGCCAGAGGAGCCTGGCGGACTGTGGTCTATGGGATCACAAAGAGTCGGACACAGTTGAGTGACTGAGCACTCACACACACTCTGTAGTTGACCAGGACCCTTCGTGGCCTTCCCAGAAAAGACCACCATTGTCCTCTGCCTGCCTTTTGTCTGTAGAGAAACCTTAGCTTCCTAGGCCTTCCCTGAGTCCCAAAGAGTAAATTTAACCAGAGAAGCTAGAAATTGCAGAAAGAAAGGAAAACAGTCAAACAAGACAAAATAATAATAGTTTAACATTAGACAAAGTCTAGGACCTTTAGTTCCTCCTGAAGGGCTATAGATAATATTCTAAGCAAAGTCCTCTGAGCTGCTTTGTGGACACTGAAACTCACCCACCAGGCAGAAGAAGTTAACTGGATGCTGCCCACAAACTGTACGACCCCAGACCAGCTGGAACCAGAAGTTGATGATGTTGACTTCTGATGACCTCACCACCAACCAATCAGAAGAGTGTCCACAGCTGAGCACACACCCCACAACTCCCTCCCTCATCCTGGTTTTAAAAAACCTTTCCCTGAAAGCCTTTGGGGGTCTGTGCCTTTTAAGCACTAGCTGCCTGGACTTGTTGCTTGGTGCCTGCAATAAACTCAACTGCATTTTCCTTCAACACAACCTGGTGTCCACTGATTGGCTTTACTGTGCATGCGTGAGAGGACCCTAGTTTGGTTCTGTAACACTTTCACATTCATTCTCTTATTTGAGCCACCTCCCATCCAGCCCCCTTGACCAAACAAGTGTAGAAAGAGGAAAGTGACGTGTTCGTCGCTCAGTCCTGTCTGACTCTTTGCCACCCCATGGACTGTAGCCTGCCAGGCTCCTCTGTCCATGGAATTCTCCAGCCAAGAATACCAGAGTGGGTTGCCATTTCCTTCTCCAGGGGATCTTCCTGACCAAGGGGTTGAACCCACGTCTCCTGCATGGCAGGCAGATTCTTTACCATCTGAGCCACCAGGGAAGCCCTGAAAGAGGAAGCTGAGGCTCAGAGAAACCTGAGCCATTTGGCGATGGCCCCCAGGGGAAGCAGAGCAGTAACAGCACCCACCCCTGCCCTCTGGCTCCTCATCCTGTGTGTGTCACTGAACAAAACTGCCGGGGGGCCTGAAGCAGGAAATGGAGAAGAAAGGCATGAGGATGCTTCAAGGTTATGTCCATGATCAAGGCCCTCATTCTCATCTTTAAGATTCCATCCTGAGTGTGACACTAAAATTACCCTGTCTTTACCGCCAGAAAAGTTTCAGGACAAACTGTGTCTGAAATTACAGCAGGGTGCCAGAATATTAACACACACCTTAGAACCTGGGACTTTTCTGTCTACATCTCAATTTCTCAGCAGATGTGAAACACCCTCATCCCAGGACCGTGGGGACAGGAACAGGGTGGGAGGTCATGTGAACCCCAGACTCTGCTATGCTGTGCTCAGTCCTGTCTGACCCTGCGACCCCATGGACTGCAGCCCACCAGGCTCCTCTGTCCACGGAATTTCTCAGGCAAGAATACTGGAGTGGGTAGCCACTTCCTACTCCAGGGGATCTTCCCCTGCCAGGAATCGACTCAAGTCTTCTGTGTCTCCTGCATTGGCAGTGGGGTTACCTGCTGCACCATCGGGAAACCCTGAACCATAGGGTTTTAGGAATACCAAAAAATGTACCTCTTTTCTATGTATTGTGCCCTGTCAGCCTCACCACAAAGCTGGTGTTTCTCCCATTAAGAAACTGACAGCAAGTATCTTTTCTCTGGGAAGGGCAAAACTATCCAACTACTCTCTGCTCATAGGACCAGATCTTGAGCTGACTTGTCAGTCTAGCCTGGTCCCTACGAAGACCCCATTCCAATGGAGCAGAGCACAGACCTGCTGCATTTGGAGCTGCAGAGGAGCAAGTTCTGGAGTCTGGGCTGCAGGTTTTGTCCCATCAAAATGAAAGCAAAGATGGAAAACAAAACAAGGGATGAAGAGTTCGGAGAGGTAAACTTCCTATTTCAAGAGGTTGGAAGAGTCGACTCCATTCTCCTCCGACCTGAAATAATGGGGTAGAAAGCACTTGGAGAATAGCCTTGCGTGGAACATGCAAGATGCCCTTACTTCATCAGAGCCACATTTGACGCTTCCGCCTGCAGATTGCTGGGAAATTCAAGGTAAATACAGTCTGACGTTTCCAGTCCGCTCCACATATACACAGATGTAGATTCCAGATTCCTCATGCAGAGACTCTGCCCCTTGCTGCTGCGGTCCTGGCACGGAAGATAAACTCTGCGTGGCACTTGATGGATGCGTCTGTTTGGGGGGTGGGGAGTAGGAGGCACCAATAGCTCTGGGGCAGGGTGGGGCTGTGATGGATGGCATCCAGTTTATCTCCTGGCTTCCGCTGAGCCAGGCTGCCCGGTGAGTCCTCCCCCAGAGTTAATTTGCAGTAAAGAGAACAAGGAGTTCCATCACATTCTGACAATTGCTCGTTTGTATTTACAACTAACCTCTTTTGAGTGTTTCCTATGCGCCTGCACGATGCTGTGCGTCTCCTATGCATTATCCCTGGTGTGGAACCTGACTCTCTCACCTAGTGTGACCATGACGGCTTCAGGGTTTGATGGAAAGGTCCATGGTTTATCCCTATTGTGTTGCATAAAGGGAGATTTTCCATTTTTAATATTACATTTAATAAAATGCAACCTTGCAATTCTACTAAAGGAATAATCAGACAAATGTGAAAAAAAAAAAAACATCCAGGATGAGCATTGCAGCAAAGTGTGTGACCTAGAAAAATTAAAAAATAACCTGTGTACCCATCAATTGGGGATGTATGTGTATCTGTGTTTATAAGTGTGTGTTTAGGTTTGTGTATGTTTCTGTGTGTATGGATGTGTATATAAATACATGTGCACATACATATATACAGATATGTACACACATGCATGTATACACATCTGTGCACTTGTACAAATGTGTATATATATGTACACACATTATGCAAAAGTATGTTTAAGATATTAAAGATATATTTTGAAGGGTAAATTTATTAAAATTGTTAAAATCCAAGTTTAATATGATTTATTAATATGCATATTAATAAAACCAATAAAGATGTGTGTATATATATATATATGCAAACATGGGCATATATATATGTACGTATATATATATATAGAATCTGCCTGCCAACACAGGAGACAAAGGGTTGATCCCTGGGTTGGGAAGATCCCCTGGAGAAAGAAATGGCAACCAATTCCAGTATTCTTGCCTGGAAAAATCCCATGACAGAGCAGCCTGACAGTCTACTGTTCATGGAGTTGCAAAGAGTGAGAAAAGATTTAGCTGTTCATAGCTATTTTTTCCATATGAGCAGGAGAGGAATTTGTGGGCAAAGATGTCATCTCATTCTACTATACATATAGATTTCTTTTAAAAAAATAAGCACAAATTGATGGTGTAATCAATGTCTCCCCAGTAAAGCTATTTACACTTGGAGGAACAGAGGATAAAAAGGCATACTCTACACAAGTTTCACTGCAGTGATATATCAGCCAGTTAATTACCACTGGGAGTGAAGAAATTAGCCAGTTCCACAGTTATCAGTGCTTCTGGTCCTTAGCTGGCTTTATTTTCTTCATTTGCTTGATTATCTATTTTCATTCATGGCACTGAACACATCAAAATGGCAATTAAACATATAAAAGGAATCCTGGAAATAAAAGAGCAAGGAACACAGGTAAAATCAAGTACTTTGTGAGGTCAATATGCTCATCTTTATAGGCTAACAGTCTATGAAGGCAGCGGCCCTCAGGAAAAGACACAGCCCGGTTTCATGAAAACAGGATCAACAAAGTCTCTTCCAAAGGAGATGTACAGGGTACTGTGACACTTCTTACAGTCTCTCCTACAGATGCAAACATCTGATGGCCATTCAGGACTAGGAAGTCTCAGAGAGCCTTGCGTGAACAGTCTGTGCCCAACTCGCATGGAACTGTGCAGGCAAAGGGCAAAATTAGGACGCTGTCAGGGCTGAATCAATCCGGACCACCAAGGACAAGTTTTGAAGCAGAAGGCAAGTACCTTCATCTTTCTACACCTCACTTTCCTTATCTCTGAAATGGAAACAGTACTCATCTCTCTTAAAATTGGAGGTAACTGCATTGCATCTCGGGCTTCCCAGTTGGCACCGCTAGTGCGCAAGAACCCACCTGCCAATGCAGGAGAGAAAAGAGACAGGTTGGATCCCTGGGTGGGGAAGATCCCTGGAGAAGTAAATAGCAACCCCCTCCAATGTTCTTACCTGGAGGATCCCATGGACAGAGGAGCCTGGGGGGCTACAGTCCATGCGGTCACGCACAGAGTCAGACACGACTGAGGAGCGTGAGCACGCACGCACACGCCACATCTCACACAACAGCCAATGGCTGGTGTTGACGAAGTAGTGGAATTCATGTCAGTTCAATTAACATTTAAGTAGCTATGTTGTACCATGGACTCTACTAGGATCAGGGGGTTGAAAGAGTAACAAAAGTCCACCACAGGCCTCAAGATCTTATAGCCTAGAAGCAGTTATTGACTTTCTTTCTTTACAGTTCTTTATTTTCTGAGACATACCTTCATGTCAGTCATAAGGCTTGTTGCAAATAAATGTGTTACTGCTACTAAAATACTCAAGTTTCTCCGTGGTTTCCAATTTCTGCAAAGCTGAGGGCTTTAAAGGTTGTGCACGTGGCCTCATCATTCACTCCTCCTCCCCCTCTTCCTTCTCCTTCTTCTCTTAGCGCTTTACTGAGTAAGTTCACATATTATACAATCAGCCTGATACACTTTCATCAATGGTTAAAAAAAAAGACAAGCAATTAGTTAGCGCAGGAAAATGATTTACAAGGCCGAGTCTTCTGTTTCCGTGCTGTATTCTGACCTGGTATGATGCACCTTTACGAACTCCATGTTAAAAGAATAGCCTTTTTATTCAGCTCTGGGTTATCTTTTCTGTGGGAGTGTAGGGGAGGGTTGGGCATCAGAAATCAAAGTGTATCACTGCAAGTGTACAGAATCCATCAGGAGTGCTGGGTTAAGAAAAATGAGGATGCAACCCACTTATCTAACGGAGTGCTGTACAGAGAGAGTCCACGAATACATTCTTTTCTCTGGGAGCTTTCAAAGCGTGTGGATGGAGACAAATACCACAATGACCTAATTTATTTGGTAGATAAGAGAATTAATTGCTGTTATCTGCCACAAACACAAACAGGGGTTGGGGAGCGGGCCTGCTATGGCTCTTTTTCTGTGCTGGGGGAGGGCTTCCTGGAAGAGGCAGGGCCTTGGGAAAATTGTGACTGACAAACGGGAGGAGTGTGCCAAGCCCAGGATCAGAGGGAGTCCGGGCCTGTGGGGGAGGCCGCTATCCAGGCATTACCCTGCCTGCTCTAATGTGCCCCGTTACAGAGACCCACGCTCAGCCATGGTAGAGGCAACATCTTCTGTGCCTGCAACCATTTTAATCAAACCGTGGAGAACTCAGAAACGAAAACACACACGCATCTCTCTCTGCGCGTCTTTGCCATTTTATCTTTCTCCCTTTCCTGTAAGGGGGACTCATGTAGGCAATCACTCTCTGCCTCAGATCTGCCTAATGCAGTGAGCCAATGGCAGGAAGGTTAAAATGCAGGAAGAGGAGGGAAACAAATCAAAGAGCCAGCCTCACTGGGTGGCTGGCAGTGGGTGTGAGCAAAGGGCTCCAGGCTAGCGTTCGGGGACCCATGAGGCCACATGTTATCAGCGGAGTGACCCCTTCTTAACAGCCAATCACGCAGCCTTACAAACAGATTTCCTGGCTCCGGTGAAACTCACCAGCGTGAAGCCTGATGCTGAGGGGTGAAGCAAGCAGTTTAATCTCTGCATGCTCCAGACTTCTCTCAGAGGGAAACAAGCCTCTATCTTAGGGCACTACAGAAGATTAACAAGCCAAGAGTGAAAGAAATGTCACTTTTCGATAACAAATTGATTTTTATATCATGCGTTTTTGCTGTCGGCTGGAAGACACCTCCTCAGTCCATTCGTGGTTCCTCAGTCAACAGAACCATAGTTGTGCATCTCAGTTTGGGGCCATACATAGAGCAAAGACTCTGGGATGGCGGAGTTTGGTCTAGACATGCACAGTCCAAGATGTGGAGTAGCCACGAGCCATGTGCAGCCATCAGAATGACTTACAATTAACTAAAATTTAAAATTCAGATTCCTCAGCTGCACTAGCCACATGTTAAGTATTCAGCAGGCACATGTGGCTAGTGGCTGTCATACTGGACCACAGGGATACAGAACGTTTCCCTCATCATGAATACTTCTATTGACAGCAGCTGGTCTACACTGTCATCCTCTAGCAGCGAAAGAATTTTCTGAGATGCCCTTATTTCTGCCAAGGAAACTCAGAGAGCCTACTTAACTTGCCTACAGTCACTCAGACTCTAGGTAGCCAAACTGGAACTCAAATTTCTTCCTGGGTGTACTATAATTTTTTGCTGCTTCCTTCTGTTCCCTGTCACAAGTCTAGGGAATCTGAAGTGAGCAAGAGAATGGAGTACTCTCATTCTGCTATAACAGAAACTTCATGCTTTCTTGTACTGAAGTTTTCAGATACTCAAATGTCCAGAATTTTGAAACTCAAAAAAGCTATTCTCTGCAATTCTACTGGGCTTCTCTGATGGCTCAGACTGGTAAACAATCTGCCTGCAAGGCAGGAGACCTGGGTTTGATCCCTGGGTCTGGAAGATCCCCTGCAGAGGGGAATGGAAAGCCACTCCAGTATTCTTGCCTGGAAAATTCCATGGACAAAGAAGCCTGGTGGGCTACAATCCGTGGGGTCACAGAGTCGGACAGGACTGAGCGACTAGCACTTTCACTTCTCTCCACTGCATTTCTACTATTAAAACTCTTCTCTGAGGAGTACTGGCCTCTCAGTCTAGATTAGATGATGATAAAAAGGAAAGTCCCTGAATAAAAAGCACATCAATTAATGTAACAAAAAGTGGTCCAGCCTCAATAGATCTGAGAATGTTTGGATAGATGAAGGCACAGAGTCAACTTAATGACCTCAAATGACTTCCATCCTTTCAGTGTAGACAATGAGCATCTCTAAATCTGAGTGGCTTAGCCCACATAAAGTCCTCTGGAGGTTGAGCAACTCTCCAGAGAAACTCCAGGCCACGACTCAGTGGTCCAAGTTTGCGTCATCCCTGAGACTCTGGCCTCTCAGGCAGCCACGGCCTTTATGCACGTCACCAAAGAAAAGGGGAGGGCGTGGAGGACTGCAGGGGGGAGGTGGTTTCTCTGTCCAGAAGCGACTCTCGACACGCGTTCATCCCACAGCAGCAACAGTCACACACTTGCCTCACCCCCAAGGACCAGGGCAAGGTCAGGGAGGATATGGACTGATGGGTGAGCATCCTTGTCCTTGCCATGCCCGTGAGTTAAGATAATTCATATCACATAGCAATACGGGGTTGAGCACTTGCCTGCGACTCAGTGCCCTGTGTGTAATATCTCATTTAATTCTCACAACAGCTTTGTGAAGAGAGTGCTGTTACTTTCTCTCTCTGTTAAAGATGAGCACAGTGGAGCTTAGATGGGTTAAAAGATATGACTGAGGTCAAGCAGCTAAGAGACGGCAGAGCCAGAGCGTGAACCCAGGTCTGACCAATATTAAAGGTTAGTGTTGGTTAGACATCCAGATTTTTTTTTAAGGGAAAGTAAAGTTGCACTCTAGAATAGTGCTGTCCAAAAGAACCTGGGGCAAAGATGGGATTTTCACTCTGTGTGATCCAAAATGGCAGTCACGAGCCACACGTGGACACTGAGAACTCGAAACGTGGCCAATCTGAGGAACTAAGATTTTAATTTAATTTAAATGGCACGAAGACAGAAAATGGAATTAATGGTATTGTAACTTAACTTTCTATGTGTAAATGCTCCTTCCTCAAAAATAGAATGAAGTTCTTTGAAGTCAGAGACCATAATTTACATGTCTTTTTTATCTTCTTTAGCATAGGCAGAGCACTTTGCAGAAGAAGATCGCTCAGTAAAAATTTATAGATTATAATTTGATACTGATCCACTGCAGGACTGTTCAGCTTGTTAAAAATGTGGGTATTCAGTGACCAATTCTGTTTTCCTGAAAAGGGTCAAAGGACTTCAAAACTCCATCTGGCCAGCCACTTGCTTTTTGTTTTCTTTCTACCTACATGACTGTCAGTATTAAGACATATTTTGGTATTTGCAGAAGTTGCTGTCAAGGTTTCAAAAACATTGCTGGTTTTTGGGGGGCAGGAGGAGAGGGAGAGGGGGTACTGAGCCCCCGTTTCCCATACTGAATCTTTAAAAGGAAAATGAAGATCCAGATTAAAGTGCTTTCATACCAAACAGAGCCGAATGAGATGGGGAAACTTAATGGATCTCTTTCTGTGAATAAAATGACAGATAAAATATCTATTTTGCTCACATATTTTTCATTCACAGACAGTTCATTTCAGTAAATATCTTAGCACCTGCACTTGTCTATTTTCCAAGGTTTTTGGGATATTTCCAATAAGTTCAGTTGGACTCTGTAGTTGGTATTTATGAGGCTGTGCTTAAAGGGAAATCGCATCACGGATATCATGAGCTCAATTTTTTTCTGTGTTTTTCTTGAATGTGTGGTTGGCAAGCTCTCAAAACCCTTATCAGGTCATAACTCAAAAGATGCATGTGGCCCCCGCAGCTGGGTTAATATTCGCAAAGCTCTCTCCCGCCCGCCTCGGTCTATTCCTTACGTGCCGCTCTCCCGCGGTTCTTACCTTTTCATAGATGTGTTAATATTGAAAATGACAAGAGTCCAAGTCTACACTGACCGCAAATGCTTTCTGTGGTCTCCCCGCAGGGAGCCTCCTCCAAAACTGGATCTGTTGGTCTTCAGAATTGAGTCATGAGGTTTCTAAAGGTTCTACACCTGGGTTTCTCAGCCTCTGAAGTAGCAGCATTCTGGGTCGCATTATCTACTGTGGGGAGCCTCTACGCTTTGTCAGATAGTTAGCAGCATCCCTGACTCTGACTCATGAGATGCCAGTAGTGTTCCCTCACCTGCTTATGACAACCAAAAACGTCCTCAGATATTACCGAATGGCCCCCGATGTCCCTAGACTGAATGGCCCCCGATGTCCCTAGACCGAATGGCCCCCGATGTCCCTAGACCGAATGGCCCCCGATGTCCCTAGACCGAATGGCCCCCGATGTCCCTAGACCGAATGGCCCCCGATGTCCCTAGACTGAATGGCCCCCGATGTCCCTAGACGACTCAAGTTTCGTTTCAGTTCTCAGCTCCTGTGTCATTTCCAGGGGAACATGTCCTGGGTCAACTTTTCTGCTTGTCACTCTCTTAGAACCTCTGAAGCATGTAATCTCAGTCTGTGGCTACCTGTTCATTGATGACCGTACCACTGGTCCTAAACTATCCATTGACACAAATGGCAAGGATGCAGGTGAAGATTTTCCACCAAGTAAGAATTGCCCTACTCTAAAAACTGCTCTGAGAATTGCCTTGTATTTTCAGGGCTCAGAAACACTGATAATGTCTCCCTTCTCACGCACCGAGGGTGAGCAGCACCTGTGCATTCAGAGACTCCGCTGGTCCCTGGTGTGAAGTTGTTAACAGCGAAGCTTGGAGTTAAGATGACCAGACACTTTCTTTAATGTGATGGTGGATTTAGTGTCGTGGTGACTCTTTATGGTGGAGAAACCCAGTTTCAGCTTAAAATTTTCTGCAGATCATGTTTCCAACAGGAGAAAACGACTATGACGCTGCACAGCAAGGCAGGTGCCAAATAGTCTGAGTAAAACCTCTGACCCTCTGTTGATTTACCCCTTTAACAGATATTTCATATTTGTTGACTGAAGAAATAAGTAACGGCTATGTAATAAATTCTCTGCTAAAGCTGAAAACACAATAATGAGCAAAATTAAGCATGGTCCCTGCCACCTTGGACAAGAAGTTTGGTGGAAAAAATGGCACTAACTGAATTGACTATCAGTTCTATCAATAAATGCGTAGCTTCAAACTAAGATTATATGCTTTAAAGGTCCTAAAAGAGTGACAGACGTGCAGCATGACCCATATCATGTCCCCCGATGGATGACACATGAGCTAAGAACTGAAACACAAATATAGTGAACTAGGTGAAGGGAGGGGCAAGTATTCCAGACAAACAGACTCGCAGGGACAGAAGTCTACTGGAGAAAGGGATCAAGATGAGTCAAAGAAACTGGGGAAACTCAAAAAGGCAGTGAGTCTGGAGCACAGAAAATACGGGATGAGATTGTGGAAGGGGAGTCTAAGCTGTCACAGGCCGTGCTTCGTCCTCAGGAAGCCGCGGCTCTCTGCTCCATCGGTGGACACTCATGAATGGGCTCATGAATGGGCTCGTGGAGTAGTGAAAGGAAAGACCATATCTGAATTCCGCAGGGGTCTCTAGCTGCAGTGTGCACAATGAATGCGGAGCTGTATGGAAGGGAAGTGGGAGAGAATAAACTCAGGTGAGTGTCCAGGTGAAACAGAAGGCTGCTTCGGCTAGGAGGGTCCAATAAAGGAGAAGAAAAAACGGTCCCTGGAAAGTGAACCAACAGGAAGTGAGGGGTTAAACCAGAAGGTCCAACTTGGGTACGCTAGTTTCAGCTGGTGTTCTGATGGGTTGAAGTCCTGGCTGAACCAGCATCCCATGTGCTGCATATAATCCCTGGAAGCATCAGAGAGTAGGGTGGTCAGGATGCCTCTTAATTTTTCACATGCCTGGTGTTGTCATCTGTCCAGAGAGTGAACGCTAGGGGAGAAACACCTTTGTGCTAGAAAATCGTGAGCTTTGCACTGGACATGTAAAATCCGAGATGCCTTTAAGATACTACTGGAAGAATAAACCTGGTGTGCTGCACTGCACGGAGAAGGCAATGGCACCCCACTCCAGTACTCTTGCCTGGAAAATCCCATGGGCGGAGGAGCCTGGGGGGCTACAGTCCACAGGGTCGCTAAGAGTCGGACGACTGAGCGACTTTACTTTCACTTTTCCCCTTAATGCACTGGAGAAGGAAATGGCAACCCACTCCAGTGTTCTTGCCTGGAGAATCCCAGGGACGGGGGAGCCTGGTGGGCTGCCGTCTATGGGGTCGCACAGAGTCGGACACGACTGAAGCGACTTAGCAGCAGCAGCAGCTACACTGCAAAGAAGGAACTTGCCCAAGGACATGAAGAGTTAACCAGGGGTGATCATTTCGTAGAACATCCATTAGTCATTTACTACCTGATGTGAAATTTAAACAATTACTAACCAGGAGCTAATTAGTTTTAGCATAAGACAATATGGACTTCCCTGGTGGCTCAGACAGTAAAGTGTCTGCCTACAATGCGGGAGACCTGGGTTTGATCCCTGCGTCGGGAAGATCCCCTGGAGAAGGCAATGGCACCCCACTTCAGTACTCTTGCCTGGAAAATCCCATGGACGGAGGAGCCTGGTAGGCTACAGTTCATGAGGTCACAAAGAGTCGGACACGACTGAGCGACTTCACTTTCACTTTATGACAATATAATTATAAAATAAAATTGTCAACCACAATTTCCCTTCTCTCCCCCATTTCAGCTCGGCCTTTGATAAAGGAGAGCTGTGCCCAGCGTTCAGTATGAGGCCCTGGTACGGAAAGATACTGGCAATATCAGGACTGCTCCATCTGAATGGAGATGACCCACTTCTCACCTTGAGTCTTACCCAGGACATCTGGAGGTGAGCGTCTCCTTTTCCTCACCTTGTGTCTGCTCAGTATCTTAATCCCAAATTGTGGGAGTGAAACTCCGGCAACCTTTAAGGATATAATTTGCTTCCTATTACATTACTTCTTCTCATACAGGAGAAACCAACTGTTTGTCATTTGCGAGTGTCATGTCATTACATTCCATATTGCAGTGTAATGATGTGAAATGATTAAATGACAAAATGCCAGCTCACTGCCAAAAATTTAAAGTGGCATACTTTTATTTGTAGATTGCAAAGCTATTATTAATCCTTATATTGGCTTTGCCAGATGAGATAATACAAGCAGACCGACGCATACAGAAATGGGGTGCCACTAAGTGAAGTGCAGCACCCCAACTCCAACATGAAAACGTGACGAGCCCTCTGATTCTAGCGTATTCCTCAGGCTACACATCCAGAGCTAAACTTATTAGTGTAGAACAGTCTTGTCACCCGATGAGTTTGGAGTGACAGGCATCAAAATACAACCTGAGTGGAGTTTTTACTGAGAAGAAAAACAGGAACTCAGAACAGGTGGCTGAGAAAGTAAAATGGCCTGCATTCCCTTTGCCCCCTCCTGAACTACTTTTTTTCCACTAGCACTTATTGGGAGATAGAATTTTATTCTTTCCTAAAGCGAAAAGAGCATACAAAAAGCATTTCGTTTACGTCACCAAATTACTGGAAGACTCTGCGGTGGGTAAAGTAACAACTTCTTCTTTTCTTCCCCCTCAGCTATAAAATCTCATGCGGAGAGCTTTGAAAGAGGGTTAAAAATTACATCCTCAGGACTATGTGTTTTTTAAGCTTTTAAAGTTCAAATCCATGTGACCTCAAGTGTTTGAGGGTTTGTGAAAAAACCTCTTTTCACCTGCTTTATTTTTTTTCCGACCATTTATGGACGCCCATTCTGGCAACACATGCACTGCCCAATTCCAGGAAGAACCTCCCCGCAACCGTATTTGAGTGACTTTCTTTTGTTCGTTTCCTTTTGTTTTCCCTCCCCTGAGCATCTTTTCCCCTTTTCTTGGTGGAAATAAGAGGAAGGCCAGATGCCTCAACCTGGTCACTTCTATTAGGTCTCTTAGCTAAGAAACACTCTTATTTTAGGAATTCTCTACCCGGACTTGGTTTGACTTTAGCTTTACTTTTCTTTTAATTATTTTCCTTTAACCCAGAGAGCATATTAAAGGCAACCCACTCTGGTGTTCTTGCCTGGAGAATCCCAGGGACACAGGAGCCTAGTGGGCTGCCGTCTATGGGGTTGCACAGAGTCGGACATGACTGAAGTGACTGAGCCGCAGCAGCAGCATATTAAAAAGCAGGGACATAACTTTGCCAGCAAAGGTCTGTGTAGTCAAAGCTATGATTTTCCCAGTAGTCATGCATGGGTGTGAGAGCTGAACCATAAAGAAGGCTGGGTGCTGAAGAACTGATGCTTTTGAATTGTTAGAGAAGACTTTTGAGAGTCCCTTGGACTGCAAGGAGATCAAACAGTTAATCCTAAAGGAAATCAACCCTGAATATGCATTGGAAGGACTGATGCTGAAGCTCCAATACTTTGGCCCCCTGATGCAAAGAGCTGACTCATTGGAGAAGACCCTGATGCTGGAAAAGATTGAGGGCAGGAGGAGAAGGGGCAGCAGAGGATGAGACGGTTGGATGGCATCATCGACTCAATGGGCATGAGTTTAAGCAAACTCTGAGAAACAGCAAAAGATAGAGAAGCCTGGCATGCTACAGTCCATGGGGTGGCAAAGAGTCAGACATGACTTAGTGACTGAACAACTTCTTATATTTTTAGCTCTCTGTTTATTACATGCTATTACCACTTCGGTGTAAAACCTTCTTTTGTTATAACATGCTCTTGGCTGGAAGCTGACTGATTGAGTAGGGGGTTGAAAATAAAATTTAAAAACATAGTGTTCTTCAATTATTTATGGACACTGGGAAGACTGCTCACCTGTGGCTCGATCATTTTAAAACAAGAAGACACCAAACACTAATAAGCTCCTAGAGTTATAGACAATGACCCCATGTTTGCCAAGATGGCCAATAATCTTCGCTTTTGCTCCAACACAGGGGGCAGGTTGCCTCACTTCTGGCGCATCGGCAGGGGCACAGAGAACACATTCTTCATGGAAAGGGACTCGAAAATGGACAACAGCTTAGGGAACAAAACAACAAAACTGCCAGGAGCTCACTGGCCTTGGAGGAAATGCTACAGAGTTTCATGATTGGAAAGCTATCACTGGGTCAGATCATCTGCACTGTGGATGAAATCATGTGCCATTTCATCTGAGTTTTACATGAATTACAGCATCTTTCTTCAGTCTCTCTGTTGTCTCCATCAGGAAGTCCAAAGTGGCCAAAGCTCATGCCTGTACTGCTGCGGTCAGTAAATGCTACTCTATCCTGATCCTTTTTTTCCATTATTTCTTTTGAGACTTTTACTTCTGTCTTTTTGGCACAAGCTCTTATTTGGCGGGTAGTGAGAACTCAGGGTTCTCTTGGAAGACAATACACTGAAGAGCACTTGAGGTTTTTCCCCCTTTATATATAGATGGCTTTGTCGTTCCATCCTAAATCATGAATGCATAAAACAGCTGCCAAGAACAGCTCACGTGGCTGCAGCAAGGACCCTGAAATAACAAGCTGGCTCCACCCACATCTGCAAAAAAGATTGAATGATGCCTGTCCCGACCAGCATGCACAGAGCAGTGGGTGACGCTCAGACCTTTGTCACACTGTGATGGCCTGTGGGCATTATCTGTATTTTCATGAAGAAATTCTGCTCTTCAATAAGCCCTTCGCCTTCCCTGAAATCACCTAAAGCCCTGGGCTTCTCCCTGATAATGACCGCTGGTTCACGTTTTTCTCCACAGTCAACACCTCTTTAGGGGTCCATCTACATGCTCCACGTGAGTGGAACCAAAGAACACATACCGACCCGGTGAGCACGGAGCTCGGATCCCAACAGGAATGACTGAGAGACAAGTGGGGAGGAGGACGCGTTCAGGTGGTGAAAAGTGCTGTGAAGAGATGTCCCAGGGCAGCATGATGGTGAAAGAGTTTGGAGAGGTTATAGAACACAGCTGGTGCAGTCACAGAAGGCTCCCAGGGGGAGGTAACATTTGAGCTGAGGATGAAGTCTCCATCATGTTACAGTCTGGGGAAGCACATTTCAGGCTGTCAACGGGCAGGTAGAAAAACCGTACATTAGGAATGAGCTTGGGCAGGAATCCATCCAGTGTTGCAAGATGGCCTTGAACTACGGGAAAGCTAAGAGTCGAGGATCAGAGTGGTCAACAGAAGCCCACCTCGGGCAAAGACTTTCAAACTTAGGATACAGCCTCAGGCTTGCCTGGCCTTCCCCGGCCTCTGGTTTGTTTTCAGAGTGAGTCACACGCATCACTCCACTCTCAGGATAATAAGAAATACCGCTGCAATATAAGCAAGTGATTCTCCAGTGATGTTCCAGGGGCGTAAATGGGTTACTAAGTGTTGATTGATGTGTGAAATTTACCTTCACTACACCAAGGGACATATATACTTATGGCCAAGTTTGTCAGCTGCATAGGGGAGTATCAAGGATGCCCATCACGGTTGAGGGGCACAGTCCGGTTTACAATGGTAATAAGTAAGGGACCCCCTTCCCTGTTCTCACTGCTTTGAATGAGGGTATGCTGCACAGACCGGGGGCTGCCATCTGAAAATCAAGACCAAGAAGGAGGATCTGCCCAGAAACCCTGACCTCAGCCTCAGGTCTCTGAGTAATTGAGCCAGGGTCAGCAGCCATCTATCTCCAGACTTCTTGTTATGTGAGTGGGGAAAATCTGACTTGTTCAAAAATAACGTGATAGGTTAAGAGCCTAGAATAGGGTTCAGCTTGCCAAAGCAAGAGCAAGTATTTACTGAAAATGCGAGAACTTTGGCTCGTGCGTTTATAAGAGAACTTAGTTGGGGCACCAAACAGTTCTCCTCCAGCAGTGGTCCAGTGCCAAGATGGCCTGGGCAACCGAGTAATGACAGTGAGGCAGACTGGAGTGATGATTATGTTGTAATTATTACTATTTTAGCAGAGCTTTTTTTTTTTTTAATTCTTCTTGAGAATACAGTGCATCTTCCAAAAACCTAAAGAATTTTAAAAAATAAGTGGGAGCCTCTGATAGAGCCAGATTTAGAGGAGAGGCAAGACCCTTCCCAAAAAGCAAAAGGTTAACCTCTGTCCGGTGTAAATGCAGCACGTTATGATTAAGATCTTGCCACCTGGAACCATGGTCCAGACACAAACGGCAATTTATTCAGCTTACTTCTGCCTGCCCATTCGCAAATGTCATCAATTCTGGTTCAAGTTCCCTGGACACGTCAGGGGCACATGCCTTCCAGTTTCCAAATCCTGTCCTGTCTCCTCAGTTACCCGAAGACCTCACATCCTATTGAACAACATGGAAGGTCGACCGAATACTGTGACCTTCAAATGTGTACGTGTATGTTGACCTCACAGTCACCAAAAGACTCTGAAATGCAGTCTGGACGCAATCTCAAAAATGACAGAATGATCTCTGTTTGTTTCCAAGGCAAACCATTCAATATCACAGTAATCCAAGTCTATGCCCCAACCACTAATGCTGAAGAAGCTGAAGTTGAACGGTTCTGTGAAGACCTACAAGAGCTTCTAGAACTAACACCCAAAAAAGAGGTCCTTTTCATTATAGCGGACTGGAATGCAAAAGTAGGAAGCCAAGAGATACCTGCAGTAACAGGCAAGTTTGGCCTTGGAGTACAGAATGAAGCAGGGCAAAGGCTAACAGAGTTTTGCCAAGAGAACACACTGGTCATAGCAAACACCCTCTTTCAACAACACAAGAGACCACTCTAAACATGCACATCACCAGATGGTCAATACTGAAATCAGACTGATTATATTCTTTGCAGCCAAAGATGGAGAAGCTCTATACAGTCAGCAAAAACAAGACCAGGAGCTGACTGTGGCTCAGTCATGAACTCCTTGCCAAATTCAGACTTAAATTGAACAAAGCAGGGAAAACCACTAGACCATTCAGGTATGACCTAAATCAAATCCCTTACGATTATACAGTAGAAGTGACAAATAGATTAAAGGGATCAGATCCGACAGACAGAGTGCTTGAAGAACTATAGACGGAGGTTCGTGACATTGTACAGGAGTCAGGGATCAAGACCATTCTCAAGAAAAAGAAGAGCAAAAACGCAAAACAGTTTTCTGAGGAGGCCGTACAAATTGCTGAGAAAAGAAGTGAAAGGCAAAGGAGAAAAGGAAAGATATACCCATCTGAATGCAGAGTTCCAAATAATAGCAAGGAGAGATAAAAAAGCCTTCTTCAGTGATCAATGCAAAGAAGTAGAGGAAATCAATAGAATGGGAAAGATTAGAGATCTTTTCAAGAAAATTAGAGATACCAAGGGAACATCTCATGCAAAAATGGGTACAATAAAGGACAGAAATGGTATGGACCTAACAGAAGCAGATGATATTAAGAAGAGGTGGCAAGAATACACAGAAGAACTGTACAGAAAAGATCTTCATGACCCAGATAACCACAATGGTGTGATCACTCACCAAGAGCCAGACATCCTGGAATGTGAAGTCAAGTGGGCCTTAGGAAGCATCACTACAAACAAAGCTAGTGGAGGCAATGGAATTTCAGTTGAGCTATTTCAAATCCTAAAATATAATGCATGAAAGTGCTGCACTCAATATGCCAGCAAATTTGGAAAACTCAGTAGTGGCCACAGGACTGGAAAAGGTCAGTTTGCATTTTAATCCCAAAGAAGGGCAATGCCAAAGAAAAATAACCTAGAATCAGTTTGAAATGTCCATCATTAGTCAGTCATTCAGTGGATTAAAGGAGCCATACATTTCCTTTTCTTGATGGGATGATTCTTTCAATTTTTGCCAAAGTTTTGTGATTACTGAGATGATAAGAAGCCAAGAAACTTCCAATAAATTAAACACAGTAGCAGCAGCTTCAAATTTTACAAATAAATTGATTGAGATAATGTGCTATAGCCTTAAGGTATTCGTTGGTTAAACCAGGGAAGTCCTCACTGCTGAATGGATCATAGTAGAGGAAAAGAATTCCAACCATTAGACATGGGTCTGCTATGTGCCTGGGGGAGGCATACAGGTAGCTGGCAAAATTAATATTCATAAACTTTTGTTGCCAATTAATTAATAGGATTAATTGCATCAGAGAGCAAGGTCTGAAGGAAATAGGACAAAAGATAGATAATGAATTGATTGAGGTGCTGGGCACATAAGGAAAGAAGGTCAAGCCAAATCTTTAAGCCAGGAGTATGGATTGTGTTCAAGGCAAGCTCACGTACAAAAGAAGAAGTGAAACTAGGAACCCTGAGCTGATCTCAACCACCCACATCTGGGCTCCTGTCCAGGGCCAAAGCCATCCTGTGACATCAACACAAAGCTATCCATTCCATGTAGTTTTCCTCCACTGAAGAGCCTAGATGAAAGGGTGGGGGTGCTTATAAGCCCTTCTTCGTAATGAAAACAGCCAATAGGAAGTTACTTAACAAAACGCTCACCAAGGGATGAGGTCAACATGAAGGGCCTTGCATCTTCAAGTTTCATTCTAGAGAAGTGTGGCTCACTTCATTTTTGAAAGTAATTTTAATGAATTCTTTCCAAAAAAACGATAGAGCCTGGCTTTCCAAATTTATCTGGGAAGAGATAGGCCTCAAACAAGTAATTCTCAATATTATTAATATTACCATGCTCACATAAATCTGATGACAATAGAAGCAATTTTTCATTGGGAGAAATCTTACATTAAAACTAGAGCTCATATTTGGCCAACTTCGGTAGGTCAACCAAAAATAGAAATTGGCTTACGTATCTTTCCATTTTTAGGGAAGGTGAAGATATGGATTTAGACACTTGATTTTCTTAGCTTAGGGAGCACTGTAGGCTAAACAGCTTTGGCCCTGAGGGACTCTGCTATTGGCAGCCCTGGGCAGGGAGAGGTTTTTAAAATTCATTTCTGAAATACCATTGACATGGATTTTTTTTAAGTGTTTAAAATTGTCCTGGTCACTACTGTGGCCCTCAAAGAGTTCTGTTCTCACTCACTCCTGGTTCTTGCTCCTTCTCTTGTTTTCCTAACTTCACACTGAGTTCTGCCTCCCAAGTGGGATGTTTATCTCTAAGCCTGAGCAGGAAAGAAACATATGAAAATCTGGAAGCAGGGAAAGCCAGGAGCACTCGAGAGGCTTCAGAGCTAGCTACATACAGACATCCCCTCGTACCCAGGGCCTCACTGGGGAGGGGAAGGGGGTGGACTGGGGTCCTGCCGAAGAGAGCCAAGTGCACGTGCTGATGGATCACGTGCAGGCGCTCAGATCCCTGGTGGCTCAGAGGGTAAAGCGTCGGCCTGCAGTGTGGGAGGCCGGGTTTGATCCCCGGGTTGGGAAGATTCCGCTGGAGAAGGAAATGGGAACCCACTCCAGTATTCTTGCCTGGAAAATTCCATGGTAGGCTACAGTCCACGGGTCGCAAAGAGTCAGACATGACTGAGTGACTTCACTTTCACTTTCCGTGCAGGAGGGAACGTGGTTGAGTAACGCAGTCAGCTGATTCGCACAAAACTCAGGGTAAGATGGAAGCCATCTTTCTAGAAAGACGGAGGACGATGAACGGACTGTTATCCCCTCTTCCAGTCTGTCCTTTGAGACCTAAGCAAGCACACAGGGCTAGACAACTTCTAGAAGCTAAAGCTCCACACTCCATTATGGAAGTTACTTATCTGGTTTCAGAATGTTCACATTTGCTCTTGGGATAATGACTGGAAATATAATACGCCCTTGGTTTAAACTTTGTCTAAAGTCATGCACACCTGCTCTCCATGAATGTGGTTTCTCCCTCAAAACTGATGACTTCTTTCTCTATGATTTGGCTTTCCTCTGACCCTCATGGACAGAGAAGGGGACCCAGCAAACAGTTATTAGTTCAGCACATAATTCAGCATGTATTCATGAAGCACGTGCTCTGTGCTGGTCACAGCTCCAGACACTGGGACCTGGCAGTGAGCAAGGCAATCCCAAATCCTGCCCTAGTGGAGCTGACTTCTTCTCAAGGGTGGTGGGGATCAAGGCAGTTTGAGAGATGTTAAACACATAAGCGAAGTAAACGAGAATTTTTAAGGTCCTGTGATAGAGAGGGCCTGGGAGTTCTGGGGTCGGGAGTCCCATTTCATGTGGCTGGACAGGGTAGTCTATCTAGGAGGAGACATTCATAGGAGCTGAGATGTGAATTATAAGAGGAAACCAACCATTCCAAGATCACATGGCAACGTTTCACACAAAAGAAACAGTTGGTGCAAAACCTCTGAGCTGGGAACAAGACTGACTTGGGTCAAGGGATAGACAGAAAAGACCAGGAAGAGGAGAGACAAAAATAACCAGCAAGAGGAGAGGGGAGGGGGACCAGGCAGGAGAGAGCCGCAGGATGAGATCAGGCTAGAGAAGAATTCTAATTTTTTAATAAATGCAATGAGAAGGTACTGGAAGGCTTTAATTGTAGGAGTGGTATAGTCTGTTTTGCAATTTAAAGCTATCATCCGGACTGTTGCTTAGAGAATGGAGGAACATTCTCCCCAGCCTATAACCACAGCTGATGGGAACAGAGACAGAAGTGGTCATCTTATACACTGTGTCTCTTGTCTCTAAGGAACTGGACTTCGGTACAAAGGGTCAGTCAGTGTTCAGCCAGTCTCTTCGTGGGGTTAATACTCTAACAGATGTGGTTGGAGCCAAGAGGACTGAGAAGGGGCCTCCTGGGTTCTTCCCTCTTCTGAGTCTCAAGTGAATACTTGTCTTAGAATTCTACCAGAGTCAGGAGCTCATCCAAACTGGAGAGAGCTGAGCTGCCAGAAGTCAGAGTAGCTGCTTTAGACAAGGAACCAAAACAACGAAACAATGGAGTCTCCTTCACCTACTTCGATGAAAGATAAGCAAGAGGCTAAACCAGAGAAGGCGCCAACCGCAGTCTGTTCCATTGCCCCCAGGCAGTGGCACTGATAAAGACTGGGGGTGGGGGGGTCAGTGCAGGTGTCAGGGGATCTGAGTCTCTCACTGCTGGGGGGCGCAATAAACAAAAGCCCCTTGCAGCTGAACGGACCTGGGCTAGGAGGCGAGAGAAGCACAAGGGCTATGGGTGGAAAAGTACTGAATACCGAGTCACAGTGGGGAAAAGTGCCTTCAAGTTTCTCCTCTCCTCTCCTCTGCAAGGTGATCCTGGCACAGGCTTCCAGGGAAAGCCTCTGCTGAAGGCCACCATTAAACAGGCCTCCAAACAGGGGTGTCTAGGCTAAGGCATGCAGCTGTGCATAAGAGCACAGTGACCCGGGAGGCTGTGTGCTTTAGTGCAGCCCCTTCAGAGAAGGCAATGCCCTGACTGTCCCCCAAGTCCAGTGGGAGGAGGGCAGCTTTCCCCCAAGCCTTAAAGTCTTTGTAGTTGCCTGTGGTCATGTCAGAAAAAGCACACATAAGATTGTAGCCAGAGCCCGATTCCAAGCAGACAGCCTCACATCACTACTATAAACGCCCTCTTTGTTTCCTGCGGTAGATTTAGTAGCTTCTGCTGCTCACACCTGTATCCTAACCATGAGAACCAAAGGTCAGTTTCAGTCCCCCAGTCGTGTCTGACTCTTTGTGGCCCATGGACTGTAGTCCACCAGGCTCCTCTGTCCATGGGATTCTCCAGGCAAAAATACCAGGGTGGGTAGCCATTCCCTTCTCCAGGGGATCTTCCTGAGCCAGGGATCGTACCTGGGTCTCTTGCACTGCAGGCAGATTCTTTACCATCTGAGTCACCAGGGAAGCCCAAAAAATGGACCCAAAGTGACAGAATCAAGTAACATGCTACCCTGAGGGATGGTGACAAGTAAAAATACTAGACTAATATGCGCCCACAGAAATATTGCCCACAGAAAGAATATGTCTGGGGATGCCTTGCAGACTCTGGACTGGAACAAGAGTCTGAGGTTGTAAAGTATGAATGGCGATTCAAAGAGCCCAGCCCAGGAGCAGGAGCTGGAGAATATGAAACGTGAGCAGAGCGGCCTGTCTCTGAGGTTACCTGCTGGCCTACTGCGCGTGTAACAAGAATGCTAACAGACGGAAAGGGAGGGAAGGGAGGGAAGACAGAAGAGACAGGCGCCCTGACTATCTCCAAGCCCATCGCCTCCCTCTCCCTCTCCTCTACTCCCGCTCACCTTCTCCCTGTTGCCAGACGAGTCCACACCTCGGTCCCTTAGATCTGCACCCTGCCCCCGAACCACTCTTCCCTCCAGCCCTTACACGATGGAGTCCCCATTTATTCAATCTCGGCTACCCAATCTCCTTTTCCCTAGGGCTTTTTCTGAGCATCACCCCAGAAGAGCAGCTCTACCACTTTCTATTCCCTAACACAGCCTTGCTTTTTTTTCCTCTTTAGCATTTATCACCATCTGAGGGTCACTTGATTGATTGTTCTTTGTCTTCCTGACCCTGCACTAGAACAGAAGCTCAGTGAAGGTAAGGGTTGTCTAAGTTCCCAAAGCTCTGCATTCTCAAAGCCTGGAATCACTCCCAGTGAGGAGTGGTGCTCCAGAAATATTAACTGCATGAATGAATGAACGAGTAAAGGATATAGTAAAGGAGAGAGAAAAAGAGGAATAAGGGAAATAAAATATGGCCTCTAATTAAAGAAGCAAAAATTGATTACAAAACGTAAACATGTAAATTGGAAAAATCTGTACGTTTTATACTTAAAATTGGATCTCTTTGTTTTGTTTTATTCATTCATCATTTCTCTAACAAATATTTGCATCATAAGAATGTCCAGTGGGCTTGGGCAAGGCACCAGAGCAAGAAGGACCCTTGGGGCACTAGCGGAAGTTGTGATTTAGCAACCAACATGGAAGTATTTCAGCATCTTCACAACTGAACCACCATACCTATGGATCAGCCAACTGTCTGTCCTGCCTCTAGAAATCAGGTAGAAGGAGAAGGAAGGAAGGCTGGGGTTCCTCTCCGGGCAGGCTTTGTTTTTTTCCCCCTCTTTGGGGAGGAGCCTTCTCCCTAGAGACCAATACCCAGATCTAATTGGGTAAAAGCACATCACATGATCACGGTTACCTGTCAGGGGCAACCTTTTGAGTGTTCCAAAGCTCTGTAATCAAGGCTGGAAGGGGAAAACGGGGACCATAACGGCTTTGGACAGCCAGTTCCCAGGTTCCGCTTCAGGTTACCATCACAGCTTGGGAAGGACAGAATAAAAGGCCGAGTCATCTGTCCTAGAGAGGGACACATTGAGAATGAGGGTCTCAGAAAGCAAAAAAGCCCAGCTTAAAGTAATGCATTATATTTTGAACCCTGAATGTTTGACAATACATTTCACGGCTCATTTGCTGCTCCTCGTGAGCACTAGTAAACACCCAGAGAGCGAATTCACATTTTTCATGTCAAGCATCCTTACAGTCCCCTCCCCACCTCCAGCTTGTCACCAGTTAAACAGACCCTATGAGGACAGTCTGTTCACACTATAATCTCTTGCGACACTAAACCTTAATCTGTCTTACCATTTCTATTGTTTTTCACTAAAAGGTTATTCCAGAAATATTTTATAGAGCACATTCATTTTCTTGGCCAAGAATAAATTGTATAATCAGAGTCACGCTAACCAATGCTTGCTCTCCCTTCTCAATCCAAATTTAAGAATTTCATGCGGATTACTCATTGCCATCTATCTAGCTAATTCCGTGTCATTATTTTTCTCTGAATTTCCCCTTCCTTGAAATGAGCTTATCTCATAATAAGATACTGAAGGAGGAAGGACAGAGCTGGTGGAGTTCACGTCACTGGTCTACACATCCACTCCCAAACCCGGAATTAAGAAGCTGTCAGCGGCTTCCACTAGAAGGGAGAATCTATTTTTTAGAAAAGAATTGCAAGTTGCCATTTAATTTTATTTTTTAAATCACAAAAGAGTCTGACTTTGCGAGCTGTGGTTTTTCTAAATCTTTGGTTTGCCCCACCCTACCCTCACCCTACTCCTGGCCTAAATCTCAGTTACCACCCAGGTCACAATCTATGTTCCTTCCCTTCACATGCCCTCTCTGTTCCCAAGACTGAGGAAGGAACACTGTCTGAATCTCCTCATCCTCCACTCTCATTTCTAACATCCCATCAAGGGCATGTCATAGTATCTCTGCAGCATTGTCTGAAACACTAGAATGTAAGCCACATATGTAATCTGGGAATTTTTACTAGCTGTGCTTAAAAAAGAGTAAAAAGAAACAGGTAGAAGTAATTCTTATTAATATATTAATAAAATAATATATTTAACTGCCCAGGGAAGCCCGAGTATATCTAAATAATATCATTTTGATATGCAATCAATGTAAAAATAGTAATGGGATATTACGCACCCCTTATGTAAATGCAGTGTGTATTTCAGGCTTACAGCACTTCTCAGTTCACACCAGCCACATACCAAGTGCTTGATAGCCACACATGGCTGGTGACTTCTCTGCTGGGTGACACACTTCTATAGCATTTGGCTGTGCATCTGCATTTCTTCCGCATTGCACTCAAGGGTGGAGGTTATGTTTATTTCACCATCGTTACCCCTAGAATCCAGCACATAGCAGAAACTTAATAAATGCTTGATGAAAACATAATTGAACAAGCCCATCTCTGACACTATTTAACGATGTGACTTTGGGTTAGTTGATTTCTCTGGAGCTCCTACCTTATTAAGGAAGAGGATATCGTAGTCCATGATTGCCAAGGTCCCCATAAATGTAAATATTCTGGCTCGCTTAATTCAGTCTTCTCTCTCTGATTTTAAGTGTCTAAATGCGTGCCCTTGATTTTCACAGTGTTTGAAGGCCAGGTGTACCTGAACTTACCATGCTCCACTTTTTTGCATTTTCCCTTTGGTCTTTGAACCTTGCAGACACTGTAGGATTACAATATTGTTTCCTTTTATAAAATAGTGTTCATTGTTTTCCTTTGATAATAAACTATCTTCATAATAGAAAACTTGGATAACACAGAAAAGCACTCAGTAAACAAACTGCTTGTGTAGCTCTCCGATACTACACAGAGATACACAGCAAATATTTGTGCGTCTATCCTTTTGGTATATTTTCTCAATTTAGTAGGAGTAATATGTGTGTCAGTACACATTTAGTTCTTTTTTTTTTTTTTTTTTTTTAGCAAAATGAGGGTCATAATATATATCCTTTTCCAAATAATCCTTTGTTATTTAACAATATTTGGGAGTGCACACTCAAGTCACCAAGGGTTATTTTAAAGTATAGTTTGCTGGATGCGATCGATATACAGCATCATTTGACCACATGGAGTCACCACCTCACAGAGGTGAAGGAACAAACCGCGTGTACATCTGGGGATGACGTTTACCAGGGGAGAAACCAGCAAATGCAAATGCCGAGAGGCAGGGCCGAGCCCAGCATGCCAGAATGGCTGAAGACTAAGCGAGGTAAAAAGGTGCAGGAAATGAGATCAGAGATGGAAGCCCAGATACTGTAGCGATTGTGGCACTTTCCCCTGAGGGATAAGGGAAGCCACTGGAGGCTTCAGCATCACACGTATGGTGCGGTGGGGCGGTACTTGTTTCCAATGAGTAGAGTCTAGGGATGCTGCTAAACATGCTACAATATCCAAGACAGTCCTTAACAACAAAGAATTACCTGGACCCAAATGTCAAAAGGGCCAAGATCAAGAAAGCTTGTTCTGTAGAAAGATAAGAACAGTAATCAGAAGACCACCTTAGAAGATGCTGAAAGGAAGAATCTAGGCTTGAGAAGCAGTGCTCTGGACACAGGCAGGCGTGGTGGAGGTCCAGCTGAGTACTCAGATTCCGTAAAGTTCTGAAGTTGCCGAGTTATCAGGATCTGATGATGGACTGGATAAGGAGCGGCAGAAAAAGAGAGGAACCAGGATTGACTTATGTTTGAGGTCCGGGCAGTTTAAAAGATGGAATTTCCATTGACTTGGATGGAGGAGCATCCAAAGGAGGTTTAGGGAAAAGATTAGGAATGTGAGAGCAGAGGTTTCAGAGAGGGACTCAAGGGGGCTTGAAGACTGGTTAGAAGTGAGAAGTGAAGAAGAAAGAGCAGTGGAGGGTGACTGCAGTGTGTGTCCTGGGCTACTAGTCGGGTGGAGAGGCCGGGGAGAGGGTCCAGTCTGCACCGAGAGGACGGCAGGTGTGGCTTTAGAAGGGCTGAGCTGGGGCGCGTTCAATGGTAACAACAGCTATTCCATCCCCCTCACCTGTCCCTTTGAGAACCAACTAAGATCATGGAGGAAAACCACACTGTAAAGTTAGAGTCTCTTATATGCAAGTTATTTTCATAGTCATATCACTTAATAGGTCTTTGGCTCCTCTACCCAACTTCCCAGGAAACCAGAATGCATATCCTGTCACATTCTGCCCTTCAAGGTTCTGGGGAGAGTTGACTCTGCCAGTAGGAAAAATGCATATTTATTTAGGCTGTTTAAAAATTAAGTTAATAGCAATTGAACTTCCCTTTATTTGGTCTCAGAGCACATTAACACTCTTTGAACTACACTGTTAAGAACATTTTAAGGGTTATTTTTACATCAGTAAAAGGATTTCAAATCCAGAGAGTACACAGGATGCATCATTCTCAAGGAAGACCCACCCTAGGTAATGCTAGACTAATGTTCTTACACGTGATACATAGGACTTATGGCTCTTATTTGTTGAATCATACTGATAACTCCACAATAATACATTTATTTTGCCATTCTCTTTCCATGTAAATATTCACAGGATCCTCTGAGGTATGTTATGCTATTCTTCCCATTTTGCTGACAAAGAAAGTGAGGCTTAGAGATAGGAAGTAACACACTCAAGGACACTGGGAGAAGACAACCGCAAGTTGGGGAAAAGATGGATTGTGAAGAGATCCTAAAGACCATTTGCTCGTCAAAGCCCCTACTTATGGATGAGGCCACCGAGGTCCCCGTGAGGCCACGTGACTCAGCCAAGGCTCTGTAACTAAAAGGCAGAAGAGGCAGCCATGGACAAGAATTAAAGACAGAAAATGTAATTCTGTGTACTTGAAATCTACAAACAGCTCAGTACCAAAGGACATGGAAGGAAGAGAGGGAAACTCAGGCGAGTGATGGGGTTGGACAGGCGCGAAGGTTCCAGATGCATGAATCATCTAATACCTATCTTCAGGATTTCCCAGAGCGTGTTCTGCAAGCACTACCTCCCTGCAAGCTTACTAAGTGTTCTATGAAAGTCTTCAGTGGTTGTGAAGATTTGAGAAATGAAGGAATCCTAGAGCTGGCAATGGACATAAGACTCTCCTGGGGAGAGAGCTGGAATACTTAGGAGCTCCCAAACTTATCTGACCTGCAAATCCGTGTCCTTGCAGAACTCAAGTGGAACTAGCATTCCGGGGAAGGCCAGTTTAAGTCAGGCTGTTCTGAAGAACATTAATTAATTTATTAATTTGGTCACGCCAGGCCTGAGCTGCAGCATGTGGGATCTAGCTCCTTGACCAGGGATCCAACCCACGCCTCAGGCTCTGGGAGGGCACAGTCTTAGCCCCTGAACCACCAGGGAAATCCCAGAGGGCAGTTTTAAATGACAATTTGAAATGGGAGTGAGAATGTTGAGCTCACTTTTTTAAAAATTGGAAATTGGCTTAAAAATCTGATTTTATCAGCATTTTCCTTTTTTCCCCCCCTGGTTTGTTGTACTGTTTCACACCTTCTTGCCATTGGTGTTTGATAAGAGATTGTGTGAGCGATGGGGGAAAAGACGAAAGGACTTTTAAAGTTTCAGAAATTCCTGGGAGGCACTATGGAGCTAAGGTCTCTGTATCTGTTTGCTTGTTTATTTTCCCAATAAAGAGAGATACCAAATATAGACTTGAAGTCAAATCTGTAATCCATTCTCTTGGGCCTAACTCATGCATGAACCTCAGACAGTAAAGAATCTGCCTGCAAGGCAGGAGACCTGGGTTCGATCCCTGGGTCGGGAAGATCCTCTGGCGGAGGGCATGACAACCCACTCCAGTATTCCTGCCTGGAGAATCCCGTGGACAGAGGAGCCCGGTGGGCTACAGTCCACGGGGCCGCAGAGTCAGAGATGACTGAAGTAACAGAGCGCCCATGCATGCATGCAGTTCTATCTTTAGTTTTTTTGAGGAACATCCACATTGCTTTCCACAGTGACTGCACCAACTTACACTCTCACCAACAGTGCACAAGGGTTCCCTCTCCGTATCATTGCCAATACTTGTTACCTCTTGTCTTTTTGACAATAGCTACCCTAACAGGTGTGAATTGATAGCTCGCTATGTGTTTTGCGTTTCTCTGATGATCTGGGATTTTGAGCCCCTTTTCATGTACCTGTTGGCTTCCAATGACTATTTTTGATCGTCTATCACATGCCAGGTGTTATGATCAGTTCCGAGTATCTGCTAAACAAGAAAACTGAAAAGTAATAGCCCCAGGGAGTTCACAGAGGAGGGAGAGGAGGACAACAAGCAACGAAACAACGTATAGTGACAAATTCTGACAATCATACAAAGGGAATAAACAAGATTCTGAAAGGGACTGGATAATAGAATTTGACTCCACTTTGGATGTTTGACCACTGACAGCATTCAAGGGCCACAGTTCTTCCTTCCTCCCCTGCTCTGCGTCTGAACAAACTCATAAGAAATTTGAGGTGCTCCTTCATTTAATGCTGGTGCATGGTGAGTCTCTTCAGTGTCTGACTCTGGGTGACCCCGTGGACTGTAGGCCGCCAGGCTCCTCTGTCCATGGGACTCTCCAGGCAAGAACACTGGAGTGGGTTGCCATGCCCTCCTCCAGGGGACCTTCCTGTCCCAGGGATCGAACCTGAATCTCTTATGTCTCCTGCAGGCAGGTGGGTTTTGTTTACCACTTGCGCCACCTGAGAAGCCCCTTAGCACTGGTAGGAAGTTCAAACTGTGCAAGGCGTGCTACAGTCCATGGGGTCGCAATGAGCTGACATACAACTGAGAGATCAAGCACGTAACTGGAAGAAAAGTGCTTTAGTGTTGCACTGGTTTCTGCCACATGATGCAAATCAGCCATAAATGTATGCACATCCCATTCCTCTCAAACCTCCCTCCCCTCCTCTCAATCCAACCCTTCGAGGTCATCACAGAGCACCAGGCTGAGCTCCCTGTGTTACAGAGCAGCTCCCATGGGCTGCAGCCCACCAGGCTCCTCCGTCCATGGGATTTTTCAGGTAAGAACACTGGAGTGGGTTGCCATTTCCTCCTCCACGGGATTTTCCCGACCTAGGGGTCAAACCCACGTCTCCTGTGTCTCCTACATTGCAGGAACATTCTTTACCCTCTTACCCTCTGAGCCACTGAGAAAGCCCTAGCTTCCCAGTCAGTCAGTTAGTTCAGTCACTCAGTCATGTCCGACTCTTTGTGATCCCATGGACTGCAGCACGCCAGGTCTCCCTGTCCATCACCAACTCCTGGAGTTTACTCAAACTCACGTCCATCAAGTCGGTGATGCCATCCAACCATCTCATCCTCTGTCTCCCTTTTCTCCTTCTGCCTTCAATCTTTTCCAGCATCAGGGTCTTTTCCATTGAGTCAGTTCTTTGCATCAGGGGGCCAAAGTATTGGAGCTTCAGCATCAATTCTCCCTATGAATATTCAGGATTGATTTCCTTTAAGATTGACTGGTTTGACCTCCTTGCTGTCCAAGAGATGCTCAAGAGTCTTCTCCAACACCACAGTTCAAAAGCATCAATTCTTCAGTGCTTAGCTTTCTTAATGGTCCAACTCTCACATCCATACGTGACTACTGGAAAAACCATAGCTTTGACAAGATAGACCTTTGTTGGCAAAGTAATGCCTCTGTTTTTTAATAAGCTGTCTAGGTTGGTTATATCTTATCTTCTAAGGAGCAAGCATCTTTTAATTTCATGGCTACAGTCCCATCTGCAGTGATTTTGGAGCCCGAGAAAATAAAGTCTGTCACTGTTTCCATTGTTTTCCCTTCTCTTTGCCATGAAGTGACGGGACTGGATGACATGATCTTGGTTTTTTGAATGTTGAGTTTTAAGCCAGCTTTTTCACTCTCCTCTTTCACTTTCATCAACAGGCTCTTTAGTTCTTCTTCGCTTTCTGCCATAAGGGTGGTGTCATCTACATATCTGAGGTCACTGATATTTCTCCCGGCAATCTTGATTCCAGCTGTGCTTCATCCAGCCCAGCATGTCGCATGATGTACTCTGCATATAAGTTAAACAAGCAGGGTGACAATATACAGCCTTGATGTACTCCTTTGCCAATTTGGAACCAGTCTGTTGATCCAAGTCTAGTTCTAACTGTTGCTTCCTGACCTGCATACAGATTTCTCAGGAGGCAGGTCAGGTGGTCTGATATTCCCATCCTTTCAGAATTTCCCACAGTTTGTTGTGTCCACACAGTCAAAGGCTTTGGCATAGTCAATGAAGCAGATATTTTTCTGTAACTCTCTTGCTCTTTCTATGGTCCAATGGATGTTGGCAATTTGATCTCTGGTTCCTTTGCCTTTTCTCAATCCAGCTTGAACGTCTGAAAATTCTTGGTTCATGTACTGTTGAAGCCTGGCTTGGGGAATTTTGAGCATTACTTTACTAGTGTGTAAGATGAAGAGATGAGTGCAATTGTGCAGTAGTTTGAGCATCCTTTGGCATTGCCTTTCTTTGGGATTGGAATGAAAACTGACCTTTTCCAGTCCTGTGGCTACTGCTGAGTTTTCCAAATTTGCTGGCATATTGATTGCAGCACTTTCACAGCATCATCTTTTAGGACCTGAAATAGCTCAGCTGGAATTCCATCACCTCCAGCTTCTCACGAGCAATCTCTTTGAAAAATAGTAGCACATATACGTCAGTGATACTCTCTCAATTTGTCCCACTCTCTCCTCCCTCCCCGCACTGAGTCCACAAGTCTGTTCTTTATGTCTGTGTCTCCATTCCTTCCCTGCAAATAGGTTCATCAGTACTATTTTTCTATTAACAGATTCCATACATATGCATTAATATACGGTATTTGTTTTTCTCTTTCTGAGTTACTTCCCTCTGTATTACAGCCTCTGGGTTTCAATCTGTGAGGCCATGGGTGTTTGGTTTCCTCATCTTTGAAAATTATGATGTTCTTTTCAGTTTCTTTTTACTTCTATTTTAATCTGCTTCATCTGGTTGAATGTGGCGTTGTGTGTGACCCTGAAAAGTCTGGTACAGAAACAAAGCATCCCTTCTGCAATTATTTTCTAATTATCCCATCAACAATAAAGGTCACCTGGTGGGTGAGCCAAGTCAGGTTAGGAGAGCGTGAGGTGGTGAAGCATGAGATGGGGGTGTAAGCAGAGCACAGCAGGTGTTTAAGCGCTGGAGATCCTGGCACTGAAGCCTGGCTCTGCTCGTTCCTCATTTTCCTTCGGTAAAAAACAGATTTCAATAGTCGTTCCCCACTATGGTGGCCATATTGTAATATATAAATGTATCAAATCAACACCTCATGCACCTTCAACTACACAGTGTTATCTATTATTCCTATACTCAGTTTTTTGTATGAAAAAAATTTTGATGGAAACTTTATTACAGTTTTATTGTAATCTTGTTTTACATCCTTTTGTATGTCTGTTAGGTTTGTCTTATGTTTGTGTTTGCATGCATGTATGTGTGTTTATATACATACAGTGTAAAGTGACATTATACTCAGGGTGGCAATGGACATGCAGACATAGTGAACAGACTTGCGCGCACAGTGGGGGAAGGAGAGGACAGGATGAACTGGGAAAGTAGTGTGGAAACATACCCAGTACCACGTGGAAAAAGGAGCCAGCGGGAGTCTGCTGTATGATGCAGGGAGCTCAACCCGGGCTCTGTGACAACCTAGGGGGTGGCGTGGCATGGGGGGGGCTCAGGAGGGAGGGGACTTGTGCATGCCTGTGGTGATTCATGGTGATGCATGGCAGAAACCAATATAATATTGTAAATCAATCATCCTCAATTAAAAATAAATGAATTTTGTAAAAGTGACATCATACCAATACACAAATATAAAATATATACTATAAAAAGTATATGTATATAATTTCATAACTTGATTCTTTTTCATTTAACAATGTATTAAAAGGATTTTCTCATATTATCAGATATTCTATCAAGCCTGTTTTTAAGGGCTGCATATTATACCACTTGGATGGACCCTAATTTATGTTAGCTATCAGCCAGTATTGCTTGTTTAGGTGGTTTTCAAATTTTTCCTACACTATAAATAGAACAAAAATATCAATGGTTGAATGAAGTGAAATTATTTTGCATGGTGTTAATACTAACGGTGAATATATGTCATTTGCTATTTGTCAAAACTCATAAACCAGTACAGCCCCGAGCATGAACGCTCGTGTGAACCTTGGGCTCTGAGTGACCCTAGTGTGTCAGTGTCCTGGTGAACCTGAGCTTCACGTGCTGGTGTGTGGTACTCGTGGTGGGTAGCCGTGTGTGTGGAGATCGTGGCTACATGGAAATTCTATGCACTTTTCACTCAATTTTGCTGTGACCCTAAAATTGCTCCAAAAAATAAAGTCTATTTGTACACACATACGCGAGCACACACATACACACACAACAGGGATTTTAGTAGAAACTCCCCGGTAGAGTTGTGAGAATTAAGAGCAATATTTCAAGCAAAGTTCTGGGTAAGCATTCAATAAATATTAAATAACAATAATTGTTTTTAATAACCATTGTGTTACTTTTTAAAAGAATTGGGAGAGACCAGGAGAGTGTTAAAAGGCAGTCTCTAAAACTACCTGAGCTGAGTTTCCCCAGATCTGGCTGTCATCCTAATACTCAAAGGTCTCCATGGTAATTTAAAACTGAAGCTTGAGAGAGAGAAGTTATTTGAAAACGTTTTCTCTAAAGTAGTGATATGAATGGGCACAGAAAGGTTTCCTTTAAGAATGTTGTTGATGCTTTTCTATAATTTAAAGTAGGGTAAAGTACCGGAAAAGGAGTCTCAGAGTCAGATATTTGAATAGTGTCTGTGGCAGAACGGTAACACGCGTGATACGCGGTTGCTTTGTAGTCACGGGCGCTTTAACTGAGCAGACGGCTGCGTCTCTGGCATAAAGGGCGTGTGGGGCACAGTGCGCGCCGGGCACTATTACCCCCTCCCTCCGAGCGGCGTGTGTGACGCGCAGGTGCACACCGACCATAAGGGAATAATCGGTCTGACCAAGCAGCAGAAGTAGCCATTTTGGCAGCAGGGACAGAGGTGTTACTCAGGTGACAGGAGAGAATGAGGTGAAGATAGAGAACGCAAAATTTGCCCAGTTTTAAAATCTGTCAGCATAAGAAATAAAAAAATTCATTTCAGATCCGTTAAAAGACAACAACAACAATAAAAGTATTCTGTCTCATAAGTTAGCTAAGTTAACGAGTTAAGAAGTTTATTCTTTTTTTAATTCTATTTTTATCCTGTTTTCTTTCTGGCTTTATTACTTTTATATCAAGGATTAGCACACTATGGTCCATGGACCAAATTTAGCCCCCTATCTATTTTTATATATAGTTTTTTGGGACTACAACCATGCTTGATCCCTTATGCATTGTTCATAGCTACTTTCATTCCATGATGGCCGTCAGTAGTTGGTGCAGAGAACTTATGATAAATAAGTTTAAAATAAGATGAAGAACTTATGATAAAGCCGAAAATATTTTCCACCACAGAAAAAGTCTGGTTTGTGAACCATTGTCATAGGTCAATCAAGGCCATTCCCATTTCTTTGATGAAAATTCTAAGTTTCATTGTAACACTTGATAATATTTAGGTAATAAATCTGCAGAAATAATTTAAATTTATTTTTAGATCTATATAATATGCAATCAGTCACATAACTATAGCCCCAAAGTCTTGAGTTATGGTTTCACATTTAACTGAGTATATTTGAGTTAAAACAGCCTTAGAGGAAACTAGCTTCCCAGGTGGTGCAGCGGTAAAGAACAGGCCTGCCAATGCAGGAGATGCAAGAAATGTGGGTTTGATCCTCTGGAGATCCCCTGGAGTAGGAAATGGCAACTCACTCCAATATTCTTGCCTGGAAAATTCCATGGACAGAGGAGCCTGTTGGGCTACAGTCCAAAGTCACCAACAGTTGACAGAACTGAGCACAGGGGACAGAAGAAACTTAGAAAGAAGTGCTCAGGGACCTCCTAGTACAAATGGCGCGGACAGTGGAGTGGGTGGCCGTTCCTTCTCCGGGCTCTTCCTGACCCAGGGATCGAACCCAGGTCCCCCATATTGGAAGCAGACTCTTTACCATCTGAGCCACCAGAGAAGCCCATAAAAGGCATATGGATACAGAAAAAATTAGAGAAGAGTTTTCAAAGGATTGGAGCCTGGGAAATACCTCAGTAATCATGCTACCATAGTAAAATGAGCTCACCACTTAATGCCATATTCTTCCCAACTACAAAGTAATATTTCTTTTCCTGTAGGAAATTTCTAGAGTCCATGTTTTATCCCAAATATATGACTCTGTCTCATTCAACAGGCAGAGAAAATTCCGAGGAGCAGCATCCGCTCCTGCACAGATGCATTTTTGTTCCAACAATGTCTTGACTGGCCTAAGGCACAAAATGCTAGGTTTAGGTATAAACCACTGAGACTGCAAAGGTCATCAAAAGGGCTTGCATTCCCTACCTCCATGTGTGTTTAAAATCTAGCCAGGACACTCGATTGCCCATCTTCTTCTGAAAGAGCTATCAGCATAGAGATGAAGCTTTCTCCCTTGCCATTTCTGTGATTTTTCAGTATGTATTAAAGCAGTGCTACTGACTCACCATCTTTAGTAGTGAAGCATATTTTATCCTGTGCTTACAAGTGTAACTTCATTCTGATGAATCCCTAACCTCTTAGCTGATCATTTCAACGTTTAACAAAACCTGTGTGTGTGTGCATGTGCTCAGTCATACCCAACTCTTTGCAACCCCATGGACTGCCGGGCTCCTCCATCCATGGAATTTTCCAGGCAAGAATACTGGTATGGGTTGCCATTTCCTACTCCAGAGGATCTTCCTGACCCAAGAATTGAACCTGCATTTCTTGCATCTTCTGCATTGGCGGGCAGATTCTTTATCACTATGCTACCTGTAAGCCTAGTACTTAAAAAAAACCTAGTACTTAAAAAAAAAAAAAAAAAACCTCCCAGCTTGACTTTCAGATTCTGCTTTGATATGTAAAGAGCTTGGACATCATCACCCCCATCCTTATAGCAAGAAAAATCTAGACAAATTGAAAACCAACCAATTCTGCGACCCATCAGAGAACTGACTTCACAGGGCAAACCACCACCATGATATCTGAATGCAGAGTCAAAGATGAGATCTGCTTACCCCAAATAAAAGCTACAGGAGCCAAAAACTGACAATGACTTTAAATGCTAACTCTGATGATCTGCTAGAAGCTGAGTGTGGGCTAGCATGTGGGTGAGAAATCCTAGGGACCCAGTCTTAGTGGGGATCCCAGGCTGTCATGGCCTTTAAGAGCCAGAACCACCCAAGGTCTTCATGGCCAAGAACACATGAGAATCTGAGAAGGATTCTCTCCTGACCTTAGCAGGATAAGAAAAAAAAAATCATTGTGACAAAGGTCAGTATCTTCATCACAATAGCTTGGAATGCAGGAAAAAAAGATTTTACCTGAGACCTGCCTCAAATAGGAGTAGGGGATCCCATCCACTCTAGCCCATCCAGCCCCGTGGCCCAAAAAGCAATGAACTGAGCAACAAAATGAATAAAGCAATGTTGGGTCTGGCTTCCCGGGTTTCTTTCACTGTAAAGAATCTGCCTGCCAATGCCATAGCCCCAAGTATGAAATAAACATCAATACGGATATAAATAAATGGGTAGATATATACATGTGCAGATATACACACAGGCTTCCCTGGAGCCTCAGTCCGTAAAGAATCTGCCTGCAGTGCAGGAGACCCACATTTGATCCCTGGGTTGGGAAGATCCCCTGGAGTAGGAAATGGAAACCCATTCCAGTATTCTTGCTGGGAAAATTTCAAGGACAGAGGAGCCTGGCGGGCTACAGTCCATAGGGTTGCAAGAATTGGACATGACTTAGCAACCAAACCGCCACCACGTATATACACACATAAGCACAGAAATGGGGAAGATTATTGGTCAATCTCTCACAAGGAAGAACCCTGAATAATTTACAGAATCCTCCACCCTTGAGGAGACAGAATAAAACTCACTCTGTGAACACTGGGTGCACAGAGGAACAACTCTCCAAACAGGATAGCATGGAAAGTGGGAAGAGAGTACAGTCACGGCTGAGAAACCTGGCAGACACTCCCTCAGCCACGGGACCACGACTAACGTCAACAGCGGTAGGTCAGCTTGATAGCAGGTACCCGAGATGTGATGCGACAAAAAGGGCACTTCACCTCTCCAGACACATAACCCCAGTCTCATGGTGAGAAAATATTAACCAAACCCCAGGTGGAGAACATTCTGCTAAGTACCTAACCGGTATTCTTCAAAACTGTCAAGGTCATCAAAACTAAAGAAAGTCTGGGAAACTATCACAGCCACAAGGAGCTTAAGGAGACGTGACAGTCAGTGTAATGTGGTGTCTTGGATGGAACTCTAATGACGGTAGGTAAAAACTAAGGAAATCGGAATAAAATACTGACTTTGGTTACAATGGGGCATCAACATCGGTTCCTTCATTGTGGTTAATGTATTAATAAGATGGTAACAATAGGGGAGATTGGGTGCGGGGTCTATGGGGACACTTTGCACTAGCTTCACGGCTTTTCTGTAAATGTAATTTTTCTCAAAAATAAAACGCTGCTTAAAAAAATCCCACTCAAGTCACCATAGAATCAGCAGCCGATATCGAATAAAAGCCAGTGTCTGCACAATTGTGCTTTTCATCATATCCATCCCCACTCCCCACTTTCTGATTCTTTCTAAAGGACCCCAACTCCTGACCTCAATTCTCACCTTTGCATTTACAAGGAATCAGTACCTACGAAGAGATTTAAGATTCGACTTCAAGCATATTTGGGGGTAAAAAGTCTGACGTCTTTCCCCACCTCTCCATCAGAATTCTGCTTAGAGGATACTTAAAATGATTCCTAAAACAGTGAGGTCCAGAATCTCTGAACTATTATTAAGGCCCCAAGATCAGTAACCCTCAACCAAATGTAGTTTTCCAGTATACGATATATTGGCAAGTATGGACATTACAGAGCTGTCTGTCCCAACCCTCCAAGCATAGAGAAGTTGTTGAAGAAGGGAGGAGTTTGGGGCGGGGGGGACATGGAAGACAAGAGAAGCAAAGATGGGGAAAAAGAGGAGACAGGGAGAAACTAGTTTCCCACACGGCAAAGCAAGTAGTTTCTAAGATAGCATTCTGTGCTCATTTATATTTGGGAAATTCTAGACAAATAAATAAATAAATACAAACCTAAACATGTTTCTTCAGGGCAGAACTTCTGGATCTTTTGATATGCTGATAAAAGGAATATCTAATACGGAGACATAGAAAGCAGCAGTTCCTAAACATCTTTAATTACGGATTTTTTGTTGTCGGTGCTGGTGATGATATGCCTATTAGCACTGTGAGATTTAACAAAAGAGAATTTCAAAAACACTGTCTTAGAGGCATAAATGACCCTGTGTCCTGATGACAGCATCACCACAAATATTTGATCGTAAATTACGTGTAAGACAATGGCACAGCTGTAAACCTGCTTCTCGGGGGCTACAGGTATGGACCTCCTACTTGGCTCCAGTTCCTTCTGTGAAGAGTGGACATTCTCTGGGGTGGGTCAGGCGAAGGAGATGCACAAGTTAATTAGTTCATTTCCTTCATCGTCCGAGTCAGCAGGAGGCATAAGAAGTGTAGCGAAACACTCCAGAGTGCCTTCCTTTCCATTGTTGCACAGGTTTCCCTAAAGCTTTCCTGCACCTCGCTTGCCCAGCGTGCAGCTAGCCTCCTTTGATGTGTCCTGGCTTCTCTAAGTGGTCACTTACCTTGTGGCTCAGATGGCAAAGAAGCTGCCTGCAATGAAGGAGACGCAGGTTCGATCCCTGGGTCGGGAAGATCCCCTGGAGAAGGCAATGGCCACCCACTCCAGTATTCTTGCTTGGAGATTCCATGGACAGAGAGGTTGGTGGGCTACAGTCCATATTGTCACAAAGACTCAGGCATGACTGAGTGACTAACACACACACACATTCTCGAGTTTTTAGGTCCAAAACTTAGAAGCCCACTGCCAGTGAGACCGGGAGTGGTTAGGCCTGGCAATGGGAGCTCTGCTGTGACTGAGCCCTCTACTCTCTCTGTTTACTCAGAGGCCAGCTGACCTCTGACTCAACACGGTTCTGCAGCCGTAAGTCCACACGCTTTCTAGGCTATCACAGCCTCCCCTCCTTTAATCTGTTTCCCATCCCTTCCCACCTCTAATCAATGACTTTTCAAGAGCTTCCTTCTACCTACACTGATTAAGTGTTTCAAATTATGTTCCTTAATGAACACTGGAAAGTTTGTCTAACAAAAGTGATTTCCCTTTTGATCAATGTTGCCTTCTCAACACAGTCTAATTGGAGAGAACAGAAATATTTCTATATATAAATAACATGGGAAAATCTAATGCAGAATCTAGGAGTAAACTGACAAATTACTATTTTATTGAGTGCCCCTGCACTAAACTCTTTAAAATGAATAGGATTTGAAGCTCATCTTTTTGGACAATCATTATGATTTCCCCCATCATCAGAGGGAAGTGAGTCTATGAGTCTACAGGGCTTGCCAATGCGATCAAGTTGCATTAAACTTAGGTGCCTGGGCATTAAAAACAGCTGCTTCCCTGTGATGCTCTTGTGTGCTTCTCTGGGAGGTGCCAACAGACAGCACATTTGGTAGAACAGGGCCTTTCAAATTGGGTGGTGCAATGAACACACGTTTATTTTTTAAAAAATGAAACTCACAAATATCCAAATGTTAACTATATAACCACTCTATTACTCCATGATTAATGTTCTCAAAGTATGCTGCTGCTCCTCACAGCTGATTTATAAGTGACATGCCTGAGACTAATGCAAAATGATCATGCTTTCCTGTTTTCCTAAAACACAATAGGAGGATATCTGATGCCAACTTTGATGTACATCAGACCTACTAGACTATCATCCCACCCTGCTGTCTTTGGTCAATGGCAAGCTGTGGAATTACTTAACAGGTAGCATATTCGGAAGTTCTGATTTCATTTGTATCAGAAAGAGGCAGTAATGAAATCATTCCTTATAACATGTTTCAAGTCTATTAAATAAGCGCATTGAAGAATTCCCGTTTCATCTGAAATGGACTTGTCAAGGTAACCTTAATTGCAGTGTCTGTGCATCAGGAGGAACATGGCCTTCTCGGGATGATTTTAAGAATTAATTATTTAGTTTCCTATTTCCACTTAATAATCTCTACAGATTAGTGCATTACACTTATCCTTTTATGATTTGTAATTTGTCTAATTATTGTTCTTGGTACCGCCAGGCATGACATTCTTAAAAATGTGTTCATTCCAATCCATGGGAAGGGTTGCTGAGCTAGGGCAAACTGTAGGTGAGAAACAACTCAGTAGGGCTAATTTACTAATAAAACCTGGCATGACGCTTGCTGCAAAGATGCTGCCTGTCAAAGGCTTAATCAGGGAGAATAATCTTGCCCACTGTTGCATCCGGGAAAGTCACTGTTTATGACTTCAGGGAGTACTGTCTTGTTAATTCAAAAGAGAAGCTGAAAGAGAATGCTTCTAGAAAAGTACATAAAGGGCTAGGGATGGGGGAGGCTTATTCAGGTTGCTTTTAACTTGTTCCACATCAGTGAAATTTAAAAGAAGACCTACAATCTTCTAGATGGAAGTGTGTGGAGAGGGAGGTGCTGGCCAACCACCTTCAGCCTCTCTGCACCATCCACACATTGCCCTGCCTGGTTCAAACTTCAATTTGCACTGGGGTTTAGGTCAGTAATAGAGAAGCTACTGAATGATTCCTCACTACTTAAAGTGTGGTTCCCATATCAGTAGTATCAGCATCACCCAGGAACTTAAACAGAATCTCAAATCTCACCCAGAACTCTTGAATCAGAATTAGACATTTAAACAAGACCTCCTAGCTATTTATAAGTGCATAAAATTAAAAAAAAAATCTTGAAGCACTCATCTCCAAAGTGGGGTACATTTCCCCCAAGGGGTGTCCAAGAAGATTCCTTGGAGCATAAAACTGTAATAAGAACTTTTGTATATGTATACACTTGTATAATTTCTATTTTGTGAATTTTAATAATATGTATAATTTTGCATAGTAGTACATGAATAAAACTTATAAATGATATGGTCATGCATGCTCAAAATTCTCCCTGGGCTCCACCCTGACCCTCTAAAACAATCTCTAGGGGTAGGCATCAGAAGTGTGCGTGCCCGAAAGTATTCACAGACCATCTGCTGCAAGGTAACACTTGAGAACTGCTGTGTGAGAACACCTTCCACCAACTTTGTGTTGAGTGTGATGTGAGATGGTGTTCATTTGTTCCCCAAAACTCAACTACCATGCCCATTGTTTTTCATGTTCAATAGCCAACCAGTAAGATTTTTATTTTATTATTTTATGGCATTTATATCATTTGTACATCTTTATACAACGTCATTGGTCCATTTAATAAAAATACTGCTACTATGATTTTGGAATATGCCCTTTAGATATGTGTCATGAACAACAACCGAAACAAGAATATTTCTACATACCTTCTTTCTCTAGAGTAAATGGATATCTAGAGTTGCAAGCCTTACTCTCGGCCTCCAACACCAGGAGGTAACAGACAAAACCAACTGGAGCTTGGAAACTAATAGTGTTCAGAAGGCTATTCATATGGCCAATCCCACTTCTGATTTTCAGGGAAGACCAAGAGGCAATTTTGGCTAAGGTCAGACACCCCTCGAGATACCCCGCGTTTTCTTATTTGCTTCCCATTGGGTTTAACACAAATAATAAGCAAACTCTTCATGAGATCTCCCTGTGCACTGAGGGCACAGAGATAAATAAAACATTTTCCTTGTGTACAGCAGCTTGAAGTGGATAAAGAAGATCCACATGAACAATTAAATATTTTGTAATGTGTAACACGAAAAAAAATGAGATCTGGGCAAAATGTATGGGAATACTCAGTGAGATGGGAGGTTCTTCTTCCTTGGCAAGGTAGTGGGAGAAGGAAAGGAAGGCTACAGCGAAGATTCTCACTTGCTAGGCTAGCCTTAAAGGAGCAGTGAAATTAAAAAAATTCATTATTTCTAGGCTCAGTCCCTGCTGCTTCCCATGTCATCTATTTTATATAGTTTTTACAGGATGCAATGTGTGATAGGCTCATACTATCATTATCATTATCTTCATCAACAATATTACTAGGTCTTGACTATGTGCCTTGCACATATACTTTTTTTTTATCTTTTTCAAATACTTTAAAAGATTTTTTTTGTTTTTTAGTTTTTGCAATGCTGTGTTGGTTTCTGCCATACAACAATGTGAATCAGCCACAATCACACACACATGCCCTCTTGCACCTCCCTCCCCTCCGGGTCTTCACATGCTGGGCTCCCTGTGCTGCCCAGGCACTTCTCACCAGCGGCCCGTCTTACTCGTCACGGTGTACATATGTGGGTTCTACTTTCGCCGTTCATCCCACTTTGCCTGTATTTTCTAATTTCATCCTCCAACCACCCTGGGATTACGTTCCATCATCACCCCACTTAACAGCTGGGGAAGGAGAGGAACAGAAGTTGTCAGTAACTTGCCCAGGGTCACACAGCTCATAAGATGCCTGCCGGGGTCTGGACCTAGCTAGCTGGACTCATGACTAACTGCTCACTGACCATGTCAATGAGATATATATCTGTTGATAGAGCCGAGTGCCACGTCTGTGACACCAGTTATCAAATTAACTCTTCAAGTGAAGTTAAGTCTACAAACAGCTGCCCCGCTTGACCAAGTTAAAGTGCTTTTCAAAAAGCCAGCAGGTGCCGTATCACTTTTGTTCCCGAACATGGTGATTTGTTGTAATGCTGCCAATTGCCTAGCAATCAACTACCAGCTTTGGAAATAAACCTGCTACCATTTAGAGAGCAGTAAGAAGGAGCCCCTGATGGCTGAGAGTTGGTAGGAAGTCGTAGGTCCCCCTGCCATCTAAATCCAACCTAGGTGAAGCGAATTGCCCTTGCGCTGCCTGGCTAGCAACCTATCCAGGCTGCAGATTTGGTCCCGGTCCCATGCCCTCTTTGTATCTATGTCTCTGGAACTGTGAATATGGTCCTTTTCCCAAGCACTAAATTTCTCCTAAAATTTATTTTCCAAAACATTATTTTTAATGTTAAACAACCCCAAAATGCATTTCTCATGTTTATTGCCAGTGCATAAAATTACAATGCTGTGAACATTTTTTAGCAGCATACCAATATCGTGATCCATAATTTAAAAGGTGACTTTAGTATGGCAATAAATTTCATGAGATGCTGAAACCTCTGCAAAAAGTATACAAATTAGGGGCCAGTCATTCAGCCTACATGTGGGGGATGTGGTTAATCACTGTGTTTGCACCATCAGGGAGAACTGTGGTAGCGACGGTGCCTGCCCCATGGCGGACCGGTTGGAGCAGGAAATAGTGAGGGCCTGGGTGTGCAAACTCTCCAGCAGAAAGATGGCGGGGATGCAAAGTGCATGTGGCGAGAGTGATGGAATCAGGGTAGAGATATATGTCTTCACAGATTTTCCCCCATTTTAAAAAAGAAAAAGTCAACACACACACACTGAGGCTTTGTTGCATTTACCAGAAGGTGAAACTTATGCGTCAGGAGTGGGGCTATTAGCTCTTGCTGGCTGAGTTTCACAGTTTGAAATTAATTTTTTTTCTTGTATTTTCGCCCTCCTAGGTCCTGACCAATTGCCACTTTGTCGGTGAGGTTTTTTTAATTTTCAAGGAAGGCAGGTGGTGTGTGAAACAAATCAATTGCTCCTTCAGAAACCTCATCTCTATGGCATCTCACTAGCTTCTGCCAAGTTGGAGGCAACTCAGATTCTTTTTTTTTCTCCAAAAGGTACAAGGCCCAATTAGGAAGCCAAGTGAATATGGAAACAGTTTCATGAGGCAAAGAAACGGCACAATGATCACCTTCTTAGCAGAAGGTGGCTGCCGATGGAGGTGGGGGTGAGATTCTGAACAAGGAACACACACCTCGAAAATGGACACCAAGGTTGCCTATTCTCTCTCTGAGATCAAGTGAACGGACTTGGTAATGTCAGGAAATTAATTACCAAGTGCAAAGCTCTGATGAAGCCAAGGGAATTAGCAGAACTCTACGAGTTGCAGGGCTGAACGAAGCCATACAACAGACACACAGGTGCACGCACATGCACGTGCTCCAGATTATGTGTTCAAGATGACACTCCACATCGGCATCATTGCTCTATTTAGGCTAATGACGCTGGAGACAATCAGAGCTATCACTGCTCTGGAAATGATAAGAACCATATAGAAAGGCCCCCCGGGGAAATTTGGCCTGTTAAGGCTTTTCAGGTCTGATGGGTTTTTTTAATCTATCTGCCAGACTGCTTTGAAAGCTAAATAGATGCCCATCAACAGGCTGTCTGTCAGTGGTCAACAACTTCACGTATTTTGCTTGTGTTGACATTTTTGTTTCAATCTAATGGGTCGTTTGCCAGATGGCTGCTGTCCTCATTAGGGAATCTTAGCACATCTGATGAGTATTCTGGGGACTGGGTTAGGGACAAAACTGGGTGGCCTTTTGTATCTAACTTTTTTCTTTGAAAAGATCTGAATTACCTGATGGATGTATTTTAAAGGGTGTGTGCCTCTGGCTATCAGCACGTGTATTTTTAAACATATATGGTGGGTATCAACAATACAATTCTTTTTAGTATACATAGCCAAGAGCAGAGGACGTGCTATATCATACAATACAAATTTAGGAAAGATGGACATTATCTAACTTTACCGACAGCATCTGCAACTTTGAGCTCCTCAGAAACAAACACCACAGTGGGCATCCTTTAGCGTCTTGGCTTCTGAGGACTGTAACAGTTTTCTATACAGCATGACCTTCGGCACATAAACACGAGAAATTTTGCAAAGATCTAAGCACTTCCAGGGGGCTTTCTTGGTGGCCCAAATGGTAAAGAATCTGCCAACAATGCAGGAGACCAGGGTCAATCCCTGGGTCGGGAAGATCCCCTAGAGAAGGGAATGACTATTCCAATGAGAATTCCATGGAGAGAGGAGCCTGGTGGTCCACAGTCCATGGGGTCCCAAAGAGTCAGACATGACTGACTGACTAACACTTTCACTTTTTTCAAGCACTTCCTGAGTATGAGAGGCAACCAAAAATGCTTTCTCCCTGAACAGTACCCTCCAAAATGCTCCCACTTACAGCAGAACTTCTTAGTAGATTGCAATAAGCACTCCCTACTTTCTTACCACGTATACAGTTTGTTGAGCTATATAATAAAAACTTTGCTTGTGGGGGAGGCCAATGCATGCTTAAAATATACCAAATTGAACAAAGGAAATCATAGGAAAAAGAAAGGAAAACAAGGGAATCTAGGGAAAACCATACAATCATGTGGTACACAAAGAAAATGTAGTTATGAGGATCATCATAAAACCCAGGAAGTTAAGACTTCTAATAAGTTACTGGCTCACTCATTCAAAAACTATACATAGAGGTCAAACTACATGATGGGCTCTTGCTGTAGAATAGTGAATTAGAGGTACTGTTCATGACCTTTGAAAATAATTGACTAACAGAGGAGTCAGATACTTATAATACACAGTAAGCAGTAGTAGGATGGATAATCACAGGGCTTGGAAAGACCCAAAAGAAGCCCTCATTGAGGCTTGACGTTCTCAGAGAATGACCCAGAAGCAATGTTTGACCACAGAGCTTTAGTACTATGCCCTCACATTTCAGTGCACTTAACAATCGCCTTGATGCTTTGCCAACAAAGGTCCGTCTAGTCAAGGCTATGGTTTTTCCAGTGGTCATGTATTGAGAGTTGGACTATAAAGAAAGCTGAACACCGAAGAATGGATGCTTTTGAACTGTGGTGTTGGAGAAGACTCTTGAGAGTCCCTTGGACTGCAAGGAGATCCAACCAGTCCATCCTAAAGGAGATCAGCCCTGGGTGTTCATTGGAAGGACTGATGTTGAAGCTGAAACTCCAACACTTTGGCCACCTGATGCGAAGAGCTTACTCATTTAAAAAGACCCTGATGCTGGGAAATATTGGGGGCAGGAGAAGAAGGGGACGACAGAGGATAAGATGGTTGGATGGTATCATCGACTCGATGGACATGGGTTTGGGTGGACTCAGGGAGTTGGTGACGGACAGAGAGGCCTGGCGTGTTGTGGTTCACGGGGTTGCAAAGAGTCAGACATGACTGAGCGACTGAACCGAACTGATGCTTGTAAAATGCAAAATTACAATCCTCTCCCCAAGATCCTGATGCAAGTGATCTGTGAGTCACACTTGCAGAAACTATGCTTGGTGAGCAGGATGAGACTCTGGAGCTGGACCTTTCACCCTGAATCCCAGTCTGTCCCAGACTCCGGCTGTCCAGTCAAGTTTCTCTCCCTCTCTTCCCACAACTCCCCACCCATAGAGAAGCATTCAGTCAACATCTGCAAGCATCACCACCATCATCATCATTATCAACCTAACAGAGGCAAGAGGCAAGTAACAAGTAGAAGAAACAAAACGGGGAAAATCCAAAAGCCATGTGAGTAAATCTACTGTCTGAATGCTCTGAATGACCCATGTAAGAGAACAGGAGTCCTAACCAGTGTGTCTACTGTCGTGTAACCTGTGCTCAGTTGCCTAGTCATGTCTGACTCTTTGCAACCCTGTGCATATAGCCCGCGAGGCTCCTCTGTGCGTGGAAAATTTCAAGCAAGAATACTATAGCAGATTTCCATTTACTACACCAGGGTATCTTCTCAACCTAGGAATTGGACGCCATGTCTCTCGCATCTCCTGCACTGGCAACCAGATTCTTTACCACTGCGTCACCTGGGAGGCCAATGTAGCCTAGACCAGTGGTTGGTAAGTCTTGCATTCTGCCTCTTTTCGTGAATCAAGTTTTATTGGCACATGCCATGGCCTGTCCACTTAAAGATTGCCTATGGCTGGTTTTACACTACAGGCGTAGCCGTAGCTATCTAACAGAGATGAGTAGTTATGACAGAGACTGAAATATTTATTTTCTGGCCCTTCGTAGCAAAAAAAAATGTGTTGATCCCTGGTCTGGAGGAAGTGTGGCATAATGGGTAAGCGTATGCATTCTGGAGCCAGACCATTTGGGTTTGAATCCTACAGGATCTTGAGTAAGAGACTTAACTTCTTTGTACCTCAATTTCTTCTGAAAAATAGGAATAACAAAGGTACCTTCCTCATTGCTGTTCAGTTGCTCAGTTGTGTCTGATTCTTTATGATGGACTACAGTAGCCAGGCATTCCTGTTGATCACCAACTCTCAGAGCTTGCTCAAATTCTTGTCCATCAAGTCAGTGACATCCAATTATCTTACTCTCTGCTGTCCCCTTACCTCCTGCCTTCAATCTTTCCAAGCACCCAAGTCTTCGCTAAAGAGTTAGTTCTTCGCATCAGGTGGCCAAAGTATTGGAGCTTCAACTTCAGCATCAGTCACTCCAATGAATATTCAGGGATGATTTTCTTTAGGATGGACTGGTTTGATGTCCTTGCAGTCCACGGGACTCTCAAGAGTCTTCTCCAACACCACAGATCAAAAGCATCAATTCTTCAGTGCTCAGCTTTCTTTATGGTCCAACTCTCCAATCCATACATGACTAGACGGACCTTTGTCAGCAAAGTAATGTCTCTGCTTTTTAATATGAGGTCTAGGTTTGTCACAGCTTTTCTTCCAAGGAGCAAGCATCTTTTAATTTCATGGCTGCACTGTCAACCATCTGCAGTGACTTTGGAGCCCAAGAAAATAAAGTCTCTCACTTGTTTCCATTGTTTCCCCATCTGTTTGTCATGAAGTGATGGGACCGGATGCCACAATCTTAGTTTTCTGAATGTTGAGTTTTAAGTCAACTTTTTCACTCTTCTCTTTCACTCTCATCAAGAGGCTCTTCAGTTTCTCTTCGCTTTCTGCCATAAGGGTGGTGACATTTGCATACCTGAGGTTATTTATATTTCTCCCGTCAATCTTGATTCCAGCTTGTGCTTCATCCAGCCCAGCATTTCGCATGATGTACTCTGCATAGAAGTTAAATAAGTAGGGTGACAACATACAGCCTTGACTTACACCTTTCCCAATTTGGAACTAGTCCATTGTTCCATGTATGGATTTAACTGTTGCTTCTTGACCTGCATACAGGTTCCTAAGGAGGCAGGTAATGTGGTTTGGCATTCCCTTCTCTTTCAGAATTTTCCACAGTTTGCTGTGATCCACACAGTCAAAGGCTTTAGCATAGTCAATGAAGCAGAAGTAGATGTTTTTCTGGAATTCTCTTGCTTTTTCTATGATTCAGTGGATGTTGGCAATTTGATCTCTGGTTCCTCTGCCTTTTCTAAATCCAGCTTGAACATCTGGAAGTTCTCAGTTCACTTACTATTGAAGCCTAGCTTGGAGAATTTTGAGCATTACTTTGCTAATGTGTAAAATGAGTGCAGTTGTGTGGTAGTTTGAACCTTTCTTGTGGAGCTGTTACAAGGATTTTAATTAATGCATGTGAAGGTTTTAGATGAGAATCTGATATAGAATAAGCACTCCATAAATATTAGAAATTATTATTATTATTGGAAAAGACCCTGATGCTGGGAAAGACTGAGGGCAGGAGGAGAAGGGGAGAACAGAGGATGAGATGGTTGGATGGTATCATCGATTCAATGGACATGAGTTTGAGCAAGCTCCGGGAGATAGTGAAGGACAGGAAAGCCTGGTGTGCTGCAGTTCACGGGGTTGCAAAGAGTTGGACATGACTGATTAAACAATATTATTATTGTTAATAAAGGCGAGGTTCTTGTTTGTTGATTAAACTTGAATGGTTTATGAAAACTGGCTTGAATGGAGTATCTGTAGGTCTCCACAAAGGTAGAGAAGATGAAGGCAGAGCAGATCTGCTATAAATAAAATGAAAGAGTTCAGAACTTACACATCTCTGATTGTGCCCTTTTAAGTCTTTATTATTTCACTTGTATGCACAGAAAAGCAACCAGACACTTCACAAAAGTCTGGCAGAAAGACAAGTTATCTACCCCAAATGCGGCCAAACTCTATTTGTGTGAAGATGGCCGTTCATTTTTTGTTCCCACACATATAATTTCATTTTCTTGGCCTGGCCACCTTCCTGTCTGTTGCCTCAGCTGTGGTGACAGTCTCTTAATAAAACTGTGTAAACTCATTTCTCATTTTTGGTTTTTCAGTCCTTTCTCCTCCTAGGAATCAAAGTACTGCCTTAGATGACTTTGTTGGAAGGCACTGCAGACAGACTTGCTTCATAAATGATGATGAAGACACACAGAACTTTGAAACCCAACAGTCCTGAGTCTGAACTCCTGCTCTGCCCCCTACTTGCAAGCTGACTGACTTCTCAGCCTCTGTTGACCCGTCTGCAAAACGGGGTTTATAATGATCTCCAACTCTTAGGTTTGACCTTGAGGAATAAGTCAGATAACATATGTGCCACACCTGCTACACGTAAACATTTCCCAAGTCATACCACAGTTATTTTTATTAGTCAAGTTCGACACAGAAAATTTGGGTGGGTATTCTTGAGGAACACTGTACTGAAATGCCTCATTCCAAGTATTCAGCAAGTGAATAAATGTTGCCTCCCTAGGAACACCATATTTTTTTCCTCAAGAACATTTAGGTGCTTTCTGACTGTTATTAAATTAAAATGTTTATCCCTGAGGAGAGAAAACAATCAACTCCCACACCAATTCTATTTATGAAACAAAATGCTTTGGTTTTTCCTAGACTCAAATCCTCCTTTACGTACAGTCTCTTTGAAATAGCAGGGCGTTTAGAACAATTTTCACACAGTGCACACATATGTGCACGTGTGTGTGTACGCAGTGATGTGTTTGTTCCAGGGCTAAGTTGATATTTGGGGGTTGTCTTGAGAGCTATCTTTCACCTGCTCTCGGAGAGGAGCCAAGAGCACGGTGGGGACGGCTCTTGGCAGCCCGAGAGCTTCTGAGCCCTTGTGGTGTGGGTGCTTCATGCTACGTGGATGTGGAGAGGTGAGAGGCTCAACAAAAGGCACGTGGGACCAAAATTTGCAAAGACATTTGTTATCTTTCCTAGGAAAAGTCAGCCACAGTCAGACATCTGTCTCCTAAGATTCAGATGGACACACATGCTTCTATGCAGCTATGTCCGCATCTGTGTACCTCCTATGCCCACTGCACACGTTAGGCTGTCAGTCAAGAGGATGTCAGTCCTGGGAACCAAGTGTCTTTCCGTGTTTCTGTTGATGTAACCCACACTTTAGAGTTAAGCTTAATGGAAAGATCATTTACTTGGAATCAGGAGTCATGAACTCGATTCTACTTCTCTTTCAAAACTGACATCAGAATGTTCCTCTCTGGGAATGGTTTTTATGCCGAACCTCGTACACAGTCTCTATCAGGGTTGGGTCACTTCCCAATACAATTGCATATTGTGATGGACCTACTGCATGAGACCTGCTCTTACAGCCTTGTTATTTTCTGCCTGCCCTTTAACAGAAGACACTCAGTTTTTTATCCGTGAATCCCCACTGCTAGTTTAGGTCGACGCTGTGGAAAGTGCTCAGGAGAAGCTTGGTGAGTGACTGGGGCACAAGGTCAGGGAAAGAAGAAAAGACAGCACCCAAGTTTAAGGCGCAGCTCTAATAGCGCTTCCCGGACAAGGCTCATCCCCGTTTGCCCGGGACTTCTCCAGCCTCAGCAATGAGAGTGCAGACACACCAGGACAGCCGGTCAGCTTATTTCTCAATGGGGAGCCTGGCGTGAGCTGCCTGATCTCTCTGTGCCGCGCCTCCTTCTCCTCCATCGTCAGTCGTCCTCTTCAGGGCTGCTGCTCAGTGCTCCCTCACGTAGCGGGGTGTCGACTTTGCCTGCCCAGTCTTCCGTGCTTTTCCCTCTGGAAACAGAGCCCCGTGGTTCTTCAGGGGACCATTTCTATACACCTGCTGTAACCAGACATGGAGCATGTTATCCCTTAAGTCCTACAACAAACGTAGAAGGAAGCACTCTCACTGTTGCCATTTAACAGATGAAGAAACAAAACCTTCCTGAGCTGAAGTAATAGTCACATGACACAGCCAGCAGTTCCTGAGTTGTAAATGGGGAGGAATTATAGAATAATAAACATGTATTCTTTTATTTATGCATTAAGTAAATGTTCGTAAGCATCTGCTCTGTGTCAGAAACAGAATGTGCTGAAAATGCTAAGGTGGACAAGATAGTCACAGGGATTTGCATTCTGATGGGGTGACATAATACCCAAGAAACCACAGGAATATCATTTCTGGCAGCTGTAAGAGCCAGGGGGACCATGAAGGGAGGGTCCGCGCCTGGAGAGGGTTGAACACTTACATAAAGACGCCAGGATGGCCTCTCCGAGGAGGTGACATTTGAATGAGACCTGAGTGATGAGAGGAAGGAGACCGAAGTGGGGTGGGGGAGGGACGCGTGTTCTTGGCAGGTGGCTGGGATACCTGCCTGCAGTGTGTCTCACTTAGATGAAATGAGAGCTCATATAGGACAGCCCTTGGTAAATTACAAAGGGTGTGCAAGCATTCATTTCAATCAGTCTTCATTTTGACTCAGATGACCGTGACCCACAATCCCTAAAAGGCTTCCCAGGGGTGAAGGTCTTTTTTTTTTTTTTGAGATCTTCCAACAATACCTCTCTTTTTTTGTGGCATTTCTTTTCTGAAAGCCAGTTTCCTCATCTGTAGAGAATGCACATAACGCATTTCACACAGTGCCTGCATATAATGCGCGCTCAGTAAATAACTCTTCACCATTGTATTTAATTTCAGGACTGTATTAGAAGGACTCCTGTGGGGAAATGTTCTTTTTTCCTTTAATATTTGTTTCTCTTGATAGGTATATCTGTTAAGATTCTTTGGCTGCTAATAAAAGTCTATTCTGGCTACATTTATCCCCCAAAAGACAGAAAGAGAGAGAAAGAACTTATTGGAAGAGTATGCAACAGGCCACAAACTCAAAGGAAAGCTTAAAAATAGGTCTCAGAAAGTATAGGAACCAGGGCTGCTTCATGAACCTGCAGAGACAAAACTGATGAACAGGGGCAAGATAAACTATTTCGAGATTCAAATTGCAAGGATATTTCAACCGTTCAGTTTAACCTGGGTCACCTGCCCATCCATTGGCCAAGAGGTGGTGGGACGTTTGGTTGACAGTCCCTCTAACCCTGTAATCAAAGGTGGAGGAACAGTGCTCCAAAGGCAGGGCCACAGTGAAGCATCTGAGCAGACAAAAAGGCATGATGACCACCAGCACGGGGAGGTTTGACTCTCATAAAGGGATGTGAACTGTTACCGCTGAGGAGCAAACTGTCCGTCTGTCTGTCTGTTTGAAGCTGTAAATATGATACAAGGGCAGAAAATGAGAAAATACAGGATAAACTGGGTTTTAGCATCCTCTACAGAAGTAGCACTGTGTAACCAGTAGAAGCACAACCTCTGGCGTGTGAGCCCCTGCTCTCCTGCTCACCAGCAGGATGCGTCTGGACAAGTGATCTCTCCAAATCCATTCCCAGGGCCTCATCTATTAACAGAACCTCACAAAACTGTTATTAGAATTAAATGAGTTAATACACATAGGCATCTGAGGAGAGTATCCAACATGCATTCAGTGATTAATAAAATTTAGTTATTCTTACAATAGTGGGCATTATTCAGTTCTACATATTATACAGTAGATAGGCTCTTGTGCTTTTCAGATTCAAAAGTGGTTTTAAAGATTACTGATGTGCAGAAATCTGAATTTTCTCAGCCACCAATTGGTACCTTGTCTTCAGTGTGGTTTTCTTGTTTTCTAATATTTACTGAGCTTAAACTTCTGCTTCTTTATAAAAAGGACCATGCGTGTGTGCATGCTAAGTCACTTCAGTTGTGTGCGACTCTGTGTGACCCTATGGACTGTAGCCATACAGTCTTCTCTGTCCATAGGCGTCTCCAGGACAGAATACTGAAGAGGGTTGCCATGCCCTCACCCAGGGGAGCTTCCCAACCCAGGGATCAAACCTGGGTCCCTTATGACGCCTGCACTAGCAGCCAGGGGATCTTCCCAACCCAGGGATCAAACCTGGGTCCCTTATGACGCCTGCACTAGCAGCCAGGGGATCTTCCCAACCCAGGGATCAAACCTGGGTCCCTTATGACGCCTGCACTAGCAGCCAGGGGATCTTCCCAACCCAGGGATCAAACCTGGGTCCCTTATGACGCCTGCACTAGCAGCCAGGGGATCTTCCCAACCCAGGGATCAAACCTGGGTCCCTTATGACACCTGCATTAGCAGCCAGGGGATCTTCCCAACCCATGGATCAAACCTTGGTCCCTTATGACACCTGCACTAGCAGCCAGGTTCTTTAACACTAGTGCCACTGGGGAAGCCCAAAAAGGACCATAAGAAAAGTGAAATCTCTAGAAGAGCCGTATAAGGTGGTTTGGAGTTAGGATGTCTTCAGGAAGCAGAGCTCTTGATGAAAGTGATACCTAGGAGGAAGTCAGGAGCATGCACATCCACTTGCAATTTTAAGAGTCACTGTCAATACTCAGTTGCATATGATCTGGTCTGCTTAATAAAGGTAATCATGTAGTACATTTAGGAAGAGCAAGACCACCAACAAACACAGAACGTGGAGAAAGGAAAAGATAAGGAAGGAAAAACCCTCTCCTCCCTTTCAATATTTTGAGTTTTCACATCTTTCATGCCAATAATTAACTTAAATTGCAGCTTTTAAAAAATTTCCTTTCAGTAGCTTTTCCAAACCAAATGGAGCCTTGTGCTAATTTGACCTCCTATTCAGAAGCAGAGCAGTGGACGGAGATGAGACCGCCAGGATTCTAGGAGCGGAAATACGCATCCTTCCATTTGGAATCCTTCATGGGGCCAAATGTGAATTCAACTTGGGACTCTTTCAAGGCCAGTCAGGAAATGAAGAGAGTCTGCAAAAAGTCACAGTGTCTTTACTTCGGGAATACAGAAAGAATGGGGCTCAGTGTTGTTGGAGATCCTTCTCTCCTTCATCTCTGTTTGTCTGCATTTACTTTTTACATGCCAGTGGTCAAAGTGAATAATGATATATTTTTGTTGTTCTCTAAGAGAAGCCCTTGAAAGCCATTCTGAGACTGGGGTCCAGAAATCTAATCTTTGCTTGATTCTGTGTTTAGTGGGGATTCAAATCCCAACTTAATTTAATCTTTTGACTTATCCTGCAGGTACTGCCTGATTATATTCCATTGCCACCAGTAATAGGATTGCAGGGACAGAATCTTGCTATTAGCACTTTGAGAAACAAAAGCAGAACAAAAACTGTCACTGGTATTAGTCAATGAGACCTGCCGTAAATGAATGACTGCCTCAGCCAGCATTTTCCCCACTGCCTCGTTTTAATAAGCTATCACAGGGATACATATAAAAAGTTGCAGATTCCATTGATCTCCAGAAAACCTCCAATTTCAACTAAAATGCAGAACCTGAAATCCTTTGGCAATAGATATGTTAAAACAACCTCCAGTGGCAGACAGGTTCGGGTAGTGATTTGTTAGTGATTCCCATGATCTGCTCACATGGTCATTCTTCTTAGGGTTTTATGGTAGCTGATAATTTTTAATCAGCATAGAAATAATATATAGCCTAGTGAAAAGGGAAAGGCTCCCACCTCTGTAATTAGGCTGCCTGGGTTACAATCTCCTTGCTGGATGGGTGACCTGACAGGAGCTTATAACCTCTCTCTGGCTCAGCTTTCTCATCCAGGAAATGGGACAGTAACAACATTACCTATCTCATTGGATTTTTGCAGTATTATCTGAAATACCACAGAGAAAGCCCTTAGAAAATCTGTTATCAGATACCAGTTATATAAGAAATGTCCTCTACTCTTTCTATTAAGAAAATACAGAAAAGAGGTAGGAAAAGAGAACACTCCCTGTCAAAGAGCCATAATCTATCATCTGTGCTCTTCCTTTTTCTGAGATTCTCTAGCTTTACAGACTAGGAGGAAAGTGGAGCAAATTCTATGGGGAAAAGGGTAGACAGTAAAATCCAATTGACAAGTAAACACATAAAAAGATTCTCAGACTTAATGGCAATCATTAAAACAAAGGAATATCAGATTTTCACCTAGAATGTGAACAGAGATGAAAACTATTTTAATACTCAGTGCTGTTGAAGATGGTAAAATGATGTATGTAAACATGAGGAGTTTTCCTTGCAAGCAATGACCTATTTAGGCTGATTTTAGCAAGAAGGTAATTTGTTACAATGTTATTGAGGCACACAGCATTTCTGGGAAAGCTGGAAAATTAAATCCAGAGTTAGAAGCCATTTGCATGGCCTCGGACGACAAAGACAATTTGTCCAGCATGAGGTGCTGCCCACGGCCAGCCAGTGTCACATGAACTTGACTGCTGCCTCGGACCCTGCCACTTGCTGCCCTAGGAACCTGATCTGGAGCTCAGAACCCCACAGCTGCCAGGGGGATGTCCCTGTAGCCCCCCGCTTCTTTGCACCACCAACTCCCTTCTAAATTCTGGGCATCTCATTGGAAGAACCTAGAAGGCATCTCCACTTCAGGGCAGCATGCAGAAGTGAGCGTGTGACTTTTTAGCAGCTATTGAGGCGGGGACAGCCTCTACTTCAAAACTAAGGGGGTTTCTTAAACATAGAAAAGGATTTTTGGCATATAGGCGGAGAAAGAACAAAGCATATAGACACCACCAAAGGACAGCATCTTGTATTACCTGTGAGAGTATGAAGTAGCTTATTCTTTATCTGAAAGCAATTTCACAATAGGCTTAAAGTCATTCATATCCTTTGACTTTATAACCTAATTTTTGGTAGTTTATCCAAAGGAAGTTATCAGAGAAGCTTCCTTAATACTCATTAACCAAAGACACATATTGATCCAAAAAAAAGGATAATTTGTTACAATGTTACAAATCTTAACTTTTTAACAATTAAAAGATGATTTAACAAAGGCATAGTGTTTTAAACATTATCTGAATTATGTTGTTAAGGGAAAAAGTGGGGCCGACAAAAGCTTACATTTATCATGAAGTCGGGAGCTAGACGCTGTCCTAAGAGCTATATGTCAACTGTCTCACCGAAGCGTCACAACAGTTCCATGAACCACAGAAGTACAGTGCTGTTTTCAAAGGGAATTTAAGCAAAGTGCCCCAAGGGGAGAGGGAGAGGAGAAGGAAAAGAGGAACTAGAAGGCTCCGAATGGAAGCCTAGAATTTGTCAACACGGTAGGAAGGTCTCTCTTACTGTGTTTGAGAACATTCCGCAAGCACACCTTTGTTTCAGCAGCAGAAAGCAGAATTGCTATCTGCTGCTGTGAAATGCTGATATTTCTGATCTCCTTTTAGAAACAGGACTCTTCCTTCCTTCCTAAATGCTAAACAGATAATGCTCATTTCAATCCTGAATCTCACTCCTCACCCTCTATAAAGAGTTACTATTGTCTGCTCGTTTTGAAAAGCACGTTTTTATTTTAGAATAGTTGTTAACTTACAGAAAAACTGCAGAGACAGTACAGAGTGTTCTCATTTACCCCAAAGTCAGTCTCACATCTTCCCTTGGTGCGGTGCATTTGTCATAATTAATGAACCAACTGAAACCACTATTGTTAAGTCCAGTTGATACTTTTTCTCAGTTTTCCCTAATTTTCCCCTGTTGTCCATTTTCTGTCCTAGGACTCAATCCAAAATACCACATTACACTTAGTCATCATGTCGCCTTGGGCTCCTCTTGGTTGTGAGAATTACTCAGATGTCCTGATTTTTTAATGACCTTGACAGTTTTAAGGAGGACTGGCCAGATATTTTGTAGAATGTTCCCCAACTGAGATTCAGCTGATGTTTTTCTCATGAATAGACTGCAGTCATGAATTTCAGGAAGGGACCTCAAAGAAGTAAAGTGCCATTTTCATCACATCGTATCAAGGGTCCATACTATCCACACATTTCATCACTGTTAGTATTACCCTGGGTCACCTGGCTGAGATGTTTCCACTATAAAGTTTTACTTTCTTCCCCCTTTTCACACTATAATCTTTGGAAGGATGTTACTATATACACCCTACAACCAAAGGAATTAAGCTCCACCTCTTCAAGGGCAGAATATCTATAAAAAGCATTTATAATTCTTTCACATAGAATATTTGTCTATTCTCCCTATATATTTGTTTATTCCTTTTATATCAATGGGGACTCCTGGATATTTATTTTATAATTTGGGCTAATTGTGTATTTTATTTATTCATATCATTTGATCTTAAACAACAATAATGACAATGAGTAAACCCATTCTCCAACTCCAACCCAAGACACCTAAAGACCATTAAGAGTCACTTTAGTTCAGTTCAGTCACTCAGTTGTGTCTGACCATTTGCGACCCCATGGACTGCAGCACTCGAGGCCTCCCTGTCCATCACCAACTTCTGGAGTTTACTCATACTTATGTCCATTGAGTCGGTGATGCCATCCAACCATCTCATCCTCCATTGTCCCCTTCTCCTCCCGCCTTCAATCTTTCCCAGCATCAGGGTCTTTTCAAATGAGTCAGTTCTGGTGGCCAAAGTATTGGAGTTTCAGCTTCAGCATCAGTCCTTCCAATGAATATTCAGGACTGATTTCTCTAGGATGGACTGGCTGGATCTCCTTGCAGTCCAAGGGACTCTCAAGAGTCTTCTCCAACACCACAGTTCAAAAGCATTAATTCTTCGGTGCTCAGCTTTCTTTATAGTCCAACTCTCACATCCATACATGACTACTGGAGAAACCATAGCTTTGACTAGATGACCTTTGCTGACAAAGTAATGTCTCTGCTTTTTAATATGCTGTCTAGATTGGTCATACATTTTCTTCCAAGGAGCAAGCGTCTTTTAATTTCATGGCTGCAGTCACCATCTACAGTGATTTTGGAGCCCCCCAGAATAAAGTCTGACACTGTTTCCCACTGTTTTCCCATCTATTTGCCATGAAGTGATGGGACCAGATGCCATGATCTTAGTTTTCTGAATGTTGAGCTTTAAACCAACTTTTCCACTCTCCTCTTTCACTTTCATCAAGAGGCTCTTTAGCTCTTCTTCACTTTCTGCCATAAGGGTGGTGTCATCTGTGTATCTGAGGTTATTGATATTTCTCCTGGAAATCTTGATTCCAGCTGGTGCTTCATCCAGCCCAGTATTTCTCATGATGTCCTCTGTGTATAAGTTAAATAAGCAGGGTGACAATATACAGCCTTGTCACAGTCCTTTCCCAATTTGGAACCAGTCTATTGTTCCATGTCCAGTTCTAACTGTTGCTTCTTGACCTGCACACAGACTTCTCAGGAGGCAGGTCAGGTGGTCTGGTATTCCCATCACTTTGAGAATCTTCCACAGTTTGTTGTGATCTACACAGTCAAAGGCTTTGACATAATCAATCAAGCAGAAGTAGATGTTTTTCTGGAACTCTCCTGCTTTTTTTGATGATACAATGGATATTTGCAATTTGCTGCCTTTTCTAAATCCAGCTTGAACATCTGGAAGTTCATGGTTCACGTACTGTTGAAGCCTGGCTTGGAGAATTTTGAGCATTACTTTGTTAGTGTGTGAGATGAAGAGATGAAGGCAATTGTGTGGTAGTTTGAACATTCTTTGGCATGGCCTTTCTTTGGGATTGGAATGAAAACTGACCTTTTCCAGTCCCGTGGCCACTGCTGAGTCTTCCAAATTTGCTGGCATACTGAGTGCAGCACTTTCACAGCATCATCTTTTAGGACTTGAAATAGCTCAGCTGGAATTCCATCACCTCCACTAGCTTTGTTCATAGTGATGCTTCCTAAGGCCCACTTGACTTCACATTCCAGGATGTCTGGCTCTAGGTGAGTGTGAGTGATCACACCTTCGTGATTATCTGTGTCATGAAGACCTTTTTTGTATAGTTCTTCTGTGTATTCTTGCCACCTCGTCTTAACATCTTCTGCTTCTCTTAGGTCCATACCATTTCTGTCTGTTATTGTGCCCATCTTTGCATGAAATGTTCCCTTGGTATCTCAAATTTTCTTGAAGAGCTCTCTAGTCTTTCCCATTCTATACTTTTCCTCTATTTCTTTACACTGATCACTGAGGAAGGCTTTCTTATCTCTCCTTGCTATTCTCCGGAACCCTGCATTCAGATGGATGCATCTTTCCTTTTCTCCTTTGCCTTTCACTTCTCATCTTTTCTCAGCTATTTGTAAGGCATCCTCTGACAACCATTTTGTCTTTTTGCATTTCTTTTTCTTCTGGATGGTTTTGATCACCACTTCTTATAAAATGTTATGAACCTCTGTCCACAGTTCTTCAGGCACTCTGTCTATCAGATCCAATCCCTGAATCTATTTGTCACTTCCACTGTATAATCATAAGGGATTTGATTTAGGTCATATCTGAGTGGTCTAGTGGTTTTCCCTACTTTCTTCAAGTCTGAATTTGACAATAAGGAGTTCATGATCTGAGCCACAGTCAGCTCCCGGTCTTGTTTTTGCTGACTGCATAGAGCTTCTCCATCTTGGGCTGCAAAGAATATCATCAATCTGATGTGGTGATGTCCATATGTAGAGTCTTCTCTTGCGTTGTTGGAAGAGGGTGTTTGCTATGACCAGTGCGTTCTCTTGGCAAAACTCTATTAGCCTTTGCCCTGCTTCATTCTGTACTCCAAGGCCAAATTTGCCTGTTACTCCAGGTGTTTCTTGACTTCCTATTTGTCATTCCAATCCCCTATGATGAAAAGGACATCTTTTTTTGGTGTCAGTTCTAGAAGGTCTTGTAGATATTCATAGAACCATTCAACTTCAGCTTCTTCAGCATTAGTGGTCAGGGCACAGACTTGGATTACTGTGATATTAAATGGTTTGCCTTGGAAATGAACAGAGATCATTCTGTCATTTTTGAGACTGCACCCAAGTACTGCATTTCGGATTCCTTTGTTGACTATGAGGGCTACTCCATTTCTTCCAAGGGATTCTTGCCCACAATAGTAGATATAATGGTCATCTGAATTAAATTCACCCACTCTGGTCCATTTTAGTTCACTGATTCCTAAGATGTCGATGTTCACCCTTGCCAACTACTGTTTGACCACTTCCAATTTACCTTGACTCACGGACCTAACATTTCAGGTTCCTATGTGGTATTGTTCTTTATAGCATCGGACTTGACTTCCATCACCAGTCACATCCGCAACCAGGCACTGTCTTGCTTGGCTCAGCCTCTTTACTTCCATCACCAGTCACATCCGCAACTGGGCACTGTCTTGCTTGGCTCAGCCTCGTCCTTCTTTCTGGGGCTACTTCTCCACTCCTCTCCTGTAGCATCTGGGCCCCCTCAACCTGAGGAGTTCATCCTTCAGTGTCATATCTTTCTCCCTTCTCATCCAAGTAATGGAAAAAAGATTTTAATGCATGAACTCTTTCATATTTCTTCTTCATTTCCACACTTACACACCAGTTTCCACCACTACTCTCTTTTACTCTGCCTCCTATAGTGCAAAGCCAGTTTCCTTATCTCCATTCTTGATGTTCTTCCAATTGTCCTAAAGACTAAGTCCATTAATTGCCCAGTGTTTCTTCGTTTCTTTTTAGTCTCTGTTTGCAAACACATCCATCTTCATCATTGTTATCACTGCTAACATTTTTTGAATACTTAAGTATGTGCCAGATATTGTAATGTGTCTCATTTCATCCTAACATCAACCACTGAATGTAAATAGTATCATTAACCCCATTTTTACAAAACAGGAAATAGGCTCTTCAAGAGAGAAAAACTTGACCAAGATCTTGTTGCTAGAAAATAGCAAAGCCAGGATGGGCATTACAGCAAGGTGCTGCAGAAAATCTCCAACCATGCCATAAACATACTAACTCCTGTCTCTCCTTCAAAAACTCAGTGGTAAAGTAAAATTAAAAATAACCATATTAAATCCTCAATCCCCTGCAGAGGGAATGGTGTTGGAGCCAGCAAAAAAAACAAACGAACCTTACAAACAAAAATGTGGATTATCCAAAGTCTCTAGGCAGTAATTTTTAAGCCAAGTGAGCTGGGAGAAAACAGTATGCTAAACACACACACAATGACACATGCCCCAACAAAAGACATCCTCAGGGGTAGGGAGTGTGAAAGGTCACCAGAGGGAAGAAATATATCTTGGGTCCCCAGGATGAAAATTAAGAAAACAGGGCTTTGATTGTCCTCAAATTCTTTTGATTTCTCTTTTCTTTCTTTCTTTTAATGGACAAAAGAAGCCTTCTAACCGGCAAGGTAAATAGTTCATGGGTTATTTATTTTATCTCTATTCCTGGTTAAATTGAGTTCAAAATAATTAGATAACCCTGGAAAAGCTATGGATGGTACTGCTAATTCCACCTAATGATTTTCCCGCGTTGCTGCCCAGTGAAAGGGGTTATCTGTTTAAACAAGCTTCAAACTATTAATAGAGTGAAATTACAGCTTCAGCAGCTCACCCCAGGTAACGCGGCTCGGGTAGGGTATTAAGACTCAGGATTGGGGGCCAAGCTGTTCGCTTCCCCACATGACCTTTCTTCCTCACTCATAGTTGACTGTTCCACACCAGATGTAACAGCTAACTTGCTCCCGACACCTTACACTATTTGTGGCCTTAATTGAGGGACCTAAACAAACAAATTAATCACCCTGGCCCATAAAAATGACAGAATTCATATGGTAGCATTCTTCATTCTCTCCAATTTGTTTTCCTGAAATCCCCGCAGCGATTTATTTGCTGAATATGCGAGTTTTTTCCCCCTTATGAAAATTACAAATTGTTGTCAAGGTTAACGAGTTAATATTCTCATTCAATATTTATTTTATGGGGAGACGGAGGGAAGCGGATGGCTCCTGTACTTCTTTCCACTGCAAAGTCTGGTTTCTTAATCAAAATGACAAGGACACTGTCCTTTGTATGATACTCGGAATCATTGAGACTAAAAAATGAGCTTTATTAATCAACAGACTCTGATTAATTATTATAAAGTGCGGCGCCCACATTTCTGTACATTTTAATAATTCCTGCAGAAGGCTAACAATGTCCCTGGAGATCTGGAGTCTTTGGGATTTGAATTTTTCTAAGCAATGTCACAATAAATAGTCAAGAATAGCAGAGTTCTTTCTCTAATCCACTTCGCTTCAAACTGGCAAACCAGGGAAAACCTTCTTTTTCCTATTCCCCATCTATAATTCATCATTTGCATACAAAGTAAGGAGCTGAGAACCAGCAGTTTCATCAGTTTTCAAAATGCCAAGGGACAACAAGGGTGATTTATTCTAGGTCACATGATCTAGTCCACACAATCAGAATATTTCTATGGAAAACAGCCTGACGTGATTTTGTGATAAGAGTGACCACACAAAAGGTCAATGGGACAAGGGTCAGGGTCTGGGATCTCCCCGTGAGTCACACTCCCTGATCTCCTTCCCAGACCTGCCTGACACAAGTCCCTGTCAACAACAAGATATTTTCCATTCTAAGGGCTATAGGCGCACACACATTTTTAAGGATTCTGAACCATCCATTTAATACATCACCAGAGAATTGTCTAGAAATGTGGAGATATTCTCTGTCTTGACCGAGGTCACATGAGGGTATACACTAAACAACGCTCATGGGATTGTACACTTAAGATCTTTGCATTCCACTGTATGTCAGTTTGACATCGATTTATATTTTGGAAAGGGAGCTTCTGGACATAAGAAGGGAATGTACATGGCACTGTATATATGTCTATATATAAGTCCGTATGTTTATATGTCTGTGTACATTTATAAAGTTACATGTATAGATATGTGTGTGTGTGTGTGTATAATGCCTATGACCAGCTACATTCTCCTATTTCTTGTTCTTTGTTCTCAAAAATAGATCTGAAGTGCACACGTATGTATATTTACAAAAGAAGCAACAGCAACTTCCAGGCCTGAAAATCTCTTAGGGCTTAAATGATTCTTCTCTCAAACATTTTACAAGGTGACTATGGGGCCGGCAGACCCTCCCGGCCTCTGCTTTTTGATGCATTGGAAGAGGGGTTCTCTATCTTCTCCTGTGAGAATGATGAGGCCGCCCCAAGGGGCTGATCACTAGGCCACCACAAGAACATCTTTGCAGCAATGATCAATCACGGCGCTTCTACACATGGGCGTACTACAGTCTGTTGTGAAGTGGGTTGCAAGCTAATCGTTGCCAATCATAAGGTACTAAAATGTGTAATGATCTAAAATATAGTAATGAATTAGGTTAGTCACAAGCTTACAGCTGCCTACATAGGACCTGAGCTACCACAGTGATGGTGGGCATAAGCCCACATCAGCATGGTGGGATTATGGGATTCTCTAATTCTGATGCTTCACTTTACCCAGAAGGAAAATTTTATCTTTGGTTTGGGTCTGAGACAATTCTATGAAATTTTCCTTCAAACAAGAAAGGTTTGGGGACTTCTCTGGTGGTTCAGTGGATGGGAGTCCTCCTGCCAATGCAGGGGACACAGGCTCAGTCCCTGGTCTGGGAAGATCCTACATGCGGTGGAGCGACTGAGCCCCAGGGCCGCGGCTCCCGCGTCTGCAGTTGAGAGCCTGTGCTCTGCAGCAAGAGGAGCCGCCCCAGTGAGAATGCCGAGCACAGCAATGAGGAGCAGCCCCGATCACTGCAACCAGAGGAAGCCCACGCACAGCAACAAGGATCCAGAGCAGCCCCCAAATCAATCAATCAATAAAATTATTAAAAAAAGGAAGGTTTGGGAGTAGTGGAGTGTTCTTGTACAACCCAGGGTAGATGTGGTACCAAGAGACAAAAGTAAATAAATAAAAAGCCATACTGTGGTCAGAACAAGGTATAAGCTGCCAGGCTAACAACCGAGGGCCAGACGGTAGCAAAGAGAAATGAGGACACACGAACAGAGAATGAGAACAAAGACCAGACACCCCATCACATAACCACACCAAATTCCTATGCAGTTTTATGGAACTTAGAAACAATCCTAAACGAGAGGAGAACCCTGGATTGAAACGGTCATTTTCATCACTTCACCTGATAGGGACTTGAATCAGTTATAAATTAGGTCCCAAAGTATAAAACAGAAAGTCACAACAACAGTGACCTAATGAGATAAAGAAGTATTTATCCCTCGCACAAGCAATGTCTGTTGGTAGGCATTCTGGGACTGGTATGGTGGATTCAGTATATCCCCAGGAGCTCAGACTCCTTTATTCTGTTTTTCCATTCTTAGAAGAGGTTTCCAAATTCAACTTCTTTGGGAGTCCAGTATAACTGCTAGAGCTCCAGCCATCACATCATCATTCCAGAGAGAGAAAAAGAAGAAGAGGATGAGGAGAAAGGCAAAGAACAGTTAGATATCCCATTTTTAGCTTCCACACAGCAACTTTCACTTTCATCTCATTGACCAGAATGTGTTACATGACCGCTGCTGCCTTCAAATGTGACTGTGGAATGTTGCTTTTCAGCTGGGCTCACTATCACCCTGAATAAAACTGGATATTTGGCACAAAGGAAGAAAGGAAGTAATAGATATTAGGAAGCAGTTGTCAACCTCCAATCAGCAGTTCCACCACAAGGCTCAACAGTAGAAATTAAGCTGACTTGGAGAACACCAGAGATTCCATGTTTCTTACAAATTTGAGTTGTTGGCCTGACATCTGTACTAGCCTCATCATGGATAATGTCTTCCACGAACAGGAGAGAAGTGAATACAGTCATAAGAGCACATGGATTTAGGAATAGCCCACAGTCCCTCTTTTCCAATAGCCCCAAGTTTTGCAACGTGTCATTTGGCACTTATGGATTACTTTCAAGGTTTATTTCTTAATAAAATTCTTCTGAGATTTCATCAAAGTCTAAATGAACCACTGGAAGTCCTCTAAGTGACTTCACCACCCAAACTAGACGTCACCATGAACAACAGGGTCAAGAAACCTGGCCTGTGTGCTCCAGAGAAACACAGAAGAGGGGGAGATGCGATCCCAGAGTTTCTGGGAGGCAGTCCCTCTTGCCTGCTTAGGGCAGGAGTTTCTATCATTAACACATCTACAGTAGAGTCCTCATAAAACATATGCCAGGGCTTCCCTGGTAGCTCAGTGGTAAAGAATCTGCCTGCTGATGCAGGAGACATAGGTTCAATCCCTGGTCCAGGAAGATCCCACATGCCGCGGAGCGACTAAGTCCGTGTGCCGTGATGTTGAGCCTGTGCCCTAGAGCCCAGGAACCCCAGCTCCTGAAACCTGTGCGCCCAGAGCCTGCGCTCCACAACTAGAGAAGCCACGCAGCAACAAAGACCCCATACAGCCAAAATAAATCAATAAAAATTAACATAAAATTAAAAAAACACAACACGTCAAAAGCCTTTATGAGGCTCAAGCCTCGTGGGGTCGGGAGACAGGCAGGTGCTCAGGTCAGAGTTGTGTGCCTTTTCCTGCACCCTTTGGCTCTAGAGGTTCAATAAGCACATCTCAGGGTTCTGGAATCCCAGGTCTCCTTACCATGCTTACATTTTATCCTGTAAAAGTACAAGTTTGAATCACAGATAACAAGTAAATGAGATTATGATGTTAGCTTTCTCCAGAGATAACAGCAGTCCAGGTCATAAAACCACCATATGGCAGATTTGGCAGTCTTTACCGAGCGCCGTGGATTAATTATCACATAGACAGACTCCGGTCCCCATTTGCAAGTGCCTCAGGCCCTCTGTGGCAGGATTGGCAGCCCGGTGAAGGCGAGGGTTTGTATTATGTTTGGCAGGGACACGGCGTGACCTTACTGTGGCCAGTTCTGTCATCTCTTAACATTTCGCTCATGATTAAGTTTATCATTTCAAATAAACATGAAATGTCAGGTCTCTGGGTCTACTTAACATGGAGAGCCAAAATAGACCTCTCTGATTTAAAGGGGTCCAGGCCAAGGGAACGGTCTGATTAGCTCTCCCAACTGACTTTTATTAGAGCCATCAGATAATAGAGTGAGGGCAAAATCACTGTCCAACTGGCTGATTGCCACCAACCAGACCCACAGGGTATCCACCGTGCTTCCCTTGACATCTCCGGGTTGCTAACTCAAAGCAGTGGTCACTGAGTTGATCCTCCTGAAATTCCACCTCTCAGCCTGGCACCTACAGGACCTGAGTCAATCCTGTTCATGTTTATTCTGGTTCTCCATCAGTTGAGGATGCCTGTGCCTCCTGGATTTTCCTTCTGTTCCAATTCTCACGGATAAGGACAGATCAGAGGGCTTATCAAGCTTCTGCCCATCCAGGGCTTCAGTCACTGTTCCCTCCTCTCAGTGGAGGCCTTGCTACCATTTGACAGGGGAAGCAGTGTTGGATGGTTTGCTTCTCAAGCATTTCTTCACTCAGCTGGACACCACCAAGTGGGAAAGATGAGGGTTTCTGTGTCAGCTTGGCTCTAAAGAGGCTGTAGAGGTGTAGCTGGCAGAAGTTTGTAGTCAAGGAGCTGGACATTTCCATTGGCTCTGATTTTGTCCTGATCTCTGTGGACACCACCAAGTGGGAAAGATGAGGGTTTCTGTGTCAGCTTGGCTCTAAAGAGGCTGTAGAGGTGTAGCTGGCAGAAGTTTGTAGTCAAGGAGCTGGACATTTCCATTGGCTCTGATTTTGTCCTGATCTCTGTGGACACCACCAAGTGGGAAAGATGAGGGTTTCTGTGTCAGCTTGGCTCTAAAGAGGCTGTAGAGGTGTAGCTGGCAGAAGTTTGTAGTCAAGGAGCTGGACATTTCCATTGGCTCTGATTTTGTCCTGATCTCTGATTTGTTTTATGATTAGGCTATGTCTAATCATAACAGTTAGTGTCACGATAACTAAAGAATCCAAGTGACCATTTTTTTTTTTAACCTGGAGCAGAAGTTAAAGTTTCAGACTGCTCTGAGCTCATCCGTTTATTTACTCTATAAACGTTAAAATGCCTGCTCTGGCCCTTAGCCCCTCATGAGATGATCGTAGAGATTACCCCTGGCTTTGCCTACAGTCAAATGGGCCTTCTCTGCGTGTTTCAGATGAGCCAAGGCCCCTCCCTCACACTCTGCCATGCATCCTGACTCACTGTCCCGCACCTTATCTGACCATCACTTGCCTACTTAACTTGTACTCGTTTCCACATCTCTACTCAAGTGTCCCTTTGTCAGAAAAGAAACTGGGAAATGCCATGGAACCCCTTAACAACTAGCTGCTGCTGCTGCTGCTAAGTCGCTTTAGTTGTGTCTGACTCTGTGCGACCCCATAGACGGCAGCCCACCAGGCTCCGCCGTCCCTGGGATTCTCCAGGCAAGAACACTGGAGTGGGTTGCCATTTCCTTCTCCAATGCATGAAAGTGAAAAGTGAAAGTGAAGTCGCTCAGTCATGTCTGACTCTTAGCGACCCCATGGACTTTGCCTACCAGGCTCCTCCATCCATGGGATTCTCCAGGCAAGAGTACTGGAGTGGGGGGCCATTGCCTTCTCCGTTAACAACTAGAAGAAGAAGCAAATAACAAAGAACTGTGATCACGGTTATAATTAATAAATTGTATGATGAATTTTTTAATACCCACCTTCCTTACTAGCAGGTATACTCCATGAAAGCTATGACTCTATTTTTATCAATGCTGATTCTCAGTGCCTGCCCCCTGTGTCTAACATGAAGGGGTGCCCAATAAATATTTGTTTATTGATAACTCGAGCACTTACTTGTGTTGCCCAGAGGGTTTGCTATTGAGGTGATGAAAGAAATGGTCTCAGAGGGGCTCACAGGTAAGGTGTGAAGGTAAGCAGAGGATGGCAATGCAGTGATACCTGTTATAACACAGTGCAGGTCTTACAGTGGGTAAAATGTTGATATTAAAATATGCAGGTTTTCAGTATCTTTGACCACATTTCTATAACCCCCACAAATGCTTTCAAGGAGATGGTAGATACAGAATAGAATTTTTTTTTAAAAGTCATTGAACTTGTAGAACAAATAATACAATGAAAGCCAAAGAGCTTTTGATTTTCAAGAACCAGGCTCTTTTTTTCAGGGGAAATAAAGAGGTTTTATCAGAATTCTAAATATCAATACTAGAACTTAGAAGGCTGGGTAAACACTATGTTTCATAAATAAATAGAAAAATAGGGACAGATACATGATGATGTAGTAGTTTTATTCCAACTTGAGCAAGAAACTAAAAAAAAAAAAAGCCAATTACAATGGTTCGGAGAAGAGTTTTAGACAACAGAAAAGCCATCCAAGAAGAAGCTCTTGTCTTTCTTCCTATGTGAAGAACATCCTTTGATGGGAGAAATGGGATGTGAGACAAATATGTAAGTAGATTCGGGGAAATTCTGCATCAAGAGGCCTTGTACCTCATCTCCTCTAGCATAGCAAAGTCAGCCTGGAAGCCTCTTGGAGAAGGCCCTCCCCCATTCAGCACAGTGGTGCAGCAACATGGTGCCAGAGAAACATGGTCTCAAAGAAATACGGCCTCCAAACAGTCTGTAAGCAAGGGCTAAGGGTCATCTCTAGATGCAGACTTCTGAGGACAGTGTCATAGGGTGTAGTATGGAGAATCCAGCCAAGAGTTCCTGAGCTTCCAGCTGCAGAGGGTACATGTTAAGCTACAGAGACTGGACAAAAACACAGGGATGCCAGACATGAGAAGGAGATTCCAGAACACCACCCCCAAACACCAGAGGGAAGAACATGTCTGCAGTGGAGGCCAGTGGGGCCAGAGGGTGGTATGACTCTAGAAGTTCCTTTCTAATGCCAGGGTGACTTTCTCATCATACTGCAATGCTCCAAAAATTATAGAGCCGAGAGCAAAAGGTGATGGGAGAGAATGTTGAATATTACTGAGATCTAATTTGGAAGTGATGGATGTGTTGAGATTTAGAGTTTTTAGCCATAAATAAGGGCCCTTGAGTTAAAATTTTATTTTAGTTGTAGGAAAATAAATCTACATTTCTGCAGCCCAGAGTTGACAACCATCAACATTTGAACCTGTTACAAGTTGCTGTAAAAGTTTAAAAAAGGAATAACTAGGTCTGTCCATGGATGAATAGAAAGAAGACACAAGTTGGGTCAAGAAGCATAAGTAAGGGCTTCCCAAGTGGCTCTGTGGTAAAGAATCTGCCTTCAATGCAGGAGATGTGGGTTCGATCCCTGGGTCAGGAAGATCCCCTGCAGAAGGAAATGGCAACCCCACTCCAGTCTTCTTGCCTGGGAAATCCCACAGACAGAGAAGCCTGGTGGGCTACAGTCCATGAGGTCACAAAAGAGTCAGACAGAACTTTGCCGCTACACAACCACAACAAGAAACCTAAGTAAGGGACCGCCCTGGCGGGCCAGCGGTTAAGGCTGCACCTGCTAACGCAGGGGGCTGGGATCCCACAAGCCTCGCAGCCAAAAAACCAAAACATAAAATACAAGCAATATGGTTGCAACAAAGTCAGTAAAGACTTTAAAAATGTGGTCTACATAAAAAACAATCTTCCAAAAATAGTAAAGTCTGCCAACCGACGGTGATGGGATGGGAACCCTAGGTGGAGGGAATAGCAGGAGAAAAGAAGGATGAAGGAGCCCAGCCAGATGAGCAACAGGAAAGGGAGGAGAGTGGTCAGAGCACAGGACTTCTGGAAAGAAGGAGGCCCCACTAAGGTATGTGGACTCAATCTGCAGCCTTTGAAAATGGAGAAAAAAGAAGTCAGAGTCTTCTGTAATGGGAGAGAAACCAGAGCGTTTTCTCTAAAGGATAGTATGGCTGCCTCTCTCAAGGTTTAAAAGCACATGGCCTTAACCAAGAAATTCTATTTTTAGGAATTTGAATCAGAAGTGTTTACTTGCCCATGTACACAAAGCTGTGTGTACTTAAAAGTTATTACTGCAGCACTGTTTAAAATGGGGAAAAAAGTAAATAGCCTAAATGTTAGTTTTAGGGGACTGATGTAGGAAAGGGTGAAATATTATATGGATGTTAAAAGGAGTGATATTCATTACTATTCCCTGAAATTGAAAGCTCTTCAAAGTATAATTAAATTCCAGCTTTATCCCTTTAATGACTTACGTCCTGGAGCAAACCTCTATGCCTGTTTCCTCACCTGTAAAACTGGGATGGTAAGAGGCACCTATCATGACGATGAAACGAGTACACACACATAAAGGGCTTACAGCGATCTCTACACACATTAAACACAATATTTATGCATGATTGTTATTATGCATCAAGATAGAAAAATGACATATAGGACAATATGTACTGTGTCATTCCATCTACACAAAAAATCTTACATGAAACTTAGGTGACAAATACAGAGAAAGGGGCCATTTTATCATTTTATTCCCATCTGTACTGTTTTTAATTTAAAACAAAGTGCTTACATTATTTGTAAAATGACCCCCTAAAAGCCAACAATAAAACCAATAATAAAGTTTGAAAGATTTATTTACTATATCACTTTGAGACTGACCTATATGAGTTCAACAAATAAAATAGTTGATGGAAAATCGCAGTGAATAATGCAGTATGCAGGCCATGATGCTGTGACAGGCTTGGAAATTCTCAGCCTCAAAGAAAATGACCACGGTTCTGTTTCTTAGATTGCCGCTTTTACGGTGAAAATGGTTTCCAATTACTATCATTAATGCTATTAAATAGTGTTAATAATAAATGTTGAATATTATTCTTATTATCATTTTTGGCTCCGTAACTTACTAGCATGCTGACCTTGGCGGGTTTTATAACTTCTTTTACCTCTTTTTCTTCATTTGAATGTGATAATTGTTCTTACATCAGGATAGAAGTGAGGATTAAAGAGATCATGCACGTTAAGCATGTTGCCCTAGCATATTTAAGGGCTCTAAAGTGAAAGTTGGTGTAACACTAGCTGGGAGTTGGTGATGGACAGGGAAGCCTGGCATGCTGCAGTCCATGGGGTCACAGAGTCAGACGTGACTGAGTGACTGAACTGAACTGAAAGTCGCTCGGTCGTGTCTGACTTTCTGTGACCCCATGGAACCCTATGGACTATACAGTTCATGGAATTCTCTAGGCCAGAATATTGGAGTGGGTAGTCTTTCCCTTCTCCAGGGGATGTTCTCAACCCAGGGATTGAACCCAGATGTCCCTCATTGCAGGCAGATTCTTTACCAGCTAAGCCACCAGGGAAGCCCAAGAATACTGGAGTGGGTAGCCTATCCCTTCTCCAGGGGAACTTCCCGACTCAGGAATTGAACTAGAGTCTCTTGCATTGCAGGTGGATTCTTTACCAACTGAACTACCAGGGAAGCTCAAGGGCTCTAAAATGCATTGTAATAATAACAATTTTATCATCAACATCTTATATTAACCACACTCCGGGTTTTTTCTCCAAGTAAGACCATTCTTCTGAACCCCATGTGAAGGAAGAACTGATTCAAAGAAAAGCTTAAGAAAAATTCAACCTTCTTTCTTTTGGACACCATCCTCTCTCTACAGTTATAGATGAACCCTTCTGGAAGTGGGCAATGGAGAAGACTGATGAGGAAAAAAAAAGAATAGTCGATAAAAAATTGACCTTCTACTTTCCAGGCATTCTGAAGATCTGGAACCCTGGCAAATGAATATGCTTGGGTAAAATGAATTTCCAACTCCCAATCAAAACCAAGCCAAACAATAACAATTGCTTTCTCTGCTCCAAAAGAATGCCCCACCTCCTTGTCTTCTGATAAGATGATATCACCAAGATGCCATCATTCAATGCCAATTTACGAGAATCAGCAATGCAAAGTAGAAAATTAAGTCACGGTGGGGATGTAGGACAGGGGTATAATTAGCACTGACGGGTGCTTGGATTTTTAAAAGTGGCATCAGGAAAACCACACAACTACAGTGTAACGTAAACCATTCTGAGCCGGCAGGGAAGTGGGCTCTGCGACCCACAGGGTCTCCGTTCCAGCTCTAATTGCTATTATTCTCTGGGATGTGATATCTTAATCACAAACAATAGCCTGTCTAATTGACTGAGGTTGGGAGGAGGCCTGCTACCTCGCGCAGATAACTGAACAGCGAGCCCAGTAAATGCGGGGAAATTAAGAAAGGACCATTCAGATAGTGAGATCAATTAGACCGTGAACATACATGTGGAGGCGCACAAGCTTTTTCACTTGAAATACTGAAGACTAGAAAGGTGACATAGAGAATATCCTCTGAGGAATTACCTTTTATTTGCAAGATTGGATGGTATATTTTTTTTTCAAAAATACTATGAAATAATCGCTCACTTTTATAATATGGCTTTCATTGAAGGAGCTTAAAGAATTTTCACATACAGTATATTTGTATCTCTGGTCATCATGACAAAATGGTCTATTGTAGTCCCAAATTCTCAGATGTGGAAGTTAAAAGTGATCTGTTATCTCCAATATACGAGATATATTATTAGATGTAAAATGAAATGGATTTCCCAGGCGGCACTGGTGGTATAAGAACCTGCCTGCCAATGCAGGAGACATAAGAGACAGGTTTGATCCCTGGGTCAGGAAGATCCCCTGGAGGAGGGCATGGCAACCCACTCCAGTATTCTTGCCTGGGGAATCCCATGGACAGAGGAGCCTGGTGGGCTGAAGTCCATGGGGTCACAAAGAGTTGGACATGATTAAAGTGACTTAGCATGCATGCATAAAATGAAATATAGGAAGGATCCTTTATGAGAAATAATAATTTTAGTACAAAACTCTTCAGGATGGGGAACACATGTAAACCCATGGCTGATTCATGTCAATGTAGGCAAAAACTACTACAATATTGTAAAGTAATTAGCCCCCAACTAAAATAAATAAATTTATTTAAAAAAAACAACAACAAAAAACCCACTAAAAAAAAAAACCTCTTATGTCCACAAACATATATGAGAAACATCCAATGTAAAAAATATAGCATACCCATTTTTATTCAGACCTTTTGTTGGCATGTACCTGGACAAAAGGGAAAACATTATTCTCCAAAAGTTATTTCGTCACAATATTTACTTATACAATTTGAATATGCTTAATCCATACATTTGACTGTAAAGTCAGAATGGAGTGTGAAAGTAAAGATATGGGACCAAGAGCTGCTTCTTCCTGGTGAGGCACGTGATTTTCTAAGTCACGTCACTGTAAGTCTCTGGAGTGACATTTCCTTTATGTTTCTATGCCGAGCACTCCTTTCTTCCCTCCCCTGTCCCGCCCATCCCAGGAGATCTACCCGTATCTTCACTGACTACATCCTGGACTTATCGCCCCTCACTCCTTATTTTATTGTCATTGCTATTTGCAATAACACTTGCCAATCAGAACTTTTGATTAGGAGATAACTATTATTATTACACCCAAGTGCATCAATTATCTGATCTGTTGAATTACTCTGAGTTAGATGCCCATTAATGCTCTAAATATTAAAATCAGTCCAAACAATCCATGAACCTCCATTCCTATCAGGGCTTCTACAGGCTCAGGGGCCCCAAGCTGGATGCCCTAGAAGAGGTTTGTCAAAGTCCAATGAGTGAGGAAGGGATGAGTAAGGAGGGAGAACCTGAGAGCCTCCTCCTTCAAGAACCCCATGCCACCATGGTTGCCAAGTGGGTGCCCAAGCAACAATTAGTTGGAAACTGTGATTTCTATGTGAAACTCCTGATGTTTAAATATTGGCCACCCCTACATTCATCTCCTTTAAGATACCATCATTCTAGATGCATCTTAATTTCTCAGAAGTTAATTTTTTTCAAGTGCTTTCTAGAATTAGTGAAGTACGGTAGGCTTATGTCTTTTAAAATACTTTGTAATTTTTGCTTTACAAAATTTTAATTCATATGTAAAAAGACCACAGGGCTGAGCTGAGCTGTGGGCCACCAGTTTTGCTTTTCACTTCCTGCCTAGTCCACATGTTCTCCAACGTCCCTTCTAGCTCTAACATTTGTTCTACTCAGTGAACAACATTGAAATGACAATAAATGAAAACTTTTTAAAATATAATCTTCTTCCCCAGGAACACCAGTATTTGAAACACAATAACTAAGAACTTTGTAAGTCCTCGATAAGATATCAAACACATCCCCCTTTAAATAAACTTGAAAAAGAAAGTGAAAGTGTTAGTCGCTCAGTCGGGTCCAGTTCTTTGCAACCCCTGGTCTGTCCATGGGATTCTCCAGGCAAGAATACTGGAGTGGGTTGCCATTCCTTTCTCCAGGGGATCTTCCCAGCTTGGGGATCGAACCCAGGTTTCTGCATTGCAGACAGATTCTTTACCATCTGAGCTACCAGGGAAGCCTTGTAAACTTACATAGAACTAAATAAGAATTGGTTCCAATTTGATTCATATTGACATTTTAAGCTTCATGTAAAACTGATTAAGAAATTGTCTATTGTTATGGAGTTAAACTTCCTATTTTGAAACACGAGCTGCATTTTCACAGCACTTCGCAACATTCCTACCTCCCAGTCTCTTGGCTCATGTTTCTTCAGAGTCCTACACCAAGCACTGGTCTCGTTCACCCTTCAAGTTAGGATCTACTATGTGCCAGGTGACAGGTGCTTCCATGTATCCTGTCCTCATCCTCACACAGCTCTCTGAGGTAGGAATCCAGCCCCTCATACTCAGGAGGAGGCTGCCCCTTACAGAAGTGTAGAGGCTCCCCCGAGGCACAGCTGAGAGCAGGGGCCCTTCTCTCTCCCTCTGCCATTGCCACGCTCTCTGTGCCCCAGGAAGCAAGGCAGCACCTATGAGCACAGAGGGTTCTTCTTCCCAGAGCTTCTGGTTGAGCTTGGCCAGTGCAGAACGTCTCCAGGAAGTTAGAACGAAGGGGGAAGAGGGCCATCTCAGTATCCTTTCCTCCGCCGCCCTTCCTGAGTCACCACAAGCTGACAGAGCCCCCTGATGAGGAGGTGGTCCTCTCCACACAGCCCTGGGCCCCCGAGTCTGACCGCCGGCCCCTTCTCGTCCCTCTGCAGGAGTGGAGGGAGCAGCCCTCAGGTTCCCCATGTTCCGGGGGTTTCCCGATAACCTGCCCACGAGTTTGCAAAGAGCCCCTTTGCTGCTGCTGCTGCTAAGTCGCTTCAGTCATTTCCGACTCTGCGCAACCCCATAGATGGCAGCCCACCCGGCTCCTCTGTCTGTGGGATTCTCCAGGCAAGAATACTGGAGTGGGTTGCCATTTCCTTCTCCAATAGCCCCTTTATTAACTCTCTTAAAACTTACACATATTATAGTTGCCAGGCTGAGACACTTTTAGGGACCAATCAGAGATTCAAATTCTGTTGTTGTTCAGTGGCTCAGTCGTGTCCGAATCTCTGTGACCCCATGGACTGCAGCACACCAGGCTTCCCTGTCCATCACCAACTCCCGAAGTTTGCTCAGACTCATGTCCAGTGAGTTGGTGATGCCATCCAACCATCTCATCCTCTTCTCCTCCTGCCCAACAATTTAGGTCCCAACAATTCAGAATCGAAAATTATTTTTGCCAAACCACAGAGCTTCTCAAATATCTCCTTGGAAATCCCTGAGCGTGTGGTATCACAGTGGTCTGTTTTTAAACGGCGGAAAAATAATTTCAAAAAAGTAGATAGCTGTTTCCTGTGGCATAATACCTCTGTTAGTATCAAATACCATTTCTTTGAGAATCATCTAGTATTCTTGAACTATTTAGAAGAAAAAAAATGTCATGCAAATCCAAGGTATTAATAGTGTATCATTTTTGCCCGGGGATAAAAGCACTGGTGATACAAGGCTACTCCAGGTTGAAACCATTTCAGCAGGAAACAATCTTTAGGAAACAGGTTCTGCTACAAAGGAGTTCACTCCGTATAAAAAGTATAGGTTTGTGGAATTCAGAAAGGTGTCAGAGGATTAACTACTGCCAGGAGGCACACAGGATGATCTGGGTCTCGAGAATGGAATGCTCTGTTTCCTGGGGCATTAGTCAATGGTATCATTAATTGCACAGGTGGTCACCTGCAGCTGCTTTGGGCGTCCCTCCATATTTGGTTCCAATATACACTATAAAATGACTTTCCTTAATACCGACAACATCCCTCTTCTATTGTTCCTATACTTTCTAATCATATACTAAGTAGCTCATCAGGCAATTCTGGGTTCCAGTTTAGTTTTTTTTTTTTTTTTTTTTTCCTGAAAACTGATGGTAATATAACAAGAAGAAGCAAAAGAACAAGTTTTTCTCCTTATTAATTTATTTTTTCTTGTTTTTGGCTGTGCTAGGCCTCCACTGTTGTGCGGTTTTCCTCCAGTTTTCTCCAGTTATCCTCCAGCTGCGGAGCTCGGGTTTCTCACTGAGGGGCCTCCCTTCTCACAGAGCGCGGGCTGGAGGCACATGGCCTCCGTAGCGGCAGCTCCGGGGCTCTGGAGCACAGGCTCAGTAGCTGTGCTGCAGCGGCTGAGCGGCTCCAACGCACGCGGGATCTTCCCAGACCAGAGATCAAACATGTGTCTCCTGAACTGGCAGGGGTTTTCCTTACCACTGAGCCACCAGGGAAGCCCAAGAGCAAGTGTTTTTAATAAACACATTCTAAGTTCTGTTTTCCACCGTTTAAAAATGGCCCATGATAAGCCATGTATACGAATTTCCTCAATATATATCCCTTATATAATATTTACAACATATTATTATACTAGTATAATTTTATGATCCCGAAATTACAGGTGAAAAAAGCTGAGAGCCAGTAATGTTTACCCTGCCCAAGGTCAGACAGCTCGGAGTTAATACGCCTGAGGAGTCAGTCTACTGCAGAGCCAGCACGCTCACGTTTTACCCAGAGGTAGGAAACCAAAGGCAACCTGAGAGCAGGCAGGGACACAGAAGTGATGGCTCCATCTGGGAGCAGTACGGGGAGGTGATAAAACTGGAAGGTAGGTGCCCCACTGAAGGGACAGTCACTGTTCAGCCCCAGCTGATCAACCATTTCCATAAGAAATCAGGACACAGTGTAGCCATGCCTTTAGTTTTTTGAGAGAAGTAGAAATCCTGAATTTTTATATATGAATCTCCTGATTTTTAAATGCAGGTTATCACCCAATAAACATAGTTTTCACATTCAAGCTCCGCTCATGGTCCACAGGTCTGCAGCTTTTATTTTTGTCTTGGCTCCTTGGTAAACACAGAGGCTCATTTCTGCAGTCCTCTGAACGTCACCAAGGCCATGGAGTTAGTCACAGCAAGGGTGACCAACCTGTCTTCGCTTGCCTGAGACTTCCCTGATTCCCAAACTGCAGGTCCAAGGCCCACAAGAAACCCCAGTCCCAAGCAAAGTAGGGTGGACGGTCACCTAGTAAAGCAGAGACCTTGCTTCGGACATCTGCGAAACTCCAGAAGGTCAAATATCCTGACCTTTAGAATGTGTCCTTTCAGGGGAATTTCACTCTCATTGGAGGTGCTAATTTGCTAAAGCGTTTGTATCTCCACTTCAAAAATTAAACTGCTTATGAAGCCAGGATGCAAACGTTCTGCAGGACAGCCCCCCAAAGCAAGTTTCCCAGAAACTCTCTCAGTGAGAAAGGGAGGGCGCAGGAAGGCAAGGGGCCGTCCCCAGAAAGCTTCTGGTTGCTATTTGTCAGAGAATCCTAATTCGGATCCAAATGGGAGCTCTCCATTATCGGGGACTCGCACAGCTCCAGGTAAACAGCTAATGAGCAGGCTGCCAGTTCCATTTTTATCAAGAGCCCTCCGAGACTCAACCGTGCCATTTCATAAAATATGCAGATGATGGTACAGGGAGAGGAGCAAAGGCTTTGAAAATGATTCACACAACCTAAAAATGATGTTGAAAAGGGAGGAATTAAATATTCACAAAGTGAGAGAAATTAAGGCATATTAACTGTTAGAATGTGGAAATGAAATGAGTAGCATGCACCGAGTTGATGAGAACGGCATGATTACAGATCTGTCAAAAGTTTCTAATTCTGACACCGTGCGATGTGGAGGTGCTAGTTGGCTGGTGAGGGCAAAACATTAGGTATAGGACAAGCCTCACCAGGCTGACAGATCAGAGTCAAAGAGAGGAAGACACAGCGGTGATTAACACCGGGCTCCATTCCGTGCCGAGGGTGAACTCCACGCTCACAAAATGAATACTAATTACCAGCACAAAACAGACTTGAAGTTGGCAAGGCCCTGGATGCCGAATGTGGCCATTAGGTCTGTGATGAGGAAGGTGCAAGAAGGCCTGAAGGCCAGAGGGGCTAAATTCAGTGAGGTCACCCCCCTCCACTTTTAGGGGATGGGAAGCCAAATCATGGCCCATCCAAACTAGAATTAGCAGTAATTATTATATAATATGTAATGATGGGATTTAAATGGCTAACACATTTTCTCTGCTGAGATCATTTAGACATGATTCATACAAATGATTAAATTAATAGATCTTCCTCCTTTCAGACTGCCAGGCAGCTTAAACTAGATTTTTCAACAGAGACTGATCCTGATGAAATCGTATGAAAAGAGAGATTTAACGGAAATTGCAAGAGGAATTGGTTCTGTGTATAAGGGCCACTAGGGTTTAGAGAAATTCACAGATTCACCTGGAGGAGGAACACACAGCTTTTGGCCCTTGCTGTATTTTGTTTTGTTTTTTTTGAATCTATCTATAGATCTTTAGGAGGTTTTTAAAATCAACTTCCTCAGAAATAAAGGATATGATACCAAAGGCTAAACAAACACTGAGAACTACTTTTCTTACATCTAAAATGCAGTTGCTTTTCAAAGAAATCTGTGGGTATATGTAAAAATAGATTTTAAATAATAATACAGAGATGACTCAGAGAAATTTAAATTTAATACCAATGGAAAACAATTTAAAAGATGATAGTATTTGCACATGAGGTATTCATGATTTCAATGCAGCACAGAAATTTCTGAGAGAAAATGAAGAAAAAATAAACCAATGGCAAACAAAGAGAAAAACTTGAAGTCATCTTTAATAACGCATTTCTCCGCTAGCATTTCTGCTTAAAGCCCATCATTGTTGTTGGATTCTTTTTTTTTCCTTCCTGCTACAGAAGTATAAAGCAGTTATTAGGGACCTGAGGAACTGCCAGAGACCCACCGTATCTTCTGAGTGGAGAGTTTTCTAGTCCCATCAGCCGCACAGCATATGAGCAAATTAACAGGCGCTTGGGGAGGAAGCCCACAGTGCAAGGCTCAGGCATGTAATAATTAACATAGCCTTGCTACCTCCGTGGCATCTTGGGATGAAAATATTAATCATTCACAGCTGTGATTTCAAAATCTCCTATTTTATGGCTTTGACACATCCATGAATAATGCCACTTACTATAATGTGCAGCATATCAGAAAGAATATTTCTACAGTATAGACGTTCTTCTAGAATGTGCTTTCAAAATGATGCAGAAGCCTGCTTCCTGCGGCATCTATGGAAAACAGAACACAACGCAATCCTACCTCTATACTATACTTTACTGAGCACCTACTACGTGCCAGAAGTTCCATGTATCTTTTGCTCAGGCTTTACAATGGCACTCTGAGGACAGTGCTGTTATTATCTCCATTTCATATATGATATGAAATGGAAGACTGTGAGATGAAGGTCAAACTGTCCAAGAGAGAAAGACAGGATGCATCTCTCAGTCTGCTTTGCTCCAAACCCAGGCTCTTCGCACAGCACGGAATTCAAAGGGAGCGCTAAATATGAACGCAGCATGGGTTTCCCCAGAGCCCTCCTCATCCTTGGTCTCTGGGGGACTCACCTTGGCAATTAATCCATTTACAGGATTATTTAGAGAATGTTTTCTCCTCTGCTTTGTCACTTTCATCACCCTTCTTTTTCACATTTCCTACCCTTGATGTGAGCATTCAGCTAAAGTCCACGGCCTTGCCAGTTCATTCTCCATACGGCAGTCAGAGTGAGTTTCCCAACGTACATCAAGTTGGGGTGCTCCCCGGCCTAAAATCACTTTACTTGGGATAAAATGGACACTGCACTGCCTACCACATCCCAGGTGATCTCAGGCATCCTTTGTACCATCCCCCTTCCCCAGCTTCATCTCCTGTATCCCTCTTTCTAGACTGCTTACTAGCCTCCAGCCAAGAGGAAGCCTCTGCGTTCCTCAAAGCCATGGATCTCACCCCATCTCAAGCCCTCCCACATGACTAAGATGCTTGTGCCAGAACAGTGCTTTTCCCACGCTGCTGCCCTCCATGCCACATTCTGGCTAATTCTTTCTCATTCTATGGATCTTCCTTCATTTAAGTTTCGCTTTCTCAGAATTGACACCCTTAACTCTTTAGTCTACTTGGAGTTCTCTGGATGTTCTCAGAACCCTATTTGTGTTCTCCCTGGTGACTGTCACCATTATAGGAAAACTGTTCTTCCCGCCATTGTGACATGACCTCTGGCCCCGACGAGAGATTGTAAACTCCATGCTGGCAGAGGCTACGTTTTCAGGATCAGATACAGAGCTGGCGCTCAGTAAATTTATGTTGACAGGAGGAAGGAAGGAAGGAAAGACTGAAGGAAGCATCTTTGTTTTCAAAGATTCCTCTCCTCCAGAATCCTCTCTTCCTGCACTTTCTCCTGTCGTCTTACCTCAGCAGGGAAGACTTTGGCGGCCGACATTTGCACTCTTGGCAACAGCCAGGAGCGATTGCATCAGGAGCACTGTTGTTTTGCCAGGAGCTTGGAGGCTGCCTTCATGCCCGTGGAGAATCGCCCAGGCTGCAGGAGCACAGACTCCCAGGCTCCCTGGACACCCCCTCTCGGGGAGCTGTAGCTGGGTGCTGCCATTGCTTGTTTGCCTGGCCGGCTCCCTCCCGCTTCAGCTGAGAGCTCCCGGGGCCAGACCTCACAGGCTAGGCATCTCCATCTCTTCAGCCTCCAGCACACAGCCTGTGCACACGGGGTGCTCAGCAAACAGCTGCTGAAAGGCGATCTCATTAGGGGATGACTCAGGGACTAACTGAATGAATGACTAGAGGAATTAGTAAATTAGGGAGTTAACAATAAAATAAGTGAAAGTGAACGTGAAAACAATTATTCACCCAAGTGTTTTCCTAAGGTGCAGTGCCCATCCCATTGGTGAGACACACAATTTCGAGGAATACCCAACTTTTTCATTTTAGTTGCTAAGGAACGGCAAAATAGGTGTTAGAAAAAAAATTAACTTGCACATTCTTTGTATCATTGATGTTAATTAGGACGATTCGAGTTAAATAAAAATATTAAGGCAATATAACACTGCTACAAAAAGGTATCTGGAGATGGCAAAAGTGACAAAATCGGTGTCTTAATGAATGAGCCTTGGGAACATATGGTTTGAAAATGAGTAGGGACCTGCGCCCTGAGATTCCATGAGCTTTTACTATCGCACCAGGCACTGTTTTAAGGGCCAGATCTGTATTAACCTGCAGAATCTTCATAATATGAGCAAAAACCACCCCATTTTACAGTCTCTTCTCACTCGATGAGTCTCTCAGAAAGCGTGACACGTCCCTGCCCAGGCACTGAGGTCACGTGCCCACAACTGCTCGGGAACCAACCAGCTTTCCTTCCCTTTCCCGACCCTTTCCTCACACTCCTTTCTCTGCCTGAAATGCTGCCCGCCCCTAAAGCCCTTGGTGCAAATCCCAAATCTCTCAGCTAGGGGTATCAGACAACCTTCCTATCCCATGTCTGCCTTCCTTCGGGTGTCAGGTAGAGAGAACTACAGCCCCATCCCCTCAGGCATCTGTAGGAGCAAGTGGGATGACCGCACTTCAAGCATGTGAAGCCCAGGAACCAGCTCGTGCTAACCCTCAACATGTGGGAGCTTTTACCCTACAGCGGCTTGATCTCAACCCAAACGCTCAGGGTGGGCTTCCCAGGTGGTGCTACTGGTAAAGAACCCGTCTCCCAGCGCAGGAGACCTAAGAGATGCAGGTTCAGTCCTTGGGTCAGGAGCATCCCCTGGAGGAGAGCATGGCAACGCACTCTAGTATTCTTGCCTGGGGAATCCCATGGACACAGGAGCCTGGAGAGCCATGGTCCATAGGGTCACAGAGTTGGACACAACAGAGTGACTCAGCACGCACACATATACTCAGGAGTGCAAGCAATACATTTATTTTTCGAGCTCTCCTTCCTTCGCCAGGTGGTAAGAACTTACTTGAGTCAGGGTCTCACTTTGTCCCTTTCTTTGAGGTTGAGTCTTAAACCCCAGAGACTGCATTTCAGGTCCCTGGCCATGGTTACTAATCTGGATAGATGTGCAATGAGATGTCCTTGTTTAGTCTTGGTCGTGAGAGTTAAGGGTGCCTCTTCTCACCACAACACACAAAGCCCAGCAGCAATCCCTGCAAATTCCAGGCCACGTATGGATGCAAGCAACTCTGACTCTCCCCACTTTGCCCTTTGCTGAGGGAAGGCTGGGCACGGTGTTATACCATCTGCCTATCATCCTTGTCAGTCCAGATTTGGTGGCAAGGAATATTCACACACCTGGGCACTTCACAGCTGTCGGGAGGATGGCAGTGCCACCTTCTAGGTGCGACTTCTGAAACCACACTGCAGAACTAACTTGCCAGGGAGCTGCAACCTCTGCCAACATCAGAACTAGGAGGATTCCAGAGGCTGCCCTTGAACTATTGGCCTCAGGACAGCATAGTGATTCAGGATGAAAACACTGACTCCACGGCAGCTGGCTCTAGAGCCATGCCTGCCATACTGGCACTGGCAGTAACTGAGATGCTCCACACTCTGCTTCGTGACACCTACCAAACCAGCACCTGGATGCCTGGCCTGCTTTTCATGCTGCCATGGAAACCGCAATCTTCCATGACAGGCATTGAAGAAGAAACCACAGAAGTGACGTCAATCACACCCCCACCTTCTCCTTCTTAGGCAAGTGCGAGGTGAGGCAAGGATTAGAAAGGAAGGCAGGACCTGAAGACAACTACCAAGGAGTTTCTGTGATCCCTGGCACCTTAGGGCTTTTTCTAGCCTTTGTAGGCTCTGTGTAAATTTTGGGCTCACAAACTTTGTCCTGCAAGCCCTTTCCAATGCTTTAGCCTCTCAACAATCTCTTCATAATCACTCTGCTGGTGTTACCATCTCCCCATTCTACAGGTGAGGGAACTGAGGCTGACATGAATAAAGTGTTTTAATGCCACATGGCTGCAGGGATAGAGTTAAGGTTTGTTGATTGTAGAGCCTATCCTATGTGGATTCCTGATACAAAATTAGATTAAAAAGTGAACAGTTATTTGTAATAAAAAATCAGGACAAATTATAAACTTTAAAACGCTAACCCATCATAAAATCTAGACCAATAGCAATATTTTATTTATCACCTGACATCTCTAAGATACTTTTCTTACCATTTTGTTTTTGCTTCATGATCTTTATTTCATTTTGACAAAGATTTTTATAAAACATTTTTCTATTGAGAAAACAGAAAGATCACGTCATTTTTTTCTCAGCACAGTTGATCAAAATCTTGTCTATTATTGCTAGTTTACAGTATTTATGCAAGCTTTATAACTCATTATTAGTAATACCCTATAAATTATCAAAATTTGAGAAAGTTTCTTCCCTAGGTGAACTGTTGAATTTTATAGACACTTCAAGTTTTCTGTGGAGTGACTAATCTTAAATTCTTTAAATGAAGGACTCCCACTCACCAGTTTATTACTGGTGTGCTTATTTAGTAGTGTATTCTGATTTTCATGTTATCTCATCTATGCTAGAATTCTGTGCCAAATCAGCAAGAAATTTAAATAGTGAAATTATGATAACTTTAAAATTTCCATTAAAAATAAAAGTAATATATGGTGCATTTATAATTATGTATGTTGTATAAGTGAGGATACTCCTGAGAGAGCAGAGCTTCCAACTGCACTAAGTGTTGAAAAAGACTCAAATCCTTCGCTTACTAGAGTACAAAGGTGATGCTCAGAAGCACATTCCACAGACTAGCTTCTGACTCCTTCTAAACCATGTTTCTCTTCTACTGGCCACTACTGGTGCAGACACCTTAGGATGGACTCACATTGGAGGAGGGCCACTGGCTTTGCACCTCCCCACCACAGCACTGATCACTGAGGAAGGCTTTCTCATCTCTCCTTGCTATTCTTTGGAACTCTGCATTCACATGGGTATACATTTCCTTTTCTTCTTTGCCATTAGCTTCTCTTCTTTTCTCAGCTATTTGTAAGGACTCCTCAGACAACCAATTTGCCTTTTTGCATTTCTTTTTCTTGGGGATGGCCTTGATCACTGCCTCCTGTACAATGTCATGAACCTCCATCCATAGTTCTTCAGGCTATGAAGAAAATTAGATCTCGTCAAGAAAATTAAAGATACCAAGGGAACATTTCATACAAGGATGGGTACAATAAAGGACAGAAATGGTATAAGCCTAACAGAAGCAGAAGATATTAAGAAGAGATGGCAAGAATACACAGAAGAACTATACAAAAAAGATCTTAATGACCCAGGTAACTACGATAGTGTGGTCACTCACCTAGAGCCAGACATCCTGGACTCTGAAGTCAGGTAGGCCTTAGGAAGCATCACTTATGAATAAAGCTAGTGGAGGTGATGGAATTACAGCTGAGCTATTTCAAGTTCTAAAAGATGATACTGTGAAAGTGCTGTACTCAGTATGCCAGAAATTTGGAAAACTCAGCAGTAGCCACAGGACTGGAAAAAGCCAGATTTTACTTCAATCCTAAAGAAGAGTAATGCCAAAGAATGTTCAAACTACTGCACAATTGCACTCATCTCACATGCTAGCAAAGTAAGGCTCAAAATTCTCTAAGCAAGGCTTCAACAGAACATGAATTGAGAACTTCCAGACGTCCAAGCTGGATTTAGAAAAGGCAGAAGAGCCAGAAATCAAATTGCCAACATCCGTTGGATCATAGAAAAGGCAAGAGAGTTCCAGAAAAACATTTACTTCTGCTTTATTGACCTCACCAAAGCCTTTGATTGTGTGGATGACAACAAACTGGAAAATTCTTAAAGAGATGGAAATACCAGACCGTCTTACCTGCCTCCTGAGAAATATGTATGCAGATCAAGAAGCAACAGTTAGAACCAGACAGGAACAACAGACTGGTTCCAAATTGGGAAAGGAGTACGTCAAGGCTGTATATTGTCACCTTGCTTATTTAACTTATATTCAGAGTACATCATGTGAAATACCGGGCTGGATGAAGCACAAGCTGGAATCAAGATTGCCGGGAGAAATATCAATAACCTCAGATATGCAGATGACGTCACCCTTATGGCAGAAAGCAGAGAGGAACTAAAGAGCCTCTTGATGAAAGTTTAAGAGGAGACTGAAAAAGTTGGCTTAAAGCTCAACATTCAGAAAACTAAGATCATGGCATCTGGTCCCATCACTTTATGGCAAATAGATGGGGAAACAATGGAAACAGACTTTATTTTCTTGGGCTCCAAAATCACTGCTGATGGTGATTGCAGCCATGAAATTAAAAGATGCTTGATCCTTGGAATAAAAGGTATGTCCAACCTAGATAGCATATTAAAAAGCAGAGACATTACTTTGCTGACAAAGGTCCGTCTAGTCAAGGCTATGGTTTTTCCAGTGGTCATGTATGGATGTGAGAGTTGTACCATAAAGTAAGCTGAGCCCCAAATAATTGACGCTTTTGAATTGTGGTGTTGGAGAAGATTCTTGAGAGTCCCTTGGACTGCAAGGAGATCCAACCAGTCCATCCTAAAGGAGATCAGTCCTGACTATTCATTAGAGGGACTGATGCTGAAGTTGAAGCTCCAATATTTTGGCCACCTGATACGAAGAGCTGACTCACTGGAAAAGACCCTGATGCTGGGAAAGATTGAAGGCGGGAGGAAAAGGGAACGACAGAGGATGAGACTGTTGGATGGCATCACGGACTCGATGGACATGAGTTTGAGTGAGCTCCATGAGTTGGTGATGGACAGGGAGGCCTGGCAAGCTGCAGTCCATGGGGTCACAAAGAGTCAGACACGACCGAGCGACTGAACTGAACTGAACCATAGCATTGGGTTCATTGGCACCATGAGTTTAGGAGTGTTTCTAGCAGTCACTTTTACACCAGGATACTGCCAGTGCCTTAACCAGAAATAAATGTGACAGAGGAGGACATAAAGCTATTGCATTAAGCCCTCAGTAAATCAATCATATATTTGTATTTCTTATCACTAGATCTTAAAATGACAATGGCCATTCCAGTGCCACCTAATTCAAAGAGAAGTAGGAACAGAAAACGACCGCATCTTAACCAATTGTGCTTAAAACATTTCACTTTCACAGATGTTATAGAAACATATTGCCATGGCAACACACTGGAAGGACCCCTCCCAGGGCCTAAAATGTGACAGTCCCTGAAGTTTAACCTTGCTTGCCCTCAAGGTGTATCAGTGCAGCAGGAAACCCAGATTAGAGCTTCTAACTCTACAACAGGGCCTCTTTCCACAATGCCTGAAGACCTCCTTGTTCCAAGAAGCGCCTGCATAGTCTGGGGACATGTGCTTGCTTTATATTAGCCACAATTAATAATCAGAAGCAGAGACACAGGCACTTAACGTATATCAACCCCTCTTCTGGGAGTGAGCTGTCATCCTCCAGTTCGCTTTTCCCAAGACAGGGAAATTGATCGGTCACTGGTGTCTGTGAATAGCACTCAAAAGGTATCGTATTTATTTTAGCTGCAGCTTCAAATCAGTGGCTATCTGCACTATGAAGAACATCATTCTATAAAACACATTTGGTCTTCATTTTTCAAATGCTCCTGAAGGGAACATATGGTAATCTGTTTAACTCTGTATTCCACAGAGATGCCCCATCCACCAAACCCTCATGATATTTTTATTATAAATTCATGTTCTTTTTATATCCTTAATAGTCCCCCTTTCTGCTTAGATGAGTAAAAATACCTGAGGCTATAAGACTACCCTGTTTACCGTCAAATTCATGAGTCACACCCTCCAGTCATTAAATACAAGAGAAATGCTATCTCCAGGGGATTAACAAGAGCATCCTGGCAGAGCCCATATTCTTCTGGGTTTTAGAGGAACTATTTTGAAGTTATTTGTGCTTTATTAGAACCTACGCTAGCATAAGCTATCTGTTTGAACTTCTGAATTATTTGTCTCCCCTAAAAGCTAACCCCTGCAAGTGATTCTCAGTTGTCCAGGTTCGAGGCCATATTTCAAAGTCTGATTATTTTCCCAGATCCGAAGATTGCTCCTCCTCGCTTCTATTCCCCCATCAACAGTGTCATTTAAAACACTGACTTCACTTCTTAAATGTCCCTAAGCTCACTGCCCATCCCTACTCCAGAAGAGAGCTCAGTGTGGAATGTGACGATGGGAACTGCAGGCCTTCATTCCAATGATAGTTATTACTGATGTTCAACCCATAAGACAGAGTTGGCATTTAATTGGAAGATTTTTGCCAGTGTAAGGAAGGGAGCATAGTTCCTAAAATTTGGTTTGCGGGAGAGGTGGAATTTCTTTACATAAAAATAATACCCAATACAGTCCTTTCTCCCAAAGCAGCACATAGACATGAAATATAACCTGCCTTTCTTTACACATATCAGCATTTACAAAAGATGATCTATGTCCAGGCAATTCTCTGTGGTCAAATTTATTTAGAAAACACTTCATTTTAAATCCCTCTCTTTAGTTCTCATAATGCAGATTAGTATATTTAAGGCTCTAGAAGTCCTTTGATAAAACAAGCAAAATCTAACTCTTAAAAAATAAATTCCCCAATTGCATTTGATCATATGACTCTTTTTCCTCTAATATCCACCAAAACAAATGCTCCACAAAGCACTTTGGGTAATGCTGCCATAATTAATTTTTTTCTGATTTTTCAATGACATATTATGCTTTTAATATACAGATTTTATGCAACTGAGGTGCATCTCAATAGATTTCAGAAGATTTGATTAAATTCTTTTTGGCAAGTTTGAAAAAATAATAAATATGCTTGCATAAAATAATGTAGAAATTTTATATACACCTCAGAATTAAGTATCTAAATTCAGAGTTTGAGTTCTAAAGACTTTCGGCTGCCTTTCAAGAACATCCCCAAGTCATAATTAACAGAATTAGGTGACTGATTAATCAATTATTCATTTACTCATTCATTGTTCACTTATTTATTCTTATTTATTAAACAGCTACTACGTGCCAAGCATTGTTATGGGCACTGAGATACCACGGATAACATATCCATAGCAAATCTGTCCCTGGAGGAGCGCATGGCAACCCCTCCAGTACTCTTGCCTGGAGAATCCCATGAACAGAGGAGCCTGGGGGGCTGCAGTCCACGGGGTCACAGAGTCAGATACCACAGAGCGCACAGCACAGCAGAGAACAGGGACTTTATAACCTGATGGAAAAATAAACACTCATAAATCATAACACAAATACTATTGAACTTTGATTAATATTAGTTCTATGGAGGAGAAGAAATTAGTGCAGTGATAATATGTAGCTTAAACCTCAACATTCAGAAAACGAAGATCATGACATCCAGTCCCATCACTTCATGGCAAATAGATGGGGAAACAGTGGAACAGTGGCTGACTTTATTTTTCTGGGCTCCAAAATCACTGCAGATGGTGACTGCAGACATGAAATTGAAAGACGCTTACTGCTTGGAAGGAAAGTTATGACCAACCTAGACAGCATATTAAAAAGCAGAAACATTACTATGTCAACAAAGGTCCATCTAGTCAAGGCTATGGTTTTTCTAGTAGTCATGTATGGATGTGAGAGTTGGACTATAAAGAAAGCTGAGCGCCAAAGAATTGATACTTTTGAACTGTGGTGTTGGAGAAGACTCTTGAGAGTCCCTTGGACTGCAAGGAGATCCAACCAGTTCATCCTAAAGGAGATCAGCCCTGGGTGTTCATTGGAAGGATTGATTGGAAGGACTGATGTTAAAGATGAAACTCCAATACTTTGGCCACCTGATGCAAAGAGCTGACTCATTGGAAAAGACCCTGATTCTGGGAAAGATTGAAGGCTGGAGGAGAAGGGGATGACAGAGGATGAGATGGTTGGATGGCATCATGGACTCAATGGACATGGGTTCCGGTGGACTTAGGGAGTTGGTGATGGACAGGGAGGCCTGGCGTGCTGCGGTTCATGGGGTTGCAAAGTGTCGGACACGACTGAGCGACTGAACTTAACTGAATATGTAGCAGGAGAAAATGATCCAACTTTGAGGATAAGAGAGATGTCAGGGAGGGCTTCCTGGAGAAGGTAACATTAGGCTATCACTGAAAGGATTACTTGGGACAGATCAGGATGAAGTGTACAGAAAGAGAATTTCAGCACCCTCCTCCCCACCTGCCAAAAAAAAACAATACACAGGAAGGAGTTTTGCTGACTCAAAGAAATGGAAGAAGGCCATGGGGCTGGAATCTGGAAATAACAAGAGAGGAGGAGTGGGATGAAGTTAGACCGTTAAGTCGGGGCCAGGCCTCCTAAGACTTAGAAAGCCAATAAATGTACGTGAATCTTTTCATTCCAAGATCAGTGCAAAGCAGGATTCATCGAACCTTCTAGTTTCAAGGTAAAAATTAAAAAGAGTTCTTGGTTTGGAAAATAAAGTGGATTCTATGCTGACCCACTTAAGCATTATTTTTTTTAATCATTAGATAAAAGATTACATCCAAAAAATGATAATTAAGCAGCCCCAAATAAGAGAGGTTTCAGTTATACAAGATGAACCAAGGCAGTTTTAAATCCAAGAATTCAGTGGTCATGAGGCAAGAATGTCCTACAGCCTATCCAAAAGCTTTATCTCACATAAAAGCCACCAAGAGACCCATCACCTAATCAGTATGGCCCACAGGGGAGCTGTGACCCCCAATCCACTATACCTTTTATCCCTCTCTGATACATCTGAAATATATTGGTTCTAATCACAGTGAATGAGAGAAGATGGGCTTTCCATCTCCTTAGCGCAATAAGCTGTTCAGAACAAGTCATCTTTATAAATAATTCCATATTATCCCAGTCATAGTGTCTGGATATTTGGGACTTACTTAATGAAATGGTTGGCTTTAAATATTTCTGGAGGCAGGCTTTTAAAATTCAGAGCAGCAGCCTTCAAGACTAGAGGTCAGAATTTGTGACCAAATACTATGCCCTTTGACTTGAGATACTGTACATGACCTGTGATTAGAAGGATGACCTCCCAGAAGTCAGTATCTAGTTCTGGGGGAGGAAAATGCCTCCTTGAGATTATTTATGATGAATACTACTACTAATAAAATTGCCTTAATTCTCCAAACTGCCCCATCTGTCTCCTTTATCACTGTGAGGTGGAATGTCCAAAATACCAGGCACTCACTAGGGAAACCTTCCCTTTCCTCCACCTCTCTGGCCAGATCTACAGTCTTTGAGTCTTGTTGGATCTATACAACAAGATCTATCTCCTCCCCTCACCTTCTCAAGCCAATAAAACCAGATCAGCTACTTTCTTAAAGTGATGAAAAGACGGCTTCTCCATCAGAAAGATCTGGGCTCAAATCCAGGTTCACACTTCAGAGAAGCCACTGTCCTTCGCTAAGCCTGGTTTTCTACAAAACAGGGATGGGACCAGGCCGGCACTGCACTAGACACAGTCACTTCAAGTGAGCAGGCTGAGCCCACCTGCCTGAGTTCCATGCATGGCTCCCCCACGTGATTCTGGAAAAAGTATTTAACCACTCCAAACCCCAGCTTCCTCATCCAGACAATGGGGATAATAACAGGAGATGTGTGGTGAGAACAGTGAGATAATACTGTAAAACACCTAGGATGGTGCCCCACGCTGAGTGAGCACTTATTGATTAGATCGTGAGTACTCAAACATGATGTGGTAACATTAGGACTCAACCAGATGGCATCTCTGGAAGACACTCAGGGGTCAACTTCTCCTGGTGCCACGAGCCCCTCATGATATCACACTCTTGCCCTGATCGGCCACATTTGGTGACACCGATATCCCACTCCCTGATCCCCCGAGTCTTCCTCTGCCTTCTGTTCCCCTCGCTGAAGCTCAAGGCAGCCTGCTTTCACCCCTTCCCTTGTTTGGCAGGTCCTTGGACTTTCCTGGTGGTTCAGATGGTAAAGAATCTGCCTGTAACGCAGGAGACCCAGGTTCTATCCCTGGGGTTGGGAAGAGCCCCTGGATAAGGGAATGGCTACCCACTGCAGTATTCTCGCCTGGAGAATCCCATGGACCAAGAAGCCTGCTGGGCTACAGTCCATGGGTCACAAAGAGTCAGACCCCACTGAGTCACTGACTCTAGCTGAGGCACCCTGCCAACCCCACGCAGAAAGATTCACCACTCCCTCCCCACGGCCTAAAGGCCACCAGGCCCGGTTCCACCCTGGGCATTAGGACATCCAGGGTTCTAGTCGCCCGAAATCAATCTGAAGGAGGAAATTCAAATTTGAAATTTTACTAGTTTTTACCAGGCTCCACTTCCTACCACACTAGAACAATGTGATAAAGCAAATAGACCTTTTAAAAAGAGTCACGTTTGGGTTTTTGGTTTTTTTTTTCATTTTTATGTTGTTGACGAGACACGGTATCATGGAAGCAACATTATGATAGTGTTTAAGAGCAGGAATTGGACTTCCTGGGTTGCACTCCAGACTCATTAGTAACCTCAGGCCAGTTACTGATTTTTCTTTTCAGTCCTTTTCTCACCTATAAAATGGGTAATAATATTAATTTTTCATGAAATGTTACATAAATGGTTAGAATACCTGGCACAAAATACTCATCAATTAGCTACTGATGCTTGTAGTCACTTCAAACGATAGTCTATCATAACCAAGTAGGCAACTTGACTCCCCTGCCCCACCCCCGCTTTGGGGGACAGGTTGTCTGGGAAGGTGACATGCAAACTGAGATCTGAGAATAACAGAGGAATTACCGTGCAAAAAGACAGGAGAATAGAAAGTTGGAAAAATATGAGTAATCAAGTATTTATCTGAATCATGTCTATCTCACTCATGTAGACCAAAGCTCAGGCAACTACAGCTTCTGGGACAAATCCAGCCAGTGCTGTTTCTGCAAAGGAAGGTTTATCAGGGTGGAGACACGCCCGTTTGCTTATGTGCTGTCCACGGCTACAGCCTAGCTACAAAGGCAGAGTTGAGCAGTTGAGACAGAGATCGTATGGCCCTTAAGTCTAAAATATTTACTATCTGGCCCTTTCTAAAAAAAGTGTGCCAACCCCTGGTCTAAACCATAAGACCCACAAGGGCCACATTTTCGCCTGTGCCCCGCTGTTTCTTTCTTCCTAGGTCTGTCTGACCTAGTAAATCTCAGTAAACAGTTAGAAAAGGAATAAACACAGCATATTTTTATCTGCGCCATGTTTCTAGGACTTCATTTAAAATGAAATCTTTGAAATGATAGATTTCAGAACATAGTTTTCCTTCAAGAGAACATCACTGGTCCCCACACGTACAGAGAAGCAGCGATAGGAAGTGGTGGCCCAAGTGACAGCTGCATGTTTATCTCACCAAGTGAATTTCCTGCAGGGCAGTTAGATCAAGATTGGCTCCAGGCTGAAATGAGACAGCGGTTCTGCAGGGTACCAGCCACCTAAGAGGGATAGCAGTGCAAGGAACATACCCCTATGCCAGCTTCAAAGGTAATTCACCATATCTATTATCTATGGTATTTATCCAAAGCAGCAGCCCTTCCACTCGGCACGTGCCAGGAGCACTGTCTCCGCACTGTCCACATTTGGGGCCACAGAAGCCTTTGCTGGTGGGCTGTCCTGTACACTGTAGGATGTTTAGCAGCACCTCTGGCTTCCATCACCCCTTGGTTGATGGTTGCGTCCTCCTCCTGACATGATGATCTGAACTGTCTCCAGCCTTTCCCCAACGGTCCCAGTACAGCTGGGTGGATGGAGGGAGTGAACAAAATCCCCCTCAGCTGAGAAGGACTGGAGACACTGAAAACATCCTCCTCTTCCTTTGGGAACTTTCAGATGTTAAAAACAGATATTCCCCAAAATGAATATTTAGAAAACTGTCTGATGGCTCAGTGGTAACGAATCCGCCTGCCAATGCAGGAGACACGGGTTCGATCCTTGGGTCAGGAAGATCCCCTGGAGGAGGAAATGTTAAACTCACTACAGTGTTCTTGCCTGGGAAATCCCATGGACAGAGCAGCCTGGCGGGCTACAGTCTGTGGGGTTGCAAAAGAGTCAGATACAACTTGGCAACTAAACAACAACAACATCAAATATTCCATAACCAACCTTTGAATTCAGATCACCCAGTGCGTGCTTTCACATCCACCCAGGCGGGGGCCCGTAAAAAAATGACAACGTAAATAATACTTATTAACGACATTCTGGAGATTAACTTTCGCAACGAGGGGCATAACTTTTTAAAAACTGTTTAATTTGATCCAAGGTTGAGAGCTGTGTGCCCTCTTTGGAGTGGGGGTGATATTTCGGTGGTCGTTTTAAAAACTCTCCGGAACCCATGCAATCCACGTGCTGTGATCCCTACACATCTGATGGAACAGGCATGATAAGGAATCTTAGAACTCTCTCTCTGCTGCTCACAAAGCCTGCGCCAAACCTGCCTGTCTGCCCACAGCTAATGCTCCACAAGCTGCAACGGCAAGAGCAGGTGCACAGGAGGATGACGCGTCTTTACAGAGAGGACTCAGGAGGTGAGCCCGGAACCAGAGAGACAAGGAAGGAGAGCATATGGCAGGCTGCTGCTGCTAAGTCGCTCCAGTCGTGTCCGACTCTGTGCGACCCCATAGACGGCAGCCCACCAGGCTCCGCCGTCCCTGGGATTCTCCAGGCAAGAACACTGGAGTGGGTTGCCATTTCCTTCTCCAGTGCGTGAAAGGGAAAAGTGAAAGTGAAGTCACTCAGTCGTGTCTGACTCTTAGCGACCCCATGGACTGTAGCCTACTAGGCTCCTCCGTCCATGGGATTGTCCAGGCAAGAGTACTGGAGTGGGGTGCCACTGCCTTCTCCAATATGGCAGGCAGCTTCCGGTTTTTCAGTGAAAGGGGAAGAATATGAATGTCCCACCCCAGGAAGGGAGATTCACAACAGTGCCATCTTAGCCTAAATGGGTACTGAGACAAAAACTTCATGATTACATAGGATGCTTTATATTCCAAACATCAGTGTAATTGTTGATATACTTTTCATTTTATTATACTTATTATTATATATCAATGATTTCATCAACAATTTCCCTAGCAAAGGATGAATCATAGCTTTTAAACTAGTGTCCATAAGTATATATAGTATATATATATACATAAGTATGTATATGCATAAGTATTCGTAACTGTATATGTATATGCACATTTTATACATATATATATTCTCACATTTTGCTTTTTTAAAAAGAGATTTTCATGAGAAGTTTGGACCTGGCTTCCCTTCCCACCCTGGCAGACCTGCCCCCACACACCACACCCTCCTCCTTAAATGATGAGGACTCCCTGGGATGGGCCGCAGCCTGTTGGCTTACCACACTCCCCACCGCGCTCCAGTATGATCCTTGTCTATTTCACACATTCAGGTGAGCTGCCTGGAACCATTTGGCATGTCTGTTTGCCACTGCTCGTACAGATTAATTTTATCTTTGTCTTTGTCCACTTCCTGCAGCCAAACCAATCCCTTTTCACTTGCAAATACGCCTCTTCCAAATGCATCGCTTTCATAAGAGTTTGTCTGACTAAGCTTATCCAAACTTCTGCCTCCCACTGTTCTTTCCACCCAAATATATCACACTTCATTTATGGCAGCTCTTTTCCAAATGCACCCTGTGGGCCAAATTCATACTGTGTACAGGAAAAATATGGATACTATGGTTAAATTAATTAAGAAAATTCAATAGTGTACAAAGTTAAAAGTGTCTTTGCAGCAATACTTTTCAGAGTCTATAAATGCAAATGCGCTCTGTGACTTTCCAAGAGTCAGGGCACACTATGTGAGCATTTCCTAGTTTTCCATGGAACTTCAGAAAACTCTACTTCCATATTTTCTTGGCTTTTAAAAAATGTATATTTATAATCTCTAGTATTTCTGCTAATTGTTTTCTATCACAGATAAGTTGCAGAGAAGGGAGGGGAGGGCCATCAACAGAGATGGGGAAGGGGGTAGAACAGAGAGAAGTTTTTGACTTTGCAAGGTAGGATCAATAAAAAGCAAAACGTAATCACCATCAACGTAAATACCTTTGCATAGAAGAGAAGTTATTTTGAATACTCTCTAAAACAGGAAAAACAAGTTCTCTATCAAGGACCACCCTTTCCACTGAATACATCTGGCTGGTAAAATGCATGCTGTGTTTTTATTTCCTTTATTTTGTTGAAGATTTGTAAAAACTTTGTCACAGACTGTCACCAATGTGCAAAACTGAATTTGGGAAACACTGGTCTACATTACGTTAAATCTGGCAACTGCACAGACTCAAAAACCACTGTAAAAATAGTTCCCACATGAGAGAAGGGATGCTAAGGCTCCAAGGCAGGAACTGCCATGAGCTGCAGAAACTGCAGAGGCAACAGGGAGAGAAGACAAACATGAGATGGAAGTGGACTTTCCCCGGGAGTGGCTTTCCATAGATTCCCTTCCCTTAGGCTGATCTCCCACTGAAGTCACCCTGGAGAGGGTTTGCAGTTCTGCAGGAGCTTCAGGGGCGGCCCTGGGCGGCCCAGCATTGACTGAGACGGTGTGATCAGGATGCAAAGTGGCTGACTGTAACAGTTTGGGTCAGAACGAGAACAGAAGTGGGGCCTTGTAAAATGAGCCAGCACAGACTAAAACCTTGAAAAATGTGTGATTCAAACAACTTCAAGATGAAAAATGATGATGATGCTTATGGAGACTTTAAGTAATAAAAACACAAGATACAAATATGTCCCAATTATCCACTGTATGGATGGTTTTGCCCCATGACTGGTGGGTGGTTATTACTCACTGGAGCAAATCCCTAGAGTTATACTGGGTGGAAGCTTAATGAAAGTCTTATTGTATTTTATAAAGTCTTATTTTTTTGCCATTTGATCCTTACTAATTGACTGTGGTGATAAAATATGGAGCCTCCAAATAATCCATTTTTATTTTGAGGAAGATTTTTTTTCTCTTTACTATTGCTCTACATATGGGTTTCTCCTATAGAGATAAATAAATCCTTGGGGGCAGAAAATGAAACTACACCTTTTAGGATCCTCCTGCCTGGCACCTAGTTGAGTTCTTGCTAAATGCCTTTGTGAATAAATAAATGAATGTGAAAATAGATGATGACTGAAGACCAGAAAATAGCATATTTCATTTTTCATTTTTTAATTTTGGGGGGAATTTCTTTTTTTATTATTCACTTATTTTTAATTGGAAGATAATTGCTTTACAATATTGTATTGGTCTCTGCCATCCATCAACATGAATCAGCCACAGGTATACATAAATCCTCTCCCTCTTGAAGCCCCCTCCCACCTCCCACCCACCCGGCCCTGTAGGTTGTCACAGAGCACCAGGTGGGAGCTCCCCGCGTCACGCAGCAAATTCCCACTGGCTCTCTGTTTTACATATGATAAGGTGTATGTTTCAATGCTACTCTCTCAATTAAACCTTTTACTTTGAGATAACTGTAGACTTACGTGTAGCTGCAAAAAATAACATAGAGGGATCTCAGGTACCCGCGGCCCAGTTTCTCCTAAGGGCAGCATCTTGCAAAACAATAGCACAGCTTTACCACTCAGATACTGACACTGATGCAGTTAACCATGGGACATTTCTAGCATCACAAGGATACCTCACGGCAATTCCTCCTACCTCCAAGTAAAAGTCCAGGTTCCCTTCTCAGCTTCTGTTGACCCCAGAAAGGGGGTGCTAGGTCTCCCTGTTACTGCTGGGGGATCAGAGTTCTAGCTCCCAACTGGTCCTCACTGACAGCCCTGGGGGAAAGGGATGGACAGTTACTGGTGAAGTCCTGACTCTCCGGGGGTCTCCTCTGACCCCAGTCAGGTGGGGCATTTGGGGAACCTCATTACAGACTCATGAGGAGACATCTCAGCTTCCCATTAGCCTTTGCTGGTGTACATGGGGTTTCTGCCACATTTCCTTCCCTCTGTGTGTGTGTTTGCTCAGCTGTGTCCAACTCCTTGCGACCCCATGGACTGTAGAAGTAATTAATGAAGAGTAATAGGTTACAGTCTTAAAACGTGGTAGATGAAAAGTGAGGCCCTAGGGTCAGGACAGAAAATTGAGAGCTGAAAACTGACAATGATTTTAAATCATAAAGGATTTGATCCCTGACCTGGGAGGATCCCACATGCCACGGAGCAACTGAGCCTGCTCACCACGACTGTTGAGCCCGTGCTCTGCAATGGAGAGGCCTGGACCGCAGGAGAGAGGAGACCCCACTCACCACAGCTAGAGAAAGCCCACGCACCAACCAGGGCCCAGCACATCACCATCCACGGACTGCGCTTGCTAAGATCCAAAGGAAGGACTTGGGTCTTTTTAAATAAGATTTCTAAGGGTTGAATCAAATTGATCACCCTCTTCCAGGGAACGTTCTCTAACGCTCACCTCCACTATCCGGGTTATACACCCTACCATGCGCCATCAGACTCCCTTGTCTGTCTCATAGAAGTTATTCCTTGAGCTGCTTGAGTGCGGGGGGTCCTGACTTACTGGGTATGATATCCTCAGGATCTAGTTCCAAGCCTGACATACTGTTCATGTGTAACATTTAAAGGAATGAATGAATCTTCTATCAACTGGTCAATTTGGGAGAAGATAAAACAGTAACGGAAATGGAAAAACTTCAAGAGACAATAGCCTGATACCACGTGAGCAAAGAGAAGTGAGGTAGGCAGGAGGACCCTGGCTTTGTTTTTCCAAATAGATGTTTATTGCAGCCCTGTTTACGATGTTGAAAAGCTGGAAACAATCTACTCCATCAACATGGGAATAGATAAATGAAATGTAGGATATTTAGCAGGTCAAAAGGAATGAGCAAGATCAATATGTATTGACATGGGGAGAACTCAGAAAGACAGTTGTAGGAAAGAAGCAAGTAGCAAAGCATGTACACAAGATACTTTATAGAGAAGTAAAAAGAACTCCAAGCAATTCTATACATTCTGGGTATACATAATGAAACAACTGTATGCATTTTCTCAGGGAAAATAACACAGGTACAATTTATTTAAAGATAAAAATGATGAGAAAGCCATATTGCACTCATAATGGTGGTTTCCTTAGGGGAAGGGAGGATAACTGAGTGAACGTGTCAGAGGAAACTCAGTATCGTTCTCATTGTTCATTTTGACTTAGGAGAATTCTTTAATTGCATGTATGACGCATAAGTAGACATTTTTTCTTCTCCACTGAACGCTGGTATATTCCTAGACTTGAAACATTTGCAAATTGTGACCCTAGTGCTCCAGAATATCTTGGTAGGATTTGTGGATTTTTTTTTTCCCTTTCTCCTTCTTCATTAAAAACTGAGAAAAACATTTGTGAAGGATGTTGCTGAGGCCAATCCTTCTCATTTTGGAACCATCTCATTGTTTGTCAACTGCCAGCTTTGACATTCTCTCTCACTTCCCACGGTCTGGCAGCCGCGAAGGAGTCTGGAGCCAGCTCGATTCTCCCTTCTGAAGAAACAGCTTAGCAGCCGGCACCATGTTTGGAGAGAACTAGTAAAATGTGCCATTTTTTCCCTCTATTCCAAATGCCCAAGCGTGTGTGTAAAGATGGGGAAAATCTGCCTCATGGCAGAAGGGTACTATCGGCATCCTCTGTAAGAAGGATTAATTTTTGATAAGTCTTGTTTGATGGAAGCCTTGATGGTACAACAGAAAGGCTTCCAGACCCCACCCCTTACTTCCAAAAGTTTGCAATCAAAAACAGACCATATGAACACAAATGTTTCATAATAATGACAAATGTTGATTGCAAGCTATACATCTCAAAATCTCTCTAAACAAAGTTCTACTATTACCATACCCATTTTACAAACCAAATAAACTAAGGTTAAGTGAATTGCAGAGGGTCATATACTTAATATACAACAGAGTTCAATTCAAACCCTGGCTTTCTAGATCCAGACAGATCCAGTACCTTTTAACCATCTTTCCACATTACCTCATGTCACAGTGTCTCCTACTTGGTGCTCATCAAATAAAAGATCCTCATTAAACACTTCTTGAATGAAGTGATGAACATTTTACATCTGATAGACACCTGATTAAAGGACACTGTGCAAAATCAAAGAGGTGGTAGCACTTCTACGTATCCTGACAAGGAGCAGTATCACCTCACCAGGAGAATAATCGTGGGATCTGGCGTCACAAAGACACAGTCACAACCCTTGACTTCTCTGCTTACAAACTTGGATAAGCCTCAATTTCCACATTTGTAAAGAGGTGAAGTGTAGTCAGCAGGGTTCTATAATGACCCCCAAGATTCTCAGCCCCTGGTGCTGTACCCTCTGTATGTGCCCCTCTTGCTGAGTGTGGATAGAATCTGGGAATGTGATGGGATGCCCTTTCTGCAGTGGGTTACTGGTCAGTTCATTGATCAAATAGAGATTGGCCTGGGTAGGTCTGATTTAATGAAGAGCCTTTAAAAGAGGATGAAGCTTCAGAGAGAGGAGGCTGCTGGCCTGGAAGAAAGTGCGCTGCCACGCTGCGAACGTGGGGCCATGTGGTAAGAAGATACAGACCTCTAGGCAGGGAGAGCAGCTTCTGGTCGACAACCGACAACCGGCAAGAAAAAGGGCGTGTCAGTCATACTGCTGCGAGGAAATGCACTCCCCCAATGACCAGTGAGCTCAGAAGAAGACTCGGATGAGCATCTCAGCCTCCACCAACGGCTGACTTCAGCCTGGCGAGACGGAGGGCAGAGGGCCCACCTAACCCATTCCCGGACTCCTGACTCATGTTACCGTGAGATAATTCACTTATGTTCTTTTAAGCTACAAAGTTGGTGATAATTTGCATACAGCAATAGAAACCAAGACAGACAGGGATACATGACATAGTAACATGAAAATTAAATAAAATAATAGAGGCGCATTGTGTGATCGCAATACATTTGAGGCCCCTCTTTTCTTGGGAAATGTGCAGCTACCCACACACTGCTCTGAAAGTGATCGCAGGACTTTTGCCCTCCATCTTGGCCCATGAAGACAAAGGCCACACTAGGGATGGTGAGCGGAAAGTTGGGTGGATCGCAATACATTTGAGGCCCCTCTTTTCTTGGGAAATGTGCAGCTACCCACACACTGCTCTGAAAGTGATCGCAGGACTTTTGCCCTCCATCTTGGCCCATGAAGACAAAGGCCACACTAGGGATGGTGAGTGGAAAGTTGGGTGGAGCCTGGAGCCCTTGGCCATCACAGGAAAACCACATCAGCTTGGACTTGTGCATGGAAGCCACACCTTGTAAACTGACTCACTCTTCTGGGGTTTCCCTATTACTATCAGCCCAACTCAGTTCTGTTAACAGGACCTAATCAGTGAGGTACACAATTCAATTTATTGACTCACAATCAGGATCTCATCAGCAAATATATTGACATTGCTGACCTTATTCACAGGAGCAGGATACCCTGGACTTTCAAGAACAGAGGAATTTAAGTGATACAATACATAAACGGTTGCACTGACTCATCAGACATCAATTTGAGCAAACTCTGGGAGATGGTGAAGGACAGGGAAGCCTGGTTTGCTGCAGTCCATGGGGTCACAAAAAGTCAGACATCACTTAGCAACTGAACAACAACAAAACCACTTGTTGGCCAAGAATTCTGGAGAAGAGAGTCTTCATCTTTGTCGAGGTGGGAGTAAATGAGAGAGATCAAGGTAGATGGAGACACAGAGAGAGAGGGAAGGCATGCGGCACCCTCTGTGCAGCTGAATTCCTCGGGGCCCCCAACGTATTTAAGAAACATCCTTCATCAGCATCACCATCATCTGCCCCATCAGGGGAGGAGGGCCACCAGCAAAGAAGGATCAGATTTGCTCACAGAGCTCATTTCAACGCTTGAACCACAGACCTCTCCTTTTCTGGAGAGAATTCCTATTTTATCATGAAAACTGCTGATTGCAACCGCACTAACATACAACTGTTTCTCACACATGCAGAAAAGGAGGTGATGTGACCAAATGCAGCACTAATATTAAATTACTGTAACTCGTTTACACTGCCTGCACGTCATCATCCGCCTCCCTTTGCAAGAGCTTGTACACGCACACAAAATCTGTAAACGCTTTCCAGGAATACAAAAGCATCCTCCCTGATGTTGATAAGAAACAGGACAGTCACTCTCTCCTGACATATTTGTTCTTTAAAAACAAATCAGTGGCATGGGGATTTGGCACCTGAATGCAGAACAACGGCTTGATGAGGCAAAGATTGTCTTCATTAAGAACATTAATATTCATAGGGAGTAGAAAATCTGACACAAGAGAGGACTCACTAACCTTTTCTCATATTAGATTTTTACTTCTTAACACAATTACAGTCCGGCAATGACTTAATTAATGCTGCTTTTCGTCAGACGCCTTTAAAGAGCTGTCAATTTGGTCCTGCAGAGGCTGTCAGCGAAACAGAAAGACAGTCATCTCGGTGAAAAAGACACAGGAAGAAATTCAAACACTTAATAATATTCAAAGTGCTAAGCAAAGTCACATATCAACCGGGATTAAGGAGAATTTTTGTCTTTTCCTTCCATCTTGTTGAAGTGAGTCTTGGCAATGGCGCATCAGGAATTGACTAGCGGGTTTAGAAGGTGCCGAGAAAGACGCAGTCATCTGTGTGCAGGTGGGAGGGAAGACCCTCCCTAACTTAGAGCTGCGGCCCATCGGTGACCTATGACCTAGAGGACCCGGGAGATATGGTCTCTGCCATCGTGGCATGCAGCACTGGACTTGAACAGTGAACCTGTTGTCCAAACACTTTGCTCTGCAGGTGAGGAAATGAGTCAGTCCCACGTATCTCTGACCCAGGTATTGCAAATTTAAGCTCTGCGGGCCAAAATTTCACCTGTAGTAATTTTTTTTTTTCTTAGACAGTACAGCACTAAAAATGATAAAAGTATCTGCCAGGATATGAAATTTCAGGAGGCAGTTTTTCTTTACAACTTGGTATATTTAGCAACCCTGTCTACTGGTCCTCACAGCCATGACCCTCATAACTCAAGAGGCAGTGGCCCTCTCACGCTTTACCACCATCTCCCAGCTTACACCAGGTCAGCTTTGCGGCTTTCCCTTACCGCCCGACCCCCACGGCCCAAGCGGCCGAGTCTCTCTGCACCCAACTTGACTTTGGCCTCCTTCGAAAAACCATCCCAGACCCTCCCAGATGTCAACACCTGTGGTCAGCCACAGGATTATCAATTTGAACAAACTATGCTGTTTCTGAGGGTTTTCTCCAGTGGTGATTTCTTGGCTAAAACAAAGTACTTTGTCACATGGCTAGAACACACCTCCCAGTTCTTAGCCAGCATCTAATCACAACACTACTGACGTTTGGGACGGTAACTCTCCACTACAGGGTCTTTCTCGCACATCAGACGATGTTTAGGGGTCTCCCTCGGCTCTGAGATAAGATGTCATGTCAGTAGCAACCTCCTCTGTCCCCCTGTAACACCCAAAAATGTCTCCAGACATTGCCAGGGGCACCTAGGAGGCAAAGTCAGCCTTGACTGAGAAACACTGGTCTATCCGGCCCCTCCTCTACCTTCTGCCTCAATGCCCCACCCTCAGACCTCTCTGCCACATTATCCCTCGATCCTCTGCTAGGGCACCTTGTGAGGTCACACATTGTATGTTGTAGGAGATTTTTTCTTCTTCTTTTGTTTAGCAGCTAGATTAAAAGCAGCATGAAAATAAAGGCCACTAAAATATTATTTGAGTAACCGATCCAGCATTTCACAATGGACTGTAAGGTAAGCATGCCTCACCAGCGATGGGTTGTGAATCCAGTCCCTGGATGGCTTTGGGGAAGAGTCACAGCATTTCTATTCCTTCCCGCTTAAGCTATCAGTGACTCGGGTCACACAGACTTGACAAGCAAACCCCCTTCCTTGCGCCTGTGCGGTTCTGCTTTCAACGCTCAAAGGTGTCAGATACTAAGTCCTATTTGTTATGTTCTGGACAGTGACTTCTGGTTTGGAAAAGATGAGCAGTCGTGTAGAGAAATGACAGTGTGGTGATGCCTTCATTTTTTTCTGGCCTGAAAAGCTGCAGCTCTGTCTGTGGAGTCGCAGAGGGAAACCTGCAGATTTTCTTCACTCTGGAAAGAGTGCCTGGGGGGAGGCGGCGTCTGGCCGGGCAGAGAAAGTCCAGTAGATACTTTATCGTCAGAGCTGGAGAGGCAACAGCAAACAGGGGACAAGGTGTCTGACAAAGAAAGGTTTCCTGAAGTTTTCCTTTGGTTTTACTCATTATTTTAAGACCCTCTATGATTCACTGAGGTGTTCTTAAGATCTCTTTTCAGGCCACAAAACGGGGCTCGCTGAGAAAGAGGGGCACCCTGGCTGGGGACCCCGAATCAGTATCAGTCCCTAGAGGTCTGCTGCGGAGACCTGGCCGGGGCACACCATGAGACTCAGGCCAGGGAGATGTCACATCCTGAAGCTGTTGAGCACAGCAGTGAAATGCAAGAGGGGTTCTAAGGTTAGAATATCACTCTGGTCAAAGCTAAAATTTGAGCAGCTTAGAGGGCTCCCTGCCAGGGTGGGCAAAGCCATGCAGGTGGGTGGGGCCTGTTCTCAACAGCGACACCATGTGGAAGCACCTGGAACAGCAGCGGCTTGGGCCCAAGGTTGGTTTCCAGCCTCTCTAACCAACTATGTTTCCCCTCCAACTGGTTTTTGAAGCAAAGTCAATCTGTGAAATGAGTATTCCTCCCAGGACTCAGGAACAATCCACGTGGTCATGAGAGGTAGAGTATGGGCTCAGTGAAGACTGCATAAGGGATACACTAAAATTTCTACTCAGGAGTATTTACGGGGCCTCAAGTAATTAACTGGAACTTTCCAATAAAGAGGGGCAGCTGTTTTTGTTTCTCAAACTGTAGAATCTCATTATACCAGTTGTGGGGTTTAGACTCTGCAAGTTAATCTGGCTCTGATGTCAAAGACTATAAAGAAAGCTGAGCACCGAAGAATTGATGCTTTTGAACTGCGGTGTTGGACCATACTCTTGAGAGTCCCTTGGACTGCAAGGAGATCAAACCAGTCCATCCTAAAGGAAATCAGTCCTGGGTGTTCACTGCAAGGATTGATGTTGAAGCTGAAACTCCAATACTTTGGCCACCTGATGCGAAGAGCTGACTCATTGGAAAAGACCCTGATGCTGGGAAAGATTGGGTGCAGGAGGAGAAGGGGATGACAGAGGATGAGATGGCTGGATGGCATCACCAACTCAACGGACTTGAGTTTGGGTAAACTCTGGGAGCTGGTGATGGACAGGGAGGCCTGGCGTGCTGCAGTTCACAGGGTCGCAAAGAGTTGGACACAACTGAGCGACTGAACTGAACTGATGACAAAGACAAAGGAATCTGTAATAAGACCACTAGTAAGGATAACTTGGGTTTTAAAGTCTCAGAACAGGACTTGTGAGAATTCGCTGCCCTCTGGTCAGTGTGTTCTCAGTGGGTTAACCCACTGACTGATGGAGCATATCCACATCCGGGCTGGCCTGTCCTAAGTTATGAGCACAGAGGACTGACCACCCTTGCACCTCTCCCATCAGCCCCTCGTGACGCAGGGCTGCGCATACGGGCTTTGAGGTGACGCGGGTCTGAGTTCAGGCTCCGGCTCTGCCGCTTCTTAGCTGTGTGCTGTCACGGTTCCGTCGCTCAGTCGTGTCTGGCTCTTTGCGACCCCGTGGACTGCAGCACGCCAGGCCTCCCTGTCCATCACCCACTCCTGGAGTCCATCCAAACCCATGTCCACTGAGTCAGTGATGCCATCCAGCCATCTCATCTTCTGTCGTCCCCTTCTCCTCCTGTCTTCAATCCTTCCCAGCGTCAGGGTCTTTCCAGTGAGTCAGCTCTTTGCATCAGGTGGCCAAAGGACTGGAGCTTCAGCTTCAGCATCAGTCCTTCCAGTGAATATTCAGGGTTGATTTCCTTTACGATATAGTGTAGTTTTCAACAAGTTTCTCAACCTCCCAAGCCTCATTCTCCTCATCTGTAAAACTGTGCTAATTATTTCATCCCTGTTAACTTTTATTGACAACTACTTACAAGCCATGCTATGTGCTTTACAAGCATTATTTGATGTAATCCCCTAATATCTATGGGGTACAGGCATTTACTTTCATGAGCAAAAAGTGAGGGTTAAGAAAATGCGCAGGGTAACGCAGGTAGGAAGCTGTAAATTCAGGACGTGAACCTGAGCTGCCTTAGACCTTGTGTTCCATTTCCTGCTCTGCACAGAGGTGACGGGATCTATGACCATCAGATGAGACCAGCCAGTCACACGCTCAACGCCATAACATGCACCCCCACCACGGAACACATAGCAAGGCATCAACACACGCACCCTCCCATTCTTTACACACATTAATCTCTTACTCTTAAACACCACCTCTGTTTCATCCGTTTCTCTCAACTAATAGTAAAATCTCTTTGTTCAGTTATTCAAACATGGCCTAATTCTGCAGGCTCTGTCGTTGGTCAAAGCCTTCCTTCTAAGAATTTCTTTTTCTTCCTTTTGTTCAAAAAATCATTCTTATCATTATTTGAACCCATGTTCTCTTACTCATTCACACATAGACAGCAAATACCATTTTTGTATACAATCCTAACATAAATGTTGGAGTTAGTTCCTCTACAAATTGATTGTCTGGTGCCTCTAGTGGTATCTTTGCCCCTATTAAGATCTTCTCATGTTGAAAGTGAGCCTTTATGTATAACTGCAGATATTGAATTGATTTTGTACGTAGATTGAAAACTTATCTAAAGGTTTATCTAGTCAAAAGCTGTGTTTTTTACAGTAGTCATGTATGGATGTGAGAGCTGGACTATAAAGAAAGCTGAGCACCAAAGAATTGATGCTTTTTAACTGTGGTGTTGGACCATACTCTTGAGAGTCCCTTGGACTGCAAGGAGATACAACCAGTCCATCCTACAGGAAATAAACCCTGAATATTCATTGGAAGGACTGATGCTGAAGTTGAAGCTCCAATACTTTGGCCACCTGATGCGAAGGGCTGACTCATTGGAAAAGACCCTGATGTTGGGAAAGATTGAAGGCAGGAGGAGAAGGGGACAACAGAGGATAAGATGGTTGGATGGCATCACCAACTTGATGGACATGAGTTTGAGCAAGCTCCAGGAGTTGGTGATGGACAGGGAAGCCTGGCGTGCTGCAGTTCATGAGGTTGCAAAGAGTTGGACACGACTGAGTGGTTGAACTGAACTGAAAACTTATAGCTGACTACCAATGGGAGTTGATTTGGCCTAGAAGTCTCTCCAGGAGTTTAAGTCATATTTTATGATGCTTAGATTCTGTAGACAAAACAATCTGCCTTTAAAACTATCATTAGGGGGGCTTTGCTGGTAGCCCAGTGGTGAAGAATCTGTCTGCCAGAGCAGGAGACACAGTTTGAGAGGATCCCGCACGCCGTGGAGCAACTGAGTGCGTGTGCCACAACTCCTGAGCTTGTGCTCTGGAGCCTGGGAACTGAGACTGCGGAAGCCCGTGCGCCCAGAGCCTGCGCTCCGCAGTGAGAGGCCATCAACGAGGAGGACGCACACCACAGCTGGAGAGCAGCCGGCATGGCAGTGAAGACCCAGCACCGTCAAGAAGAAATTAATTACATGAACAAAATTTTTAAAAAGCTGTCATTGGAAGAAAAGCCTCCTGATTTTCTCACTGTGCTTCTGCCTGATCCTTAACAGGCCAACCTGGTGGGCAGGCCTGAGCTCACAGGCCTCACTCTGCCGCATCTGGACTCTTGTCCATCTCATGCCGAGGTGGTCCAGCAGACGCCCAGAGCGTGACCCACATCTATCACTGAATGAACTCACTTGTCTCTGAGGACTCTGTGTCTTTGGGGAGTCACACCTGTCATGGGAAAGACTGAAAACACCTTTCAAAGAAAACCTAATTTACTTAGAGAAGAGCGTGTGTGCCCCTTCAACAATCTTTTTGTGTACTCTTCCATGGACAGGATGATGGAACAGACAATTTCAAGCCAAGGCACTTTTCTAAGACACCTGTCTGCTGATAACTGATCGTGAAATACAGGTGCCTCAAACGCCCGAGAAGAGGGACTGCAATGCATCCACTGCAGCAGGCCCATAATGTTTGCACACCTGTGTTAGGAAAGTTCTGCCCTCCTTAAGGGATCAGAGAAAGGTTGTCAGGTCTGAGAAAAAGAGTCACCTTCCTTCTGGACTCTGCTTGCCTTCCCCAGCGTGGAATGTGAACTGTGTGTCACGGAAATGAGAGTGAAAACGCTCATCCTATAAGAAGCTTTGGGGGGGAATGTCAATATAAATATTGATAAGCCGTGTGCTCATTTTAGAGTTAGAATGCAGATGGAGAGAGTGCACGTGAAATGCAGATCTTACCACAATTTTCAAGGTTATTAGCAACTGTTTGTATTGATACATGTCTACATAAATTCAACTGTATTAACGGATACTGTGTGTTGAATGCCTACTAGGTGCCAGGTAACACCCTAAATTATTTACATGTCCTATGTTATTTGATCCTGACAGCAATCCCAGGGTGGAGGGGAACTCTGCTTGATTTTAAGGATAGGGAAACCGAGGTCAGTTCTCTCTGACTTTAAGACTTATACTCTTAAATTTATGCTATATATATACTTATTATAATCCCATTTCACACGCACAAATGTGCACACACACATCCGTCTGCGTTCACAATCGCAGATTCTCATGTATGTCTATAGATTGCACTCCGGGAACTCTCAGAAAATGCATGGATGCAGAAACAGCGAATAACTGGACACCGCAATAATCCACAGGGTGGCTGTCAACAAGGCTTAATTTAAAAGTGAACAAAGTGAAGCAAAACATGCAAACACGGTAACAGCAGCATCCTGCATTGACGCTTTGTCTCTTCCACAAACGGCTCTGAAATCCTGACACAGAGGTGGGTTTGGGGCTTAGGCACGCGTGCCCTCCTCTTCAAAATGCCTCACACAGCTTCTGAATCCAAACCTCTCTGGACAGGACACGTGGCGTTTGGCTGCACCCCGTCTGGGACACCTTTCTGAAGCAGTTACTGGAGGCAGAGACAAAAAAATGAACTTTTTCTTACAAACTTGTGCTAACTCTTACATGCACTTTTAATGAACAGGTCGGCTGTGGTTCTGAGAGCGTCTGCATTTTTCTTTAGACCTCATTTCTTCCCTTCAGCTGTAATGAGAGGGGAAGAGAGAAGCAGAGAGCCGCTCCAAGTCCTGCAATAGTTCATAAATATCTCTTTAAATATGAAACTGTCGAAACCCTCAGTGGCCATTACTTATTTATTAAGTTCCCTGTCCAAACTTCTCTCCATATCATGACCACTCTCTGAACTCACACCATGATCTTCCGATATGTCAAACACGGAACCCGCTTCTCTCACGTCCGATCATCCTCTCTCGCCTCTTTGCAATCACCTTTGCGTTGGCCGACTTCTGTTTCATACTCATATTTTAATTCAGTGCAGAGTTCAATTTGCCATTGATTCGCCCTACTGTCTGCCTTGGAATCTCACATGAATGTAGGAAATCATTCTACCACAGATATTTTCCAACCAAAATCCTTTTATCGAAAGAGACAAAAACTACAGTGTGTTACCTGGAATCTACCCAACAACACACTTCACTAAAAAGTACATCAAGTATATAGGCCTCCTTTAAAATAAAATGTTTTTAATACAGAGAACCACAGGGAAGAAAGGGCTTCCCTGGTAGCTCAGTCGGTAAGGAGAACTCCTGCAATGCAGGAGAGCTGGGTTCAATCCCTGGTTTGGGAAGTTCCCCTGGAGAAGGAAATGGCAAACCCCTCCAGTGTTCTTGCCTGGAGAATCCCATGGACAGAGGATCCTGGCAGGCTACAGTCCGTGGGATTGCAAGTCAGACATGACCTAGCAACTAAACTGAACTATGAGGGAGAAAACTGAACCATCATGACAAGTACTCTCACCTCAATATAACAATTTTAAATATCTTGGTGTGCTTTTTTTGCACAGTTTAGATTATACTATATATCATGTTATGAATTCTCCTCTTAACATTAAAATATAAGATCTTCACATACTGATAAAAATGTTTTCTAATCATCAAGAATAAGTGCAAGGAGGGTATGATTATCAAAACACAAAGAAAATAACATAAAAACAGGGCAGAATTCTAATCTTGTGTTCTGCAGCCTGAGCACAAGTCAAACAACATCCTCTCAGCCTCAGGTATAGTGTATCTGATATGTTCTGGGTGGCCTGAATGGCTGAGGGTTGCTCATCTTATTTACACTTATTCCGTCTGGTTAATAATCTCTGTCAATATTTTGTCTGACTATAATAAGCTCCATGAGGGAAGGGGCCACGACTGTCTCATTCCCTCTGCATATCTAGTGCCTAGCACGGTACCAGGCACATGCTAGAGCTTAAGGAAGTGTATGTCAAATGAATAAATTATCTACCTCCTCCCGAGGATTAGATGCCCATCAAGTGGCACTGGTATTACACTCAGAGAACAGGGAAACCAAGGATGTCTCATTGAGCAGCTGACATGACAAGAGGAAAAGGGGATTCCTATCTAACACAGCACTGTTGTTTTTTAATTATTCTTTCAGTTTAGAGAAATAGATGATTATAAATCCTTTTGTGAATTTCAATATGTTTAACCTCTGAAAGACTAGACCTGGTAAGGGAGCCTTTATAAACATGGCAAAGCTTTCTCAATTGCCTTTGGGGCAATTCTAGGATTTCTTCATATTGGGTTGATGGTAATTACTACCATCCCCACTGCACATCTGAACACTTCATTATTCCACAAAGGAAAAGACAGGAGGCAGCCTTAAAAAAACAGAAAGCAGAATCAGATGACATCATTAGATGTTGGACACTGCATTGAATTTTGTGAGATGCTTTACAAACCTCACTACATGACAAAAGTTTTACGCACAGAAATCAAGATGTGAAAAGAACTGTAGCTGTTTCCCAGACATATTGACCAATTGTGCTTTATTTTCACCTTCAAAAATAGGGATAAAAATAGTACCTACTTCACAGAGTTATTGTAGTGATAAGTAAATTAATTAGTATCTTAAAGGACTAAGAACATTTTCTGACGCAGAGGAAGTACTCCCAAATATTAATAACTCTGCCCCTAATATATGTGTATACTTATTATTTCCTATTATGTTACACCTTATATATGTCATATGTTATATAATTTATATGTAAATGCAATTTATATAATTCCATATGTGAAAGTTTCTCAGTCGTGTCTGTTTGTGACCCCACGGACTATGGGACTATGCAGTCCATGGGATTCTCCAGGCCAGAATACTGGAGTGGGCAGCCATCCCCTGCTCTGGGGGATCTTTCCAACCCAGGGATTGGACCCAGGTCTCCTGCATTGCAGGCGAACCAGGGAAGCCCAAGAATACTGGAATGGATAGCTGTTTCCTTCTCCAGGGGATCTTCCCAACCCAGGAATCGAACTGGGGTCTCTGGCATTGCAGGTGGATTCTTTACTAGCTGTTCTACCAGGGAAGCCCATATATAATATAGTATAATATATATAAATGAAATATATAATTATACATTAAAGTACATATTGTGTATAATATAAAGTACATAAGTAACATGTAGTTTAATATAGTAAAATATATATTTTATTATAAAGTTAAAATATTTTTATTGTAGAATAAATATTTCTAAATTCTAAAAATATTAATATACATTAAATATTTTTATTGTTCAAATTTTAGATGGAACAGAAAAGAGTAAAAAAAAAATCACCTGTCATTTTTCACCAGGAGATAACCTCTGTAATTACAAACATCTCTGTGTTCCAATAAAAGCAGTGGTTCTAAAATGTATCCAAATCCTTCACCGTTTCTTGCCTCCGAAGAGGGAGCCCACGTCTCCGCATCTTGAATGAAGGCCAGGCTGCCCTGCACGTGCAGCCGATAAGCGGGGGCAGTGGCGGTGTGTGACCGCCGAGGGAAGCCAGGCCGCTGCCGCTTCCGTGCTGTCTCTCAGGCTGTGGCTCTGGAGGGAGCAGGTCGCCACGCTCTGAGGCGCCCAAGCAGCGCAGGGAAAGGCCCACGTGAGGGGGACCTGCGGCCTTCCACCACCAGAATCGAATCCCAGCCATGAGAGCAGCCCAGCGCAGAAGGAGCCCCTTCCGAGACGCAGCCCACCCACATCCTGACCGAAACTTCCTGAGGGGCTGGGGGCTGGAACCTCTCAGCTAAGCTGCTGGCAAAGTTCTGACCCAGAAAACCATGAGACAATAAACGTTCACTTTTGAAGTAATTTATTCCACAGCCTTAGATAACGTATACAATGACTCTCTATAGTCATGTATAATTTCTGGAATTTCTGTTAGTTATTTCAACTAGGCTCAATTGTTTTTCATAAACTTTGATTACAAATTCTACATGTGGCTTCATCACTTTGAATACTTAAACATACTGTTGTAAATCTTTTGCAGACAGTTCCATTATCAATGGTTATGAGGGGATTCATTTGTCACTTTTTGTGTGTTGATCTCATGGAGGGGGGTCTTATCCAACAGTGAGTGGACTCCACATCCATTCATGAAGCAGGTTTGGGATACAGATTTCTCATATTTAGTTTTAGCCATCTATGACATTGGATAACGAATAAGTTTCCTTAAGGTGACCTTGAAGGATGGGGGAGTTGCTTGAATTCTGCTTTTACTAATTGTTGACCTTTGACTTTGTACAAGAAGCATATTTCTAGCTCCTGCCCACCATACAGAAGTGAAGCCTCATTCCCCACACCAGATAAGAAAATTTCAGAATTAAAGTCTTTCCTGGACCCCTGTGAGACTCTTCCTCTCTTCCCAACACACAAACATGCACAGTTTTATTCTGCATTCTCCGAATAAACTCTTCACAAGCTCCCTTGATTTCTCCCTCTCTCTGTTGATTATCGGAGTATCACAACTGTAGAGTCTCTTCCCTTTTCAATCTGGTATCTCAAAATATCACACTCACTGAGACTTTAATTCTATTGACACGAAACATTTTAAAGCCAAATATAAAATATTCCCCGAACTTCGCTGGTAGTCCAGTGACTAAGAATATATCTGCCAATGCAGAGGACACGGGTTCAATCCCTGGTCCAGGAAGATCCAACATGTTACGGGGCCACTCAGTCCAGGCGTCAGAACTACTGAGGCTGGGCTTTCGAGCCCAGGAGCTGCAAGTACTGAAGCCCATGCGCTCTAGAGCCCTGCTCCGCAACAAGAGAAGTCACAGCAATGAGAAGCTTATGCGTCACAACCAGAGAAAGCCTGCATGCAACAACAAAGAGTTGGTGCAGCCAAAAATAAATGAATAAGTATAAAATATTTGCAAACATGGATACTAACATACAAACCTCTCTACAAGATCTGTTTTTCCACAGATGCTATTTAAACTCTCCTATTTGTCACTTCACACACACTACCCATGATCTAGTCTGTTAGTATATTAATACCAAAAATTCTATCAGATATTTATTACTATGAACTTAGATGACACGGTGGATGAGAGTTAGTACTCTTTGTTATAGTGATTCAGTGTTCAATTTTTATTGTAATAATCTGCCTATTGTCCAAGGTGTCCATGGCCACACCATATTGCTTTTCTTTCTTCTTTGGATAAATGGATGCCTTAGTCTGGTCCTGGACATCTCATAACATGTCAGCTTCCTCCCTGAAGCACAGTATAGAGGCTGCCACACATGGAGCAGGGGGTCTCAGAAGTACACAGTAAGCATGAATGCTCCATTTTCATGGAGAACAGCTGCTCATTTGCTGGGAGAAGAGAGGCCTCAGGGTTAGAAGGGATGGAACCGCTCAGCCTTTAATGTTTTTGCAAAATTATCTTGTTGACAAGTGCAGCATTATAAATTTGAATCCATTAGCTAAAAGGATCCATAAATATTTGAATAATGGCCTTTTTAGAGTTTTACCAGTCTATCAAACTTGTCACATGTCCACTTTTTACATTTTTCCTACTGCTGAAAAGGGAAAGGCTGAACTGAATCTTACGGATGGTTTCTAGACATGGGTATTTTATCCTTGCTTTCAAAATGGAAATAGCTTTTCCAAGCAGAAGTTAATTAACAAAACTGCGCTAGTGCCTGGTGGTAACAGAGGATATGCTGTCCACTGAGCCTTGCTCTCCGCTGCTACACGGTGGTGTCTGGCCAGCCAGGGCTCTGCTTCCAAGCCTTGCACCAAGAAATGGGCAGATGACAGGTTCTGGCCAGTGAAATGTGAGCAGATATGACATGAGTCACATCCAGAGAGTGGTTTATGGAGCCCATGTGTCTCCTCTGTTGTCTCTTTCTCTTGCTAGAAACTGAGGGATCTGAGGCAGTGAATGGTGGAGCCATAAGCTAGAAGGAGCCTCGGATCTCAAACCACTTTTGGGGATAATGTAATCCACATGCTGACCATGGACACTCACTAAGACTGGTCTGATGCATGTGTGAAAATGCACTTCCACTGCTTTCAGCTATGGAAATTTTGAAATTGATTTCAGCAGCTAGCCATACTGCAGTTAAAAAAAAAAAAAAACACCCAGGGATGCAAGGATTCTTCAAAATACACAGATCAATCAATGTGATACACCATAATAACAAGTAGAAAGATAAAAACCATATGATAATCTCAGTAGATGAAGACAAAGCTTTCAACAACATTCAACACCCATTTATGATAAAAACTCTTCAAAAAATGGGCATAGAAGGAACCTACCTCAACATAATAAAGGCCATATATGATAAACCCACAGCAAACAATATTTTCAGTGGTAAAAAAACTGAAAGTATTCCCTCTAAGATCAGGAACAAGACAAGCGTGCCCAGTCTCACCACTATTATTCAATATAGTTTTGGAAGTGGTAGCTAAGGCAAACAAAGAAGAAGAAATAAAAGGAAACCAGATTGGAAAAGAAGAGGTAAAACTCTCACTGCAGAGGACATGATACTATATACAGAAAACCCTAAAGATACCAACAGAAAATTACTAGAGCTAATCAGTGAATTTAGCAAAGTCACAAGATTCAAAATCAATACACAGAAATCACTTGTATTCCTATACACTAACAATGAAATATCAGAAAGAGAAATTAAGGAATCAATCCCATTTAACATTGCAACAAAAAAGAATAAAATGCCCAGGAGCAAACCCACCTAAGGAGATAAAAGAGCTGTATACAGAAAACTATAGGACACTGATGAAAGAAATCAAAGGCAACATACACAGACAGAGAGGTATTCCATGTTCCTGGGTTGGAAGAATCAATATTGTGAAAATGACTATACTACTAGATACAATCTACAGGTTCAATTCAATCCCTACCAAATTACCAATGACATTTTTCACAAAACTAGAACAAAAATTATCACAATTCATATGGAAACACAAAAAGCCCCAAACAGCCAAAACCATCTTGAGAAAGAAGAATGGAGCTGGAGGAATCAACATCCTGGCTTCAGACTACACTACAAAGCTATGATCATCAAGGCAGTATGGTACTGGCACAAAAATGGAATACACACAAATGGAACCAGATAGAAAGCCCAGAGATAAACCCACACACCTATGGATACCTTATTTTTGACAAAGGAGGCAAGAACATACAATGGGGCAAAGATAGTCTCTTCAACAAGTGGTGCTGGGAAAACTGGACACTGCATGTAAAAGAATGAAATCAGAACACTTCCTAACACCATACACAAAGATAAACTCAAAATGAATTAAAGACCTAAATGTAAGACCAAAAACTATAAAACTCCTAGAAGGAAACATAGAACACTCTGTGACATAAATCAAAGCAAGATCCTCTATGACCCACCTCTTAGAGTAATGGAAATAAAAACAAAAATAAACACGTGGGATCTAATTAAACTTAAAAGCTTTTGCACAGCAAAGGAAACTATAAACAAGGTGAAAAGACAAGACTCAGAATGGGAAAAATAATAGCAATGAAACAACTGACAAAGGGTTAATTTCAAAAATATACAAGAAGCTCTTACAAATCAATACAAGAAAAAGAAACAACCCAATAAAAAAATGGGCAATAGACCTAAACAGACATTTCTCCAAAGAAGACATACAGATGGCTAACAAATACATGAAAAGATGCTCAACATCACTCATTATTAGAGAAATGCAAATCAAAACTACAATGAGATATCACTTCACACCAGTAAGAAAGATCATCAACAAAAAATCTACAAACATTAAGTGCTGGAGAGGGTGTGGAGAAAAGGGAACCCTCTTGCACTGTTGGTGGGAATGCAAATTGATACAGCTAGTATGGAGACTCCTTAAAAAACTGGGAACAAATTCACCATATGACCCACCAATCCCACTAATAGGCATATACCCCGAGGAAACCAAAACTGAAAAAGACACATGTAACCCAATGTTCACTGCAGCTCTATTTACGATAGCAGGACATGGAAGCGATCTAGAAGTCCATTGACAGATGAATGGATAAAGAAGCTGTGAGACACACATACATAGGAATATTACTCAGCCATAAAAAGAAACGCATCTGAGTCAGTCCTAATGAGGTGGATGAACCTAGAGCCTATTATACAGAGTGAAGTAAGTCAGAAAGAGAAAAACAAATGTCGTATTTTAACGCATATATATGGAATCTAGACAGATGGCGCTGATGAACCTTTGTGCAGAGCGGCAATGGAGACACAGACACAGACTTACGGACACGGCTGGAGGGGGTGGGGAAGACGGACAGCGTGGGAGCAATGGCCATAGTAACATGGAAACATCCGTCACCATATGTAAAGCAGACAGCCAATGGGAGTTTCCCGTACGACTCAGGGAACTCACACTGGGAAGGGAGGTGGGAGGGAGGTGGGAGGGAGGTTAGAGCAGGAGGCGACATGGGTAAACCTATGGCCGATTCATACTGATGTCTGGTAGAAACCAATGCAGTACTGTAAAGCAATTATCCTTCCATTAAAAATAAACACATTTCTTAAAAAACCTATTAGAAGTTAAAATAGTAACAAAACTACTGATTCCTTTCATTGTTGTTGTTTTCAACAGAGATCTCCTAAATTCTGAAACAGTGATCTCTGAATATATTTGCAAGAGGTGGAATGTGACTTGGCTGTCTTGTTTGTATTAGAACATGAATCTACCAGGACTGTGTGAACATTTTGGCACCTGGCAAAGGCACCAAGCAGACAGGTATTTAATATGTATCCTACCACCTGCTTGCCTGATTTTTAGAGAATTTGGTGCAGCTCTCAGCCAACAACTCCCAGTAACAGCTCTGTGAACTCCTACAGGAGTTCCAGCCTCACACTGTCACCTTGGTGGTTTTTATGGTAGGTCATTATGTATATTTCATCCACATTTCTAGGCTTTCTTAAGTCTATCCATAGGTTAAGCAGCTCACAATAAAGCTTCATCCCACAGCCATATCCCAAACCAGTATCATAAGGAATAACACTCTCTCTGACCTGTGGGACTGTTTTAAAGGCTAACATTCATTGTTCGTTATGTTTGTTAAGTCACTTCAGTCATGTTCAACTCTTGGTGGCCCCATGGACTATAGCTTGCCAGGCTCCTCTGTCCATGGGATTCTCCAGGCAAAAATACTGGAATGGGTTTCCATTTCCCCTCCAGGGGATCTTCCCAGCCCAGGGATCAAGACCAAGTCTCTTATGCCTCCTACATTGGCAGGCAGGCTCCTCACCACGAGCCCCACCCTCGAAGCCCCAACTTCACTGAGTTTTTACAATGTGTCAAGTCTTAATCTAGATGTTACATAAACATGATTTCTGCTAATCCTTATAACAACCCTGTAAGATTTATATAATTATTTCCAGGTCAGGAGACTTAAGGAAGTTAGGTTAACTAATGTGTCAAAATTTACATAGCTGGTAAGTGGAGAAACATGGATTTAAACTCTCATTTGCCTTGTTCCCATTCCATGTGTTGTGGGGCTCTTACAGAGAACGTTAGGGGCATCCTAATTAATCGATTTTATAGCCCAGGGTTTCTCAAACTTGGCTTATTGAACTTTGGGCCAGGTAATTCTTTGTTGTAGGGGGTCATCCTGTACACTGAAGGGCGTTTCACAGCCTTCCTGGCCCCTAATCACTAGACGCCAATAGTACCTTCCTGGGTGGTGACAGACAAAAATGTGTTTAGACATTGCCAAACATCCCTGAGGGAGAATGTTACCCTCAGCTGAGAACCAGAAACAAAACCCAACGTTAGAAAGAGATTTTCATCCCTAAGGAACAGAGGTAGTAGCTTCTCTCTGATTAAGAAAAACTATGCAAGTGACCATGTCTCCATTTTCACTGTGGCTACCAAGAAGCTCAAAGACAAATTTAAATTTCAACTACAGAAGAACCAAGGTTAAAGCTAAAAAAAAATTCTTATACTGATTTTGAAATCAACTTGATTATTTGATCAAAGTTGAATCTTTCTAGGAATGATAAATATTCCTGTTTTCTCCTTATATCTTTTTAATAATTCTCTCTGAAATTAAAAAAACCAATGTTGGAGAAATTGAAATTTATTGAAACGTTACGGCTCTGGGAATCATAGTTTAAAATGGGTCAGGCATAGTAAAATAATAGAGTAATTTTAAAAAAAGAAACCAGAAAAGCTTTGGAAATGTTTATTTTCCTTCCATAGTTTCATTTAAAATGCTGAAAATGATTGTTTTATTAAAACGTTTTATTACTAAGTTTAGAAGGAGAAGATGTCGTGATAAAATGGATACCTAAGATGTTTGTCTAAGATTTTGCTACCACACAGGCTCTAAATCGATACACAAAGACAGATTCAGCCGATTGAGAGACTCCACTTTTTGAATTCTACCACATGTTTTCACAGATGAGTTTTCCAGTCTGTCAATTAGTGGGGAGATAAAAACTGGGTCCAGAACAAAGGGTGACTCAGAGGCTCGTTTGGGAAACAGGATTTCTGGTTCTGCCTTGACAGATTTGGAAGAAAAGGCAAAACATTTCCTGTAAATACCATCGCTAGGACAGATCCTCCCTCTCTCCCTCATCAAATAGAAATCTATATTGTGCCTTGAGTTGAGCCCTAGAGAAATTATCAATATTCACACATCTGGCACAAATCTGTTGGAAGGAAAAAAAAACCACGATGCCATCTGTATTTCCTCCATCGTTTTACAGCACAGCTCCAGTCTCCTGCAGTCATTTTGTCACACAGTCTTGTAAATATAAAGTCATATTACTTGGCTTGTTTGAGGACACTGTTCGTCATAAGGGGAGGATGAGGAGATGATGTCACTGCCAGGAAGGAAAAAGCAAGCATGCCTTTCCCAATCCCCCACCTTCCCTGGAGTGCGAAGGAGCCAAATTTCATCAAGTTTGGCACAGTTGTGGGAATTAACATGACTGAAATGTATGCCAGATTTCAAAACAATTTCTAACAGTTTCTGTGAGACCGTGTAAGCAACTGAAAATTGACATGTTGTGTTGTGCCCGAGTCAGCCAACTGCTGTCACTGCATAATTAGATTTTCCTGCATGAGAGGAGAATTTTCTTTAAAAAATTATGAAATAAGGCAGAAACTAATATAAAGTATAAGTGGGACTGTGCTTTGCAAAGAGGTAACCTTCCACCGAAGAAGGACTTTGGACGTGCACACACGTGCACCCAGGAGAGGCCAATGGCCCTGGCTTTCTGGGCTTCAAATGCATGAAACGCTCTTTGCAAAGGAAAGAGGATTTTCAGCACAAGCCAGATGGAAGTGGGCCCACTTGGCTGCCCAGGGAATGGCTGAAACCCAGAACTAAGAACAGATTTTGGAGCTAATGATGTATGCTACTTCCTTCTAATACAGGATAACAGATGTGGCAGAATTGGGTGTCCCCTATCTTTACCCTCTCCTTCGACAGTGACAGCAGTTTCTGTTGGGCAAGGGATCACTCAGCAAGACTACGTTCCCCAGGCTCCCTTGAATCTCAGCTTAATCATCTAACTGGGTTCTGGCCAATGGGACATGAGCAGAATGTAAATTTCCAAATTCTGTGCGGTGCCCTCAACAGGAAAGGCAGGTACCCTCCTTTCTCTCCCTTCCTGTCTTCTGAAGGCAGTATGGTCACGAGGATGAGATTCGTACTGTGGATGTGGGCTGCTCCCTAGATGTGACAAGAGTGCATGCGTGCATGTGTGTGTGTGTGCTCAGTCGTGTCCGACACTTTGAGACCCAATGGACTGTAGTCTGCCAAGCTCCTCTGTCCATGGAATTTTCTAGGCAGTAATATTGGACTAGGTTGCCATTTCCTACTCCAGGGGATCTTCCCCACCCAGGGACTGAACCTGCATCTCCTGCATTGGCAGGCGGATTCTTTACTGCTGAACCACCAAGGAAGTCCCGACGTGGCGAGCGATAAGCTAACAAGAGGCACATCCCTGATACTGTTCAGTTGCCATATCAACCTTGGATGACCTCCTGGAACGTTCCATAAGAGAGAGGCCAGTGACTGCTTTGGTTAAGCCAGCATAATTTTGGATCTGTTTTAACAACAGATTTGTCTGTATCCTAACCACTACTGCACACCTGGAGATGAACTGCCGAGTCTGTAAGAGCTCTTGCAGGCGGGAGAATGTTTATAGCCCCAGACACAGGTATCTTTGCTTCTCAGTCACCCTCTTCGAAGTATTAATAGATACCGTTTCCCAAATGACTTTCACTCTCTGAAAGGCAAAACACAACTCAAAATATCATTCATTCAATTCATTGATTCATGGTGAGGTGATTACAACATTATCACAATTTTACAAATGAAGAAACTATAAGTTAGAGAGGTGTAGTAACTTACCCCACACCACACAAATAATTTCCGTTTTTTCACACCAGTGAAACAAAGCTGTGGAACCAACACTAGAATGCAGGTCTGCTGAGTTCAAAGCCAGTGATTATAAAATCTCTTTGCTCCTCAACTGTATTTTATATGAGGCTTTTTTCAATCAAATTTGTGAGTAAAAGTTTCAGTGTATTTGCAAAAAAGAAAAACAACAAAAAAAGGTTAATTAAATTTTTTCTTAATTCTTACATCAAGATTTTTTTCTTGTGGCCAATAATAGAAACCCTTAACTCAAACTGGTTTACTTACTAACGGGGCCTTCCTGGCTTACTCACAACTAACTCAGGTCTGGCTTGACCCTGGGTGGGAACAATGTCCTCAGAACACGATCCTTCCCACCTCTCAGCACAGCCCTTCTTCAAGCTGGCTTCACTCCCAGGTTCCGTATGATAACTCATCTTGTTTAATTACATCAGAAAGGAGTCCTACACACCATGGTCTGATTGGTTTATGGGCCTTTCTGTGACTAATAACTAGGACCTAGAAGATGCAGGATTCTGATAGGTCAGGCACGGATTACCCTCTAAATCCCAACCAGGCCACAGGTCCTAAGAGTGGAGAGAACATGGTTCTCAAGATGCCAACAAGCGTGCTGCCACAAAGGAACAGGAAGTGGGCACTGGACGGTCAGCAACGGTACATGCTCACTGCGCGTCTCTCATACCCTCAAAGCTGTCCTGCCACAGGAATCTAGACGCTTGTTTCATTATCCTTTCCAAACACTGGACTAAACTATTGCTACTTCTCCCTAGTATCTTTCGCTGATTCCCAGTCCTACCCACATGCTCACAAACATGTATATCCAAGTGGTACACACACACACACACACACACACACACACACACACACACACACCATTCATTCCTCTGCCCATTGCTGTTCCAATTTCCCTAAATACCGCTTGTCTTCTGGAGACAGCCGGCACTTCCAAGGGTGATACTGCACCATGGAGCTAGACTCAGATTACCACGATTGGGAGTCCAGGATTCCCAACAAGTGTTTCAGTTCAGTTCAGTTCAGTTCACTCACTCAGTTGTGTCCGACTCTTTGCAATCCCATGAACCGCAGCACGCCAGGCCTCCCTCACCAACTCCTGGCGTTTACCCAAACTCATGAACAAGTGTTTATACGATTTCAAGCAAGTAACTTAACTTTTTAAGCCTTGATATCTTCATATGAAAACGGGATCACAATCATTCCTACTGCATAGAGTTGCCATGAGGATTAAATATTATATGTGATTCATACAATACTCTAAGCACAGGATCTAAATTCACAATCTATGCTAGCCAATATAGGTAGTAGGTCATGGAGGTACCCCTTAACCCTCCTTCCTCTAGAGAGCCTTAATTTCCCTGGACAATCTGACCTAAATTGCCCTTGTCTGAATTTCCATACTACTTAGAATTGTCAGTGTATTGGCTCTGAGGCATGTATCACCGGCATCAGTATTCTCTCATTCCAACAGTCCACTCCCTGTATCAGAGGTTGTCCCCCTTCCTACACTGGACTTCAGCCCCCTGTTGAAGGATACAGATCTTCAGTCAGACAGATCACAGTCTAAGTCAGAGCTTTGCTATTTACCAGCTCTAAGACCATGGACACGTTATTTAATTTCTATAAACTTCAATATTCTCCTCTGCAAAATAGTCCATATCGAACATAAACAAAGCAATATATGCATAGTGCTTTAGTTAGTGTGGTTCCAGACACATAATAGGTGCTCAATAAATGGCAGACGTTGCTTTATATTCCATGTATTTCCAATCTGTTTCAATGCTTCAGTTCTCAAACTTGATCACCCTAATAAATGGCCATGGAATGAGTTCAATTGATCTAAGGGGCTTTCCCATGCATGACTGGATCATATTTTGCAAATACCATTAATCTATGTGGTCATATCAGAGTAGAAGGCACACTCAGATTGAATTAAAAAATTCTAGCAGTCAAGTTCAGAACAGGAATAATGACAGAGAACCAGGAATGACTGAGTTCCTATTATAAATTGAAAATGCCCTAGACATGAATTTTATCATCTCAGCTGTTCCTCCAACAGTCTTGGATAGCAAAACAATCCAATAAACAGTAGCTTACAACAAACATGTAATAAAATTTTCACAGTTTGGTAGGTGGCCTATAGCTTCTCTGGTGGTTTTGTTTGGTGTTCATACAACTGCATTCAACTAGATGGCTGTGGGGTGTGTGCGGTAATGTTAACTCGGCCTTACTCAGATGTCCAGCAGGTCCTGCTGGCTGTCAACTAGAGCACCTCCACCTTGGTTCTCCACATGTTCACTTCTGTAAGCCAGACTGGCTTTCTTGCAGTATGGTGGTCTCAGGGCAGAGTCCCATCAGGGCAAGCCCCAATGGGCTTGTGCTTAGTAAGTCTCAGCTTACACAGCTCATCACAAAGGACAATGATATTCCATTGGCCAAAGCAAGTCACATGGCCAAGGCCAGAAATAATCTATTCTGTCTCTTAATAAGAGCTGTGGCAGGCAATCTGTGGTCATTTTTCATCTGTCACAGAGAGTTTAAACAAGGTAGCATGAGGCAACCAAGAAGCACAGTTTAGAATCAAATTCAGATCTGAATGTTTCTATACTCTTTCCAATATATCACAATGTCTCAGAACAGTCCAAGAACTATGATTTTCCCTAACCACCCAGATTTATACTTTGTTTCTTATAACATATACTAGACTCCCTACCACATGAAAGTGAAAAAAAAGTGAAAGTGTTAGTTGCTCGGTTCCGACTCTTTGCAACCCCATGAACCATAGCCCGGCTCTTTGCAACCCCATGAATCATAGCACGCCAGGTTCCTCTGTCCATGGAATTCTTAGACAAGAATACCCGAGTAGGTAGCCGTTCCCTTCTGCAGGGGATCTTTCCAACCCAGGCACCAAACCCAGGTCTCCTGCATTGCAGGCAGATGCTTTACCACTGAGCCACCAGGGAAGCCCTACCACACAACAGGCATCATTTCTCGTTCTGGGGTAGAGCAGTGTGCAAGACAAGCAAAAACTCTGCCTTCAGAAAGCTAAGAACCTGTATTAATGTCAGATTAATAGGATGGGGGTGATCAAAGGAGAGGGAAATGCTAGACTGATCGGTCAAGAAAGGCTTCTCTTGGAAGACATGAGACAAGAGAGAAATGGAGGCAGCTTGGGAAGATGGTTCTAAGGGAAATGTCCAGGAAATGTAAAATCCCTACGGCAAAAAGGAGCTTGGTATCGGAAGGACGGAGATAAAGCAATGGTTAGAGCATAAAGAGAAGAGGGAGACTGTAGGGGAAGAGCTGCGAGAGGTGGAGACTAGAGTTTACAGGATCTCAGAAGCCACAGAAAGGTGTTTGGATTGTATCTGAGTTGAAGCAGGAAGTAATTGCAGCATCCCAAGCAGGGGCGCAATGCTATCCACGTTACACTTGATTTGAATAACCCTTGGTGAGATACCCTAATTTCAGCTCCCACGTGGCACGGATATTAAAGGGCAGCAAGAGAAGAAGCAGAGTTCAGCTGGAAGGTCAAGTGCTGGCGGCAGCAACGGAGAGAAGGGGAGGCTCTGCTTCACTGTTAGGGTTTCTAAGCGTTTATGGTGATTTCTTGTGGGAGGGAGATTAGCAGAAACAGAAAACTACAAATAGGATTGAGGGTGTCAGCTAACACCGCTCACCGAGGCCACGGGTAACTGACAAAGCATCGTCTACTTCATCGTGAAACTGAACGTCATTGGCTCATTTTGTTTTCAAAAAACATGAATAGGAGTCTTTTTTAAAAATTACTTTCAAGTTCATACAAGTGTGGTAGGTGAAAAGGACAAAATGCTTTAACAGTGAGCAAAGGAAGGAAGAGGAGTCAGAAATGGATACTTGCTGGTTGCTGAGAATGCCTAAAATCCCTTGTTCCCAATCATGTTCTCTGGTTGGAAGACAGGCACTCACCAGTAACTAAAAGCTAGTCAAATCTAATCATGAGAAAAGAAGCAATGAGCGTCACATGGACCACATTCCATTGTCCACCTGGACACTAACTGGATGGTACATGCAAGCAGTGCAACAATCACAGCCCAGTGCTATTTCTCAGTTAAAACTGAAACACATCACCTTCCTCCTAATCTACTTTCTAGGCTTCCCAGGTGGCTCAGTGGTAAACAACCCGCCTGCCAATTCATGAAACACAGGAAATGCGGGTTCAGTCCCCGGGTCAGGAAGATCCCCTGGAGGAGGGCATGGTAACCCACTCCAGTGTTCTTGTCTGGAGAACCCCATGGACAGAGGAGCCTGGTGGGCTATAGTCCATCGGGTGGCAAAGAGTCGGACACGAGTGAGTACAAATGAACCATCTACTTTCTGATCCCTATAGCTCCCCAACATACAATGTGTCTTAGCCTCAGAACACCTAAATTAACCTATATCCCTCAGGAGGCATCTACACCTTGTCAAAGAAGAGACCCGGGTCCCTATTTTGTCTAATAAATTATATTCTGGGACTTAATTCCCTGTTGTCTGCGTATGTTTCCTGCATAAAGATCCCCGAACAACAAATCATCTTTCTGTCTTGTCCGTCACGTGTGGGCTCATTACCTCACACATCATAATTATAATCAACAAACAAAATGCAAGGAAAAAAATCGAACAATGAAATGGTATTTTTTTCCTTAACATCAGTGCAACTTTGTGTGATTAGGCGTATAACGACACAGATGGGTGCTTTGGATGATTTCTGTGTAGCTCTTTTACATTTTGCAGATTTTCTTAACAGGTCCAACTGCCTAAGGAGGGGGGAAAAAGCTCTTTTTACCTTTAAGACTTCGAAGTCTGATTTTTTAAGTGCACAGATAACTTGAATGCCTAAATTGAAAAATGAGAAGAATATCCGTAGGGAAAAAGGAGCTTATTGCTGCCTCCCTGAAGTTCATCAAATGTTGTCACATATTTCTCTAACATTTTTGACTTGGTTAAGTGCAAATTTAGGTGAACACACTCTTTTCCCAGGGTTCATGGCAACAGGAATATAATATGTATTTTCGGATTAATGAGTTCAACTCTACAGTCTCAGGGATCTTAGACAAATGGGGCTTCTTAGAGGCAGAGGATTGGACCAAATGACCTTACATTTCCATTATTTCCTGACTTAGTTTTTGCTAACTTTTTAAGCACTCCTCATACACTTTCATATACTTTTTAAGGTGTATTTGTGGCATATAATAACCTGAAATCTCCATCTCAGAATTTAAAGTCCTTAGCAACAGTACATATAAACTTCCCCCATAACAATGGAGAAAATTTAAATTAGGAATTTAGTAAATGGATGAATGCTAATAAAGCTCACCTTATTACTCATCAATTAAGTTATTATATCAGCTGGAAAATAAATAAATTACAATTCAAATGATTACTGAAACACTGCCATGCATATAAGTCCAAATTCTTTTTCCAATGTGTTATTTGGGGCAGCAATGTCTAATTCATTGATAATAGGCCACATCCCTTTTCCAGTCTCCCTTTTTATTTTGTAGTTTTCATTCATTCCATTTGCTATGGCTTGTGGTTATCAGGGGAAAATTGACACAATCTCCTAGGACATGATGAATTCAGTTTCAACAAGGAAACGTAATCAGTTCAGTCCAGTTGCTCAGTCGTGTCCAACTCTTTGCGACCCCATGAATCGCAGCACGCAAGGCCTCCTTGTCCATCACCAACTCCCAGAGTCCACCCAAACCCATGTCCATCAAGTCAGTGATGCCATCCAGCCATCTCATCCTCTGTCGTCCCCTTCTTCTCCTGCCCCTAATCCTTCCCAGCATTAGGGTCTTTTCCAATGAGTCAACTTTCCACATCAGGTGGCCAAAGTATTGGAGTTTCAGCTTCAACAACAGTCCTTCTAATGAACACCCAGGACTGATCTCCTTTAGGATGGACTGGTTGGATCTTCTTGCAGTCTAAGGGACTCTCAAGAGTCTTCTCCAACACCACAGTTCAAAAGCATCAATTCTTCGGCGCTCAGCTTTCTTCACTGTCCAACTCTCACATCCATACATGACCACTGGAAAAACCATAGCCTAGACTAGACGGACCTTTGTTGGCAAAGTAATGTCTCTGCTTTTAAATATGCTGTCTAGGTTGGTCATAACCTTCCTTCCAAGGAGTAAGCGTCTTTTAATTTCATGGCTGCAATCACCATCAGCAGTGATTTTGGAGCCCCCCAAAATAAAGTCTGACACTGTTTCCACTGTTTCCCCATCCATTCCCCATGAAGTGATGGGATCGGATGCCATGATATTAGTTTTCTGAATGTTGAGCTTGAAGCCAACTTTTTCACTCTCCTCTTTCACTTTCATCAAGAGGCTCTTTAGTTCTTCTTTGCTTTCTGCCATAAGGGTGGTGTCATCTGCATATCTGAGGTTATTGCTATTTCTCCTGGCAATCTTGATTCCAGCTTGTGTTTCTTCCAGCCCAGCATTTCTCATGATGTACTCTGCATATAAGTTAAATAAGCAGGGTGACAATATACAGCCGTGACGTATAATAAGTGCTCAATAAATATTATTTGAAAGGGTCCATCCTTCTAGTGGTCCATTAGTATTGTATAAGGTCCATGCTCACAGCCTCAGGTGAACAGAAAACTGAGCAGGCAACTGTAATATGTGACCAGGATGAGTAGTTCAGGAGGCAAGGAGAGCAGAGCTGACACCCTGACGTGTCAGCTCAAAGAGCTATTGTAAAACCCCTGCCTCCCAGAAAGAGAAACAAGAGGGCTTACTTTCTTTGCATATTTATTAAATATGGTGAACCAAGAGACACACAACCCAAAGCTAAAAGAATGACGAAATTGCATCATTTTTCACTGTCTCCAGCTAACACACATCTTATATAAGGGGAAAAAAAATGACCCATGTGATCTTGTTATTGAATTTACTAGTCTCTAGTGCAGCCATGAAATTAAAAGATGGTTACTCCTTGGAAGGAAAGTTATGACCAACCTAGACAGCATATTAAAAAGCAGACACATTACTTTGCCAACAATGGTCCGTCTAGTCTAGGCTATGGTTTTTCCAGTGGTCATGTATGGATGTGAGAGTTGGACTATAAAGAAAGCTGAGCACCGAAGAATTGATGCTTTTGAACTGTGGTGTTGGAGAAGACTCTTGAGAGTCCCTTGGACTGCAAGGAGATCCAACCAGTCCATCCTAAAGGAGATCAGTCTTGGGTGTTCATTGGAAGGACTGATGTTGAAGCTGAAACTCCAATACTTTGGCCACCTGATGCGAAGAGTTGACTAGCTGGAAAAGACCCTAATGCTGGGAAGGATTGGGAGCAGGAGGAGAAGGGGACGACAGAGGATGAGATGGCTGGATGGCATCAATGACTCGATGGACATGAGTTTGGGTAAACTCTGGGAGTTGGTGATGGACAGGGAGGCCTTGCATGTAATTCATGGGGTTGCAAAGAGTCGGAAACGACTGAGCAACTGAACTGAACTGAACTGAGTACTCCTTAAATGAGGGTGGGGAGAAACAAGCTAGGCATGAATGAGTCCTTTCATGAGCTAGGCAGAATCATCCCAGCATTGGTGGACTTTAGGGCACTGGATGAAGTGTGTGTGTGTGTGAATGTGTTTAGAGTGAGATCGCACTCTCGCCTTTATGAAAGAAGTCACCAGATAGTTACTATGCACTCTGGAGGGCTGCAATGCCCTTCCTCTCTCACCTCTGCTAGCCAGTCTGGACATCAGCGTAAACACCAGAACCCACCTTATCAAATGCTTCTGTTGTAAAACAGCCAGAAATTGTCAGATATAGATGGTGATGCCGACTTCTCAATAGCAGAAAAAGGACTTAAATTAGACTTCTATAAAAAGAATATTGCATATTTATTTCTACAATAACACCCAGGAAAAACGTTAGTCAAGAAGCAAGCAATTGGGTGAATAAATAAGCTTGTCTTTGTTCTCATCAATTAAGTTATTACATCAGTTGGAAAACCAGTGAATTATAATACAGATGTTTAATGAAACACTGCTGAGCCTATAAGTCAAACTCCTATTTTGTGGTGTGATTTTGGCTGCATAGTTTTGTGTGTGTTAAACCGTATTTATTAGCTGATACCCATTATTACTTTGAGCAAGGTATAATTCAGTTGTCAGGCTCCATCGCAGGCAAGGAGATTTAATCAGTAAGAGCTGCTTTGCTACTGAGTATAAAACAATGTGGGTTTCATGAAGCAATCACGGCAGTGTGAAAAAAACGGGATTAATTAGTATTGTATAAGAACAGGCAGCATGCTCATTAAAACCTTGTGAGGTGGCTCTTGATAAACTGCCACTTGATAAGATGGCATTAAAGTGACAAGGCAAAGACTTCATTCCCAAATCCGTCCTGATTGTATCTTGCTTTTAAGTTACCTGGAACGACCCTCCTTGGTGTTCTGAATACAAAGATCAAAATACTGCCAGGGATCCAGGAGCCACCTGGACCGAGGAAGCCAGGCAGAGGTACAGACGCTTCAAAGACCACTTTTTTTGAACTTGCAGTCAAAGGCGAATCAATAGCTGTAAATGAGGCAGCACCAGGGGTGGTGGATTTGCATTCGCACTTGGCGGGTAGGGCAGAAACTAATTTGACAATTGGCAACCCACGGTAATGAAGGCCACATACAAATCCTCTGTTTGTTTACCCAGGGCTGGCGGTGTTTGGAAATGTATAGTCCTGAGGAAGACAGCAGGGGCTCCAGAGAGCCTGGGGTGGGGGCGTGGGGGGCGTCAGGGGGAAGGAGGAAGATGGTAAGTCGGGGAGTTGCTCACTTCTCCCCGAGTGCCCACTGACTAATTATTTGGGTTTCCAAAATGCCTCTTTTCCCTCTCAAAATGAATAGTTATTTTTTGTTTTGTTTTGTTTTCACAGTGAAAGCATCTGCACATGAAAAAAGCCCTGTGAGAACAATCTGCTTTGGGTAAGGAATATTTTTTTGATGTGCTTTAAACCCGTTTTCCTCTTCGGGCTTTCAAACCTGTAACAGTTTGGGTTGGGTCTTCAAGCTGCAGTCACCTGGAGGGGGGAGGGGGCTGGATTTCAAGTTAACATGAGCAGATCTCAGAGGATCTTCTACCTACACCCCCCACCCCCAGCTTCCATCTTCCTGGTGACCTCCATAAATACAGCGTATCAGGCAACTCTGTAAAGACTAGGTATTTGTCAGGTTTATTTCTAGGACTGAAAAATGCGCTCAGAAACCTCAAAACTTTCTGTTTCTCCACCCCCAACTACATAGATATGTAAGGTACATAACTTGTTAAATCTGCCCACCATATTAATGTAATGCTTTCTATCATGAAGCTTGAGGATTCAGCTCACAATTATAGGTTGTTTGCAATTGAATTCAGGTAATTCCACCGGAGTCTGCAGATTCCGAGCACTGGGCAAGTCAGACTACCTAAGCAGGCTAGATAGGATTAAGCACACTGCTTTATGAAGTGATGTGTTGCAATATTATTCATTTAAACCCTAACATCTCATTGTTGTGATCTGAGCTGCATGATGTAATGCAATATGACAGCCATTGAATTAATAGAAAATGGAATTCATCTCTCAAAATTGCACACAAAATAAAGGCACAGAGACAGACAAAAATAAAGGGAGAAAGACAGACAGATAAATACCTTTAATAGTTTTTTCAGGATCCAAATGAGTCTGCCTGAGTCTGGCAGCATTAGGAGTATTATATAGCATCAGCCCATTTGCCCAGAGATTCATCCCTGCCACTGTATTCATCCCTCTGTTAGGGAAAGCACTGACCATGTTCCTGCTTTGTTTCCTTTATTTTAGCAAGTGAATTGCGTAGTGGTCAGGTACACTGACCAGCATCAGTGGGACCAGCATCACCACTTAGGCATGACACAGTCAGAGGGAGTTTTCTGCCCTTCTCAGCTCAATGAGAACCTCCTGCAAAAACTGTACAACTCCTTCAGGTAGTAGCCACCTACTTGATTTATAATCCTACAGTGGCGGAAGAGGTTAGCTGGGTAATTTAAATCACTAGATTTCACTAATGAACTAAGGCCAGGGAGAAAGCACTTTACATTGTAAAGGCTCCATTTCACCTTCCCTATGCCCCGCATACTTTATCTCTAAATTTTTACATTATTTATATAAAAAGGGAAATGGTTTCTCTCAGAGGAAAATGAGTGAGCAAAGCATCTCTGCTGATAGAGTGTCCCCTACAATTCACTGCGATTCAGATACCCTCTCTCATGGCAACAAAAACAACTCTTGATTTAGCACAGAAAAGTACAGAATGCCCAGTTCAATCTGAATATCAGAAAAACAACAAATAATGCAGTATTTCAGATGTACTTATATTAAAGTCATTTGTTGCCTGTCTGAAATTCTGATGTAACTGGGCATCTTGCACTCTATCTGGAACTCTAAACTAAGGGGAAGGTGGAAAGGAGGTGCGCTTAACCCACAGAGGGCACTACGTGAGCTGTCAGGAGAACATGCTCAATGAAACCCGGGAAGGCTGGCCATACGTAGAAGCCTTCTGGTGTCTACGTTCCTTGGCGGAGCATTGTTACTTAGCAGATTACTAAAGGCTTCATTGAGCTTTGAAATAAACTATTGGTCACTTTTCCCACATGGATAAGCAAGTTTTAAATGATGTTTCCTTCACATGAACCTCAAAGACACTTTTCTACTATTGCATTTTGTGTAAAGGAACTACACAGAACTTTCTCAAACCGAGGCCTTCCAAGAACCTTCCCAGCAGCACCACCATCAGATACCTTCATATATCAGCAGAGACAGCAGCCGCAAAAGCACGGATCTTTCTTCGGCTGTACACGCACACTGCATACCCAAAGGAATTAAAAACAGTATTCAAAAAATGTCTGGACAAAGAAATACAAGTACATGCGTGTCTATAGCATTCACAATAACCACAGGATAGAAAGAACCAAAAAGGTCACCAACTGATGACTGGATAACCAAATACAATGGAGTGTGATTCAGCCATTCAAGGGAGTTACAACCCAGATGAATCTTGAAAACATTGTGCTAAGTGAAAGAAGCCAGACACAGAAGGTCACATATTGTATGATTCCATTTGAATGAAACATCCAAAATAGGTACCTCTGTAAAATGGCAGCCCACTCCAGTATTCTTGCTGGAAAATCTCAGGGACAGAGGAGCCTGGTGGGCTACAGCCCATGGGGTCGCAAAGAGTTGGACACGACTGAGGGACTTCACTTTCACTTTCTTTCATAGAGACATACGGGCTTCCCTGGTGGCTCAGTGGTAAAGAACCTGCCTGCGATGCAGGAGATGCAAATTCGATGCCTGGGTTGGGAAGATCCCCTCGAGGAGGACATGGCAACCCACTCCAGTATTCTTGCCTGGAGAATCCTGTGGACAGAGGAGCCTGGTGAGGCTACAGTCCAAGGGGTCGCAAAGAGGAGGATATGATTTAAGCAACTGAGTATAGAGACATATCCAGACAGGAGGTTCCCAAGAGCCAGGAAGGTGGGGCAGGGAGCGGGCAGATAGGGGGGTGGTGGCCAGTGGGTACCAGGTTTCCTTTTGGGCTGACAAACTGCTTAAGAAGTAAACAGAGGTAGCGGTCACTCTGCACTGTCAGTGCATTAAATGCCACTGAACTGTTCACTCTGAAATGGTTAATTTCATGTTACATGAATGTCACTTCAGTAAAAGTAAAGAAATAAACTAAAAGCATTGATCTTAATAAGAAGATGGGATTCTATATAGAGTACTGGTTACAGGAATGTATACATTTTTCAGAAGTCATTGAACAATACACTTAAGACCTATGTGTTTACTGTATTTTTCAATAAAATATGGGACAGTGCCTAGAAGTTAATACTCAAATGGTAGCTGATAATATTTTAGCTTCACATAAATGATATACTTATTATTTTTTAGTTATAACAAAGAAACTTAGGTGTTTTGTTTTTTTTTTTAGTTATAACCATTTTTCCACATTGCAAAAGAAATTCAAGCCACGTTATTTAAGGTCTGTATTATGATTCCCTCCACACTTCACCACAGACTATAGACACTTTTCCAACCACTTCCTCCAAAGACAATTTGACTTACTAGGATGGTATCTCAAACCTGGGACACTCCAATCCAGAATTCTACGTTCTCAGAATTCTAGGGGTTTTGAACACTAGTCAGAGACATCAGGGGCTTCCCAGGTGGCACCAGTGGTCAAAGAACCCGCCTGCAGGAGACCTAAGAGATGCGGGTTCCATCCCTGGGTCGGGAAGATCCCCTGGAGGAGGACCCGGCAACCCCCTCCAGGATTCTTGCCTGGAGCATCCCATGGACAGAGGAGCCTGGCGGGCTACAGTCCGCGCGCGGGGTCGCACAGAGTCAGACAGGACCGAGGGACTGAGCGCGCACGCGCGAAGAGACGTCGGCATCTGTAACGGACCGAGCTTTCCGCCTCCCACGGTGTCTATACAGGACAAGCTCTCCACCCACACAACCATCTTGCCTTTAGTCAGCAGTCCTGCACATCTTCCTTCTCGATTAGTTCTTACCAACATCAGCTCTGGGAATGCTTTTCCAGCCTCAGTGCTGAGACCGCTTCTGAAAGATCCACCAGGTAACATCTGAAGCATTTCCCAAAGAATAAGACATTACATTGAGAGTGATTACGGTACATTCATACTTATTTATGCACATATTCGCATCACCTTTCACTCATGCTGAAGAACACTCTCCATGGAACCCACAGTTCAAAACTGCCGAGCAAAGCAATATTAGAAAGTCTTATGAGGAAAGTTCGACATGGAATGGAGAGTTCTCATCTGCTCCCAGCAACAGGATTCCCGGTATCGACTGTGATAAGAAATAAAAAAATTCACTTGGCTAACTGAAGCATAAGAGGACGCTGGAACGTGGCTACCACAAACAACATTATTGCACTTTTTCTTAAAATTCCCACAGAGCCAAAGTTGAGACGGTGGTAGGGCTACCATTCCTAGCTAAGTTGTTTCCCATATTTAAATTATTCATCTTTATTTTGTTCCCTCTCTTTCCCTCTCTCATATACATATATCTATAATAGATAACTGGGATGAAGAAATAAATTGCTTAATTAATAGAATGTATTATATAAGCAATATTTTATCATCTGTTCTATCTGTATGTCTATTGTTGCCATATGCTATTTGGAAAGGTGGGAAACGGGAAAGAGGTACTGACCACTGTCCGTGGGAGCCTGTCGTCCTGTTGGGCAGATAAGGTGAGCGTCCTCACCACCATCATGACATTTATCGCCATCTTCACAACAGATTATATCTGGCCATGCTCTGACCACTTCAGACACCCCGCCTCATTTAACCCACAGCATAATTCTGGGAAACAGATACTATTTATGCACCCATTCTGCAGATGTAAAAGCTGTGGTGAGTCGGTAAGTAAGTAACTTGGCCAAGATCCAGCCCCAAACAGTAAGCAGTGGAGCTATGATGAGAACTCAGTTCCACCAGGCTCCAAATTCTATGCTTTTTGCCCATGTATCTTTACTGTGTCTCCAAATATAACTGAAAACATAAGTAGTGATGGACCAAAAGGTAGTATCTATAAAATTCCTGAAGAGCATTCAAGATGACCAAGGAGGAGAACAGTAAGACTGTATGAATTACGACTTCAATTTTACTTGGAAGTAGCAGTAATTTCTGAGTATGAGTATAGGTGAGGATGGCATTTCATAAGGAGATTCCAACTTCTCTGGGGTAGATTCCTAGAAATGTCAATAAAAAATAACATTAAATTCTCACAAGGGAATGTCAGTCCAATTAAAAAGGCTTCAATTCGCTTGCTGTCAAGTATTATCTTTTTACAGATACCATGATCTGTTAAAATTGATTAGAACATGATGAATATTTCAAAAACTCACTCATCCCAACAGTGGCAACAGTGATATGTCATAGAACTTCGGGCAGCTACTCATATCACAACCCTGCAGGGAGCTCTACAGTTTCACCTGGTAGATGGAGTCAGGGTGCTGTGTCTCAAACACAAGTTAATGCATATTTTATGTGCATGGAGACCGACAGGAAGAGAAAGGAGCAGTAGGAATGAAGGCATGTAAAGCAATTCCAAAGCAGTATATCCAGTCTGACCTGTAATCCAGTCTAAAGGAAACATCTAAGCTGTTTCACTTCTCTCTTCCATTCTCGGTAACCTAGGATGGAGTAACTTTCTCCAGCTGCTAAAAGGGATGGTTGGGAATCTAGCTGAGCACGGAGGAAGGCCTGGCAGCCCCACAGCTAGAAGGGCCATCCCCACCTCCCGTAGTGAGAGGGCCTCTGGAGAGAGGGGAGGAGCTGTTCTCCTTGGCCTCTGTTACCATGGCAACCTCTCTTTTGTTTCCCTGGATCCAGAGCTGCCACCTCATTTAGCGACTGGCATTCAGGTGAGGCAGCTGCATGATGGCACGAGGGAAAGGAGGAAGTGGAAAAACAAAACTGCTTGAATACACACACATCACACATCATGGTACCGAGAAGGCATTAGTCTCCAGACTTCTTTCCACCTTTTTTTGGATGCTGTCACCATCACATAAGTGCAACTGTGTTGAATCATGTACTTGGGGGATGTTCACTTTGTTCCGGCTGTCACTGGGATAGGTGGGTTTCACACGCTCCTGCGTTGCCTGCAATGCTTGGCTCTTCCTTACTCCGTGGAGAAGTCTCAGGGCAAAGGTCACCTTCCCAACCAGGCTTTCTCTGACACCCTCCTCAACATCCTGTCTGCTTCCTTCACAACAATAAGCACAACTCATCACCATTTCACTGACTGTCCTGTGCCCGTCCGCTTTTGCTCTGTCTCCCAGATAGATTACAAGCTCCGTGAGGGCAAGCACACTGCCATTCTTACTTACAAACCAATATCAAAGGAAATGTCCCAGGGAAGGAGCAACAAATGAACAGTTGTGGAAAAAATGAATCACGCTATAATTCTGAAGACATGATTTAGGATGCTGAGATACAAAGTGCTGATCTAGCAGCTAAGAATCTCTCTCTCTCTCTCTCTCTCTCAATTCTTTTCTCCTAAATGAACAATCAAGAAAAGAGTCATATTGAAAAACATGGCCTGAGTCACAGCTCCACTTCCTCTCCCTGCAGAGTCTGCTTCTCTACAGAAATCTTCCTGCATCTGAAGGAAGCCTGTGCTCAGTTGCTCAGTTGTGTCTGCCTCTTTGGCGACCCCTGGACTGTAGCACACGAGCTGCCTCTGTCCATGGGATCATTCTGGCAGGAAAACTGGAACAGGTTACCATTTCCTCCTCCAGGGGATCTTCCTGACCCAGGGAGGAAAGCCACACCTCTTGCATCTTCTGCATTGGCAGACGGATGCTTTACCACTGCGCCATGTGTGACGTCCTAAGGAAGCCTAGTTATATGTTTATAACTGAGTAGTATATAGGGAGAAAGAACATAAAGCTGGCTTTCAAGAAGCAGGGGCAAAGTGAACTCCTGCAGATCATCTGTCAGGTATTTACCTACTAGTTTGCAACCCTAAGAAAGGGGGGATCTCAAGACATTTACATTCTAGATTCTGCGAGGGTGAGTCCAAGGAAGAAATCTCTACCATACAGAGAAGGAAGAGAGGAAGGTGGCATAAGCGAGACAAAGAACAGAGGGAACTCTGCACGTGCACAGTGTTCTTCCCCATCCGTTGACTTGGTTTGGGGGATGAGAGACGGTCTAGAGACTGAGCTCAATCGCCAAAGGCCAATGATTCCCTCAGTGACATCTCCATAATGAGGTCTCCATAAAAACCTAACTGAGGGGGTTCAGGGAGTCTTCAGATTAGTGCACACATGTAGCTGCTGTGGGAGGCCATCGTACCTGGAGAGGGCACGGAAGCTCAGCTCCCAGCCCCAGTACATTCAGGCACTTCTTCTGTCTGGTTATTCCAGAGTTAATCACTTTCTTTCCTCAATATCCCGTTCTCTGAAGACAGCCCCTCTTCACCCCACAGACAGATCCCACTCAGTTCATATCAGGGGTGAGGGGGACCACATCTTCTCTGTTCCAAAGATGGGTGATCCAGGCCACACCAAACAGAGCATGCTTTTCCTCTGACCACAGGGACTGAATGTCAACAGGCACATGAACCAAGGTGAGTTGTCCCTGAGATGTTTCTATCAAAAGCGATTTCAATAAAAATAATTTGCAAGGCCTAAGCCCAGGAATCAATAAAAAACACCACTAGTACATAAGTCGTCAAAACTACAGAGCTATGGTTCTCAACCAGGCACACCTGGAAGGTTTTCATTTTTGTTTTAAGCAAACAACTGAAAGTGAAAGTGAAGTCGCTCAGTCGTGTCCGAATCTTTGCCGCCCTATGGACTGTAGCCTGTCAGGCTCCCCGTCCGTGGGATTTTCCAGGCCAGAACACTGGAGTGGGTTGCCACTTGGCCTACTCTAAATAAACCAGATGGAACAGTATCTCACGAAGACTCCAGAATATCTCTTGAATGAAGAAGCTGTTTTACAGAAATGCTAAGCTCTTCTGGGGAGTTAAACTATGCTTTTACATCTTATGCGTGTGTGCTCAGCCCCCAATCATGCCAGCTCTTCGTGACCACACAGACTGCAGTCAGCCAGGCTCCTCTGTCCATGGGATTTCTCAGGCAAGAATACAGGAGTGGATTGCCATTTCCTTCTCCAGGTGATCTTCCTGAACCAGGGATCAAACCTGCATCTCCTACATTGGCGAGTGGATTCTTTACCACTGCGTCACCAGGAAAGCCCTTTACATTTTATACAGATCCCCAAAACTGATTATGTAGAATAAAATTATGGATTTATTCATTCAACTGTTAAATTGCTTAAAAGGCATTTCTTAGAGTAAACATTTGTATCATAATGCTGTAGGTTGGGGAGCAGATTAAGAGCGACAGGAAATAGCTATTGTTAGCTAGAATTCTTTTGGTTGTAAGTGACAGAAAACCCAAATCAAAGGGTCAAGTTAAAAGCGGAGCATCCATTGGCTCATATATCTGGGAAGATTATCCTTTAGGAAATGCTGGCCACTGGCATCTGGGTTCTTTCATTTCCTCCATCTTAGGCCTGTTGACCTTTACTTGGATACATTCTTCAACACAATAGAGGAAAGGACCTCACACTACCTCCTCCCCAGAACCCACTGTTGAAGCTTACCAGCGCCTTTGGAAAAAGCAGCCCTCCTCCACATGCCTACTTGTCAATTCCAGAGAAAATGCAAAACAGCTGAGCTGCTTAGGAGCTCATGCCTGGACCAAGCAGAGTCACACAGGCCTGCTGCGAGGAGCCCGTTCTTGGTCACATTTCATAGAATGGGTGATCGCACTTAAAAGTCTCACCAGACCTCCTGACCCTGAGGAAAGAGAGATCAGTCCCGCTCCCACTTCAATCTTGCAATGGGACAGTAGGAAGATAAAAGTCAACATATGATGACTGCAGTCATGCCTAGATCTCACACTGAAGATCGTCCTTCATTTTCCATCGTCTATGACCTGTGAATGACTTCCTAAATGTCTGAAGTCAATAAAAAAAAAGAAATGAATTCGATACTTAGCAGCAGTAGCAAAATCTTGGTACTGCTCAAGTGCCCTGGCCTAGAAGGTGGTCTAGGAGAGTTCAGATTCACAAGAGTCTTCCTCAGTTAGAAGTGAATCTCAAAGGGCAGTAAATCTCACTTTCTGTATCACTGAGACTGTTAAAAAAAAAAAAAATCTCCCCTCTATTCTAGTGAGTTTAGTCTTTCCAAAGGTGAACTGAGTCCAAGAAAAGGGTGGTGTTTGACTACATCTCATGTGATTTCTGTTAAAAGCCAATCTTAAACCCTTTAGTGACACCAAGATTAGGAGTCTAGGAAACTTCTATGAAGAAATGTTAACTATTGCTCTCCAAACCAGCTCACAAACAGAAAAGACACAATTCGTACAAGTAGCTGCATTTACATGATGATTTTTAGCCAAGGAGCTTTGCAAAATGAACTTCATAAATTAATTCTGTTGGATCTATACTTGCATCAGACAACTCCCCCCACCCTCCACAACCACTGCACATATACTAGAACCTGTTAGGGACCACATTGTAATAAGAGTTCAGGGTGTACCAGGTTTGGGAATAAAGAGTATGTCTGAAACTGTGGGAAGAATTTTAATATCCCAAAGTGTCAGGAAAGAGAACTACTCCAACTGATAGGCTATTTAGTCCTCATGGTCAAACTACTGACTTGCTGGCAAATTACTCAGACAAGGAATTAAGTGAAACTCTTTCATAAGTGACTTGAGTCCACTGGAATTCACAACAGTCTATAGTGCTGAGTGCCCTTTGCTTGCATCATGGATTATGTATTCAGGTGACAGCAAACCCAGGAGCTATATTTGCATGAAATCTGTCAAACAACAATGTATTGTCGAGTGAAGGTTTTAAATCAGATTTAATCTATCCTGAATGAAATCTGAACTAAGGGCTTGAATCAAACCCATAAAGTAAATCCCAAATTAATTCAAGGTATCTTAACTCTGACATTTCATTTTACAAGTAATCCAAAACTCTTTACCATTAAAAAAAAAAACTAATTTGTACTATTTTCCAAAGAAAGTATAGTTTGCTTTGTAATTTTAAACAGTAGAATAAAACAGCACAACAACCACTTAAGGGAGACATCTTAGCTTATTTTTTTCATCATATAGGTACTGAACACCTAATATGCACTGTCCTTCCTGTGTTCAGGATATAGCAGTGGACTTAGTAAATTATACTGCTGGCCCCATGAATCTCAGATTCTAATGGAGAGAGAGACACACACACAAACCTGGAAAATAAATAAATGCATGCAAAGATTTCAAACATTACATTCTCTTAAAGCAGAGGTTGGCAAACTATGGCCCACAAGTTGTTCCTCTAACTAAAGTCTTGTTAGTGCACTGTGAAAGAAAGTGAAAGTCGCTCAGTCGTGTCTGACTCTTTGTGACCCCATGGACTATACATTCCATGGAATTCTCCAGGCCAGAATACTGCAGTGGGTAACCTATCCCTTCTCTAGGGATCTTCCCAACCCAGGACAGAATACTGGAGTGGGTAACCTATCCCTTCTCCAGGGGATCTTCCCAATCCAGGAATCGAAATGGGGTCTCCTGCATTGCAGGTGAATTCTCTACTAACTGAGCTACCAGGGAAGCCCTAGCACACTGCTGACACATTATCTATGTGTCAAGTTAAAAATGCACAACATGGTTTATGAACTTAAGTTTTATTGAGAGTCTTACTGAGGACAAAGTCTGGGCGACGAGGTAGGGAAGGATCCAGTGTGTGTGTGTGTGTGTGTGTGTGTACGAATTTGGCTAAGAAATGCTGTAGTCAAGCAAGCATCTTGGTAAAATATTACTGCTAATCACAAAGAACATACCTCAACCTTTTCTATGTATGGAAGATGTAAGAATCTGGGGTCCTTGAGATTCTTCCTGAGATATGCATCAAATTATCTAGGGTCCCTTTATCTAGAGTAGCTCATCCTGAATTCCCAGGGCACACTGTTGGTAGAGAACTGCAGGGGTGGGAGCTGACTTAACCCTTGTACAACTGGTTGGTGAGCCTTGTTCATTTCTGTTCACATGTGACTGCTTTTGAGCTACAGTGGAGTGTTAGGTAATTGGAATATATGTTGTATGGTCCATAAAGTCTAAAGTATTTGCTGTCTGAGCCTTTACAGAAAAAGACTGCTGGCCCTATGAAGAAACAAAAAGGGTGACAGATGACATGCGCCTGTGATGGGGAGTTGAGTATAAGATCTGGGGAGGACTCAACTAAAGCAGTGACATTTGAGTTACAATCTGAGTGGCGAGAAAAAGCCAGCCATGGGAACCAAAGTGTTTTAGACAAAACAGTATGGCAATTCTGGTTGGTTTTGTTTTGCTTTACTTTAGTAAAGTATTGCCTTAAAAGTGATGGACAGGTTACTGGACTATAACAGTAAGAAAACCTCAAATGTCAAAAGAAAAACACACAAACTTTCAACTTGTTCCTTGGGCAGGGTGAGAAAAGCATTTTCAAGTTTTCTCTGTATTTTCATTCAAAACAGGAAGTACGCTCCATCTAGGTTAATAACAAAGAAGGAGAGCATGTGTGCGTTCCTAGATGATCAGGTTAAAGCTAAACCCTTACTTTCTATAGGGAATCTTTCTCCTCACCTTCCTTCATCTCCAATTATTTCTTTCACCTTCATGCTTTTGCACTGACAAAGCATTTCTACTCAGAACATTGCAGAGTACCTCTTTTTCCAGAAAAGGTATTCCACTACTATTTGGGAAGAAGCAGAAGGATCAAGATCTGTGCAGGTGAATAAGATGATGGGGAAATTCAGAGCATGTATGGGAAAGCGCTTCTTTATCTCCGCCTACATCGTAGGTGCCATTGTCGTTGCGAAGGTGGATACACTGCTGGCCAAAGAGCCTCGCTTTTCTTCCGAAACATCCTACGACTCCAGGTGGGCCGCTTCTCATAAAGGTTAAAAATCCAACTTCACCGTTCATGCAGTATCTTACACCAAAATCCCTGCAACTTTCACTTCTAAGATGGTATTTGAAACCATTTCAGGTGGAAATCCACCCTCACAAGCATGTCCTTGCCTCGGTTAGAAACCCCATGCCCTAATTTCAGATATTTTCATGACACTTGTAGTGGTCTTGGTTGGATAAATTAAATCCGCTTTTCTCCTGATTGCCTTGCTGGCCCTCTTTGTAACTTCACTTTGTATTCCTTTCTGTACAATACTTTTCAAAGTACTGAGAGTTTAAAGAGGTACAATAAATCCCAGATCAGTTTTTAATGACCACGGTAAGCCTGCTTGTAATATGTCAGTAAGCTGAACCTAAAAGCCAATGGGGAATAGGCCATTTCTGCCTTAGTAATTGCCTCCACAGAAAGATTTATAATGTCATTATCTGAATCTACAAGAAATAACTCATAGAGCTGAAATACCCTAAAAAAATATTACAATTCTCTTAAAATCTAGTCATTCATAAATGCTAAATCATAAAACTTTTTTCAAGATGTTTTATGTTAAAAGTAAAACCCAGTAAAAATATAAATGCTCGTTTCTTAATCAGATTCCTCATTCTTTATGTATCTGTTTGTAGCTTTGCAGTTTTCCAGGGCATATTTACAAACCTAACATTCAGCTGCCAGAATCCCCAACCAGTATGAGAAACTGTGGTGTCTGAAGAGGCATTTCTCGTCACCTTTTTCTCTCTGTGTGATAGCAGGGAGTAAGGAGGAAGAGGGTTAGTTAGGATGGCAATAAAATTAATTTCAGCAATAAAAGTCACCTTTTCCCCCTAATTTCTCCCTGGGAAAAAAAAAAAAAGCGCACTCAACTTCCTGCCAAGCGCACTGCAGAGCTGTTTTAAGCCGTTTCTGAAGCTCTCCTTTCCGCTCAGCGTTTCCAAATCAAGGGACGATCAGCCACTTCTTTCAAAGGGTAGGAAACATCCTCCCCAATCTGTCCAGAGTTTAATAAAAGCCTGGTATTGCATGCTTCCTTTTCTCCCCATGCCATAAAACAGAGCGACATTTACACTCATTTCTGCAAAAATGTTCTTTGGAGTAGAAAATCCATTACAGTTTAAAAGGGACACTTGAGATGTTTTTCATAATTTGTAAAATCACATTTTCTCCTTTTTAAATACAGTAATTTGGTTGCAAATGTGAACATGGAATTAAAGCTCTTTTCATGATTTTTCCCCTTCTTCTGGCAGCCTACTCAAGACTGGTGTTCTATCTAAATTCTTTTAATATCTAGAATTGCAGCTAAGTCTTTGTATGGGGAAAAGGAGAGAAGAAGGGGATTGAAAAGCCCTTGGGATAGAAAATGAATCTTGTGTTTTTTGTTTGCCGTTCCCATCGCCACCTCATGAATCAACCATCATCACTCCATTCCTTATTATTTTCCACTTTGGCATTTCTATATAACTCTCAAGTATCTCGAGCTATTTTGAGTCAACATATCCAAAAACTGAACTAACCTTCCTCCCAGGAAAGTGCTGATCTCAGTGAATGATGCTACCCATCCATTCATTTCCAAAGAACCATAAGCCCAGGCTGAACGGCAAAACACCATGTCTCCCGTTCTCTTACCAGCCACATCCTGATAATCACCAAGAAAAATTCTACTTCCAAATATGAATATTTTCTTCCATCACTACCACCACAGCAATTTTTTACCTGGACTGTTCTAACTACCTCCTAACTGATTAGCCCATATCCCTTTCTACTCAAAGCTATACAAGAGCCAATGAAATCTTTGAAACAGCCAAACCTGACCTCAAGCCCCTCCAATGACTTTTTGATACTGCTTGGATAAAATTCAAAGTCTTTTTCATGGCGTCCATTGAAACATGATCCCTGGTGGACCTAGACATCACAATATTTTGCTCTCCGCCCTCAGCCCATTTCAGCCTTCCTGGCCACCTTCTGGTTCCTGCAGTACATCCACGTTCTCTTATCTCACTTCCCCTATAAATGCTAGTCCTTCTACTTAGAACAGTCTTCTCTCCCCCTCCCTCCGTGCCTCATTCAACTCTTTCCCGTAATGTGGTCTCAGAAACTCTTGCATGACTCCAGCATCTTGGAAAGCTTCCCTGTGACACACTGTCTTCACCTCTCCTGTCCACTCACCACATCTGACATTACTTGCTAAATCTTGGCACCCTCATCTATAAGCACCATCATGGTAGGGAAGTCAGCACTGTACCCTCAGCCACTAGCAAAGAGGACCTCCATAAATAGTTGATAAATGAACCAATATTATAACAGTTCCATAACTCATCTTTCTATGTCAATCTCTACCCCATTCACCCATCCCCTCAACAAAAATTTATTGAAACTTACTTATGTTGAGCACCATACTAAACATTCGAATGAACTCACGACAAGCTAGGAGTAAACAAGATAGAGTTGCTAGTGGGGAAGCGAAAAAATACACATATTGCATATGCATAATATAATTTTAGACAGTGATAAGAGCTATGAAGAAATATACCATAATCATACCACAATACCTCAACGGAGGCAGAATGTGAATTGACAAATAAATGCCAAGAAGGAACTGATTATTGAAAGATCCGGATAAAGCTAAGTTCCAGCCATAGTTCTAGCAAGTAGAGGGTTCCTCTGATAGAAACAAGACATGTGTACTCAAGAAAGACAGGATGGCTGGGGCACTGTGATGTGGGAGCATGGGGCCCATGGAAACTGCAGCATTGAAGGTGGGTTTTATTTCAGTGCGATAGGAAACCACCTGATGGTTTTAAGAGGGGGAACAATTATGATCGTATTTTTATTTAAAAGAATACATCTGTTTGCCTCTTGAACAATGGATTACATGGGGCCCATGAGTAGTTAGGCCAAGGTAGTTAGGAAGTTGTTTTAATTTGGATGTAAGCTTTGATGACTCCCCAATGCTTATGAAATAAAACTCAGACTCCATCACATGACATTTAAGGTCTAAATTCTGGCCTCTGTTACCCCATTAGGCTTACTTATACCTAGTCCTCAGTGGGCCCTTACTATACCTGGGAGGCATATGGCACCTGGAACCTAGCCAACATGTTTTCTCTCCAGCCTTTACGTATATAATTTCTGCTTTTTCTAATCTTCCTGAGAATATGTTCCCTTCTACAAGTTCCATCTTCTCCATGAAGACTTCAGAACATGCCAGACCATAGAAAACTTTCTTCCTCCTGAACAATGGGCTACACCTTAAAAAACCAAAGACATACCTCTCGCGGCCCTTTGTGTCACTGCTTTGTATTACCACTTACCTCCTGTTTGGTTATTTCATTTTCCACGTGTGCGCATGTGTCTCATTTCCCCAACTACAGTGTAAAACCCCTGAGGGCAAAGACTTGCCTTATGTTTCTGTGGATTCCCCACAGTGCCTGGCACCATGCCATTCCTGCAGCATGGCACTCTATATGTTGATCTGCTGCGGAGGCAGCGCTAAATGCACTTGTCAGAACTGAGAGAAACATCAACTTGCCTCACGACTAGGTAAGTAAAGGAGTCGAAAGGAAGACTTTTTTTTTTTTTTTAAAGACTCCGTTTTTTAATAGCTTCTTTCCTGGAAGCCTCTTTTCTATAAAACCCACCAAGCTTTGAGTAGAATCAGATATGAAATGTGAACTAAGCTTGATGCACTGTTGATCATTAGCTCCAAAAGTCTAATCTGGTTTGAGATCAGAGATTTAGAAATAAGCCCCTCTGAAGGAGGAACTCAAAGAAGCCCAGTAAGGAGAAGGCTGCATGCTTGGCTTGGCCCTGCATAAATTAGATGCTCACACGATGTGAGGTTTGAAGGTGGATTGTGGATAATAGGATTGAAGCCGGAGGAAGGTAAACCCGGGTGAAAAGAAAAAAGACATCAACAAAGACTATCGCATTGCACTTGAGACCATCTACAGAACCATCTGTCGGAACCACGATTCATGAATTCACATAAAGGGAAAAGATCTCTAGTCTACTGTAAGAAGAACATGGTTCTGGTGGCTACTGGAAAAATACTGCTTTTTTTTTTCCTAAGAGAAAGAAAGAAGTAATTCAGGGAGGATGGATGGAGAAAGGCATAAATTGTTTCCCTGGGATTGAAGAGAAGCTAGAACACCTCTGACATCTCCTAAATCTGGAGACTCAGAAGACTCTATTAATTGTGCAAGCTCTGCATGCTAAGTCACTTCAGTTGTGTCCCTATGGATCTTATGGACTGTAGTCCCCCAGGCTCCTCTGTCCATGGGATTCTCCAGGCAAGAATACTGGAGTGGGCTGTCATGTCCTCCTCCAAGGGATCTTCCCGACCCAGGGATCTAAGCCGCTTCTCTACCTGCATTAGCAGGCAGGTTCTTTGCCACTAGCGCCACCTGGCAGGCATTATTGACATCTGGGGCCAGATAATCCTGGGTCACGTGGGCGTCCTGTGCACTGGTGGCTGCTCAGCAGCACCCCTGGCCTCTACCCACTGGATGCCTGAAACATCCCTACAACCCAGTTGCAACCAGAACTATCTCCAGATGTTGCTAAGTGTCTCCTGGCAGTGAAAGTGAAAGTCACTTAGTCGTGTCCGACTCTTTGCAACCCCAGGGACTATACAGCCTATGGAATTCTCCAGGCTGGAATACTGGAGTGGGTAGCCTTTCCCTTCTGCAGGGGATCTTCCCAACCCAGGAATCAAACCAGGGTCTCCTGCATTGCAGGTGGATTCTTTACCAGCTGAGCTATCAGGGAAGTCTCCTGGCAGGAGGGGGGCAAATTCGCTTTCATTTAAAAACCTCTGGGCTACAGTCAGAGAGACTTGGGTTTAAATTTCATATTTTCCATTTGCTCATCTGTAAAATATGGATAAATATGAGGCAACTTAAAGAGTTTGGGGGAACATTTAATGGATAAGGTATGTGAACCACGAACACAGTTCTGGCACACAGTACAGGCTCAACACACACTAGCCATCACTAACACTGCAGTTATTATTTATTGACCATGGTCTGGCAGATAATTCCACAGCCTGAATATTAGCTGTAACTCTTTTAAACAAAGAAAAGGCAATTTTTCCCATGTGATATTATTTCTCATCCCTGCTAATGAGAAATGATGTATCTCTCACCAGGTGAGCTCAAGATCTCATCTGAATTCTCTTAACCTGAGACTACAAATAACTTGGGTGTTAAGGAAATCTTCTAATGTTGGCCTTTAAAAAACTACACTCATTTTTTTCTCATCTTCAAGTCAGTTTCCAAATGAAACCTTAGACAAATGTCACGCGTACCAATTATCCAATTGTGAAACTGATCTTTACTTAAAACACCCATGTTTTGGACATAAATAGTCATGAAGTGGTTAAATTTCCAGCATGATTGTGAGACTGATTGCTGAGTGCCAGATACCACAGGCTAAAGAGGTTTTATCCTGAAAAATTACTTCAGTGAAGGGCAAATCACTTTGAGTAAATTAAAATAAACTATGTCTTCAATGATGGCCTTAAGTAATCTTCAACTTGTGTGCTAAAATTAGTGATATTGTGGAGAATTAGAAATGGGGAATGAGATAAAGTCCAAAAAAAAATTATTTGATTTTAGTTCTTCCATATTGATTTTTTTGTATTGTTTTGAAACTGAGAAGAGATATGCATGAAAGAATATGAATGGGTCTTATTGTGAATTGTGAGAAATATATATTTGGTCATTCAGGTGATCAAATATATATGTCTCATATATTTGGACTTCGTCCACAATTCCTGCCTCACAGCTTCCAAAACCATTGGAATTTCCTGATGAGAATGACAAAGATATCTTGGGCTTCCCAGTGGCTCAGCAGTAAAGAATCTGCCTGCAACGCAGGAGACGTGGGTTCAATCCCTTGGTCAAGAAGATCTCCTGAAGGACGGCATGGCAATTGACTCCAGTATTCCTGCCTGGAGAATCCCACGGACAGAGTAGCCTGGAGGGCTACAGTCCAAAGATATCTTGAGTTATATGAATGAGTTCAGTTCAGTTCAGTTGCTCAGTCGTGTCCGACTCTCTGCGACCCCATGAATTGCAGCACGCCAGGCCTCTCTGTCCATCACCAACTCCCGGAGTCTACCCAAACCCATGTTCATCGAGTCGGTGATGCCATCCAACCATCTCATCCTCTGTCGTCCCCTTCTCCTCCCGCCCCCAATCCTATCCAGCATTAGGGTCTTTTCCAATGAGTCAACCCTTCGCATGAGGTGGCCAAAGTATTGGAGTTTCAGCTTCAACATCAGTCCTTCCAATGAACACCCAGGATTGATCTCTTTTAGGATGGATTGATTGGATCTCCTTGCAGTCCAAGAAACTCTCAAGAGTCTTCTCCAACACCACAGTTCAAAAGCATCAATTCTGCGGCGCTCAGCTTTCTTCACCGTCCAACTCTCACATCCATACATGACCACTGGAAAAACCATAGTCTTGACTAGACGTACTTTTGTTGGCAAAGTAATGTCTCTGCTTTTAAACATGCTATCTAGGTTGGCCATAACCTTCCTTCCAAGTAGTAAGCGTCTTTTAATTTCATGGCTGCAGTCACCATCAGCAGTGATTCTGGAGCCCAAAAAAGTAAAGTCTGACACTGTTTCCACTGTTTCCCCATCTATTTCCCATGGAGTGATGGGACCAGATGCCATGATCTTAGTTTTCTGAACGTTGAGCTTTAAGCCAACTTTTTCACTCTCCTCTTTCACCTTCATCAAGAGGCTCTTTAGTTCTTCTTTGCTTTCTGCCATAAGGGTGGTGTCATCTGCATATCTGAGGTTATTGCTATTTCTCCCGGCAATCTTGATTCCAGCTTGTGTTTCTTCCAGCCCAGCATTTCTCATGATGTACTCTGCATATAAGTTAAATAAGCAGGCTGACAATATACAGCCTTGATGTACTCCTTTTCCTATTTGGAACCAGTCTGTTGTTCCATGTCCAGTTCTAACTGTTGCTTCCTGACCTGCATACAGGTTTCTCAAGAGACAGGTCAGATGGTCTGGTATTCCCATCTCTTTCAGAATTTTCCACAGTTTATTGTGATCCACACAGTCAAAGGCTTTGGCATAGTCAATAAAGCAGAAATAGATGTTTTTCTGGAACTCTCTTGCTTTTTCGATGATCCAGCGGATATTGGCAATTTGATCTCTGGTTCCTCTGCCTTTTCTAAAACCAGCTTGAACATCTGGAAGTGCATGGTTCACGTATTGCTGAAGCCTGGCTTAGAGAATTTTGAGCATTACTTTACTAGCATGTGAGATGAGTGCAATTGTGCGGTAGTTTGAGCATTCTTTGGCATTGCCTTTCTTTGGGATTGGAACGAAGACTGACCTCTTCCAGTCCTGTGGCCACTGCTGAGTTTTCCAAATTTGCTGGCATATCGAGTGCAGCACTTTCACAGCATCACCTTTGAGGATTTGAAATAGCTCAACTGGAATTCCATCACCTCCACTAGCTTTGTTCGTAGTGATGCTTTCTAAGGCCCACTTGACTTCACATTCCAAGATGTCTGGCTCTAGGTGAGTGATCACACCATCGTGATTATCTGTGTCGTGAAGATCTTTTTTGTACAGTTCTTCTGTGTATTCTTGCCACCTCTTCTTAATATCTTCTGCTTCTGTTAGGTCCATACCATTTCTGTCCTTTATCGAGCCTATCTTTGCGTGAAATGTTCCCTTGGTATCTCTAATTTTCTTGAAGAGGTCTCTAGTCTTTCCCAATCTGTTGTTTTCCTCTATTTGTTTGCACTGATCACTGAGGAAGGCTTTCTTATCTCTCCTTGCTATTCTTTGGAACTCTGCATTCAGATGAGAATATCTTTCCTTTTCTCCTTTGCTTTTCGCTTCTCTTCTCTTCCCAGCTATCTGTAAGGCCTCCTCAGACAGCCATTTTGCTTTTTTGCATTTCTTTTCCATGGGGATTTTCTTGATCCCTGTCTCCTGTACAATGTCACGAACCTCTGTCCATAGTTCATCAGGCATTCTGTCTATCAGGTCTAGTCCCTTAAATCTATTTGTCACTTCCACTGTATACTCATAAGGGATTTGATCTAGGTCATACCTATATGAATGAGGTGACTTTTAAAAGCACCTAAGGATGGAGGCTCATTGCCAGGGGAACAAATCTGATGATTAGAAGATTATTCCTTTCCGTCCTACTCCCTGATTTCCAAAGGGTGGTTGAGCTGAATCAGCCATCAGCGGTCAATGATTAAAGTCTCCATGAAAACCCAAAAGGTCAGCTCTTTGGTCCTTCTTCAAGAAGATGAAGAAGGTTGGAGAACCAGAATGCTTCCAATGCCACCATGCCAGGCCCCGTGCTCCAGGAGTACAGAAGCTCCTTTGTTCAGGACCTCACCAGATGTATCTCTTCATCTGATCTTTGCTTCTAACCAATTAATCTAATCCAAGGAGGGAGTTGTCAGAACCTCTGATTTATAGCTAGTTGGGGCTTTCCTGGTGGCTCAGTGGTAAAGAATGAGCCTGCCAATGTTCAATCCTTGGGTTGGGAAGATCCCCTGGAAGAGGAAATAGCAACCCACTCCAGTATTCTTGCCAGGAGAATCCCATGGACACAGGAGCCTAGTGGCCTACAGTCCACAGGGTCACAAAAGAGATGGACACGACTTAGTGACTAAACAACAACAGAAGCACAGTAACACCTGGGCTTGTAACTGGCATCTAAAGTGGATGGTGGTCTTGCAGGACTGAGCCCTTTCTTTTGTGGAATCCAATTTTATCTCTGTGTACATAATATAAAAATTGAGTTTGAGGGCTTTCCTGGTGGCTCAGACAGTAAATAATCTGCTGGCAATACAGGCAACCCAGGCTCAATCCCTGGGTCAGGAGGATCTGCTGGAGAACAGAATGGCTACCCATTCCAGTATTCTTACCTGGAGAATGGACAGAGGAGCCTGGCCCATGAGGTTGCAAAGAGTTGGACAGGACTGAGCGATTAACACTTTCACTTCTTTCACTTTGAATTTGTTAAACACCCTGCTGGCATCCAAGAATTGCTTGTTGGTGTGGGGAAGCTTTCACACACATGCTGGAATTGGATCCAGGAACTCTTTATAGGCTTCTAAATTGTAAATAAGCTCTTTTTCTTTTGTATGGGAACTTTATAGTTAAGCCTGCTAACAAATGACGAAACTGTTCAGGTAAATACTGTTTCCATGTAAAACAGTTAGATATGCAGAAATCCTAAAATGCTTACCAAAAAATGTATCTGTTCATCAAGATGGCTCTTTAAGATTGGCAAACTTTTTTTGAAAGGGGCTGGATAGTAAGTATTTCAGATTTTGTGGACTGTACAGGCTCTGTTGCAACTAGTCAGTTCTGCTATTGCAGCAAGAAAGCTGCTTTACAAATACGTAAACAAATTAGTGCGGCTGGGTTTCAGTGAAACTCTATTTGCAAAAGGAGGCAGCAGAGTGCATTTGGCCCACAGGCCCTCCTGTGCCAGCCCTGACCCCTCCTGTGCCAGTCCTGACGGAGGCGAAACTCCAGTGAGTGGCTTACACTCAGTATCAATGGTCTATATGAGTACACCTGATGTTGTGTGAGCACCCTCAGAGAAATGATAAACACCACTAGAGACCCCTTTTATTTTCATGTGACTGGAGAGAATGGTTGAACAGGCTGCTGCTCATTTACAGATTTTATTCCAAATAGAATTATTCCAATGTCTTTGCAGACTAAATAAGCCTAGTATGGAGCAGGACATTTAATTTAACTTTCCCCTCCAAATACAAAAAGAAGTCATATTAAGAAATCCCATCACTCAATGCCGAGAGGAAGCTTCTTCAAGTCTTCAGTGCTGCGGTAATCACTGGCAAAGAACCCCTGATGAGAGATCACTGAGAAAGGAAATGTATCCAAAAGCTAATAAAATCCCATCAATTGCTATTAGATATCTCTCAACAGAATGCAAGGAGGAGAGAAGGAGAAGGACAGGGTTGCTGCAGGCACCCAATTCAAAGAGAAAGTCTAGGAAAGGACTTCAAGAGGACGATTGTGGGCGGAGCCTTGGAGGCACAGGAGAGGGTCTACAATTTCTCCTAGGATGTGGGTTTGGAATACAGTTCATAGTCTTAATATATGGATATTAACGCAAAAGGTCAGGAGAGCAGGAAGGCAAGAAAGGCGTTACCATGAAGGGTGTAAAATGATAAAACAGATTAAACCCCTCCCTTCTGGACTTTACAGCCTAGTGAATAAAAAGGGATGATAAACAATTGTACATAAAAATAAATAAATGTGCATGCACTGAGAAAATAAATATCAAAGAAAACAAAGGAATGCAGTTAACTAACAGTTCAATACCTGGTAGATAGAATGGTCAAGGAAATTTCTCTAAACAGGTGACAATTAAGCCAGGAATTAAAAATTAAATTGTAGCAGTTATCAACAGTCTGACACTTATATCCTTCACTAAGTCTACTGTAAAGTTACGAGTCTTTAATTCAAAAATATTTGTAAGATTTAACTACAATCATTATTTTTTTAAAAGTAAACTCAGTAATATCCATGCATTCGATAAACATTCACTGAGTACCAGTATAAACATATTCAGCCAACAGATTGCTTAGCAACTTGAAATGAATGTGATCTAAGTGTGTGAGCCAACCAAGATGAAACAATTCTTCCCAATGTCCACAGAAGACAGCATGAATACATATGCAAACAGAGCATGTCTCTCTATATTTCTATTACAGACTGTCCGAAGTTTGTTCCAGACAAACTTCTTTGCTAACATTAAAGTTATTACTGTCTATCAATAAATGATAACACAATGATGTCTTTACTTTGTGCATTTTCTAATTCCTTCTAATAGAACATAAGCTCTCAAAAGGTATTGCAGCTTTATGCGTGTTTCCTCAATACATCTCTGGCATCTAGAAAAGTACTTGACACATGCTAGGCACTCAATAAATTGCTGCTGAGTGAATGAATTAATGCACGGATAAATGTGTTTGCATTTCCCCAAATATATTTGCATTACAGACTTGTGATTTCACACTGGGTTTAGTCAATGTTTTTTAATACACTGACACTTATAATCAAGACTCCAGAGTCTTACTTATGCTAACAAATGCTGATTCCTCCTAATACACAGTATTGCTTTTCCCAGCTCTGAATATTAGCTTCTCATTCAATCTTTATGACATATATTTCTGAATAAATAAATAGGGTCCCATGTGTACTAGCGTCTACTGTAAAACGGATCACTATGGTTTTATTTCATTAGGGGCTGGATACGGTATTAGAAACCTTCTAGGAAATAAAGAGCCATGGCAAAAGCACACCAATAATTGTGGGAGTGGAGACAGACTCTGACAAAACTCATCAGTCTCCACATGGTTAACACTCCTTCAAGGGTCATGTAAAGGGGAGGTTAGAAGTAGACAGTATGGTGAATACACTGGAGTGAGGGGCCTTTGCAAGGAGAATATTCTGGAAGGACCAATCATAGTTGAATTGGTTCAGTTATTTCGGCACCCAGAACTACAACCCGAATAAGATGCTGCTGCCCTGGCAGAACAGAAGAACCATTAATGACACCAACTAACCCGTGTAATTCTCATTTACACCTCTTTATTACCTTCCATATCCTCTGTGTGATGCATTACACAATCCATTAATTGTTAACATACACGCAAGTCAAGATCTTTTATTATGAGAGGTCATCAGTCAGTGATAAGAGGTATTGATGTATTAGGCTCCTCATCAAAAGTTGAGCAACATTTCCATTCAAGATGATACATGGACCTTTAAAACGTACTCAATAATATTGAGTCTCAGTCTTCTGTTGCTTTTTCTCTGAATGTGCATTTAGAGCTTTATTACATCTATCTATCCACCCACCCATTCATTAACATTCAGCATTAATTTTCTACTCTTACAGGCAGAATTATGCCTGTCTTGTTCACTGCTATATCCTGAGGATCTAGAACATAGTAGGAGCTCAACAAACTACTGAGATTGAAAATAAGTGAATGAGAATGTGGTAAGCAGAATTCTAAGTGGCCCTTGTGACCTTCATCCCCTGGTGCCACTTCTGTAATGTCACCTTGTATGACAAAGGGATTTTGCAGATGTAATTAAGGCTAATAATCCATCAACCTTAAAATAGGAAGATTATCTGGGGGTACCTAATGTAATCACAAGAGAGCTTGAAAAGCAGAGAATTTTCTACAGCTAAGAACAAAATGTGAAGTCAAGGAGTTTCAAAGTATAAAGAAAAATCAAAGCCCTTCTTTGCTGACTATTTAATAGTTTTATTTCAGTTTAATTGAAAGAACTGCACCAGTGGAAAATGTACAATTTGATAACATTGGATATATGCAAACTAGTCAAATGACTAGTCCAATGGCTCAGCAGGAAAGAGTCCACCTGCCAATGCAGGAGACTCAAGTTTGATTCCTGGGTCAAGAAGATCCCATGGAAAAGGAAATGGCAACCCACTCCAGTATTCTTGCCTGGGAAATACCATAGATGAAGGAGCCTGGTGGGTTACAGTCCATGAGTCCCAAAGAGTCAGTCAGATACTGACTGAACAACAGTATGCAAACACCCAACACCCATAACATCATCACCATAAACAAAGTAATATATATAACCACAAACTTCTAGACTTTGTCCCCAAGACTCCATATAAGACTCCAACTCATATAACAGCTTAATTTCATTCTTGTGAGACGCTAACTGTGGAACCCACTTGAACCCACACCGACTTCTGACTTTTAGAGCTGTGAGATAATACACAGATGTTCTTTTAAGCCACTCAATTTGTGACTATGTGTTACACATGATAGATAACTAATACAACACCAAATAATTGATGCTTTTGAATTGTGATGCTGAAGAAGACTCCTGAGAGTCCGCTGGACTGCAAGGAGATCAAACCAGTCAATTCTAAAGGATATCAACCTTGAATATTCATTGGAAGGACTGATGCTGAAGCTTCAATACTTTGGCTGCCTAATGCCAAGAGCCGACTCATTGGGAAAGACCCTGACGCTGGGAAAGATTGAAGGCAAAAGGAAAAGTGGGTGACAAAGGATGAAATACTTAGATAGCATCATTGACTCAATAGACATGAATCTGAGCAAACCTCAGGAAACAGCAGAGGACATAGGAGCCTGGCCTGCTGCAGTTCATGGGATGGAAAAGCGTCAGACATGACTTAGTGCCTGAACAACAACAACAGGGGACTTCAGAAAAGATACCCACAGACAGTAAATTAAAAAAAAAAAAAGGGACAGAAAATATTTTAATCTCCTGAAATTCTTACATAAAAATAAACAGAGCAACTAAGTACCAAAACTGTAGACAACATATACCAGAAAAGCATGTAACCAAGCATCTACATGAATTCCAAATTTTAAGCGGGAAGATGAGGAAAAGATCCCCAAGTCCTCAGTGGGTCAGACAGCATAGAGAAAGCACAGGAAAGAAATGGATGTCTGCAGACCTGAGACTAAGAGAAACTTTAAATAGATAACAGGAACTCACTAGAAAGCACAGTGGGTTAGTTTGAGGCATCAAGCAAACCTGGGACTATTACAACCATTCCAAGAGCCAGTGAGTGTCGGGGGCCAGTGTGAGTCTGAAAGAGGCAGGAGCTATCTGGTCCATATGAACACTCAGTGACAATGGGCCAAAATTCCCTTCCAGGACTGAGTCCCACACTGAGGAGAAACTGCTGGGAAGAGAGTCAAATCACTGTAAATCAATTACATGCAAATAAAAAATTTAAATACATATATAATAAATTTTAAAAAAGGTTCAGATAAAAGTGTGTGTGTGTGTGTATCAGGGGAGATGGTGTAATAACAGCCAAAAAAGTCTCAGAAAATATGCCACCATACTTCCGATGTACATGAACACAGCAGATGAGGAAGTGCTGGGAGGTCAGCAAGTTATCCTGAACCATATTTCCTTCTAAAAGTTCATGAAAACTAATTTCATATATAAATGATGACAGAAAAGTATTGAGGTCAGATCCCTTGTAACATTACAAGAGAAAAAAAGAAAACCAGGAACAAGTAACAAACATTCTTGCACAGATGAAAGCAAGCCAGAAATATATACCTGCAAAACAGATCAAAACTGTAACCTACAACCTTATACAATAAAATTATACCAGATTTGGGGGGGGGGGTAGCAAAAGTCAGAATTAGATAACACAGAAATGAGGTAAAAGAACATAAGACATAATTACAAATAAAAAATATCATTTAAAAACAAAAGCTAAACTAGAAAAAAAACTAAAATAAATATAAGAATTAACACCATATGTTGTCATAAAATAGATAAAAGTCTTTAAATTTTTAAAATTTAAAAGAAGATAAAATATTTCAAGAGAGAAGACAAATACTAAAGATAGGTAGAGAAGATCCAAATGTCAGTGGAAAAGAGGTGTTCCTATGAAGAGAAACAATGCAAGGGAATAGAACAAAATATCTAATTTAGGAAAAGTCCTGTGATTTAAAAAACATGCATTCAAAACTAAATATTAGAAAGGCACACCATATATCTGAGAATAGCAACCTAGAATGATAATCTCCAATATATATTCAAATAAAATCTAATGGACTATAAAGCAAAAATATATCATTTGGACATTAAGGCAAAAGAGAAAATTATTTTTGGAGGAAAGACAATTACTGTATCAGGTTTTTGACAGAACCACTTTATACCAGAAGAAAATGAAGTCCGATATTTAAGATATTCAAGGAAAGAAAATGTGAGCCTAGGATTTTATATCCAGCAAAACTGACCTCCAATTATAAAGGGAATTATTATCAACGTGTAAGAACTCAGGGTAAAATTCAGAACCTCCACAAACCACAAATTATGGGTCATACTCTATGAAGAAGCAGGGGAAAGAAATGGGTCTGAATCTGAGTGCTTTTGAAAAATCTACTAGAGAATGAGCCTCAGACAATCAAGATGACTAGAGGCATCTATGAGAGGACTGATGGTAGAGATCAAACATGCTGTACTTCACATGTGTTACATGAACACAGTGGAATATTACTCAGCCGTAAAAAGGAATGCAATAATGGCATTTGCAGCAGCATGGATGGACCTAGAGATTATCATACTAAGTGAGGAAAGTCAGACAAAAAAAACACAAATGTCATATGACACCACTTATATGTGGGATCTAAAATCAATAATACAAATGAACATATTTATAAAACAGAGACTCACAGACATAGAAAAAACCTTATGAGTTTTCATATATAAATATTTCATTATAGGGGACTGAAATGCAAAAGTAGGAAGTCAAGAAACACCTGGAGAAACAGGCAAATTTGGCCTTGGAGTACAGAATGAAGCAGGGCAAAGGCTAATAGAGTTTTGCCAAGAGAATGCACTGGTCATAGCAAACACCCTCTTCCAACAACACAAGAGAAGACTCTACACATGGACATCACCAGATGGTCAACACTGAAATCAGATTGATTATATTCTTTGCAGCCCAAGATGGAGAAGCTCTATATAGTCAGCAAAAACAAGACCGGGAGCTGACTGTGGCTCAGATCATGAACTGCTTATTGCCAAATGCAGACTGAAATTGAAGAAAGTAGGGAAAACCACTAGTCCATTCAGGTGTGACCTCAATCAAATCCCTTATGATTAAACAGTGGAAGTGACAAATAGATTTAAGGGACTAGGTCTGATAGAGAGAGTGCCTGATGAACTATGGACAGAGGTTCGTGACACTGTACAGGAGACAGGGATCAAGACCATCCCCATGGAAAAGAAATGCAAAAAACCAAAATGGCTGTCTGAGGAGGCCTTACAAATAGCTGGGAAAAGAGGAGAAGCGAAAAGCAAGGGAGAAAAGGAAAGATATTCCCATCTGAATGCAGAGTTCCAAAGAATAGCAAGGAGAGATAAGAAAATCTTCCTCAGCGATCAGTGCAAAGAAATAGAGGAAAACAACAGATTGGGAAAGACATAAATCTCTTCAAGAAAATTAGAGATACCAAAGGAACATTATATACAAAGATGGGCTCTATAAAAGGACAGAAATGGTATGGACCTAACAGAAGCAGAAGATATTAAGAAGAGGTGGCAAGAATACACAGAAGAACTGTACAAAAAAGATCTTCACAACCCAGATAATCACGATGGTGTGATCACTCACCTAGAGCCAGACATCCTGGAATGGGAAGTCAAGTGGGCCTTAGAAAGCATCACTACGAACAAAGCTAGTGGAGGTGATGGAATTCCAGTTGAGCTACTTCAAATCCTGAAAGATGTTGCTGCGAAAGTGCTGCACTCAATATGCCAGCAAATTTGGAAAACTCAGCAGTGACCTCGGGACTGGAAAAGGTCAGTTTTTATTCCAATCCCAAAGAAAGGCAATGCCAAAGAATGCTCAAACCACCGCACAATTGCACTCATCTCACATGCTAGTAAAGTAATGCTCAAAATTCTCCAAGCCAGGCTTCAGCAATACAGGAACCATGAACTTCCAGATGTTCAAGCTGGTTTTAGAAAAGGCAGAGGAACCAGAGATCAAATCGCCAACATCCACTGGATCTTCAAAAAAGCAAGAGAGTTCCAGAAAAACATCTATTTCTGCTTTATTGACTATGCCAAAGCCTTTGACTGTGTGGATCACAATCAACTGTGGAAAATTCTTCCAGAGATGGGAATACCAGACCATCTGACCTGTCTCTTGAGAAACCTGTATGCAGGTCAGGAAGCAACACTTAGAACTGGACATGAAACAACAGACTGGTTCCAAATAGGAAAGAGTATGTGAAGGCTGTATATTGTCACCCTGCTTATTTAACTTATACGCAGAGTACATCATGAGAAATGCTGGGCTGGAAGAAACACAAGCTGGAATCAAGATTGCCGGGAGAAATAGCAATAACCTCAGATATGCAGATGACACCACCCTTATGGCAGAAAGCAAAGAAGAACTAAAGAGCCTCTTGATGAAAGTGAAAGATGAGAGGGAAAAAGTTGGCTTAAAGCTCAACATTCAGAAAACTTAAGATCATGGCATCTGATCCCATCACTTCATGGGAAATGGATGGGGAAACAGTGGAAACAGTGTCAGACTTTATTTTGGGGGGCTCCAAAATCACTGCACATGGTGACTGCAGCCATGAAATTAAAGACGCCTACTCCTTGGAAGGAAAGTTATGACCAACCTATACAGCATATTAAAAAGCAGAGACATTACTTTGCCAACAAAGGTCCATCTAGTCAAGGCTATGGTTTTTCCAGTAGTCATGTACAGATGTGCGAGTTGGACTGTGAAGAAAGCTGAGCGCAGAAGAATTGATGCTTTTGAATTGTGGTGTTGGAGAAGACTCTTGAGAGTCCCTTTGACTGCAAGGAGATCCAACCAGTCCATCCTAAAGGAGATCAGTCTTGGGTGTTCACTGGAAGGACTGATATTGAAGCTGAAACTCCAATACTTTGGTCACCTGATGGGAAAAGCTGACTCATTGGAAAAGACCCTGATGCTGGGAAAGATTGAGGGCGGGTGAAGAAGGGGACGACAGAGGATGAGATGGCTGGATGGCATCACTGACTTGATGGACATGGGTTTGGGTAAACTCCGGGAGTTGGTGATGGACAGGGAGGCCTGGCGTGCTGCGATTCATGGCGTCGCAAAGAGTCGGACAGGACTGAGCGACTGAACTGAACTGAATATATATATATAACTGAATCACTTTGCAGTACACCTGAGACATTGTAAGTCAACTATATTTGAATTTTTAAAAAAGATACTTAAAAGACATACTAAAAAAAGGTTGAGACCTAGGAATAAACACTTGAGTGATAAAAGTATTTAAAACTCATGGAAATTATCACTGTAAAAGTCCACATTAGAAGTCAATAAATTTTGCTGCAGTAAATATGTTTCAAGTTTTGAGGGCCAAGTAGTCTGTATTATAACTACCCAGCTCTGATGTGATGGCATGGAAGCAGCCACAGACAATAACTAAATAAATGGGCATGGATGTGTTCCAGTAAAATTTTGTTTATAAAAGCAGGAGCAGACCAAACCCTGGTCAAGATTATGGTTACCTTGGAGCAGAGAAAGTGAATTAGTATTGGAATAAAATAAATGAAAGTGTTTCTGGAACGACCAGCAGAGTTCTGTTTCTAGAGCTAAGTGATTAGCAAAAGGGATGCTCAGGTTATATTATTACATTAAGCTATATATTAATAACTTGCCTTTCCTGGTGGAAGGTTCAAGCCCTAAGTCAGGAAAATCCCCTGGAAAAGACCACTCCAGTATTCTTGCCTGGAAAATCCCATGGACAGAGGAGCCTGGCAGACTACAATCCATGGGGTTGCAAAAGAGTCAGACACAACTTAGTGACTAAAATGACAACAAATATAATTCTTACCTGCAGTTTTCTGTGTTTCATTTTAAAATAAAAAGGTAAGACCAAGTGAGTCATGTAGAGAATGACTAAAGACCTGCTATTCAGTTTTCATCTATGAAGATAACAATTGCCTTCCCTTCCTGTAGGACTTTTGTCTTCAAAGAAGCAAGTGGACTATGTGAACAGTGGCCTAGTGCGAGTCGGGCCATGACAACATTGCCAGGATTAGGTTTTAGTTTCACCGGGCCTAAGTGCGACGGTTAGTTTTAGGTGTGTACTCGGCGAGGCCACGGTACCCAGATACAGAGTCGATCAACTTGTCTAAATGTTACTGTGAAGGTATCTTTTAGACATATTTAACATTTCCATTGGGAGACTGTGAGTCAAGATGGTTACCCTCCATAATGCAGATGGGCCTCATCTAAACAGCTGAAGAGAAAGGAGATGGCAGCTTCCTGAGGAAGAGAGCATTCTGCCTCTCATGGCCCTCAGACTTCAGTGGCAACACCACCCTTCCCTGAGTCTTCAGCCGGCTGGCCTGCGCTCCGTGTCTCAGACTTGACAGCCCCACCCCACTGCAGGAGCCAATCCCTCACACAACACGCCCTACGGATTCCATTTCTCTGAAAACATGCTGACTAGCACTAACAGTGCAGCCTTGAACAGGTTACCTGCCTTACCTATGCTCCAGGCGCTTCATTGCTGGGATGATACAGCCATTGTAGCAAATGCAAAATAAAGGCATGGCAACCAGCTCCAGTATCCTTGCCTGGAGAATCCCAAGGACAGAGGAGGCTGGTGGGCTACAGTCCATGGGGTCGCAAAGAGTCGGGCACAGCTGAAGTGGCTTAGCATGCACGCACATGCCCAATATATTGGGAGGGCTTTCTGAATAGAAGACAAACCTTCTCAGGAAAAGGTCGTCTGACGTTTCCCCCACCTTCCTGACATGACGACAGGCTGCCTGGAGGAGGGGCATCCACCTTGTGACCGTGAAGATGCAGACTCCACGCTGAGGACGGTGGACGAGCACGGACAGAGAAACCTGGGGCCCTGCCGTCATCACTGAGCCCCACACCCGGTCGGGAGAGGAAAGTGGTAGGCTGAGCCAGAGAACCACCGTGGCTCACCTAATAAATCTAATCCTCACCCTCATCTTTACAGTCAGGCACAGAACAGGCAGAGCAACGAGCAAACAGGTTTTACTGGGAACAGAGCCTGTAACACGTACGCTGTTATCATTGCCACTACGCGCTGTCCCTTCACAGGGGACATCCCACCACGGCTCGATGTGGCTGCAGCAACATCACCAGAGGGTCACAGCCTCAGCCTCAAATCCAGAGGAATGAAAGCATGTTTCTCCCCTGGGCATCCAACAAAAATTCCAATCAACAGGGAGGAGAAATGCTGATCTAGCTTACACCAGCTAGGGCTCAGTCCTGATGATAAGAGCTGGGGCTAGAGGTGACCTGATTTAACAAATAAAAACATAGGATATCCAGTAAAATTTGAATTTCAGACTAAAAAATGAATTGTTTTTAGTATAAGATGTCTCCCATGCTATATTTGGGAGACAGTTGTACTCAAAAAAATGCATTGTTTATCTGAAATTCAACTGTAACTGGGTGCCCTAAATTTTAGGACAACCCTACTTAGAGCCCATAATGCCTCAGCATTTGGGCTGAAAGGGTAGTAGGGGTTGTGATTTATTTAATGAAATTCTGGGGCTGTCGTGTCAAAAACAGGTGAATGCACACTTGTGAGGGTGGAACAATGCATACATGCACACACACACACACACGCTCATGGATGTCCTCTCCAAACATTTCATTTTCCTAAATAAAACAACTCACAGAAACTATAAGCTGTATATCTGTAACCTATAGACATGGGAAGCAGTAGGAATCTGAAAAGGCAGGATCTCAGGCATGCAAAACAAAACAAAATTCCTACTTGGGTATGTGGTAGTTGTAATCCAACCACACTGATGTTTATGACAAAAATTTCTATTTCTTTTCCTGCAGTCATTCAGTGGCTGCTGAAACCCCCAATAAGACATAAAGGAAATCACAGCAGAGAGTATTAAGATTCAGGAAGAATATAATTATATGATAGGTGTGTGTGTTCTGTAAGCTTGCACATACCTATCTCTTTCTTAAAAATAGATTGCATAAAGAAAACCTCTGATTTCATTGAAAACAATAATTATGTCAGTTATACTGAGAAAAGGATTATAATACTCAGAATTTGGAATACTTGGCAATTCACAGTCTAGTATTCTGCATATTTGTTGCGAACTAGAATTTTCTGATATGTTATATAGTTTGTGTGCATACATATATACATATACACACATAAATGTATATTCTTCATTTCTCCCTGGTATTAGCCTGTGATCTGCTTGGATCTAGCAAAACTCTACTGTGGAGACACGAAAGGAATTAACAATATTACGTGAGCTTCAATAGTCTTAAATTAGATAGCTCTTAGGATGCCAGGATTCAAGCCCTTTGATTTTATATAACTGACAACTTCTGCAGAGTGCTTTAGTCAGACTCTACAACAATTAAATAAGAACAAAGGCATCTAGTACTGACATTATTGCAAATATACATACAATGTACAGTTAATTCTCTCCCTTTACAAATTCTACCAACAGCCTAAGCGTAGCCTTCATTCACTCGGTCCTTTGTGCAAACTCAAGCTTTGTGATAATGGGGGAATTGAATTCAGCACTTCAGAAAACGTGATATTCCAAAATGGACAAATGAATCTGACATATGACAACTGAAAATTGCCTTTGCTTTAAAAAGCACCTAATAGGAAATATGTTTTTAAAGCCACTGACATTGAATGAGAAACACTGCCTTCATTCATTCATTTTTCCATTCACTCATCCAGGATCAATCGAGCACTTTTTTTGTGCCAGGCTCTAAGCACTGGGACATAAGATAGAATAAGGTACACTGTATACCCCTTCGCCCCACTCTAGACCATCTGCCACAGTCTATAAAGTGCTTCGTATATGTTGGTGTCTTGTCTACAGAGAAACGCTACGAGGAATTCATTGTAATAAAACAGTGATAGTTAATACCTTTGATGTCCAAAAAGTGATAAAATTCTCACTCTTTTTGCACAGCACTATTTTAGGTGAGGCACAGATGAGTATTTTTAAAATTTTATTAGTTACATATTTATATTTTATATATTTATATTTTTATCAATGCACACCTTCTATAAGGGGTTTCTATTTCTGTTTCTTTTTAAAATCGATTGCTCAGCTGTGTCTGACTCTTTTGCTACCCCATGGACTGTAGCTGCCGGGCTCCTCTGTCCACGGAATTCTCCAGGCAAGAATACTGGAGGGGGTGGCCGTTTCCTTCTCCAGGGGATCTTCCTGACCCAGGGATCGAACCCAGGTCTCCTGCATTGCAGGCAGATTCTTTACCATCTGAGCCAAGAGTTAGAGAAAAGAATCCAATAAAAATTGACTGAGGTGGCACATGGGTGGGCAATATTGACTGTAAGTGACTTCCAAGTGGGAAACACTGTCCGATGTAACTCCAGCAACCCCAGGAAGGATCTTGCCTGCCTGAAATTCTCCTGGCTTATCTGCTTGGGGCTGAGAGTCCTTTTATTTGTGACAAAATCATAAAATCCTTTGGCAGATATAGTAAAATAACATATAACTGCAAATGCTCCTAGGAGAAAGAACACACTGGCTTACGTTTATACAAAACCACAAAAGTGGACAACAGGAGGCTTTCCGACATTTAGTTATAGGACACCACTGGAGACCTGAAGAGGGTCCCTGAAGGGGTTAAAAGGAGAGGTGGTGGCCGGGGCTACACCAGCAGATGCCTTCCCTTCCCGTTTGGGTGTGTTGAACTATTAATAGATACAGTCGCAGCACCAGTGTTGGAGCCCTGCAATCATAAAGTGATATTTAGAGTTTCCCTGATGGCTGGAGGGAACACAAGCTGGGATCAAGACTGCCGGGAGAAAGATCAGTAACCTCAGATATACAGATGACACCACCCTGATGGCAGAAAGTGAAGAACAACTAAAGAGCCTCTTGATGAAAGTGAAAGAAGAGAGTGAAAAAGTTGGCTTAAAGCTCAACGTTCAGAAAACTAAGATCATGGCATCTGGTCCCATCACTTCATGGCAAATACATGGGGAAACAGTGGAAACAGTGTCAGACTTTATTTTTTTGGGCTCCAGAATCACTGCAGACGGTGATTACAGCCATGAAATTAAAAGACGCTTACTCCTTGGCCACCTCATGCAAAGAGCTGACTCATTGGAAAAGACCCTGATGCTGGGAAGGATTGGGGGCAGGAGGAGAAGGGGATGACAGAGGATGAGATGGCTGGATGGCATCACCGACTCGATGGACATGGGTTTGGGTAAACTCCAGGAGTTGGTGATGGACAGGGAGGCCTGGCATGCTGCAATTCATAGGGTCACAAAGAGTCAGACATGACTGAGTGACTGAACTGAACTGAACTGAACTGAACTGAACTGATGGTTCAGAAGTTAAAGAATCTGCCTGCAGTGAAGGAGACCTGAGTTTGATCCCTGGGTTGGGAAGATCCCCTGGAGAATGGAATGGTTACCCACTCCAGTATTCTTGCCTGAAGAATTCTATGGGCAGAAAAGCCTGGTATGCTACGGTGTAGCTGGTTGCAAAGAGCTGAACACAACTGAGTGATAACACTTTCACTTTCAGAGTGAAAAACAAACAATCAGAAACAAAGCTAGACACTCTTGATTCTTCACGGAGGACAAAGTGCTTTGCACACTTCATTCAGACTTGCTCTTCTTCATGTGGTGTTCTTACAACCTACCTTGTACGCTTGAGGCCATATATGATCAGAATCATTAAGTAACTTCTTCAAAGTCACTCAGCAACCCAAATCTAAGCCTTCTAATTACCTATTCTGTCCTCTTTTCTATCTAGATTCCGTTTTCAAAATTCCTGCAAGAAAAAGTACAAAGATAATGAAAAGAGAAATGGGATATTCCTTATAATTCTTTCTTCAGTCACTGTTAAGATCTTACTGCTTTTTCGGAAGTTTTTACTGGGTAATAAAGCTTGATAGATAACTTTAGGAACTGTTGCATTTTTTTTCTTTTTTCTTTTTTTTTTATCTTAAACTGTAACTAGATCTATATCCAGGGTACCCTTCTATGTGCACATTTCAAATGTACCTCATTTTGGGTTTCAGCTACAGAATATCTCACTTTATGGATGTACCATCGCACATTGTGACAGTCCTGTTGAAAGGCACTTAGGTATTTTCAGATTTTTTCTATTCGGGTAACAATGCAGTGACAATTCTCATGCATATCTTTTTCCATATTTGCATAAGTATTTCTACAGAATTCATTTCTAACAAATTTACTGGATTTGCTAGATTAGCGTGTATGATCACTTTCAATATTTAGTTTTAGTGCATATTATCAATTTGTAATACATATGACCAGAGTAAATTGCATGAATCAACAACACAAAGTGATATTTTTTAATGAAATAAAACACAAGAAAATAAAATCCAAACAAGTAGCACTTAACTAAAACTCTATGGCTTGCAGAATACTTCCAATACTTCTGTATAAATCTTATTGATCTTATTGGCAAAGGAATTCCTCTTGAACCCTGGGTCTTAAAATAAGGTAGATGACAATGGTGTATGCTGAACTTTGTAAGATTGAACTTGCGTTAAGTTTTGCTCTACCTACAGCAAAACTGTCATGTTTCATGACAAGGTTCTTTGTATCCTTCGGGGAAATTATGAGGCCTTACATATATAGAGAAGAGCAGATTGCTCTGACTGGTAGCATTTTAAGGTGTGTTTGTGTGTGTGCGTGTGTGTGTGTGCGCGTCATGTTCAGGGTCTCAAAGACTCATTTCTTTGAACTCTAATTGATTTGCTAAAACCAAAGTCGAATTAAAAAGACATGAAAATTTTCGCACTATAGGCATCATTCACTCAAGAATGATACATCATCAAACTGAAGAGCTGTGGATAATTAGGTTGCTTATATTTGTGTGTTTAGTGGATAAATATGCTATGCTATGCTATGCTAAGTCGCTTCAGTCGTGTCCGACTCTGTGTGACCCCATAGACGGCAGCTCACCAGGCTCTGCCGTCCCTAGGATTCTCATATTCTGCTTGTTGTCATTTTCTCTTCTTTTTTAATCCTCACTCTTCCACCAGTCAGCCCATCCCCAACATTTAAAGGTATCTGTCTCATCTAATTTAATTTAAAGAATACTGCAGCTCTTTGCTACTCTAGAATGGCCCATGGAACTGCAACATCGGCATTCCCAGGGAGCTGCTTAGAAATGCAGTGTCTCAGGCCCCACCCAAGACTTACTGAATCAAAACCTGCATTTCAGAAAGCTCCCAGGTGATTCATGTGTACATTAAAGTTTGAGAAGCACTGCTGAAAACCTTTCCTCCCCTCATCCAAGACAGAAAATTGATTTTTTAAGAAACAATAATAACAAAACAGAGAGCCAGACTGCAGATAGGACCTGTACCAACCTGCATGCATTGTCAACGGCAGGAAAGAAGGAGGGAAGAGGGGAAGGGAGGGGGGAACGAATGCAAAGGCTAGTTATTTAGAAATTTGGAAATACAGACCGTATTTTAATGAACACTGTGACCATACCGTTTTCCTCTTCTTCTTTCAAGCACGAATGCTCCATGCTTCTCAGGAAAGGGGCTAAAAGCCCAAGCACCACGTGTTTTGTGCAGGTGAGGCTTTAATGTGCTACAGAGCCCCCAGAGCTTAATGAAAGCCTTTTAAGTAAATCTCACGAAGCCCTAATCTCATAGAGCCGCCCGTGTTCTTCTCTGCTGTTCTTATTTAATTTTTAATAAGAACAATTCCACGCAGCTCGAAAGCACAGCTCAATTAAGCAATATTCCTACTAGGCATCTTTGAAATCTTGCAGAATTCTCTTCCTTCTGTTTCTTGATGACCCTCAGTTTGGTTGTGTGGAGAGGTTTGTGGGGAGGCGGGATACAGCTGAAGCTTTTTTTTTAATTGCAAGTTCAATTTCACACCGTTCCTTATGAGAAGGCAAGACTGATTTTCAAAGACAGAAACGCAACTCGTGTATCTGCTGCCAGAAGGCTACAGTGGAGTATCTCAGTATTGTATTTTGAAATTTCAAGTGCATCTTTGATCTGATTCCTTAGGCATTAGATGTCCTTGAAGTTCTAGCGAGGTCATGTGAAATAAATTTAAAAGAAACAGTTATTTCTGAATCACAGTACCTCAACTACAAGTATCTTAAAGTAATCTAAACTTGACTCTTATGTATGGTTTATAACAGGAGAAATATAGCCTAGTTGTTCCTGGTAAAATTTACCGGCATTAATGCTTTCTTTCTAAAGACCCATTTCTGGAGATTTAACTCTAGTCACATCTTTTCACTATATGCTCATATTTTTCTGTTGAAAATTCATGTTTGCATGCTTGTCTGTGTATCAAAAGACATACAAGCATGTACACGTTTGTGTATGTAACAGCAACAATAGCAAATTAAGCTGCCCACGTTTGATCAATTTCAAAAGCACAAAAGGATAGTATATAGCGTACCAAACTATGTGTTCATTATTTTTAAAATACTTGTACTCCATCTTCTGTCTAAAATGTGAGGAAGCTTACTCAACTAAGCATTATATAAATAGGACTATTATATACAGAATCATGAGGGGGCAAAAACAGCTAAAATAGCAATAAGACAGACATGATCATACATCAGAGCTACCATTACACCAATCATTGAATTTTAACTTTGCTGATTCTCATAGCAAAAACAAAAACGGAGACATATTTAACGAAATGTCTCACACTGCATCTTAGGATGAAACATACAAATGAACCAGAAGTAAAAGATTTTCATGGCCCCAAAGACATTTTCACATGGATCTCTATTTTGGAAACCTCAAGCAACCTAACAGCCAATGTCTTAAAATATAGAGTACATGCATGCATGCTCAGTCGCTTCAGGCGTGTCCAACTCTTTGCAACCCTAAGGACTGTAGCCCATCAGGCTCCTCTGTCCAAAGGATTCTTCAGGCAAGGATACTGGAGTGGGTTGCCATGCCCTCCTCCAAGGGATCTTCCCACTGCAGGCATCGAAATCACATCTCTTATGTCTCCTTCATTGACAGGCAGGTTCTTTACCACTAGCAACACCTGGGAAGCCCACATAGCTCTACTAAAGACAAAGACAAAAGACACCACATAGATCCCTATTTAAACAATCCTCATAACTCAGAGGAGGAATTTCTACAGGTAGACGAAATCAGCTGCCCAAAGCATGTGACACGGGGAGACGTCAGAGATCTTGGAACAGATGTGGCGGGAATGTCTAATGTCCCTTTCAAATATCAGGTTTCCTAGCAAGTCATATGACATTTCCATGTTTGACTACTAATATCAGCACTTACATATTGGAGCAATGCAAAGAAACAGAGGAAAACAACAGAATGGGAAAGACTACAGATCTCTTCAAGAAAATCAGAGATACCAAGGGAACATTTCATGCAAAGATGGGCACAATAAAAGACAGAAATGGTATGGACCTAACAGAAGCAGAAGATTTTTAAGAAGAGGTGGCAAGAATACACTGAAGAACTGTACAAAAAAGATCTTCACGACCCAGATAATCACGATGGTGTGATCACTCACTTAGAGCCAGACATCCTGGAATGCGACATCAAGTGGGCCTTAGGAAGCATCACTACAAACAAAGCTAGTGGAGGTGATGGAATTCCAGTTGAGCTGTTTCAAATCCTGAAAGATGATGTTGTTAAAGTGCTGCACTCAATATGCCAGCAAATTTGGAAAACTCAGCAGTGGCCACAGGACTGGAAAAGGTAAGTTTTCATTCCAATCCCAAAGAAAGGCAATGCCAAAGAATGCTCAAACTACTGCACTCATCTCACACGCTAATAAAGTAATGCTCAAAATTCTCCAAGCCAGGCTTCAGCAATATGTGAACTGTGAACTTCCAGATATTCAAGCTAGATTTAGAAAAGGCAGAGGAACCACAGATCAAATTGCCAACATACGTTGGATCACCAAAAAAACAAGAGAGTTCCAGAAAAATATCTACTTCTGCTTTATTGATTACACCAAAGCCTCTGACTGTGTGGATCACCACAAACTGTGGAAAATTCTTAAAGAGATGGGAATACCAGACCAACCTGACCTTTCTCCTGAGAAATCTGTATGCAGGTCAAGAAGCAACAGTTAGAACTGGACATGGAACAACAGACTGGTTCCAAATCGGGAAAGGAGTACGTCAAGGCTCTATATTGTCACCTTGCTTATTTAACTTATATGCAGAGTATATCATGAGAATGCTGGACTGGATGAAGTACAAGCCGGAATCAAGACTGCCGGGAGAAATAGCAATAACCTCAGATATGCAGATGACACCACACTTACAGCAGAAAGCGAAGAACTAAAGAGCCTCTTGATGAAAGTGAAAGTGGAGAGTGAAAAAGTTGGCTTAAAACTCAACATTCAGGAAATAAGATCATGGCATTTGGTCCCATCGCTTCATGGCAAATAGATGGGGAAACAGTGGAAACAGTGACAGACTTTATTTTTTGGTCTCCAAAATCACTGCAGATGGTGATTGCAGCCATGAAATTAAAAGACACTTGCTCCTTGGAAGAAAATGTATGACAAATCGAGACAGCATATTAAAAAGCAGAGACATTTCTTTGCCAACAAAGATCTGTCTAGTCAAAGCTATAGTTTTTCCAGTAGACATGTATGGATGTGAGAGTTGGACTATAAAGAAAGCTGAGCACAGAAGAATTGATGCTTTTGAACTGTGGTGTTGGAGAAGACTCTTGAGAGTCCCTTGGACTGCAAGGAGATCCAACCAGTCCATCCTAAAGGAAATCAGTCCTGAATATTCATTGGTAGGACTGATGCTGAAGCTGAAACTCTTAAAACTTTGGTGAAGAGCTGATGTGAAGAGCTGACTCATTTGAAAAGACCCTGATGCTGGGAAAGATTAAAGGCGGAAGGAGAAGGGAATGACAGAGGATGAGATCATTGGATGGCATTACCGACTCAGTAGACATGAGTTTGAGTAAACTCTGGGAGTTGGTGATGGACAGGGAAGCCCAGCATGTTGCAGTCCATGGGGTTGCAAAGAATCAGACATGACTGAGTGACTGAACTGAACTGAAATATTGGAGCATACCTGCAAGCTTAAAAAAAAAATCATTTCAGTGTATTTGACGATTTTTTTAAAAGTCCTTTGAAATGAATTAATCAATGGATTTGTTTCTCTTAGTGGGTTTGAGATACACAAAAGCTATGTTACAAGCTTAAGAGGATGCTGTCCTTCCTGGTTATCAGTTAGAAATGCATTTGCCTGCAAGTTACAGAAACCTGCCTCATAGTGGCTTCATAAATAGAAGCTATATATTTTACAGGATGGAAATTTAGCATCAGAGAGCCTAGGCCAGTGCCACAGCTAAGAATGTCACGGAGACGCAGGTTCTTCCACCTTTGCCCTCTGCTGTCAGCACAATGGGTGCCATGGTGATAAACGGTGCCTAGATTCTCAATATGCGATGAATGACAGAGACCACAACAGGAAGGGGCCAGAGAAGGTGGCTGGATAGACACGCGTCCAGAATTTTCCCAGAATCATCCTAGACAGCATTTACTCCCTTAGTACACATTTTGTTGTTGTTCAGCCACTAAGTTGTGTCCGACTCTTGGTGACCGCATGGACTGCAGCACGCCAGGCTACCCTCTCTTTCACTGTCTCCCAGAGTTTGCTCAAATTCACATCTACTGAGTCATTGATTGTATCCAACCATCTCATCCTCTGCCATTATCTTCTCCTTTTGCCTTCCATCTTTCCCAGCATCAGGGTCTTTTCCAATGAGTCAGCTCTTCACATTAGGTGGCCAAAGTACTGGAGTTTCAGCTTCAGTATTAGTCCTTCCAATGAATATTCAAATATTCGATACATACTTACTGAGCAATTATTATGCTAAACACTGATCTAAGCCCCAGGACAGAAGAGTGATCAAAGCAGATGAAGTCTCCCTGCCTCATGGAGTTCTAGATATTCTCAAGCGGCTCACATTTTCAGAGTGTTTACTACAGACTGGGTCAGGATTTCTCAATTTTGTACCATTAAGATTTTAGTCCAGATCATTCTCTGCTCTGGGCGGGGCTGGGGGCCGGGAGGCGGTGCTGTCTTCTACACTGTGGACTGTTCAGCAGCATCCCTGATCTCTACCCCCAGATGCCTCCACCATCATTCATGCGATAACCGAGAACATCTCAGACACTGCCCTGTGTTCCCTCGGGGGAGACCAGATTCAGACGGAAACCACTAGTCTAAGCAGCTTTCTGAGTGCATCACACACACGCCTCATTTAATTACAGCAACCCTACCAGGTAGGCAGCATCACTATTCCCATTTCAGATATTTAAGAAGAGGACCTTAAGCACTGAGATGTTAAGTAAACTTTCTAAAGTCACAGAACTGGCACCGATGTCCACCTACTTATGCAGTCCACTCGCTGGTGGAGAGCAGTACCATGGCCATACTTAGCTGTTTGTAAGGCCAGAGGCAGTGACATCAGGACTTGATGACTCTAAGTCTAATCCACTGTCTTCATGTTTTAAATGAGTAAATTCAAATCACCGGCTTAGAAAAGTGCCCGAAACACTAAAAAAAAAAAAAAAAAAAAAATTTCAGTTATAGTTATTATAGGCATTATTATTGTTGCCTGGGTCTGAGCACATTGTTACCCAAAACAAAATGAAGGTTTATTAGCAAAAGCTTGGGCTTGATGTCATGACAAAATGACAAATAATGTACATTTTATAAGAGCATATAACAGTGTCAGCAACATCCTGCTTCTTAAAGCTGGGGATCGATTTCATGTAGTAGTTCTACCAGGATAACAAAATATAAGTAAAATAGGAAGGAAGTTAAGACACAGAGCTCTCCTGTATCACTGCTACCTGGAAATCCATCCATCATAATAACTTAACTTCATACTGTGGATCTAGAAGTGATAACATGTTACAGGCTTTAAAAAGCATTAAAAGCCTGTGTTTTATTCAGAGAATATTCAGCTCGCTCCATCTGTTGTTTCTGTTACATGAAGTCAAAAACCAAGGAAAGAATCAAGAAGCAGATAGAGACAGGTGCCAATCCAAACACTTTTCCACTAGAATAAGAACTAGTATCTGGAAATTGTGCCCAAACCAGCTTGTTGCCCATAAAAACGTATAAGAATTTCTTCATTCATCTAATGTGTGTGTGTGTGTGTGTGTGTGTGTGTGTGTGTGTGTGTGTGTGTGTGTGCAGAAACAACACTGAGTCAGACACCATTCAAGATACTGAGACTCCAGCAGTGAGAAAATCAGACAAAATTGTCTGCCTTCATGATGTTTACCTTCTAGTAGTGAGCGAAAGAAAATAAACAAGGTAAGTATAGTACAGTCAAGATGTGAACTATGTATTTTGTCTTCCTTCCTTCCTTAAATGGCTTTGTTCTATGGAAATAAGATGGATGGTGGTGGTGGTTTAGTCACTAAGTCAAGTGTGACTCTTGCGACCCCATGGACTGTAACCTGCCAGGCTCCTCTGTTCATGGGACTCTCCAGGTAAGAATACTGGAGTGGGTAGCCATTTCCTTCTCTAGGGGAGCTTCCTGACCCAGGAATTGAACCCAGATCTCCTGCATTGCAGGCAGATTCTTTACTGACTGAGCTACACGGGAAGTCCAGATAAGACGGATGAAGGTTGGAAAAACATTACACATAACTTCAAACCAAAGAATGCTGATGGACCCACATTTTATGGATAAGAAAACCAAATCTTGGAGAAAGGAAGTGCCTAGCCTAAGGTCAAACTAAGTATTAGCCAGGAATATTCCTGATAAGCCAGGAACGCCAAAGAAGCTGAAGTTGAACGGTTCTATGAAGACCTACAAGACCTTCTAGAACTAACACCCAAAAAAGATGTCCTTTTCATTATAGGGGACTGGAATGCAAAAGTAGGAAGTCAAGAAACACCTGGCATAACAGGCAAGTTTGGCCTTGGAGTACAGAATGAAGCAGGGCAAACGCTAATAGAGTTTTGCCACGAGAACGCACTGGTAATAGCAAACACCCTATTCCAACAACACAAGAGAAGACTCTACACATGGACATCACCAGATGGTCAACACCAAAATCAGATTGATTATATTCTTTGCAGCCAAAGATGGAGAAGCTCTATACAGTCAGCAAAAACAAGACCGGGAGCAGACTGTGGCTCGGATCATGAACTGCTTATTGCCAAATTCAGACTTAAATTGAAGAAAGTAGGGAAAACCACTAGTCCATTCAGGTATGACCTAAATCAAATTCCTTATGATTATACAGTAGAAGTGACAAATAGATTTAAGGGTCTAGATCTCATAGACAGAATGCCTGATGAACTATGGACAGAGGTTCGTGACATTGTACAGGAGACAGGGATCAAGACCATCCCCATGGAAAAGAAATGCAAAAAAGCAAAATGGCTGTCTGAGGAGGCCTTACAGATAGCGGGGAAGAGAAGAGAAGTGAAAAGCAAAGGAGAAAAGGAAAGATATTCCCATCTGAATGCAGAGTTCCAAAGAATAGCAAGGAGAGATAAGAAAGCCTTCCTCAGTGATCAATGCAAAGAAATAGAGGAAAACAACAGATTGGGAAAGACTAGAGATCTCTTCAAGAAAATTAGAGATACCAAAGGAATATTTCATGCAAAGATAGGCTCGATAAAGGACAAAAATGGTATGGACCTAACAGAAGCAGAAGATATTAAGAAGAGGTGGCAAGAATACACAGAAGAACTGTACAAAAAAGATCTTCACGACCCAGAAAATCATGATGGTGTGATCACTCACCTAGAACCAGACATCCTGGAATGTGAAGTCAAGTGGGCCTTAGAAAGCATCACTATGAACAAAGCTAGAGGAGGTTATGGAATTCCAGTTGAGCTATTTCAAATCCTCAAAGGTGATGCTGTGAAAGTGCTACACTCGATATGCCAGCAAATTTGGAAAACTCAGCAGTGGCCACAGGACTGGAAGAGGTCAATCTTCGTTCCAATCCCAAAGAAAGGCAATGGCAAAGAATGCTCAAACCACTGCACAATTGCACTCGTCTCACATGCTAGTAAAGTAATGCTCAAAATTCTCCAAGCCAGGCTTCAGCAATACGTGAACCGTGAACTTCCAGATGTTCAAGCTGGTTTTAGAAAAGGCAGAGGAACCAGAGATCAAATTGCCAATATCCGCTGGATTATCGAAAAAGCAAGAGAGTTCCAGAAAAACATCTATTTCTGCTTTATTGACTATGCCAAAGCCTTTGACTGTGTAGATCAGAATCAACCGTGGAAAATCCTTCCAGAGATGGGAGTACCAGACCATCTGACCTGTCTCTTGAGAAACCTGTATGCAGGTCAGGAAGCAACAGTTAGAACTGGACATGGAACAACAGACTTGTTCCAAATAGTAAAAGGAGTACTTCAAGGCTGTATATTGTCACCCTGCTTATTTAACTTATATGCAGAGTACATCATGAGAAACACTGGGCTGGACGAAACACAAGCTGGAATCAAGATTGCCGGGAGAAATATCAATAACCTCAGATATGCGGATGACACCACCCTTATGGCAGAAAGTGAAGAAGAACTAAAGAGCCTCTTGATGAAAGTGAAAGAGGAGAGTGAAAAAGCTGGCTTAAAGCTCAACGTTCAGAAAACTAAGATCATGGCATCTGGTCCCATCACTTCGTGGGAAATAGATGGGGGAACAGTGGAAACAGTGTCAGACTTTATTTTCTTGGGCTCCAAAATCACTGCTGATCGTAATTGCAGCCATGAAATTAAAAGATGCTTACTGCTTGGAAGGAAGGTTATGGCCAACCTAGATAGCATATTTAAAAGCAGAGACATTACTTTGCCAACAAAGGTCCATCTAGTCAAGGCTACGGTTTTTCCAGTGGTCATGTATGGATGTGAGAGTTGGACGGTGAAGAAAGCTGAGCGCCGAAAAATTGATGCTTTTGAACTGTGGTGTTGGAGAAGACTCTTGAGAGTCCCTTGGACTGCAAGGAGATCCAATCAATCCATCCTAAAGGAGATCAATCCTGGGTGTTCATTGGAAGGACTGATGTTGAAGCTGAAACGCCAATACTTTGGCCACCTCATGCGAAGAGTTGACTCACTAGAAAAGACCCTAATGCTGGGTAGGAGTGGGGGCAGGAGGAGAAGGGGACGACAGAGATGAGATGGTTGGATGGCATCACTGACTCGATGGACATGGGTTTGGGTAGACTCCAGGAGTTGGTGATGGACAGGGAGGCCTGGCGTGCTGCAATTCATGGGGTCGCAAAGAGTTGGACACGACTGAGCGACTGAACTGAACTGAACTGAATTCCTGATACAAAAAACAAAATAAACAAAAATATTCAATCCATACTCACTGAAACCAAAAACAGGATAAAATTTGTCCCTGTAATTAGCATGTCCAATACATAAATGTCCCGTTTATCAGTTACCGGACGAGAACAAAATCTGGCATGATTCCATAATTTTGCTACTGGAACTCTAAAGCTGAAAAGGGAGCATGATAGGTTCACAGGTGGCTTCTGATCAGTACCAGAGCAGAGAAGAAAACCCTGGTCTCTGTTGCTAAGGTCACCAAATCTTGCCCTCACATCATGGCTCCGCCACTTCCACTTGGCCATAGGTCCCGGGTATGTCTGTAGTGAGAGGGTGAGGTTTTGAGGTAGATTAAGACCGTGAAATTAATATTTTTACGTCTTAATCAACAAATCATTACAAGTGGTCACTTATTGATAAGTACCTTGGTTGCCTAAGTAATATGGAAACACTTAAATGAACTTGAAAGGACATTTTCTCTTGCTTGATGAGAAAATCAATTTTTAAAATAATCAAAGGCAAAGATTTCTCAGATACAACAACAAATGCACAATACATTTTGAAAGAAAACTATAAATTTGCCTTGATCAGAATTAAATATGATGCTGTCAGGAGAATGAAAAGACAAGCCTTTGATAAGCAGAAAATATTTGCAAAATGTATATCTTATAAAAGACATATCCAGATTACATGAATACTCAATAATCAGAAAAGAAACAGGCCAGTATAGAAAAAATGGGCAGAAGATGTGAACAATACTTCATCCAAGAAGACATATAGAAGGATGGCAAATAAGCACATGAAAAATTGTACAACATTGCTAGTTATTAGAAAAATACAGAATAAAAAAATCAGTGTAGCACTGCTGCATAACAATTTAAATATCTGAAATTATAATACTGACCATACCAAGTGTTGATACCAACTGTTCTAACGTAGAACAGTTAGAACTCACACCCAGTCAGTCAAAGTGTAAGATGCTATAGGCACTTTGGGAAAACTGGTAAATTATCAAAAAGTTAAACAGACATCCACCATCTAGTCCAGCCACTCTCATCCTAGGTATCTACTCAAAAGAAATGAAAACATGTCCACACACAGTCTTATGCCTGAATATTCACAGTGCTTTGTCTGCAGTCCCCCCAAAACTGAAAATGTGAAAGTTGTTCAATGATGTCTGACTCTTTGGGACCCAATACAGTCCATGGAATTCTCCAACCAGAATACTGGAGTGGGTAGTCTGTCCCTTCTCCAGGGGATCTTCCTAACCCAGGGATCGAAACCAGGTCTCCTGCATTGCAGGTGAATTCTCTACCAGCTGAGCCACAAGGGAAGCCCAAAAAACTGGAAGTATGGCCCCCCCAAAATGATTGGACAAGCATATTATGAAATATTCACATATTCAAAGACTACTTGGTAATGAAAAGAAATAAGCTATTGACAAAGAGTGTAACATGAAAGAATCTCACAGTTACTATGATGAGTGAAAGAAGACCAATAAAATAAAAGAGTATATACCACATGATTCCATATACGTAAAATTCTATAAAATGCAAGCCAAGTTACAATGACAAGAAGTAGATCAGTGGTTTCGTGGGGATAGGAGTAAGGGGATAATGGGAAAAATAGGAAATACAAAAGATCACAAGGAAATTTCTGGGGATGATGAAATTATCATTTTAATGATAGTATAATGAGTGTGTATGTATATGTGTATATGTGTGTGTGTGTACTCATTCATGCCCAACTCTTTGTGACCCCACAGACTGTAGCCCGTCAGGCTCCTTTGTCCATGGAATTTTCCAGGCAAGAACACTGGGGTGGTTGCCACTCCAGGGGATCTTCCTGACCCAGAGATCGAAACTGCATCTCAACATATGTCATATATATGTCAAAACTTAATAAACTGTGTACGTTAATATATACAATTAATTGTATAACAACTATACCTCGATTTTCTTAAAAATTTACTGTGAGAACAATAACACAAAACATTCAGACTTCTCATCCATTTGGCTTCCTTCAGTTCAGTTCAGTCCAATTCAGTTACGTCCGCCTTTTTGCAAACCCAAGGGCTGCAGCATGCCAGGCCTCCCTGTCCATCACCAACTCCCGGAGCTTCCTCAAACTCATGTCCATCGAGACAGTGATGCCATCCAACCATTTCATCCTCTGTCGTCCCCTTCTCCTCCTGCCTTCAGTCTTTCCCAGCATCAGGGTCTTTTCTTAGGAGACAGTTCTTCGTATCAGGTGGCCAAAGTTTTAGAGCTTCAGCTTCAGCAACAGTCATTCCAATGAATATTCAAGACTGATCTCCTCTAGGATGGACTGGTTTGATCTAGCAGTCCAAGAGACTATCAATAGTCTTCCCCAACACCACAGTTAAAAAGCATCAATTCTTCGGCGTTCAGCTTTCTTTATAGTCCAACTCTCACATCTATACATGAACATTGGAAAAACCATATCTCTAACTAGACGGACCTTTGTCGGTAAAGTAATGGCTCTGCTTCTTAATACGCTGTCTAGGTTGGTCATAGGTTTTCTTCCAAGGAGTATCTTTTAATTTCATGGCTGCAGTCACCATCTGCAGTGATTTTAGAGCCCAAGAAAATAGTCTGTCACTATTTCCATGGTTTCCCCATCTATTTGCCATGAAGGGATGGGACCGGATGCCACGATCACAGTTTCTGAACCCTTCCTGTTCCTTAAACACAGGACACTGCAACCTACTGCTCTAAGGCTTTACACTCTCTATTCCCTCTGCCCAAAATGCCCTTCCTCAGATATTCAAAAGGCTTGTTCCTCATGACTTTTATGTTTTTGTTCAAATATCACCGTGTCTCCTTACTAGCTTAAGTCCTTCCCCCGGGGCTCCCTCTTCCTTTTCTAAGCTTTATTTCATGACTTCCCACATAACACCCGACATACTGTACATTCTGCTTGTTCATCTAGTTGATCATCTGCCTCTGCCCTCTAGAATGGAATCTCTCTTAGAGCAGGGAATTTTTGACTGTTTTTACTCCCTGCTATATTTCCAGCACCTGAAGTACTATCTGGCCCATATTAGAAGCTTCACAGTATTCACTGAAATACTATCGATCCATTTAAGTCTACTTTTCGTGTGTTCACAGACAGCAGATAGGAGCATTTTTGTGGTTACACTCCAGGTATGTATCATTAGATTCAACTGTGAAAAAACGAAGGCACTGACCGAAATTCTTTTTTTTTTTTGAGTTATCAGTTCAAACACAGAACTGTTTCAAAATCAAAAGTAAACGTGCAATGCGATGGTGTTTAGTCGCTAAGTTGTGTCCGACTCTTGTGACGCCATGGACTGTAGCCTGCCAGGCTCCTCTGTCCATGAGATTCTCCAGGCAAGAATACTGGGGCGGGTTACCATTTTTTTCTCCAGGAGAGCTGCCCGACCCAGGAATCGAACCCAGGTCTCCTGCATTGCAGGCAGATTCTTTACTGACTGAGCTAACGTGAGAAGCCCAAATATGACATAATGGATGTTATAGTACTTTAAAACTGCAAAGCACTACATTATTTTTAGAAATAAGACTTATGAAAAACCCCAGGCTAATTTTCTGTGTCTGGGGTAACTTAATTCTGAGAAAGTCACTTCTAAGTATCTTAACCTAATTTACCCACCTGTAAAATAAGCAGTTTAAACTCATCAATGTCTAATATACTTAGGGTACTTAGTATAGTGCTAAAGAACATAGATTATTATCAGGCAAACCTGGGCTCAAATCTTGGTTCTGCCCATACACCCAAGATCTTGTGAAGTTACTTAATTCTCTAAGCCTCAGTTTTCCCATCTGTAAAATGGGGGCAAAAAATTATTCCTGTTTATTGGAATGCTTTAAAAACAAAAGGAGATAATACCTGAAAACTCTCAAGTGTATGGTAAGAACACAAAAAGTGTTATGTATTATATCAGTGTATTTTTCCTTTATTAAGTTTTTGTGGTCATTCAGTTGTGTCCAACTCTGCAGGCCCATGGACTGCAGCATGCCAGGCTCCTCTGTCCATGACATTTTCCAGGCAAGAATACTAGAGTGGTTGCCACTTCCTACTCCAAGGGATCTTCCTGACCCAGGAATTGAATCCATGTTTCCTGCATTGGCAGGTGGACTCTTTACCACTAGCCCCACCTTGGAAGCCCCTGTGAAGTTTCTGAGGCACCTTTAACTCAACAGTGGTTTTATCTGATATTCCTCTATCTTCTAGGAGGAATTTGATTTTAGTTTTGATTCTAATCTTTAAAATCTTAAAAGTGAATGAATTAAAGCTGATAGCCAGTAAAACTTAATTCAGTATAAGTGCTACCAGGTTAAAAGTTTCCAAAAAACACTGAGTTCCACCCACCCATCTGGGCCTGGAGAGGCAGAAAGTTTAACCACATTACACGCTGCTCTATTTTCAATGCCACAATGAACAGCACAGGCTTAACTGCAATTAAGTAGTCCCTGCTGACCACTGAATATACAGTACATCATGTCAAGAGAGGCAAAACTGTCAGATTAGTGGAAATTCATTTTGGGATTGCTGGGTAATTTCAAAAGCTGACAACCAAAGAAAAATCTGTAATCCCTTGTGTGTGCCAGTATATATCACTCTTTAACAGCAGTTGTTTAGAAACTCATAATGCAGCAGTATTCCAGACTCTAACATTCACTTCTAGAGCAAGTTGGAAAATAAACTGTGAGTGATAAAAAATGGAAAGAGATCCTTCTTATATCAACTTTAACTAAACAAATAGGAAGTGGGCTCATTAAGCTAGAATCAGCTTTTGTAGCCAGTCCTTTCTGAGCTAATGATTGGGGGCTATTTATCTAGATAACAACTGGATGTTAGCTTAGAACTCTGGAGGGGAACCTTGCTGATTTGGAGTTCTTTGCCTGGATGGACATTTGGAAAAGAATTTTCTGGAAGTCATTTGACTTTAGATGAGAGTCTTAAAACTCTTCACTTCAACCACCAACCAAGCTGATCCCTACAATGTGAGAATTTCTTGATGGGCAAAAAGTCATTTTACTTAGTTGTTATTCAGTCACTAAGTCATGTCTGACTCTTAGCAACCCCATGGACTGTAGTCTGCCAGGCTCCTCTGTCTTCCACTATCTCCCAGATTTACTCAAATTTGTGTCTATTGAGTTAGTGATGCTGTCCAACCATTTCATCCTCTGCTGCCCCTTTCTCCTTTTGCCTTCAATCTTTCCCAGCATCACTGCTCACTGTGACCTAAGCATCTGTATTATCTCTTAGTCCTTACTTAGGACATTATGAGGCTGGCATTCTTGCACCCATTAAACAGATGAAGAAGCTAAGGCTTGGAGAGGCACAACTATACAACTGCAGTCACATCACTATTACAAGGAATGAGTGGAAGTGAATTCTAGATTATGTCCTCCAGAGCAGCAGTTCTCAAGAAGCAATGATTTCAGCCACCAGAGGAAACAGGGCAACGTCTGGAGATATTTTTTATTGCCACAACTGCTACTGGCATGTAGTGAGCGGAGGCCCAGATGCTGCTAAACATCCTATAGGGCAACGGAGAATGATCCAGCCCCAACTATCAACAGTTGTAAGAAATGCTACTGGGACAATGATTCTAAAATGTGGTCCCTGGACCAGCAGCATCAGCATCACCTGGGATCTTGTTAGAAATGAGAAATAAAGGGCTTCAGCTCAGATCGACAGAGGGGATGGGGTAACAACAACCTTTGTTTTCACAAGTCCTCTAGATGGTTCTTATGTAAGCCAAAGTGTGAAAACCAGTTTTAGGGCCATCTGAACATGTGCAATGAGCTCTACTGCTCACCCTAAATACTCATAAGTCCTCAAAATCCAAAATGAAAATCATGGTTTTTGGCTTGTGGAATTCTACGGCTATCAGAATTCTAGATCAGCTGGACACTTTTCCTTGTTTCTGAAGCTACAAGAAGATGCCACTAGCTAGTCCAGGTCCTTCCAGTGATGTACAGGAACCAGACTATATATAATGGCAAATTCTTCAGGAAGACCTAGGGTTCCCTTCATCAGTGATTCTCCAGACACTAACATACTCTTTTGAACAACATGCAAGTGAATGTATATTGGGTCCCACTTAAGTCAGACTCTGGGAGAGCTGCTTATATCTATATCATCTCAATTATTAGCATTAATAAGGACAGTGATGATTATCATTTCTGAAGGAATTTTCATGCACCAGGCATTTACCTGCCTGATCTCATTCTGCAATGCTGCCCTGGGAATTAGGTTTTATAATCATACCCATTATGGAGATGAAGAAACTGAGACTTATGGCTGTATGTTGGGGACAGTTCATCTGATGCTGACATACTCTAACTGCACTGCCAAACATTAACCAGCATTAACCTCATGGAAAATGAAGCGAGTACCAGGCTGGGGTTAATGAAATTTATGCCTCTAGTGATGATTTTTCTAAATTTGAAGGTTTTAACTAAAGCAATTCTAATTTCCTTACACATCTCATCAGTTATAATTATGGTGGGTAATAACTGTTCTTTTTTCTTAGGATCAGCACAATAAACACTATATTTACATTGATGTTTACATTGATTTCATTACATTACACTGATGTCAATTTACATTGATGGAGCATTTAAAAATTTTCCATGTGCTTTCCCATCCACAGTCTCATGTCAGTTCACTGCTGTTCTGTGAGACACAGAAGGAAGACACGTTGACTTCACTGTGTATTTGAACACTAGGGTAGTACATTGGTTGCAAATATTTATCGGATCCTTATTGCATGCCAGGCAAGTGCTGAGTGTTTTCGAACTCTTGTCTCTTTCCCCCTCAGAGTAAGCCTATAAGACAAGTGACTATGCTTTTAATATGAAGGAAAGTGAAGACCCAAGGAGCCATACCATTAAGTGCTGAACCTGCATTTGAAGTAATGACTGACTAACCCCCAAGCCCAAACTCCTAGCCCCACGAGGCGTGGTTCCAGGAAGAGAGACAGGACATCCCTAAAGGTACTTTTCAAGCCAGAGCCTAGAATAAAACCCAAGCTGCTGCGCTCGCCCTGAGCTCCTGCCACCAGAATACAAGGACACTTGACTTACCCCTTTCTAGGGTGGGAGTGGGCATGGACTTGCCATGCCTGAAAAAATGCTCACCTGCACCCTGCTCTCTGTTGGGGACGGGGCAGGGGTGGATCTGCGTGGGGCTTGCTCCCTTTAAATGGATGCACTAGCCCCTTGGGAGACGAAGCTCATTGGTTTCTGTCACTTGTGAGTAATGCACCGTAGCTCCCTGGTGAGGAAAATGCCAGATTATACAATAGCGTGCTTTGGTGTGCAAATGTCTTTAGAATAACAAATCTCCTCTACTGCTTGTAAGCATTACACTTTAATAAAAACCACAATCGTGGCCACAAATCCCAGCTCTTGCTAAAGGGCATGCCTTGTAAATTCATGCTGGTTACACCCTGTACCTTACCCACCCCCTCTCCGCAAAGCACACATCTTTCCTAATTCACAGGGAATGAATGGCCCAGACTGTGGCTTTACTTGCCTTTGTTTTGTGGTGGGGGTGTAAGCCAGGGGTAGGGTGTCTGGGCCTCAGTCCTACTGACTACTGACATTTGGGGCTGGACAGTTCCTTGTTCGGGGCTTTGGGGTTGAAGAGGGTGCCCTGTTCATCGCAGGATGTTTAGTAGTATCCCTGGCCTCTACCCAGAAGATAGAAACGCCCATTCTCCACTTGTGACAACCAAAACTATCTCCAGACACGGCCAAATGTCCCCTGGGGAGGACAAAATGCCGCTCCCCACCTCAGTTGATAACCACTGTGTTAACAAGCAAACAAATAGCCAATGATGTCGTGGGCAGGTGTTAGTAGAAATAATGCCTTACAGTTAAAACTTTTCTTTCCTAAAGAAATATATACACATATACTTCTATGGAAAGCATTCAGTCCCAACGTGTGCAACACGACCTAGGTCTTCCACCATCCGTGGTCTTAGCTCAGGGAAGCCCATTCCTCCAAGTGTCCTTAGGGAGAGGTGGTGGTCTGGGGGACAGGGGTCTGGAAGGCAGCAGGAGGGTGTCACGCAGAGTGAAAGCACAGATCAAACTGCAGCCCACCCATCACAGGGGCTCTCACACCATCTTCACATGCTCCGAACTCAGAGCTCACAGGTGAGAGATGCAGAGATCTGCTGCTGCTGCTGCTAAGTCGCTTCAGTCGTGTCCGACTCTGTGCGACCCCATAGATGGCAGCCCACCAGGCTCCGCCGTCCCTGGGATTCTCCAGGCAACAACACTGGAGTGGACTGCCATTTCCTTCTCCAGTGCATGAAAGGGAAAAGTGAAAGTGAAGTCGCTCAGTCGTGTCCGACTCTTAGCGACTGCATGGACTGTAGCCTACCAGGCTCCTCCATCCATGGGATTTTCCAGGCAAGAGTACTGGAGTGGGGTGCCATTGCCTTCTCCAGCAGAGAGATCTAGCAGAGCCACAGGTTGGAAATAGCACACTCTGAGGATGCAGAGAGAGCGGGTTTCCTGCCTGCCTGCCTCCATGGCGGGGAAACATGGTAGAAATAAATGTAGGCGTTTTCTTTGCAAATGTGTAACTAAATCGGTGCTCACCTCCACGTACCCTATTTCAGAGGCTCAATATGTTCCCTAAAAGGTACTGTGTGTCTCACAGAGGTTTTAAAGCTTGGAATCACTGCCCGCATCTAAAGATCGGAATATGGCTCATGAAGATGTAGGCGTCATGCTTTTCGAGAACGATCGGCCACTCCGGACGTGTGAAGGCGGAAAGACTGAGTGGGGACCGCGAGCGTGGCCGCCTAGCAGCGCCCCCGTCAGCAAGGAGAGTCTCCTGCAGGTCACCAAGCACCCTCCTCGCCCCATCACCGTTCTGCAGGGATTCTGCAGGCGATTGAACTATGTGCCCCCACCTGTGTTTCTCCAAATGTCTTGCATTAGGCAGTATCTGATATATTAAAATACGTTTAATACATATATAATTTACAAAGCATAACAAAGCGTCCACGACTATGACACCTAACTTGAAAGCTAAAACATGACCTGGGATATACTCATGTTTTCTCTTTTTCTCTCCCCCTCAGGTATACAATATTCAGCATTTCATGTTTATCATTCTTCTGTCTTTTTTGTTTTTAGTTTTATCACATGCCTATGAATCTCTAAACGACATGTTACTTAGTTTCGCTGGTGTTTTGAGTTTTATAAAAATGATATTCCAGTGTATATAGTCTCAGATGATTTGTTTTTATCACTCTGCTGTATGCATCTAAGATTTATCCGCATTGTTGCAGGTAGCTATGGCTCTGTTATTTTTCACAGCTCTATAACACTCCAACGGTGTAGTTTATTTATTCCTTATTTCCTATTCCCTCCTCTGCATTTTACTTGGCTCACTGCTTGTGAGGGATCAACTTTATAATGACACCTTCTCAAAAAGTGTTGACTGTGGCCTGTCAAAAGGATATACTTTTTGCTATTTTCTGTAAACACATACAGATTTTTTTCTTTCAAAACACTTGCCATATTTTGCCACCGTTTTTAAATTTGCTTATTTTCTTGCTTATGTATGTTCATCAGTAGCCTGTAAGCTCCATGAGGGTAGGATCTTGCCTAGAGGTCTGTTGCTGACCCTTCACCTCTCAACATATTTCTTCTTGCAAATTATGAATGCATGTTGTTATTCTTAAAACATGATAAATATTTTTTGGCAAGGAATTGAGAACATACTCTCTGAAAAATGCTAGCTGGCCTTCTACGCTGGAGGTAGAAATTCAGTATGCCTTACTCATGGTAACTGGGTCCAAGATGCTAGGTAAATATTTGTTAAGGGGTCTGAGAAGTGATGAGTGCAAATTCTAGTTCCTGACCTTGAAAGAAATGGCTTTGCCCACTGTTCTCCATTTAATTCTCACCCCTGACAGAAATGTGGACACGGTGGTGAACAATTTGGGGCCAGCAGACAAGAAAGTTGTCTTAGTAATACAGGAAGAACAAGAAGGTGTCTGGGTGACAGACACTGTAGATCGCCACATCAGCCCCAGGCTTAGAGGAAAATGAACGGCTCTCTTTTTAAGTCATCCTGGGTCCCTGCAAAGGCAGGCAGACCACCATGCTAATGGATACAGTCCACTGGCTGGACACTGTTGGGAGGGAATCCTTGCTCGCCCAGAAGATGCACCCAACCAGAAAGCAACTCTCTGATTCTCCCCTTTTGCCTGTTGTCCCCATTAAGTGATGACCCCAGAAACAAGGGTCCCTCCCCTAAGCACGACCTTCTTCCCTTTCTCCAAGTTTCCTCACTCTCCGATACTTTCCTTATTGACAGCATTTTAAAATTCTCTCTCTCTCCGCAGTGGGTTCCGTTACAACCCTGATGATCAGAATTTATTCTTGGAGTACTGGAGTAGCTGAGAAGACCAGAAATAAAAAGAAGCTAGAACAACCCAGTTCTAAAGCCAGCATTCTAAGATTTTACCCAGAAATTTGTTTTGAATCTGTCCCAGATACAGAAGAGACAGTCAAGACCCAAGAGAATCTAGCATTTCTCAAATCGTTACAGATGGAAGATGTTTAAGGCAAATGTAACCAGGCACCCTCCTCAACCAAAATGAAATCTTAATAAACCACCTGTAGATATGTTAATGCGACTTCCTGGAGGATCCGCCAAAACAAACCATTTGTGGAACAAACACCAAAGAAATGAAAGGAAGTGACTTGTTGTACGGGGTCATTATTCATATACCAGGAAAACGCTGAGGAACTTCTGCCAAGAACAATAGTTTTAGAAGAGCTGGTCAGCGGCCGATCCATCTGACAATGATTAACCCGCAGGAGCTGTTGTCTATTCAGGCCACTCCAGCTGACATATAGAAGCCAGACCATTTTAGGAATATAACAAGGTTTATTTTTCAGTTCCCTATAATGCCAGGGTTTGCCCACAGCTCATCTAATAATGGCATCATCTCGTGGAGAAATAAAATATAATCAGAATAACAAATGGCAACCATGTTTTGAAAGCTTCCTTTGTGCTAGCTAATAAGCCAAATATTCTACACATATTATCTCATTACAATTTCATAATAAAACTATGATGTATGTAACATTCCCATTTCTATTTCAGGAGAATCAAGACTTGGAAAAGATAAACAACTGGCTGAAGGCCAGCTTACTAGCAAAGCATTCAAAACCAGTTCCATCTTTGTCCTTAATGGTTCTCAAACTCCATCCATTTGTGTACCTCACACACAATTTTTGCCACATCTGTGTAACAATTCTTATAAAGATATGAAATCCTTTTCTTTCAATCAGCTCTCCTTTTATTTTTACTTAGCTAAATTCATTTAAATGAGAATGTTACAATAGTTTTTTTTCCCGTAATTAAGTTCTAATCTTACTGCATATGAAAACCATAAATGTAAAGCACCAAGTATCACTGGTATTAAATAGATAACCATCTTTAATATATCACAACACAAACATTAAAATGCTATTAATTTTTATACAGACAGCTACTGAAGGGTCTGAGCCTGACGTGTGCTCTTGTTTTGTTAAAAAGAAGGTTAACAAGTGATAAAGTGATGCTAATACTACACTAGTAGTAGCATTGTGTAGTGCTCGTGCACTAGTAGTAGTATTGTGTAGTGCTCGTGCGCTAGTAGTAGCATTGTGTAGTGCTCGTGCGCTAGTAGTAGCATTGTGTAGTGCTGCATTGTGTAGTGCTCGTGTACTAGTAGTAGCATTGTGTAGTGCTCGTGCACTAGTAGTAGCATTGTGTAGTGCTCGTGCACTAGTAGTAGCATTGTGTAGTGCTCGTGCACTAGTAGTAGCATTGTGTAGTGCTCGTGCACTAGTAGTAGCATTGTGTAGTGCTCGTGCACTAGTAGTAGCATTGTGTAGTGCTCGTGCACTAGTAGTAGCATTGTGTAGTGCTCGTGCACTAGTAGTAGCATTGTGTAGTGCTCGTGCACTAGTAGTAGCATTGTGTAGTGCTCGTGCGCTAGTAGTAGCATTGTGTAGTGCTCGTGCGCTAGTAGTAGCATTGTGTAGTGCTCGTGCGCTAGTAGTAGCATTGTGTAGTGCTCGTGCGCTAGTAGTAGCATTGTGTAGTGCTCGTGCGCTAGTAGTAGCATTGTGTAGTGCTCGTGCGCTAGTAGTAGCATTGTGTAGTGCTCGTGCGCTAGTAGTAGCATTGTGTAGTGCTCGTGCGCTAGTAGTAGCATTGTGTAGTGCTCGTGCGCTAGTAGTAGCATTGTGTAGTGCTCGTGCGCTAGTAGTAGCATTGTGTAGTGCTCGTGCGCTAGTAGTAGCATTGTGTAGTGCTCGTGCGCTAGTAGTAGCATTGTGTAGTGCTCGTGCGCTAGTAGTAGCATTGTGTAGTGCTCGTGCGCTAGTAGTAGTATTGTGTAGTGCTCGTGTACTAGTAGTAGTATTGTGTAGTGCTCGTGTACTAGTAGTAGTATTGTGTAGTGCTCGTGTACTAGTAGTAGTATTGTGTAGTGCTCGTGTACTAGTAGTAGCATTGTGTAGTGCTCGTGCACTAGTAGTAGCATTGTGTAGTGCTCGTGCGCTAGTAGTAGCATTGTGTAGTGCTCGTGCGCTAGTAGTAGCATTGTGTAGTGCTGCATTGTGTAGTGCTCGTGTACTAGTAGTAGCATTGTGTAGTGCTCGTGCACTAGTAGTAGCATTGTGTAGTGCTCGTGCACTAGTAGTAGCATTGTGTAGTGCTCGTGCGCTAGTAGTAGCATTGTGTAGTGCTCGTGCGCTAGTAGTAGCATTGTGTAGTGCTCGTGCGCTAGTAGTAGCATTGTGTAGTGCTCGTGCGCTAGTAGTAGCATTGTGTAGTGCTCGTGCGCTAGTAGTAGCATTGTGTAGTGCTCGTGCGCTAGTAGTAGCATTGTGTAGTGCTCGTGCGCTAGTAGTAGCATTGTGTAGTGCTCGTGCGCTAGTAGTAGCATTGTGTAGTGCTCGTGCGCTAGTAGTAGCATTGTGTAGTGCTCGTGCGCTAGTAGTAGCATTGTGTAGTGCTCGTGCGCTAGTAGTAGCATTGTGTAGTGCTCGTGCGCTAGTAGTAGCATTGTGTAGTGCTCGTGCGCTAGTAGTAGCATTGTGTAGTGCTCGTGCGCTAGTAGTAGCATTGTGTAGTGCTCGTGCGCTAGTAGTAGCATTGTGTAGTGCTCGTGCGCTAGTAGTAGCATTGTGTAGTGCTCGTGCGCTAGTAGTAGTATTGTGTAGTGCTCGTGCGCTAGTAGTAGTATTGTGTAGTGCTCGTGTGCTAGTAGTAGTATTGTGTAGTGCTCGTGTGCTAGTAGTAGCATTGTGTAGTGCTCGTGTGCTAGTAGTAGCATTGTGTAGTGCTCGTGTACTAGTAGTAGTATTGTGTAGTGCTCGTGTACTAGTAGTAGTATTGTGTAGTGCTCGTGTACTAGTAGTAGCATTGTGTAGTGCTCGTGCACTAGTAGTAGTATTGTGTAGTGCTCGTGCACTAGTAGTAGCATTGTGTAGTGCTCGTGCGCTAGTAGTAGCATTGTGTAGTGCTCGTGCGCTAGTAGTAGCATTGTGTAGTGCTCGTGCGCTAGTAGTAGTATTGTGTAGTGCTCGTGTGCTAGTAGTAGTATTGTGTAGTGCTCGTGTGCTAGTAGTAGTATTGTGTAGTGCTCGTGTACTAGTAGTAGTATTGTGTAGTGCTCGTGTACTAGTAGTAGCATTGTGTAGTGCTCGTGTACTAGTAGTAGTATTGTGTAGTGCTCGTGTACTAGTAGTAGTATTGTGTAGTGCTCGTGCACTAGTAGTAGCATTGTGTAGTGCTCGTGCACTAGTAGTAGCATTGTGTAGTGCTCGTGCGCTAGTAGTAGTATTGTGTAGTGCTCGTGCGCTAGTAGTAGCATTGTGTAGTGCTCGTGCGCTAGTAGTAGCATTGTGTAGTGCTCGTGCGCTAGTAGTAGCATTGTGTAGTGCTCGTGTGCTAGTAGTAGTATTGTGTAGTGCTCGTGCACTAGTAGTAGCATTGTGTAGCGCTCGTGCACTAGTAGTAGCATTGTGTAGTGCTCGTGCACTAGTACTAGTATTGTGTAGTGCCTGTGTACTAGTAGTAGTATTGTGTAGTGCTCGTGTACTAGTAGTAGTATTGTGTAGTGCTCGTGCACTAGTAGTAGTATTGTGTAGTGCTCGTGCACTAGTAGTAGTATTGTGTAGTGCTCGTGTACTAGTAGTAGCATTGTGTAGTGCTCGTGCACTAGTAGTAGCATTGTGTAGTGCTCGTGCACTAGTAGTAGCATTGTGTAGTGCTCGTGTACTAGTAGTAGCATTGTGTAGTGCTCGTGCACTAGTAGTAGCATTGTGTAGTGCTCGTGCGCTAGTAGTAGTATTGTGTAGTGCTCGTGTGCTAGTAGTAGCATTGTGTAGTGCTCGTGTACTAGTAGTAGTATTGTGTAGTGCTCGTGTACTAGTAGTAGCATTGTGTAGTGCTCGTGCACTAGTAGTAGTATTGTGTAGTGCTCGTGCACTAGTAGTAGTATTGTGTAGTGCTCGTGCACTAGTAGTAGCATTGTGTAGTGCTCGTGCACTAGTAGTAGTATTGTGTAGTGCTCGTGCACTAGTAGTAGCATTGTGTAGTGCTCGTGTACTAGTAGTAGCATTGTGTAGTGCTCGTGCACTAGTAGTAGTATTGTGTAGTGCTCGTGCACTAGTAGTAGCATTGTGTAGTGCTCGTGCACTAGTAGTAGCATTGTGTAGTGCTCGTGCACTAGTAGTAGTATTGTGTAGTGCTCGTGTACTAGTAGTAGCATTGTGTAGTGCTCGTGTACTAGTAGTAGTATTGTGTAGTGCTCGTGTACTAGTAGTAGTATTGTGTAGTGCTCGTGCACTAGTAGTAGCATTGTGTAGTGCTCGTGCACTAGTAGTAGTATTGTGTAGTGCTCGTGTACTAGTAGTAGTACCAAGTCAGACTTTCTCCCCAACCCAAGCAGAAAAGCCTAAAAGGAATTCAAGGGGCAAACTGTTCCCACTAGGGCTGCCAGTGTTATTTAATGATGGGTGAAGGTATCCCCAAACCATACTGAGTGTCTTTTTTTTTCTTTTGAAAGAAATAACTTATTATGAATTTAAGGAGCAATAGATTGCTTGGCAACGAGTTGCTCCTTTCAGTGGAGCCCTACACAGAAACCTAAACCAGAGGGGGTTGTATATAGTCAGGGATACGAAAGAGTAATCCAGAAGTGTGATTCAGGAAACACTTCACACCTTTTAAGGACCTTGGTGGGGAGGTAGTGTGGGGACCAAACATAGCTCCTGTTCAATCACGCAAGCTTTGAGTGCAAATCATTACAACACAGTGAGATGAACACAAAAGTGGAAGTGGATGAAAGAAGGAGGAAGAGCCCAGAGCTCAACTCGACTTCCTGCACTCAGATGGGGAGGGAGCCTGAGAAGGCAGTAGGTGGCGGAGAACCCAGACTGTGAGGGAACTGCCGCCTCCATCGCTCAGCTGGAGAAGTTCCTTTCTCCACAACGTCCTCGTCTGTAAAGAGATGCTAAGAGCATCCCTTGCTTATGGTGTTGAGAGGAGGATGAACTGAGAACAGACATGCCAGGTACCTGATGAGGACACTACCAATGGTAGCCTTGACAGTGGCTTGATATACAAAGTCCCAGCGTGGTTTTAAAGCAGTCACTAAGCCCAGCTAAGAAACCAGGCTAAAACCAATGCTGTCAGCTCACAGCGTTCCTACAGGTCTGAAAGGTAAGTGGGCTTCTGACGGGGCTTTGTGTTCCATATTTGAGCACTCTAATTGGGGGTACAAAGTCCAGGCCAGGATGAATCATGGATAAGCAACATTTCTATTTTTTGTGTAATTCACAAGCCAGAATTTCCAATGAAACTTTGGAGCTCATCCTGCGTTTCCTCAGGATAGAAATATTCTTGAAACGGAAGAAATTGTAGACAGCTCTCATCGCCTTCTGGGTAATCATGTCTTTAAAGTAAACTCTCGAGGCTTATTATGAAACAAACTGCCTCTTACCAGTGTCCTCAGAGAGAAGTTTTAGATGGATGGGTGTTGGAGTGAAAGCTTCCAAGAGCAGATCTTGTTTCAAAGGAAAGAATGTGCTTTCAATTTTTGATGGTGTACAGCGGATTATTTTTATACCCATTCCTGAGTCTTTCATTGGAACACATAATGGCTAGCTGCTACCACAACAGTGAAGGAATTTTCCACTCTAATTACTGTGATCCTGTCTCATCTTCATGATACGCAGAGGGAAAAAGTCTTCACCTGGAATTAGCAACTTTTGACCCGTCTTCTCCTGGGAGCTCAAGACCCAGCAATAGCATTTAGCCAAACTTTATTTGAACCCTTTCTCTGGGTGTGATGCACTGCGTTAGAATCTAGGATTGTAGCGGGTGAAAGACATGGTCATAACTAGGATGACCTCTGGGGAAAGTGGCAGGAACCAGGATTGGAGGTGACAGTGCAAAGAAGTCAGGGTCTCAACCGGAAAGAGGTGCACAGTTCAACTGTGCCCCTTAGGGGCATTTAATAAAGGGACTGTTTACACAGAGCGAGGCAGCCTTGGAGGAAAGCAAACAGTACAGAACTGTACACCCGAAACAGTGATGGGGGAGCCATTAACAATCCCAGGCAGGCCTGAATGCAAAGAATGAGAGGCAGAACCAGAAGCCAGGGGGGCGACTGAGAAAGGAGGAACACTGAAGGAGCCTGAAGCCTTTGCTAGAGGGACGCGGCAGAAGGGGAGGCGGAGGACTGGCTCCTCACGTTCCTTCTCTCCCGCCCTCTGATCTTACTTGGTGCCATTAAAGGGCAAGCCCAATAGGAGACCGGAAGGCCAAGAGCCTATGGATGCAGGTCCTGTGGCCAGCTTCCCAGGCACCGAGCAAGGCAGCTGGTACACGGATCTAGAGAAGTGAGTGAAAGACAGCCAGTGTGTGGTGCAAGAGGACTACACTGTCTGTGCTATTGGGATATTGTACAAAAAGAAGGCACTCAAGTGAAGAAGGAGAGGGGGAAAAAGATGAGGGAGAAAAGGGAAAAGAAGGAAGCAAGGAAAAAGGCAACGACAGATCAAGAAAGACAAGTCGACAGGCGATTAAATTCAGAGGAAGTGTGTCCTTGCAGAAAGCTACGGGAACACCGAGAGGAGTCTCAACCTCAGGCTCGGGCAATCACCTTAAGCCCCCTGAAGGAGGGGCGTCTGAGCTGAAGCCTGAAAAGCTGGTAGGAATCAGCCAGGTAAGAGGGTGGAGAATGGCATTTACCAAAGCCCCAAAGGGAACCAAGGTTCTTAAAGGTCAAAAGAAAGTTTGAGGAGAGAGACTTGAGACTGGTGAAGAAGCAGAGAGACAACCAAAGAGAACCTGTCTGTGACTACGCAGAGCTCAGACTTCATCCACGAGGAGACGGGGGAGCGGCAAGGGGGGCTGGCGTTTTCATGCTTGTCCCCCAGCTTCACTCCCAGGAAGCATGTGTGATGGGTGTCAGTCTTCAGCAAACACATCCCTGTCTGCCCCCATGCTTGACAAAAAGAAAGTGCGCGGAGGAGATTGGTTTGTCTTTTTAATCCACGGCAAAGATTCAAAGAGCCAAAAAACCCCAAAAACCAGAAGTGGCTCTTTTGGTGAACGTTTCCACGAGAGAGGAAATTGCTGCTGTACCTCTTCACTAACCACAGCACGCTGAACAGGGACACCAGCACTTCGAAAGGCGATCTGACACACCTCTGGCATTTAAGAAATAGAAGTCTGAAGTCTCAGCATCGTGAACCAAGCCCAGATTAATGACCTTTCAGACTACAGGCTCAAGGAATTAGAAATAGGTCAGCCTTGCAAAGAATTTTAAGAAATCACTGAACCAGAGCAAATCAGACTTCTCCTTCATTCTGCCCTCCCTTAAGAAAGCCACCCTCCCCATCTCCTGGGAGTCTCTGATTTATCCGATCTCTCCATTCGGGGGAAGGAGTGGGTGAACAAATACAGACTTCGTGCAAAGATACTACCTTTGAGGCAAAACATGGGACATACATAAACAGAAGTAATGCTAATTCTTCACTGAGTTCACCCTTTACAGGCTACCAGTTCATGGGGGAAGGTGGACTTTCATTACTCAAGTGAGTGTTCTTTGCATATTTGCTTTTTTTCCCATTGGATATGTTTATGCAATAAATGAATCATGCAATAGAGTGATGTGACACAAAATCGCCAGGTCACTGCTTCTTTTTATCTTTATCTTGGTAAAATTTTATTATTAAATTGCAAGTTTGGAAATAAAAAATCTGTCTTATTACACTCTGGCACTGAGAAACACAGGCAAGATCCCCCAAATCCTAACACAGACACGAACATGATATATTGGATGAGCCTATATTCCGTTCAAAGGACAGGAGGTCTCTGCTGATTTTATCTTTCTTCTCCTGGATCCCCTAATTTTGCTAAGATACACACATCAGCACTTACCTGATCCCATTTCTAATAAACAACAGTTTATTCTCAAACTGCATCCCAACTCATTGCCTTCATTATGCTGAGTGTTTGCCAACATCTAGGTTCATATTTCTGTGAAAGACTATTCCGGGGGGACCATGTCTTTACCGGGGTTTCCCAGGTGGCTCAGTGCTAAAGAATTCACCTGCTGTGCAGGAATCACGGGTTCTATCCCTGGGTCGGGCAGAGCCCCTCAAAAAGGAAATGGCAGCCCACTCCAGTATTCTTGCCAGGGAAATCCCAGGGACAGAGGATCCTGGCCGGCTGCAGTCCGTGGGGTCACAGAAGCGTCAGACAGGGCTTAGTGACTGAATCAGCAACAGCACCTCTGCCATGTTCAGGGTTCTACCCAGAACAGCCGCTCCTTCTCGGGGCAAATGGTGCTTCCTCTCCCTCTCCTCCTGCGTCTTGTCCTGGTGATGGGTGTTGGTCACAGCTTTCCCCTCATCTTCCTGACCGCTGTGTGGACAGTCTGGGCCAATGGTCTCCTCATACCCCCTGGCCACAGAGGTTGGTCCAGGGATGGCCCTGGGTCCAGAGCTAAGGCCAGTCAGAGAAGCAGGAATAAGACTCTAATAGTGAGAGTGCAGACTCAGTCACAGCCATGAATTTACTTATGCCTGAAACCAGTCTGCTCTACCCTTCCGGTTTGGTTAAATAAGTCAGTAAATGTTCCTCTTTGGTTTAAGACAGTTTTATTGTCTACAGCCTATAGAGAAGGAGTCTTGATGAATATATCATATACTTCATGCTTTTTAGAAAATACAGTTCTCAATTTCCTCTCCATATCAAGTATCTTTACCCATAGCATGCCTGCAGGATATCACAGGTCCCTGATACATCTGTGGAGAGAACGTGGTAACTCATCTGCTGAACTCTCTTCCACCAATCACACCGCACATAAGCATGAGGGCTTTGGTTCTGCCGTCAGCAGGAGAAGAAGAAGAAAATGGGATGGCCCTAGCACCTCCCAACCCTATGAACCCGACTTGATCACCCCTAGGTCGTTCAGTCATGTCCGACTCTTGGAATCCCATGACTGTAGCCCTCCAGGCTCCTCTGTCCATGGGATTCTCCAAGTAAGAATACTGGAGTGGGTAGACATTCCCTCCTCCAGGAGATCTTCCCAACCGAGGGTCATAGCTGGGTCTCCTGCATTGCAGGCAGATTCTTTACCATCCAAGCCACCAGGGAAGCCCCATCAGAGGGATAAAGACGGGAACTGCAAGACCTGTTCCCCTGAGGAAAAGTGTGAGCACACGGGCCCCAGGCCCTTGCCTTCAGTCCTGAGGGCACAGCATGGGGCAGCTCCACAGAGGCCGAGGTTCTCTGCACAGAACCCAGGGCCCACCCCCTGGGCACGCGACCCATGCAGCGCCACCCACCCTGCTTGGTCAGGGTTCTGCCATCACACTCCTAAAATCTGAATTATGTTTGCAGAAGAAGCCTTGCATTTTCATTTTGCACTGGAATCCACTCATGATGGAGCCAGCGCTGATAGAATGCAGCACTTGTTGGCATTCCAAGGGTACTGAGGAGGTGGCTGGTACCCAAAGGGCACCATCAGAGGAGTGGCTGAGCACCTTCAGCTGGCGGTGTGACGAGCGAGGGGGAGAGACACCAGCATGGAGGACGGCTACTGCAGACTGCAGCGTGACCCCCAAGGAAGGTGTTATTTGGAGGGTTTGTAGAAACCCCTGGAAACACTTGGGTTGGAGAGAGAGAGTGCACTCCGATTCTACAATCAACTTGGTGGGAGCTTTACAAATGAAGGAATAACGTAAAGGCAACGCATGAGGGGCAGAATCCCTGCAGTCAGACTGCCTGGGCCTCATTTCTGCTATTTCACAGCTGTGTGACCTTGTTCAAATTACCTAACCTCTTTGTACCTTGTTTTCCTCCTCTGCAAAATAAAACTAACAACTGTACCTATCACATCACAGCTTGTTAAAAAATCATATTAGATAATGCATATAAAGCAAATAGCACAGTGTCTGGCACACAATATACATCTTCAATGTAAGATTACTATTATTGTTGCTAAGCATAATTGGAGAATTAGCAGCTGTGCCTCTTCCCTTGCGCTAAGCAATGTTCTAAACCAGTGATTCTCAAAGTCTCAGGAAGCCTTTACACTCATAAAAATTATTGAACTTCCCCAAGAGCTTTTATTTATAGCGTGGCCGAGAGGAGCTACCCCACATCTAAGGTCAGGGGAGGCGGCCGAGAGGAGCAGCCCCATGTCCAAGGAAGGGCGGCTGCGTGGGCGCAGGAGGGCCAAGAGGAGCTACTCCACTTTCAAGGTCAGGAGGGGCAACTGTGAGGAGATATCCCACGTCCAAGGTAAGAGAAACCCAAGTAAAACAGTAGGTGTTGCAAGAGGGCATCAGAGGGCAGACACACTGAAACCATAATAACAGAAAGCTAGCCAAGCTGATCACATGGACCACAGCCATGTCTAACTCAATGAAACTAAGCCATGCCATGTGGGGCCACACAAGACGGACAGGTCATGGTGGAGAGGTCTGGCAGAATGTGGTCTATGGAGAAGGGAATGGCAAACCACTTCAGTATTCTTGCCTTGAGAACCCCATGAACAGTAGGAAAAGGCAAAATGATAGAACACTGAAAGAAGAACTTCCCAGGTCAGTAGGTGCCCAATATACTAATGGAGATCAGTGGAGAAATAACTCCAGAAAGAATGAAGGGATGGAGCCAAAGCAAAAACAATACCCATTTGTGGATGTGACTGGTGATAGAAGCAAGATCCGATGCTGTAAAGAGCAATATTGCATAGGAACCTGGAATGTTAGGTCCATGAATCAAGGCAAATTGGAAGTGGTCAAACAGGAGATGGCAAGAGTACACATCAACATTCTAGGAATCAGCGAACTAAGATGGACTGGAATGGGTGAATTTAACTCAGATGACCATTATATCTACTACTGTGGGCAGGAATCCCTTAGAAGAAATGGAGTAGCCATCACGGTCAACAAAAGAGTCCGAAATGCAGTACTTGGATGCAATCTCAAAAACGATAGAATGATCTCTGTTCGTTTCCAAGGCAACCATTCAATATCACGGTAATCCAAGTCTATGCCCCGACCAGTAACGCTGAAGAAGCTGAAGTTGAACAGTTCTATGAAGACCTACAAGACGTTTTAGAACTAACACCCAAAAAAGATGTCCTTTTCATTATAGGGGACTGGAATGCAAAAGTAGGAAGTCAAGAAACACCTGGCGTAACAGGCAAATTTGGCCTTGGAGTACAGAATGAAGCAGGGCAAAGGCTAATAGAGTTCTGCCAAGAGAACACACAGGTCATAGTAAACACCATCTTCCAACAACACAAGAGAAGACTCTACACATGGACATCACCAGATGGTCAGCACCGTAATCAGATTTATTATATTCTTTGCAGCCCAAGATGGAGAAGCTCTATACAGTCACCAAAAACAAGACCAGGAGCTGACTGTGGCTCAGATCACAAAATCCTTATTGCCAAATTCAAACTGAAATTGAAGAAAGTAGGGAAAACCACTAGTCCATTCAGGTATGACCTAGATCAAATCCCTTATGATTATACAGTGGAAGTGACAAATAGATTTTAGGGACTAGATCTGATAGAGTGCCTGATGAACTATGGATGGAGGTTCATGACATTGTACAGGAGACAGGGATCAAGACCATCCCCATGGAAAAGAAATGCAAAAAACCAAAATGGCTGTCTGAGGAGGCCTTACAGATAGCAGGGAAGAGAAGAGAAGCGAAAAGCAAAGGAGAAAAGGAAAGATATTCCCATCTGAATGCAGAGTTCCAAAGAATAGCAAGGAGAGATAAGAAAGCCTTCCTCAGCAATCAATGCAAAGAAATAGAGGAAAACAACAGAATGGGAAAGACTAGAGATCTCTTCAAGAAAATTAGAGATACCAAGGGAACGTTTCATGCAAAGATGGGCTCAATAAAGGACAGAAATGGTATGGACCTAACAGAAGCAGAAGATATTAAGAAGAGGTGGCAAGAATACACAGAAGAACTGTACAAAAAAGATCTTCACGACCCAGATAATCACAATGGTGTGATCACTCACCTAGAGCCAGACATCCTGGAATGTGAAGTCAAGTGGGCCTTAGAAAGCATCACTATGAACAAAGCTAGTGGAGGTTATGGAATTCCAGTTGAGCTATTTCAAATCCTCAAAGGTGATGCTGTGAAAGTGCTGCACTCAATACGCCAGCAAATTTGGAAAACTCAGCAGTGGCCACGGGACTGGAAAAGGTCAGTTTTTATTCCAATCCCAAAGAAAGTCAATGACAAAGAATGCTCAAACTACCACACAATTGCACTCATCTCACACACTAGTAAAGTAATGCTCAAAATTCTCCAAGCCAGGCGTCAGCAATACGTGAACCGTGAACTTCCAGATGTTCGAGCTGGCTTTAGAAAAGGCAGAGGAACCAGAGATCAAATTGCCAACTTCCACTGGATTATCGAAAAAGCAAGAGAGTTCCAGAAAAACATCTATTTCTGCTTTATTGACTATGCCAAAGCCTTTGACTGTGTAGATCACAATCAACTGTGGAAAATTCTTCCAGAGATGGGAATACCAGACCATCTGACCTGTCTCTTGAGAAACCTGTATGCAGGTCAGGAAGCAACAGTTAGAACGGGACATGGAACAACAGACTGGTTCCAAATAGGAAAAGGAGTACGTCAAGGCTGTATATTGTCACCCTGCTTATTTAACTTATATGCAGAGTACATCATGAGAAACTCTGGACTGGAAGAAGCACAAGCTGGCATCAAGATTGCTGGGAGAAATATCAATAACCTCAGATATGTAGATGACACCACCCTTATGGCAGAAAGTGAAGAGGAACTAAAAAGCCTCTTGATGAAAGTGAGAGAAGAGAGTGAAAAAGTTGGCTTAAAGCTCAACATTCAGAAAACTAAGATCATGGCATCTGGTCCCATCACTTCATGGGAAATGGATGGGGAAACAGTGCAAACAGTGTCAGACTTTATTTTCTTGGGCTCCAAAATCACTGCAGATGGTGACTGCAGCCATGAAATTAAAAGACGCTTACTCCTTGGAAGGAAAGTTATGACCAACCTAGATAGCATATTAAAAAGCAGAGACATTACTTTGCCAACAAAGGTCCGTCTAGTCAAGGCTATGGTTTTTCCAGCGGTCATGTATGGACATGAGAGTTGGACGGTGAAGAATGCTGAGCGCCGAAGAATTGATGCTTTTGAACTGTGGTGTTGGAGAAGACTCTTGAGAGTCCCTTGGACTGCAAGGAGATCCAACTAGTCCATCCTAAAAGAGATCAATCCTGGGTGTTCATTGGAAGGATTCATGTTGAAGCTGAAACTCCAGTACTTTGGCCCCCTCATGCAAAGAGCTGACTCATTGGAAAAGACCCTGATGCTGGGAAGGACTGGGGGCAGGAGGAGAAGGGGATGCCAGAGGATGAGATGGCTGGATGGCATCACCAACTCGATGGACATGAGTTTGGGTAAACTCCGGGAGCTGGTGATGGACAGAGAGGCCTGGCATGCTGTGATTCATGGGGTCGCAAAGAGTCGGACACAATTGAGCGACTGAACTGAACCGAAAGTGATCAATATTTATAATATCAATTAAGGCCAGGAAAGTTTTAAATATGTATTTATGAATCCATGTTATAATAATAAATTAATAATAATAGTAAACCCATTACATGTTAACATAAATACCATATGCTTATATAAATATAACAATTGTTTTCTAGCAAGGAATATATAATGAGGTGCACATTTCTGATGTCAGCTTGTAGAAACCAGCTACATTCTCATATCTTCTGCCCTCAGATCATTGTGATAATGTATTTCTGCTTGAAATAAGTATATGAGGAAAACCAGTCTTACACATATGTATATAATGAGATGAATACTGTAAGAAGATTTTCAGATGAGTATGGATATTCTCCTCTGACATCACACCAAAACTCAACAAGCAATGGTTTCTTAAAGGTGCACTGGAGAGTGGAATCTGAAACCGTATCAATAAGCTTTGCATACCCTGCCACATCAGTATCCATTTGGCATATCCTGCAATTTGAATGGAACTTTCACCATCTGATTGCTCAGCTGGTAAAGAATCTGCCTGCAATTCAGGAGACCCCAGTTCGATCCCTGGGTTGGGAAGATCCCCTGGAGAAAGGATAGGCTACCCACTCCAGCATTCTTGGGCTTCCCTGTTGGCTCAGCTGGTAAAGAATCCGCCTGCAATGTGGGAGACCTGGGTTCGATCTCTGGGTTGGGAAGATCCCCTGGAGAAGGAAAAGGCTACCCACTGCAGTATTCTGGCCCGGAGAATTCTGTGGACTATAGAGTTCATGGGGTCACAAAGAGTCGCACATGACTGAGTGACTTTCAGTTTCACCCACACATAATTTTACAACATGATACATCATCAGTCATTTGGCAAATACCAACTTAATGAAATTGCAAAGATATCCCAGATGTCTGTGCATTTCATATCACCATCATTATCATCAGGAAAATATTTAAGCAGAGAAAAGCTGTTAAGCTCAGAATGGTGGATTCCAGTTTCCAAAATTCTAATTTTTCTTTTAAGAATTTTATCTTCAGTAATAAATACCAGTAGTTATTTTCTTTGAAGAAAATACTTTCTTCAAGGAACTGAGATGGCTACTTCCATTCCCACCTCAACCACAGAAGTGTTTTTCCTCAGAGACAACCATTGCTAACTCCTCATATATCATAAATACTTTATATATACTTCCTATCTCACCACACATCATACTAAAACTGCCAAGATTTACTAAAAATTAAGACCATTATACTTCATCAAAGACACTCAAGTGCAACTGGTGCTTTGATTGTTTTCTTGCTTGCAATTGTGTTGTGGCAAAGAAGACAGTGGCAGCTAAGACGTGAAGCCACAGCCTTGCTCCAGACTAAGGCCCCGGCAGGTCTGCCCACCACTGCTCATGTGCCATCCGGGAGAATGCCAGCACAGTGAGAAGGCAGAGGACTCTCAGTATTATTACAGAAAGTCTTTCTGTGGACCCTAAGTCTCTGGGACCCTTAGGAGTTTTCAAGCCACACTGCAACACTGAGAACTGCAGCTCTAAGCTGTCCCCACACACTCAGTGATAACAAGAACTCCATGACATGAGTGTTGTTATTATCCCCATTGTACAAACAAGAAAACTGAGGCACGGCGAGCTTACTCAGGATCATACAGCCCCTAAGAGGAAGGAATGGGATGTGGCCGGAGTGTGGGCTGGTAACCGCTATGATGAAAAAAGGGTGTGGTTTCAGCTGCGTATCATTTCCAGCTTTTTGAGGCATGTGCTGTAATTATGAGAAAAGTGGGGCAGAAGGACATACAGTGAGACAGACGGAAGAATAAAGAGAAAGATCAAAAAGAGGAAGTTATCGCTGATGAGAGATGACAGTTTATCCATGGGATGAAGTTACCTCCCTAGAAATAGCGAGAACACAAGCTCATTTAAAATTGCAATGATGTAAAATATAATTTAGATTATTAAAAAAAAAAAAAACAGGTAATATAATGATGACAAATGTAAAGGAAAATCCAGGGATGATAAACTTGGGTCAGCGTCAGAGTTCAAGGAGAAGGTGCTTAGGGCTGAGCCAGGTTCTCAGTGAGCAGTACATTCCTTTTTCTTCAAAGGCAATTTATCAGGACTTATCCAAGCCTGTAAGAGCAATCCCTTAAGACCATCCAATTTCCTTTATTTCTAATTCCATACTTAGCAGAGCAGCCTTCTGATAATTAATTTGGTTTCTCAGGTAAGTCAATACCAGGAAAGAGACTGGTTGAGTTATTGTGCCGGCTATGCTGCCTGCTGTAAATGAGTAAACTGGTGTGTGGATTTATCAACCCACTTTCCACGAGCTCAGTTTGCAAACACCACTTTTCCCAGGGCTCACTGACGTTTGACTTGTACACCTGCAATGCTGCGTGACCAAAGTGACTAGGGCTGTTTCAAGACTTTGTAACGCTGGGCACACTTGAAGTGGTCACCAGCCCGAGTTAGCTCATGTATGTTAATTAGAATACACTCACTCATTGCCAGGGCTGCTATATTGCACAATACCAGCTGTGAATGGAACTTCCTGGAATTGTGCGGTAAGTGACTTTACTTTCATTCCATCTTAAATATAATTTATTATATCAAAAATAAAGGGAAAGAATTTTTCTGGAAATCCCTATTTAGCTCTAAGTTACTTATTTGACTTGCTTTTCGCTGTTACCAGCAACGACTATGTATGCCAAAGGCTAATTGCCTCGGGATCTGTTTTCCCGTTTTTCATTTTCATTTTCATAACAGAATCCACTCCCCACCCTCCCAGGTTTTAGAGAACACGGAGACGCCTGGCTGGAGGCTCTTCTGTGCCTCTCACAACGGCCATGCTTTTAAGTCTGGTCATTCAGGTATCAACAGGCATGACACATGTGAACTTCCAGATTCAGATCCATAGGCAGAGGTGACTTGATTTATTTTACCCTCCTTCCTTCTTGCTTTGAGCTGGAACAGGTTAATGGAGGCCAGTGATGCAGACAAGGGCAATGCGTCAGAGGCTGGCAGAGCCATGAGATGGAAGGAACCTGGGCCCCTGGGTGACAGCCTCACCGTGGCCCCTCCCTGAACCACCCACCTACTCTTACACTGTTGCCTGAGAGAAGTAAATGACTATGTTGTTAGAATCTATCTTGAGGTCTCTCGGTTATTACATAGGCTTGTCCTAGACGCCAACTAACAGCAGGAATTGTAGGGAAGTGAGAGAAGCAAGTTGTTCATTTTTAAAATGCAATGACGATTTTGAGGTTGCTAAATCAAACAGCACCCTTTCGGCTGGCACCGTCTAGCCTGTGCTCCTCTCTGACCTCGTCCTCTCCCCATCACACTCCCAGCTACTCTTCCATTGCTGCCACTCAGTCCCCCAAGTCGTGTCCGACTCCTCACGACCCCCTGGACTGCAGCACGCCAGGCTTCCCTGTCCTTCACCATCCCCCAGCGTTTGCTCAGATTCAATTCTATTGAGTCAGTGACACTACTCAACCATCTCATCCTCTGTCTCCCCCTTTTCCTCCTGCCCTGTCTTGCCCAGCATCAGGGTCTTTTCCAATGAGTCAACTCTTCACATCAGGTGGTCAAGCTATCGGAGCTTCAGCTTCAGCATCAGTCCTTCCAGTGAATGTTCAGGCTTGATTTCCATTAGGATGGACTGGTTTGATCTCCTTGCAGTCCAAGGGACTTTCAAGAGTCTCTTCCAGCACCATAATTTGAAAGCATCAATTCTTCTGCACTCAGCCTTTTTTATGATCCAACTCTCACATCCACACACAATCACTCAGCTACTCTGGGCTCCTTGTTTTTCTCCATGTGAGGCATTCTCACACCTTAGGATATTTGTGTTTGCCTTTCCTTCATCGTAAATATCTCCCCTTCATAAAGCTTCATGGCACACCCCGCCATCTCCTCCAGGCCTTTGCTCAAACATCACGTTCTCTCCGAAGTCTTCCCTGATCGCCCATTTCCAAGTCCAGTTACGCCCCCCCCACCTGGGCCAGCCTGCGTCCTGTGTCCTCCCCACCTCCCATCTCACTTTCTTTATGGAATTTATGAACACGAGATCCTGTATATCTTACTTGCTTATTGTCTTTCTACTTTCATCACAAGGGGATGTATTTTTGTGTTTTGTTCACTGTAATAACCCTAGCATCCAGAACCACATAGAACTTAGCATGGACTTAATAAATATTTGTTGAATCAATAAATCGATCATTTTAGCCATTTTTTTCTTTTTATGTGTAGATTTTTTAAATTACTTTTTTAGATCGCAAATATTTTAGTGGTCCTTAAAAGGTGTACAGGCCAGAAGCACTGAGTATAGATGCCTAATGCATACAGCCCAGTGCATGGATACGTGAATGAAGGAGGTGTCCTCCTCTCCCAGCTCCCAGCCTGCAGACATAAAACCCTCCACTCTGCTAACCCAAGGCAGCAGATGCTATCTGAGCTCTTCTCACATACCCTTGAATCCCCTTTACATACAGTCTCTCTCTATGTCCTGTGCCCTGACCCTCACCTCGAGTTTCTGTGAACTTTGCTTGTAACTGTGAATTTTTTAGGGGACCACCACAGGCTATGGGACTTCCCTGGTGGCTCAGATGGTAAAGAATCTGCCTGCAATGTAGGAGACCAATGTTCGATGCCTGGGTTGGAAAGATTCCCCTGGAGGAGGGAATGGCAATCCACTCCAGTATTCTTGCCTGAAGAATCCCATGGACAGAGGCGCCTGGGGCGGCAGGGAGGGAGCGGAGGGTGCTACAGTCCATGGCGTCGCAAAGAGTTGGCCATGACTGAGTGACTAACACACAGGCTATAGGGGCCTCTTTGCCGCATGAAAGAAAACCGGGGAAGTTCCTGGGGGTTTACGCCCCTCCCCGCTGGCTCTCAGCCAGTGACGGATGGGAGGAGGAAGATAAAAGTCTAGTTTTTTTGCCACCAGCTGGGAGCAGCTCTGAGGTGTGATTTACACTCCAGAGCTCCCCACAGGATCAGGCTGAGGCTCACCCCTTGCTTGCTTGCTTTCCCCTTTCTCCCCTGCTCCCCCATCTCCTTAGACAATCCTTCTGGGAGCACATGCTCAATAAATCCCATGCATGTGAATCCTCATCTCAGGTTCTGCTTCTGGGCAATCTGACCTAAGACATCAACAGCAGCCTTCCCCCCACGGGACCACCTAAGTTCCCTAAGACAAACACCACTGTGACTGCAGCTGGTGGTGACTGTACAACACTCTGCCCAGTGCAAATGCCCTTCGGCATGCACAGCCATCACCAGGCTGATGCCTAAGAGGAGGGAGACATGGCAGGAGGAAGCAGGTAAAGAAAATGACCACACGATACTCAGAAGCACCAAGGTGGAGAGACAATGCCAGAATATTGAGAAATGAGTTCAAGCTCAACTCACCTACACATTTGTTACGTGACTCTGGATGGGACCCCGTTTGATAAGTCAAGCTATCTTGCCCTCCAAGATCAAGTTTGTGTTGAGCTTTTGATTCTTTCAAAGAAAATGTACCCTCTCCCACTGCATAGCTCTTGGTTCTAGCCTGCTTGTTTGGATTAAAGGCTTGCAGCCTTTTAGTTTATGATATCTCTGGGGAGGAGTGAATATGTCAGCGTAATTAACTCATCTGATGAGAGAGGTCTTGTTTATTTCCCCTACAAAATAACAGGTGGTGGTGGAGCTCCGACACCTCATGGTGCTATGAAATGCATTCAAAATAAATCACACTGAGTAAACAGGGAGACAAAAATCATTTCAAAGTACATTTTTTCATTGTTTTAAATTAATTTTTGAAAGTGAAGAGCTTCATACCAAAATGTCACTAGGCTGCCACCCACCTCCAATCTACTCTTCTAAGAAAGGGTTAACAGTACACTCAAGTTCAACCCACTAGGACTAACAGAAACTTGAAAATTGTTTTCAAATTATTGTCCAAACAATCACTTGGTTTCTGAGAACCCTCTTTGGGCATGAGAAATGGGAGTCAAATCAGTTTGTATAGTCAGTGACAACAACCACACACAGTTGATCTCTCCAAATCCACAATGACATTCATTTAATAAACAAGCGAGAGCAGCACCCCGTGCCGGGCACCAAGCAAATAAAAACAAATAACAGAGACTTTGCTTCCGGGAGCTCACATGCGAAACGAGTGTGGTTGATACAGAGACATTTCAGGGATGAAAATGGTAAAACGTATTCTTCCTCCCTCCGAAAACTTAACGAAATTCCAGAAACTGATTCGGTTTTGTTTCTTTGTGTTTTTGTAATTGACTGAATCATGATACTACAAAGCAAGTAGAAAAGATAACGTCCTTAAACCAGAAATGTGGAAGAATTCCTGAAGGTGAGAGGATCTGATTGGAGCTATGGAGACGGCAGGCTGTAGGAAACCCTGAGGAGGAGGAAACGGTGTAAGGGACAAGGGGAAGTGGGAAAGAATGAGGAGGACAAATGGAGAAGGAACGTGGCTGTGTGGGGAGAGTTGGAAGGGTTGAAAGGAAGAGCAAGGGCTGGGAAAAGGGAAAGAGTGGGGAGAGAGAAGAGAGAGGGAGGCTGAAAAAGATGGATGCAACAACTTCCTTGACAGCTGGAGCAGCAACAGAACTCAAGCAGAACTGTCCACGATCAGGAACAAAGGGGCCTTGAATACACTGAATAATGGCCCAGGAAAATGCTCCAAACTGCACAGTTTATTGTGCGTGTGCATTACCTTGAGATATTTCAAAGTGCAGATTCTGACTTAGCAGGTCTAGGGTGAGACCTGGAATTGTGCTTTTCTTACAAGTTCCTAGGTAATGCTAATGCTCCCAAGTGATACTGATGCTACTGGTCAGTGGACCACACTTTGAGTAGGAAGGCTTATAAAAGTGCCTCATTCATTTCTTTCTCCTCCTCACAATTTTTTTCATCCTCAGCTGTTCTTGTTCCATCATAACAGCTGTAGTCTTACTTATTCAATGGAAAGATGACATATAAAGAAATCAAAAGATGGGTAGTATTTAATAACTGATAGTAAAAAAAATAAAAAATTGAATTAGATTGATTTTTATTTAAAATAACAGTGGATGCAAGCTAGAAGATGGACTTCAGGAAATACTTATATTTTCCTTTGTAATATTTGTCTTTTTAACTTCTTAGTAATAAACATCCATTATGCTCTGATGAGAAAATATAATATTATAAAGAACCCTCCCAGCATGGTGATACTAGAGGACTCTTAGTTATTAACTCGAATCACAACTTGTAAATCTGAATAGTCAGGAGGATTTTTCTTCTTCTTTGAGGGGAGTCCCTCCAACTGACTTTGGATCCAATTTCTCCTTGCTTTCAGAGACATCAATCTATGTGTTACCTCCTTTCTCTTCTCATTTCTCCCTATCCATACCCTCTTATCAACATTTTAACTTGGCCAAAGTCTCTGCCATCTTAACAAATATTTCTCTTGGTTTTACATTTGTATATGTAGCCCTGTTTTTCACCCATACTGAATATTATTACATGCAATTAAAATGTTTATTATTTTAAAACATGTGTCTTCTTCATATATGGATTTATATTAATTCAGTTATTTATATACATATCTCTTTTAATTACTGCATGTAGTTTTTTTCAAACGTTTACTTTCATTAGTGGATTGGATTTACTTGTTTTCAACTTTTCTCTGGAGCAGTTTTATAGTTATGTATCTTATTTATATTTTCTGATGTTTATCTTTAAATCTTAACTCACTGTGCCTGGGCCCTGGTAGCAGAATAGGTTAGCTGTGGGGCTGGATTTCATCTAGATCCTGTGTTCTGTCTCCTAATTCCTTAGTGGCAATATCCATGTGGCCAAGAAAAGATGATCAAAAAAGGAGAATTCCTTATAAGCCAGGTGATGCTCCAGGCCTGAGTCAGCTGGATTATTTTTACTGAATATTAAAGAAAAGACCATAAGTCTTCAAATCCTTGAGTCAGCTTCACTGGCAGATATCACTAGTCATAAAAACTGGGGGCAAATGCTCACTGTCATAGCATCTAGTAATAGAGACATTATGCCCACGATGCTATCAGTGCAGATAGACACTGGGCCACACTTCTCACATGAAAGGAGTGATCACTGAGGACAACATATGAACCTGACAGCACTAATTTTATGCCTGGCCCTGTCCTGTTCACTTTGTACACATAAGGTCATTTACTCATCAAAACAGCTCTAATAATTATTAACCCATTTGTTTTAATAACATGGTAAAGAATCAGCCTGCAATGCAGGAGACCTGGGTTCTATCCCTGGGTCAGGATGATCCTCCAGAGAAGGGAATGACTACCCACTCCAGTATTCTCACCTTAAAAACCCCATAGTCAGAGGAGCCTACCGTGCTACAGTCCATGGGCTCACAAACAGTCAGACATGGCTGAGTGACTGAACTGAACTGAAAACTTACAGAGGCCAAGTAGACCCCTTAAACTGACAAACAGTAAGTCAGCACTGATGCACAGCATCACACAGAACCAAGATCTTAAGGGTCTATTCAGGCCAAGACTCAATATTCAGATCACTCAGAGGCCGGATGTTCAAAACTGGGCAGGTTAGTAAACCTCCTTGAATAAGATTCAGTACTATTAGTCATGACAAGCCGACTCTTTGGAACCCCATGGACTGTAGCCCACCAGGCTCCTCTGTCCATGGGATTTCCCAGGCAAGAGTACTGGAGTGGGTTGTCATTTCTTTCTCCAGGGATCTTCCTGACCCAGGGATTGAACCTGGGTCTCCTGCATTGTAGGCAGACACTTTACCATCTGAGCTACCAGGGAAGTCCATGACAAGCCTCACCTCTACTAAATCACGCATGGATTTCACCATCCCTGGGAGCAAGTAAAGGCAGCATAATACATACAGGAAGTGCAGAGGTGCATTCGTCAACGGGAGAACTTGGATTTGATTAAAGACCCTTTTTGCTGCTCAGAAAGTGAAAAGAGATTGAAAATCAGAATGTCAAAATAACCCAGATTGCCCATTTCTAAAGAAATTTGTCAACGCTGGGACCACATTTCACTGGGAAGAGCAAATTATGCTGGCTTTGGTTCGTCACTGTAGATTCCCGCTTGGCATTGTCCCTTCTACTTTCTGCTTTCTTACAACTGCCTGATTCGCCCGCTTTCAGCAAATTCCTGGGACAAGGAGGTATTTAAATTTGCAACTCAGGCCATAAACAAGAGACATCAGGTAGCCAGTTCAGGACTGGCTGGAATGAGGTTCCTCCTAGAACCCAAGCTCATGGAACCAAGGTCCTCGGTGCAAAATGGGCATGTCATATACTCAGAATGTGGCACATTTATCATTTCATTTGAAAGTTGTGACTACTGGAATTACATTTCTCATGTAAAACAATAATACAATTTCCAGCTGATAAGCAAATAAATAAGAGAAAACAGCTTTGTAATTATTTTGACAGTGGTTGGACTCAGAAAAAAACCCGTCAAATCCCATTTCTTGAGAAGGAGCTCTAAGCAGAACTGAGCAAACATTTCACCTGAGTCTAGTCCAGCACATGCTACCCCGAGGATGACTCCTATAATGAAAGTCTGTCATTCGCAAATGACTCATCATGTGAAACCGCTGCTGAAGATGTCGCAGACGTGGGTGATACATGTGAAAATAAAATTAATCAACATGAAGATGAAGATCAGCGGTCTATCACAGCCAAGCTGCTTGATAATAATGAAACCGGGGAACAGACAGGGCTCAGAAACTCATGAAAGTGCAGAAAATGTCAGTATAACTGTGAGTTAGTAACTACTGCTACAAACGGAGAAACAAGAACGGGCAGAGGGAGAAATGCTGTCAGGAAGCAACCCCGCCCACCGCTGCCTCCCTGGTCCCGGCCACCACTCTCTCTTCCATGAACTATAACCATGAACTGCAAACCTGCCTCTTCCCTACAGCATATGACACTCACAGCAGCCAGAATGGTCCTGTCAGAACACAGCTCACACTGAGGCACCCCCTCACCAGAACCTGCTGCTGGCACTCACGTCACATCCCCATGGGACCTAACAAACTTGGATGACTTGGTCCCATGACCTGTCTCCCCATCACTTAGTCCAGGCACACCAGTCGGTCACGATTTCTGAAACACGAGCCGCGGTCCCTTCTCAGAGCAGAGCATGGACACGTGCTGTTCCAGTCTCCTGGAATTTGCTCCTCTCAGCTCACTTCAGAACTGGCTCCTCACTTCCTTCCTGTCTTTCTTTAAAGGCCACTTCTCAGTGCAGCTCCCTCTGGCCAACCTGTCTGAAATTACAATCCTCCTCCCAGCCACACTACCCTACTTCCTTCCCTCCATCACTTGGTTCTTAAGTTATATGTCTCTCAGACACAAACATTTTAACCAAGTAGCTGCTTTGTTGTCTGCCTCACTGATTAGACTTCAAACTCTAGGAGTCGGGAAGTTTTGTTTATTCTGTTGCATTCCAAGTACCACATTAGTGTTTGGGATATAGTAGGTGCTCAATAAAAATTTGTAGGCTATGTGACTAAAATTCAGAGATAAGCAAGAAAGGAATGGTGATAACAACACAATAAAAGGATTTGTTAAACTTATCATCTAGAAGTATTTCCAAATAATAGCTCCCTCCCCTTCCAAGAGGATTTGTGAAGGTGGTGAGATAACACCAATTTCTTCCCAAGTGAACAGATAAAACAGAGGTTGTAGAACCAGGAGAACAAAGAAGTAGGATGAGAATTGTGGAGACCTGGCCACCCTCACCGTCTTCCACTCTGAGATCATTATATGATGAATCCTCGTCTGAAATCACCAATCTCTTTTTCCCCTCCTTCTTCATCAAGAATCAAAATGGACTGGTTTGTAATTCCACTGAATAGACATTTACTTACTGAATTGAGTCTGAAAGGACCTTAAACCTTTGATGTGGCAGAAAGGAAAACTTGTTAAGTTACTTAGTCTTAGAAGGAGTTATTCTTCCACTCACTTGTAAAGATTAATGACAAATGTTGGGCATCAATCTATGTTGTGTTTGCACACGTCTTCTGTAAAATCCATTCATGGTAATCTGGCAACATGTGATGCTTCTCTGCAAAACTACAGCAAAAACAAGGGCTAAAAACTAGAAAACAATGCATTTGGAAGATGTCCATTCTCAAAATGTATTATCTGCATCTGAGCAAGTCCTCCTCCTCTAACTGGGGAATGATTCCCTAACAAAATAGATCCCTGTGTCAAGAGAGGTACATGGACTGGAGAAGGGGGACCACCTGAGCTGATACATCTCAGCCAGCTATGTATCAAAACTGGTAAACACACTTTTCATTATCCTTTCTTGTTTCTTCAACTCAGAGGAGATATCTTAAAGGTTCAGGAAGCCCTCCTGATAAATCAGAACTATGATTGCACACACACTGTTTGCAGCCCCAGATCTACAGATCTTGGTCAGCAAAGTAATGTCTCTGTTTTTTAATATGCTGTCTAGGTTTGTCATAGCTTTTCTTTCAAGTAGCAAGCATCTTTTAATTTCATGGCTCCAGTAACTGTCCACAGTGATTTTGGAGCCGAAGAAAATAAAATCTTCCACTGTTTCCACTTTTTTCCCCATCTATTTGCCATGAAGTGATGGGACCAGATTCCATGGTCTTAGTTTTTTGAGTGTTGAGTTTTAAGCCAGCTTTTTCCCTCTCCTCTTTCTCCCTTATTAAGAAGTTTTGTAGTTTCTCTTCACTTTCTGCCATTAGAGTAGTATCATCTGCATTTCTCAGGTTGTTGATACTTCTCCTGGCAATCTTAATTCTAGCTTATGATTCATCCAGCCCAGGATTTCACATGATGTATTCTGCATATAAGTTAAATAAGCAGGGTGACAATATACAGCCTTGATGTACTTCTTTCCCAATTTGGAACCAGTCCGTTGTTCCATGTCCAGTTCTAACTGTTGCTTCTTGACCTGCATACAGATTTCTCAGGAGGCAGGTCAGGTGATCTGGTATTCCCATCTCTTTTAGAATTTTCCACAGTTTGCTGTGATTCACAAAATCAAAGTCTTTAGCATAGTCAATGAAGCAGATGTTTTTCTGGAATTCCCTTGCTTTTTTCCTGATCCGATGGATATTGGCAATTTGATCTCTGGTTCCTCTGCCTTTTCTAAATCCAGCTTGTACATCTGGAAGTTCTCGGTTCACATACTGTTGAAGCCTAGCTTGAAGGATTCTGAGCATTATCTTGCTAGCATGTGACATGAGCACAATCGCACGGTAGTTTGAAGATTCTTTGGCATAGCCTTTCTTTGGAATTGGAATGAAATTCCAAATTCTTTGGAATTCCAGTACGGTGGCCACTGCTGAGATTTCCGAATTTGCTGGCATATTGAGTGCAGCACTTTAACATCATCATCTTTTAGAATTTTAAAATAATTAGATCATTACTAGGAGTTTTAATATTGAGATCAAAGAAAAATGCCAAGACCAAAGAAATCTCATTAAGGAGAATGTAAATTAGTCTCAAACACCAAGAAAGCAAGCAGAAACTTGCAATCAGACATGGTCTAGGCTGAAGCGTGGTTGAGTATACACGTAAGAATGTAAACAGAAGGGAAGATTGACATTCAGACAGGAAACATAAGCATATGGGTTGAGTATGAGGAAATAGGTAAGCAGTAGAATTCTTGCCTATCATTTGATAAGGGCATGTTTCACAAAAGCATAGGCAGAACAAGGTTGCTTATCAGCAGCATGATGAGGACCTGACTGATCTCTGGAGAAGATGTCTGGATACTGCCTTGGTCTTACATGTCTTTCCTGGTGTGAGAAGGTGTGTGATGTCTCCTGAAAGCAAGGCTGATCTTAGCAAAAGTCAGTGACGTGGCTGGGCACCAGGCCCAGAAGATTTCTCAGGGTCCTAATAATCAGCTTCCATCATGAGTCAATTCATCATGTACACTATTACCACAGTAATGTTATTAAAATGACACTTACAGCATGTCACCCCTTTGTTCAGAAGCCATGAGTGACTCACTGATTCCTACTGGATGAAGTACAAGTGTTTCAACCCTGCACTTACCATCTTCTGTGATTTATATTAAAGAGCTTCCTGTACAAGAAGCAAAGAACACAAAACAGCACGTTATCTGTTCAACTGTGTCTCCCCTCATGTGTGTGCTCAGTCATGTCCAACGGACTGTAGCCCTCCAGGCTCCTCTATGCATAGAGTTTTCCAGGCAAGGATGCTGGGGTGGGTTGCCATTTCCTACTCTAGGGGGTCTTACCAACGGGAAGATACAGGACGGAACCCCTATCTCTTGCATCTTCTGCATTGGCAGGCAGATTCTTTACCACTAGTGCCACCTGGAAAGCCCATGTCTCCACCACAAAGAAAAGATATTTTTAAGTCCTAACCCTCAGTACCTCAGAACCTGGCCTCATTTGGAAAAAGGGTTTTTGCAGATTTAACTAAGTTAATATCAGGTCACTCTTGACAGGGCTCTAATTTAATGTGATTGGTGTTCTTATTTAAAAGGGAGATTTGGACACACAACACAGAGGGAAGACTCCGAGAAGACACACAGGGAGAAAAGGACCAAGTCATGACAAAGACAAAGATTGACTTCACGCATCTACTAAACCAAGGAATACCATGGATTGCCAGTCATCATCAAAAGCCAGAAAAGGCAAGGAAGGATCTCCCCTAGAGCCATCAGAGAGAGCGTGGCTCTGCAAACATCGTGAGTTTGCCGTCATAGCCTCCAGGTCTGTGATAGAATTCATCTCTGTTGTTTTAAGCTACCCAACTCATGATATACCATCCCCTGGTGTCTGAAGGAGACTGGATCCAGGATCCCATAGATACCAAAATATACAAATGCTCAATTCCCTTATATAAAGTGGCAGAGTCCAGTTGGCCCTCCATATCCAGGAGAATCTCAGCTGAATTTCGACCCACAGTTTGCTGAACCTGCAAATGTAGGACCGTGGATAGAGAGGCAAGACTGTACTTAGTTACAGCAACCCTAGGAAATTAATATACCAGGGAAATGGTGAAATGGGATTTTTTTGTTTGTCTGTTTAATTTCAGACAGTAGTAGGGTGTGCCAGTTTGCGCAGGACTGAGGGCTTTTTCTTAGGAAATCTCAGTGCTAAAACTGGGGAAATCCCATGGAAACTGAGTCAAAGTGGTCACCTTCGAGGGCAGCCACCTCCCTTTGTAGGCAGAATTCCAGGGAGAAAGTAGAGCTGTTTGCAGAAAGAACCAGGAAACTCCTCTTCTTCAGACTCAAAGTTAGAACTGTCAGGGTAGGACCTGGTGGCCTCAACCATGGGCCCAATGGCAAGAAAGGACAGATAAACTCAAAAGATTAGTGTGAAGGTCCTTCAAATTAAAGCTGATAAACTAGTCCCCACAGGGGCTGAATCAGGAGACAGATTAAAGCAAATAGTATTTCTATCTTGGGGACAAGGTGAGAAATAGAAATTGCCCACAACTGTCTCTTGCGGAAAATTTCTCCACACTTTTCCTGGCAACGGGCAATTTTTTAAAATTTCTTCTTGTTTATAGGATAAACAAGTAGAAGGATACCTTGTTCTAACATCAGTTTCTTTCTTATTAGGGCTTAACATTTTCAACATTTCTAACATATTAGATCTTTGTGTTTCTCCTTATATGAATGAAATATTTGATTTTTTGCATGTTTTCCCCCATAGTCTTAGTTTTTAAAAATCAGTTTGCATGAGCTCTTCAATAGCAAATATATTTTCACACTTGTGCCATACATATTGTGCATATATATCCTTGTTTAAGGTATGCTTTTCAAATAGCATGCCTTGTGTTACTTTCTAAAGTATAAAAATTTTATTTAAATTGTTGATGCTTCCTATATGATTTCAATCATTTTTAAAAAATTTAGATAGTCCTTGCCCACACAGAGAAAATTTAAATTGTTTTGAATCTTTTAATAGAAAGTGTAATATTTTATCTCTGGAAATAGGGACCCATCAGGTTAAAATACTTATCTTTCCATTTTATTATAATAAAAAGTCGTGTCATGCCTTTACTTATTCTATTAAGTTGCTCTCACTCCTCCTTCCCATGGCAGGCACGACATAAACCAGGGCCTGCGCTAGGGTGAGTGGAGTGAGGTGTCTGGAGCACAAAGTTTAAGGAAGCTTTGCTCTCAGGCAAGCAAGGATGGGAAGATTAAATAGTACTAATTAGCATGTTTAAAGACATCCATGTGGCACTAAAACCTGAAGAATGACAGAAGGGGACTGTTGTTGATAATGAGGAAGGAAGAGAATAAACAAACTTTCAAAAACCGTATCAGAAATAAAATTAATGGGAGGCTGCAAGCTGGTGGGGTTGTGAGGATGGATTGGAAAATGATTACTTCCTTATTGTTTCTGTTGTTTAGTTCAACTCTTTGCAACCCCGTGGACTGTAGCCTGCCAGGCTCCTCTGTCCATGGAATTTTCCAAACAAGAATACCAGAGTGGGTTGCCATTTTCTTCTCCTGGGCATCTTCCTGACCCAGAAATCAAATGTCCATCTCCTCCATCTCCTGCATCTCCTGCATTGGTAGGCGAATTCTTTACCACTGAGCCACCAAAGCCCATTTCCTTGTTGATGAATGCAATAAATAGTGGAAAATCACACTAAGTATCACTTGCTTATCATTTTGTACATATAGAACTAACTTTTTAAGGATGATGCCATAATTCACTTTCTCGGTAAGTGATATCTTTGACTAGAAGAAAGAAAAAGCATTGTGACTCGAATTAACAAAAGTTAAGATTCATAATGGGCCACAGCCCATACTTTGTCCTTTCCTTATTAACTGAAGAATCATGAGGAAGCAACAAGACCTCAGGCCTCCCGTGGATTGCAGTTGCTCTCTGTCCTTCTGCATCTAGTCCCCCAAACGCCAGCGTGGACATGAGAGAGCTGGCTGTGGGTTTCCAGTCACTCTCCCCCTCCGCCTGCGTAAGTCACCTCCTCACTCGGGGAGTTTCTCTGCATGATTTCTGCCTTTAAAGTTAGAGCTTAAGGGCTCCTATTGAGAGGGTAACAGACAGGAAGGCCAGGGGTCTCCAAACGGGGAAATAGGCATCGAGTGTCACATTTTTTCTCTCTCTCAAGCGGCAGGAGGAAACGAACTAGTGTTATATTTTTTTTCCCTTCTCTATACAAATTTAAAAAGAGGTTTCTCTTAAAATTCTGTGTTGCCATAAAGACACCTGGTTCCACCTGAACTTAACTTTTCTGAAACCTTGAGCTAACCACTGCATTTTTCTTACGGAAATGTTTGTCTTAAGCTGTGTGAATGTGCTACGTACCTACCCTAGACTCTGTCTTCAAGTTGGTTCTGCCTAAAGGCTCAGAACTGACTTGACAAACCAGTAAGTTATACATTGTTCTCCTAATCTATGTTAATGAAACTATATATTGGTTTGGAAACCTGCCTTTCTTCAAGACTCATGTCAATCATTTTATGGCCCGGGATGACTCACCTGGTGCCAATGTTATCTCAATGCATGTTATGGGTGAGGTGCCTGGTGCCACTCTCTGAGTTTTGAGACATTTCCTTTCTCTGATTAACAGCCAGCTGGTAGGCATATAACTTACTGCTAAAGTAAGGGGGCACTCTTTCTGCCCCCTTCTGATGTCTATGTCAGAAGCTTTCTCTATCTCTTTTATCCTTTAATAAAACTTTATCACACAAAAGCTCTGAGTGATCAAGCCTCATCTCTCGCCCTGGATTGAATTCCTCTCTTCCGGAGGCCAAGAATCCCGGCATCTTTCAAGGCTCAGCAACAACCTTTCACTATCATCTTCCATATTCAGGAGTCCAGAATTTACCTTTTTAAGGAGAAACGATTGTATAACATTTGAAGATCCCCTGGAGAAGGAAGTGGCAACCCACTCCAGTGTTCTTGCTTAAAAAGCCCCATGGACAGAAAAGCCTGGGGGCTACAGTTCATGGCATCACAAAAGCTCTGGACACAACTTAGCGACTGAGAAACAGCAACAACAAAAATTTGTATTATTATTTATACAATTTATCTGATTATTAGTTAACATGTATAGGGCAGTATTCATAGATTTGATGTATATTAACAATCTGGGATTACAGCTCATATTTTTTTCATTTTTCATTAAATTTCCCTGAAAATAATTCTCACATTTTCTTTTTATGTACCCTCAGCCCCTCAGGCTCTATCAAGAACTAAATAATTCCCATTGATTTTTTTTTCTTTACTATAAGCAGAATTTTACTGTCCTGTAACTTTGTCATATAGGAGAGACCAAATCACTCCCTGCATATTTTTCTAGAACATAACCTTTGCATATATTGAAATCTTCTATCTTTACAGAGTACTCTGGACCATTACTGTACTAGGTACTGGGAATCTGGGCTCACAAGATGGACAGACAGACATGATCTTTACCATCAGAAAGAGTTCCAAGCTAGGAGTTTAGAATGTTTTAGTGAAGACCTTCCTTTCCTGGAGCAGTGCTGCCTACCAGCACTGTGGCACTTCATTTAGAGACAAGAATTTTCCATAGACTCCTAACAAGTTTGGTGTGGTGCAGGCTTATCTCTATTGTTTCCTTGCAGGAAGGAGTGGTGTAAAACAACTCTACAATTGTAAGCAACAATTTCCAAGAAAGATGCAAGTCACTGCTGATATTGTCAACACCTTGTTGATTAACTTTCTTTGGAAGAGCATCTATAGCAACTAATCAATAACAGGGCCAAACTTCACTTCTACTACTGACTCTTTGGTTGATTGAAGTTAAAAAAAAAAAACTTATGTTTATGTAATTTTTAACAACTACCAGAGCAAATCCTGAGTTAGTGTTTGACAATTCAAATCCCTTTAAAGGCCCCTAGGGACTGCAAGTTGTTTATTGATCCAATCCTTGTGTTTGGCAAATGATTTTCTCTACAAAATTGGGGGAAGAAAGTCCAACAGTTTGAAAGAGTTAGTCCTTTATTTCAAGGCCAATAAAAAATAATTTATACAGAAGAATTATATGTGAATCAGCAAGTAAGACAGTGAGACATCATCATAGGAGAAAATCTAAATACGTGTCCAACTGAAAATGGTTACACTTGCCTCCTGTCTGTTAAAGAAAAAAGTAAACAAGAGACATAGTACATTAACCCTAAAAAGAATGGCTTGAAAATAAAGATTTAAAATTCTTCCTAAGAATAAGAGTAAAGTATGAAGATTTTCATCTATTTTTTTTCTTAAAGTGATAACATACTTTAAATTGCACACTTATGGCTTGGAGAATTTTGAGCATTACTTTACTTGCATGTGAGATGAGTGCAATAGTGCGGTAGTTTGAGCATTCTTTGGCATTGCCTTTCTTTGGGATTGGAACAAAGATTGACCTCTTCCAGTCCTGTGGCCACTGCTGAGTTTTCCAAATTTGCTGGCATATCGAGTGCAGCACTTTCACAGCATCATCTTTCAGGATTTGAAATAGCTCAACTGGAATTCCATCACCTCCACTAGCTTTGTTCGTAGTGATGCTTTCTAAGGCCCACTTGACTTCTCATTCCAGGATGTCTGGCTCTAGGTGAGTGATCACACCATCGTGATTATCTGGGTCATGAAGATCTTTTTTGTACAGTTCTTCTGTGTATTCTTGCCACCTCTTCTTAATGTCTTCTGCTTCTGTTAGGTCCATAACATTTCTGTCCTTTATCGAGCCTATCTTTGCATGAAATATTCCTTTGGTATCTCTAATTTTCTTGAAGAGATCTCTAGTCTTTCCCAATCTGTTGTTTTCCTCTATTTCTTTGCACTGATCCCTGAGGAAGGCTTTCTTATCTCTCCTTGCTATTCTTTGGAACTCTGCATTCAGATGGGAATATCTTTCCTTTTCTCCTTTGCTTTTCGCTTCTCTTCTCTTCCCAGCTATCTGTAAGGCCTCCTCAGACAGCCATTTTGCTTTTTTGCATTTCTTTTCCATGGGGATTTTCTTGATCCCTGTCTCCTGTACAGTGTCACGAACCTCTGTCCATAGTTCATCAGGCACTCTGTCTATCAGGTCTAGTCCCTTAAATCTATTTGTCACTTCCACTGTATACTCATAAGGGATTTGATCTAGGTCATACCTGAATGGTCTAGTGGTTTTCCCTACTTTCTTCAATTTAAGTCTGAATTTGGCAATAAGCAGTTCATGATCCGAGCCACAGTCTGCTCCCGGTCTTGTTTTTGCTGACTGTATAGAGCTTCTCCATCTTTGGCTGCAAAGAATATAATCAATCTGATTTTGGTGTTGACCATCTGGTGATGTCCATGTGTAGAGTCTTCTCTTGTGTTGTTGGAATAGGGTGTTTGCTATGACCAGTGCGTTCTCTTGGCAAAACTCTGTTAGACTTTGTCCTGCTCCATTCTGTACTCCAAGGCCAAACTTGCCTGTTACGCCAGGTGTTTCTTGACTTCCTACTTTTGCATTCCAGTCCCCTATAATGAAAAGGACATCTTTTTTGGGTGTTAGTTCTAGAAGGTCTTGTAGGTCTTCATAGAACCGTTCAACTTCAGCTTCTTCGGCATTACTGGTCGGGGCATAGACTTGGATTACCGTGATATTGAATGGTTGCCTTGGAAACGAACAGAGATCATTCTATCGTTTTTGAGATTGCATCCAAGTACTGCATTTTGGACTCTTTTGTTGACCGTGATGGCTACTCCATTTCTTCTAAGGGATTCTTGCCCACAGTAGTAGATATAATGGTCATCTGAGTTAAATTCACCCATTCCAGTCCATCTTAGTTCGCTGATTCCTAGAATGTCGACATTCACTCTTGCCATCTCCTCTTTGACCACTTTCAATTTGCCTTGATTCATGGACCTAACATTCCAGGTTCCTATGCAATATTGCTCTTTACAGCATGGGACTTTGCGTCTATCACCAGCCACATCCACAGTTGGGTATTGTTTTTGCTTTGGCTCCATCCCATCATTCTTTCTGGAGTTATTTCTCCACTGATCTCCATTAGTATATTGGGCACCTACTGACCTGGGGAGTTCATCTTTCAGCGTCCTATCTTTTTGCCTTTTCATACTGTTCATGGGGTTCTCAAGGCAAGAATACTGAATTGGTTTGCCATGCCCTTCTCCAGTGGACCACATTCTGTCAGACCTCTCCACCATGACCCATCCGTCTTGGGTGGCCCCACATGGCATGGATTAGCTTCATTGAGATAGACAAAGCTGTGGTCCGTGTGATCAGATTAGCTAGTTTTCTGTAATTCTAGTTTCAATGTGTCTGCCCTCTGATGCCCTCTTGCAACACTTACCGTCTTACTTGGGTTTCTCTTACCTTGGGCCTTGGGTAATTTCTCTCGCAGCAGCCCCGGCCCCCAGCCCCCGGCCCGGCCCAGCCCCTCTCTGCCGCCGCCCCTGGCCCCTGGCCCGGCCTAGCTCCTCTCGGCCACGCTTCTGCGCCGAGCCGTCACAGCTGCCTCGCGCCCCCAGCCCCCGGCCTGGCCTAGCCCCTGTCGGCCGCCGCCCCGGCCCCCGGCCCCCGGCCCGGCCTAGCCCCTCTCGGCCGCCGCCCCCGGCCCCCGGCTCCGCCTAGCCCCTCTCGGTCGCCGCCCCTGGCCCCCGGCCCGGCCTAGCTCCTCTCGGCCACGCTTCTGCGCCGAGCCGTCGCGGCCGCCTCGCTTCAGCGCCGAGCCAGGCTTCAGCAATACGTGAACCGTGAACTTCCAGATGCTCAAGCTGGTTTTAGAAAGGCAGAGGAACCAGAGATCAAATTGCCAATATCCGCTGGATCATCGAAAAAGCAAGAGAGTTCCAGAAAAACATCTATTTCTGCTTTATTGACTATGCCAAAGCCTTTGACTGTGTGGATCACAATAAACTGTGGAAAATTCTGAAAGAGATGGGAATACCAGACCATCTGACCTGTCTCTTGAGAAACCTGTATGCAGGTCAAGAAGCAACAGTTAGAACTGGACATGGAACAACAGACTGGTTCCAAATAGGAAAAGGAGTACGTCAAGGCTGTATATTGTCACCCTGCTTATTTAACTTATATGCAGAGTACATCGTGAGAAACGCTGGGCTGGAAGAAACACAAGCTGGAATCAAGATTGCCAGGAGAAATATCAATAACCTCAGATATGCAGATGACACCACCCTTATGGCAGAAAGTGAAGAAGAACTAAAGAGCCTCTTGATGAAGGTAAAGGAGGAGAATGAAAAAGTTGGCTTAAAGCTCAACGTTCAGAAAACTAAGATCATGGCATCTGGTCCCATCACTTCATGGGAAATAGATGGGGAAACAGTGGAAACAGTGTCAGACTTTATTTTTTTGGACTCCAGAATCACTGCTGATGGTGACTGCAGCCATGAAATTAAAAGACGCTTACTACTTGGAAGGAAGGTTATGGCCAACCTAGATAGCATGTTTAAAAGCAGAGACATTACTTTGCCAACAAAAGTACGTCTAGTCAAGGCTATGGTTTTTCCAGTGGTCATGTATGGATGTGAGAGTTGGACGGTGAAGAAAGCTGAGAGCCAAAGAATTGATGCTTTTGAACTGTGGTGTTGGAGAAGACTCTTGCGAGTCCCTTGGACTGCAAGGAGATCCAATCAATCCATCCTAAAAGAGATCAATCCTGGGTGTTCATTGGAAGGTCTGATGTTGAAGCTGAGACTCCAATACTTTGGCCACCTCATGCGAAGGGCTGACTCATTGGAAAAGACCCTGATGCTGGGTAGGATCGGGGGCGGAAGGAGAAGGGAACGACAGAGGATGAGATGGTTGGATGGCATAACCGACTCGATGGACATGGGTTTGGGTGGACTCCGGGAGTTGGTGATGGACAGAGGCCTGGCATGCTGCAATTCATGGAGTCGCAAAGAGTTGGACACGACTGAGCGACTGAACTGAACTGAACTGAGACATTTACAACTTGAACAATTGGACAATTCTTCATTGAATTTTGTTCATTAACTATTACTTTTAGGCAGAAGCAACACCAAAATAATCAATAACCTATACGGTACCAGAACCAATCAATGGGAACAGTCACTCCTCATGCAGGCAATAACCCTTTAGCTGCTTGACTACCAGAAAGTCTTAGGGTAGGGGCTTAGGTGGTGAGGATGAGGTAGGGACATTCAGAAGGGCTAAGGAAAGAACCTATACACAAACTCACGTGGCAATGGCAATCATCCTGTTGAAGACCAACTCTACTTTAAGTTCAAGTTCACACCTCATTACAAAGGATGTCAGAAAACCATCCCAATTCTTTTACTGTGATATTCTGTCCTAAGTGATTCTATATCACCGTAACCCTAATTACACACTCTTGGTTTAAAGGTGAAGGAAAGGAAACAAGCAAGGTGCAGTCCCTTTAAATGTCAGTGAGAAAATGCAAAGTTCTTAGCAACTCAGAGACCAAGTTTAGCATCATGCACTCGTCGGTACTACTATTTCATGTTTCAAACTTACATCTTTCGATGGGCTGCACTTGGTTTGGATGGTATATTCGTCACGGTTCTTCAGAGAAACAGAACCAATGGGATATAAAGAATGACAAACAACAAGATTTATTTTAAGAAGTTTGCTCACAAGATTGTCAGGGGTGGGAAGTCCAAAAAAACAAAAGGAAAATGTGTAGCGCAGAGTGGCAAGAAAATCAGAGAGGGGCTGGCGTGCCACCTGCAGTCTGAATCTGCAGGGCCTGCCGGCAGGCGGGGACTCGGGCAGGGTTTTGGTGTTTCAGTCTGAGCCACAACAGCTTCTTCCCCTGGAAACCTCAGACTTTGCCCTTAAGGACTCTGACTGATGGGATGAGGACCACTCACACTATGGAGAGTAATCTGCTTTATTTAAAGTCATCTGATTATAAATTATAATCACATCCACAAATATGGATGCTAGGAATTCACAGCAATGTCTAGACTAGTATTTGACCAAAAACTGGGCACCATAGCCCAGCCAAGCTGACACATAAAATTCATATACAGTTGAGTATACTGGAAGTTTAACAACAGACAGCATGCTGGGGATGTTACTACATAGCAAAACCAAAAGCCCACGACTAATCCTGTATCTTTAAGCATGAAAGGTACTTCAGGCTCAGTGGAAGCATGGCTTTCATGTATACCTCACAACAGCCCAACGGGATAGTTATTATTCAACTTTGTACATGACCAAACAATGGTTTAGGGAGATTATGCTACCTGCTATGCGTGCATGCTAAGTCATTTCAGTCGTGTCCAGCTCTTCACTACCCCAAGGACTGTAACCCACCAGGCTCCTCCAGGCAAGAATACTGGAATGGGTGGCCATTTCCTCCTCCAGGGGATCTTCCCGACCCAGGGATCGAACTCTTAAGTCTCCTGTATTGTCAGGCAGATTCTTTACCACTAGCCCCACCTGGGAAGCCCCTACTTGCTGTACTAGCTTCCTATTATTCCTGTAACAACAACAAAAAAAAACCTAGCAGCTTAAAACAACACAAATACATTATCTTATAGTTCTGGAAGTCAGAAGTCCAAACTGGGTCCTACTGGTCTAGAATCAAGGTGTTAGCCAAGTTGCATCCCTTTGGGAGGCTCTGAGGAAGAACAGCTTTTTTACCTTTCCCAACTTCTAAAGTCAGCTTGTATTCCTTGGCTTGTGGCCTCTTTCTACACCTTCAAAGTCAGTGGTATAGCATCTTCCAATCTCTCCCTCTGACTCTGATCCCCTTCTTGGGATGACACTGGGCCTGCCCAGATAATCCAGGATATTCTACCGCAAGAATCTGAACTTAATCATATCTACAAAGACCCCTTTGCCAGATAACATTAACACATCCACTGCTTTCAGGCATCAGGACACGAGAATCTCTGAGGGATCCGTTATCCTGCCTGTGAGGCGCAAAGCTACTAGTGAGGTAGCCTGGATTCAAATCAAGTTCTATCTCACAGAGCCTACAGTCTGAACCGTGGTGGCATTTCACCTCTCACAAACAGTTTACAAACTGAATTAAGTCATCAAGGTGGTTATATCATGCTTTTATTTCATTAGAGGCATCAGTCATACAGAGCTGCAGCAGATTAAAAAAGTACTATGCAGTAAGTTATCCAGAGGCGCAAGGAAATGCTTTGAAAAGGCACAAGGAAATGCTTTGTTATAAGGAATGCTTCAAATCATGGGATTATACTTTTACAACCAGTTGAAAAAGTGAGTTCTTCCGGCTTCCAACAGTAAAATGAAGCTTCTCTGATCACATAGATTTAGCTATAAAGCCAAATTTGGACGAGACTGAATTAAAGAGCATTGGTTTTGTTTTGTTTTGCCAGAGGAAAGAAGGGAGACGAATAAGGACATGTCAATGCCAAAGTTACAACTATTGTCCTCGCACAAAACGCTCCAAAATCTCAAGGATCAGTTTTCAAACTTGACCGGCTCTGAGAAGTCACATGGATAAAATTCAGTTTGAAGGACTTGAAAAATAAAGCTTGGAATCTCCTGGCTTGTGGACAGAAAGAAGAGGGATTTATTTACTTGAATGAGGAAGGTTCAAAGCAGAACTCTTAAAAAGGCATGAGTAAATAGCGCGAGGAGAAAAATGGAAAATAATAAAACAAACAGCTCCATAGGAACTCACTGTCCATTCTCATCTAATGGTCTTTTCACTAATTTCTGAGTTAATCAAGTTCCAAGACATCATTTAAACTAAATGACCATGGAAACAACCTGTTCAAAGGGCATGGAACAGAGTGCCATGAGCAAGAATGTCTAATGTACAACTCAGATGCACAGAAACCTCACTGTTGAATAACTTGATTCCTACTTCCATTTTCTGTGCACTGAAATATATTTTGCTATTGATTTACAGATGCGAGGAGCTTCAAAATCCTACTTGTTATTTTGTAAGGAAGATTAAACAATAGAGAAGAGAGAATTTTCATCTGCCTTCTGGGAAGACTTCCTAAGAAATACTAATTGCTGAATGGCAGACAGCAGTACTCTCACCTGGGGCCATTTGCATCTCAGTGGACACCTGACAATGTCTGGAGACTCGGTTGTCATCACTCAGAAGGTGGGGAAGGGAATGGAGGGAGATGCTGGCTTCTAGCAGGTGGAGGCCAGGGATCTTGCTAAATATCCTACAATGCACAGGACAACTCCACGTTGCAGAATTATCCAGCTCAGATGGTCAACCTTGACGAAGTTGAGAAGCCCTGATATATATAGTGTAGCAGATAAGAATGAGGTTCTAGAACCAGACAGTCTGTGTTCAAATTTTGGATTTTCCCTAGTCTGAATGAAAACCTTGAAATTTGTTCCCTCATCCCTAAAACATATAAAAAAGCACTCACCTGTAGGAGTCCTGCGGGGATCAAATAAATTAATCTAAATAAGTGCTTAGTGTACAGTGTGGTACAAATGACACACGTATTGTTAAGTGTATCACTACTTAAGTGTAACAATACATGTATTGTTAAGAAGCATCACTGTTAACAAAGTTAGTGGAGGTGATGGAATTCCAGTTGAGCTACTTCAAATCCTAAAAGATGATGCTATGAAAGTGCTGCACTCAATATGCCAGCAAATTTGGAAAACTCAGCAGTGGCCACGGGACTGGAAAAGGTCAGTTTTCATTCCAATTCCAAAGAAAGCCAATGACAAAGAATGCACAACTGCACTCATCTCACACACTATCAAAGTAATGCTCAAAATTCTCCAAGCCAGGCTTCAACAGTACATGAACCATGAACTTCCAGATGTTCAAGTTGGATTTAGAAAAGGAAGAGGAACCAGAGATCAAATTGCCAACATCCAGTGGATCATCGAAAAAGCAAGAGAGTTCCAGAAAAACATCTACTTCTGCTTTATTGACTATGCCAAAGCCTTTGACTGTGTGGATCAAAACAAACTGTGGAAAATTCTTCAACAGATGGGAATACCAGACCACCTGCTCTGCCTCCTGAGAAATCTGTATGCAGGTCAGGAAACAACAGTTAAAACTGGACATGGAACAACAGACTGATTCCAAATTGGGAAAGGAGTACATCAAGGCTGTATGTTGTCACCCTGATTATTTAACTTCTATGCAGAATACATCATGAGAAATGCTAGGCTGGATGAAGCACAAGCTGGAATCAAGATTGCCAGGAGAAATATCAATAACCTCAGATATGCAGATGATACCACCCTTAAGGCAGAAAGCGAAGAAGAACTAAAGAGCCTCTTGATCAAAGTGAAAGAGGAGAGTGAAGAAGCTGGCTAAGATCATGGCATCTGGTCCCATCACTTCATGGCAAATAGATGGGGAAACAATGGAAACAGTGAGAGACTTTATTTTCTTGAGCTCCAAAATCACTGCAGATGGTAACTGCAGCCATGAAATTAAAAGACACTTGCTCCTTGGAAGAAAAGCTATGACCAACCTAGACAACATATTAAAAAGCAGAGACATTACTTTGCCAACAAAGATCTGTCTGGTCAGTTCAGTTCAGTTCAATTGCTCAGTTGTGTCTGAATCTTTGCGACCCCATGAACCGCAGCACGCCAGGCCTCCCTGTCCATCACCAACTGCCGGAGTCTACCCAAACCCATGTCCATTGAGTTAGTGATGTCATACAGCCATCTCATCCTCTGTTTTCCCCTTCTCCTCCTGCCATCAATGTTTCCCAGCATCAGGGTCTTTTCAAATGAGTCAGCTCTTCTCATCAGGTGGCCAAAGTCTAGTCAAGGCTATGGTTTTTCCAGTGGTCATGTATGGATGTGAGAGTTGGACTATAAAGAAAGCTGAGCGCCGAAGCATTGATGCTTTTGAACTGTGATGTTGGAAAAGACTCTTGAAAGTCCCTTGGACTGCAAGGAGATCCAATCAGTACATCCTAAAGGGAATCAGTCCTGGATATTCATTGGAAGGACTGATGCTGAAGCTGAAACTCCAATACTTCGGCCACCAGATGTGAAGAACTGACTCATTGAAAAAGACCCTGATGCTGGAAAAGATTGAAGGCGGGAGGAGAAGGGGACGCCAGAGGATCAGATGGTTGGATGACATCACCGACATGATGGACATGAGTTTGAGTAAACTCAAGGAGTTGGTGACAGACAGGGAAACCTGCTGTGCTGCAGTCCTTGGGGTCGCAAAGAGCTGGACACAACTGAGCAACTGAACTGAACTGAATTGTTAAGTGTTGCTGCTGTTTAGTCACTATGTCATGTCTGACTCCTTTGTGACCCCATGGACTGTCGTCTTCTGGGCTCCTCTGTCCATGGGATTTTCCAGGCAAGAATATTGGGAGTGGATTGCCATTCCCTTATCCAGGGGATCTTCCTGAGCCAGGTATTGAATCTGTGTTTCCTGCACTGACAGGCAGATTCTTAACCACTGAGTCACCAGGAAAGCCCCATATTATTAAGTACCATATATCATAATACTTATCTCACTGGCTCAAAATTACTCGTTACTTGCCTGTCTCCCTCAATTCCCTCAGTAAACTGTGAGCATCCTAAGAACAAGACTTGATCTTAATCATCTCTGTCACCTCAGCAGCAAGCACAGTGCTGAAACAGACTTAACACACATTGGAGGGCAAGGACTCAACCCACTGACAGCACTCACAGCCACCATCATGGGTGCCAACCCCAAATGCTCAGCCACTGCCACTTCAGGACACACCAGACTGATGTCTTCTATAACTGAGGACTTTCTCTGACCTCCAAGTTGACCCTGTATGCAGCATGGCAGACCAGAGATGCCAGAGAATTAGTACCCCCTGAGGCAGCCTTCAAACAATGAGTGATAGAAACTGGTATACAAACACCCCAGCTCCCTCACTCCTGGTGTGGATAACTCAGAAGTGTGTGTTCTCCTGTCTCTGATGCATCCCCAGCAGGAGTTAAGTTCCAGTTGTCCAGAGTGATAACTCCCTTGATAACACCTTCCCATCCTTGTCTCACCTTTTCACTCTCCCTATCAATGTTTCTTGGCTTCACTGCTGCATAAACTACTAAACTCCAATCCTCATCCCAGACTTGGCTCTTGGGGGAACTACAACGAATCCTTGTTGGTTTTCAGTCACTCAGTCACGTCTGACTCTTTGCGACCTCATGGACTACAGCACGCCAGGCTTCCCTGTCCACCATCTCCTGGAGTTTACTCAAACTCATGTCCATTGAGGTGGTGACGCCACCCAACCATCTCATCCTGTCATCCCCTTCTCCTCCCGCCTTCAATCTTTCCCAGCATCAGGGTCTTTTCCACTGGGTCAGCTCTTCACATCAGGTGGCCAAAGTATTGGAGCTTCAGCTTCAGCGTCAGTCCTTCCAATAAATAAAGTAGGGTGGACCACGTTGCCAAGGGAAGGTGATGTCCTGCCTTAAATATTTTTACATATCAAAGGGCTCTGGCTTTACTCCTGCTTACTTTTGTCTTTGGGGGCATGTGTCCCCATCCGCAAGACAGCAGGGACTGATGGGAAACGTGAAGAAAGGATAATCCCTTCTCCAAGTGATGAAATAAATAGTTGGCCTCCAGGTCTGAGACTGGTATTAAGCGAAACTTCAGGTAATCTTCTGAGCAGAGCTTGGGAGCACCCAAGACTTCTAAATGGAGCTGCTCCGTTTCTAGGGAAATACTGAATACATACTTTTAGAATTAAGCTTGAGGCTAAAACCTTCGAACAATAAATCTCCCCGGGGCACACTCCTCTAGGGACAAATATAAGGGGAAATTTTCAAAGAGAGTACTTAGTTTATCACTTGGTGTCTCTTTTCCACTAAGGAAGGAAGTCCCTTTATTTCTCCTAAGAAATCGAGTCCACCTGGACCATTTTAAAGGTTCAAGAGCCCTTCAGCCACCTCTACCCCCATCTTAAAAACCTCAGATCATTCCCTTCTGAAAATAACACTATTTCAACTCCTAAAAGCTATTAGTAAACACTGTTGTTCCTTATACACTTTTCCTCATGACCTGAAGAATAAAAGGGTCAAATAAAGAACACAAAACCCATCTTAATTAAAATACAACCTCAAATCTGTTCTCTCATCCTTCATAGAAAACTGTGTAATAATGCTAATAAGAAGCTGAACTAGACATTTAAGTCTGTTACCGCACTGAGCAACTCCATAAGTAACATTTTGCCCATTTTACAGATGAGAAGTTTGAGAAGTGAAACTGAAAAAATTGGGTCAGGTCACATAGACAGTAGAGCTAGGATTTTTAACCTAGGAGAATCTCACTATAGAATTCTACATTCAGTGATTATCTTATAAGAAGTTTAGGTACAATTTAACTGATATACATCATAGAAGTAACACTGATAATAATTCCACATGATATCAGGCATGCAGACAGAGAACATTTAAAAACTGACAGTTATCAGAGGAACAGTCCAACGAATAGGGAAGACTTGTTACAGATTGCCAGTGAAACTCTCCATCTAAGATCCTGCGTGTTACTTCATATACATCAAACATGCAAGCACCTACAACAGAATCTTGGAAGAATCTAATCCATAGGGAGATAAAATTCAAGCCAGGACAGACTGAATGAATAGGAAAATGAAACCCTCACTACAGAAAAGGACCTGCAGCCCACTGCAGCGAGACCAGCATAGGGCTGCCAGGGCTCAGAGCCGCCACTGTGGGGGTGGGCCACGCTCCCTCCCCTTCCCGTTCTCCTCTCAGTGTGAGCCTGGTGTCAGACGGGCCTGGTTCAACTCTGAGCGCCAGTGTTCGCTAGCTATAGGGACTAAAGACATTTCCTCATCTTCTGCAGCCCTCTTCAGTTTACTCATTAAAATACGGCCAGAGATAATTCCTTTTTAAAATTGCTGCTGTGAAGATTGAATAAGAAATTCACATAAAAGGCATGACTCAGTGGCCAGCATATAATAACCACTCAAAAACCATTCAGGAGTCTCCTTCTGCCCTCATCTGAATCCCGAGCTTGCCGAGAAGTGCATAGTCACCTCTGGCCTCGAGCTCTACCCAGCTCTCCTGGTGTTTGGCCTCCCCTGAAGCCCAGAGCAAAGGAGAGAAACTCTTGTTCTGGGGTCTGGTGGCTGCACTGAGTTCCAAGGAAGGACTAGCACGTTAATGATACGACCATTTATAGGACTCCAAAGTCTGGGGGTCACCTCTTTCATTCCCAGCCTCCCTGGGATGGGGTTTCACACTGAAGGACCTAGAGGATAATCCAGCAATGGGGCAAAGTGTTCTCATGGTGCTTTGGGAGAACCCTGAGCAGAAAGACAATGCTAACAACCAGGAGGCAGGGTGATCAGATCTGCATTTGGGATCCTGATGGGTGGCCCAGAATCTGGGCCTTTTCTCCAGAGGTGCATAACAATATTCTCCACTGATCCCTTTATAGAAATTACTCTTAGTCCTCATCATAACTCAATAAAATGCTGCCAGTATGCCTATGGTATAATTTCAATTGATCTCAAGTTTCAAATAGCCTACCAACGTGCCCTAGCCAGGAAGAGGTGGATTTGAGGATACGAATCAAGACAACCTGACCCAGAACCCTGCAGGTTTTCTGCTTCCTCCTCTGTGTCTCTCTTGGGTGGTTAGGGTTTCTGTGGATACACCTGAAAACTGTGCAGATACAGAGATGCGCCACTCAGATCTTCCTTCAGGGAAACCCTGGCTGCCCAGCTGTCCCTCCATGAATTCAGGAGCTGCTACAACTGTGAATGCCAACTGCCAGGAGCTCACACCCTCTGAGCAGCTGGTGGAGCAATGGAGTGAGCTGGGGGCACGAAGGTCTGACCACGTCTGCCCAACAAGGACACTATGATATAAACGTCAGCCCCAGAGCTCGCCCTACCAGGCCTGACTTCAGTTCAACCTCTGCCTCTGCCCAGTGGTGCTTTTTCCCCTTCTTTCTGTAGGCATTGATCCCAGTAAACATCTTGAACCTCCAATTCTGTTTTAGGATCTGCTTCCAAAGAGCTCAACTTACATGGCAAAGTAAGGCCTTTTAAGCTACGGAAAGGTGCTCAAGTATTGGGGGAAAAAATGGGGTTTTCAAGTCAAAAGATATCAGTGGGACGCCTAGCTCATCCACTTTCTGTATCAGGCAAGCCAAGAAGCCTCACTGAGCTTATGTGAAAATAAAAACTAATATTACTTCACAGCCTCAATCAAGAGAATGTGAATAAAAACCACAGCACATCTCATTATGGTCATCTCTGTTACCCTCACTCCATGATGGATGAGGGGAAAAAGTTATTTTGTGGCATGGAAAAATGTTCCCCTCTTCCCCACTGACTCAACTGGCCTCTCTCTAAGAAGAGCAAATGTCACTGTTTCCCCAAATTCTCCAAAACTGGCATCCCCAGCCCAGGCAGGAAAGTAAGGAACATTGTTATTCTTGTAGAGCAGAGCTGTAGCATATAATTAAATCATTAGGAAGCAAATTAACTCCTCTAGCAATCCTCTTCAAAGTATGTGTGGGCAAACCCATTAGCATCGTGCCAGTAAATCCTGAACTGTCTTTGCAGACAGACTGGGGAGCTTCCAGGGTGGAGCGGGGTGTGCCCTTCACAGGTGGGTTGACCTCCTATGGAGATATGTGGGAGGGCAGGGTGGGGAGCGGATGGGATGTGACTGGCATGCTGGGACTTTTTCATAAAGACTCTGAAAGTACAGCTGCCAACCTTCCCCTTTAGAAAGACAATACATCTATTCTTTTCCCAGGAAAACCATTCAAGAGCTTTTGGTTTCCCTTTCAGTCTATCTTCAGCATCTCTCCTGAACTCTGCTGAATTCACTTGGTTTGGATTTTTTGTTGTTTTATTGTTGTTGTATTTTGTTGTATTATTGTTGCTTTATTTGGATTTTTTTTTAAGAGGAAGTAACTGGGAGCCTGACTCTATAAGAAGAAAAGGTGTCTTCCAATAGTATCCTTTGCAGCTCTTTATTCAGCAGGGATTTCAGAATAATGAATATGAAGTTGGCTTCAATTCTGTAACCAAATACGTATTTACGATATTGACTCAAATTCAAGCTGGCCAATCGTGTTGGCTGTCTCTGGCCTTCAATCCATCTAGGCATGAGCGTTTCAGTCAATACGTTGATCATTTACATGATGACCCTGCTTAAACCATTTAATAAAATGTAAACAACATGAAAGTGTATTGGAAGTCAACATAACTCATTATTGCTGCTTATACACTCATCAAAACCCTGAGGGGGGGTGCCTGACCCGATCGGAGGTTTCCTCCAGAGTCATACAATAATTTTAGCTGTGAAAGGAAATTTTATGGCATGTAAGATTAGCCCACACTCATGCAAGGTCAAAAATAATAGAATCAATAGGCAAACTCAATACTGTTAACATTTTGAGAAAATTACTCCCAGAAAACAATGTCAACAACAGATTGAAATGAGTCTCCAAAGTCGTGTCATTGATTTCCTTTCACATTGGTGGCAACCTAACTCTTTCTTTTATGCAATATGGAATTTTTTTAGTCCTTTTTTTTCAGCTCTGCTTTAAACATGGAATATTTCTGCTGCATCTTTTTTCTGACTGATGTCAAACATTATATGTGTCAGAAAACTTTATGTGGTTGTTCATATCAAAGAGAACAGAATACGGAGACTTATTCCATCATGCAAAGCCTTTATTCGTTCTTCTGGGCTCAAGTGATAAATTCAGGAGTTATTTTAATTACAGCAACACATCCAAGTGCAAATGTAAACAGTGCCATTAATAAATTACCAACTTAATGAAAACCTTACATGAAAATACAGGCCTTGGAAATGGTTTTACATTAGATATATTGTATGCACTGTCATCCTCCTCGATATTGGTAACGAAGATTATGGTTTGACAGATGTTCTTCAGTGTTGATCAAAAGATAAGTAAGAAGCCAAACGTCAGCAGTGGAATAGTACCCGGGACTTTTCTGCTCCAATCTTTTCATTTTAGTCAATGGCTCCATCTACTCCTCCACCAGAGTGACTCATTCAAGCTGAAACCTTGGGAATTATTATTAATTTCCCACTTTTCCTCTTTCCCCACAGCCAATCCATCAGCCATTCTGGGGAGTTTACCTCCAAATTATATCTTGAATCCACCCACTTCACTCCATGTCTTATTAATCATTGTAACAGCCTCTTTCCTATTCTCTGAGCTTCCACTTCTACCCAATAGGCCATAATGATCGCTTTAAGATACAAACTTTTCTAAAACTGTTTTTCCTTTATTTCTAGTTGGAGGATAATCGCTTTACAGTACTGCGCTGGTTCCTGCCGTACCCCAGCGTGGATCGGCCACTGGCATACATGTGTCCCCTCCCTCTTGAACCCACCTCCCCCCCACCCCACCCCTCTCGGTTGTCACAGAGCCCCGGGTTTGAGCTCCCTGCGTCATACGGCAAATCTCCACTGTTTATCTACTTTACCAAGGGTAATGCATATGTTTCAATGTTATTCTTTCAGTTTGTCTCTGCCTCTCTTTCCTCCACTGTGTCCACAAGTCTGTTCTCTGGGTCCATCAGTACCATCTTTCCAGATTCCATATATATGCATGAACTGCACTGAGCGCATCTTTAAAATTCTTCAAGTGCCCATCATACTTCATATAAAATCCAGCCCTCCTTACTGTGGTCCACCAGGCCCTCCATGGTCTGGACCCTGCTACCTCTCCCTCCTTACCCTCAGTCTCTCCACCACTAACGTTTCTTCTTTTTAATACATACTTGGTTATTTTGGGGTGCATCGGGTCTTAGTTGCGGCACACAGGATCCTGACCGCAGCGTTCAGGGGCTTTCACTGTGGCATGTGGGCCCCAGAGTGATGGCTCTGTGGTCTGCGGCGCACAGGCTTTCCAGCGGAGGTGCTCAGGCTCAGCAGTCCTGACACACAGGCTTCGCTGCCCTATGGCATGTGGGATCTTAGTTTCCTAACCAAGAATGGAATCCCTGTACCCTGCACCGGGAGGCGGATTCTCACCCACTGAACCACCAGAGAAGTCCTTCCACCACTAATTTTCTAAGCTCCAGCCTCACTGCCTCCTTTTGTGACTGCAACTATTTTTTTTTGCTGTTGTTTGGTCACTAAGTCATGTCTGGCTTTTTGTGACTCCATGGACAGTAGCCCACCAGGCTCCCCTGTCCATGGAATTTCCCAGGCAAGAATACTGGAGTGGGTTGCCATTTCCTCCTCCAGGGGCTCTCAACCATATCAAGCTTAATAACATTTCAAGGCCTCTGCCTGGGCTATTTCTTCTTCCTAGCACAATCTTCTCCCAACTGTTCCATCACTGGTTTCTTCTCTTTATCCAAGTCTCAGTTCTAGAAGACATCTCTCTGAGCATATTATTAAAGGATGCTTTCCACCTCACCCTCATACCTCCTAATTACTTTCATAGCCTTCATTGTTTCTACAAAGAAGTTGACATTTGTAACTATGACTCTGGTGAGTTAAAAATGGGGGAAGGGGAATCAGAGTATATAAACCATTTTTGCTATCATATCTTTTTGTTCTCAAATGTCGTTACTACTGATAGCATTTATCAATTGAAGGCATCACTACTTTTTATTAAATTATTTTTTAGGGTATTTTCCAAACTTCCAGAGTTTCTCTTCAGTCTCGGTTCTTGCCCCCTTCCCCAGATACTCTGGGTACCGTGGAAAGACTCATAGTTCTGGGGAGGTATGTCTGGCCCACAGTCTCCCCTTCACACAGGTTCCTTCTGTTCATGGTCTTTGGGTATCTTCCTCCATCCTTATTGCAATGACTGTCATGATCAGTGGCATTCTGGGCTGATATCTACCAAGATGGAATTGAACCCACCTACGTTTTTGGCTCTGTGTTGGCACTTGGTATTAATGATGATGGATCTCACCATTACCTTTCAGCATGGTGTGAAGTCCCAGTCATCTAGACTTTCATTCCCTGAAACCAGTCTTCTTCCAGGCAAATGGAACATACAACATTTCCACATGCTCCTTGGTATGGGGACTGATTGCTTCCTTATTGTGCTTGGGGAAGGCAAGCCTGTGAGGTTGCCCAGGCTGGGCAACCTCATGCCCAATATAGAACTTTCCTGGAGGGCTGACATTCTCCCAAAACTTCAAACTCAAGAATTGTGTTCTAGACCCAAAGTCCTAGGTGACCTCAAACCTAGAGCTAGGATTCTCCTAGACTTCCTGCTGTCCTCTATCCTGGCCACACTTCTGGGCTCCTCTCTGTTTTATGAGGGCTTTTCCAGTCTTGTGAGATCAGAAATTTCTCTGAACTCATAACCTCACCTTTCCCACTCTAAGTTTTATTTTGTGATTTGCCCGCAAGCCTTGGTTCCTGAGGTGTAAAAGCGCAGATTGGGAAATAGCCAGAATAACAGTGCTTTCCTGTAAAAGCCTGGCTTTTAAGACTAAGTTCTTACTAAATATCTATTTTGAAATTCAAAGCTAAGCATTGTAATTAAGATAATTATTCAATAAGTGTTGCTTGAAGATTTTGAGGTTTTTTTTTTCATTTTGAAGCCATCTCAAAAGTGCAGTAAAGTTACAAGTATGGAAAACAGAACCATTTTTCCATGAACTTGACCTGAGGCCCCAAACACTTTAGTGTCTGTTTTCTACAAACATAAAATTCTCTTACTTTACCACAATCGACCATCAAAATCTGGAAACCAGCATTATACATCCTACCAGCTAACCTTCAGAAATATCCCACTCATATTTCTCCAAGTGTCCTAAGAATGGCTTTTGTAGTTAAAAGACCAAGTTCAGAATTACCCATTGCACTTAATTCTCAAGTCTCTATCCTCTTAGTTCTGGAAAACTGTAAGGCAGTAATTTTGTGGATCTCCTCTGGCACTCCTGCTACTTCCCATCCTCCTTGTCTGTGAGATATTATAGCATCATCTGAAGCTGTGGGTAAGAAGATGGACACTAAGACTTCCAGGGTCAGGGTCTGTCTCCACCACTCCTGAGTGTGTGGATGTGGGCTTTATGTAAACACCTTGTACTTTAGTTTCTGTGCCAGTACCATGAAACGAACAGGTGGCTCAGTTGGTAAAGAATATGCCTGCAGTGCAGGAGGACCAGTTTCCATCCCTGGGTCAGGAGGATCCCCTGGAGAAGGAAACGGCAACCCACTCCAGTCTTCTTGACTGGGAAATCCCATGGACAGAGGAGTCTGGCAGGCTACAGTTCATGGGGTCACAGAGAGTCAGACACGACTTACAAACTAAACCATCACCACCAGTTTATTTCCTGGGGCTGTTGTAAGGAAACTCTCCTTCCTGCATACTCAGAGTCTGAGTTGTCTGGGAATGTAGGGCTCCTGGCTGCAGCCCTGACAAGTGACTGATGGGTACAAGTGGTATCAACAGCCCAGCTCCCCTGCTCCTGGCTGAGGCGGTCGGAGGTGTGGTCTGTGCCCCAGAGCCCTGCTGTGGGCTAAGTCACCTTCCCCAGGACTCTGAGTTGGCGTGCTTGCTCTGCCTCCTCTGCGCCCTGGCCTCGTCCCCACTCCTCTTCTGTTCTTTCCTGGGAATACTCCTTAACAAATCACTTTCACACACATCTTCATCTTAGGGTTTGCTGCCAGGGAACACAGCTTAAGACAGTTTCCGTGTTTTAAGAGAGCAGTTTGCTTGCCGTGTCAAGAACAGACAGCACACAGACCAGCTCGGGAGCTGTTGGAATTGTCTGAATGGGAACCACGAGGGTAGAGAAGTGGACACACACAGATTATATTTGAAGGTGTAGTCTACCTGACTGCCTCTAAATAGGATACAGGGAATAAGGGAGCGACAAATCAAGGGCAAATCAGATGAATGCAAATTGTTTCTCATGAGCAGAACGGCACTTTGCTAAGGAGAGCTGATATTCTTAGAATCTGTTAATAATATGAAACATCGTTGGTAACAAGGACTGCAGACACACAATAGAATTTAATTGCTGCTACCACAGTCTCACACTGGAAAATTACAATGCCTCGAATTTAATAGGTTTTATTTTTCAGAGTGAAGAGTCTGCTTTTACAATCTTCCACTGCCAGTGATGCTTTCAGATTAGAACCCATCAGAATCACTTTTTTATCCAGAAACAAAGCCCTTGGCTATTTACATAGATCAGTCAAGTTAGTCCAACTGAAACAAAAAAAAACCTTGCAGTCTTCTTCCTTAATAGTCTAATCTCTTTGATGGCCTCAGAAGGGATTTCAATTTCTTTTCATTTTGGCAAGACATTGATAATATAGGGAGAAAAAACTTTGGTGTGGGTATTGGAAGACCTGAGTTCCAGTTCACCAATCCCAGAACTTGAGTGGGTCACCTAAAATCTGATCCCAGTCTGCTCAACTGACTTCATTGCATTCTGCAAATATTTATTGAATTTATCAGGCTCAGTTATAGATTAAGAATACACTGGTAAAAACCATCATTACAGTCCCTGACCTCACAGAGTTTACAGGAGGATAAAATTCCCCCTCTGTATCCACAGACAAAATAGGCATTTATAATATAAATGTTTTGTAAATTTAGTGGCGTGGACAAATGCAAGTATTACTATTAGTATCTGTGCTATTTTTCTACCTCTAATTTCTTAAATGTTTCTGCCAACTTTCAAATATTATCAATTACAATTCACTTGCTTTTCTGATGCATCCTGAAGAAATGGTCATGGATGGTTGTGGCATAATCCTCCATCTGGAACTCCTTAGGTCCAATATATTTTGAAATTTAGATATCACTTGAATCTTAGATAATTCAGAGCAGATATATTAAGTAACACTCCCTAAAGGGACTGGGGACAGATCCCTGTTATCAAACAATATTTTTGCAGTAAGCCATATGAATGCTCCCATTCAGCAGGATGAATGAAATATAGATATTCATGTCAGTTTAATTCACTATTGGTTATCAGATTAATGATATAAAAATTTTAAAAAAACCAAGTTTGGTTCTCATGTGTTTGTTTTGGGTTTTTTTTTAGGGGGGTGGGGGATTGTTTGATTTTTGAGGTTTTTTTTTTTTTTTCTTTTGCAACTGCATTTAAGGAGTTGTAGACCTAGAGGGCATATTGTTGCAAATAAGTAGGACATGGGTTGGGGCTTAAAAACCAAATTTATCAAAGATATTCATTACAATTGCATTTGCTATAATGGTATTTGACCTATAGATGACCCAGCCTTATAAATAAACTTAAAGCACCTCCAGGTCCATTAATATTTCATTGATCCATAAAATACTCCCAAGTACTTATATTTATCAGCCTCATAGAAAGTGATATCTGATGTAGAAACCACAAAAAAATAAATAAATAAAGGCAGCCTAGCTGTGTTGTCCAGGATCATAATTCATATGAACATTAGTAGTCAGCCATAATATAATCTTTCAGGCCCCAGGAGGGAGGGACCACTGAAAACTGGCATGACAGAATTGGACCATGCCACATGGTGGGTCAGCAGAGAGATGGCTTTAAAATTGGAGCCAATGATTTCCACTTAAGACCCTGCCCCACCCCCCACACTCCCCTCTCCCCCAACACCTAAAATAAAGACCAACTTCTTTTATCTTGGTCAGGCTCTAAAGGACCTTATCTTTCTCCATTTTTATTGATGGCCTGTCACAATGGCCTTCTAATACACAAAGCTCCCACCCACCTTTGCCTGACTATTTCTCCTGCCTAAAATACCTGAACAGGCCCTACTCTTGACACAAATGGCTCCTTTTCATCATCCCATTTCAGCTCAAAAGCACAAAAAGATCCCCATCGTTATCTGATCACCCCACTGATTACACGTAGCCCACCTGGATAATCTCTCTGGTGTTGATACCCTTAACTTAATCCTATCTGTAACATCCTCTTTGCCATATACGGAAACACAATCACAGATTTGGGAAATTAGGACAGGGACGTCTTTGGAGACTGATCATTCTCCACACATGTGTTCTCCAAGGTGTCAACTAGAGCTTTAGGCACCAAGTCGACATTTCAGGCAGTAGAATGTCTTACTTCTTTCACTGATGAGAAAAGAAGGATGTGCTTGAAGAGCATGCATGACGACAGATCAAAAGAAAGTAGCAGATGCCCAGGGAGGGTCATAAAACTGCCAGAAGGCAATCCCAGGTCAATTTGAGAAGCTTTACTGATCATTTACTATGTGCCACTTACTATGTGTGCTGTCTGGTGATTTTGTGCTTCGCATAGACTCTAACAAGTCTATGTTTTACATCCTAAGGACTTGATTTTACATCTGAAGGACTTGATTTCTGTCAGTCTCTAAACTCTGATTTCTACTTGGCTTAAGCTGCATTTTCAGGCATGCTTTCTCTGTGTGGTAACCCCGAGAAATTACAGAATTACATTACCTAGAAATCCTACAGGGGGCAAGAACATCAGATAAGAACATGGTTTCCTCTGGTTCTGCGATTCTAAGATTGGATATTATTGAAATATTTTGGGTCAGAGGGCCACCCAAACCTATAGTTGTGCTAATTGGCTCAGTGTGGTCACATGCCCACCCCTGGAGCTGGGAGCAGTAATGAGATCAGCTTCTACCACTCATGGGCTGAGAATGGAGAAGAATGATACCATGGAAAATCAGAAGAATGGACAGTTGTTGCAATGGAATAGTCAGCAAATATTTACTGCAAATATTTTTGTTTCCCCCTTTCTGGGAGGTGCTAGGCAGACTGATGTAAAACATGACATCATTCTTGTTAAGAGTCTCTGAGACATAAAATCACCAGACAGAGCACACACAGTAAATGATCAATAAAGTTTCTCAAACAGAACTGAGGTTGTTTCCTGATATTTTTATGGCCCTCTGTAGGCACCTCTTCCTTTGTTTGGATCTAAGCATCGTCACTGATGCTCTCCAAGCACATCCCTCTTTTCTTATCGGTGAAACTAGAAAGATTTTCTAAATATAAACTATTTTCTCTTCTCTTTTGGTTGAAATATGACCCTACCATTTATCGGCCTAGAATTATGAGGTTAAGCAACAAGGCCGTTACTATTGTGACAATGTCTAATATCCAGCTTCCTCTTAGCGCACCTACCAATATCTTCAGAAAATATATGATGTACCAGCAAGAAGATTATGCTCCAAAAAATTCCAGTCATTCATGTTCTGCCATTCTAATATCACTTGATGAACAGATGTTGCTCAAAGAACATGTCAAGAGCCTCTAGGTTCACCAGCTTTCACCCACAGACCATAAAAGAGTTTGTGATTTTAATCAAAGTTTGTCATCCACCCAGAACTTAAGAAATGAATTTCGATAAAAGGAAATTTAAGCTTCTGAAAGTTACCTAGCCCTAGAGCCACAAGGGTGAATTCTGGGTCCAAAAAGAAAAGAAAAATCAATCATGGCAATTATTTTACTAAATTATTTTAAACTGCAGCGTATGGAGAAGGCTCAGGTAAATGTCGGCTGTCACACCGACAAGCAGCACTGTCCCCGTCACTGACCTTTTTCTTGTTAAAATGCATGTCAATATGCAAAATAGAAGCGTTCCCTATCAGAGCCAAATGTGCTCTCCATTTCTCGGGGTTTCCAAAACAATCTGGAGAAAATGGAATTCAAGGGACAATTCTGTTTTGCTAGAGACATGAACAAACAACCTTTAAAAATTGTCTTATTTGAGAGTTGGCTCTTTCATCATGACAGCTCCTGTTTCAGGGGATTCAGACCTGAACTTGCTTCAAAATAAGACGAGATGTGTGGGATGCCCTGATAACAAAACATTCCACAATACCTCAGTCATTCAGAGCTCACGTCTCTGCCAACCTCCACATCTAGAATAAACCAAAAGTCAGCAGAGGCATAAGAAATGAACCTCAGAGTAGTCAAAATAGAGGTTGCCAAACCCAATCACTTTGCTAATGAGAGAGAGATGTTAGAAGCTATGGGTTCCTATACAACTAGTAGTAAAAATCTAACAGTCTGGGTCTACCAGTCAAGAGCTCATCAGAAATCAGAAGGCACCACTCTCAAATTAGGATACTTCATGGACAGCTCAGTAAAGGAGTGTGTGGCATAGGACAGTCAAGGAGTATCACCATCCCCAGCCTGACGGGGCAGGGGTCAGAGGAGTTTCCAGAATCAGAAAGAAGGAAAAGCTGTGTGGAAAACACTGCCTTGACTACGGTGGCATGGAGGAAACGAGCCAAGACAAACCCAGAGGAAGGGAACCTAGGAAGCAATGTCCCAGTCTCACTCTCTCCTCTCCCTTCCTGTTTTTGGCCAACTCGCTGAATGGAAAGCTGGAGGGGGCGGGGAGCAGGTGGGCACTGTCCCTAAATATCGGAGGAGGAGGGGGATCTGCCCAGGCAAACAGAGTCAGGGAGACTTGATGGATCCGTGCGGATTTCTCATCTCATGGCATTTGGGGAAACCGAGGTGACTGTTAGATAAGCACATGGCCATACCCAGAGGAATTTCTGATAAGACTGAAGAAGAGACCGTTTTTACAGCAGATACCAAGATATTCCACTGTGTGCATGGTTCACTCGGAAGTGCACAAATTCTCTCCCCAGAGAAATTCAGATACACATCGTATGAAACAAGACCGTTTAAGGTAGGGCCGGAAGGTGCCTCTGCAGTCTAGATACATCAATAATTTAATAGCACGTAGCCCAGAAAAGTTTACAAAGACTTCCATAAGCTCATCTTAAACAGGTAGAGACGTGTTTGGGAGATTCTTTGATGGTTTCTCTCCAAAGTGGTTAAAATTCATTGGTTCATGCACGAAACACACAAAAACCGTAACTGACATTTTACTGAGTTCTTACTATGCATTGGGAACTTTACATGCAAATATCATTTTATCCTCACCTTCATCTCATGAGCTAGTATGATTATTTCATTCTCATTTCACACTAGACAGTTAAGTACTCTGTCCAAGTTTCTACAGCCAGAAAGATCCAGTGCCTGGCATAAATGTAGGCACTCTGGCTCCAGAGCGTGCATTCCTTACCAGACATGCAGTCCCTCTATTCCATGTTCACAGCACCTGCTGTGTGTAAAGCAGAATGCAAAGATGATTTTTAAAAATCAAAAGAACGAACCACTTTGTGGCACTTTAGTTAATCTAAGTACAGAAAAGGCATACGTGGTCCAACAGTTTGCTACTGCTGTGTGACACATTACAATCAATTTAACAGCTTAATGACACCCATTAATCAGCTCTTGGTCTATAACAGGCCAGAAGTCCAGGCGGGGCATGACTGAGTTTTCTGCTCTGGGTTATACAAGGCTGAAAGCCCAGGGACTGGCTGAGCAGCATTTGTATCTGCTGCTAGAGGCGGATCTATTTCCTACCTCCTTCAGATTGCTGGAATAATCCAGTTCCTTAAGACTGGAGGGACTGAAGTCTGTTTTCTCTGCGGCTGTTGGCAAGGACCACTCACAGCTCATAGAGGCCACCAGACTCCTTGCCATGTAGCCTCTTCCATCCTCATAGCTAGCAACAGACACCCCCACTCAGGTCAAATCTTTTCCATGCTTTAAACATTTCTTCATGAACAGCTCAGTTTCACCTTCAAAGGCTCACCTGATAAGGTCAGGCCCACCCATCACAATCTCCCTCTTGTAAGGTCAATTCATTATGCATCTTAATTTATACAGGCAAAATCCTTTTTTCCATAGGGGTGAAAAAAATCCAAAATTCTTTTTTCATCATATTTACAGGCTGCTCCCACACTCAAGGGAGGGGAGCGATTATCCAAGGGAACTGTCACCAACGATCACACTAGAATTCTGCCTACAACCTATGATATTAACATAGGATGAATATAGAGCTAATAATATAGACAGAGAAGCCATTAACCATGTAACTTTGACTTCACACTATACAGGTGGCCCCTGCACTCAGCCAGTGTTATTCAAGTTGCCTGATTTCTCTGAACCTCAGGGCACTTCCTTTCACTGATGTTGTAAAAGGAATAGTAGATACCTCAACGGGTTGCTGGGAGGAGTGAGGATTAACTCAGTGTGACCACCTAGCACAGTACCTGGCAAAGAGGAGGCACTGAGTAACTCTTAGCTATCAGAATTAACATTAGCATTGCTGTTAACATCTTTGCTGCTATTCATATTTGAATTATTTAACCAGAATCGAGATAAGCTCAGAATGAGTTCATTGCGCAGCTGAGAAAATCTCTGGCTTATGTGTTTTAACATGGATTCTGGGAGCAATAAGCCTGGTCACTGATGCATCAACTCAGAAATAAAAGCAAGTGGCCCCTGGCAAGAAAGGAACAAGAATATCTCACATTCCATCTCCATTTACAAGAGATGTATCACTCTTTATAGATTCCTGCGACAACAAGAGCACAAAGGTTTCCAGAGAGAAAGCCTGAGATATTCTAATATATGGACAAAAACATTTGTGTGATCCTTCAAAGCATAGTCTCCACCCAAAGCAGACAAGCAACTGAAAAAATTAAAATGTCCCCCTCTATTTATTTAAACTATCACAAGCTCCTCATTTGCACTTGCTTTCATTTGAACAACACTGTGTGTCAGGCAACTTCCTACAAGATAGAACTTATTTTAGCTCCTTTTGCTTCATCAGTCAAGGGAAAGCACTCAAGGAGATGTGGTGGGAGCTGCTTCATCAAGGGGGACTATGTCCTTCCTGGAAGCATCACCCTCTTTAACTAAGAAGAACAAGGAAGCATTTTCTGGTTTTGTTTAGAGCAGTGGCCTCGAAAGTTGAAAACAGACAGGAAAAAAAGGCAACATTAGGTCTATTTATACTTATTTTCATACTAAAAATAAGAGAGAAACTAAGCTTTGTTATATTTTTAATAAGCAGCTTGGCACTTGCCTCACTCGATCTGAGTCGGCTGCATATGGTGTTGCAGGAATCCTGAAAAAAGATAGGAATCCTACGACCCAGCAGAATTCTTATTCCTTCCAGCCTACAGTGTCTTCAGGTTTTTCCAATTTACACATGCCCAGTAATAAGGATCCACAGATTTCGCTACCTGCTCATCACTATGGGGGCTTCTCAGGTGGCACAGTGGTCAAGAATCCGCCGGCCAATGCAGGAGACCCTGGGTCGCGCAGATCCCCTGGAGTTGCTATGGCAGGTCGCTCCAGTTTTCTCGCTTGGGAAATTCTATGGACAGAGGCGCCTGGCAGGCTACCAGTCCATGGGGGTCACAAAGAGCTGGACGCAACTGAGCACACACGCATGCTCTTATCTATAGCAACTCTTACAAAATGGAGGAGTGGCCTAAAAATTCCTGCAAGGAAATCTGAGATGAAGGAAATGTCAACAATGCAAAGAAGCTGCAATCAATAAGAAAACAGCAAAACTTCTTCCACTCCTCCTGTGAGCTCTTGGTCAGTTACGTTGTGAGATTAAAAAAAAAAAGTAATCATCACCTAGATCTGCCAAGTAATCAAAACCCATAGAGTTATCAAGAAGACTATTTTAAATATAGATTTACATTTATATCAACTGCCCAATATTTTTTTGTATTAGAATCTAGGCTGTAGAAGGGCAGGGACTTATTTTTTAAAACATTACTTCTCCATATTCCTTGTGTGACACATAGTAGGTGTTCCACAAATATCTATTAATAAGATACTGAATTTGTAATGATGAACGGGGCAGATTATATTTTCCAAGGATGTATCCAATAATATCTCCCATCCCACATGTGGCTTACAGTGTGATCTCGTTATTTGCTTATTAAGAGGCATGGTCTAACTCCCCACTTCTTAAATCTGGACAGGCTTATAACTGCTTGGATGGACAGCTTATGAAGGAAGGAACACTCTCCTGAGATTAAGTCAGGAAAAGCCAGGCAGCCTTTCCATCTGGTCTTCTTCTGATGTTTGTTCTGAGGGAAGCAAGCTGACAGGTGAGAAGTCTAGCTATATTGAGACACCACAGGACTGTGCCCTGGTCAGCAGCCCCAGCTGAGTCCCAGGGCTCCAGGCATGTGAATGCGGCCCCTCGAACATCCAGCCCATCAACTCTTCGTATGACCGCAACCCTGGCCAGTACTGTGCTGTGCTCAGTCAGTCAGTCATGTCTGACTCTTCGTGACCCCAGGGGTTGGACTGTAGCCTGACAGGCCCCTCTGTCCATGGGATTCTCCAGGCAAGAATACTGGAGTGGGTTGCCATGCCCTCCTCCAGGGGATCTTCCCAATCCAGGGATCAAACCATGTCTCCCGCATTGCAGGCGGATTCTTTACCATCTGAGCCACCAGGGAAGCCCCCTGGCTTCCACCATTGGAAGTAGAAGTGGAGCCCCACTGGATTCCACCAGTGAGGGACTCCACATAAAGACCACCCAGCTGAGCCCTTTCCTAATTCTGACCCAGAAAATGTGAGCAAAATAAAAGTGTTGGTTGAAATTACTAAGTGTGGGGATAACTGGATGCTCAGCACAAAGAAACCAGAATAATGGTCCCAATTCCAAGTGCATGTGTGGTCTCAGTGAGCTTTAAAATAGTAACATGAAGCCATCACAAGTCAAGAAATATGTAAAATTTTGTTTGCAGTTCACATTTAATACTAATTTTGTTTAGTGAGAGCAGAGATTTCTTTTACTATTAATAAAATAATTAGATTACAAGCTGTTTATTTCAGTTTAATGTTGCTCATTTAAACTTCTTAGTTTTATTTATGCTTCATAGTGGACATCAGATATTAGTATTTCAGTGCAAATATATGATCTGTTGGAGAAGGCAATGGCACCCCACTCCAGTACTTTTGCCTGGAGAATCCCATGGACGGAGGAGCCTGGTAGGCTGTAGTTTATGGGGTCGCACAGAGTCAGACACGACTGAGCGACTTCACTTTCAATTTTCACTTTCATGCACTGAAGAAGGAAACGGCAACCCACTCCAGTGTTCTTGCCTGGAGAATCCCAGGGATGGGGGAGCCTGGTGGGCTGCCGTCTATGGGGTCGCACAGAGTTGGACATGACTGAAGCGACTTAGCAGCAGCAGCAGCAGCATATGATCTGTATATGGGGGGAAGGGGCTCAGTGGTAAAGAATCCACCTGCCAAGGCAAGAGACACAGGTTCAATCCCTGGGTTGAGAAGATGCCCTGGGGAAAAATGGCAAAGCCACTCCAGTATCCTTGCCTGGGAAATCCCATGGACAGAGAAGCCTGGAGGGCTACAGTCCACAGGGTCACAAACAGTCAGACAAGACTGAAGGACTAAACAGCAAAACAACTTCATTTCCTTATCAGGAAAAGAGAGATGATTACAGCATCAATTGTATAGACTTCTGGCCAGAATTAAATGAGACTATATTTTCTCTGAGAGTTGCACAACGCAGCAGTAAGAGGGTGGGGAGTGGAGCACACCACCTGAAAGGAGTCTCTGCTCTCCTGCTCATGGCCAAGTTTACTTGGGTGATGTATTTAACTGCTCTGCAACTGGTCCTCACCAAGAAGTAAAATTAATAGTAGTGCCTGCCACCTATGGTTTTTGTAATTGACATCATAGGTGTTCTACACTGTTTCTAGCAGATAGTAAGCACTCAACACATGGTAGAACCTCATATGGAGGTTCTTCTCTCACTAAGTTGCAAGTCCCATAAGGACAGGATTTTTGCCTATTTTAGTTGCTGCTATAGAATAGGGCCTGACACATAATAGATCAGAGAAGGCAATGGCACCCCACTCCAGTACTCTTGCCTGGAAAATCCCATGGACGGAGGAGCCTGGTAGGCTACAGTCCATGGGGTTGCTAAGAGTCGGACACGACTGAGCGACTTCACTTTCACTTTTCCCTTTCATGCACTGGAGAAGGAAATGGCAACCTACTCCAGTATTCTTGCCTGGAGAATCCCAGGGACGGAGGAGCCTGGTGGGCTGCCGTCTATGGGGTCGTACAGAGTTGGAGACGACTGAAGCGACTTAGCAGCAGCAGCAGCAGCATAATAGATGTTCGGTAAATTTGCTTATTTAATGACCAGTTTGTTTATTTAATGACCAGTTAAACATTTGTCATCAATAGGAAATACACTATCCCTTATGGGCTTCCCAGGTGGCGCCAGTGGTAAATAACCCACCTGTCAATGCAAGAGATGCAAGAGACGTGGGTTCGATCCCTGGGTGGGGAAGATCCCCTGGAGGAGGAAATGGCAACCCACTCCAGTATTCTTGCCTGGAGAATCCCATGGACAGCAGAGCCTGGCAGGCTACAGTCCATAGCGTCGCGAAGAGTCTGACATGACTGAGCACACACACTATCTATCCGGACTGTCTCAGTCCTTAGTCTTTTCATCTAAGCATCCCATGTTCCCCAAATTTTCTAATTGGGACTTTTTATTCAGTGAAGAGTTATAAAGCACGTATTTCATTTTGAATACCAACCTACTCTCCAGGATACAACAGTAAACAAGACATGACAGTATCTTCCCCTAGGAGTTTATCTTCCCACAGAGAGAAGGAGGGAGACTGTATTTCAGGTGGTTGATAAGGTCAATGAAAGAAATAAAGTCCAGCGATGTCAGGGAATTGGGTGGTTCATTGTTGAGAGGGAATGGTCGGGGAAGGATCCTGAGAAAGCGGCTTTTGAGCTGATCCCCAAAAGATGGGAAGAAGTCAGCCATGGAAAGAAAGAGTTGACAGAAGAGAACTCAAGGTAGCAGTCATGAGATAGATTATAGGTTACATGGTTGTTGCTGTTGTTCAGTTGATCAGTCATGTCCAACTCTTTTGTGACCCCAAGGACTGTAGCCCACCAGGCTCCTCTGTCCATGGGATTTTCCAGGCAAGAATACTGGAGTGGGTTGCCATTTCCTTCTCCAGAGGATCTTCTGACCCAGGCATTGAACCCACACCTCCTGCATTGGTAGGCAGGTTTTTTTGTTTTTGTTTTTTATCACTTTTAACACCTTAGCAAGCAGCATTGTCTAAATGCTGAAAAAAGGGACCATCAACTGCACTCAGTGAGCCCAGAAACCCCCTGCAGAACCAGGAGTTGCTCAGAAAGCATGTCAGATGCTAAGTGCGTCCTTGTGCTTCTCATCTTTCCATCTCAAACCACCATTTGCCAATTGTTCTCCCATACTAAATTCACTATACTGTTCCAGAAGTGATGTGTGCATTTTTTATGAATCTGAATACACACGTACATGTAAACATATGCATTTTGCAAATGGCCCTGAAACAATGAAGCACACTTAAGAAGCAGGTACCAGTTCCTGCTACCTACAGTCAACCTAGGTTTGGGGATTTTTTTTTCCCCCTCTTTCTGTCTCAAAGCACAGAAATACTGCATTTTGTATGTTTTTCCCCACTGTGATCATTCTGATTTTGTGACTGTGTATTAGTTGCCCTGGCAACATGGTAGACTTGGATCTGATTGGTCAGGCTGGCAGGTTCATTGTCAGAGTCGTGGGCCCAGTTTTGAGTGGTAGATATATGCATGTTAACCAGAGCTACATAGACAAGCTTGGCCAAGAAAACCTAGTCTAGGAGAACCTCTATATCCCTTCTGCCAGCTAAAAAGACCTTTCTTCCACCTGCTGTGAATATCCCTTGCACTGCTTTTGGGAAGATGCAAACTCGTCTGTATCTTTGAAATATCTGTTAGAAAATGTGCGCAGTATAGGGATGCTCAGCCCACGGTGCTGAACACATTTATCTGTGATGAGAAATTAATTCTCGTGGAAGTTAAGGGAGAATGATCCAATTGCTGGACCATGGGATTAGAACCTGCTACACAGCCTTAATTCCGACATGCTGTGCAATCTGGAATGAGTCACAAACTCAGCCAAATGCTTCTTCATTTTCTGTAAATAAATTTCATTCATAAAGAAAGAGCCTTCCCTTAAGAATGAGGTCCTTGGAGAAGGAAATGGCAACCCACTCCAGTGTTCTTGCCTGGAAAAGTCCATGGGCAGAGGAGCCTGGTGGGCTGCAGTCCATGGGGTTACATGACTGAGCATGCGTGCATGAGGGGAGAGGGAGATGGGTTGGTAGCAATAAACTGGTAGAACTAAAAAAAAAAAAAAAAAAAGAATGAGGTCCTTAAGAGCATAGTGTGCTAAAGATTTTAAATGGGACAAAATTCCAGGACATTTTATGCCAATAATATGGAATCATTTATTTATTCAATTTTCAAGGTGCACTGTTTACTTATTATTCATTTGCCAATTACCTAGAAAAAAACAAACTCCTGCCTTCAGCTGAAAATCTTTACTGGCCAGTGAATAAAGAATTCCAGCACAAAGTACAGACCGATGACTAACAAAGTAACAGCTATATTTTTCTTTTTTGCACAAATTTCTATATAGCCACACTTGGCTTACTTTTCACAACCTTTGCGTTTTCAAAAGCATGTCACTGACACCTAGATCTACCGTCCTCTCTACACTGGAACATATTATGTTTAACTGCACTATATAACCAGCATAGTCTTAATATAGACGTAAAAGTCATTGGCAAGCAGTCATTTTTCACCTGGGTTAAGCGTTACAGTATGTTCAGCTCCAGTAAAGCTAACATTTAGGCTGTCCAATTTCAAAGAAAAAAAAAATCTGAAAGGAAAAGAGACAAGAACCACCTTCCAAACAGTTTTCCAAAAAAGATGACTGCATAGTAATAATTAATTCCTCTGCTAAACTTACTGGGGGGAAAACATGCCTTATGAAACTCCTATTTTTGCCCCCATTGAGAATAAATGCCTGGTTAATTGTGCACAGAGCAAGGAGAGAATCAGAGTATGATCAGGGAACCAACCAATCCTTCAGGATTTAACCAATAAAACAATTCATATTAGCTCACACATATCACATGCTTTCTACAATATCACCTCATGTGCTTGGGTTTTGTTACAGAGTCTTGTTTGCAAGACTATCAGTACTTCATACAGAACAAATATGGTTAACAAATTCACTAATTTTTTTTACTCACAGCACAATTACCTAGCCTGAGATTTGTATGAAGGGCATTAATTTAAATGTAAATCCCAGAAGTAGGAAATGGCAACCCACTCCAGTATTCTTGCCTGGAAAATTCCATGGACAGAGGAGGCTGATGAACTATAGTCCATGGGGTCACAAAGAGTCAGACGTGACTGAGCAACTGAGCCCATGTACAAATATTGAAAATATGGACTTCCCTGGGCTCAGTGGGTTTAAAAAAAAAAATCCACCTGCCAATGCAGAAGACACAGGTTCTATCCCTGGATGGGGAAGATCCTCTGGAGAAGGAAACGGCAACCCTCTCCAGTATTCTTGCCTGGGAAATCCCATGGACAGAGGAGCCAGGCAGGCTACAGTCCCTGGGGTCGCAAAGAGTCAGACACGACTTAGCAACTAAACAACAACTTAAATATATCAGAGTTTTGGTCACCCTCCTTTGGTGTGTTTTCATTGTGGGTATAACACTGGGAACCGCCAGTGGAAGTGGCCTGGGCCTCTCGGGGGTCAAGAGGCCTGCCTGCTCCAGAATTTGTGCACAAGGAAAGTTCTTCAGGGAACACCCTTCTCTTGGGAAGGAGCTGGGGGCCTTTGGCAAGAAGAGCCTCCTGTGTTGACCCCAGCTTTGGCCCCTCCTCCCTGACTGGTCCTGTTCTCAGAAGCCACCCTTCCTGACCTCTCACTCCCTACAACTCTGGGCCACAGACAAGTGCCCAGAACATCAGCTTCAGATCTTTGGGGAAGATACAGCAGAACAAGCAAATGAAAACCACAATGCAAGTCTGCGAGGATAGCACTCATTGAAAGGGAAAAAAATAATAAGGGCAGGGTGGGGAAGGAGGGGCTGGTTAGAAACAGCAACAAAAGCTCACTTGGAGCCAACCGAGATAATCTGCGCAAAGAATGGAGCCCACAGGAAAGATTCCATGCGGATCTAGGGAGAGGACACGGTGCCTTGACAGGAGACAAAAGGACGCGGGCGTTAGCAGAACAGGGACGACGGCAGCGCCGCACAAAGCCTGCAGTCCTACACACACGCCAATAAACGCCGGCAAGGGGAACAAAGGGTGTCATAGCAACCTCGGCGCGCAGTCCTGATACCGCTGCGGTGCTCCTGGTCATCCATCAAGGAGCCGCCCGGATCCAAACCTGGCATTCACCCGGGGAGGCTTGAGCTGCCCATCGGAGGGGTCCAGGCCTCTGCAGTGCACTCCTGTCTCCCTTTCCTCCTTCCGTCCCCCATAAAATCTGAGCTCGGTCTGTGCCAAGCCTCCCCTTCCCTCCTCCCAACAGCTGCCTCTCTGAAACGCAGGGAAACAGAACCCAGACGCAGCATCCTGACACATTCACGTCCCCAGTTAAGTCTTCCCAGTTGTTTCAGATCTGGGGAGAGCAGCCTTCTCCTACGCTCTCAAAAACTCCCCTGTTCCTCTAAAAACAAAGACAAGATACTAACAGAAGAAGAGGGGGAAACCACATAAACGCATTTTGCTTGATCTTGCAAAATCAAGCATCCTCCTGTTGGAACACATTTGGGATTGTGGGTTTCCAGCGGGACATAAAGCTCATTTACCTGTGCCTAATTCAGAAGAGGAACGCTCATTTCCTTCCACCTCTATCTTCTACTTAAATTATAGGTCTCTTCTTTATTAATAGACCATTGTGTCTTTTCTACTTTCTTCTGGTTTGAGTGGGGGAAATACTGTGACACCGGAAAAAAAGAGAAGATGAGTGTTTCTCCAGCAAGACTTGGAAGACTGTAGAAAATAAAAGAGAACTTTTACAAGAACCTAATGGAGATATTGACATGTGTGTCTGGAAATCTAAACTTAGCAAAGTGTAAGGGAAGAACAGGCTTTCTCACTTTATTTCTGTATCTGGAAAGTTTCAGTGGCTGGTACCATATGAATATTTATTAATGCATTGTGAATCAGAACCTGTGATTATTACTCAAACTATCTTTTTACCTTACAAGCTTCAACTCGGAAGAATAAAAACACATCTGCTTTTGCTCTTCCCATATTTTATTCAATGTTTTAACAGCTTTGCTGTAAATATCTCATCCATTACGATTCAGTTGTGACTGTATCGACTTCACGTCTCCTGCTTTATTACTGTCATTGCAGTGAAACAATACACTGTTAATTCTGTTAACTAACAAGTTCATTGTTCAAGCTAGTCAGCGATCTCCTGTATGTTGGGTCCACATGTTAAAAGAGAATTGGTTATAAATCAAAGAAGGGCTTGAGTGAGGCGTGTTCCCTTTGTTCATACGAGTGGGTCTTTATTTGAGACCGTCGCTTAATATGCTGTCGTGGAAGAGATGAGTAAATCTTAAGATAGGGCCAAATGCAATCATATTAGATAAAGAGGTTGCACAATCCTCAAAGAATTCAGCTCTGGGATATGCAGGCACCCTTACAGCTTCTGATTCTCTGCATGAAACCTGCACCTCCTTTACAGCTTGCATCCAATGGAGACCTTGTAAACCTGTCTTCTTCTAGATTCCTTCCAGCAGAAACGTGTTCCTATTTCTTTTCCCCTTGGTGTGACTTAGTTTGTCTGTCAGTGGGGTCTGACAGCTAAGGAGGTGGGTTCTGCATTCCCACAGACCTGGCTTGCGTTCCAGCTCTGGCATCTCCTGGAAGAATGGACTCGGATGATTTCGTTACCAACCACGAACCTCATGTGCAAAATGGGAGCTGACATCATTCCTCTTCATCAGGTCGCTGTGATAATGGAAGGAGCACATCTTTGTAAAGTTCTGTGCCAGTCAGGATTCAGTGCAGAAAACAGAAACCACTCCGGTTATTTCAAGCGTTAACTGAGTTACTCTGAGTGATGGGTACGCCAGTTAGGGCTTCCCAGGTGGCGCTAGTGGTAAAGAACCCGCCTGCCAATGCAGGAGACGTAAGGAGACGTGGGTTCGATCCCTAGGTCGGGAAGATCCCCTGGAGGAGGGCATGGCAACTCACTTCAGTATTTCTGCCTGGAGAATCCCTTGGACAGAGGAGCCTGGCGGGCTATCCTGGAGTCCATAGCATCGCAAAGAGCTGGACACGACTGAAGCGACTTAGCACGCATGCATATACCAGTTGTCTATTACCGTGATAATGTTGAAACACACACACATACACATGCACACACACATCAGCTGAAAACAAAGGGCCTTTATTTAAATCACAGATCTGCAGATCAGAAACAGAAATTTGGGCTTGGCTGGGGAGCACTGGGCAGTTCTTCCAGTCATACTGGTCTTGCTCTTGGCTGGGGCATCTGGGCCACATATGTGAATCTCCAGCAGGATATCCTGGGCATTTTCCAGGCAGAGGCAGAGGAGAAAATGGGATCTTTCTTGGGTAATATTTGCTAGTATCCCATTGGTCAAAGAGAGTTTCGTGTTAAGCCCACAGACAGGGTTGATGTAGATAGAATGTCCCACCCAGAGTGGCTGCATCTTAAGGTGACCGATCATGCCAGTTTTCCAGGGTCTGACGAGGTTCCCTGGATGCAGAACTTTCAGTGTTAAAACCGGGGCAGTCCTGGACAAACTGGGATGCACCGGTAACTGTTGGCACCTTTCTGGGGCAAGAACATGGATGCAAGGAGGGTCTTATAAAAGGGTCTAATAAAAGTCTTATACAAGGGACTTAGACGTTGCCTATCAAGTCACTGGAAGAACTGGAAGGGAGACTATTAGTTTGCAGGTCATGGTAATGTTTTTGCTGCTGTGCCCATTTCTGCCGCTGTTCCAACCCGGGTGATAATCAGACCGTGGAACCTGGCGTCTGACTGACACGGAGTCACACTGTGAGCCCTTGCTTGTTAACTGTCATGGTTGCAGGAGGCAGCTCTGTCTCACTCCCACCTTCCAGATCTCACACAGGACAATTGATGAATAGAATCTAACTCTACCCCAGAACTATGACCACCTGGGGACCCTGGGAATCATTCACCCGAGCTTCCCAACCTCCCAGAAGAGGAGGAAGAAACGGGGTGTGGAGGCTCCGAGCATCCACCGCACAGGCTTCCATGAGCACGTGGCTCACGGGGAATGTTGCCAGCTGTGGGGGTGGCATCGTTCATATTGATTCACTGATACGACCCACCTCTAATCCCCAAGCTGGTAATCCTCTCTCTAGGTTAGCTAAAATTAGAAGCAAACTCCTAAGGTAACTGATTCCTAGAATGCTACTCTCTAAAGGATAGAATCATTTTAAAGAAAACAGCTTTTGTAGCATTTCAACTCCCAGGGACAACTGGGTAATTTTAAGACATAAGCCTTTTTCCACTATGTTTTGTTTTAGGTATTATTGGGTTTTCTTTTTTTCTCCTAATTCCACTTCTGAAAATTATCTGGGTATCTTCAACCTCTGAAAGGTTTTCTTCAAACTCTGGGTGAAGATTGACATCGGTACTCATCACTTTAGCCCAGCTGACTTCTTTGTAATCACATAGTTACAAAAAATAGGAAAAGACCATGAATTCTGAGGGCATCTGAAATGAGCCCCATAGATCCTGGCCTGTATCTGACTTATTATTAAAAAAAAAAAAAACAAAAAAACACCTTATTTTAAGAAGGTCATTTGCATCTACTGATTTTAAAACGCAAATGAGCTGAATTTATTAGGAAAAATTCTGTTTCATTAGAGACAATTTTTCTAAGATACAGTTCCTTAAGGAAAACATACCTTAGTTGTGATTCTAAATCTGTCTCCTGAGAAATCTTGGATGCCTGCTGATCATTTTGAATTCTTTGCCACCCTTAACTTTCTGGCTGCATGTTAGAAATCATTTTAAATGAATTGAATAAAATTCACAAGTGTTATATGCCAGCAAATGATGAACTCACAGGAAATATGACTCAAATCCACTTTTTTTCATTTTGCTTTTTTCTAATAATAAATAGAAATGAAGAAATGTGGCTTTAATGACATCTTGGAGTGAGAGCTTTTACTGATACAGTATCAGTTGGAAGCATGTAATGCTTTGGTGAAATAAATTCCACTCTGCATATTTATAACCAGATTGAAAAAGGTGTGTTTGTTATTTTGTGTGACACTCCCTAATGATAGTGAAGTTTTTATATATGATGATATACATGTTCCATCATTAAAACCAACAATACTTCAGCTTACAAAATCTTTCTTTGATTGAAGATGTTTTTGTACTTACTTAGTTTCCAATTACTTATTTAACCTGTACTCACAAACTTACAAATACCTAGTCCTCCTTCCTGTAAAGCCATGAACAGATACTCCAAACTGTGTCAGCTGAAAGAAAATGTGGGGCATCTGTTGAGAGTGACAAGTCCTTCTTTAGACAGCTGAGGTCCTGGTCATTAGCTAACTACAGTTTATGTCAGCTCAACCTCTTTGGGTTGCAAAAAAAAATAGAAACTGGCTTGAGAGAGAAGGGGACCCACTGGCGCCTGAGTGTGGAGGGCTGGCCTCAGACACAGCGGCACGAAGGCGCTCAAACGACGTCAGCAGGGCCTGGTACCCTTCATCTCTCGGCTTTGCTTTCTGACTTAAAACAGGATCTGTCCACAAAAGTCACAAGATGATAATAGCTCCAACTCTCTCTCTCCCCCCCACTCTCTCCCTCCCACCTCCTACCAGTTGAAGAAAATCAAGAATCTTCCTACTGTTGGCTAAAACTGCTCATACACAACAATGGTATATAAGCTATCTACTGCTGTGTAACAAATTAAACCTCAAAACTTAGCAGCTTAAAACAACATGCACTAATTATGTCAAAGTTTCAATGGGTCAAGGATCCAAGCAAGTCTTGACCAGACCCTCCAGTTCAGGCTCTCTCACTAACTGCACTCAAGGTGCTGGCCAGGGTTCCAGTGACTCGAGGTTCTGCTGGGGCAGGATCCACTGCCCGAGTCTCCTGGTGGTGCGGGCAGGATTCGGTTCCATGGGGGCTGCTGGGCTGAGGGCCTCCTTTCTTCACTGACTCTCGGCAGAGGCCACCCTCTGTTCTCCGTTACATGGGATTCCCCTAAGGGCAGCTCACAATAGGGCAGGTGGCTTCATCAGAACAAGCAAATGAGAAAGAGACACAGAGAGGGAATTCACCGTCTTTGACCCTAACCTTGGAAGTAACATCCCATCACTTTTACCATATTTTAATCATTAGTAGCAAGTCACAGGCCAGCCCACATTCAAGGGGAAGGAATTACACAAAGCAGTGAATATCAGGAGATGGGGACCAGGGTAGCCATTCCAGGAGCTCCTACCACAAAGAGTAATGAAATTTGCTGATCTGTTAAAATATAACAATAATAATTTATATAATAAATATAAACCGATCAGCAAATTTCATTACTGTTTGTGGTAGGAGGTCCCATGTTAAGATACAAAGCTTCCCTAGTGTCTCAGACAGTAAAGAATCCACCTGGAATGCAAGAGACCCAGGTTCAATCCCTGAGTCAGGAAGATCCCTTGTAGAAGGGAATGGCAACTCACTCCAGTATTCTTGCCTGGAGAATTTCATGGACAAAGAAGCCTGGCCGGCTACAGTCCATGGGGTGGCAAAAAAGTCCGACATGACTGCGCGACTAACACTTTCACTTTCATGTTACAATACAGGCTTTATTAACAATTGCTTCAGTCTGTATAATAATTCATTAAATGCATCAAAGCTTATTTAACTTTAAATTTATTAAACTGAGTTGTTTACAGATTTTAAAATTTTCTTTGAAATTGCAGATAAAACTGTGGTTCATACTTTAAAAAATCATTTGATTATCAAATCTAGGAAAAAACAAACTCAGATGCTCACAGGGCCGTGGCAATGTCAGCCTCTAAGGGAACAGTGGCCACTCAGGTCCAGCTTCCTATCAATGCGTGGGAACATGAAAATGGCATTAACAGAACTCCTGATTTTTCAAGAAAAATAGGAAATTCATACTTTTATGTGAAGTGTCCTACCGATTCCATTAAAAAGAAAATAAACAAGAGTATGGGCCAAACAAAACTGATCTGTGGGCTAGATTCATTACACTGACTACCAGTTTGAGACTTATGATCTGGTAGTTATGTCTGAAATCAACCCTAAAGGGGGGAAAAAAAACAGGAAATAACAAGACTACGGAGACAATAAAAAGACCAGTGGTTGCCAGGGATTCGAAGGAAGGGAGTAATGAATCGGCAGAACCCTGAGGAGTTTTAGGGCAGTGAAAATATTCTGTATGATACTGTAATGGTGGAGTCATGTCATTATACATTTATCAAAACCCACAGAATGAACAACACCATGAGTGAACTGTGATGTAAATTATGGGCTTTGTGTGATGATAATGTGTGTAAGCTCATGGATTGTAGCAACTGTGATTGAAAATGGGGCAGGTTTTGGGGTTGTGGGAGCACAGTGTTTACGAGAACTTTTTCTACCTTCAATTTTGCTATGAACCTTAAACAGCTCTAAAAATACAAAGTCTATTAAAAGAAAAAACAGGAAATAAAATTCTTTAAGAATCACAGCTATGTAAAACAAGTAAGAATGAAGTTATACCAATCAGTGTCAATTAGAAAAAAATACATTTATAGACCAACAAGTATCTTTGAGGGGTGGGGTTATGTATTTGTTTTTTTTCTCTTATCTATTTCCCAAATCTTTTTGAATGAGCAAAGGCTACAGAGAGTCCTCACTTTGCACAGAAATATGGGACTATAAAAATGACTATGCAAGCTTAAACTGTGCCAACTGATATTAATGATCAGTGGTAAAAATTCCAGTCATATCATAACCTTTAAAAATGTTGATCAAAACATTAAAACTGTCTTACCATCGGTTCTAAATGCACAGGGAAATGAAAAAATAGTACAACTAAAATTTATTTAGTATACTATATTTTCATCATTAGAAACACTGAGAATTTAAGTATTTATTTCTTTGTGAAGGCTTATCAGGTAGTTTGAATATTGCTGTTCTTCTTTTCATGTGAAACTTGTGATACAAACAGAGTCTTTTCCATGCCTTAGTGAATCTTCACACTAAATTGTAAGTTTGAATTAGCTTCTAATATTTTGTAATGAGTACTTTCAGCATCATGAACTACCTCTGAGAGTTCCTAAATGTGACTATTTGCCAGCATCACATCCTCTGACACATCTTTACCCTTCTTGTCATGACAATTTTCCTCATTTATTGGTCAGTTTGTGTCCACTATGCTCCTCTGGCTGCACATCTAGAGTTTCAAATAGCAGCAACATCAACACTCCCATGGTCAGCTAGTTCTCTAATAATTCCATGTATATTCATTGAGAATTTCATGTTCAGCATCCCTTTTTCTTCCTTTGCTGCACTTTTATCTTTGTTGACCTATTCCTTCTTTGACTGCTCACGTCATGGGAGTGAATCACTGGGAGACAAGGAGGCAACACGACCACACCCTTTGCTGTCTGTGTGTGGACTCAACGCAGACGCAGGGGGACAAGTCACAGACAGACTGGGAAGGGACCTGATGAGTCTCCGGGAGCGGTGCACATTTGCAACTCATGTTGCAATCTGTCAGCTGCAGAGCTAGACATGAAGTTTGTATTGTACAATATGCCATTAGACTCAAAGTTGTATCGTGTTTCGGAGTAGGAGGAGACTGGTGTTATTTAACAAAAACTTAGTAACTGAAATTAGTGCATAGCAGAACCATGCAAAGCAAGGACTGCTGGTACTTGAATATTGGGAAAACTAACTTTATTATAAAATAAAATGATTCTGTGCTCCCTTTTTTGGTCACAGGCAGGCTCAAGGACTAAAGATAGACTACTGAAAAAGACACACTGCTGGCTGGGTTCTGCAGATTTATGACCCTGGAGCCCTCATAGAACATGTTGTAATGCTATTTTGTTCAGACTCCCTGTGAATAGGTACATCTGGAGACATATATATTTATGGAAAATGATAAATAATCTTTCTCCCCTACCTTATGTCTAAGTAGGTCATGTTGGCAATATTTTGAGTACTTATTACGTTTCATCCAATGTATTTCCAAGCGCACGTTAAACGTAGCGATCGGATGCACGTGAGCGGTGACAGTGAACGTCTCCCACTTCAAGACCCTGTAATGTGACTGTTCTCTGAGCATCAGACTGGGAAACTAGAGCATCACGTTTCAGAGCAGAGAAATGCAAAGTCATCTTAGAGATATAATTTTAAAAGCAATTTGATGTCCTTAATAGATGCAAAATGGATAAAATTCAACAATTCTTCATGGTTTTCTAAATACAAGGAACTTGGCAAAGTAGCAGGATGAAAGAATTTCTTTAACAAGGTAAATACCAATGGCCATCATCATTCTTAGTGTTGAAAATCTAGAAGAACTGTTATCACAGCTAGCAGTGGAATCAAAGTACGCCTCACACTGTTGTAAACACCGCTCTGAAGGTCCTTGCTCACACACTCAGAAAAGGCAAGTGAATAGGAGGAGAAAGGGTTAGAAAGGAAATGTTACCATCTTCATTGGAAGCCAACAAGATCATCAACAAATAAAATCAAGATTCAACAAATGATTGCAACTAAGAAAAAAGCATATCAATATTTCTAGGCATCAGATGGACATTTAAAATGTCCTTGACACTAGTAGGGCTTCCTTGATAGCACAGTTGGTAAAGAATCTGCCTGCAATGCAGAAGACCTGGGTTTGATCCCTGGGTTGGGAAGATCCCCTGGAGAAGGGAAAGGCTATGCACCCCAGTATTCTGGCCTGGAGAATCCCATGGACTGTATAATGCATGGGGTCGCAAAGAGTCGGACACGACTGAGTGACTTTCACTTTGATACCAGAAATAATCAATTAGAAAATTTAAGGATGTGTCAATGTGACACCTAAGCTAGCAAAGCTGGAGGTGACCAGATTGAAGGTATTAACACAGATAAACAACCGTGTCGATATGTAGAGGACTAGGTAAGCCATGATCAAGCACAATGAGAATCACAGAGGGCAATGTGGGTGAATCCTAGACAAATCCCAACTTATGACACATATCTGACATAGCTTCAAATATGTCATTGCTGTGAAACCAGTTTGTACAGGAAGCCATTACATTCCCAATCATATATAACTAAATTACCTGAGTTCACCCGTTTCCTTAAGATTTCAATGAATCTACACTGTGCCCTTTGCTTACCCATCTTTGGAAGTCCAAAGCTGCTCAACAGTTTAAGTTCAACCAATACTAGTCCATTGGCTGAGTCAGAGTTTTTGAGTCCATTATAAAAGAATCATACCTTTCCAGGAAGGCAACCTTATACAGAGTCCAAACTCTCTTCTTTCTCACAAAATCAAGAAGATCTCCATGGATTTCCCATGAATTGCTTGCCACAAATTTCTTTGAGAGAATTTGACCATTTGAGCCATATTCCCTCACCCCAGAAAAAAATGCACATTCATGAATATATTATACATATTGAGTTGGCCAAAAAGTTCATTTGGGCTTTTTCATAAGATCTTACTTCACGGAGGTTCACAGACGCCCTGAATCCTTTCCAAAAGACCCTAGATTTACCGTCCTCACTCGGCCGTGTGTGATGCATCAATGCTCATCACAGTGGTTCAGAATAAAGATGCTCTTCCCATCAACTGCCTGGGTTTGTACCTCAGCCTGATTCTTAGCCAGCTGTGTGAGCTTGATTACGTTGCTTAGCTTCTCTGGGCCCTGATGTCACCATTTGTAATGGGAATCATAATAGTTTCTTACCTAATGAGGTAATTATAACAGTCAAATGAGACAAGGCAGGAAAGCTGTTGGCACAGTGCCTGCCACGTGATAAATGACCCAGAAATGTTAGTTATTATTTGATTATGAGCTATCTTACGACTGCCTTGCCTTTTGTTTCAGCTCTTGATGATAAATACACTTTATAATCTATACCAGAGTTTTTTAACCTCAGCACTATCGATGTTTGGAGCCAGACAAGTCTTTGTTGTGGGGGCTGCCCCACGCACTGAAGGATGTTTAGCAGTGCCCCTGAACTCCACCCACTAGATGTGAGAACTCCCCCCCTCCCACAGTTACAGTGACCCGAAATGTGTCCAAACATGTACACACTTCCCTTGATGGACAGAATCACCCCGACTGAGCATCACTGCTCTGTGTTGATTAGATGGCTACGTCAAGGTTTTTTGTGTTTTTTAATGGCAGAAGCAACAACAATCATACTATTTAAAATGTTACAATTGCTGATGAAAAGACAATGAGGCCAAGAAATCTATACTCAAAATGGAGAAGGGCTCAAAGTGAGGAAAAGGAAGCGATTGTGTGAATGAGGATGGGGAATCACAAGGCTCAATACACATATATGGGCAAAGGTGATTAATGAGAAACTTAAGGGTTGTGAAAGATACAGAGGAAAATACACTTTGGCAGTGGAATGAATAAATTGGAGACTCCTAAGGGGGAAAAATAGCTTAGTCTGGAGAATACACAACCTGTGTAACACCTGGAAGGACTCCAGAGACTGAAGATGAAAAAGCAGAGAAAGAAAATGAGGAAAATGGTTCTGTGGATTCCACGAGAGGTCAACATTCCTGATTCAGGATAAGACAGGACATTTGATATGAAATCAAAGAGTTGAGCCCAGTTATGAAATCCTCAGAACAGGAGCAAGGTTAGTGTTGGGCTTAGACCTCAAGAACCAGCCTTTTAAGAGATTAACAAGATATGTTCATGTCTGAAACAAATAAAATTAATATCTTGTGTATATGTAGCCTTCATATACACAAGCTATTAATAGCTCAGTCGCGTCCAACTTTTTGCAACCCTATGGACTGTAGCCCACCAGGTTCCTCTATCCATGGGATTTTCCAGGCAAGAATACTGGAGTGGGTTTCCATTTCCTACTCCAGGGGATCTTCCTGATCCAGGGATTGAACTCAAGTCTCCGGCATTGCAGGCGGATTCTTTACCATCTGAGCCACCAGAGCAGCCCTATGTGGTCTTCATACTGTCATAAAATCATCTTACATTCTGAGTAAATAAGTTTATAGGGGCTCAAAGTCTCTCTGAAAAAAGAGCAGCTCAGAGAAGTTAAATATAAGCCCTAATCAAAAGGTGCATAGTCTGTGAATGAGACATGAGTTCTGTCCCTTGGGTTGTGGCAGTGGAAACTCAGTTGTCCTTTCAATGTCGATGTTGATGATATGAATATACTGAGCTCTTCTGAGCACTTCCCATGTCAGGTTACATTTTCACTTACGCCACTTTATCCCAACAACCACCTTTCGAGATAGCAGCAATTATGATCCCACTCTACAGATGAAGAAGCCCAGGCGTGGAAAGACCCGACGCTCCAAGGCTGCAGAGCACATAGACAGGACTTGATGCCCAGCGCCCGTCTCTAACACTGGTTCTTGGGGCTCCTGAGCTGTTCTCTTGAGCACACCGAGGGGAAGTAGAGATGTCAGTTCAGCTTCACCCAGCGTGCTCAAAACTAAGGGCTTAGCTGGCTCAGAGCGCTTGAATAGTGTGGCTCTACTCCGTCAAGTATTTATTTTTATCACATTAATATTTCACATTGCAATTGAGCAGTTCCCTTAACATGTTAGCTGTGTCTCTGAAGAGAAACATCCAACTAAAGGGCAAAGTGCAGTACCCACTCGCCCAATGGCGGAAACCAACCTGTGGACGTTCACTATGTGCCGTCCTCTATGCCAGGCCTCCCATGTAAATTATTTCACTTACACTGACGTTCATCTTTTTCCCCAAGTTGGCATTGTTATCTGCATCGTTCAGAGAGCAAACCAAAGTAACGTTGCCGTAAAGGGAGGGAGCTAAGACCAGTCTCCACTGACTCCAGTCTCCAGGTTTCTCCATTAGATCAAACCAAACCTGTTAAAATTAAGAATCCTATGCTCTGACATCGTTTCCATGTCTCCAAGTTTTTTGCCATGTGTGACCAATTAGCACAGTTGGCTAGAACACGGTGCTAATGAGGCCAAGGTCAGCGGTTCAGTTCCCTCATGGGCTGGAACTCGATGCTGCCTTCCCAGAGTCACATGCTGAGGCCCGCACCGCAGCCGCCCCCTCCCCGGAGTGTCATTCTGGTCGTAAACGCAGCTGGAAGAAGTCTGGCTGAATCAGAGTACCTCCATCGACACCACTGATCAACTCAGAATACAAACTGCACTGGCAGCGGGATGAGAGGCATAAGTGAAAACCAACATTGTGATTAGCTGAATAAACTGACAATTTTTGCCTACATTCTGTAAGTTTTAACTGCACTCTTTACGGATCGATGGAGCTGTGATTTTATTTTTAAAAACTCATGTATATTAAGAGAGATGCTAAAATCTCAAGATATTGAATGGCAAGTGCAGTGAAACCTCAATTACTTAAACTCATAAGGGAATGAGTTATTTTGTATATGTAAATTATGTCCAGATAATAGAAGTGTCTCCTTAGTACCAAGAGATTTTCATATTAGAAATTTTGATGGAAATCCTTGTAAATGCAATTCACATTTTCCTGCCTTCCTAACAGGAGAGATGGGACATAACTGATCCAACATATCTGCTACTTACAAAAACAAAAACCAAAAAACCCCCACAATTTCAACAAACGATTTTTTCTAATTGAAAATAAAAGGGGTTGGAAGGCAGATCAACCAGTAAAGTCAATATTAATGCCAGCAAGGCAGAATTTAAGTTTAAAAGTCGCAGCAAGAAAGATAAAAAGGAATAATATAAAATTCATTTTCCAAAGAAAATGTAATAATTACAAGCCTGAAAGTGAAAGTGAAGTCACTCAGCCGTGTCCAACTGTTTGTGACTCCGTGGACTGTAGCCTACCAGGCTCCTCTCTCCATGGGATTCTCCAGGCAAGAATACTGGTGTGGGTTGCCATTTCCTTCTCCAGGGATCTTCCCAACCCAGGGATCGAACCTGGGTCTCCCACATTGCAGGCAGACAAAAATTATTTTGTATTATTTAAGGAAGAGCTGTTTACAGCTTTGCTGAGTCCCAGCTTTTCTGACCTTCTTGCTCTTCCTTAAATAATACAAAATAATTTTTAATTCAGAGCTTAGGTGGCTACAGTTCCCTCTGCCTAGAACTTCCTTTGGGCTTTGCATTCCACCCTATTCAGTTCTCTTTCCAAATATCACCCACCGAGGGATGGCTAAGCACGCTATCTGCTTTGTCACCTAAGGTTCCAAGTTGTTTGATGTGTGTGTCTGTGTGTGTGAGGTCTCATTGCTGTGGGAAAAACATAGAGTCCTGAATCTACCTTTCCTAAATTGCATTAGGTTCCTAAGATGTGTCTACTAACATCACAATCCTCTAAGCAACTGCAATCTTTATTACCAGCCAGGACTTTAGACCTAAAACCTCATAGGAGGAATAAGCCCACAGGCTCTCTCTTGCCCCTTTTCTCAACAGTAATCCTAAATATGCCTATTTGCTATTAAGTTCTTAAACTTGCTTATTAAGTTCTTACTGCTCTAAACATGAGAAAAGTCACAGAAAAATGAATGCAATGAAAAAACTCATAATTCTGTGTTACTTTCCTGTGACAGTTATAACAAACTTGATTGCTTAGGGCAACAGACATTTATTCTCTCCCAGTTCTAGAGGCCAAGTCTGGGGGGATTTGACCCACTCAAGAAGTCAAGAAAGAATTCTGGGTAAGGAGAGAGTGCGATGAATCGAGAAAGTAGCATATATATATATATATATATATATATATACACATACAGCTGCTGCTGCTAAGTCCCTTCAGTCGTGTCCGACTCTTTGCAACCCCATGGACTCTAGCCTGCCAGCCTTCTGTGTCCATGGGATTCTCTAGGCAAGAGTACTGGAGTGGGTTGTCATGCCCTCCTCCAGGGTATCTTCTGGACCCAGAGATAGAACCGAGGTCTCCTGCACTGCAGGTCGATTCCTTGCCATCCAAGCCACCTGGGAAGTCCCATATCTATGCTATTAGGTGTAAAACAGATAGCTGGTGAGGAGCTGCTGTGTAACACAGGGGCCCAGCCAGGCACTCTCTGATGACCTGGAGGGCTGGGGCTGGGGAGCAGAAGGAGGCTCAAGAGGGAGGGGCTATATGCTTAATGATGGCTGATCTGTTCCCCATACAGCAGAAAACACCACAACACTGCAAGGCAATTCTCCTCCAATTAAAAAATAAATTTAAAAAGAAACATTAAAAAAAGAAAATTCCTATCAGAAGTGATATCTCTGCGGAAACCTGAAGAAAGAACAGGAACACACCATGTACTGCTGCTGCTAGGTCGCTTCAGTCGTGTCCGACTCTGTGCGACCCCATAGACGGCAGCCCACCAGGCTCCCCCGTCCCTGGGATTCTCCAGGCAAGAACACTGGAGTGGGTTGCCATTTCCTTCTCCAGTGCATGAAAGGGAAAAGTGAAAGTGAAGTCGCTCAGTCGTGTCCGACTCTTTGAGACCCCATGGACTGCAGCCCACCAGGCTCCTCCGTCCATGGGATTTTCCAGGCAAGAGTACTGGAGTGGGGTGCCATTGCCTTCTCCGACACACCATGTAGAGGTAGAGTAATATGCAAAGATCTTACACCAGGAGACGGCAGACAGAGAGGAGGAAGAGTACCACCGGAGACCAAAGATAAACCTGCGCAGAGAAGCGTTTCCAAAAGTCTTTGCGCCATTGTTTGTTTTATAATCTTAAGGACACTGAGGAGTCATTCAAGGTTTTGCACGTGGGAGCTGCAAAATAGATTTATGTTTTGCAAAAGCTCTGGACTATCTCCAGAGAATAGTTTGAAAGGTGGACCAGGAGTGTAAGCAATAGATCCTGGAGTCTCCCAGAGCCCAAGAGAACAAAGATAGTGACTTGGATTAGAGAAGTGGCCTGGCAACCCACTCCAGTACTCTTGCCTGGAGAATCCCATGGACACAGAAGGGTGGCGGGCTACAGTCCATGGGGTCGCAAAGAGCTGGACACCACTGAAGTGACTTAGCAGGCAGGCAGGCAGTGATGGTGGAGATGGAAAGAATAAATGTATTTAGGGAACATTTAAAACAAAACATTGGCAGCACACCATGGGGGTGAGGGAGAGGTAGGTGTCAAATATGAGCCCTAAACTTCCAGGTTGCCCAATAGGTAATTTCCCATTCACTGCAAGAGAACACTGAAAGAATGCTAGGTTGGAAGCGTTCAGGGGAGGGGCGGGGGGTGGGGGGAGTTGTGTTATGAGATTAACTGGAGTCACACTGAGTTTGAAGATGATTCTGAAACCCTGGGTGTCCCAAAGCTGATCTGAGTCTAGCACACAAAAGAGCTCCCAGGAAAGGTCTAGTTTAGATATGTAAATATGTGAGTAATCTTGGTTTCAGTTCAGTTCAGTCGCTCAGTCGTGTCTGACTCTTTGCAACACCATGAATCGCAGCACGCCAGGCCTCCCTGTCCATCACCAACTCCCAGAGTTTACTCAAACTCATGTCCATCAAGCCAGTGATGCCATCCAACCATCTCATCCTCTGTCATCCCCTTCTCCTCCTGCCTTCAATCTTTCCCAGCATCAGGGTCTTTTCCAATGAGTCAGCTCTGCACATCAGGTGGTCAAAGTATTGGAGTTTCAGCTTCAGCATCAGTCCTTCCAATGAATATTCAGGACTAATTTCCTTTAGGATGGACTGGTTGGATCTCCTTGTAGTCCAAGGGACTTTCAAGAGTCTTCTCCAACACCACAATTCAAAAGCATCAATTCTTGGGGACTCAGCTTTCTTTATAGTCCAACTCTCACATCCATACATGACCACTGGAAAAACCATAGCCTTGACTAGATGGACCTTTGTTGGCAAAGTAATGTCTTTGCTTTTTAATATGCTGTTTAGGTTGGTCATAGCTTTTCTTCCAAGGAACAAGCATCTTTTAATTTCATGGCTGCAATCACCATCTGCAGTGATTTTGGAGCCCAAATATATAAAGTCTGACACTGTTTCCACTGTTTCCCCATCTATTTGCCATGAATCTTGGTTTAGGGAGTGATGAAGCTGTAGGCAGAGGACCTCCTGGTTATGCAGGGCCTATAGTTTATATAATTTGGGGACTTTAATTAAGAGCAATAATACAGAATATAAAATTAGGTACAGAAGTAAATAATTATGAAACAAGAAACCATTACAAATTGGGACAAATTGAGAGAGTAGCATTGAAACATATTCATTGTTGTTGCTTTGTTCATTCACTAAGTCGTGTCCTCCTTTTTGCGACCCCATGGACTGCAGCATGCTAGGCTTCCCTGTCCTTCACTATCTCCCAAAGTTTGCTCAAATCCATGTCTATTGAGTCGGTGATGCCATCCAACCATCTCATTTTCTGTCATCCCCTTCTCCTCCCACCTTCAATCTTTCCCAGCATCAGGGTCTTTTCCAATGAATCAGTTCTTTGCATCAGGTGACCAAAGTATTGGAGCTTCAGCTTCAGCCTCAGTCCTTCCAATGAATATTCGAGACTGATTTCCTTTAGGATTGACTGGTTTGATCTCCGTGCAGTCCAAGGGACTCTCAAGAGTCTTCTCCAGTACCACAGTGAAATCCATTAACATTTGTAAAACAGACAGCTAGTGAGAAGCTGCAGTATAACACAGGGAGCCCGGCCCCTACTCTGTGACAACCCGGAGGGGTGGGATGGGGGTGGGGGTGGGAGGGAGGTTCAGAAGGCAGGGGACATGTGTACTCTTACAGTCAATTCACGTTGTTGTACGGCAGAAACCAACACATTGTAAAGCAACGATCCTCCAATTAAAAATAAATTTAAAAAAATAAATTCTGGTGAACTAATGTATAGCATGGGGACTATAGTTGATAATGCTATACTGTATAATTGAAATTTGCTAAGAAGAGTATTTCTTAAGCATCTTCATTTAAAAAAGATAACAATGTGGGGTGATATATATGTTAACTTGATTGTGGTAAGCATTTCAAGAAGTATGTGTACATCAAATCATTCTGTACACACTTTAATTATAATACAATTTTATTTCTAAATCATAAATTTGTAAATTTATCTCAATACAACTGGAAAAAATAAAAACCAAATAATTTTTAAAAAACTTAAAAAGCTGAAAATAGAACAAGATCCTGAAAAATAACATAATAGCTTTATTAATTAACTGCCAGATGCCCCTCTTTTTAAAAAAACTTTCTTTTCCATTTTAGTCTCTATGCAACTTGATAGCCTCTTCTTTTAATAATATAGTTTTTCATTAAAAAGTAATGTAATTTGTCAAACACAGTTAATTGAAATTAGTTTCACATATTGGTAACTGGGGTCATAAAATGTGACTCCATATACTGATATATATGCCTTCATACTACTGCTATAGGTTCATGCCCTACAATTGAAGAATTCTGATATATTTTATTTGACATTATTATTTTTTCTGTTTTGGGTTTTGTTTTTGTTTTTTGACATCACTTTAGAAAATGATAAAAATGTATGATACTTTTATAATTGTGTATACTGTACTATCAAATGTATTTCAGACAGGAAAGAAATTCAGTATTGTCATAGCATCAATAAGAAATTAATCCTCTGCTTCAACTTATACATTTGACGACTGGAAAAAATTATCAATGGGCTAGCTTCTGGTTCAATTTTTAAATCTTGTATCTCCTCCACTACCCACATCAAGTGCTGGGTGCTAAGGAAATATTCATTTCCCTATGGAGCCTCTAGCCTATTCCTTTGCATCATCATGCAGGGGAGATGATAAAGTGGATGTTAGGAATATTCTGAAAGCCATTTCTATACCAATATGATGAGCAGCAACTTAACTATTATACATGGTGACCTACAACATGGGTATTTCGCCACATCTAAATTTAATGAATTCTCTGGGCTCTCCCTTAGCCATATCCAAAAACTGCCAGTAGACATCTACACTTGGACAAAAATACATGGCTATGTGACTATATTGCCATGGTGCCTCCCAGGTCCTTGGAAGGTCTGGTACAAGTGAATGAGAGTCTTAATTTTACCAGCTTCACAGAAAATTTATCTCCCATCCTACGTTTGTATGAGATTCCTCTACTTTGGTGCTATTGATATTTGGGGCTGGATAATCCTCTGTTGTTGGAGGCTGTCCTGTGCACTGTAGGATTTTTTTAGCAGCATCCCAGACCTCTACTCACTCCATGTTAGTAATATCCATCTGGCACCCCGACTGGGATACCCAAAATGTTTCCAGACATTGCCAGATGTCCTTGAGGGGGAACACAGCCCTCTGTTGAAAACCACTGCTCTAAAGAAAAAGTTTAGATAGAGAACAATATGTTTCTTTAGTGAATTCTGATTGGGTACCTACTATGTTTCAAGCCCTCTGGAACGTCACTCTGCACAAGGCCATGGTGCAGTTGGGAAGGAAGATGACGAACAATAAATTTCAGTAGAATGCAGTGAGTGCCACAAAGAAGACCGCAAAGACACCGTGAGAATCCAAGACAAACCTCTTTCCTACGTCACAAAGCTACTGCGGAAATCAGTGTGATGGGGACTGTAAAGATGAGACTGTTGTTGCTGTTGTCGTTGTTAAGTCGCATCTGACTCTTTGCAACACCCCATGGACTGCAGCACGCCAGGTGTTCCTGTTCTTCACTATCTCCCAGAGTTTGCTCAAACTCATGTCCATTGAGTCGGTGACGCCATCCAACCATTTCATCCTCAGTCACCCCCTTTTCCTCCTGCCCTCAATCTTTCCCAGTATCAGGGTCTTTTCCAATGAGCAGGCTTTTCCCATCATGTGGCAAGAGTATTGGAGCTTCAGCTTCAGCATCAGTCCTTCCAATGAATGTTCAGGACTGATTTCCTTTAGGATTGACTGGTTTGATCTCCTTGCAGTCCAAGGGACTCTCAAGAGTCTTCTCCAACACCACAATTCGAAAGCAACAACTCAGAGATCAGCCTTCTTTATGGTCCAATTCTCACATCCATACATGATTACTGGGAAAACCACAGCTTTGACTAGATGGACCTTTGTCAGCAAGGTGATGCCTCTGCTTTTTAATATGCTCTCTAGGTTTGTCATAGCTTTCCTTCCAAGGAGCAAGCATTCTGCATCTATTCTGTCAAAGCATTTCTTTACGTTGGCACGATATAAGCTGAGCATATAGCAGGAATTACAGGAAATACTTCAATTAGCCATAATAGTCACTATTTACAAACCCTGGCCAAGAAACATTGCAAAAGTGTATTAATCCACTTCCTTCTCTTTTATTTTGGCAGTTATGTTGCTCACACCATGCCAGCCACACTCAGATCTGAAGTCTACAAACACATAGATTGAGTCATTCCTAGGAGAGGTTGACAATTTTATTCATAGAAGATTTGCCACAAGGGTTTATCCCATTTAGATGAAGGGGGAAGGCGAGAGCGTAAATCAGTGAGAATTTAGCTTGTGAACAGCACTGTATATAAATTTTAAAAACTCACCAGATTTGACATTCCTCTAGAATGTCAAATCATTCCTCTAGAATGTCAAATCATTCCTCTAGAACTCTTAAGATAACCCTGGTATTGTGTTTACCCTATTGTGTTTTCCCCTTCAATCAATTATTAAACCTACTGACAACAAAATAACAAAACTCCAGGATACATTGAAAATCAGGGTCTATTTCACTCAGGGTCTCATCTCAACTATCAAATGTATTTGTTCACAGAAAGCCTTGGAACAGACAATATGTCCCTTTGCTGAGCTGTTTGCACTTCTGTAAAATTAGTGATTGAAGAGGGAATGTCACTTATTCCCATTTCTCCACTTGACAGTTACTGCGGGGTCCTTTATCGAATTCAACGCTGTGTAACTGTGCTCGGCAGAAATGAGTTAACCCATTAGCTCTCCTTTGATTGCACTTAATCACGGGAGCCCCTTAAAAGCATGTTCCTTTAATCCTTTCCTTTACCGTCACTCTTTATCTCAGTGATCTTACTTTAATTTGGTCACTCAGCCCTCTTCTAGCAGGTGCGTGGCCCGCACGTGGATTAATTCATCAATTATTACAATAATTTCCACCTATATAGTGCTCGATCATTAAAAATTCATTTTGATATTACCACAAGGTAGCTTCGCATCGTGGTTTAAAAGCAGCGATTCCTCAAAATTTATTGGAAAAATAACATACACAAGTGCATTGAACCCATGATCCCAGGATAGCACTGTGAGGGGTGAGGTTACATTTAATATTTTTTTTTGGTCAGGAAAATAACAATGCAGGTGTCCAATGGATAGAGAGCCAAAGTCACTGAAGAGGGGGTGACTGATACTCAGAGGTCCTGGCGGACAGCCAGGGCTTTGGGCTGAGACAGCCTGCACGGATAGCTGCTCCCGGCACCCACCAGTGCTCATGGAATCTTGGACAAGTCACAGTTTTCATCTCTGAGTGGGGTTCATCACGTTCACAGCGTTGTAGTGAGGATCAAATCAGATAATCCATGCCTTACACGTAACCACACAGGAAGTTCTAGGTCAAGAAAAGGTTACCACTGGCCCTGTAGTATCACTGTACACACACAAACACGTGTGAACAGACACAAGCACACACACTGTCGCCATCCTAACTAAACAGAGGCTTATAAAAGCACCGAAGTCACAAGCTTTTCCCATCCACAAACTGACCAGTTAATTAACGGAGGGGGACAAAGTCAGAGACAGTTTAGTCAAGAGATCCACAGTGGTAATCAGTTGGTTAGTTAACTGATTAGTTATTTCGGCAACTGGCTAATTAGTTACTTTCTATAAGATTTGCTTCTCTACATCCTCTGGTTCAAGGTCTAAAAATCCCAGCATGATTGAGACATTTTGGGGTGGGTAACTCCTTGCTGTGAGGTGTCCTGTGCATTGCAGGGTGTTCAGTAGTCTCCCAAGCTTCAACCCACGATGCCAACAGCACTCCACCCACCTCGAGTTGTGACAACCAAAAATGTCTCCAGATGCCGTCACGTCTCCTGAGTGAAGCATCATCGCTCTAGTCCCTGTTTCCAAATGGTTTATATCAACATTAACATTACTTTCTTCCATACACTACTTCTTATTAAATCTCATCTATCTGTAACCCCTACCTTCATTAACTCTGGAGTCTTCACCTTAACTAAAGAATTTTATGGAACTAAACCACATGTGGAATTTTAAACCTTGCTAGTAAGTTTTTAAAAATACAGTTACCAATAGTTCTTCATTATACTTGTTATTTTAAAATTACTACCTCAATTTCTAAACTGGTGGGGAGGGGAGGGCCAAGTAGGAAGGGAGGTGGGTCTTAACTGTGCCAGAGTTTGTGAAAGTATGAATTAGTAGCTTATGCTCTAGTCTGGGAAATAAATACTCAAAGTGTGAAATTTTGAATAATGGTAGCTAAGTGGAGAGCTGAATTCACCAGAAGTATGCATGTCTGTGTAGTGAGTTCTAGTCTTTTCTTCCCATGGAAGTGCCCAGAGTGGAAAACAGCCGATATTGTGTGTGGGGGTCGGGGAAAGGTTTCCAGCCTGGAGAATATCAGGCAGGGAGGGAGAGGAATGAGGGGAGAGGGGGTCTCAGAGCAAAAGATAATGACCCTTTTACTAACTGGGACACTGGCGGAAAAGGACTTTTAGGGGCCTTTTATGGCACATTTAGTAAATTCAGCTCTTACATCAACCTCACCCAGGAAAGCTGCCATGAGGACTTCCCTAACCCCTCAGAGTCTGCAGTCACAGTTATGTTCTGTTTCATTTGGATTTGATCTACTGATGGTGACTAAGATCTTAAGACCTTCCTGTTATATCTGCATTTCACCAAAATCTAGAATTTTCAGACCCACTATAAAAGATACCAGTAGTGCATTTACCCAGAGAAGGCAATGGCACCCCACTCCAGTACTCTTGCCTGGAAAATCCCACGGATGGAGGAGCCTGGTAGGCTGCGGTCCATGGGGTCGCTAAGAGTCGGACATGACTGAGCGACTTCACTTTCACTTTTCACTTTCATGCCTTGGAGAAGGAAATGGCAACCCACTCCAGTACTCTTGCCTGGAGAATCCCAGGGACAGGAGAGCCTAGTGGGCGGCCGTCTCTGAGGTTGCAGAGTCGGACACGACTGAAGCGACTTAGCAGCAGCAGCAGTGCATTTACCACTAAGCTAACGAGTTTAAGTTTCAAACCCCACTGCTTGCACAGGTCTGTTTTGAGGTGCATAATTTATTGCGTATGTAATTAAATATATTTTTCAAAAAAGAGGGCCCTCCAAATGAAGATTTTGGTTCCTGTGAAATCTGGCTCTCCCCTTCATGGACACCATGTCCTTCTGTTCTTTTCTGTACCTTCAGCCCCTCCCACAGTGCCTGGAATATGTTAAACACACAATGATGTTTGCTGAGTGACTGAACGACCAACTCAATGAATGAACAAAGGCAATAATGATGTACACAATCGAGAAACGCATGGAAGACCATACTCGAGAGTATGACTTATTGCTGCTAATCAGACAGATAGTAGAGGCCATGTGTGCGTGCTGCTAAGTTGTTTCAGCCATGAAACAACCATTGCGACCAGTCCATTGAGACCCAATGGACTATAACCTGCCAGGCTCCTCTGTCCGTGGGATTCTCCAGGCAACAATACTGGAGTTAAGTTGTCATGCCCTCCTCTCCTCCAGGGAGCTTCCCAACCCAGGAATTGAAACCTATGTCTCTTACATTTCCTGCACTGGCAGGGGGATCTTTACCACTAGCACCACCTGGGAAGTCATAGTAAAGGCCACCAGCATTCAAAAGGAAGAGAGGTCACTGCACATGTGATGAAAGGAGACATTACAAGCAAATCAAAGACTCATAGACTTTAAAAATAATATTACAACTGACTATAGTGCCTGACACAATAGTAGACCGACTCAAAGCTCAGACGATGAACCTCAACCCTAGATCCATTTACAAGGTGAAAACTACCCAATTAGTCCTTCTAAACTGGGGACAAAATCAGTATCCATGACAGAAGACAGTTGTGAGGATTAGAGAGATGTCACCTGCAAAGTAGGGAGTGTGAAGCCCAGCATATGGTAGGTGCTCAATAAATGTTAGCTCATAATATTATTAATTGGTTTCAATGGGCAAGGCATCATGCTAAACACTTTTCAGAACTTAGGGAGAATATGCCCATAAGTCATGGGGAAAAGTGATCATTTATTGAATATCCCTGTCATTCATCAATGTTCAAGGTACTTCACTATGTTCTCCACTAAATATTCACCGCAACTCAGTTAGATATTATTCCTATTTTGTGCATGTAAACTTGAACTAAGAGAAGTTAGTTATATGCAAGAGATTAAATGACAGAACTAAGATGGAATACAAGTTACCCAATGCCAAACTGATATTTTTTGCCCATTAGAACTTTCTGATTCTGTCTCACTGGTTAAGAATCAGATATTAAGAGTTGAATCTTGGCAACTCATTTAACCTCTTAAATCTCAGTTTATCTGCAAAACAAGAATGACAATTGTACCTACATCGTAAGATTATAGTAAAAACTAAGTGATATAAGACATGCGAATGACCCAACTCAGTGCTTGGTATGTGGCAAAGGTTCAAAATTTCTGTGTGTTACTATTGTCCAAAATTTTGAAAAAGTAGAAAGTTCTATATTTACCCACTTTCAAATGCCAATTGTATGTGTAGGATGCCCTGAGGAAATTTTAAATCTCAGAGGCAGATTATGGTCATGCAGTTAATTGGAAAAGTCTGGCTCCCTTACACATAACTGTTGATCATGGCTGATTCACCGAGACAAACACACTGGTGGGCAAATTGGGGGGAAAAAATCCATGAGGCTCAAGATCAGAAGAGCAGTGCATCCCATGAAGTTTGGAAGTAGATGCTCTGACTCCTATTCCACAGGGGGATAAGACGCAAAGTTTTTGAGGACTAAATTACGGTCTTGACACAGTGGCCTGTGGTCATGTTGAGGACATACAGCTTCCTGGAATAGCAAAAGTCATCTCTAGAAAGATGGCAGCCAAAGTTTTAGTTTTGAAAGTTATTAATCTTTACATGAAATTCCAAGTCAGTGGCGGGGGAATGTTAGTATTATTTAATCTCATTCAAATTACACTACAAAAAACAATTAAGGTGAATAATTATGAAAGTAAGGTCAACTCAATTTTCTATAATAATGTTTTTTTGTTACCAGGCTCATTATCGCTAATTCCTTTCATAATCTTTGCCATCTAACCTCATTTGTTTCATTTATAAGTGGCAAGAAATGCACATCATCAAACAGGAATGAAATCAAGGCAGCGGCATGTCACTCGGGTGATCTCTGGAGGAAGTAATCATTGTCTCCAGTTAACCTTTTAGGGAGAAATTCGTCTGCATATTCCCAATGCAGCTGCTATGTTTGTCAAAGTGAAGTTTTCCTCTTTCCATTTTTTTAGTCATGCATCCTGGCTTGAGAGGGTAGAGGCTTGCCAAAAGTTGAGGTTTTATCCTGCTGTTCAGAATACTTATAAGCCAAATGAAAAAGCACTCAAGGAAGTTTTAAATGGGCTTTTAGTGGAACCTAACACACACACACACACACATATACTCATTTTTTTAAAATATTCAAAAGCATCTTGCTTATACTGCTTTTTTGAAAAAGATCTTTCACCTTCATCACCAAGACACTTATATTTGAGGTCCTCAGGACTGAATTTGTCCCCATTATACACATGAAACCTGTACTGGTTTATAAAGAATCACAGAATTTTTACTAACAATTGCCTGGCCTCCTTTAGACACCTCATGTCCCACTGCTAGAATTCACTCTAGAATACGGCGGGTGAACTTTTAAGTGATCACCATCCCTGCCATGCGTGTGTGTGCGCTAAGTTGCTTCAGTCGTGTCCAACTCTTGGCGACCCCATGGCCCCTCTGTTCATGGGATTCTCCAGGCAAGATACTGGAGTGGGTAGTCAGGCCCTCCTCCAGGGGATCTTCCCAACCCAGGGATTGAACCCACATCTCTTATGTCTTCTGCGTTGGCAGATGTGTTCTTTACTGCTAGCCACACCTGGGAAGCCTCTGGCATTCTGGTGTTTAAGTACCTTGAATATCAATCACCCTTTTTTGCTGATCACTAAGAAACATCCAAGAACAAACAAATACACAACTTATGTTCTTGGGCTCTACAACATATTAATTTAATAAACATACAAACAAATAAGGGTATGACTACAAAATAGGATAAGTGCATTCAAAGCAGTGCCTTAGTCTCCTTGGGTTGCTATAACAAAATACCATAGAGGGTGGCTTAAACAGCAAGACATTCACTTCTCAGAGTTTTGGAGACCGGAAGTCCAAGATCAGGGTGCCAACATGGCCAGATCCATGAAAACCTTCTTCACGGCCTGCAGACATCACCTTCTTGTGATGTCTAAACGTGGTGGATAAAGAGAGGTCTATGATCTCTTCCTCTTCTTTGTGGTTGTGTTGTTCCGTCACTAAGTCACATACAACTCTCTGTGCCCCATGGACTGCAGCACGCCAGGCTCCCCTGCCCTTCACTATCTCCCAGAGTTTGCTCAAACTCATGTCCATTGAGTCAGCAATGCCATCCAACCATCTCATCCTTTGTCACCCCCTTCTCCTCTCGCCATCAATCTTTCCCAGCATCAGGGTCTTTTCCAGTAAGTCAGCTCTTCGTATCATGTGGCCAAATTATTGGAACTTCAGCTTCAGCATCAGCCCTTCCAGTGAATATTCAGGGCTGATTTCCTTTAGGACTGACTGGTTTGGTCTTCTTGCAGTCCAAGGGACTCTCAAGAGTCTTCCTCTTCTTATAAAGGCACTAATCCTATCATAAAGGCTTGGTCCTCATGATATCATCCAAACTTAATCATCCCCAAAGGCCTCATCTTCAAAGATCACTTTGGGTATCAAGGCTTCAGCACATGCATTTCCAGGGCACACAAACACTCAGTCCACAGCATAAAGGATGGAGAAGTAAGGAAAAGTGAAGGATTGTAGGGGCCAGTCAGAACCTGACCCACATCCCCTGGACCTGCCCGTGACGCAGCCTGGTGGGCAGTTCCCTCACACACCAAAGGCTTCCTACCTTCGCAACTGCCCTTCTCTATTACATGGATCTCTCTGATGCAGAATCATTCTCAGTCCACGAAAGCAAAGGCAGAAGTGCCGGATAATTAACACCACCAGGGGTGACCCTCAACCAAAGAGGCAGAAGAACTGGTGAATAACCATCTCCTTTCCAATTACTGAAACATCTCGGAAGAGGGCCTTACACCGTCTCTTAGAGATTCCCCAGCAGGATTGATTTCCTGTAGCAAATTTCTCATTACTGTGCGTGCTCAGTTGCTTAGCCGTGTCTGACTCTTTTGCAACCCCATGGAGTGTAGCCCGCCAGGGCTCCTCTGTCCATAGAATTTTCCAGGCAAGAATACTGAACTGGGTTGCCATTTCCCACTCCAGTGGATCTTCCCGACCCAGGGATCGAACCTGTGTCTCTTGAGTCTCCTGCATTGGCAGCTGGATTCTTTACCACTGCACCACCTGGGAAGCCCTTCTCATTACTATCACCTTTAATTAACTCTCCCCTTTCCCTACTTGGGGGCTTCCCAGGTGGCTCAGTGGTAAAAAATCCACCTGCCAATGCAGGAGACAGGGCATGCAGGTTCGATCCCTGGGTTGTGTGGAAGAGGAAATGGCAACCCACTCCAGCACTCTTGCCTGGAGAATCTCATAGACAGAGGAGCCTGGTGGGCTGCAGTCCGTGGAGTCACAGAGTTGGACACAGCTGAGCACAGGACACAGCACAAAAGCACATCCGTACACTCCACACTCCTTCCGGTTTCGCTACTCATTTGATTCCTGGGATCACCTCCCAGATAAACTACTCAAGCTTGCCTTTGGGGAACCTAGGTTACGATCAGGACCTACTGTGAGAAAGCAAAAATTTAACCTGGTCCATGAAAGAAGATACACAGCCCTCCCTGTGAGCCTCTAGGGGAAAAAGTATTTCATGGAAGAGGAAGCAACAGCTTGGCCAAAGAGCCTGGAGGGAAAAGGAGCTTTTACATCAGAGCATCTAAAGGAGGCAACGAGCCCTAACCACAGCGAGCAGGCTGAGATGCGGCTGAGACCCAGGCAGGAACCAGACCCAGCAGAAGTTGGTAAGCACAGGAAGAAGGTAGGCTCGTGTTCTAAAGGGGCCTCCCTTTTATAGGTGAAGAAACCGAAGATTACAGTGCGAAATTAAATGGCTGCAAAAGGCTTGAGAAGAATCTAAAAACAGAGCACCCTGAATACAGGTGCCATGTTTTTAAACTCTGAACTACCAAACCAGAGGCTAAAACAGCTCAAACCTGTATTTCCCACCTGATTTACACCAGACAGACCACCCGTTCTCTTGTCACACCTTCCTAACAATGGTCTCTAGTCCCGCTACCCACGACAGATAATGAACTCTGCTTCTCACATTGGTTGAAAGAGGAGTGCACCTGCATTCCTAGCCAATTTCTGGCACAGCCTTTTGCAACATCAAGATATATGGGCTCCGTAAATTTTCAGAGACATATTAACGTTCACCTCCATAATGCCTTAATTGTACAGAAACCATTAGACAAGAGTGTTAAGGTGACAAAGAGACCCATGCAAATGGTTAAGGAAGAGAGTGAGATGCCTAAATTAAGAGGGGTGAAGGGTCCAGGACAGTCTTTCATGGGGGAAAAGATTCATGGAGATTCGCTGTCTTAACTAGAATGGACTGCCTCATAAATTATCTCTATATGATGCCAGTAAGTCAAGGGGAACTTTTTTAAAGCAGGAATTTGCAAAAGGTTAAGTTAAAATGAAGGCTGAACAATTATTTTTGTCCTCCTGCCTAGCGGGACTTCTGCTAATGTTTGTGTACAGAAGCGAGAACGGCGGGATACTTCAAAGCCTTTTCAGAGAAAATCATATCATCGGTGAGAAAGGATTTGATTTTGTAAAAAGCTTACGTTGTAAGTGATATGGAAAATAAAGAGACAAGATTGCATGAGCTAAGTGTTTTATTTTTGTTAGAGCTGGTGGGGTTCCACAGATCCTCATTGTGCCCATAATTGGGGTTTTAAAAGTGGGAACAGGGAAGTATGTGTTTTCTTTGGTCTGTGAAGATGGCACTCCTGACCCACCAGTGGAGGGCCATGCACTTTAAATTTGTTTCCAGAAAAGAAGAGGTATTTTCTCCAAGGACGCCTGCTTGTTCTGGCAGAGCCATAGCATTTGATCAGGGACGGACCACTCTGGGTGCAGCATGTTGAGTTTGCCCTCATGCTGTTCTTGGTCCCTTCCCGTTGGGTATCTAGACGCAATTTATAGAGGAAGAAGTTGAGTAAACTGAAAAAAATAACAATTTGTCCCCCAGCAGAGCAGAAGGATCACACGAGCAGAGGGCATAAATCCTCATCATTTCTCATCCTGAATGCCTGGCCCAGGACACACTGCATATAGGAGTTGCATTCACTGCAAGCACAACATAAACCCACTGCAACTTGAAATAAGGAAAATAATGTTTTTATATAACTCGAAATCTAGAGGCATGGTCACTTCTGGATTTATTAGTTTCCTCAACAACATTGTCCAAGAACCCATGCCATTTCAACATTTCTTTCATGTGGGCTAGCTTCCTTTGAGGTCTGAAGGTCTACAGGTTAGCTTCCTTACAGGTTTGAAGATGTCTCCTAATTGTAGTTCTTTTTAAGAGCAAGAACAGCTTTTCTGGAAGTTTCCCAGAGGCTTCATATTTCATTGACCAAAACACTGCTTATGCTCATGCCTGAAATAAATGCATCGCTTAAGGAATGGGACGAACATAACTGGCTTAGACAATCAAGACCTGCCCCTGGGTTTGGAGATGGAGCAGCCTCTTCTCAAACACGTGGCCCCTTAAAGGGATTGGATAGTTGGACAAAGTCAACAATTCCATTAGGAACAAGGAATGAAGGTACAGAGTGGATACTGGCCATCAACACCCTCTGCTAAAATGAAACATTTCAATAACTATTAAAACAAACACTGGGACTTCACTGGTGGCACAGTGGATAAGAATCTGCCGGCCAATGCATGGGACATGGGTTCAATTCCTGGTCCAGGAAGATTTCACACGCCAAGGAGAAACTAAGCCCACGCACCACAACTACTGAGTTCAGAAGCCGCAACTATTGAGCCTGCACACCTGGAGCCTGCGCTCCATAACGAGAGAAGCCACCGCCAAGAGAAGTCCCCGACTCACAGCAAAGAGTAGCCCCCGCTGGCCGCAACTCGAGAAAGACCGCACACAGCAAGGAAGGCCCAGAGCAACCTGACTTTGACCCAGGAGGCTTGACTTGGACCCATTGGCTGTACTTTTCTGCCCCTGGCTTAAACAAAAAGGGGATTTATTGACTCACATAGTTAAAATAATGTAGAAGTAGTGCAACACCCTCTATTTTGCTTCTGGCCCATGAAACCTTAGATATTTAGTCTCTGCCCCTTTATAGAAACAGTGTGCTAAGTGGGTTAAGGTTTTACATTTTGGTTTTCTACAAAGTGCAAATAAAGTCATGTTAAGTGGTACACTGTTTTAAGGTCATAAATGAAATATGACTTATTAGTTTCTAAACCTTTCTGTTATATGAAAACTCAACGAAACCACCAAATCAACTAACTGGCTGAAAGGGCCTCTAAGCTCCACTCACCCCTCAACAAGTACACGCTGTACTCTGAGGTTTTCATTTCTATGCTTTGAATCTTTGATCATGTGCTTTCCTGTCATCTGCTATAATCCTATCGGAAAAAAGAACCAAAAACTTAATATGGAATGATTAGTCGCTTGTAAAAACAATTATCTTAGTGTTCTTATTCCTTTTCTGTATCTTGGCATCCCCAGGAACAGTGAGACGTTCATGACATACTCTTCTTGAAATTAACCGAAACTAGGAGATTGTATTTTCTTGGACGATAGCACTTTTTCTCAAGAGAAAAGCAGTAGGACAGAAGGTAAGACTGTGACTCTGTACAGCTCTGATTCCCCTTCTTCTGATGAAAGGACAGTTTTCCTCGGAAAACAACCACCGCCCACTCTCACTTCCTGCGACCGAGTGCGGCTCCGCTGGCGGTCTCGGGGTCCAGGCCCAGCCGCATAGCTCTCTGGGCTCTGCGATTGGCTCAAAGAAGGGCACATGACCAAGTCAGAGCCAATCAGATCTAGTCTTAGGACTTCCCCGATGTTATCTTCAGGGAGATGCTCTCTTTTTACACTGGACTTAAACTTGGAAAGCTGTAAACTACTGGAAAGATCACCTGCCTGAGAAAAGTCAATGCAGAGGAAAGCAGAGCAGAGAGATGGAAAGAAAGAAAAAAATCAAGTACTAGCAATGTCGTTCAAAGAAATAGATTCAATGGTGCCTGAAGCTAGTGCCATTAGCCTGGACTGTTCAATTACATGAGCCAATAAATTCTTTTTCGCTTGAGCCAGTTTAAGTTGGGATTTCTGTCACTTCCAATGGAACTATACAACCACTATCTAATGTGGTGGATGTCCTGGGTGGGGTTCTCACAAAACCAAGCCCTAAGACAGAGACTTAAGTGCAAGTAACTTATTTGGGACATGCATCCAGGAGACACTGGTAGTGGGGCAAGGAATTACGCCAAGGACAGCAGGCAGCTGTAACCGCGTAGTATCTAGCATGATAACCCTGGGGACTGGGGATCAGTCCTGATGGGGAACCAAGAAACAGAGTTCTCTTTCACTGCTCCAGCAGCAAGGAAGCTGGAATATGTATCCTGCAACTCACATTCATCATTGGCTGAGAAGCTATTTTAGGGGCGTTAATTCCCCGTCGCCCCCGAATGTCCAGCTGGCCTCTTGCATGAGAAGGCTCTCAGGGGGAGCTGCACAGGGGTGTGGGAGAACTCTGGGGCAGGTACTGCAAGACTGACTACTGAGGGAAGATGAGCAAGGCACTCATCAGATCTGCTTCTCCATGTCCCACATCAGTCCACAGGAATCACAGAGCTATTCGGGGGACTATTAGTGTAGTGTAGGAGTTCCCCCTACTGCCATCATTTGTCAAAAGAGTCTGTGCAACCTCAAACTCAGGGACTTTGGAAACAAAGGTATAGTTTCTCAGGCTTCTTAGGCTGACTCGTGGCTGCAATCATACTGTATGTCCTTAGAGCAGCTGAGGGGAGGTGCACGCTTGAATTCCAAGGTGAAGGGGCAGCGCCTACCCCAAGGAAGTGCTCCTCATAGAGGAAGAGAAGACAAAAGCTTTTCAAACTCCAGCAGGAAGCATCTGCTCACACACCACTGGCCCAGAGCAAGCCACATGACCAGCCTCCTAGGCAATGAAAGGGAAAGAACCTTCTGTCTGGGTGGGAGGAACTGAAGAGTTACCTGGCAAAGGGCGGGATGTGAGGAAGGGAAGCAAGAACTGAAAGCAGTCAATTCGATCAACCATATCCCTGAGGTTTAAGCTCACTGCAAACAAGGACCTCTCTGCCTTTTTTACTACTTTATCTCCAAGTCAAGCACAGGGGAGGCACGCAGTAGGCCCTTCAACAGATATGCTTATATTCACAATTCCTAAAAGCATACTTCAGATGAACTTTTGTTACCCAATCCATTTCAACATCAGAAGCTGCTTATAATGCTAGAATTCATGAAATATATCCTCCAGAAAGGTAATGGCACATGTGCTAGACTCTAAATCAGCCATCAACGAGCTACTATCACAGTATCGTCAATGGATTATAAAAACGATGGCTTTGAAGAATGTCTTTGCCTTGCCAGAATTATGATTTGTTATTTGTCTTGTGGATTTTTAAACAGAATCTTGTACTTAGTATTCAAATTAATGACTCCAATGTATTTGCCTGGATTAAAAAAATAGAAAAAGAAGAAGAACCATTTTGCACAATGCACGTAATAGTTACATTTCTATGATAAACTTACTTGGTAAAAGCTTTCTCAATTTTATCATTTAGACAGGTAGATATCATTAAATCAAACTGAAAAGCCAGAATGGTGGAGGGAGTGAGGCTTGCAAACCAGGCAGTGAGGCAAGCTTTCAGTTTAAGGAGGACAGTGGCAGGAAAAACAGAAGAGGGAAAAACTAAACCAATATGGACGGACGGAAGAGTATTCCAGAAAATCGCCTCCAGCCTGCAACCTGTTATCTTGCAGTTTCCTGACTCGATTCATTAAACACTCAGTTAGCCTGGAAATAACCTGATGAAGCACAGTGTTATTAGTGGAAAGAGCAAAAACTTTTAACGTAGCTTCTTAGGTTTAAATTCTGGATCCATAACTTCCTAGGAAAAGCTGACTGACATATCCTATGCCTCAGCTTCATCAGCTGAAAAATGGGAGAGAAGGCCAGGGAGCATGACAAGGGTCCTACCTCTGGAAGATTTGAACATTAAAAAATAAAACACACGTCATTCATTATAAATACCAGTCAACAGACCCATGATTATCTCTAAAATGTTTTCATGGGTCCATCAAAGAATGAGAAAACTACAGCATTATGTGTTACGGGTTGAAATGAGCTGTGCTGTGCTCAGCTGTGTCCACCTCTTTGTGACCCCAGGGACTGTAGCCCACCAGGCTCCTCTGTCCATGGGATCCTCCAGGCAAGAATACTGGAGTGGGTTGCCATTTCCTTCTCCACGTCTCTTGCATCTCCTGCACTGGCGGGTGAATTCTTTACCACTGTGCTGCCTGGGAAGCTCCAGGGTTGAAATATGGCTCCCCACGATAAAAAAGTTTACGTTGAAGTTCTAACCACATGTATGTGACCTCAGTCAGAAATGAAGTCCTTGCAGATGTAATCAAGTTAAGATGATGTCAACAGGATGGGCCCTAATCTGATGTAATGGTGTCATTAGAAGAGGGAAAAGCCACCTGAAGACAGAGACCAGAGGAGACCACCACGTGCAACCGGGACAGCCTGGCATGGGCAGCTGGAAGCTGAGAATCAGTGGAAGAGATGAGAAGAGAGTCTACCATGCACACTGTTTCCCTGCTATTTACATCTTGTAATAGTGTGTTACATTTGAAGAATGGCTCTTTCCCCCATATTCTTGCCAGAACTTTGTTTTTTTCAGAATAGCTTTTTAAATGAGATATTTTTCCTACTTTTTTTCACGATGGTAAAAAGACTTTTAAATGAAATCACAGTGGTGCTGAATGGCAGGGATGTCTGCATGTGTGTGTGTGTTTGTGGGTACAGCACATGCACTGTGTTTGTTCTAGTCGTTTATGAAATAACAATTTAAAAATCAAGGAATCACTGGCAAAGATAAAAATGCGCAAGTCCAAGCCTGACACAGAACACACACTAAGCGCTTATGCTGGGTTCCATGGTGATCCGGACGTGGTCAGGGCAGAGCAGACTGCATTTGTATCTGCCAAGTTTCTGTGAACTCTGGGACAGACAGGAAACGGCACGTCCTCCAGCCCTTCCTCCATGATATTCTGAGGTCGTCAGCACGTGCTAGTGCTCACGCCAGATCTCCAGCATCCCTCGCTCTGGTCACTTTCTCCTGCACAGGGCACGTGCTTGAGTCAAAAGCAACACGGAATTTTGAGACTGTACAGCCCTAAGTCTGGTGAGCTTAAGGGAAAGTCAATCAAGGCTTATCTTACTTGTGGCGATGGAGAAAGCCCCATATTTTAAAATGTGCTGTCTCCACTTCACCAAAATGTTTAGAGGATTTAAGAAATGGATGCCGAAAGAGAAGTGGGATGAACTCCTGGAATTTGTTTGCACTTTTCATAGTGGGACGAAAGTGTTTAATGCTAGTACCAGTCCATTACCATTTTTCACTGTAACTCCTGTCACACATTTTTTCTAATCTGAATCCTTTAGGGCCAGAGGTTCATTTAGACATTTCTCTTACTTCCTAAAGTTCAGGGATGAGAAGGATAGCCCAACCAATTCTTCTTTGCTGTTCTTCAGGAAACATAGACTTTTGTATTTCAATAACTACTCCTTACATTGTATGCTTAGTCCTTCAACAAATGAATCCCTGCATATTATTAGACAATAAAAACAGAAAAGTACATTTAAGTGACTTCTTGTGAGATTTATTTACTTATTCTCTCTTAAAAAAAACCCTCACCACAACCCAAACCATTTCCTTATTAATTTTAAACTCTGTTTATCTTTTCTCATTTGGTATATTCCTCATGAAAACTCAGCAAATCATTTTGAAAATAACTTTCAATCATTTGGTTTTATTTATAAAGTCTAAATTTCCAAAAAGGTTGAACTTTTTTTCCAGATAGAGCCAGTGGAAATTTAAGAAGCTGGAAGTATGAAAATAAACTTTCTCATTTTTGTTTTATCATTCTCTCCTAAAGTTTTAATTATCTCCTACCACATGATATCATTTCAGGCTAGGCTAGAATCAGCTAGGATACATCATTTCTCATTTTTCATTTAAATGTTCTAGTTGTTAGTTTTCTCCATTTTCTCTTCTGTTGAAACATACATGTGCCACTTTTGATGAACATACACATCTATGCAGAAGTAAATGATTATTGATGTACACCTACATACATAGTACATGCATCAGTTCAGCTATTCTTTTTCTGGTCTGATAGTGACTTTTTGTACTATTTATTCGTGACTCTTTTTCAAATGTGCTAAACAACCTTTTAGTTCCCTTGAAATCCACCAGTATGAGTGTTTAACTGAGTGCAAAAGAGAGAAAATTAAAATAATCAATGAATGTAGTTTGCTGCCCGGTCAATGTCACCAGCATTTAATTTACTCCTTCCCTCAAGCAATTGGAATTAGCTTCACTCTTTCCAGTAGCAGTTAGCCACAGTGAAATTATCTTCATACCCCTTCCTACTGGAAGCTGGGATGGCTTAGCCATAGGAAGATCTTTATTTGTTCATTTCATTCAAAAAAAAAGAAGAAGAAAGGATACCTTAACTCTTAATTAATAGTATTTTCTTAAACAACAAATATCAACTTTGAAAATATTTCTTTCCTTGCCTTAAACCTGGTTCCAAATCTTACAAATGGAGGAGAAGCTAAAGGGGGTCCATCTATATCCCCAGGCAGGAAGCACGCCCGAGGGCACACACACAGCACGCTCTGATTGCGAGCACCGAGGACTCCTCGGAAGAGCATCTGTGAAGGCAGCCAACGCCTATCAGCCTCGCACCTGCGGGTAGACTGGACCTGCTTGGGAGTTAATTACCTCCTGAGAGCAGCTATCAACCAATAACTGATAGGATTCGGTAGCTAAATAGCCCAGTTCCATTGCCCTTCTGTTGGAAAAACTCTGTAGAACTCTGTTCCACACTATCGCTATGTAGTCCAACAGGGCTGAGTCCCAGTTGCCCCGACTCGTGACTTGTTAGAGAATTCAGCCTTTACCTGTGCCTGCCTCTTCCCATCTCATCTCACTACTCTCCTATCAGCGCTTCTTGAGATAACTCCACACACACAACTTGCACTCAAGTCTTTCTTTTAGCAGCTGCAGTTGTCAAAAGTGTCCCCAGTTTAAATATAAAGATTATTTTCAGATTACAGTCAAAGGAATGGTTCTGATAAAGAGAAAAGTCAGTTTGTTGTCATCAGTATGTTGGAGCCACTGTGATTATAGAGGTTATTGTAATGATTACAACTAATAACATCACAATCCGCCCAGGGGCAGCCAAATAACACAGACATTTTTTTTTTTAATACATCTTAAATCCCATTTTCTATCCTTATCCCAAGAAGAAACACCTACCATTTAACCTACTTTAAGTCAGAAGCCAGGGTAAATAAAAACAATCCTCTGTGTGATGGGCAGGTATCCCTGTGTCTTGCACCCCACAATAAGTATACTTTAGATAATTTGTCCCATGTAACCCTCAAATCTAACTTGTAAAGTCTTAGGTACTTTTGTCTCCCACAAATTTATAGACGAAAAAGTTGAGGCCTTTACAGGCCAGAAAAAAAAAAGATATTCAAGGTTACCCAGCACGCAGGTGGCACAGCTAAGATTCTAAACCAACAAGAGTGGCACCATCATTTTATCCTCTCCTTAAAGAAGCCTTCAAGAATGCCTAGGTACCCACTCCAGGCATCTTTGTAGCCTCTTCAGATCTAAAACAAGGACTTGTATGTCAACTCAAAACAAACTGGTAAACAGGAAACAAATACAAGCACCCTCATTTAATTGACAGAATTTAATCTATATTATAAAAGTGAACACACATAATAGTTTTTACTGATTTAAGAGACAACCAAAAAGCTTCCTGTACATTGAATCTTTGTGAGTTATAAAAACAAAATTCATTTACCTATCTTTGGCATTCTAATAAAAAGATAAGATTATGATTCTTGAGAATTATATAGATGATAAACACAGGAAAGCTGAAAGACAGGGAAAATGCAATAAATAAAATACCACATTGCAAAAAGCCTAGACAACCAGCATGTTTAACAGGAGATAAATAAATAATGGTATATCCACAAAACCAAATATAATGTAGCCTTGAAAAATCATGTTTTCAAAGAATACTTAAATGACTAGGAAAATGTTTAAGATATAATTTAGTGAGAAAAGAACATAAAGCTCCATAGAGAATATAACATCAAGCTTGTAAAAAATAATTATAGTACATACACACACACGTATATACATATCAATATGTATATACACATCGTGTGTTTGTGTATGTGTGTGCTTGCCCAAGAGAAAATTGCAAAAAAAAAAAATAACATTTACAGCAGTTATCTCTGTATGTTGAGATAGTTGATGAAATTTATTTTCTGCTTAAAGTTTACTATTTTGCAAATAAACATGATTTACTTCTAAAATTAGGAAGAAAAAACGACACTGCTGTGCTCAGTCCCTCAGTCGTGTCTGACTGTTTGCGACCCCATGGACTGTATCCCACCAGGCTCCCCTGTCTATGGGACTTCCCAGGCAAGAATACTGAAATGGGTTGCCTTTTCCTTCTCAAAAAAAAAAAAAAAAAGCAACTATATAAATATTTTCAAGAAAGACATATCAATTAGAAAAGTAGATACTCTTTTCAATCTAAAATCTTGCTCTGAAAATAAACTCTTCCCGAACTATGATATTGATGGGTGTATGTTCAACATTTTCTGTAGAGAATTAAGGTCTAACTTGGAGAATGAATTTTTTTCTTTTCTTCGTTCGAAACCAATTTGAGAGGCACTCCCAAGATGCCTTCTCTCCTTTCCCTGCAGGATCCTCACGGCCAGCATGGGAGAACTCTGTTCAGATGAAATGGGGACCTTTTTGGTGTCCACTCCCTGACAGCTTTGAAAATTATTTCGCTTCTATCATGATGGATACTCTCTGCCTAAAATGATGGATGGGCAGCATCTGAAAAAAGGATGACATGAAATTTGAAAAATGATACGAGTGCTGGTGGACATTTTTTTTTTAAAGAAAAGTTGACATGAGTTTGAAATATAGCATAGAGGACTCTTCTATCATTTTTCTCTCTCAGAAGAAATCTGTAGCTGTCCTTTATCAATATGCTCTTTGGGGAAGAAAACCTATATTCAAGTTAAAATGAATTCTTTTCCCCTCCTTAAAAAGTACATGGCGGGAGCCCTAGGAGTGAATTGGTTCATTCAGTCACTCAACAATTTATTGAGCGTCTATTATAGGGAGGCTATCGGTGAGAGGCTGGGGACACAAAGATGAATTAGATGCAGGCCCTGCCTCTGGGGATCCCAGAGCCCAGCAAAGACTGACAAGTAAACAGATCATTATAATCCAGTGCAGTATGAAGAGGACAGAATTGTGAAGCGGATGACTGTGGATTTTGGCAGAGGGGACGAATGTCAGTCTCGTACGGGGAGAAAGGTGTCAGGGCAGTCTTCCCTGAGAAGATGATACCTACAGTGGGTCCCTTCCAGTGATCAGATGCTTTTGTTGTCATCTGAGATGAATTCTGATTACCTGCCCATGAAACACCCACTTATCAACATAGAAGCAAACCTTTTCCTTTGAACCGTTTTCTTTTTCTCAACAATTCCATACTGCTTCTCAGCTGCAGGTTGGCATCTGCCCAGACAATTCCAGTTCTTTCAACAGATTACCTTTCAAATGTTTCACCAACCTCAACAGAACAAGGGTTTGCCCCATGGGTGAGCTAGCTTCTTCTTTCCCTTCTCCCCACCCCACGAGTATATAACACAAACTGATGTCACCCAGGTGTTTATTTTCCTAGCAGGGAGGCACCGGCTTGTGCGCATATTACCCCAAGTGGCAGGTGCATCGGAAGATCACAAAGGGAACTCAGGGCGACAGGACTTGTCTCACACCTGGGCCCCAACGACATGACGTGGCATCCAGCAGAAACCCTGGGGTGCCCTGGTGCCCTGGGGGGGGCACCTCCCAAAGCTGGCAAACTCCATGCCCCACCCTAAGCTGGCAGTGTGATGCCTCAGCTACTCTCATCCTTATGGACCTACTGTGCACTTTCTGCCCTTTGAGTCGTCAACTCCGGGCCTCCCTGACCTCATGGTACCTGCTCACTCCCTTCTCTACCCCCATTTACTCATTAATTCAAGTTCACAGTGCCTCTTGGTTTTATAGATAAAAGAGCTTGACTAGGAAATATGCTAACACAATACAATACAATCTTTTGACTTGAAAGCATTTTTATTTTTTAAAGCATTTTATACATACGAAGGATGGGCAGAGGGGAGGAGAGGGTGAGATGTATGGAGAGAGTAACATGGAAACTTACATCACCATATGTAAAATAGATAGCCACTGGGAATTTGCTGTACAGCTCAGGAAACTCAAACTGGGGCTCTGGATTAACCTAGAGGGGCGGGATGGGGTGGGAGATGGGAGGGAAGTTCAAAAAGGAGGGGATATATGTACACCTATGGCTGATTCATGTTGGATCTTCCCTGTAGCTCAGACGGCAAAGAATCTGCCTGCAATGCAGAAGACCCGGGTTCGATCCCTGGTTTGGAAAGATCCGCTGGAGAAGGGAATGGCAATCCACTCCAGTACTCTTGCCTGGAGAATCCCATGGACAGAGGAGCCTGGCGGGCCACAGTCCACGGGGTCGCAAAGAGGCAGACACAACTGAGCAACTAACACTACTACTACTATACATATGAAACATACAGATTTTCAAACTCTAACATCCCACCAGAAAAAAACAGAACCATTCTTTAGGGAGGTAACTTGTTGCTGTTGTTTAATCACTAAGTCGTGGCCAACTCTTTGTGACCCCATGGACTGCAGCACACCAGGCTTCCCTGTCGTTCACTATCTCCCAGAGTTTGCTCAGGTTCATGTCCATTGACTTGGTGATGCTATCTAACCATCTCAGCCTCTGCCACCCTCTTCTCCTTTTGCCTTTAATCTTTCCCAGCATCAGGGTCTTTTCCAATGAGTCAGCTCTTCACATCAGGTGCCCAAAGTATTGGAATTTCAGCTTCGGCATCAGCCCTTCCAATGAATATTACCTTTGTTTAACAGAATGCTTTGACTCAAGACTGTGGTTAGCCACACTGGACCAAATAGAACTAAACTTTGCATCTCAGAAAGGAACAGGAAATCCTACCATGCACAGGACAGCTCCACCTGAACAAAAAACTATCTGACCCCGAATGTCAGTGATGCTGATGCTGAGAAGTCTTGCTCTATTTTAATGGGCGTGATGCTCTTTAAGTTTCACTTTTCTCTACCAAGCTGTGAACTCCTGGAGAGCTGGGGTCGTATCTTACTCACCCTTCCACCCCACCCCTTAACAGACAGCAGACCTCAATACACATTTGCACACGTCATTAAACATGAGCAAATAAAGGAAGCCCCGCTGCCCTCACCTGATGCCACGTGGAGCTTCCCACAAAGAAGCAACTGAACTGCAGATCAGGTCGACTTCTGGATTTGCAGTTTGTGCCCTTGTGACCTTTGGCTGGAGCTCACAATGAAAACACTTGGTTTTGTCTGTTACTCTGATTCCATCTTCTTGGTATGGACCATTGGCTACCCACTCTGGCATTCTTGCCTAGAGAAGTCCATGGACAGAGGACCCTGGCAGGCTACATACAGTCCATGGGGTCGTGAAGAGTCAGTCACAACTGAGTGACTAACACTTTCACTCTTCTAGTCACATGGGCCCCTTGCTGAACCTATTTTGGCTTCCCCAGAGCATCGCATGCATCCCCCTCACCACCACAGGGTGACTCTCACAACTCCACAGACACTAGAAGTCTGAAGAGCCCAAACTACACCCTCAAAATTTGGCAATAAGCCATCTAGATACAATGATTTAATGCAGTAACCAGAAGATAGAAAATTCTATTTATTTTTTGTAGATTAAATGATTTGGGAAGAAGAGCAAGAAGCCACTGAAAAAGAACAAAAATTCTTAAAATATTGCAGGGAAAGAAAGATAAAGAAAAAAAAGATACAGTGTCGACAAAGTAGGCGTGGTGGGGCAACACGGACTCTTCCAGCCGTGACCTCTGGGGGTCTGGTCACCAGGCTTACTAGGGACAACCCTGAGTGGGTCGTTGGACACATTTGGGTCTTACTATGAAAAAGATCTCATTACAAGACAGGTACTTACTTCATGAAGGACCACATGAAGAAATGCACTCAAAATGCTTTGAAGGCTGGGAGAAATATTAACGACCTCAGATGTGCAAATGACACCCTTACAGCAGAAAGTGAAGAGGAACTAAAGAGCCTCTTGATGAAGGTGAAAGAGGAGAGTGAAAAAGCTGGTTTACAACTCAACATTCAAAAATCTAAGATCATGGCATCCGGTCCCATCACTTCATGACACATAGGTGGGGAAACAATGGAAACAGTGACAGTTTATTTTCTTGGGCTCCAAAATCACTGTGGACAGTGACTGCGGCCATGAAATTAAAAGAGGCTTGCTCCTTGGAAGGAAAGCTAAGACAAACCTAGACAGCATATTAAAAAGCAGAGACTTTGCCAACAAAGGTCTATATAGTCTAAGCTATGGTTTTTCCAGTAGCCATGTACAGATGTGAGAGTTGAACCCAGAGAAGGCTGAGCACCAAAGAATTGATGCTTCTGAACTGTGGTGTTGGAGAAGACTCTTGAGAGTTTCTTGGACTGCAAGGAGATTAAACAAATCAATCCTAAAGGAAATCAGTCCTGAATATTCATTGGAAGGACTGATGCTGAAGCTTGAATACTTTGGCCACCTGATGCAAAGAGCTGACTCATTGGAAAAGACCTTGATGCTGGGAATGACTGAAGGCAGGAAGACAAGGGGATGACAGGATGAGACAATCTGATGGCATCAACAACTCAATGGACATGAATTTGAGCAAATTCCGGGAGATGGTGAAGGACAGGGAAGCCTGACATGCCGCAGTCCATGGGGTCACAAAGAGTTGGACACAACTGAACAACAACAAACGCATAACAAATACTTAAAAGATAATAATGATTACTGTCACTCTTACTATCATTTAAGAACATCAAAGAATTTGTTCTTGATTTTCTTCATAGTCACAAATGTGAGCCTTCATCTTGAGATGGCTGGGGAAAGTTTTAAAATCCTCTTGGTGATTCTTGGCCAAAGCAGACAGGGTACCCCAACGGTAATGTTTAAGGAAGAGGGGGTACTTTTATTTGTCCCCATGAATTGGAGGCATCTATTGGCATGTAATGCCTGGGTTTTAGTGATGCTGAACACCTTGTTACGCACAGGTCAGTCCCACAAAGTAAAGAACTGGCCTGCTCCATGGACCAGTTGGGGCCATGCTCCCACCATGAGAAACTCAGCCAAATGTCCCCCAAACCCCATATGAAACCCTCCATACGCTCTATGAGTTTCCAGTCTTTTAAACAGTGTCACGTCTAACGTTAGCTATTGTGTGTAGCAGGCTTTTCTGTGGATGGCAGTCTAGTTATCTAGGAGTGCTAGGGTGATAAGAAATTTGCAAACAGAGGAAGAGGATTAGAAGTGAGCACAATTAAAATAACCTCCCATTTTTACAGAACCCTGATTTGGTTTCTCCCTTGTAATATGGCATGCACTATAAATTAGGATTGCAAAGGCTGGCCCTACTTTGGAGGCACTTCTATTTTCCCAGTCCATTTTCAGCTTGGTGTAGTATCAGTTAGAAATAAAAGCAACAGGATTTATATTTCATTGCATTTTGCAAAGACAAAAAATAGTCCCCAGCATGAAGAGGCAAAGGGATGCCAAATTTCAGTCTCAAATGAAATCTTGTTTCTTGCTAAAATTCACTGGAAATGGCCATCTATATTGGAAACTATAATTTACACTTCACTATGGATGTGACAGAAGAAATCTAGAGAGATTTTTGGAAAAGACAGCAGATGAGAGGGCAAAAAAAGAGAGAGAGAGAGAGAAAATACACTGATTCTATTTTTTCTCCTGATTCTATTTTTCTTCTCTTTTTCTTTTTCTTTAATCAAATGCTCAGATACCTATTTTAGTGATATGAATGGATCATAGAAACTATTGTCCTAATTTGTTTTAGGATACATTCTCCATGTTTTATACTCCTTTCATCCCAATCCAGCACAACACACTGTCTTAATCCTGTGAGCCACGGTTTTGTCAAGGCTGCTATAACTTGGCCAACCACTATGTATTAAATTAACATCCACGTTATGCCAACAGTGTGAATGCCTGTGCTAGGACATAATCAACAAAAACAGAAGACATATTGTGTCCTTCCAGCCCTCACAAGCCAGCTGAGAAAATCAAGACATACTTATAAGTCTATGTATCCACATAACAAATATTTATTATGCTTTTGGACAAGACTCTGGACCAAATGCTGGAACACTGTGGACCTGTCCTCATGGAGCTTACAATCCAGATGAGGAAACACATCATCAATAAGTAAACAAACTACAAACAATATGATCAGAGAGGTGAAGAAAATGGTTGCAGTGGTAGAGAATTAAAGAAAGGCGGTAAATGGATTCAAGGAGGAAACAAATTTACCATATAAAGACAAAGGCAGGTAAGGGTTAGGGGTCGGGAATTCATGACGGAAAAGTAAGCTGTGTGAAGTTTCTAAGTTAGGAAAGAATTCTCCTGGTTCAAAGGGAGACCAGTGAGACAAGCAAAGGGCGTGAGGCAAGGTCCTGAGAGAGGCAGGCGTCAGACGGAGTACAAAAGGGAGCCAATGACAGCGGTAAGTGGAGCCAAGACTCCACAGTCACTGTTTGTGTTTTATGGATGTTTCTGCTCCCACGGAGAACACAAAGGAGAGGGCATTGGGGAGTGTTTCTATCAAATGGTTCTCCACGAGTTCAGGAGAGAGGTGATAGCAGCTGGCAGTACCCAACTTGTGGAAGAAGAAAAAAAGAAGCGCAGCTGGGTGTGAGCTGGATCTTCCAGGTGGCAAAGACAGGACTTGCAAGTTAGGAAGAGGAGGAATCAATGAGATCCCATCCGGTGTCTGGTTTCAGAAGCGCTGGCAATGCTGAGACACTGAAGGGCAAGTCCAGGAGTGAGCTTAGTGAATCTGTGCTTCTCATATGTGGGAGCTAGAACATGTGACAAGGTCAGAAAATATATATAATACAGCAGAGCTTCATCACATCGTGTCAGAGGGGCTTGTGAGCTGGTAGTGGGAGGAGAGGGGAAGAGTTCTGAAGGCGACCAGGGCTTATAGAGAGAGTGGAGACTCTACCAAATGCTAACTCCACACTTGAGTCAACTCAACCCCTAATCTGCATCTATGGTGAGTTGTAGCACCTGAATGCATAATGGTCAAGAGCATGGTTTCTGGAGTAAGACTATGAAAGCGTTAAGTCGCTCAGTCGCGTATGACCCTTTGCAACCCCATGGACTGTAGCCTCTGTGCATGGGATTCTCCAGGCAAGGATACTGGAGTGGGTAGCCATTCCCTTCTCCAGGGGATCTTCCCGACCCAGAGATTGAACTGGGGTCTCCTGCGTTGCAGGCAGACTCTTTACTATCTAAGCCACCAGGAGTGAGACTATGGATTTATCCAAATTCCACCACTTACTGGCTGTGTTGAACCTGTTTCCATGCTTTGGTTTCCTATCTGCACCATAGGGATGATAATAGTTTCTGCCACAAAGAGAATAATAATTATATAGTTGGTCCTCTGTAGCTGCAAGATCAGCATTTGGACCCTGATCGGTTGAATCCGTGGATGTAGAATCTGCGACTGCAGAATCTGCAGAACCAGAGGTCCAACTACACGATGCCATTTTATACAAGGGGCTTTTCAGTATCCAGATCTTGGAATCAATCCCCTACAGACATGGAGGGACAATTGAATGTGCTAATGTATGCATTAACAGGGTGACTGGGACACAGAAAGTTCAGTAAACCTTAGTGACTGTTACTATTTTTTTTTTTTTTTTTTTTTTACTGTTTTTACAAATGCTGCACCCTTCAAATGGCCAAATCTGTTTTTCTATGCTTGGTACCTGTCAGGGCTTATTCTGAAGAACCTTGAGTATCAGGGACTCACTAATGTTTTATGATATTTTACCTCACTTTATGGTAGTCATTTATGACAAGACCAGTATGACATAAACTGCCATAAAGCAAAGCAGAGCAATCACACAAATGACCATAAATCAAGGGGCGCAACCGAAAAGGGTCATAAACGGAAGGAAATTGAGGGAAACAGGAGCGAGGGAGAGTGGGGAGTGGGGAGGTGGCAGCACAAACTTTGAGAGAGTAGAATTTCAATTGAGAACAAAGTCAAAAAAAGAAAAATTAGATGGATGTCTTCAGAGATTGTTTAAGTTTCACAGACACATTTCCAGATGAATATGGTACACATTTATGGTTTCAAAAAGAAAAACATTATTTTATGCCCTACTCCGGCATGCATTTTTCTATTTAAAAATGCTATTTCTAATCCTATCAGTGTATCTGGGATCCATATTGGACTTCAGAAGATTTTAGACTTCATAAGACTAGGAAATAATTTTGCAGGTGAGGAACAATTGATGTCCCTGGATTCATTTCCAGTCCCACTCGCTAAAAAGGGGCTTCTTAATAAGTAGAAGTTTTTGCTTTTCCCTTCTTTTCTTTTTTTAAATATTTATTTTATACTATTTTTTTCTGAACCTTGTTATATTGAAGAGAAGAGAGAATACATAGATTCAGTGTGCTTAGAAAAACTCTGCTCAAGTGTGAATGAATAAACAGAGATGCCTGGAAAGATCAGGAAACATGTTTTCAACCCTTGTGATTAGACTTAGCTCAACTTTTAAATGGGGCTTCCCAGGTGGTGCTAATGGTAAAGAATCTGCCTGCAATGCAGGAGACCTAGGTTCAATCCCTGGGTTTGAGACGATCCCCTGGAGTAGGAAATGGCACCTCACTCCAGTATTCTTGCCTGGAAAATTCCAAGGACAAAGAAGCTTAGCGAGCAAAGAGTTGGACATGACCGAGCACAGTGCAACTCTTAAATGAAGTCAGAAACTAAAACTAGGACAACTGATTTGGATCAATTTCTGATTACAACTTTCCTCACTGTTATAATTCACGCAATAGAAACTAGACAGAAAGATAAAAACATAAAATTTTAACTTCTATTTTTGTCACAGAGAAAATATTTGTGACCAGTTACCACTCCCACCCCAAGTGGTGTATTTGAAAGTACGGTCGTGTCTTGGTACCTACAAGGGATTGGTTACAGGACCCATCGCAGAGGCCAAAGTCCAGACACTCAGGTCTCACAGCTGGTCTTCTGTATCTGCACTTTCACATCCGTGGATTCAACCAATCTCAGACCGTGTACACCGCAGTATTTATTGGGGGAAAAAAATCCTCACATAAGTAGCCTCAGGGAGTTCAAATCCATGTTGATGGAGTCAACTGTGCATACGATAGATTCTGTTCAAGTAATTTCACAATCAGTCTTCTTTCTTGGGGGTTAAAATTTGCCTAGCTAAAAGAATGCTTCTGTTTAAACACCCTAAAAGTGAATGATCCATTTATAACACAGTCACTCCCTACAAATGTGCATGGTCTATTCAATTTAGAAAGTACCCACTTGGAGGTTTTGCAGAACAGAGCCCCTCTGCCTCTCTGCCAGATCTCTCGGGTCATCGGTGTTGACCTTCCAGAGCAGTGAAGACTTCACACACAAGTCCCAGGTTTCTCCCAGAGCCACACTGCTGCCAGTGTGCAGGCTGGCGCATCTAGACGACCTGGCAGTGAACTCTGTGCCTTCCTCACAGAGGTTTCAGAAACTTTGGGGAAACAGAGGCTACTCCACCATCAGCTTTGTACCTCTGATTTTTAAAAACTTTTTTTTTTACAGTAGGTCCTTGTTGGTTATCTTAAATATAGCAGTGTGTGCGTGTCAATCCAAACTCCCAATCTATCCCTCCCCACTACTCTTCCCTCGGTAACCATAAATTCTTTCTCTATGTCTGTGAATCTGTTTTTTGTTTTGCAAATAAGTTCATTTGTATCATTTTTTTTAGATTCTGCATAAAAGTGATCTCATATGATGTTTGACTGTCTCTGACTTACTTTACTTAGTATGATAATCTCCAGGTCTACCCATGCTGCTGCAAATGGCATTATCTCATTCTTTTTAATGACCAAGTAATATTCCATTGTATATATGTACCATATCTTTATGCACTCCTCTCTTTTTTAATTATTTTAACTGGAGGCCAATTACTTAACAATATTGAGGTGGTTTTTGCCACATATCGACATGACTCAGCCAAGGGTGCACGTGTGTCCCCCATCCTGAGCCCCCCTCCCAACTTCCTCCTCACCCCATCCCTCTGGGTTGTCCCAGAGCACCAGCTTTGAGTGCCCTGCCTCATGCATCGAGCTTGCACTGGTCATCTATTTCACATGTGGTAATATACACGTTTCAGTGCTATTCTCTCATATCATCCCACCCTCACCTTCTCCCACAGAGTCCAAAAGTCTGTTCTTTACATCTGTATCTCTTTTGCTGTCTTATTTATAGGGTCATTGTTACCATCTTTCTAAATTCCATATATACGCAGTAATACACTGTATTGGTGTTTCTCTTTCTGACTTACTTCACTCTGTATGCTAGGCTCCAGTTTCATCCACCTCATTAGAACTGACTCAAATGCATTCTTTTTTATAGCTGAGTAATATTCCATTGTGTATATGTACCACAACTTCCTTATCCATTCATCTGCCAATGGACATCTAGGTTGCTTCCACGTCCTAGCTATCGTTATCCATTCCTCTCTTGATCGACATTTAGGTTGCTTCCATTCTTGGCTATTGTAAGCAGTGCTGCAATGAACATTGGAGTGCATGTAACTGTTTGAACCATGGTTTTCTCCAGATATATGCCCAAGAGTGAGATTGCTGGATCTTATGGTAGCTCTATTTTCAGTTTTTTTTTAAGGAACATCCATACTGTTCTCCATAGTGACTGCACCAATTTACATTCCCATTAACAGTGAAGGATGGTTCCCTTCTCTCTACATGCTCACTGGCATTTGTTTGTAGATTTTTTTTTTTTGATGATAGCCATTCTGATTGGTGTGAGGTGATACCTCACTGTAGTTTTCATTTGCATTTCTCTATAATTAGTGACACTGAGTATCTTTTCTTGTACCTCTTGGCCATCTGTATGTCTTCTTTGTAGAAATGTTTATTTATGTCTTCTGTCCATTTTTTGATTGGGTAGTTTGGTTTTTAGAAATTGAGCCCCATAGCTGTAAATTTTGGAAACTAATCCCTTCTTGGGTTGCATCATTTACAAATATTTTCTCCCATTCTGTGGGCTGTCTTTTTATTTTGTTTGTGGTTCCCTGTGCTTTGCAAAAGCTTTTGAGTTTAATTACATCCCATTTGTTTATTTTTGTTTTTATTTCCATTACTCTGAGAGATGGATCAAAAAAGATATTGTTGTGATTTATGTCAAAGAGTGTTCTGCCTATGTTTTCCTCTAAGAGTTTTATAGCATCCAGTATTACATTTAGGTCTTTAATTCATTTTGAGTTTATTGTTGTGTATGGTATTAAAGAATATTCTAGTTACATTTTTGGAAATCCACCAGGTGACAAGTTACAAATGGTTGACACCTCTTATACTAGGGTATACTTGATTGAGATGCAAAACATTCTTGAATAATTGAAGCAGACTTTAAAATCATCATGATCAACCTTGCTGCTACTGCTGCTAAATCGCTTCAGTCGTGTCCGACTCTGTGCGACCCCATAGACGGCAGCCCACCAGGCTCCACCGTCCCTGGGATTCTCCAGGCAACAACACTGGAGTGGGTTGCCATTTCCTTCTCCAGTGCATGAAAGGGAAAAGTGAAAGTGAAGTCGCTCAGTCGTGTCCGACTCTTAGCGACCCCATGGACTGTAGCCTACCAGGCTCCTCCATCCATGGGATTTTCCAGGCAAGAGTACTGGAGTGGGGTGCCATTGCCTTCTCCATGATCAACCTTACCCATGCCTAAATGACATCCTTACATAAGCATCCAGGTAGCTGGGAATGGCATATTTGAATGAGTTTGCTCTGCCCAATGCAAAAAGTCAAAGGGAGTCCTTGAATTGAGTGTATGATATTCAAACACACAAGTACTCCAGAAGCCCATGTATATGCAACTAAACTGAAAGCTACTCTTTTTTTTTTTGATGAAATAGGCTACATTACCCCAGAAGCAGAGCTGCAAATGACATCTTGAAGGAGCAGGAAGATAGAATGTGTTCGGAAAGTACAGCAATTTAACCCACTCCAACAGATAAAACATCATCTTAAAAAGTCTGACTTATCTTTCCTTCTATCCTAGTAGGTATGTTTGAGATGATCCAGTTTTATGTTGAACCATAATTGAGAAAAAACATAAAGATATGAGTCTGGGGAAGAACTCTATTGATTGCGTTAACAGGCAAAAAAGACAAAGTATCGATAGTAGCATGCACTATTAGAGAGACTGTTTTACATCTGTTTTGCATAATGCTTTTTCTGTCCTTCCCTCCCTGTCCATGAGGATTTTTTAATTTTTTTTTTGTCTTTCAAAATAAATTTTAGAAAAGAAAGGGTAGGTGTGGAGAAGAAAAAAAAAAATAAACCCTCTACTCTATTGTTTCTTGACTTTACTAATAATCATTTTCTGTGGTAAAAGGGGTATTTATTATGATGATGCATTTGTGGCTCCTTTGCTTGAGAAAATAAAATAAATTAACAGAAGAATGGCAGAGGGAGGGAGAAGCTGACATCTGAATCTTTGATGCAGCCTTTGCATTCTCATTAGTACACTGTCTTTTTGTATTACTTTTGATTTATAATGTAATTGGAGAACTATAGAAATGTTAATGGCAGCAGTACAGCTTTAAGGGTGACAAAATTGTTTACTAATTATTGTCTTTAAATTTGGTTAATTATTGAAGTATTAATTCTCTGGGTTCATTTCAGATGGGACCACCACTGGGGGAGGTCAGGGAGAAATGTACTGCCTGGTTAGAAAGGAACTTTCATAATTCTGTTGTATCTCCCTCTTGGTTGACCTTTTAAAGGGAGGGACAGATTGTAAATTAAATTCTCTGCACCAGGGCTCAACAGCAAACCTTAAGGTGAGCCGCTGCACTTTGTTTTGTCTTTAGATGAAACACTGTTGCTCATGTTTACACTTTGCTTTTCCAATGTGCGCTGCTCATTATCTGAAGGGAGAGACTGAGACTGCCATGATTATTAGTGAGGCTGCTGATGAGGTTACTGAACCATTTGGGGTTGACTTTCCTTTTGTGATGCATAATTACAGGGGTTTATTTACAGTCCTTTTTTTTTTTTTTTTTTGCTTTTTAATGATTCACAGTTTCATTCTTTGTTCTCTACTCTGTGAAGGATACGATTTCTCCATTTTTTCCATTTTTAGTATGAATTATTATTTGGAGTACTATGTTATTCCATGGAATGCTAGAATTAAAGAAAATTCTTCAAAACTTAGTAAATAAAGAGCTAACCTCACTACAGTCGTGTTCTCAGAGTCTGGATAAGGCACACCAGAAAAGGAAGGCACGGAGCCATTACTCAACTAACACGTTTCCCACTTGTATGGCAATCCCGGGGCACATTATGTTGTAAAACATCTTATTCCCCTTCTAACTTCTTCAATTGCTCCAGATGCTCTTTAACCATAAAGAAATGTAATGATAATTTTTTTAAAGCTGCATCATCTGTTTCCATATCTGACTTCCTTCAGATGTGCCAGTTAGTTTGGGAAGTTCGAAATCAGAAGCAAGTTCATGTATACGGTTCATTTGCACACATATAGGGATGACAGACCATAGTGAGCAATGCAGTGGAAGAGAATTATTAACACTACTAACTACTTCACTTTAGCAGAGAACTATTTAAATGCTCTGTGACATAATTTCCTCATGCCACAAAATGGCAATGATAATAATGCCTACCTGATGGGTTTTTGTAATGATTAAATTCATTCATGTATATAAAATATTTAGAATCCAATACCAGGTGCATAATAAGTACTTAATAAATGTAAACTGTTATTTCCTAAAGTTGGTTAATCATCTCTTTCGTGAACATAAGATGGACTGGAGTGATTCATTAAGAAAGTTTTATTCTGATGTTTACTGTGTGTCAATGAGGATGCCCTTGGCTCTGAATAGAAGAGACTATTTGTGAATAATTTCCACCAATTACTCAATAAATTGCTAAATAAAAATTGCCTTAAAACAGGCATTGCCAAGCTATAGTCCACCAGTCAAATCTGAACTTTTGTATGCTTTTGTATGTTCTGCCTATCAAGAATGGTTTTTACAGATAAATAACTGAAAGCAATTTGGTGATCACATACACACATGCACACACACACAAATCCATTCTTCTCTTTAGTAAATCTCTACTATGACAATTATACTCTATTATTGTATTATTTTGAACTTCATCAATAATTAATTGGTGGAAATTTGTTTTGTCTCTTGTTACATAAATATGTGATATCCTTGATTTTTGCTTCTTGGTCTATAAAGTCTAAAATATTTCCTATCTAGACCTTGAGTACTCTCTTATACGTCAGAGCTCCAGAACTAGAGCACCTCTCAGCTGGTTACAAGAGCAGTTCTATGATTCATCAACCCTAAGACTCTTTCCAAGTGTCCACTCTGCCACTTAACATGTGAGCTTTACCTGCAGGCTGGCTTCTTTGATGGTCATAAGATGAGTTTCTGCAGCCCCAGAGATGCAGAAATATCCTCTTCAGATGTCTGTTTCAGACTAAGGAAACCCTTCCCAGAAATTCCCTTGCAGAGTCTTCTTCCCTCTCACTGGCTAGAACTGGGACATATGACTGCCCCTGAAGCAATCATCACAGAAGCAAATGCGATTTTGCTAAGTGACAACTAGACTAATCAGGTTCTATCTTCCTGAACTGGGAATGTGCTCAGCTTTCTTTGAAGCATGGAAGAAAGGTGGATGGTTAACACACCACATTGGGGTTTGGTTAAAAAAGGGAAAGGGAAAAATGGATACAGGATCAGCAATCTTTAGCATATTTATTTCTTCCAGTATGATTTAAGGAAAATAAAATGAACACAATGAACCATGCTTTCATAGCTCTTTTTACCTAGGGTAAGGCTAAATTTTTAAATCTATTTAAGTAAAAATATTAAACAAGAGTAAAATCCTCAACAAAATATTAGCAAAGCCAAATTAAACAATACATTAAAGGGTCATACACCACAATCAGTGATTTATCCCAAGGATGTAAGGATAGTTCAATATCTGCAAATCAATCAATGTGATATACCACACCAACAAAACAAAGAATAAAAATCACATGATCACCTCGATAGATGTAGAAAAACCATTTAACAAAATTGACATCCATTCATTATAAATACTCGTAATAAAGTCAGCATAAGGTAACATACCTCCATATAATAAGTTCCATGTATGACACACCCACAGCTAACATCATACCAATGGTCAATAGTTGAAAGTTGTTCCACTAAGATCAAGAACAAGTCAAGGATGACCACCCTTTTATTCAACATAATATTGGAAGTCCCACCCACAGCAATCAGAGAAAAAATTTAAAAAATAAAAGCATCCAAATTGGAAGAGAAGAAGTAAAACTGCCATTATTTGCAGATGACACAATACCATATAAAGAAAACTCTAAAGACTCCACCAAAAAACTATTAGAAATAACAAATGAATTCAACAAAGTTGCAGGATACAAAATTAATATATAGAAATATGTTCTTTTCTATACAGTAACAATGAACTATCAGAAAGAGAAATCAAGAAAATAATCCTTTTTTTCACTCAATCAAAAAGAATAAAATAGCTAGAAATAGCTTTAACTTCCCCTCCACTCATACTCCAATCTTAATCTATGATTGTAATAAAGATAGATAATGGCTAGAAAAAATAAAAATTTTAAAATAAACAAGAGTATAATAAAGAAAAGTCCATGGCAAAAATTAAGAATGTGGTATATGAGAGATTAAATCACAAAATGACTAAGATTTAGGCAATTCTGCCTGTTGGTTACTACTTATACTATATTCTTTGCTTAGGAACTCCTACTGATTCTTCAAAGCCCAAATTAAATGTTGTCTTCTCACTGGAGTCTTCTGTGATACCCTCCTATTCCTTCTATGCTTATATAAGATTGGTCTCTCCCAGAGCATTATCTTTTTCTTTTATCTCTTAAAACAAGGGCCACATTGTATTATCTATGTGTCATTTCTGATTGGAAACACCTTATTTATCATTCAACCATTCATCAAACACTTGTTGAACACCACTTACATGGCTCACAGAGAATATTTTTATCTCCATTCCTAGCCCTGGCAGTTAAGGCATGATATATGCAAGGTACTTATATTTCTTGTACAAATGAAGGATCAACTGGTCAATCAAATAATTTCATGAATTGACAGTACCTATACAAGTTTAGCAAAGGAGGAAAACATTTTGAACACATTGCACTTTAGAAATTTCTTATTTAATTCAAAACAAAACCAATCAACCTCATGAAATCTCTGAAGTTTGTGTCACTTTCAGAAGTAGGCTCAGATGAAAATGTTTCTGGAGCAGCACTGAATTAATACATAGATAATTGGAGGTAAGGTCTTTTTGCCCCCAACCATTAGCTCTTTATTATTTTACTTTAAAAGTATTTATTATTTCCCTCTTGTAAGAGAATTCAAGAAAATCTAAAATCAGACTCCTTTCACCATTTAAAAATAATTTTATTTCTAATTTTTAAATAAAATTTTTAAAATTAAATTTTGATCACTTTACTGTCTTACTTGGGAAAAGATGTCGATGACACTGCTTTCCAAATAAAGGCAGTATCCTTCAGATGGCTTTCACAGACCTAGTCACTGCACCCAAGCTTGCTTTCTTTCCAATCTCCACCCTCTCCACCTTTCTCTCTCTACTACAGCTGCACTGGTTTGCTTGCTACATTTCAAAGAGAAGCTGTTCCCACCTCAGGACCTTTGCTCAAGCTTTCACTCTGCTCCAAAAGCTCTCTGACTCCTATTTATCCTCAAAGTCTCAGGTTACATGTTACTTCCCTAGGGAAAACTTCCTGGTCTCTCCAAGCTAGAGAAGGCTTCCGTTTCAAAATGTTCTCATGATGCCAGTATTTTTTTCTTCAAAATTCTTACCCAAGTTTTCATTAAATATACCCCTTGTGTAATTATGTGTTTGATTTCTGTCTTACCCATGAGAAGGTAAGGTCCATAAGGAGCAGAAACTATGCACTGTGAACTGCTATATCTGCAGTATTTAGAACAAGATCTAGAACATACTGCTGCTGCTGCTGCTGCTAAGTCGCGTCAGTCGTGTCCGACTCTGTGCGACCCCATAGACGGCAGCCCACCAGGCTCCCCCGTCCCTGGGATTCTCCAGGCAAGAACACTGGAGTGGGTTGCCATTTCCTTCTCCAGGTCATGAAAGTTAAAAGTGAAAGTGGAGTCGCTCAGTCGTGTCCGACTCAGTGACCCCATGGACTGCAGCCCGCCAGGCTCCTCCGTTCATGGGATTTTCCAGGCAAGAGTACTGGAGTGGGGTGCCATTGCCTTCTCCACTAGAATATACTAGATCATCACTAAAGATTACCTGAATAAACAGATGAACGAGCCTGCCCACAGAGCAGTTAATATCATTGCATGGGCCAATCAGTGTCCCTCCTGCTGTTGCCATTTAGTCGCTAAGTCATATCTGACTCTTTGAGACCCCTTGGACGGTAGCCTGCCAGACCCCTCTGTCCATGGGATTTCCCAGGCAAGAATACTGGAGTGGGTTGCCATTTCCTACACCAGGAGATCTTCCCAAGCCTGGGATCCAACCCATGTCTCTTGCATCTCCAGCACTGACAGGCAGATTTTTACCACTGAGCCACCTAGGAAGCCCCAATATTCCTCCAGGACCACACAAACTATTTTCTCTTGACAAAAAAATATTTATTTCTGCATTCACAAAACAAATATTTATTGAGAACCTGCTGTGTGACAGATTCTTGCAGTCAGTGCCGATAGAGCCCCGAATGACATAACCAAGACCGCGACCTCATGGAGTTTACACTCTAGTGGGGAGACCCAAAATGAAGGAAGCACCAGCATTTTCTTTGAAAATGTGTTTTTGTGGTGGTGGTGTCCTTTTCCAAAAACTGACTTTCTTTGCTGTGAAAAAATAACAGCCACCATCAATTAAGCAAGTATTTGAACTTAGCTTACCTTGGAATCAGAGAAGGCAATGGCACCCCACTTGGTGGGCTGCAGTCCATGGGGTCTCAAAGAGTCGGACACGACTGAGCGACTTCACTTTCACTTTTCCCTTTCACGCACTGGAGAAGGAAATGGCAACCCACTCCAGTGTTCTTGCCTGGAGAATCCCAGGGACGGCAGAGCCTGGTGGGCTGCTGTCTGTGGGGTCACACAGAGTCGGACACGACTGAAGCGACTTAGCAGCAGCAGCAGTACCTTGGAATGCCCCTTCACACCAGCCAGTAAGAATCTGTATATGTGAAGACCTCTTTCCTGAGTGGAAAACAGACAAATAATATATTTCAGGGTTAATTTAACTTTTCAAAATACAAATTCATCTAAAGCACCATCCACTGCTGGTGATAACTCAGGGTGCCACCAGGCTTTAAGCACGGTAGCGATGGGCTGTGTTCAACTCCTTAGGCACACTTCTTAAAAGATGGCTACACTGGGCTTTATATCAAGCCTACATAATCATATATTGAAGCTTGGCTTATTTATTTCCATGTTTCTGAAGCCCCATTAATCACTTTTCTAAGATGGCCGACGTGTTACATAATTAATAAAACATAGGAGCTTAGGAAAAAAGCCCAGAGAGAGTGAGAGATTCAGACAAACGCTGAGAAACGGTGTGAATTTTTGTTACCACTGAAAATCTGTCTTCGGAAGATCAAGTCTTAACTGGAGGAACAGGAAACAATCTTTTTTTTGTCTCTTTTTTTTTTCCAACCCTCTCCTTGCTTCCTCTTGTTTGCTGAACTTAGATGCTGGTCAGTGCAGATTTTTTACCAGGAAGAGAAGTACATGTGGAGGGAGGGGCAGGGGTGGTGAATAAGATCATGCGTCCAGCTTCTCATCATTTTGCCTCTGGTGACTGTCGGGTAATAGCTCATCTGTGGTTCTGACCCAGTTCTGAAACCCTTCTTCTGGTACTCCACCAATTAATCTAATGGTTCATTAATTGCAAACATCTGAAATCATTAGAACCTGATTGAGCACAGAAGCATCAAACCTTCCAAAGCTGTAAGTGCTTAAGCAGCAAATGGGCTCATTGCAAAAGAATGTCGATGTTTATAGTAGATGTAACCCAAACTCGGGTGTTCATTGACACATTGTTCCATTTGTATACAACCACCCTGGCATCTATCTGTTCAAGAGAGCATGATTTATCCAGTGCTATATCCTGGAACTGACAGGCCAAAGATTAGAGCTTAACCCAGATGAAAGCCGAGGCTGTGTGTATTCCTAAAACAAATATTTAGTATCTGACAAGCTCTGGTTAATATTAATTCATGATAGAAGGCAGTCAATTTAAGCTTAGTTCATGCCAAAATCTATTTGGGTTTTGTAAATCATTTTTTTCAGGATTATAGTGTAGAGAATCCAACAAAAAGGAGACTTCCCTATAATTAGAAATCTGCAGACCTGGACAGAGCTTTCAGAAAGCATCCACCCCAGAGTTATAAATGGGCAATCCAAAAGCATGAAATCCTCCTGTAAATGTGCTTTGCTTGACTAGCACAGGGTTTTAAAATAATCACCTTTAATTATTTTCCAAGTCTCAATTTCTGACTTTTCTTGCAGATCTGGCAATACTGGGTCCGGGTTCTCACAAGGCAACAGTTGGCTAGGGCTGAGTGGAGGCTGGCCCTGTGGGAGCCCCACACTTCCTGCTGTTCATACATTCCCACATTCACCCGCCCACTGCCCACCTAACAGGCGGGGAAACGATGTCTAGGAAGGGAGAGGGGTTGTCCGAGGACATGCATGCAGTTAGCATCAAAGCTGGGACCATAACTCAGATCTCGATTCACCTTGATTGTTTATTTAGTTAGCAGCAGTCAATGCCATTCCATAGTGATACACAGATGGTTTTTGGAAAAAAATATTCAACAAAAATTTTGGTGTTAGTTTTCAAAGACCACAGAGCATGCCTCGGTCATTAGCATTACTGTCCGTCACTCTTCATTATAGCACAGTGTGTTGTCACTTCTGGAGCTTTGAAGATGGGTCATTTCACAAAACTGTTTCCCTGGTGGCTCAAACAAGTAAAAAATCTGCCTGCAGTTCAGGAGACCCAAGTTCGATCCCTGGGATGGGAAGATTCCCCTGGAGAAGGGAATGGCTACCCATTACAGTATTCTAGACTGGAGAGTTCCATGGACAGAGGATACAGTCATGAGGTGGCAAAGAGTCGGACACAACTGAGTGACTAACACGTTCACAAAACTGCAGTCCATTAAGACCTTTCTATCTGTGGGCACCTCTAATTTGGTTAGGCAGTGACTTTCTACATTAGGGTATTGACACCCTTACCTAACTTAGTGCCAGTCCTGTAATAATAAGTATGACTACCATTTATTTATTATTAGACATTTGCTGTGTTCCAAACCGCCTGTACACTTTTCTCCTTAATATTCAGTACAGTCTTCAAAGTCCATTGTTCTCACTTTACAGATGGAGAATTTTCAACTCAGGAGGACAAAACATCTAGTTTAGGATTACATATCTTGCAAATGACAGAAATGGAATTTGAAATCAAGTTGTTCAAACCCCAGTGTAGCACATACCAGACTGGCTGCTGCTGAGTTTGGGGGGCTTTTCCCCCTCTATTAACGTACACAAAAACAATGCTCCTATGTCTTATGTGGCTCAAAGTAAGGAAGCAAAGAAATACAGGAGAGATGCGGAGTTGAAGACGGGTTAAATTTTGTTAGCATGGGTTTAAAAAAAAAAAAGAATTCTCTGTATTTTTAAAATGTGTGTTGGAAGCATATTTCTCGGTATGCAACAAAAACATTTAGGCTCCCCTGTCATTTAGGTGAATTTTGTTTGCATGCTCTCTTCATGGAATACTGATGTTAATTTTTGGTTAAGTTTAATCTTATGAAGTATAAAGCAATTTGATAGAATAAGTAACCTTTCATTAAAGTTCAATACCGTACTTAAGGAAAATGGGACCGTGTGCATTAATTGATAGTTGACAGCTATTATTTCCATGAAAACCTTTTATAGTAAAATTTCTATTTGATGGATTGGAATTTATAAAATTTGCATTTCACTGAGCTGGATTCAACTGGAAGTACTGGGGATGTGTTTCCTCTTTAAAAAGTATTCCATCTTTACATTTTTATCAAACACTTATTAATGGATGAAATCTTAAAGAGTACAATACAGATTTTACTTAATAACTCGGGTTTATTAGTGCATGAACACAAGTATTTGCCCCATATTTGACTTTGATTTTTAAAAATGACTGTTTATGAGTATTTTTATCCATGGAGACTTAATTAGTACAGTTTGGGGCAAATTGCTTAATAAATTTTATTTTACTTTATTTTCATTTTTTAACTCACAATAAATTATTATAAATATCACTGGGACTTTTTCTTCCAGTCAGCAGTTTGGAAGAAATATTATCTCAGATTTGGTATATTCAACTTGAATTACAAAAATCATAGACTGGAATTATTCTATTCAAATTCTGTCACACTCTGCCCCTACACAAATATGAGGATCCTTGAGTGATCACCGACATCATATTCTAAGATTTTAACAGATGAGAACACATTAACACAGAAGCAATTTTTCCCCATTAATTCTGATCAAAATACTAGCAGGATTTCCCATGGTTTTCTAGAAAGCGCTTATGTTGAAATTGCTATTGATATATAAGAGATAGGAAGGCTGAGGCCAAAAACAGTGAAGTTACTTGAAAATAAACTAATTCAAGAATATGCCAAGATCAGAATCCAGAATTTGAGATCTTCTTCTAAAATGTAACCACCATGTTTAAGAAAGCCTTCCCTTCATGCTGCTCCCACTACCTGGAATGTCTTTCTCTTCTCCAGATAGGCCTGGTTCCACGACATCCTTCAGTGTTCAAGTGCAGTGCTCAGAAGACACCCTGAAGCACCCTCCTGTTACCATGCAGAGCATACCTCACAGGTGACGGTTACACAATTATCCCAGCACTTTTTTGTTGCCTGTCTCTCCCATTAAACTTTGGATCTCCACGAGGGCAAGGATGTATCTAATTTGCTCACCCCTCTACATACTTGGTGCATTGCATGAAATTAGTTCCAAGCAAACTGTTGAATGAATGGATGGATAAAGACGCCTAAAACTCAGAGCTCAAAATTAATTTTGCAACCACAAAGTAAACATCCTGTGAGACCAAGGATTCCTAGTTTGTATGACAGGGCACAGCTTCTTTCTGTACTCTAAAATTTGGGAAAGATAAACTTTAGCCAGATATTTATATGAGCTCCTTATGAAATAATAGAAATCAGAAGGTTGGGTGGCTCTTCTCAGAAATCCCCTTCATTTCCCTGATAGCTACTTATGTGGTATCAGCCATGAACCCAGACCCACAGGACCTACAGCAGGTTCTTTTTTAATCATTTCAGTGAAAAAAAAAAACAAAAACCTCTCTTCTTTATTCTCCCCCTTGGTGGCACTGCTACCCCAAAAGTAATTCACCAGGAATTACTGAGTAACTTACTAAGCATGATAAAGGATACAGTAACATCTCAAATGATATCATTCATTCTAAACTACAACTTAGTGTGACATAAAGAGAATGTGAGAAAATTTCATGAGAAAATTGGACAACGATGCAATTCCTCAGAGAGCTCCTCTGTGTTCAGAGTGAAGGCCCCATAGCTGATGGGAAACAAAGCTCCTGTGAGCTATAAATTCCTGTCTTTTCAGAGAGTTTCTCTCTTCTGCTCCCTTTGAGTAAAAGAGTTCTTGGGTTCTTTTGGTATCTTTTCAATGGTTAGGATTATTTACACAAAGATGTATCACCTCACTATATGAACTAGAAACAAGAATTTACTAAGATGGATTAAAAATCTAATCACAATTCCTGTAGATGTAATCTTGTCATCAAGCCAGAGCTAACATAAATATATTTTTATAAGGGCCAGATAGTGAGTATTTTAGGGCTTCCCAGGTGGCTCTAGTGGTAAAGAATCCAGCTGCGAATGCAGAAGACGTAAGAGATACGCGTTCCATCCCTGGGTTGGGAAGATGCCCTGAAGGAGACACAGCAACCCACTCCAGCATTCTTGCCTGGAGAATCCCATGGACAGAAGAGCCTGGCGGGCTACAGTCCAGAGTGGCAAAGAATCGGACACGACTGAAGAAACTTCACACGCATGCACAGTAAATATTTTAGGCTTTACAGGCCATTCAGTCTTGGTCACAACCACTCTACTCTGCCCTTGTAATACTGAAGCAGCTCTAGGTAATGCATACATGAATTAACATGATTATGTTCTAATAAAGCTTTATTTATAAAAACAGGTGGCAAGTGCACCGCCCTTAGTTTATCAACTTCTGATGTAGGCTTCTCGAGTTTTTGGATAAAGCCTGATTTTCCAGTGAGGAGTTAAAAAGAACCCACATTGGGGATTGCATGGAATGCCCCCAACATTCTCCTTTCTACTGCTTCCACCCACTGATAGATGCCTGAAATCATACCTGAAAGCTTTCAACTGTTTTCTTGGTAATACATGTGACTAGGTATGCACCTATGAAAGAAAAAAAGTGCTATGCAGTCAAATATGTTTGGGATAGTGGATCAACACATTTAAGCAGATTCATTTACTGAAGAACTTTCTAGAGCCTTTAATGTGCTAATGTGTCTTGAAAACAGAGGAAGGCAGAGCATCATCATTTCCCAAACACGCATGACTAAAAACCCTTTTGTGATAGCATTTGCAGGACTGTTTTCTACCAAACACAACTTGGGAAATGCTATTTTAAGTTAAGGGTGCCATTAACAGGGAGTGAAAAATAGTAATAGCTATCATTTGCTGAGTCCTTACCCCATATGATCATATATGCATGATTTAATTTAATCCTTGAAACCAACCTATGAATGATATCCTTCTTTATAATTAGGGAAACCAAACAGGTTAGGAAACTTACTTTTGGTTATATAACTAGTAAATGGCAGAAGCAGGTTTCAAATGTACATGTGTTTGATTCTGAAACTTAAGATCTTAATTTCTATTAAATTTTAGAGGCACTATCATTTTAGTTTGCAATAAGGACTTCCTAGAACCAAAGAATTTCAGACCAAGAGGGACCATTAGAAATACAGCTTAATCCATGTACAGAGAAATAAATGTATTACTTAAAAGAAAAAAATCAAAGCCAAGAGAAAGGACAGGACTAGTCCAAGGACACTTAGTCCTCAGACCGTAGGATCAAAACATCAAAGAATATTGCTTTTTCTCTCAGTTTAATTCCCCTTCTAAAGAAGGCTTTGCACAGATTTGCTCAATGAAGGAAAGAGAAAAAAAGGTTATATCAGTCAGGGTTATTTCATTTGCATGAGGCAGAAAGTCTCCTTGTAGTGACTTAAGCAAAAGAAGAATATTTTGGCTCATGTAAGTTAAAAGTAGAGAGACACCTGGCTTCAGGTAGGGGTTAACCCAGAAGGTGAACAATTCACCCAGACCTCACGCTTCCCACCTCCCTGTGCTCTTGGTCAGGTTTTCTTACTCAGGTCAGGTTTTGTGTGGCGGCAAGATGACTGCCAGCAGCCACGTGGCTGTATTCTCTCATGTTCAAATATCGGAAAAAATTAGGACATAAGACCTGGGCCTGATTCTCATGTGATCAAATCAGATCATGCAGCCACACTGAACAAAACTGTGGTCAGAGTAATAACAGAAAATTAGAGTTCAAATCATAAGGTAACTCTACATTGCCAAATATACCATTAATCAAGAGGCTAGATCAGTTGCATGGCAGGGGGGTGAAGAGGGAAAAATAACTTCTTTGAGAATATTATCAAGGGTAAAATGGGTATATTAATACATACCTTAAGAGGTTGTTATAAGGATTAAAAAAGAAACAAAATATGTAAAGTGTCTACCATGACACCTGACAGATGGTAAGTGCTCAATCAATATGATTCTTTTTACACCTTAACTGCCATCAGAGATTGAATGCCAGCAGTATCCTCTTGCTATCTGATTCTATTCTCATCAAAACAAAATGTTGTTCATGATGTTTTTAGGAATGAAGGGATCCAATACAGCCAAAAGTGTAGTACACAACAAGAAAATCACAACAATGTATTTGAATTATTCTCAGAACTGTTTCATCAAAATAAGAAAGTCTTTTTCCACCATAGAACAGTTTTTACTTGATGGTGATGTCTTCTAAAAATGTCAAGGTTATAACAGCTTGTAAGAAGAGCCCAAAAAACAGACATTGAAATAAAAATTCAAGCAAGCTTTTGAAAAATGCCAGCAGAACTACTTAAGAAAGTGGAGGAGAAAAGGATGGTTCCTGGAGGTATAGGAACCCAGAACTGCCAGTAGCAATTTCATCTATTTTTCTGCTAGACTTTCTAAAGAACTCAACTATATCAATAAATGACCAAATTAAACCACAGGATCATTTAGTGAATGTTATGTCTTAGTGATACTTCTAAATGTGACTTAGAGTCTATGCCATTTTCAATACCATCACCATCACTCTTTACCTAGTAGGTAAGAACTCAAGATTCTGGAAGAAATCAAATGTTTTTCTACATAACAAAAACAACTCACCAAAAAATGCAAGAATATCTTGAAATTAGCAAAAGAAAACATGCTACAAACAGGGAACAAAGAGTAGAGTAACTACTGATTTCCAACCAGAAATAATGGAAGCCAGAAGATATAGGGATGGCATATCTGCAACGCTGAAAGGAAAAAAAATCAATTAACCTAGAATTCTATATCCAGCAAAACCAGCTGTAAATAATGACTTATTGCCAAAGAGCGCAGTATGGAATAAGGAGAAAAGAGTAACTTTTCAATGAAGAAACTTGACAAATAGTACCCCAGCAAGGTCAACATCAAGTCATAAATAGTGTGGACATTATATACCCTTGATATAATGTGAAAATGGCACTGTGTTCTTTCTCCAATAACCTATAATCCCAGTCTTACCATGAGGAAAACATTTGACAAATTCCAGTAAAGAAACATCCTGCAAAATGCTTGACCAATCAGTTCAGTTGCTCAGTCGTGTCCGACTCTTTGCAACCCCATGGACTGCAGCATGCCAGGCCTCCCTGTCCATCACCAGCTCCCACAGTTTACTCAAACTCATGTCCATTGAGTCAGTGATGCCATCCAACCAAATTATCCTCTGTCGTCCCCTCTCCTCCCACCTTCACTCTTTCCCAGCATCAGGGTCTTTTTCAGTCAGTTTGTCGCATCAGGTGGCCAAAGTATTGGAGTTTCAGCTTCAGCATCAGTCCTTCCAATGAATATTCAGGACTGATCTCCTTTAGGATGGACTGGTTGGATCTCCTTGCAGTTCAAGGGACTCTCAAGAGTCTTCTCCAACACCACAGTTCAAAAACATCAATGCTTTGGCGCTCAGCTTTCTTTATAGTCCAACTCTCACATCCATACATGACTACTGGAAAAACCATAGCTTTGACTAGACAGACCTTTGTTGGCAAAGTAATGTCTCTGCTTTTTAATATGCTGTCTAGGTTGGCTTGGCCAATACCCCTCAAAATTTTCAAGGCCATTAAAACTAAGGAAAGTCTGAGAAGCTAACACAGCCAAGAGGAGCTTAGAAAACAGGTTGACTAAATGTAATGTGGTATCTTGGATGGGATTCTGCAACAGAAAAAGAACAACTGATCAAAAACTAAGGGAAGTGAAAAACTGTGGATTTTAGTTAATAATAATATATTAATATTTGCTCATTAATTATAATGATTATGCCATTCTGATACACAATGTTAATAATAGGGGAAACCAGGTGTAGAGTATATGAGACCTCTCTGTATTATCTTAATTTTTCTGTAAACCTAAAACTGCTCTAAAAAACAACAACTATTTCTTAAAAGTCCCAATAAATTTAAAAGAACCTCACACAAAAATTTGTTCATAACAAAAATTAACTTTGAAATCACAACATATTAAGATTTGTAGAATGTTGCCAAAGGAGGGCTTAGACAGAACTATATGGCCATACATGTTGACATAAAAAAGAAATACATACACTTATCATACAATCCAGTAATTCCATTCTGAGGGAAAAAATAACAACATATGGCTATATTATTTATAACAGTCAAACAACCAACAGTCTCAAATTAATGATCTAAACTTTCACCTTTAAGAAGCTAGTAAAAGAAAATTAAACTCCAAGAATGTAATCAAGTATCATAGAAAACTACTCGCAAAATATATATCTCGCAAAAGACTGATATCCAGAATATATAAACAATATCTCAGTAAGAAGATAAACAGACCATTAAAAAATGTGAAACACTTGAGCACAGCCTTCATAAAATACACACACACACAAATGACCAACAAGTACATGAAAAGATAATATAGCATCATTGGTCCTTAGAAAACCTTCAAATTAAAATCACAATGAGATAACCCTTTAAACGTACCAAAACAGCTACAGTAAAAATGATTAATAATACCAAGAATTGGGGAGAATGTAGAATACTTGGAACCTTCAGATATTGCTGGTACAAATATAAAATGATAGTCACTTTAGAAAACAGATCTGCAGTTTCTCAGAAAGTTAAAAATATATACACTTATGATATAATCCTATAATTCCATTCTGAGGGGAAAAAATGAAAACATATGGCTATATTATTTATAACAGTCAAAAAATGAAAATAACCCAAAAGCACATCAATTGGTGAATGGATAAACAAAATGGGGTATTATTCATACAATGGAATTTCAGTGAACAATAAAAAGGAATAAACTATTTATTGATACATACACCTAATCTGAAAAACATCTTGACACAAAGAATTCAAATGAAAATACACTTGAACAGAAGGACAAGTAGTATTATTGAAAATGAGTATTGACTGCAATCTCTTCAGCTTTCAAGAGCTGTTACATAATTTTTCATCCTAAAGAAGACTCCCTTTTTTGACCTACAAAACCTCCTATGAGCATAATACTGAGAACTTCTGGATCATAGTACGGAAATCAAGAGTTAAATATAGAAACTGCTAAATCTGTTCACATAAGAAAAGAGAGATTAGAGGCAAAAGAAGAAGAGGGCAGCAAGGATGGGACGGACAGACGGCGTCAGCGACTCAACGGACACACACCTGAGCGAACTCCGGGAGACAGTGGAGGGCAGGGAAGCCTGGTGTGCTGCAGTCCATGGGGTCACAACGAGTTGGACACAACTTGGCAAACAAACAACAACAAAGAAAAAAAAAGGAAAGTGATGGCCTTTTGCTGGTAATTTTAGAGGCTGTGATGTGAGGAGTCTAACAAAGAAAAAAAATGTGATATAAAAAAGAAGGAAAATGGAAGAAGATCCCAAGAAACATACCCAGCATTCAGAGGGGGTAAGGCTGCAGGAAATTCCATGTGGCAGGGAAGGACCTAAACGTCTAGAATCCATGACAACATATGTTGAAATACTTCCAGTCACTCAGTATTTACTGAGGCTTTCCTCTGTTGCCATGCTCTGTTCTAGGCACCAGGGATACAAGTCAGTCAATAAAATAACAAATTACGTGGAGAATACCCTCAACAATTTGAGGTCGTTTTGTGTGCCGGGTTGTAATTTCCCTTCACCCCAAACCAGCAACAAAATTTTGCTCTGAAGAAAAGCATTGTTTTAAGGGTGCATTGAGGGATAAAGGACAACACAGACTGCCCAACGTGAGTTAAAACAACACCAGCAAGATTAGATGACAGTCACAGGAGGAAGGCATAATGGTTAAAAACAGATTCTGTCAGACAGATATGAGCAAAGACTGACTCAGGAAGCCTTAGAGATCTCAAGGAGGTGTTAGTAGATCTACATTACGAAGTGGTAATATTTAAGGCTATTCACCAATGTTTCAGTGCCTCTCCTTTCAGGAAAATGATATAACTGCACGCCCCTGCTGCTTTCAAGTTCAACATACTCCTAGGACTGGCTTTAGCCTATGGAATATGCTGAACAGAAGTGGAATATGTCACTTTCATGGTGATACCGTTTGAAGAAAATGAATAAACAGCCATGTCCTCTTAAGTTCCTCTGCCATGGCAACCAAAAACCACGCAAGTGCAGAGCCTCTGTCAGCCAGCTTCTCGCAGTGAGAAGAGCCCCTGGCTAACTTGAAATCAACACAGAACATGAGCAAGAAATCAACCTTTGTTGTTCATAAGCCACTAAACGTGGGGGTGGTTTATTACCGCAGCACAACCTAGCTTATCCTGGCTGATCCAAGTCGACTGAGTCAGTCTGCGTGGATATCCTAGGAAAGCTGTAGGACCCAGGGATCTCAGAGATGTTTTAAAGATATTTTCTAAATAACAGAGTCCTCTGAAGGAACTAGCAAGAGAGTGTGCTTTCAGATGCCAGATTGAACAGATGAGAACATAAAAGCAGTAAATTCAGCCCTAAGGATTCTGGAAGGTAAGGCAACCATCATGACAGGTGTACTTGTCTTTTTCTGACAGGAAAAACTATACACCTTCATTCAGAGACAATACTTTTTATCCCCCTAGAACTAAATTCAAGCTGGATTTGTCCTCTGGGGATTTGTTTAAAGGATGAGTAGCAGAGTGAACAACATCTCCCGCCACAAAATCACCGGAATGCTGTAAAACTGCAGAGTCCTTTCAGTGAACCCGTTCAGGAGGAAAAAGCGTCACTGAAAATGGTGAGCCAGTGAAGGCATTTTTCAAGAAAAGCTAAGACAATGTGGACCAAGCAAGCTGCTTTCAGATGACCTAAGGCAGGGTTACCCAACTCTAGTGTTGGCAAAACATTTTCATAAGGTTTTGCTCATGGCCACTTGCTCCCTGTAATATTTAGTTACTAAATATTTTCTTTAAATTGATTCCATTGATTTACTTCATTAGATATATTTTAAAAGAAAAAAATTGATTTGAAGAGTATAAACTAAACACTAGTATCATTAGCCATACATATAAATTAAAATCCTCATAACAATACATACATATGAAAACAGAATAATGCATAAAATTATCCCATTTTATCTGGAGAATGTAATTTGCTAAAGTTTATAAGCCCGAGGCTTGCCTGTGGATAAAGGGAGACTTAAAAAATGATAGCACCAACCTGAGTCCTTCTCCTTCACTAACCAGAATTAATGAGAATTATAAAGAGAATAATCTTAAGACTAAACAATTCAATGCACTACCAAAAGTCACCTCAAGTATTGTTTGTGGCGTGTGTCCCACATCTGGGGAGATGCTGTTGTGCTGGCCATGAAAATGAGCCTCTTAGCTTCCTGACAATGGGGAGGTACACGAGGGACAAACTCAAGTGCTGTACTGTGAAATCCACACTCCCACAGAGACCCTGATCCCAGCCAGTGCGGTGCTGAGTCACTCAGTTGTGTCTGACTCTTTGTGACCCCATGGACTGCAGCCCGCCAGACTCCTCTGTGTACGGGATTTCCCAGGGAAGAATACTGGAGTGGGTTGCCATTTCCTGCTCCAGGGGATCGCCCCGACCCAGGGATCGGACCTGAGTCTCTTGCAGCTGTCTCCTGTGTTAGCAGGTGGGTTCTTTACCATGAGTGCCACCTGGGAAGCCCTCCCAGCCAGTGACTGAGGCCTAATACAGAGACGGTATGGCTGTCCCAGAGATGGAGCTGTCCTCCGACAGGTCACTCTGGCTCACCAGCTTTTGTCAAACATCCTTAGAACTGCACTGCACTGAGGCTTCCTTCCATCCCACATCTCTCCTCCACAAGGACCAGAGCCACAGCGCAGACTAGCAGCCCTCCCAACATCTCTCCAGGACCCTCCTCATTTTCTTAATAGGCTCATGTAGGTCTACCCCTACCTCTGCGTCTCAGAGAACCTCGACCCGCCTGTTGACCTTCCGAATGGCATCTTCTGAAGACAAAAGGAACTGGCAGGGGGATGCTCCACTAACTTGTTTTGTCCAAGCAGCAGCTATCTCAAGTAAAGCTCAGTCTACTCTTCCCCAAAGCAGACACACAACGACAGCCTATACTGTGGACTCAAGTAAAAGCTGCCAAGATGTGTGTACAGGGATTAGGGAAGACAAAGCTGACATTTTGTGGTAGAAGTTTAAGAGCTCACTTCTATTCTTCTGTCAAGCATTAAGCAAACATCCACTTGTGTGTTAAGATCCAACTCAAACACAACCTGCTCTGAGAAATTTTCCCCAACCTGACCAGCACAGGTCCTTTCTGTCTCTGCCTCCCCAAAATGCCCCGTTAGCCCTTTCTTTCCTGAAAATACTCACCACAGTACATTGCAATAAGAGTCACATTTTATGATTCTTATCAGGTTGAAAAGTCAGAGCCTAGAGCAAAGACTATATAAGGAAATTTTTTCTTTCAAAATCCCCTAAAAAGGTCCCATGATACAAACGGACATACACTTTCTCCATGAGTCCATTATAGCTAGTTTTTCCTCCAGCATTGGAAAAATCATTGTGTCTTTGGTTAAGCACCTCATAAAATAGTTGGCTTGCATTTAAAGACCACATTGCATGAAAAATAGAAAGATGTTGAATTTTAACTGCCAGAATCACCTTCCACACAAGAAGATGTCCCATGAGAGGATCACTGAGAAAACCCCAGTTTCTTATCCCCACCTCACACTCCATCTGGAGTCAGCATTCATTGAGTTGAATGACAACTCTGACTATTTAAATAATTCTTTCTCTTCCTTTGCATACTTTGCATATGGCTGACTTCACAGAGGTTAAAGCCAGTACCTACTATAATACCTGTCTCGATAGAGTCCACTTGACTGGAGGCTTCCTAACATCTACCACCGTGTGTGTACACAGCTGGTGTTAAATACCTGAGGGAGCAAGGGGTGGCCAGAGAGAGAGGGGAAGAGAAGAGATGCAAGAAATGGACACCAAGCAAATTCATTCCTTGACGGTATCTTAGGTTGGTTTTCCCCAGAAGGAGACCCCCAAACAAGGGTTTGAATGGAAGGTGATCCTAGGAGCAAGCCCCCCATTGAACGAGCAGGTGGCCGCTGCGGGCACCTGGGGCTCACTCCCGCGGAGAATTTCTGTGCTCACCGTGGAGCATACGTCTCCGATATGAGTCAAGGACGCTGGAAGATTTATCCAGCCACTCCCCCTGCAAGCACAGACTAACACTCCCATGGTGAGAGAAATCCCTCGGGCTGAGATGTGAGATGGGTGAGAACCGAGGGAGCACAGATGACACGCAGACACACCTGGTCACAGAGGAAACGGTGTGCTGTCACTTTTATTTCAATCTACGCTCCTTTTATCTCCACTGAAAATAAATTTACTCTAATTCCAGATGTCCATTAGAGCAAGGACACCAGAATTCAAATACCTTGGGATTCTGATGTTTTTTTCCCTTGCAAATCATGTCTTTATGACTGCAATTTAACAATGAGCCCAAACTATGTCACCTGTGTCTCTCATGGGCCATCTCTTTGTAATTGTTGTATGAATGAGTGCTTTGGTTTTACAGCAATTTTTGAAATTAAAAAAAAAAACCTATTTGTAACATTCTAATTTCACTCATAGTTTAAATGTGTATAGATATATAAACTAAATCTATAAATTTGTACAGTTTCCAGCAACTAGTTGCACCATATTCTTGACTGTTAACATCATTCACATGTAAATGTTTACACTAAGCAGAATTTTCTATCAGTTAAAACAAATCTACAGAGTAAAATCAAGATTTTACAATCTTGAAAAGAATTCTCTCTCATCATCCATTAAGAAGTTTTCATGAGGAAATGTTTGTTAAAGGTAGAAGTTAAAGATCACAAGATCATGAGGCAAGCAGCCTTTCCTTTAAATTCGCACATACATGCCAACAGCTGAGTATTATAAATAGAGGGCTAGAGAAGCTAGAAGACAAATTACATAATTCTGATTCAATGCCCTGGATTTGGGCAGCCTATTCTGAAATTGTGAAAACCAAAATGGAGACTTTTCTTCTACGAACAATAGAAAATGGATTTAGAATACTTATGGGTTTTTTTACATTTTTGAGCATCTGTATTTCCTAGCCTATTCTTTGACCTTAGCTCCAAATCAAGTTTTTCCCTGCAAGTTTTTATGCAGATAGTGCACTGGAGTACTAATTCTCCTCATTAAAACCCCAGTCCATGTCAGGGTCCAGTGTGTTGCAAAGTTCAAAAAGATATGCTTTCCTTTAAGGAAAAGCTGAAATTCCTGATGTTTTTATTTGTGCTGGTGAGAAGGAAAAGGTGCGCTCACTCCCTCTGGGTCGGTGCTTTGACCTTCAGCAGCCCTTCATGACGCCTCCCTTCCTTGAGGGTCAGATCCCTGCCCTAGCCCCTCACCACTGTCTCACAGAGCCTTTCTTAAACAAGGCCGGTTCTGAAAACTCCCAGATGCTTCCGTTATCTTAAGGAACGCTCTCATGCATTTTGTGGTAAATTTGTTTCTATTGTGAGCACTCCCTTGAAACAGGATGGACCCTCAGCCAAGACCTGGTTTGAATATGAAGCCTCACGACACCGCACACTGCCGAGGAGGGACGAGGAAGGAACACAAATTCAAACGGCGGGGAGGCTCTCAAGGAGGCCCAAAGGCCTTGCGAGAGCCGGGAAAGACAACTGGGCCCACAAGAGGGTTTCCATCTGTAGCTTAAACTTCTGCTGGCAACAAAGTAGGAATTACCTGGGCTTTCTTATCAGCTTGCCCAGGTGTGGGGCAGATGGAGAAGGGTGGATGAAGCAAGAAAGTGGAGTCAGACTCTTCATCACAGCTTTCCTGTTAAATCAGATTTTCATATACTCATAAAATCATAATAGATGACATAACTGACAGTTATTAGGGTATTTACTGCATACCAGCCAGGCCCTATTCACACACCATTTCACTGAATTCTCACAAACACCTGAAGAGTCAGTGCCTTTGTATGAGTTCCCCCCAAAGGAGAAAAGGAGTCATCTCTTTGAGAAGTTAGGGAAGGAACAGAGTAAAGGAAAGGGCTTCTCTGGTGGCTCAGTCAGTAAGGAATTTGCCTGCAATGCAGGAGATGTGGGTGTGATCCCTGGGTCAGGAAGATCCCCTGGAGAAGAGCACGGCAACCCCCGCCAGTATTCTTGTCTGGAGTATCTCATGGACACAGGAGCCTGGCGGGCTACAGTGCATGGGGTCACAGGGACTCGGACACGATTGACGCAGCAGATCATACACACACCCCTAGTGAAGGAAAACCTAATAAAAGTGCTATATCAAGCTAGTTACCACTGTGGGGGTCTGGAACTCAGTATAACTCAGGACCTTTTGAGAGACTCGTGGGACATACTCAGTGATGTCCTCCTGGGGGGTTAAGGCAGCTGTTCATCCACCAACTTCCATCCTCACTGTTGGGAGGTCACCAAACCTGGGGGCATCACCTCCAGAATTCCCAGGGGTGCAGATAAAACCTTCCAGCAGAGAGATGCTGGTGCCCGAAGTGAGAAGCCATCAGCACGTATGGGAACAGTTGTCTGATCAGAAGAGCACTTGCAAGGTGCAGCCATGGAGACACGGCTACCTGCAGAAAGAAGCTAGTATTATCCTCATTTCACAAATGGGGATATGAAAGTTCAAAGAGGATACAGAAGGCTTTCCAAGATCACTAAAGAGTGGGAACTAAAACCCAAGGCTGTATGACTCCTGAGCCATATTCATATGCGAAGTGGGCTGATACAAAAGGGCACTGCTACTAGAGAATGCAAATGGCCAACAGAACCATTTGAAAGAAGTTCATGAAATCTGATGGAAGTCAGTCCAATTCCTGGAATATCTTAGTCTCCATAAATATGGAATGAGAATGATAATAAACAGTTATCTCCTAGATAATCTCCAGCTATCTCAGCATACACACTCACACACACACACACTCACACAGAGGAGGATTTGAACAAGGATGGAGAATGGTCCGGCGGTAATGCAGTCAGAACATTTGGTCAGCATGTCATCTCTGAGACAGGCTTTTTCTTGGGTGCTGTGTCCACTTAAGGAGCCAGGAACTCTCCAGATACTAAGGAGCCAGGAACTCTCCAGATACTGAGTATCCAGGAAATGTGGGTTTTATTTGACTTGGGTTTTTACTTGCTTTCCTTTAACCCAGTCTTTTGCCTAATCAAATCCTTGAGTAAAGAACTGTGCTAGGTAGAATTCTGCTGATGCTTGTAGAAAGTCTGACACTGAGAAAGACAAGTCTTGTAAATCCCATCTGCAGAGTGATCAGAGATAAACAATAAACCCAACCTGGACCTGACTGGACTAATTTTCTTATCTCATATATACACATGGTGCTTGTGTGCGTGCTAAGTCGCTTCAGTCGTGTCCAACTCTGTGTGACCCCATGGACTGTATAGCCCACCAGGCTCCTCTGTCCATGGGATTCTCCAGACAAGAATACTGGAGTGAGTTGCTATGCCCTCCTCCAGGGGATCTTCCTGACCCAGGGATCGAACCTACATCTCTTGCATCTCCTACACTGGCAGGCAGGTTCTTTACAACTAGCGCCACCTGAGAAGCCCATACATATGGTACACACATATTTATATATTTTTCATTTATATATATATAACCAATATATTTTTGTATCATATAGTTGTTTGGATTCCCCTCAAAAGGGCAACCTGAAGGATTTGGGTGCACGGAATACTTTTATTTTGAAAGTTTAGGCAGAAATCAGTGAAAGATTGGGAAAGTGACATGAAAAAGGTAAGAATGCATTACCACTGGACCATTCTCCATCCCTGTTCAAATCCTCCTCTGTGTGAGTGTATGTGCGTGAGTGTGTATGCTGAGATAGCTGGAGATTATCTAGGAGATAACTGTTTATTATCATTCTCATTCCATATTTATGGAGACTAAGATATACCAGGAATTGGACTGACTTCCATCAGATTTCATGAACTTCTTTCAAATGGTTCTGTTGGCCATTTGCATTATGAATAATTAATACAATGAAAATCAACGTTCCAAGACCAGGCTTGGGATATCAAATGTGAGGTTTCCTAAATGTTCCCACATCCACCTACTTATCCACAAAAATCACCACAACCCTGATTTAAAGTCACTGATTCAATACAACTCCCTCAAAAAGGTTTTTTTAAATAATTTATTTCTTTTTAATTAGAGGATAATTGCTTTACAATATTGTGTTGGTTTCCGCCATATTATCAACATGAATCACCCATAGGTATACATATGTCCCCTCTCTGACAAGAGTCCCATACCACCCTATAGAGATATCTTTGGACACTCAAGCAAAAAGAAAGCAAGTAAGGCAGAATATGGGGCTTCCCCGGCGGCTCAGTGGTAAAGAACCTACCTGCCAATGCAGGAGATGCGGATTCCATCGCTGGGTTCAGAAAATACCTTGGAGAAGGAAATGGCAACCCAGTCTAGTATTCTTGCCTGGGGAATCCCATGGACAGAGGAGCCTGGTGGGCTACAGTCCATGGGGTCACAAAGGGTTGTTTAGCGACTAAGCAACAACGAGGCAGAATACGCACTAAAAAGAAAACCTTCTATTCTGCTAGCTAAAACCGTCATCCACAAACTGCTTATCAGGTGTTTTTCTTTTAATAAAGCAAATCTTCAGAGAGTTTAGCTTAGAAATAAATCTTCTTTCATCAGAGGCTATTTCTATCTCCCTTTAACACCAAGTAACACCTTCACCTTCTGTCTTTTGTGTTTTCTTTTTAACAGATTCTGCAGTAAGTCAGGGTGAGATGAGTGTTACCATCCTACCCTGATGAGATCCTCCAAGCTGAGCCCGCATTTGTGCTGCATCTTGAGAAAGAGAGGTATGCCCTGGAGGCATGCACGGGATGCTATGGTTAATTAACTAATTTACTCAATCAAGTTTAACAGTGGTTTTAACTTTAATGAGACCATTACATTTTAATATGGAAATAACAGCCTTGTATCCATAACAATCCCCACAGTCCGCAAATCCGCCTCCCTCTTCCGCCCACCGCGCCCCAGAGTTGACGTTGATTTGTGAACCTGAACGCCTGAGTGTAACATCCAGAACTTGTAATACGCATGTACAGGGTCCATTACAGACACAGCCCACATCAGCCACCGTTCTGCCTTCTGGTGGCCCCCGACGTACAGTCTGAACACACACAGCAGTTGTTCCTCCTGATGAGAGCCCAAGTTTTATCAATGGCAGGGTCCTTTCAAGATGAAAGCGCAGTGGGGGCTTTGGATACCCAAAACTGGTATGAGTGAGGAAGAAAGGTAGATCAGATCAGAAAAATCCCAAAGGAGAGAAGTTAAAGGAAATGACCACACATGCCACCTGGGTTTCTATTGTCTTGGGCAGACTTACCCTCAAGCTGCCACCCCCAACTTGGGTTGCATTTAATTGGGCTCCTCTAAAGGCCAGTAAATCATTAATATAATGGCTTTCAGAGCTCTTCTGATTGAGAATTTTTTTTTTTTATTCCAGATACAGTACTTTGGAAATTAACTACAAAAAGTTTTACAAGATGGTGAAGGTAATGAATCATGAATCCTGTAAGGGTAAACCCAGCACGCTGAGACCAAACGCAGCTGTCTTATATTTGCTCTGTATGCAGTTTGCTACCCGTAATTTTGTCATCAATTTTCATCTTTTGTTTAAACATATTTGTCTTTTGGACAAGATAGGTCATATTTCATAGGTTTGATGAATTTTCTCCTTGGTCCAGTTTTACAGAATTTGCACTTAATTAATTGCCCAACCTTTAATTCGACAGACTGTTTTTAATGGCTATGTAGTTTCAAAAGCATATACACAGTGGAATTTCGAAAAAGTAATTGTTTTTGTGTCACTTCCAAAGAAATTCACAATTATTAAAATGTGTAAATAATTTGTCAAATGCGCAATGGGCAATAATTAGGAAGATATCAAATAAACCTTTAATGGATATTTTTAATTCGGCGTTCAGCAGGAGTATTTTAAATAATGCAACAAAATATGTCATTTCTTGCCTCAGGACTATAGAAGCCAAATCCCAATGTGAAAATGCACCTTTCAATTGCAGAGACTGGGTCATAATAGAGGTGACACTCATAAAAGATTTTCTAGGTCTTAGCAGAGCCGTAAATAGGGAGCTCCCCCCTCAATCAGGCAGACAGCACAGAATCCAAAAATCTGCCTATCAAAAGCATCATTCAAGCCACAAGGCTCTTCTGTGCCTGGTAAAAAGCAGGCAGGAAAAGAAGAGACAAAGGTCAGTTGTCAATTCTTTATAAATGTGATGGTGCTGTCAGTTTGCAAAGAACTACCATGTTTCCCTAGCAACTTTGTGTGCGCAGATGCATTTAGTACATTTTTTCCCCTTGTTATTTTCAGACCGTCTTTTTGTACCATGGACTACTTCGAATGTATTCTTTCAGTTACACAGGTCTTTTTATTAAGAGGATTAGAGCCTGACATTTTTTGGAAAGGAAGTTTGCTCAATTTGGGGCCATAAAAACCAGAGTTGAGTCTTTAGTCAGATTGCAGATAAAAAGCAGGAGGGAAAAAAGCTGGGTTAGAGAAAATGCATTAGACCAAGAGAAAGCTGAAAGGATCCAGTTTCTAGAAACTGGAACCTGAGAGCCCATGACATTCCTGAAAGGTACTTTGTCATCACTTTGAAAGAAAGGTTAAGCAAAGCTTCCGAGAGGACTCCACCCTGTCTTTTTATGTTCCTCCTTCGATTCTGTGATTGTTTCCGAGCTTGGAGTCAAGATTTAATTTTGATTCATCTGTCCCTCCTTGTTTATTAGTGGCAGGGAAAGGACATTGACCGAGCTCTGCTGTTTTATTAATTCATCCACAACATGGACTGGACACTGACGCATTACCAGGCACTGTCCTGTGCATTCCGCAGGGGTCTGCAAAGGTTCTGTCGAGTGCTAGCTAGTAAATACCTCAGGATCTGCAGCAGGTCATACAACCTTTGTCGCAACTCCTCAACTCTGCTCGTGGGCTATAGCGGCCACAGATAGGCCATGAAAGAATGGGTGTGACGGTGTGCCAATAAAGCTTTCCATATGGACACCAAAACTTGAATTTCACATAATTTCCACGTCACTGAATATCATTCTTTTGATTTCTTTCAACCATTTTTAAAAAGTCTTAAAAGCTTGTTTTGTATGTCTGTGAGTCTGTTTCTGTATTGTAAATACACTCATTTGTATTATTTTTTAGATGCTACATGTAAGTAATATCATATAACCCTTGTTTTTCTCTCACTTATTTCACTCAGTGCAATAATCTCTAGGTCCATCCATGTTGCTGCAAATGGCAATATTTCATCCCTTTTTAGTTACCAAAGGGGAAAAGGAGGAGGAAGGGATAAACTAGCAATATTGGATTAACAGATATATACCACTACGTATAAAACAGGTAAACAAAAGGGATTCACGGAATAGTGTAGGGAACTCATATAATATCTGTAACAACCTATAATGGAAAAGAATCTGAATATATTATGTAACTGAAACTAACACAATATTGTAAATCAATTCTAATTAAAAAAAAAAAACAGGAAAAAGGAGGGGGAATAACAAAAAATACAAAAGAAAAAGTAAAAAGCATTGCTGGATCTGTCCCTTGGGCCAGGTTTCCTGACGCCTGGTATAGAGGCAGGGGTTTGCTGTCATGACCCTGACAATATGGAAGGGACCCAGTAAACGCATAAAAGAATGAAACAAGATGACACCAGGTTAATTTAAGTGAGGTGAAGGAAATAAAACAGGATGGTAAAAGCTTCCTGGGCAGCGCTGACAGTAGAGAACCTGCCCGACAATGCCGGCGACATGAGAGACGTTGGGGAGGTCTCCTTGAGGAGGGCATGGCAACCCACTCCAGTATTCTCGCCTGGTGGGTGACAGTCCAGAGGGTCGCACAGAGTCGGACACAACTGAAGCGACAGCGCGCAGCACAGCACAACGCAGGGACTGAGAGAGGGCTGTAGAGAGAGCCGTCAGGAGGGACCTCTGAGACCCGACCAACCAAGTCTGTCATTTCTGTGTATCGTCTCCCCCTCGGCATCTCCGACTGCACCTCTAATTCTGTAAGTCAGCTGCACTTACACCTAATCAGTAATTCCTAGAGTTACCCTGAAAGCATCAGAAAACAAAGCAGTTGACTCACCCGATTCTGTTATCAAAATTGTAGAATCTTCTACATATGCTAGTAAGAATAAACATACCTATTAATATTACAACTTTCTAGGTTCTGCGCTGGGAACACCTAATCCCCAGTCGCTAGGAGATAGGAGTTTTTAATGTGCAGCACTGTGGTTCAAAGCAAGGTATTTTGTTTTGTTTTTTTTAATTGAAAATAGTGCCATAACCTTAGGTCATTTCTTCTCTCATTTCAATACTCGTAGAGTCTAAATAATGGTACACTCTCAATTTAGAAACTTGAGTTGACTGGGCCTCTTTTATTTACATCCTATTGAATTAACATTACATGATTTTTCACAGCTGCTAATATTTTTTTTTTCAAGAGAAACAAAATTACTTCATGAAGGTTCTCTTGGGGAAAACAGACAATCATAAAGGGACTCAAGACTTAATTTGTCTTTTTGGGGATAGGCCAAAGGTGAACAATATTTCTGCTCTTCTCACAGTCAGCCAGCTTATTTCAGACCCCATGCCAAAGGATTCGATAGTACTTTTTACTTCCCTCAACTGGTTCTGCAGTGGGCTTTCCAACAGCTTTGATACCAGAAGCTGGAATAGCCTTTAGTAGTGTTGGAGCTTTAAGAGTTATTTTGCCAGTTGGTTGGTTGTGTCACAGGCAAAGTCCATTAACAATTCCTGGGAAATAAAAGTAGAATCTAGGTAATAATAGCTAACTTTTTCTTTTTCCTTTGTGTTTAGTCTGATTTCACTGGCTCACAGGGTACCCCATGCACCTGGCCCTTCAGACCAGTTTGCTCAAATTCATGTCCGTTGAGTTGGTGATGCCATCTCACTATCTCATCCTCGGATGCCCTAATATACCGGGGCCTTATTAGACTGTGCCAACCAGTTTGTATTCCCCCACCCTGCCCATGAAAGAAGCCAGTGGGAAATACCAGATGGTCCTGGACTGCAGGGCAGTCAGTGAAACCACTGAGGATACACATCCCAAAGTCCCCAGTCCCTATACCCTGCCGGCCACTCTGCTGGCCACCAGGACCCAGGTATTCTGTGTTAGATGTAAAAGATGTCCTCTTATGTATTTCATTAACCCCAGCATCACAAGAATTTTTGCCTTTCAGTGACAAGACCCAAACACAAAACAGAAATAGCAATACCGCTGGACTGTCCTGACCCCAGTGTTCAAAAATTCCCCCACTGTCTTTGAGGAAACTTTAGCTAAAGACCTAAAAGGTCTACATCTCCAGGAGGGAAACTTCTTCCAATTATGTAGACAATATTCTGATCACCAGCCCTCCAAAGGAGGCCTGTGACAAACATACTGTACCCACCCTGAACCACCTGGTCGATAAAGTGTATAAGGTGTCCAAGGAAAAGGGTCAAATATCACAAACTAGAATCCCCTGATGGCTAGGGGTAAACAATCTCCCTGCAATGCAGGAGACACAGGAAATGTGGGTTCAGTCCCTGGGTTAGGAAGATCCCCTGGAGGAGGAAATAGCAACCACTCCAGTATTCTTGCCTGAGAAACCCTATTCTTGCCTGGTGGGCTACAGTCCATGGGGTCACAAAGAGATGGACACAACTGAGCGTGCACATGCATGCATCACAAACTGGGGTAAGCCACCTAAGTCTCATTCTCACAGGTCAGAGAAGGCCATCCCAGGAAAGGAAAGAAGCCATCTGCAGCCTAGAGCCTCCTAAAACTAGAAGACAATTTAGAAGTTTACAAGGGATAACCAGGTTTTGCCATTTCTGGATTCACTAACTCTTGTCTAATGACTAGGCCTCTATGTGAAAAGTTGAAAGGAAAGGAGAATGATCCTTTTGAGTAGAATTCAGAATGCCAAAGGGCCCTTTCAAGAAATGAAAAAGTAATAACTTCAGATCCCTGCCCTGGCCCTTTCAAATTTAGATAAATCCTTTGACTTTAACAGTTAAGAGAGGAAGAGAATCGCCCTTGGTGTATTAGCTCAAAAACTGGGACCCCCTACTCAGGTGGTTGCTTATTTTCCAAAACAATTCAGTGGAACTTTAGGGGCTGGCCTCTGTGCCTGCAGGCAGCAGCAGGTACTGCTGGTGGTCTGGTGCTCAGTCGCTAAGTCCTGTCGACTCTTTGTGACCCCAAGGACTGGAGCTCACCAGGACTGTCCATGGGATTTCCCAGGCAAGCATACTGGAGTGAGTTGCCATTTCCTTCTCCAGGTGCTCTTCCTGACCCAGGAACCAAACCCAGGTCTCCTGTGTCTTCTGCATTGGCAGGCAGATTCTTTACCACTGAGCCACCTGGGAGGCTACTGTAGCAGCTACTACAATCCTGCTAATGGAGGCTGAAAAGTTAACAGTTTGGTCAGTCAACCAGTATACGGAGATGCCATGCCAGGTTCAAGCTTTAGTACATTTTAAGGGAATAGGGCAGCTATCCCCAGATTCAAGTTCAGGCTATGCCTCTAGACAACACTATGGCTACCATAAAAAATTGTCATATGGTAAATCCTGCCACCCTGATACCCACAGGACCCCTAGAGCATGATTGTATAGAAACCATATACACGATCTAGTCCAGTCACCCCAACCTGGGAAGTGAGCCTCTTCCAACCACCAAAAACGAGAGTTCACAGACAAGAGCAGTTTTATGAAAAGAAAAAACACTGGCTGGATATGCATGACCTCCCAGACCCAAGTCAGAGAAGCAAGAAGCCTGCCCCCAGGGACTTCTACCCAAGCAATGGAGTTGACAATCTTCACCGGAGCCTTAGAGTACATGCTAACGAAGATCTTCTATGTTTACACAGGTTTTCATTCTGTGTATGCCATCCTGCACGCACACAGGGCTATTTGGAAGGAAAGACTTACACTTGCTGACGAGACCAAACAGGCAAAACATGGCTTAAGCATACTGAAGCTCTTAGAAGCCGTATAATCTCCAAAAAGGGTGGCAGTGACTCATTGTAGGGGTCACCAAAAGGAGAGCACAGAGGCAATAAAGAGAAACAACAAGGCAGATGCAACTGCCAAAAAGATGGTCTTAGAACAAGTAACTCAGCAACCACCTCTCATACCATGAAGGCCAGATCCATTCAATTATTCCCCAATTAAAACAAAAGAAGAATTAAAGAAAGCCCGAAAATAGGGCTTCAACAGAGATCCAAAAGACCATGGGTAGCTAGTTAATGAACACAGACAATACTTTTTTACCCTAACTGCAGGTTGTCAAATCATCATGGATGCTCATCATCAAGGAACTCACTGTGGGAGGGAAGCTGCAGTGGCAAGTTAAGGCCATAGTAACTCCTGGCATGAAAAGGATAAGCAGCCCAATAGCTGAGACATGCCCCATCTGACAATGAACAACCCCAACACCAGACCCACCCGAGCCTTCCATAGTAGGGTCATTCAGACCAGAGGGACACATCCTGGAGAAGGCTGGCAGACTGGTTTCACCATTCTGCCAATAGTACTGGGCAATTTCAGGCATCTCTTGGTGCCAGTGGACACATTTTCTCTGGGTGGACAAAAGCATTCCCTGCTAGAACTGAAATAGCAGCTGAAGTGGCTAAGGCATTACTAAAAGCCCCAGGTGTGGGCTCCCAGGATCCATACAAAGCAATAATAGTCCAGCAATATCAGGTGATGAGGTAGATAAGTGTTCCAGGCATAAAATGAACCTTGTACTCAGCCAGGAGACAGCAACCTTCAGGAAAAGTAGGGTGATCCAATCAGACCTTGAAACCGGCCTTAGCTAAGCTATGTCAGGAAACTCAAGAAAATTGGATTATTAAGTTGCTTTCAATTAACATGTAACTGCTCCATGTAACATTAGCTCCAAAGGATAAGGTAAAGTGAAGTGCATTTGAACTCATGGATGGTAGACCCATTCCCCAAACCTGAAAGAGGAGACACCTTAGCCCGTTGGCATGGAACAACTCAAGTTTGCCCTCCAGGCAGGAGAAACCAGGAACGCGCTCATGGAATACAGTGACCAGGTGCTGCCCGCACCCACTGACCCGGCCCTGCACCCTCTCCAGCCGGGAGACCCAGTGCACCTAAAGCCCTGGAAAGTCAGCCACCCCCCAAGGCCAGCTCCCTCCTAAGAGAACGGACCCCACTCAGTGACCCTAACCACCCACACCCTGAAGTCACAGGGAGGGGTCACTTGTTGGGAACATCACACTTGAATGAAGGGTCCCAAGCCCCAACTTCCGCAGAGACGGCCTGGGGCAACAACCCCCTTGGCTACTCATGTGAACCTCCCTCTGACCTAAAGCTTCTCCTGAGAAACAACAGAAGTGTGACTTGGGGATCCTCAGGCCTGGGGGTTGGCAGGGAGCTTTAACACCAGGGCACGCTCACCCACTGGTCAAAGACTGAGACATCTGCTCTTTCAGGAAAAACTGGACATGCGACCATTATTCTCTTGCTAATACTTGGGCCGTGTATCTTAAATTTTCCGGTATCCCTTGTCTCCAGAAGGTTGGACACACGGGGGGAACATTCACCTCAAGGAGATGCACAGTCAGGGCCGAAACCCGGTGACAACCCGACAGATCTAAGGGCAGCTGAGGAGAAGCTCCACTCCTCCACCCAGGGCGCGGACAGCCCCACACTCAGCAGGAGGCGCAGACAGAGCCGGACACGCACCCCTCTGTGCCACTCAATGCCCCTCAGCTCCCCTCAGTCCCTCAAGAATGAGGAACAAGACAAAAGAGGAGGGGTTTGTCACCAGCAAAGCTCATTAACGAGTCCCAGGAAATAAAAATAGGAACTGGATAATAAAGTCTAACCTCTTTTTTTCCCCTCCTTTGTGCTTCATCTGGTGTCACAGGCTCACAGGCGGCTGTGTGCAGCGGCCGCAGCAGACCAGAGTTCCAGCCCCTCAGACCAGAGTTCCTGGTTCAAAATGGCCACCCCTCAGCGCACGTGCTGCACACGACACTCAACCCAAGATGGCGGCAGGGCCGCGTGCTGAAGGGCCGAGGGCTGAGACACCCGGCGCTGAGATCTAGAAGCCCCACCGCACAGCCCTGCCAGACTCCGCTCCCTGCAAATGAGACCCAGTAAAGCCCCACCCAAGCTCTATGAGTGAGTGGGCAGCTGGCGCCTCTTCATTCTCTGATGAAACAACAAGGCTTTCCTTTGCTTCTTAATGGAACTGGGTCTTATTTTATTGGCTCAAGCAACACAGGGCAGACGGATCTTTGTTGGGAACCAATGCAGAGGGTTGATAACAGCTGATTTTAATTTAGCAACTGTCTTGCTGTATGTCACTATTCACTGAACCCAGGGTAGGAAAGGCCAGAGCAGGGAAGCTGGAAGAAAACTCAAAGAGCCTCGGAACTGCAGACATGTGTGTTCTCTCCAGGCTGGCACAGCAGCCATAGCAGCAGCAGACATGCTGTATTCTCGCCTCTCGTGGTTGACCCAGAGGACGCTGCCATACCGCAGCCTCAGGGGCTTTTCAGGTGGAACTTATGTAAGTTAACAGAACAAAAGTGGCCCGTGGCTAACGGGGTACATCATGAGACGCATGCGCAGTGCTATCAGTGAGCTCAGCTGTTACCTAACCAAGTATTTTACAAAATGTGGAGTGCGGACATGAGGCCGTGGGGCGAGGGAACCTGAACGCCACCATCTTGGCTAATTTTCTCTTTCCCTATGGCAACTATTGTCATTCTTTTAAAGAGCTTCGCTGCCCTTGACACAGTACTTGCTATTTCTAATTCTGTGCCTTTTCCAAAATCACTCCTGCCTGTGCGCGCGCGCGCACACACACACACACACACGCACGCACATCTCTGTGCATCCCTCCGATTTCTTTCAACAGTCTATATCCATGAGCTGTTTTCAGACCCTGATCTAAATTTTCCTCCTTTGTAAAGTATTTCCACTACTCTTAGTAGAAGCTGTAAGAATTGTAAGGAAGACCTGCTTCCTCAGCCTGCTTCTGGCAAAGGTATAACTTAAGCTGAGTTACTCCATTTCCCTGCCTATAAAATGGATTTGTGACCTCTGTTCCCTACATCTCACACAGCTGTTGTTAGAATCAAATGAAATGACTTATGAAAAAACAATGGGAAAACCATAAAATTATAAAATGCTCATGGGTATCATCATTATTCTCCCCTATTGTAATACCATCAATACTGGGGGCTTCATTCCAAATGAGACCATGTTATTTTATGCTTGTTGACATGTCGCCTGTAACCAAGTTCAAATCCAACTATAAACTTACCAAGAATACAGAATTAAGTTCATCATTTCTTCTGTGTGCTTAGCATAATACTGTGCACACAGCAGGCTCCAAAATGTGACCCTTGACTGGAAGGCTAATCATTTCCAATGGCCTTTCTCATTGGCAGATGCTGTGGTTCGCTATTTGTCACCCTTGAAAGAGGATGGTGTCCCCAGATTCATTCTTTGAGGTAGGGTTCCCATGGTATATTCCTCTGAACCCAAGTTTCAGAAATGTGCAAAATAAGAATCTGTGGTTAAACCATCAGGGAGTGGGAGGCTTCCTGAACCCCTTTTTCAAAGTCAGGAAGATTGAGAGTATGATTAAGAATCCCAGAATGTCTGCTGAAAGGTAGACATCTTTGTTCACCCTGGGGTCTCACAAATTCATTTGAAGAGAGATGCCTTCTTTCCATTAGCAACTCTTTGCACCCGTGCTAAACAAGTGCCCCTCCAAAGTCACTTTAGGAAATTTTCTACAAACTACAGGTCATAAAATCAATTTAATGGACTAGAGAAGGGACTGCAAACTACAGCCCATGGGCCAGATCCATCTCACTGTCTGTTTTCATAGGAACTACAAGCTAAGAATGGTCTTTGTATTTTTAAAGAGTTGAACAAAATCAAAAGAAGAGATTTTTGTGATTAAAAAAATTACATGGAATTCAAATTTCAATGTCCATAAGTAGAGTGTTTTTGGAACACAGCCATGCCCATTCATTTATACGTTGTTTTTTTGCCTTCATATTACAATAGCAGAGTTGAGCAGTTTTGAGTCAGCCTTCAAAGCCCAAAATATTCATTATCTGGCCTTTTACAGACCCCTGAGCTAGACCAACACTTTTTGAAAATGAACTAGGAAAGAAGAGAAAACATGAGAGTACATCACATGTGGGAAGAATAACTAGTGTTTCACAGAACAGTTGCATCAACAAAATGCATGTATATTATATATGTGTGCACAGCCTGCAGCACAATAATTGTATTCATTCCTGTGAACAACTGGCAAAAAAAGGTTTTTTCAGTGATTCCAAAAGCAAGTTAAAACATACCTTTATCTTGTGCTTTCAACTCAAGGAGGTCTACAGTACTTAAGATCAAATAATAAGCAAACAAGAAAAGAAAGACAGAAGACTGATTAACAAATTCAGATACCCCACCAACTATGTTAGTACCTGCCTCCTGAGAAATCTGTATGCAAGTCAAGAAGCAACAGTTAGAACTGGACATGGAACAACAGACTGGTTCCAAATCGGGAAAGGAGTACATCAAGGCTGCATATTGTCACCCTGCTTATTTAACTTATATGCAGAGTACATCATGAGAAACGCTGGGCTGGAGGAAGCACAAGCTGGAATCAAGATTGCTGGGAGAAGTATCAATAACCTCAGGTACGCAGATGATACCACCCTTATGGCAGAAAGTGAAGAAGAACTGAAGAGCCTCTTGATGAAAGTGAAAGAGGAGAGTGAAAAAGTTGGCTTAACACTCAACATTCAGAAAACTAAGATCATGGCATCTGGTCCCATCACTTCATGTTGAATAGAAGTGGAAACCATGGAAAGAATGAGAGAGTTTATTTTCTTGGGCTCCAGAATCACTGCAGATGGTGACTGCAGCCATGAAATTAAAAGACGCTTGCTCCTTGGAAGAAAAGCTATGACCAACCCAGACAGCATATTAAAAAGCAGAGACATTACTTTGCCAACAAAGGTCTGTCTAGTCAAAGCTATGGTTTTTCCAGTAGTCATGTATGGGTGTGAGAGTTGGACAGTGAAGAAAGCTGAGCGCTGAAGAATTGATACTTTTGAACTGTGGTGTTGGAGAAGACTCTTGAGAGTCCCTTGGACAGCAAGGAGATCAAACTAGTCCATCCTAAAGGAAATCAGTCCTGAATATTCATTGGAAGGACTGATGCTGAAGCTGAAACTCCAGTATTTTGGCCACCTGATGAGAACTGACTCATTGGAAAAGATCCTGATGCTGGAAAAGATTGAGGGCAGGAGAAGAAGGAGGTGACAGAGGATAAGATGGTTGGATGGCATCACCGACTCGATGGACATGAGTTTGAGTGAACTCCAGGAGTTGATGATGAACAGGGAAGCCTGGCATGCTGCAGTCCATGGGGTCACAAAGAGTTGGACACGACTGAGTGACTGAACTGACTGACTGACCAACTATGTTGGGCTTCCCAGGTGGTGCTAGTGGTAAAGAATCTGCCTGCCAATGAAGGAGACATAAGAGACACAGGTTTGATCCCTCGGTTGGGAGGATTCCCTGGAGGAGGGCATGGCAACCTACTCCAGTATTCTTGTCTGGAGAACCTCATGGACAGAGGAACTTGGCGGACTATAGTCCACAGAGTCGCAAAGAGTCGGATACAACTGAAGTGACTTAGCACACATACACCAACTATGTCCACATAAAGCATCTCATTGAAGGTTCTTTTCCAACAAGGAAGAGATGAAATTCACCAAAAGACAGTATCAGTGATCCAGAGAATATGCTCCCTTGTACTTAGAAGTTTTATCAAAGGTTACTTACACCAAATCAAGCAGCGTAAAATATTCCTGTTGTTTTAACCTTAAAGAGGGCTTTGTTCCAAAAATATATTCAGTCATCCAAGACATGGTCATCAAATCCATAAAGATTTGGAGTAAAGAGATATGAGTGGACTGAGTAAAATTATCCCAGTAATAATTATAATAACTAGAAAATCAATCAATCAGATAAATTTTATAATAATATAATATTATATTATAATAATAAAATAATTATTATTATACCTAAAATAATAAAGTTTATTTAACACTTATGACCAAGACTTGTGCTAAAGCTCATTCATTTCACTCAGTCCTCAAAACAATCCTATCCTGTGGGGATAATTAACACCTTCACTCTCCAAGTGAAGATACTGAGGCATAGCAAGGCTGAATGACTTGCCTAAGGTCACCCAGAGTTAAAAATCAGACATGGGATTTGAATCCAGGCAGCAGGATCCCCAAATATGCCCTTTTGACCATTTCATGATATGTCTTACCATTTATCTGTCTCTGCTGGAAAAAAAAAAAACTGAACCAATTGAGTGACTAAGCTATAAAAAAAAGGTTTTATTATGAAAACTGTTTTATGGAGATGATGCTACAACGATCAAAATAATAAACACCACCCAATAACACATGTGCAACCTGGTATTGCCGGGAATGCAGCCATACTGTTATTGAATTGTCCTCAAACTTGAATTATAGAGGCACAGCTCAAATTATCCCCTTTGCCTGGTACTCAGCCCAAAAGACATTTTTTTTAATAAACATTGTGTGCTACCAAGCCATCTCATGCTGCACACTGCTGCGTGAAAGCTACAGCCCTCCTAACGTGATTCATCAGAAAAATCAAGGGGGAAAATAGTCGTGACCTGATATACTGAGCACTCTTAAATTACACGGCGACCACTTCCTGTGTAGTGCGGGGGAGACAGAAATGCAGAGGCTAAGTGCATCACAGCCTGGCACGTCTGTGAACTGGGGAGCGGGGCAGGTCACTGAACCACGGCGCAGCACCTCCACACATCCATCGAGACACGAGGTAACCCAGCCAGCTTGCCCGAGATGAAAGCCTGAGTAATTCAGAGAAGGCTGTAATTCTTTATCAAACATACAGTAAGTAGTTTTGTTGACACCTACATGACATTTCCAAGATGGCTGGAAAACCAGACCATTTGTTACACAGGATCTAGATCAATAGAGTGTTTGGAGGAAGATGAGCAGCACTTAAAAAAAAAAAAATAATTGAACAGGAGTGGGATAATTCCCTTCCTTATAACATTTCCAGTTTTATGTTTAAAATTCAACATTGAGGTTTTTGTTTTTTTTTTTAATGCAGCCATGGAGCCCAGTACAAGTCCATTTCTCTTCTTGGTTAGCATTTACAGAAGAAAATGTTTTTGATTCATTAGTCACACAAAAATATAATAAAGAAATGGTCAATTATTTTTCTCCTTTCTCTTTTTTCTTTCTTTTTTTTTTTAATGGCTGTTGTCAGTGTCACTCCGACAGGAGTCTGAAAAATTAAAACATCACTAGGCCTTACCGTGTGAGATTTAACTTTTGATAACAAAGTGGGTCACTGCTGTGCTATTTTAATCCTCCTTGTGAGTGTGCTTTCTTCATTGCTTTATACAGCGTATCTGATTCCCTCCAAAGCACCAACTAAAAAATCTATCCAGCTGTCATTTGCTGCCCGGTAACATCTATCATCACACAGCCTGGCAGGTCTAGTCTATGAGGCAGAGGGGAGAGGAGACAGGAGGCAGAGTCAAGGACTGTCACATGGGAGGGGAAAAAAACTTGTCACCATTATTTATGACTCCTGCTGGGACACATAATGGGACACATAAGCCTGTTTCTGTTTCAAGCACCCTTGCTCGGCTGCTCCCTTGTCCAAGTTGGACGCAGGCGGTTCTGCTTTACACATACCATTTCCTGAACAATGCCAAGCACTTGGGAAGTGACAGTGACAAACACTGGAGCTGGTGACTGTAGCTCTGTGGGCTGTTGTGAGCGTGCGGGTGTCAGTGATCAGGAGCTGCCACGTGAAGCCCCAGAGTCTTCCCTTCCCACTGCCTTTCTTCCTGGTGAAAGACTTCCTTCTTCCTCGTGGCTTTTAACTGCTGGGGACATGTGTTTAGAGAACAGGAAATTGTGAGATCCAGCCCTACTTTATTCTTCTAAGCCATGTTTATCCTTCCTGAGGAGCCTTCTGTATTCATTTGTTCTCACTTTACTCATCCCTACACACACAGAGCAAGAAACCAATTCCAAGATTTCAAGGGGAAGTGTCCTTTGGTTTCATGCCTGCTGAATGTCCATGTTTCTGAGCAGTTGGTTCAATTAACGTTCCACCGCCGGGTGTATTCATGAAAGCAAGTGCTGGATTAGATAGTAGTTTGGTCCAGTTCTGTAATCTAAGTCCTGCTCCAGGGCCCTTTGTTTTTAGTAGCCTCATAAGGGTTTAACCTTTGGCTCTTTGGAAAGACTTAAAGGAAACTCCATTAACAGTCCCTCCACCCAACAGACCACAGCAAACAGAAGAGCTGAACTTGCAACATATAAGATAATTACAGGTAAAATGGAGGTCTGGTCGAGGAGGTGACTTTGGCACTTACTGCAAAAGTAAGTGCAAAAGTAGGCACCCAGCCGGAGCCCCGAGGCACCTCAGCACACCTGCCTGAAACCTGCTGATGAAAAATGGCACAGACCTAAATTAAAGATACTAGGAGTAGAATGACCTATACCTACCCTGGAAGCCAAATCAGAAATTAATATGGGGAAGAAGGCAATCTACAAATAGAAGCACCCAGGAACATTGGAATTGCTCTGATTTTCCATTTAGAATTGGCCAAACCCAAACTCAGCCACCTTCGTTAGAAATATCACAGGAGGCCAAAATAAGAAAGAGAAAATGCTTTTGTTTCACTGGACTAGTCTCATTATGCGTGAGAACCAAAATGTTTAGGATGCAACTACTACCAAATAATACCATATTGTTGATAGACGTCTACATATCTGTCTCAACCCCCAAAGGGTGTCTGTACTAATTTAAGGAATGAAGAAGCTAATAGGGGTCCCCCAAGATTCCCCCTCTGACCAGGAATCATTTCTCTTCTGATTTGCCCTCTCCTCTCTACTGTCTTCACTTCCTCCCTGTCTGCATCGTCTGGGAAATCACAAAGTTGAAGTCCATGGGCACCACTGTGCCTGCCTATGTCTTGCTTGTCCACAAAGTGATTTTTTTTAACACGTTTAACTTGAATAACTTTAGGCTAAATATGGAGTCCAGATCACTAAAGAATTCATCATTTCTTCTCATATTCCGTTCTTTGCACATTTATGGTACCCATTTGGCCTCTGAAGACAGTTCAGTTTACAACACTTCTTTCCCTTCCTTTTAGATTGCTTCCCCATGGTGCTTTCATATATAGAATTAGGAAATAAACCTCCCCCAACACACACACACTTTTCTCAAACAAGCGAGGGACAGCCTCTCCCCTCCCCAGGCAGGAGCACTGTAGCATGAGTACTCCCCTCACCCCCTTCACCCCATCCCCATCTGGTTAGTGAGTTAGCAGAAGATCTGACACCAAAGAGACCACACACCCCCAGGCATGGAATCACTGCCTTGGGATTCCTACAGGCTCCCTGCTAAAAGATTCACATGCTCAACTTGCAGTGCAATAAATATCATTCCGATACAAACTTCACTGGAAAACATGCAACTTCCAATCCCACCATTTTTTAGAAAGACATTTATTCCACAGATATTTATTGAGCACCCACAGGCCAGGGATGGTGATACGGTAGTGAACAAGAACAACATAATTTCTGCTTTCAAGGCATTTTCTTCACGGTGACTCTTTAGTTACAGGAGTGGAATGTACATGGGCGAGGCAAATATAGGGTGTATAGTGACACATTTAACATGGAGGCCTGGCCCCATCTGGGGGATAAAAGAAGGTCTCTCCTGGGAAATGATGGTGAATCTAGATTTTTAAGGATAAGTAGGAGTTATTCAGATTAGTGGCTTGAGTGAATTATCTAGTGTCTGTTGGGAAGATTAAATGAGCTCATGCGGTAGGAAAGCACCATATAAACTACAAAAGTGTTAGTTGGTGGCATTGCAGAAAGGAGGAAAGTGACAATATACCTTCAGGGTCATTAGAGGTAAAAGAACAAAGGCTGTGGAGTCAGACAGTTCAAATCCTGACTCTGCCACTCACTCCCGATAGAGGTTAGGTGTTTTCTTAACCATTCTCAGTCTCAGTTCCTTTGCCATTAAAATTGAGACAATACTACCTGATTAATCAAAAAGGATTATGCACATAAACCCCTGTTGAATTGTCCCTTGCATATACGTAAAAGTGCTCGGTGAACTTAAGTTTGCTTTTTCTTGTTCTGTGTCTGACAGCCAGGCTAATGGATGGTGAGGGTTAAAATGTAATTAAGAATCATTGACAGAGAACCATCCAGAATTTCAAGATAAAGTGGCCAATCATACCTCGTATTAGAGCAGCACCTTAGCACTTCCACATTTATGATCTCATTCAGTCCTACGATAACCTTTTTTTTCCTTTTTTCTTTTTGACCATGCTATACAGCTCACAAGACGTTAGGTCCCCAACCAGAGACTGAACCAATGTTCTCGGCAGTGATAACGTGGAGTCCTAGCCATTGGACCACCAGGGAATTCCCCTGCAATAACCTCTTCAAGCAAGAAAGGCAGGAGCCTCTGTGCTCACTTAATAAATAAGAAACCATGAATTGAAAAGCAGCCTATTCAAGAGCTTCCAGATGCTGGGACAGGCCTGAAAGTTGGGTGCTTTGACACCTAAGGCACTGCTTTTCAACCACGACACACTCAGCTTTCCCAGGAGTAGGGTTAATTTATCTGTAGCTAGGGGTTAACAAACTATGGCCCAAGGGCCAGATCCAGTCCCTTGCCTTTTGTTACAAATAAAGTTTTACTGGAACACAGGCGTGCCCATTTATTTATGTATTATCTGTCCTTGCCTATAATGGCAGAGTTAAGTGGTCCTAAGAGAGACCATTGCAGGCAGCAAAACTGGAAATATTTATTGTCTAGTCTTTACAGAAAAAGCTTGCTAATCCCGATCTACACCACTTGTAACATGACAGCTCCAGAGTATGCATTGTCAAAATTAGGATGGAATAAGACACTTAATATGAAGTGCTAGTATAATAATTCATCAAAACAGGTTACCAAAGACAAGGTTTTCTGATAGTTTTAAATACCTCTGCTGCTTAAAAGGGCTTGTGGTATTATTAATTATCCTTTGAAATACTGCCATTTGCAGCAACATGGGTGGACTTACAGATTATCATACTAAGTAAAAAGTAAGTCAGAAGGAGAAAGACAAATATCATATGATATCAGTTATATGTGGCGTCTAAAATGTGACCCAAATGAACTTATTTACAAAACAGAAACAGGCTCACAGACATAGAAAACAAACTTAGAGTTATCAAAGTGGAAAGGAGGAGAGGAGAAAAAGTTAAAATTTGGAATTAGAAGATACAAACTACACACACACGCACATATGTAAAATATATAAACAAAAAGGTATGACTGTATAGCACAGGGAACTATATTTAATATCTTATAATAAACCATAAAGAAAAAGTATATATATATATATATAAATATAACACGATACTTTAACTATTCTTCAAAAAATAAAATAGAAAATAAATTATTCTTACTTTATGGTAATAATTTTTTCAAAGGCTTTTTCTATGAAGATACATGTTGAATAATATACAATGAAAATACACAATGTCTGGAATTTGCTTTCAAATCCACCCAAAATAAAAAGCAGATGAGGATGGTGATTAGTGAAGCAAAGATGAAATACAAGTGGCGAAATGTTGATAATTGTTGAAGCCGAGTGATGAGGTACAAAGGGGATCATTATACTTCTCTCCTTACTTTAGTATGTGTTTGATAATTTCCATAATAAAAAGTTATATTTAAACACGGAATTTCAAAAGGCTAGATTAACTTTTTTTCTTTGAAATCTCATCCAACTGTAACAATGCATGTTTTTATAGTTGCAGAATAATGTTTATTATCTGAAGATATGGCCCAAATAATCAACCACGTGATTTGCTTTCTCAGGAAAAGGAGTTCTAGCGCAACACCCTACAAAGAGCCCGTCATTTGCCCTTGATCTACAACGTTCTCTCTTCCTGCCCTCCAACTCGCTCTCTGCTTTCACATTTGCGCATGTTTTAACATGATATTAAATATTTAAAGAGTCATTTAAGGAACTAAAGTTCACTGCGGTTTGATGTCTTATAACCACAGAATAATGTTGTTCTGGTTGATCTTTGTCATCAGTAGAGACCAAAGGACTTTGGTGTATACAGTTTAGATGTCATTCTCTCCGGGTCGAGGGGTTCACTGGACGACAGTGCACTGGACTTGTGAGGCTGTCCAGTAGAATGAAATGAAAGAAGGAACCTCAGGCTTCTGGGTATTAAGTATTAGAGGCTGTACATTAATATTAATTTTGTTGATTAAAAATACTAGAAGTAGTACCATCTTATGCCTGAAAACCTCTCCCTCTTTGCCAGTGTGGAGAATCCTACAGTAATAAAGGTAAGTCTAAGGAACCTGAATATGAATCAGATCTTCAGATAAACATCATATTCTTCTCTTCATCACCTCCATCATCATCTTCATTTTTATTACCATTTTCATCCTCATCGCTTTCACCATCATCATCTCCATCATCTTCACCTTCTTCAGCATCATCTCCTTTATCATTTATACAGAATTAGCAATTTGCCAATCGCACATAACTTCTTTTGTTCTTCACAGCAGCTCTATGAAAAGTGAAAGTGAAGTCACTCAGTTGTGTTCGACTCTTTGCGACCCCATGGACTGTCCCCTACCAGGCTCCTCCGTCCATGGAATTTTCCAGGCAAGAGTACTGGAGTGGTTTGCCATTTCCGCTTCCTCTATGACATAGATACAACTGAAGTTACATCATATGTGAACTCAATCATGCTGCTGCTGCTGCTAAGTCGCTTCAGTCATGTCCGACTCTACACAATCATGAGAAGTTGGCAAAGACAAAAAAACAAAAAAGATCAAGAAATAAAAATAGTAATCTAATGACATATCTAATATACTATGAAATTATATTTTCATATGTGCTACCTTATGGAAGGAAGGTTATGACCAACCTAGATAGCATATTTAAAAGCAGAGACATTACTTTGCCAACAAAAGTCCGTCTAGTCAAGGCTATGGTTTTTCCAGTGGTCATGTATGGATGTGAGAGTTGGACGGTGAAGAAAGCTGAGCGCCGCAGAATTGATGCTTTTGAACTGTGGTGTTGGAGAAGACTCTTGAGAATCCCTTGGACTGCAAGGAGATCCAATCAATCCATCCTAAAAGAGATCAATCCTGGGTGTTCACTGGAAGGTCTGATGTTGAAGTTGAAACTCCAATACTTTGGCCACCTCATGCAAAGGGTTGACTCATTGGAAAAGACCCTAATGCTGGGTAGGATTGGGGGCAGGAGGAGAAGGGGACGACAGAGGATGAGATGGTTGGATGGCATCACCGACTCGATGGACATGGGTTTGGGTAGACTCCGGGAGTTGGTGATGGACAGAGAGGCCTGGCGTGCTGCAATTCATGGGGTCGCAAAGAGTCGGACACGACTGAGCGACTGGACTGAACTGAACTGACTTTATAGAGGCACTTTATTATATTCATTATTGTACATTTACAAACACTTATACTATGTAATTGTATATGTAAAACCATTAGTACTCTGTTTTATGGATGATATAAGGGCTTGCCAATAACAATATTAACTACATCTAATTTACATCTTATGAGTTAATTTAAAATCTGAACTCTGAGTAAACTATGACTTCACTGTTGTATTATACTTATTGTATAGACAAGGAAAGTGGGGTTCAAAGAGCTAAATATTTTGTACAAATATTCAGACATAATAATGGACAAGTTGAGAAGCGGTTCTAAAGCTTGTTTAAAAGCAAAACTATGGTGTCAATCACTACACTATATGGTTGACACTATACTGTATGTCTTCAGAGAGCAGTTCACACTCATAAAGTAGAGCGAAGGGAGGGAGGGGGAGATAAAGTAGGACTTTAACATCTTATGTTTAACACCTTTGTTTTCAATTGGCAAAAAGTGGGATGGGGTGAGGCAGAATCAGCCAAACAAAAATAGGAATAGTGGCATCTTATGGGTGATGCATCTCAATTTGTTTTTCCATGCTGTGCTGGCAGAGAGATTAGTATTGAAGCAATCCTTTTAAAGAGGAGTTCTGAATCTCTAATCAGTAACAAAGCAGAATTGATTAAAATAATAGTCCAGCAACTGTCCTAAACCATCTTCAACTTCTCCCAGAAGATATCCTCCTTGTTTTTCTGATTTCTAGGTTGCCATCTACTTGTCTTCCTGTTGTGGCAGAACAGAAAATTGTCAGATGAACTAGGTGAAAAATGAAGACAATAAAACCTAGTCGACAGAATGGGATGTTGCTGCTGTGGTTGTTCAGTCACTAAGTCATATCTGACTCTTTGTGATCCCATGGGTTGCAGCACACCAGGCTTCCCTGTCCTTCACTACCTCTTAGGGGCTTGCATAACTCATTGAAGCTATGAGCCGTGCCACGCAGGGCCATCCAAGACAGACAGGTCATAGTGAAGAGTTCAGACAAAACGTGGTCTACTGGAAGCAGGAATGGCAAACCACTCCAGTATTCTTGCTGTGAGAATCCCATGAACAGTCTGAAAAGGCAACAGAATGGAATAGTTTGCCTAGAATTTTAAGACTCTTTTAAAAGAAAAGTATGCCCAAGCTTCACTTCCTTCATGTTGAACTTTCCTAAAGTCCGTGATCTCCCCTGTGTATCATAAACCTGGAGGAAGTATTTGCTGAATCGGTATTTCCAGAATTGCACAAATAGGAAAAGTACCTGCAGAACGATTTCTGGCTGCATCTATGAAAGGAAGAGTTTTGGAAGGGAACAAGCTATAGGTTTGACAATAGATAAGCTGAGATCCTCAAATAAAACTTGCATCTTGTCTTCCTAAACAGTCTTCTCTGGGCTTTGGTGTTTTCAAAAACAATTCAAGTTCATGCCTTCTCAAAGCTCCAGGGAAAACTTTAAGTCCATGATATCCTCTCTGAAAGATCCCCAATGCAGGAATGTGTTTGAATTATTCCCTGTCTTCTTACCCCAGTATGAATATGATTTTATGTATAAAAATAAAAGAGTTCAAGTAAATGAAAATAAGTCATGTAAGGAGAGAATTAAAATTTGTCGTTAAGGAAAGGGAAAGACAGACAAGTCTCCAAGGTTCAAGGACACAAAACACTAATACTTTTATTTCTTCATTGAGCTCATACTTCCTTAGTATGTCTGCTATACAGAGAAGAACTATGCCTGTGATACACGACATAGACTGAAAGAGTTTCTTGAATACTGTTAATTTCCTTAAATTCATCTACAAGCACTCAGAATAAAAGATAGAATATGAGAATGAGGACAATTTAAACAGTGCAGACTATTCCACCAATATGTTCCCAAGTGAATATATGCCCAGAAGTATAAAAAAGGAGATGAGTTTGCTGCTTATTTGGGGAAAGAGGGTCTTTTTTATTTTTCTCTTGGTTTGAGCAATCCTACATTTCATTGATTAAAGATACATATCTGTGCCTCAAATAATGAAACAGCAATTGGTTTCAATGCCAGAGGAAAAACTGGCTGTGCTGGACTTATTGAGGCTTGATAAAAGTCTGAAATATACAGGAGATTTGAGGAATTTTCAGTTGTCACCAGAAGTAATATAAGTCTTACTGTAAGCAACTTCCACTTTACAGATTAACTTCAGCAACAAACACCTAAGAGGTGATTTTACTGTATAGTGACCAATCCTCTGCCTCATAAAATTCAGAGCTAAACAGATGAAGCAACAATATAAAAATTAAATATATAAATCTATTTTGTTGAAGTCTATGAAAGAAAGGAAAGAGCTCTGGACATATATTTCCTAACTGTCCTTTGAAAGGACCAAGAAGCAAAGAGGCCTGTGGAAATGAGCTCACTTAGTTCCCAGTGTTGGCTTCTAAATGCCATTCCCAATGAAAGAAAGCAGGGTCCCTCGGAGAAATGGCTGACTCCAGAGCCGTAGCTGGTAAAGTAGAAGATAATCCCAATGTAATGTTGGGGGCATGCCAGAATAGTGCTGGGACTCCATGTGCCCCATTTGAGACAATCTGAGCATCAAAAAATAATGATATTAAAAACTAAAAAGTCTGTTGAATAAAATAGAAAACTGGGAGTCCATATGATTAAAAAAAACATAAATTCATAAGCTGAAATTTTGATGAAGAATGAAATTGCAGTAAGCAGAATAATGATGCTAAAGATATCCACGTGCACTCCCAGGAACCCGTGAATATACTGTGCTCTTAGTCAGGTACAATTTAAGCTGCAGATGGAATTAAGGTTACTAAGCTGCTGACTTTAAGATAGGGATACTGTAGATCAATGGAACAGGACAGGGAGCCCAGAAATAAACCCACACATTGATGGTCAATTAATCTATGACAAAAGAGGCAAGACTATACAATGAAGGAACGACAGTCTCTTCAATGAAAGGTGCTAGGAAAACGGAATAGCTACACATAAAAAATGAAATTAGAACATTCTTTAACACCATACATATAAATAAACTCATAATGGATTAAAGACCTAAATGTAAGACTGAACTCTCTAAAACTCTTTGAGGAAAACATAGGCAGAACACTCTGTGACATAAATCGCAGCAATGTCTTTTTCTATCTGTCTCCCAGAGTAATGGAAATTAAGACAAAAATAAACAATTGGGACTTAATTAAACTTAACAGCTTTTGCACGCAAAGGAAACAATAAACAAAATGAAAAGATAACCTTCAGAATGGGAGAAAATATTTGCAAAAGATGTGACCAACAAGGGATTAGTCTCCAAAATTTACTAACAGCTCATGTGGCTTAATATCATCAAAACAACCCACCCAATCAAAATATGGGCAGAAGATTTAAATAGACATTTCTCCAAAGAATACATACAAATGACCAAGAAGCACATGAAAAGATGTTCAACGTTGCTAATTATTAGAGAAATTTTAAATAAAAACTACAATGAGATATCACCTCACACCAGTCAGAATGGTTATCATCAGAAACCCCAGAAACAATAAATTCTGGAGAGGGTGTGGAGAGAAGGGAACCCTCCTACATCATTGGTGGGAATGTAAATTTGTGCAGCCACTATGGAGAACAGTATGGAGTTTCTTTAAGAATTAAAAACAGAACTACCATATAATCCTGTAACCCCACTTCTCCTGGGCACATACCCAGAGAAGAGAAAGACCCAAAAGCATGCACGCACCCCAACGTTCACTGAAGCCCTGTTTACAACGGCCGAGACATGGAGGCAGCCTCAGTGCCCATCGAGAGAGGAATGGATGAAGAAGAGGTGGTGCACATACGCGATGGAGTATTACTCAGCCATGAAAAAGAAGGGACTAATGCCATCTGCAGCAGTGTGGATGGACCTAGGGAGTGTCATACTGAGTGAAGTAAGACAGAGGGAGAGAAATATGATATTGAGTATCTGTGGAATCAAAAAAAAATTACACACGTGAACTTAGTTATGAAACAGAAACAGACTCACAGACTTAGAGAATGAACTTTTGGTTACTAAGGGGGACAGTGGGAGTTAGTTAGGGTTAGTTACCAAGTTCGGGAAGGACATGTACACACTGCTATATTTAAAATGCATAACCAACAAAGCCCTACTGTATAGCACAGGGAACTCTGCTCAGTGTTCTATAACAATGTAATTGGAGAAAGGATTTGAAAAAGAATAGATACGTGTACATGCATAACTGAATCACTTTGCTATACACCTGAAACTAAGACGATATTGTTAAACAACTGTACCCCAATATAGAGAAAAAGCTCTTTTAAAAAATATAGAGATATGAGCCAGGGTTACCTTCAAAGTGGAAGAGGGAGGCAGAGTAGTTGGTGTCACAGTGATATAGTGTGAGAAAAATGATTGGCCGTTGCTGACTTTGAAAACTGAAGAGGCCCCAAGCCATGAAGCACAACCACACCCTAGAATACAAGCACACTCTAGAATACAACCATACTCTAGAAAAGGCAAGAAAACAGGGTCTCACCTAGAGCCTCTTGCCAACACCTTGATTTTATCCCATGAGACCCATTTCATACTCTGACCTGTAAGAACAGTAAGACCATAAATCTATGTTGTTTAAAGCCACTAAATTTGTGGTCATTATACCAGGAATAGGAACTAGAGAATATTTATGTAGTTTGAAAGTATCTCTCTATATACGATAACTTGTTAATTACGAAAGGAAAAAGAGGAACAGCATGGTGGAGAAACTTGGCAGACGCCACTTGAACTGAATGATCGAGTTAACGTCACAGACAGTAGGACAGTTCAACATCACTACCTTCTGAAATGATGCATTTAGAAGGACACACCATCGCTTCTGTGGAACCTTCCCCAATAATCACAGCACTCAGACAAACTCAAACGGAGGGGCAGTCTACAAAACAACTGTCCACTACTCTTCAAGAATATTAAGATCATGAAAGACTAAAAACGACTGAAAAACTGACCCAGATTGGAGGAATCCAAAGAGACAGGACGACTAAATGCAATGTGACAGTTTGGATTGTATCCTGAACCAGAAAAAGAGCATTACTAGGACAGCTTGGAATTTCTAATAAGATCTGTATGTTAGTACCGAATCCATTTTAATTTTTTGTTTAGATCATTATGTTTATGTAAGATGTTAACATTTGGAGAATCTGGGTAGAAATATACCTTGGGAAATCTGTGTGCTACTTTTACAATATTTTAAGTCAAATTATTTCTGAATAAAAAGCTTTTAAAAAGGAAATGTGATAATGATCTTATGCTAAGAAGGTCTGTAAGGTCTGTTTTCAAATTCCCTTGTAAAGAGCCTGTTCATTTCTTTCTTTGGAGAAATCACTTTACTGGGTGTCTGTATATCCGTGGGCCTTTCATTCTTGGTGATTTCTTTCAACAAGTCATTCAGAACTAAGCAAAGTCTTCACAGGTATCGAAATAAAAAGCAAATGTTTGTAACATTAGTCTTAGTTCTAGAGGAGATTCCCCCTAAAGAACAAATAAATGAAAGATACGCAACCAAGGGACTGAACCTGGGCCCCAACAGTGACCTAACCATTGCAATGCCAGGGGATTCCCCATTGCTTACTTTAATATCTTTACATATACATTTCTTTTACCTAGAATGTTATCTCCTCTTCTCCTGACCTAACTAAATAAATTTCACAAGGGCAAAGTCAGGATTCCAATGACTTATTAATAAATGATGGTATTTCCAAAGAATGAAACATTAGTTAGCATTAAAAAGAGTGAGGTAGAGTTTCTAAATATATATATATATACAAACAGTCATATATATTAAAACATTTTTTTTTACATATTAACTATATCTTTATCTAACATACACCCCCAAAAAAATTTTCAGATATATTCAAAAGTACTAACAATAGTTAATTTAACTTTTAAATTTTAACTTGAGAAATATAATGGCAATAATTTTAAACTGTGGCTAAAATGCCTCAAAAAGTTTGAATTCATTTTGCTCTTGGATTGGACCAGAAACAGCCATCAGATTTCACACAATTATTTGCTAATGTTGTTGCTGCTGATGTTTTTGTTTGCAGTGGCCTCTTGTTATCAGTGAGGTGTTAAATCCATCAACAGTCCTACTGAGGGACAACCCAGAACACTGTAAGGACACACAGAGGAGCTCCTTAACGGGTAGAAAAGGGGAGCGGGGGCTGATCTGAATCTGGGATCCCAGAGCCATCCTAAAGGTCAGTTTCTGGCCCCCTGACATGGTGAGCTCTTCCACACCAAGCCTTTGCAGCAGCTGTCCCCTCTGAGCGAACATCTTGTTGTTCAGTCACGAAGTAGTGTCCGACTCTTTGTAACCCCATAGACGGTAGCACACCAGGCTTCCCTGTCCTTTACTATCTCCTGGAGTCAATTCAAAATATCTAAATCTTCACATGTCTATTTAACATCTATACTTTTGCTATTTGCCTCGTTCTCATCCTATAGCTGTCAAGTGAATTATTGCTCTTTAAAAGACACAGTCCACAACGGATCACATGGCTTCCAGGGGGCGCTAGTGGCACTAGAATCCACCTGCCAAAGCAGGAGGCATAAGAGATGTGGGTTTCATCCCTGGGTCAGCAAGATCCCTTGGAGGAGGGTATGGCAACGCACTCCAGAATTCTTGCCTGGAGAATCCCATGGACAGAGGAGCCTGGTGGGCTACAGTCCACAGGGTCACAAAGAGTCGGACACGACTAAAGTGACTTAGCATGCACACACAACATATCACATTCTCTCTTACAGTTAAATCAAGAATAGTGGTCGGGAGGATTTCCCTGGCTGTCCGGCAGTTAAGACCGCACTTCCACTGCAGTTCACGGGTTCGATTCACGGCCGGGGTCTGCATACCATGGGGTCTCATACCATGGGGTCTCAAAGAGCTGGACACAACTGATTGAGCACATGGCACACAAACATGGAGTCACAGTACATACTGACCTTCTCCTTTCACCTAGTTTAAAATGTTTTCTTCTGCTCTTGCATTTTCATTTCCTTATTTCTTCATTTGCATTATGTGCCTAAAAGAACAGCTCTTCCACCTGGGAAACTTTAACAACTACTCCAACAGTGTTTCAACATTTTTTTAACTATAGATGCCTGTCTTCCCACAAAAACTGCAGAAATCCAATAAATATGACAGATGACCTGCAGCTGTTTTAGATGAAGCCTGGGGTGAAGGGCTGGTGAGCAAGGCTGGCCTGGACATCCACTTAGCAGTCTCTCTGACCCTGAATCCCCATAGGACCCAGACCTACCACTTGCAAAAATCACTGAAATACAGAATTTTAGAACTTTACTCTCAAAATACAGAAGAGCTTTAATTAAACTTGCTGTGTCAGCAGTTTCACATTAAGCTTCCATTTTATTCCAAATGATTATGATTTGATTATGAGCCCACTCAATCGGGTGGCTATGCTATGCTTTTTTTTTTATAATTAGTAAGCATAAGGTCTAAATACCAACAATATTCATCTTAACCATCGGTTTTGTGCATTTTTTCTAGGCAGCGACCTGATACTAGTGAAGTACTGACTATTTTTTAACTTTTATGCAAATTGTATGTACAATAATCCATGCTATGCTTTAGCATTAGTTGTTTTTCAATTTGAGGAAATGCTGATTTAAAACATAATCTAACAAATTATTCAGTCAAGCATAATAAAGACAAAAATTCTCCCTCCCATCAAATTTTCAGAGACATTTGGACAAAGACAGAAATAGCTGCATGAAAAAGCTCTCACACTCTTTTTCCTTCCCCAAATGTATCTGTTATAAGGCATAAATACCCCAGTACAGACACTGTCCATTAAAAAGTATCAATCCAATGCAATCTTTAACAAACTTTTCTGGAGCTACAGTTATTACCTCAAAACCCGCAGCATGAATTTTTTAAAACAAAGTGGATGCTGTTAAGAACGGGTGGATTGATAGCGCTGGAGACTGAAGGCTTCTATTGAACCACAATCCGGGTGAAGCTCAGACAGAGGCAATGACAATCCTCCCTGCTTTCTCACCTCTGCTCCTCAGACTTACAGAGGAGACACTCGTGGGAAGAGGGGCACAGTGGTTCAGGCTTGGGTTTACTCGTGGTCATTTCACAGGCTGGCTTCATAAGGATGTAAGTCCTTACCCATGAGAAGGAAAGGCCATGGTTTGCTTCCTCTCTTGTCATTGTTGTTCAGTCACTAAGTCGTGTCTGACTCTTTGTGATCCTGGACTGCAGCACGCCAGGCTCCTCTGTCCTCCACTCTCTCCCGGACCTTGTTCAAACTCATGTCCATTGAGTCGATGATGCCATCTAACCATCTCATCCTCTGTCATCCCCTTCTCCTCCTGCCTTCAATCTTTCCCAGCATCAGGGTCTTTTCCAATGAGTCAGCTCTTCGCATCAGGTGGCCAAAGTATTGGAGCTTCAGCTTCAGCATTAGTCCTTCCAATGAATATTCAAGGTTGATTTCCTTTAGGATTGATGGGTTTGATCTCCTTGCAGTCCAAAGGGACTCTCAAGAGTCGTCTCCAGCACCACAGTTCAAAAGCATCAATTCTTCAGTGCTCCACCTTCTTTATGGTCCAGCTCTCACACCCATACGTGACTACTGGAAAAACCACAGATTTGACTATCCGCACCTTTGTCGGCAAACATCCTTTCATTGACCAGATCACAACTAATTGCTCAGAGTCCTGTGTCAGTCCAGTGGTTTCCCATCAAACACAAAGAAAAAACCCAGAACAGGTGAGAACACAATGTATTCAACTCAGTAGCATCATTTCAGATGGATAAATCATGTGATAAAATCTCAAACTTACCAGCAGTCAGAGTTAAAGCTTCTATACAAGGATTTCTCCATCTCAGCGCTATTGACATTGGAAGGCTGGGTAATATGTTACTGGGGCAGGGGCGGAGGCTGCCCTGTGTATTGTGGGGTGTTTAGCGGCACCCTTCACCCCTTCTCAATAGAAGTCAACAGCACCTGCCCAGTTGTGACAACCACAAGTGTCTCCAGACATCATCGCATGTCCCCACGGGGCTGAAATCACTCCCAGTTAACACTCTGCTCTGCTCATCCCAGTACCAATTCTATTCCTTCTGTCTGGAGATGGGGCACAGTTGTGCCAATGTCTTATTTCTTTTTACATTCTGCTCTTCTTTTAACCCTTGTCCTTAGAAGGATAGTTCCACACACAGCACTTGACAGACATGCTATTATAAGCATCGCTCAGCCGGGCAGACTGGCCAAGCTCTGTGGGCCCTGCGTTGTTTTCTTCCCTTTGCTGGAGTTTCTTCCTGCGCTACAGTTGGTGGAATTATACTCAAACTCCCAGGCAGAGCGGCTGGAGGAGATCTGATGAAAACCACATTGTTTGGTTCACAGAATGTGATTTACACCCCCTAGATACTGGATTTTAATTTGTTATATATGTCTGTTAAACTCTGCCTTCCTCCTCCCCTTTCTTAGGATGAAAAGCAGATTATTTAGTGCACAATCTAAAAATCAGCCGGTTATTAAATTTTCCTTTCGTTTAGTTTTGAAGCTTTTATGCCTCTGAAACTTATTTACATGCTGTATCTATTAAATAAAGTATAGTCCATAGTACTCACAGGATTCAAAAAATGATGAGGTACTCTTCCCATGGTCTCAAAACAGTCTACCCAACTCCCCAAAAGAGGGAGACATTTGTAACATAGGACTACAACTCAAGAATACACTCTACCAAGGCAGCAACTTACACCAATATTAGGGAAGTACATAAGACGCAGCAGATAGAAATAGCTCCATATAGTCTAAAAAACATAAAAAGCAAAAAAAAAAAAACCATGAAAAGCTACAATGTTATATATCCAGTTACATTTTTCTTGTAAAACTTAAGTCAACCTTTAACATTAACAATAAGATGCATTACTTTGCATAATAATTAATAAAATGTATGATTACTTTCATCAATATGGCTACTGTATCTTCAGTACCTACAAATATAGGAGGCATGAAACATATTTTTTTTTAATTCATACTTTGGACTGCTTGGAATAATTGGCATATTTGATCCCATTTTGCACATGTGAAGAAAGGTTCAGAGAGGTGAAGTAATTTTTCTAACTCACAGAGCTAGCAGCAGAGCAGGAGTTTGGGTCTAATCTGGATGGTCCTGTGTTCAAGCTGGATCTACCTTATTACCTTCTACCTTCTTCTCTAACTATCTAAGGCTGAAGTTGCTTGAAATCAAGCCAGCATCTCAGGGGATAATCAAGGTAAACTGCATTTTTGGGGGGTAAAAGTCTATCTAAACAGACTCATTAGCATTTTCTAAATCTTCAGAAAGGTCCTGTTCTCAGATTCATGAAAATTAATAGCTATCTATACCATTTTGGTTCACAAAACAACAGAGTACAAAATATTCCTAGCAATTTTACCCTTCTCCTGCTTTCTGCTCACTCCCCTTTCCATGGCTCCCTCTTGTCCTCCTCTCCAAGCCCACAAGCCTCACCACTCCACCCTCATCCCATCCTACTCCAACCTCAGATTCCAGGCTCCAGACTCACTGAGTTCCTTGTGGTTCCCATAGCGTCGTAGGTCTCTTTTAGCATATACCATGCTCATATACTCACAGTTCATCTTATTTATCAGGTACCTACACTGTTGTAGGTACTAGAAAGACAGTAGTAAGACAGAAGTGCTGCCCTCGTGAAGCTTACAGTCTAATTTGGAAGAGACAGACAATGAATGAATGGATGAATGAAATATTCAGTACGTCAGATAATGATAAAGGCTTTGGTAGAAAAGCAAAGCTGGGAAACGGATTAGTGAAAGCTAGAAGGGAGAGAATATCAGGTAAAAGTGAAGGAGCAGGGGAGGTCACCCTGACAAGGTAGCATTTGAACAAAAAACAGAAAGAGGTGAGGGAGTGGCATAGGCACCGGTAGCAAGGGGGTCCCTGTGGCCAGGATGGAGTGAGTAGGGCAGGAAGAAGTAGACGAGATGGTAAGGGCCCTGGACGGAGGGTGCCACATAGGGGCTTGACGGCCCTTACGAGGGCTTGGACGCAGCTCTTTACGGCAAAAAAAAAAAGGCCTCTTCAGTTTCTATGCCTCTGGTGACTTGCAAGCTTTGCCCCAGCGTAGTATCAGGGCTGGCATACATGCTTAGTGTTTCCTACTCAGGGGCTGAAAACTCTAAGTGGCCAAGAAGCTACTGGAAATATGAAAGAGGGGTGCCTGGCCCCAGTAAGGCTCCAATAAGTGCTCCATATGGAATACGGTCCCGAGACCCCCGACGTCACGGATCTCTCGGCCAGCAGGGGCTGGCAGGCCACCAACGCACAGCATCTGTTGTCATCCAGTGTCCGTCTCACTAACGTAACAGGAAGATAAGACATTACATGGTAGCATTTTTGAGAAATATTGTCAACAGCCAGCACGTCCTAGAGCCGAATGCCTGTGTCCCCGCAAAATCCCTGCCTTGAAATCGAATCCCTAATGTGATGATATCTGGAGGTGGGGGCCTTTGGAAGGCGATTAGGTCATGAGGGTGGAGCCCTCGTGAATAGAATTCATGACCTAATGAGAAAAGTCGATGCTGGCTCCCATGTGAAGAAGATACAGTAAGAAGACAGTCATCTATAAAAGCAAAACTGCGTTCTCAGCGGAATCAAACCTGCCAGCCCCTTGATCTTGGACTTCCAGACTCCAGAACTGTGAGAAATAAATTTCTACTCTTTGTAACCTGCCCAGTCCATGTTATTCTGTTATAGCAGCCCAAATAGGGCTTCCCTGGTGGCTCAGTGGTGAAGAATCCCCTTACAAGTGCAGGAGACATGGGTTCGATCCCTGGTCCAGGAGGGTCCCACATGGCATGGAGCAACTAAGGCCACGCGCTACAACCACTGAGCTTTTGTTCTCGGGCCCAGGAGCCACTGAAGCCCTCGTGACCGACGGCAACAAGAAAAGCCACTGCAGTGAGAAACGCGCCCACCACAACTAGCAAAAAGCCCACACAGCAACAAAGACCCGACACAGCAAAAACATTAATTTTGATAAAACAGACCCAATACACTAAAACACCTTTCATCTCATTGGCAAATCAAATTTTTGAGCTACTCCTCTCTAATGCACTATCAAACTCCCCGTCTTTTGAAAAATGATGCTTCCTGCATTCTGTTGCCCAGTGATTACTGCATCCTCCCAACGTTAATGAGATGGTTCTTGCCTCTGTAACTCTTTCCAGGCTTCTCCTACAAAAGCTGTTAGTTTCACAGAGCAAAAGTAAAGCTATATATTAAATATCCTTAATTGTCACTAGAAAGGATTGCTATCTTTAAATGCAGATGTAAACAACAAAAAGAGGAATTTTGTTTAAAAATGAGCTAGAGTGAAGCATTAGCATGGGGAGGATTTTCTGTTGGCTTTAACTGGGGAAATGCTGAATATGCACTGATTTTTTTACATTAATAATAATAGCAAACAGTAGATAGTGGCACCTCAGCACAATTCTAATTTAATGAGAAACAATAAAATAGTTTTCCAAAGGGGCCTATTTAGGTCCAAGAAAGGGGGATATTAAAGTTCCAAGATTTATTCTACTTTCGTTAAGGTATGCTGATACAGATTTTCTGAGGCTATATTCTACTCACTGATTAGATCTCTCTCTTTATAATTTTCTTATTTGTGAGGGAATGAGATTGGTATTTTCCAGGCCAAATAACTTTTAGACAAAGTATTTAAACTGAATCAATTCATTCCCAGCACAAGTGAGGTTGATCAAAACCCTATATCACTCAGACAGCCCTGTGAGGCATATTTTTAATGTATTTAGATATTATTAACTGAAAAACCATGGGAATCAACTATTAAGAAATGGTTTTTAGAAAAGAATTGAATACACATAAAAGAAATGAATATACATAAAACTTCTAGTAAAGTATATTGCCTTTGAATTAAGCTCCTTATTTTTTTCTTGGTGTTTTTCAAATTAATTGCACAAGGTAACCGGTACATATTAGTCATTGTAATGTTCAAGCAGAATGATCTGGGAGGTCAGATGTAAGGATGAGGGTGATGGTGAGGATAATGGTGATAGCTGACAAAACTGAGCCCTTCCTTCCTGGTAGATAGTGTGCTAAACATATTGCATTCCCTGGTTGATTTGATCCTAACATTCATTCTGTGCTAAGATCTATGCTAAATATATTCAATATGCAAGCCCTTTCCAAAACCTTGAAAGTCACATTGTGCTCCCATTTCACAGATGAGGAAACTGACTGTGTGACAAGTTGACCCACCAAGAGTCACCTAACTGGATGGTACGTAGAGAAGTGTCCTCACAAAGTCAGGAGAAATTGGAAGAGATCTACCACTGCAGAATATTGAAGCCCTTGTCGCAGGCACTTTCCTCATATACCCTGCAACATCTCTTGTGAGGTTACAGGCCCTGAGTGGCGGGGGGTGGTGAATACCCCCTAACATTTACTAAGCACTTCCTACCTGCCAGGCATTGTTCTAAGTCCTATATATATTTTTTATCCTCATAAGAAGCACATGAGGAGACAGTAGCATTGATATTCCACTTTGCAGATGGGGAAGACTGCAGCACAAAGTTTATTTGTCCACGAACACATGACTATAAATGGTGAGGCTAGGTCTGACCTCAGAAATTTAAACCCAGAGCTCATGTTCTTAGTCACTATGATACCCTCACTGTTTATGACCCAGTCCTTTGCCTGAACTTGGCATTGAAGGAACACCCTCGAAATGGTATTGAACAAACCACACGTTCACATGGGCCAGGGTCACCCAGCACCAAAGAAAGTGTCTCCAGACTGATCCAGCTGTGGGGGGTACTCATAAAATCCTGCAGCTTTTTTGCTGTCCTAAAGAGAGCTAGGATTCTTGAAAACATGTGCGTATGAGAGACTGAGATTGCTCACCAACCCTGGGGAATAAACACACCGGAACTGACTTAGAAGGAAAACGTATGAGACATTGTGTGTAGTCATGAGGCAAATCCATACTGTTTACACAGAAACATGCAGTGAAGTCCCTGCCATCCAGAAACACAAACTCTAACATGAATTTTGGGAGAAGGGAGCAGCACAGACCACCATGGCTGAGGGCGCAGAGAGCAGCCAGTGCTCCACGTTACAAATGCCAGTGCTCCGTCCTCTGTCTGGCTGAAGAACAAGCTCTTTTCCCAAGCTCAGAATGCCAGGATGGGAGGTCCGCTCTTCAGTCAGTGGGGAGCTATTGAGGTTTCTAAGTCAGCGCACGACAGGGCCAGAGCTGCCCTTCAAAGCGTTCAACTCAGAGCCGTTCATAAGACAGCATTGAATAGGAGAGACTGCAAGTGTACAGACCCCACTGGGAACTGTCGTGAAAACCCCGGAGAGCTGAACATAAACTGTAGGAGCAAGAAGAGAAAGGGGTCAATGCAAAGGGCAAAGTTCAGGAGTCACAGGACAGAAGTCTAAAAGGCCCTGCCTTCTTTATGTAGGCTTGGGTCCAAAGGCTCTAGTGGCTGAAGAAACTATCGTGAAATCCGGTCCACCACTGTCTCACCTTGGGGCAATGACTCAAACTTTTTGAGCAGCAGTTTCCTTATCTGTAAAATAAAGATAACCATGCCCCACCTCTTAAGACTGTTAGGAAGTTTATGTAAGCGTATAAAGCACTGGGCTTCCCAGGAGGCTCAGTGGTAAAGAATCAGTCTGCAAATGCATGAGATGCAGGTTCTATCCGGGGATCGGAAAGATCTGCTAGAGAAGGAAATGGCAACCCACTCCAGTATTCTTACCTGGGAAATCCCACGGACAGAGGAGCCTGGCAAGCTACAGCCCATGGGGTTGCAAAAAGTCAGACACAACTTAGCAACTAAACATAAAGCATTTGGCACACTGAACAAATATGTAGTGAGCTCTCAATAAATTCTACCTACTGATATCAATGTTTCTGTGTCTGTCAGTAGAAATAATAAGATTCCTCATATATATACTACTATATATAATAGATAATCAACAAAGAACTACTGTATAGCACAGGGAATTCTTCTCAATACTTTGTTATCACCTATATGGGAAAGAATCTGAAAAAGAATGGATATATGTACATATATAACTGAATCACTTTGCTGTACTCCTGAAACAAACACAACATTGTAAATTAACTATATTCCAAGATAAAATAAAAAATAAACTTAAGGGAAAAAAAGAAAATAATAAGGTTCCTACATTCCTTCCTCTCTTAAGGGATACTCATTGGGAGTTCCCTGGTGGCCTAGTGGTTAGGATTTTGGGCTTTCACTGCCACGGTCCAGGTTTAATCCCTGGTCAGAGAACTTAGATCCCACAAGCCTTGCAGTCAAAAAAAAAAAATGTTTTATACAGCAGAAATTAACTCAACATTGTAAATCAACTATATTTTATTTTTTTTAATAAGCAGTTTAAAAAAATAAAGAATTCTCCTTTACTAGTTAATAAAGGAAGGAGAGAAAGAAATCAACACTAGCAAAAAGGAAAAACCCACAAGAAATCTTTTTTTCATACTCGTACATTTAAAATGTTCTGTGTGAAGGTGCCAGATGGTGTCCACTTTGGTGTCTGAACAAGTGTTCCTGATGGGAGGAAATGAATAGATGCACTTCAATTTAAGACTTAAGCACAGTTTATAATCTGGCCAACTCTCATCCCTGGGGAATGTGTCAACCTGATATCCGTCTCACTTGAACTAAGTTTCAAAATCTGGAGATGGTGCTGATCATAACCACATCTTCAGCAACTTGTTTGAGTTCCACTGTGACCCTGGCTCTATGACATCTTAGCTCCAAGGTCCATGCCCTGCTATCAGTACATCACTGACCATCCCTGAGACTTATCTCCAATTTTACCCCATGCAGTACCAACCATAATCAACACCTACTCTTGTTGTGTGCCAGGCATTGTGTTAGTTGGTTCACATATAGCTTTTTCTTTGAGAAAATGCAAGCAAAATCAAAACATAGACTGTAAAATTCAACAGAGTCTATTATTTCTCTTTCTCTAACTTCTCCTGCTACAGGACAAACATATACTGAATTCCTTCCATAAAACTTAAACACAGGCTCTTGCTAAATAGATATGGTTGGTGACGGTGGTTTAGTTGCTAAGTCATGTCCACCTCTTGGGACCCTATGAACTGTAGCCTACCAGGCTCCTCTGTCCATGGGATTTCCCAGGCAAGAATACTGGAGTGGATTTGGCATTTTCTTCTCCAGGGGATCTTCCTGACCCAGGGATGGAACCTGGGTCTCCTCCATTACAGGCAGATTCTTTCCCACTGAACCACCTGGGAAGTCCCTAGATATGGTTGATCACCTGCTTAAACCTCGTATGATTTCCCATGACACTTATAGTGGAATCTAAGGGCATTTATTAAAACGATCTCAGAGGCCCTGAATGATTTAGACCACACCTATCTCTCCTACCTCTTAATGGCTTCTGTTTCTAAATTCTACTCCCCCAGCATCCTCATCTCCTCTGGAGAACATCCTAAGTTTGTTTCCACTTCAGAACCTTTGCCTTTGCAATCTATCCCCTCTGCCTAGAAAGCTCTTCCCCTGGATCTTCTTTCTCATGGCCATCTCTCCTTATCATCTACATCTTGGATAATATGGAGGACAAATATCCTTTCTCAAAGAGGTTTTGCCTCTTGCCTCAGTGTTTTTCTGAAAGCGATGTAACACACTCCCAGAGGTATTCCTCAGCTGTCTTATGCTGTAGGCATCTGCTCCCAACTCGAGTCATGTTGGTAGCTTGAAATCAGCCACAATGGGAAGGTTTACACTAAAGAAATTGGCAAACACTCATTGCTGCACTATTCACAACAGCCAGGACATGGAAGTAACCTAAATGTCCATCAACAGGGGAATGGGTAAAGAAGATGTGGTACATACGTACAATAGAATATTACTCATGTGCAGTGGAATATTACTCAGCCATAAAAAGGAATGAAACTAGGTCATTTGTACAGACATGGATGGACCTAGAGACTGCAATACAGAGTGAAGTAAATCACAAAGAGAAAAACAAATTATATTAACACATATGTGTGCAGTCTAGAAAATGATGTAGATAATCTTATTTGCAAAGCAGAAATAGAAATGCAGGTGTAGAGAACAAACACATGGATACCAAGGGGGAAGAGGCGGGGTGGGATGAATTGGGAGATTACTGTGTAGACACTACTGTGTACAGAACAGGTAACTAGTGAGAACACGCTGTACAGCACAAGGACCACTGTTCAGCATTCTGTGGTGATCTAAGTGGGAAGGAAATTCAAGGGAGAGGGGATATATGTACACATATGGTTGGTTTAGTTTGCTGTGTAGTAGAAACTAACACAATATTATAATGCAACTACACTCCAATAAAAATTGATTAAAAAAGAAATTGGCAAACACTATAAATCAGGGTTTTTCCCCCTAGACAACAGTGGTCAGACACTTATCAGCATGCAACTGCCTACTTCTATTCCCTATCTATTCCTCCCCCAAACTTGGTTTTTCTCATTTTCTTCATAGCATCCATTGCTCTGAAATCATTTTTTCTATGTGTTCTATTTTTATTAATTCTCTTCCAGGTTAATCTAAAGAGAGTAAAAACATCATCCAAATTTCCCATTGATATATCCCTACACTTCAAAGCACATGTGTAAGAACTTTAAAAATTCTTTTTGAAAGAATGAATTCATTCCATATACTCTCTACATATTATGTACCCCACTGTATTTAAGATTCTGAATTTCCTGATGGAGGCCTTTCATGGTTAAGATATTTTCAGCCTCGAGTTTCCTAGTAGCTGCAGCTTCAAGAAGGATCAAAACTGACAGTGGATGTGTGCCTTGCCAGTCACCAATTAAGAATGGAACGATGATTTAAAACATCATTTACTAGTTTCCCTACTCTATACTATCTGTTTCGGAACTGTGAGGAGTTCACCCTTGTCCCTTTTCATTCTAGAGTTCTACATAGAAAAACGTCTCCCTTCTGAAGGGCACTTACTGTACAACCCCTTTGTTAGGATAACGGGACCGTCTGGCCCCATCCACCTCACTGCAGTTCGATCCGGGGTTAATTGCACCCTGTCACTAGCCAAGATTGACACTGTACGTTTTCTCTCTTCACTAAAACTAGTTCATTAAGGAGGCAGCTTTCTGAAGACTCAAATTCTCGAAGATCTTTTCACAGTAGAGTGAATAGGACCAAAGACTTTTGCTGGGATTTTCCTGGTGGCCCACAGGATCAGTACATCACCAAAAGTAAGAAATGAGGGGGAAAACTGATCGCAAGAGGAAAGCAAATATCAATTGTTTGGAAGGTTGGCAAGCAGCATCTAATGGGCAAAGGGACAGAGGAACAATTAATCACTCTAATTACCCAAGCATGGCGGATGGTGTCAATGGGAAACGCTACTTAATGAAAGTATGACAAACCTGAAGCATGTAGCTATGGAGTTCCAAACTTGCATGCCTGTAGGAGCTAAGCAGTTAACATAACTACTGAGGCAAATAGGGTATAAAATATATGGTGGTTCAACGGCTTCCCTGGTGGCTCAGATGATAAAGCATCTGTCTGCAAGGCAGGAGACTTGGGTTCCATCCCTGGGTCGGGAAGATCCCCTGGAAAAGGAAATGGCAGCCCACTCCAGTAGTCTTGCCTGGAAAATCCCATGGATGGAGGAGCCTGGCGGGCTACAGTCCATGGGGTTGCAAAGAGTTGGACACGACTGAGTGACTCCACTTTCACTTTCAATGGCAAACTGAAGACTCCATCTACTTTTAAAGGAGGGGACATAAACCCAGCTCCAGTGAATTTCTGCCAAGAGGGGATATGGAACCTGTAATGTCAGATTGTAATGGATTTTGTTGATTGCCTCCCAACGCCCATTCTCCGCTTCCTTGTCCTTGTAATCCCCTCCGCTTATGTGACCCATAGAAAGCTGATCCTATTCCCAAGCTGTTCTCCAGGGCTGGAACCAAACGGATCTAAGCCAGTTAGGAGAATTCCATTTTCCTTGTCAGTGACGCATATACGAATGAACATATGACCCGGTTTTGGTCACTGACACATGAGGAAAGGCCACTTTGATGCCTGAACTTCCAAAGAGACAGTCTTTCTTCCTTTGAACAGAAGTGTGTCTCTCTGAAATGCCAGAAGCTGCTGCCACCATCCTGCCACACAGAGTCCAGGGCACGTGGAGGAAATCTCAGAAAACCACACCTGGCACCAACCTCTGGAATTGTTTTATATGAGATAACAAATTTCCTTATGGCTCAAACCAGGCCAGACTAAGTAAGGTTTTACTTGTTACTTGCTGATGAAAATACCCCTCCCCCTTGAAGGGATATATCAGTCTACCAACTTTTCAAGAGAAGCAGGAAATGCCACTTTTGTAATCCCATTTTTTAAATTGTGGTCACTAATTTTTAATATTGTAGAGGAGAACCCTCTCTGATTAAAACAACACAAAACAGAACAAACTTCAGTAACAAACGGTGGGGGGAGCATTGGTTGACAACTCTTGGCCTGGCCTCCCCCTATCCCCCTTCACTCCCAGCTCTCAGAGGAGTCTGTCGCAGATTGCATGTCTCAGGGAGAGTATGAGTTCCTAGAACTTTACACATCACCTTACCCTTGATCAGAGCTTCCCGTTTGACTCTTGGAACTTCCATTCTGCGTAAGTTAGATATAATTTTGTTGTTCAGTCACCAAGTCATGTCCAGCTCTTTGAGATCCCATGGACTGCAGCACACCAGGTTTTCCTGTCCTTCACTATCTCCCAGACTTTGCTCAAACTCATGTCCATTGAGTCAGTGATGCCATCTAACCAATCTCACCCTCTGTCACCCCCTTCTCCTCCTGCCCTCGATCTTTCCTAGTGTCAGGGTCTTTTCCAATGAGTTGGCTGCTCTCATCAGGGCCAAAGTATTGGAGCTTCAGCATGAGTCCTTCCAATGAGAATTCAGGGTTGATTTCCTTTAGGATTAATTGCTTTGATCTCCTTGCAGTCCAAGGGACTCTCAAGAGGCTCCTCCAACACCACAGTTCAAAGTTATCAGTTCTCCAGTGCTCAGTCTTCTTTATGGTCCAACTCTTACATCCGTACAATACTACTGAAAAAACCATAGCTTTGACTGTAAGGATGTTTGTTGTCAGAATGATGCCTCTGCTTTTTAATAGGCTGTCTAGGTTTGTCATATCTTTCCTTCCAAGAAGCAAGTGTCTTTTAATTTCAAGGCTGTTGTCACCTTTTGCAGTGATTAGATACAAATATACATATTCAAATACTCCCTAGTATGGTGTTCAGCAAGAGATATGGGGCTCTTGCAGAGACTTTCAAAAATGAAAAGGTTTGTTAATTAAGTTTCTTTGCAAGAAAAAGGTCATGAAAATGAGAAAATACGTACATTATTAAAGTCCAGCAAAACCAATAAACTTAAATTACTATATATATTAACATGGTTAGTTCTGCAAATATGATCCACTCTTGTCTTTCAGCTTTGCTCATAACTTGTCCCCTCTTGAAACATATCCTCTCCTGTCCCCTTTGCTGATCCATAGTTTACCTAGATTTTTTTAGACTCGACTGCAAGTCTATCTCTTCAAAAAGCTGCTTCAGATGGAGCTTTATCAAACTGTTTAGGTGTGGTTCACACATCAGCTGTGATTTTAGAATCATCTGAAGCCATCTGTCTGTTGAACAGTAGATTTCTGACTCCTGGACCCAGAATTACTGGGTCTGGGCTTGAGAATCTGCATATTACATGCTCTTCAACTGAGTTTTCTACACATTATGGCTGGGAGACAGGGTTCCAATATATTCACAATTACATCATCATAATTGAATGGTGAATCATTACTTGGGCTTATTTTCACACAGTTCTTTCTAAAGAGGTAACAGATTATAAGCTCCTCAAAGGTAAGGACCTTATTTTATACTTCTGTATTCTTATTTATCCTCTGAGATAAATAGGATGCTGTTTCCTCAAATACATCAGCAAAATGCAGATTTATTGTTGAGGGGTTTTTTGAGGATTAAATGAGATAATGAAAAAATTAAAATGTATTGAATCTTAACTATATATTAAGACACAGTTCTAAGCCTGAGGCACTTTATTTCACTTCATCTTTAAAACAACCCTGAGGGGCTGAGGGATCATCTGCTTCTTGCTAAGGAGGTAACTGAGCCCAGAGAGGTTAGAAAGTCTGGAAAGTTCACACAGCCAACAAGAGGAGAGCCAGATTTCAAAGTCCCATTGCTCTGATTCAAAAGTCTATGCATTTACTCCTAAACTGATGTCTGCACAAATATAAGTTACTGGTAATATACAAGTCCTGGTACGCAGTTAAAGATCCAAAATATGCTAGTGTCTATAGTGCAAGGCATGTTAAAGGATCCGACCTAGACCTGGAGAAAAATTGCTGCATTTGTATCCAACCTAGACCTGGAGAAAAAATGCTACACTTGTATCAAGAGTAATCCTGTATTGAGATCAGAACTTATCCCCAAAGTACAGAACTGAATTCCATCTCAGAAGACACAGGGCACTCATAGAAGAAATTCAGGGAAAGCAACATCTCAGGTGGGATCACCCGTCCGAATGGAAGCAACCACTGAAACGATACAAAAGCGTGAATGGACACCAGGCACCTTTACTGGTCACTGAAGGGGTGTCAACCCAGACTGCCTGGGATGTGTTTTTAAACTAATACCGATGCCTGGGCCCTAGTCACAGATTTGTATTTCATCATTCTGGGGTCTGCCCAGGGATCCTGATGGGTACCCAGGCTTAGAAATCCAGCCTCTATCAGCACTGACTCCCTTGTAGCCTGACCTGTGGACCTTTTTTCTGCTCATTCTTTTTGTCATCATGGATGGGCTCCAACCCTGGTGCTTGGCACATAGCAGGCGCTGCAGAACTATATGTTGAAAAATGACGAGTAAGTGAATGTTGAAACTTGCTATCCTAAAGTGCCTCATTTATCCTATTTCCTATCCCCTAATTCCTCTCTCACTCACCTTTGATGCGTTCTAGCAGCCTCAAGAGTCCAGAAAACTGGCACTCCATTATCTAACCCACTCCAGAACAATATTAACTCTTAGAAATAGTGAAAGAATTTAGGGTTCACTAACTCTGACCCTAATAGCTCTGTTCTTCTGGGGAATGGTTCTCCTTGGGTGTCTCATGTTGTGGGATGTCCTGGGAGCAGAGGCTCTCATATCTTCTGTTCCGGACCATCTTCTCCAGAAGATGCTTGCTTCTTGGAAGGAAGTCTATGACAAATCTAGACAGCATATTAAAAAGCAAAGACATCACTTGGCCAACAAAGGTCCATATAGTCAAAGCTCTGGTTTTTCCAGTAGTCATGTGCGCATGTGAGAGCTGGACCCTAAACAAGGCTAAGCGCCAAAGAATTGATGCTTTTGAACTCTGGTGTTGGAGAAGACTCTTGAGAGACCCTTGGACAGCAAGGAGATCAAACCAGTCAGTTCTAAAGGAAATCAACTCTGAATACTCATTGGAAGGACTCATGCTGAAACTCCAATACTTTGGCCACCTGCTATGAAGAGCCAACTCATTGGAAAAGACCCTGATGCTGGGAAAGGTTGAAGGCAAAAGGGGAAGAGGGCAGCAGAGGATGAGATGGTTGGATGACATCACTGATTCAATGGACATGAACTTGGGCAAACTCCAGGAGACAGTGAGGGACAAGGAGGCCAGGTGTGCTGCAGTCCATGGGGTCACAAAGAGTTGAACACGACTTAAAGACTGAACAACAACAACCAGCTTCTTCAGGATGGTCACACAGCAAAGAGCTCTGGCAGACAGATACCAGCTCCCTCCAGGCAGAGAGCAGACTTGCTTCCTGGCCAGGGTAATGAAGATAATGTTTCCCTCCAGGGCAAAGAGAGAAGAGGCTTGCTGGTAGCCTCCTTATAAAAGATTGGGGTTTCCTAAGCTCTGGTTTCCTGTAATATGAACTCCCTGCATGCGCAGTATCTACCTGGACCACACATCGACCCACCTCGAGCCTTGAGGGTGGCAGAATAGCAAACACAGAGCTCATACTCCCTGCTGTGCTGTGAGTGAGAAAATCTTGTCTCTGAAGACCTGGACCAGAATCTTCTGCCAGAATCCATGGAACAGTGACTCACTCGTTAGCGTGCGATAAAATCTCAGACTCTGCGCGGTACTTGACAAACTCCCATACATCTCTCCAGATTGCCCCCCGCGAGGTTCCTTTGGGCCTCCCCCCAAACTGTGTTCTGCCTTCTGCTCACAAGAGCTGGAAGGAAGTTCTAGGAAGAGAGTTTTATCACTGAGCAAACTGGTTAAAATCACCAGTTTATAGATTCACTCTCCTCACTAAACTCAAGTTACTTAGAAATAGGAAATAAGTGACATTTACCAACAGAGCTGATGCCAGGAAAATAAAGCCCTTCACACATGATCCAGGCGCCCTCACCTCCCTACCCCGTCCCGCAGGCCTTGTCTCCACCCTGCTCCTCCTCACCCGCCCTTTGCAGCCACAGTGGCCTCCCAGCCACACTCAGCATTCTGCCCGTGCCGCTCCCTCTGCCTGGAATGTTCTTCCTTCTGACTGTCACACGGATTCCCTTCTGCGCTCTGGTCTCAGCCTCCCACAGTTATTTAAGCTCCACAAGAAGCTTCATCTACTTTGCTCCCTGCCATATCCTCAGTGCTCAGCCCTATTCTGAAGAACAGGGCCCACACTACACTACATATTCCGTCCATACTCACTGAATAGATGAACGAGATAAGGAATGAAAGCGGCGAGCACAGCTACTTGCATGCAGTAGGCGTTCTGTAAAAGTGGCTGCTGTGAAGGTGACCGCGGCGGATACACACATTTTAGCAACACCCGGTCCACAAACTGTCACATTTCTTTATTTGTCGAGACCAAGCTCAGTCTGCTTCAAGCCTCCTCTGCTGGGCTGACGAGAAACTCGTCTCAGTCTTTGGGGGGAGGCTTTCCAACCCTCACTAGGATCATACAAGAACCCCAGGGGGCAGATGCAGCACAGGACATTCAGGGGAAAAAAAGAGAGAGAGAGATTTTTTATTTTTAGATGGTAGCCTCCATGCTCATACACGCTGTGCCCCCCAAAACTCACACACACTCTCACTCTCTGCTGAAGAATAGTGTCCACAGAGCACCGACAGCCCCTCTAAGGCTCAGGCACCTCCTGGGGACTGCGAGAGATTGGGCCCTTTCTCCCAGCGAAAATGCAAAACCAAAACCCCTTCCCCAGCTCCGGGGTCGCTCCCCATCTCTCTGTCTTCCATATGCTTCCACCTCCCAAAGTGTTCTTCCCCAGCTCCCGCCAGCACAATACCCTTCAAACAACTTTAGATTTTCCAAATTTTAAGCTGGGAAATTTTTGCCTTTGGCCCCACTACACACAAGCTGCTGTAAAATGCTAAATGAGGCATTTAAACAGCCTTGCTGAAATTCAACGGCAAATTCAGAGTCTCAGCGCTCTTCTTCGTATGGCAAGGGAAATACATCAGAGAGAACAAACTACACAGTGATGCCCAATAAATCACCCGCCACATTAGAATTAGTCCTTGTGTGGTCCCAGCATTCAGCACAGTGCCTGGCTCATAGGTGTTGAATAAACATTTGCAGAACTCATGTCTGAATGAATATATTGAATTTAGCTAATGTAAATTTACCTAAACAAATGGCCTCCAGGGTGGACAACTCCCTAGAGATGGTTTGCTCCTCCAGAGTTTCACTCTAGCCTTCTCCACTATTCTCTGGGCTCCAAGAGGCTGACACTATGCTTTCTGGTGGGGTTTGCTTTATGGGATGTTACCAGCAGGCAATCTCAGGGAAGGAAAGTAAGATCAAGGTATTAATTCTCTCCACCCTGGTTAATTTCAACAGTGTCACCAAGAGCTGATTGTGTTCCTGTTTCAGTCAGTGTTTATTATGGTCTGAATGTCTCAAGTGGAGTGAAAGTGTTAGCTGCTCAGTTGTGTGACTTTTTGTGACCCCCCTGGACTGTAGCCCAGCAGGCTCTTTTGTCCATGGGATTCTCCAGGCAAGAATACTGAAGTGAGTTGTCATTCCCCTCTCCAGGGGATCTTCCCGACCCGGGGATCAAACCTGGGTCTCCTGCATTGCAGGCAGATTCTTTACCTTCTGAGCCACCAGGGAAGCTGTAAAGTGTAATATCAGGAGTGGGATTTGAACCGACGCCTCCAGGAGAGACTGCAACCTGAACGCAGCTTAGACAGCTCAGCCATCCTGATTTGCCACAAAAATTCATATCTTGAGGGACTTCCCTGGTGACCCAGTGGTTAAGACTTCACACTTCCAATGTAAGAGATGCGAGTTCGATTTCTGGAACTAAGATTCCACATGCCATTTGGCACAGCCAAAAAAAAAAAAATCATATCTTAAAGCCTTAATCCCAGTTGACGGTATTTGGAGGTGGGACCTTCAGGAGGTGATTAGGTCATGAGGATGGAGCCCTCATGAATGGGATTAGCACTTTTATAAGAGGCCAGGGAGCTAGCTCTCTCTTTTTCTGCCAGGTGAAGATACAAGGAGAAGCTGTCCATCTGCAACCCTGAAGAGGTCTCTCACCTGAACACGGCCATGCCGGCACCCTGACCTCAGAGTCCCAGCTTCCCTAACTGTGAGAAAGAAATTTATGTTGCTTATAAGATACCCTGTCTACAGGGTTTTGTTATAGCAATCCAAGCTAAGAACAGACAAGTAGAACAACTAGGAGATGTACAAATGCTTGCATCCGTGTGTGGGTGTTTGCCTACATGCATGCTAAGTTGCAACAGTTGTGTCCAACTTTTCAATCCTATGGACTGTAGCCTGCCGGGCTCCTCTGTCCATGGGATACTCCAGGCAAGAATGCTGGAGTGGGTTGCCATTCCCTTCCCCAGGGGATCTCCCTGACCCAGGGATCCAATCCAAGTCTCCTGTGGCTCCAGTACTGCACGTGGATTCTTTACCCCAAGCCACCAGGGAAGCCCATGTTTGCCTATGTGTACAGCTGTATTTGTTTCAGGGATCTGACCATAACCCCTTGAGGCAGCAGGTGACATTAAGCAGTCTCCATACAACTGTTGTTTCTGTGTCACAGGCTGGAGCTTGGGGTCCGCAGGGCAGACCATCAGGAAGGAATCGGGGTGTGAAGTGGGGGAGGGTCAGGACAAGCTGAAACCCAAGAGGATGAGCTGGGGTCCACGCAGCTGGACAGAAGCTTGAGTCAGTTCTTGTTCCTCTGACTGTGGTGACTGCAGCCGCCAGGCTGAACTTCATCATAGAGCTGAACACATGCCTGGCCCAGAGTTGGAGAAGCTGAAGGAGGAACCGAGGAAAGGGGATCAGGGCAGACTTGGCTGCCCCCCTCAGGCCAAGGAGGAAAGCCAGCTGATGAGTGGGGACAAAGGGTACGAGCCACAGAAGGGCTGTGGCTTTAAGTCACCCTCCAAACCCCACACACAAGGCGCTCCATGGCCTGCCCTGACCACACACCGCCAAGGAGGGGATTCCGGGGGATGTAGTTCAGCCTGGTCATGTGGGCACACGCAAAGCAGGCATCTCCCTGAAAGAAAACTCACAGCTCTGCCCTGAGGCCCCCTCCTCACAGTCAGCTCTTCTCTTGCAGAATCGTTCTCTGTCTAGTAAACGCTCCTCCCCATCCGCCTTGTGGTCAGGGGATGGAGGCTCAGGGCACGGCTGGTCCCTGGTGGTTTTCATGCACGCTACCTGTAATGTAGTCAATACACTCTTTTGTACACTCTCCTCAAATCACCCAATTGGAATGTACCATCTGGTCCCTGCTGGGATCCTGATAAACAGTACACCCACCCTTGGTGCAGAGGAACAAATAGAAGATGAACTAGTGAGTTTATTTATTGCTCTTCTCTGCTGGAGATGGATTTGTTTACAAATATTAATTGAGTATCTAGAAATGAAGCACCTATGTCCCAAATAAGCATGCTAGAAATACAGATACAGGCATGAGACATGGATTCCCTGCTCCAACAGAGCCTGCCATCCTTTGGAGGAGACTGATAGTAACTATATTTGCTTTCTACCGTCTAATGCAGTAGACACCCAAACTGGTGATTGCATGTTCATGAAGTCTCTAGAACCTTTTGAAAGAATGTTAATGGTGATTTATGAAACAGTTACTATAATAGTGCTATATCTCTGAAGATAGTTTATTTTGTCTCATTTTTAAGCATACATCCTTGACAACCTAAAATTAATACATTGTATTAATAAATCAAATATACTTCAATAAAAATGTTTTTTAAAACAAAGAATATATCTGACAGATGGTAAATATACATATCATGGTGATCATTTTGCAATGTATAGAATTACTGAATTCCTATGCTGTGCACCTGGAGCTAATACAGTGTTGTAGGTCAATTACACTTCAGTAAATAATATATACATGTGTATATGAGTACATGAGATTCCCAGGTGGCTCAGTGATAAAGAATCCACCTGCCAATGCAGGAGACCCGAGTTGGATTCCTGGGTCAGGAAGATCTGCTGGAGGAGGAAATGGCAGTCCACTCTAGTATCCTTGCCTGGAAAAATACAATGGACAGAGGAGTCTGGTGGGCTGAGCACACACACACACATACACATACAAGCACACAGATACATATTTTGAATGGAAGAAAAGGGGACTTATCATAAAGACATGATCTATATGCTAACTCTACACTAGGCTCTCCGCAGACACTCCCATTCGGTCTTCAGGCAGTATCACAAGATGAGTGAACAGATAGTGGTCTCCTCTGGACAAATGGAGAAACTGAGACTGGGAGAGGTAAAGAGGCCAGCCCAAGGTCATATGGCCAATGGGGGTAGTAACCTGTGGTTTTTTTGGTGGGGGGAGGGGAGGGAGGGGTGGTGTCTGGGCTCCTTAAGTGCAAGGAATCATGCCAAATGCTTTATTTTTTAAAATTCATGCTGCTGCTGCTAGGTCGCTTCAGTCGTGTCCGACTCTGTGCGACCCCATAGACAGCAGCCCACCAGGCTCCCCGGCCCTGGGATTCTCCAGGCAAGAACACTGGAGTGGATTGCCATTTCCTTCTCCAGTGCATGAAAGGGAAAAGTGAAAGTGAAGTCGCTCAGTCGTGTCCGACTCTTAGCGACCCCATGGACCACAGCCCACCAGGCTCCTCCGTCCATGGGAGTTTCCAGGCAAGAGTACTGGAGTGGGGTGCCATTGCCTTCTCCGAAAATTCATGCAACAAACCTAATAAGACAGGTTTCACTGCTGTTCCTCCTTTTATGTAACAGGGAACTTCTGTGTAGAGAGGACACAGAAATATTAAGCAAGGAGGCAGGAACTGAACCTGGCTCAGCTCGAAGTCAAGGCCCACCCGCCCTCTGTTCTGCATCAGAATCCATAAAACACAACTGACAGGGCATTTGTTAAGGCTGTGTTTCATTCCTGAATATCTTTCTCCATAAATAACAGAGAGATCTACATATCTATAGAGATATAGCCCACATATCCATTATATTCTATTCAACACATAACACAGATATTCCGTCTAAAGCTTCAAGCTGTTCTCCTTCTGGCATTGAATTATTTGCTTCTCCCAACCTCCATTAACCAAGTTGGGGGAGAAAAGCGAGCTGCCACATAAGTCTTGATGAGAATAAAGTCTCTTTATTACTATTATTATTCCCCTAATGGCCTGTGCAGTATCGTACATAACTTTTTAGTCCTTCATAAAATCCCGTTGATAAACATTTGACAACTTGTTACAATTTTAAAACTTTCATTGCCCGATGAGCGCTGGCACCACTGGAATCTAACAATGGGATGCGAAGGCGGCACGGTAGCTTTCTGTGATGCTATAAAGAATTTTGCAGCCTCTCTCAGCACCTAATTTATGACATGTGCCCTGATGAATGATCAAGATTCACTATTTGCCATTATAAGAAACAGGCCAACCAATTCATAATTTTCAGGAAAGCTGGTTTTAACAGCCCTATTAGTTTTACCATTTCGACTTTCGTAAGCTTCAATTTGTTATGTTTAAGTTATTTGCTCCGAGGAGTTTGAGTGTTCTTACTGGGGTCTTAAGGTCTATTTTTCCAAATGGAGTTTGTAGAAAGATGATGGCAGTGCTAAAAGTTCAATTATGATAAACTCTAAAAATCCAAGGAAAACGCTGGGCATGTACATTCAAGTTGAAAATGCACAGTCTTTCCACCCCTCTTCTGTTTATTAAGAAAACATATAATAAACTGGAGATGATCTGTGTTGTGGTCTATAGGCTTCATTACAACATTCACACATTTGCTAAATTGGATCCTGTTTCTGAACTTCACAATATTACTCTCTTTATCTATTGAGAGACAGTTAAAATGCATAGTATAGACATGTATAGTCAAAAGGTACATTTGATTCTGATATATACTTGTTCAATGGAGAAACAAATGGCAAGCTACTCCAGTATTCTTGCCTGGGCAATCCCATGGACAGTAGCCTGGAGGGCTAGAGTCCATGGGGTTGCAAAGAGTCAGACATGACTGAAGCAACTCACACACACACACACACACACACACACACACACACACATCTTATGAAATATATAGGCTCAAAAATAAGTTTTTATATGTGCCTGAAACAGTTATTACATTACAGAATCATTCATGAAATGAAATGAATTATTTTTAAGTACCTAGTACAGAAGTTGGCAAACTACAGCTTGTAGACCCAATTTAGCCCTCTGCTAAATTGGTTTTTTATAGCCCATAAGCTAAGAATGCTTTTTTTGCATTTTTTAAATCAAAAGAACAATAACATACCCTAACATGTGAATTTACATGACATTTAAATTTCAGCGTCTAAATAAAGTTTTATTGGAATACAGCCCTGCTCATCTGTTTGTATGTTGCTCATGGCTGCTTTCACACTTACGGTGTCAGAGGCCAGCAGAGTAGACAACTCTGGGGTCCACAAAGCCTGAAGTATTTACTACTTGGCCCTGATCCATTCTATTCCAAGTACTGGAAGTGAAAAGACAAAAATGAAAAAACAAAGCAAGCTCTTTCCTCATTCATGACAGCAGTAAATATGTCAGATGGTTATAACAGCTAGGGAGAAATGTGAATTAGCTAAAAGTAAATCAAATACAGACTGATAAGGTGGGTTGAATAGGTGACTCAAATACCAGGGTGGTATTGCCAGCAGGGACATGATTTTTGAAGTGGTGAATAACTCTTGGTGAATTTCCAAACAAAACAGAGTACAAGCCTCCTTCAGTTTATGCAGTGGGTATTAAACCTTTACAAAGACTACTTTGTGCTATATATAAAATGGAATTCGGTTCTAGGTCCCGATCATTAGAGTCAGGTTTTTCAACTTCCCGGCTGTCTAACACAAAGAGAAAAAGTCATGTGGGATGTGGAAGATGCCTTCATTGTGCTGGACTGTGGCTCAGACAGTGAAGAATCCACCTGCAGTGTGGGAGACCTGGGTTCGATCCCTGGGCTGGGAAGATCCCCTGGAGGAGGGCACGGCCACCCACTCCAGTGTTCTTGCCTGGAGAGACCCACGGACAGAGGAGCCTGGCGGGCTACAGTCCGAGGTCGCACAGAGTCGGACACAACTGAGAGACTGAGCACGGCCCCTCGTAGGACAGGGTGTTGAGCAGTCCTGGCCCTCACTCACTAATTCAGCACAGACATTACAGTCTCTGACAGTGTCCCCTCGTAGGACAGGGTGTTGAGCAGTCCTGGCCCTCACTCACTAATTCAGCACAGACATTACAGTCTCTGACAGTGTCCCCTCGTAGGACAGGGTGTTGAGCAGTCCTGGCCCTCACTCACTAATTCAGCACAGACATTACAGTCTCTGACAGTGTTGTCAGACATGGACGGAAGAAGACTGAGATCCGTGAGCCATGTTTCCAACAAAAGAAAAAGGAGGAAGACAGGTAACCACAGAGGGGTGGTCAGCGATGGGCTGGTAAGTGTGTCTTACCAGATAACTGGCTCTGATTTGCAGTATTTGCCAGTCTCTTTGGTATCGCCCTTTCACCAAGGCCAACGTCAAGCTACCAATATGTCATTAAATACAGAGAGTGGAAAGATATGTGTTCAACCAGCTCTCCAGAGCCAGCACACATTTAAGCTCTAGCAAACCACTGGGATGGGTAGAGGTGGACATAGGCAAAGAGCATGAAGCTCAAATGAACAGAAATTTATCCATGGGGGTGTAGGAACAATCCCCTGAAAGATGCATCAGTGCGTCAGATACCATAACCCAACTTGCCATCTCATAAAGACACTTTCTCTTGACTAAAGGGGTGACCTCAGGAATTCAACTGAGGTGGGAAATAAATAAAGCATTTTATAAAGCTGATACAGGGATTTCCCTGGTGGTCCAGTGGCTAAGACTCCACACTCCCAATGCAGGGGGCCTGGGTTCAATCCCTGGTCAGGGAACTAGATCACACATGCCACAACTAAGACTTGGCACAGACAAATAAATAAATATTTTTTACAATAAAGCTGATAAAAATTTAGTAGAGTTTTTTTTTTTTCTTTTCTTTTAAACCAGGAATCAGAATTCTGGAAGAAAAAAATAGGGGCATTGTGAAAGAGAAGTTAGCAGAGGAAGGCTATGTAAGAAAATCTCCAGCACAGAACCCATTCTGGGTGAGACCGAGAGTGACAAGGGAGCCTCTCCCACTCCAAACTAGATCTTACAGCCGTCGAGGAGGCAGTACTTCGGCAAATTCATCTTGCACGCAGTCATCAAATTATTATAATTTAGCTTCAGCAACTACAGTAGCTGCTCAAAAAAACACATTACTACAGTCAAGTTCCACAAAACATTTTGCACACACAGCAAACGTGGCGGATTTTGCCACTTCATTGACTTTGTAAAACTGAAAGATCTCCCCTTTTGTCTTGTATCGTTTCACTAATTACATCATTAGCAGAAGGCCATTTGACCAACACGGAGAAGATAAGAATTACTTTTTCTAAATTTTAAGTGTAAATGCAAGTTAAAATATAGATATTCATGCCTGCGTGGTGCGGAACCCATAGGAGATAAGACAGTCAAGTGATTATAGAGATGTCATCTTAAAAAAAAAAATCAAAAGAATTTACTTCCTTTTTGTCTAATTGGTGTGATTATCCAACCAATCTGTTTCTCCATCTTCATAATATGGACACTCTGATGAAGACAGAAAGGCAGGGTGAATGCAAATGTTTCAGCATAAAGACGAAAGGGTGTGAAGAGAGAGGGATGGAAGTAGCAGAGATGGGGCAGCCCTATGCCCACCACAAACTCTAAGAGAGGATGAAAGAAAGTTCCCTCAAAGGGAGCGTGGTGGGGACTGTAAAAAAAGAACCTCCATCCTCCTTTCCGTAACAATAGACTTCCTAACTGACCGCTTGGCCACATAAAGTCCATATTCCCCAGTGTTGCTCACGGCTGGGTGTGGCCATGTAGTTAAATGGTGTGTGAACCAGAAGTGATGATGTGCAGGTTGTATATTTTGCATTTAAAAAGGAGGGGATGAGGATGCCATCCCCTTCCCCCCACCCCCACCCCTGGCTGCAATGCAGCCCTAATGATAGCAATCCTGGGTCAGAAGGACAATAAAGGTGGCATATTAATAGGAAGCGATGGAATGGAGGGTCCCAGGTACCCTAACAGATTTCCAGAGCAAGATCACCCCCTTAGATGGGACTTTTATTTCTGTGAGACTGAAATAAAATCCTATTTTTTATTACTAATTTTTTTTTATTTTTAAATGCTGATTTATTTATATATCTGGCTGTACCGGGTCTTAGTTGCAGCACACAGGATCTAGTTCTCTGAGCAGGGATCAAACCTAGGCTCTCTGAATTAGGAGCTCAGAGTCTTAGCCACTTGACTAACAAGGAAGTCTAAAATTCTGTTTTTAAGTCACCACTGTGGGGGACCCTATGCAAAGCAGTCCCTGATCATAACTGACACAGTTTGAATTTTATCACCACAAGGGGAAATGGAGAGAGGAAAGATGAAACTAATGATGACCTTCGCAGTCTGCATACAGCAGCATTGCTAATTCTAGAACTTTAACACTCATTGGGGTGAAGTTTTTTTTCATAGAAATTTCACAGTTCTGCTAGAGTTCCATCCCACCTAAGATCTATTGCATCAATTTGTTCAAACAAAGCTTTGAGCCTTTTTCATTTACAAATGTAACCAACCTTGCTTAATCTTGCCGTTACATCTTCACTTTTAAACCCGATGGTGGAGTTCCTTGAGCCCTTCTGAGATCTGAAAAAAAGACATCGAATCTCTGATTTTAAATGGAGCTGCTGCAGCTGGAGTGGAGCCCAAGAGCCCACAGGAAGAGAGGAGACAAGTTATGAATCTGATCATCCTATCGCCTCCCCAATTATTTCATTTAAAAGCAAGAGTCAAGATTCTCACTGCTCTGAAAAAAAAAGGAAAATGCATACAGGCCTTGAACAAATGTATTTGTCTAGTGTACAAGGAGGCAAAGATGGTCCTCAAACCCAGAGGAATAAAAATTTTATATGTACGTATTATCATTAGCAGGTATAAAACTGCCCTTTCTCTACTAACATTTTATCATCCCAGTGTGTTTGTGCATATAAGCAGAAGAAGACTCCATGCTTTATATTATTTAATATTACAACTTTTAATTACAATTATACAGAACATTACTATAATATGAAGGGTATTGAAAAGTGAAAGTGTTCAGTCGCTCAGACATGTCCAACTCTGTGCAACCGCAGACTGTAACCCCCTAGGCTCCTCTGTCCATGGGATTCTCCAGGCAAGAATACTGGAGTGGGTTGCCATTTCCTTCTCCAGGGGATTTTCCCGACCGAATCAAACCCGGGTCTCCTGCATTGCAGGCAGATTCTTTACCATCTGAGCCACCAAGGAAGCTGGTGAAGGGGAACACCTAACCTTATTAAGTGCCCACTATGCGCCTTCAATCCAATTTTTGCACCATGTTCTCCAACCACCTTGTCAGACAGGTCTAATAACCACTGCGCTATGGATGGGAGACTGACCCTCAGAGCAGACAGATAACTGGCCAGAGTCAATGAGCCAGGGAGTGGCTCAGAAATCAAAGCTAGGCAGTCAGACTCCACCGCCTATATCTTTAAACATTCTTCTCCTTGCCTCTTGACTGCAAATAATGGACAAAGAGCTGTGCCGCCCAGATCTCCCTTCAAGGAAGGATTTGCTGCCCAGCTTCGGATGTATGGCCAACTGGTAGCAAGATATCTGTTACTGCCACTCTGCATGCACAGAAAGCCCCCCCAAGGCCATGCCCTGCACTGTATCGCATACAAGGGTGACCAAGAAATGCATGGGTATAAAGTCCTGCCACTTAGACCCAACACAGGACACTGTGGCTTCCCTGGTGGTCCAGTGGCCAAGAATCCACCTGTCAACACAGGTGGATTCGACGGCTGATCCAGGAAGATCCCACACGCCGTGGGACAACTAAGCCCATGCACCACAACTGCTGAGCCAGCATTCTCGAGTCCGTGTGCCACAACTACTGAGCCCAAGGACCTAGAGCCCACGCTCCACAACAAGAGAAGCCACTGCAATGAGAAGCCCATGCTTCTCACCACAACTCGAGAGGAGCCCCTGCTCTCGGCAAATAGAGAAAGGCCTTGCATAGCAACGGAGACTCAGCAGGGTCAATAAATAAATAAATAAATAACAGCACAGAACCCTCTGAGGGGCAATACGCATGCCAGCACTGCCTACGGGGGTCGGCCAAGATGTCACACGTCTGCACCGCAATACGCAGGCCAGCACTGCCTACGGGGGCTGGCCAAGACGTCACACGTCTGCACCGCAATACGCAGGCCAGCACTGCCTACGGGGGTTGGCCAAGACGTCACACGTCTGCACCGCAATACGCAGGCCAGCACTGCCTACGGGGGTTGGCCAAGACGTCACGCGTCTGCACCGCAATACGCAGGCCAGCACTGCCTACGGGGGTCGGCCAAGACGTCACACGTCTGCACCGCAATCCCACCTCTGTCTCTGCTCAGTCTTGTTTCCTCACTCGCCCTCAGCAGATACTGATTCCACATATACACCTTGAACCCTAAACTCTTAGTACCCACAACTGCCACCTGTGTCACCAACTCCACCAACAGAGATGGCCACTGAATGAATGTATGAATATGTGGACATATGGTGAATACATTGTTTAAGTCTTGGGTTTGGTATAACACTCCATTCAACAAATAAACAATCTCCCACTGTGTTTCCAGCACCTTCAGAGGCAAGAACGAAATAGACAAGGTCTGTGCCCTCAGGTGCTGATGGCATTTACTGGCCCAGAGTCAGGGTTCTCAATCTTGATCATGAGACACACCTAGGAATTTTTTGTGTGGGTTTTGGTTTGTTTTAGCCATGGCCAGGCCCCAGTGGAATTCAATCAAATGAGAATAAAGTGCAAGCAGAGAGCTATAGAGCTACGTGGCATACCAGGACCCCTCAAATTTTCCAGGGATATGAATCGCCTGGGGCTCAGATTAAAATACAGGCTAATGCAGCAAGTCATGGGCACCTCTGGTGCTGGTGCCAAACCACACTGGATTTAGGAGATCAAGGAAGCTTAAGATAAACATATAAAAGGAAACACAGAGACCCTCCCCCCCATATGACTGACAATTATCTGATGGGTTTGCATTATACATTCAGATCCTGCACGTTAAGATACTATCAGTTCAGATCAGTCGCCCAGTCATTTCCGACTCTATGAGACCCCATGGACTGCAGCTCGCCAGGCTTCCCTGTCCATCACCAACTCCCAGAGTTTACTCAAACTCATGTCCATCGATTCGGTGATGCCATCCAACCATCTCATCCTCTGTCATCCCCTTCTCCTCCTGCCTTCAATCTTTCCCAGCATCAGGGTCTTTTTCAATGAGTCAGTTCTTCACATTAGGTGGCCAAACTACTGGCGTTTCAGCTTCAGCATCTGTCCTTCCAATGAATATTCAGGGTTAATTTCCTTTAGGATTGACTGGTTTGACCTCCTTCCAGTCCAAGGGACTCTCAGGAGTCTTCTCTGGCACCACAGTTCAAAAGCATCGATTCTTTGGTGCTCAGCTTTCTTTATGATCCAACGCTCACATCCATACACAACTACTGGAAAAACCATAGCTTTGACTAGACGGACCATTGTTGGCAAAGTAATGTCTCTGCTTTTTAATATGCTGTCTGGGTTGTTCATAGCTTTTCTTCCAAGGAGCAAGCCTCTTTTAATTTCATGGCTGGTGTCACCATCTGCAGTGATTTTTGGAGCCCCCAAAAATAAAATCTGCCACTGGTTCCATTGTTTCCCCATCTATTTGCCATGAAGGGATGGGACCGGATGCCACAATCTTAGTTTTCTGAGTGTTGAGTTTTAAGCCAACTTTTTAACTCTTCTCTTTCACTTTCATCTAGAGGCTCTTTAGTTCTTCACTTTCTGCAATAAGGGTGGTGTCATCTGCATATCTGAGGTTACTGACATTTCTCCCGGTGATCTTGATTCCAGCTTGTGCTTCATCCAGCCCAGCAGTTCACATGATGTACTCTGCATATAAGTTAAGTAAGCAGGGTGACAATATACAGCCTTGACATACCCCTTTCCAAATTTGGAATCAGTCTGTTGTTCCATGTCCAGTTCTAACTGTTGCTTCTTGACCTGCATACAGATTTTTCAGGAGGCAGGTCAGGTGGTCTGGTATTCCCATCTCTTGAAGAATTTTCCACAGTTTGTGGTGATCCATACAGTCAATAAAGCAGAAGTAGATATTTTTCTGGAACTCTCTTGCTTTCTCAATGATGCAATGGATGTTGGCAATTTGATCTCTGGTTCCTCTGCCTTTTCTAAATCCAGCTTGAGCATCTGGAAGTTCACAGTTCATGTACTGTTGAAGCCTCCCTTGGAGAATTTTGAGCATTACTTTGCTAGTGTGTGAGGTGAGTGCAATTGTGCGGTAGTTTGAGCATTCTTTGGCATTGTCTTTCTTTGGGAATGGATAGGAACTGACTTTGCCAGTCCTGTGGCCACTGCTGAGTTTTCCAGATTTGCTGGCTTATTAAGTGCAGCACTTTCACAGCATCATCTTTCAGGATTTGAAATAGCTCAACTGGAATTCCATCACCTCCACTAGCTTTGTTCATAGTGATGCTTCCTAAGGCCCATTTGACTTCACATTCCAGGATGTCTGGCTCTAAGTGAGTGATCACTCCATCATGGTTATCTGGGTCATGAAGATCTTTTTTGTACAGTTCTTCTGTGTATTCTTGCCACCTTTTCTTAATATTTTCTGCTTCTGTTAGGTCCGTACCGTTTCTGTCCTTTATTATGCCCATCTCTGCATGAAATATTCCCTTGTTATCTCTAATTTTCTTGAAGAGATCCCTAGTCTTCCCATTCTATTGTTTTCCTCTATCTGTTTGCGTTGATCACTGAGGATACTATCAGTTTGAGAAATTACTTCAACATCCTTCTATCACCCTTGTTCCTTTAAAATTGAGATACAGACTCAACTGACCTATTAGTGTGAATGTTGTCAAAGAAAAGAAGATAGACCACCAGACCACTTCTCCTTACACCACTGAAGTATTCAAATACAACTTTGTATAGTTTACTTTTTAGATGCTTTACTAGTTAGATGCTGAGAACACAGACTCTGTGTGTGTGTGTGTGTCTGTGTCTGGCAATTCTGTGTATCAAGACTTTTCTTCTTTTCTAAATGCAGTCATCTTCACAAACAACTTTGACAATAAACTTTGGTTTTGTCAGGGTTGCTCGGGATGAAATTTGCTCAGCCATTAAAAGGTGGGAAAGTGTCCTGCTGCTTGTGTAGATGAGAGAAGGCCACTGTTTTGTCAGACGTCAGCTCCCCATCAGTTGAGGCTGAGGAAGCGAATGGTGACGTGATGGGGTCGGCAAGAAGCCCTCCAAGCCTTAATTATCAGAGTGCCCCCCAGTTTCGCTGGGCTTGTCACTGACTTCTGACAAGCTCAGAGGCAGACGAAACGACAAACAGCACATCACCAACTGATTAATTAGCAGCGAGCACAAAGCAACCCAAATTGCAAACCCAAGAAAAGATGCCAGAGTTGCTTTTTGTACATTGGATTTCATCAACACAGGCAAGGGGAAACAGGGAGTGTTTCAAACTTCAGAAAATATCTAGATTGTTCTTTGGGATCCATTTCAGCCTTCAGGAAGCCAAGTAGTTCTTTTAATCTCTCAGACTTACAGAGGACCTACTGTGTGTCTGGTTCTAAGGAATATAATGTAGCAGATTGATCCATTCTTTCTTCCTTGTATTCATTCAACAAACACGCATTGCTGTCTCCTGTCTCCTACTGTAAGCTAGACTCTAGGTCTGTGGGTATTAAAAAACAAAGGCACATTCTGACACAGACCGCAACGTGGGTGAACCTTGGAGACACTCCACATGGAATAAGCTGGTCACAAAAGGACAAACACTGAAAGATTCCACTTATATGAGGTCCCTAGACTAGTCAGATTCATAGAGACAGAGGGCAGGAGGGTGGCTGCCAGGGGCTGGGGGAGGGGTGGAGAGTCTCAGTTTCAGAGGGCTTCCCCGGGGCTCAGCAGTAAAGAATCTTTCTGCGATGCAGGAGATGTGGGTTTGATCCCTGGATGTGGAAGATCCCCTGGAGGAGGATGGCAACCCACTCCCGTATTCTGGCCTGGGAAGTCCCATGGACAGAGGAGCCTGGCGGGATACAGTCCACGGGGGCGCAGAGAGTCGGACATGACTGAGCACACATGTGCCCAGTTTCAGAAGAAGATAAACATTCTGGAGACGGATGATGGGAATGTACTTGATGCCACAGGACTCTATTCTTATAAATGGTTAAAATGGTAAATTTTATGTTATAGATATTTTACCGCAATTTTTTAAAAGAAAAATAAAACCCACAAAGGCATGATTCCTGCTGTCATAGAAATGACAGACATGAAAGGAACTGACAAAGTAATATATAACTACACATAGAATTGCTATGAAGGAAGACAAATTCCTCTCCTATAGGTCAATATGACTAATCTTCCTAAATGCAAAAATGACCATGACATTATTTGGTTTATAGAAGAATTTTTCACTTTACAAGCGGGTCCCTTTTGATATTGAACTCTTGAGTATGTTGAAGGTTTATAAATAAATCACTCACCACGTAACTAAGAGGCCTACAGGCAGGGAATTTTCAAGATAAAGTGTTATGAGGCAGTGCCAATTGAAGATCAATCAGAAATTATAATAAACATCTTGGTAATTACAACAAATACTAATGGAAAAAATGATTTAACTCGTAAAAGTTTACTATACAGCCAGTCTTACACACACATATACCTACAAAATGATGTGACGAAAAAATTCCATATGAGGCTGCACGGTTTGCATGTTTAATAGACATGGTTATTGCCTGTGAGCACAATATTCCATACTTACTTGTCCAATATTCCTGCCCCTGCTGATTATGTGAGCATCGGTGTTTTTCAAAGTATAAAAACAGCATGTTGTTTCAGTACGCATAGCTATTGTGCAAAGGGTTCAAACTTTTGCATCTTTGTTTTAAGAAAAAACCCTTAGCAAAAACTTCTTATTAAAATGTAGAGAAGATAAGCATCCAAAAATTTAACTTGGAACTTGCAATTAAAAAAAAAAAAAACACTACACAAAGGTTTTGGATTGAACACCACGCTTTTATCCTCTGACAACATGGCAAACTTTCAGCACTTCCTGGAATATTTTCCAACTCCTTTAAACACCTGAAGCGTTTCTTGTACGCTGGATTGGTTGGCAGGGAGGGTGGGAGTACCGAGAAAATAGCAGAAGGGAGATAAAAGAGAAAGCAAATCTCTTAGATGAACACACCAAATAATCACATCCCTTACCAGCAACTTGATCTGGTCTCAAGCAAAGAAAATACTGCCAGGATAATTAACCATTCTGGTTTTAAAAAGCTGAAGTTGATCATCTAAAGGGCAGGCTGCTCTGGAAATTAAAGATGATAGCTAAGGCATTTACAGCAATATATGTTATAGCCACCAATATTACACGTAAATATGTAGGTCAGGAGTCCCCTCCCAATGGTCTAGGACAGGCAGACAGGTGAAATATTGAGCACGGCGGGCTGAACAGCGACGGGAGGGAACACAGAGGCCAGGCTCTTAATGAAATGGGCAGACGTTTCTCAGCCAACTGTGGCTGGGCAGGCGTGGCCCCATATGGTCAGAGCCTCCAGATTTCAGAAGAAGCCAGAAATTCTCATTTTCAAGTAAAATCTCCTGTGTTTTAAATACTGACACGCACGTAATTAATTTTTTAAGTATACACAATTTTATCATTGCTGGGCAGGCCAAACAAAATACGTCTGCAAGCTGAATTCACTGGGGACCACAAGTCTTGACCCAAGTCCTAGTTGTTTCCAGTTCCCAAACATCGTGGTGGGAGAGCATTCTGGCCACTGAGCCCCCCGGAAGCCTGCGGAGGCAGGTCCCACTCAGAAAGCAGACACCGTCCTGGGTACTAGTGAGAGAGGGGCTGGTCACTACCAGGCATTAGGGAATGCTCTGCTGGACAGAGGACTCCACCAAGCTAGCCTTAGATGTTCTGGGTGACATGGAAGATCTACGCTTTGGTGGGAGGCATGGGCTTCAAGACTCGCCTTGGGATGTCCCAGCACGCAAGGCGTTGGGATGTCCCCAACACCTCAGGTGCGGAGGCAGAACTCACTCTTACTGTTGTGTTCAGCCACTAAGCTGTCTCCAACTCTTTACAACCCCACAGGCTGCAGCACGCCAGGCTGCGCTCTCCTCCACTATCTCCCAGAGTTTGTCCAGATTCATGTCCACTGAGCCGGCGATGCTATCCAACCACCTCATCCTCCGCCACCCCCGTCTCCTTTTGCCTTCAGTCTTTCCCAGTATCAGGGTCTTTTCCAATGAGTCACCTTTTTGCATCAGGTGGCCACAATACTGGAGCTTCAGCAACAGTTCTTTCAATGGATATTCAGGGTTGATTTCCTTTAGGATTGACTGGTTTGAGCTCCTGGGTTTTGTACAAATATCTCCCCATTTCCTCCCAGCTCTCTACCCATAATTTTTTGTCTAATAATTAACAAGAGCAAAAAGTGAATAACACTGAGGATGGAATTTCTGAAGAGGAAGATCTCCAGGAAGTTCCAAGAAGATTCGGAGTAGAGTATCCTGGGCTAACTCACTTCAATTGTGTCTGACTCTTTGTGACCCCATGGACTATCGCCCAACAGGCTCCTCTGTCCGTGGGATTCTTCAGGCAAGAACACTGGAGTGGGTTGCCGTTTCCTCCTCCAGGGGATCTTCCAGGCGCAGGAATTGGACTCACATCTCTTTCTGTCTCCTGCATTGGCAGACAGGTTCTTTACCACTAGCACCACCTCCACCCACTACCATAACCCAAACCGTGTGAAGGTCATGCCCAATCTGCTTTCCAGGAGTTGCAAGTGGTTTTCTGCATGAAGACTCGGGTCCATGAAGACAGGAGAGAAATAAAAACAAAAATCTTGAGATTTATCTTTGGCAAAAGAAATAAAGGTATTTTCTTCAGCTAGTTCTTGCTCCAGTTTCACATGAACAGATTTTTTTTTCCACCAAAGAACTACCCAGTAAAGGAGGGTGGGAGACAAATTTGGCATATTTCAAATATGTTCTCAAATAGGAGCACTTTTGTTTGGCATGCCCAAATTTTCCAAGCTCTATTACCAGACTGCCAAGCTGCCTGATCTCAGGGAATATCTTCCCTTGAGTTTGTTTGGGTTTTTTTGACTAGCATAGGTTTTGTTTTAATATTTTTCATTTTACCATGTGGGAGTTCTCTCTAGTTTGTTTAAAGAGCCTACCACGCCCATCTGTCTTAAACCCAACTCAGGCACATGTATATTACCTACCTGGTCTCTGGAGGTATTTGAATTTGCTTACCTTGGAAGTTTATTCCTTTTCTTTTCTTCATTCATTTACTTACTTTTTCTAAAAACAAACAAACCTCGAAATGAACCCTAAGTCAGATGCAATGCATCTTAACCAACTGGACAAAGACCTACTGTCTTGTAGAACTGCACCAAACACTGAAGATAAAACCATGAGTAGGACTTCCCTGGTGGTACAGCGGACGGGAGTGCGCCTGCCAATGCAGGAGACGCGGGCTCTGTCCCTGGTCTGGGAAGATTCCACGTGCGGAGCAGCTAAGCCCATGCGCTGCAACTACTGAACCCTCGAGCTGCAGCTACTGAAGCCTGTGCACCTAGAGCCTGTGCTCTGCAACGAGAGAAGCCACTGCAGTGAGAAGCTGGAGCAATGCAAGGAAGAGGAGTCCCCCTAGTCGCAACCAGAGAAAGTCCAAGGGCAGCAATGAAGACCCAGTGCAAAGAAAAAAATTAAAAAACAAACCTGAGTAAAGATGTGGCCACGGGACTTTCCTGGTGGTCCAGCAGTTAGACCACACTACCAATGGAGGGGGCACCGTTTCAATCCCTGGTCAGGGAACTAACAGCCAACACACCACGTGGTGAGACCCAGAAACAATCTGTCAAGGACAAAGAGCTCAAGATCATACAAGGAGAAATAAGAAGCAAACAGGCTCACCGCCAACTCTAAGCTGCTCCGAAGTAGATGTGTTTGGGTGCCAGGGACAAAAGCAAAACCAATTTCTCACTGGGTTTGGGGCTCTGACCTCCTATCCCTCTTGGAGGCTGCTGCATGGTTACCCTGAACCTAGTTGACCTGTTTTTAACCGGTCAGGAGGAGAACTAGGCTGTCAGTGAAGGCCATGCTATCTGTGGGAGGTATATGATCCTCCCCTCATCGTTATTGGGACTGGCCATGCGCTTTGGACAATGGGACGTGAGCAGGTGTGTCCAGGTGAGAGTTCAAGAATAATGAGGCTCATGGAGCAGAGCTGACCTGAGCTGCAAACAATCAGCATTTCTGCTTTAACAGAAATTCATATTACACTGAGACACTGAAACGTGGGGCCTGACTGTTACACAGCACAGCTCACTAATGCGCCAGCACAGCTCACTAACAACTGTTTAAGGAGAAGAAAGGCTGACACGCTCCTGCTCACATAACCTCCAGACACCCATCGACCCACTTGGCAGAAGTAGGCACCCATGACAATACAAGTAGGGCAGTGGAGTGAAATGAGAGGATCAACACCTGTTCCTCATCCCTCTCCCCAAAAACGCCCAGCCCATCTAACTTTGCCCATTGTAGTAAATGTTAAGTCCATCTTTTTCATTGTTCAGAACATTGTGGTCTTCCTTAACTAAACTCTCTCTTTCACACCTCACAGTCCAAACAACAGCAAATTCTGTTGGCTCAACTATTGAAATAGATCATAAACCTGCCCCTTTCCACCAAATCCACTTTCCCAACCCCGATCCCAGCCACCATATCTGGCCTGAAATATTGCAATGACCCCCTGACTTCCCACTCCTGGCCCTATCCCCTCAGCAGTCTACGTTCTGGGCAGTTTTCAGATTAATCTTCCTTAAAACCAAATTTATATACCATGTCCTTGTTTCTTTAAGTCTCCAATGCCTCCCATCTCATTCAGGGCCAAAGCCAAAGTTCTTACCAGCAGGTCTCCTGCTCTCCCCTTGGTGACCTTGAACCCAGCACACTGCTTTCCTTACTGTTCCTCCGACACAGCGTACCCACGTTCACGTCAGAGTTTTTCCATTTGCTCCCCTTCTGCCTGGACTACTCTTCATGGACAGCCTGGTGGCTTGTTCTCACTTCCTACATGTCTGGGCTCGGATATTTCCGCATCGATGCAGCCTTTTCTGAATATCCTGTGTAAAAGGGCAAGACCAGACCCAGGGCCTCCGCTCCTGTCTTCTGTCCCTTGGCTCATCATTCTCCATAGGACTCACCACGATCTGACAGACTACACATGTAAAGATGTTAGTTCTAGACTCACAGACATAGAAAAGAAATGTATCATTACTGAAGGGGAGAGGCAGGGTATAAATGAACAGTTGGGATTAGCACATACAAACTACTAGATATAAAATAAACAACAAGGTCCTACTGTATAGGACAGGGAACTATATTCAACATTTTATAATAACCTATAATGAAAAAGAAATATATATATATCTATAACTAAATCACTTTTCTGTATATCAGAAATTAGCAAGACATTATAAATCAATGATACTTCAACTTAAAAAAAAAGAAAAGAAGGGAAAAAAAAGAAGTTAGTTCTTTTCTGATTCCCTCTCCTGGAGGTAAGAAATTTAATTTGTTCACGACTTTATCCTCAGGTCCTACAAAGTGCCAGGCACAAAATAAGTGCTCAATATCTATTTCTTGAAACAAATAAATATTGGAATCAGACACATCTCCATACATTTGAATTCCAACACTGACACTTACTAGCAGTGACCTGGACAGGTTTCTTTACCTTCTATTTAACCAGCCAATAAATGTGATACTAATCTCCTCCCTTCAAAGTTTTTGCAAGGTATAGAGGTAATGCATTTTCATTGCTCATGTAGACAAAAGATAGCTGCTGTATCTCCCACCTCTCTGATACTTTTCTTCACCCTGCTCCAGCCACACTGGCTCAAGCAACCTTGCTAAAGCACACCAAGAGAGTTTGCACATGACCTCTGCACCTGCTGTCTGCCGGGAATAGTGAGCCCCAGTTCTCTGTGTCTTCTCGTCACTCAAGCTACAGCTATGATGGGACCTCCTCGTATAAGACATCCCCGGCCACCTCGCCTCAAGTACCGCATCAGTCGCACTCAATCACATCATCAGTTTATCTTCTCCATTGACTTATCACTTTGTTATTCATGTGTTTGCTTGCCCTTTGCAGAGCTGCCGCTCTAGAAGATAAACTCCAGGAGGAGAAAATTCAGCGAACATGTCTACCAGCACTTCTGCAATACCTGGCACATAATACGCACTTAATAAATATCTGTTGAATAGACAAACCAAAGGTTTAATGGAGGAAACATAGACTCAGAATAATATATATGCCTCATAATATGTTTTTATGATCGTCATGGTAGAGTCAGTCCCGTATGGATTAAGAATCAGGTGATGATGTGCGAAGAGGGAAAAGCAGAACAATGAAAAACTTTTGAAGGATTCTGCGTCCAGAGAGAACAGACCTGGAAAATATTTTCTTTTTAAAGGAGACAGAGTAAAGTGAGCGTGTGGTCTGAATTAGACACTAAAACTGAAGGGTCATCGCTCTTGCCCAGATGACACCAAAGTCCGAGGAAAGCAAGCGACCTTTGGGCAGACTCACAATTCCAGTATTTACAGAAAATGGATGATGCAGAGAAGAAGCTAAGAATCCCCGCCTAATTCACGTGTGAGCAGACACATTTAAACATGAGGAGTTGGAAAGCAATGAGGGCTGGATAATTCAGGACCAGCTCTTCTTCACACCACTCCTGAATGGAGAACAGTTCTCCCCTTCGGGCACAGAGACTGAAATGTCTCCTCCCCTTTGGGATTCAAAACAGAAATGAAACACATCCCTCTAAAAATGGTCACGACTCAGGTTTGGGAGATTTGCCAGTGCAACCTGGAACCAGACAGCAGGAAATAAAAATCCTGCTTCAATCTCTGTAACCGCTTGACACATCCATAACCATCTAAGGGCAGTCTGCCCCACAGACTCACCCACCAGTGAGATGGTCAACGTTTATTGAGAGGACACAGCCAAACACCATCTCGCAGACGTCAGGGAAGCTGCTTTGATTTCTATGTTAGTTCAAAGCTGTTATTTCTCCCTCTCTGGAAGAAGGCATCTTGAAACATCGGTGTCTTGCTTTTGCTGAGTTGTATGGGCTTACAGGGCTTCCCTGTAGGAAGAATCCACCTGCAATTCAGGAGACCCGGGTTCGATCCCTGAGTCAGGAATATCGCCTGGAGAAGGAAATGACAACCCTCTCCAGCATTCTTGCCTGGGAAATCCCATGGACAGAGGGGCCTGGTGGGCTACAGTCCAGGGGTCACAAGAGCCGGACACGACTGACTATTTAAACTGCTACCACCACCACCGTGAGCTTACAAAGAAGACGCTAGGCAAACTGGCAAAAATTCCATTTTTACACTTGTCCAAATGAAAGGCAAATACTGATGCCAATTTCCCATCCAGGATAATCAGTGAAAATTCATTTATTTCTTTTCCTTTAGTGTTTCCTATAATTCACTCTGGTTGTGGTATATAGGAAGCAAGACATGCCTGTTAAAAAAAAAAAAAAAGCTTTTAAACTCTTAGTTGTTTGCAGAATATTAGTAACGCTATAAAAAGTTTATGTTAATTAATGCTGCATTTTAATAGATTTCCTGGAAGTTTGTAATTGCGTACTATAAAGGCTTTCAAGATAATGTATTATACAGTGGTTATCATAAACTCCAAAGCAGTTCAAATATTCCTTTTATGTCTCAATAACTTTCCCCCCAAAGTTAGAGTATTTAAAAGATTCAAATGTAGAAATAAAAAGAAAAAATTTTCCCCACCAGGGAATATTTTAAATTTTTATATCTCTCATCATGATCAATCTCATTTCTTGGCAACACTGTACTTAAGCTTGCTTACAGGCAAAAATCCATCTGAGTGTTCCATCAGCTCTATTAGGACAAACCATGCCCCATCTTGTGTGGGGTAGGTTTTCTAAAGGTCAGGCAGTTCAGATACCTCACAACTTTCATTCTCTTCTGGATCAAGACTTCATAGATATGAATATCCCTTATCATTGCTTATCTCTCTAAGTCTTGGCAAAAAGAATTACTTGCAGTTCAAAGAATCCCCCTTTTTTATGTTCAGCAGAAACACCAAACGGGGAATCTGACTGTAAGAGCTTTGAGAGAGATCAAATTCACAGTAAACTTCAACATTTGGGTTTGAGATGTTAAACTTAAGCTCCCCCAATGTAAGACTCCCGTGGATTTTTCATGCACAAGAAATACTTGGTCTCTATTCCACTCTGAAGGTTTTGAACATCCCATTCCAATATGAATCATCATTTCTTACAAAGGTAAACAATAAAGATTTTTTTGTGACTTCAACAAAGAAATATAATACATGTTGCCAAAAATAGAATTTTTAAAAATGTAAATGACTAGAATAGTGACGACAGTGGTAAAACATTAAGAACAGAAAGCTGAAATTAATTACACAAACGAGGTTACATTTCACTCATTTGATAAGGCCAATGAATCATAAACAAAGCTGTCATAAATTCAGATGGACTCTGAAAAATATACAATACTAATACGCACACAAATATCCTGCTTTTCTCCTGCCAAATTATACACACAGTATTATGAGTGCTTTGTGGCTCTCGTGAAGGCCTTGGAAGCTATGTATCTCTTACTTTCCTTCATTCCCTAAGTCCCAGTTATAAAACATTTGTCATCTGGGCTCTGTGTCTGACAGCACCTGCATTATATTATGTTTAATCTCAACTCCAGGAAAGGAATATGTTTCTTGAACTTCTGAGCATTATTACAATTTCTCCATCAAAACTTTAAGCCCCACGGTGACCCTAATTGAAGATTCTTACGAGAATCTCAAAATACATACATATATGCACGTGTGCATCTCTATGTATACACACCAACTTCGCAAGTTAGTAGAGCCAGAAAGTGAACAATTCAAGATTCCAAATGCTTAAGAGAATTAACAACCGCCAAAACTCAAGTAACTTATGTGGGAATCAGAATCATCAGTTGTAAAGTGACCAAATACCCAAATACATGAGATTTTCAGTCCTGAAACCAGGACAGTCCAAGGAAAACCAGACAGTTAGTCACTCTAAAAGTTGTATAATCTTAATTTTTGTGAGTTTGATATTGAAACTCCAACTAAAAATCTTAATTTATCTATTTTAAAAAAGAATCGCAATATATAATGGAACCATATGTGACTTTGTTCTGTATTTTCCAAGGCTGTTGTAAATGCACTGTCATACTGTCATAACTTAAAAATAAAAGAGAGAGTATGGTTTATTAGAAAATAAATGAAATTTGCACATTAAATTACCTGTGGAGATATTTTAAAAGATCCAAACCGCAAACTCCTCTTAGATACAATGAAGTTATAAGAAGAAAAAAATGTGTACTTTGCTATTACTATTATTCATCTTTTACTGCAATCATCCTGGAGTGCATATCTCCATTACATTAATAAATCCTGTTAGACCACTCAGTTCTCTCTCCATTGCTATACTCTCTCTCTTCTTTTTCTTGTCCTTTCTCTCCACATTCTTTCTCCTCCCTCTCTCAATCTCTCTCTCTTTCTTTACATTTCTTTCTACCACATGACTCAGCAATCCCACTACTGGGCATATACCCAGAGAAAATCATAATTCAAAAAGGAACATGCACCCCAATGTTCATAGCAGCACAATTGACCATAGCCAGGACATGGAAGCAACCTAAATATCCATCAACAGAGGAGGAACGGATAAAGACGATACGGTACATGTATACGATGGAATATTACTCAGCCCTAAAGAGGAATGGAAGTGCACCACCTGCAGAAATGTAGATGGACCTAGAGACTGTGATACAAAGTGAAGTAAGTCAGAAAGAGAAAAGCAAGAATCGTATACTAACACAGATATGTGCAACCTGGAAAAATGGTATAGATAATCTTATTTGCAAAGCAGAAACAGAGACACAGACATAGAGAACAAATATATGGACTCCAAGGGGGGAAGGGGGGTGGGATGCATTGGGAGACTGGGATTGACATATATCCACCACTGTGCATAAAACAGATAACGAGCGAGCACCCTCTCTATGGCACAGTGGCCTCCACAGGGAACAGCTACTGCAGGGACCTGAATGGGGAGGAGGGCCAAAAGGGAGGGGGTGTGTGTATATGTATGGCCGATTCATCTCAAATGTGGTAGAAACTAACACAGCATTGTAAAGCAACCATACTCCAATAAGAACTGATTTTTTTTAAAAAGCCTTAATTTTACAAATACCACTTTGGATCTGTACCTCAGAGACTTCATCTAAATGTTTGTCGATAAACCTCTTCTCTCCTCATCCCCACTCCTGCCTCTCACCCCCCAACAATGTAAATATAATTGGTTGACTGAAAGCACATTTCACACCTTGCCTCTCTCCCAAGCATCTCAGTTACGAGGTCCATACCGTGTGAGTCACTCATGCATGATCCTCAAGGAAGAACCGAAAGACGGAAGGGAAATACAGCCCGAGGAAAAAGTCTATAAAGATTTCTCGCTTTCCTAATCCCTTTTCTCTAATGTTTCTTTGTAAATTTGTCAGATGGGAATGAAATTGCCTCATAACTCTCCAGACGTGAAGAGCATCTCTGAAGAAAATTACGTACTTGTCAAAGCAAGGGGGAATTTATGTTGGTGTTCCTGAGATGTGATTTTATTCCTTCTATTTCCTTTGTGCACATCAGAGCAACTAGAGAGACAAAAAAAAAACCAACTCGTTTATGGATTTTTTTTTTCACTCTGGTGCATTTTTTGCTTCTATTTTTCCCTTTTGTTTTCTTATCCCCCTTCCTTTCATCTATGTTTATTGCCAGTGACAGTAAACTTCCAGACACCAATCCTGTGATGATAGTAGCAATGATTTCTACCAGCATAAGGCAGTTCAAACAGGCACAAAGATGATTTCCCCATGGACAGTTCCGGAAGGTGCGGGTTACATTTTGAGTCCTATCCAGTGCTGGCCAGGGACGAGCGGGGTATGAAAGTCCTGTTAATGTTCCTTCCAGGCGGTGCCATGCTTCCTGAAATTAAATTCTTCTCCCTGGACTATGTGTTATGGCCTGCACTTCCTGAGTTTGCTTTCTGAATTGAGAAGCTGCAGAAACCTTGCTCGCTCAATACGTCCAGTGTAAGCTAGTGGGAAATTTAAAGGCAGGCAGGCCTGGGTTTGGGCTTCCCTGGTGGCTCAGTGATAAAGAACCCACCTGCCAATGCAGGAGACGTGGGTTCGATCCCTGGGTAGGGAAGATCCCCTGGAGAAGGAAATAGCAACTCACTCCAGTATTCTTGCTGGGAAATCCCCATGGAAAAAGGAGCCTGGCGGGCTACAGTCCATGGGGTTGCAAAAAGTCAGACATGACTGAGCAACTAAGCAACAACAAATGCCTGAGTTCGGACCACAACTCTGCAACCAGCTGGCCGGGCAAAGTCTTCATCTTTATGAGCTTCACTTCTCTTATTTGTTCAAAAGGAACGCCTGCTTGTAAGACAATTTTAAGGATAAATAAAAGGAGAATGTCCCCAAACTGTGAGAGGCTGTATGGCTATGTCAATAGGAACCTGAATCTTGAGTCAGACAGTCTGGGTTGTGTTTTGGTTCCCCTCCAGCCTAGCCAAGTGACCTTGGGCAAATTACTCAGCCTCTGTGTTGCATCAGTTTCCTCATCTGTAAAGTGGGGATGATAATAAAACCAGCTCACAGAACAGTTACGAGGATCACATGAGTCTGTATAACACTTAGGAATCTGCCAAGCAGTTTGTAACTGTTTACTATTCATTACAACATATGCCAACTGACTGGCACAAAGTATTTGTTCAATAAATATTTTCCCTGGCCCTTCTTTCCATACGCTCCCTCCTGGAAAGCCTGTTTCACTCAGCGTGTTTCTTAACATCCTGCACAAGGCCCATCTCACTGCAGGTGTTCAAGAAATGGAGAATTCATTAATGTCAACCTGCCTTGTTATTGATGATAGTCTACATATTTTGTTCATTTTCCCATTGCTTTGTGATACTTTTTAAATATTGAAGAGAATAAGGAAAACATTCTTCTTTTAGTAGCCTCCCCCCTAAAAATGGCTCACTGACAATTTACGTCAAACGCACCAGGGAAAAGAATGCACAAGACACACCGTCGAGTCTTTTCAAACAAGCCGAGATTGCGCAGAGCCACCGAAAGTGGGGCTTCAAATCTTCCTGGAAGTTTACCCTCACTTGATTAAAGAAAAACAAGATAAATATTGTATGGATGGTTTAGATCGATTGGTAGGATTTTTTCAAGGGCTTCCTGAAGGAAATGTTCATCGAAAATCAGGGCAATTACTTACTTTTTGTAAGTGATGGCTAAGGAACTCTAGAACTGGGGTGACTGGCTGACTGCACTTCTCCTCTAGGGATAAGCACATTCTGTGAGAGAGAAAATATAAGCACACGCCTTTACCTCTGAAGTCTGTCCACAGCACATCTGAAATTCATCTAGAGCCTGGAGGTCAGAAACGACACGACAGGAAGTTCTCACTGGACCCCAGACCTTCAAGGCGGTTGTTGTTGTCATTTAGTCACGAAGTCACTGACTCTTTGTGATCCCGTGGACTGCAGCACACCGGGCTTCCTAGTCCTTCACCATCTCCTGGAGTTTGTTTAAACTCATGTTCATTGAGTCGGTGATGCCATCCAACCATCTCATCCTCTGTCGTCCCCTTCTCCTCCTGCCTTCAATCTTTCCCAGCATCAGGGTCTTTTCCAATGAGTCGGCTCTTCGTATCAAGTGGCCAAAGTACTGGAGCTTCAGCTTTAGCATCAGTCCTTCCAATGAATAGTCAGGGTTGGTTTCCTTTAGAACCTTACAGATAAATTATCACCATGACATGCACTTTAATTAATCTGGCATACATAGAAACTAATTTCAGGATGCTGTGAACCTGGTTAAATGTCTTAGGGAATAGCTCAGTGCCTTCCAAATGCCAACACAAGGGGAAAGCGATCTCCCCAAAACTGGGGCACAAATGTGATTTGATGATTTTGTTTTCCTTCTCTTAGCTAATGTCCAACCACTGACGTGATTATAAGGTTTCAGAGGAGACCTGCCTTCACCCCAAGACTATTTCCTCTGCCATTCTGATCAGAACACACATTGTTTATTACCCCCTCGTTTACCAGCCCCCAAATATCATTACAATGTCTGTGCCATGATATATGTACCATTGTTACCCTTTTAATGGATAAAAAAAGATTTAAGTACTTCATTCTGTTGCATTTTGACAGCTGTTAGCCATCATTTTTCCATTCACCTGCATTTAGCAATCCCATAAAGGGAGGCAATCTCAGAGGGAACAGGCACGGGGCACTGCAAGGTGATAATTCTGTATCACTCGGGCTTGTAAATAACTGCCGAGCTTTTGCTGAGTCAGCAGTCTGCGGCAGCGTGGCAGCACGCCCTTTTATCTGTATAAGTGTCTCACGGCAATTGGACCACCAGCCCCTGCAGTGAAAATCCATAGTATCGATCAGGCCATTTCTCCACTGTAATTCTTTTGTAGGAAATCCCTGATGACAAATTTTATCTGCACCACTTTCTGATTGCTGGTTTGATGTAAAGGATCTCCAAGGGCAGAGTTAAGCGCTGGGCCGTTCCACATTATCAAGCAGCCGTTTTATTTACTGAAACTACAATTGTGGTCACGTGCACACACAAAAAGAGAGAGAGCGACACGGAGAGGAGCGGGAGGAAAAAATGGAGCCAAACGATATTTCAAAGGGAACAGAAGGTAAAGGTGGGGAAGGAGGTACTGCATCAGCTACTCAACTCAAACATCGGTTATAAAAGCCTGCTCCCCATTTGCAACCACAACAAGTAGTGGAAATGGTGCTTCGATAATGAAGCTAAGACGATGTGAGGTCGCCTACTGAAACTGAGTAGGTCTGTTTTTCCCCTGTGGTTGTCTCTCCTCACCTCTTCTTCCCCAGACTTGTTAAGCTTCTTCACTCTATGTCCTAAATATGTTAGTAGAATCTCTTTATCTGATGGTGTTTCAGCAGAGATTTGGATCAGCTTAGAAACTGAGACCCAGATGAACTTTTGTAAAAATATCCAAATCCCCCCAAAAAGAAGGGAAAGGTTACATAAGAACCTACATCCACACAGAATTGCAGGTCTTGCTATTTCTGGGCACAAGTGCAAAATGCAAAGAAAAGGCAACATCCCTCCACTGGGTCCCTACACCGACACTTTCCCAGCTTCCAATTCAAGAGACCAGTTAACCCCCAGGTGGCGGGGCTGTGGAGGAAAAGCTCCCCTGGGTCGTTCAGGTGGGCACATGCATTCATACCTACTGCAGCTGGCTTTCTTGGCCTCAGCACTAGGAACATTTGGGGCCAGGAAATTCACTGTGGAGGGGAACTGTCCTGCATACTGAAGGGTGTTTAGCAGCATCGCCGGCTTCCACCCACAAAGTGCCAGTTGTGACAACCAAAAATACCCCCAACGTTGCTGCATGCTCCCTAGAGAGGAGGGTGCAAATTGCCCTGGTTGAGAAACAGTGGTCTATGCAGACAGGGAGTGGGGATGCGTAGAGAAGGAGCCTGTGTGCGTGTACGCTCACTCGTGTCTGACTCTTTGAAACCCAGTGGACTGTAGCCTGCCAGGCTCCTCCGTCCATGGAATTCTCCAGGCAAGAATACTTGAGTGGGCTGCCATTTCCTTCTCCAGGGGATCTTCCCCACCCAGGGATCAAACCCACGTCTCCTGCACTGCAGGTGGATTCTTTACCCCTGAGCCACCTGGGAAGCCACAAGAAGAGAGGAGAGATTTGGCCACCAAGCAGGAGATCCCTTGACCTCTCAGCATACTTGGGCACCAACCAAAGTGAAACACACACTCATTAGCACCACAAACCACAGGATGACTGAGCTAGCTTCTCCATTCCAGGAGCTGCAAACCGGATCCTCTTCACACAGATTCTGCCCACAGAGGAGTTTAATTTGGTCAAAGACTTTTGTAAATGAATTTGAACTGTTTAGTTGGGACCTAAACTCCGTGGCTCTAGGAATCCCTCCCAGCAACCCCCCCCAACCCTGCCCCCATGACCTTAAGCCTGACTCTCACTGGGACCCATGCCTGGCCCTGAGGCACCTGAGACCTAATTCATCTTCATGGTGAAGTTTCAGTACAGTGATTCTCAACTGGGGGTGAGTCCGCCTCTCAGGATGCACCTAGCAATGAGCAGACAAGCTTTCTGATGTCACAGCTGGGGTGGCAGGACACCCTGCTGGCACCTAGTAGATGGAGGTCAGGGATGCTGCTAAACATCCTCCAATGTACAGGACAGACTCGTTCTACAAAGACGTATCCGACCCGCGTGCCGAGGTTGAGAAGCCCTGTTCTAGCTAATCGCTCATCCTCTCCTACGGAGCCTCGCGTGTTTTCAGTGAAGGAAGCCAGAGGAGGATCTTCAGAGTGCACACAGCAATCCTGTGAGATGTGTCTACCACTTCCTTTCATCAGGCAGAAAGGCTTAAGCAATTCTCTCTTGAAAAGCACCTGCCCTCCTTGGCCAGGTCTCTCAACCTGATGTAAAGCAAACATCCCATCCTTCATGTCCTGGCCCTAAAAAATGGCTGCTGTTTCCTTGGGGATGTTATCAGACCTGATTCTCTATCTGAAAGCACTCCAATGGCAGCAAGACAAAGCAAAACGCTCACAGCGGGGCTCTGGGTTCATCTGACTTCCCTCATGCACAGAAGCGCTGGATCAGAGTACTCACCCATACGGGGCTGAGACGGTGTTACATGACTTTATTCCTTGCACTGACTGAATACATGTAGGCACATGAAGGCTTCAAACCTTGAGGAAGTTCATTAAACATGAACTTTCACAGGAAGTGAAAACTGCACTTCAGTGACTACACTCAAGTGCTGCTTGGAATTTTATCTCAAATCCTGGGGTCATCTATGCTGATACCCTAAGAAGTCAAGTAGAGATCATAGGCAAGGGAGCTGACAGGTGTAGCGGATGGGGAGGAGTGGAGGATAGCTGCCAGATAAAATACAGGCTGCCCAGTAAAATCCGAATCTCTTGTAAGCAACAAATCACTTTTAGTATAAACATGTCCCATCATTGAAAAAAAATAAATAAAAATATTTTTAGGATGAGTACGTCCCAAACATTTCATAGGACATACTTATACTTTTTTTAAAAAGTATTCTGCTAGATCTTCTCATTTTCATAGGAAATTTTTAAAATACAAAATTAAGTGAGTTTACAATGCTGACAACTAATTAAAACAAAAAAATCTAACAATGTCCCATGAAAGGAGGCAAGAAGTCTGCAGGTTGCCTTCAGCTTGGGGACACAGGCTCACAACTTGGCTATAGAAGAATGTGCTTTTGAGTTTTTATTATAAGCCAAGCACTCACTGTTAGAAGGAGCCCATGGGTAGCTTGCTAAGTTCTCCCATCAACAGGGAGGTATGAACAACTATCTGGTTCGCTGCTTGCTTTTATAAATAAAGTTTTATTTGAACATAGCCACGAACATTCACTTACTGCCCACAGCTACTTTCACTCTATTCCAACAGAGATCACCGGGCCCTCAAAGCCAAAACTATTTACTATCTGGAGTTTTACAGAAAATGTGTGCTGACCCCTACACTAAACCAATCATGACAGAAGTATTAATAAATGTGTCACTCACCTACAACATAAAAGAATGGTCAGCACAAACTGCGTTTGTTGTCAGCCTGTGTTACTAATTCTATTCAGAAAACTTACTCATGTTTCAGTTGAGGATCCTGACTTCAACTGCATTATTACAATGGTCAATATATGAAAATATTGACTAAACTTCAGTCTCTAATTGAAATTTACCTTAGTTTATGTGATTAAACACATTGTCATTTCCTGTTTGGACTAGTTACACAGACAGGAAGCCTGAGTTCAAAGATTAGCACTAACAATAAATAAAACTGAACAGACTAGGTCAAGGGTCAGCAGATTTCTGTCAAGGGCCAGAACATAAATATTTTCCACGCTGCAGGCCATGTGGTCTCTGTCACAACTACCTATAGTAACACAAAAGCAGCCATAGAAAAAACGTGCATGAATGGATATGCCTGTGTTCCAATAAAACTTTATTTATAAAAACAGCTGTTGGGCCACATTTGGCCTACAGGCCATAGTTTGCCCATCATAGGACTAAAGTTGCAAAATCAGTTTTCCAGAAGGTTCAGAAAAGTAACAAGTAAATGAAGTGAGTTTGTGTTATACAACTGGAAATGGGGAGATGGTGGTGCCCTAGGGAGCACATGCCCTCTCTAAGAAGGTGGCTTCTACTCCGCCATGGGGGATACAGACTCAGTGTTGCCAGATTCTTCTGATTTGTTTTTTTAGTCTTTGTTTCCTGCTTTGTATGTAAAATGCTGGCAATTCATTCAAATTAAAAGAAAAAAAAAAAAACCTTGAGAGGATCAAAACAAACATGCTTAAGGCTCAGGGTTTCTCAACCTCAGGAATATTGACAGTTTGGTCTGGATAATTCTGTACCATGGGGGGGGGGGCGCTGACCATCCCACAAAATTGTGACGACCAAAATGTCTTTTGACATTTCCAAGTGTCCCCTAAGACAGCGGTCCCAAACTTTGCATCAGGGACCAATTTTGTGGAAGACAATTTTTCCACGGACCAGGGTGGAGGCGGGGATGGTCCCGGGATGATTCAAACACATTACGTTTATTGTGCGTTTTATGTCTGCTGGTTATTACCTAAGTTACACCTCATATCATCAGGCATTAGACCCCAGAGTTTGGGGACCCCTGTGCTAAGAGGAAGAAGTGTCCCTTGTTGAGAACCACTGCGACAGCTGATCCTGGCCATGCGTCATCTGTTGCCAACTTGGATAATTATTAGTCTCTGCATGATCTTCATCTCTAATACCGGCCTCCGCACCATCCTTTATGTTTAAAATATTTTGCCTTGCTTTGTTTTCAGTTTCTTTATGAAGAGGAGGAGAATGAGAACAGGATAGAAGGAACAATGACGACAACAACAAAAACAGAAAAAAAACGTGAGAGACGAAAACGACATTGAGGACAGGAGGACGGAGACTCACGGGGGAGAACGGGACACTGGGTGTGAACCGCCCCAGTCTCAACATAGTAGACCCACAGGATCATAAGGGAAAACCCATCCACGAGGATTCACCTTTTTAATTTAAGATAACTCCTAGGCCCTCATGTTTAACTTGGACACACATTCTTCATATAGTGATTCACGACTAATGAAACGGGGGAAAACCAGTATTTGGATGCACCTTTATGAGGTTTCAGACAAATGCTATAGATCATTCTCTATTCATCCTTCTTTATATCAATCACAAATTCATTTCTGCACTCAAAATGTTCTTGCTCTGCTCGGGAGTACTCATGATATTTCGGTAATATCAGTGTTGCTTTTATATTGAAATACTCCATTTTCTGCACTATATTTCTAACATTGCATCTGGATGAATTATTTTAATTTTCCCAATGGTCAGCTAAAATCAAACAGCTTTCCCCCTCTTTCTAAACCTTGTACTTGCCTTATAAACCAAAGCTCTTGAGTTCTCACCATGAGAGTTGAATTCTTTCAAGGTGAAATTCACAATCTTATTTGTTGGTGTTAGAAGAAAAAAATCCTATTAGGCAAACTTCTAAAGCAGGGGGTAAGCATTTTGATATTAGTGTTAGTGTTAGTTGCTTCAATTGTGTCCGACTCTTTGTGACCCTTTGGACTGTGGCTCATCAGGCTCCTCTGTCCATGGAATTCTCCAGGCAAGAATTGGGTTGCTATTCTCTTCTCCAGGGGATCTTCCTCACCCAGGGAATGAACCCGGGTCTCCTGCACTGCAGGCAGATTCTTTACCATCTGAGATACCAGGGAGGCCTCATTTTGGTATGGGGTGCATTTAATTCCTATCAATTTATCCCTAACTCATGGCTCTTCTCCATTCAAAGTAGAGCTTGACATATCTTGTTCCCAACTAGGTCGATCATAAGTATCTGAAAGACAAGGTGTCAGGCCATTCTCTGCACGGCCAGGAATGATGCCACAAGGCCAGCAGAGCAGAGGAATCGGTCATGTGAGTTGGGACAACCAGAATGCGGAAGCAGGGTGTGTGAATCAGACAATGAGAAGTCGAGCGTTAGATTGTTCATTCACTGACAACAGGCGTAGACGATGGAAACTCAGTTCAGTGTGTTGTCTCCACCCCAACCACCCACTGACTCTGGAGTCCTATCTAGGTCCCTTTAGAAAGTATATGCATCTGTAGGGTGCTATAGGATGAATTGTGTCCACTTCAAATTCACATGTTGAGGTCCTAGCTCCTCAGAATGCAACTATATTTGGTTTCCTTATTAATTTTTATTGGCTATAGTCGCTTTACAATGTTGTGTCAGTTTCTGCTGTACAGCAAAGTAAATCAGCTGTATGTTTACATACTTCCCCTCTTTTTTGGATTTCCTTCCCACTTAGGTCACCAGAGCTCTGAGCAGGGTCCCCTGCGCTCTATAGTCGGTTCTCATTAGTCATATTCATATATTCTATACACAGTGTCAGGAGTGTATAAACGTCAATCCCAATCTCCCAGTCCGTCCCACCCCCCTTTCCTGCCTTGGTGCACATATATTTGCTCGCTATGTCTGTGTCTCTGTTTCTGCTTTGTGAATAAGATCATTTATACCATTTTTCTAGATCCACATATATGAATTAATATACGATATTTGTTTTTCTTTTTCTGACTTACTTCACTCTGTATGACACTCTCTAGGTCCATCCACGTCTCTGTAAATGGCGCAATTTCATTCCTTTTTATGGCCGAGTAATATTCCATTGTATATATGTACCACATCTTCTTCGTCCAGAATGTGACTATATTTGGAGATGGGGTCTTTAAAGGAATGACTTTAAAAATGAGGCTGTTGGGGTGGCCTCTGATCCACTCTGACTGGTGTCTTTATAAAACAAGATTTTGGATACATGTACACCTGACACACAGACATAGAGGAAAGGCTGTGTGAAGACACAGCAAGAAGGCGGGCATCTGCAAGTCAGGGAGAGAAGCCTCGGAAGAAACCAAACCTGGCAACATTTTCATCGTGGACTTCTAGCCTCCAGAACCATGAGAAAACGAATTACTGTTGCTGAAGCCACCCTGTCTGTGGTATTTTGTTAGGGCAGCCTGAGCAAACCTAATGCATTGGGAGAAAGAGCCTGATGCAGGGAAGACCCTAAGAAAGCTCAGTGACAGAGAGAATTTGGTGTATCAGTTAGGATAAACTGGGCTGTCTGGGATTAGCAAACCTTAACAGCTAGACAAGAAGGTCAATGTCTTGTTCATGGAAAGCCAGCCTCAGGTCCAGCCAACTCTCTGGGGCAGCTGACCTCCTCATGGTAGCAGAGCATTCACAGACACTTTGATTTTGCATTATCTATGTATCAACACATCCGTTAACAATTGAAGGAAGGAAGTACATGGATAATTGCCTGTGTGTGCGTGCTAAGTCACTTCAGTTGTGTCTGACTCTCTGCAAGCCATGGACTATAGCCCACCAGGCTCCTCTGTCCATGGGGATTCTCCAGGCAAGAATACTAGAGCAGGTCGCTATACCCTCCGCCAGGGGATCTTCCCAACCCAGGGATCAAACCCATGTCTCTTATGTCTCCTGGACTGGCAGGCAGGTTCTTTACCACTAGTGCCAACTGGGAAGCCTGGATAATTGCATATCAACTCCTGAATGTTTCCACCCAAAAAATGTGACCCATTTCTACTCATATTTTATTGGCCAAAGACAGTTCTATGGTTATAGTTAACTCCAGGGAAGTGAGGCAGTGCCATCCTCCCCCGCACTCAGAAGGAGAGAAGGACTGGACATAATGGTAAATAGACGTAACATCCAGCCTTCCCAGGAGGCGCTACTTGTAAAGAACCCACCTGCCAATGCAGGAGCCCTGGGCTCAATCCCTGGGTTGGGAAGATCCCCTGGAGAAGGGAATGGCAACCCGCTCCAGTATTCTTGCCTGGAGAATTCCATAGACAGAGGAGCCTGGCAGGCTATATAGACCATGACAAAGAGTTGGTCAGTTCACACGATTAAAGTGACTTAGCGCACACACACACAGAGATATAACATCTATCATAGACATATGGACCCAGATCACCTAGAATTATCCAGGAATTAAATAACTAATTTCTTACCTCACCATGGCATGGGGTCTCAGAAGAGGGAACAAATTTAGTCCAGGAAAATTAAAGTATTTTCACACCTGAATTTGCCATCTGTGATTTGGGGGATGCAGACATAAAAGTACGGTAAGAACAGTTAGAATTGCAGATTTTATAGAATTTCCATCTTATATCACTGTTTCCATGAAAATCCTGTCTAACACAAAGTCCTCAAACCCAGGGGCTTAAAGTCGTGCCCATTGGTTGGAGCTCACAACTCTGAGTGCGCCTTCTGAGCTCCTGACGCCTCTCGGTCAGCCAGCAGGGGGCTGGGGGGGCCGGCTGACCCAGGATGGCCACTACTCGAATGACTCAGCTCCCTGCCGTGCGAACGTTCACCCCAGGCTCGTCTCATGGTTGTGGCAGGGATGTGAGGAACTGGAAGAGGAGAGAGAAGAGCAGAGAGAGAAAGGTGGGAGAGAGACAGAAGTGGGGGAGAACTGAGTGGCGTGGAAATAGCACCCTCCGTTCCTGCTGCTTTCTGTTGGCCAAAGCAAGATGCAACCGGAGCAAGTATTCAAGTGCTGAAGAAATAAACTACTTCCAAGAAGGAGGACCTTGCAAAAGGTGTGGCTCCAACAGGGATGGGAATTGGTCAGTGCTCTGCCACCCTCACACTTGGGAGGAGGGCCGGTCCTAGCCCCGGGCATTCTCAGAATCTGGCATACTAGGGATCACCTGGAGTCCTTGCCAGAAAAGCAGACTGCTGGGGACCCCCCCCCCCCGGCATACTGGGGATCACCTGGAGTCCTGGCACACTGGGGGTCACCTGGAGCCCTGGCACACTGGGGGTCACCTGGAGTCCTGGCACACTGGGGGTCACCTGGAGTCCTTGCTAGAAAAGCAGACTGCTGCCCCCCCCGGCATACTGGGGGTCACCTGGAGTCCTTGCCAGAAAAGCAGACTGCTGGGGATGCCCCCAAGGTTTGTAACTCAATAGGGCTGAGTGAGGCCTAAGAACCAGCATTTCCGATTAGTTCCCTGTAAAGTTAATGCTGATGCTGCTGGTTAGGAGATGTCACTTTCAGAATCAGTACAGTAGCCGCCAGGAAGCCCGGAGGCTCAATGGTAAAGAACCTGCCTACCAATGCAGGAGACGTGGGTTTGATCCCTCGGTCAGGAAGATCCCCTGCACAAGGAAGAGATAACCCATTCTAGTATTCATGCCTGGAGAAATCCCATGGACAGCGGAGCCTGGCGGGCTACAGTCCGTGGGGTCACAAAAGAGTCAGACACAATTTAGCGACTGAACAACACCAATGACAATAGCCTCACTCACAAATCAGGAAAACCTGAAAACATGAAAAAGAACTGCCAGGATTACACCTCAGGCCCCCATCTTCAGCCTGGGCTTTCTTTCCCTGACACCCTGGTCAACTTGGCGACTCACTGCCTTCCCGTTGTGTGCCTCTGCCCTGAACATCATCATTATTTTTGTTGTCATCATTAGTAATGATTAAGAAGATTGAGGTGTGACAAGGTGTTTAATATTCTGTCCAAGGCATGTTAAAAGCTCTGGGCCCTGTCAGAGAAGCACAGCCTCAATCCCAGCCAGACATGTAACACTCTGGCTGAGAACCTCCATAGCACAACTCTGAAATGAAGCAGTCCCCATCAACCAAGCCGTTCATCTGCATAAGAGGTCAAATGTGTCCCCATGAATCACACGAGAGCTCAGGGCTCCTGGCTGAGAGCTCGGCCAGTTCATCCACATACCCCAATCTAGACAGACAGGTTTCATGGCTCATGTCAGCCAATGCATGGGACAACCTCTGTAAAAGTGACATGGCATTCAGTTCTCTCTGTAACCATGCTGCAAAGCAAATCCTCCTAATTATTTCCTCTACCTATATGCCTTGTTCTTGCACCTTGATAACTCTATGGAAAGCTCTCACGGAATTGCTTTAATGACATCAATGTTTTTGGCTTTTCTTGACTGATGCTACAAGGTATCAGTTCAGTTGTTTAGTCACTCAGTCATGTCCAACTCTTTGCAACCCCATGGACTGTAGCACGCCAGGCTTCCCTGTCCATCACCAACTCCCAGAGTTCGCTCAAACTCATTTCCATCAAGTCAGTGATGCCACCCAACCATCTCATCCTCTGTCATCCCCTTCTTCTCCCTCCTTCAATCTTTCCCAGCATCAGGGTCTTTTTCAATCAGTCAGTTCTTCACATCAGGTGGCCAAAGTATTGGAGCTTCAGCTTCAGCATCAGTCCTTCTAATGAATATTCAGGGTTGATTTCCTTTAGGATTGACTGGTTGGTCTCCTTGCAATCCAAGGGACTCTCAAGAGTCTTCTCCAACACCACAGTTCAAAAGCATCAATTCTTCAGTGCTCAGCTTTCTTTATAGTCCAACTCTCACATCCATACATGACTACTGGAAAAACCATAGCTTTGACTAGACGGACCTTTGTTGGCAAAGTAATGTCTCTGCTTTTTAATGTGCTGTCTAGGTTGGTCATAGTTTTTCTTCCAAGGAACAAACTTCTTTTAATTTCATGGCTGCAGTCACCATCCGCAGTGATTTTGGAGCCCAAGAAAAGAAAGTCTGTCACTGTTTCCATTGTTTCCCCATCTATTTGCCCTGAAGTGATGGGATCAGATACCACGATCTTCATTTTTTGAATGTTGAGTTTTAAGCCCGCTTTTTCACTCTCCTCTTTTACCTTCATCAAGAGGCTTTTTATTGATTAGATACTACCCACTAAACTTAAATCCTAAGTTAAATTTCTTGGTATGTAGAGGGAAATAAGATATACCTCTGGGGTTGGGGGGGGGAGTTTGAGGGAGAGGTGGAACAGGGCTAAAAAAACACTTTTATTTCATAGGACTCAGAAAATTTAAAAAGGCAAGAAGTAGGAATTGGAAGAAAGTATCTGTGACTTTCAAGCCTCTTTCAGCACCACGGCATGACCGAGAACTCCCTGGAGATGCTCCAGAAACCCCACAACGTGTCCTGCAGGCTCTGCCCCAGCCAGGTCTCAGAGGCTTTCTTCCTCCACAGAACTGCCCCTTCCCAAGATTCAGTAGTGCCAGAACACTCAAAAAACAGAATGTTCTGGTTTAAAAGCTCTGTACAGTGTTATATTACCCAGATGCAAGATTTATGAAGTGCTTATGAGGTTAATCAGGAACAGACCCAGAGGAAAGAGGAAAGAAATTAAAAAAAACAAACACCTTTATTCTTACTCTAACGAAACACAGAGAAAATCAGATTTTTTGGTCAAAGTAGTACTTTAGATAATCTTGCATGAAGAAAGTGAATATTTTAAGCCCCGGATACTTTTCTGATGGTTTCCTTTTAGATGAGAACAGTGACCACATGTCCAGAAGGTCAAACAGCCCGTGATTTTCGATAATCTAAAAGTATTTATGTGCTTCTTGGACCATTTAGGATGCAAGCCTTTCAGACATATTTCTCTCTAAACCTCACTCTGCCATTTCCCCGAAGACGGACAGATGCTGACAGCCATGGAGTGACGTAACCAGCGTGGAGCATCTTGGGATGACAGAAAAAAATGCAAATATGCAAAGCTGTGGGGCGGGAGAGGCCGTCATTTCTGCAGGAAGACAGCGTACAAACATGCCCAGGGGTGGGCACAGAAAGTCCTTCCACATCATGTTACAATCCCTCTGGCTCACCTCGGCTTGGGGGACGCGGAATCACAGAACAAGTTGTGATCAGCTTCCCCCTTCTGATTTAAAAGTCATTTCTGAAGCATTTCATTAAGAAATGGAAGAGAAAAACTTCTCTGTCATTAAACATGATTGGAAGAGTTTAAGACATTCTTCTTCTACTCGTCTTCTCATTATCAGAAATACTGCAGTCAGCGTCACTCAGATGTAAACTAAAAGGTCAGTTCTTCCGCAAGGAGGCTCTTGTAACAGGTTAGAAAACAGTACTGCTGCTGCTACTGCTGCTAAGTCACTTCAGTCGTGTCCGACTCTGTGCGACCCCATAGACGGCAGCCCACCAGGCTCTGTCGTCCCTGGGATTCTCCAGGCAAGAACACTGGAATGGGTTGCCATTTCCTTCTCCAGTGCATGAAAGGGAAAAGCGAAAGTGAAGTCGCTCAGTCGTGTCCGACTCTTAGTGACCCAGTGGACTGTAGCCCACCAGGCTCCTCCGTCCATGGGATTTCCCAGGCAAGAGTACTGGAGTGGGGCACCATCGCCTTCTCCAGAAAGCAGTACTGATACCACCCAAAGCAGACACTGGACCAGCACTCCAGCTGGCCCACGGCTCCTGTGTCTCTTCTCTCGGCCGTGGAGTCACAATGGGACAAATGGTTCTCTTTTTTCTCGTCATTTAGATTCTCTCTCTGTTTAATATCAGAGAATGAAAACTCCATCTCATTCCTGACCCAAGCGATCCAGCCTCATCTAAGCCCCACAGGACAGACTGGCTAATTCCTACCATCTGTGTCTAAGTTTATCACCTCCAGGGAACTTTCTCAAGTCTGCCAGAAGCCATTCTCCTGTCTCTAAAATTCTAAACCTCCACCTTAACACACCCGTATGTTATCTGCATATGTGCATACAGATGAGTGTAAGTGAATGCAGGTCAGGGAAGGTGGGTGCAGGTATCGCCTAAGAATACCCAACTGTTCATACAGTAAATGAAGATTTATTGAGTGCTATTTGCTAGCACTTTCCTACAAGCTGAGGACACTGGAAAATAAGTGATGCAGGAAGCTTACTCTTGGAAGCTTACAAACTATCAGAGGGTATAGGCATTAAATCAAGCACTCAATATGTTAGTTATCCGCAGGTGTAAGAAGGGCTTCAAAGGAGAATCAAAGCCTTGAGAAGGCGTCCCAGCAGAACCTGATCCAGTCTCACAGTGAGGGTCACAGAAGGCTCCCTTGAGGAAGTGTCAGGCGAGCAGGTATGAGATGGTCAAGGGAGAGAAAGGAATGCTATTTCACACGGCATGTGCCAAGGTCCTAGGACAACAGGAAGATGGATTTTTAAAATTTTTTCTCAGTTTTATTAGAAATAATTGACATAATCATAGTATAAGTTTAAAGTACACAGCATGATGGTTTGAAGTACATATATTGTGAAGTGCTGTTTATCTTCCAAGGATTGGCAATATTTTAGATTTTCTTGGTAAAGACAACTACGAAACCAACTATGCTACCCACACCCTTTTTTTCTTTGGCCACCAGGAAGCTCAAAGTCAAATTTAAAGGTCAGTTTTAGTTGAACTTGGTTATATGCTTACTAAATTCTTTTCTGTAGGTTCTTGATTTTTTATTATATTTTCTATTTTTCTATTTATATTTCCCAGATCCTAAATTTGGTGATTTGTTGTTGTTCAGTCACTCATTTGTGTCCATTTCTTTTGCAACCCCATGGACTACGGCACACCAGGCATCCCTGCCCTAATCTGGTGATTACCAATATAGTTTTAGCTAACGTTAATCTTCTTGAATAGACATAATAGAAAGAAAAAGAGAAGAAAAACATAAAGGAAAATAATTTTTCTCCTTCTGATAAGGACTTTTAGGATTTACTATCTTAACGACTTTCCTGTGTACCAAAGAGCAGTGTTAACGACAGTAAGAAGGTGCATTTTCCCTTTTTAAGACTTCAAACCCAGCAGTGCTGAAGCAGAGAGGAAGTGACGGGTGGAAGCTACCTGTGCCTGCGTGCTTAGTCCCTCGGCCGTGTCTGACTCTCTGCCACCCTTTGGACTGTTAGTTATCGGCAAAGGGAACTGTTAGTTCCCCTTGGACTTTAGAGCCTCCAGGCTCCTCTGTCCCTGGATTTTTCAGGCAAAAATACTGGAGTGGGTTGCTACACAAAGGCTCCAAATCAAAGTCACATGACTTGGAAAGTAATTGGGAGCCACAGAAAGGTTCGATGACTGATTGTGATGTGATCATTGATGAGAAAACTAACTGTAGGGTGTTAAAAGACCTCTCTGAAGTGGGAAGAATCACCTGGCCCTAGCTTAGCTCTCTGGCCTCCGTTCTTCACCTTCACTCACTGTGCCCAGTCACACCAGACCCCAGTGTTGCTTGAACAAACCGGGCCTTCGCACGTGTTCCCCTCTCCCTCCCCTCCCCCCGCCCCACGTAGCCACACGGCTTCATTATCCCCTCACTCCATTCGTGTTTCTGCTCAGATGTCCCCTCTCCAGACAGGTCTCCTCTGAGGACTTGATTCAAGTCCTGCCACTTCCTCTCCTTAAGCTGAAGAATCATCATCATCATTTTAACATGAAAATCCAGATTTCGGGCTTCCCTGCAAAAAGCTGAACCCCAGGGGATGCTCAGCCACATCGCCACGTGGCAACCACTGGCCTGAGCTGAGGGCTCGTCCCCTTTAGAGGGACCTGTCACGAGTCGTCCTGCCACGGCCGCTGAGGGCTTTGTATCCAGGATTTCTGCATACAGTCTGTGCTTTGGACAGAAAGAGTCTAGCTAATTTTTTAAAATTTTTTAAAAAAATTTTGGCCACACTGCACAGCATGCGGGATCTTAGTTCCCTGCTGCTAAGTCACTTCAGTCGTGTCCGACTCTTTGCGACCCTATAGACTGTAGCCCAACAGGCTCCTCTGTCCATGGGATTCTCCAGGCAAGAACACCGGAGTGGGTTGCCATGCCCTTCTCCAGGGGATCTTCCGACTCAGGGGTCAAACCCACATCTCTTATGTCTCCAGTATTGGCAGGCGGGTTCTTTACCACTAGAGTCAACCAGGAAGCCCCAGGGGAAGCCGTGGAAGCACAGTGCTAACCACTGGGCCGCCAGCAGAGCCCCAGTTCTAGCTATTTCATCCTGACTTTGTTGGGGGGCAGGGGTGACTGCCTGCTACGTCTCCCACAAAAAAAGACCAGCTTCTCTGTAGGACTCAGCTTCTTTCCAGCCTGTACGTCCTCCCTGGGGTACAGTGGCAGCCACCGCATCTATTCCCCAGATGCACCCCCGTGCTTCCGTACAGGACGAGGTCCTACCACGCTTGGTTCATCCCTTATGTCATCTAACAACCTGATGATCTTCTGACCGCCACCATCACACAGTGGCCCGAGGGTTCTGAGAACATTAACTGTGCACAGAACTGCCGGGTGAAAATGCAGCTGTCTTCCTCTCAGCCCTCCTAACATCAACAGAGGTTACCCAAAGTAACCCTCGGGGGCCTGGCTATCTCACTTTATCTTGATATCTTTATGATACCAGGCCTCCCAAACACACACATTGGCCTTCGCAGTGTAATCCCCTGAAATGGCTCTTAACTGCTACCTGCAAACACGCAGAGGCTTGAGATGAAGCAGCTCTAGTTAAAATGCTTATAAATTATAAGCGAGGTCAAGCCAGGACCTACAGATGAATGGCAGATATGGATACAAGTGAGGTGTTTGGGATGCTTCCAGGCCTTAGTTGTCATTTATAAAGAGTTTTCCAAACTTAGTGGGTAAGAAGGTCATCTGGAGTGTTTGTGAAAAATAATGCTGTCTTACGGTTGCCGGGTTGGGGGAAAGGGGGCGAAGAGATAGTTCAGGAGTTTGGGATCAACATGTACAAGCTCCTATATCTAAAATGGAAAACTAACAAGGCCCTACTGTATAGCACGTGGAACTCTGCTCAATGTCATGTGTCAGCCTGGATGGGAGGGGAGTTTGGGGGAGAATATTGGCATGTAGCTCAGCTGGTAAAGAATCTGCCTGCAATGCAGGAGACCCCAGTTCGATTCCTGGGTTAGGAAGTTCCCCTGGAGAAGGGATAGGCTACCCACCCCAGTATTCTTGGACTTTCCTGGTGGCTCAGACAGTAAAGAATACTGCCTGCGATGCGGGAGACCTGGGTTCAATCCCTGGGATGGGAGGATCCCCTGGAGAAGGGCATAGCAACCCACTCCTGGAGTTGCCTGGAGAATCCTGCCTGGAGTACTCTTGCCTGGAGAGTCCCATGGACAGAGGAGCCTGCGGGCTGCAGTCCCTGGCATCACAAAGAGTCAGACACGACCGAGCGACTGAGCACATAGCTGTCGTGTTGTGTTCAGTTGCTCAGTTGTGTCTGACTCTTTGTGACCCCAGGGATTGCTCCTCTGTCCTTGGGATTTTCCCAGCAAGAATACGGGAACGGATTGTTATTTCCTCCCTCGGGGGATCTTCCTGACCCAGGGATTGAAATTGCATCTCCCAAGTCTCCTGCTTGGCAGGCAGATTCTTTACTGTTGAGCCAGCAAGGAAGCTGGATACAGTTATCTAGATGGTTGAGTCCCTTTGCTGTCCACCTGAAACTTTCGCAACACTGTGAATCAGCTATACTCCAATAGAAAATAAAAAGTTAAAAAAATATGTTCTCAAGGCCCTCTTTCAGAGAGTCTCAGAAAATAGAAGATGGAGCCAGGGTGCTCCTGCTCTTTAAAAACTTGCCCCAAGTGGTTCCAATCAGCAGGTAAGGCTGGGAAACGCACAGTGGATCCCAGAGCTGGCTCAGCCTCACACTCACCTGGGATGATTCTTTAAGCTCGCAGGTAATCGGGCCCCGTGGACACCATACTTGAGGCTGTGCATCTAGACTTGAAAGGACAGGAACCATCCGAAGGTCTTGTAAAAATGCAGATTCAGAGTTGGCAGGTCTGGGGTGGGGCCTGAGACCTTACAGGTGAGGCTACTGTTGAAAATCGTAGAGAAGGCAATGGCACCCCACTCTAGTACTCTTGCCTAGAGGGTCCCATGGACAGAGGAGCCTAGTAGGCTGCAGTGCATGGGGTCGCTAGGAGTCAGACACGACTGAGCGACTTCACTTTCACTTTTCACTTTCATGCACTGGAGAAGGAAATGGCAACCCACTCCAGTATTCTTGACTGGAGAATCCCAGGGACAGGGAAGCCTGGTGGGCTGCTGTCTATGGGGTCGCACAGAGTCGGACACGACTAAAGCGACTTAGCAGCAGAGGACCAGCTAAGTGATTCATGAGGTCCAATGAAAATGGAGGCTGCCCCCATACCAAAAGGAAGCAATCATTTCTCTCTAGTCCCTCCTTCCATCAGCCGTAATGTTCTCTTCTTTGTGTTTTAATGTTGTGCTCCTGTGAGCAAGGGGAGAGTTGTGGGGTGAGTCCGTGAAGTCAAGGCCCCACCAGGGCTGGGGACAGCCATCATCGGGCAGTGCCTGGAAGTGGGCCACCAGGACCCACCCAGGGAGGCAGACGGGCAGCAGAGGGAGGAACTAGTGTGAGCCGAAGCACCAAGTCCCTCCACATCAGTGATGTCCCGTCAGACTTACGAAACACAAACTTAAAGATAAAACTAGGAATGGAGAGAGTAGCACTGAAGTACACATTACCATGTATAAGATAGACAGCGAATGGGAAGCTGCTCCACAGTCCAGGGAGCTCAGCCTGCTGCCTGGTGACACCCAGGGGGTGGGATGGGGTCGGAGGCGGAGGGAGGCTCAGGAGGGAGGGGAGGTGTGGGTACCTATGGCTGATTCAGGTTGATGTGCGGCAGAAACCAACACAGCATCGTAAAGCAATTATCCTCCAAATAAAAATGAACAAATGATTAACAAATAAAGATAAAATTAGGGATTTGAATATGGAGGCCAAGAGCATTAAACTTCAAGCACAGGGTCCCCTTCAGAGTGTAGAATTTTCTGGCTCTGGATTGGTTACATGCCCAGGCAGTGACCCCAAACCATTAGCATCCATAAAGACAAAGTGGTCTCTGTTTTTGTTACTGACCCAACAAGGATCACTTTGAAAAATTTTAAATATTATCTCTTCTAAACAAGTCTTTTCATACAGGTATATGAAAGAAATTGAAAGATGGCAATGACTCTGTTACAAGAAACAGCATTATTTGCACTAGGACAAAAGGAGGTAGGATGGAATAGTGGCTAAATGTACTGACTCTAGAGTAGATAGGTTCAGGTCAAGTCTTGTTTTTATCACTTATTAGCAGTGTGACCTTGGTCAAAGTACTTAATTCCCTTATCTCTCAACTTCCTCATTGGTAAGGGCGCATGATGTGGCTATCAACATACCTACACATAAATCCTTACTAAGATTAATAAATTAATTCTCATAGGACTAACTATGAGCTTTATTGAGAGATGGCAGAGCAAGACTGGCAAACTCTGGGCCCCCAGCCCCCCACCTGTTTTTGTCAATAAAGTTTTATTGGAACAGCATCGTGCCCATCTGCCCTCCTCTCGTCTATGGCTATTTTCACACTACAGTGGCAGAGCTGAGTAGATGTGAGGCTAAAACATATACTGCTGGTCCTTTATAGGGAACGTTTGCTGGACATGGTCATCGGAGTCCAGGGTTTCACACAGGTGATTTAACCTTCAATTTGTTTAAACTACATCTAAGTCCATCCACTCTCAGATGTACTGTAGATCATCCTGTCACACCGCTGAGGCTGCACCTTTCTAACCTGAATGGCCAGAATAACTCAGTTTTGTGCAGACCTTGGAGTAAGTCTTCTAACTCTGGGAACATACCCTGAAGTCCTTGTAAAGGCAAAGCCTGGTTTGAAAAGGCTGTGACTCTGCCCTGTTCTTTTTCAGGAGTTCTGGGCTGCACGCATCCACTCCGTAAATCCATACTAGCGAATGCACTGGCGTGGCACGTGTAGGACATCAGGGGTTAAATGCCAGGTGAGGCCAGGCGCACCTGCTCAAGACGGGCACACGCGTGCGGGCAGCATGCCCTTCAGCAGGGAGAGCGTCGCCCACCCGTCGGAGCTAAGCTGCTCATCAGGCCACCGTCGACTTGTTAAGATAAATATTATCATAATCTTCATTTTATATGTGAGGAAGCCAAGGATGAGAGAGGTTGTGTAACTTGCCCAAGGTCACTCAGCTGGTAAACGATTGGAACTGGCAGTCTGGCACCAGGAAAAATCCTCTAACCCAGGGGTTTGCAAATGCTTTCTGTAAAGGGCCGCCAGATAGTAAATATTTTCAGCTTTCCATATGGTCTCTGCCACAGCTCCTCAATTCAGCTGTTAGAGCAGAAAGCAGTCACAGACAATATGGAAACAAATGGATGTGGCTATGTTCCAATAAAACTTTCTTGATAGAAACAGGTGATGGGTGGATTTCCCACCAACTGTGGTTTACCTACTCCAACTCTAACCACTAAGTTAGAACCGCTGCTTCTGATACGCATATTAGAGTAAATCATCAATAGTATTGACTCCAATCATGAAAATAAGAACAACAGCGTGTGTCTTGGATTGCAGGAGAACAGCCTACTCACGCTGTCTTTTCCTTTTCCCACCAGAGCTACATCCACTTCTGAGCTGAAAGGCCTCTTTCTATAATTTCATCTTGCTGCCATCCGAAAGGGGAAGCTACAACAGAATCCTCCTCTCAGATGGGATTTAGTCAATCACGTCTACAATACAGCTTGACCTCTGCTTTCGACTCAGGCAGGCGCGGACGTCTGGGACAGCTCCCAGGGCGCAGCACAGCAAGCTGCTGCCATGCCCAAGGCAACCATCAGCTCACAGATCTCAGCCCAAATCCTGGGGGCGAGGGATGCCAAAGTGTGCCCCCAAAACACCTGTCAGCAATTAGGAGCACAGAAAACAGGGATCGGGTTTGCTAACCAGAGAGACTCATTAAGCATCAGGATGGTTGGCAAAACTCATACAAAGGGCCTGGAGTGGGGGCAGCAGAAGTGTGACTCATCACCCATCAGACGGCAGAGCCCAGCTCAGTCCATGGGGATGATGTGACGCATCCCTTGATAAAGAGGGACCATATGTAACAGGAGCCGACAGAAATCGAGAAAAACTCGTTTTCAGGTTGAAAAGCAGCCATCAGTCTCGACAGGATCCCTTCTACTCAATTTTACCCCCTGCACTTTCCAGAAGCAAACACCAGCCAGCGGCACTTTCTTTTCCTTCCCCCCAAAAGTTCAAAGGGTGAGATGTGAACACAGCCAGTGAAAAGCCCTGGATGGCTGCGGCTTGTTGGGGTCATAATTCTTTCCCGCAAAGTTACCTTTCCTGTTTCTATGAATTACTCTTACATTCTTGTAAGAGATATGGTTTGAGGTATTTATGGTGCATTCAATTCTGCTATCATTGATTTATTGAACGAAACCAGCTCAGGGATATGACGGAAAGGCCCTAATTCCAAAACCTCTTCCATCTCGGCACGAAGAGTATTTTCTGCCCCGTTGGCCTCCTGCAGATGACCAGCCGAGATAAACAGAGGGCACTCCACTCCCTGTTGCAATGTGCGTGGTGATGTGAAGGAATCAATCAGACAAAAGCAGATTATTACAGTGTCTGAGAGAGATCAAACAGAGCTGGCATCCGCACCCACACACGCCTGATTTACAGGCCGGCTGATACAGTGCCGCAGCTCACTGTCAGGAGAACACGACAACTCCTCGAGCTCTGCGGATAAATTATTGCTGAAGCCCATGATAACATTTCTCCACCTAGCAACCAAACATAACAGGATGTGGCTTTTAGTACTAGGAGCCAAATGATACAAAGACGAGACGCCCGGGAGCTCTCGAACCTCTGAAAGCATATTCTAAGACGGAATAGGAAAACAGCAGTCCCATGAAAACACACATGAAATCTATGAGTAATTAATAACTCTGCAGACGATTTTCAGACCTTTCCCATCCAGGCAGGTGCACAAAGGAACGTGTTCTGTTTTACGATGAATATTCCTATGACCAAAAGGTACCTTCACCGAGCATTTGCTCTGTGCTGGAAATGGGGCTGAGTGCGTAACATTGCCTCTGAGGGGCGCCTCCAAAGGCAGACTCCATATATGTGCGTGCTAAGTCGCTTCAGTTGTGTCTGACTGTTGTGACCCCGTGGACCAGAGCCTGCCAGACTCCTCTCTGTCCACGGGATTCTTCAGGCAAGAATACTGGAGTGGATTGCCATGCCTCCTGATTAAAGGAGTCAGCCTGGACAACAGAGTTGAGACACATTGACTCCCACACTGAGAAAAGCTACCCCATTTCTGGTTCTCTATCTTGTTCCCAATTACATCAAGGATAAACCTCATGCAGTACTAAGCTGTCTCATGCACCTCTCTAACAACTGAAAATCTCTTTATTAAACAAAGAAATGGACGGCATAGCCAGCTAGATTCTATGAGGCCAGCACTGCTTTGCTCTTACAATTTTTGTGTTTTAAATCATCTTCTTTTTCAAGAGAGAGAGACTAGACCTGTGGTTGCCAAGGGGGTGGGGGTGAGGGAGGGATGGAGTGGGCGTCTGGGATAAGCAGATGTAAACTATCACATGAATACGTGTCAAAATTTTTACTAAACTTATTAATGAGGGAATCAAAATGATGGCAAGAGTGGTTCAAACGAGGAGGTGAGGAATGCAGATTTATATTGTAAGTGGCTGAAAAGGAGCTGAAATGAATTTGCTAAGAGATTCAAAGCTGGGCCACATCCTGTAGTCACTAAGCCACAACTGTTCGGGTTTTTCTTTTCTCCAGACAGAAATCTGCGAGTTAACATATAACTTATGTTTTCTGGTTCTAAGCAAATAGCAAACAGCAAGTCAAACTTTCAGGTGCATTCTCCTCAATATTAAATTAACCCTTGGGCGAGGCTGACCAGTCACAGGGAAAGGACATGGAGTCGCCCTCAGCTTTATCTGCAGGTTTCAGATGATTTTTTTAACAAGCTCATCAAGTTCATGCTATAATGTCTGATGCCTTAGTGTGTATAAGAGTGCCAGTGCCTCCCTAAAATTCCAAATTAGTATGTTTACAGTGGGTCCCAGAATACGTGTTTTAATAAACTCCTACAAAGCAGAGGGTGGGACGAATTGAGAGAGTAGCAGTAACATAGACACACTACCATGCGTAAAACAGACAGCTAGTGGGAAGCTGCTGTCTAGCACAGGGAGCCCAGCTCGGTGCCCTGTGATAACAAGGGTGGGGGACATATGTAGTCTGACAGCTGGTTCACGTTGTTGTACAGCAGAAACTAACACAGCATTGTTAAGCAATTATCCTCCAATTAAAAAATTAATTAATCAATTAAAAAAAATAAACTCCCAAATCCAGTACAGATAGGCTATAACCATATATTAAGAAATGGCCAGTTTAAGGCATTTAAACCATAGCTATGGGGAGGTATTTTGGTTAAATGTGCTCTCACTTGCAAGAAATAAAAACTTGGACCCAAGGTGGTTCCAAGAATGAAGAAGATTTAACAACAGGAAGAGAAGAGGTAAGGTCGGTTCTAGGATGGCTTGAGTCTGCTCAGTGATGTCTGTAATAACAGGAGAATCTGTCCACTTCTCACTTCTCAGCACATGCGTGGGACTATTGACAAGATGCGTCTAGTGATTCCATGTGTCACCTCCTGGTTTAATATATAGAGGTATAAGAGAGGATTCCTATCCTGTGAAGTGTGTCTTACCATAGGACTGGGGAACCCTGTTCCAGAAACTTCCCCCACCTACAACCCAGCAGACTTCCCACAGTTCATTGTCCAGAATTATATCAAGTGATCATTCCTGAGTCAATTGCTGACAGGTGCAATCAGGTTTACTGAGGAACTGGAATGGGGTTGGCCTCCCCTAAGGCAACTGGTTGAATGGGGAAGGTGCAGATATCTGAACAAAACTAGGATTCCATGGAAGAGAAGCAGAGATGCAGATAATGAAGAAATTAGATCAGCAACCAACAGGATCCAGCATTAGGCAAGTTAAAAAGGAATTACAATCAGCATCTTAAAATTAGCTTTCATTAAAGATGTGTGGGAAACTGCCTTAATGCCATGGTAATCTCCAAGCACATTGCCAGGCGAGCTAACCCAGTTATCACAGAACAGAAAGGTTCACAGACCAAATTAAGATGCTTGAATCACAGTTTAATAGACCAATTGAAAACACATATCCATAAGTGAGGGTGGCAGTGAAGAATAGATGGAGCACAGATATAAAAATATATAAATTGATATACTGCTATATATAGATTTCCCTGGTGGCTCAGTCAGTAAAGAATCCACCTGCCAGTGCAGGAGACACAAGAGCCACAGGTTCGATCCCTGGGTCGGGAAGATCCCCTGGAGAAGGGAATGGCAACCCACTCCAGAATGCTTGCCTGGAGAATCCCATGGACGGAGGAGCCTGGTGGGCTACAGTCCATGGGGTTGCAAGAATCGGACATGACTTAGCAACTAAAACCTACCAAACCATATTGATATGTAACATAACAATGGATACACATCATCAGATGTCTGTCCAGGCCCATAGGATGTACATCACTGAGAGTGAACCCTAATATAAACGATGGACTTTGGGTGAAAATTATGCGTCAAGGTAGGCTCATCAGTTGTAACAAAGGCACCACTCTGGTGGGTGATATTGATAATAGGGGAGGTTCCACACATGTGATGACAAGGAATACATGGGAAATCACCATGACTTCTCCCAATTTTGCTACAAAACTAAAACTTCATTGAAAAAGAAAGTCTTTTTTAAAAAATTAAGTTTTTAGAAAAAGAAGCAAAGGGAAATAAATGGGATATCACACTTAGGATAAAATGCAAGCACGTAGAAAGAGCACCCCACTTTAGTCAGAGATTAGAAATCATTCACTGATGCATCCTTTATCTCCTTCCTGCATCATCCTCTGCAAACACCATAGGGAGGTTACAAGGACCAGAACTGAGGTCTGCACAAGGGGACCACAAATGGAAGATGCTTCGGACCAATGACACATACTTGCTCTATCCTGGCAAATACACCTGTCCACAGCTATCTCTAGCCAATCAGCCTGCTGAGTCACTGTGGGTTTTATCTGCACTTCTAGGTTGGAGTACAGAATAGGATCATCCGGGGGTCTCCCACGGGCCTGATTTAAGGATGACGTAGCTGTCGGCCCAGAGCTGTCATGATCTCTCACTCTGACTTGGTCTTTCCATCCATTTCTGGCTACAGATAAAGCTCTTGCTTGTTTCATCAAGCATTCCATCTCTTCTGTCTCTATCATTCTTATGGATTACCAGATTACTCTTATTATTTAGCACATCTCATGAATTTCACCTTTGTTTCACAAGCTCTTCCTTACATTCTTAACACAGCCTAAGAGTATCACCTACATTTCATAAGCCACTAGCTTACTTACCATCAATGCTTACAATTTCTTATGAGTTTCATCCATCCCATTTGCTTTCTTGTCTTGTCTAGCAGATTTAAATATGCTCAAATAATACAGCAAACCCATATTATAAAAGACCTAAAGTGTTGTGATGAGGGTGAAAGAGAGAGGAATGACTAATAGTTTAAAAGAAATGTAAGAAAAATAGGGATCAGATACGATTTCTTTTTTAACATTTATGTATTTGGCTGTACTAGGTCTTAGTTGCAGCACGTGGAATCTTTATTTGTGGCATGTGGAATCTAGTCCCCTGGCCAGGGATCAAACCTGGGCCCCCTGCATTCGGAGCACAGAGTCTCAGCCACCAGGGATGTCCCTGGGACCACCAGGAATGTCCCAGAATTTCTTATAAACAATGAGACAATTGGGAGAATTGAACTCTGTCTGGATACTTGATACCAAGAAATTACCGTACATTTTAGGTACGAATACTGTATTTTTAGGTATGAAGAGCTAACGAGTTTTATGCTTTGGAAATGCATACCAAGGTATTTATGGATCAAATTACATGATATCTGAAGTTTGCTTCAAAATAAGCCAATGTTTTGCAATTCATATCAACAAACAGTTCTTGAGCTTATGCTAAGTAGAGTTTTGCAAACTGAGAATCGTGAGTCATTAGTAAGTTAATTGGTTTGGTGGGCTTTGGCCAGAACATATGAATAATGAATAGAAGAGAATAGAAAACATCAGCGTGTGGCATTCCGTCATGGTGAATTTTGTTCTATGAAACTTTTGTTTCAACTCTGTGTGTGGATGTGTTATGAACATACAGAGTAGGTCGTGGTGTAAAATGTGTTTCTTACTATGGGTCACAGTTAACGAGGTCTGAAGAGCACAGTTGAAAGCAGAGTCCTGATCAGTGATAGGCACAGCAGACACAAGAAGAATAAGATGTAGTTTCCACTCTCCTAAAGAGACAGACATGAACAGGCAAACAGTGTGGACCACTAAGAGCTCTGCTAGCAACGAGCTCCGAGGACTGTGGGAAGACAAAGGAGGTGCTGACTAATGCTGGCACGGGCTGCACAGAACAGGTAATGCGTGAAATGGGTGTTGAAGGATGGTAAAGGGTGAAAAGGGCATCTCTCAGGAGGGAACAGAGTGGCACAGAGGCATAAATGCACACATGGTCTATTTGGGCAAAGGAAAGTAATTTGGTGAGGATGTGATCCGGCTGAGAAATGGCGATGGCTTGGAAGCAGGGGGAGAGGGGATTGGGGTTCTGAGTGCTTCATTCTTCCCCAAAACCCCGCGATCGTGACTCATCATCTTTTTCCCAGGACCCCTCCCAAATTCCTTTCCTCTTATTTTTTTAATGTTTGTTTCCTTGCTTATTGACCTGGCCGCACTGGGCCCTGGCTGTGGTGCACAGTGACTGCGCTGGGCCACATGGGCCTCACTGCGGCGCACAGGCTCTCTGGTCGTGTCACAAAACTGTGGGCTCAGCAGTTGCAGTGCCTGGGCTTCGCTGCCCCATGGCATGTGGGATCTTAGTTCCCTGACCAGGGACTGGATCCGAGTTCCCTTTGTTGCAAAGCACATTCTGAACCACTGGACCACCAGGGAAGTCTCCCTTCCCCCTTTCCGTGAGATGTCCATTGTCACCTCACAGGTCAGCGCGCTCACCATGATGCCTCACTCGTGGTTATGGGCTGTCGGCACTGCACACAGATGCCCTCTGACCCTCTCTGCACATCGCTCCCCAGCTGTGGGTGCTGCAGCTGCTAGGCTGCACCTCTACCCTCTTGGAAGACTGCTGTCTGACTTCAGAAAGCTGGATGTGCTGGAAGGTAGCAGCCCTTTGGCGATGACTGGCTGGTGCAGGGGTGTGAAAGCCTGGCTCCCTTGACCCAAACTGCGATCACCATGGAGGTCTGAGCTACACTCCATGGTTCCCCTGTGGGGTCAGGCTTCAGTTTCACTCTGGGGGGTTTCACTCTGGGGGACTTTGTCTGAAATCTCTCCTTCACTGGTATCACCTGGGACCACAACCCTAATAAATCACTTGCCCATGAACTCTTATCTTGGGGCTCTGCTCTAGCAGACCTGGAACTAATGCACATTCCGTATACAAAGAGTCATGAACATGTACAACTGATTCATTTGCTGTATACCTGAAACTAAGGCAACACTGTAAATCAACTACACTCCAATAAAAAAATTTTTTCAAAGTCATGAAGTTCTTTTAACTCTCCAGGTTCTCACTGCAGCAGCCTAGGTTTTATATTGAAGGCAAAAGGAGAAGAGGGCGGCAGAGGATGAGATGGTGAGATAGCATCATCAACTCAATGCACATGAATTTGGGCAAACTCCAGGAGATAGCGAAGGACAGGAAAGCCTGGCATGCTGCAGTCCACCAGGTTGCAAAGAGTCGGACATGACTTAGCAAATGGATGACAACAACGGGTTTTATATGGGCTTCCCTGGTGGCCTAGTGGTAAGGAATCCGCCTGTCAGTGCAGGTGAGGCGAATTCAATTCCCTGGGTTGGGAAGATCCTCTAGAGGAGGAAATGGAATCCCACTCCAGTGTTCTTGCTTGAGAAATCCTATGGACAGAGGAACCTGGCAGTTTACAGTCCATGAGGTCACAAGGAGTCAGACACAACTTGACAACTAAACCACAAGATTTTACATATGTATTTTTACTGTCTGGTTTGCTGCAATAGATTTCTACTTTAATTCATTTATTCAGAAAATAGTATTGTGCCTCTACTATAATCTAGGCACTGCTGATGTCTACTTAAATCCATCTTCTGTTAATTTGTCTTGAAACATCATTTTCACGAGGTCACCTTATTGATCAAAACCTTCCGAGGGCTCCCAATCACCTCGAGAGTTTTTCCTTAGGCTTAAGTCATCGCATTTATAAAGGAAAATATAGATATTCTCATGGACCTTCGATGCAATTTTTGAAATTCATTATAATTTAATTGCAATATGTATAAACATAAAAATAATTACAAACTCCTTATAGTGACAGCTTTGATATAACTGTAAATCCAGAATAAATTTTCAAATTATATTCAAACACAACTACAAAACCAATAAAATTTAAATTCCCAACATTAATTTAATGTGACAGATGATGGTATTTTGCTGGAACAAAAATCACTGATACTTGGTTTAATAGTGGAAGGATGTAATCTCAGGTTTGTTTGTATATTTAATCTGTTTCTGTATTTCAGCTTCAATAATGCTAATGTAAGGAATAACGCTTAGTGTAATGAACAGTCATTCGCACAAGAAAGCTGTCTAAAATTGTATTAATCACTGCAATTTTTTATTTCTAATTCAAGATCATCAGAACCAAAATCTGTCCAAGAATAACTCTTGCATACCAGTTGTATTAAGGGATATATTGATAACTCTACAGAACTATTTTGTTCCTTTAAAGATAAGGTTTGCTGTTGTTGTTTAGTCATTAAGTCGTGTCCAACTCTTTTGTGACCCCATGGACTGTAGCCCGCCAGGCTCCTCTGTCCATGGGATTTCCCAGGCAAGAATACTGGAGTGGGTTACCATTTCCTTCTCCAGGGGATCTTCCTGACCCAGAGATTGAACCCTGCATTGCATGTGGATTCTTTACAGCTGAGCTACCAGGGAAGCCCAAAGATAAGGTTAGAACTGTGCTGTTCCAGGAATCTTCATCAAATGAATATTTGTTCCACATGCTTTGGAATCAGGATCAGGCTAGGCTTCCTAGAAGCAAACCTGAGACAAAGATTCAGATACAAGGGTTTATTTCAAAACTGATCTTAGTTAAGCACTGGTAAGCAATGTGGGTACATGATATAGAGAAGGAAAGGTCAACACACCATGCCATGATAGACAGGTGTGGAGCTCATTGCCACCTCAGAATTGGCCCATCAAGAAGTGAGGCAACTAGAATATTTATTCTCCAATTCCCATTTGTCATTGGTGGATGGCTGCTCCCAAAATTATCTCTGCACCACATCTGGCCGGCCAAGAGAAAGCCACTAGGCAAAGACTCGGAGGTGTAGCTGGACACCTGGGCACAGGCCAGAAGAGTGACTGCCAACCAGGTATGGGCAAGGCACCAACAGCATCTGTCTCAGAAGCAGATTATTTCTTTTCTGGGTGTTAACAGCTGCACTGTCTAATACTGAAGGGTTTCAAGTTGGTAAGTTCCATAACAAAATCTGCTCGCACAGGTAGGACACTCAGTCTGTAGAAGGCTGGCATGTCCATCCTACCGGTTGCTGTGTACAGACTCAAATAGCCAGAATCTTCTCTACGCAAACAGCTGGGAGATCCTTATGCATTCAACTGAGCTGATATTGTTTATCCTCCACATGCAGTATACAGTGACAGGGTTGATTTTCTACCTATGCTCATAATAATTTCCAATTATCATTAAAATTTAGAAAATAAAAACTAAAGTTTCACGTAGAACTTCATAACCCCTGACAGTAAGTGCTGAGACCCCCCAAGGTGGTGGGAGAGTATTGGGGGAGGAGGAAATGAAGGAAGGGCAGAAAGAAACTGACCTGCATAAAAATGTACAACAGCCTGAAATTCAAGGCCCACTGAAATCTACCCTCAAGCTTCCTTCAAAACTTTCCATCGTCAAATGAATCTACAAGCAATGTGATGGGCATACCTCGGGCTTATCGCCCACAAGACGCACATCTTTCAGCCTCTCTACAATTCATGTGGAGTAAAGTAATGCTCAAAATTCTCCAAGCCAGGCTTCAGCAATACGTGAACCGTAAACTTCCAGATGTTCAAGCTGGTTTTAGAAAAGGCAGAGGAACCAGAGATCAAATTGCCAATATCCGCTGGATCATCGAAAAAGCAAGAGCGTTCCAGAAAAACATCTACTTCTGCTTTATTGACTATGCCAAAGCCTTTGACTGTGTGGATCACAATAAACTGTGGAAAATTCTGAAAGAGATGGGAATAGCAGACCATCTGACCTGCATCTTGAGAAACCTGTATGCAGGTCAGGAAGCAACAGTTAGAACTGGACATGGAACAACAGACTGGTTCCAAATAGGAAAAGGAGTACGTCAAGGCTGTATATTGTCACCTTGCTTATTTAACTTATATGCAGAGTACATCATGAGAAATGCTGGGCTGGAAGAAACACAAGCTGGAATCAAGATTGCCAGGAGAAATAGCAATAACCTCAGATATGCGGATGACACCACCCTTACGGCAGAAAGTGAAGAAGAACTAAAGAGCCTCTTGATGAAAGGGAAAGAGGAGAGTGAAAAAGTTGGCTTAAAGCTCAACGTTCAGAAAACTAAGATCATGGCATCTGGTCCCATCACTTCATGGGAAATAGATGGGGAAACAGTGGAAACAGTGTCAGACTTTATTTTTTTGGACTCCAAAATCACTGCTGATGGTGATTGCAGCCATGAAATTAAAAGACGCTTACTCCTTGGAAGGAAGATTATGGCCAATCTAGATAGCATATTTAAAAGCAGAGACATTACTTTGCCAACAAAGGTCCATCTAGTAAAGGCTATGGTTTTTCCAGTGGTCATGTATGGATGTGAGAGTTGGACAGTGAAGAAAGCTGAGCGCTGAAGAATTGATGCTTTTGAACTGTGGTGTTGGAGAAGACTCTTGAGAGTCCCTTGGACTGCAAAGAGATCCAATCAATCCATCCTAAAAGAGATCAATCCTGGCTGTTCATTGGAAGGACTGATGTTGAAGCTGAAACTCCAATACTTTGGCCACCTCATGCGAAGAGTTGACTCATTGGAAAAGACCCTAATGCTGGGTGGGATTGGGGGCAGGAGGAGAAGGGGACGACAGAGGATGAGATGGTTGGATGGCATCACCAACTCAATGGACATGGGTTTGGGTAGACTCCGGGAGTTGGTGATGGACAGGGAGGCCTGGCGTGCTGCAATTCATGGAGTCACAAAGAGTCGGACACGACTGAGCGACTGAACTGAACTGAACCTAAGTCCTACAGAGAGGCCAGGCCTTCCCGGGTTGCTCTGGTTCACGACAAATTCACAGATCCTAACTCTCACTTGCCGATTAACTACATGCTGCATTCTCGTGTCCTTGGTCTTGTATTGCCTGCTAACATTGCAAGTGTTCACATCATACACCCTCAACCAAGCCGTGACACCAATGATGAGACGAAGCCAGCACATCTCAATGGAAGAATGCAGATCCTGCGATCTACCCACCCGCTCACAGACATGGGCTCAGCTGTGTACTAGCTGTAACCTTGACCTTCCATTTCTCCATCTGGAAAAGAGAGACCCTAGTCCCTGCCTCACAGTGCTGTTGTGTGAATACATATTTGAAAACATTTTGCAGAATGTCTACACTTGAGCAGCTGCCCGATAGAAGGAGTTCCCTCTCTTACTTTGCAAACATGCATTTTCAGTGCATGGGTCTTTCCAACAGCCTTGAGAAATTTCCAGTATCACCTTGAAGGTCTGGCTCTTGTGATGAGTTGAGAGACCTTTAGTTGCACTGTGATTTGCTAATAATCTAAACATATTTTTATAAGACACTATTCTAGGGAGAGAACATCTGGATCTCTCTCATCTTTCTCTTAAAAAATTTTCCTGTCTGTGTCTGTAGAAAGATAAAGAATTGATAAAGAGATTCACATGGTCATGGTTACATTTTGTTGATAAGAAACTTCCTTATTTGGCTGAAACAGATGTTCAGCTAAGAGATTTCTTGCCAGTGCAAACCCTATCCCACAAGCATGTTATTGATTCACACGGAGCAGCCATATAGCCAGGATTATGCAGACTTAGATCTGTCCTCATCATGGGCAAGCAGAATTAAAAGACTTGCTTTCTATAACCCTGGCCACCAACAGCAAGTGTTAAAAATTCTATGAAGCTGACTCAGTTATCATTCATGATTTTTTGTTTTCTTCTGTTTTTTTCTTTAATATACGCTGTTGAATTTTGCTTCTTATGATGGTTTCATCTTGACTCAATTCACAAGGCCAAGACCTAGGGTGCTGCCATCCATCCATTGAGGGCAACCCTTTAAAGTCATCTGTGTTTCTTGTTGTTTAGTCACTAAGTCACGTCTGGCTCTATGGAACCCCACAGTCTGTAGCCCACCAGGCTCCTCTGTCCAGGGGATTCTCCAGGCAAGAATAATGGAGTGGGCTGTCATTTCCTTCTCCAGGGAATCTTCCTGACCCAGGAATCGAACCTTCATCGCCTGCATTGCAGGCGGATTCTTTACCACTAAGCCACCAGGAAAGCCCAGGGTCAATAATAAAACTACAGTTAATAACAGGCATCTTTTAAGAGTCAGATTCTCCTGCACAAATGAGTTTTTAATTCTAGACTATGTGACACAGTCTCCTGCTTTTTCGAGATGAAAACCAGACGCAGCAGGAGGTGTCTACAGTTCACTGAGTATTTATATCATTTAAACTGCAAACAAAAAATCCCTTCTAAATGGGATGAGCCTTTGAAGTTGATGTTATTAGGACTTACAGGTGAATTGCTTATGTGATCAGCGATAGAAGTCTATTCATGAGGCACTAAGTACAAGGCATTATGTTAACACTGCCACTTCATCTAGGGCCAGTAGCTGAAAAGCAGCTGAGTGCTAAATGCTAGAGGTGAATTTTTGTTTTAGAATGATGGTGTGGATCCTTAGGGTTCCTTCTATTCCAGACACTCTCCCAAGATCATCTTCCCATATTCTCCCAAATCTTACAAAGAGTTTTCATAGACATATACTTTGAAAATATACACTTCTATATGACCAGTCTTCTTAACAAAGTTTGACTTGAACCCTGTGGATAGAAAAGTGTTTGGCTGCAAGTAACAAAAAACTCAAATAATGCATAGGTCTATTTTTTTTTTTCAGGTAACAAGAAATTCAATGGTAAACAATTCTGAGCTTCTTCAGTTGCATCTGTATATCAGCAACAACCAAGGCTTCTACATCTTGCTCCTACATTCTTAGAGCGCATGTTTTGCCCTCAAGGCTGCTGAATCTCCAGACATCAGATCTGTATTCTGAGAATAGGGGCAAGGGCTTATAAAGAATCTGCCAATCAGGTTTAAAAATTTTTTTTGCAAAGCCTCTCAGCAGAGCCTACTGCCTATATCTCACTAGATAAAACTGGGTGGATTGGCCATCCCTCTCTTCAAGGAGGTCTTGGATGTAAGTATTTCAGTTGGGCATATTTCTTCTCCAAAGAAAATCAGAATTTTATTAGTACAAAGGAAGGGAATATAGGTAATATCCAGACAACCAGCAATATCTATTATATTAGGGTCTAGGAATGAAAGTCATCCCTGAATAGAAAATCATTTGCATTAAAAATACTAAAATCTCTTTTTCTGGAGACATGTCTACTTTTAACAGGATCATAAGCCGAGTTAGCCAAAACATAAAAACAAGAACACTAACTTGGTCATAATCAACGAGCCTTGATCATCAGTGAAGTTGAACTTTGGGTTGTTTTGCCTTTCCTGGAGTCATAAATATATCTCTGAAAATACTTTCATTTATGTTTAAATTGGTCTTTTCCATCACAAAGCAAGTTCCTTCTGAAAACTACTTTCTTTAAAAGCAAGATCCTCTGTGTTACATCTTCTCATCCTGCTGTCTTCCATTTTAAAATTAGAGCTCTATTCCAAAAAGAATGTTGGCCACCTGAAATAACATCCAAGAAAACAGCAAACTTCAAGAAATACCTTTTCTTTTCTGTCTTCCCCACTAGATAATTAAATTCATTAGGGAAAGAACCATTTCTTTGTTCTCTATTGTATTCCAAACATTCACCACAGGATCTGAATGTATAAGATAGTCAAGGAGTACTTTATAAATAAATGTTATATATTTTTTTAAAAAAATATTGTTTTCCTAAAAGCATTATTATTGGAGCTCAAAGCAAATTTATAATAAAAATGTAAACCAGAAAAACATAATCCCAATTATCTTAATCTGAAGAGACACTAGATAAAATTCAGAATTAACTTCTGAATGAATAGTAACAATAAACTCAATAAACTTGAGATAAAATTGAACATCACTCCATGGGAAATAGATGGGGAAACAGTGGAAACAGTGTCAGACTTTACTTTTTTGGGCTCCAGAATCACTGCTGATGGTGACTGCAGCCATGAAATTAAAAGACGCTTACTACTTGGAAGGAAGGTTATGGCCAACCTAGATAGCATGTTTAAAAGCAGAGACATTACTTTGCCAACGAAAGTCCGTCTAGTCAAGACTATGGTTTTTCCAGTGGTCATGTATGGATGTGAGAGTTGGACGGTGAAGAAAGCTGAGCGCCGCAGAATTGATGCTTTTGAACTGTGGTGTTGGAGAAGACTCTTGAGAGTTTCTTGGACTGCAAGGAGATCCAATCAATCCATCCTAAAAGAGATCAATCCTGGGTGTTCATTGGAAGGTCTGATGTTGAAGCTGAAGCTCCAATACTTTGGCCACCTCATGCGAAGGGTTGACTCATTGGAAAAGACCCTAATGCTGGGTAGGATTGGGGGCGGGAGGAGAAGGGGACGACAGAGGATGAGATGGTTGGATGGCATCACCGACTCGAAGAACATGGGTTTGGGTAGACTCCGGGAGTTGGTGATGGACAGAGAGGCCTGGCGTGCTGCAATTCATGGGGTCGCAGAGAGTCGGACACGACTGAGCGACTGAACTGAACTGAACTGAAAATTGAACCTCCTAAACATGAGGAATGTCTCAAATCAACAGACAAGATCATACTTTAGAAACCCTAAAAGTCATCCCATTGAAATCAGAAGTGGGATAGAAAAATAAAAGAAGATTCTCTTCTTGCCAATATTATTAAATTTCTTTAAACTCAGCTAATAAAGTTAGACTAGAAGATAATTCTAAGTACAATTATTGGAAAAGATAAGACAGAAGTATTGGCTGATTATATGACCATCTTCTAGGAAACTCAAGAGGATCAATGAAAAAACAATTAGAAATGAAAGTTCAGTAAGCTAATGAGTTACAGAATAAATTCTGAAAATATGCCAGCAATAATTAGAAAACGTTTGTGATATAATGTTGATGTAAAATGCAGGCTTCAAAATACACACAAACACACACAAACTACTATCTCTACTTGATATAAAAATGGAAATAGATTTATAGCTATTGACACATAGATGTAAGCAAATTGCACTACAGATACTGACACACAGTGTTAGACCAGTGACACTAAACGAAGCGGTCTCTGCTTCTGCTCACCCGTGAGCGTCCCACTGAGCGACCCACGCAAGACAGTGAAGTCAGAGCGCTCAGCATGGGCACAGGAGTGTGTAACCGAGGCCCCTTCCGCAAGGGACCCTGTTCCCATGTTCCCTGCCCTCGCTGTCCTAATAAATACGCATCGCTCTTAGTCAATGCTCATAGTTCCAACTTTCCTAAACCATGACCACTGGCTTTGTTGAGTTGTCCTTCAAAAATGAATTTTGTAAATGGTACACAGCCTTTATTTTATGTGAAGTCATCCTAAATCCGCCCTCCAAATCTGGTTTAAATCAATCCAGACCAAGAGTCAGAACGTTCATTTTATTTTCATCGACATATCAAAGCTTAAGAGGAAATATACTAAAACACTTTTTAATGGGATAAGAGGTTTTTGTATGCTTTTATTATATCTTCAGATTTTCTACACTGAATAGGCATTACTTTAGATTTTTTCAGGTATTTTTTTAATCTTGACTCAACCCTTTTCTAAATCCTTCATTTCCTATCTCCCAGTACATCTTTCCAAGAAATATCTCAAACCTTCAAAATATACCTTGAGTCTGGGCCAGTGCTCTTCTCTGTGGCTATCAGCCTGGTCCAGCCTACTGCCTTTTCCTTCCTGGGTAATTCTACTGAACCCCAGGTTCATCTCCGGCTGCAATCAGTTCTTTCAACCAACACAGATCAAGAGGCCTCACGCAGGACGTCTGTACAAGCTGACAGGAAGTAAACTCTAGTAAGTGAGCAGCCACAGGTAGAGGGGACTAACAGTCCTGCCAAGAGACAGACTGAGACCCGGGGAATGGTTAAGCCCTTCTCAGTTCTAACGCCAAGCTACATACATCCTCCTCATCCATTCCCTCATTCTCAGCATAATTTCAATATATCTCTGAGCCCAATAAAATCAGTCTAGAAGAATAAGGTAGTGAGTAAAGACAACATATTCTTGAAATATTAATAGAAGAGTAATAAGTGAGCTCAAAAAATAATTTGAGGTGACAGTTATTATCAGATCTGGAGAGGCAGCCCATGAACAGCTAGAGCCTATGTATAAGTTTAGTGCACAGTTAGGCAACATTTAAATCACTGATCCAATCAATGGGGATTCCCAGCTGGCTCGGTGATAAAGAATCCGCCTGTTACACAGGAGACACAAGTTCGATCCCTGGGTCAGGAAGATCCCCTGGAGAAGGAAATAGCAACTCACTCCAGTATTCTTGCCTGGGAAATCCTATGGACAGAGGAGCCTGGTGGGCTACAGTCCATGGGGTCGCAAAGAGTCAGACACAGTTGAGCAACCTAGCTTGCATCCAATAAATGTATTATACAAAATTGGGAAGAGGAGGCAATTTCAAGTTAAACCCATTCAGTAAAACAAAGTTGAGAGTTTTTTTACTTTTAATTTAATTTATATTTATTTTAAAATTTATAACTCTGTGATTTAACTAATTAAAGTAGTATATGTCAAAAATACCATCAGCAAAAATAAAAGGCAAACTTCCAGGTGTTAAATGGCATAGCAATATCATGATAAAGGTTATAATCTTAATAAAGGAAACTCTTCTTTATCATCAACTAGAAAAAGAATACCCCCCTCTAAAAATGAGTAAAGAACATGAGCAGACAATTTATAAAAGAAAAAACACATGTGGCAAATAAACATGAAAAAACTCAACCTTATCTGTAATTAGTAATTACAAAATAAAAGAATGTGAACAAAATTGGCAAATCTGAACAAAAAAGATGATATTTATTACTGTTGAGGGTGCCATAGTGAGACAAGTATTCATGCTCCACTAGTGGAAGCATAAATTGGAACCATAATTAAGTATCACTTTTCTTAATATATGTTAAAATATTTATATACACTCCTAGAAACTTGTGTGCCCAACACACACGAGGATTATTCACAAGAATATTTATTGCAACATTACTTCTAATGGTAAGAACCTGGCAACAATCAACATAATTAGTTAATGAGAACATTTAAAATATTCTAAGTCTATTTAATGACATTGGAAAATTATCATGGATAATTTGCTAGATTTTCAAAACAGCTTAAAAAATAAAAAATTTAGTTTGATGCCAATTTCATTAAATTGTATGCATTTCTATAATGAGAGAAAAAAACTTCGACTGAAATAAAATATTAACAATGGCTATGTGGAAATATCATGAGTATATATTGTATTTTTCCTATTTTTTTCTAATTTTCATGAAAGTGACCTGCCTCTTAAGAAACCTGTATGCAGATCAGGAAGCAACAGTTAGAACTGGACATGGAACAACAGACTGGTTCCAAATAGGAAAAGGAGTACGTCAAGGCTGTATTGTCACCTTGCTTATTTAACTTATATGCAGAGTACATCATGAGACACGCTGGGCTAGAGGAAGCACAAGCTGGAATCAAGATTGCCGGGAGAAATAGCAATAACCTCAGATATGCAGATGACACCACTCTTATGGCAGAAAGTGAAGAAGAACTAAAGAGCCTCTTGATGAAAGTGAAAGAGGAGCGTGAAAAAGTTGGCTTAAAGCTCAACGTTCAGAAAACTAAGATCATGGCATCTGGTCCCATCACTTCATGGCAAATAGATGGGGAAACAGTGGCTGACTTTATTTGGGGGGGGCTCCAAAATCACTGCAGATGGTGATTGCAGCCGTGAAATTAAAAGATGCTTACTCCCTGTAAGGAAAGTTATGACCAACCTAGACAGCATATTAAAAAGCAGACATTACTTTGTCAACAAAGGTCCGTCTAGTCAAGGCTATGGTTTTTCCAGTAGACATGTATGGATGTGAGAGTTGGGACTATAAAGAAAGCTGAGCATAGAAGAATTGATGCTTTTGAACTGTGGTGTTGGAGAAGACTCTTGAGAGTCCCTTGGACTGCAAGGAGATCCAACCAGTCCATCCTAAAGGAGATCAGCCCTGGGTGTTCATTGGAAGGACTGATGTTGAAGCTGACACTCCAATACTTTGGCCACCTGATGCGAAGAGCTTACTCATTTGAAAAGACCCTGATGTTGGGAAATATTGAGGGCAGGAGGAGAAGGGGACGACAGAGGATAAGATGGTTGGATGGCATCACCGACTCGATGGACATGGGTTTGGGTGGACTCAGGGAGTTGGTGACGGACAGAGAGGCCTGGCATGCTGTGGTTCATGGGATCGCAAAGAGTCAGACATGACTGAGCGACTGAACTGACTGAATACCTGCTCATAATAACACAGAGAAAACCTACTCTACAAATACACATGTGTGTATGTATATGGAGATATATGTATGTATTCTCCTAAAAATCAATAAACAGGATTGCCAGAAATGATCTCATGAAGAATCAAAGTTTTTTTATTTTATTTTAAAGATTTATTTTAAAATAAATGTTGTCCTCTTCATTCTAATTATGTAAGCCATTTTGGAGTTGTCTACATGCATGCTCCTGTGTGACACATCTAACAGTGGGCCTTTTAGAAATATCTGTTGGAGGAACGGGTAGATGCTGCAGCACAAATGGGGAGAAGGGTCCTCTCACTCTTTGATGATAATCTTCTTGACGCAATTTAGAACCCATCTAAATAGACTATTGATCCTGTTGTTTAACTACTTTTAGAAATGTCTCAATATTCACTACCTTAAAAACAAGAATCATTACTTTTGACAGATGCTCTCTAAAATATAATTGGTTTAACACCTATCATCCCATATAGCAAGTTCATTTATTTAGCTACTTGGGGGCATATTTTGCAATTAATTCTTTCCAGTGGGTTCACTATGATGTTCATTGCTTAAATCTAGATGATTCACAAGAGCGTCATTGAGATTTTCTACAACTGCACTAAGTGGCAGTAACACCAGTGGTGAAAATTTCTCCAGATAAACTACCTGGACCCTGCTCTATAAAGTGGGAATTTCAGGAGTTAACTGATCAGTCATTTATTTGTAGCGATGATGCCAGAAATTGTGAGTCGGGGAGAGGGGAGTTCTGGTTTTGCTTATGGATTCTAAGGTCCACATTATAAGATAGTGAGAAAGCCTGACAAAATAATCACCAAAAACATAAACATGATGCAAAGCTTATCCCCGTTTACCTAGAAAAACATATGAATCCAATCACAACAGCTTAGAGAAATTTCACAGTAGAATCTCATTAGAAGATATACTCACTTCCTATCTGTGACCTACTTCCTAACACAAACCTATTGAGAGAAATTCATTGTACAGATTTTACAATCAAAGATATAACTATAATTTTATTTTCCTATAACTGAGCTTAACCCAGAGCAATGAGAAAAACTAAATCTGGTCACCTGTGGTAACCAGCCGACAAGATGGCTGCCAGTGGTCCTTGCCCTCTGGTGTGGTCTCCTCTCAGACGGAACAGTGTTGACCTGGCTGACCTAAAAGATACTGTGGAAATGAAGGTATGTGACTTTTGAGACTAGACTCTGAAATACACTGCAGTTTCTGCTTTGTTCTCTTGGAATGTTTGCTCTGTGGGAAACCACACGCCATGTTGTGAGGACACTCAAGTAGCCCCTGGGTGTGTGTTCAGGGGGCAAGGGGTGGGGGAAAAGGGAGCCTCCGTGTCTGAGAATCCGAGGCTCCCAGCCAGCAGCCACGTGAGTGAGCCAGCATGGAAGTAGCTCCCTCAGCCCTAGCCATGTTTCAGATGACTGCATCCATGGCTAACGTTTTGACTATAATTTCATGACAATCTCTGAGCCAGAACCATTCAGCTAAACCACAGCTCAATGCCTGACTTTCAGAAACTGAGAGAGATAATAGATTTGTTCTGCTTCATCTTAAGCCATGAACTTTTTGAGTCATTTGCTATGCAACAATAGATAATCAATGCATTCCTTCTAAGAAAATTCACTCAAACTAGTGACTAATCTGTCATTTTAGGATTTAAACTCAGAAAATTTCAGACTGTCTACTTCTTTCTCTCTGGAAGTGGGTTGGAATCCCAATTTAAGAAGACTTTACCTAACTTCCTACTATTAGGGAAAGAGATTCCAGGCCATTAATTTCTGTATCAATAGGATGCTTTTGGCAATTGCTCAAATAATGCACATTTTTATCTCATACAGCAGTAAATGGGGACATGGTACTCCAGAGTCAAATAATTTGGGGGCTTCACAGTGTTGAGACTTTTGCTAGCTTCTATTCTCTCAGCTTTCCCTTTATCACGTTATTTTTTCTGTCAACAGTCTGTTCATATCTTTTAACCATTTCCTTCTTAGGCCATTGGCCATTTTCTTATTCAATTTTTAGGAGCTTTTCATATATTAGGAGGTTAGCTTTTGGCCTGTGTTCTAAGTTGAAATATTCACCATTTTACCTTGCCTTTGGATTTTTTTTTCTTTTTTCTAATTGAAGTATATTTCATTTACAATACTGTGTTAGTTTCTGGTATATAGCAAAGTGATTCAGTTGTATACATATATACATATATGTAGTTGTGCATATACATGTAATTGCACATATATATAGGTGCGCACATATAAACAACTATATATATTCTTCTTCATATTTTTTCATTATGGTTTATTATGGAATATTGAATATAGTTCCCTGTGCTATATAATAGGAACTTGTTGCCATTCTATCTTAGAATTTTTGATAATGCATATTTAGTAATATCCTTAATTTATCGATCTTTTTTTTATGTGGGTTCTGGATTTAGAAGCTCTGCCTCTAGCCCAAGTTCACAAAGCAATTATCTTGTGATATCTTCTAGAGCTTTGTGTGTGTGTTTTTTTACATTTAAATGTTTAATCATTTGTAATTTATAATTTGAGATGTGGATCCAATTAAATTTTTCCTTCAAAGCCCCCACTCCATGTATTGAGTAGTTCATCTTCCCCTTTGTGATCACACTTTACTAACCTACAGCCCCACCTCCTTCCCCTACAGCAATCTGAGGGGCTAAATAAAGGAACGGTAGCTATCTACCGCTTCCAACACAGTATTTGAGCTCAACAAAGCCACATCACATGCTTTAGAGCAGGAAATGGCAAACTACGGCCAGTGAGCTACATACGGCCCTCCATTTGATTTTGTAAAGTATTACTGGAACACAGCCACACTCATTTATGTATTTTCTATGGCTGCTTTTGTACTACAAATGCCAAATCAAGTTGCTGCAACAGAGAAAATAAAATCTGCAAAGTTTCAAACATTTACTATCTGACCCTTTCAGAAAAAGTTTTCTAACTCCTGCTTTAGAATTTATAGAGCACTTTAACATAGATTAACTCCAATAAGGGCTTCCCTGATAGTTCCGTTGGTAAAGAATCTGCCTGCAAAGCAGGAGACCCCGGTTTGATTCCTGGTTCGGGAAGATCCCCTGGAGAAGGGATAGGCTACCCACTCCAGTATTCTTGGGCTTCCCTTGTGGCTCAGCTGGTAAAGAATACACCTGCAATGTGGGAGACCTGGGTTTGATCCCTGGGTTGGGAAGATCCCCTGAAGAAGGGAAAGGCTACCCACTCCGTATTCTGGCCTGGAGAATTCCACGGACTGTAAAGTCCACGGGGTCACAAAGAGTTGGACACGACGGAGCGACTTTCATTTTCAACTCCAATAAAGTCTCGATAATCTAATGAGATGGTATTATCCCCATTTCATCTGTAAAGAATATGAGACTTGGACAGGTTAAATAGCAGGTGAGGGACAGACCCCAGATCTAACCCAAGTCCCAGGACTTAAATTCCACAAATGTTAAATTAAAAAAAAAATCCATAAATGTTTCTTCTATCATCTACACGGTGCTCACAGCGCTTTATGGTTTTCAAAGTCTTTCCACATCTTAATTCTCTTGATATTTCCAATATTCCTATGAAGAATAAATGAATCTCATTTTATACACGTGAAAACTGAGTTACAGAGAGGATAAGGAAAATTTTGATGTGCTCACGGCTTTTAAGTGGTGGAGCTGTTATTCAAGCCATGATAGTGTTAGTCGCTCAGTTGCGTCCAGCTCTGCAATCCCGTGGACTGTAGCCAACTAGGCTCCTCTGTCCATGGAATTCTCCAGGCAAGAATACCGGAATGGGTAGCCATTCCCTTCTCCAGGGGCTCTTCCCAATCCAGGAATTCAACCCAGGTCTCCTGCATTACAGGCCGATTCTTTACCGAGCCACCAGAGAAGCCCAAGTTCTCTAGTAAAAATGAAAAAAAAAAAATCTGCTTTCTCTAAAATACCTCCTTGCTGATGTTGTAATGCAAATCCTTGCTTACTCCAGCCTAGAATGCTCTGAGCATTCCAACTATTCTTTAGTTAATGGTAATATACCCATCTTTTTTTAATGCTCATGATTTGTCAAAAAGGAAACAAAATTAAGCCCCCCAAAGGGAGAAACTGGCGGGAAGGACAGGGAGAGCCTGAAACTCAGACTTTTAAACACAACTAGATAAACACGTGCCTACTCTTCAAAGCAAATAAGAACCTTTTGAAAGGAGAAATTGGAAAAGCGGCACTGAACCCCCTCCATGCCCATCAGCACAGCTGTAAAACCCTTGCCTGTCCCTGCCGGCCAAACTAGGGGAGAGCACTGCACCACTGTTTACTAAATTCACTTTCTCAAGGCAACGGCTGTCTTTTTGCAGGAACTAGGAGGATTCACACTGAGACCAGAAAGAGGGATATTAAGCACATTTTTTAAAAGCCATCTTTTTAATAAACTGTCTCCATAATATCTAAGTAATTCACACTATTCCCCCACAGACTCTGTTTCTACTCCACTGACCCACTGGCTCTGTAAAGTCGCATCTTTCTGTTATTAATAAGGCAGTTCACCTCAGGTACTTCTTTAATTTCCTGTATTTTTTTCCAACACAAAGTTAATTTACTTTACCCCTTATCCCAAGAATGATAACAGGGTTTCTATAAAAGTGAACATCCATGATCAAAGGGAAGCTTGTATTATAAACAAATTATTACAACTGAGCTCCCTTTGAAATATTTTAACTTAATTAAGCTCAAACACTTTTGGCAAAGGTTTAAAAACTTGAGAGTAATTGAAGAGCCATTCCAGTTTGGCAGGATCTTTCTTTTAATGTTAGGGTAGGGGAGGGTAGTCTACATGGTTATAGCATAAATGTTGCACTGATATTATTTTTTAGTTGCTACTTTTTTAAACAAAAAATATTAGGCAAAATTGAATTTGTTTGAGGAATGGTGGAATTGTTGCACAGCTTGATTACAGTGGTAGTTACACAACTGTATACATTTGTCAAAACATGTAGAACTGAACATGAAAGAAACTGAGTTTTACTGTATGTAAATTATTCCCTATAAACCTAATTTTTTTAAAAACTGGATTCTCTCTACTCAGCTGAGTTGAAAACATTCTCAAGATGTTTTCTGAGGCATTGCCTGTAGCAACAACCAAAAAAAGGGACCTAGATACTGTGCAAATATTGATCAGTTGATTGATTTTTTTTAAATGACTTGAATCTATATATCTTGACCTGGAACACTCTATGTAAAACACAGTTAAATTGGGGGTGGGGGGAGACAAAAGGCAAGCTGCAGCTAATGTGCCCATAAAAGCAAGATAGCAATCAGTAGCTGAAATAGTGCTATCATCTCATTTAATAAATAAGCAAGAAAAAATTTGGGGAAGAGTAATGAGAACTAATATTCATTATTGACCACTTCAACGAGGCATGATTCTAAGTATTTTACAAGTATTATCTCATTTATTTACCCTAAAAGCTCTACAATCTAGGAAAAGGAGATCTGCTTCCCACTGAATCCAAGAGAGAATGAGAAAGAGTTCCCAAAAGGGAAGCGACCTCATCTAATCTCAGAAGTGAGAGTCCATCCCCTCTGCTAATGCCACGTGTTAGAAGCAAGTCTGAAAGTCCAGCCTACACAAGGGCATGATCACCATGATCCCAGAGACCAGGGACCTCTTGGAGGTTGCCTCCCCCGGAAGCACAACCATGCATTACCTAATACCAGCAGAGGGGTCTTGGACAACACTTTTTAATTTTAAAAACTTGATGTTTCTGCATCAAAACATTTGAACATTCATGCTAAATGGTATAAATAATGACCATAAATAGCCTCATATCAATATAGGGCAGATTTTGCTTTCAAATGAATGATGAAAAGTTTTTTATTTTCAGAACTTTTGAGGCCCAGAATTATGGAAAAGAAATTGGAGATCTATCTATCCCCTGCTTTACAGATAATGAAACTAAGGCACAGAGAAGTTAGGTATGTGTATATAAGTCTGTGTATATTTGTATGAGCCCAGACACAAACAGACCCATAACCATCAAGCTCTATACATGGATGTTCTCACAGCATTGATGATGAAGAAAACAGTGGCTTTTAAATATGTCTCCGTGACTTTACCTATTACAAAACAAGCAGTTAATTAATTTATTAACTCTTATTAATGTTCAAATTAATAAAATATTTTTAGAAGGATAAAATATCACTTCTCCCACAAGGCAAGGAGTTTACATTTATGTTACAAGAGCCAAAGGATTTATTCACACTTCTAACCTTCAGCTGAGTTTGTACCCTGTGATGTCACAAAATGCAAGAATTAGAGGAAGAAGTATGAATAACAGAAAGAATAAAAGAAATACAAGTGTAGTAAATAAAGATTAATTTCCTCAGCTTACATATAGTTGGGAGTCGTCAGGGGACAGAAATGAGCCTCCAGGTTTAGAAAACAGCTAGGTATGGTCTGGGTGTGTGAGGAGAAATTTCAATTTGCTACGGTCTTGGTGTAAGTTAATGAAAAACACCGCATCATTTAAAGGTTGACCAACCTTGACTAGAACACAAATGCCAGTCAGGCTAAAACTTTTTTCTGCCTTTTAAGTTATTACCTCTCGTTCATGGCTTGCACTCATTCCTAATCAGAATTTTGAACATGTATTAAATATAATCGTAAGGAGAGAGTTAGTCCTTTATTTCAGATTTTACTTTTTTTATGACCTGTTTAGACAGATAAAAACTGACTTTAAAAACTGTAGGCGATATTAGATATACTGAATGGCCCTACTTCTGATGCTGTATATGTCTTACAAATTAAGCATTTCATCATTACGACTAAAAATAAAGTGTTTAGCAAGGCAAGCTGAGAAATTTTTAGCATCTACTTTAAGAGGTATGAATATGCCTGAACATCATTGGTTTCTATTATAATATTGAAACTTTAAATATAACACCTCAATTCCAAATACATTGATGTCAGAATCTGCAATGGCTTTGAAACTATGACATGGCAAACATCTTCTTTTTAAGTGAATTTTAGGAGCCAGAAGAGAAAAGAGAATCCACAGCAGATTCCATACGTCTGGTCAATGCGGTCTTGCCATGATTCATCCTACCACCAGGTGGCGATGCTTCTCAACGGCAACTAGATACTTTTATAAAATAAAAATGGGCTTTTCTTGGCATTTGTGATATCGCTTTGTTGGCATGAAAGAGTTCACTAGGCCTGCACCCTCAAGAACCACCTTTTTCCCAAGAAGAAAGTAATCCTGAGTGGGTTCCCTTTATCAATACATTGTTAGGCATGGCCGGGAATGAGATTGATAACAAAACCCAACCATTTACTAACAGTTCAGTTCATGGTAAGAAGGCAAACTCTAGAGCCAGACTGCCTGGGTTCAAACTCCAGCTCTGCTACTTGTGGCCGTGTTAGCTAGGGCTGACCTCACTGTGTCTCAGCTTTCTCATCTACAAAACAGGCACAATAATATTACCTAACTCAGAAGGCTAATGGGAGGCTTACATGAGTTGGTCCGAGTAAAGCCCTGGAACATGAGAAGTACTACTTAGAGGGAGCTGCCATCTATATGAACACCCCAAGAATGCAGTGCTGGCTATTGCACTGGTCCTATTTCACTGAATCCTGTCAACAGTCCTGGGAGTAGGTTGGCTCTAACCAGCATCAGATCCATTTTACAGATGAGGAAACAAAGGTCAGACAAGTGAAATAAATTTCCAAAAGTCAAAATTAAGGGGAGAACTACAACATGAATCTACACTTACCTAGAACTACAGTGCGCATGTACACTTGCCTAACTCTACATCCACTCTTCTAACCACTGTGATGTACTATACAGGCCAAAAACTACAAGCAATTTTTAAACAGATCACAAAATGTGTAACTCAAATGAAGAGGCAGGAGCAACTGCACTCCATAAAAGTGTGTTTTCTCTTCAACATAATTCTGCTGCCTTTCCTTCACATAGTTTGTAACCCCCCTAAAAATTAAATCTTTACTTTAATATTTATTTCTAAACCAGCAGGAGGTACTAATAACCTAAATCTTTAAAAACTCTTGAGATATGGCTTTGAGGTGAACTTAAGACTTCACTTAAGTGAACTCCACAAAAAAGGGTTAGATTATTTAAAAGTCAAGAGGAGAGGATTCTGCAATTCTACACAAAGATAAAAATAGAATTCCAAGTCCTCTACCCAAAAAACTCTACCCAAAACTCCACCACCTCCCAAATGCTGTTTTCTTCCCTGTCAGTTCTTGAAATGACCTTGGTTTAATTGCCTGCATCTCAATGAGTGAATCTACATAGAAAGTGAAGGTTAATTAATGAAGGATCGTTTCTTTTACTAAGCCCACCAGGCAGTGGCTGACAGCAAGAGTCGTCCACACGGTATCAACATACATCTCATTAGAAATGGTCAGATTAATGTGTTCATTCTGGACCAGGGAAATGAAAGAAAATAGTTTACTAATGATGACCCCTCCCAGTGTGCGGTCACAAAGCTTCCCACCCAACACCGCTGACCTTGAATGGCACTGCCCCTGAACTCACAGAATCCAGGGTACTGGACCCGAGTAGAAATGCAGAGGTCAGGTTCTAGTGAGACCTGGACACCTGCACGCCGACTGCACAGTAGTATTCACATACCTCCTATACTGCTACTTTTCTTAGCATTCTTGTCTTTATATCTTATTTTTAAATGGAGTCATTCTAGAACAGGGTTTATAAAGCTCAGAATTAATGACATTTTGGACCTGATAAATTTTTGCTGTAAGCACCTGTCCTGTGAATTGTAGGATACTTAAAAGCATCCCTGACCTCTACCTACTAGATGACAGTAATATCCTTCCCTAATTGTGACAACCAAAATTGTCTCCAGACATTGCCAAATGACCCCTTGGGTACAAATTTGTCCCTACTTGAGAATGACTGATCTAGAGAAAGCACAATTCTAGAGTTTTGGATTTCCAACATTTTCTGAAATGTTGAAATTGTTTCAGACTTAAGGGGGAAAAGTTGCAAAAATAGTACACCTGTACCAGTTTCCCCAAATGCTTCCATTTTACACAATCACAGTTGAATTACTAAAAGCAGAAAATTAACATCGATAGACTACTATTAAATAATGTATAGGTCTTTCAAATATCACCAGTGTCCTCCCCAACATCTGTCCATCTTGGTCCACAATCTAATACACGATTACATATTCCATGTAACTGTCATGGTCTCTAGTTCCCTCCAATGTGAAAGCGTCTCTCTTTCTTTCTGTCATGACCCTTATATGTTAGAAGAGCATCAACCAGTGAGTTATTTTATAAAGCATTTCTCAGTTCAGGTTTCTCTCAGTTCTGCATTTTTGAGAAAATAGCCTTGTGTCCTTCTCAATGCATTGTACCACGAGGTACGTAACATGCTATTAACTTTGATCTCCAAGTCTGAAGCAGCGTTTGTAGTTTCCCCACTGTCAAGTTACTTTCTTCTCCTTTGTACCTAATACATGTCATGTGGGGAGACTCTTTGACAATGCAAATTTCTTGCTTCTCTTATTTTTGCTCACTAATTTTAGTGTCCATTGATGACATTTGCCTGCAGTAATTATTACTGTGGTGTTTTGCCAAACTGTGATTTTCTATTTCCCTCATTCTACATTTATAATTATCACCCTGTTGCACTGAAGAGCTGTTCTTTTTACTCCACTTTTTAGTTAGGAAGTTTTGTCTCACTACCATGAATGAAAGACCAGGATTAAAACAAGAGTTATAATGATAAATAATAACATTAAAAAATAAACTCAAGGGAAAAAACTGATAGCATTTTCTGGCTGGATACTACAGCCTTTGAAGGCTCCAATCTGATATCTTCTTTCTCTTCATTAAAAAGAGAGACTAACAGGCGTTAGAAAAGTACTAAAAACATCCTAGAATCAAACTGACTTCCTTCTTGATGTATAGTCAGGAGGATTGGAAGACAACTAGAAAAAGAATCACTATGTCATTCAATATTGGCTTAAATAATACCTAAGATATCATCATTCTCCAGTGATTCATATCCTGCATTTTGGAAAATACTCACCAGTTTCTCCCATTTTACAGATGAAGTGACTGCAGCTCCCTGAAAGTAAATAACCTGCTTGATATTCACTGACAGAAGATCTTTGTTACAAAGAACGGTAATAACTCAAACAAGCCTGGGACCATGGTGCCGAAGGTGAAATGGGTTGGCAGGAGGCTCAGCATCAGGCTGCAAGCCTGTTTCCTAAAACCCTAGGGCGAGAGTGCAGCCAAGCAAGGAATGGATGGGAACCTGGAAAACAAGGGTGACCAAGACCTTCTTCTCATTTTTATTTTCCTCTGTGTTCCTATTATTTTTATTCCCAGTCTTCCTCTCTTACAACTAACCCAGCCTGTCCATCCCATAGCAAAATACAGCAACTCCAAAGCAGCCACCTTCTTAGTCCAAACCATACTCAGAACCTCATTGGGTCTCCCTGGATCCCTAAACTTTTAAAGGAGAATCTGATTGGCCCAGCTTAAGTCAGGAACACACCCTTGATCCAATCAGCTCTGAAGAGGTGGCCACTTCACAAACGTCACAAACATTCAAACATGAAGGATGGCCATTGTCAGCTGAGCAGTTCTCTGAAGCAAGTACCACAGTACAAGCTCTTCATCCAAAGAGCTAGAGAACTGGTTTCTCAATCACTGGTCCAGGACCTTAAAATAATGTTTTCCCAGCATCAATTATGAATATACCAGCCACCTGAAGACCACACGTACTATTATTCTTACAGTTTTTCTTTGACCAGATTCACGTTTTACCCCTTAAAGCACCAAATCAGGAAAATTATGATAGTATGAACTTAACTAGGAAAATCAGATGTCTGTCTAATATTCATGCAAACACATGCATGTTACTAAGAATGCACATTCTTGCGCCTTATAAAGCCCCCAGTGTTCTGCACCCTTGACTTCAGTACATACCAGACACTTTATACTCTGGAGTCCGTTCCCTGTTTTCTCTGTCCCCTGCAGTGAAATAGTCTATATTCAAATCATTCTGATGGTTTTCAACCCATCCCTGCTTTATTCTACCTAAAATTAAATTTTCTGGCTTGAAGAGTTGCACGTTGTTGCGAAATTCACTTTTGATGTTTCTCTGAGCTCTTCACATCAGCTATTTTAAAAAATAAACCTGCTCAGTGTTTTGACTTAGTTTCACTTGTATTGCCTTTAGTGGGGGCTTCTTTTTTTTTAATTGGAGAGTAATCACTTTACAATATTGTGATGGTTTCTGCCATCCATCAGCATGAATCAGCCATAGGTATACACGTGTCCCCCCTCATGAACACCCTCCCCGCCCCCTCCCCATGCTATCCCTCTAGGTTGTCACAGAGCACCGGCTTTGGGTTCCTTGCATCATACATCAAAGTCCCACTGGTGGCCTATTTTACATATGGTAATGAATATGTTTCAATGCTACTTTCTCAAATCATCCCACCCTCTCCTTCCCTAGTGGAGGATGGATTTGATTCATGTTTTCAACTTTGGTTTTAAAGATCAATGCAGATAATCACCTAATACATACTTTGGAAGATCATAAGTTCTGGGGATACAGATCTGCCCTCAAGGAGCTCCCAGAATCTTGAAGGGGAACAGAAACCTAAATAGACAATCACAGTGTACAGGATATGTGCTAGGCAGAAGTCCACCCCACACCCTGCACCTCCCAGAAGATGTGGAGTGAAGGTAAGGGAGTGCTTATCCATCCTGTAAGTCAGGGCAGGCTTCCTGGAGGAGGGGACACTCAAGCTGAGACTTGAAGAATGTTTAGAAAGCAGGAAAAGTAAAGAGAGGAGGGCCCCCTACAGAGGAAAGATCTATTAGGTATATGTGAAACAATTCAGGAAAGAGCCACTGGACAGGTGAGCCTTGAGTCAAAGGAGAAAGGCAGAAAGACTGGAGTCCTTGTCTCCAGCTTTAGCTCAAAGGCTATACTGGAATCATTTTTAAAACATTTTTTAATCATATGATGTCTAGAGAGAAGCCAAGGGAAGAAAACCAAGGGTAGAGATTAGGGCAAGGATTTCCAAAACTGTGCCTAGAAATACTGGTCCTCACAACCTTCACTGGGATTGCCAAAATAAGCTTCAGAGACACTAGACTTGACAATGATTTTTTAAATGCCACGAATCCAGGACTTCTCAGAGCCTGAGACATGGATGTGCCTTGTGAATTTCTAAGAGGTGGAAAGAGCACAAAGCTCTTCCCAAACTCTCCAAGTCCCTCTGACCCAAAGTGTCTCAGGATCCAGAAACACCAGCCTCACTTAGAGTTTGAGGGAAATGCAGGATCTGCATTCTAACAAGGTGCCCAGGTAGTTAATACGACCATTAAACTGGAGGAAGCTCTGGCCTCCATCATGTTCAGATGCAGGTTCCCACTCAGTAGGTCTGGGATGACACCAGAGATGCTACATCTCTACCTTTGAGTAACAAGACTCTAAGCCAAAAACAATAGTGTTCAAAGATCATATTGGGTGATGCTTGCTCTGCAGGAACCTCTTGGGAAAAGTTGAAGAAATCAACCAAACTTATTATCAGTAAGCTACCCCAGGACCATCTTTGCAGTTGAAAACAAGGAAAGTGTCAAAGAATCCGTACTGGTCTCTGCCCTCAAGGCACTATGGTTTAGTTGGCAAGCTAATACTTAATGATGAGATATAAGTAGTGAGCAATAAAATTGCAAATATATATATAACTCATTTTTGTTCAACAAATCTTCATGGAGTATCCACCATATGCTATTCTTACTTGATGGCTGGGTTTATACAGCATTGAAATAAACAGTCCAAGTCTTTGCCCAAATGCATTTTATGTTCTGGAAAGAGGAAAGACGGGTGGCATATAAATAAATAAGGAAATACAAATAGAAGCAACCATGACAGGGAGATGGAGAAAGAGGAAGCCAAGTGAAGGAGGCAGAGCATGTGGGTGGGAATTCAGGAGCAGGGTTATCTGATGAGGTGGGAAGGCTGAGGAAGTCCTCAGTGATCAGGTGACAGTTTAGCAGAGACATGAAAGGACTGGAAGAATATGACATAAGGCGTCTCCCAGAGAAGTTATCCAAGTTAGAGGAAAAGCAAGTGCAAAGGCAGGAGCCTGCCTGGAATATGCAGGGAAAGGCAGGCGCTGCCTGCGGCTGGAACAGAGTAAACGAAGAAAGAGCAGCAGGAGACGGACTCTGAGGGACAGCTGTGGGGAGGGAGGTGGGTCACGGAGGACCTTACAGAAGACTTTGGCTTTTCCTTGGCCTGAGATGGAAACCACTGGGGGTTTTGAGAAGAGGAGTGACTTATTTTTAAAGGCTACTTTAGCATGCTCTGCATAGAGTATAGGGGCCAAAGGCAAAAACAGAAAGCCCAGTTAGATCTACACACAATCAGACAAGCAATAATGGCAGCTTGGGTTCTGGCAGTACCAGTGGAGATGATAAGTGTTGGACTGTGGATGTATTTTGAAGGTAGCACTAAATACAGAGAGTGGGATAAGCCAAGGCTATGGGTAGGCTGCAGTCCATGGGTTCGCTAAGGGTCGGACACGACTGAGCGACTTCACTTTCACTTTTCCCTTTCATGCACTGGAGAAGGAAATGGCAACCCACTCCAGTGTTCTTGCCTGGAGAATCCCAGGGACGGGGGAGCCTGGTGGGCTGCCGTCTGTGGGGTCGCACAGAGTCGGACACGACGGAAGTGACTTAGCAGCAGCACACTTAAAGTTGGCTTCCCAGGGCCTCTAGTGATAAAGAACCCGCCTGCCAAGGCAGGAGACATAAGAGACGTGGGTTCGATCCCTGGGTTGGGAAGATCCCCTGGAGGAGGGCATGGCAACCTACTCAGGTATTCTTGCCTGGAGAAACCCATGGACAGAGGAACCTGGCAGGCCACAGTCCATAGAGTTGCAAAGAGTCGGACACGACTAAAGCAGCTTAGCACAAACGCATGCATACATATGTAAAGATATGCCTTGAGCAATGGACTGGATGGAGTTTCCAGTAACTGAGATGAGGAGAGATTTCTGGAAATGTTAGAAGACTGGCAATCATGGGTTCCTTTTGGACATGTCAAGTTTGAGCTGTCTGTGAAATGTATCTATCTACGTGGAAATACCAAAGGGACAATTGGAGAAATAATGCTGAAGTTCAGGTCCACGGTGAATATATCGGGGAGTGTGGACTCTCTTTAGTCTGTGCCTGGCATATAGTAGGAATTCAGTAAATGGTAAATGCATAAGTGCCATGGCTTAGATCAGCAGAAATATTTGCTTACTTTTGGAAAAGAACTAGACTTTCACACCCTACTAACGGTGAATCAAAAGATTTTCACAGGAGGAGAAAACCATTTTCTTTTCTTAATCCAAACGATCGGCAAAATAAGATAGCGTGGTTTCATTTAGGTTGTTTTTTAATCTCCAAGATAACATTAATAAACAAATTTGAAATCACACAAGTATGAACATAAATTATTTACAGTGTGCTTGAAGAGCTCAGAAGGGCTTTGTAAGATAAATAATTTATAAACTCATAGAAAGAGTTCCTTTTTTCACTAATTAAGGATAAAAATTTCACCAATAAATCATGAGAGGTTTCGGGAAGTATGCAGAGTGGAGATCAATTCAGAGCAACAAACATTTACTGAAAAACTACTATGCGCCAGGCGCTTGGCTGGAGGTGAGTGGTTCAGAGAACTGCGTACGGAGTTTCTCCTTTTAAGTGGCTTCCCGTGCGTGGGAGAAGCAATACCCTGAGGGCCAAGTCATGGGTGGTGGTGGACATTGGTGCTGCCCACCACTGAGCTCTGATGCTCAGCTTTGCAGGCACGCAGTAAGGTGGCAATTCCCTATCCCTCAGGGGCAGGTAGGACCATGTGGCTTGCTTTAGCCAATTAAATGTAAACAAATGTTTCCTATGTTACCAAACAAATGTTACAAACGCTACCTATGTTTGCAAGTGGAAGCTTTGCTAAGTCGCTTCAGTCCTGTCCGACTCTTTGCGACCCTATGGTCTATAGTCCGCCAGGCTCTTCTGTCTGTGGGATTTTCCAGGCAAGAATACTGGAGTGGGTTGCCATTTCCTTCTCCAAGTAGAAGCTGTAAGAGGTCCTAAGTGACCGGCCATTCTTACGGACTGAATACTCCTGTCCCCCCCAGATCCCTATGCTGCAATCTAATCCCCAGGGTACTGTTGTTGGGAGGTGGGGTCCTTTGGGAGGTGATTAGATCTTGAGGATGGCGCGAGCCCTCGTGAATAGGATTACTGGCCAGAGAGCTTGCTTGCTGTTTCTGCACTGTGAGGATGGGATGAGAAGTGGGCAGTCTGCACCCTGAAAGAGAGCTCTCACTAGAAACTGACCATGCTGACACCCTGATCTCAGACTTCCAACTTCTGGAAGCATGAGACATACAGTTATAAGCCACTCAGTCTATAGGACTTTGTTACGACAGGTTGAACTAAGACAGACATGCTCTGATGCACCGCTGCAGTGACAAGCGTCAGTGTGGAAGTGATGCTTCCTTCCACGGAGGCCCATGGGTGACCACGGTGAGCAGAGCCTCCCCACCCTCCCAAGGTGACCTGCTGAATTTACAGCCTGAACAGGAAGCTTTTGTTGTGTTAAGACATTGACAATTGAGAGCTGTTAGATATTACATATGGACTTTCCTCGTGGCTCAGATGGTAAAGAATCTGCCTCCAGTGCAGAGACCCAGGTTTGATCCCTGGGTTGGTAAGATCTCCTGGAGAAGGGAATGGCAACCCACTCCAGTATTCTTGCCTGGAGAATTCCATGGACAGAGGAGCCTGGCGAGCCACAGTCTGTGGGATCGCAAAAAATCAGATATGACTGAGTAATACACATAAGCTAGCCTGTCCCAAATGGTACCACCCCCATATTGATGAAAAATATTTCCTTTGTGAATTTCCATTTCCCAGATACCCTCTTTATCCCCCATCCTTTGACTTTTTAGTAACCTGTCCCCTTTTTTAGAATACGAATTCTGCCCTGACTAGGTTTCCCAAATCATTTTTCCATGATCATTTATAGAAACAAAGGCATAGATCCAAGCCATCATTCAAATTCTTTTTTCCACTCTTCAGTTTATTTAAAAATTCCATTTTCCAGCTGGAATCACCTCTTTCTCTCTCCAGTTGCCCTTCTACATGCATCAGCTGTAGGCTTTCTTGGCCACATCATATGTGTCCCCAGAAGCAAATCTGTAGGTTTTTTTAATTATTGCTGTTAATTTCACAAGCATTTCCAGGTATGTAAGAAGAGCAGAGGTCAAGAGACTCATGTGAAACCTGGATTGTAACTGATTATGTGGCTCCCTTCTATACCTGAATTTACTTTAATAAATGGAAAACAGACTTCTGTGAAGGTTATAAATGACTGCTCATTAAGGACCTCTCAGGGGCAAGCAAGTTGCAAAACTATGAACTGGCTACAGTTTTTGTGTGTTCTGCTGACTGTCATCTTCCTATGACTAGAAAACGTGCAGCACAGTGTAAGATGTTAAGTAAAAACTGAGTCGCAGAGGGGAGAGGAGTGAGGTGTGATGGCTTCCCGAAGAACAAGAAAACAAAGGCCAGAAGATACTTTGCTCGAGTGGTTCTGGGAAAGCTCCACCCTCACTCATTTCAGACCATGAGAAGAATCTCTGCACAGGTTAGCAGTTGTTCTAATAGTTTGGAAAATCTACTCTGGATCAAGGCCACGTGCTATCTTATAGCAAAGGTACAGGGTGTTTTCCTTAAGAGCAACCAAGTGCCATTTCAGCTGTTATGGTAGACTGAGCTAGGAAAGGTCAAGGCAAAGAGAAGGAAGAGAAAATATGCTTATATAGCAGTGGAGGGGCCAAGACAGAACATGGGGAGGGGGGCCATGGACGGCTTGAGACTGACTTCGCCCACATAAAATCCATTATCCTCAAAAGTCACCCCAAATAAACAATATTGAAATTTATTTGTTTTCACTCATTGACATTTTCTTGATCTTAGGAAAATACGACTACTTTTCAAAATTCATACTGATTGTGATGCAAGCAGAATCACAGTGTTCTTTCTGTACCAATAGAGCTTTGGGACAAATCCAAGCACTGTTACCACGTTGCTCTTTTACTGAATTTTACAATAGACCCTGGCTTACAATATACTATTCATTTCCAGCATCAGCACCAATGAAAACAGTGGTCCCATCCTCAGATGCCCCCCACCAAACTCCAACAGCTGATATTATTAAATGCTGGCTTCCCCCACTGGCTTGTGCATCTGCTGATTGCAAAACTCAGGATCAATTTTCACTTGTTTACCTGGAGACAATAGAAAACTACCCTATCTTAGTTAAGATGAGTTTTTGACTATAGAGATAGGAAACCCAAAATAACAGTGGGGGGAGGTTTCTTAAGTCTAGTACCAGGAGGCTGAGGGTTGACATAACGACAGGGTTCCAGGCTCCCTCTGTTTTGTTTCTCTCCTACAAACAGTTTCCATTCTCATAATCACTTCATGGTCCAAAATTGTTGCTGGAGCACCAGCTGTTGTACCCACATTCCCCCCATCAGGAAGAAATAGGGGGAGAAGGGAGGCAAAGAGGTACCCATCATTTCCTTTTAAGTGCATTTTTCGAAATCCTTTCTCCTACATTTAATTGGACAAGAACACAGGTTCACAGTTCCACTTAGAAGCACAGGGAACTGGGAAATTTTGCTGTATTGGGGGCTTACATGTGCCACTGAACAATTACAGTCAATTATTAGAGAATAAGAAGGGAGTAGTATTGGGGGATAACTGGCACTTCCACCCACTCCAATATGGTTTATGCCAGGTTTTAATTTGTCTTACTCTGCCTCTCCTCAAGTGCTAAGAAAAATAATGAGATATATAAAGTTTTCTGAAACCATGAAACCGAACTCATTTACCTTTATAATTTTCTATTAATCTACTACCAGAATTCATTTTACATTTAATTCCAGCCTCTAACACTTTAATGCCATCTCTTTAGTCTTTACACATTAGTGGTCTCAGTCATGTCAGACTTTTTCATCTCCTTTATGTTCATTTATTTTAACTTTTAGTGGTCTTCTAGCCAATCCTTTATCCTTTTTATTACAAGAGCATGAAATTTTATAATCCCCTAGAGCTTTGTTAGTCAGCTGCTACAAGGTTCTTAACCTTCACTAATTTATTCCCTCATTTTTGACTTTCCGATCTGAAGCATGCCTTAATATTTTGTTTTTGAATACGAAAGTAACTTTTATTAAGTAGGTTTATTGCATTAATAGATTTTTATTTCAGTTTTTACAGTTATATTTAAGTTCTCTGCTAGTTATGCCGCAGATCACTTTAATAACAATTTATAATGCTGTGTAATATAATTTATATTTTAATATAACAAAATGTACCTAATATAATAAAGCAAGAGTAATTTTATAAAACTTTACCTTGAAATCATTTCAAATAAGCATGTATTTTTTTTAACTCCCTAACAAACAGCTTTATTGATATTTATTATAATAGAAACTCCCTAAACAAGAATAGCTTCTCTTTTTCAGGAGAAAAAAATAATAATAAAGACGGTGCCTCTTAAAATACCACGTATGTTTTGATTTTTTATTTGCCTCATCCTTTCTCCTCACTGCTTTGATTTCTCAAAGGCAGAGAGGGAATTGTTTTTCCTGCATCATACAATTACATGAATGATCAATACCCAGCCATGAAAATTCCTAATTCAGATTACAACAGCAAGAACAATCATGTCGGCATTAACTAAGATATATATGTGACAATAAAATAATACTAATAATTATAAAACACTCTCTCCTCCTCCATTGAAAATCTGGCAGGGAAATATAGAAAGACTGATCAAAATGCAAATGTTAGACATATATTTGCGCACTAAGGGAAGGAAAAACCGAAGCACGAACTTGAGGACTTTAAAGCTTCTGGGCTTTAAAGTAAGACCAACACAAGAGACGAAAGATCGGTCATCAGACTGCTGAACTCCAATAATATTTCTCTTCAGGCAAGAACCTAACTGACCATATCAGTGAGTGTGTGTTGCCTAACAACCTCTCCCCCCAAACTCAGTGGTTTAAAAGAATTTTTGTTTAGTTCATGAGTCTACAAACTAACTGTTGTACTTGGGAAGTTCTGGTGACCAAAGGCTTGTTGGGTTTGGCCGAGACTCACTGGAGCGTCTGTGACTGGTCTGAGTCGGCTGGGAGGCTGGCTGTTGGCTGGCGCACCTCAGATCTCCACCACAGGGTCTCTCAAGCCCCAGCGGGCACCTCAGGCTCCAAAATGGTGGCCGAGCTCCAAGAGCAGGACAAGAGCAAATCCGAGGCCTCGGTGCTTCTCAGCCTTCTGCTTGCTCTGCCCGCTGTCCAGAGCAAGTCCTTCTCAACCCAGATGCAAGCGGGAAGTGGGAAAAAGGACTCCCTCTCTTTATGGGAGGAGTAGACAATTGTGGGCACTTTATAATCTATTGGGTTGGCCAAAAAGTTCATTTGGGTGTTTCTGCAAGCTGTCACAGAGCTGTCTGACTGACCCAATACCACATCACACCCAGGATGTCTGTCCTCTTTGCTATCACTTCTTGAGTTCCACTGAACACTCCATTTTCTCAACTAATGAGTACTGCCTTTGTGACAGGCCCTATTTTAGAAGTAGTAAACAAAATAAATAAATAAATAAATAACAAAACAAAATAAACAAAATTCCTGACTTAATGAAGTTGACCTTCTAGTATCAACAGGGCCCCCTGTTTTATAAACCAATACTCTTTTTTGACCCCAGACAATGTCTCTGCCTCCTACACCCAATGACAGACCTCTCTGGATTTTCCCCATTCACTGTCCCTTCCCTTTCCTTCTGGGAATTTCTCCTTCCACCTCCTAGGGGACTGTCAAACACCGGCTTCCCCCTCCCATTCCCACATATCTGATCATAAGATCCAGGTGGGCCAATAAGAATACTTTACCCTGGACACACGGATTGGTTCAGGCTTGGGCAAATGAGCCAGGCGGGACTAATCAAAGACATTCTCAGGAACTGAAGGAAGCTGTTTAAGAAAATCTGGTTACTTTACCTCTAGACAAAATGTGAACTGCAAGTGCCAATAATCTTATATACCCCATGAGAATAACTCACCCAGAGGAAAACACAGCAAAATAATGAGGAGACAGATTCCTTGCTATGTCTTTTGCACTCCTGGAAAAGGAGTGCTATGTCTTTTGCCACACCTGAAACCACACCCATTTCTGCTTTCAGTTATACAAGTCAACTGATTATCAAGTTTGAGTTGGGTTTTTGTAATCCACAACCAAGTGAACTGGGATTCACCCAGTCCTCCAGCATTGAACACTGCAGTTGAACCTCCTAAAGCCAGCTGGAGTCCCTGAAAGCCCTGTGTACTATTTACAGAATGCCATGAAATACATTATACATAATCCTGCCACACAAACAAAGAGAAATCTACTATGCAGAAAACAGCTACACGATACAACTACAATGTAACAACGATAGATACACTTTTTCTCTTTTTAAAACATGCTATTAAACTAAATAAGGCCCACCATTTACAGCTTTTTATTAATAAATATTTGATTTTCTTTATCCTTTGGGTCACTTATGCCAATTTATGCCAAGTTGGTACTAACAGGCTCAAGATTTATAGGAAGGAAAATAAAAATGAACAAATTTCTATCTAATAGGTCTTTTTTTTTTACCTTCCAAGTCAAAAATGATTAGCTTCCATCCAGGTCATGCAAGGCAATGGCACCCCACGCCAGTACTCTTGCCTGGAAAATCCCATGGACGGAGGAGCCTGGTAGGCTACCGTCCATGGGGTCGCTAAGAGTCGGACACGACTGAGCGACTTCACTTTCACTTTTCCCTTTCATGCATTGGAGAAGGAAATGGCAACCTACTCCAGTGTTCTTGCCTGGAGAATCCCAGGGACGGGGGAGCCTGGTGGGCTGCCGTCTATGGGGTCACACACAGTCAGACATGACTGAAGCGACTTAGCAGCAGCAGCGGGTCATGCAAAACTCCAATGATCCTTTGAACCACAGACTGAGAACCTTTTTCTAAAGAAATATTAGAGATTCTGTTAGAATAATCGACCCTAAACTACAAATGGCAAATTCTGCTCCTCTCTAACCACCTTCCCAAAGAACACCCAGGGATTCTAATGGCAGTCTTTTGGAAATATATCTCCTCAAATCATAACCCAATTCAGTCTTTCTCAAGTGTGTCCTCTGAAATGTTACACACACACACACACACGCGCGCGTGCGCACGCGCACACAAGTTCTGAGTTCAACTATGCCACGTATTTTATCACCTTCTTGAAAGAGAAACTGTATACATCTGTACATTAAAGGCTTCAGAGAAGAGCCAGTTTAAATTTGTCTGAACTAACAACATTCCTCAAATGTGTTTGATCACAGACTACCGGGTATTTTTTTCATCATACCATACCTGTTAATGTTCATGAAACATTATGTGTCCCATGTTACCCATGGAGTCAATATCAGTCTATCATCTAAATAGGAGTCAATTAACTTTTCCTATACAGAGCTAAAGAATAAATAGTTTAGGCTTTACAGGCAATCCAAATATTCAGATGGGTCACTGCAGCATGGAAACAGCCATCAGTTCACTTCAGCCGCTCAGTCGTGTCCAACTCTTTGCGACCCCATGGACCGCAGCACGCCAGGCCCCCCCTGTCCATCACCAACTCTTGGAGTTCACCCAAACTCATGTCCATTGAGTTGGATGGTGATGCCATCCAACCATCTCATCCTCTGTCATCCCCTTCTCCTCCTGCCTTCAATCTTTCCCAGCATCAGGGTCTTTTCCAATGAGTCAGCTCTTCGCATCAGGTGGCCAAAGTATTGGAGTTTCAGCTTCAACATCAGCCCTTCCAATGAACACCCAGGACTGATCTCCTTTAGGATGGACTGGTTGGATCTCCTTGCAGTCCAAGGGACACGCAAGAGTCTTCTCCAACACCACAGTTCAAAAGCATCAATTCTTCAGCGCTCAGCTTTCTTTATAGTTGTAGACAACATGTAAACAAATGGGCATGGCTGTGTATCAATAAAGTTTTATTTATAAAAACAGATGGAGGACCAGATTTGACCTGTGGGGCACAGTTTGTTGGCCTATGTCTAAGCTAATTGGAGATTTCAAGTGTAGAAGAGAACAGATGAGACCATGAGCTTAATCAGTGTCAGAGTCCCCACATGTCACATAACCTCGAGCAGCTTCCTGAACCTTTTTAAGCCCTGTTTCCTGGCTGTAAAATGAGGATTAAGTGTACTTTTTACACCTTATGCAATGAATTTGCATTTCTACATGATTTCTCTGAGTGGAGGGTGTACAAGTGTACGTAATTTCAAAAAGGGGCGGGCCAAGATGAGTCAAAGCAAGGTGGGCAGATGAAATGATTCCTATACCGAAGTCACACAGCAAACACAGCACTCAGATAAAGGATGACAGATTTAAAAATATGAGCCTCCTGGGAATTTGTAAAATTTGGGGAGACAGCTCTGAACTTCTAGCATATGGAGTGAGGTTTAAGCCAATCTTACATAATTCTCCGGGGCCAGGGAGGCTCAATTAACACCTTGCTTCCATAACTCGATCAGAGGCTGTATTTGGGTTTATAATGTGTCTAAAGAGACACAAGAAAACTGCTGTCCAAGTCACAAACAGGCCTTTTCACTTCAGTTTTCAACCACAGCCTCTGATGACCAAACAAACCGTTGGAAAGTTCTGTTTTCCTTTTACTGGAAGGACAAGATGGAGACCCAACCAGAGTTAGGCTATAGCTGTGCTCTCATTCTGAGAGACTGGACTTTTTTACCCAAATGTTCGCTTTCATAAAATCTTCTTTATATTCATACTAGCAAAATTATATTTTTATTTTGCCACACTGTGTTCATAATTTCAACTTTTCCTGTATAATGTAGACAGATCTTCTTTTCCATTCATTTTATTGTTTTACATACAGAGGTGATGGAAGGGAAGAGAACATTCAAATCCCTCTAGAATTCCCCTTTTGCTCCATAGGGACCTAACATTTATCATGATTAATTTTTCTCTAAAAAAAAAAAAAAAGAAATGAACACTTCTTTGTCAGGTAGAAGCTTTTAGTCATCCTGACACCAGGCTTTCACGCAGCAAAAATATTACTAATACTATTTTCCCTCTGAAGTGCATTTGTTATCAATATGCACTTAAACTGGTGATCAAGTCTCGCTACGAGAGACACCTGCTCTGCATTTTCTATCTGTTTAATACCTTAGGGATACATCACTTAATAATTTAGTGCTAAACCATTTAGCATTTTAGCCCATCATCGCTTATATTACACACAGGATTTCAGTAATGTCTGATAAAATTATGTGTTAGCTGCCTTATGTGTGTGTAAAACTTAATAAGTCTTCTTTCCCCCCTCAAGTTTAATAACTGATTTTCTTACATTTATGGATGTGAAATTTTATTGCTCATGGATATAGTTTGAACCTAAATCTTCATATCTTATAAATTGATTTTTAGTTTCCTTTTTGACCTTATGAATTTCAATCAGACAGTGACCTCTTGTTGCTCATGAATCTGACTGATTTAATGCCTTATAACAATAATAGTAGAGAAAAAGCATTATCATAAGAGCCCACAGGGTTTGCAGAAACCCATAACTAGATCTTGGAGGCCTCAAGCAATAATAATTCTTGACCTAAGACCATTCTCTGAAGTCGGCATTCTTCACTGTACTGGGATGGCCCATCCTTGTGGTAGCGTAACTAGGCTGAAGCAATGGAAAAGTCCCAAGAGAAGACTGGCTAAAATTGTTCCAAAGACACAGTCTTGAACATAAACCAGTAATAGAAAAGGTGCAAAAAGCGAATTTTATCTCAAGGATATGACTGGAAAGAAAAAAAGAAATAATAGACTGGTGCTGTCTTTGGCTGGGGGGGGCATTGTAAATATTTTAACTTGATAAAAAGATGAAGAATTAATGCTAATTGTCCGTACGGGCTGTGTTTCCACCACTCCGTCTCACGTTGTGACTGCTGAGCCTACAGTGTAAATGGCAGGGATGAAGGAGTGTCGTTTCCCTGGCTATGCTAACTGCATTTGATCGGTTTACTGAATAACCCTGTGTTGCTGCTCATTATTCCTTATTAAGAAAGACTCTTAAACCCAACACAAAAGCAGCTCCTTTTCTCTTATTCTTTTTCTTTCTTTAAATGAACATAGGGGTCCAACTTTTCCTGCGTGGTGATCAACACTTCTCAAAAGATGAAGCCCGCTGACATGTGGGCTTACCCCACAGATTCTACTCTCTGAATCCTTTTCTCAAAAATCTAAAAATCCTCCCAATTGCTCAACAAAATGTTGGCAATGGGATTCCGACCAAAATGGAAATCACTTGTGAAGAATAGATTTTTTTCTGCTGAGAGAACTTAAGTAGATGCCCTGTTTAATTCACTTGCTTGGTAGGTAGCTGCTTAAAAACAAGAGGAAAGCAGACCTTCAAAAATCTTACTCTGAATGAACCCCCCTTCCCGTCCCATGTCGAGGTCAACTATTAGGATTCAAAACTGCAGAAGACACTAATACTCTTCTCCCATTTCAACCCACCATTATACCCGAGATGAAGAATGGAGCTGTTGGTTCTGTTCACCAATATTTTCAATACTCTTCCCTCCAGGCATTTGACAGGATCAGTCCTTCCAGTGAATTTTTAGGCCAATGAGATCTTGTCATGAAAGTCTATTGTGACTGATACACCCATCCTAGTTATCTCCATTTGGGGGAGAAGGTATCCTCTGGATAAGGGAAATAGGGTGTGGACTATATGGAATCAAAGTAGAAATGACCACCTGATCCCAAAGAGCAACCTTATCTGTGACACATCTTTAAGCTAAGACATTGCCACAAAACGATCCTTCCGAAGCAGAATGCAATGACAAATAAATAAATACCAATGAGCAGTTGTTAACACATCACAATGCATTAGTGAAATTTTCTATAAAAAGAAAATAGTTAGGTCCTAAGATAAAAAGGGCAGAGCAAGGTAATGCTGTCTTTCAGTTCAGAAGTTGCTGCTGCTGCTACTGCTGCTGCTGCTGCTAAGTCGCTTCAGTCGTGTCCAACTCTGTGCGACCCCATAGACGGCAGCCTACCAGGCTCCGCCATCCCTGGGATTATCCAGGCAAGAATACTGGAGTGGGTTGCCATTTCCTTCTCCAGTGCATGAAAGGGAAAAGTGAAAGTGAAGTTGCTCAGTCGTGTCCGACTCTTAGCGACCCCATGGATGGTAGCCTACCAGGCTCCTCCATCCATCGGATTTTCCAGGCAAGAGTACTGGAGTGGGGTGCCATTGCCTTCTCCGGTTCAGAAGTTGAGGAACCCTATTTCTAAAAAAACAAGAGGCCACCAAAAGGAAAAGGAAAATGAATGGAAATAAGAGGTGACGTCATTCATCATTTCATAAACCTAACTTTTGAACTGTTGGTCCAGTAATTTTTGTAGCCTTTTGTTGTGAATGCAAACTTAAGAGTTAACAATATGGCCCCTGAAAGAGTGAGTAGCAGTCAATGCTTCATTTATTCCTTGAACGAATATTTATTGAACAATTAGGAGGGCTGAGCAGCTTCCTACCATGCAGTCAGGGTCTCTCACACTGACTCTGGCCTCCACCCTGACATCAAGGAAACACATCAGATGAAGGATTTCTCTCTGAAGTGCTAGCAACATGTCATCTCATCCAAAGGTGTCTTGAACAATGTGAGTCTCCCATATCCGTTTCATCTTTGACTGTGATGAAACACCCAGGGGGCTTACAGATGAACCAGTTCCTCAAATGGGATCAGATTTGGGGGAAAGCAACTCCACAAAAAAGGCTTAGAAAGCCTTCCTAAGTTAACAATACGAAGAAATAGAGGAAAACAATAGAATGGGAAAGACAAGAGGTCTCTTCAAGAAAATTAGAGGTACCAAGGCAACATTTTCTGCACAATAAAGGACAGAAATGGAATGGACCTAACAGAAGCAGATGATATTGAGAAGTTCAGTTCAGTTCAGTTCAGTCGCTCAGTCGTGTCTGACTCTCTGCGACCCCATGAATTGCAGCATGTCAGGCCTCCCTGTCCATCACCGACTCCCAGAGTCTACCCAAACCCATGTTCATCGAGTCGGTGATGCCATCCAACCATCTCATCCTCTGTCGTCCCCTTCTCCTCCTGCCCCCAATCCTACCCAGCATCAGGGTCTTTTCCAATGAGTCAACCCTTTGCATGAGGTGGCCAAAGTATTGGAGTTTCAGCTTCAACATCAGACCTTCCAATGAACACCCAGGATTGATCTCTTTTAGGATGGATTGATTGGATCTCCTTGCAGTCCAAGGGACTCTGAAGAGTCTTCTCCAACACCACAGTTCAAAAGCATCAATTCTTCGGCGCTCAGCTTTCTTCACCGTCCAACTCTCACATCCATACATGACCACTGGAAAAACCATAGCCTTGACTAGACGGACTTTTGTTGGCAAAGTAATGTCTCTGCTTTTAAATATGCCATCTAGGTTGGCCATAACCTTCCTTCCAAGGAGTAAGTGTCTTTTAATTTCATGGCTGCAGTCACCATCAGCAGTGATTCTGGAGCCCAAAAAAGTAAAGTCTGACACTGTTTCCACTGTTTCCCCATCTATTTCCCATGGAGTGATGGGACCAGATGCCATGATCTTAGTTTTCTGAACGTTGAGCTTTAAGCCAACTTTTTCACTCTCCTCCTTCACCTTCATCAAGAGGCTCTTCAGTTCTTCTTCACTCTCTGCCATAAGGGTGGTGTCATCCGCATATCTGAGGTTATTGATATTTCTCCTGGCAATCTTGACTCCAGCTTGTGTTTCTTCCAGCCCAGCATTTCTCATGATGTACTCTGCATATAAGTTAAATAAGCAGGGTGACAATATACAGCCTTGACGTACTCCTTTTCCTATTTGGAACCAGTCTGTTGTTCCATGTCCAGTTCTAACTGTCGCTTCCTGACCTGCATACAGGTTTCTCAAGAGACAGGTCAGATGGTCTGGTATTCCCATCTCTTTCAGAATTTTCCACATATTGAGAAGAGGTGGCAAGAATATACAGAAAAACTACATTAAAAAGATCTTTATGATGCAGATAACCACAATGGTGTGATCACTCACCTAGAGCCAGACATCTTACAGTGTGATGTCAAGTGGGCCTTGGGAAGCATTAGTATGAACAAAGCTAGTGGAGATGATGGAATTACAGCTGAGCTATTTCAAATCCTAAAAGATGATGCTGTGAAAGTGCTGCACTCAATATGCCAGCAAATTTGGAAAACTCAGCAGTGGCCACAGGACTAGAAAAGGTCAGTTTTCATTCCAATCCCAAAGAAGGGCAATGCCAAAGAATGTTCAAACTATCACACAAGTGCACTCATTTCACATGCTAGCAAAGTAATGCTCAAAATTCTCCAATCCAGGCTTCAACAGCACGTGAACCAAGAACTCCTAGATGGTCAAATTGGATTTAAAAAAGGCAAAGGAACCGGAGATCAAATCGCCAACATTTGTTGGATCATAAAAAAAGCAAGAGTCCCAGAAAAACATCTCCTTCTGCTTTATTGACTACACCAAAGCCTTTAACTGTGTGGACCACAAAAAAACTGGAAAATTCTTCAAGAGATGGGCATACCAGACCACCCTACTTGCCTCCTGAGAAATCTGTATGCAAGTCAAGAAAAAACAGTTAGAAATGGACAAGGAACAACGGACTGGTTCCAAATTGGGAAAGGAGTACGTCAAGGCTGTATATTGTCACCCTGCTTATTTAACTTACACGCAGAGTACATCATGCGAAATGCCAGGCTAGATGAAGCACAAGCTGGAATCAAGATTGCTGGGAGAAACAGCAATAACCTCAGATATGCATTTGACATCACCCTAATGGCAGCGAAGAGGAACTGAAGAGCTTCTTGATGAAGGTGAAAGAGAAGAGTGAAAAAGTTGGCTTAAAACTCAACATTCAGAAAACTAAGATCATGGCATCCAGTCCCATCACTTCACGGCAAATAGATGGGGAAACAATGGAAACAGTGATAGCCTTTATTTTCTTGGGCTCCAAAATCACTGCAGGTGGTGACTGCATCCATGAAATTAAAAGACGCTTGCTCCTTGGAAGAAAAGCTATGACCAACCTAGACAGCATATTAAAAAGCAGAGACATTCTTTGCTGACAAAGGTCCATATAGTCAAACCTATGGTTTTTCCAGTAGTCATGTATGGATGTGAGAGTTGGACCACAGAGAAGGCTGAGCGCTGAAGAACTGATGCTTTTGAACTGTGGTGTTGGAGAAGACTCTTGAGAGTCCCTTGGACTGCAAGGAGATCAAATCAGTCAATCCTAAAGGAAACCAACTCTGAATATTCATTGGAAGGACTGATGCTGAAGCTGAAGCTCCAATATTTTGGCCACCTGATGTGAAGAGCCAATTCATTGGAAAAGACTCTGATTCTGGGAAGATTGAAGGCAGGAGGAGAAGGGGATGACAGAGGACAAGATGGTTGGATGGCATCACTGACTCAATGGACTTGAGTTTGAGCAAGTTCCAGGATATGGTGAAGGACAGGGAAGCCTGGTGTGCTGCAGGCAATGGGGTCACAAAGAGTCAGACACAACTGAGCAACTGAACCACAAGAACAACAACTCCACAAAAGGAAACTGTTATTTTCAGAATGGGCTATGATACCGGGACACCAGAACTTATCCTCAAAACTGTTAACATTGTCAGTAGTGATAAAGGATAACTTCCTCCTTCTCTATTTTTCTTTTTTTAGTTGTTATATTTTTAAAAACATGCATTGCCTTTGACATTATATAAAAGGAAAACAGCTACATTTAAAACCACATTATCCTCTTATATCTTCAACTGTTTCATCACTAAGATTATAGCATAAGATAAAAAAATCTCAAATTTGGAGCAAATCAAACCACTGGCTTGACATTCTGAAGTCTGACCATTTATTCCAAAGTTATTTGAATGTCTCCAGCAATCATACCCTTTTTTACAAAAAGTTTCAATGGCTTTTCTAAAGCACATCAAATTATTTTGCAAAAGATGGACACAAATTATGAAGATACCTATCAATATTTATTTCTTCTGATATTCCAAGAGCCTTTTCTGATTCTTTTTTCTAGGGTTCATTGAAAATAAGTTCTTTGGGGGTAAATCTCATGGTGTCTGGGATCTTTTATTTTTTTCATTTTGTTTCCTGTTTAAGTCGTATTTCTCATCATGGCAGAGAGCTAGCTGACTATATAAATTTGCCCCTTTCTGTTTATCCTGTAGTTGCCTGTCAAAGCAAATAAGCCTGCTTTGCATTAGAGCTTGGAAATTAAATTGTGGAAGAGTAAGTCCCTCCAATGAAGGTAAACCAGAGTGGTGTGAATTCATACCCAAAGGAACCCACAGCCAGAACATCTGCATCTGAGGCAATTAGGCAACCCCTCATGGGGTGGGAAGGAAAATTTTTCAAGGCACATTTACATGCCAAATAAAGTCAACCAGGTTTCTTTAAAAACATCTACTTTTAAAATATCTTACCCTATCAAGACTGTGACTGTGAAAGTTAATGCTCCCTGATGCTATTAACATAACTAAGAAGAAAATCTCATTTCCTTCTTAGCTTCCTCTACCACTGGGTCATAATCTTAAATGGAACTCGAATCACTAAGAGATTCTTCCTTCAAATATAGAAAGTGCAGAAATAGGTGCACATGATTATGGCTTCAGCTCTTAACCTTGAATATTTCCCAGAACACTTTACATTTATCACAGGTTAATAGTAATAAATATCATCGAGTCCCTGTTATGAACTTTAAATTGTTTGGCCTTTGATACGTATTATCTTCTTTGATCCATGCAACTCTAAGAGGTAAGCATTCTTATGCCTATTTTATGGATATCAAAACTGAGGTTCAATTAAGTAACTTGTCAATTACAATTGATAAATTTTTTCCAAATATACATTAAAATACATACGTAATTTTAAAAACACATCTTATACAAGCACTATGTAAAATTTCTCTCTTACTACCTGTTAAATATGTACCTCAGTTTAGAAAATTTAAGAAAAAAAAAGCTTGTGAAAATCTCAAAATGCCAAGAACTGCTTTTGCACTTTCCAAATTGTTCCTGTGTTTGGTCTGCACAAACAAAATCAGGTTGCATTACTAAAATCAAGTCAAGCAAGGGGCAGAACTAGGATTTGAACTCAGATCTCTCTAAGGAAGGTATGGGAGGCAGCGTTAACCTACAGGCTCTGAATTCTGCTGTGTAAATGACAAGCCCAGCTCCACAACTCACTAGCTGTGTGACCTGAGACTAATCAGTGGAACTAATTTGTTTCCATTCCTCATAGTAGTAGATCCCACCTTGTATTGCCGCTCTTCCACAAGTTCATAGAGGTAGTGTCTGATGCAAGCTCTTATGGTGACCAGCCTCCAAGATGACTAACCTCCTGACAGTCACAGCCGTGTGCGTGCCCCTCTCACAGTCAAAGGTGCTGCACTGTGTAGAGTATTATGGAAATGACTGTAGGATTTCTGAGTCTGGGTCATAAAGGACTTTGTAGCTTATGCCTTGGTCTCGACTCACTCCGGACAAGCCATCCATTATGCTATGAAGATGCTCAAGCAGACCCCTGAGAGGGCCCATTAAAGAGAAGCGAGGCCTCCCACCACCAGCAACAGCTCGAAGGCCATGGGCTTCTTACAAGTGCGGTCCCCTGGATGCAAACCTTCAGTCCACAGTCCCAGATGACAGCTGGACTGCAATCTCAGGAGAGACCTCAAGCCAGATCCACCAGTTAAGCCATTTCTGAATTCTTAACCCATAGAAACTGAGGTAATGCAAGTTTATTATTGTTTTAAGCCACTCAGTTTTAGAGTACTCTGTTACACAGCCACAGATAACTAATACAGTGCTCAAAAAACCTTAAGCTCTGAGCAGAAGCAGAAGTTCACGCTCATCCTGTTTCACCAAGAAACCTCCCCTTTCATGAAGGAAAGACTACCTTTGCAGCAAATTTTAAGCACTCTATCACAGGGCAGGAGATGCAGGTAATGAGGAATAGTTTTTAAGGACTGGAGGGGGGAAGGTGTTGGGTGGTACTATCAGGTGATCACAGGGCTTCCCAGGTGGCACTCGTGGTAAAGAAGCCATCTGCCAATGCAGGGGACATAAGGGATGTGGGTTTGACCCCTGGGTCAGGAAGATCCTCTGGAGGTGGACATAGCAACCCACTCCAGTATTCATACCTGGAGAATCCCCATGGACAGAGGAGCCTGGTGGGCTACAGTCCATAGGGTAGCAAAGAGTCAGACACGACTGAAGCGACTTAGCACGCGCGCATGCACTCAATGAGGCGACCACATGCCTTATTCCCATGTGTGCTGCACCATGTCAATTGAAAAGTTCAGAATTCCATTACTGATACCACCAGCTGGGGCACCTGCCCTAATACAATCACAAATCAATAGGCTATTTTGCATTTTCAATATCCATTTGCAGACCCCAAATATGCCACCTTTCCCCATAATTCCCTCCACTTACTGCCTTGTTTCTTTTCTGACTTCTCCCGGCAACAGAAAACAATGAAAGAGAAGCATGCAAAGCAATATTTCTAGTAAAGAATCTTGTTTTCCTACATGTTGTATCTTTCCCATCAGAGACACGCAGGGAGCAGGAGTGGGCTTAATATTTTTGTATTAACAAGTCTCATAGTAGTAACATCCCTCTGTAGCCCCTGCTGTCACATCAAAATCAATCACCATCTTATCAACCCATCCAAACACTCCAGGTCCCATCACCCTGAACAAAACTCCTCATCTATTGTTGCAGAAAAAATTTCAGAACCAAAGGGAAGTCCTTAACTTTTTCCCCAGGTTCTGTGATGAATGGACCACCTTCTCTCTCGTTTTGTCCTAAATGTTGGGACACAGATGAGTAAGTGGTCAAATTCTAGCAGCTAGACACTCTCTGCAGATACACTGTTGATGGGAATGTCATTGGCTACAGCCACATTAGAGATGATTTAGTGACACAATGATTTTGCATCGAGCACTAATTTAACACTGACTTTATATTGGAATGCACATGTCAGATGCAATCTCACTGTAAGATAAGGGGTCATGAGAGCAACACCAGGGGCATGAAGATAATGGGAGTGGAACCTGGAAGTGCCAACTAGGAAACAGGTAGCCACATAGTTTTGTACAGGACATATGTCAACTTGAGCATTCAACAAAGCAGATATATGTTGAATGCCTGCCATATGCCAAGGTCTGTGCTAGGCTGCTTTTGCCGATGTTATGACCTCCTCAGTCTTCAGAGAAACACAATCTACTAGCACATGTTTCGTTTATAGAATGGCATAAACCAGGGGTGGGCAAACTACAGCCCCAGGGCCAACCAGCCCGCGGCCTGTTTTATAAGTAGCTTGCATTGGAATATAGCCACATCCATTGCCTGCACGCCGTCTATGACTGTCTGACACCACAACAGCGGGGCTAGGGAGCTGGGACAGAGACTGTGGCCGATGCAGTGGATTGAATTGCGCTCAAGTCCTAACCTGTAATATAACTGCATTTGAAAATAGGGTCCTTAGGAGGTAATTAAGGTTAAATGACGTCACAAAGGTGGGGCTCTAATCCAATAGGACTGTGGCCCTGTCAGAATGAGACCCCCTCAACCCCACATGAGAAGCACAGCTGTCTTTTAGAACTTGGAATGTGGACACAGCCAATAAACCCGTGTTCTGTCAGTAAGGAAAAGGGAAGCATGGACGCTGTGTAGGCATCGAGCATTCTCCACCACATCCCTTGGTTTAGAATTTTCACATCTAGAAACTTCTTACAGCACATGCAGACACGAATAGGAGAACGTTCATCACAGCAGTGTTAACACAGAAAAGAGAAAACTGGCAACCACATAAACATATGTACCTGATGCTGGGTATCCACCCAGATCCCTTTAATCAGCTGGTATCTCCACACACAAAGAGCAGTAAGAGCTGGCCACTCATGGCTCAAATCTGAGTCCCCTCTGGAGGGGCTGCCTGGGTACCACCCCACTGATAAATCATCTAGCAAATGTCTAGCACAGGCACTGCTTCTAAGAAACCCGAGCTCAGACAACATACATCAATAGAAGACTGACCATTCAGATTAAGATATAAGCATATAATAATGAGTGCCAGTTAGAATTAAGCAAAGCTATATACAATGATATCGACAAGATGTCTGGGATTTTTCACTGAATGCAACAAAAAGCAAGTTGAAGAACATTATGTGTAATCTGCTCTGATTTGTGTAAAATAAGAATATACCTCAACAGGCTCAAGGATATTTAGAAATTTTCCAGAAGAAACATTTGTGTTTGTCTCCTCTAGTTACCTCCTCTTCTTCTACTCTTCTATATTATTTAAATTAAGAAAAATATGCTTTTCTTTTATGACTTGAATTTTTTTCCTTAAAATATCTCCATTATCCAACACAATCAGAGGTTGAGATTTTTGCTCAGCACAGTGTCTGCTACCAATGACTTCAACCTTTAAAAGCACTGAATGAAGGCTTAGGCTCCAGTCCAGCCCTGCCATCTCCTAGCTAACGTAGGTAGGCCATCCACCTCTTAGACGCTAACCTGTAAAATACGAGTTAAAGTAAGTGTATTAACCCCACAGTGCTATTTGAGGAACAGATGAAATAATGCATGCATAAGTATTCTGTGAACCATAAATCTTTACACAACAGTTATGTTGCTATCGGTAATGATACCAACAGTACATCAAGACCTTAAATGTCCGTGGATACAAATTAAATATTTTTATGTGGTATGCCCCAGCCATGGTTCTGTGATGCAGATAAGAAAGATTGATTCTGGTTGATTTATATGGAAAAGGTTATCGGGAAGCTCACAGAAACATTGAAGAAGCCTAGATAACAAGAGCTGGAGAAATGGCACTACAAAAGGTGGTTTTTCATTCGGAATCACAGAAAACACACATTATAGCTTTTGTTATAGTCTGGTTAGGATGGGTTGTGGCCACACATGCTGGAGACAATAGCTTGTTCTCCTACCCTCGCTGACCCTGCTGATTCTGAGCCCTGGAGAGAGATCATTCTTATGAACTGGCACTGCTGTACCAGAAATATGAATACAGATGCAGCATCATTGAAAAAAAAATCCCTCTGCCATTATTTCATCACCATCACTGGCCACCAAGGCAAAGTTCAGAAGGAGTTTTCCCACAGAGCAGGTCAGGACATCTTAGCTGCAAGAGAGTCTGAGAGAGTGAACATTTGGCATGTTCAGTTTTGAATTAAAGAATCTGATTCTGGGACTTCCCTGGTGGTACGGCAGATACAAATCCACTTGCCAATGCAGGGGACACAGGTTCGATCCCTGGTCTGGGAAGATCCCACACGCCGCAGAGCAACTAAGCCCGTGCACCACAACTCCTGAGTCCACGTGCTGCAGCTACTGAAGCCTGTGCACCTGGAGCCCTTCTCTCGCACTCCGCAACAAGCTAAGCCACCACAATGAGAAGCCCATGCACCGCAGTGAAAAGTAGCCCCCACTCGCCACAACTAGAGAAAGCCTATGCACAGCAACGAAGGCCTAGTGCAACCAAAAAATCAATCAATACATAAAAATGATAAAATAAAAAATTTTTAAAGAATCTGATTCTAACCAAGATTTATATGGTAGAAAGATTTCTTCCAACATTAGAAGGGAATTCAGATACCAAGAACAAACACACAAACAAAAAGATAAATGTTACCTATATTGTATCAGCATAGAAGTCCTTGTGAGTAGCCAAAACCCATGTCATCTGTATCTATATATTTACGAATACATTCACATAAACTGGGTTCTCAAGGAAGCTGACTCTGAGACAGAGATTAGCATGCAGGGATTTTATCAGGAAGTCCTCTTAGGATCAACATCCTTGAGGGAAGAAGAGAGCAGGGGGATTAGACAGAAGGAAAAATTGGGTTGCTATGCAGTTCAGTCTCAATGCAGGACTTGCAATGCTGTGGTAACAAAAGGGCTGCCACAATCCCAGCCATCACAACCACATGCAAAGACAGGACACTGGAAATATCAAACACAGAAAGGTCAGAAGTCTTTTGCTCAAATGGTTTCTTTCCCAGATCCCAGTTTTGTTTTGTTTTTTCCCCCATAAGTTCTAGAAGACTACATCTCACATTTCATTGGCCAGAACTAGATTATATGAGCATTGTTAGCTAAAAGAAAGGCTGGGAAGTGAATTTCTGGCAAAGAAGAGTCAGCCACGTTTGGGTTAGATTCACAGGCAAATAACAAAACATATACCATGCCCACCTTCACATTACTTACAACCTGGTGTCACTCACTGAGCACCTGCTCAGAGCTAATCGTTGAGCTAAGACTTTTTACATTAAGCATCTTGAGTCTCACCTTGGCCCTAGAACTCGGTGAGTTCCGTCATCATGCCTATATCACAGAAGAGGATACTGAAGTTTGGAGCAGTACTAATTACTGCTAATTACTAATTACTAAATTAGTAAGCAGCAGAGCCTCAACTCAAGCCCAAGCCTGACTGACCCCCGAGTCTGTATTCATTGCTGCTTCACAGCAAACGACCACGGGTATAGTTATACTAGAAAAGTGGACCAGGGACAAAATCAAGGGACCTGACGGATCAGGAAGACTTGTGGAAATCCAGGACCTGGGTTGCACCACACGTGGCAAAGAGGAGCAGATAGAAAGCAGTACTTCTTCTCTGAACCTGCTTATGGATGCAAAGGAGAAAATTAAGTTGGAATTAAAATGTTTGAGCCAAACTATACTTGCTACTCAGTGTATGGTCCCCAAATCAGCAGCATAAGCATCACTGGGCAGCTGGTGAAACATGCAAAATCTCAGGTCCTTCCCAGACCGAGTCAGAATCTGCATTCAGGAAGGTCTCTGGGTGATCCGCATGCACTTAAAAATTCGAGGGGCACTGTTCTAGAGGCTTCACTGAGAGCTCAGGCTGAGAAGTAAGCAGAACAAGCCCTGGAGGCTGGTTTTGAAACCAACTCTCTCTGTAAAATGGACTGAGTATAATAGTAAGGAGCCAGTCACCATGTTCATATAGATCATCTCATCTTGTCACCACAGGCCATCAACAAAGCTATGGGTTAAGCACTATTATTACTGACAGAGGAGGAAACATTTAGTAACTCGAACCCAGCAACTAAGATGTGAAACCTCTACAGTTTGATTCTAGAAGCTTCCTCCTTCTTCACACAACATCCCCTAATGGCAGATGGCTTGAGGAAAGAATGAGGTCATCTTCGTAAAAGACTTAATATGGTGTCTGGTAATCAACACTCACAAATAATGAAGAGAAATAATCTGACTCCCTTTAATAACATTTGAGCCATGAACTCTCAATCACTTAAAAGTAGCTATCTGTTGAAAACTTCTAATACCAGCTTCTACCAACAGCCAGAACACATTTCAACAAGTTTCCTCTCCCATCAGTCCATGTATTATCAAATGAAAATAAATTTCCCTACTCGCCTAAAGCAAAATGTAATTAGAAAGGTGAATCTGCAGCTCCAAGTCAAAAATGGACCTCCAAAGTCACACTTAAATGATTTTGGGTTTTCCACTGTTTCGAATTATCCATGCCACTGCTCCCCTTATTGGCACTGATAACAGAGTGTTAACTACATTACATGCAATTAAATTCAAAATATTTGTGCAGCAATTATATGGATTCATCAAACCTAATGGTGCAGTCACAATTTCGTGTGTACTCATCAGTAATGCTCAGGAATAAAAAAAAATTGGCATGTAGAAATATATTCCCACAAGCTGATAATTATAAAATAAACATTGTGTCTGATGTCCTCATAGTAGCTGGCATCTATCAATAGTAAACAAATTAGAAGTTTCTCACAATATTGACCTTACTGCTATCAGTATTTTTACATGTCCTTCATTAGGGACCAGATATATCAAGACTCATTGGAAAAGACCCTGATGCTGGGAAAGATTGAAGGCAAAAGGAGAAGATGGTGGCAGAGGACAAGATAGTTAGATAGCATCACCAACTCAATGGACATGAATTTTAGCAAACTCCAGGAGATAGTGAAGGACGGGGAAGCTTGGCTTGCTGCAGTCCATGGGGCCACAAAGAGTATGACATGACTTAGCGACTGAAAAGAACATCAAGAGGGTGTTTGCTCAGCAATCAATGAGTTAGCCACACCTGTGTTTACTCTTTTGTTTACAAGGGTAAACTTCTTCCTTTGAAGTCTTCCCATCCTCTTGTTTTTGGTTAGCATATGAACTCACTGTTGATCCCTAACCCCATACTCGTGGTGATGGGAGCCAAGACGGACATTCCCTGCACACAATGACAGCTTCCTCCTTCAAGCATCCATGACTCTTTCTCTCCCTGGGAGCTTTTTCTGGTACATGGTGAGCTTACTCAGCTTGGAGCTTAAGGGCCCTACTGGGAAAACCCTCACCCAAAGAAGAAAGGCAGCTGAAGGGATCATACCCTGGCTTTCCCACCGCTTGGTGGATCATCCCTAAAGCTGGCCCCACACAGCTCCTCGGGGCATCCCCAGTGGGAGCCCAGGTGCCCACGGTGGTAAGCAACTGGTCAGTACTTCTTGTATTGACTTTCCTCCCTTCTTTGTCTCATTTTCCCTACTCTTTCACTTGTGCTTCCTGAAATCACCTTCCAAATACACTCCCTGGACCCAAGCTCTTGGTAAAGTGTCTGCTCTGGGCTAGTCAACACAACCCATTTTGTAGAGATACTTGACCCTCTTACAAAACTCCCCCAGCAGATGCTATAATCTCACTTTCCTGGACTCCTTGAGAATAAGGATACATAACAGAGGCTCCAGAGAAGGCACTGGCACCCCACTCCAGTACTCTTGCCTGGAAAATCCCATGGACGGAGGAGCCTGGTGGGCTGCAGTCCCTGGGGTCGCTAGGAGTCGGACACGACTGAGTGACTTCACTTTCACTTTTCACTTTCATGCACTGGAGAAGGAAATGGCAACCCACTCCAGTATTTTTGCCTGGAGAATCCCAGGGATGGGGGAGCCTGGTGGGCTGCCGTCTATGCGGTCACACGGAGTCGGACACAACGGAGCAACTTAGCAGAAGCAGCAGCAGCAACATAGGCTCCAACACTCAAGTGAATCTTGGAAGTTCATGACACAAAGAAGCAGGGCTTGTGGATAGTCTATTCCAGCAAAGGTAGGAGCAGCAGTGACTGTCTTCCAGTGGCTGCTTATCTGGTTTCCAGAAACGGCAGGAGCAGTGATTCTAGCTGAAATTCCCGTTTCTGGTGAGAGGGACGCCTGGTGGAGGCAGCAGCACAGGGCCCAGCGTGTCTTCACATACCAGTTCCCGTGGCCCCACCCAGAATGATTCTGGCCCTTTTCCTGGCTTCTCTGGCCCTCTGCAGATCCTCTCATTAATTCCTTTTCTGTTTCAATAGGCCAGAGTTCGTTTTCTGTGCTTGAAACTGAAAAGACCAACTGATATGGTTACGTTCTCCTAATGTATAAAAAGAACAGGAATATTCATTATGACATCATCTATCAGAGGTGAATATTGGAGACAAGCTAAATATCCATCAGGAGGAAACTGATCAGTTACAAAGGATCAAGTCAATGGCTAAAAAGTAAAAAACAAGACAGCTCTGAATGTGTGTATGTGGAATTATCCCAAGATTAAGTTAAAAAATCAGAACCATGTATGTAGTTTGCTATCCTTTCTGTTTTTAATATATATATGCACACAAACAGATGTATTTATGTATGTACATGTATGTATGTACAGCTCTTCATACAGAAGATAGATAGAATGTCCGACATACTTGCACAAGCGTCACATGTCTCTAGAAGGATATGGTAACAGGGTTTCCATCCTGGGGGAGAACAAGGATCCTGAAGTCAGGTATGGACCAAGTCTTTGCCCACACGTGCATCCTGCATGTGTGCCAAGTCGCTTCAGTCATGTCTGACTCTTTGTGACCCCATAGACTGTAGCCCGCCAGGCTCCTCTGCCCATGGGGACTCTCCAGGCAAGAACACGGGAGTGGACTCCCATGCCCTCCTCCAGGGGATCTTCCCAACCCAGGGATCAAACCCGCACCTCTTGAGCCTCTTGGCAGGTGGGTTCTCTACCATTAGCGAGACCTGGGAAGCCAAGTCTTTACCTGTATATCTTTTAAATCTTTTCAGTTTATACTTAGGAAGATTTTTCATCTATGCAAAAATAAATAAAATTTAAATAAACTCAACAATCTGAAGAAGAAGAAAAAGGCAAACCTGATGCAGTTAGTCTGAGGCAAGACCAAATATTCTGCATTTTTTAGCAAATAGTTCCAGCACCTCTGACTCCAGGTGCTTCTGAAACCCTGGTCTACATCATCAGGGATCAGGAGTGGTTTGCGCTATTCCACACCATCCAGATCTTGGCACTGAGCCCTAATTAATATTGTATTTTTTAAGTCAATCCTTTTTTAAAAGGGTTCATGCTGAGAAGACACGCATGCACTGGCGTCCAAAGACTTCACCAGGGGTGTGAAGGGCGCACCAATGTGGCGTGCAAAGACTTCACCAGGGGTGTGAAGGGCGCACCAATGTATCAACAGCCAGCAGGGTTCCTAGACCCAGATCGACTACGCAAGAGCAAAAGTTCTGATCTTTACCTCCTTTTCCATCCTTCTTGAACTATTAAGTGGATATGATCCTGTGGTCATAATGTGCTTTTATTAATATGTCTACATCATCATATACACACTCACACTCACACACACCTGCACACTATTCTCCACTCTCATAAACCTGAAACTTCTTTGAGTGTTTTCCACCAGAATATATCTTGAGCCTGAGGACAAAGGTCACTCTTTGAAAGCTGAAAGGTCACTATTCTCATTGGGTATGAACATGGCGACTTTTCTCAGCTAAAAGGCTTCCTGCCTGATGCCAACTTTTGTCTGTTTCTTACTTTTTTCACTTTCTTTCTCTGGGCATCATGCCAAACATCTAGGGAGGTGACCCACTTTACCAATCTATTATAATCTTTTAAAGCCTCTGCCATTTCAAACTAATTTATTTTCACATGGCATCTTCCATAAAAATTATCTCGAAATACTTTCTTTGAGAAGAAGTAAAATTACAATGAAACAGTTTAAGCATTTTAAAAACTTTTTGGTTGTGAGGATCCAGAGTTAAGCACATTTCGATAATTTCCTGCAAGTTCACAGCTCTTAACTGTATTAAGAGTTGTATTATTCTCAGCAATTCCTGTTTTAGAGAACAGTGCTGGCAAAAACTGAAACTTAGGTCTCGATTATTGAGAGCGTGAGAAACATACAAAAGCTGAACCGGGAAAACACAGCTGCACTCGATTCAGACCTGCGGCCATTCAGTTAAGCCAGTGTCCCACCCTGCTTCCCACTCTTCACCTCTGCCTCCTTTTTCCCCTCTGGTTCTCTCAGTGACATTTGACTCTAGTCCATTTTTGCAACTCTTCCCTGCTCTGGCCCCTGTGACTCTAAACTCTACAATTCTCCTCCTAACATTCTGGCCATTTCTTTTCCCTCATTTTTCCTAGAATTTTCCACCTGTCCCCTGGTTTTCCCCCAAAACTGCCTTAAGGAATTGGTAGGAGATGTAACTTTACACCAAAGCTAGTCCTGCTCCCTGTCCTCTCCTTTTCTTGCTTGCATCTTCAAGCAAGATGATGGTTTTATTCCCAATGGAGTCATCTATCTTCTGACCAACACATATTATTCTTCTTTAGTCCTGCCCAGAATCTACTCTTTTTTATGTTGATAATCACCCCCAAAATCTCCTTTGGGTAACAAGACCTCCGCCATCTGTGGTCCATGTGTTTTAAGTGGGGTCTCCACCAGGCCTGGGTTGGAGAGGTGAGCATTGATAGACCTTGATAGACTCAATCAGAGTTGTCCATTCCCCTGGCCATGATCAGTTCCCGGATAAGTATGTGGCAGTAGTTTTTCTTGGATGTGATCCGAGGAAACGCTGGTAGGGGAGTGGGGGCATGAGCCAGGAGAGGGGAGGCGGTCTAGACAGGGTCTGTCATCGAGGCAGCTACCACGCTGAGGTGCTGTTGGTGTTTAGTCGCTCAGTCGTGTCCGACTCTTTGCGACCCCGTGGACTGCAGGTCACCAGGCTCCTCTGTCCATGGGATTCTCTAGGCAAGAACACTGGAGGGATTGCCATTTCCTTCTCCAACCATGCTGAGTACTTAGAGATAAATCCTTCTCAGCCATGATGGCATCTAGTGCAAAACAGTATCCGGAAGTGAGAGAAAGTCCTTGGTCAAGAAATGCAGACCCTGGATGTTGGAATTTAGGCCAATGTCCAATGAACTGGTGAGGGCCTAGAGCTGGGACTCTGAGAGCACCCGCTATGGCTTATAAGACATCATGGCCATTTGCCACACTTCCCATATGTGTGCGTGCTAAGTTGCTCAGCCGTGTCCGACTCTTTGCGACCCTAAGGACTGTAGCCCACCAGGCTTCTCTGTCCATGGGATTCTCCAGGGAGTATTCTCAAAGAATACTGGAGTGGGTTGCCATGCCCTCCTTCAGGGGATCTTCCCATCCCAGGGATCGAACCCAGGTCATCTGCATTTCCGGCAGATTCTTTACTGCTAAGCCAGCAGGGAAGCCCTTGCCATGCTTCCTAGCCTGTCCCAAATACGAAGCCTCTTTCATAGATGTGGGTGAATTCCTGCTAATGAGTCTTGACTAAAAGTAGTGACCACCTACAACTATAGACTAAAATCTATTTATTCACATTCTTGCAGCTAGGATGCAGTCAAGTGACTTTCTCCAGCCAATCAAATGCACCCAAGCCACATGTAAATAGTCACCTTCTGGCACTCGGTACCAGGAACCTATTCTGGCAACATTATCCAGGTCATAGGCTGTGCTCAACAAACGTTAGCTGCTATTAAGATTAGAAGGAATATTTCCAATGATTTTCTTATATTTAAAATATGGGAGCCATCTCTTTAACAACAACAACAAAAAAAACACAACACCATATGCCCTTCAAAATGCTATTTGATATACAAACAAAATTAAGTATTATTACGGACAATAAACCAAAACAATGGAGTAAAACACTACACTGTTAGAAAAACATGCTCAGCCCAATAATCTGGCAATATCTTGATACGCCTACCTCCAGACACTTTTCCCCAGTGGAAAAAATGGAAGGATTTGAAACATAAATTATTATACTGACTACACTGTCTAATTGAGCCTCACCATGTTCTAGACTCTGCAGATGTCAGGGATAATGAGATAAAAGACAAACCTCCACCCTTCAAAAGAGCACAGATTACGTGGGGCAATGCACTGGTAGAATAATAATTACCAACATGTTACCACCAAAATATTTCCAGAGGGCAATGAGAATACCAAAGGGCAGTGCCTTGTTGCTGGTTGCTTAAGCTGCATCTTGAACTTCAACTAGGATTTAGCCAGAAAGAGAGAGGGGCAGAAACAGTCCGAGAAGAGGAATGCATGAGCAGAAGAGACAGACGTAAGAGCGTGTGAGCAGCTCGAGTCTGATCAGAGAAGGAGTGAGCGAGAAAGGATGCAGGGACCTCCAGGAGCCCCAGTATCCACTCCACGGGGCACAAGCCTGACCATGGCTTCCTTTCTTTGGAAATTAAAGGAAGGAAGCAATTTCAGAGAAAAGATCAAAACTGTTGCTTACAGCCCTCTTTAGAATCAACATTACCCAATGCAAGGACCACCCCTGTATGAACACACGCAAGCACATTTCTGTGATTCACCACCTGAGCGAAAACACAACTGACTAGAAGATCACATTCATCAGGAACAAAAGTTGTGAGTTTATATGTGTGTGTATTTAAAGACAGGTTCTCAGTTATCATTTATTTCTAAGGAAAACCAATGCAAATGTAGATTTCAAAGTTATTCTTTGAATAAGTCACTGTAACTATTCTAGTTTCTTCACAAACAGAAACACAAACTATTAGTTCAGATAGCTTCGGTTTTCTAAGAAATACCAAAACTCCACCTGGAATCACACTTTATTCTAGTACATATTGAAGTATTTGCCATTATTAACAAAATTAGGTGACAGTTTCCATATCATAGATATGTCTTCCTGGCATCATATTTGGAACATTTCTGGTCTCCCTTTAAAATACATATGCAATTGTCTTTTAAAGTCTGACCTTTATTCAGCTTCATCAGAAATTTCATTTTGATCTTTGTGGTAGTCATCAATATAAGAAATGCCAACTATTCATTTCTCTTCTCAACTCAAATCGAATCAACAAGCCTTATTGAATCCTGGTGACTAGTACAGCACTTAGTACAGAGAAACTAAATTTTCCTCCTGTCTTTTTGTATTTACTACCACTTTTTAGCTATGAAATCCACTTGGGAATCAAAGAAGGGAATTCTATTCAATTTCTTACGATTTAAAGTAGGTAAATCATAAATGGATGCTTTAATTCTGAAAAGCCCAGTATTGTTCAGCCAACAGATCAAACACACAATCTCGTTATCATCAAATACATTCTATTTGAAATCTACTTAGTGATCAAAATTTTAGATGGGATAGTAGGTTTAAAATCAGATTTGTCCAAAATATTCAAGCCCAAAACATAAATTTAAAAAAAGATGGAATACCTACCCCTATAGTAGCCCTTGTTCTGCAAATAAATCTAACATCAGTCTTCTCCTTCCAGATTTGTGAGAAAACGTATCTGGATGAAAGACTAACTTAAACCCGGGTATAATTTTAGATGTTAAGGGACTAAGAGATTCCTTTGGGAGGTGTGAAGTGAATGATCCAGATGTCAGACACACAATCCATATTATTTCTACTCTAGGGGTACGATCAGAACCATCAGAAATGTGGGGTTATCTTTATTATCATGGGAAGAGGTAGGATGATGAAATGTGAGGATTATTTAGTCCAGAAGCCCCAAGAAATAACTAGTGACCTTAAGAAGAGGATCCTTTTGAATGGTCTCGTGTTGACTTTCATTTCCTAGACTGGTGACTAGTGTATCAGCACAGAGAAGCTAGAAGGAAGGTTTACATTCCTCCCTAGACTTGAGTTATGCTCAGTTAGCCAAGTACAAGATGCAAACACAGTCGAGACAACCTGCACAAGAGCTGGGTTCTGGAGGCAGCACAGAAAGTACAAATTACAAGTGGTCCAAATTATCCTTAAAAGGATGTCATGTCTACACCTGCATACCATCTATACCTATACACCATATCCCAGCAAGCCCAGGGCAGAACCTTTTTCTAAAGAATTGAAACAGATGGTTGATTTTCTGGTCCATTCTAGAGCTCACTTACACATAAAGGCCACATTATATGACCAGTATGTCTCTTTAAATGCTAGAACCACAACAAACAGGGTGAGCTGCCCAGTCTCTGGGTGAAATGCAGGAACTGGGATCAACCAAAGGAAAAGCAAATTCTCCTTTCCCATCTCACACTGTGTGGGACATTAAGCATTAAGTAAACTGAGGAAATATCAATAACCTCAGATATGCAGAAGACACCACGCTTATGGCAGAAAGAGAAGAGGAACTAAAGAACCTCTTGATGAAAGTAAAAGAGGAGAGTGAAAAACCTGGCTTAAAAACTCAACATTCAAAAACCAAGATCATGGCATCCGGTCCCATCATTTCATGGCAAATAGATGGGATACAATGGAAACGGTGACAGACTTTATTTTCTTGGGCTCCAAAATCACTGCTGATTGTGACTGCAACCATGAAATTAAAAGACACTTGCTCCTTGGAAGAAAAGCTGTGACAAACCTGGACAGCATATTAAAAAGTAGAGACACTACCTTACCAACAAAGGTCCATCTACTCAAAGCTATGGTTTTTTCAGTAGTCATGTATGGATGTGAGAGTTGGACCATAAAGAAATCTGAGCACCAAAGAATTGATGCTTTTGACCTGTTGTGCTGGAGAAGACTCTTGAGAGTTCCTTGGACTGCAGGGAGAGCCAACCAGTCCAACCTAAAGGAGATCAGTCCTGGGTATTCATTGGAAGGACTGATATTGAAGCTGATCCTCCAATATTTTGGCCACCTGATGCGAAGAGCTGACTCACTAGAAAAGACCCTGAGGTTAGAAAGATTGAGGGCAGGAGAAGGGGACGACAGAGGATGAGATGATTGGATGGCATCACCGACTTGATGGACATGAGTCTGAGCAAGCTCCAGGAGTTGGTGATGGACAGGGAAGCCTGGCATGCTGAAGTCCATGGGGTCGAAAAGAGTCAGAAACGAATGAGTGACTGAACTGAACTGAAACTGATGAGTGTCTTTATCTAGATTGCTTTTCTCTTGTTCTCCTTTGCTTTGTATAAATTTGACATACATTAAAGCACATAGGGTAGACTCCACAAGTCCCTATCTAAGACAGCTGTGTGATTCAATGACACACAAAGTTTACCAGCAGCACAGGGTGTACACCCTGGCAAGGCAATGCCAGTTGTTCACTTCCAGCACCTCTTCTGATTGACTGGGCTTCTCTTATGGTTGGCTGGTGCCTACAGTTCAGTAGTTTTAATGTCACCACTGTGTACAATTTCCTAAATCCAAGAGCACAAAAACTTAGGCCAATGACAGAATTTGCAAGAGAAGTCTAGATATGTTGCAGCCCAACCAGTATACAAACTATTTAAATCTAAAGAAGTCAGGATGTCTACAAAGAGAAAGAATTTTCTGCCCTCTCTGACTACCAAGGTCATGGTCAAGTGGACTCTTTTTTTATTTTTCCAGCTCTCCCCATCCCCAAATAAGGACTCCTGCTGCTTGTCACGTGGGGCCCTGGCAGGCCCTGTGACGTAGCAGATGAAGAGCCGTGTGGTGGGAGGCTCTGACGGTGGGAAGATGCTTGTCACATGCCTCTAATAGCCCCCCATGTCAGGGAACTCACAGAGCAAGCGTCGGCACTGAAGGCGGCAGATAACCCTCTCTTCCCATCGAAAGCGCAAGCCTTCCTTTGTCAGCTGCACAAAGGCAGCTCGGGAGGAAAAAGCAAGACAGAAGGGAGCTCAAAAAGTGAAAGGAAAAGCCTGGCGTGAAGTGAGAGAACAGAAAAAGGTAGAACGTAGGAAGAATTTGCCAGGTTCCTCCCAACTGGTCACATCACATCTGGCAAGGAAACAATGGGCTGCCATCTCCATGGCTGTAGCTGTGAGGGGCACACTCCCCACCCACAGCCCATGTTCCCAGGGGCAGGTAGATCCCTCCTCTCTCCACAGTCACGCAGAGCTTACGCAGTCTCCAGAGGGTCACCTGCCTGGGCTGGGGCAGGAGGCAGCCGGGGTGGTCTCCGGCCTCACTCTGAGCAGGGAGGACGGGCCTCGGTTATCACAGTCAGTAGGCTCCGGGGGAACCGCAGTCTTCCTCACTTGTTCTTGCCAATGCGAAGCTATTAGCTGGCTTCCAGAGGAAGGCCCCACACACACATGACGCCTCAGCATCTGTCCTGCTGTCTGCAGCCCAGGGCTTGTATTCACTTAGAAGTTAGGAATCAGCCCTGGAAGTAAAGAACACATTTAAACTCTAGCTTACTTTTCTCCCCAATCACCAAAAGCATACGAGCTTCCCTAGGGGTTCAAATGGTACAGAACTGGCCTGCAATGAAGGAGACCTGGGTTCGATCCCTGTGTTGGGAAGATCCCCTGAAGTAGGAAATGGCAACCCAGTCCAGTATTCTCGCCTGGAGAACGCCATGGACAGAGGAGCCTGGCGGGCTACAGTCCATGTGGTCGTAACAAGTCAGACGCGACTGGGTGCGCACATACGCGCCAACATCATCCTGGAGGCTCTTCTCCGTGCTGACAGGAGGGGCAGCGGGCAGCCTGCAGCGGGGACTTCCTGGCCCTCCCCTCCCAGGTCGTGGTCCCACAAGGCCATCCTGGGTGTTTGTGCCAAGGAGCCACATCCTACATGCAGCTCCTGCCAAATCTACAGAATGTGCTGGGCCAAGAGAGACAGGCAGAAAAGAGGAAAAGCTCGCATGCACGTGAGTTTCCTCCGTGAGCCTCTGCCCAGAACAGGTGTGAGAATGAGGTGTGAATCTGAGCTTTCCCCCTTGTCGTTCATCACCACACCCCTCCCACAGGTGAGGATGTCACCTTGCTGAGTGTAGATTCTGTGTCTGTAAATGCAAGCGAGCTCTTTCATCTGGAGTTCCACCAGAGACGCTGTGACCTGCGCTGACCCTGGAGGAAAACCGGGCTGGCTTGGACTTGCACTGAAAGATGCTGTATTGTTATCTAATTGTTGTTGTTACTCTTAGTCTATCCTAAAGGAAATCAGTCCTGAACATTCATTGGAAGGACTGATGCTGAAGCTGAAGCTCCAGTACTTTGGCCACCTGATGTGAAGAACTGACTCATTTGAAAAGACCCTGATGCTGGGAAAGATTGAGGGCAGGAGGAGAAGGGGACGACAGAGGATGAGATGGTTGGATGGCATCATTGACTCGATGGACATGGGTTTGGGTGGACTCCAGGAGTTGGTGATAGACAGGGAGGCCTGGCGTGCTGTGGTTCACGGGGTTGCAAAGAGTCAGACACGACTGAGTGACTGAACTGAACTGAACTGAACTGTTTAGTTGCTAAGTCATGTCCAACTCTTTTGCAACCCAACGGACTATGTTATATGTAGCCTCCAGGCTCCTCTGTCCATGGGATTTCCCTGGACAGAGTGGGTTACTATTTTCTTCAGGAATCTTCCCGACCCAGGGATCAAAGCCACGTCTCCTGCATTGGCAGGTGGATTCTTTATCACTGAGCCACCTGAGAAGCCCCCTTTAATGTAATTCGTTTGGGGATTTTCAGGGGTAGTTTTGACTCTATGAGAATTTTCCCGAGGGTGACTTGAGAACCAAACTTGTGTGTGGGGTGATTCTTCTTAGTGGTTGATGAGAATTTGAAGTTTTGAAGGGTGAGCCAAGGCGACCTCCATGGGTAATATTTCTGAAGCTGGGACCCAGGATCCATCCTGTGTTGTCCTTGATCTACATCACAGTTAAAGGAACATGCTGCATGCAAGCCAAACTGACTTCAGTATTATGCCAATCCTTTATATGTGACTGCAAGAAATAACCCTTTAAGTATTGTCCTGTCTCCTCACTGCCTCACACAGCCCAGCTTCTCACCTCAAACCACTCTGAAACCATCGCCTTGCTCAATTCAACAAACACCGATTTCTAGCTTGCTCCTTTTTTCCTTTCATTCTCCTCCGCAAAGACCCAAGTGACATGACTCTCTCTGAAGGGCAGAAAAGGGGAAGAGAGAGAATCTAGGGAAGCCAGAGTCTTCTTCAGCAGGCAAAGAATGTGGATAGGATGGGGAACGTTTTACAATCGGTACCATTCTTATGCTGTCACATATTTGCAGGCTCTTGAAAATAAATCATTTTAAGCCCTGAGGACTGAAGCTAAGATGGTGGAATGCCAGGCACCTACCTGCTACCTCTTCAATCTATTAATACACAAACAGAAGCTGCTGATTATTCCATATCACTCAGTAGGGTCAGCTTGTTAAGTCCCAGTTCTTTAGTTTGCCATTTGAGATGAAATTGATTTGCTAATCATGCCATATGGACCAATGGGGACTCCAGTTCCAATATCATATAATCCTGTAGAGTGGATTTGTTGCAAAGACCTCTCTTCATTTCCCTCTTAATCCCTGGGAGATTCTTAGAATAAACCTAAAATCCAAATGGACCATACAAAAAGCCACACCAGGCAGGACCAAAGACTCAGCTGAAGTCTGCTGCCCCATCATCTGAGCAGTAGCATGCTGCCGTGGCCAGCTGAAATGTGGCCCAGACTCTCGAGTCCTGGTCAATGAAAACTTCCTCAAACTCACTTCCTGCTTTACATTAAGGAAATCTTACAAAAATTACAACCTGTCACATTACATTTCATCAAAGCATGACGTAACATCATAATTTTTTAAAAAGCATCCCTTTTAATTTATAGTGTTGCATTATACCACAGAAAGCTTGATTTTCCCCTTGAGCACCAATAAATTTTTACAGTGATGGTTTATCCCAAAACTTTGGCAGACAATAACACGATGAAGGTTGGCCAACATCAAGTATTTAACTGCCCCTGGAAAACTGCTTCTGAGTCACCAGGCACAACTCCGTCTCCCCTCTGGACTCAAACTCTATTGCCTTGTGCTGTTCACTATAGCACCCACTAACCAACATGGCGAGTGAAGACCGTACATGTGACTTACCCAAACTGAGAACTCAAAGTGAAAGTCACTCATTCGTGTCCGACTCTTTGCGACCCCACGGACTACACAGTCCATGGAATTCTCCAGGCCAGAATACTGGAGTGGGTAGCCTTTCCCTTCTCCAGGGGATCTTCCCAACTCAGGGATCGAACCCAGGTCTCCCGCACTACAGGCGGATTCTTTATCAGCTGAGCTACCAGGGAGGCCCAGTACCAGAAGTGTAGAATACACATTGGATTTTGAAGACTTAGTAGCAAAACAAGTGTGGAATATCCCATTAGTAACTTTTTTATATTGATGTGTTATTGTTTAGTCGCTCAGTCATGTTCAACTCTCTGCAACCCCATGGACCGCAGCACACCAGGCTTCCCTGTCCTTCGTTATTTCCCGGAGTTTGCTCAAACTAATGTCCATTGAGTCAGTGATGCCATCTAGCCATCTCATCCTCTGCCGTCCCCTTCTCCTCCTGCCCTCAATCCTTCCCAGCATCAGGGTCTTTTCCAATTAGTCGGCTTGTTGCATCAGGTGGCCAAACTATTGGGAGTTTCAGATTCAGCATCAGTCCTTCCAATGAGTATTCAGCGTTGATTTCCTTTAGGACTGACTGGTTTGATCTTCTTGATGCCCAAGGGACTCTCAAGAGTCTTCAGCACCACAGTTCAAAGGCATGAATTCTTTCATATTGATTAAAGTGAAGTGAAGTTGCTCAGTCATGTCCAACTCTTTGCAACCCCATGGACTGTAGCCCACCAGGCTTCTCCGTCCATGGGATTTTCCAGGCAAGAGTACTGGAGTGTGTTGCCATTTCCTTCTCCAAGGGATCTTCCCGACCCAGGGATCGAACCTAGGTCTCCCGCATTGCAGGCAGACGCTTTACCCTCTGAGCCACCAGGGAAGCCTCATATTGATTACATCTTAATAAAATATTTTGAATATATTGGACAAATAAGATGTATTATTAAAATTAATTTCACCTTTTCCTTTTTACCCTTTTAATATGATTGCTAGGAAATTTTTATTTACATTCGTGACTTACATTTTATTTTGTACTATTACTGTTACTACCATACATTTTCACTGTCTCCATGGGCAGGAAGACCAAACAGCTGAAAATGATAAGTAAAAGAGACCTTACATCTCCTTTATGGGTTCAGATAAGAGATAGCAACCCGATCCCAAAGGGCCAAACTATATATTTATGCATTCAAAAAGCATTTATTGAACACCTACTATATACCATACATTTTTCTAAGCATGAAAGACAAAAGTGGGGAAAAAAAATAAAACTAAGTCCCTTCCCTCATGGAAATCTCAACCTAGGAGAGAGAGAGACAATACATATGACAAGAAATGCTGTCAGAATAATGAATGATGAAGCACAGGAAGGGAACGGTGCATATCAGGACAGAGGGTCTTGTTTTAAGAAAGTCAGAGAAGCTTTTCACTGCCACCCACACCCCTACCCCGTCGCATGTCTTTATTCTCCCCATCTCTCTCCTGACCAGACAACATCTCCACTCATCCCTGGATTTCTGTCAAGCCATGTCACCTTCCAGTTCTTGCAAAGACTGGCCCTGTACCTGAGTCTTCAGAAAATTGAGTTTCCAAAATGACTAATCCCAAAATGACAGGTCCCCAACCTGCTTTCTCTAAATGCCAACTTCTCCACACTGATTTATCCCTTAAAAGCCTGGCAGTACATGGCTCAATCTTACTAATACAGTGCCTGCAATTCCCACTCTTTGCCCCTACAAGCAAATCATCTGCAGAATGTCTGAGGACAGAAAACGTTCATCAACAGTGAGACTTTTGATTCTGGAGAAGGAAGGAAAGGAAAATGTATTATGGAATTTCCCTGGTGGTACAGTGGATAAGAATCCGCCTGTCAGTGCAGGGGACAAGGGTTCCATCTCTGGTCCAGGAAGATCCCACACGTCTCAGAGAAGCTAAGCCTGTGCGCCACAATACAGAGCCCATGCCCTTCAGGGCCCGAGAGCTGCAAATCCTGAGCCCACGTGCTGCAACTACTGAAGCCCTTGCACCTAGAGCCCATGCTCTGAACAAGAGAAGGCACCGCAATGAGAAACCCATGCACCACAGCCAAGAGTAGCCCCGCTCGCCGCAACTAGAGAAGGCCCACTCGCAGCAACAAAGACTCAGCCCAGCCAAAAATAAAGAGTAATGTTTGAAAAAGTAAATGTCTTATGATGTATTATGCAAAGCCAGAAACCTTAGAACAAGCTTTCTTCTCCTCGGCTCTGTTGAGACTTGGGGCCTGAGAATTCTGCACTGGGGGAGGGGAGGGGTTTGCCCTGTGCTCGCAGGGTCCCAGCAGCACCCCGGCCTCTGCCTATTAATAGCAGCAGCACCCCTGTTGTGACAACCGCAACAAGTCTCCAGACGTTGTCAAATGTTTCCCTGGCGAACAAAGCCGCCTTTGCTTGAAGGCTGTAGCCATAGAGATACCTAACCAAAGCCTGCCATTTGCAATATATGCCATTTTGAGAACCTTCCCAAGAAAATGTTTCTTCTCTTGACACATCAGCACTTCTCTGCTGAACCTGCAGTTTAAAATTAGCGTCCGGAGGGCTTGCATCTAGAGAACTGCAGCAAAGACCAGCCCCCAGTTCACAGCAGCACACAAAAGGGCACTCAGTCATCCACCTAAATGTCTCCTCCTGCCAAGTGGGCTCAAATTTGCTTGGGTCTCAGAACTTCACTCTTTTCCTCGGAAGCTCAAGAAAAACAATTTTGGATATCACAGACTGCCTGGCTTTTTATCTTCAGAGTCTAACACATGAAGATAAAAATTAGATTTTCTTTCGCATCCTATAACCTGTTTTCACAATCCCTTCCTGGCTACTCAATTGTTTGTATCACGGCTTCTCAACCTCTGTGCTATTGACATTGTTGTTCAGTGGCTCAGTCATGTCCAACTCTTTGTGACCCCATGGACTGCAGCATGCCAGGCTTCCCTGTCTTTCACTGTCTCCCCGAGTTAGCTCAGACTCATGTCCATTGAGTCGATGATGCCATTCAACTGTCTCATCCTCTGTCACCCCCTTCAACCAAGTAATTTTTTGTGATGGGGGCCGTCCTGTGCATGGTGGGATCTTTAGCTGCATCACTGGCTTCTACCCACTAGATACCAGTATCACCCACCCCCAGATGTGACAGTCAAAAATGTCTCTAAGGGGCGCCCTTGGGGGTCCAGTGATTAAGAATCCACACTGCAATACAGGGGGTGCGGGTTCGACACCTGGTGGAGGAACTAGGATCCCACCCGCCGAGAAGCAACTAAGCCCGGGCACTGCAACTACTGAGCTTGAGCACCACAACCAGACAGTCCTTGCACTGCAAGGGAAGATCTCAAGTGCCGCAATTAAGACCCAATGCAACCGAGTAAATAATTTTTTTTAAATGTCTGTAAATGTACCCTAGAAACAAAAGTGCATCCTGGTTGAGGACCACTGGGTTATTTCAATTTCTCTTTCCTAGCTATTCTGTCTAGATTAAGCATTCCTGTTTTACCCAGCCATCAAGCCACCATCCCAGGAGGCATTTAATTTTCAAATCTTTCGTCAACCATTCATATATATATATATATTGTATTGGGGCTTCCCTGGTAGCTCAGCTGGTAAAAAAAAAATCCACCTGCAATGCAGGAGACCACAGTTTGATTCCTGGGTGGTGAAGTTCCCTGGAGAAGGGATAGGCTATCCACTCCAGTATTCTCGGGCTTCCCTGGTGGCTCAAATGGTAAGGAATCCACCTGCAATGCAGGAGACCACAGTTCAATCCCTGGGTTAGGAAGATCCCCTGGAGAAGGGCATGGCAACCCACTGTAGTATTCTTGTCCAGAGAATCCCATGGACAGAGGAGCCTGGCGGGCTACGATCCATGGGGTCACAAAGAGTCTGCCGTGACTGCACAACTAAGGGCAGCACAGTATGTTGTACTGATGGTTACATTCTATTAATAAACCCAGATTTTCTCTTTGAAAGGGGGAGATCATCACAAAATCTCTTCTTGGAGGACAAAAGAGGAGGCGGCAGCAGCTCCTTTTTGGAGCGTTCAGCAGCTCCCTCCAGCCCCAGAGCATGTGCTGAGTTCCCTGACCGTGGCAGCTGCAGCATGAGGATCCGTCATTTCAGAAAAATAGGGAAAGAGCCTCGAATCCTTACTGCCCTCTAGAGAAATTCCAGCAGAAGAGCTCAATCTGTCGCAGTCAGCAGAAAAACAACGCTGTCCGTCGCAACTGCTCCTGAAGTTGCAAAGCAAACAATTTATTTGTTGAAATCTTTGAAAGACGAGTCTATCGGACCCTTTCCTTTACAATCTCACACCTTAACTGCGAGCTGATGTTGGCTCCTGCGCTGATGCAATCATACTTTTCCCAATTCCAGGTCCACCCTCCAACACAAAGATTTTATGCCCACAGATGAATCAAATTCTGATTGTCAACAAAGTCACAGAAGACCATATTTTAAATGCAAATACTCAGATTTGTACAAATGTGTTCTCTGGCCTTTGTTGACTTGTCTACCAACGCTCATATGTACAGTTTGCTTTTTATGCATCTCAGAAAAACCAGGACTGAAAAAGTTATTCACTAATTCCTCTTATTTGCATTAGATCTTGGTGGATGAGAACTTTCTAGCACACTGTAGAACTAATCATAACTTGTTTTTTCCTTTTTTAAGAAAATTTTTGACTTTGGGTACTGTTTTGATAAAGACCTAAGTTTACTGACCACCTGTATTCCAATGAGGGCTGTGACACCGAGATTACAGTCAGCCTTTTCTATTAAATCCCAAAGTCCTAAAAAAGTTGCCCAGGTCTAACTCTTGTTTGTTTAGAACCCTTGGAAATTTTTTAAAAAAAAATAACTTTGAAAAGCATATGCTTGAATACATATTATACTAGATAGGAAATCTTACAGGTTTAATCAGAACTTTCAAATCATTGTTTCCATTATGACAGGCAACGGCAAAAAATGCTGATTGTTTATGCCTAATGGGTTTGCCCTTTGCCAGACAAATCCTTTTAGCCACAGCAGAGAAATGTGTAATTTTTATGGGCTCTTGAAGAGAGTGCACACTGCCCTCTGATGGCAACACAAGCTCATAATTGTATGGGGTCCCTGGATCAGGTTCCAGAAGACTGAAGGGTGTTACTACCAAAGACAGATCAATAATCCCATAGATTAGTGGGCACCCATGGTTATCTTTACTTTTCTAATTTTATCCACCCTCTTGACAAGGAAGTAAGATATTGGATCTGTTCCTTTTTTATCAATAGCTATGAGAACTAGTTTGCCAAGAAGGAAATACGTCAAAAAATAATACCTAAAACATTTAAATGCCATCAGATGCAAAATAATATGCACATACATAGCACAGCACAGACATAAAGCCTCAACAAAATAATGTTTTACTGATGAATAAAAAAGTTTCTCTCTGAATTCAAACTATCAATAAGTAAGCCATCTATGGTATCAGAAACTCAGATTCAAAATTAGTGCCCACTCCCCTCCCCCCCTTAAAGAAACATGAAAAAGCTTTTGAGGAGCTTTTACCTAGAGTCTATAAAGGTATTTTCAAATGAATGAGACAGAAACTATAGTATCTGATTAATTTTCCCCAAAGCGCTTTTGCAAGTCACAATACTACATTGTGACCTCTTTAAAAATGTACAGATTTGTCATATTGGACTACTTTTATCTACCAAATTACAGATGTCTCCTAATTTTGCTAACTCCCAACAGCTAAGAAAGGGGAACAGGGAAAAATAAAAGCCAGCATATTCCTTGTCACAGCGAAGCTCTTGGAACTGTATCTGAAAGGGGCTGTTGATCTGTGGAAATGTAAATGTCACTTCTAAATATAGCATCAGGGAGCCAGAGAATCAGCATTTCTGTTGATGAAACACCTTTCCGGGAAGTAGCGTGTGTGCAAGGCGACACTTCTCTCCAACACATGGGAGAGTCACGAATCTTTCACCCAGCGCTGCCTCCCAGAGGGAGGCTCTGAAAGCCGGTTTGCGCTCACAACCCAGCGCGTTCTCACAGATTTCCTTAACCTGCTACCACACCAGATTGTGAATCAAAGCAAATAATCTCCCATGCCTCTCTCCCTCTCCTCGTTTTAAAAGTAAAAAGTACAATTTCATCCTGCCTGATCAGGATTCCTGACTACTTCGGGATGCTCATGGGCTTACAGAGGAAAGCAAAAGTGGGGCGGTGGGCTGAACCACGCGGATGAGCTTAGGGGTGAACTGCACAGTACCCCGCTGCCAGGGCACAGCCACAACCGGCTTTTCCACCTTGACCCCTGCTCTTCTTCCCTCTCTTGACCACTCTGGAATGTTTCCATGTTCTGGAATATTCCATCTTTCCCATCTCAGGGGCCTTTGCATAGGCTGTTCCCTTTGCCCAAAACCTCCTTTCCTGTGTGTTCTGCATTTCTAGCTCTTTCTTCTCTTTTCCACCTCAGATGGTCACTTTCCAGTAAAAGCATTTGTTACAACCTTAGCCCCACTTCCTTGGTTTGGGTATATTGCAGCCTGCTGGGTGAACAACTTCTGCTCAGAGGCCTGGTATTTGGTTTCAGGCTCTGCGATAGCTGTTTGACATTCTTAATGATTTTCACAAGAGGCCCTGCATTTTCACTTTTCTCTGGGCGCCACAAATCATATAACCAGTCCTGCTCACAGCTCTCACTTTCCTTCATAAAACAGAATTTGTAGTTGTTGATTTGTCAGTTTACTGGGGCAAGGGAGACTGATCTGTTTTCTCCATTAGGGCGGAAATTGTATCTGTTTTGTTTATTGTCTACTCCAGCATTGTCCAATAGAATTTTCTGCAATGATGAAAATGTTCTAGAGCTTTGCAGTCCAGGATGTTATCTACTAAGTCACACATAGCTATTGAACACTTGGTGGCTAATGCAGCTGAGGGACTAAATTTTTATTTCATTCTAATTAATGTAAATTAAAACTGAAATAACCTCATGTGGCTAGTGGATACTATGCTGGGTAGGTCTAACCCCTAAGGCTGAGCGCAGCAGCTGGTAAATGCATCTAGGATATGATGAAGACTTTTTAAAAGAAGCTACTTGGCAGAAACACAGCACTTCGGTATGATGCATCAGAATTCCCTGAGGAGCTTATTAAAAATACAGGTGTCTCTGCCCCACCTTCCAAGACTGATTCAGCAAGTTGACAAAAGGTCTAAGCATCTGGTACCCCAAAATTTGAGAAGCACATGTAGAATTTAATGGAAGAGGCTTGTCTTTACAATAATTATTTGCATCTTAACTCTTCCTGGTCAAACAATGTTAACACAAATACCATTTCTAGAATTTTATTACACAAAAAATGTCCCAGCTACAACCAATGGCTGCTTGAAGTGATATCAACCCAGTAAAATTCCAGTGGAGAAAACACATTTTGACTTTTTGTTTTGTAGTAATGAACTTTGATCTACGACCTTGACTTTCAGTGCCAAGAGTGATAGAGAGCTCTTTTCTCAAGACTCGAAAATTATGGGTTTTAAGTGTGTGTGTTTCACCCAGCATTAGGTAAATAGCAGGACTTTATTAAGGAGATACATAGATCTCAACTAGGAATTGTTTGGGGGGAGGGACAGGGAAGTCTTTGTTCATAAACGTGGAGTGCTTCTATTTTTAATGACTTGATGTAATCTTATTCTTCCTTTTCACATACAGACACACAAAAATGCAAAAGGCTGTTAATGTCCAACCTTCTCTTTCTGTACCTTTGTCTTTAGCCATTATTGTAATTCAGGCCTCTAACAGGAGCGCTTTTTCCTCCACTGAGCTATCAAAGACACCTTCCTAATCAACATTACACACACAGCATAATAGATGGCCCCACGGTGAATACAAGGGTAAGCTGTAATTCACTCTGGGGCTCTGCCGATGTCATAAACCGCACGACCAGCTTTATGGAGACTGGCTGAGCCCAGAAAGTGAATTCCGATCTCGACTCACTGTGGGAGCCATCTGTTAAGGAAACAGATTTAAATGCCGACCTTTTCATCTCTGTCGTTTACAGAGAATTCAAACTTTTGCTGTAAAATTTAAACTTTTCAGCCATGAACAGATTAAAATTCCTTTCTAGAGGCACATTTGGTTGTGTATTCCCGCCTTGCACTGACAAATAGATTAGTGGTCTCACCACTACAAAATATTTTAAAGGGGAGAGATGCACCGGCTACAGTGAACACGGTGGCTCTGTATGCCTGTTCCCAATGGCCTGACCCACTCCCACCCAGAGACTGAAAAGACCAATGAATCACCTTCCCAGCCTCCTTTGCGGCAAGTGCTGGTCATGTGACCAATCCTGACCAATGAGACACACAGAGGTGCCTTCTGGGAAACAGGTTTTCCTTGTTTCAAGAGGAGCATGTGAGGAAAGATCCCTTCACAGGCTGTTCCTCCGCTCCTACCCCCACCCCAGCACTTCTGACTTTATATGCTCAGGTGCAAGCATACCGTCTGAAGCGGCAGTGGCCATCTTGTTCTCATGAGGGAACACGCCGGAAGGTACGGAGCCACTGCTGAAGAGAGAAGAGAAGGATGGAAAAGTCTGGCTGTTTGACGACCTTGCCGAGTGAACCAGCCCCAGCACTGTCCACCCCTGGGCTCTTAGTTAAAAATACTTTTATGTCAGGTTCTTCCAGAAGCAGAGGCTGAGATCAGCATTTGGGTGCAAACCATTTATATGGAGCGGACTTCCTAGGTGGCTCAGTGGTAAAGAATGCACCTGCCAGTGCAGAAGATGCGGGTTTGATTCCTGCGTTGGGAAGATCCCCGGAGAAGGAAATGGTAACCCATTCCAGTCTGCTTGCCTGGGAAATCCCACGGACAGAGGAGCGTGGTGGGCCACTGTCCATGGGCTCATGTCTGACAAAGAGTCAGATGTGACTTAGTGACTAAATAACAGCAATTTACATGGAGTGTGATCCCAGGAAGTACCAGTAGGGGAGGGCAGGTGAAACAGGGAAGGGAAGGAAGCCAATACAGAGTGTTAATGAGTGGATAAACCCTCTGGCCATCCAGGGCCCCTGTCCAGAGACAGCCCTGAGGCAGACTCCTGCTTTGAGTGATAAGCCAGTGACCTACAGGAGAACACTGTGTGTGTGTGTGTGTGTGTGTGTGTGTGTGTGTGTGTGTGTGTGTGTGTGTGTGTGTGTGTGTGTGTGTGTGTGTGTGTGTGTGTGTGTGTGTGTGTGTGTGTGTGTGTGTTGAGGTGCGGGGTGATGGTGGGGAGGATTCCAGCAGTACGTCATCTTCTACAGTAAACTGAAAAGGTCTCAGGTTTTGAGTCACTCTTTGTCAGTCTATTATGAGTAACAGGCTCTTCCTAATTGACATCACAGCGGAACTCTTCCTCTAAGTCTTCTGTACCCTACACACTTCTCTAGAATTCCATGCCAGTGAAAAGACACAAATGCTAATTCGTTTGGCAGATCCTTACAGAGCACTGCCTGTACCCGGCAATAACAGTTCGATGGTGAACCAAAGAGACGTGGTCACTACCCATGCAGGGCTTCCTCTCTAACAGTGGAGCTTACACAGAACAATCATCCCTTGTGCATTTCCCGCGGGAACATGACAAGCAGTGCTAAGCATTCTCAAGGAATAGTGAAAGGAGAATAACAGCGCGCCACAAAATTAGACTGTGGAGGCACGGAGGAGTTCATGAATCAGACTGAAATGAGTGGGAAGCAGCCACAAGGAGAGAGAAATATTATCCCTAATCCCAGCACAAATGGGGAAGAAGTGCTACTAGATGGAACATCATAAAAGCTCCAGTAAGGTCATTCAAATAATATCTTTCATGGGAAAAGAAAACAAGAGTTTGACCCTCACCCAAAAACTTATACAAGCTGGTTTGACTAAAAAGCAAATTGAATCATTACAAGAGCCATCAATTTCTCTTGAAACCAACCAGAAGTCATGCCCAGACTGAATAAATTCTGATCTTCCTACTTCTTCAGACTAGACGACAACTCCTTTGAGACTTTACCCTTACAGAAATAATAAAAAGTCATTCACAAAAATGCAATTTTCCTATGGAAAAAAATTCCACCATTTATTTACCACCACAATTGGGCATTTATACGCACATACATGTAAAGATGATCGGATTTCACGGCTCTCAAATGTCAGGTTCAGGATCATGCCCATCGCCCTGGGGTCAGGCCTCCCTCTCTTGGGCTCATCATTTCATCACCTCCACAGACTCTTGCACAATTCCATTAAACACCAGGGGACTACAGAGAACCATTTGAAAAATACTGATAAACAGTTTCTTTTTCTTTTTCCCAAATAGTTAGTCAAGACATAGATAAAGATGTTGCTGATCATCTAAGTCAGAGGTCAGCAAACTACACCCTTTGGCCAAATCTGTTTCTAAATAAAGTTTTAATGGAACACAGCCACACCCACTCATTTACATACAGCCCAGGGCTCCGGGCTAGTATTTGTGGCAGAGACTGGAATAGGCTGCAAAGCTTAAAATATTTACACTCTGGCTTTTTACAGAAAAAAAATCAGCCAACCCTTATTCTAAGTCATTGTATGCAGGAAATAAGCATGATACTAATTCAAACTCTAATCCTGGCCTGTACCCTAACAATGGGATTGCTGTGAAGCAGTAAGGACTGGAAGAGTAAAGGGAAATCACAGTGGGATGTGAGACACTGAGAATGTCTGGAGGCCACCCCACCTCCTCCCGTCTGAGAGAGAGGACAGGGGACCTGGCCTGGTCCTCCAAGGGCATCCCGCCACTGCTGGGCTCTCCAACAAACCCAGAAATCCTCTCAGAATCCCTCATCTGGGGCTCGCAAATGCTGCTGCTTCAACCGAGGGCATACTTCCCTCCCTTTACCTGCCAAATCGGCATCCATCTTGTGGCATCTCTGATAGCCACTCCTTGAGTCCTCTCTGAGCTCTCCAGCCTGGAGAGGTGGCCTCGTCTCTGCTCCCACACTGTCTCTTCTCCTGCACCTCCACCTGGTCACTCTGTGTTATAACTGATGGGCTTCTCTGATGCCTTCGCTGAATAGAAGCTTCATGAGGTCGGATCTGTACCTGTCTCCTGCAGGAAGGGATAGTCAAGGAGTTTGGGATAGACATGTACACACTGCTATATTTTAAATGGATAACCCACAAGGACCTACCGTACAGCACAGAGAACTCTGCTCAGTGTTATGTGGCAGCCTGGACGGGAGGGGAGTCTGGGGGAGAATGGATACACGTATTATATATGCCTGAGTCCCTTTGCTATCCACCTGAAACTATCACAACATTGTTAACTGGCTATACTCCAATAAAAAGTAGAAAGTTTTTTTAAGAAAGAATAGACACATGTATATGCATAACTGAATCACTTTGCTATACACCTGAAACTAACACAACATTGCTAATTAACTATACTCCAATATAAAATAAAAATTTTCTTTAAATTAAAAAAAAAAAAAGAACTGCACCTGTCTCATTTACTGATGTCTTATTCTCAGACTCTAAAACAGTCCCTGGCACATGGTAATACATAAATGTTTGGTGAGTGAATTCCTTTGTATAACAATTTGTAGATGAAATCTGTAAAGAGGGTGTGTGTGTGTGTGTGTGTGCGCGCGCTCAGTTGTGTCCAACTCTTGTGACCCCATAGACTGTGGCCAGCCAGGCTCCTTTGTTCATGGGATTTTTCAAGCAAGGATACTGGAGTGGGGTGCCATGTCCTTCTCCAGGGAATCTTCTCAACCCAGGGATCGAACCTGAGTCCCTTGTATCTTCTGCACTGGCAGAGGGATTCTTTACCACTGAGTCACTTTGTGATGCTTATGGAATAGGAAGAATTACACATAGTCTGTCTTAGGAAATACTATCAGGACAGCATGTGCAAAAGCCCAGAGGCAGGAACAAGCATGGGGCACTGGAGGCATGGAAACCAGACCAGCATGGCCAGAGCACAGAAAGCAAGGTATAAAGAAAGTTAAAGCCAGACCACACAAGACCTATACATCATGTTTAGGCATTTTTTTCTCTTATCTTCAGAGCAATGGAAGAACCACAGAAGGTTCTGCATAAGGCCATAGATGACTTGATTTAGACTACCAGCAATAGAATTTGTTAATTCACAGGTAGTAAACAACATCCTTAACTGAGTACCTTTCATTGTGCTAGATATTAAGATGCTTAAGGAATCACTGTCTCTGCACTTCATATATTTTATATAAGGAAAACATAATTACAGTTTGACATGGGCTTCAACAGAGTTAAGCTTAGAGGACTATGGAGAAAGCACCTAAAAGACCTCAACATTGTATTCATCTGCATGAAAAGAGTGGATTCCTACAGGAAACCTTTAGTATTGCTCTCTACCTGGGAGCATATGAATAAAGGAGAATCACTCAACCCAATGGAAATATTTCTGTGGCCAAAATTTATAACAGTTACGAAGTTATGAAGACTCTGAAAACGTGAAATTATTCACAAGAAACTGTTAAGTAAAAAAAAAGCAGAATTCCAATTCCAGTATATACCAAGGATGGCAAAGTCTGTCTGTAATGGGCCAAACAGTGAATATTTTTAGATTTCAAGGACCATGTGGTCTCTGTCACAATTACTAACTGTGCTGCTGTAGCATCAAAATAACTGTAGACAATATGTGAGTGAATCGGCATGGTTCTGTGCCAATAAAACTTTATTGAAAACAGGCGATGGCCAAATTTGGCTTCTGGGCTGTAGTTTGCTAATGCCCAGTCTATCCTACATTAAAATTATAACTAAATAAATGTGAAGTGTTTATGAAAATAGACAAAAGAAACACAGAAAATGGAAGCACTCCTTGTGTTTGGAGAATGCAATTATAAGTTTGACGGCTCTCTATTGATTTTCCCTACTCAACACATATTTATCCTTCTGGGTACAAGACTCTGATTTAAGGGAGAGAGAACTACCTTTCCATCATCTCTAATCCACGTGGTCCCTAGAGTTAGCCCACCCCCAAATCCAAAGCAAGGCAGATACGAATATATCATTTAAGGAATGAGGGTTTTAGCCTGAAAGCTAAGAGGAACCACTGAGGAATCTGAAAAGTCAATCATCCTCAAGAAGGCAGAATTGGTCATGAGATGGAGAAGGGTTCCAGAGGTCTCCTCAAACACAGAATGTTGTGGATATCCTATTGTGCTAAGAATAAAAGCATATGCAAAATGATAAATAAAAAACAAGGTTCCTGACCCAGGCCTGGCCCCCACACATCACTCCACTGCCTTGCCCATGGTGATTCACTCAAGGGAACCAACCAGAATCACTGCCTAGGATTTTTTCTTCTTTAATATCAAGAACAAGAAGATCCTCTAGTGCTGAGTTTGCTGAAATCGTGGTGCCCCCTCCTGGAGCTGCCCATGGTCCTCTTGCCATTCCAAGGGTGTCCTGCTCCAGAACAATGCCCACACACTGGAAAGCAGAACTGAGACATGGACAATGCTGGGGGACACTTGTGGGATCTCCAGATCCAGCCTTATCTGAAACCAGCCCTACTCCTGGATTTTTCCACGACTGGAGCCCATATGTGCTTTCTCCATCTCAGCCTGTTTCAGTTCAGTTTTTGTTCCCACCAACCAAAAACCCAGAGTTAGGTCATTGGGAATGCTTTTTTTTTCCCCTATTTAAAAAAATTCTTTAACAGCATTATACTACCACTTTCTGAACAAGTAAAATTGAAAGAAGATGGATGCAAAGGTAACATATTTAATATTTTATTTCTCAAATGAAAGGCATGCTTCCTTGTCAGTTGAGTGACTGAGTCAGTTGCAGTTCTTAAATTTGACCCAGGGAATCTAAACACTCTCTCCAAAAATTGACTGGGAGCCTATTTTGAAGAAAATATATAAAGACAGGGCTATAGTGGAGATCACAAATGATGACAATAGAAAATATTTCAGGAAAGACCATCTGACTCTGCAAAAATGTAGTGACATATGTAGGACAGTTGAACATTTCCACTAGGGGATGAAAGTGATCCGTGACCATCACATGGCCACAACCTCTTAGAAAAAAGACTCTGGGAGGAAACACAAATCTGACAGTGTCACAGCCCTGCTTAAAACTCAGCAATGATCCCCAGTTGCCCACTTGAGCCCAGGCTCCCACAGTGGACATAATTTTCACAGAACACAAATTTGAGTGTGAAAGAAATACAGTTTTCTTAAATTGTATAACTTAAATTTCTTTTTTTTCTCAAATCCCCAATATACCTAATAGCAGAAAATGTATCACTTTCAGATAAATGTTTTGGGGTTAAATACAATCAATTTAGGATACTACATGCACAGACATACACACACACACACACACACACACACACACACACACACACACACACACACACACACACACACACACACACACACACACACACACACACACACACACACACACACACACACACACACACACACACACACACACACACACTCCTTCCTTCTCCCCTGGCAATCTTCAAGGACTAAGAGATTTGAGCATATAGTCATATCTACCCACTAGTATCTGGCAATATTTTCTGGTTTTTGATGGTGTTAGCTTTTATCTCCTGACCTTACTGAGATGCTCGTGTTAACCTGTGTCTCTGGTTATCAGGCTACCAAGGTCAAGACACAGCTTCCATGTCCAGGTCCAAAGGAACCTCTCTATCGCCAACCCCCATAACCACATTCCAGCAAGCAAGCAGCCAGTGGCCTCTCTGGGCAAAAATGTCCCCAAATAGTGGCAAAGAGGACTTATACTCACATCCCTTTGGCCAGAAATTGGTCAAATGGTCACACTTAGTCCCACCAAATCCAGGGCTGTCATGTTATTCTCGGTGACACATGCCTGGAACGTCTGGGCTTCCAAGTTCCTAAGAAAGAAAGGGAGATATCAGGAGCAAACAAGCACTCACTGCCTGAGATGTTTAATATGCACCTCAAAATTATTCAAGGTATAAGGACAATCACAGAGGAGCAACAGGTCAGAGAGAACAAAAACAAAGAACAAAGGAGCAAAGGAAGACAACAAATTAAAAGGGCAAAGACAATACCAGCCATCAAAAAAGACAAAAGTTTAAAGAGTCACTGTGGCCGAAAACTGAAATAGGAAAAACAAATGAGAATCAAGAGCTGGGAGTGGGGGGTAGGTTCCAGGGAACAGAAGCAGAAGAACTGAGGCCACCTCAAAACGTGAAACAAACTTTTCACAGTCATTTTCTTGATCTTTAGGGGAAATAAACTGAGCATGAAGCAGAGAAGGTGAGAAAAACACAGCTTATAAATGGAAACGCACCAAAGTGGAAAACTCACATTAAGCCCAGGGATAAGTCTCAGAACAAAGGGAAACATTGTAGGGTCAAAAAAAAAAAAAAAGAAAGAAAATGAGGTTCTCACATTGGAAAATGTGACTTGCAAGGGAAGGGAGATTTGGGAAGAAACCAAGCAGGTGCTCCCACTGAAACCTAACCTTCAGGTCGGTGAAACTTGGTTATTTGGTTTTGTAAAATAGAAATTTGCATTTAAGTTTTATCCTGGAGTTTGATACCTGGCATTTTTTCATCCCCTGGTTTTGCACCAGTTCTAATTCTCAGAAAGAAAGAAGAACCTGCCTGCTTTAAACAACACGCAAATTAAGGTGTGACTTTTGGCTCCCTTTTCCGTTAAATATAGCTATCATCTGCTCTGGAATAAGCTGGATTTCTTCCACTGAGTTCATATCCCCTTCTGTCTTTTTTAAAATGCAGTTTAAAGCTTCATGTTTCTTTCTGGAAAATCTACCATAATGTAACAACAGATTTTAAAGCTTATATGTATATTAATCAGGATGCCAACAACCACAATCTAATATAGTCCTTACCTTTTACTGACAATGGGAATTTTAATTAAGTGCATAATTAAGATCCGAAATGCAGAATATATTTTTGTTCCTGTTTACTGTGAGTTAGAAACTCTTAACATGGAATGAAGTTAGCCTCCTGCTACAAAGACTTAACATGTTACAAATTAAGCAAATGGCGGCTACAATTGGGTTTTCAAAGACATTTGGGGGACAAGTTTTATCGTCATCAGTAGAGTGGGGGATGATCAAATAAATTATTGTACATCTAAACCATGATTCCATATGCGTTCCTCAAAATAACAGAGTAATCTTATAGGCACTGATATGGAAAAATTACCAAGATATATTATGTATAACAATATACATAGTATGACTCCTTTAAGGTAAAATACATATGTGTGTGTGTGTGTGTGTATGCCTGGGTATATGCGTGTACATATATATGCATGGGCCTCCCTGGTAGCTCAGCTGGTTAAGAATCTGACTGCCAATGCAGGAGACGTGGGTTTGATCCCTGGGTCGGGAAGATTCCCTGGAGAAAGAAATGGCAACCCACTCCAGTATTCTTACCTGCGAAATCCCGTAGACAGAGGAGCCTGGCAGGCTTATAGTCCACGGGGTGGCAAAAGAATCGGACATGACTGTGTGCCTAAACAATAATATATGCATACATATATGTGTGTGTCTATGTGTAGAGAGATGTGTCTGTACAATCGGATACATATGCAGGCATACTCAAAAACATGAAAAAGAGTCTGAAATAACAGATGACAAAATGCAAACATTGATCAGCTCTAGAGCAGGGCTTGACAAACTTTTTATGTACAGGGACATATAACGAGTATTTCTATTCTGTGGCCACACAGTATTGGCAAACTATTCAACTCTGACCTTGCAGCACAAAAGGAACCATAGACAATATGAAGCAAAGGTTGTGTCTGGGTCCCAATAAAATTTATTTACAGAAGTGGACAGGGCAACGGGGCTGCTGGAGGCAGCCTGCGTGTCATAGTTTACCAAACCCTGCTCTGCAGAAATGAGTGTTAATCGTGCAGGGAGTTGTCAGAGGGATGAGGAGAGACTTCGAGTATTGATCCTCTGCATATTTGATTTATTTTACAAGCGCTCTTACTTAGAAAACAAATTAGAGGACTTAACTGCCATATATTAAAACTGGGCAAATTTTAATTTTAGATTTTTTTTAAATTCAGACTTTTACATTTAAATTACAAAAAAAAAAAAGTAAATGAGCAGCTTTGCATTCTCTTCCAGGTAAGTATCTCGCATTTGCCCTCAGGGAGTGATGATTCTTACCCCACGGCAGGGATGAAGGGGTGGAGTCCGGTTCTTCCTAACTTTTAGATCTTATGCAAATCACTTAACCTCCGTAAGCTTCAGTTTCCTCACCTGTAAAATGTTAACTGAAATACACTTTATTTGAAAGAGAGCTATGAGACTTCAGAGAGCTAACACACACGCTACACTCAGCCCAGATGCTTATACATGATGTGCTCTCAGTGGGGCTGGGGGCGCTCAGTCGTGTCTGACTCTCTGCGACCCCACGGACTGTAGCCCGCCAGGCTCCTCTGCCCATGGGATTCTCCAGGCAAGAACACTGGGGTGGGTTGCCATTTCCTTCTCCAGGGGATCTTCCTGACCCAGGGATAGAGCCTGCATGGCCTGCGTTAGTAGGTGGATTCTTTACCATGGAGTCACCTGGGAAGCCTCAAGCTCTCAATAACTGCTAGCTATTAATATTACACCTCTAAATTAAATACAAGTTCTTAAACTTAAAAAGAGGGAAAAGATATTTTTATGAATTGCTTATTTGGGGCTGTAAGTGACTGAATTTAGTCTTGGCTGCAAGTTCTGAGTAATCATCACGTGTTTGAAAGACAGGAAACCGTCCCCAGGAGCCATCTTCCCTTTCTTCCTTTTAAAGACAGAAGTCCCTGCATGTCAGCAGGACCCATGGACATCCAGCTGAGAATACATTTCCCAGCCTCCTTCTGAGCTTTTTGTGGCCATGTGACTCCACATTGGACAACGGTGTATGAGTGGAAGTGAGAAATGAAACAAATACGAACTGGGCACCCCTGTCTGCAGACGGCAGTCATGAACCAGGCTTGACAGTGTCAAGAGCATCACTCTAGGAGATGGCAGAACCACAGGAGAGAAGGAATCTAGGCAGACATTGTGGATCGCTCCTGACCACCCATCAGCCAGGATTTAGATGAGACAGTACAGACCTTGGTCAAGGCTTAATAAAATTGGGAGAACAGCTGTAAAAGAAGAATAATAATAGAACTATACTACTTGGAGCAACTCTAGTTGATGGCACAAATTGATGCAAAAAACATAAAATGACTCAAACACAGTTTCCACTTGTTTCTTGCTAATGCAGGAGTACTGAGTGGTTCTAGACTAGGGTGTCTCTAGCTGGGAAAGGAGGAGTCTCAGCTCCATGCTGCCACTCAGGTCAGCATGATAGGGAGCTGCCATCTTTAAGAGGCCCCTCCATCCAATGAAAGATCACAGATAGAGTTTTATGGGCCAGGCCTGGAAGTGGCCCAGAATACTTCTACTCAATTCTATTGCTTAGAATTGTCACATGGCCACACCTCACTACTTGGAGGAGGGCATGGCAGTCCACCCCAGGATTTTTGCCTGGAGGATCCCATAGGGTTGCACAGTGGGTGATGCAGAAGAAATATTTGCTAAATGAGCAACAGGCTGTAAATAATCCAATTTCACAGGTTTGTCCTGAGGAATAAATAAAATTTTGCATGAAAAGATTAAGCAAAGTGCTGATGCATAGTAAGTGATCAATAAATGTCATGCACACATTATTTGGAGATGTGAAAGAGAAATAAGATATGTTCCTCAAGGAGGAACCACTAGAGTAGAGGAGATGGATACTTCCAGGAAAATAATTAAAATATTGTGAGGTTTTAGGAGTATGTCCAGGGCTCAGATGTAGGACAGGGTGGTTAATTCTGGGGAGGAGCGAGAGGGCCAAGGGGGAAAATCACACAGAGGGTAAAACTTAAAGAAAAGATTGTAGAATTAAAAGAACCTGCACAGGCATTCTAAGAAATGCAATATTTTTTCACCTTTCTGAGCCTTTCTTTCATTAAAAGAAAGTTGATGGCAGATGCCAGAGTCTGTGTGGAGATGTTCTGTCTGCCTGTACAGTCCTCCCCTCCCACAGAAGCCCTGCCCTTCAAAGTATCAGCTCAAATATCACCTCCTAAGGGAAATGATTCCTACCTGTTTTTCCCTGCAAGGTGACTCACAGACCAGGTCAGCCTCCACTGTTGGATGCTCTCAGCGTTTGCTCCCTGCAGACTTACACTCAGCTGACTCTGTGTGTGTGTGTGTGTGTGTGTGTATACACATCTCTCAGCGTTTGCTCCCTGAAGACTTACACTCAGCTGTGTGTGTGTGTGTGTGTGTATACACAACATCTCTCAGCGTTTGCTCCCTGAAGACTTACACTCAGCTGACTGTGTGTGTGTGTGTGTGTGTGTGTATACACAACATCTCTCAGCGTTTGTTCCCTGCAGACTTACACTCAGCTGACTGTGTGTGTGTGTGTGTGTGTGTGTGTGTACACAACATCTCTCAGCGTTTGCTCCCTGCAGGCTTACACTCAGCTAACTGTGTGTGTGTGTGTGTATACACAACATCTCTCAGCGTTTGCTCCCTGCAGACTTACACTCAGCTGTGTGTGTGTGTGTGTGTACACAACATCTCTCAGCGTTTGCTCCCTGAAGACTTACACTCAGCTGACTCTGTGTGTGTGTGTGTGTGTATACACAACATCTCTCAGCGTTTGCTCCCTGCAGACTTACACTCAGCTGTGTGTGTGTGTGTGTGTGTGTACACAACATCTCTCAGCGTTTGCTCCCTGAAGACTTACACTCAGCTGACTGTGTGTGTGTGTGTGTATACACAACATCTCTCAGCGTTTGCTCCCTGCAGGCTTACACTCAGCTGACTGTGTGTGTGTGTGTGTGTGTGTGTGTGTGTATACACAACATCTCTCAGCGTTTGCTCCCTGCAGGCTTACACTCAGCTGACTGTGTATGTGTGTGTGTACACAACATCTATTTCCCCAAAGAACAATCAGCAGGACTGCGTAGCTCACCACCTGGTCCTTAACTCCATGCAAGGCATATAGAAAGCGCTCAATCTCCATTTGTTGAACTAGAAGAATAAACCTTGCATTGTGTTCTCCAACAGGGCCTCAGATGTAGTTAAGCAGAAGCTCTAACTGAGGTCAGAGCTGCAGTTAAGAGGTTAGGTGAGGGCTTCCCTGACGACTCAGTGGGGAAGAATCAGCCTGACAATGAAGGAGACACAGGTTCGATCCCTGATCCGGGAAGATCCCACACGCCACAGAGCAACTGAGCCCCTGGGCCACAACTCCTGAGCCTGTGCTCCAGAGCCCAGGAGCCGCAACTCCTGAGCCATGTGCCACAGTTACTGAAGCCCGCACGCCCTAGAGCCTGTGGCCTTCTCACACCACAACAAGAGAAGCCTCTGCAGTGAGAAGGCCGCGCACCGCGAGGAAGAGGAACCCCCGCTCACCGCAACTAGAGAAAAGCCTGCGCAGCAACAGAGACCCAGAACAGCCAAAACTAATTAACTAATTAAATTTAAAAAGAAGCTTGGTAAGCTGGTGATAAAGTTGACATGATTTAGTAAAATCTTAAGAGTCTCAGGAGACAGTAAAATGCAATGGTGAAACAGTAGGTTCATACTATCTCTGCGAATCCGCTGGAAATCTAAAATTATTCTGAAAATCAAAGTTTATTTTTCTTAAACGGCAAGCTCTAGAACCGCCCATAGGGCATCGGAACTGCAGTCTTGGCCCTGCCGTGTATTCACCGTCACTGAGTGTTCCCTCTGCCAGTCTCTTCATGTATCAATTAGCGATGGTGGGAACAAAGGCTCAGAGTCTACAGGGGAGTAAGGAATCTGCAATAAAGTTCTTGCACATGGGGAGTTTTCAGTAACTATTAGATATTCCTATTTCTTCCCTCCTGCCTCTGGAGAGTTAAACAGGAGAGCCATTCCTCTTTCTGCCAGAGGCGAGCCACAGCGATGAATGTAGGTGATGGTAATAGTAAAGGACCAAAGAGATTAAGTTCAGAGTAATCATCTCATTGCATTCTCCAGATGTTACTATGATTTCATTTCCTTGAGAAGATTCACAGATGTTCATACATCAATGCAGGGAAATAGAGCTACTCAGGATAAAACTAGGTCAATACTGATCGAGAAGGTTGAAGAATGCTCAGACACACTGCCACGTGCACCCATGAAACTGTGAAATAATTGACGTTTCAAAATCAAGACCAGAGGCATTGGGAAGAGAACGTGACTCACAGATATTATATGTATATACATTTGTTTACCAACTGCAAAGTACATATATATGCACACAAGACAGGAATAAGTCACCTGATATTCCAAGATTAGATGCACATACAGACTCACAAGTCTATAATATCACTTCTGTTTAAATAAAAAGTGTGTGTGTCGGTGTTTTGTAATAAAAGTTTACATTGATCAAGTACTTTACGATGTTATAGGCATTGGTAAAGTGTCACTCAGTTATATCTGATTCTTTGCGACCCCACGGACTGTAGCCTGCCAGGCTCCTCTGTCCATGGGATTCTCCAGGCAAGAATACTGGAGTGGGTGGCCATTCCCTTCTCCAGGGGATCTTCCCAACCCAGGGATCAAACCCAGGTCTCCTGCATTGCAGGTAGATCCTTTACCATCTGAGACACCAGGGAAGGCCCAGGCATTGGATTAAGCATTTTATATACACTGTCTGTTTAATAAACATTGTGACCTATAAATTGGGTTTTAATAGTATGCCCACTGTTACATATGAAGAAAACTGATGGGCAGTAAAACAATTCACCTCAGATCCCACCAAAGAGGAAGAATAGGAGTCCCAACACCTGGAAGCACTGCAACCCCAGCTGACACTGGTCACTCTTGGTGCTGGTGTTGTCAGAAGCTAGTGCACAGAGAGGAAAGACCGGAACATAACAGTAAAGAAATAAAGTAAATGTTCAGCGTTTAGGTACTAGAACTGGAACGATTCCAAAGAACAAAATCAAGCTTCATTTGCCATTTAGTGTAATTATCCATTTGCCTGATCTTTGAAATATATTCTAGCCCACCAGCTCCAAGCCTGGATGGCACATACCATCTTGACTGAAAAAAAAAAAGCAAACAACTATTCTTCCTAGCTTATTAGAACTACTAGAACTGTGCATTCCTGAACACAGCCTATAAAAATTCCATAAAAAGAAAGCAGGTTCAATAAAAGATTAAATTCTCATCAAAACAATTAGAAACACTAGTCATAGCAGATGTAGGAGAAAAATAGGCAAAAAAAAATTGTAATGTTGTGTAATTTAATCTTCTTATTGTCTGTCAAATGGAAATAGAGAAACCATAACAAATGAATCACACAGACAGAAGTTGGGATAAACAGTGATTCTATAGTTTGTATGTGGGGGGTTCCCAGGTGGCTCAGTGGTAAAGAATCCATGTGCCAATGCAGGAGATGAGGTTAGATCCCTGAGTCAAGAAGATCCCCTGGAGAACGAAATGGCAACCCACTCCAGTATTCTTTCCTGGGAAATCCCATGGACAGAGGAGCCTGGCAGGATAGAGTCCAGGGAGTCGCAAAAGAGTCAGACACGACTTAGAGACTAAACAACAACAAATAGTTTGTTTGTCTATAAGTGAAAGTCGCTCAGTCGTGTCTGACTCTTTGCGACCCCATGGACTGTATAGTCCATGGAAATCTCCAGGCCAGAATACTGGAGTGGGGAGCCTTTCCCTTCTCCCGGGGATCTTCCCAACCCAGGGATCGAACCCAGGTCTCCCACACTGCAGGCAGATTCTTTACCAGCTGAGCCACAAGCGAAGCCCAAGAATGCTAGAGTGCGTGGCCTATCCCTTCTCCAGCAGATCTTCCTGACCCAGGAATCGAAACAGGTCTCCTGTATTGCAGGTGAATTTTTTACCAACTGAGCTATTGGAGAAGCCCTGTATGTCTATGGGAGACCCCATATGGGGACGCGCAGAAGTTCCTGAGGAAGAAGGCGGGTTGCAGGAGCTGCAGGGTGGTATTACTGCGCAGGTAACGGCAATGATGCAGGTGAGTGATCAGTACCCCATTACTACCCCTGGTTGCTGAGGCCAGGAAACTGAGATTTCAGGGTAGTTGAGAAAGCCAATGCTGATAATTGTCCTACACTCACAGATATACTTAAATTGCCATATTCTAAGCAACGTTTTTAAAGTTCTCAATTCCTTTCCATAACAGATGGTAAACTTCTAGAAATTACATCTCAAAAGGTAATACTGCTTGTAAATATAAGTAGTTATGAACATTTTTTTTTCCAAAAAACTCTTGGATGATATATACATAGAGAATGTTTTTTAAGCAACACTGTAAGAATTAAATGAAGAGGTCGTTATGAGAGCAAAATGATTTCCCTCAGTCAGACTGCACAGGGTATGTATTCTGACACAAATTTAAAGGTATATTTAAACTTTCTAAAGTTTCTAGATGTATTTTTAGATTTGGTGTTTAAAAAGTTCTATTTTTCAGATAGTTATCTGAAGGGGGATAGTCTAGGGTTCAAATCCTGGTTTTATCATTACTGGCTTTGAAACCTTACGCAAGTTAAGTAACCTTAGGCAAGTTCCTTAACCACAGCAGGTCTCAAGATTGTCATCTCTGTAATGGGGATTGGTATAGGGTTGTGATCATAGGCAATTTATTCAGCCTCTCATTAGATTTTATTATTTGAGGAAAGGGTATGATTCCAAGTTAAGATGTTCACTGGAGGGATTTGCCACCTCTTACTGAATCTTCCTGGTGGCCCTCTCATTTCAGGGACATATTCCTCTCTGTACAAACGTGCAGAGAGGCCAACAGTTAAACAGACAGGGCTAAGGGTTTGGGAACCAGATGTTATGTGGCTCCTGAACCTGAGACTCTTAACTCTCTTGATCTTCTGTATGAAGTCAGTGAAAGTGAAAGGGTTAGTCACTCAGTCTCTTCTGATTCTTTGCTATCTCATGGACTGTATCCCGCCAGGCTCCTCTGTCCATGGGATTTTCCAGGCAAGAATACTGGAGGGGGTAGCCATTCCCTTCTCCAGGGGATCTTCCCACCACAGGAATTGAACCTGGGTCTCCCCCACGGCAGGCAGATTCTTTACCATCTGAGCCACCAGGGAAGCCTCATGAGAAGCCAGTATTCTCTAGATAAATCCAGGCTTTGTCTAAGTTAACCAGAATTAGTTTCTGTTGCTTATGGCCAATAACCTTAACTGATAAAGATGTTTCACTCTATAACTGGGCTGAACTCTCTCAGGGCATTTTCTGTGCCTTAAAATCACCAGTATGGCCAAGAAGTGAACTTTAAACAGGGGCAGAGTACCAGAACGTTGGCAATGTTAAGTGTGTGTTCTGTTTGCGTAGAGTAAATAAAGTTCTACAAAAGCCTCCTGATTCTTGAGACTTCACAGAAGTCTACAGGGCAAATGCAAGAGGTTAGGAGCTCAGCATCTAGAATGAGGAAGATGTAGGTTCAAGCCCAAGCCCCACTGCTTCCAAGCAAGAGGGTGCCAGGAAATTTATTCCTCGGGTCCTCAGCTCCCTCACTGGCAAAAGGCACATAATCACTGATCCCACTAGCCAGGGTTACAGTGAGGAGTAAATGAGAAATGGTGCCCTTTGCCCTCAACAAATGTGGACCGATAGTGATGAAGGTGCTGAGGGCAATGGATACGTCTGATTCCCAGCTGGTGAGACCTGCAGGAAGCCTGGAGAACAACAGGAAGAGAAGTCATTCCAAGGGAACAGGCGTTCAAACACAGTGAGACTAGCTTTGTACAAAAGCCTTAGTCACCAAAAGAAGGCATGATTCTGAATAGAACATTCTCCGGGGCTCTAGGGTTGGTCTCCTGGCCAAGACCCTGCTGGACTCTTGTCCCCAGGACTGATGGAGAACAGAAGATACAAGTAAACACTGAAGATGCTTTAGGCACAGGAACTCTGCAAGACACGGGGGTGCCAGGAACCTCTGGGATCCCTCGGTCAGAGGGCACCACAGCGGGGCCCTTCCACATAATATAGCACACCCGGGCACTGTGAGGGCCCAGTATCTCAGTATTCCCCTCCACAGAAGGATGTGAAAATATTAAATAAAAACAGAATCAGGAATAGCACCGCATAGCCAAGCCAACCTGGGGCCGAAGGCATCAAGAAACAGCAGCTGTGTGGACCCTGTTTTCATTGAGAATTTTTGATATTTTGTTCATTGTGGATTTCTTTACATTCATCTTGATTTCTTTAAATATTCCATTAAAATATTGATGTTGATGATGGAGTTTTGGAGGGCCCCCTTAAACGCTGAACCCAGGGCCAGGGTCTCACTTACCGCACCCCGCAGGGTACCCTGAAATATTCATCAGGGAGGGGAGCCACTTGACAGTGGCGAGCTGGGCAGAGGGAACCCAAGGGCAGAAGAAAGTGGGTTATTTCTGTCACCGTGCTCCCCCCACCCACCACCTGCACTCACCGAAACAGGTCGCCAACATTATGTCAGAAAGCATTTCAGAACCACTGATATCCTGATGAAGAACTGAAAAAGGACCTGGGCAGTTAGGCAGGTGGTCAGGACTTGGTTCTCTTTCCTTCCCCAGCTGCCCGCCCCCCACCGCCCTGCCACCACACACTCACAACAGGAGGTTCGTCAGCAGCTCATCAGGGTCCATCTGCTGCTCTTCCTCCGCTGGTGGTGCATCTCCACGTGAGGGCAAGCAGTGCGCACGGAACAGGGCCTGCCCTCCCGTCCCGCACGTGCACGCAGAGGCTGAGACCAGGGCTGACAAAGGCTAACTGGCAGCCTCAGCGGTCAGTTTCTGATGACACAGTCGAAATCATAAAAGGCAGAGATGAGAACAAGAAAGTTTAGAGGGAATAATAAAAAATATATCTATATCATGAACATCTGTAGATGAGAAGAGCGGGCAATGTGAAAGAGAGGGGAGGACCAGCTCTCCATAAACAAGCAGGAATAAGAAACAAAGAAATGTCTTCCCTGAAAGACCACGTTAAAAGACATCAATGCACCAACAGATACACAAATCGACAGAAGTGCCGATGAAATGGATGATTTGGCATGTTATAGTCTCAGGCTGCCATTTACTTGAATTCAGGGAGAGATACACAGATACAAGTTAAATTTAGTAATAAACAGAGCTCGAATTATAAAGTCAAATACTGATGCGACTTGAGGGACTGGCTACAATATCTGTTTACATACCCACAGTTGCCCTAGAGTATTCAGAAATATTTTTATCTCATTTGTTACTTTACCCTTTATTAAATTCTATAAGATGAAAAAAAACCCACAAACACCCAGAAGGGAAGGAGAAAAAAATAAAAACAAATAACTGTGTTTCTTGTAGAGGTCAGCATTTTCTTAAGGGAAGCTAAGCAGTTGATTTGTGTTCTTGCAGGAAAACCGATTTAGGATTCAGCTTAAGGTGATTAAAAATTTTAAACTGCTTGAATTTAGCATTTTGGTCAGACGTGGTTTTTTATTGTGTCAAACTCTGTGCAGGTTTTGGAGAGAAAGTATGTACTTCTGTAGTAGGAAAATGATGGATTTTTTTGCCGCTTTTGCTTCAGAGACTTTCCCTGTCCGAGAAAATGACCTAGTTTATGGCTTTTCTGCATTCAGGGCGTGTTACCAATGTGCACACAAAGACAAAAAAAACAAAACAGAGCAACAATGGGAAACAGCCTTTGGATTATTCAAAGACAAATCATAAGCCAGATTTTATGTATGGAAAATGCTCCAGAGTTCTTTGACCAAAATGTGATTCCACTCACATCTATTTGCCCGTCTTCTGTGGGCAGGTCACATTCAAACCCTAGAGGAAGTTGTCAGACGAAACAGCTTGCAAACTGGTGGCCTACGGACCAAACTAGGTTAGAGATTAAGGGTTTTTTACAATCTTGTTGCCACACTGCAGAGAATATTGTGTGTGTGTGTTTATGTGTTTAGTTGCTAAGTCATGTTCAACTGTTTTGTGATCCCATGGATTGTGGCCCACCGGGCTCCTCCGTCCATGGGATTTCCCAGGCAAGAATACTGGAGTGGGTTGCCATTTCCATCTCCAGGGGAACCTTCCCACTCAGGGATCAAACCTGGGTCTCCCGCATTGGCAGGCAGATATGCTCTACCACTGAGCCACCAGGGAAGCTGCAGAAAATCTTAAATGTTATTTATTTAGCTGCAACCATTTAAAACTTAGGAGACTTCCTATGAAATTTCAGCTTGGGCTTCTCTTTAAAAACCTGACACCCTGATAACATAAGGTCTGCACCCCACAGCACAACAGTGGAGCTGAGCAGTGGCTGCCCCCCCAGACAGCAGCAGCGCCTCCATCTCTTCCTGGTTCCCTCCGCTCCCTCCTGGCTTCTGCACAGAAGCTGAGTCTCGGCCACCATTTACCATCACACGCGCGCTACCGCTTCCCTCACAGTGAGCTTAAGAAATCCGAGCAATACCCCTTACACCCGCGCCTCCTTTAAAACTGAGGAAATTGAGCCAGATCAGGCAATTCACGTGCTTCAAGAAAAAAACACTTCTCAATTTCAGCTTGATTCACTTCATTAATAGGTCCCTATAAAAATAACAGCTAACAACTCAATGTGACAGGCAATTTTTTAAGCCCTTCACATATTTTAAGTGCATTTAACCTGTACATCTACTCAATGAAGTAGGTATTATTATGATCCAGTTTCACAGATGAGGAAACTGAGGCTCAAAGAGGTTGTGACTTGCTTAAAGTCCATTGCTAGGATTTGGACGGACCCTGTAGAGATTTGAATGCATTCCCCCCGGCACACATACACAATACAAGCATGTAATAAGAACAGCTAGCATATATTACCTGCCTAGTATGTTCCAAGCAGCAGAAGAGGCTCTTAAAATATAGATCAATATAGAAACTTACAGTGGGTTTCAAACAGACTACAAATATAATAAGATGTTTCAAAGGTTAAAAAGAGAAAACTGTTCAACTGTTACACTGGGTGCCCAGAGGGTGCTCACAAGTGGTTTTCACTGAGGAGGTGAAGGTTGTAATGGACCTTCAAGCGTAAGAAGGCATGAGACACATAGGGTTGTGGCTTGAACATGATGGTCTTTGGCTGGAGAGAACGGATGGGAAAGAACAGGACACAGGACCAAGGTAAAGCCAAAGCCTATTCCTTCATATTTCTTGAAGTACCAGCAATGCATCATGCATTTTGGAGGAGACAAGGATGAACAAACCTTGACCCTGCCCTCAAAGAGTTAGCGCATCAGGGACTTCCCAGTGGTAAAGAATCTGCCTGGAGACCAGGGTTCGATCCCTGGGTTGGGAAGATTCCCCTGGAGAAGGAAATGGCAACCCGCTCCAATATTCTTGCCTGGGAAATCCCATGGACAGAGGAGTCTCGCTGGTTATCGACCATGGGGTCACAAAGAGTCAGACACGACTGAGCAAAGGAGCACACACACCCACACACCCACACATGCACAGTCATAATGCTAAGGGCTTGGCACAGAGTAAGTGCTCAAAAATTGTATTCTTTATTATAAAGATTATTATTGCTGTTGTTGTTATCTAAACAATAACATTGCTTCATAAACCAGCTGAGCTGCATCACGGCTCCCTTGCAGCAGATAATCAAAAATCCCAGCAGACCTGCAGCTCCTTAGGGTCTGTGAACTGTGAAGCTAACCCGTGTGTCCTCCCTCAATTAAGAGTAGAGAAATGGCACCTTCTCCATGCTGTGATTTTAAGTAATATCAATGTTTCATAAAACTTATTAGTGTAGGTCTAGGTGAAACAAAAATAAGACAGCACACTGGGAAATTAATTTTAAACAAATTACATGTAAAATGCAAGGATTCATAATATTGTTTCTAAAGCAGTCTCATCTTAATATCATATATTTTGCTTTATGAAGCTCCCAGTTTTAGATTAATCATATTGTTTTCTTATTTACTACTTCATATAATAATTGGCTTATCTGTGATATTAATATGTATGAATTTTCTTAGTTTGCTCCTTCAAGAAAGCATTCAGCTTGATGCTTATAATATGTTGATTTTAATATGCAATGGATGTGTTTGTATGCAGATTAAATTGGGTTGCATTTATACTAAACAAGAAAATCAAAATGTAGAGAGGTGCTGAGACCTGAGTAACTCTCATTAAAGTATGAGAATCCTTGACAGAGTTTTCAGCTCATTCCCCTCTAACAGCCCAGCAGTAGATCGAAATTTGCCATTTACCTCATGATGCGCTACACATTTTTAAAACGATAAAGAACCTGACTCTGGGTTTCTCCCATAGCAGTGGTTCTCAGCGAAGGAAAGGGGGAGGGTTTTGACCCCCGGAGGACACTGAGCAACATGTGGAGATATTTTTGGTTGCCACCACTGGTTGGAAGCAGGGAGGGAGGAGTTACTGACATCTAATTAATAGAGACCAGGAACACTATTTGGGGCTTCCCTGGTGGCTCAGCTGGTAAGGACTCTGCCTGCAGTGCAGGAGACCCAGGGTCGATCCCTGGGTGCGGAAGATCCCCTGGAGATGGGCATGGCAACCCACTCTAATACTCTTGCCTGGAGAATCACATGAAGAGAGGAGCCTGGCGGGATACAGTCCACAGGGCCACATAGAGTCGACGTGACTGAGTGACTAAGCAGAGATGCTATTTAGCATCCTACAGTGCACAGAACAGCCTTTCAAACAAAATTATCCCTTCCAGAATTTCAAAAGTTCTGAAGTTGGGAACTCAACCCTTTTTACACAACAGTAAAATTGTTGTTTGTTTATAAGTAAAGGATCCTATATATGTACATATATATATAATGTATATACTCATTCATTCAACAGATACGCATTGAATTCCTACGATGTATCAGAGACTCTTCTAGGAAAAGTCTTCCACAGAGTTTACATAGACAGACTGAGATAAAAGATAAGTATAAAGATAGATGATACACGTGATACAGTGTTGTGGGTAAGGTGCTATGAAGGGGAACTGGGAGAGCAGCACTGACGCATACACACTACCACGTGCAAAACACACGGCTAGCAGAAAGCTTCCGTGTAACACAGGCAGCTCAGCGCGGCGCTCTGCGATGACCCAGAGGGGCGGGCGCGGGGGTGGGGAGGGAGGCTCCGAGGGAGGGGCTATATGTGTGCCCAGCGCTGACTCGCGTTATCGTATGGCAGAAACACAACATTGTAAAGCAATTATACTTCAATGAAAAATACTGTATTTCAGATATAATACTTGAAAATACACCAAAACATGAATATTTACAGTTTGGTATATATTTCTCCAATTTTTTCTTCCATGAGTATACTAACTCTACCATATGTACTGTTTATTTATTCATTCACTTTTTTACAAGTGAATATACAAATATATATCCTTCTTGACAACCTTCCTTTTTCCCACTTACTTCTAAAGCCCAAATGGTCTTGCTGTGTCTTGTTTTAACTTTTGCCACAACTCACTGAAGAGGAGCAGAGAAGGGAGGAGGAAATACTTAAATAAGTTTTATTTCCGTTCCTTACCTTTCCAAGTCTAGCAGAAAAGCAATCAACAGAGGAGACAGACATGAAAATCAGACCAACAAATAACACAGCTGTTGGAATGGGCAGCCCAGGGCTTCAGGATTCTCTTTCTCAAGGGCCTGCTTCGTGTCCTTCGCTCATGCCTTGTCATTTTCTCCATAGATATCTTACACATCTTTCGTTAGTTTTTTCCTAGGTGTCACTGTCTTTTAGGAACATATCACCTCCCTGTTTACAACCTCCCAAAGCGTCCCTAGGGACTGCTGAGTAAATGCCAAACCCCTTTGTTTGACACACTAAGTACTTCTTCATTAAGGATCTTCCCAACCACACTTTCTAAAGCTGCAGCCATTTCCACAAACGTTTTATGTACTTTAAGACACCTTCCCTTTGGGGCCCTATCCTTTCTGTCAAAAACATCCTTTTTCTTTACTTTACCTCAGAGACAAACTTATCCTTCAGTACCAGCAAAAACAACACCTCTTAGCAAAACCTTTGATGACCCTCTAATCAAGCTGTGTGGCAGGAGCAGGTCTTGAACGATTACTCTGTGTTTTCAGCCTGGCTCCCTCACCCTTTGTTCTCTCACTGGCATTTCAAGGAACATTTTCTCCCAAACCAAAAATGAAGACCCAGAGAAGCTGCAAGGCTAACTCCGAGATGGAATGATTTAGATGCATGCTTCCAGGGGGAGCTTCTGTCTCTCCAGAAACAGGGCTCAGACATGGATGGAAGGAAAAGAGGAAGGGGAGGGGGCGGACCAGGAGCTCGGCCTGGAGAAGGCGTCAAAAGCTCGGCTTCCTGAAGCTGCAGGGGAGAATTCATTACCAACGGGATTGTGTCTCCAGGACCTCAGAGCAGAACAGGAGACCAAGTGTGAGCACGTCCCCATGTAGACAGCGCGATCCAAGGATCTGAAGCACCTATAAACCCTCTGAGCAAAGAGGGGTCTGGATATCTTGAGAAAAGGAGAGCATCTTCCAGGGAAACCCTTGGCCCCAGAGCAAGAACTAATGAAAGAGAAACAGAAAGGTTCTTTTGTGAGTTCCCTAGCAAGGGGAGAAGAATCTCCAAAGAACCCAGGACAGTGCTCAGAGGGAAAAGAGGCAGCTTACACATCTGCTGGGGCCAGAGACCAGGACGCAGTTTACAATGCTGTCAGTCACTTCCCTGCTCGCCCAGCCTCAACTCCATCCCCATTCTCTGAAGAAGAAGGTCAGAAGCCCCTTTGGACAGACTTGTGACTACAGAGTGAAGGCAGAAACAAGGTGACCACTTTCCTCTTTACTAGATACAGACTTTCCTGGACAGCTTGTCTAAGGGAAGGAGATCTTAATTTAAGTCAAGCTCAGAAACTGGCTTATTATATGAGGCAAATAATACTATTTGCAGCAACATGGATGGTCCTAGACATGGTCATACTGAGTGAAGTAAGCCATATGCAGAAAGACAAATATCATATGATCTCACTTAGGTGTGGAATGTAAAAAAAAAAAAAAGGAGGGGTACAAATGAGCTTAACTGCAAAATGCAAGCAGAGTCATGGATGTAGAAAACAAACTCATGGTCACCAGGGGATCAGAGGGGGAGGGACAAATTGGAAAATTGGGATTGACATATACACACTATTATTAATACAGCTAAATAGAAAACTAATAAGACCCTGCTGTACAGCACAGATGCATGCAAGCATGCTAAGTCACTTCAGTTGTCTGACTCTTTACTACCCTATGGGCTGTAGCCTTCCAGGGTCCTTTGTCCATGGGACTTTCCAGGCAAGAATCCTGGAGTGGGTTGCCATGCTCTCCTCCAGGACAGCAAGGGTAACTCTACTCAGTACTCTGAATGGCCTATATGGCAAAAGAGTCTTTCAAAAAAAAAAAACAGTGAGTATATGTATAACTGATTCCTTTTGCTGTACAGCAGAAACTAACATTGTAAATCAACTAGATTTCAATAAAAAATTTCAAAAGATACAATTAAACAGATTCTGTTGAAGTAAAAAATTTCTAATTTCGGAACTAAAACTGTGTTTAGTAACTTAGAGCAACTGCAGAAGTTTCTATTAACATAAATGATCAAGAAAAATCATCTAAGGGCAGAGGAAACCCCTCCCAGCTCAATAAAGTTTTAAGTGATAGTGGGAGATAAAATAAAATTGCTTTATGTTTACACCCCATTATTCCTAACCTGTTTAATGTTCTATTATATACATAAAGCCACTGCTTAGCATAATGTCTTACACATGGTAAATTCTCAATAAACGTCCTTGAAAGAATGAAGACATCCTTGAAAACTACCATTTCAAGATAAAAGAAAGAGAAGAGAGAGAGTATAAGAGGACAAAATCCCCATAGGTCATTTCTAGCCCACTTAAATGTAAAATGACATTAAGATTATCATTCCAGTTATTTCTGGGCACTTGAAAATTTCTCCTCTGCACCCATGCATGCGTGCTAATTCGCTTCTGTCATGTCCAACTCTTTGCAACCCTAATAACTGTAGCCCGTCAAGCTCCTCTGTCCATGGGGATTCTCCAGGCAAGAATACTGGAGTGGGTTGCCATGCCCTCCTCCAGGAGATCTTCCTGACCCAGGGATCCAACGCACGTCTCTTACATCCCCTGCATTGGCAGGTGGATTCTTTACCACTAGTGCCCCCTGAGAAGCACCCATTCCTGTTACTAAACCCACTGGTTTAGTAGAACAAGTGAGGTTAATAAGAACCCAGAGTTCCGAGGAAGAAAGGCCTTAGGAAATGCATCATCTCCTTGAAGAAGAGTATGGTGATACTGCAGAGTTTCAGAATCTCAAGTTTTCAATAAGTTATTCCATCAAAACATAAGACCCCATAAAATAAGGACTCTGTCTATAGAAATTCCCCTAAATGGCCAAACTATTTCTCAAAGCATTTATTCCAATAGTAGCTCTACCTGCCAGTGGGGATTCCCTCTCTTCATTTCTTTTTTTCCTTTCATGTTTATTGAGATATAATTGACATATCCCAGCACTGTACGAGTTTAGGGTGTAAAGCATATTGACTGACTCACAAGTATGAAATGATGACCACAGTAAGTTTAATGACATCCATCATCTCATACATATACAAAATGAAAGAAATAAATATATATATATATGTTTTCCATGATGAGAACTCAAGATTTACTCTCAACGTTCACATAAAACACACAGCAGCGTTAACTATACTTATCAGTGTTGAACGTCCCTAGTCCTTATTTATCCTACAATTGGAAGTCGATACTTTTCACCTGTCTTCATGCAATTCCCCCTCCCCTCAACCCTTCCTGAGAGAGAAAAGAGAGAAAAGATCTCTTCTTCTGAGTTTGTTTTTGAAGTGTAACTGACCAACAACACTGTATCAGTTCCAGTTACACAACAAAGCTATTTGATACTTCTATATATTTCAAAGTGAATTCCACAATAAATCTAGTTACAATATATCAGCACACAAAGACAAAAACATTACATAGTTCCTGGTATGTATTCCCCCACCATCTCCATTTCTTGTTTTTTTTTTTTTGGCTTGTGGGACCTTAGCTCGCTCCTAGGGCTGGAACCTGTGCTCCCTGCAGCGGGAGTGGGGAGTCGACCACTCCGCCGCCAGACACAGCCCTCCTTTTCTTCTTAAGGGCAGTCAGGACTTTGTCTCTAAGAACCGGTAAATAAGGGACACATCCGACAGAGAAAACAATTGTGTGTGCAGAGAAATATGGGAGCAAAGAGATACTGGAGACATGTTACCTGGTTTTGTTACCACCCTCCGGAGTCAGTTCTACCTCAAGCGTCCTCCTGCCCCGTGACACTCGGGACAATGGAAGGAGACAAGCTCAGTCAAGATGCAGAGGAAAGCCTCGTTGTCTGCTCAGGGCAGGGAGGGGTTGGAGTTCCCGCTATAGAGACAAGCAGTGGGCCTGCCGGAGAGGCAGTGGGCCGGGCTGCTCTACGAGGGCTCACCGGCGGAGGGGAGCAGGCGGCGTTCTCGCGGGGCTGGCTACGGGGCTCACGGTTCCGGCTCACAGGGCAGGCGCAGTCTCAGCACACGGCCCCGCCGCCATCTTGGATGGAGTGTCGAGTGCAGCGCCTCTGCGCACGGCCCCAGGCCGAGGTGCTGGGGCCGCCATCTTGAACCAGGAACTCTGGTCTAAATGGCCGGGTTCAAGGCCTCTGCGTGTAGCAGCCTGTGAGCCAGTGACACCAGAGGAAGCACAATGGGATTACAAGAAAGGTAAGACTTTATTACCCAGATTCTGTTTTTATTTCCTGGGAATTGTGAAAGAGTTTTGTCCGTGACAGTTTGGTTCAGCAGGAACATAGGTTCTGTGGAGCAGGAAGAGGCATAAATGTTGGGGATTGAGGTGAAATAGTGGACCAGTTCTGCCAGCGGTCCCAACATACACCCTGTAAGATATCACCCCCTGGAAAAGGAGAATTTTCTCCCTGCATTGCCTCGCTCACTTCCTCACATTTAATCAGGTCATCGGATCTGCAGTCGACAGCTCAGGACAGAACACAAGCTGTCCTCAAGGTTTTCTGGCTCTTTTTTCCCAAAATCCTGCAGTTAACAAATATGACTTTTAAAAGAAAGAGGAGGTTTGAAAACAAACCAATTTTTCTACTAACAGAAAAAAACAATTTTGTTTTTTTGATTGAAATATGTAGGAAAGGGCGTTTCTCCAGAATAGGAGGAGACTCCTTCCAAACTGGAGAAGATGAATTTAAGCAAAAGAGAGAAGGAAGGTGGTCTGTGGGCTCACAAAGGTAGGAGGCTTATACCTCACTTCCTATAGCCCGCTACAGAGGCAGCAAGTGGGATGGACATTTAAACTGTGCTTCATTTAGAATAGATAACCAGCAAGGATCTACATGTAGCACAGGGAACTCTGCTCAACATTATGTGGCAGCCTGGATGGGAGCAGACTTGAGAGGAGAATGGATACATACATAAGTATGGTTGATTCCTTAACTGTTCACCTGAAGCTATTACATTGTTGTTAACTGGCTATACCCCAATACAAAATGGGCTTCCCTGGTGGCTTAGTGGTAAAGAACCTGCCTGCTAGGCAGGCAACACAGGTTCAATTCTTGGGTCGGGAATATTCCCTGGAGAGGGAAATGGCAACCCTCTCCAGTATTCTTACTTGGAAAAATCCCATGCACAAAGGAGCCTGGTGGGCTACAATCCATGGGGTTGCAAAGAGTCGGACATGACTGACCTGCTGAGTACACACATATGCAGTCAGAATAGGCTAAAACTGAACTGTGAGGCTGGTCGCAAGAAGATACCCCCTACGGCCAGCACTGGACACAGACACTGTAGTTTAAACCGTGCTGGACATTGGACACTGACGTCAGAACACCTTCTACCTCTGCTCAGATATGACCACTGCTTTTACTACAGCCAGAATGGATCCTGTGTAGTCTTTCCTTTCACAAGCTTCTCAACAGAATCTGGAACTTCCAAGGAGGCTGGGAAAGCACTTATCTAGTACTATGCCCTCATCAGAAGTGGGAGGTGAGCTCAGCTTTGTAAACATGGGGGCTCCTCAGACTTGAGAAGGGAACTCAGACACTCAGCATCCAGAAACAATAACAAATGTCCACAAGAGAAGGTAATCTGCAGAAAGAACTTAGTTTAATTTTTCTGCCAATTCAGCAGAATGGGAACTCCAAGTTAACAATTAGGTCAAAATCCAGAGAATACAGTTCCATTGTGCATTTCACTTTGCAAACTAAAATTGATACTCACTCCACAGTAGTGATGTGAGATTTTCAAAAACCCAAGTTGACAAGCTACAGGTTTTCTATTTGTTAACAACCAAATTCCCTAGTGTAGCAACAAGAGCCCAGATTCTCTCAATTTCCAGCTGGACAATTTTTTTCTTTGTCTTTGCTGTTTACACCATTAATTAAGCATCCTAGGCATTAATTTCCTCTGCTGCAAAACGGGAATAATAACAGTACCTAACCTCATAGCATGATGGCCAGGATTAATGAGCTATATGATAGTCTCAAAGTGCTACACTCAACATGCCAGCAAATTTGGAAAACTCAGGAGTGGCCACAGGACTGGAAAAGGTTAGTTTTTATTCCAATCTCAAAGAAAGACAATGCCAAAGAATGTTCAAACTATTGCACAATTACACTCTTCTCACACGCAAGCAACCTAATGTTCACAATTCTCCAAGCCAGGCTTCAACAGTACGTAAACAGAATTTCCAGATGTTCAAGCTGGATTTAGAAAAGGCAGAGGAACCAGAGATCAAAATGCCGACTTCCATTGGATCATAGAAAATGCAAGAGAGTTCCAGAAATACATCTACTTCTACTTTATTGACTACACCAAAGCCTTTGACTGTGGATCACAACACACTGTGGAAAATTCTGAAAGAGATGGAAATACCAGACCACCTGACCTGCCTCCTGAGAAATCTGTATGCAGGTCAAGAAGCAACAGAACTGGACATGGAACAATGGACTGGTTCCAAATTGGGGAAGGAGTACATCAAGGCTGTATATTGTCACCCTGCTTATTTAACTTATATGCAGAGTACATCATGCGAAATGCTGGGCTTGATGAAGCACAAGCTGGAATCAAGATTGCTGGGAGAAATATTAATAACCTCAGATGTGTAGATGACACCACCCTTATGGCAGAAACCGAAGAGGAACTAAAGAGCTTCTTGATGAAAATAAAAGAGGAGAGTGAAAAAGCTGGCTTAAAACTCAACATTCAAAAAACCAAGATCATGGCATCCGGTCCCATCACTTCATGGCAAATAGATGGTGAAACAATGGAAACAGTGACAGACTTCATTTCTTGGGCTCAAAACTCACTGCAGATGGTGACTGCCGCCATGAAATTAAAAGACGCTTGCTCCTTGGAAGAAAAGCTATGACAAACCTAGACAGCATATTAAAAAGCAGAGACATTACTTTGCCAGCAAAGGTCCATCTAGTCAAAGCTGTGGTTTTTCTGGTAGTCATGTATGGATATCTTGAGAAACCTGTATGCAGGTCAGGAAGCAACAGTTAGAACTGGACATGGAACAACAGACTGGTTCTAAATAGGAAAAGGAGTACGTCAAGGCTGTATATTGTCACCCTGCTTATTTAACTTATGTGCTGAGTACATCATGAGAAACGCTGGGCTGGAAGAAGCACAAGCTGGAATCAAGATTGCCAGGAGAAATATCAATAACCTCAGTGCAGATGACACCACCCTTATGGCAGAAAGCGAAGAAGAACTAAAGAGCCTCTTGATGAAAGTGAAAGAGAGTGAAAAAGTTGGCTTAAAGCTCAGCGTTCAGAAAACTAAGATCATGGCCATCTGGTCCCATCACTTCATGGGAAGTAGATGGGGAAACAGTGGAAACAGTGTCAGACTTTATTTTTTTGGGCTCCAAAATCACTGCAGATGGTGATTGCAGCCATGAAATTAAAAGACACTTACTTCTTGGAAGGAAGGTTATGACCAACCTAGATAGCATATTTAAAAGCAGAGACATTACTTTGCCAACAGAGGTCCGTCTAGTCAAGGCTATGGTTTTTCCAGTGGTCATGTATGGATGTGAGAGTTGGACGGTGAAGAAAGCTGAGCGCCAAAGAATTGATGCTTTTGAACTGTGGTGCTGGAGAAGACTCTTGAGAGTCCCTTGGACTGCAAGGAGATCCAACCAGTCCATCCTAAAGGAAATCAGTCCTGAATATTCATTGGAAGGACTGATGCTGAACCTGAGGCTTCAATACTTTGACCACCTGATGCGAAGAACTGACTCATTGGAAAAGACCCTGATTCTGGGCAAGACTGAACACAGGAACAGAAGGGGATGACAGAGGATGAGATGATTGGATGGCATCACCAAATCGATGTACATGAGTTTGAGCAAGCACTGGGAGTTGGTGATGGACAGGGAAGCCTGACTTGCTGCAGTCCATGGGGTCACAAAGAGTCGGACACGATTGAGCGACTGAACTGATGATAGTCTCAGTTACGGGCCCCAGTTCTTCATCTATGTATGTACACCCTTTGCCAGATCACTTTACAGTGTTTCTCAGTAAAGAAGAATCCTTTATATCTGGGTTGACCTTGGACTTGCTTTGGCCGATAGAATGTGTTGGAAATGATGGCACTTTGAGTCTAGGCTTCAAGAGTCTTGTGTATCCTGGTTGGCCTTCTGCCGCTATCATGAGGACCTGCCTGCCTGCCAGAGGATGCAAGACATGGAGCAGAGACACGTCATCTATCACTCAGTGGCCCTAACTGACACCCAGATATGTGACCAATCCAGACAAAGGCCACTTAACTGGCCACCCTCAAGCAGGATAACAAATGCTTATGTGTATGTCACTGAACTTGTATAGCAATACCTTACTGCTACAGAATGGTTAAAAGAAAAAAATAATGTTTAGCAAACAAACAAAAAGCAATGAAGCACATAGTAAGAACTCTATAAATATTAACAAGCATACCAAAAGGAAGGCATCCTATTAGTGCCAGCAGCTGTGTAATTTGACAGACCAAGGCCTGATATTCCGTATAAAATCATCAACAAGATTTTTCAGCCAAGGGCACTGTCCAAGGCATAGATATTCTTAATGTCACAGGTAGAAAATGTTGACTCTCCCCCTAAAACACAGATCTGAGTGAAGGCTAAAAAATAAAGAACTTGCAGACCCCAGCTGTCTGGATTTGATGTCTGCTAGAAGTGTATTTGGCCTTGCTGACTCAACACATAAGTAACATGTGATAAAATAGACCATTGCAGCTCAAAATCCTATTTAAGCCTCAGATCAATGGTTTAACTCTTATGTCAAGACAGGTAGACACTGCTATGTGATGGAAATGTTGTTTGGGAAAAAATGATTTTTACTGGTAAAAACCAAGACAACCACATCTCTTTTCACTGCTTTAATGTCAAACCAACTCTTCAAAAGGTAAATTCCAGATACATGTGAGTAGATTGTGGTGCAAGCAGGTTGTTTTAATTCTTCACGATTTTATGTTTCATCTAGCCCCAGTCCCTTCCCTTACAAACTTGTCTCCCCCCAAAATTCACATAGTAATCACAAAATAGTTTACTTTGCAAATCTACTGAGATTATCAAAAATCTTTTCCTTGTGCTTGAAAAGTAGGTGGTGTATAATGAAGTCAAAAACTCAGTAAATAGAGCTCAGTGGGCCTACTTTTTTCTCCTGACTCCAGTGATTATCATAATTTGATTTTATAGTTTTCTGTCCTAAGCTACCAGCTAGGGAGCAATCTTTACTGAGTCATGAACTTTCCCATCATTAAATGCCTGCACCTATTTTCAACATATCAAAGTGTCCAATAACTACATTTTATCTGCCTTGAATAAAGTTGAACAGAGACATGGGGGAGCATATACATAATAAACTTTCCTTTATGCTTTAGCAAAGTCCTTGTGGTTTGGAGTTTCAGCTTTGTCTATGACTACTTTTTCAGGAGCACAAAGATTGTATAACACATCTTCCGTAGAGATCAGGACATATGTTTACAAGGACAGAAATCTGAGTAATTTCCCACTAGTCCAAAGGGAATATTAAACTCTTCTGTCATTCTGTAGTATATTATTTATGGTTCCTCTTTTGTTGGCTTTTTTTTTCATTTGTAAGTTCAACTCCGTGTCCTGATAGAGGGTGATAAAATGCTCAATATGTTAAAAAATCTTATCACTAAATCAGGAACAAAACTATAAATTTTGGCCTTTGAAATCAAACTGACTGGTGAGGATCATTTTGCTCCTGAAATATTACAGTAGTGATCAATTTGCTGTAAAACTAAGCAGTTTAGCTCAGCAATCTATAGTTGGAAAGCAAGTTGTTCAAGAGGAAAGTTTATGCCCAGCCCAAGGGATAAATTAAATTTTATGGGGAAAATATGCATTATTACATGCTTATCTGTTTAGCATATTATTCTTTTCCACATCAGTATAATAAATATTTTTAATCGTATATTTTATCTCACATACATATAGCGATGTGGTAATTTTATTCCTCCTATGTTGGCCCAAACATGTTCAATTAATCACAGAATAGAGAAAAGCTTTCAAATCTTTTTTTTAGAATTCTGATGTGCTTAGCAAATGTACATTCCCAGCTAGATGGAGTTGCCTTACAACAGGAAAATAGTTCAAATTCTATTTCCTCAAAGGGCAAGCATCAACTAATCTATTTTATCCTTTCTCCCAATTTCAAACCCCTTCTCCTTGCATAGCAGCTCTCAGCCAAAAATGCTTTGGCCTTACTTGATTCCATTCATAAGGAGTGATTTCACTTTGAAGATTTTTTGCCTCAGAGTACATGATGGTTGTAAGAAATCAAAGTTAGAGAATATGAATTCATGGCCTGTGCATATAGAAGTAGTAAATCATGAGCGCTAACATTAGTTGAGCCTCTGTTCTTGTCAGGCTGACTTGCCTTATTCCAGATAATTCTCAAAAATTCTATGGGGTAGGAATGTTGCTATTTCGGCTTTAGAGATCAGGAAACTGGGCTTCCAGAGACTAGCTGAGCAGTGGCTGGAGCAGACGGGAAGAACCACTTAGGAAGCCATTGCTATAACCCCAAGAGAGAAAATAGCAGCCTGAAACAAGATGACAGCAATGGAGGTGAAAACGAATGGGTGAATTCAAGAAATATTTGAAAGATGGAATCAATAGGATGTGATGGTTTGGTGGCTGGTGCCATTCCCAGAGAAATGCATTTGTGAATGTTTGCCAGGGACTTCTATCTATGCATGTACAAGAATAATTTAAAACAGAAAATACCCAGGCATGTTTCTACATTTTCTCTTCATCCCATCTATCTTGCATGTAAATGAATATACAAGGAAATGTTACCTCAAACTTCAAAGGGTAAAAAAAAGTTGACTCTGAAGCTTATTCTAAAAGCATTAACAGATCAATGCATCATGGTGACTCTCAGGCAGAGGTGGTGATTCTCCATGGTGCTTCAATGTCTTGTGACAGGTTTTGTCCCAGACTGTCTACTTAAGGATGTTTGTATAGCATATAGCCTTGAAAAATAGAGGTAGTGTCTTCCTCCGGGGCAGAAAACAGATTTGTTCCTTATCTGGAGAATAAAAAGGTAATGCCCCCCTTTAAGGCAAAGTTTGGGAAGATTTGCCAATGGCCCCGGTATAATATTGTAAGTTTCTTAAACATGGGGATCTTCAGCTGTAGCATAAACCTTCAGTGTGTGCAGAATCTCCCGAGGCCACTCCACAGCACCCACATGGGACTTGCAAGCAAGGGGGACAGACACAAGGGAGCTCATGCCTCCAGCTGTGCTGTGAGTACCAAAATATTTTGTATCCAACCCAAGTCTTATGGCTTCTGCCAGCATCCATGAAACTGTGGCGGGCTAACTTATCAGCCCGCAAGCAAAGTAAAATCATAGACCCTCTGTAGGTCTTGACAACAACGTTAGCCATTATTTAGTGATTTTTAAAATTAATTTATTTTTGAAACTTACTAGATTAGCCAGTATTCCTCCCTCCTCTCCAGAGTGTACCTAGAATAGCCTGTCAATTTACGTTGCTCAGATTCCACCCTTTTGGATTTCTACGTCCTTTTCTTATTTTTCAGTTGGTATAATTACATGCCACATCAGTATTATCACAATCCCAAAGTATGAAATATCAGAACTATCTATACTTGTAAATATCTTAACAACATTCTAAATAGACTATTTCATATAAACAAACTGGCATAAGCACTCCATCCATCAATCAGTATTTACTGAGAGTCTTCTGTGTGCCAGACATGGCACATGTAATAGTAAGAAAGACACAGTCCTTGCCCTGGAAGAGCATTGAGTCTAAATAGAAATGCAGATAATTGATCAAGCAATTACAATGAAAGGGATTAAGGATCATGTTGGAGAGATGGTAGCTGCCATCCAGGGTAGCTAACCTATAAGTTGATATTTGACACCACTCAAATGCATAGAAATCAGCCAGGAAAAGGTGAAGAGGGTTGTGGAGAAGTGACTCAGCTTTTGGAAACAGCTTATGAAAAGTCTGTAGGAGAGCAAGAACATGGTGCATATACGAAATGAAAGTGGGACAAAGAAAGAGATGAGGGGAAAGTAGGCAAAAAACAGGTGAGGGAGGTTTGTAATCATGAATAAGTATTCAGGTCTTACCCTACAAGCAGTGAGAACACAATAAAGGATCTTAAGTAAGGAAGTGACATGATCACATGTACTTTTCTTGGCCATGCTGAGTAGCTTCTGGGATCTTAGTTCCTCAACCAGGGATTGAACCCAGGCCACAGCAGTGAAAGCACTGAGTCCTAACCACTGGACCACCAGGGAACTCCCCAGATTTACATTTTAGAAAATAGAAATCACTCTGGCTGCTGACCTGAAAACCCACTGTGGGGGAATGACCAGAACAGGGACCTGGGCACTACTGACATTTTGGTCTAGAGAATTCTTTGTTGGGGATGAGGGATTGTGCTGTGCATTATAAGATTTTATCACCATCCCTGACCTGTATCCACTGGATATCAGTAGCATCCTCTTGATCATTAAAAAGAAAAAATCCCCTGGGAAGCAAAATGAGCCCATTTGAAAACCACTGGAGAGGAGGGAGGCCAGACTGGGAGCCGTAAGCCAGGAAAGAGATGCAGGCAGCCTGGACTGTAGGAAAGGGGAAAGGAGATGGGTTTAAGAGAAAAGCAGAAACAGCCCTTAAGGTTCCCATCCATCTGTTTATATGTCCCTGAGAAGGGTCTGCTGCAGTGACCTACTGCTCCACTTGTGTAAGGAAGTGAATTTCACTACTTGCTTCTGCCTCTTATTCTAAGCAAAACCTACTCTTGTGTGTGCCTGTCTCATCCCTGCTAAGTTGCATACTTTCATACATATGTATGCATACGTTAAGTTTTTGCAAGCATAATTTAGACTTTTCAAAACAGTGACACAGTAACAAAGAAGAATTGAGACATGCATGCATTTTGAATATTGATTCCAGTTTCTCACATACTACCCCTGACATTTTCCATGCTGCTTGGTTTCTATGCATTTGTTTGCTCTGCTTTCCTGTGTCTTGCCCAACTTGAAAGGAAGCTGCAGCTAACTGGCAATTAGGCCCACCATTAACTGTAGAATATAAACACTATTCCAGACCAACCCACCAGAAAAATCTGCTGATTAACCAAATAGGGCCTTCATAGTCTAAGGGACAACTTAGATAACAATATTTTCATAAAATTTTCTTTGGTAGAAATGGAAATTATGTTTACATGAAGTGAACTGTGTGCTAGGAGCTTTGCAAATATTTCCTCAAATGTTAAATCTTCACAAGTACTGTAAGGGAAGCAATAATTTGTCTCATTTTATATTTATAAAATCTGAGACTCGGGGAAGTAAAGGAACTTACCTAAGGCCACCCAACTAATAAGCTACAAAGCTGGAATAGAAAGGCAATAGAGCAGGGCTCAGCAAACTTGTTCTGTAAAGGTTTTTAAGTATTTTAGCTTTGCAAGCTATTCAGGCTCTGTCACAACTACTCAGCCCTGCCTTTCTAGTTGGAAAACATACACAGGCGATATGTAAATGAATGGGTGTGGCTGTGTGCCAATAAAACTTTATTTATAGATAATGACGTTTCAATTTCATATCATTTTCCCATGTCAAAAATATAATTTTTCTTTTTATTATTTTTTAATTATTGTAAAAGGTAAAAATAATCATAGCTCATGGCCAGACAGAAAAAGGCAGTAAGCCAAATTTGGCCCGCAGGCCAGAGTTCACCAAACTGTTGGTGGAGTGTGCGTAAGGAGACAAATTCTAGAGGCCAGCTCCATTGATGTGAATTCCTGTTCCACCCCCCCATCATCTTAAATATGTAAACTCATTGAATTATTTAACCAACATCTCTGTACATCAGCATCTCAAGTCGGTTCCCCCAAAACAGACCCTGAGACAGGTTTTGAGAGCTTATTTGGAAAGTGATCCCAGAAGCACTGGTTGGGATGTAGGAAACAAAGACACGGAGGAGAGGGAGCCCCAGTGTGGAAACCATCAAGGAGCAGGTCATTCCTGCGGACAGCTGGGCCAATCCTGCTAGCCCCTCCAGGAAGCAACTCTCAGTACCAACACCATCCTGTCTAGCAAGGAAGGGGAGGTGGAGGATGTTCACCCTCTGCTCCAGTGGCGGAGGGCTGCCAGGGATAATGACAGGGCAGCACCCCTGCACCCCTGTAGATAGACCATTCCCTGGGGACAAGAGAAGGCCCTGGGGCACAGTCCCAGAATGCCTAGGAGATAGGGGATGGGGTGAAAAGTACCCTATCAATCAGCTTCATCATCTGCAGATAGGCATAATAATAAGGCCTACCTCTTGGGCATATTGAAAGATTAAATGAATAATGATGTTAAGTGCTTTAGGTCTGAGACTAAAAGAGGTGGGGTAAGGCACTTGCCTCAGGCATAGAATTTAAGGGGATGCCAAAAAACTCAGTAATCAGCATCAATCATATTTTGGTGCAACATTTAAAAAAAGAAACCAAAGTTTAAAAAAATCCATGATGAACCAAATATCAAAATTTTGCAAAGAAGTAGGATCACTAACAGCTCTGTGTGAATCTACACTAGATCCTGAGTCAAAACAAACAAAATGCATTCCCACAGGTATGCTTTTATGTACTTTTTAGAAGTTTAACTTTTTTCAGAATTAGATTTTGAAAATGATGATAGTTTTGCACCCATTCAAGGAGAAAAGTGAAATTATCAATTCTGTTTAGGGTAAAAATAAAGTATTTAAACTTAAAGTAATATTATGCATTTTAATATACCTACTTGTCAATTTTTCACTATTTCTTCAACTTTAACATTATGAGGGAAAAAATAACAATTAAAAAGATACATACAAGCATGAATATGGGAAATGCACATTTGCCTCAGGTTTCAATATGACTGTCTTTATTTAAATTTTTGATATTTTCTTCATTTGGGATTTTACATTAACTTTGTTTTTAAAAATAGTGTGTAAAATATGAGTTAACTTGATACCTGAGTTTTTTGATGTGCCCTCTCCCCCAAATTTTGTACCCACAGTGAGTGCCTCACTTTCCTCACCCTGGAACTGGTCCTGGTTAGCACCCACTGGCGTGTAAGTACTTAGTAAACGTTACAGCTCATCCTCAAGCCCAGTTCATCCAGCACAGCTGCAGTGCTCTTTTTTCACAACCCCTACACTGCTTCCTTGGTCCATCAGAAATAACCACGTATTCACATCTTAACAGGTAGCCAGTCACCACAACACATTATATCTTTTTTTATTATTATTATTATGGCATGTGGGGAAAAAATGGCAGCCTTTTATTGAATATTTCTGAGGCATATGTGTTGATAACTACTCACATAACCCGTTATGGAGGGGGGAAAGTTAGCAAAGCCAAGGCAATTATGGCTGGATAATTTGAAGGACCCACTTTTTCTTGACAGCAAATTAATTGATGTTATAATGGGTATGTCACCCTGTCATCCATCAACATTTATTGAGTTCTGACAGTGTGCTAGGTTACACGTGAAACAGAACACACACACTCCAGAATTCCAACTTATTCCTTGCCAAGTGTGATCTATTGATAACATGGTTTGCAAGGTATATTTTTTAAGTAAAAGGGAAACAGTACTTCCTGTACTCCCTGTTTCATCTCAGCCTGCCTCTCTCCTTCTCTGTGCCTTTCTTTTACTCCCCTCCGCGCACCCCCTTCCACTTCTTTTACTCTTCCCTCCACGCACTCCCCTCCCACCCCATATTTATCTTAGCACAATGGTTCTGGTTTGTTTTGAACAAAGTTGTAATCAGCTTCTGAAATGGAATAAAGAGAATTCTGATTTGTGGGAAGAAATAAATTTGTCTGATAGATGCATTTTAATGATTTCTGTTTATTAATGACCCAGGCTTTCCAGAACACATTCAAGAACTGAAGTTGTATTCGGCTCTGCTGATTTGGCCTCACAGCGTATTACTGTAAAAGCAATGAAAAGAATCGGCAGCAGCTGCCCAACCAACCAACCCCTTGAGCTCCCCAGGCCCGTTAACAGAGAGAGGCTGGAGTCTGGAGGAGTAAATACACAATAGCTTTGTTGAAAATGATCCTGGGGGTGGGGGGAAAGGTCTATGGCTCAAAAGAAAAAACAAAAACACAAGTAATTAAGAAAGAAACTTCATTTCCAGTTGCTGAATAAGACATTAAAGAATTGCAGGAAGAAAACCCAGTAGAAAAACAGCTATTTAATTTTTGAGTCATGGTTAGAAATTAAAATGAAAGAACACTCTGGAGTGGATTTATTACTTTGTCCATAATTCCACATTCCCATTTTTTTTAACTTATTTATTTGTGTATGTATACTTGCTTTGGGCAACACATTCCAGTATTAGATTGAGGCCTAAGTAGTGAAATTTCATCCTTAACCCCACATTTCCTTTATTCCAGCAGCTCTAGTTACAACCTAATGTTATTTTAACAGTTTTTCTTTAATTTAACGATATTTAATTTGCATTCGCTCAAGTGACATACAATAGATCATGCTATTACCATGATTTATATCAGATGAACTGGCATAAATTCAACATTATAAATTGCGCCTGTAAATGAAACTATTATTTTACAGGAATTACTGAGCAGAAAGGGTAAGGACCCTCCAGTCAACCTTAGTCAAACCCACTCTTTAGAGTTTTATATTTTATGCCCGCAATAAATGCTTTTGTGAAAGCCCATAACCCACAGAAAAGTCATTCGAAGTACATTAATTACGATAATACTATCCAAAAAGCTGCAAGGGCCTATTTTTGTGACATCATTCTCTGATTTCTTGCTGCCTTAAATTATCCCTTTGATGGCTGTGGAGATTAACAGTCATACTTTTGTCATTAAATATAAGGCATTTTAAAGCTTAATCCACCTAAGTTCTAATTGATATTGCTTTCAGTTGGCAGATAGCGACCTGATTTATAATTTAAATATGCGGCATTATATGCATCTCTTCAGTATAATGAAAAAGCAGAGTTCCTCTCATCTTTCTCGGCAATGTTAAACATCAAGGAAAAGTCGCTTTCTTTTTTCCTTTTATATCCTAAGCCTAATTGAAAACTGTTCATTGAATTTCAACATGATAGAAAAGTCTTTTTATCTCTCAATTTGTCCATTAGCGATTATAATTGAAGTATCTGCTACACAGCTGAATTGATATTGTTCTTGTTTAAATTCTGAATTTCTCTAAATCTTTCAGAAGACATCAAAAAATATATATGTATATGTATGCACACACACACTCGCATATGTATGTGGCTGAGGCGATATCAGCTAACGACTTTGCTTAAATGGAACATTAGACTAGCTCACTCTCCACGTGGATAAAGCCACACAAAGAAGGAAACCATCTAATTTTACTGGAGAATGTGTTGCATAATAATCTTACCGGCATGACCATAAGGTTTGCTAATTGCCACATCTGTTTAACAGCTGTCAGAGGCTTCCCACATGTTGTCATCAATATTACAACACAGTACATTACCAGGAATTTTATTGTTTTCAACTGTTATTTATTTGCCATAGACATTACTACAGCTAATGACATCTATTTATGTTATACCACTAATTGTTTTCTGTTTTTTTAGAAACCTGTATTCAATCTACTGTCTTTGTTTGGATTAGGCCTTTCTTTCCTGCCCCCTACCCCGCGACCCCTGGCTTCCTGTAACCTCCCTGACAACCTCTTCATGTTAATGACGCTAATTCTTCTTCATCCACAGTCATAAATATTCTAATGGGTTTGTAGAATTGAAAAGAAAAAAAAGTTTGCAAACTGTCCTCATTTCTTAATGGGGCTGCTGAAGTCTTGCAATAAATCTCTAAACTGAGCCCACGTTAGTGATGATCACCGTATAAATACATCACTGTTTAGGCTGCCTTTATGGAGGAGGAGTGAGTCTTGCTGGTGTTTTGTAGTCACGTTTGTATCTCACCTGGTTCCTCTCTGCCTGACTCCTCTGTGCTTTTTTGTAAAGCACAGCAAACCACAGCGTCTGTTCAGCAGAAAGCAGAGACTGACAAACTGTAGACTGAGTGAAGTACGCGTGGCCTGATTTAAAATGAGCTGATAGGTGTCACTGATCTCTATGGTACATAGACTGTGTGAATTCCATATGATGTATTATTTATCCATAGTACATGCCTTTTTGTTTCATTAATAAACCGTATATCAGAGATATACAGTACTGATGTAGTTTGAGGCAGTACAAAACGACAGGGTACTTGCCTGCCATTGCTCAATTATTTTCCTCATTTTCCCCTGCATCTTTGCATGAATTATTAAGACCTTGGCTGTTTATTTAAGGATCTAATTTTAATGCATGTGTCCGGCTGAATTCTGTTTTCTCCTCTAATGAAAGGAAAATAGGGTGAGAATTTCCAATCTTGGACTCTGGTTTTAGATTTGCAATGCACAGTGCAAGTTGTAAAGGTCACTCTGCTTTTGAACCATATAGCATAGACATTTGATGAGCCTAAAAATCCATTTGGGTTACGCATCACATCGTGCCAACAAATTAAAGCAGAGTTGCTTGGTTAAGTCAAGCACACTTTACATGCGCTTAGAGAGAAATAGATTAGAAGAGCAAGGATCTGATTTGAGTAACCCTACAGAAAATCTCTTAAGCTAAAGGAAGGTAGACGATTGGAGGTAACTTCTAGAAGCTGCTGTGAGTGACCATTGTTCATATCGTGATGTCTAACATTGCCTGTTCTAATCACCACGTGTGGATGTCTTTGGTTTTCACATCTAGTAATGCACATTCATTTATAACCAAACCATGCCACAACCTGCACAGAGATCTTTGAGAAGTCTCACTGGGAGAGTAGACAGAGATGACCTTACACATAAAGTTTGCTTTGCTTTTCTAAATAAGAACTGAAGGATAACATTTTGTTATGGATTAAAAGTGATTGAAGATGATATATAGATGTACAGTTGGGGGATTTTCTTAGTTGTTTTTTTCTTTTTTCATTAAATGACTTCTTCAAAGACAGGTCTGAGACCAAATTTCTTTAGCTTGTTCGTTCAAGATCTAGTGGAAGGAAAGTGATAAGAGTTCAATGTCCGCATTGCTTTGAGAGAGGAGTAAGTGCCAAGGAGTCTGATAAGAAATCTCACGTGGTGTAAATCAGGCAGTCTCTGGAAGCACCCTGTCCTGCCTCATTCAAATTTAAAATAACTAAGGAAATGCAAAAAATCACTATATGCATCAAAACCACCTTTTTCAGAACCAGACACACTCCTTCACACTAATGGAAGTTTTAATAAATTCACCCTTTTTTAGGGCAGCTTGGCAATAGCTTTCAAAATGTGTAATACTGTTCCAGCTGACCCCAGTGTTCTCTTTATAGAAACATACATTGTCGACATCCTTGTGCAGGGGTGTAAAGTTAAATGTACAAAGGCAATCTTGAAAGTTGTTTGTAAGATTAAAGATTTTTAAAGAGAAAACTAGAAATGCTTCAAGGTTGACCAATAGAGGAATATTTACACAAATTTATGCTTGATCCATTGTTTGTAACAGCAGAATATTGGAAGAAAAATAACTGATTATTATTAGAGTAAATAAATGATCAATTTGTATGAGATACCACACGTTAAAAATAATTAAGATCTATGGTACTAATGTGGAAAGATATACTGGATGATAAGTGGGAAAAAAAAGTAGCTTACAGAACACCATGTGTAATATAGCCAGCAAGTGTGTGTGCATTTGTGGATATAAGGTGTATTGGATGGTTAAAGATTTACACACCCACTACAATGTGTGGATTCCTACAAGGGAAGGGCTTTGGCCTGTCTCATTCACCAACATACTGCCTACATCTCCGTATCCATGCCTGGCACAAAATAGAGACTCAGAAATTACTTGTTCAATGAATAAATGAGTGCTCATATGCTAGTACAAGCAAAAAGGTGTGCATTAAGGGATACAAAGGGAAGGACACAAACCAAGTGCATAAAGGTTGGGGTACAGGGTTAGAGGAGAAAGACTAGGGAAGCTTATGTTGATCCTCTACACTGTTGGAGTATTTTTTGAATGAGTCTTTTTCAAAAGGATTTATCAGGAAATTAAAAGAATTTCGAGATATAGTGAAACTGCAAAATGGAAAGGCATGTTGTGGCCCCCATTTGCATTTTTGTATGAGCGAAGGGTCTGTCACAAAACTCTGTAGGGTCTTGTCCATTGTGCGCCATTTTCCCCTCACTCAGTTCCCGTTAGAAAAGAGTGGGTGAGGATGTGACGGGCAGGAGTTAGAAGGTAGAAGGCATAAGTTGCTCTTCTAAAGCTCCCGTGATTGTGCTCTTGGGGAGCTGACCTCAGCACTGTGGATTCTGACCTTGTGAAATACTCAACAGGAAAAGACTTGAACAAAGCCATCAAGGACAGCTCAATCAAGGTGTCTGACTGTCTGCAGCAGCAGTCAAGAGAGAGGGGGAATGGATGGACATGTTAAAAATTAATAGAAAGTATATTAAAGGACTTCCGGTTTAAAATGGTGGGTTGAATTCACCCGTTTATCTTCTCGCCTTCTCAAAACCTTGCTGCCATGACAGTAAAGGGATTCGGGAGTTATAAACTCTACAAGGACAAAGAAAGAGAGTGGAAGAACAGACAATGACAGGAGAGAAATGTCAGCCAGATTTTGAAAGACAGAAAGTAGATGAACAAAGTGATAATTGACTGGGTTCCAGAACCTTCCCATTAACCTAGGACTCTTTACAACCCCATGGACTATAGCCTGCCAGGCTCCTCTGTCCATAGGAATTCCCAGGCAACAATACTGCAGTGGGTTGCCATTTCCTTATCCAGGGGATCATCCCAACCCAGGGATCAAATCCGCGTCTCCTATGTCTCCTGCATTGCAACTGCTGAGCCATCAGGTAGTCCTACTTCAAAATACAAACAAACATTCAAGCATCACCGTGTATTTGAGAAAAGCCTCTAAGATAAAATTCAGACATGTGAACAAACAGGGGAGAAAGGAGGAGCTCTAAGGAAAAATAGACTGTGTGGCATGCAAGAAAAAATTATCAAATGTTCTGAAATATCTTCACTGGGTTGTAGCTTTCATGAATAAAATGCATACAACAATAAATAACTTTCGTAAATTGAAAGATAGAGTACAACAGTTAAAAATGCAAATGATAGTTTAGAAGATGATGGTGAAAATTCTCCCAGAAAGTAGAACAAAGGAAAAAAAAAAGATGATGGAAAGAAAATATTAAGAAAATTAAAGATACAATATCCAAACAATTGGTGTTTTTTAAAAACAACAGCAATAAAAATTAGGAGTGAAAAGGGGGAAATAACATAAAAATTATCCAGGAATATTTCTAAAGCTGAAGACCAGCTTCAGGAACCCATCACTTACCCAGCTCCAAAAGTGAGGAAAGTCCACACCAAGTTACATCATCATAAGATTTCAAATCCTAAAAATTTTGCAGAGACAGAGATTTAAAAAGTACCATCACACATCACAGTAGCCATGATGAAAACTGGAAGACAATACATTTCTTCAAAATGCTAATGCAAAAGTATTTCTTTCTGGTAATTTCATAACTAGCCAAATTATTACTCAGGAATAAAAATATTTTCAAACTTGCAACTCAAAAATTGAAATATCAGACCCCCTTTCTCCAGAAAAAGGGGGACTTTTTTCTTTTTCTCCAGATAAAAGGAGTGCATCTGTCTAAGAGTGAAGCCAACCAGAGGGAAAAAGAGAGGGCATGGGGAGGGGAGATGGAACCTCACTATCATCACGTGAGCCTGAACCCAGAAGGGAGGAGTGTGTGGGCACGGGGCCTGACCACAGCGTTTGGTTCACTCTGGCCAATGCAGCTCCTGTTATTAATGGAACTCTTCTCTTTCTGCCTCATTCATAAGTTTTTCTGAATTGTGCCAACCAATATGGATCTCTCTTCTTCCTGATCATGAGTCATTTCTGTTTATAATATTAAACCAGTGAGACACTTTATTTCTAAGGCCTTGCTTCCTTTGCCTGTAAGTTTTGTTTCTCTCCTACATATAAGCCTGTCCTTCCCAAAGGGTTAGTTAAAGCTCCCCTTGGACAGAAATGGTGAGTTCCTGGATCCACCTCCCCCTCACACCCAGTCGACCACCAAGTTGACTCCGTGTCCGCCGCTTGCTCCTCCCACCTTCTCTCACTGAAATCCCTGCTGATCTCCTTGCTCTCAGAGTCACTCCTCTAGGATCAGTCCAGCACACAAACGCCCAGCCATTCTAGAATGGCAGTCAGGTCATGACCTTTCTTCTTGTTTGAAACACTTTGATTGCTCTCAGTGGTAGTGGAACACAGCCCAGCGCCCTTAACGCATCATGCAGGGTCTAGCCCCCAGCCCGCCTGAGTTCACCTGAAACAACTTGGGGCTATTCCATACTCTATGACTCTGCAGACCCCGAACCCTTAGCCTGGTGTGCCCACCCCTGTGTCTGACACGTTCCCATGCATCCTAGAACCAGCACAGATAATTCCTGCTCTCTGAAACTTTCTCTAGTCCTTCCCTCCCCAAACAGGGACTGCTGGTTGCCTCTCCTGATACCTGTCCTCCATTAGAGCACTTACCATATCTTTTACAACCTCTTGTCACATGTCAGCTTCCCACACCAGGTGACGAGTTCATTTCTGTGCCCCCAGATTGAGACAGGCTCTGTCCTTGGTGGATAATAAATACTTGGTGACGGATCAATGAGTTCTCTTCTAGAACCTACTTCCTAGCACAGTCATGGAAACACATCTCAATAGGTGTTTAGCAAAATAAATTGAAGCTTCTTTACTCTCAGTAGGGTGCGTCAGTTGGCTTCGTCTGTCCCACATCTATTCCTCCTCACCCTGGTGCTAGAATGATGAGTTTTTTAGGAAACTATCTCTCCCATGGTCTCTGCCACCTCTCCCTTGTCTTCCCGGCTCGTGAAAGCTGACTATTAAATTGTTAGCAACCTGCAAAGTCATTTGAGATTGTGCAGGTAAGTTTGAAGTCAGCCACAGTGGGAATGTTTGCACATAGAAATGTAATATATTCAGAAAGATTAAAACTAACACATCTAAAGGGATTCCATAGATGTCGTTACTTAAAGTGAGTTGCTCAGTCTGACTCATTGTGACCCCGTGGAGTATACAGTCCATGAAATTCTCCAGGCCAGAATACTGGAGTGGGTTGCCATGCCCTCCTCCAGGGGATCTTCCCAACCCAGGGATCAAACCCAGGCCTCCCGCATTGCAGGCAGATTCTTTACCAGCTGAGACACCAGGGAAGTCCATTACTTAGGATGAAGCTAAACAGGTTTTTTTTTTTTCAAATTTGTCCATTTCTAGAAAAACATTCAATAAATATACCCATCAGCATTCTTGGCTCCAAGCAACAGAAACCAAGTCTGGTTAACTTACCAGAAGTTTTATTTGTTGGCAGAAAATCAGGAAGTCCCCCAAAAGACAAGAAGGCTGGAAAAATGAGTAGGAACCAACTTGTGTCAGAGGAACCAGTTCAAGGTCACTCCAGAGGAATTTTAACTCTTGTTAAAACACTATTCTCCAAGTGCCATGGCCACTGCTGCTACTGGACATTTCTGCCACTGGGTTCATAACACTGACCCAATGCCTTTGCCACCAATCCTTCCTAAGTGAACTGCTTCTATAGCCCCAAGGTTTAAGTGCAACAAGATATGATGTGAGCCAAGCCAAGACACCCTATACCACAGGCATCCCCACATGAGTGGGGAGAGGGAAGGAGTACTTTCTAGGGGGTCTCAAATGTGGCTGCTCCTTGGAACCATCCGAGGAGCTTTACAATATGCTGCTGCCTGATCCCACCCCCGAGGTTCAGACTGCATTGGTCTGGAGTATACCATGGACATTCGCACTTTTACAGCTGTCTAGGAGGTTTGATTGTGCAGTCTAGTTGAAAAACACTAGGCTAGGCCGCCTGACTTTCATAGTGGGCAATTTTATTCACTGAAAGGAGAATCGGCCTTATCTGAGCGTCCTGCCTACATTCTGCAATTGATTTCCTTGCTCCCCTTATATACTCTCGTGCTAATGCTGTTTTCAGCTCTTTCAATTATGCGATTTCCTTATCTTTATACTATTGAGAATACCTTACAAGATTTCTTAAACAGTAACTAAATTTATCTGCCTGTCATTTTGTTTTCATTATCCATGATAGCAATCTCTCGCATAGCTGATGAGAACATATCAAGCGATTGATTTTAAACAAACAAACAAAAATCCACAGAGTCAACATTTATCCCAAAGTGTATAGGATGCGTGTTGCTTCGGTGGCTTTGGCGTGATCTGCATCCAATTCAGGCGTTCACTCCAGCCCACAAAGACTTCTCCCCTGAGCCCATGGTGGTTTGTTCTTATCTACTGTTCCCCTCTGATCACAAAAACTGATGTGCTGTTTTCCGGAGTGTGTTGCTGTGGCCCAAGTTTTGCTCCATAATAAAAGCAATAATTCTGAAAACATGCCGAAGGAATAAAGACACGTAGTAATTGTCAGAAGTTCTTCATTATAAACGGGAATTGCTCATCGTGGTTGACAGTTGATGGCTTTTAGCTGTAGAATGCCTGTAAAAATAAGAATTTTAACAACCTAACTTCTGTCTTGCTTTCAGATGAGCTTATCAACAAAGGAGGTGTGGATCCATGGAACACGTGAGGCGATCAGACTCAAAGCCATGTTGAACTGCAGCCGGGACTCTCTGTGATTACCCACTTGGCTATTTGGGTACAGTGTTCATGCATTTCTACTTGCCACCACCTGCCCCAGAGTTAAACTCAGATGATGCAACTGGCCAGTCCTCTGTGATTTCTCTAGCCCAGAATTTCTCCCCCTCAGAATTCCTGATGTTTTGAGCCAGACGTGTATTTATCATGGCAGGCGCCACAGGCACTGAAGGACATTTAGCTGCATCCCTCCTCTCTCTCAGTCCACAGAATGAAATAGCACACGTCTCTCCCTGAGCTGTGAAGACCAGAACTGCTCCAGCCATTGCCAGATGTGCCCCGGGCAGGGGCAAAATCCCTGTCAGCTGAAAACCGCTGTTCTAATCCTTGCTGAATGTTAGAATTGCCCTTGATGCCATCCCAATGAAATCAGAATCTTTGGGCATGGACCCCAGGTGCCAGCATTGGAAAAGCTACCCAGGGGTTTTAAACCATAGCGCAGGTTGAGAATTTCCATCCTAAAGCAGCTGGTCTAATATTGCTATAGAGCTTCTTAAAGTCCTTCTCAAATATTTTTATAATCGGGCCCTCCACTTAGCAACACATGAGAAACTACTACGTAGAAAAAATATTAGCTATAATGTCAAGTACCATCTCATGGAATTTGCAATTTAATGAGGTCATGAGAGTGCGAGGGAAATAAATTGTTTTTCATGTGTGAGTACATATGGAAAAATACCTAGAACGAAGACCTGAAAGAATGAGAGGAATGAGTGCTGATCTGTGGAGGGAGGGCAGGGGGGTTAACAGGCAGGTGGGACCCCGGGAAGTTCATCGGGGGTGAAGAGGCACCCGACCTCCGAGCGGACGGGAGACGGGTAGGGCACTGGGATGTTGGGAAGAGCCTGATATAGTTTTAATGAAGGTTATGGAGGCTACAGTATATGTTCAGCACTGATCTTTTTTTAACTACCAGCTTTATTTTAATACACCATAAAATTCACCATTTCAAAATGTACAATCCAGTGATTTTTAGTATATACACAGAATTATGCAATCGACACCACTATCAAATTTCAAAATATCTTCATTACCTTAAAAACAAACCCCATACTCATTAATAGTCACTCTCCATTCACTGCAACCACCCCAGCCCCTGGCAACCAGTAATCTACTTTCTGTCTCTATAGATTTGCCAATTCTGGACATTTCATATCAACAGATTCATGTAATATATGGCCATTTGTGTCTATCTACCTAGACAGCATCTGAAAACAAAGCAAAGCAAAATGAAAGGGAAAACAAAATTTTCCTCCCAAGAGGCAATTTAGCCTAGAGCCCAAGAGATAGGCTTTGGCACCAGACACAATTTCAAATTAAATCAAGTCCTAACCCTCTAGCTGTTTGATCTCAAGCAGATACCATTGGTCGACCACCCAACACCCTTCTTAATGTCCAACTCTCACCATCGAGACTGGAAAGTCTTAAGTAGCATTGTCCCAAGTCCTCCAGTTTTGCCAAAAAACAGACAATGGAAAGTCTCAGATAGCTGCTGTGAAGGATATTTCCTTCTGTGATTAGAGGGAGACGCACTGGAGGAAAACAGTGTGTCATTTGTCCTCCACTCCTTCCTTCCTTTGAAGGGTATGCGAAGGCAGGAAACTTGGACGCATGGCTGCTGTATTGTGACCATGAGGGAAAGGCTAAGAAGATCCAGAAATGCCAGCCTAGATCCTGATTCTGTGGCTACAGATCCAGTAGCAGCAACTGTCTTCTCAGTGATTAGTTATGCCTGAAAAATAAGCCCTCGTATGTCTAAGCTACTGTTACTTGGGTTTTGGTTACTGGAAGCATCAAATTACTGTAACAGGAAGTTACTTCACTTCTATGCACAAGTTACGTTGGGGCAGAGCTCCCTCACCTGTATCTCAAGAATCCGCTACCATTTGTTGAAAATTGGTTTCCTTTTGGGAGTGTGTCTTCTTTGGGGAAGCTCATGGGATTTGCATCCTGTTCTCCTTTTGCTAAGATATGAGCCTGTTAGTCAACCTACACTCATCAGAAACCCCTCCCTGAAATTTGATTTTTGAGATGGAAAGTTATCAGAATTCATTCTTCCCAGTGGGAGCACAGTGACTAATGAGTCTGTTCCCACCAGGGCTGATCCTATATTTATCCATGCATACCTTCATCCATTCATTCTAAAAAAATATTTATTGAATGCCTAATATGTGGCTTCTCTGGTGGCTCAGCTGGTAAAGAACCTACCTGCCAATGTAAGAGAAATGGGTTTGATCCCTGAGTCAGGAAGATCTCCTGAAGGAGGAAATGGCAACCCACTCCAGTATTCTTGCCTGGAAAATCCCATGGACAGAGAAGCCTGGCACGCTGCAGTCCCTGGGGTCTCAAAGAGTCGGATACGACAGAGTATACACATACGCGCGATTTAATAGCTGCCAGTGTGAGGACATGAAATTGAAAAAAAGACAAATTCAAGTAGTTTATATCCTAAGTAGCTTATGAAACGTGAAAAGCGAAGTCGCTCAGTTGTGTCCAGCTCTGCGACCCCATGGACTGTAGCCAACCAGGCTACTCCATCCATGGAATTCTCCAGGCAAGAGTACTGGAGTGGGATGCCATTTCCTTCTCCAGGGGATCTTCCAGATCCATGGATCAAACCCGAGTCTCCCACATGGCAGGCAGACGCTATACTGTCTGAGCCACCAGGGAAGCCCCAAGTAGCTTATATCCTAGGATTATAAACACAGCTGTGTCTTATATAACATCAAGTGGCGATGAGGCCATGAAGAAAAAGTAGACTGAAGGGAATAGATTGTGAGAGAGATGGGGAAAAGGTGACTTCTATTTTAGAGGATGATCAGAGAAGGCCTCACTAAGGAAACTATGTTTGAACAGAGAAGCTCTGGCAAAAGTGTTCCTGGCAGGAGGTAGAGCAAGTGCAAAGGTCCTGAGGCAGGAGCCTGCTGACCATATTAGGGGACAGAAAGGAGGGAGTCAGTGTGGCTGGAGCAGGAGGGTGGAGTGGAGGTACGATTGATGAGCAGGCAGGAGAAGAGGAAGGGCTCAGATCAAATCGGATCAAGCCACTTACCAACACATGAGAAAACCATTTTAACCTAATCCCTCTGGCTGCTGGATGTTGTAGCCTAGAGGGGAAGGCGAGGAGACCAGCAAGGAGGTGATGGCAGTATTTTAGGTGAGAAATGATGATGCCTGGAATCAAGGTTGTACCCGTGGGGTGAATGGGAAGTAATCAGATACCATGTATATTTAGAAGGTAGACCTAACCAGGTTTACCAAACAACTGGATGTGAAGTGTGAGAAAAATAGGAGAGTCAAGGACAATTCCACCTTGATGGGCTGAGGAGCCATTTGCTGGGGGGGGAGGACCACAGGAAGGACCAGATTTTTGGTAGACAGGGTGATGACAGACATTGCAATGGTGGTCATTACTGTGGGCCTCTTGGGGCTTCCTCTTGGAAAGTCTAGTCCCTCAACTTTCCCACGGAGCCAGAGCTCTCAGTATCCTTCCAGTAATTTGGCTGAAATTAACCAGAGTTCGTTTCTATTATTTGACACCAAACCCCTTAACTGATAAAAGGGGCTCCCTTGGCTCTTAAGTGTCAGCACAGGAAGCTAAACCCATTCTTACTGTGGGAACATGTGTTCTGAGCAACAACTAAGAATTCACAAATGAACTTTCGGACGCCACCCATTTCTCAGCAGGAGGCTGACTTTTCCTCTCCCAGTGTCTCTCCTCAGAGAGACAGCTTCTGCCAGTACAAGGTGGGGAAGTGTCAAATACTATTAAAACCTGATTGCTAATTCAAATGCGATTGTGCTTGATATTCTTGTCATGTAAAAGTGCGCAATGTAGCTTAATAAAATTGATAGAACTCCCTTTGAAGATATTTTTGTCACAGAGGCACTCAATAAAACTGTTTCCATGAGGCTCCTCTGCCTCTTCAATATTTTGCTAGTGACACATGTGAGTGAACTAGTCCAGAACCTAGCAAAGCATGTTTCCCAAAGAATGTTGGAGGGGAAGGAGTACTCAGATTCTTCTTTTTTATTTCTTGTTGTTAGGAGGTTCTCTACCAACTGCCCGACGATATGGTTCATCTGGTCACTGGGAAACCAAATCAAAGCTGTTTTGCTTCAGAATCAGATGCGATGAATAAATAACCCACAGAGGTTGCTGTCACTAACTCAAAAATAGCTAATTATAAATACCAAGTCCAAAAATTAATCTGTTCAAGGAGATGTTTCTTTTCTTCCTGCCAACATCCAACAAGTGTTTTCAGCCTGGGACCCAAGAGAACCACAGATCCCCCTTCACTAACAAGATAGTGGAGCTTGACTCTCATCTTTGTTTTTCATTTGTTAGTTTTCCCATATGATTTTTTAAGGTAATATACTGTAGTTTCCTTCTTATTTGATTCAAAAATTTTTCTTTTTTTTTTTTTTCCATGTGACAGGTGTGATCTTAGTTCCGGGACCAGGGATCGAACATGCGCCCCCTGCAGTGGAAGCTTGGATCTTAACCACTAGACCACCAGGGAAATCCCGACTCCCATGTTTGGATGCAGCCAGCATGGAACAGAAGTAGGTAAGTGACTTCTTTGGAGGGATACTGACCTGAGTTCAAAGCCGGATGGTCTTGGGAAAATTATATCATCCTGGATACTCAGTTCCACATCTGTGAAATGGGGATAGCATACTACTACTCCAATGAGAGGTGGTACTCTTTTGAGTGTAAGTGACAGAAAATCCTATTCAAATGGGTTTAAGGAAAAGGAGATTAACTCAAATATTTGAAAATATTGAACCTAGAGCTGGCTTCTACCCCAGTCACTTTTGGAGCTCAAAAATCTCATCAGGACCTGGCAACCCTGTGTCTTGGCTTTGCCCTCCACTATATCAGGTTCACACTCAGGCTGAGCAGCTCCATATGGGGGCAGGATGGTGGCCAGGAGCTCCTGGCTTATGTATTTTTCTAATGAAAAATAGAACACCCCTCTCCAGCCATTTGAACACTGGCCCAGTGTCGTGCGTCCATCTCTAAGCCTATCCCTGACTCAGTGGTGCTCTGGCCGCCTGCATACCTCTCTGACTCAGTGGTGCTCTGGCTGCCCACACACCCACGATGGAGCCGTAAAGGTGTCCGTGCTGCTCAGAACATAGGCACGCGCTGTGGGGAAGGCGTTGTTCCCAGAGGGAAAGTGCGTGTTGTTACCAGGACACAGAAGAACTCGTGCCATGAACCTGAAATCTGGTAAACGTGCATCCTAGATTCTGTTAGGGTGGCTGTTTCTTAAACAGATGCAGTTTATTAAAATGAAACTAAAAAAAAGACAAGACTAGAAAACAGGAAGTGATTGGTGCACAAAAGCACACAATGTCTAGTACCAGTGTCCACTTTATTAGGACCATCGAGAGCATTCGATAAGAAAATACTGGTCTAACACCGGTGTCAGTTAAGAATTACTTTGGTTCAGGGGTGGTGAAGATGTTTCAAAACTAGATAGAGGTGGTAGTTGTACAACATTGTGAATGTGCTAAATTTCCCTGAATTGAATTCACTTTAAAGTGGTTATATGAATTTCACCTCAGTATTTTTAAAAGAATACTTTCGGCTGCAAATAAGAGAAAGCCCTAAGCTACTGACCTAAAAGAATAGAGATTTCTTCATCTTATACAACAGGAAGTCCAGAGGTTTATAGATAGAGCTGGTCAGTGAAGCCTTCAGACCTTTCCTTGTTTCTGCTTCATCACTCTCAGCATTAAGGCATTGATCCCCATGGTCACAAGGTGACTGCTGCTCCTCCAGGCCTCACATCTGTATTCCAGATGAGAAGAATAAAAATGGCAGAGGGACAAAAGGGGGAAGGTAGAAAGGAAAACTGAAGTTTGATAGAAAGAACAGCTTAGTCTTCCCGACTAGGACGGTGCTAATGGCCACCCCTGGTTGCAAGGGAGGTGGGAGAACAGCGTGGTTTTTATGGGGACACACTGAGTGCTTAGACAGAGGCGGAGCTCTGCTGACAAGGAAGAACAGAGAACAGATACTAGACAGACAACCAACGTTGTCTTCCAAGTGCCCACAACAAAGTAGGACTTCCGTAGATGCCCGTGGCCATAAGAGGGGCAGGGTGTGGTACTGAAATTCTGAAAACAAAAGCTACAGTCCTCTGCGCCATTACCCCTGAAAGCTCGCTGATTTTCAAGTGTGAGATTAATTAGGCTTATTTTTAGTATTAAATGCAAGCTGATTGAATAGGGGGAAAATGAAAAGGTAAGCGAAAGAAACCAATAATCCTCTTACGCCAATCACTTGCCTTTTTTCTTGTCTTTTCTTTTTTTAGTTTTCTTTTTAATGAACTGCATCTGAAACAGCTACCCTAACAGAATCTGGGATGCAAGTTTACCAGATTCCAGGTTCACTGCCTTCACGTCCCCCCAAAGAATCGCTCTTTGTAAAAGCTTGATTTTTCAGCCCTGGTACCTCCCTGTGTCTTGTGTTCACGCAGGACATTAATGTACTGAGGATGACTTCTCATTCAAGGTACAGTGAAAACATGAGAAATGGTTTTAATAAAGAGGGTTTGAGAGGGGTCTCGGCGGGGAGCAGAGGAGGGACTTGGTTTACATGCGAACACTGAAAGGGCAGCAGAGGGCTTCTCTGGTGGTCCGGGGTGGGAAGTCTGCCTGCCACCGCAGGTGACACGGGCTCAGTCCCTGGTCCAGGAATACCCCGCGCGCCACTGCAGCGGAAAGCCCCCATCGCGGCTAGAGAAAGCCTGCGGCAGCGAAGACCCAGTTTAGCCAAAGAAAAAGAAAAGACAGCAGAGAACACAGGAAGAGTCCATCGTTACTCTCATCATGGAGTCTGCGTAGCTTGATTGTCAGTGTTTAGCTAAGACACTTGCTGTTGTATGACTAAATGTCATTTACATGCCGCGAGCATTACACACTGTGTGAACAGAAACTTCATTTTCTAATGAAATATGTTTCAGGTTTTTTCTCGTGAAAAATAATTATTGTGGATTTTTGAAAGTCAAATAATAACGACTGCATATTCCCTCACAGTCCCAACCCACGGGGAAAAGTACTGATCAAACATCCATCCCAGGCTCATCGTTATACCTGTTTCCACCAACATACACACATTGTTAAAACAAAAATGGAATCATATGGTGCTATTGGGCCAGGAACGTTGATTCTCTTGTCTCACGTTTCCTAGAGAGACCGCAAGCACGTGGCAGGCTTGCTCCCTCCCCCAGGAAGCGAGTCCCCTAATTGATGGGTGGTCGCTGTTGGCCCGTGTTGCTCAGATGGGCGGGGCTAACATTAAAGAGCTAATGTGGAACCTGCTGCCTTTTTTCCCTGTCCCAGAACCAGGTGACCTGAGGCAGCAATCTTTGACAAGTGTAACTTTTCCCCGGGTAAGCTGTACCCAGGTGGACATACTCCTAAAAACATCCTCCAAAAAAAATTTTTTCATCAGAAGTAAAGTTGACGTTTTTATATCTCCATCTATCTGAAAGTCCTCTGGACCCATCTAATTATTTCCCTAAGTAAATTCCTAGACATAAAACTGCTGGATCAAGACACATGGATGTATAAAGTTAGCTAGTTATTGCCAGACTTCCTTCCAGAAGGAACTCTGGAATTTGATTGAACCACAAATGTCTATTTTTCCACATCTTTATCAGCACTAAACATTTTTAAAAATCTTTTCCATTTCTCTGAAATAAAAATAATGTCTGATTTTACTTGCAATTTTGTTATTAATGAGACTACGTGATTTTTCATGTGCTTAATATATTCTTTTTGAATTGTGTGAGAAATTAAGTTTTATTATTATAAAGCCAGTGTCGTAATAAACCCTTGTTCAATATTGAAGTGTTAGTCATTCAGTCATGTCTGACTCTTTGCAACCCCTTGGACTGTAGCCTGCCAAGATCCTCTGTCTGTGGAATTCTCCAGGCAAGAATACTGCAGTGGGTGGCCATTTCCTTCTCCAGGGGATCTTCCCAACACAGGGATGGAACCCAGGTCATTGCAGGCGGCTTCTTCACCATCTGAGCCACCGTGTGAAATCACATCACAGGGGCCTCGTGCAGCCTCTTCTCTCACCACTCCTCAAATGTAGCCGTCCCAGAGTCAGGGCTCGGAGTTGCAACAGAAACCATCTCTGGCTGTCTTGAGTGGAAAAGGATGGTTTATGGTCTGAGCATCTCCATGAGGGACTGAGAAACAGGCTGGAGGCAGCCCAGCCAGGAAGCACGCCTGTGGCGGCCCTGCAGAGCTGCTCTGGGGACAGACGTCCCCTTCAGCCTCAGCCCCAGCCCCTGCAGCCCGCCCCCCTGCTTCGCCCTGTGAGTGGGCTCTGGACAGCGCCCGAACGCCCCTGCAGCCGCTGCCTCCAGAACCTGGATGGGCCTCCCCCTCCACTCAGCAGCGCGCACTCCACAGGCCGCCTGCAGGAATCTCAACTCTCAGGATCCGCAGTGGGTGTCTGACTTGCGCTGTATGAGAGCTGCCAGGGAGGCTGGGAAGGTGAGCCTTCTAATGGCAGACGATGGGTTCTCACGATGTGGCGAATCTCCCATGCCTGGGAGGGATGCAAAAAGGGCTTGCACTGCCAAAGAAATGGCAAGGTCCCACCACAGTTCTGGAGGACCAGATCTGTGTGTTACAGTACCTTGGGACCTTCAGAAGCTTCCATCTGCTCCATCCAAGTCAGGCAACTGAGAGTCCCTCCCCATCCTCCAGTATACCTATTATCCCATTTTTAGACTCGCTGATCCCTCCCTCTAGGGCACGCTCTTTCTTCGGCCTATCAAAGCCCTGCTGATCCAGGCTACACTCCAGTGAAAATTATACTTAAAATATATTGCAGGATCTGAAGTTTCAAACAGTCTCTAAAAAGAAAAAAAAAAAAAAAAAGTTGGCTTGTCCTCGGCTTCTTTGTTGCTACATTTAGAAGACACTTGGACCATTCTTCTAAGAAAGAGAACTTTCTCCAGGATGGAAGACCACCCCTTAAAACACCCCCTGAAACAGAGATTCCTGTCTCCCTAATACTTGTATTATTTTTTTAAGTTTGCTTAATGAACAAATAGAAACTTCTTCCTTGACCTGGAAAGCCTGGAATCCGCCCAGCTATCCCTTAGCACCATTCCGGCACGAGAATGACTGAGCTCTGGGGAGAAAAATCACCTCACAGTGTTGATTGACATCTCAACAAGCGCAGAAAGATGTAGCGTGTTTTGATAGGTACATTCCACATTTTTTCTTTTCACTACACTGGATGGTGCATTCTAGAAATGGTGATCAGCCATTTGTATATCCCAGACTAAGCTTGAGGAAGGAGGATATTGTTCCATAGCGTTACAATTGCATCTCCTTGTAACAGGCAGTGGGGCCCTTCCCAGCTGCCCTCAGGGTAGTTGGGGGGGGCTGCATCTGCTCTTGCCAGCCGAGCCAGGCTCACTAAGGACACCCACAGTTGAGAAGAGTAGACCCCCCCATTACAAAATATGCATTGGGAAAAAATACTCAAGTATGTCAGAATTATAGCGGTGGTTGTCTTCAGGAGATCAAGTTAATAGGATTTCTTCAAGTGGTTTGTGTTTTCTAAATTTTCTACTAGATGCATGCATTTCGTTTTCAAACAATAATTCGTCCACTCCAGCTGCTCGCCTCTCCTCTTCATCCTCAGGGGTGGAAGGTCAGCCCATCTCTCAAGACCCACCCCGCCTCCTTCACGAGCCCCCACAGCTGGGTGGCCTCTCAAACCAGCCTCTCGCTCACTGCCTCTCACTCTTCTTGCTAGGATTAGATTTGGCTATGTTCTCGATTTGCTCTGCCTGCCACCGCTGCCCTTTGTGAGCACAGACTCTGTTTAATGTGTTTTTTTTCAAGGCACACCTTTTTTTTCCCCAAGCCGTGACTGGCACAGTAGCTTACGTGGATCAAGGACTCAACAAGTATTCCGAGTTGAATTCTCTTTTTTTTTCTTTAACAAAGGTCTACCTTATCAGATTAATGGTCTCAAATGACACTTCTCTCTGAGAAATCGAATCAGCTTGGGCACAGCCATATCCTTGAAGAACCAGAGCCTGAGATTTTTCACAAAATCCACACATGGAAGCTCAGAGGTTTTGCCACATTCTCACAAGCTTCAGGTGATCTGGAAACCACCAAACTCCACCCCCACCCCCATTGGAGATCCACTCAACATACCACCAACATGGGCACCAAAGATATACAAAGATATCTCCTGCCGGGTAGTGTGAGCTATTTTAAAAGTTGGATTCAGCCTTAATCTGAATATAACTGAAAGAACATCCACAGAGACTATGGAATATTCTCCAGTGGTTATAAAGACAGTGTTGGTTAAGGCTACACATAGTGAAATAAAAAGATCACCAAGACACATTGTTAACTAGAAAAAGCAATACATCAATACATAGGCTATAATTCCATAAAAGTAATAAAAACTAAAAGTTTATTTTTAAATGACAGATACATAGAGAAGATATCTGTAGTCTATACATGGATATGTGAACAGTGATTACTTCTGGGGAAGGAGGAGAATTTTCATGAAGGGATAAAAAGGGATGGTAATGTATACCTCTATGTTAAAAATTATGTCCTGAAATGATTATTGTTTAAATTTTTAGGAAAACATATTCTCCTACATTATATGTGTGATTATAAAAATAAAAAATAATTGTAATTTTAGGACAAGTTAGAATTCCCAAACATGTTTAGATGAAGTCTTTTGTAGAACACCATGGGAATCAATTTATAAAACTTTAAATAACTACATTTTGCTTGTCTGTGTTATGTCATTGTCATATTAAGTTATAGCCTTAAACTGTAGCAGTTAAAGAAAAATGTAATGCAGTGAAACAACTTAAATTGAGAAACTTTTATTGATTATTTTACTTTTCTGAACATTGGGGCCGGGGGGGTCATAATTTATTTTTAAACGTGTGGTTTCACAAACACCAGAATCTCATACAGTTTGCTCTGAGAAGCCCAAATCTAAGGAGAAAGGGAAAGAATCTAGAAAAAAAAGTAGGCCATGATTATCAGGGAGCTAAGATAATACAAGCTGAACAGACTGAAATCTTGAAAAACAAATTAAAAGAATGTCCTGGAAAACTGGCTTAGGTAACAAAATCACTCTGGAAGAAACAGCAGAATCGCCACCTGGACCACTGCTTATCTTTGTCTTTTCACAAAGGATCTAAGCAGACGATATTAACATTTACAATAAATTTTATTTGTGCAGTAACATATAGAGAGAAACAATAACCAAAAGACCTGTGGGATTGCAATAATTTAAACTTACACCTTTGATTCCATTGTATAATACCATGGGGATTTTATACATATTGAAAGATTCAGGATCATGTTATACTTCTTAAAGTGGAATTTCACACATATAAGCTGAAAATAAAACAATGTCTTGGAGAAAATTTCATAACATGCTCAACAAGAATTGTATCAGAATTCATAGCCCTATAGTCATTTTTTTGAATTATTTTTACAAAAAGAAAGAACGTTCAATATGCAACTAAAGAGCGCCCTCTAGTGGGAGATACGGTTTGTACAAAAACTCAGAATTTGACCTATTTCCGGAAAAGACTGCATCTCAGATTTGCTGCGGATAAAACAGACTATCCTTAAAATATATTGCTTCAAACCACAAACTTCTTTGTAAAATCACTACATTTCACAATTCTTCTCTCCAACTATTAAATTAAGTGCAATTGGCTGTTCTTTAAAATATCTTGTTTTTCCTTGAAAGCATATCAAGACTTAAAACCATCACTTTTTCCTATTAAAACACCTTCCTTTGTTTAGAAATCCTTGAACCTTGCAAACGTGACTCCAAGTGAGTATAAAATGAGGACACAGTTGCCCCTCTTTGAAACATACCTTCTTTAGCCTTCAGCGCAAATCTGCTGATGCTGTCTTATGGCCTGATGCAGACAGCGATAACAACCAAATTAAAATCCCTCTTTAGGCGGAATTGAAAGATGCTAAAGAAGCCCACTGCAGCATATTTCAGAAAAGTACCTGAATCTGGCCATCTTGATACAACCATTTACAGTAGTTTTTCCCTATTCGGTACACACAAGTGAATGCGGAACAGATTTTAAGCCCCCAAATGCTGAGAAGGTTGAACACATGACCCAAAAGATCAGCAACAGGAGTGTCACCAAAAAAAAAAAAAAATTCTCAAACACAGGAACACTGACCTTGAATCTGGAGAGCATTTGGAGTTTATTTTACTCAGTATCTCACCCTCACAATTTTTGCTGTATTAACATCCCATCTGTATAGCTCTTACCTTAATGTTTATCTTCAGTCTATTTAACTTTTATTTAAAGACCAAGATCACATACCACAAATAGAAACTAACCACAAAAAATTAATTAAAAGAAAAGAGTAGTATATTACATTCTAGAAACTGGATTTTCTATTGGGGTTTGCTTCCTTCTTAATGAAAAAGAGGAGATTGCAGGATGAGTGTTTAGGACAAAGTAACACGCAAGTAGACTTTCTCATCCATGTTTCTGGAAGGACTGAACAAATCAGGATTCAGTGTTACTTGAAGCTGTGTCCATGTAGCACCAAAATCATCTCTCATTCTGGCAGCAGTCCATGTCCACATTTTTAGGAGGCATTCTTCAAACTCTAGCTTCTCACATGATCAGAGAAAATAAAACTCAAGAAGGGAAAGTGCCTTGCCCAAGGCTGTTGGAGCGGACCTGGCTGCGGCCTGCCCACAGTCCCTCAGGCGTTTCCAGTGCAGTGCTCTCTAGGGCAGCTTCCCGCTGCCAGCATCCCGTCTCTCTGCCTGGGGGCTCCTTCTGGGGGGCAGCCCACTCTGCTCATGCACTCAAGGCTGAACCAGAAGTCCTGGAGAATTAACATCCCAGGGGCAGTTCTCAACCAGTGACCAACAGGAGCCGGTATATAAATACCCCAGCTCCCTCTCCCTCCTGTCCGGCAGGCATGCAGTCCGCTCTAGCTCCTAGGGTTCCCACGAGGGATGAGGCTTCTGTTGCTCACAGAACTAACCTGCTTTATCTTGTTGCTTAGCCACTCAGTCATGTCCAACTCTTTAGCGACCCCATGGACTATAGCCTACCAGACGACTCTGTCCACAGGATTTCCCAGGCAAGAATACTGGAGTGGGTTGTCATTTCCTTCTCCAGGGGATCTTCCTGACCCAGGAATGAAACCCATGTCCCCTGCATTGGTAGGCAGGTTCTTTACCACTGAGCCACCAGGGAAGTCAACTTGCTTGATAGCACATCTTTTACTGGCTGTTCTCAATCCTAGTCTCGCTGCCCAGTTCCTTTATGGATGTTTCCTGGGTCACCTCCCACATAATCTACTTGTGCTTGCATCTGTATCTCAGGGTGTGCTACTGGGGAAACCCGAACTAAGACAATTAAGTAGCAGATGAGCAACAGAGTCCGTTTCTTAAGCCCACTTTTCCACTTCCTCTTCTAGGATGGTTTTATTTGTCTCCTCTTTGCCATTGCTTCCTTGTTCCAAGGTCTTTGGACTAACGGAGCCAAATCTAAAACCATGGTACCTTTCAGTTACAAGTGTGCCAGCTAGAAGGTGCCCAGGGCTGAGGAGGTTCCCAGAAGGTGGAACTTATAGTGCAAAGTCCTGGGCAAACCAGAACCCGTTGGTCACCCTAGTCAGCCACCACTTTTCCGTTGTGAAGGGGGCTACAGGTCTGAATTCAGAGACCCTGGCCTCCTATGTGTAACACATAGGCACAATCCATAAAACACAACTCTAGTAATGAAGCATCTGGAGTTCCCCAAGTTATCACATACAGTAAGTCCCCTACATACAAACCTTCCAGTTGCCAACTTTAAAAGATGCAAGCATGTTCACATGTCCAGTCACGTAAGTGAGTTCACGTGTCTGGCATACATTGTCACATGTACGCATCCTCTACAAGTTGTTGTTCTTTTGTGTACTTTATGGTACTGTATAGTGGTGCTAGTGGTAAAGAACCCATCTGCCAATGCAAGCGACGTAAGAGATGGGTTCAGTCCCTGGGTCTGGAAGATCCCCTGCAGGAGGGCATGGCAGCCCACTCCAGTGTTCTTGCCTGGGGAATCCCGTGCCCTAGGAGCCCATTGAGCTACGGTCCATGGGGTCTCAGAGTCAGACTCGCCCGAAGCGACTCAGCACGTACAGCACACGTATAGAGTTTACCGTTCCCTTTATTTCAAGCCCAGGATGTCCAGAAGTCAGTGTAAAAGCACAGGTGATGTAGCTGGTACTACCGTACTTTTCGAGATGTACGTGCTAGTCACTCAGTCGTGTCTGACTCTTTGCAACCCCATGGATTGTAGCCCACCAGGCTCCTCTGTCCATGGAATTGTAGGCAAGAATACTGGAGTGGGTTACCATTCTCTTCTCCAGGGGATCTTCCCTACCCAGGGATCGAACCCAGGTCTCCCTCATTGCAGGCAGATTCTTAACCATCTGAGCCACCAGGGAAGCTGTTCAATAAGGTTAAATAGTTTCTTTATTCTTTGTGTTTGTTTTTTGTGTACTATTTGTGTGGAAAGTGTTATAAACCTATCACAGTACAGTGCTGTAGAGCTGATTGTGTTAGTTGGGTACCTGGGCTAACTTTGTCGGACTTGTGAACAAATTGAACTTAGGAGCCCACTCTTGGAACAAAACTCATTCATATGTAGGGAACTTGCTACATTCAAGTGACATAAAGGATGATTTTGTACTCTACTAGGTATACGTTTATCTTCTTGTGTATTAGGAAAAGTTTAGCACAGCAAATGTGTATTTTAGAGACATTCATGTCAAAGAGGATGCTCAGATAGTCATTTAGATTTACTTTTCTAAATGGGTTCATTAAATAAAAACAAATTATGGTACACATTTTACACACTCCTGGCAAAAACTCTTGTAGAAGTTTGTAGCTGTACAGGTAATACTATAAATCATATATTTATACATTTTTAAGTAAATTAAATTCACTCTTTTAATTTGTTAAGTAGACATCTTTTCAACTGTCCTTCAGTAGCCATTCCTCTTAACCTATTAAAAATAAAATTCTTACTTGTCAGAATCACAGACAAATGAAGCCAACGATCTCTATCAGGTGGCAGAAAGATTCAATCACTGAGTAACTGCTGGGAGCCAGTCATTGGCCAGTTAGGAAATACATCCTGAGTACTCACCCTGTGCCCCTTGGTCCTGCATCTAATAGAGAGGCAGACACAGCCCCCGGCCTTGGGGAGCTGACAGTCAAGAGGGTAAGATAGACATTAACTGAGTACTTACCCAGATAAGTATGCAATTGTTGTTAACTGAGGCAAACAAACAAATAACGTTCAGCAAGCTGTGTTCAGATGCACAAGGGAAAATGCATCTTTATTTTCTATAACAAGCCCTGGAGTTAGTGGGGTGGGCAGGTGAGAAGACGTGCAGAAATAAAATTTACAGTGTGCTGTTTAAGGTATCTCTGTCTCTTCTGGTTTAAATGCAGCCTCTTTGGGTTCAAAATAGTGTCTTTCAAGTGAACCTCAAAGATGTATCTCTGAAGTAGAGATCCACACTGTGGGAACTAATTAGAGCTCCGTCACGCCCTCACTGTGAGATTTGGGGCAAGTCATTCAGGCCCCCTGAACCCCAGCTCCCAGTCTGTAAACTGGAGGTAGGGATGGTGATGCCTGCTCCTCACTCCAGTGTGGGTGGTGACAGAGGTATATTCTCTTTCCGTCAGAGCTCTTCAGTGGCAAGCAACAAAAACCGTCAGGCCACGGTTGTTTGGCCAGCAAAAGCAAAAAGGAAATGCACTGGAAGGAGGTTTGGGACTCTCCAGAATTTATGGGGAGGCTACAAAATCAGGCGTGAACAAAGGTCAGGACCAAGGCAGGAGCTCAAGCAGAACCACAGACAGGGGTCACTGCTTTTGGACCCTCTTTCCATCTCTGAGTCACTTCACTCACAATTCAAAGTCCCGGGTTAAGAGAGTCTGATTTACTGACCTTAGTTCACTTGTCCACCATTGCCAGCACTGGAATAATAAGAAGTTTCTACCTCTTTGGCCTCTATAGTGGGAAGTGTGAAGGCTTTGATTAACCATGCTCATGAGGGAAAGATAATTTCTAAAAATGAAAACAAGATCCTGTTGAAAGAGGGGAAAAGTACTGGGAAAGTACATAAAAGGTCACTGAAATGTAAAGTGGTGGTAATATTCCATTTTTCTTACCTTGAGGGGAAGCCTTGTCTAGCATTTGTGGCAGAGGGCGTTGGGGAGGGAGCATCTGCTCCCCTCAAGGGCTTCTTCACGCTCTTGTTTCTAGCGTTACAGCAAAAATACATACACTTAATGGCAAACCTAGGCTCTGAGTTTCAATTTATACTAAATCCAAATTCTTCTCCCAGAAGTATCAACATAAATAGCAAAAAGATAAATTAGAGTATGTGACGTGTGAGGAAATCCATGGGCTTCATGATTTGTGTATGAAATTACTGATGATAAAAACATGATCAGATTATCATGCATTTTCAAGGCAAAAATAGTAGGTCACGGGGCTAGGATAAATGTGAGGCATGACCATTCGGTTGGTGAAGAAATCTTTTTTAGGTTCAAAATAGAGTGAATCATGACCGGACAGTCCAAGAACATAAATTTTTCCATCATCATTGACAAAATTTAGTATTGAAATTAGGCCATTATGCAAAAAATATGGGTAGTTCCTCAAGAGCAAATACTTCAAACATTAATGCAAATAATAATGTTTTAAAGTTTAAAAAATATAACCACGTATGCAAGAGTTATAGACATAATATTTGATTCTCTTTTTGTTTAAATGCTGTTCCAAGAAAAAAATGTCTTCTCTTGGGCACATACATAAAGGTTAAGAAATATTAATGTTAGCAGATCATTTGTATATACTAGTTTTGTTTTTCTACCATAAAACAAGGAAAAAATACAGGACAAATTTTAAAAAATTTAATGCTTCATCCAAATGATATGTTGAAATATGCCAGAAAGGAAATTTATTTTCTTTTATTTCTTGGCCACACTGTTAGGCATGTGGGATCTTAGTTCCCCTGCTAGAGATGGAACCTGCACCCCCTGCCTTGGAAGCTTGGAGTCTTAACCACTGGACCACCAAGGAAGTCCCAGAAATTTTTTTAAATAAGCAATAGCGTTAATACAGAAGTTCTCCTACTCCGTGAATTTGTTGAAAAAGGAAGAGAAGGGGAAGATGAAGAAAAGAAGAAAGTGACAAAGAACAAAAAGAACCCAAATTTGTAATGCTAAAAGAAAAACTTGACAGCTCAGAAAATTCGTATTTGGTTACACCATAAATGCAATACCAGAACCAAACTGGAGTAAGTCACCTCTGAGAATTTTTTTTAATGTTTGATTGACAGTATTTGAATGATCTATTTAACAAACACCAGTTGAATTTCAAAATGATTCAACATTGCATGAGGCAAAACTGTAAGAGGGACTTACTATTTAAATTATATGATATGTTACTATCAACATAAGTGTATCCAACATGTGACTAAATTTTGCATACACAGAAAATAACAGATAACAAAAGCTTTTAAGAAATACACATTTGTATAAGTTCCATTTTCTATTATCTGTTGATACTGTATCTCATGTTCTAATACAGTGGTTGTTTTGAAGACACAAATTACACAGAAACTCACTATCCCCCCCCCCGCAATTTTACCCATCATTCAAATTACAAGACAGAGAAAAATTTCGTCTAAATGAATTTTAGGACTTCCTTCTCTTTCTGTTAATTTTTTTAAGGCATTAGGCACCTAACAAAAGAAAAATACATTCTATGCGTTTTACAGTTGTTTGCAAATATTATGCTAGTGGAAGAAGCCATACAGTACTGTTTTTTAAGTCTATATCAATAAACATCACCCAGTGTAAAAACCACATTGCTTTATCTATAATGCTTTGACTGGAGGAACTGGCATAAGATTTGTTGAGTAAAATCTCCACAAAGAATATTACTCTGGGTAAGATTTGGTGTGTATGAGTTAATAAATTTTTTGTCAGGCTGGCCCTTAGGATTACTCTTCTGTCTGAATTTTGGTTTTGTTTTCTCTCTGTTCTTCCCTCATGGAGTTGAACCTGGAAATAGCATCACTCTTGAGCTCGTTAGTTTGATAAACTGGCCTAAGTGTACAGCGACAATGGGTACCTCCAGCACAGAAGCTTTTATGGGTCTCCAGGGAATTCTGAAAAACGCCAGGAAGTGTTTAGGTACTGAATCACAGCCAAGTATTCTGAATCTTTAATTTTTTTTTCCTATGAGGATGTCAGCATTAAAATATAGAACCTGCTTTTCCCACTTGGTTTCTATTCCTTGTAAAGCATTCAGGAGCTCATAGGCTAGAATTACTCCTTCCCAGGCAAGAGAACAGGCACACATTTGAAAATGCGTTAACAGTTCCTCTGCTGGTCTTCTTTTACATTTTTGAGCCAACAATATAATAAAAATGACTAAATACTAAACCTGAGCATTGCGCTTCTAAATCCATCATATTTTTATCATATTTATCCATGCACTGTTCTCATCTTTGGTGGTTTAGATAATGCATGTTGAAATAAATTTCACAAGATAACTAGTTTGTTTTCAGATATGATGCATCCATCATCCGAATAACCAGGCAATTATGACATAGCCACCCTTTGGGATAAATGATTTGTTTTAAAGGTTGTTTAGGTTACAGTTAAAAATTAAGCTTTACTACAAAGCCAGGAAGAAATAGGATAAAATTAATGTTTGTAAATAAGAATTTAAAACTGAAATTTGGGTGGAAATGACTTGTTTTTTCTAATTAAGCACATGTGTTATTTATGTTAGAATACCTCAGACAACCCCTTGGTGGTGGGGGTGGGCAGGGAATGAGAGATAACTGTATTTCCTCACATCTTAGCTTATCTGTCTTTGCTTACTGACAGCTTTAGCATTTTAAAAAAATCATTCCAACAATTGAACATTGAGATATTTATCAACAATCAAACGAGCAAAAATAGGTACAAAGATGTTGAATGTACCAAAATGTAATATTAACAAATTGGAGACAGGTCTCCATCAATAGGGAATGACTAATAAATATTGATTAGAGTCATATAATTGAGATATAGAATGCTTTGCAGACATTTTGAAAAATTGAGGCAATCTGGGTACACCAGTGTGGAAGTTTATGCGTGACTTAGTGTCGAAGGCAAAGAGTGTTCTACATTCAGTAAGAATAGTAAGATGTCATTTTTAAATAAGCATTCATAGATATATTTGAACATTGCTTGCATTTTTACAGCAAGAATATATTATTTGCCTGCTTTACTATTTTTCAAATGATTATTTAAAGGGTCCAGAGGATACCAAAAAACCTGTTAACAGTTATTGTAGTGAGCATGGTACAAGAGAGAGAGCATTCACTTTTTTACCTGTGTCCATTTCACTCGTTTAAACAAAAGACCCCATATCGCGTTAAACAATACTCATTTTGTCTGTGCACTGGTTCAGCAAACAATGAAAAAAGATTTCATTTATGTGAGATATAAGGGGATAATATTAAAATAAGTGCAAGTAGCAGCAACTAGAAAAGGAAAACGACATGAATGTCTAATGAAAAAAATGTAAACTAATAATAATCATAGTATCCAACATGGCAAAAAGGATATTTAAAATATTTCAGCTGATGGTGGGAACAGAAATCGGCATCACCTTTATAAAAAGCATGTCTGCATTATATAGCTTGAGCTTCACAAACACTTGTGTTCTTAAATCCAATATTTCAACTTACAAAAATTTAGCCTAAGAAAAGAGTTTATACTAACAGCACCACTTTAAAAAGCAAAGAGTAGGAAACAGCCTAAACATCTGGTCAGAGAGGATTAGATGACTTATTATTTTTATTAATCTTACCTTTATGGATTAGAACTAGGCATTAGAACTATGGATTGGAACTAGGCATTGATCCATTAAGATCCAGGGGCTTAATAAACATTCTGTCCTGTACTCTTAGAACAACCCTATAAGATACACAGTTTCTTTCTACCTTTACAGGTAAGAAAACAGAGACATGAGTTGTTTCTTCACTTGTTTAAGATCTGCGACTAGTAAAGAGTAGTGGAGGGGTCAGAACAGATGGACAAGCTGCCAAAACCTGTGTTCTAAACCAACACATCAATCTGTGTTCATCCGATGGGATACAGGTAGCCATTAAAGATCACGGAATATCACTGACATGGAAAAATACTCATGATTTCTTGTTCCATAAAAATATATAATTCAACATAGTATTTATAGTATGATGGTTCTTCGGAAGCGCACATTCACATGTAAACATAGAATTTTCTAAAATTAACATGTTCTTTTTATATGAACAGAACACATACACATAAAACAGAATTAGACATAAAAGAAGTTATTTTTAATCATTCTGTGAATGCTTAATGACATTAATTGGTAAGCAAAAGTAGAAGGTGCTGGAATTCCCTGGTGGTCCAGTGGTTAGGGCTCCATGCTCTCACTGCCAGGGGTGTGGGTTCAATTCCTGGTCAGGGAATGTCTCATGGTGTAGCCAAAAAAAAAAAAAAAAATGCTTTTTTTAATGCTAAGAAAGTGCCCTGGGACTTCCCTGGTGATGCAGTGGCTAAGACTCTGTGCTCCCAATGCATGGGGCCTGGGTTTGATCTCTAGTCAAGAAACTAGATCCCCCATGCCACAACTGAGACCCTGTATAGCCAAATAAATAAATGAATATTCTTAAAAAAAAAGGGGGGGGGGTGCCCCAGTGTTCACTGCAGCACTGTTTACAATAGCCAAGTCTTGGAAACAACCCAAATGTCTATCAACAGAGGAATGGATAAAGAAGGTGTGGTGTATATATATACACCTGGGAAGCCTACACACACGCGTGCAAAATATAGGACTGCAATATATAAAAACATCATCAGGGATCCTCTGAGAGATGAGATTTAGTTTTTTTCATTATACTTGCAAAGATATTTTCCAAATTTTTACAATATAAATGTGTAACTTTAAATATAAGAAGAAATGTTATAGTTAATACTTACATTTATATACATAATAGCTTCCGTGGTGACTCAGAAAGTAAAAAATTCACCTGCAATGTGGGAGACCTGTGTTCGATCCCTGGGTTCGGAAGATCCCCTGGAGAAGGAAACGGCTACCCACTCCAGTATTCTGACCTGGGGAATTCCATGGACAGAGGAGCCTGGTGGGCTACAGTCCATGGTGTCGCAAAGAGTCGGACACGACAGAGTGACTTTCACTTTTCCCAAACGTAATGTGTAAGTAGAGCAATATGACAAAGCTTTTCTGTTACACATATATTAGTATTTGTATTATATTTGTAAAGTTGTATGTTTTATTGGAAAATTCAAAATACACAAGTCTGACATCCCATAAACTCATTATCCAAATTCAAGAATTATCAAGAATCGGTAAGACCGTGCCGCCTTTACTTCAAGTTATCAGGAAAGAGCGCAGAAGCAGGGCTAAGTTTACAAAGAGGCGAGACACTCATCTCAGGTAAAACATTTAAGGAGGCAACAAAAAGGTCAGTAATCAAGATAAATAATATTTTAATGCAATATTTTTTGCCTTCAGGAAAATCGTGCCAAATGTGGCACCTTGTGATTTCTAGTAAGAACCTTTGCAATGCTACCATATCACAGGAGAGAGGAGTTTGAGAGCCAATCTTCGATCTGCCAGGACCCTTGTTTACATCCACAGACCCCATTTATATCCACAATGTTTTTCACCAAATCCATCTTCAATTAGGAAGTATTGTGAGAATACATCTTTCTGCAGAAAGCGGCAGCGGTGGTGACCCAGGGGGCCACAGGGCCCCTCGCTGTCTCTCTGGAGGCGAGGCTCGGAGTAATTAAGGCTGAGTTTGGCGAAAGATGGCGGAGTAGAAGGACGTGCGTTCATCTTCTCCTGTGAGAACTCCAAAACTACAACTCACTGCTGAATAACCATTGACTGGAGAATGTGGGATCCCACCAAAAAAGGTACCCCATGTCCAAGAGCAAAGGAGAAGCCCCAACAAGATGGTAGGAGGGGCGAATTCACGTTTAGAATCAAACCCCATTCCCGCCAGAGACGCTCGGAGGGCTCAAACATATCTTGTGCCCACCAGGACCCAGGGACCCCACAGAGACTGAGACGGAACTGTGTCTGAGTGTTTCCTGCAGAGGAACGGGTCAGCAGTGGCCTGCCGCAGGGGCAGGGGCTCTGGGTGCAGCAGACCTGGGTGTGGCATAAGCCCTCTGGAGGAGGTCACCATTAACCCCACCATAGAGCCGCCAGAACTTACACAGGAGGGGGAAACAGACTCTTGGAGGGCACAACAAAACCTTGTGCTCCAGGACCCAGGAGAAAGGAGCAGTGACCCCACAAGAGACTGACCCAGACTTGCCCGTGAGTGTCCAGGAGTCTCTGGCAGAGGCGTAGTCGGCGGTGGCCTGCTGCAGGGTCAGGGGCACTGAGTGTAGCAGTGCGTGCGTGGGAGCTTTGGAAGGAGGTCGCATTTGAAGGAGGTCGCCATTATCTTTGATATCTCCACCATAGTTTGGCCTCAGGTCAAACAACAGGAAGGGAACATAGCCCCGCCCATCAACAGAAAATTGGATTAAAGATTTACTGAGCAGGGCCCCCCCCCCCCATCAGAACAAGAGGCTGTTTCCCCCTCAGTCAGTCTCTCCCATCAGGAAGCTTCCATAAGCCTCTTATCCTTCTCCATCAGAGGGCAGACAGACTGAAAACCACAATCACAGAAAACTAACCAATCTGATCGCATGGACCACAGCCTTGTCTAACTCAATGAGCTATGAGTCATGCCGTGTAGGGCCACCCAAGACGGATGGGACATGGTGGAGAGTTCTGACAAAACATGGTCCACTGGAGAAGGGAATGGCAAACCATTTCAGTATTCCTGCCTTGAGAACCCCATGAACAGTATGAAAAGGCAAAAAGATAGGACACTGAAAGATGAACTCCCCAGGTCAGTAGGTGCCCAATATGCTACGGGACATCATGTCCAAACTACCCCACAATTGTACTCATCTCATACGCTAGCAAAGTAATGCTCAAAATTCTCCAAGCCAGGCTTCAACAGTATGCGAACTGTGAACTTCACGATGTTCAAGCTGGACTGAGAAAAGGCAGAAGAACCAGAGATCAAATTGCCAACATCCACTGGATCATTGAAAAAGCAAGAGAATTCCAGAAAAACATCTACTTCTGCTTTATTGACTATGCCAAAGCCTCTGACTGTGTGGATCACAACAAACTGTGGAAAATCCTGAAAGAGATGGGAATACCAGACCACCTGACCTGCCTCCTGAGAAATCTGTATGCAGGTCAGGACGCAACAGTTAGAACTGGACGTGGAACAACAGACTGGTTCCAAATAGGAAAAGGAGTACGTCAAGGGTATATATTGTCACCCTGCTTATTTAACTTCTGTGCAATGTACATCATGTGAAATGCTGGGCTGGATGAAGCACAAGCTGGAATCAAGATTTCTGGGAGAAATATCAGTAGCCTCAGATATGCAGATGACACCACCCTTATGGCAGAAAGTGAAGAACTAAGGAGCCTCTTGATGAAAGTGAAAGAGGAGAGTGAAAAAGTTAGCTTAAAGCTCAACATTCAGAAAAGATCATGGCATCCAGTCCCATCACTTCATGGCAAATAGATGGGGAAACAGTGGAAACAGTGGCTGACTTTATTTTCTTGGGCTCCAAAATCACTGCAGATGGTGACTGCAGCCATGAAATTAAAAGGCACTTACTCCTTGGAAAGAAAGTTATGACCAACCTAGACAGCATGTTAAAAAGCAGAGACATTACTTTGCCAACAAAGGTCTGTCTAGTCAAGGCTATGGTTTTTCCGGTAGTCGTGTATGGATGTGAGAGTTGGACTATAAAGAAAGCTGAGTGCCGAAGAATTAATGCTTTTGAACTGTGGTGTTAGAGAAGACCCTTGAGAGTCCCTTGGACTGCAAGGAGATCCAACCAGTCCATCCTAATGGAAATCAGTCCTGAATATTCATTGGAAGGACTGATGCTGAAGCTGAAACTCCAATACTTTGGCCACCTGATGCAAAGACCTGATTCATTTGAAAAGACCCTGATGCTGAGAAAGACTTAAGGCAGGAAGAGAAGGGGACAACAGAGAATGAGATGGTTGGGTGGCATCACCTACTCGATGGACATGAGTTTGAGTAAACTCCAGGAGCTGGTGATGGACAGGGAAGCCTCACATGCTGCAGTCCATGGAGTCGCAGAGTTGGACACAACTGAGCGACTGAACTGAACTGATGGAAATACATACATGAAAAATTATTCATGAATAAGTTATAAGCTAAGTATAATTACAAAAACAAGAGAGAGATTCAGTTCATATCATTTTAGATGATGGCAAGGTACACTAACAAAAATGTTAAGACTAAATTGGGAAGAATTCATTAAGGATATACATTCAAGGTAATATTTAAAGAATGAAGAGAAGCACATATGTTTTCTATTTTTAGCCTCATAGGTGTTCCGGCAAACAAACAAAATTAGAAGATGGTACAATCCTTATCATGACAGAAAGAAAGCCCTGCCTCTTCTCCCACTGAAAAAATGCCTCAAACTTTTCATGAACAGAAAGTTCTGGTAATATTGCCATTGCCATGTCCTAGCCACTGATTTGAAACCTAAGACATTGTCTGGAATTTCCCTAGAACTTATTGACCACAAAGTAACAGATTTGGACAAAAAGGAAGCTCCCACATAATACATTTCAGAAGAAAAAGTAAACACCACTTCAGAGGTTGAACCTCAGCTCTGACAATATACTTAATATTTCCATCACACTTCCCCCCAAATTAATAATTATACATATTAGAAAGGAAGCAGACAAATTACTATTTTAACATAATTAATTTGACATTTATTCATTGTTGTGAAATTATTATTGTCACACAGTCATACTTTAATGTGCACATGTCAATAAGGCAGGCCAAGGATGAGGATTTTAAATAGTTTCAAGAAGGAAGAGAATTAATTTTTATGACTGTTGCATAAACACTGAGTTAAGTGTCAAAGTAACACATTGGAAGAATTCAAATGGCTTCATAAAATGGAAGAGAAGGAAAGCCATAATTAAACATATCAGAGAATGACTGACTATTCTTTCAAAAGAATTCCTTTGCTGAAGATTAGCAAACTTGGTTTCTGCCAGAATGTTCCAATATGTGCACCTTCAGTGGGACGGGAGATAACTGATTCCATTTTAATTGTTATTTTAATGTATCCTAGAAATATCATTAATGTGCCAAGCCTGTGATACCCCAGTAGTATTGCTCATGGTGAACTTTTGTTTTAAAGGAAGTTCTTATAAATGAAAATAAAGCTAAGCCATAGTAAGTACTGCACAGATGAGAACGCATGATGTGAGTGTGTTGTATTCCTGAGCATCTTTTTCCCATTTTCCTGCACACAGACTCCCAACAGGCACCTACTTCCAACAGCGTCACACTTGGGCTTTTCCCATTTCAAGCTTTCCAAGCCAGTTTTGCCTGGGATTAGGCAGAGCTAGCAATGTCTTGGGCTTCTCTAGTGGGTGAGATCATAAAGAATCCCCCTGCAATGCAGGAGACCGGGGTTCAATCCCTGGGTCAGGAAGATCCCCTGGAGAAGGGAATGGCTACCCACACCACTATTTTTGCCTGGGCTACAGTCCACGGGGCCGCAAAGAGTTGGACGTGACTAAGAGACTAACACACACAGAGAAATGCCTTAACAAACCCTCTTCACTAACAACCAAGTGCAAGAATATAAACCGGCTTTGTCTAATGGAAATATAATGCGATCCATCTCTGTCACTTAAAAGTTTCTATTGGCTACTCTTTACAAAAGTAAAAATAAACAGGTGGAAACAATTTTGATTATGCGTTTCATTTAGTCTTAGAGTAAATATATACCATTTCATTATGTAGTCAATGTTAAAAATTACTAGTGAGGTATTTCACATTCTTTTTTTGGTACTAAGTGTTCAAAATTCAGTGTGCATTTCACACTTACAGTGCATTTCAATTTGGACTAAACCACATTTCAGCGGCTCAATGGCCACATGTGGCTCGGGGCTGCCATCTTGAACAGAGCAGGTCTAGAAGCCGTTATGCGCTCAGTGTTTGTGTCTTCCTGTTTCTCTCTCTGTCTCTCTGTCTGTCTGCAACGTGAGAATTCAGCAAGAAGACATCTACGTATTTACAAACCAGACAGATAGCTCTCACAAGGAACCGTATTGGCCAGCACCTTGATCTTGGACTTCCCAACTTCTAAGAGTGTGAAGGACAAACTGATGTTGTTGAAATCTCCCCAGGCTATAGCATTTTTGTTACAGCAGCCTAACTGTCTCCAGTCAAACCAGTCCATCCTAAAAGAAATCAGTCCTGAATATTCATTGGAAGGACTGACACTGATGTTGAAACTCCAATACTTTGGCCACCTGATGTGAAGAACTGACTCATTGGAAAAGACCCTGATGCTGGGAAAGATTGAGGGCAGGAGGAGAAGGGGACAACAGAGGATGAGATGGTTGGATAGCATCACCGACTCGGTGGACATGAGTTTGAGCAAGCTCCGGGAGTTGGTGATGGACAGGGAGGCCTGGCGTGCCGCAGTCCATGGGGTCGCAGAGAGTCGGACATGAGTGAGCGAATGAACTGAACTGTCTCCAGAGCTCCCTGGGGGATTCAACCAACATAACTTTTGGGGGGTACACAGTTCAACTCACAATAGAAACTGTGCCCTAAACTAAGTTATCTGTGTACCTCTTTCAGCATTTCCCAGGTTGGAAGGCTTTAAGAAAAAAAAAAAAAGTGAAATGTGTGCCAGAAATGAGCTGTTACGAGACCTTGTTGAAAGCTTCTTGGTCAGTTCTGCCCACTTTTGTTTTCCCTTGTTACTCGAGGCCAGTCAGCCAAGTATACTCACCAAAGTCATCCTCTTTAAAACTTGAGCCAAATATGCTAGGACACAGGACTAAAGAATAACGACACCTTCAAGTGCTGAATAAGTTTTTTGGAAAAAATATGTCACATATCTGCCAACAAAAAAAATGAAGCGAACAATGGAATCTCTGGTAAAAATCAAAAAGGAAGTCAGTTGTGATGTTTCAACCATCGAGTCATCTTTTCAATGTGGTAAAAGAGAGTAAAGTCAGTGGCCATCCCTGTATAACCTCTCTTCTGCCTCTGACACCTCCTGGACGTGGCCTCATTAACACCAACTTTGTTTCCGTTGACTATAGGAGCTCTCCGGAACCTTTTATGTACTATGGTCAGACAGAAATGCTGACCCAAGGAGATCCTTGTTTCTCATACTTTTAGTTGAATTTCTGTTACAGTAAGAGGAGTTTGGGGGCTTGAATGCATTTTGAAAACCACGTAAGTGATCCTGATGCAGAAGCTTGCTTTAATTCAGGCTGCAGCGTTCACTTTAAGTTATTAGGTTAGTGAATTGCTGAAGCACTTCTCCACACCCACCTCTCCATCTCAGGCACTGGCACTAATATTCCCTTTGTGTCCCAAAGCAGAGGAAAGTTTCCCCTCGCAGCTGTACCAGATTACCACAAAGCCAGTGGCTGAAAGCCTCACAAACGTACTGTCTCACAGCCAGGGAGGTCACAAGTCCAAACTCAGTCTCACTGGACTAAATTCAAGGGATTAGCCAGGGTCTGGCTCCTTGTGGAGGTATTAGAACCAGTTCAAAGGAGGATCCAAAGAACAGACATTCACAAACCAGGAACATTGAATGAACGTATGAATAGAGGTGTGCTGGTTTCCTAATTCTGCTGTAACAAATCACCGCCATTTAGTGGCTTTGGAACACTAAGTGGGGCCCTCCCTGGTGACCCAGCGGTTAAGAATCTGTCTGCCAATGCAGGAGACAAGGGTTTGATCCCTGGTCCCGGAAGATCCCCATGCCACAGAGCAACTAAGCCCGTGAGCTACAATGATGCTGCAGTTCCTGAAGCCTGTGAACCTGGAGCCTGTGCTCCAAAACGAGAGAAGCCCCTGCGATGAGGAGCCCACGCGCTGCAACAGAGAGCAGCCCCCCTACTCGCCACAGCTGGAGAAGGCCCGCATGCAGCTGTAAATCAGTAAATAAAAATTTTAAAAAATCCTTAGTGGCTTATTATCTTATAGTTCTGGAGATCAGAAGTCCTAGAACCAAGGTGTCGGCAGGGCAGCGTTCTTTTTGCAGGTTCAGTGGAAGAATCCATTTCCTGGTCTTTTCCAGTCTCTAGAGGCTGACGGCACTCCTGCACTTGTGGCCCCTTCCTCCATCTTGAAATCTGGTCACATAGCATCTTCAGATCTCTCTCTTTCTCTACATCTTCTCTGTCACCACATCTCCTCCCACCTCCCTGATATAAGGACCCTCGTGGTTACACTAGACCCACCCAGGCAGTCCAGGGTCATCTCCCCAACTCAAGATCCTTCATCTCATCACATCTGCAAAGTCCTTTTTGCCAAGTAAGGTAACAGGTCCACAGTTTCCAGGAATAAGGACATCTCGGAAGGGGAGGGCATTACTCTGACCACACAGGAGGAGAAATGGGAAATTAGGAACTGACTTGCCCCCAATACACTGTCAGAGAAGGAGGGGTGTATAGAATCTCTATCAACACACATACTCCCTCTCTGAACCTCAATCTCACCTCCACAGAGCCCAGTTCTAGGGGTTCAGATTATACACCTTTTAAGCCTTCCCTATAAAGAAAGCTGAGTGCCGAAGAATTGATGCTTTTGAACTGTGGTGTTGGAGAAGACTCTTGAGAGTCCCTGGGACTGCAAGGAGATCCAACCAGTCCATCCTAAAGGAAATCAGTCCTGAATATTCATTAGAAGGACTGATGCTGAAGCTGAAACTTCAATATTTTGGCCACCTGATGCGAAGAACTGACTCATTGGAAAAGACCCTGATGCTGGGAAAGATTGAAGGCAGGAGGTGAAGGGGATGAGAGAGGATGAAAGAGATGGTTGGATGGTATCACCAACTCGATGGGCATGAGTTTGAGTAAACTCCAGGAGTTGGTGATGGACAGGGAGGCCTGGCGTGCTGCAGTCCAAAGGGTCACAAAAAGTTGGACACGACTGAGCAATTGAACTGAACTGAGCTGAAGCCTTCCCTTAAATTATTCACTAATTCATTTTTTTAATTTAAAATACAGATAACTTGATGGTTTTTGTACAATATATGTACAATCCTATAAGTGTTATCTCACATATAAATTTGTATAACCACCACCACAGTTGGGACACAGAAAGAGCCATGATTTTGCCTTTTCTGAGGATTCTCTCGTGTGTACGTGTGTGTTCAGTCATGTCCAACTCTTCGTGACCCCATGGACTGTAGTCCACCAGGCTCCTCTGTCCATGGGATTTTCCAGGCAACAAAGCCACAGCAAAGCCAAATTTTAAAAATAAAGAAATAAATAATTTAAAAGAAAACAGAAAAGGAGAGGCACAGGGCTGGAGCTCCAACGCCAGATACTGGGCGTCCAGTACGAGAGCAGAGGAGACGGCAGGGACGGGGAAAATGCAATAAAATATCCTGGGACCAGAGGACATGAATTACTCAATAATTAGGCAGCCAAGATCCATGCAGTGGGTAGAAATAGACCCAAACAATAAATATCATTACAATTCAGATTACAAAGGGACAGGGAAAGGTAGCTGAAAGCTGGTAGGAAAAAAATACAAAATTTTCATCTAAAAGTACAACAGTCATAATGGTATCAGACATACGATCATCAACATGAGAAACCCAAGAACAGTGGAGCTGCCTTGTGCCCTGTGGCTAACATCGGTGTGGCATGTAAACTTTACTTAGGCGTAAGTAGTAGCTTGGGCTTCCCTGGTGGCTCAGATGGTAAAGAATCCACCTGCAGTGCCAGAGACCTGGGTTTGATCCCTGGGTGGGGAAGATCCCCTGGAGAAGGGAATGGTTACCCACTCCAGTATTCTTGCCTGGAGAATCCCAGGGTCAGAGGAGCCTGGCAGGCTACAGTCCATAGTATCGCAGAGTTGGACATGCCTGAAGTGACTTAGCATGCATACACACACAATTAACAGTTGGCAGAGTTCAGTGCTAATCCATAAACAATATATAAGCTGTCTTTCAATAGAAACACATAAAATAAGGTTATGCATTGGTGTGTTGATGAAAATATCACGCCTAGGGGCTCAAAGGAACCTAACTCTGTGTTTCCCCTAGAAGTGGGGGCTCGGTATTTGCTAATTTGGTGGTCATGGTGACTGCAGGACACACCACCTCCAACAACCAGAATCAATTAGAATTACAACTTAGAATGTTTCTTTTGTTTTTGTTTTATAATACAGGTAATGACTTTTTTCTGTCCGTGTGCAGTTCTGTGAGTTTATTCATCTATTGTTGGTTGTGCTGGGTCTTCGTTGCTTTGCGTGTGCATTCTGTACTTTCGGGTGCTGCTCTGCGGTTGTGGGCAGGCCTCTCATCACGATGGCCTTTCTCGCAGCGGAGCACAGCCCTAGAGTGCGTGGGCCTCAGGAGCTGCAGCTCACAGGCCCTAGAGCGCGGGCTCAATAGTTGTGGTGCGTGGGCTCATTGCCCTGTGGCGTGTGGGATCTCCCCAGACCAGGGATCAAACCCATGTGCCCTGCCTTGGCAGGCAGATTCCTGTCCCCTGCACCACCAGGAAAGTCCAGGCCTATGCATTTCAACACAGCTATAGACTTTGGTGACCAGCGCCACAATCAGGATACCGAAGATTTCCATCCCCCTCTAAATCTCCCTGGTGTTGTCCATTTGTACTCAAAGCTTCCCCTCGCTCTTAAACCCTGGCACTCACTGATCTGTCCTCTGTCACCGTTGTTTTGTCTTTTAGAGAGTGTCATATAAATGGACTCCTACAACATGTAACATTTTGAGACTGGCTTCCCTCACTCAACCTAGTGTCTTTGGGATTCACCCAAGTTTTTTTTTTTTTTTTCATTTAATATTTATTTACTTATTTGGTCACACTGGTCCTTAGTTGTGGCCCACAGGATCTTTAGTTTGGGGGTACAGACTCTCAGTTGCTGCGTGTGGGATCTAGTTCCCTGAGCAGGCATGGAACTCACACCCTCTGCACTGGGAGTATAGAGCCTTAGCCACTGGGCCAACAGGGAAGTCCCCAAAATTCCCCCCAGTTTTTACACATATGACCCTAATGCTGGGTAGGATTGGGGGCGGGAGGAGAAGGGGATGACAGAGGATGAGATGGTTGGATGGCATCACCGACTCAATGGACATGGGTTTGGGTAGACTCCGGGAGTTGGTGATGGATAGAGAGGCCTGGCGTGCTGCAATTCATGGGGTCGCAAAGAGTCGGACACGACTGAGTGACTGAACTGAACTGAACTGATCTCTGCTGAGTCATAGTCTACCCAGCCTAGAATTTTAAACTCAAATCAATAAAGTAGAAGGATACACAGATCTTAAAATGTACTTTCCTTCTACTTTGTCATAGGAATCTACTATACAAAAAAAGTAGTGGAAGATGGGGAATAAACCAGGAAGTGAAGACATAAGATCTATAAAACCAGGGGATCTGCCATAAGGAAGAAACATAAGAAAGGCCCAGGATGATGTGAAGACATCCTAAGACAGTAGCTCCTCAGCTGCTCCAATCTACGCTGAAGAATCTTCTTTGGAGGGTAAAATCAATAGAAGTTGTGAAGTGTTTGAATACATTGAGGAGAGATTTACACAACTGGTGTTAACTCATTCAGATGAATTAATACACAGATAAGTAAGTAGATAGAAAAGGAAAACTTTTAACACTAATGGAAACAAAAGGTTGTGCAGAACAGGAAAGGTAATCAGAATATCCTATGGTGCAACATGACCACTGAATATTTGTCTAATCATAAGTACACCACAATTCCTTCTGGGTCTGGAAAATAGAAGTGGGGCGATCACTCTCATTGATAACAAACCTTGCAGAATTATATAGCTCTTTAATATATGTGCCTTAATAACATAGATGAAAAAAACTAAACTTAAAATGTTAGCTTGATGAAATAAATCTTTTCCTAAATCAGACCAGAGAGAGAGAGAAAGCCATTCCTGATAACACCATCCTTGAAGTGGAAGTCATTCATTCCCTTCTTTGTTTAAAGCCAGTTCAGATTTGGATTTCTCTCTTTCACGACCAAAAGATAACTGACAAATACCCGAGCTGTGGACCCACCACACCAGGAAGCCCCGTGTCTTCATTCTGGCCCCCCGCTGAGCAGCCCAGATGGTGCGGGACATGCTGGACATGGTCAGGAAGGTGCTGCCCAGCTAGACGTCCATGTCAGCTGCAGAGCTCGCGGCTACGAACAGTGACCAGGGCGTCCTGGATGCTGGCGGAGCTCATGTTCCTGATGCCAAGGAACACCATGCCCTGGCCAACCCACCTGGAGTTGATGGGGGTCTGGCCAGAACTACTGGTGGGTCCATTTCCAGGTACGCAGTGGTCCTGACCCGCCTTTCTATAAACTGCATGCTCAGCTGTGACCATTTAGTGGGTGCAGTCTACCTGGGGGTTGCTTGAACCACACCCCTGTGTTCTGCCGTTGGTAGTCCATCATTATTGTGAAACACATGATAGTTTGCCTCAGTCTGACTGGACTTGAAAGCCATTTGTGCTACCACAAGAAATTCCAGTATTTACCAGTGACAGGGAAGGATACGCATGCTGGCTACTAGACCCTTTTAGAAAAATGTTATTATTGGTGATTTCTGAAAGTTTGTTATAAAAATAGTATGTTTTCACACAGCTTCCTTATGCTAACAAAGCTTTTCATGGATGGTTCTTCTCATATATGTAAGATAGTGCCAGTGCTAAGAACCGAACTGCACTGAACTGAACTGAAGTTGCTTCAGTTGTGTCCAGCTCTTTGCAACCCCATGGGCTATAGCCTGCCAGGCTCCTCTGTCCGTGGAATTCTCCAGGTAAGAATACCAGAGTGCATTAGTATACTGTATTGGTGTTTTTCTTTCTGGCTTACTTCACTCTGTATAATGGGCTCCAGTTTCATCCATCTCAATAGAACCGATTCAAATGTATTTTTTTTTAATGGCTGAGTAATATTCCATTGTGTATATGTACCACAGCTTCCTTATCCATTCGTCTGCTGATGGACATCTAGGCAGAAGCAAAGGAAGGAAGTTATTTGATTATAGCTTAAAGTTCAGATGGCTGTTTGTGATTGCCTGTCCATAGCGTTTTGATTTTGTAACCATGAGGCATTTATAGGCTTAGATTTTAGTTTTGCTTACATTGGCCACCAGGACTTTGGAGCCACATCAGTCTAATGGCCTCTTTGTTTAACTGATTTAACAGAAGTTTGTGTAAATGCCACTTTACCAGCAACAGGAAGGGGATGCCTACTTTTTCACCTTGCCCACGACATCCTGCATCAGATGTTTCTCTGCCCACCTGTCAGCCTGAAGATGCTGGCTTGGCTCCACCTGGTTTCTTTTTTTTTTTTTTAATATAAATTTATTTATTTTAGTTGGGGGCTAATTACTTTACAATATTGTAATAGTTTCTGCCATACATTGACATGAATCAGCCATGGGTTTACATGTGTTCCCCTTCCTGGACCCCCCTCCCACCTCCCTCCCCATCCCATCCCTCTGGGTCATCCCATTGCCCCGGCCCTGAGCATTTGTCTCATGCATCGAACATGGAATGGTGTTCTGTTTCACATATGATAATATACATGTTTCAATGCTATTCTCCCAGAACGTCCCACCCTCACCTTCTCCCTCAGAGTCCATAAGACTGTTCTATGCATCTGTGTCTCTTATTCTGTCTCGCATAAAGGGTTATCGTTACCATCTTTCAAATCTAACCACTTTCTGTTTGGCACTGCCCATTCGAATCAGTTTTTGCTCAAATAAACTCTTAAAAATGTTAAAAAAAAAAAAAAGAATACCAGAGTGGATTGCCATTTCCTCCTTCAGGGAATCTTCCCAACCCCGGGATCGAAGCTGCGTCTCCTGATGGGCCAGGCAGGTTCTCTCCCACTGGGGCCGGGAGAGAAGTGACCGTACGCTCCATGCTGCTGCTCAGTCGCCCAGCCGTGTCCGACTCTTCCTAACCCCATGGACTGCAGCACGCCAGGCCTGCCTGTCCTTCACCATCTCCCGGAGTTTGCCCCAGTTCACGTCCATTGTCCCATGACAATGAGAAGTCAGGCAGCCTCAGAGTAGGCTCGATGGCTCAGTAACATCAGCAAGAAACCCAGGTTCTTTTTATGTTTGTGCTCCACCCGCCTCAGCACCCCCCACCCCCGGCTTCCGCCGCCCAGCTTAGTGTCCACAGGTGGCTGTCAGAGCTCTGGAACCCAGGTCCACTCCCGACAACACCCAGAGAAAAGAGGGTAAAGCTGGGGTGAGGTAGGGAGGGGCTGTCTTCTCACGTGCCTCTTTCGGTTCAGGAGGAAAAGTCTTTCTCAGAAGGTTCCAGATTTCGTCTGCCTCTTACTGAGCAGAACTTGGTCACATGTTCGTGTGTGTGTGTGTGTGTGTGTGTGTGTGTGTGTGTATTTTAAGACACAAGCAAGTCTCCCAACACCAGCTGGGTGCCCTGCTGGATTCTACAGGTAGACAGTGTCAGATCCCGCAAGTCAAGGGTTCAGTCCTGCAAGACAGCCCCCCCTCTACTTCAGAAGCCAATCACAGGCCCAGGTTGACAGAAGCTTCTGACAAGAGCTGGAGATTTGAGCTCCCCAAGACATGCCCCACCTCACCCCCACCTTGAGTTCAATTAACCTGCTAGAGTCACTCACAGAACTCAAAGAAACATTTTAGTTATTTCTTACCAGTTTGTTATAAACGGACGCAACCTAGGAACGGCCAGGTGGAGCAAGGGCACAGCGTGAGTGTGAAGGAGGGGCCCAGAGCCTCCCTGCTGCCCTTGAACTCATGGCCAGATGTTCACCAGCCCGGACGCTGTCTGCAACCTGTCTCTTGGGTTTTCATGGAGGCTCCCTTACCCTGGCAGCGTTGATTAAATCCCTGGCCATTGGTGGTAAAACCAATCTCCAGCCCCTCTCTCCTCCCTGAAAGTTGGGGGAGAAGGGGGAGGTGAGACTGAAGTTCCAACCAGGGCTAAACACAGGGTTTGTTTCCCTGGCAACCAGCACCCTTGCTTAGGTTACTGGGCTTTCCAAAAGTCACCTCATTAACATAACAAAAGACGCTTTCATCGCTCCATCTCTGAGGAAACTCCAAGGGGTTTTAGGAGCTTCAAGCCAAGAAAGATGGACAGCCAAATACATGTGCCTCATTATAAATCACAGTGTCACACATGTCCACTGGTAGACTTGTCACTAGCGAAAGGAAATGAGTGTTTTCATGTACAGCTTAGGCTGAGGCTGGGCACCCAGACCAAAGCTAGTCTTGACCACTGTAACCAGCCCAGGAACTCCAGTAAACCCACGTCTGTCCATCCGCTGATAGGATTGAGGTGACCGATGCATGAGGCATAACTGAGAAAAACCCTGTGTAAGACGCCGGCAGCCAAAGGCATCCTAACTGAAACAGGCCAACGACCAACCAGAACAAAACGCTTCCCTGGTAGCTCAGCTGGTAAAGAATCCACCTGGAATGCAGGAGACCCTGGTTAGATTCCTGGGTCAGGAAGATCCCCTGGAGAAGGGATAGGCTACCCACTCCAGTGTTCTTGGGCTTCCCTGGTGGCTCAGACAGTAAAGAATCTCCCTGCAATGTGGGAGACCTGGCTTCGACCCCTGGGTTGGGAAGATCCCCTGGAGGAGGGCATAGCAACCCACTCCAGTGTTCTTGCCTGGAGAATCCCCATGGACAGAGGAGCCTGGCGGGCTGCAGTCCATGGACTTGCAAAGAGTCAGACATGTCTGAACAACTAAGCCCAACACAAGTGCTAGAATACGACCACACAAAGGGCCTGGTAGGTAGAGGCTCCTAAGTAAACCGAGATTTTAAAAGAGGTTCCGTACAAGAGGACCTTGAGCTCGAATTAATGGAGGCATGATCCTTATGAGAAACAGAATTTCAGATGGGAAACAGGACATAATATATACAGTACGGAAGCTTAGAGGAGCTTCAGATAATTCAGTACGATAGGAGAAGCTGTCTCGGTCTGGATCAGATGACCGCTTTGGTTGACAACTGGGCTGGGAGGAGGGGAGTGGCTGTGATTACATTATGTGGAGTTAGGGCAATCATTTTCAAGGGAAGTCACAGAAAGAAGTAGTCCTGTTATCAGAAGTAAGAAAGAGATACTAGGAGGACCAAAACAATAGCTCCTCTGTCCATAGAATTCTCCAGGCAAGAATACTGGAGTGATTTGCCATTTCCGCCTCCAGGGGATCTTCTCAACCCAGGGATCAAACCCAGGTCCCCTGCATTGCAGGCAGATTCTCTACTATCTGAGCCACTGGGGAAGCCCCTAAATAATAATAGGCTGAACTAAACCCTAAGTTCCCCAATCTCCTGGGTGATACACCATCTGAGAAAAAGTGGAGAATCCTTTCTGTGGCAGACAAGCTACTGTACATCAAAAATACACCTCCTCCAGTCTAGAGGGTCCGCATTTCCTTCAAGGAGACCCCCTTCCATGGTCGGGAACACCCATCTTAGACTGTGGAGAATGATAAGTTAGTTTCTATGACTTTGAACCCTTGTATCTTGGGGACTGTTGATTTCAATAGTACATGTGGCCCTAACTAAAATATTAATACTTCCTGGGACATCTTACTGAAAATCTGGATTATCAGTACAATTGTGATATGACTACCTTCTGAATTGGCTGTGATCTTAGATGGGTGAAAAGCATTTAAAAGTATTAAACATTTCAAGGTTTTTTGGTTTTTTTTTTTTTCGGTAACTCAAAAAGAATATGCCATTGCCACTGGGGAGAAGGTAATAAAAGAACTTTACTGTTTTCACAAATTTTGTGAATCTTAAATGATTCCAAAATTAAAAGGTATTTTAAAAGATATTCAAAAAGGTTAAAAAAAATATATTTTCAAATTTCCACTAACAGTTTTGGATTCCTACAGGGAAACGTCTTAGTTTTGCATTCTGTAAAATGAGGGTTTTTGTTGTTAAGTCCCGAAGTCATGTCTGACTTTTGCAATCCCGTAGACGTAGACCGTAGCCTGCCAGGCTCCTCTGACCATAGGGTTTCCCAGGCCAGAATACTGGAGTGGGTTGCCATTTCCTCCTCCAGGGGATCTTCCTGACCCAGGGATCAGACTCTCATCCCCTGCAATGCAGGGGGATTCTTTACCACTGAGCCACCTGGGAAGCCCAATATGAGGATTAGATCAGTGATTTTCAAACCATACCATCATTTAGGATTTCAAGATCTTAGCAAATAACTGACTGGAATTTTCTGTCACATATTAAAACCATTTGAAAACACTCAAGCTAAAGTATTGCATGCTGGTTTGTAACATACTGGGAAGCCCAGCAAGTTGACATATACTGTCAGGTTAGCTCTTCGACAGTCACATTTTGGGACAGAGTGTCTCCTTTGCCATTGATGCATTATATCTGAACCTCTCTGAACTCATAATTATACAGATTGTAACTGCATTGTTCTGTTTTGTTGGAGACAGATGTTGAGTTTGCCTTCCTTTGATTAAATTCAGAAGTATATCATAATTAGAGAAATGCAAATTAAATCTTCGACACAGCATTTTTTTTACCCACCAGATTGACAGAGATCAGAAACCTGATAACCATGTGAGTTAGAATGTAGGAAAGAGATGCCCTAACAAGTTACTGATGGGCGTTCTAAGTGCCATTGGAAAGCATCAAAATTTTAAAGGCAGGGTTATCCCTGGTGGTCCAGTGGTTAAGACTTCCCCTTCCAATGCAGGGGATGTGGCTTCAGTCTCTGGTCAGGGAGCAGAGATTATACATGCCTCCAGACCAAAAAACTGGAAACATAAAAGAGAGACGGATTGTGACAAATTCAATAAAGACTTTAAAAATGGTCCATATCAAAAAAAAAAAAAAAACTTAAAAAAAAAAAAAACACTAAATGCCCATACCCATTGACTTAGCAATTCTACTTTAGGAAATTTATTCTTTAGGAAATATATTCTCCCCTGTACAGGCATAGATACAGATACTCATTGCAACTTTGTCTGTGGTAACAAAACCCTTGAAACAAACTAAATGTCCATTAACAGGAATTGTTTAAGTAAACTTTAGTATATGTATATACACAATGAAAAACTGAACTCTTTCTAAGGCAAGGAGGAAAATCTAGATTCACTTTCAAGCAATATTTTCCAAATTACATTGTTATGCAAAAAAGCAGGGTGTAGAGTGTTGTTTACATCGTATTTTCATTTGGAGGAAAAAGAAATGGAGGGAGATATATATATAGATACGTATAGACATACTGTTCTGAAGAACACCCCAGAAACTGGCGATAATGACTATTTCTTGGAAAGGAGACTGGGGGGCTGTGAGAGGCTGAAGGGGCACGCCATTTTTACTATGCACCTTTTTATACTGTTTGAGCATTCTCATGTTCAGACAGTAACTATCCAAAAGTGTGGAAAAAATCAGGCGTGTGTGTGCTTGCTCGTATGGAATTACCACGTGAAGCTACTCTGAAAGCACAGGTGTGCCACCCTCAGATGCCAGACAAGTCTCAGAGCCAGCTCTCATCAAAATGATCGGTTGTATAATCACCACTTAATGCCCAACAGGTTGAGTCTTGACTATATCCTATTACAGGTTTCAGTGGTTATTTTAACTTTCAAGTGTTTCTTTGTTGACTTTTATGTTTATGTAAAGATTGCAGGCTGTCGTTAAATACTGTTGACAAATCAATTTTGAAATATAAAACATTTCCCCCTGGTCTGCTTCCAAGATTTTAGATCAGGTTTCACTGAGAAAGTCAGGAGGGGCTAGCTCGTGTCATGACGTTTCTCCCGGCTTGGTGCCTGGAACTCCACGCCTCAAGAGTCTGTTCCCGCACAGCTGGGTGTTGCCCGGGTGTGTGTGTTCTCAGCAATCTCCCTTGGAGACTTTTAGGCACTCTCCAATTAAGAATCACCTGCCGTATCCAGAAAAGCCAGAAGAAGATTATAAGCCCCACACACCTTAATCCAAACCTTAAACCAGAGCCCAACCAGGAAAAGAAAGCAAGTCTGAGGATTTAAGTTAAGTTGACATCAGGAATTGATAGCTGAAAGGCCAAATGGGAATGTTTAGGTAACCAGAGATGATAGCATCGGCTGGAAGTCCCCAGCCCGTGCTCCCCAGGGAGGAGGGTGTATTTTCAGAGACCAGGAACCAGAGTCACCTGCTGGAGGCCACAATGGGCCCATCTGGAATCTGAGGCCAGAGCAGAGATGCAGACCCTGCCCCCCAGAGAGGAAGACCTGGGAAAATACTCTGGCTTCTTCTCCCACTTCCTTCCACCCATTAGCAAACCCCACGGGAAACTAGAAGCCCTGGAAGCCTGGAAGACACAGACAGGGGTCAGCTCCCCTGAAGAGCTGAGCAGGGGAGGCAGGGAAGGGGTCAGATGACAAGAGGCTCAGAGCCAGCTCATCCACCTTGGGTAAATTGATGGGTGGAACCTGAGGCCAGAATCTTCTGTAGTACTTTTGAGAAATGGAGAAGTGGAGAGGTTGCTGACACAAGTATTTTTGAAAACCACAAAGCCTTGGGTTAGCCATTCTTGTTAGCCTTTGTCTAGAAAAATAAGGAAGGCTATAAGGTATTTGCATATCAGTGACCATACAACTTAAATGAAATCTACAATTTTTCTAGATTCTGTCACTGTATCACACTTTTGTCTGTATGTTTTACTGAAAAGGGAAGAATGCTTTCCTATGATGGTCAAAGATTTGCTTTAATAGTTGTCTTCCAAAGTAACCATGATACTAATCATTCCATCCATCCATCATCCACCCATCCATCCATCTATCTGTTCATCATCCATCTATCCATCCCTTTTTAGATACCAGATAATGTTATAGATGCTGGTGTGCAGCAATGAAGAAAATGAACAAAGGTTTCTGCCCTGAGAACTTCAATTTTAGTGAATTGTGCATGGTTGCTATAGGAAACTAAATCTGTTTAAATGGTTACTGTCACAAAAATTTTGATCACTTGAAATTATAAACTATTTTGTTAGGATAAGGATATCTTTGCTTGCAGAACTTACAACAGTCAAGCCAGCGACTGTGACCTCATTATTCTTGTTACAATTAATAAATACTACCAGCATAAGCATAGTGTGTTTTCTTTTTTATTTATTCTTGGCTGCGCTGGGTCTTCCTTGCAGTGCACTGGCTCTTCGTTGCTGTGTTCAAGCTTTCTCTAGTTGCAGCAAGCAGGAGCTACGCAAGGCTCAGTAGTTGTGGCGCATGGGTTTTAGTTGCTCCAAGCATGCAGGCAGAGAAGGCAACAGCAACACACTCCAGTACTCTTGCCTGGAAAATCCCAGGGACGGAGGAGCCTGGTGGGCTGCAGTCCATGGGGTCACACAGAGTCGGACACGACTGAAGCCATTTACCAGCAGCAGCAGCAGCAGGATCTGAGTTCCCCAAGCAGAGATCCAACTCATGTCCCCTGCGTTGGCAGGTAGATTCTTAACCACTAGACCACCAGGAAAGGTCCTGTGTGTTTTCTTAATAACTGAAGAAAGTATCTGAAAATCTCCCGCCAGAAATCACTTAAGGAAGGATACAATTGTAATTGGTGACTGTAACATGTACAAATCTCCATTCCTCTGCAGTTTCCGTTTCTTGTCCTCAAGGATTCTTAACTACACTGGTCCTTTATTGGCCTTCCGTGTGGATGAAATTTATTTAACTTTTAGGAGACTCAGTTTCCACATCTATACACTAGTATGACAGTGTCTACCTGTGTGTTGTTCTAAGGATTAAATGACATAGCACAAGTAGTATAAGTAATTCCAGGCAAGAATACTGGAGTGGGTTGTCTGGCTCTCCTCCAGGGGATCTTCCCAACTCTGGGATCGAAGCAGCTTCTCTTATGCCTCCTGCATTAGCAGGTGGGTTCTTTACCACTAGCGCCACCTGGGAAGCCCACATGCACATACATACATGTACAAAAAGAAAAAAGACTAGGTATATTCATCAACCAAAAAGTTATTTCTGGGTAGTGAATTATATATGGGTTTTCTTTTCTTATATTATTGTGTTTTTTCTAAACTACTAACCAAGAACTTGTAATACTCCTATAATAAGAAATACATGTATAGGAAGAAAAAAGAAATAAAACAAGGATATTTTAAGACTCCCCCCCCCCCAAAAAAAAAACCACTGCAGTGACCTACATGTGTGGTAAAGAAAGTCTGGCTGAGCATAGTAGCAAGTGGTTAATACAGAGCTGGTGGAAACATATGTGAATTCATTCAGTAGCAAAAACCATACTGAGGTCCCATGTGCCAGGCCCTGTTCTAGGCTCCAGAGATGCAGGGTTAATGAAAGAAATCAGGCCCGTGCTCTCCAGGAGCTTACAGTCTGGAGAGGAGACAGCAACCAAGAACAAATAATAACAAAAACTAGGATTTGGACTTCCCTGATGGTCCAGTGGTTGAGAATCTGCTTACCAATGCAAGGTCACGGGTTTGATCCCTGGTCTGGGAAGATCCCACATGCTGCAGCGCAACTAAGTCCAGAGCCGCAACGATGGAAGCCCGTGGGCCTAGAGCCTGCGCTCCACGAGAGGAGAAGCCCCAGTGAGCAGCCGGCGCCACAACCAAGAGGAGCCCCACGCGCTGCAACTAGGAAAAGCCTGCGAGCAGCAAGAAAGACCCAGAACAACCAAAACTAAGTGATTTTTAAACATTTAAATATTAATTTCAGCTCAGTTCAGTTCAATTGCTCAGTTGTGTCCAACTCTTTGAAACCCCATGAACCGCAGCATGCCAGGCCTCCCTGTCCATCACCAACTCCCGGAGTTCACCCAAACTCATGTCCATTGAGTCAGCGATGCCATCCAGCCATCTCATCCTCTGTCGTCCCCTTCTCCTCCCTCCTCCAATCTTTCCCAGCATCAGGGTCTTTTTAAAAGAGTCAGTTATTTGCATCAGGTGGCCAAAGTATTGGAGTTTCAGCTTCAACATCAGTCCTTCCAGTGAACACCCAGGACAGATCTCCTTTAGGATGGACTGGTTGGATCTCCTTGCAGTCCCAGGGACTCTCAAGAGTCTTCTCCAACACCACAGTTCAAAAGCATCAATTCTTCAGTGCTTAGCTTTCTTGATAGTCCAACTCTCACATCCACACATGACTACTGGAAAAACCATAGCCTTGTCTAGAAGGACCTTTGTTGGCAAAGTAATGTCTCTGCTTTTTAATATGCTGTCTAGGTTTGTCATAGCCTTTCTTCCAAGGAATAAGCGTCTTTTAATTTCATGGCTGCGGTCACCATCTGAAGTGATTTTGGAGCCCCCCAAAATAAAGTCTGTCACTGTTTCCACTGTTTCACCATCTATTTGCCATGAAATGATGGGACTGGATGCCATGATCTGAGTTTTCTGAATGTTGAGTTTTAAGCCAACTTTTTCACTCTCTTCTTTCACTTTCATCAAGAAGCTCTTTAGTTCTTTTTCACTTTCTGCCATAAGGGTGGTGTCATCTTCATATCTGAGGGTTATTGATATTTCTCCCAGCAATCTTGATTCCAGCTTGTGCTTCCTTCAGCCCAGCGTTTCTCATGATGTACTCTGCATAGAAGTTAAATAAGCAGGGTGACAATATACACCCTTGATGTACTCCTTTTCCTATTTGGAACCAGTCTATTGTTCCACGTCCAGTTCTAACTGTTGCTTCCTGACCTGCATACAGGTTTCTCAAGAAGCAGGTCAGGTGGTCTGGTATTCTCATCTCTTTCAGGATTTTCCACAGCTTATTGTGATCCACACAGTCGAAGGCTTTGGCATAGTCAATAAAGCAGAAATAGATGTTTTTCTGGAACTCTCTTGCTTTTTTGATGATCCAGCGGATGTTGGCAATTTAATCGCTGGTTCCTCTGCCTTTTCTAAAACCAGCTTGAACATCTGGAAGTTCACAGTTCACGTATTGTTGAAGACTGGCTTGGAGAATTTTGAGCATTACTTTCCTAGCATGTGAGATGAGTGCAATTGTGCAATAGTTTGAGCATTCTTTGGCATTGCCTTTCTTTGGGATTGGAATGAAAACTGACCTTTTCCAGTCCCGTGGCCACTGCTGAGTTTTCCAAATTTGCTGGCATATTGAGTGCAGCACTTTCACAGCATCATCTTTTAGGATTTGAAATAGCGCAGCTATAATTCCGTCACCTCCACTAGCTTTGTTCATAGTGATGCTTCCTAAGACCCACTTGACTTCACATTCCAGGATGTCTGGCTCTAGGTGAGTGATCACACCATCGTGATTATCTAAGTCATGAAGATCTTTATTGTACAGTTCTTCTGTGTATTCTTGCCACCTCTTCTTAATGTGTTCTGCTTCTATTAGGTCCATACCATTTCTGTCCTTTATTGTGTCCATCTTTGCATGAAATGTTCCCTTGGTATCTCTAATTTTCTTGAAGAAATCTCTAGTCATTCCCATTCTACTGTTTTCCTCTATTTCTTTGCACTATTTATTGAGGAAGGTTTTCTCTCCTTGCTATTTTTTGGAACTCTGCATTCAAATGGGTATATCTTTCCTTTTCTCCTTTGCTTTTTGCTTCTCTTCTTTTCACAGCTATTTGTAAGGCCTCCTCAGACAGCCATTTTGCTTTTTTGCATTTCTTTTTCTTGGGGATGGTCTTGCTCCCTTTCTCCTATACAATGTCATGAACCTCCATCAGGCACTCTATCAGATCTAGTCCCTTTAATCTATTTCTCACTTCCACTGTATAATCGTTAGGGATTTGATTTAGGTCATACCTGAATGGTCTAGTGGTTTTCCCTACTTTTTTCAATTTAAGTCTGAATTTGGCAATAAGGAGTTCATGATCTGAGCCACAGTCAGCTTCCGGTCTTGTTTTTGCTGACTGTATAGAGCTTCTCCATCTTTGGCTGCAAAGAATATAATCAGTCTGATTTCGGTGTTGGCCATCTGGTGATGTCCATGTGTAGAGTCTTCTCTTGTGTTGTTGGAAGCGGGCGTTTGCTATGATCAGTGCGTTCTCTTGGCAAGACTATTAGCCTTTGCCCTGCTTCATTCTGTACTCCAAGGCCAAATTTGCCTGTTACCCCAGGTGTTTCTTGACTTCCTACTTTTGCATTCCGATCCCCTATAATGAAAAGGACATCTTTTGGGGGCGTTAGTTCTAGAAGGTCTTGTAGGTCTTTGCAGAACCGTTCAACTTCAGCTTCTTCAGCATTTCTGGTCGGGGCATAGACTTGGATTAGCGTGATATTGAATGGTTTGCCTTGGAAACGAACAGAGATCATTCTGTTGTCTTTGAGATTGCATCCAAGTACTGCATTTTGGACTCTTTTGTTGACTATGATGGCTACTCCATTTCTTCTAAGCGATTCTTGCCCACAGTAGGAGATATAATGGTCACCTGAGTTAAATTCACCCATTCCAGTCCATTTTAGTTCACTGATTCCTAAAATGTCGATGTTCACTCTTGCCATCTCCTGTTTGACCACTTCCAGTTTGCCTTGATTCGCGGACCTAACATTCCAGGTTCCTATGCAATATTGCTCTTTACAGCATCAGACCTTGCTTCCATCACCAGTCACATCCACAACTGGGTGTTTTTTTTGCTTTGGCTCAATCTCTTCATTCTTTCTGGAGTTATTTCTCCACTGATCTCCAGTAGCATATTAGGCACCTACCGACCTGGGGAGTTCATCTTTCAGTGTCCTATCTTTTTGCCTTTTCATACTGTTCATGGGGTTCTCAAGGCAAGAATACTGAAGTGGTTTGCCATCCTCTTCTCCAGTGGACCATGTTTTGTCAGAACTCTCCACCATGTCCCATCCGTCTTGGGTGGCCCTACATGGCATGACTCATAGCTCATTGAGTTAGACAAGGCTGTGGTCCATGTGATCAGATTGGTTAGTTTTCTGTGATTGTGGTTTTCAGTCTGTCTGCCCTCTGATGGAGAAGGATAAGAGGCTTATGGAAGCTTCCTGATGGGAGAGACTGACTGAGGGGGAAACAGCCTCTTGTTCTGATGGGGGGGGGGGGGCCCTGCTCAGTAAATCTTTAATCCAATTTTCTGTTGATGGGCAGGTCTGTGTTCCCTCCCTGTTATTTCCCTGAGGCCAAACTATGGTGGAGATAATGAAGATATTGGCAACCTCCTTCCAAAGCTCCCACGCACACACCACTGCACTCAGTGCCCCTGACCCTGCAGCAGGCCACCGCCGACTACGCCTCTGCCAGAGACTCCTGGACACTCACGGGCAAGTCTGGGTCAGTCTCTTGTGGGGTCACTGCTCCTTTCTCCTGGGTCCTGGAGCACAAGGTTTTGTTGTGCCCTCCAAGAGTCTGTTTCCCCCTCCTGTGTAAGTTCTGGCGGCTCTATGGTGGGGTTAATGGCGACCTCCTCCAAGAGGGCTTATGCCATACCCAGGTCTGCTGCACCCAGAGCCCCTGCCCCTGCGGCAGGCCACTGCTGACCCGTTCCTCTGCAGGAAACACTCAGACACAGTTCCGTCTCAGTCTCTGTGGGGTCCCTGGGTCCTGGTGGGCACAAGGTATGTTTGAGCCCTCCGAGCGTCTCTGGTGGGAATGGGGTTTGATTCTAAACGTGAATTCGCCCCTCCTACCATCTTGCTGGGGCTTCTCCTTTGCCCTTGGACGTGGGGTAAATATTTAAATTTTTTTAAACATTTGTTGCCCAGTCATGGTAATGTTGCCCTGGCAGTATTTTAAGAGCTTTGTATATATTGACTCCCAGGTGGCTCAGATGGTAAAGTGTCTGCCTTCAATGTGGGAGACCTGAACTCAATCCCTGGGTCAGGAAGATCCCCTGGAGAAGGAAATTGCAACTCACTCCAGTACTCTTTGCCTGGAAAATGCCATGGACGAAGGAGCCTGATAGGCTACAGTCCATGGCGTGGCAAACAGTCGGATACGACTGAACAACTTCACTTTCCCTTTCCTCTGAAAAGACCTTAGGGAAGTAGGTACCATTACTATTTCCAGATTATAGACAACTGAGGCACAAAGCAGTCGAGTCTCCCATGCAGGTCACCCAACTAGTTACAGCGAAACAGCTCCAGGGTTTACATCACCTTGGAATAGTCTGTGTTTGGGACAGGCAGATTTAAGCACTGATTCGTCAAGCCCCTAATTATATCGTAGTAAGAATTACCTGACGCACTTGTGAAATACATGCAGATTACCAGATCTTGCCTTAGGAAATTTGGGTGCAGTTGATCTGGATTGGAACTTTAGAATTTGTACCTTAGCAAGCTCCCTTGGTGTTTTTCCTCTTCCGACAAAAGTGAAAAATACTGCTCTCAACAAAAGGAACCTGCAGCAACAGAATTCTGTATGATGTTTACGTGTCTGGACTTGGGGAGCTGGGGTAACATTGACTGGGAAGAGGCATGAGGCTGGAAATGTTCATCCAGGTGGGGATTCATTTATCAAGCGTTAAAAAAAAATATATTGCCCTATGCTGCAGTGCCTTTCTGGATCATATTGACTAGGAGTAGGTGTAATGAAGGTGATGTGTAGAGTGTACCAAGCGGGGGGTAAATACTTCAGATAAGAGGCAGAAATGGTCTCCCCCACAAAGTGACCTTCCATTTGGCCCTGGATGACAGAAAGAAGCTAGTCCTGCAAAGACCAGGGGAGGGCAATCCAGGCAGAAGGAGGAGGAAATGCAGAGCTGGGCTTGTCTGAGCAGTGGCAGAGAGGTGGGTCTGGCTGATCTGAGCAACTGGAGGAGAGCGGTGAGACGTGCAGTGGGGCCCATTCGCATCCAGCGCGCTGTGTCCTAAGGCTCTAGCACCTGCCAGTTCCCCAAGCAGGAACTGCCCCCAACACAGCGGCCTCATTCAAATATTGCTTGCTCAGATAGCCCAAGGAAGCCACTATCACATCCTTGTTTCATGTCTTCTGGATCATATCACTCCCAAGAAATTACACTGCTGATTTGACTGTTTGGTGTGGACTGCATCGCTAGCCACCAGCCAAGTTCTATTAGAGCAAGAAGTAAATAGTCGGGATCACCCTTGTACCTCCAGGGGCTAGCACGCTGCCTGGCACATGGCAGACGCTTCTAAGTAAATTGCTGCTGAAGGAATGTGCAAACCCTCAGTGGACACCGCAGGATAATTCCATCAGTTATACTCGCCCTATTTACTGTGGGCCTACTATGTGCCGAGCACCAGGCCAAGTCACTGGGAATAGATGTATCAGTGAGGCAAAGAGGTTTTTATTAATTAATTCCAGGTTCTTGAGGATTTATTGAATGTAAGGGGCAAGGGAAAACAGGTAATAAACGAATCAATCTGTGTATCTGTCTGTAGAGATAGACAGATAGATAGATCTACAGATAGATGGATAGACTGATAGATACGGATAGAGATACTCCAGATTACCATGTTAGATTTGATAAATTCTAAGAAGATAAAGCAGACCAGGAAGTAACGGGGAGCCACTGGGTGCAGGAGGGACGGCAGGATGAGAACGGGGGGCGGGGGAGGCGGGTAGCCAAGAAGGGCGTCTCCATGCACGGAATTTGAAATCAAGACCCAAGGGCGTTAGGCAGGGTGGCAGGTGGATACAGAGGGAAGAGTAAGCACAAAAGCCTTGAGGCTGGAAAGAGCTTGGGGCTGACGCCTGAGGGAAGGAGGGAATAGCAGGTGAAGTCAGGCGAGCGCGGGGTCAGATCGCGGGGAGCAGCGCCCACCGGTATCAGGAAGTTCACCTTGTCACTTAGACGGCTGGTCCTCGGGCCTCACCCCGGACCCACCGAGTCAGGAACTCTGGGGTGGCCCCGCGGCATCCGTCCTAACAAGCTCTCCGGGTGGTCGTGATGCACAAAAGAGCTGGCGGACCCGGGGGGCCAGGGGTCTTGCCCCAGCGACCGATCCCAGTTGCCACCCAAGCACGTGAGCACGGTCCTCTTTATTCCACTACTGGGCAGGGGGCCCGCCCCGCGCTCTGCGGATGCGCTCAGCCGGTGTTTCCCTACCCCGCCCCGCGCCGCCCCAAGCCTGCGACCCCCACGCACCCACCCAACTGCTGCCCGGCTCGGTCCTCTTCTGCAAACCACGGGGGCGACCGGGCTGCCCGGACTCGGCGGGGACCAGACGCCCAGAGCGGCAGGTGCAAGGCGCCAGAGCCGGGGTGAAGGGGTGCCAAACGCGCCGGCCCAGCCCTCCGGGGTGCGGGCAGGGCGCCGGCTGCTGCAGCCCGGGGTGGTGGTGGGGCGCATCCCTCGCTGCCCGCGGCCGCCCCACCGCGTGTGCGCCGTCCGGACCCCGGGGGGACCCCGCGGCCCGGGGCGCCGGGATTGGCCGGCTGCTTCCCCCGGGAGCCGCGGCCGCGAAGCCAGGTTGGTGCGGCCGGGCCGGGCCAGCGCCCTCTAGGCAGCGGAAGTGGCGCTCGCTGTACATCCGTCCTCCCCGCCTCGCGGAGTTGGGAGAAGGAAGGCTGGGGGGGGGGTGGAAAAATAAAAGGCAAAGTCCCTGCACCATGTAGACCCGCGCGCCCCGCGCCCTGGCACCCAGGCCGCCCAGGGGCCCCCCGTCGCCCCCCAGTCTGCGGCCATGAACGCGAGCAGCGAGGGCGAGAGCTTCCCGGGCTCGGTGCAAAGTAAGTGGTTTTTCCGGGCGCAGTGCGCGCTCCGGGGCCCGGGCCCAAGCACGCCTGCGACGCAGCAGGCAGGCCCGGGGCCCCGAAATCGGGGTGACGGCCCGGAGCCGGCGTCTTGGGGACCGCGGCGGGCGCACCGGGCAGGAGGCGCCGGGGTGGGCCGGGGGTGGGCGCACCCGACCCGGCGCGAGGCGGGGGCGCTCGCCAGCCTCCAAAGAGCCCCCCGGGCAGGGAGCGGTGGGGGAAGGCTGGCGGCTCCGACCAACGCCCACCCTCTCGCGGCATTCCCCGCCCCCGGCGCAGCCTGGAGGTGGATTTGGGGTAACCGCGGCCACGCTGATGGGAAAACTTCTGTCTCGGTGGCCCCGAATCCTGAAAGTCTGGGGTTCGGAGGACTGCACGAGGTCTGGCTGGCAGGGCTTGCCGGCTTCCTGCAAAGCCTTGTCCACGTTCAAGGTGGAGATCTGAATGGGGAACGAGGCCGTGGGCGTTTTCTTTGCGTTTTGAGTTTGGGATTCATTTTCATTATGATGACAGCCTTTTTCAAGCCCGTGGTTTTGCCGGGCTCGTTGTTTCCCTAAGTGTGGACCAGGAGCTGAGCGCGAACCAGCCACCTGGGAGCTCCAGCGCTTATTTTTTAAAAAAAGGAAAAAAAAAAAAAAAGCTCTCTGGGCCCCACCTACCAGGTGGTGGGGCTGGGGTTGAGGGGAGGAAGATGGCCTTGCCCTGGGCGATTCGGAGGCGCAGGAAGTTTGAGAACCCCTGGCACTTGTTAGATGGTACTGTTAACGACTTGGAAGCCACTGGCTCCCAAACTTGTCTGTGTGTTCTTGCATAACTTGTGAAAAGCACAGATTTCCCTAAACCTCAGTCCCCATTCACCCTACCTCCATTAGGACTCTGTGTCTCCTAAGTAGGGCTCAGACGTGTCCGTGTTTAAACAACCCGCCCCAGCCCTTATTCTGATGCCCAGACAGGTTTGGAGAACTTTGCAAGGATAAAGAGGCTTCTCGGCGGCGCCAGTGGTAAAGAACCTGCCTCCCAATGCCGAAGAGTCACAGGTTCGATCCCTGACTTGGGAAGACACCCTGGAGAAGGGCTCGGCAACTCACTCCAGTGCTCTTGCCTGGAGAATCCCGAGGACAGAGGAGCCCGGCGGAGATAAAGGAATTCTTTTTGTTGATGATGCAAAAAAAAAAAAAAACAGACCCAGTGTTTTCTATTGGGTCTCAGTTCATTACAGATTTTCAGAGGGGATATTTTCATATTCAAATAGGACCCCTCAGTAATAACCCCATCAGGTGACATGCTGGGGACCCCTGTGCTGGCCTTTTACAAGCACCATCTCATTTAATTCTCGTAACCATCTTATGAAGCAGAAACTTCACCCCATCTCCTCCCGGATATGAGTCCTACCATTAAGGAATCTCAGTGATGCAGTCACTAGGTCTCTTGATTCCCTGTCTTCCTCTTAGCTTGGGCACCTCAGTAGCTACAGGAAGACAGTGTTGCAGAGAAGTGTCACGTCGTCCCATCCATTGATTTCAGCGTTTGCAAGATGGCTTATAAAACTACCATGCTCAGTGCAGAGTATCCTTTCTTAGCAAATCAACCAAATTGTATTTCTGCACAGAGATGTCTTGTCTTGGTTGTAATGGGACATTGGACATAATGCAAGTATTTTATAAATTTTTTAAAAAAATTATGAAGTAAGGATGCCAACTGTAATGCACAAAGGTAGTTTTCATACTGTTTAGACTCAGGGAAAATTGGGAATAATATATAAACCTTATAGTTAATGAGAAATTATGAGGCTTAGAAAATATGGAATAATGTGTTGTCATTAAATAATTATATATATATAAAGAAATTTTAGTGATAGAGCACAATGCTTATACAACAGTATATGGGAAAAAGATTAATTTACAATGCACTATGATATAAACAATTTTTACTTGAAAATGAATGGAAGAAAATATTTTGTAATGTTCATGGTAGCCATAGGTGGAAAGACTAATTTCCCTCATTGCTTCTTCTCTTCCAAATTTTCTGTTATAAACATGAATTTCCTTGTAATTAGGCAAAGAAAACTTTTTAAACAAAAATTCAGTTTGTCTTATTAGTTAGAAACTTAGTAATTGTATTCCTTTATTTAACAAACATTTATATAGCTGTTTCTAATATAGTGCCAGGACTGTGATAAGTGCTTTGCAAGTGTTAAAAATACAGTATTAATTCTTGATATTATTACTATAGTGAAATAATGTGTCTGTCAGGAATTAATTTTGCTTACAAGTAACAAAACTGAACTATACTGGCCTAATTAGAAGTCTGGAATTGATTGATTCTAGGGTTGATTTAGGGGATCAGTGAAGTAAACTCTTGTAGAGATCTTACTATGTACCTCATGTGACAATATGGCTGCAGAAGCACCTGGCATCACATCTGCATTCAAGGGTGAAGGGAGAGGTGAACGGTGCCAACCATGTCAGCTCCCTTTGTATCATGTTTTTCCCTGAAGCTCCTCCAGCACGGTGCTGGAGGGATTCCCAAATATGTCATGAACCAAAACTATTCAGGCTAGTGGTTCTCATGATGGGAGAGAGGGTTGGAATAGTGGAGGCACTGGTTTTCATAATGACTGAGAAGTACAATTACCTTTTACTTGAGATAGGAGATGGTCCTTTGAAGTGCAAGGTAGCCTTCTTGAAGTGCCGGGAAGAACCTTCTTGCATGAGATGCCACTAGTGCCCCCACAGGGAATAATCAGTAGCCTTACTTGGGTGGGCATGTTGCTGCTGGTGCAGAACTGGGGTTCTGTGTGCAAGAAGAGGGGAGTGGAAGAGACACTGGGCCAGCCACTAGCCACGTCTGCCGCCATGTCCGTTTTTCGTCCGTGGGTCTGGTCTGTGTTGTCACTCCGAGCTGTCTGAAGTTAACCTGTGACTCCCCCTTTGTCCCATGGAGTTCCAGGTGGTACAACAGTGCTGGTGGAGTTGACTCCCGACATCCACATCTGTGGCATCTGCAAGCAGCAGTTTAACAATTTGGACGCCTTTGTAGCTCACAAGCAGAGTGGCTGCCAGCTGACCGGCACGTCTGGGGCGGCGCCCAGCACAGTCCAGTTTGTGTCGGAGGAAACAGTGCCTGCCCCCCAGACTCAGACCACCACTCGAACCATCACCTCCGAGACCCAGACGATCACAGGTATGGTTGGGGGCTGGGGTGGTCACTTAGAGATGGCCTGGCTATGTCCCAGACGCCTCTATAGATCTTGTTAAAAATATAGACACCCAGGGCCCACCCCCTAGGGTTGCTGATTCATTATTTTTAACAAGCTCCATGGGGAAGCTAGCTGCCTGGCCAGATTTGGGAACTGCTAGGTTAAAACGTGAAGTGGTAGCAGTTATAAATTGTTGTCACGTGCTAAACAAAACTAACAGACAAAAACCAGGTTTTTAAAACAAAACCAAAAAAACAAAAAAACCTATATACTAAGAAAAAAATACTTGCAGGAAATGGTAAAAAAGGAAAAAGTGGTTATTGGGGGTGGTGGAAATATGTGTGTGATTCCTGAATTTGCATTATTTGTGTAAAGGACAAAAAAAATGTTTAAGAAATTTTTTAAATCTATAAACAAGTATTGATGACTCCCCTTTCCTATGCCGCCAACCAGAAAAACAGAAAAGTTCATCCTAGTTCTTGGTCGCATCCAAAAGAAACCGCAGATGGATCCAAAAGTTAAATGTGCACAGTGAAACCGTCAAAGTTGTAGAGTAAAAACTATACACGTGCAAAAGAAAGAAAGTGAAAGTGAAGTCACTCAGTCATGTCCGACTCTTTGAGACCCCATGAACTGTAGCCTACAAGGTTCCTCGTCCATGGGATTTTCCAGGCAAGAATACTGGAGTGGGTTGCCATTTCTTTCTCCAAGAGATCTTCCCGACCCAGGGATTGAACCCGGGTCTCCCGCATTGTAGGCAGACGTTTTACCGTTCGAGCCACCACAGAAGTCCACACACGCAGAGAGACCCAAACACTCACACACCCCTATGCTTATTCCTTTATAATCTGCCTTAAGGGACAAGACAGATAACTTTAAATATAGTAAGTCACCCATTTATGAGATAGTTGGTAGACAAACTATTGGATCCTATGGGAAAATAGAGAATGTATTTGTTAGCAAAAAGCATTCAAATTTTTAAATCAAAAAGTATATTTATTAATACTGTGCCTTCCAAAGAAGCCAGGTTATAGGATTGCTCCCCCAAAAGAAAAAGAATTGTTATGTAGTTGCAAATAAAGTTACCATTTTTCCAAAGTAAAAACAATGTATAAAAAAAGCCTAAAGATAACTGGAAAAAAAAAATGCAGCACATGTGACTAAGGCCTAATATCCTTCATATATTAAAAAAAAAAGAAAAAACTCCTAAAAAATCAATAAAAGGACTCAGTGGAAAAGTCAGCAAAGAGCAGCTGTTGATATTCAAGAGCCAGAAAATATACAAGGATGCGCCATTGCCTCGTCATCACTCAGTAATAAAAAAAATGCAAATCAAATGCTGCTTTCCTTTCTTTTCTAAAGATATCCATTCATATAAGCCAGGCAATTTTGTGATATCTTTCAAACTTTAATTCTTACGTTTAAAATCTTTCAAATTATAAAATGTACACGTTTACTCAGTATGTGCAGTTCTAGGTATTTACCCTATAAAACTTGACAAGTAAAAACGTACAGAGGTGTTTACTGATACACTGTAAAGAAAATGGAACCTTTGTAACGTATATGTCAGGAGGAGATTAGATGAAGAAATGCCACAGATGGATAATGAATAATAATCTAATAATTAATTAGATGAATAAATTCAGACAGTGGAATGTGACTTAGCTCTGAAAAGGAGAGCTAGATCTGTGTACCCACATAGAGTCTCAAGGTAAATATAAACAGGCATATATCAGCATGTGTATTATATTCAAGGAAAACTTCTAGAACAGGAATGAGGCAAGTAGTGTTAATGAGAGAAGTCAACTCTGCAGAAGGCATTAGGGGTTGGTAGGGACTCTGGTGAAACAGAGAAAGTTGTTCTTTGGATTCAATCAGTTAGATATTTGGGTTTTTCTGAGAAACTGAAAAATGTAAAATTTCCCAAATTTTAAAACTTTGTTAGGAAACTTCCCTGTCAGTTCAGTAGTTAAGACGGTGATTTCACTGCAGGGAGTACGGGTTTGATCCCCAGTCAGGGAACTAAGATCCCACATGCCAGGTGACGAGGGGAAAAAAAAAACTTTGTTGGTCAAACAAAATACATCTGTGAGCTTGATCGAGCCCATCAGCAACTTCTGACTTGTTTTCGATGTTCTGCACAGTTGATCTGGAGCTAAAATGTGGAGAGCCTCTGAAACAGGGGCACCAACTTTTACCTTATCAGTTGTACATTGATGCAGGCAAAGTTTGTGGTCGTTTTCTTAACGCATCCAAAATAATGTTTCTGCTGAAATTTGTTAAGCATTGAAATATAATTGATCACCTCACAAACTTTAATCAGGTTACCTTGAGGTCTTCCACTTTTTCCCGAGTTTCTCTTAATCTCATCTTAGAGGAAATCACCAAGCAAGTGTTCGACCCGAAACCCACCTTAGAGATGGGCCTGGTGCCACCTTCTCATTTTACAGCTGGACAAATGAAGCTGCAAGTGGAGATGAGAGATGGTCAGGGTCCCAGCACAGGTTCAAGACAGTCAAGGGACTTACGTCCCTTGGCCTTTGCCCTTGTGGTCTTCTCCCTGAAGATTTAGTGCCGGGTTCTCTGTTCTCAAAAACAAACTGCCAGTCACCCCATACACCGGTGTGAAGCCTGGGACCCGCAACCCCAGCACGGGGAGGCCCCAAGACCCTTCATTTGTGGCCATTGCATCTTTCTGGGCTCTGAGCCTTCACTGGTGCTGTTCCCTCTGCCTGAAATACCTTTCTCGCCTTTACCTGGCTGACACCAACTCACCCTCAAAACCTAAGGTTCAGGACCATCTGCCCACAGGACCTGGCTTCATCTCAGGACACTCCGCTCCCCTCTGAATCACAATAGCCATGATGATGTCCTTTCTGTTTTCCAAACGACCCACTTTTCCTTGAGCCTTTGTATGTGTTGCTGCCTCTGCCTTGAACTGACTTAATGCTGGTGCGTGTGTCAGAGCTGGGCTTAATTGCAATGCCTCAGAGAGCCCCCCTCTGAGACCACACACACATGGGCATTGTTCTCTCAGATCAGGTGCCCGTAATTAAATGATTGTTTGCAGAACAAACTTCAGGCCTGTCCCACTGCTGAACCGTAAGTGCCACGAGGTCAGGGGCTGCATTTGGACCTGCAGCATCAGATTCCCCGCCCTGGTTCTGTGTGGGGTGAATGCACAGGGGCCCACGTCTCACGCCCGTTGGTGAAGCTGACCCCACTCCACGTAACCGCCCCTTCCTCTGTCCTAGTTCTCGGCTCGGAGACCTTCACCAGCCTCCTGGCATCTCCACGGCCCTGCAGTCATTAACAGTAGCCGTGCCTCAGCTTTGCCGACAGCCCTGTACGCCTAGGCGCCCACTGCACGAGGGTTCCCCACTGCACAGAGCTCACTGGGGCGCCACGCACCAGAGACGGGCTGCTGAACCTTTATCCCAGTCTGCAACCCTGGGCTGTGGGCATGTCGCTCACTCGGTATTCCTCATCTGTAGAAAGGGGTATTAAAAAGGGTACCTGATACTAGTAGGTGCACTTCCCAGGTAGCTCAGGGGTAAAGAATCTGCCTGCCAGTGTAGGAGACACAGGTTCGATCCCTGGGTCAGGAAGATCCCCCGAAGAAGGAAATGGCCACCCACTCCAATATTCTTGCCTGGGAAATCCCATGGACAGAGGAGCCTGGTGGGCTACGCAAAGAGTTGGACGTGACTTAGTGAGTAGACAACAAACAAATACTATTAGGTTGTAGAATTAGGTGCCTAATATCATTGGGTTATTGTGAGACTCTTCAATAATCCAAATAAAGGACCTGGGACAGTCATTGGACTCAGTAAATGACTGCTTTTATTAACATGAAGGGCTTCCCTGGTGGCTCAGCTGGTAAAGAATCCACCTGCAATGTTGGAGACCTGGGTTTGATCCCTGGGTTGGGAAGGTCTCCTGGAGAAGGGAAAGGCTACCCACTCTAGTATTCTGGCCTGGAGAATTCCATGGACTGTATAGTCCATGGGGTTGCAAAGAGTTGGACACAACTGAGCGACTTTCACTTTCTTAACATCAAGATTAAAGCACCAGTGAGATTACAGGATGCTGAGTCTCAGCCTGACCCAGCTGCTTTCCCTGGGTGTGCCTGCATCTCTGTCCCCAAACAGGCAGTATCTTGTTTCCCCCATCCCTTTCTTTTTATTTTGGTGTGTTGGGTCCAGCTTCCCCAAAGTTTGAGCTTCAGTGTTGCAGCACCGGCAGTTTGGACCAGGGTCCCTGGGGATCTTGTTAAAGCTGCTAGCGCCAGGGCTGCATCTCTGAATCTGCCTGGCTGAGGGGCAGGCATCTGCATTTTTAATAAGCTCCCTGGGGGATTCCAGGCCTTGATCCAGTTGGAAAGATGCTCACCGCCCGGCCCTCCACTCTGGCAGATTCCTCTCGATACCTGCACCCAGACCTTGTCCAGGGATATTGGTCCCTCTTCAGTCCTGGATTAAACCAGACCCTTCCTCCTGCTCAGTCGCTTCAGTCTTTGCGACCCCAGGGACTGTAGCCCACCAGGCTACTCTGCCCATGGGATTTTCCAGGCAAGAATACTGGAGTGGGTTGCCATGTTGGATATAAAGTAAAATTTATTCTCTGCCTGCTAGCTTTGAAAGCTGCCTATCATTTGGCATTTGATTTGAGAACTTCTCTATAAAAGCAGTAAAATTAGATCTTGACGCTGATGAAATAAACTAGCATCCTACATGCATTTTTTAAGTTCCCTGCTTGAAGTCATGGGGCTTGGGGTCAGGCCCCTGTATTAAAGTCTTGGCTGCAGAGGGCCTAGGAGCTATGTGAGTGATGTAAGAGCTTGCGTTGTCTCCTTTTTAAAGTGGGGACAAAAATACATAGAAAGGCCATGGAACTTGGTAGTGGAGAGAATCTAGGTTCCTGAGCCAGACTGCCTATCTGGGTTCAGATCCCAGCTACATCACTTCCCATCCAGGTAACCTCAGGCAGGTGACTTAGGGTCTCAGGGTCTCCATTTGCCCAGCTGTAAAACAGGAGAGTAATGATAGTACTCACCTCAGAGGGTCGCTGCCAGGGGCTCCTACATGGAAGACACTCAAGCTGTCAGGGTTAGTTCTCATTACTTACTGAATCAGGGGGCTGTAAAAATTAAGTGAAACAGCACATGGAAAATTTAACGCAGGCCCTGACTCATGGCAAGCCTCCAGACAGTATTAGTTGAGTTATCACTGACTTTTCCCACCTCTTCTGGTTCATTCCTACTTTTTTAGGACCCAGGTTAAAAGTCACCTCCACCTAGAAGCTAGCCATGATTTCTCCCTCCCTTCCTCACCCCGAAGGTTAGGTTCTTTACCACTTTCTCAACTAGCACTTATCACAGTTGCCATCAGTTTATTTGGTAACAAGCAGTCTTCAGCCAGAGAAGTGAATGCAGATGCTCCTGGGATCAGGCAGGGGCAGCAAATACGGCAGCAGATGGGCTGTGAGGGGGAGTGGGTAGGCCAGCAGGGGACAGCCCCCAAGAGAGCCAGGGAGCTCATCAGCTGACCTTGGAGTTGCTGGGAGCTGGGTTAACTGCCCTGGGCGGGCCGTGCTGCTCCCCTGCTGAACAGAGTCATAGAACGTCCACACGGGCCGGGGCAGCTCTGACTGTGCTGGGACAGGCTGAAAACAGAACTCCTCTGTCATCATGCCTGAGCCTCAGAACCCCAAGCATCCCCTCCTGCCCCGCTGGTCAGCTGCTTTATCGATTTTATCTGCTGCTCTAGCCTTCTCTGCATCTCAGCACTAGTCGCTAAGATATCAAATTATAGGCTTGTCCCCACTTCCTGACAGCCTCCGATGCAGGCTTCCTTGAAGCCTCCTCGCAGAATCATCTAACGTGAGCCCCAAACATCTAATACACCATGTGCTTCCAGGCACCCTCTTACTGAGACCCTCCACAGCCCCCGTGGGGTGAGGGTTCCCTTACTGTAATGAGTAATCAACTTATTCAACTACAGGTGAGTCCCTGGTGGTCTTTAGCCAGAGGTCATTGACCTGGGAAAGACCCAGCCCACCTAACTGATTTTGAAAGCCTAAAAAACAAAGTTATCTGAAGGCTCAGTTTGGCCTGTGGGCCTCAAAGTAGTGGGTTGTTTTGTTTTGAATTTTAAGTGACCCTTACTCTGTATTTGTAAAACAATAATTAGTAGTAAACAAGATAGTGGTTTAACTTCTAGTTTACTAGACTATAATCTCCCTGGTTTAGTCACAAAGTCGTGTCCGACTCTTGGCGACCCCATGGACTGTAGCCTGCCAGGCTCCTCCATCCATGGAATTCTCCAGGTAATAATACTGAAGTGGGTTGCCATTTCCTCCTCCAGGAGATCTTCCTGACCCAGGGATCGAACCCAGGTCACCTGCACGGCAGGCAGACTCTTTACCGGCTGAGCTACGAGGGAAGCCCAATAACCGCCCTGGAGGAGGGACTAATCAGTCTTGCTTTCTGGCCGGCCAGCAGCAGGCCTGGCACATCCTAGGCGCTCAGTAAAACCGTTACCAAGTAAATGCAGGAGGGGGCGCGGTTGAGATTAAACTCGTTCAAGTCCGTGGCATGGTGCCGGCTCCATCATGAGGGCCCAGTGAGGGCGGCTCCAGGACTGGCGGGCGCCAGATGCTGGAGTCGAGATAATGGAGATGCTTCCCTTGGAGAATTCCAAGCTCGTCTGGGAGCGGAGGAGAACTTAGTTGTAAGACATACAAGCCCAGCCCTGTGTGACCCGTACCCCCTCATGCAGAGAGTTCATGGAGTAGATTGGTCTCTGCGGAGAAAGCCACCGGGAAAAATGATGAGTGAGATCACAGGCATGATAGACCTTGAGAATCTCACCTGCCTTTGGGAGGAAGACAGTGGGAGCGGGGTGTTTCCTCCCGATGGTCTGAAGGTGGAGAAGCTAATCCCTGCTGCTGAAGAGGAGATCTAACATGTAACCACAGTGGCTGGAGATGATATAGGGCATATGGGGTAGCGGCCCCTGCTTTGATCTGGCCTTCATTCTGAAGCAGCTAGGGAGCCAGTGAAGGTTGTTGAGTGTGTGAGCAGTTTAGTAAAACAAACTAGGTGTGAGTTGCCAGGAGGATCTGGCAATAATAATAGTAATAGCTAATTCTTGTGTGTGTTAGTTGTTCAGTCGTGTCTGACTCTGTGATCCCAGGGAGTGTAGCCCACCAGGCTCCTCTGTCCATGAGATTTCCCAGGCAAAATGCCGCGGTGGGTGGCCATTTCCTCCTCCAGAGGATCTTTCCCACACCAGGGATGGAACCCACGTCTCCTGCATGGGCAGGCGGATGCTTTACTGCTCTGCCACCTGGGAAGCCCAGCTAATTCTTAGGTGCTGCTTGTTATTGCGCCAAACAGTTTTCTCAGTATGTGAAGCAGGTTTTCACAACTTCAGTTGTTAACGAATTTAAATTTAACGTTTAATTTGAAAAATTAAAGTTTTGCAACATATATTAGATAAACTAATAATTATTATCCCTGTTTTACCCATAATGAACTAAAGCACAAAGGCGTTCAATAACTTGATTGAGGTGACAGAGGCAGAAAGGGGCTCGAAGCCAGACCTGGGGCTGGAAGCCAAGCCCTCGGACTGCAGAAGCTGTGCGTCTGGCCGCCCCACAGCACCCTTAGTAAAGTCCTCATCGCAGCCTTTCTCAAAAGAACCCCCTGGAGCTTCAGTAAAAGATGGAGATCCCCAGCCCCCTCCCTTAACAATCCCATCTGGGTGGTTCTGAGCAGGGTCCTGGGAGTCTGGGCCAGCCAGTGAGGGCTCGGGTTAGTTCAGATGCTTTCGGTTGCTCTCAGCAACACTAAGCTACAGGAGGGCTGGGCTGTAAGACACGGCTTATCTCGGGATAAGAGCTGGCAGGGCAGACCCATATCTTTGCGTCTTCTTGCTCTCCTGGGCAGTAATGCTCCTCATGGCCACAAGGTGGCTGCTGCTTTCCTCCTCAAGTCTTCACTCAGCCCTGCTCAGGGATGGGGAAAGGGACCTCTCTTTAACAGAGGAAATGCTTCCCCAGGAATCCCAGATCCCATTGGCTAAGATGGGTAACAGGCCCAGTTCCACTGTCCTGGTGTAGCCAGGCCAGCAAGGGTCCAGGAGAAGGGACTTAGCAGTGGAATCCAATCCCAAAGCCCTTCTGGCCACCCACACTCCTGCCACTACCCTACTAGAATAGTCTCGAGCAGGAGTTCTCAAAGCTAGTATGCGAAAGAATGGAAAACTTGTGTAAAATACAGCTATAAACACACCCAGACTATACCCAGACCTCGCATCAGAATCTCTGGTTCGTGATCAGTTTTGAGAACCACTGGGCCAGGAGAAAGGCAGGAAAGAATGGAACTCTAATCGGTGCCAGTCTGGCCCTTGGGTGCTTCTTTTTTCAAAACAGATGTCCACAGCAAACCGCAATGTCTTTGTCCCAGTTCCTAACCGCAGGGCAAGCAGGTCTGATCGGTCCAGCTTCTGTGCCCGTGTCTGCCCCCAGACCAGCCAGCTGCTGCAGAGAGAGGGGCGGGGTCAGGAATTAGAACCTGGTGTTGGGTTCAGCCCTTGGAACCAGGACTGTTGGGCCAACCTGCGGATCAGATGTGGATCACGTGAGGGGAAAACCCTTTAGAAGAGCATGAGACGACCTTTCCTTACAGAATTCCTTACAGAATTCTCCCAGGAGGTAAATGCTGAGTTTGCACTCGAATCAAGGCCCGTAAATGTGAGCTGTAAGCATGGACAATATGGGGAACAACAAACAATAGATTTAAATATGTGACAGTGGAGGAGTAGCCTTAGTTTGTAAAGATCATTTACAAGTCAATAAGAGAAAAGTCAAAATTTAATAGCAAAAAAAAAGCTAATAGCCTGAATAGGCAGTTCTTAAAGAAGATATGTGAATGAATAAAATATAGTGAAAAGGGATGCTTTACTAATTATGAAAGAAATGCAGATTAAACTAAAATGATCTCATATTGTCCTGTCAGCTAGTCTGTGTGATAGCCAAGGTGAAGGGGAGAATATATATTGATTTAGATTTTCCTAAAGGATCTTATAGTTATGGGTCACCCAAGTCATAAAATGACCATTCCATTTTGACCTGGTTCTTCAGCTTACAGGAAGGTATCCAGAGAAACTAAAGAGATCAGTTTAAATTTTGGGATAGGTTATTTATAAAGGTAAACCCCTAGAAACCAACTCAATGTCCAAAAAAGAGGAAAGGGTTAATTTAACTGGGACAGCCCAAATGGTGGCATGTTATGTAACCAGAAGAAATTGTGTTTTGGGTGAGTTGATAACGTGGCAGAATGCTTTCACATAGCAAAACTGTTTAATAAAATTGTTTAATCGTTTAATAAAAAAGAAAAGAATAGAAAGTGATTTAAGCCATGATCTCAGTTCTATATTTTTTAAATCTATGTAAAAAGAACACGTTAGCCATCTGATCCATCATTAACTCAACAGGTGTTCTTTGAGCCCCTGTGCTGTGCCAGGTTCCTTGTGAGGTTCTAGGAAACAGTGATGGAAGGAAATACACGTCCTCACTTGGCGCATCCAACCCAATGGCGGAGAGGAAGGTCCTCAGATACTTTGCCACATACTTACAGTAGAGATGAGTGCTTCGGCGGAAGAGTGCAGAATTCCATGAGCATGTCGTGCGGGGTCTGCTGCCGCGTGGGGACGGCATTGGTCTGCTTTTCTTCTCTGCGCTTCTCTGTGCTCCCTGGATTTTCTACAGTCGGTGTTTCTTTTGTTTTGACAATATAATACACTTCTAATTTTAAAAAAGGGAAAAGGATTAAAACTGGAGTTTTTAAGTTGAAGAAGAGAAAGGAGAAGCAAAGGAACTTGGGAGACATGGACGACTTCAGATATTTGAAGAGCAGTATCGTGGGAAGAGCTGTAGTTGGCCCCTGTGAGCTCAGCAGGTCTAAGACGCCAGTGGGTCCTAAGCTCAGAGAGCGGTTTTGGTTCCCTATGAAATTCATGTGACAATCTTGCTTTTTAAGCAACATGATGAGTGAATAACTGAACACCCGAGGTGCTCCTGCCACAAACCGAGACTGCGTCTAACAAGCTGCGTGTTTCAGATGTGCACCTGGGCACCTGGGCAAGCCAGGGAGAGCCCCAGAGTCAAACCAAACCGAAAGCAGGTGTGAGGCTGTGAGCTGCTGGGGGTGTAGGGAGGGGTGGGGGCTGATCTTCTGAAACACTGGTCTTGATTGTAAGAGCCAGACCCACGGGGGAGATAAGGCCTTGAACTCTTGCAGAAAGTTAAAAATGAGACACCCCCATCCACCCACACCCCCAGAAAGCAGCAGCTCATGCTACAGATCACCCCAGTGAAAAGAAGGGTTGAGAACATTCTTCCCTGAGGGTAAGTTCATGCATCTACTAGAAGCGCTTCCCCCGCTCAGCAGATCTGGGTGCTTGGGGTTGTCCCTGCTGCCTTCACGTCTGCTGGACACTCAGACTCCACTATTTATGCCAAATCTGAAGACAGACAAGGGACACCCCCCCACCACCACCGCAAAACGCCTCCCTCAAAGACACCGAAAGCTCAGGCAGCAAAGGCACAAACAGACCAACAGGACCACATTGAACTTCTGTGCACCTAAGGAAACAATTGGCAGAATGCAGAGACAGCCTCCTGGGTGGGAGGAAACATTTGCAAACCAGATTTCCGAAAAGGAGCTACCACCCAGCACACTCTTACGTTTCCCCTTTGCTGTGATTCACCACAAAAGAGAGGCTAAGGCTTGTGGGGGCGGGGCGGAGGGGCGGTTAGCAGGCCCGGCTGTCTCCAGGGACGGTGGGAATCCCAGGCTGAGGACCTTTCCGAACCCAGGACTCGCCTCCCGGGGGCTTACAGCCGCCGCAGCCGGACTGTAGGGAGTGCCTGGCCACCGTCACCACCCCCACCCCCTGTGCCTCCCCGTCTTCTTTCTGTCCCACAAGCTGGGAGGTCACAGTGGCAGGACCAGCCATCCTAGTTTTATCTCAGGTCCTGTGACCAGGGGAGCCTCTTGGTCCCAGGCAAATGGAGGTGGTTGCTCCCCCTAAGCCTTGATCATTCCCGCTAAGAGTTTGGTGCCCAGTTCTGTTCAGCTGTAGGGATTAATGTTTATTAAGACTCAGCTGTGCCCATATCCTGCACTACTGATGCTCTCACGAAACTCTGTGATATCCTTGTGAGATGGGCGCAGTGATTATCCCCACTGACAGGCGAGGAAACTGAGGCTCAAAGGAGATCCTTGACTGGCCTGAAGTCCCACCCGTAGGAAGTGGCTGAGCCTGGACTCACATCAGTTCAGAGATACATCATAACACCTGAAATGGGGCTGCACCTTGGACTCAGCGAGATGGCTGCCGGCCCGGAGGTGGTCACCAAGGAATTGTCTTTGCACGTTTGTGAATAAGCTGGATTATTACCAATAATCACTGTTTTACTCACTTGGGCAGGGATGTGTGCATGTTTTTTGGAGCTTTGTGTGTTGGGTTTAACTGCTGTTTGAAATGTCTCCTGAGATACTGCAGGATCATTCAGGTTGAAGATGAAAAGTAACTGTGCCCAAAAATACCTAGAAATAGTGGTAGGGGGTCAATTTGATATTGATGAGGCACATTTTGTTGCTGGAGGAACAGCCATTGGTTTTTGCAAAGCAACAACTGAGAGAGATGGATTCCCTCAATTAGACAAAGTTGAGTGAAGGTTTACTGCTGAGCTGCATGGAAAAGTATGGTCTACACCATGAGTTCTCAAACTTGTGTGTATTAGAATCACATGGGCAGCTTGTTAGACCGGACTGCTGGGCCCACCCTCGAGTTTCTGATTCAGTAAGCTGGGGTGGGGCCCAAGAATTTGCCTTTGTAGCAAATTCCTAGCTAAGTCCAGTGCTGCTGCCTGGGGACCCAACACTGCTGGCTGGGACCACAGTTTGAGAACCAATAGCTAAATCCCACAGAGTAGATGAAACATCTCAACAAGAGGCAGGTGTGGTTGATTAGGTCATCAAAGAGACTTGGCAAGAAGATGGAACTTCAGTTTGTCAGAATCTTTTGCCAGCTTTAAACAAAAGCCACTTACCTCCCCCCTACATATTTCAACTGAGAAGAATGGAAACCATGACTTTGCTCAAACACCAAATGCTGCTCGGCCTGGGTGCTCTTGGACATACACTGGAATGAAGTTGTCATTGCTCAAAGTGCCTGAGAGGTACGTGCCAGGAACATGGATTTCCTGTGAAATGTTCAATGAGGTCTAAAAGAACTCATTCAATACATATAAAATGTCTAAGGAATATCAATATATGTAAAATACCTAAAAGGAATATGAAAGCAGTGCATTATGTGTTGAATTGACAGTTTTTAAAAAGTTATTGTATATAAAATAACATAACATCTTACAGTCTATAACATCTTAGCGTCAAAGATAGAGAATGTTTGTTTTAAGAGAAAATATAACTAGCACCTCAGACCTTTGGAGTGAGTATTACTGCTTCAGGCAAAGCCGCAATAGGGAGTGATGTCACGCCCGTGTCGATTTAAAGACGTGTACTTTGTAAATACAGTGGAGAAATGTCAAAGGTGGTGCCTCCGTGACTAAAGTTTGGGAAGCAAAATATGACATTGGCTCTCAAAAATCATCAGTAGGGCCTCTCAGCCTGACAGGTTCACCTGAACAAGCCCCAGAGGCCGAATTTACTCCTCTTTGAAGCCAAATCTCCATGTGACAATTACATATACTAAAGGAAGAAAGAAAACATATATTCCCAAACTCCAAACTATAAACTTAATTAATAAAGCAGTAAAAACAATTTTAAGAAAAGACATTTGGGACTGCCTGTTTTACCTATTATAATGACAAAAGTTAAAGATGACAATGATGTTTGGTCTTCTTTTTATTTATTCTTTTTTCCTCAAAACTTTAGTGAGAATATAAGGTTGGTTGGTGGGTTGGTTGGTTTTAGGAGTGCTTGAAGAATATTTGTGTTTAGAGAGTATTCGTAGTTTTCCCAGAATTCCTTCTGTCGGTTCCTTTATGGTTTTTATAAGGATTTTGTGATAAAAGCTTATGTAAGTACAGTACTTAATGCATTTGGGTGAAGTTAACAGAAAACCTACCTGGTAAAAACGATAGGACATTTCTTGTTTATTTAATGAGTGTAGATTTGAATGGGTTTCAGGGCTCTGGCTTGACATCTCCCTTTATGGTTACAAAGTGGCTGCCTCAGATCCAGACATCACATCCTCACTCAGGCATGTCCCAAGACAAATAGTAGGGCGACCAGGGCAGCAGAATGAGTTTTCCTCAACTGCCTCTCTTTCTGCCCCACCTTTTTTTTAAATCAGGGAGAAAATCTTTTCTAGAAGCCCCCCCAGCAGATGTTCTCTAGTCTCATTGGCTAGAACAGGGTCACAGGACCACTCCTAAGCAGCAAGGAACAGTGGGAAAACAATCTAACATAATCATTCTCACAAAGGAATGTAGGCAAAGGGAGTAGCTACTGGGTATTCCTATTATGAAAATTAATAATCATCCTATCTTTTAGTTTCAGCTCCAGAATTTGTTTTTGAACATGGCTATCAAACGTATCTGCCGACGGAAAGCAATGAAAACCAGACAGCCACTGTCATCTCTCTCCCTGCCAAGTCGCGTGCCAAAAAGCCCACAGCCCCACCTGCTCAGAAAAGGCTTAACTGCTGCTATCCAGGTAAAGGTGATATTTAACAGGTCCAGGGCTCGACCTCCTGAATTCCCGACAACTGGGCAAAGATGTGCTCCAAACTGCCTGGCTTAGAAATCAACCCCACAGAATTTTCATCATCACATAGGACCCACCTCTCACTGTCTCTGGTCACTGTGCACTTGGGCTCTAAGACTTTTAACAGCCAAGGATCTTTGAATGGGACTAGTGAGAATTTCAGATTACTGTGAATTTTTCTTGGTTCTACAGCTTAGGAAGATATCCAGAAAAATTGTCCCTTACTTATTTAAAAAAAGGAAAACAAAAAAATTTATTTGGAAATAATTTCAGACTTAGGGAAAAGTTGCAAAAATAGTACAAAAAGTTTCTGAGCACACTTGTGTTATTGTTCAGTCGCTAAGTCGTGTCTGACTGTTTTCCACCCCATGAACTGCAGCATGCTGGGCTTCCCTGTCCTTCACTGTCTCCTGGAGTTTGTTCAAATTCATGTCCATTGCAGTCGCTGAAGCTAACTAACCACCTCCTCCTCTGCCGGCGCCTTCTTTTCCCTTCAGCCTTTACCTTTCATCTGGATTTCCCAAATATTAACATATTACATTTGCTTTACTTTTTGTTTTTTTCTGGTGGTTGGTGGTTTAGTCGCTCAGTCGTGTCCAACTCTTTGCGACCCCATGGATTACAGCCCGCCAGGTTCCTCTGTCCATGGGATCCTCCAGGCAAGAAGACTGGAGTGGGTTGCCGTGTCCTCCTCCAGGGGATCTTCCCAACCTGGGAATTGAACCCAGGTCTCCTGCATTGCAGGCAGATTCTTTACCAACTGAGTTACAAGGGAAGCCCCTGTTTTTTTCTAAATATACATATATTTCCCCCAAATTTGTAGACATGACTTTTACCTCTAAGTACCTCAATATATATATTTCCTAGAAACAAGGAAATTCATAAAACCACAGTATAATCATCAAAATCAGGAAATTAACATTGATAAATGCTGTTATCAAACTGCTGACTTTATTAAGATTATGCCAGCTGTCTCATTAACATCCTCTGTATCAAAAGAAAAATATTTTCCCCTTGGTCCAGGATCCAGCTTGTATCACACGTGGCATTTAGTTTTCATGTGTCTTCAGTTTCCTTTAGTGCTAAGCTTTTGTCTTTCATGAACTTGATATTTTTGCAAAGCAACAGGCCAGTTATTGCATAAAATGTTCATCACTTTGGGTTTGTCTGATTAGGTTGAGGTGCAGCAGTTTGAGCAGGAAGCACAGAGTGATGTTATGTGCTTCTTGGTACCTGGAATCAGGATTCACACTGATACCTGTTGGTCCTGTTACCATGGAATTAATGTTCATCAGTTGGTTAAGGAAGTTGCTTCGCTGTTTCTCCATTCTAAAGTGACTGTTTCCCTCTGTCATTGGTCTTTCCTTGCCTTTTTAAGGTTGCCAGTTCAAGACTGCCTATGGTATGAAGGACATGGAACGTCACTTAAAAATCCATACAGGTAAGTGGTCACACACATCCCTCCTCTGCTGGGAGCTGGGGGTCCAGACAAGTCAGACACATGATATGACACAGACCTCATTGGTCATCACGGGAGTACAAACACAAATGAAATAAAATCAAGATGCTGTTTCTACACATGATTTTGGTAGAAAATGTTTAGAGCAAGAAAACTCAGTGCTAGAATCAACATGAGCAAACTTAGGAGTGGAAATGTGAACTGGTATGGGCATTTTGAAAATTGATCTGCCAGAATTAATTACAATTTAAATGCACCTGTTCTTCTCATCTGGAGGAGAATATCTTGTAAGCGTATGTGTGTATGGTGTGTGTGTAATGACCCGTAAACGTTTAGAGCAAGAAGGGGGAGAATAGTAACTTTTCACTTAGGTATCTTTACACTGCCCTCATTGGATGGATACCTGAATGTGTTACTTTTGCAGTTTCCAAGGGGGAATTTAACAAAAACTATGTTCAAAGGAGAAAAAAAGATTGATACATGGAAAAAGAAAACCACAATGATTTCTGGTGATTTAATTTTCTTTAATGTATCATTTTTGTGTCTCCCAGACTTTATGCATGGAGAAGGAATTGCTTTTAGGCTATTTTTAACAAAGTATTAGATGCTTATAAGTCAAATGGTATAGTCATGTATAAATGCAATGAGTATCCATGAATATAAGGGAGGGACACTAAAATTTGTCATGGGCATCACTAATTGCCCAAAATCTGCTACTTAGCCTCAGATAAAATATCTATAAGATAAAATAAAGAAGATAAAATATCCAGCAGTTATCTCAGATATTCCTTGGCCGGGGCCAATGATTGCTTTGTTGCACTGGGGTCACCATCAGGTCTAATTAGCCTCATAGAATCTTGTCATTTGAATTTCATCCAGTTATCAGACTCTGAAATTATTACATTTCAGGTATTGGTAAGCATTCTCAATGCACCAAGCAATAAATCTCTCCTGGTGGGTTTCCTGTGTTGAAGTTCCATCAGTCACATATAGCATATTCATCATTGCAAGAGTAAAGTGCTATCATGATTCATGAAAATTAGGGAAATTTTATAAAAATATAAGTGAGGACAGTGACCTGAAGTTCCCTGCTGCAGATCTTCAGGGAGCTTCCTCTACTCCCGGTTAAGCAGGCTTGGGTTTGTAGGGTTTCTATGTAACTGCAGCGTCTCTATTAACACCTTCAAGTCGGAGAGTTGACAGTGTCCTTGCCTTAGAAGAGGGTGTGGCCAGGACCAACAGGAGCAGGACTCTTTGCCCGCAGAGCTGGCCAGAAACCACCCGCCCAGCTCCACCGCCGTCCAGCATCGGCTCAGTGTGGCGAGTACATAGGATGGTACCCACAGAAGCTGTGTAGCAGCTGACAGTAACGAGAAGTGATCGTTCCTGGAGTTTTTGACTATGAACGTTTTTAATAATAAAATTATAATCTTTAATACAGTCCTGTAGATGTATTCTTAAATCCCAGATGTTTATTCTATGAAGATAGTGATGACCTTTGACTGACAATTGACTTTAGCACTTAGCTATTTAGGATTTGGTCAAAATATGTGTTTGGTATGTATAAAGTGAAAATCCTGACTCACTGCCTACCTCCTTCATACACGCCCAAAAGTCATCAGTCTTTATCGTCCAGTGTGTCTCATTCTCAAATTCTGGCCTATACTAGGCTTGCTGTGGTTAGTCACTCAGTCGTGTCCAGCTCTTTGCATCCCCATGGACTGCAGCCCACCAGGCTCCTCTGTCCATGGGATTCTCCAGGCAAGAACACTGGAGTGGGCTGCCATGCCCTCCTCCAGGGGAGCTTCCCAACCCAGGGATCGAACCCAGCTCTCCCTCATTGCAGGCAGATTCTTTACTATCTGAGCCACCAGGGAAGCCCATACTGGGCTTAAACAGACACAAAATGTACTTTTTCCATTTCTTATGAAATTAATATTGTATACACTCTCACTGAAGCTTGCTGTTTCTCACTTAATGCTGGAGGTCTTTCCACATCCATATGTGTCTGTATCTACTTCATTCTTTCAGTGGCCAAGTAGGAAATTGGTTCGTTAATTTACAGTATATCCATACAGTGAAATACTTCACCCTTAACAATAATGTTCTAGAAATTTGATGATGTGAACATGATTGAAATTATTTCAAGTATAAGAAAGTAGTCAATAGTAGGGAGACAGTGTTGCATTTGGCTAAGAAGGCAAGGCCATCCTGGATTCTAATCCAAGTTGAGAGGGTTAAGTAAAACCATTGAGAGACACAGTACCATTCAAAAGTAAGCGTTTAAATTGATATTGGTCGGGAAGGCTTTTGTACCCCAAAATGTACATACAGAAGTCACTGGGAAAGTGTACATCGAAAAACTGGCAGGTGTTCAAGGCTGGCAGGGCTTCCCCGATAGCTCAGCTGGTAAAGAATCCACCTGCCATGCAGGAAACCCCAGTTCAATTCCTGGATCGGAAGATCCCCTGGAGAAGGGATAGGCTACCCACTCCAGTATCTTGGGCTTCCCTGGTAGCTCAGCTGGTAAAGAATCGGCCTGCAATGGGGGAGACCTGGGTTCAACCTCTGGGTTGGGAAGATCCCCCGGAGAAGGGAAAGGCTACCCACTCCAGTACTCTGGCCTGGAGGATTCCATGGACTGTATAGTCCATGAGGTCGCAAAGAGTTGGACCCGACTGAGCAACTTTCACTTTCACTTCACTTTCAAAGGTGGCAAGATGACAGGTGTGTCAGTGAATACAGATTAAGCTGCTGTAACAAAGACGCTCAAATGCCAGCTCACACACGGTAGGGGTTTATATCTGTCTCGCGTAACTGTCCAGAGGTAAGCAGGTGGTCTGGGCAGACAGGCAGCTGTGTTCCGGGAGGTCATCTGGGGACTTAGGTCCCCTCTGAGTATCGCAGTGCGTTGGGCACATACCCACCCTCTGCGGCTGTGTTGTCTGCACATGTTTGCTCACCTCCATGTCTTGGTAGCAGCTGGCAAGACAGGTGGGAAGAGAAAAACCAGAAGTCAAACAATTTCCTTTTATGAAAGGAACACGTTTACCTTTTCTGCCATTTGACTGATGATGACTTTATCGCAGAATCACCCCTGGCTGCAAGTGAGGCTGAGAAATGTGTTCTTAAGCTGGTCAGCCATGATCTCAGAGACTCTGAGTTTTAGGCTGTGTCTGTTATGAAAAATAAAAAAGAACAAATGGGTATAAAAGACAATGTTTCTCATTTTTACTTAGCTGCATTTTAAAAATTTGCATTGCTTTCTATTTTTAATTGATAAGGAATTCATATTCACTGTCAGAAAAATTAGAAAATACTAATAAAACAAAATATAAGCAATTCCCCCCTCCCAAGATGTTAGCTCTTTGCCAATTATCCATCTAGTTTTATGTATTATTATTATTTCTTTATTTGACTGCACTGGGTCTTAGCTGCAGCATGTGGGATCTAGTTCCTTCACCAAAGATTGAACCCTAGCCCCTTGCATCGGGAGTACGACTCTTAGCCACTGGACCACTAGGGGAGCCCCATCTAGTTTTATTTTTTAATTGGAGTATAATTGCTTTACAATGTTGTTTTGGTTTCTGCTGTACCACAAAGTGAATCAGCTATGTGTGTAGATATATTTAAGTATATATATATGTTATATATTTATATCCCCTCCCCTTGAACCTCCGTCCCTCCCCCCTCCCACCCTCTAGGGCACCACAGAGCACCAAGCTGAGCTCCCTGTGCTGTCCAGCAGCTTCCCACTAGCTGTCTGTTGACAACTAAAACCCATCCATCTCGTTTGGGGCTGGGGGGACTTTCAAAATATTCTTGGGTGACTCTGCCTTACTCTTTTCTTAAGGCAGCGGGAAGTAAGCCTTTTTCCTTTCTCATCTTGTTCCCTGCTGCCGCCTGTGCTTGTTTGAAGGCGACAAGCCCCACAAGTGTGAAGTCTGCGGCAAGTGCTTCAGCCGGAAGGACAAGCTGAAGACCCACATGCGCTGCCACACGGGCGTGAAGCCCTACAAGTGCAAGACCTGCGACTACGCGGCCGCCGACAGCAGCAGCCTCAACAAGCACCTGCGCATCCACTCCGACGAGCGGCCCTTCAAGTGCCAGATCTGCCCCTACGCCAGCCGCAACTCTAGCCAGCTCACCGTGCACCTCCGCTCCCACACGGGTAAGTCCTCCGTGTGGTCCTCGCTCCGCGCACCCACCTGCCTGTCAATCACCGGCACCTGCAGGCGTTGAGTCACAACCTCAGGAAAGGAACTGCACATGTCAGTTCTTACCGCAGTGCGGCGTTTTGCTCTCCATCAGCTCAACAGGGGAGAACAGTAAAGTTATAACTTTATGCATACCTTTATGTAGCTGTATAACTTACTAGTATTTAATCAAGAAGGTGCTCTAAATGAAATAGAGATATAAAATGCATTTTTCGTAAATGTCTGCACAATATATGGTTAGACATTTCAATGATTTTTTAAAGAATACTCATCAGTTCAGCATGGGACAGCTTGATGGAAAAACTCAGCAGAGTAGGTAACTTAACAAATTATGTATGTTTTCCTTTTAGCAAGTGTGTGTCTGTTAGCTTTTGATTCATTAATGCTGTGTAACAACCACCACAAAATCTCAATGGCATATTAAATTAGTAAAAGCATTTATTGCTCACATACTTCAGGTCAGCAGGGGGTTGGCTAGACATTCCATTGATCTTGGCCCGGCTTGATCATGAATGTGGGAAAGGCCAGGTGTCCACTGACCTTGGCTGGGCATCTGCTGGCTGTCCCCCTGCTTTGGCTGGGGCAGTCTGGCTCTGTCCACACATCTCATGGCCTCCTTCTGGGACCAGTGGGCTACTCCAAGTTTGTCCTTCTCATGACGATGGCAGACAAAACAAGCATGTCCCCACGTGTAAGCTCATTTCAAGCCTCTGCTTGCATCCCATTGGCTAAAGTCAGTTACCCGATTGGATCTGGTATCAAGGGGTGGGGCTGAGCTCACCCACAGTGGAAGGTCATCAAAGGTTACCTGGCGAAGGCCGTTTTCACACCAACCAGAGTTCACTCCACCATCATCCACTTCTCTCTGACATGCAGGTGCACTCTTGCTCTCCCAAGACCCCCACAAGTCACATCTAATCATAGAATCAGGTTTAAAGACCAGGATCCTATAATCTCCATCAGGTACAGATACGGCTTCTCTTGACCTAGAGCCTTTTGAATTTGAAATAAAAAGACAAGTTGTCTGTCCTCACACTTCCAGCATATAGCAGTAAAACACAGTCAGAATACTTACAGTAATCCTGCCGTTCCAGAGGGAAAGAACAGGAGGCACTTGGCAGTCACTGGCCCACAGATTTCTGAACTCTCTCTGGGAAGATGCTTCCAGGTCCCCCAACTCTGAGGACAGACAATGTTTCTTGAATAAGCGTTGACCCTTGAATAAGGGCAGACCCAGCATTGACTGCCTGGTTTTTTACTTTGTCCACTGCAACATCCTTTCCTCACCTTCCTTCACCACTTCTGAAAAGGAGTGGAAATGTACTTTTGAGAAACTTTCTCAACCTGCTTCCTTCCTACAGAAACTTGGGATTTTTTTTGGATTTTATTTTACTCTAGACTGGTGACATCTTTGCTAGTAGAGCTACCTTAAAAACGTTGTGCATTTCCTGTGTATCTATGTGCCAGAAGCCACACCCACACTCCTCTTGGAGACTTGCCTTTCTTCTAAACCTGATTATAGACACTTTTGGCATGTAACCTTCTGGAGGTTGAAACCAGTGAGACTTTTAGGAATCCTGGTCCAGCTGAGAGGACTTTATTCTTTTGGAGATTTTAACAAGGAACGTTATGCTTTCACCACTCTTTCCTCATTTGTTCTTCCCTCTGAGATCAGCTCCCTGGATATGATCTTTGTCCCCAGGCTTTTGTCTTGCTTTGAAAATCTTTTGCAGGTTGGAGATGAGAAGCTTCATCCAGCCCAGCACATCTTTGACTTTGTATATTGTCTCTAAATTCCATTTTGAAATGGCCTGTTCTTCTTTGAGTTGGTCTCTTTCTTGTGGGACCTTATCAGATGCAGCTTATAGGACACTTTCACTGTTCTGCTTAGAACTAATCTCTTTGCTCAAGTCCAAACTTCAATGGGTAAACTTTCTATCTTCTGAGTCACAACAGGCGACAGTTTTACCAAACGTTTGCCGTTAAAGACTGGCCATTGCCACTTTTCGCTGCTTCTACCTGCCACCCAGTCCCAAAGTCAGTGCTACATATTTTAGTTTTCTGTTAAGGCAGCACTATGTTTCTGGATGCTAATATGTGTATCAGTTATCTAATGTCACAATGATGCTGTGTAACAAAAGACCCCAGAAAACCTCAGTGGATGCAACAACATGCCTTCTCTGCTCGTGTTGGGGGATCAGCTGAGTGTCACCTGGTCAACTCTGCTGGTCTTCACTGGGCTCACTTACAAATCTGATAATCTGCCAGCTGTGGGCTGGGTGTCCAGTGGTCTTGGCTGCAGCAATCCAGCTCTGCTCCGCCTCTGTCATCCTCCTTCTAGGATCAGCGGGCAAGGACAGGATTGACCTTCTCATGGCAATGGATGACAGAGGTACACGTGGGCAAACCCTCATTCACAGACCCTGATTCAAGGCGTTATTTGTAACAAGTCTAGTTAACATACCCTCCGCCAAACCCAGTGACATGATTGAGGCTATTTTGGGGGGTCATGGAAGGTCACCCTGCCCCTGCCGGGAGAGCCTGCATAATCACATACCTGGAAGAGGCCATGGCTGCAGAGAGGGCTAGGAGTTGGGGACCTCTGGGATCATTAAGATACTATAGCAAGTTAAGACGTTGGCATGACTGGTGTCCATTTGATTTTCTTCAAAAGTCTCTCCAACCTAAGTTAGGGGCACTGAAGGATGCAGTTAGCGAAGTGGGTCAGAGTCAACTTAGGAGGGAAAACTTACCATTTATAGTAACATATTTAAGTTGGTCTAGAAAAGGTATATTTTCTAAAAATTTAAATGTATGCCATTTATGCAGTGTCTTCATGGAACATTCATTTCCCTTTTATAAATCTGTGGCACTTGTAAATTTTTATAAATTGTAAAATTAATAGGAGTTTGTTTTTATCTTTTCACCTCTTTGATCAACTACCTTGTCTTAGTAGCGACCTGAACTCAAGAAAGCTCTGTCAGCTTAAATATATCAGTTGCTTATTCTTTGAGCAACATTCACTGAGTCCCACCAGGTACCAAATACTCTGGGGATCGGGTGGTGGGCAGGAACGGATGTAGTCATTAGCTCTGGAGAACTTCTGGTCCTGGGGGACTGTTACTAACCTTTCTACCTCATTTAAGAAATTAATTTATGGCTAAAAGGAAAAGGACTTCCCTGGTAGCTCAGCTCATAAAGAATCCGCCTGCAATTCAAGAGACCCCAATTCAATTCCTGGGTCAGGAAGATCCCCTGGAGAAGGGACAGGCTACCACTCCAATATTCTTGGGCATCCCTGGTGGCTCAGATGGTAAAGAATCTGCCTGCAATGCAGGAGACTGGATTCTATCCCTGGGTCAGGGAGATTCCCTGGAGGAGGGCATGGCTACCCACTCCAGTATTGCCTGGGGAATTCCATGGACAAAGGAGCCTGGCAGGCTACAGTCCATGGGGTTGCAAAGAATTGCACATGACTGAGCGACTTTCACTTTCACTTTAAAAGGAAAAAGAAGCAAATATAAAAATGTTTTTAAAAAGGAAAAAGATGATGATGATGAAGAGATTTAAACCCTCTGCTTTCATGTCAGAAAGTGCTGTTAAGCTCTGCAACTCAGCTATGAGATTTGGTAACTTGGTTTTTCCAGGTTTGACCTTTGCTGGTTGCTTTAAAAAAAAAAAAAAGGCACACGGATGGTCACTAATTTGGGCAGTGATGTAATTGGAATACTTAGTAGAACATTCTGGAGCAGCAGTTCTTCCTCTGAATTCACAGACACCTCCACCAAGAGATCCATGAGTAGAATTTAGGAGGTCCATGAACTTGGATGAGGGACAAAATTACACCTTCATGCTCACTGATCTTACTAGAATGTGATGTGTCCTTCAGTTATGAAAATAGGCATCCGATCTGATTACAGTATGTGTGACCTTGTCGTCAATAGAAGTCACAGATCTTTTTATAACAAGTATTTTTGATAGATCAATATATAGTTTACTTTCTTCTCTATTTGGAAATTATTGTAGTCCCTAGACTGACTATAGCTTGTCACTTAATGTGTTAATAAAGCACAGACATTGCCAAATCACAGGTTTTTTTCTTTCAATTTTTAATAACTTCCAGTACAATTAGTTTCTCTTATATTCCTATTGATTTTTATTTTAGTTTACCTTGTGCATTTTTTTTTTAACCTTGTGCATTTAAACGTTGTCCTGAGAAAGGGTCCACGGATTTCACTGCCAAAAGGGGGCCCCATGTCATGAAAAAAGTTATGAGCAACATTCTAAGGCAGAAGTCAGCAAGCTTTTTCTTTTTTGTTTTAATAGTTTTATCCATTTATTTTTGGCTGTGCTGGGCCTTCCCTCGGTGCAGTAAGTGGGGGCCACCCCACAGTTGGGGTGCACTGGCTTCCATTGCCGTGGCGTCTCCCAGTGTGGAGCGTGGGCTCTAGGGCGCAAGGGCTTCTGCAGTTTCAGCATGAGGGCTGAGCAGTCGCAGCTCCCCAGCTCCGGAGTCCAGGCTCCGCAGTCACAGCTCACAGGCCTAGTTGCTCCAAGGCACGTGAGATCTCCCAGACCAGGGATCGAACCAGCATCTCCTGCCTTGGCAGGTGGACTCTACCACCGAGCTACCAGGGAAGCCCAGCAAACTTTTTCCATAAAGAGCCAGATAGTACTGTAGGCTTTGCAGACCATACAGTGTCTGTCACAGTTACTCACCTCTACTGTTGCGGCAGGAAAGCAATCATCAACAACACATTATCAGATGGACATGACTGTGTTACAATAAAACCTTATGTACAGAAACAAACTGTGGGCTGGATTTGGCCCATAGTCTGTATAGCTTACCATTCTTTGTTCAAGAGTTTTGTGTGAATGATCTTAGTGGCATTTTAGTGATGCAAAGTGTTGTTTGGTTTGGAGCGTCTTCATTTTCTCAAAGCTTGTTTAATCTGCTCCCTGCCATCATTAATTGCATTTATTGAACATCTCACGATGATGTTATAGGTCTTGTACCAAAAAGCCGGAACACAGTCCCACTCTTTTAAGTTAACAGTAAGAAAGCCTTGGTCGTATGTACAGATAATCACCCAGCATCTAAAAATACCAGCTTTGGAATCAGCCTGGGCTGGACTCCGAGCTCTGCCACGTATCACCCAGTGACTGTGAACAGCGATGTAGCCCCTCTAGGCCTCAGTTTCCTCATTCATAAATAGTGCTGAGAATAATACTGACAGTGGTGCCCACCTCATAGGAATGTCGGGATCTTCAGATGTGACCATTCTTGTGGAATGCTCAGCAGGGCACCTGCCTTCCCAGAAGCCACCGAAGACTCTTAGCTGCTGTTCCTCTTGCTCAAACAGCATTGCAATGGGTGGGCTCACCAATTCGCTTCAGTTATCAGACGATTGGGACTTGGCATTCACTGAGGAAATAAATTTGGAATATCCATGTCCTTTCAGATGTTTGCAATTTCGCTTTTCCTGTTCATCTTTCACCGAACATGAATCTTAAAAAAAAAAAAATCAAGCAGTTGGATTTTGTAACTCCCAAGAGTAAAGAACGCAGCTGGCGATGTGGGATAAATAAGTTGCACGCAATAAACACATCTTTAATGATAAAAATCTACATGAAATATAAGTGGGGCGTCTCAATCACTGTAAAAAGAATATTCTGATGAGTGAGCACGGAGCTGACTGATTTGAACATGTACCCTTGAATCTGTTACAACACGTAACTCAATCAAAATCAACGGATTATGCAAAATTATGCAACTGTGAACAGTTCCCTAGCAGAGAGAGCACATTAACGGTAGGAAGAGCTAGCTTGATTGTTTTCAAGGATATACTGAGTGTATTCACAAATCTTATTTTACCGGGGACAATTAAGCAGGTTGATTTTCAGTCTCCGTTTTCCTTCCGGGTATTATGATGGTGGTGGTGGGAAAGTTTGGGGAAAGGAAAGAAGCCCCGGACCCTTTTTGTTTTTCCTCCCAGGGGCTGCTAGGAGCTGCAGTTAGAAGGTCTCCACCCGCCCGCCTCGGTTTAAGCGGGTTTCTGGTGTGTACTTCGGGGGGATCCGCTGTGGTTGTTGCCTGCCTGTTCTTATCGAAACTCACCTTGTGTTGACAGGGGACGCCCCCTTCCAGTGCTGGCTCTGTAGCGCCAAGTTCAAAATCAGCTCGGACTTGAAAAGGCACATGCGCGTGCACTCGGGGGAGAAGCCTTTCAAGTGCGAGTTCTGCAGTGTCCGCTGCACCATGAAGGGGAACCTCAAGTCGCACATCCGCATCAAGCACAGCGGGAACAGCTTCCAGTGTCCGCACTGCGACTTCCTGGGGGACAGCAAGGCCACGCTCCGCAAGCACAGCCGGCTGCACCAGGCCGACCACCCCGAGAAGTGTGCCGAGTGCAGCTACTCGTGCTCCAGCAAGGCTGCCCTGCGCGTGCACAGCCGCGTGCACTGCCCCGACCGGCCCTTCAAGTGCGGCCACTGCAACTTCGACACCAAGCAGCCCAGCAACCTGGCCAAGCACGTGAAGAAGTTCCACGGCGACGCGCTCAAGAGCGAGGCGGCGGAGAGGAGAGACGTGGGTCGGCAGAGCAGCCGCCAGGCAGCCAAGCTGGACGCCAAGAAGACCTTCCACTGCGACCAGTGCGACGCCTCGTTCATGCGCGAGGACTCGCTCCGCAGCCACAGGCGGCAGCACAGTGAGTACGGCGACGGCAAGGGCGCCGACGTGACGGTCCTGCAGTTCCAGGTGGACGCTGGCAAGCCGCCCGCCGCGCCCCTGGCCGTGGGGCACCTCCAGGTGCCCCTCCCGCCCACCCCGGCGCCCCAGTTCAGCGAGGGCAGGGTCAAAATCATCGTCGGCCACCAGGTGCCCCAGGCCAGCACCATCGTCCAGGCGGCGGCGGCCGCCGTGAACATCGTGCAGCCCGCCTTGGTGGCGCCGAACCCCGAGGAGCTGCGGGGCAACAGCCGGCTGCAGATCCTGCGCCAGGTCAACCTGATCGCGCCCCCGCCGCCCTCGGGGTGCCCCAGCGAGGCCGCGGCGCTGCCCCAGCCGGCTGTCCTGCTGACCACCCACGACCAGACGGAGGGGGCCACTCTGCACCAGACCCTCATCCCCACCACCCCGGGCGGCCCCCAGGAAGGCTCTGGCAACCAGACTTTCATCACCAGCTCGGGCATCACGTGCACTGACTTCGAAGGCCTGAACGCCCTGATTCAGGAGGGGACCGCTGAAGTGACCGTGGTCAGCGACGGAGGCCAGAGCATCGCAGTGGCCACCACGGCGCCGCCCATATTCTCCACGTCCCAGCAAGAGCTCCCCAAGCAGACTTACTCCATCATCCAAGGAGGTGCCCACCCAGCCCTGCTCTGTCCCGCGGATTCCATCCCAGACTAGTGCTTATGAAACAAAAGAAAGGGGGGGAAAGCACTGACCCACAAACAGGAAGTCAGAGGATTCTGTAGGAGAATTAGTTTCCTTACTGTTTTCAAGGGCTGTTGTGAAAACCGCCTCGCCCCCACAATAAATTGCAATTTTTATACTGCTCACTGTAATTTTTTTACACTGTGATGGTTTTGAGACCTCTGAATCACCATGTTGTAACTGCTGCAGAGTCTTCAATGCTGCCAACAGGATCCCATTTAGGGGTTGGAATGAAATGAGTAGCGTGAATACATTTGTTGGCTTCCAACTTGATTTCCCAACTCTAATAAAGGATTTTTCCATCTCATTAAATTTGTGTAGTAGATGGTACTTCTCAGCCGGTTGTAAGCTTCCATTCTGAAATCCCCCCAGTGTTTGGGGTAATAGTTTTTTAATACATGGATACAAATCTATTGGCATGAAGGACCATTTTCTACATAATGTTACATAGATATTTGGCTAAAAACAGTTTAGTGCAAATGAGGGGGGGAAAAGAATTGGTTTCTTAATAAGTTGATACATGATTCAAACATAACAAATGTTAATGATTCTTTAGAGTCACCGTATGATTTGAGTTATTGGGGGGTGAGTTATATAATTAAAGAGAACTTGAAGAAGCAAAGGTTCTTAGCCCTCTCTCGTAAATAGTATGTAAACTTCTTACCTTCTTCACAGTCAAATATGTGTGGTGACTAAAGTGACCCAACTATCGTTTTTATTTTAAAACTTCAGAGTGACAACCCTGACATTTCTGTTTAGACGCTGATATAATGCAAGTTCCTCTTAGCCTTTACGACAATTTGCTAGGATACCGTTGTGTTAGATATTAATATACATGCAGTCCCAGGGATCAGACAAGCGAGACTGGAAAAGCACCTATGTTTTTCCAAAGGGTGGGCTGTACAGAGAGGAAAATTCAAATTTTACTGTTTTGAATTGAAATGCTGTGTGATCAGTAGGTGGCGCCAGAGAGTAGTCTCAAGTTTCCCATACTTCGAAGACCTGAGGCTTCCCTGCTGGCTCAGATGGTAAAGAATCCGCCTGCAATGCAGGACACCCAGGTTCGATCCCAGGATCGGGAAGATCTCCTGGAGAAGGGAATGGCTACCCACGCCAGTATTCTTGCCTGAGGAATTTCATAGACAAAGGAGCCTCGAGGGCTGCATAGTTGATGGAGCTGCATAGTTGATGGATCGCAAAGAGTGGGACACAACTGAGCAAATAACGCTTTCACTTTCAAAGACCCGAATTAGGGTCTTCATCTCTGATTTCCAGCTTCTAGCATTATCTTCAACTCAGGATGGGCTCTTAGTAAACCCTGAATGAATGAAACATGCTGTCACAGAGCATCAGCAAGGATTGGTCAGGAGGGGAGGTTACACTTGTGAGAGAAGCCTATTTAGAATGAGAACACTTTAGATACATTTTTACCAAAGTCATCAACACTTTAATTTCCCTAACACACAAACTTATTAAAATTCTCATGCATGTCAACTCACTTTTACATAAAGATATTATCCCCCCTTTTTTTGTTATAGCAAACTAAGAAACTATGCAAAATGGAGATGCTGGAAGCCTTGAGGGTTGCCTGTTAGAAAGCCAGCTTTCCATAAGACATACAGAGTTCGAGCTGGGTTTTGTCTTCTTTCTTTCTATTTTTGATCCCTTCTATTTGAACACAGTTTTGATAATTCACATATCTTCTTTGCCAAAATTTATTTTCATATCAGCAATGGTAATAATGCATCATTAACTGGTAAGAAATCAAAAAAACCTGCAGCTTACTGTTAGTGTTTTAGTTATTTTATCACTTTAGGATTATTGCTTGCAGCTCTTTGAGAAAATGTTCAGCCACTGAGTTCCAGCGGGGAACCTGCCATGAACCAGCGCTCTGCGTGTTTCTTTTTTCCCAGTGTGCCCCTTGTTTCAACTTTCAAATGATATTTTCCCTGCTTATAAATGTTATGTAGTCAAGATAGAAAATATGGGAACCATGTTACAACTCTTCCTCCGACATACAAATAGGTTATGTCCTGATAAAGCCATCATTAAGTTGAAAATATTATTAAGTCGAAAATATCATTAAGTCAAAAATGCATTTAATGCAGCTAATCTACCAAACATAGCTTAGCTTCACCTACCTTCAACATGCTCAGAATATTTACATTAGCCAACAGCTGGGCTAATACAAAGCCCAACAAAGCCTATTTTGTAACAGGGTACGGACTATCTCATATAATGTATTGACTGCAGAGAGTGACAGTCATGGATTGTAGGGGTTCAGATGGCTGTACGTGTATCATTTGTTCATCTTTGGGATCCCACGGCTGAGCCACTGCCACTGCCCAGCCTCGGGAGAGGTGATCAGACTGCCTGGTGCCAGCCCAGGAAAAGATCGAAATCCGAAGTACGGTTCCATTGAATGCATATTGCTTTTGTACCATCGAAAAGGTCAAAAATTGTAAGTTGAGCCATCGTATAAATTGGGGACCATCTGCATATATATTAAGAAAAATTCAAAGACACTGGTAGTTTTACTACCCAGATGTAAAAATTGTGACCATTTTGATGTACTTTCATCTAATCTTTATTTTCTGTGCTTGGGTATGTTTTCTACTTTAGTTACAGAGCTAGGGTTGAATTGAGCATACTGTTTTCTTTTTATATACTATATTTGTCTTTATACCATTATATCTCCACAGAGCTGCAGCTCTCCATTTATACATATAAGGCACATACACATACATGCATATACACACACGTGCATATTTGGATTTTTTTAACAAACCAACAGGAAAACTTGTTCTTCGTGATAAACTATATATAGAGCTGTACAAAAACCAAGACAATAATCTCCAGCCTATTCTTACCCCACCCAAGGTAAGTAAGGTCTCTGTGTTCATACCAACTCAAAAGATAACTTAGAAAAGGTTTTTCCTTTATTTTTATAGTATTGCACTATATACATTTCTCTCTGATGTGAAAAATGAAAGTGTTAGTTGTTCAGTCGTATCCGACTCTTTGCGAGCCCACGGACTGTAGCCCACCAGGCTCCTCTGTCCATGGAATTCTCCAGGCAAGAATACTGAAGGGGGTAGCCATTCCCTTCTCCAGGGGATCTTCCCAACCCAGGGATCGAACCCAGATCTCCAGATTCTTTACCGTCTGAGCCACCAGTAAAGGTTTTTCCTTATTTTATAGTATCGCACTATGTACATTTCTTTCTACCTTGCTCTTATTCCACTTATTAACAGTACTGTGTGTCAGTACAGCAACGCCTAATTTTTTTTAAGCAAAAGGTAGAGTATGAATTATCATGTTATAAACACCCACCTCCATATTCGTGGATATTTCGGTTGCTTGGAGGTGTGTTTGCCATCACAAACTGCCACAGTAAATGTCTTACATAATTGCTCGTATTCATTTGCGCTTTATTTTCTTTCTGTAGGTTAGATCTCTCAAAGTGAGTGTCAGTGAGTTTCTGTAGTTTGCACTTGCGTAGATTGAGATGACTCTTTCAAAATGATAGTCTCACTGGGGTATGAGCCCCGGCTATCACCCGTCTCGGGTGTTACTGATCCTTTGAGGTTTGGTCAATCTGATGTGTGAAAATAGTAATCAGGACTCTGCATCCCCTGAGCTTGTGCTTCGCTCTCCATCTCCCTGACGCCTCTGCACAGACTTCTCATTATTTGCACTTTTTTATCTATGAACTTTAAACACATACTCTCTCATTTTTCTCTCTGGGTTGTCGGGCACCTGGGACATGAACCCCCTGTCTGTCACATGGATACCCTTTTTCATTGTACATTCCTATGAAAGTTTCCAATTTTTTTCTGTAATTAATGGTCTATTTGGATTTTATATCTCAACCTGATATATTTCAGTAATACAGACTTTGCAAAAGAAAAAAAAACATTCATTTCACTCTAAATTTTCAAATCTGTAGTATGTAATTCCATTTAGTCTCTTAAAATTATTTAGAAACTTCAGTATTTTTTTGGTCTAACAGCTTCCTGATTACCTTTTTTGTTTGTTTGTTTGTGGGGTTTTGAGAAAGGTTTTGGGGGGTTTTTGTTTTGTTTTGTTTTTTGACTTTTGGTTTGGTTTTGTGTCGTTGTTGGGTTTGGGTTTTTTGTTTTTTGGGGGTTTTTTGGTATTTTCAGTTTTCTCCTTAGGTAGTCTGCCAAGAGTTTATTTTGGTAAAAGTAAAGCTTTTGCTTTTATTTATTCTTTCTCTACTCCTCCTCCATTTTATTCACTTCAGCATTTATCTTTATTTCAGTATCGTCTTTATTAATTCTTTCCCCTGTTTTTCTTTCAGTTTATTAGTCTGATTTCCTGTATTGAGTTCACTTATTTTCAGCCTTTAATAGTAAAAGCATTTAAACCTATATATTTTCCAGTATGACTTAAAGATCATTTTTTTCAGTTTCAAAATCATGACTGTCATACAAATATAAACTGAACATGCATTAGCAATTTTATTTAATTCACTAATTAATGAAGGAATCAGTAAGATGTTACAACAGGTTCCAAGGAGAATTCAATGAAAGAATACTTAAACAGGCAATCAGGAATACTGAAGTGACTTCACAGACAGATGCGCAATTGGTCAATGTCTACAGGGCAGCCATCAGTTGCATTCCACCCTCAAAGTCAGTTTGCATTCTTACATGTTTTTGCATTATTGTATGTTTCTTAACTCACAAAGTTGTAAAATATCTCAAAAACACTGACAGGCATTGACCCCTATAGAATTAGGGAACCCAGATCTAGGATCTCACAGACCAGCCAGTAATCTTTTTTGCCTGTTTCCAAGTCTTTCAGAAATTTTCTTGACATCCATATCTCTATAGATTTTTATACGAAGCGTCTTTTCAAAAATTTCTAGATTCTTTGTTATTCCAATTTTAGCGTTGGTTGGTTGGTTTGGTGAGTTGGGGGGATAAAATCCAAGAGATTTATTTCTTATTTTTTTAAGTAAGTACAATTTGTGAAACTACATTTTGGTTTTTGATATTAATGTTTTGATCTGAGAATATGACGTGTAAAATATGTGCTTTTGGTAATTAGTTTTCATTATGGCCATGCACATGACCAATTTTTGTAAGTGTATGATGGAGGTCTATGAATTAAGCATGTTGATTTTGTTATTCAGATTTTCTGAATCCCTCTTAGTTTTTGTCTATTTGGTAAACTTTGAAATAAGTATTTTTAAACCTTTCACTATCATTGTGTTTTTTTATCAAGCTTTTCTTGTATTACTATGTTTCATTTTATTATATTTTGTCACATGTTGTTTGATGCATATAATTTTGTGGCTGTTATGTGTTCTTTGTCAATTTTACAATTTATCCTTTATGCCTGATCTTTCCATTTAAAAGCTTTTGGCCTTAAATTACACTTTATTTTGTGACAATATTCTAAGACTTATTTTATATTTTATTATATTTGTTCAGTTTATCCTTGCCCACTCTGTGGTTTAATATCTTTCTTTAATAGCATCTCTTTGCCTTTGGTTGGAGAGTTCAAACTGTTTGCATTTATCATAGTAACATATATTTAGTATTATTCATTTCTGTCTTATTTAATATTTACTACTTATTAAACTTTGTGATTTTCTTCTTTTCCCTTTCTAGCTTTTCACTTTGTTCTCAATCGTTCTTAGATATGTCTCCATTCTGCTAATAGTTACTTTCTAAACTTTAGTGATTATTCTTAAATTGCTTCCTCTACTGTTATATCAAATATAAATATTAACCAGGCGCCAACCTTTCATTAAGAATCTGCGTCCTCCTAAGAGGAGGCTGTCGGACCACATCTCTTTCTACAACCCTCTCCCCAAATCCTGGGTTTTGCTGAGATAGCTTCTAGATCGTTTACTTCCAGGCTTTTGTTAAATTTTACCCTACAGAATGTCTCTTATAATTCCCAAATTACCATCATCCACTGAGAGATAATCAAAGGTACAACATTCGTTAGTCACCGTAGTGTCTTAAACTCTTTTTCCTGTATTTATATCTTTGCTCTGATTTTTATCCTTATTCCATTAATCTCTTGAGTATATTCCTCAGAAAGGTCACATAGGTTGGTATTTCTTTTGTCCTGGCAGAGGAATAATACCTTTGGACAGAGGGTTCTTTTAAGTCATCTTTAAAATCTGTTCTCATGGAGATGAAAAGTTTGATACTGATCTGATCCAGTGGCCAGCAAAACTAAGATAAAATGGCAGTGTTGCCAGGGGGAAAAGGTTGGGAAGTCTCTCATCTCAGCCAGTCGGATTGAAAGAACCAGTCGCTGAAACTTCCAGACCTGAAACTAATCATTTCATCCTACTACTCAGCAACAAAATTATGGTTCTATAAATTGAAACACATTTTTTTATTCCCTTTGACCATAGGGCTCCAAGCTTTAAACACTTCTTTACATCAAATTATCATTAGAAACAACTTTTTGTTACGTTGTTAACATGTTTAGATAATTAAAAGTTTTTTAATTTACTGATAGATAGGCCTAGTTTTCAATCAGCTTACATATCTGTGATGAACATTACTTAAAAGTTTTTATCAGCTGCTAGATTGAGGGACAGATCACTTGCAGTTATATTCTCCGTTTTCATTTTTATTGATGTAAACCCTGAGAGGTCTCAGTCACATAAGTAAGGATATGGACATAGAAAGTGTATTGCTTCAGCAATGCTTTTCGATTATTTTAATTCCTTCTGAATTAAATACCAGAAAATCATACAACGATCAATCATAATTAATTGGGTCACTTTTGTTAAAAGCAAAGAACTGAAAACCACCTGAGATTTCCTTCCCAGATATGGAGCACTTACATTCTCAGCCTCGGCACCATAAATCAGCTTCTGGGTGTTTTCTTAGATGATCAGTTTTAGGGGAAAGCACATACAAAAGTGAAGGATCTGAGAACTGACTTCCTCAGTCACGCCCGTTCCCCTCTGGAGGAATCTTCTCTATTCCCCAAACACAAGAACCCCATTAAAGGCCCTAGCTATGGAGCGGGGCCTAGCAGGCTTCTGTAAGCCAGAGACAACAGCGAAGGAGAGGGTATAGTTGTGTCCCGGTAAAACTTTATTCATGGACATTGATATCTGAATTTCATACAGTTTTCAAGTGTCACAAACTATTGTTTTTCTTTTGTTTTTTTCCAACCGTTTCTTTTAAAAATGTGAAAACCATTCTTAGCTCACAGACCACACAAAAAACAGGTGTGTGGGGCCACAGTTCGCCAACCCTTGCCCTAGTACACCAGCACACAGTAGGCACATAACAGATTTTTATTAAATAAATAGCAAGAATGATTCTCAGTGATGAAAAGCTAGCATTTATTGACTCAGGATATGCCATGCATGCACTCATGCTAAGTCACTTCGGTCACGTCCGACTCTGCAACATCATCAACTGTAGCCCACCAGGCTCCTCTGTCCAACACGGTGCTAAATGCTGTACGTAGTTACCTCATCCTCCTAACAGCCCACGAGGGAGGCACAATTATTACCCACATTGTGCAGAAAAAGATGTTTCCCAACTTGCCTGGTGTAAGAATCACCCAGAAAACTTGTTAAAAAGGCCCGTGGCCACAGCCCAGCTTTGGAGATACCAATCCAAGGCACCTGTGAGGGGGCCTGAGAATCTGTGTTAGAAACAGCACCTCTGACTGTTTTTCTGATCCAGACAACATGGGAAATACTAAAAAATCAAAGGCTCAGAAAAGGTAAGAAACCCACCCAAGGTCACACAGCAAATTCCCTTGTAATGTTGCAGCCAACAGCCAACATTCACATCACCTACCCCTATTCTAATCAGCATGTCTTCTGTAGTCACGCCCTCCATCCAGTCTGGTGAGTCTGGGATTCTTCTCTACTCCCAGCCACCCCTGGGCCTCCCTGGAATATTAAGTGGGACTGGGCAGCTGCTGCTGGTGTGCCTGCCACACCCACCCCCAGATGTGAGTGACAGATGTGTTTTGTTGCATGTTGGTTTACAACTATAATTTGGGAAATTCAAAGGTAGAATCTTTGCTCTGAGCTTCTCACACACACCAAAATATTCAGTTTTATGTTTCGTATTATTCTGTCTTTCATTCTTCCACAAGGAAAAGGCCAAAAAAATAAATAAGTAAATGGTGCTCCTTGGGGAATGGTAGCTCCTGGGAAAGTTGTTTATTTCTAGGGAAGCAATACCACAATTATATCATGTATATAAAGAGACCGTGTAGTCCATCATCCAGTCGGGGACAGAGAGTGAGGCAGCACTCTGATAATTAGGATGGAGAGCAGCTGTAAGTAGCTTCCAGTATGCCCTTAGCACCCGTTCCAATGGAAGACCAAGCCAGAAGCTGGAAAATCACACCTAACGCTTTGCCCTAGCAATGGAAGGCAGCAGCAGAACGTAAGGCAAAGGTCAGAGTTTCATATCTCATGGGTCTGTTTTCCAAGAAAAATAACAAGTCACGTGCCACAGAGCTGATGGAGTTTGAGTTTTGACCTAATGCTTTAGAGATAAATGTATTATTACTATAAATGTATCACCTTTATCTGGGTATTCTTCGCCATGACTGGATTCCTATTTCCAATGTTGGTAGGCATAGTGGGTTAGATTTCTCTTTCCGACCTGCACTCCCTCCCTGGGACTGAGTCATCCTTACCCACCGTTGCCCATCAGTATCATGGTGGGTAGAGCGGCTTCCTGGCCCCGTTGACTCTGGGCGAAGCTTCGTGATTTGCTCTGGCCGATGACGCCGATGGGAAGAGGGGTCTTAACTGTGCCTGTGTGATCTGGCTCATCCTCCCAATTTCACGTGACCTGTCATGAGAGGCCCCGTGTGGATAAAGACCCAAGGAAGAATGAGCAGACGCGTGGAGTTGACCTGAACCCAACCAGCAGAGCCACAGTGACTCCCAGATCCATGAGAAAGAGTGTAAATATTTGTTGTCAAAAGCCATTGAGATTTTGAGGTTGTTACACAGCAAAAGCTAACACAGGAGACTATTAGTGAACATCCTCAATTGACAATTGTCTACTGAATTGCCGTATCCCATGTTTAGCATTTACCTGAATAAGTAAAACAATGTTTTCCCTACAATACCACTTGAAAATCACTTTCAACACAAGTATGATAAAAACAGTATTTGTCCTTATAAACTTTGAATGCAAATCCAGCAGGCCTCTTCTTCACATCTTATCTTACCTCCTTTTCCTTCCTTTTTTTTTTTTAAATTTTTGGTCAGTTCCCTTTTTTCAGAAAGGGAAAGAAACCTGCCCAGAGGCCTCCCCACTCAGTCTGCCCAAGACCAGTTAGTCTCCCTGTGGGCGTCTTTGTTAGAGGGCGCATGTGCCCTGCTGACTCTGAGACTCAGCGCATTCCAGAAGATACACAAGAGGAACGAAGTTCTGGAGATGCTTCAGGTTCTAAGAGAGTTTACATCTTTTCTTAAAGAGGATTCCATTCATTTCTGCCTGGCTCTAAGCTACTCTGTGTCTTCAGAAAGATCAGCAGAGTTCAGGTTAATCTGAAAGATGTGTATGTTGAAGGATCCATGAGAACTTAAAATTTTTTCAGTATTAAAAGTTCTTGCAAGTTGGCAGTCATCTTTACAGAGCTTCTTTCCACCTAATCCAGTGTAGGCAGCATCGTGCGTGCTAAGTCACTTCGTCGTGTCCAGCTCTTTGCGACGCTATGGACTGTGGCCCACCAGGCTCCTCTGTCCATGGATTCTCCAGGCAAGAATACTGGAGTGGGTTGCCATTTCCTCCTCCAGGAGATCTTCCCAACCCAGGGATCAAACCCAGGTCTCCGGCATTGCAGGCAGATTCTTTACCATCTGAGCCACCAGGGTGTCTAGGGGTAAAAAATAAAAAGGGTTCTATGAAGCAGTTTGTTAGAGCTGGGTCTCTGAAGAACACGTGGATATCACTCAAAGCCCTTGCGAGCCTGGGCTGTACAGCAGGCCCGTGGAGAAGTGGAACGTGGATGGCAGTGGTTAGGAAGGAAGGCTCTGGAGTCAGATAAGTGGGGGTTAGAATTTCAGCTCCATTGTTATCCCAGAGAATGAAAATGACCCAGACAAGTGACCTAACCTCTCTGAACCTCAGTTTCGTCTTCTGCATAATGTGAGAGAAGAACCGTGCCTGCCTTATAGTATTGTAAAGAATTACATAAAATAATACATGTTAAATAAAATAATGCATGTTAAGATACAGAAAATTAGCAAAGGGGAGAAGAAAGGGAGAGGGGACAAATCGGGAGTGTGGGATTAACAGATACACATACTATGTGTAAAACAGATAAGCAACAAGGATAAACGGTATAGCCATATCCATTATCTTATAATAACCTATAATGGAATATAATCTACAAAAATACTGAATCACTATACTGTATACCTGAAACTCACATAATATTGTAAAGCAACCATACTTCAATTTAAAAAGAAAAACAAAAAGAATATAATATATGTTAGGTGCCTAACACATGTGAAAGGCGCTCAGTTGTGTCCGACTCTTTGAGACCCCATGGACTGTACAGTCCGTGGAATTCTCCAGGCCAGAACACTGGAGTGGGTAGCCTTTCCCTTCTCCAGGGGATCTTCCCAACCCAGGGATCAAACCCAGGTGTCCTGCATTGCAGGCGGATTCTTTACCAACTGAGCCACTGAGGCCCAGCGGCTCAGCTGTATATGCTATATATCCCATATATGCTGATGGGATATAAATTAGTATGGCCACATTGAAGTAGAGTTTAGCATTTCCTAGGGAATTTTAACATAAGCATATGTTCTGATCCAGGCATTTCTCCCACACTACATTTCTCAAACTTACCATGCATGAGACTCACCAGGGGATTTTGTTATTAGTAAAATGCAGATTCTGGGCATAGAGAAACTTATACATATGAATCAGGAAACCTGTGCAAGAATATTCGTAGCTATATTGCTCGTGATTACAAATTGGAGACCACCCGTTGTCAGTGAAGGTGTAGATGAAGTGTGAATATATTCACGGGGCAACAGTGAACCAACCACAGCTGCCTGCAGTGACCTGGTGAATCTCACAGGCTTCAAGGAGCGAGTGAAGGAAAGTTAACTCATCCCACTCCACGAGTGGCAACACTAAGCAACGTGTTTAGGTGATGAAACTATTTTTAAATAATGCACAGAATTAGAGATTGTGGAAGCAGGTGGCTGAAGGAAGGAGAAGCTGATATGGAACGCATGAAGGGCTTCTTTAGTGCTAAGAATCTTCCCTATCTTCCTGTGTTGATGGTTATTCAGGTGTTATTCCTTAAATTGCACGTTTATGTTTTGTACATTCTTGTACATGTGCCAAATTTTAAATTTTCAAACTTAAAAGAGTGTGAAAAGGCATATAGCCAAGATGTCTCACTCAGACAACTGTGTCACAAATACTGCTGTCGTGTCCCCAGAGATAACTCATGTTACCAGCAACCTGGTCTCCTCTGCATTCACAAGTTTATGCGAGAATGTGCATGTATGTAAATGTGTTAAATTTTATCACGATACTATGGCGTGTATGCATGCGTCTTGAAGAATATTCCATCTGTGCACAGGGAAATTATTTTTATGGTCACAAATGATTTATTCCATTGTATGATACAAATATAATACACATACTATGTGTATTACTATTACTATACACATACTATGTGTATAATACACATACTATGTGTAAAACAGATAAGCAACAAGGATAAACGGTATAGCCATATCCATTATCTTATAATAACCTATAATGGAATATAATCTACAAAAATACTGAATCACTATACTGTATACCTGAAACTCACATAATATTGTAAAGCAACCATACTTCAATTTAAAAAGAAAAACAAAAAGAATATAATATATTCTTTAGTAATGTTAATTAACTTTTAACCATAAAGTAGTATGTTAACCTGCTCCCTATTTAAAAAAAAACAATCACTGAGTATAATGTTCTCTTAGGCACATGTGTGGGTATCTTAGGTTCTCCAATCCTTCCCCCCCAAACTGCTCCCTGCCCACATCTTCCTTAACTCATAGCCAGCATGCATGCGTGGTCAATCATGTCTCTCAACCACGTCTGACTCGTTGCAAACCCATGGACTGTAGCCCACCAGGCTCCTCTGTCCATGGGATTTCCCAGGCAAGAAGACTAGAGTGGGTTGCTATTTCCTCCTCCAGGGGATCTTCCCGACCCAGGAATCAAACCTGCATCTCCTGCGATGGTAGGTGGATTCTTTACCACTGAGCCACCTATGAGAATCCCATAGCCAGTGTGCATTCTGCCAAAACGTTTTTCCCCTGGACATTCATTTTTTACCATTAGAAACATGTGGAATTGAATATGTGTTCATGTCTATGTGGGCTTCCCTGGTGGCTCAGCTGGTAAAGAATCTGCCTGCAATGTGGGAGACCTGGGTTCGATCCCTGGGTTGGGAAGATCCCCTGGAGAAGGGAAAGGCTACCCACTCCAGTGTTCTGGCCTGGAGAATTCCATGGACTGTACATTTTGTAGAACTTGTTTTCCCTCTTCAGTGCAGTCTGTCTAGAGCTCTAGCCATGCCTATAACCATAAATCTGCCTGAGTACTTTTTATTTGCTGCCTGATGTAGCTAAACCACAATTGAATCTAACCATTCCTCTATTGTTGGGCATTTAGATTGTTTCTCAAGGGGTTTTGCTATGACAGTGGTATTGCAACAAACATCCTTGGACCTTCCCCCTTGGCACATGTGCAACCGTTTCTCTGAAGAATCAATGCAAAGCAGAACTGACAGACCATTGGCAGGGCATATCTAAAGACTCATTGCCGAATTGCCCTCCAAAGGCACTATAAATATTCACACTCCCACTAGCAATGCATGAGAGGACTAATCTCCTTGCACTCTTACTAAAAGTAGATGTTACCAGCATTCTCAATTTTTATTGAGCTGATAGGTGAAAAAACAAGGACTTTATGGTTAATATTCATTCCAATAATTGGGCTTCCCTGGTGGCTTAGTCAGTAAAGAATCCTCCTGCAGTGCAGGAGACCCAGGTTTGATCTGGGTCTCAGGAAGGTTCCCTGGGTCAGGAAGATTACCCTGGAGAAGGAAATGGCAACGTAGTCCAGTATTCTTGCCTCGGAAATCCCATGGACAGAGAAGCCTGGCAAGTTACAGTCCACAGTCAGACACAACTTAACAACTAAACCACCACCACCCCCCTTATAATTAGTGATGCTGAACACCTCTTACACATTTGTTGCACAGAATCTGCATTTAACATGATCCCCAGGTCAATCTTCCACACGTTAAAGTTGGAGAAGCCCTGGAGTCAGAATCTGCTTTTTAACAAGGTCCCCCGTGATGCCCACGCATAGTTTGAGAAGTGCACTGGGGCGGGCCGAGCTGGACCACAGCGTACGCTCACCTTCGCTGACACGGGGTGCACGTGTGTTTACCTTTTCTGTTCAGACAGGATGTAAAATAGTACTTCCGTGTATTTTTAACTTGTGTTTCTTTCATCATAAGTGAGCTTAAGACCTTCTTTTCAAATTCTTGTGAGCTATATTTTTCTTCTCTGGAAACAGAGAATTGTGTTTTTATTTATTTCTCTTAAAAAAGAAATTACCTGACCAATTAAATGAGTGCTAGTACTTACTAGAGAGAGAAACTGCATGAAGGCACGAGAATCTGCAGCTCAGGAAGGTTGATAATGACAGCACACGCTTGTTTGCTTCCTATTTATTCTCACATAAAACGAATATCTGTCTCAAGTTCACTGGAACCAATTCTTTTTTTTTTTTTGGTCACACCACGAAGCTTGTGGGATCTTCTCCAGCCAGGGATCAAACCCAAGTCCTCAACAGTGAAAGCTCAGAGTCCTAATCACTGGACTTCCACGGAATTCTGGAAACCACCAGTTCTAGATGAGCGTTAGCTGCTGCTGCTGCTAAGTCACTTCAGTGTCTGACTCTGTGTGACCCCATAGACAGCAGCCCACCAGGCTCCCCGTCCCTGGGATTCTCCAGGCAAGAACACTGGAGTGAGTTGCCATTTCCTTCTCCAGTGCGTGAAAGTGAAAAGTGAAAGTGAAATCGCTCAGTCGTGTCTGACTCTGCGCAACCCCATGGACTACAGCCTACCAGGCTCCTCCGTCCATGGGATTCTCCAGGCAAGAGGACTGGAGTGGGGTGCCATTGCCTTCTCCGTGAGCATTAGCTACTATTATAGAAAACTGTAACTCTTACCCTACTGTTATAAATAACTGTTAACATTTACAGTCCTGCCTCTGTAGCAGTCACTGTTCCCTGTACTTCACATGTATGAAGTTCATTCACCCTCGCTGCCACCCTGGGTGTATTAGCATCCCCATTTTATTGATGGGAAAACTGGGGCACAGGGCGGCTTTCTCAAGGTCACGTGGTCTCAGAGCCGGGCTTCTCTCCCCGGCCGGCCCCAGTGCCTGTGCTTAGTAATGACAGGACACCCACGCTGGGATCTCTGCAGCGCTTTGTAAGGAGATGCTGAGCGACCAGGAGAAACCTCCTGTGTAATTCAGCAATATGCCTTATCTCTTGGCAAAATGCTTGCTTAAATTATCAAAATTACAAATATACTCCATTTTTCTTTTACAAAGTGACAAGCCTTAAAAATTGACTTTCTCTGTGAAGAAAGGGAACTACCTAACAACTATTTTTTTAAAAAAACTCAAGATAAAAGTAATATATGTAAAGAATGAGAAAGTAACTAGGGACTTCCCTAGCAGTCCAGAGGTTAAGACTCCACACCCCCGGGGCAGGCACCACAGGTTTGAACCCTGAGAGGGGGAACTTCCAGATGTTCAAGCGGGATTTAGGAAAGACAGAAGAACCAGAGATCAAATTGCCAACATCCATTAGATCAATGAAAAAGCAAGGGAGTTCAAAACAAGCCATCTACTTCTGCTTTATTGACTACGCCAAAGCCTTTGTGTGGATCACAACAAACTGGAAAATCCTTCAAGAGATGGGAATACCAGACCACCTGACCTGCCTTCTGAGAAATCTGTATGCAGGTCAAGAAGCAACAGTTAGAACTGGACATGGAACAACACACTGGTTCCAAACTGGAAAGGAGTACATCAAGCCTGTATATTGTCACCCTGGTTATCTAACTTATATGCAGAGTACATCATGAGAAACACTGGGCTGGATGAAGCCCAAGCTGGAATCAAGATTGCTGGGAGAAATATCAATAACCTCAGATACAAAGATGACACCACCCTTATGGCAGAAAGTGAAGAAGATCTAAAGAGCCTCTTGATGAAAGTGAAAAAGGAGAGTGAAAAAGTTGGCTTAAAGCTCAATGTTCAGAAAACTAAGATCATGGCATCCGGTCCTATCACTTCATGGCAAATAGATGGGGAAACAGTGGAAACAGTGACAGACTTTATTTTTGGGGGCTCCAAAAATACTGCAGATGGTGACTGCTGCCATGAAATTAAAAGACACTTGCTCCTTGGAAGAAAAGTTATGACCAACCTAGACAGCATATTAAAAAGCAGAGACATTACTTTGCCAACAAAGGTCCTTCTAGACAAGGCTATGGTTTTTCCAGTAGTCATGTATGGATATGAGAGTTGGACTATAAAGAAAGCTGAGTGCCAAAGAATTGATGCTTTTGAACTGTGGTGTTGGAGAAGACTCTTGAGAGTCCCTTGCACTGCAAGGAGATCCAACCAGTCCATCCTAAAGGAGATCGGTCCTGGTTGTTCACTGGAAGGACTGATGTTGAAGCTGAAACTCCAGTACTTTGGCCACCTGATGCAAAGAACTGACTCATTGGAAAAGACCCTGATGCTGGGAGAGATTGAAGGCAGGAGGAGAAGGGGACGACAGAGGATGAGATGTTTGGATGGCATCACTGACTCGATGGACATGAGTCTGAGCAAACTCCAGGAGTTGGTGATGGACAGGGAGGCCTGGCGTGCTACAGTCCATGGGGTCGCAAAGAGTCAGACAAGACTGAGCAACTGAACTGAACTGAGGGTAACTATGATCCTGCATGCCCAGAGACAAGACCAAAGAAAAAAAAAGAAGTTCTAAAAAAGAAAGTAAGTAGTTTCCAAGAGGAACATGATATGGAGTGAATATTTGAAATGGAGTGTTTGGCCAGGATTCCTTTGTTAGGCGATTTTGTTGCTGAAAATAAAGAAAAGTTGTCACCTATAAAAACCTCTATCTGCATGTTTAAACTTGGCAATAGAATTTCCTAATCTTTTTAAATCTCTTCCCCCTAAAGAGCCTCAATGGGTTTGAAATCCACTTGTTACACATATAGTGGTGCATCCTCTTTAGTTTAGTTTGTAGAAGCCCCAGGTTGATTATCAGGGAAAATTAAAATTTACAAGCTGGATTTCAAAGAAAATGACGAGTCAATTTGTATTAACTGGTGAATGGGATTAAAAAGGGAGAACCGAAACTTAAGCACAGCCAATGGTACTCGGCTTTTTTCTATATATTCTGTGAGGTTTTCTCCTCCTCAGTTTTTCAGTGATGACCCTGAAATTAAGCCATTAAAACGAAACATGGTACGGAGCTTTATTTAGGATCATAACTTGAATGGATGTATTATAAAACACTAACACAATGTCTTCAAAAAAGGAAACAAATTTTAATCTGTTGCTGTCATGATACTTGTAGAAAACATTGATAATTTTTCATTTTGTTTTTGGTAGAAATATATGCAAGGATAATGCAAGTCAAAACCATAGTGAAATATCTTTGTACATCAACTTGATTGGCAAAAACTAAGACATCTGATAATATGGAGTGTGAGAAAGAAGGTGGCTCCATGGTCCCTCTTACTTCACTGGGAAAGTGAGGTTGATGCCTCCACTATTTCATCATTTCCTTAGTCTCTTACAGTCCAACCAATGTATGCATTCATTTAAGAAACTGACACTTTTCAGAAAGATCATAGCCGCATTAGTCACAAGGCAAAGACTGGTAAACAACCCAAGTGCCCATCACCAGGAAAGCAGATAATCACACTGGAATATTACACATCAATCAAAATGGTAGAACAACAGTGACAATTTGGATGACCTTAGCAATATAATAAATGAGGGAGTAATTCCTGGGAGATTACATTCCCTTTTATTTTTTCTTTTTAGTATTTGTTGATGTGGACCATTTTTTGAAGTCCTTGTTGAATTTGTTACAACATTGTTTCTGTTTTATATTTTGATTTTTGGCCCCGAGGCACCTTGGAATCTTAGCTCCCTGACCAGGGATCAGACACGCACCCCCTGCATTGGAAGGCAGAACCAGTGGACCGCCAGGGAAGTCTCTACGTTCCCTTTTAATGGAGTTCTTGAAAAATTAAGATTTAAGGAATATGTGTAGGTGCAAAAAAGAAAAAAAAAAAAACATGTCAAGGGGGAAAAAAGGCAAAGAAATGAAGAATGGAGGGTTTAGGTTGATGGCTACTAAATTGGGGGAGGGCTTAAGGGAGGTATATGAGAAATGCAGGTTATGGTTAAGATCCTGGCACAGGATTGTGGGTTCCCTGGTATTAATTATATCACAATAAGCCAAGGAACAAACAAGCAACCAAACAAATGCAGGCCAGCGACAGATCAGGGATGACAACGGGACATGTATTGATACCAAAGATTGGTTAATCCAATTCTGTGCACCTGAGCTGAAGAAATGATCTCTGCCCACAGCAAATACAAACACAGGCACACACCTTGAGTGGTAGAGCGCCATCAGACCTCTCCCAACCTCGGGCTACACCATTTCCTCTTTCAACTTCCCCAGAGGCAACCCTAATGGCAGAAAGCAGAGAGGAACCAAAGAGCCTCTTGATGAAGGTAAAAGAGGAGTGTCAAAAAGCTGGCTTAAAACTTAACATTCAAAAAACTAAGATCACGGCATCCGGTCCCATCACTTAATGGCAAATAGATGGGGAAACAATGGAAACAGTGACAGACTTTATTTTCTTGGGCTCCAAAATCAGTGCAGACAGTGACTGCAGTCATGAAATTAAAAGCTTGCTCCTTGGAAGAAAAGCTATGACAAACCTAGACAGCGTATTAAAAAGCAGAGACATCACTTTGCCGACAAAGGTCCATCTAGTCACAACTGTGTTTTTTCCAGTAGTCATGTATGGATGTGACAGTTGAACCATAAAGAAGGCTGAGCACTGAAGAAAGGATGCTTTCGAACTGTGGTCTTGGAGAAGACTCTTGAGCGTCCCTTGGACAGCAGGGAGATCCAACCAGTTAATTCTAAAGGAAACCAACACTGAATATTCACTGGAAGGACGGATGTTGAAGGTCCAATATTCAGGCCACCTAATGGGAAGAGCCGACTCATTGGAAAAGACCCTGATGCTGGAAAGATAGAAGGCAGAAGGGGACGACAGAGGGTGAGATGGTTGGATGGCATCATTGACTCAATGGATGTGAGTTTGAGCACTCTGGTAGATAGTGAAGACAGGGAAGCCTGGCGTGCTGCAGTCCATGGGGTCGCGAAGAGTGGGACACAATTGAGCAACTAAACAAAAACAAGAGGCAACAAGTGCCACCTGATAATCCTTCCGAGCCATTCCAAAGAGATACACGACACACACAAGCACACGTGGATGTTTTGAAATGGCTTTACCTGCATGTGTGCCTGGAGGGCTTCCCTGGTGGCTCAGTCAGTCAAGTACTGAAGGCTCAGTACTGCCTTCAGTGCAGTACAGGAGATGCAGGTTCAATCCCTGGGTCAGGAAGATCCCCTGGAGAAGGAAAGGGCAACCCGCTCCAGTATCCTTGCCTGGGAAATTCCATGGACAGGGGAGACTGGCGGGCTACAGTCCATGGGGCCGAAAGAGTCGGACACGACTTAGCGACTAAACCACCACCACCACCACTGGATCATCGAAAAAGCAAGAAAGTTCCAGAAAAACATCTATTTCTGCTTTATTGACTATGCCAAAGCCTTTGACTGTGTGGATCACAATAAACTGTGGAAAATTCTGAAAGAGATGGGAATACCAGACCATCTGACCTGTCTCTTGAGAAACCTGTATGCAGGTCAGGAAGCAACAGTTAGAACTGGACATGGAACAACAGACTGGTTCCAAATAGGAAAAGGAGTACGTCAAGGCTGTATACTGTCACCCTGCTTATTTAACTTATATGCAGAGCACATCATGAGAAACGCTGGGCTGGACGAAGCACAAGGTGGGATCAAGATTGCCGGGAGAAATATCAATAACCTCAGATATGCGGATGACACCACCCTTATGGCAGAAAGTGAAGAAGAACTAAAGAGCCTCTTGATGAAAGTGAAAGAGGAGAGTGAAAAAGTTGGCTTAAAGCTCAACGTTCAGAAAACTAAGATCATGGCATCTGGTCCCATCACTCCATGGGAAATAGATGGGGAAACAGTGGAAACAGTGTCAGACTTTATTTTTTGGGGCTCCAAAATCATTGCTGATGGTGATTGCAGCCATGAAATTAAAAGACACTTACTCCTTGGAAGGAAGGTTATGGCCAACCTAGATAGCATATTTAAAAGCAGAGACATTACTTTGCCAACAAAAGTCCGTGTAGTCAAGGCTATAGTTTTTCCAGTGGTCATGTATGGATGTGAGAGTTGGACGGTGAAGAAAGCTGAGTGCCGAAGAATTGATGCTTTTGAACTGTGGTGTTGGAGAAGACTCTTGAGAGTCCCTTGGACTGCAAGGAGTTCCAATCAACCCATCCTAAAAGAGATCAATCCTGGGTGTTCATTGGAAGGACTGATGTTGAAGCTGAAACTCCAATACTTTGGCCACCTTGTGAGAATAGTTGACTCATTGGAAAAGACCCTGATGCTGGGAAGGATTGGGGGCAGGAGGAGAAGGGGACGACAGAGGATGAGATGGTTGGATGGCATCACTGACTCGATGGACATGCTGCTGCTGCTGCTAAGGTTTGGGTAAACTCCGGGAGTTGGTGATGGACAGGGAGGCCTGGCGTGCTACAATTCATGGGGTCACAAAGAGTCGGACACGACTGAGCGACTGAACTGAACTGAATTGAACCACCACTGTATGTGCACGTAGGCACACGTCCCAAAGAAAGCTTTAAAAGTTGCTTTTAAAAACGTCGTGGAAATTTAACCTTGAGTGGCTTCACCGGGCTTTACACAGACATGTTTACAATCAACCTACAACTTGATAATCAACAGGAAATTTGAGGAAAACAGCTCTTTGAGAAATAGAAAAATGAGCTTCTCGCAGGCAGTCCCCTAGGGTTTGTCAAGGGTAAACTTCACAAAAGGTGAATTACAGGATGAAGCGGAAACCGCACGGGGCTGGACCAGCCACCGAAGAAGAACTCACCCGCGGCTATGTTAGAAATACGGATTCCCAGGCGCCGCCCCCACGGGTTCAGAGCTGAACCTGAGTCTTTTAAACCAAAGCCCCCACGTGACGCTCAGGTTCGGGCAAGCTCCGGGCACAGCCCCGCCTTAAGTAACTCCCCAACTGAAGAGGGCAAACACCTGGGGCTCGTAGGTGGCTTTCTGCTCCCGGTTGGATGTCGTTTACCTGGTGCCAGGAAGGGTCCCCTCGGGTCTCATCAAGACCCAGCCAGTCTGAACAAGAACGCCAATTAGCTCAACCCCCTCGGCCCCAGGACCACGCCTCGGTCACCTGCCGGGCGGGACCCGCCCCCGTCTCGGCCCCAGGCTGCCTCGGGGTGGTCTCAGACCCTGGGCGCCGGAGTCCCGGGGCCGGGCGAAGAGGGGGGCGGATGGGGAAGACGCTGCGTAGAAATACAGATTCCTGGGCCCTGCTGCCTGAAGCGGAAAACTTGCGGAATCTGCATTTTTACCCAGCTCTTCCAGGACCAGGGAGTTCACCCTGCAATTGTAGCCTAATTTAAATTTTAAATTCGAATACGCAGCCACGAGTGGAGGTCGGGCTTCCCAACCTTGGCTGCACATCAGAATAACCTGGGGAGTTTTAAAAAAAAATTTTTTTTTAATATATACACACCAATGCCCAGAGTTCAGACCAGACCAATTAAGCCAGAATCTAAAAGCGCTGCCTGGGCAGCAGCCACCTCACCTGGGAGCTCGTTAGAAATACAGAAGCTCAGGCCCCACCCCAGACCCACTGAGTCAGAATCTGCATTTTAACGAGATCCCCAGTGATTCGCGCGCACATTAAAGTTGGAGGAGAACTGTGCTTCTAAAATTTTAATGGGCAAACGAATCACCTGGGGACCTCGTTAAAATGCAGACACGGTTTCTCAAACTTTAATGTGCATGCGAATCACCTGGGGAGCTTGTTAAAATGCAGATTCTGATTCCGCAGGTCTGGGGTGGAGCCCGAGAGCCTGCATTTCTAACGAACTCCCAGCCGGTGCGGGTTGCCCGAGTGCGCCCCGCGCTTCCCCGGGAGTCCCGAGGTCTTGGCTGCGGGCCAGTCCGCCGCCAGGGCTCCTGATAAATCGTCCTGCTGGGCTGATGAGCAGGATTGCCGGGACGTGCGCGCTCCGGCCGAGCCGGGTTAATTCCCGAACTCCGGGAATTGGCTGTGTGAGGCTGGCCGTTCGCAGGGAGTCGCCAGAGCCCCAATCCTCACGCCATGTCGCGGCGTAAGCAGGCCAGGCCGCAGCATCTCAGCTCCGAGCAGCCGCAGCCCGCGAGCCGGGAGTTCGCCCAGGCGGCCCCGGAGGCGGCGGGGGAGCCGGGTGAGTGGCGCCGCGGACTCCCGGCCCCAGGGGCTGGAGGCGGTTTTTTCGGACTTTCCGCAGACCCGCGCGGGTGCGATGTCCCGGCCATCGGGCGTGAGGGGGGAGGGTGGCGGTGAGGCTTCCAACTCGAGTTTTGGGGCTCAGACCTTGTTACCCTTGCCTTTGTAAGTTACACCCCCCCTCCTTGTAAATTAACCCTCCTCGGGTAGATTACGTCGTTCCCCGAGTCGCTCTCCTGCAACCACTCCTGTCCCCCACCCCACCCCTAAGCGCTCTTCGATGAGGGTTCGTCTCTCGCACTCCTTGGAAGGACGCTCTGAGGTCCCTCTGGAGGCAGCCTTCGGCATGCCCGGCCTGCTTGGCGCCGAGCTGGGGCTGTGCGCCTCGGAGGTGGGCGTTCTGAGATCCCAGGCGTCTTCCTGGGTGTTGGGGGTGGGGGGGGGGTGTCCGAGCTTCTGCCGGGCCCTGGGGAGAGGTGCTGGAGCAGAGACACTGCGGCCGGTTCCCGTCCTACTGGAGCTCGAGGCCCCTGGGGACCGGAGCGATGGCACCCGAGATAAAGCGGTGGCGCGTGCGGCGTGTTAGGGGTGAGCGCTGGGAGGGGCCGGGGTGCTGCCTGGGGACGGCCTCTCGGCGGAGGGCACCGTCGAGGAAAACTCCGGAGGCTTTGAGCGAAGGGTAGAGACGGCCGAGGGCGTCAGCGAGGCTGGGACGAGGGTGGGTGTCCGACTGAGGTTTGAGAAGGGACGGGGGTCCCGGGCTCCAGTAAGGATGTCGACTTTTACTCTGAGCGAAGTGGCGCCATGGTTTGGGGGCGGGAGCGGGGTCAGCACGGCGGTGGGGTATAGAGTTAGAGGGGTTCCGGGAGAAGCCTGGAGACGCTGGGCTACCCTAAGTCCCCCGAGGTAGCCTCTGCTTCCGAAGAGATTGCGGGTGGGGAGCTTTGAGAACTCGCTGGATTCCTCCAGCTCCCACCCCGCGCTCCCGGAACCCCTGGGGTGGAGTGGAGTCGGGGAATCTGCATTTCTAAGGCGCTTCCCGTTGTGATTATCTTGGCCTCAGATAAGGCCGTGTAGGTTCCTATTTCAGGTCTCTCCACCCCACCCCGGCGATGAGTTGCTGCCCTTTGCTTAGCCAGGAGCTGGTGAGCCCTCACTGGAACTCTCTTCCCTTCTCCCCACCTCGCCGCGTTTTCCTGGCTCCGAAAGGGAGAGGGGGGATCTGGTCCCTTCTGCAGAAGGGGCAGACTTCCAGCAGCAGGCGTCTGGGAGGCTCTGACGACCACACTGCTCCCGGGGAGGCAGTGGAGGAAAGAAGCAGCTTAACAAAGCCACTCCTAAACTAGCGGTTTGTATGTAAAAGTGAAGCTTGGCTGGGTGAAACTTCTGCAACCAAAATACCCTGTCTCTGGGCTCAAGGTCTAGAGTGCTGATAGGCAGGTAAAACCAGGGTCTTCCTGGGGGTGGGGCAGGGGTGCGGATCCTCTGTAAAGAAGGATTGGGACGGTACTGGCGATGTTGAGTCTTGTGGGGGGAGCGATAAAATAAGACCGTTCTTGAAGAAACACAGGCTGTTCAAAGTGAGTGCTACGGGCTACATTTTATTCCTGCAAGCAGCGCTTGGAGGGCAACCTGGAGCCTTGCTCTGTGTTTGGAGGGGTTGGGGAGGGTGTTCTGTGTTGTGTGGCACTAGGGGGGTGCCAGGGCACCTCAGCACCAGCCACCGCTGCAGAGAAAAACAGCCCTATAACTGATGTTCCCCTGCACTTGTCTCAGGTCTGTTATGATGCTGAGCTAGAGGCCTTTTTTTTTTTTTTTTAAGGTTGTGCGTGTGTGTGTGTGTGTGTGCGCGCGCGCGCTCAGTTGCTAAGTTGTGTCTGACTCTTTGTGACCCCATGGACTGTAGCCCACCAGGCTCCTCTGTCCGTGGGATTTTCCAGGCAAGAATACTGGAGTGGGGTGCCATATCCTCCTTCAAGGGATCTCCTCGACCTAGGGATCAGACGCTCTTGCCTGCATCTCCTGCATTGGCAGGTGGATTCTCTACTCGGAAGCCCGTTTTTTAAGGTTGGGTTGCTCTTAATTTGCAGATGGCTTTGCAACTCATGTGGTGACTTCCCTGGTGGCTCAGAGGTTAAAGCGTCTGCCTCCAATGCGGGAGACCTGGGTTCAATCCCTGGGTCGGGAAGATCCCCTGGAGAAGGAAATGGCAAACCACTCCAGTATTCTTGCCTGGAGAATCCCATGGACGGAGGAGCCTGGTAGGCTACAGTCCACGGGGTCGCAAAGAGTCGGACACGACTGAGCGACTTCCCTTGCAACTCATGTAGCTTCTGGAGGAGATAGAATGACGCGGGTCAGTTGTTAGACTTCAGTCACCACCAAGGAAAAACTGAGGCAGGAAAACGACCTTACCAAAAGAACACCAGCAGTTTCTCAGAAAGTTAAAGGGCCACTGTGCTACCCTGAGTTCTCACCATCAGAGATGGCCACCTCCTCCTCCAGTCTAGAAGGGTCTCTGCCCCAGCTGCGCCTGTCTCGGGACAGCAGGCTTCCTACCTTCCTTACTTTCCTGGAAGAAGGAAGTCACCTCTGAAGCTCTGCTGTTTTCTGCCTGGGTGACCCTTTATAGCCTTGGGCACAGTTTTCTGAGAGCTTTAACCCGCAGTCTCCCTTCTGCCTGCCTTCACATTTGCACTGTGAAGTGTTTCCCTCTCCCTGAGAATTTGGTGGTTTGTGTGTGTATGCACATCAGTGACTATAACCAAGAGCATTTGTATAGTGCTGACTCAGAAGGTTCTTTTAGGAAAGGACGTTAAAGAATTTAATCTTCATCTAAACCTGGGAAATGGGGACCAAAATCCTCATTTTATAAATGTGGAAACTGAGGAACGGGACAGTTGAGGAACTCAACCAGGGTCACACAGCTAATAAAGAAGAGAACTGGAACCTGGAACTTATCAGCTGGCTTCCCAGCCAGTTTCGTAAACCACTGTGCTTCACAGCCTCCTACTTAGTCTTCCTTGGTTTCAGTGGGATTAAAAACCCTCAGGAGTTTAATGGCTTTCTTTAACACGTGACTTGCTAAGCAATGCAAGCTTTTGTTTTCCTCTGAGAGGCACAGTGATGGACTTCAGACCTGCCAAGTGTGGATTCTGATTCGCTGAAAACTTCTTGCCCAGAAGCCTTGAGCAGCATCTGAACCAGTTTCTCTTCCGCACGGCTGCTGCTGCTAAGTCGCTTCAGTTGTGTCCGACTCTGTGCAACCCCATAGACGGCAGCCCACCAGGCTCCGCCGTCCCTGGGATTCTCCAGGCAAGAATACTGGAGTGGGGTGCCATTTCCTTCTCCAGTGCATGAAAGGGAAAAGTGAAAGTGAAGTCACTCAGTCGGGTCCGACTCTTAGCGACCCCATGGACTGTGGCCTACCAGGCTCCTCCGTCCATGGGATTTTCCAGGCAAGAGGACTGGCGTGGGGTTCCCGCACGGCAGAAAGTCCCAAAATGTGGTCCCAGACCAGCAGCATCAGCTGGGAACTTGTTAGAAATGAAAAACTGCCAGCTCCGCTCTGGACCTCCAGAGGGGGAGCCAAGCCACCTGTACCTTAACAAGCCGTCCAGGTGATGATGCGCAGGTAATTTGAGAAGCTCTGGCTTGGAGTTGTGCTTCTCCCGATTTAATGTGCATGGGCCTCACCTGGGGATCTTGTTAAGGTGCAGATTCTGCAGGTCTGAGAGCTGAGGTTCTGCCTTTCTAACAGGCTCTTGGATCATGCTGGTGTTAGTTCTCTGAGGACCACCCCTGAGTATCAAAGGCTTAGAGAGTAGTATGAGGTTGGAGCGCTTTAACATGCAGCTTCCTGGGCTCACCCCCTCCCCATTTAAGGTGGATGAGGATTTGGAGACTAAATTTAACCCACAGTTCAGGTGATTCTGATGTTGCAGGTGGGGAGTTCCATGCATCATTGGATGTTCAGCAACGTTCCTGGCCTCTACCCACTAGATGCCACTGTCACAAACCTGTGCATGCAATCCTGACAATCAAAAGTGTCCCCAGGTATTGCAAAATGACCCCTAGTTGAAAGGCATGGGCCTAGGTCCCTTGTTCAATCCCTGTTAAGGGGCTTCAAGCATCACAGCTCCTTGGATGTGACACCTGCGGTCCTTTAACTGAAGCCCTGAAATAGCATTGACACGACAGAGGCTGGACGCTGTGCTGGGAATTTACATAGTGCATCTCATCTTACTCGGAGGCAGGTCAGTGATGCCTCTTTACAGATAAGTAAACTGAAGCTCAGAAAGGTTAAGGAAGTTGCCGGTAATCACACACCTAGCACGTTGACTAAGCAAACCCTATGCCCTCATCAGCGTGTTCTGCAGCTTCTATGCTAAGAAGGTTTGCTTTAACCAACCTGTTAAGGAAAGCGGAATCCACCTTCCGTGTTGTTCGTTGTTGTTCAGTCACTGAGTCATGTCTGACTCTTTGGAACCCCACGGTCTGTAGCCTACCAGGCTCCTCTGTTCATGGGATTTCCCAGGCAAGAATACTGGAGTGGGTTGCCATTTCCTTCTGCAGGGGATCTTCCCAACCCAGAGATCAAACCCGCATCTCCTGCTTGGCTGGGAGATTCTTTACCACTGAACCGCCTGGGATCAAAAGTCCCTGACCCTGGGCTGTAATTCATAAACTAGTTAATACATTTTTCTTTTCAGACCTAAAATATTGACAGCACCTCTTTTTACCGGGGTCTTAAATCTATTTGGAGAGAAATCACTTTATGGTCTTCGAGGAGCACTTGGTCTTTGTTATAGAAGTTTTTAAAGTTTCCTCTTAGATTGAACCATATGAAATAATCTATTTTGGCCGACAGAAACCGCAGTTACACCTGGGTCAGCCTTGCTAACAGAGTGTTATGCAATGAACTTCATGAACTAGAGGCTCAGTTTCAATAACAAGCTACAAGTGGCCAATCTTGTTTCTTCATACAGCCGTTGCCCTGCCCTGGATTATTTTGATGCACCTCAGACATGTACAGTCTACAAATAGCCATCCCCAAACTACTAGAACATGGCTTCCCACGTGGCTCAGTGATAAAGAACCCGCCTGTCCATGCAGGAGAGTCTGATCCAATCCCTGGGTTGGAAGATCCCCTGGAAGAGAGCGTGGCAACCCCACTCCAGTATCCTTGCCCAGAGAATTCTATGGACAGAGGAGCCTGGTGGGCTACTTTCCATGGGGTTGTGAAGAGCTGGACATGACTGAGCATGAATGCATGCAAACTACTAGAATACTCTTCAAAGCTTTAATTTCATCTTCACACCTTAAAAACTTCCCTTAATTGTTCATTGAGTGTTGGTGCATCCTGGGGTCTTAAATGGATTTTACACTATGTTTAATCAGGATCCCAGAAAGTCCTGGTACTGCAGACCATCTCAAGTCTTTTAGTCTCTAGTTTTGTTTTGTTTTTTTCATGTTTCAGGTTAAAATAGTGGCATTTTAACCGGGAGAGCAGTGACACTTGAAGTGTGGTCTGTGACTTCCTGCTGAATTGAGTCAAAATAAGTTCAGAAACAGAGCATTTAAAAGTAACTCAACAAACATCCTGCTTTATGTCATATCTGAAACGTTTGGGCTTTTACTGTCTTATTCCACTTTTCTCATGCTTTGTGTTTATTTTATTAAAAATGCTGGTCTGATGGATCAGAAGTTATTTCACAAGCCAGGTCTTCCCCGCGTCGTTTGAGAGGTGCTGTTGCAAAGTCTGGATCTTGACAGTCGTGTCCCTGTCATGTTCCACGTCCCTTTGTCCCCTGTGCTTCCTGGAAATTGGTGCGAAGGATGCTCAAGACCAGAGTGTGCGTGGCTTCTAATCTGTAATGTTTGGGCTTTTTCTGGCGGGAGTGGGGGCAGGTGAAATAGGCCCAAACCTGCTCTGTTATAAGACTTGTATGCTCAGTCGTGTCCGACTCTGCGACCCCGTGGACTGAAGCCTGCCAGGCTCCTCTGTCCATGGGATTTCCCAGGCAAGCGTGTTGGAGTGGGTTGGCATTTCCTCCTCCAGGGGATCTTCCCAATCACGGTGCTTATATTTGAGAAATCAAGTAATACCTTCCATTGTCTCGATTTCAGCTTCGGAACTAGATAATGATGTTCCCAAACCACCTTGTCCCTCCGCTGACGGCAGTGACGTCCAGAAAGCCCCTGTCTTGGCTCTTCCCCCCGAGTCAAAGGAACCAACAGCAGCCCTTGGGGAGAGGACCTTCAACTGCTGTTATCCAGGTAAAGGGTGGACTCGACGTGCTGAGCCCCTTCTCTGTACCCGAGCTCACGTGAGTTCACTGACTTGCCGGAATTCCAGGTTCTTTGTCACTTCCTCTTTGAGGTTCTGTTAAGGGAACCTGTTTTCTTTTCTAGGCTGCCACTTCAAAACTGTTCATGGCATGAAAGATCTGGACCGCCACCTAAGAATCCACACAGGTAGGTGCCCGTTCGTTTGTTCAAAACTTGCGTGTTGAAAAAAACCCCAAGAACACGGATGTATGCTGGTGAGCTGGACACAGAAGGTCTCTGCCTCATGACGCCATCCAGTGGGAGGGGCTGGGACCTGAAAAGTCCCAAGGGTAGTGATGGTAACTGACAGGCGGGGGGAGACTGTCGTAAGCTGGTGATGGCAGACTTTTTGGAAGAAGAGGCCCTTCGGGTAGGAAGGATGGCTGAGGAATCAGGCGAGGAGAGGGAAGGACTCCAGGCGGAGGAAATTGCTGTGCAAAGGCATGGACGGAGCAGAATGGGTGTGGGTTACGGTTGGAGAGGCGGGCAGAGGGAGGGTCAGCACAGAAGCCCTGTGGCCGTAGGAGTCGTGGATAAGAGCAGTGAGGCTGCTTCTGGACGGAAGGTGCCTTCTGAACCAACCACACTGTTGAGAATGCAGAGAAACCAGGTGTGCTGGAGCAAAGGCATGACCTAGAAGCAGGCTCTGCACACTGCGTACAGCCCGTTGTCATGCCCGGCTTGTCTGTTGACCTGTGGCTGCTGTTACAAATAATATAAGAGTAAGCCCATCATATATTAACAGCTGCATGAAAAATAACTGTTTTCTGGCCCTACAGTGAAGTTACTGAATAGTTGCTGGAGACACCCTGTCTAGTTCGTTACAGAAACTTTGCCACCCTCTGGTCTCCAGTGTTGACCCTCTACTAGCCTGTATGAGTTGAGATACTGATCTCTTTGCTCTCACAGAAACCAGACTAAATGACTTAAACACAATCAGATTTCTCTTTCTCGAGTACAATTTAAGAAGCCAAGTAGTCCCCTGCTGGCCGGATATAGCTGTCATCCTAACAAACAGCTTCGTCTCCTGGTCTGAGGCAGCTGCTCTGGACCTCGGTCTCTCAGCTGGTGAAAACTGAAGCAGGAGGAAGGTTCACAGCCTCCCCCAGGCCAGGCCCCTGAAGCGGCCTCCCTGGTGACTAGCCGGATAATGAGCAGGACTCAGTCATGATCGCATCAGGCACAAAGTGAGGCTGGAAAATGCCTTCAAGAAGGGCAGCCACATGCCCAGCTGAAACCTGAGGCTCCATCGTCAAGAGGACAGCTTTCTGGACACCTAGTCTCTCTTGGAAATAGACAGTGGGCTGTGGAAGCTAGAGAGCAAAGGGCCGGCTTTGCCTGCGAAGGGTGGATCGTGAATGGCCTCCTCGTGAAGCTTCGCAGATAGGGCTGCCAGGATGATGGTGGTCGCCCGCAGACTGCGGGAGCCATTTGAACAAAGATAAGACTCCCCATCAAGGGGGCCGGGTTAGGCAACTTCAAAGTGGGTGGTTCAGTCCTGAGGATAACCAAGCAGTGCTTCTCCATTTGGGGCAGTGCCACTCTGGTGGGTGGAGGCCAAAATCTGCAATGAACAGGATGGGCCCTGCAAAGGGTTGTCAGGCCCCTATGTCCACAGTACCAGGTGGACCTAGAGAGACAGGTGGGGGCTAGATGAATGTTTCATTGGAGTTACACAGAGCATGAGGGGGACATGGAAAGGACAAGGTGAGGCCATGTCCTTGGTGGGGCTCCCTAAGTCCGGGGTGGAGATGCTGGGCAGGCCCATGCTGCCTCTGGAAAGCAGGAGTGGGACCTGGGGTGCTCACAGCATCTTCCCCCACGGTTGCATAAAGCCAAAGTATTTCTGTCGTCTGACAGTTCGAGTGTGGCGGCCAGCCCCGTGGTTCAGGGACTCAGGGTCCTGTTTTGTTGCTTGGATATCCCAAAGATTGGTGTGGTTTCAAATGGCTTGTGTTAATTGATCAGTCGTGTCCAACTCTTTGTGACCCCATGGACTGTAGCCCACCGGGCTCCCCCGTCCATGGGATTTTCCAGGCAAGAATACTGGAGTTGGTTGCCTTCTCCAGGGGATCTTCCCAACCCAGGGGTCGAACCCGGGTCTCCTACATTGCAGGCAGATTCTTTACTGTCTGAGTCACCAGGGAAGCCCTACTCCCACCTTTAAAGGCAGCATCTTAGAAGTTACACACATCATTTCAGTTGATTCCCAATTGACCAGAACTTAGTCGCGTGGCAATTCTTAGCTGTGGAAATGAAGTCCAGGAGCTTGAAGTCGTGAATCTGTGTGGTAAGTGCCCAGCTACAAAGAGACGGTTCTATTACCAAGAAAAAGAGCTCACATATGGACCACACGGCCTCTCAGACGCAGCTGTAGGAGGCAGGTGGGGAGGGCAGTGTGTGTGCAGCTGATTGCTGGAGGCTGAAGCTGGACCTTTGCCAAATGGGTAGAACACTGATTTTCCAACCACCGTTTGAGATCCTTTACACTTCAAACCTGAAGATCCCCTGAAGAGTTTTTTAATTGACAGTTACTGCATTAGAAGTTAAAACCAAAACTTTACATTTATTCATTTAAAAGTAGCAGTAAGCCCATTATATATAAACACTTCTATGAGAAGTAACTGTTTTCCAAAACAAAGCAACTAACAGTGTGTATACATTTGCAAACAAGTCTTATTTCACAGTTTAGCTGAACTCTCATCCCTCTATCCCAGTATCTGGTCTATTGCCGTGTTTGGTTGGAATGTAAGAGGAAAATCTGGCCTCACATAATGTAATTGGAAATGGAGTATTTTGATAGTCTTTTCAGGTAGTTCAGTCGCTCAGTCGTGTCCGACTCTTTGTGACCCCATGAATAGCAGCACGCCAGGCCTCTCTCTCCATCACCAACTCCCGGAGTCTACCCAAACCCATGTCCATCGAGTCAGTGATGCCATCCAACCATCTCATCCTCTGTTGTCCCCTTCTCCTCCTGCCCCCACTCCTACCCAGCATTAGGGTCTTTTCCAATGAGTCAACTCTTCGCATGAGGTGGCCAAAGTATTGGAGTTTCAGCTCCAACATCAGTCCTTCCAATGAACACCCAGGATTGATCTCCTTTAGGATGGGTTGATTGGATCTCCTTGCAGTCCAAGGGACTCTCAAGAGTCTTCTCCAACACCACAGTTCAAAAGCATCAATTCTGCGGCGCTCAGCTTTCTTCACCGTCCAACTCTCACATCCATACATGACCACTGGAAAAACCATAGCCTTGACTAGACGGACTTTTGTTGGCAAAGTAATGTCTCTGCTTTTAAATATGCTATCTAGGTTGGCCATAACCTTCCTTCCAAGGAGTAAGTGTCTTTTAATTTCATGGCTGCAATCACCATCAGCAGTCATTTTAGAGCCCAAAAAAATAAAGTCTGACACTGTTTCCCCATCTATTCCCCATGAAGTGATGGGACCAGATGCCATGATCTTAGTTTTCTGAACATTGAGCTTTAAGCCAACTTTTTCACTCTCCTCTTTCACCTTCATCAAGAGGCTCTTTAGTTCTTCTTCACTTTCTGCCATAAGGGTGGTGTCATCCACATATCTGAGGTTATTGATATTTCTCCCGGCAATCTTGATTCCAGCTTGTGTTTCTTCCAGCCCAGCATTTCTCATGATGTACTCGGCATATAAGTTAGATAAGCAGAGTGACAATATACAGCCTTAACATACTCCTTTTCCTACTTGGAACCAGTCTGTTGTTCCATGTCCAGTTCTAACTGTTGCTTCCTGACCTGCATACAGGTTTCTCAAGAGACAGGTCAAATGATCTGGTATTCCCATCTCTTTCAGAATTTTCCACAGTTTATTGTGATCCACACAGTCAAAGGCTTTGGCATAGTCAAGAAAGCAGAAATAGATGTTTTTCTGGAACTTGCTTGCTTTTTTGATGATCCAGCGGATATTGGCAATTTGATCTCTGGTTCCTCTGCCTTTTCTAAAACCAGCTTGAACATCTGGAAGTTCACGGTTCACGTATTGCTGAAGCCTGGCTTGGAGAATTTTGAGCATTACTTTACTAGCATGTGAGATGAGTGCAATTGTGCGGTAGTTTGAGCATTCTTTGACATTGCCTTTCTTTGGGATTGGAACGAAAACTGACCTTTTCCAGTCCTGTGGCCACTGCTGAGTTTTCCAGATTTGCTGGCATATCGAGTGCAGCACTTTCACAGCATCATCTTTCAGGATTTGAAATAGTTCAACTGGAATTCCATCACCTCCACTAGCTTTGTTTGTAGTGATGCTTCCTAAGGCCCACTTGATTTCACATTCCAGGATGTCTGGCTCTAGATGAGTGATCACACCATCGTGATTATCTGGGTCGTGAAGATCTTTTTTGTACAGTTCTGTGTATTCTTGCCACCTCTTCTTAACATACAACAAATGGTAGTTTGTTAAATATTAGTTGCTGTATAGAATTTGCAGTCATTTCCTTAAATTTTTCAAACTTGTTAAATTCCTTTTGTCTGTTTTCAACTTTGAATGGCCCTTACTCATGCTTGATTGGCTCTCAAACCATACTTGGTTTGACTGTCATATGTCGGTCATTTGGGAAAATGTGGCTTTTGCCAACTTCTGTAATTCTTCCAAATGTTGATCCATTTCATTGTACCATAGAAGAAAAATCATGTTTCATTATGAATCTCAGTAGAAATACCTAAAGCTAGGATGCTGCAGGCCTGGGGTGGTGAGGATATATGTTTTGAAATCCAAACTTTGTAGAATCCAAAAGTTATCACAGTAACTTTTCTTGACATGACTGGCTCACTTATTATATTTAAGGAAACTGCTGCTGCTGCTGCTGCTGCTGCTGCTGCTAAGTTGCTTCAGTCGTGTCCGACTCTGTGCGACCCCATAGATGGCAGCCCACCAGGCTCCGCCATCCCTGGGATTCTCCAGGCAAGAACACTGGAGTGGGTTGTCATTTCCTTCTCCAATGCATGAAAGTGAAAACTGAAAGTGAAGTCGCTCAGTCGTGTCTGACTCTTCGCGACCCCATGGACTGCAGCCCACCAGGCTCCTCCATCCATGGGGTTCTCCAGGCAAGAGTACTGGAGTGGGTTGCCATTGCCTTCTCCGAAGGAAACATCTGCCAAATGCCAACTCTGAAATAACCGTGGTTTTTTAGTTCTTTCAAGTCAACATGATGCAGCGTAGGGAAAGCATGAAGTGCAGTCACCCCTCAAGCACTTGTTGTCAAGACAGCCAAGTATTTTGGTTTACAGCACACTTTTTGTAGTGTAATTGACATCTTTAATAGGGAAATTTATCATTCAAATTCCAAATATACTAAATAAGTTAAAGTCTATAACTTACTAGGAAATATAGGAGGACAAATTTATGGTGAAAATAGATGGGTAAACACAATTAGCAAAGTCCACCAAGGAGACAGATTAAATATGACTAAAGTTAAAACTTCCACTAAGACATCATTATGACTAAAGTTAAACTTCCACTGAGGCATCATTAAGTTAAATTTGCAACATAGGGCAGAGTTCATCTTCAGAACACACAAGGATGCCTGCAAATCAATGATGGCTCCAACAGAAAAGGATCTGAATAAGCAGTCACTCAAACAGAAGTGCCAATATTCAGATGAAAAGCCCACAAGAATAAAGTCCAAAAGAAACACAAGAACTGTATTTTCCTCAGAGTGGGCTAGCTGAAAAGTACTCAATTAAGACTGTGAATCACGGAACACGGCACTTAATTCAAGCCTCGCCGCACCGGGCCTCCCCACGGCCCAAGTCAGGATGGGATTCTCTTCAGGGAGAAGCCTGGGGTGAAGGGCTAGGGAGTGATGGGGGTGTGGGAACTGATGAGAGTGCTGGCAGCGGCAGAACTGGTTTCAGAGAAGTTTTGCATGTTCTCTCCAGGCCCCTGGCTGTCTTATGTGCTCTATAGTTCAAGTGTATGCTTTCGCAATTGTCCTGGTAGATTATCATATGCAAATCGTGTTTGTCTTTCTACTCCATCTAGAGTGCCTTGGTGCTCCGGTCACAGTTGAAGAGTAGTGGTGAAGTAAACCATATCTTACTCCTGACTCTAATGATATATCTTGATTCCCCGTCCCCGCCCCCACTTTGGCCACTCCGCAAGAGCACCTTTCAGGATCTTAGCACCCCAACCTGGGATCGACCCCAGACCCTCTGTAGTGAAAGCACCCAGTCTTAACCACTGGACTGCCAGGGAATTACTTGGATTTTTTTTTAACCGCCATTGGTGGTTCAAGTCCTTAGGATCCTTGTGGAAATCATTTTGTCATGTTTAGGAAGTTTTTGTTTGTTTTTATTCTAAGTCTGCGGAAGTGGGTTTGGGTCTTGCGATGTGTATTCTTTGGCTTTGGGTTTTTTCATCAAGAATGATAGTTGAGGGGCTTCCCTTGTGGCTTGGTGGTAAAGAATCCACCTGCCAATGCAGGAGATGCAAGAGACGTGGATTTGATCCCTGGGTCAGGAAGATCCCCTGGAGAAGGAAATGGCAACTCACCCCAGTATTCTTACCTGGGAAGTCCCATTTGCAGAGGAACCTGGTGGGTTACAGTCCTTGGGATCACAGAAAAGTTGGACATGATTTAGCGACTAAATTATAAAAAAACAAGTGATGGTGGAATGTCACATGTTTTGCACTTAAGATAGTCATCTGGCATTTAACCTCATAAAGGACATTGAGTTCCAATGTTTGTTTTATCCCACTCTGTATTTCTTCACTCGGTATTGATATCAGGGTTTCTATCATGAACAGAGTTGAGACATTTTTTTTCTTTCCCTCTGCTATTAAACAGTTGAACATGGAAACACTTTTGCTGGAAAATTGGGTGGAAGGTGACCACAGGACTGCATTTACGACTTTGTTTTCCCAGAGGCTGGAGAATGCATAGGCTAGGCTGTGATGACAGTGTCCATCTCAGCGGCTGCAGAGGCCAGCTCTGCTCAGCCCTGTGTCCCCAGAGTCAGTGGCAGCTCCACGCCTTCTGGTCTCCCCTCTGGGACCCAGCTGTCTGGAGTATGCCACCTAAAGGCACTCTTAACCCTTTTTTCCTGCTGTGGACTCCTGGCAGTTTTGTGAAGCTTACAGAGCCCTCCCAGAATAATATTTTTAAACATAATAAAGTCACATTAAACTATATTTAAGTACAGCTGCTATCAAAATGTTCATTGTGTAGTATTTTAATAGACTACCCTTGCTTTCCTGAAGAGTGAAAGTGAAGTCGCTCAGTCGTGCCCGACTCTTCGCAATTCCATGGACTGTAGCCCACAAGGCTCCTCCGTCCATGGGGTTTTCCAAGCAAGAATTCTGGAGTGGGTTGCCATTTCCTTCTCCAGGGGATCTTCCTGACCCAGGGATCAAACCCAGGTCTCGCGCATGGTAGGCAGACACTTTGCCGTCTGAGCCACCAGGGAAGTCCTGAAGAGTGTTACAGGCCGAACAGGTCACCACCACTTGTGAGCTCATTAGAAATTCAGAATCTCAGACCCACCCAGACCCACTGACCCCAAAACTGCATTTTACTCCTTGTTTCTATGAGTTCGGTTTGAGAAATGGGGGAGATAGTGGTCGAAGGGTACGAACCTGCAGTTCTTATAAGAGAATGAATTCTCGGAATGTACTGGAATGGTAAATTCCAGTTAGAGGTAAAGGAACTAAAAATTTAATCCTTTCTCATACAAGGTCTTAAAACTTCCTAAATTTTATCAATGGGGCCCAAATTAAGGATCCTTGCTCTTCCCAGGAAATAAATCCAATATTTTATAATAACCGTAAGTGTAATATAACTTTAAAAACTGTGAATCACTATGTTGTACACCTGAATCATAGTTCAAAAACACAAACAACCCCTGATCTGGAATGTTACAGGTCATCTTGGATGAGAGAAGCAAGTGTAGCCAACCAGACACTGGCTCCTTTGGTTTTTTTGTTTGGGGCTTTTTTGGCCGTACCACGTGGCTTGCAGGACCTTAGTTCACAGACCCGTGATTGAAACCATGGCCCTAGTGGAAGTGCAGAGTCCCGACCATTCGACCACCTGGGATTCCCAAGATACTGGCTCTTAGAAACGTTTGCTCCTCTCCATTGTGCAGAGCCAGTCCCATGCCCAGGCCTACAGTGATGGGATCATGCAGCCTAATTCTCCTGAGAAGGACAGCAAATATTTGAGCAAAAAACGGTTTACGTTGGGGCACGTCTCTAACATAGCAGTTTTTCTAAATTTGTTATTTCTCTGTTTTCTTTCTTAATTCAGACTGTAATTTTGCATCTTCCTGGACCATCACCATTTTATTGAGTCATCTAAACTGATGGTGGGCTTCCTTGGTGGCTCAGACGATAGAGAATTCACCTGCAAAGCAGGAAACACAAGTTCTTTCCCTGGGTCGGGAAGATCACCTGGAGAAGGGAATCGCTACCCCCTCCAGGATTCTTGCCTGGAGAATCCCATGGACAGAGGAGCCTGGTGGGCTACAGTCCATGGGGTCACAAAGAGCTGGACACGACTGAGTGACTAAGCATACACATGCACACAAGTTGGTTGGGGTGAAGTCTGACTTACTAGCCATGATGAAGTTTGTCTGCCTGTCCCCTTTCTTCTTTCCAGTGGCTATTGAATGGATCGTAACCAGGCACAGTGTTGTTCCCTTCCCCCCAGGACCTTTGGTAATATATGAAGACATTTTTGACTCTCAGAACTGGAGCGGAAGGTGCTACTGGCATCTTGTGAGGGAGGGGTAAGGGATATTGCTAAACATTTTACAATGCCCGAGACAGGGCACAGCAGAGAATTACCTGGCCCCAAACGGTTGTAGTGGCAGCATTGAAAACACTGGTCTATTGGTATCTTTTCTTTACGCAAACCTCCCTTTTTATTAGCCATTTTTTTTGTTTTTATTGATTAAGTGCTGTTTGTTTTCATTTCTAGTTTTAGGTTTTTTTTAGTATTTATTTGACTGTGCTAGGTCTTAGTTGTGGCACATGGACTCCTCGATTTTCGTTGCAGCATGAGGCATCAAGTTCCCTGACCAGGGATCAAACCTGGGCCCCTGGCATTGGGCGCACAGAGTCTTAGCCACGGGGCCACCAGAGAAGTTCCATTTCTCCTAGTTTCTCGAGTTGCATATGGTTCACTTGCTTTCAGCCTTTGGAACTGAAGTTCAGACATTCTTCTGAAAAGTGATTAGGCTCTGGGTTTTGATACGTGGAGCTCTCATTTTCCATCTCTTTAAGAGTTTGTAATCTAATTGTGACTCTTGAGCAAAAGTTGTTTTAAAATATGTCCTGCAGTTTTCTTTGAAAAACCTTTTGTAAAACCATGTTAGAGTCATAAGTTTGATTCACGTCTACTTGGTGAGTTCTGTCTCTTCTGTATGAAATTTGTAGTGGTTTTCACCGTGATTTGTTTTGCCAAATGCTGATATTTCTGATGCCTTTTAGCATTTTCCTAGAACACTGTGTATCATTCTCTACTTCTCTTTCATTTTTATTTGGGTACCTCAGACAGTAAAGAATCTGCCTGCAATGCAGGGGACCTGGGTTCAGTCCCTGGGTCTTTCGGATTCCCTGGAGAAGGGCATGGCTGCCCACTCCAGTGTTCTTTCCTGGAGAATTCCATGGACAGAGGAGCCTGGCGGGCTACAGTCCATGGGGTCACAGAGTTGGACATGACTGAACAACTAACACTTTCCCTTTTCAAGAGTATTAAGCTGACTTTTAAAAAAATGTATTAACAGGAAATTTAATCCATTTGTACTAAATGTTTAGTTTGACTTTGACCTTATTTTCTGTTCAGTTGTGTCCTTTTTTTCATCCTTGCTTCTCTTTTCTGGTTTGAAAGCAGTCCTTCCCATCTCATCACTTACACCCCACACCTTGTCCGCTTACCTTTCTGCTGCTGTTCTGATGTACACGGTTCAAGTGTGACGCCTTCTGTCATCTGTCAACTGGCTTTATTTTCTCTTCCCACTGAATGTGAGTTCAAGTGTGTGTGTGTGTGTGAGTCGCTCAGTCGTGTCCGACTCTTTGCAACACCATGGACTGTAGTCCGCCAGGCTCCTCTGTCCATGGGATTCTTCAGGCAAGAATACTGGAGTGGGTTGCCATGCCCTCCTCCAGGGGATCTTCCCAATCCAGGGATCGAACCCAGGTCTCCAGCACTGCAGGCAGATTCTTCACCACCTGAGCCACCAGGGAAGCAAGTTCAAGTACGGGGTCTTATTTCAGTAATTTCTGTGGAACTCTGCAAGTACTCTTCTCATCTTGCGACCATCCGGTGTTGTCTGAGGAGTTGTGTGCTCATCTGGGCCTTTTGTTTCCTGAAAGCTTTAGGATGTCATCATTCTTGGGCTTTGGACATTGTCCCACCCTGCCTCTAAGCCCCAGGCAAGTAGGTGCCTCTGCTGCTTGTGGTTTAGCACAAGTAAGGGAAGCGTCAACCTGACCGTCGTCCAGGCGGTTCATCAGTGAGTGAGCCGGAAAGCCGGTCCAGTTCCCCGCCGCCCCCTGCCCCCTCCGATCTTGACTGCTTCCAGGAACGCTCTCATTTTCCCAAGCAAGCTTTGGCCTATGACCTCCTTTCAGCCTGATTTTATCTCTGCTCCTCGGGAGGCTTCACGAGTTCTGAGCCGTGAAGGAAACAGCACCCCTTCTTGTGTTCCATGGTGCTCGTCTAGACCTCAGTGTCTTCCTGTCCCCGGGCATTTGGTCAGAAGGAAAAAGCAGAGCCCGGGGCTCAGACTGCCTTCTTGGTCAGATCTCTTTGCCGGCATCCTGATGGACAAAACCCCTGAAGCCGTGACTCGTGCTTGTGTGTTTGCAGGAGACAAGCCACACAAGTGTGAGTTCTGTGACAAGTGCTTCAGCCGGAAGGACAACCTGACCATGCACATGCGGTGCCACACGAGCGTGAAGCCCCACAAGTGCCACCTGTGCGACTACGCGGCCGTGGACAGCAGCAGCCTCAAGAAGCACCTGCGCATCCACTCGGACGAGCGGCCCTACAAGTGCCAGCTCTGCCCCTACGCCAGCCGCAACTCCAGCCAGCTCACCGTGCACCTCCGCTCCCACACGGGTAAGTGCCAGGCCTCTCTGGATCTCTGAGCCCTCAGTGTTCATTTAGTTAAAGCACAGGCAATCTAAATGGCTGCAGGGTGTGAGTAAAGAAATTTCGAGCTTCTCTGTTGATACCAAGTGTGTGGTTTCTCCCACCGGGATGACAGCTTCTAGTAAAACACTGGAAGTCTGACAGCTGAGTTTTCTAACTTGCCTGCGCAGAATACAGCTGGGGGTGATTATCCAATTCAACATGCAGGAAGCAAAGGGTGTATCTCAATAAACGTCTGATGAATAAACTAGGTGTTTTCTGTCATTCAATGTCAGCTCTGATTGTGTGGCTTAATTCAGAAACATGTAGCCATGTGTAAAACGGCTGGCTCGTGTGGAGCTGGCGTGTAGCACAGGCTGCTCAGCTGGTGCTCTGTGTTGACCTGGTGGGGTGGGAAGTGCAGGGTGGGATGGAGGCTGAAGAGGGGGGATATATGTGTACATACAGCTGATGCACTTTGCTGTACATGACATTGTAAAGCAATTATACTCCAATTAAAAAAAGAAACATGTAGCAAACTTACCTGAATGTAATCACAAACTTCTAGAAATTAGGCTTTGCAGAAAAGCTTTTCCCTCCCTGTGTGAGACCCTGTTGAAATAACGAGATAGAACCAACCAACCCATCACAGTGCATAAAAAGGGGGATTGGGAAGCTCATAAGGAGAGTCAGAAAATTAGAATTTCCAATGAATTCATGGCAAATGGCAAGCAGACGGGCATATACTGACATCCAAAATGGAGTCAACAAACCTGTGTCCCAGCAGACAAGTGGGAGGCAGCCATAGAGCTGGGAGCTAATCTTTGCAGCCAGCATCTGACTGCCTTGGGTGTTCTGGGCTTGGAACTGATATAGGCTGCAGAGGTCAGAGGAGCAGCTGAAGCCTCTTGGCATGATGGCCCAAACTGTCAAGTAACAGGTAAAACGGCACCTGATGTCTCGTCCTTAAACCAATCTCTTCTTCCTAACTGAAGTGTCATCTGTGGATTATGAGTCATCCGCAGGAAATAAGTGGTATGAAATGTGCCAAGTCTAACAAATAACAAATCCTGGAGACAACAGGGTACTTGCATAACTCACCAGAATTTTTTAGTTCTCATTGGCATCTACCCACTGGCAGGAACGTTGCATCCAAGAAGAGTTCTGTTAGAAACGGTAGTCAGAACAAAGCAGTATGAATTGAACCTGGGGTTGTTGGCTATAAGGTCTAACTTTTCAGAGAGCAGGAAAAAAGCTGGAGAACTGACAATCAGAAGATAGAAGTCTGGTTTCTGACAAGGTCAGGAAGAAAAGAGAAGTGAGAAAATCAAGTGAAATAAAGCCGTTTCTTAAGCAAGGAGAGGCAGTGTGGCAAAGAGAAAGGCATCCTTAAACCTCTCAAGCTGATGGACTAAACATTAAAGCTAATACTCGTTTTAGAGCGTGATGCTAGATGAGTCAAAATTACAACCAACAGAATGCAGGAGAAGTTTGGGGAAAGGATGGTTGTATAGGATATGTAACAGTCTCATCTTTGCTTATAATCAACTGACAGTGATGTTTAAATTAACAGCCTCCAAAGAACTAAACCCTAGCCATCCCTCCAGGGAGTACAGGGGAAGCCATGGCATTTAATGATTTGTCTTCTCCTGCTACTATATTCATGGGTTAATATCATAAATAAAATTCAGTCTGTCGGTGTGAAACTGCAAAACTTTAGTACAAGCCAGTTAACTGATGTAATAATACAACTTAAAGACAAAGTGAAAAGTAAAAGTGTTAGTTGCTCAGTCGTGTCCGACTCTTTGCAACCCCATGGACTGTAACCCTGCCAGGCTCGTCTGTCCATGGAATTCTCTAGGCAAGAATACTGGAGTGGGTAGCCATTTCCTTCTCCAGGGGATCCTCCCTACCCAGGGATCAAACCCAGGTCTCCCACATTGCAGGCAGATTCTTTACTGTCTGAGCCACTGGGGAAGCCCAAACACCAAAGTGAGCATGTTTATAAATCTTGATTTGAAACAGTTTTTGTGTCACATAACCACACCTCTTCTTCTGTGTCCAAATCTGGGATGTCAAGTGAGTTTAGATCTGAAACTGAAATGTCATGAAGAGGGTGGACTTGGATGTGGTGATGCTCTTTGCCCGTGCCCAGATAACTTGGCCTCTCTGAGCCTCATCTGTTAAAGTGGAGGTAGTACTCACACATAGGATTGAGGATTGCCGTGAGGATTAAACACCTTAATACTCAGTGTTCTCAAGTGGTGGTGGTATGAGGTGACAAGTAATTGGAGTTTTAAAGACCCAGCTATCTGCTACCAGGTGTTCTGAACGCATGTTTTGGGGGGAGCTCTGTGTTGCCTGCCTGCTCTAATGGAACCGCACCTTCCCGTTGCCAGGGGACACCCCCTTCCAGTGCTGGCTCTGTAGCGCCAAGTTCAAAATCAGCTCGGACTTGAAAAGGCACATGATCGTGCACTCCGGGGAGAAGCCTTTCAAGTGCGAGTTCTGTGACGTCCGCTGCACCATGAAGGCGAACCTGAAATCGCACATCCGCATCAAGCACACCTTCAAGTGCCTGCACTGCGCCTTCCAGGGCCGGGACCGGGCCGACTTGCTGGAGCACAGCCGGCTGCACCAGGCCGACCACCCCGAGAAGTGCCCCGAGTGCAGCTACTCTTGCTCCAGCGCGGCCGCCCTGCGCGTGCACAGCCGCGTGCACTGCCCCGACCGGCCCTTCAAATGCGACTTCTGCAGCTTCGACACCAAGCGGCCCAGCAGCCTGGCCAAGCACATCGACAAGGCGCACCGGGACGAGGCCAGGACGGAGAACCGGGCCCCGCCGGGCCGGGAGGGGCCACGGGAGGGCGGCGGGCCGCCGGTGGCCAAGATCGTGACGCACAGGGCCTTCCGCTGCGAGACGTGCGGGGCGGCCTTCGTCAGGGACGACTCTCTGCGGTGCCACCGGAAGCAGCACAGCGACCACGGTGAGAACCAGAGCTCAGGCCTGGTCACCTTCCCGCCCGAGAGCGGCGCCCCTGGGCAGCTGGGCGCGCTGGTCTCCGTCGGGCCGCTCGAGGCGCCCTTGGAGTCCAGCCAGTGCCTCTAGTCCCCCCAGAGAGGGTGGTCAGCCGGCCGGATCTCTGGACGCAACGCCGCCGCCCAGCCCTGGAGCCAGGCTGGACTCACCCACTCCGGGGACGCCTGCTTCCACCCAGAGGCCTGCAGAGGCCGTGGCCGCGGTCACCAGGGTGTGAAGGCAGGCGCCAAGGGAGCCCTGCGAAGACACCTCCCCCAAGCCCACCGCTCGTATCTGCCTTCCCTCCAAGCATCGTCTAAGCAGGTTTACTCGGTTCCAAGGTCGAGGGGTCCACTGAGCTGCGCTATCCAATAGGGATAGTTCCTTCACGATGGATTCCAGTTCTAAAACTGAGCCGCCCCTGATGGGATTATGCAACAAACGAATTAGACCAGTGGAAAAACTAACACTACGCTGATCCGTAGAGCAGGTTAAGGGGGTGGCGGGGTATGTGGAGGGTCTGGGGTGGCCTGAAAAGTTCTATTTCTTAACCTGGGTGGTGGTTTCTAAGAGTATCCGCCTTACATGTTTTCTGTGTGGTTCCTTTTATCTGTTGTCTTATAATAAAAAGGCAAGCTCGTCTGTAGAATGGTGTCAGAGGGACCCTGCACTTTTGTGATCAATCACAGGTGGGTTCCGGCGGGGTTCTCCACTGCCCTCCGCCCAGTGGCGATCTCACTGTAAATGCACCTAGGATTTCTGAGCGCCTTAGTGCCGCAGTGAAGCAAAATGCAGTTTGATCTGTAGGTGGCGCCAGAGATCAAGCTAACACTAGCTCAGCCGGTAATTGTGAAATTCAAGGTTTGCGTTACCTGTGTTCATAAAAAGAGAGTAGGGGCCCGGTGGGTCTGGGCTTCGTTGTGGGACATGGCGATGTGTGGAAAAGCCTGGGACTACTGTCTTTCATCACAGTAAGCACTTGGTGTTTGCTGAACCAACAAATAAGGGAAACCCCAAGCCTCTTGTAAACGGACATTTAACTTGAAACTTAAGAGGTCTTGGAATGCCAGCGGATATATAATTTATCCAAAGTTTCTTTCTTCTTTTCTTCAGATAAGGTCTTTGTTTAATACAGATTCTTGTGTGCTCTCATCAAGCTAAATATCTGGGCCGTTAAAACACTGAATACGCCATTGTTTTTGATAAACTAGGAATGGGGATATGGAAACAAATTTTTTATAGATTGTAAAGGTGACTATTTCACTTACGAAATAGACGTACAGAGCTTATTTTAGAAGATTTGTTTGAACAAAGCTGATTCCATTTGGCTCAAGGCCAGTGATAACGACTTTAAGAAGAAAAGATAGCAGAGAGAATTAATCCTTTTTTGTTTTAGAGCTATCTTCGGTTGTGCAGAAGTGTTTCATTCCTGGTTGCTGGTACATTGTACAGATTCTATTGTCACCTTTTGCCGTTTGTCATGAGTTCTGTATTTCTGTTCTGGTAACAGAAGGGCTGTTGACCTTTCAAGTGAGAACCCAAAGACTGAAATCATATAAATGTTCCTTGTACTTCTGGTGTCATAGCTCTTCAGAGAAACAGGGATAATATCAGCCTCTTTAGAAGGCATTTTTTTTCACAGCTGTATGGGCATCAAGGGTCTTGGATCCACACTGTTAGCACCTAGCAAATGTGGATCCCCAGTAGAGTGGAAATCAGCAAAAAGCTTGGAACCAGATAGTAAATATTTGAGGCTTTATGGAGCCGTAAGGGCTCTTCTGTGACTAAGCTCTCTTCACAAAAGCAGCCAGACTGTCTGAGTTCCAGCAAAACTTTATGAAATGAGGATGAGACTTAAAATATACAGCTATCACCAAATGAAACTGGAAACAGCCATAGTAGCTAAGAGGCCCTGAATTGGTTTCTCCACCCAGCTCTGTTTTGCAAGGTGCACATGGATCTCAAAGGGGACGTTGATTAATGAACATTTGAAGTTTGACATCACATGGACCAGGGGCTGGTGAACTTTTTCAGTAAAGGGCCAGACAGGAAATATTTTGGGCTTTGCTAGCCTCAGTCTCTATTCGACTCTGTTCACCTCTGTAGCACACTCACTCAACTCTGCCATTGTCATCAAAGCAAGCTGGAGATAACAGGTAAGTGAATGGATATAGCTGTGTGCCAATAAAACTTTATTTACAAAAAGCAGGCCATGATTTGGAGGGCCGTCTTTTGCTGATTGGGCTGTTGAGTGCAAGCAACAGGGTAATTGATATGTCAAAACACAGGAGAAACACAATGTCAAATTTCCTGGGGTCCCTTTATGCAGGTACAGTTTCATGCAAGAGATAGGTTCAGTTCAGTTGCTCCGTTGTGTCCGACTCTTTGTGACCCCATGGACTGCAGCAAGCCAGGCTTCCCTGTCCTTCACCAACTCCCGGAATCTGGTCAAACTCATGTCCATCAAGTTGGTGATGCCATCCAACCATGTCATCCTGTTGTCCCCTTCTCCTCCTGCCTTTAATCTTTCCCAGCATCAGGGTCTTTTCCAGTGAGTCAGTTCTTCACACCAGGTAGCCAAAATATTGAAGCTTCAGCATCAGTCCTTCCAATGAATATTCCGGACTGATTTCCTTTAGGATTGACTGGTTTGATCTCCTTGCAGAGATAGGTTAAATTCCAGGCTGTGTACATGCTTGCTAATTTGCTTTAGTGATGTCCGACTCTTTCTAACCCTGTGGACTGCAGCCCACCAGGCTCCTCTGCCCATGGGATTCTCCAGGCAAGAACACTGGGGTGGGTTGTCATGCCCTCCTCCAGGGCATCTTCCCAACCCAGGGATCAAGTACTTTACCACTAGAACCACCTGGGAAGCCCAAGTTCCAAATTGTGAGTGAAAGTCACTCAGTCGTATCCAACTCTATACAGTCCATGGAATTCTCCAGACCAGAATACTGGACTGGGTAGTCATTCCCTTCTCCAGAGGATCTTCCCAACCCGGGGATTGAACCCAGGTGTCCCACATGGCAGGCAGATTCCTTACCAGCTGAGCTACCAGGGAGGTTAGGGACTGGGAAATGCTAAGTCCTTTGGATGTCTATTCAGTGCAGCTATAAAATGTCCAGGGAAGAATTTAAAAATCAAGGTGATAAAACCTTCTTGCTTTCCTCTGCTTAAGGCTTCCTGCTGCCTTCTAAACACTGTTGTCCCTGTGTCTAATTCCTTAAGAAGAATGATCCTGAATTCCCGCTGCTGTGTCGGTGTGAGTCCTCACTCTGAGCCAGGCTGTGATGAGAACTTGACCTGTGTCGACTCATCTCCTCCTGTCAGGTGCTATCCGGAGCTGGAGCTAGGTTGAGACAAGGAAGGAGGCACTGGCCTAGGGCACTCAAAACTCAGCAATCGCATGTTTTAAAGCGATCTACTCTCTAAATTAGCAAACTGAGGCCTACAGGTCAGCTGCCCCCTTTTTTTTTTTATAAGTTGTATTAGAAGTTAGCTAGGAATTAAGGCAGGACTTGGCCCTATTTTTAGGATTGTGATGTTTTTGTTCATTGTGGATTTTCTGCTTTAAGTTTGGTTTTGCATTAAAATACTTTCCTTCAGTGAGATTTTGGGCGCCACTGTCCATTGGCACCGGAGGGGAGTGCCTCAACCACCTCACCCTCGTCCCTGCCTCTTGTCCAGATACAGGAACTGAAGCATGAGCGTGACGAAACTTCTAGAACAGAATTGGGTTTCAGTCTCAGGCAGAGCAGCTCTGAGTCCACATTTTTAACCAAAGGACTGGGCTGACTCTCCAGTTTTAAACTATATATTTTGTTAGAGTGCTTAGCTGAGTAGGGTGATGACAGACTCATCCAAAAGGAGCCCTCTTTTGTTAAAAGGTGTCAGAGTTGAGGAGGAAAGGGGTCTGAACAGCCCTGCTTCTGGCGTTGCTGTGTGGCCGACATCCAGCTGGAGTTTGTACCTCGGATTCTCAGTTTGCTTGTCTGTTCATGGAGCGCTCAGTCACTTCAGTCGTGTCCGACTCTGCAACCCCATGGACTGGAGCCCACCAGGCTCCTCTGTCCATGGGATTCCCCAGGCAAGGATACTGGAGTGGGTAGCCATTTCCTTCTCCAGGGGATCTTCCCAACCCAGGGATCGAACCCCAGTCTTCTGTGTTGCAGAGTCTTTACCCGCTAAGCCACCTAGGAAGCCCTTTGCTTATCTGTGAAATGGGCCATTTCAGGCATTTGGCTTAATGATAACGTCAACAGGTTTAAAACAGCAAAGCAAAAATCGGCTCACCTGTGTCTTTTTCTCATTTATTTTGTCAGAGTTGGGGCATGGGGATAACCAAGAACTAGTACTGTGACCTTATGACCTTGGGAATCATGGTTTCTATCTTACTTCCCACCCCACCCCACATCTGCAACACATGGTCCAAAATGGTGGCAACTGAAGCTCCAGCCAGGGTAGGAGGAGGCCACCTTCCCTCCCCTTAGCACTGCAGGAAGGTTGCACATAAGTTTCTGTTTCCACCCCCTGCTACCTGGCTGGTCACACGCCATGGCCGTTGCAAAGGGTGCTGGGAAATCACGGCGCTAGAGTAGCTCTGCTGAGTTAAAACCTGGAAGGAGATGCTGGGTCACGTGTACTCTCTGCCCCTGAGCAGTCATGCAGTGTTCTCGTGACGGCTGGAGGTGACTTTGCTGTGAGACACCTGGCATCGGCCTTGAACACCCAAGGTATTCTACGCAGGAATGTTTCTGTTTTATCAGGACTTCACTGGGCTCCCTCTGCCTGCTCTTTGTGATGTTGGCCCATGGCGTCCTTCCAAGGTTTTCTGTCACTCTGGTCTGGTGGGCCTCAACTGGCTCCAGGCTGAAGTACGTGGGAAGCTCTTGGGTAACTGGAATCTACCTCTGCAGGGAGGCCCTGGGCATTGGCACCTTCTGAGGTTGTGCAGGCGATCCTAACATGCAGCCAGGTGGGAACAGCTGCCCCAGTGAAGAAGCAGGGCTGTCTTCATGGACGTTTGCACCTGTACTGCCCGGAGGGCCCTGCACTCGGGTACCTGCTCTGCTGACGCTGTTTTGTAATTCTTAGTTTTTGAACCAGGGGTCCTGAGTTTGCATTTTGCATCAAGCCCAAATTACATAGCCAGTCCTGTGAGGAAAGGAACCATGCCTCAGAAGGGAGCCAGTGTACGTCACTGGTACAGAAACGGTCTCAACCTTTGCGACCAAGACTCTTGTCTGGAGTCGGTCAGCCAGCCAGGGCTCTGGATAGGGAGGAAAAGCACCGTGTATCGTGATGGTCTAGAATTTCCCTGCACGATTCCATTCAAACGTTACAATGCATGCCATTTGCATTTGTTATTACGAACAAAGCTGACTTTTGGAAAAGTTAAACCTGCTCAGTGCAGCTAGTACTGGAAAGTCAGACCCACGTGTGCTGGACTCCTGTGTTGGTGTGTTATTTGCAGCGTGACTCTCCACTTAGACGGGGCTGTCTTCCACTGGCAGCAGTGGGGGAATTGGGGAGGGAGCCATTTGAGTTCTAAGTGTCGAGGCCAGAAAAGGACATGATCTGTTGCAGGAATGGTGAGGTCTGTAGTTGGCTTGGAAAATATTTTGAATATGGGTATTGCTGGATGATTGGAAAATGTCCCTAGGCCATGTGTCCACGTGCTGCGGGTTAAGTATTGCAGGAATGGCCGATGTTACATTCCCCCAGCTCAGGCAGGTTACAAAATGGTTGAGCAAATTTTGCTTCGATACTGATCTTGATGATAACTACACTTGAACTCCCAGCAGTGTGACGGGCCCCCAGAGCCCACGCTCAGCCACTCTCAGAGGCCACTTAGATGGGATCTCGTTTATGTCTCACACCTTGAGACGCTTCTGTTTTATTTTATTTATTTATTTTTTTAAATTAGTTTTTATCTATTTTTTAACTTTACAATATTGTATTTGTTTTGCCATACACTGACATGAATCCACCATGGGTGTACATGATTTCCCCTTCCAGAACCCCCCTCCCCCTTCCCTCCCCATCCCATCCCTCTGGGTCATCCCGGCGCACCAGCCCCAAGCACCCTGTATCATGCCTCGAACCTGGACTGGCGATTCATTTCACATATGATAATTTACATGCTTCAATGCCATTCTCCATATCATCCCGCCCTCGCCCTCTCCCATAGAGTCCATAATACCGTTCTATTTACCTGTGTCTCTTTTGATGTCTCGCATACAGGGTTATCTTTACCGATTGACTAAATACCATATATATGTGCTAGTATACTGTATTGGTGTTTTTCTTTCTGGCTTACTTCACTCTGTATAATAGGCTCCAGTTGCATCCACCTCATTAGAACTGATTTGAATGTATTCTTTTTAATGGCTGAGTAATATTCCATTGTGTATATGTACCACAGCTTCCTTATCCATTCGTCTGCTGATGGGCATCTAGGCTGCTTCCATGTCCTGGCTATTATAAACAGTGCTGCAATGAACATTGGGGTACATGTGTCTCTTTCAGTTCTGGTTTCCTCGGTGTGTATGCCCAGCAGTGGGATTGCTGGGTCATATGGCAGTTCTATTTCCAGTTTTTTGAGGAATCTCCACACTGTTCACTTCTGTTTTAATAGAGAAGAAAATGAAGGTAAAGAATCCAAGTCCAGCACGTGGTCAGGATTAGAACCTGTGTTCGTGTCCTCTGAGTGGAGCTCCTTTTATTACCTAACACCACCTGCTCGAGGGACCTAACACCAGTTTTCTTCATTGCTTTTGGAGTCATGAGCCCCTTTGTCAGTCCAGCCAAGTCTATGAATCCTCTCTTTGAATGACGTTTAAGAGAATAAAGCAAAATATATAAGCTTATGGAGGAAAACTATTGAAATCATTATCAAAATACTTCTTGGTTTAAGTGCATTTAATTAGCATTATATTAAAGGTTGTAGCAGTGGACCTATAGCATAACTATCATTTATAGTCAGCCTTGGGCTTTCCATGTCTACAGTTCCGCCATGGCCATGGATTCAACCAACCACAAGGTATAGTCCTGTAATATTTATTATTGGAAAAAAAAAATCTGTGTATGAGTGGTCCAGTGCATTTCAAACCTATGTTGTTCAAGAGTCAATCAACCACAATCTTATTTTGAAGTAGAGATGCTCATAAATGTTATTTCAAGATGGTTATAGCTACCAGGATGTTATATGAAACGTGGAAGATGGGAAGCACGTGAGCGTAGTTGTGTCCCACCGTTTGGCAACCCCACGGACCGTCGCCCGCCAGGTTCCTCTGTCCGTGAGATTTCCCAGGCAAGAATACTGGAGTGGGTTGCCATTTCCTCCTCTAGGGGATCTTCCTGACCCGGGGATTGAACCCACATCTCCTACATTGCAGGCAGATTCTTTACCGCTGAGCCACCAGAGATATATGAAAATTACTGGTCTCTTTTGTTGACCCAGTCACTGGTCCCGTCAATGCTTCTGTGTTCTGGTAACTACATCCCAAACTGACAGGTGCTCAATTTCAGTTAGAGGTGAGTGAAATAAGATTCATCTTCTTTCCCATGCAAATCCCTGGACCTTCTAAATTCTACCCGTGGTCCCTTCACCCCTGTGTTAAGACGTCTGATGCTAATGGAATTTCTGGGGTCTGATTTTCTTAATAAAATTTGAACTTGCAGTTATTTCCATCATGACTAGGTCTAGTAGCATCAGCACTTAAGCATTTACTGCTGCCTCACCCCACTCCTGAAAAAACAGTTCTTTAGAAGGGATTTACCAAACAGGGCTCTTTGTAATGCCTATGTACAGCCCTTTTCCGACAAGCTCTTCTTAAGATGGCTCAGTCCTCACCTGTTAGGTTGAGGGACTTGGGCTTATAGAAAACAGACACTGTATGTTCATCAAACAATTCTGAAATTCTCAGGGCGTTACACACACCCATGCGCTCTTGTGCTGTACCACCTGTTTCTTGAAAGGTCACCGCAGACCGGCTTCAGCCGGACGCGGAAGGGTTTTTACCCAAGGCTGAGAGAATAGCACGTGAGTGAAACAGCAGATGATTCTAGCACTCGGCCCAGGGTCGTCTGTGCTTACTCATCTTAGGCATCCTAGGAGGGAAGGGGTTAGCTCAGCTGTATTGGTGGCCACTTGTCCATTTGCAACAATCTACCTTCACTTTTTTTTTAGTTTTGATAAATGATCCCTTTAGATTTAAGAGAAATTCAAGTCCCGTGTGTGATTCTTTCCAAACGCATAGACCTCTCTGGGTTGGGAGAGGAACTGGTCGTTTCTGCCTCCTCTTCAGTGGTGCATAGGTCCCTTGTTGCAAGAAGATGTTTCTAACAGCAAGACCTGAGGGAATCCATGGTGCAGATGTCATTTGGAAATGTTTTGTCTTTAAAAGAAAAATCTTTTTTCCAGATGCTCATTTCTCTCCTGACTCCAGCCTAGTCTGCAAACCACAGGCCGGCAGACTTTGTCTGTAAAGCTGGTAGGAGATATTTTAGGGTTTGCAGGCCGTACAGTGTCTTGCAACTACTCAGCTCTGGCCTCACAACACAAAAGCAGCCAGGGACGGTACTTAAAGAAATGGGTGTAGTTGTGTCCCTGGGATGCTTTACAGACACCAGAATTGGGATTGCATGTAATTGCACATCACAAAATATTTTTAAATTTCTCAACCATTTAAAAATCTAAAAGCTACTCTTAGCTCGTGGTTTGTACAAAAACAGCTCATAGGTTACTGTGAGAAACACTGGGCAAAGTACATAGGGGTCTCTCACTGTTACCTTTACAACTATACGTGGATCTACAATGATCTCAGTAAAAATTTCAATTAAAAAGACTAACAGGCAGTTGGCTGGATTTAGCACCCCCTAGGCTGTGGTTTACCATCCCTGCCAGTGAGAACAGCTTATGAAAATATGATACATAATTTGAAACTGCTGTCCTATTTCTGCGATTGTTTTTGACATGAATGGAATGCTTCAATAGGATTTTTTCCTGACATGGGTTGTCCCCAAATATTGGTTTTATATTACAGTTCAAGTACAAAAGCCTTAGCTGTTAGAATTAAAGATTCTAGTGTGGTCTGAGTAAGTCGATAGAAGTAAATTTACATTTGTCAAATGTTCACTTAACTAAAAAGCTCAATGTATCCTCTCTTGAAATATGAAATTCATTTACAAGAAGTCCTGCAGTCCTAAAATGTTTTCTTTTAAAATAATAATCTAGACATATTTTTTTAATCAAGCAATACCAGGGGCTGTACAGTGAAAAGTCTCTTTCCCATCACAGCCTCTCATTTCCCCTTTCAATAGGCAGTCACCATTAGCTGTGTCTATAAATTCTTTGGTTTAAAAATTTGTCATCGGGAGTTCCTGGCGGTCCAATTGTTAGGACTCCACGCTTTCACTGCTAGGGGCCCGGGTTCAATCCCTGGTTGTGGAACTAAGATCCTAAAAGCTGCAGGAAGTGGCAAAAAATTAATAAATAATGCATCATGGCTGTCTCTTGGCTGCCAAAAATCATGATTATAGTAGCTACCAGGGCCAAATGTGCTCTGAACCTCACAGAGGTCTTGACCGCCTGCAGCAACTCTCCATTGTAGGTGATGCTGGCCCCATGTTACACATTGAACTCTTGGAGGCAGAGTGATTGATCAGAGGGGGCCGTGGTGTCTGAGTGGTTTTGTGGTTTGATGAAATGACACCCTCCTGATGCTGAGTGGCTGTTGGTGTGGGGCTTGAATGAGACATTTGAAAGATGAGCCACTTTCTGGTATTCATAGTGTTCTAAAGAACTGTCACTGGGGTTCTCTTAGTACAAAAGCAATATGTGGTCACTGTAGGAAATGGAGAAAAGCAAAATAAAAATTAACCTGTACTGCCAGGAGCTCCTAGAAACTGAAAGAAGCAAGGAGGAATATTCCCCTAGAACCTCCAAGGGAGCATGGCTCTACCAGCACCTTGAGTTTGGACTTCTGGCCTCCAAACCTCTGAAATAATACTTTTCTGTTCTTGTAAACCAAAAAAAAAAAAATTAACCCGTGCTTCAGCCATTGCAACACCTTGCTGTTGGGACACCTCCACCCAAAGGCAGGTTAAGGGAGTTTTCCATTGTCAGCGCCATGATAAAAAGCTTTGTGGAGGACTGTGGAATGCGTCCTTATTTCTTGAAGATGAACTTTGAATAGAGCGTGGTAGTTAAGACCCCAGAGGCTGCAGTCAGAGTATCTGGTTTGAATTCTGGGTCTGTCATTTTATTAGCTGCATGACCTTGGTCATATTACTTAAGACTCTCTGTGCTTCATTTTTCAAAATCTATAGAATAGACATAGTGCCTACCTCATCGAGTTGTCATGAGAACTAAATAAGTTAATCTATGTAAAAGAGCTAGAACAGTGCCTGGCACATGCCAAGCCCCAAATCAGACTCGCTAACTAGAATTTATGTTTTTTAATAAGCCATTAATAGCTGCCAACAATTCTCAAATATCCAGGAGTTTCCTTAATCCTCAAATCAGTTATGTGTGACTTTGAATTAATTATATATGTTGCATACTGGATTTACTTTGTTAATAGTAACTCCTGATGCACTGATTTGAATTAGAACAAACCTGCACAGACCTTTTCCTCATGCTGTTCTCTTTGGTCAAATACAAAACTCCTCTTCTTTGAAAATAAATGGACAAGGGACTTTCCTGGTGATCCAGTGGCTGAGATTCCTCACTTCCAATTCAGGGGACCCAGGTTCAATCCCTGGGCCAAATGTGCTCTGAACCTCACAGAGGTCTTGACCGCCTGCAGCAACTCTCCATTGTAGGTGATGCTGGCCCCATGTTACACATTGAACTCTTGGAGGCAGAGTGATTGATCAGAGGGGGCCGTGGTGTCTGAGTGGTTTTGTGGTTTGATGAAATGACACCCTCCTGATGCTGAGTGGCTGTTGGTATGGGGCTTGAATGAGACATTGTTCAGCAAAGTGAATCTCACATGCCAAAACAAATAGCAAAGATCTTGCACGCTGCAACTGAGATCTGACACAGTCAAATAAATAAAATAAAAAAAATTTTTTAAAGAAAAGAAATAGACATGATAAGTGAACACAATAGAATAGAAATCATCTATTCACTTAAACAAAATTCAACTCCATGGCCAGTTAGTGAGGAAAGAGAATTCTTACACCATGCTAGGAAAAGATTGGGGTGGGGGGAACTAATCGGGTGATATCTACCAAAATATTAAAACATGAGTTCCCTTTGACCCAGCAATTACAGAAATTTCTCCTGTGGAATTAAGGAAGCAAGTGAGTGTTTACAGAGTTGTTCAGAGCAGCATTGTCCATGAGAACAGTTAGAAGGATACAACCAAATGTTTTGAGAATGGGGCTGTCAAATGATGATATAGTCAGGCAGTCATGACCACGCGTCACTTAAAAAAAAAAAAAAAAAACTTCCTGGTGGTCCAGTGGTTAAGAATCTGCCTGCCGATGCAGGGAACGTGGGTTCTATCCCTGGTCTGGGAAGATGCTACAAGCCACGGGCAGCTAAGCCTGTGAGCCGAAGCTACGGAGCCCGTGCTCCCCAGTGAGAGGAACCAGCGCCAGGGGAGCTGCAGCGAGAGAAAGCCTGGGCAGCAGAGACCCAGTGCAGCCAAAACGTTTTTTACAAAAGGTGCAGTTGACTCATGTGTGTCGACAGGTAAGTAGCTGAAGGTCAATTATTAAGTGAAAAAAAAAAAAGTTGCAGTTTAATCCCCCTTGGTGTTTTAAATAGAGATTGTCTTAAAGGATATGAAATAACTTGAGTGGTGGCTGTCTTTTGTAAGTGAAGCAGATGTGGGAAAGAGATTTTATGACTTTAAATAAAATCTATTCTGTTGGGCTTTTTACAGCAAGTGAGTATTAAATTAATGGAAAACATAGCTTTTATCGGCGAGATTCTCATCCACTTTGCCAGTTTATTGACTTTGATGTCCATGTTCTAAATATAACTATACACACTGATTTAAAAGTGTAAAATCCTTTGAAATTTAAAAATTCTGTGAACATTTCATCCCTTGTATTTTACACACTCTGTCTCCACACCGGTCTCCTCCACTCTCCTACCCACCCTTGGACACTTTTTACTCTTATTTTCTGGAAAATACTTGGATAACCAAATAAAAAGTACTTTATAATGCCGCTTATGAATTGCACAGAACTTCTTTCAAAATGTGAGCCTGGAAAAATTTATCACCTTCATGGGTTTGTTATTTTCTGGCATTCCAACTTCAGGATAAAATAGGAATTTACTTAATTAGAGCAGTAATTTCAGCAACTGACCTTGGTTTTTGCCCAAAACAATCCAATTACCAAGTAAATCTGTTCTTTTGTTTCATCTGCAATTCACTTTCCAGTCTTGTGCTTTCCTTTAACAAAATACTCTCAAAGAACACGACCACACCTCTGAAGAACAGGGAACATTGTGCTGAGGACAATGCAATGCGTGATTGATATTTCACACCAAAAAAAATGATGATCTTAATTTTTAAAAATTTTAAACTGTTGTAATACATTCTATCATTTTTATCATGTAAATTAAATTCATGCTTATAGAAAATTTGGAAAACACAAAATGATACACAAAAGTAAGATCACCTGTGTGTGCGCTCAGTCCTGTCTGCCACCTGCCAGGCTGCTCTGCCCATGGGATTTCCCAGGCAAGGATACTGGAGTGGGTTGCCATTTCCTCCTCCAGGGCATCTTCTCAACCCAGGGATCAAACCCAGGTCTCTTGCATCTCCTGGGTTTAGCAGGTAGATTCTTTACCACTGTGCCACTTGGGAAGCACTTTATTACCTATAATTTAGTCCCCAATCCATAGATATCAGTCGCTAACATTGTGCTCTATTTTCTTAGTCTTTTGCTCTGCTTAGTATGTTTTTACATCATTAATGTGATACAGTAAGTATACATACTAATATGTATACTAAGTGTAATATATATCAATGTCCGCACAATTTGAAATTTTTATTTTCCCCTCTTTGTAACCTAACATAGCATTTTTCCATATTGTCAAAACAAAATATAAATGTTACTTACGATTACTCCCTTGGTGAACATTTGGGTTTCTTTTCATTAAAAATAATTCATAAAGCTCTTCCCATATATAGGATTTTCTTCCATTCAGTTCAGTTGCTCAGTCGTGTCTGATGCTTTGCAACCCCTTGGACTGCAGCACGCCAGGCCTCCCTGTCCATCACCAACTCCCAGAGCTTGCTCAAACTCATGTCCATCGAGCTGATGATGCCATCCAACCATCTCATCCTCTGCCAGGTTGAGCCTCCTCTGCCGTCCCCTTCTCCTCCTGCCCTCAATCTTTCCCAGCATCAGGGTCTTTTCCAATGAGTCAGCTCTTTGCCTCAGGTGGCCAAAGTATCGGAGCTTCAGCATCAGTCCTTCCAATGAATATTCAGGACTGATTTCCTTTAGGATGGACTGGTTTTCTTCTGTTAGATTCCTAGAAATTGAATTATTAGGTCAAAAGTCATGAATATATTTAAGGATCTTACTGAACATTGCCAAATTGCTTTCTACAAAGATTGTACCAGTTTATCCTCGTCAGTAATACTGAAAGGCCACGTTGGCTTTCCCTTTCTCCAAAACTGGGCATTATTTTGTTAAGTACCGTGCTAATTTAGATAAGCTGATTATCATTATTGCATTAGTAACTTTTAATGGCATTAGTGGAGGACTTTTTCAAAAACCCATCCATGACCCTATTTTTGCATAGTTAAGTGATGTGTATTAAATTTTTTAATAGCAAAAAAAATCACAAGTGAATTGATGGAAGTGAAAGTGTTAGTCACTCAGTCATGTCAGACTCTGAGACCCCATGGACTGTAGCCTGCTAGGCTCCTCTGTCCATGGGATTTTCCAGGCAAGAATCCTGGAGTGGGTAGCCATTTCCTTCTCCAGGGTATCTTCCCGACCCAGGGGTCGAACCCATGTCTCCCACTGCAGGCAAATTCTTTACCGTATGAGTCACTAGAGAAGCCCCGATTAAATTTTAAATGGTAAAAAATACCACAAGTGTCCTGATGACCAGGTATCAACTTGCAAATATCAAATCCACCAACCTCTTAATCCAGCAACATCGTGGACACTATATAGACATAAAATCATTTGAAATTTCACATTTAGCACATAATTACTATAGTAACCAGTAAAAGGAGTAATTATTAAAAATCTGGACTGTTTGCTCAAGAATGATGGGAGTTTATACGATGTGCCTTGATTTGTTTAATTAATATTAAATACTACTTGTGTATAAATCTTAGAACTCAGCAAATGCTGTAACTTCTAACTGGACAAGGACATTCATGATGACCAAGAGCTGCCAGCATAATTGGTTTTTTGGTGATGACTGCTTGAAAATTGGGCAGGGAACCATTTCCGATTGATTATCTTTCATTGCTAATAGCTTCACAGACTGTTTCTCCTCCTATATTTAAATGTGACTCTTGAAAGCTGAACATAACAGTGATCAAGGAAAGGGGATGGGATGCGCACCACACACACACACACACACAAATACAGAGCTTTGCCAGATTTTCAGTAACTGAGGGCAACCTAAAAATTGGAAAAAATGCTGCAGTTGACAAAGGGGGCAGATGGAAGGAAGCAAGTCCTTAAATTTTGACATATTTAAAAGGAAGGAAAGAAGAATGCTTATGTAGTATTTTAAGGGCTACTTCTTATGCTTTCGTTTCTGTATCATTTAATTATTTCGGACAAGATTCAGGATTGCTGTAAAAGTAGCTTAAGAATAGCTGAGAGAGGACGTTCCTGGTGGTCCAGTGGTTCAGAATCCAGCTTGCAATGCAGAGGACATGGGTTCAATCCCTGGTCAGGGAACTAAGATCCCAGCTGCCATGGAGCTTCAACTACTGGGCCCACGCACTCCAACCAGAGAGTCCATGTGCCGAAACAGAAGAAACAGAGTCCCAACACAGCCAAGTAAGTAAAATAGCTGAGAGACAGCCTTGGTGGTCCAGAGATTAAGATTTTATGCTCCCATTTGCCATATGGTGATTTTCAAATTCTATTGTTCTTTTCTCATCTGTCAATAGGAATTTCTGTAAGGAGGCACTGTCCTTCCTCTCCATTTATTGACTTATATTGTGTACTGTTCTCTTTGCTTATTTAGTTTGTTCAAATTGCTCCAGATTTGGCCATTGGGAGGACTTTCAGATTGGCTCCTTTCAGCGTGGTCCCATAGGTTTTTAAGCACGTCCTTACTTTCTGGCATCACATGTTCAGGTGCCTCTTGAGTATCTCCTGCCCCAGCTCTGAGATGAAGTATTTCTCAGAGGGTCTCTGGTTCTTTTCAGTGGAGAAGAGTATTTAATCCTGATCTGCACACTAGTGTGTCCATTGCTGCCGAGCTGTCTCTAGACTATATCTTGCGTCTTCCCTCCCCACCCCATCCCTCCCACCACCCCCCTGGTACAAGTCGTCACCATATTTCATCTGGATAACTGTCTCTGTATGGGCCCCCCACCCCAGTCTTGCCTTCCTCCAAGCCCCTCCAAACAGTAGCAAAATTAGGATTTTAAAACATTAGCTAGAAGACAAAAGAGTAATACTTTAGCCTTTAAACAAAGTTAAGGACCTTTAGTTCTTCCTCAAGGACTATGGCTCATGTTCTGAGCCGTGTCCTTTGAGCTGTTTTACAGGTACTGAAACCCCCACCAGGTGGGAGATGTTAACTGTATGCTGCCCACAAGCACACAGATCAGCTCCCTCAGACCAGTTGGAACCAGAAGGTTGATGATGCTGACTCCTGATTACCTCACCATCAACCAATCAGAAGAAGGTCCACGAGCGATCACACCCTCTATGAAGCATTTCTATAAAACTCACTACTCCCTCCAGGGCAGGACACAGTCCTATGGGCATTAGCCTGCTATGGCCTCCTTTGCCTGGCAAAACAGTAAAACTCTTCTACTTTGTCCGAAACACCAAGACATTAGCCAGACCCCATCATTTCCTTGCACAAAACCTTTGCTTGGTGTCAGAATGTACAGGGGTGTATCTGTAGGATATGTTCGCAGCCTACCATATTTTAGCTCAGGATTGGCAAACTTCTTTTAAAAGAACCAGAACAAAAATGTTGTAGGTTTTTCGGGCCATTCAGATCTGCTGTTGCAGCCCCAAAGCAGGCACAGACAATGTGCAAGCATATGAGTGTGGCTATGTTCCAATAAAACTTTATTTACAAAAACAGGCAGTGGGCTGGATTGGCCTGAGAGCCGTAGATTGTCAACCTCTGCCCTAGAGGGCAGGCTTCCCTGATGGCTCAGCAGGTAAAGAATCTGCCTGCAGTTCGGGAGACACAGGAGGTGCAGGTTCAAGCCCTGGGTCAGAAAGATCTCCTGGAGGAGGAAATTGCAACCCACTGCAGTATTTGTGCCTGGAGAATCCCATGGACAGAGGAGCCTGGTGCACAACAGTCCAGAGTGTCACAAAGAGACAGTTTTCTAAAGCTTGCCAGAAACGGCTGAGAACCTTTAGAAAGCTCTCAGTGGGCACAGCTGATCCACACAAAATTCTCCAGAAAGCTGCCCCCATCTAACCTGTCTTCCTCTGTCTGCCAAGCCTCTTGAGGGTGACCCACACTGGCAGAACCTAAAACCACAAGGAAGGGGATTCTGGGAAATGTCAAAATGGCAACCAATTAGCCCGGTGGCTTTCCTGTCTCCATGGACTGAAATTCCTCCCTTGCTCACTGCACACTCTCCACTATGTTCTCCTCTTTCAGTTCTTCAAAACTGCTGGTCTCTTTTCCACCTCAGGACTTTGCACGTGCTACCCCATTTGCTTGGAATGCTCTTTCCACCCTCTTCCCTCTTTTTTATCTTTTAGAACCCAGATCAAAGGGTACTTTCTTGGAAAGGCCTTCCTTGACCCTTCTATTTAAAATTGCCTCCCCTTCTACTAGAATCTGTCTTACCTCAAAGCTAAGGAACTATTTTGTTCCTTGTCATATTTCCAGGATTTACATGCAGAAGTGCTCAGATAGTCACTAAATGGATCTAATCCCACAACTGGCTAACATTGTACTTAACCTTATATACTATGTTGATTGATTGTTGGTCTGCTTTCTATATCTATATAAAGTCGGGGGAGAGAAGTTAGAACTCTATCATTTATTCCTTACACCTAGTCCCTAAAATAGTACCTGCAACATAGTTGGTATTCAGTATATATTTGTTAGATGGATCAATGATGAACGTCACACATTGTAGGGACTTCCCTGGCAATCTAGGGGTTAAGACTTCATGCTTCCACTGTGGATGGTGTGGGTTTGACACTTTGTTGGGGAACTAAGATCCTGCCTGCTGCCTCTGGCCAAACAAACGAACAAAACTTCATACATTTTGAAAAAACCTTACTGTGGGGACTTCCCTGGTGGTCCAGTGGCTAAGACGCTGCTGCCAATGCAGGGGGCCCGGATTTGATCCCTGATGGGGGAACTACACGCCACGTGCTGCAACTAAGAGCTGGCAAGCCAAATAAATATATATAAAAAAAAAAAACGTTTCTATGGATAGTAAATACCAGATAATCATGGCAATCAGATAGAATTACATAACAAATTTTTCTTTTTATTAAATGTATTCTGATGTTCATTCAGTGTCTAGATATTTCATATTTTCATGGGGCAGGCAACCCAACCAAGGACAGGAACTCTGCCTTTGGACGGCCGCTCTGAGCGTCGGGGACCGTGCGCCCTGTCAGCTCTCTCCCTCTGAGTGTGGGGACCGTGCGCCCTGTCAGTTCTCTCCCTCTGAGTGTGGGGACCCTGCGCCCTGTCAGCTCTCACCCTCTGAGTGTGGGGACCATGCGCCCTGTCAGCTCTCTCCCTCTGAGTGTGAAGGGTGCACCCTGTCAGCTCTCTCCCTCTGAGTGTGGGAACCGTGCGCCCTGTCAGCTCTCTCCCTCTGAGTGTGAAGGGTGCACCCTGTCAGCTCTCTCCCTCTGAGTGTGGGGACCTTGCGCCCTGTCAGCTCTCTCCCTCTGAGTGTGAAGGGTGCACCCTGTCAGCTCTCTCCCTCTGAGTGTGAAGGGTGCACCCTGTCAGCTCTCTCCCTCTGAGTGTGGGGACCCTGCGCCCTGTCAGCTCTCTCCCTCTGAGTGTGGGGACCATGCGCCCTGTCAGCTCTCTCCCTCTGAGTGTGAAGGGTGCACCCTGTCAGCTCTCTCCCTCTGAGTGTGAAGGGTGCACCCTGTCAGTTCTCTCCCTCTGAGTGTGGGGACGGTGCGCCCTGTCAGCTCTCTCCCTCTGAGTGTGGGGACCCTGCGCCCTGTCAGCTCTCTCCCTCTGAGTGTGGGGACCATGCGCCCTGTCAGCTCTCTCCCTCTGAGTGTGAGGACCGTGCGCCCTGTCAGCTCTCTCCCTCTGAGTGTGAAGGGTGCACCCTGTCAGCTCTCTCCCTCTGAGTGTGAAGGGTGCGCCCTGTCAGCTCTCTCCCTCTGAGTGTGGGGACCGTGCGCCCTGTCAGCTCTCTCCCTCTGAGTGTGAAGGGTGCACCCTGTCAGCTCTCTCCCTCTGAGTGTGGGGACCCTGCGCCCTGTCAGCTCTCTCCCTCTGAGTGTGAGGACCGTGCGCCCTGTCAGCTCTCTCCCTCTGAGTGTGAGGACCGTGCGCCCTGTCAGCTCTCTCCCTCTGAGTGTGGGGACAATGCTCCCTGTCAGCTCTCTCCCTCTGAGTGTGGGGACGGTGCGCCCTGTCAGCTCTCTCCCTCTGAGTGTGGGGACCGTGCGCCCTGTCAGCTCTCTCCCTCTGAGTGTGGGGACCGTGCGCCCTGTCAGCTCTCTCCCTCTGAGTGTGGGGACAATGCTCCCTGTCAGCTCTCTCCCTCTGAGTGTGGGGACGGTGCGCCCTGTCAGCTCTCTCCCTCTGAGTGTGGGGACGGTGCGCCCTGTCAGCTCTCTCCCTCTGAGTGTGGGGACCGTGCGCCCTGTCAGCTCTCTCCCTCTGAGTGTGGGGACAATGCTCCCTGTCAGCTCTCTCCCTCTGAGTGTGGGGACGGTGCGCCCTGTCAGCTCTCTCCCTCTGAGTGTGGGGACGGTGCGCCCTGTCAGCTCTCTCCCTCTGAGTGTGAAGGGTGCACCCTGTCAGCTCTCTCCCTCTGAGTGTGGGGACCGTGCGCCCTGTCAGCTCTCTCCCCTCTGAGTGTGGGGACCCTGCGCCCTGTCAGCTCTCTCCCTCTGAGTGTGAGGACAGTGCGCCCCGTCAGCTCTCTCCCTCTGAGTGTGGGGACCCTGCGCCCTGTCAGCTCTCTCCCTCTGAGTGTGGGGACCCTGCGCCCTGTCAGCTCTCTCCCCTCTGAGTGTGGGGACAGTGCTCCCTGTCAGCTCTCTCCCTCTGAGTGTGAGGACAGTGCTCCCTGTCAGCTCTCTCCCTCTGAGTGTGGGGACCGTGCGCCCTGTCAGCTCTCTCCCCTCTGAGTGTGAAGGGTGCTCCCTGTAAGCTCTCTCCCTCTGAGTGTGGGGACGGTGCGCCCTGTCAGCTCTCTCCCTCTGAGTGTGGGGACCATGCGCCCTGTCAGCTCTCTCCCCTCTGAGTGTGAAGGGTGCTCCCTGTCAGCTCTCTCCCTCTGAGTGTGGGGACGGTGCGCCCCGTCAGCTCTCTCCCTCTGAGTGTGGGGACGGTGCGCCCCGTCAGCTCTCTCCCTCTGAGTGTGGGGACGGTGCGCCCCGTCAGCTCTCTCCCTCTGAGTGTGGGGACCCTGCGCCCTGTCAGCTCTCTCCCTCTGAGTGTGGGGACCCTGCGCCCTGTCAGCTCTCTCCCTCTGAGTGTGGGGACCCTGCGCCCTGTCAGCTCTCTCCCTCTGAGTGTGGGGACCCTGCGCCCTGTCAGCTCTCTCCCTCTGAGTGTGGGGACCCTGCGCCCTGTCAGCTCTCTCCCTCTGAGTGTGGGGACAATGCTCCCTGTCAGCTCTCTCCCTCTGAGTGTGGGGACCCTGCGCCCCGTCAGCTCTCTCCCTCTGAGTGTGGGGACGGTGCGCCCCGTCAGCTCTCTCCCTCTGAGTGTGAAGTGTGCGCCCCGTCAGCTCTCTCCCTCTGAGTGTGAGGACCCTGTGCCCTGTCAGCTCTCTCCCTCTGAGTGTGAAGTGTGCGCCCCGTCAGCTCTCTCCCTCTGAGTGTGAGGACCCTGTGCCCTGTCAGCTCTCTCCCTCTGAGTGTGAAGGGTGCGCCCTGTCAGCTCTCTCCCTCTGAGTGTGAAGGGTGCGCCCCGTCAGCTCTCTCCCTCTGAGTGTGAGGACCCTGTGCCCTGTCAGCTCTCTCCCTCTGAGTGTGAAGGGTGCGCCCTGTCAGCTCTCTCCCTCTGAGTGTGAAGGGTGCGCCCTGTCAGCTCTCTCCCTCTGAGTGTGAAGCGTGCGCCCTGTCAGCTCTCTCCCTCTGAGTGTGAAGTGTGCGCCCCGTCAGCTCTCTCCCTCTGAGTGTGGGGACCCTGTGCCCTGTCAGCTCTCTCCCTCTGAGTGTGGGGACCCTGCGCCCTGTCAGCTCTTTCCCTCTGAGTGTGAGGACCCTGCGCCCTGTCAGCTCTCTCCCTCTGAGTGTGGGGACAGTGCGCCCTGTCAGCTCTCTCCCTCTGAGTGTGGGGACCCTGCGCCCTGTCAGCTCTCTCCCTCTGAGTGTGGGGACCGTGCACCCTGTCAGCTCTCTCCCTCTGAGTGTGGGGACCGTGCGCCCTGTCAGCTCTCTCCCTCTGAGTGTGGGGACCGTGCGCCCAATCAGCTCTCTCCCTCTGAGTGTGGGGACAGTGCGCCCTGTCAGCTCTCTCCCTCTGAGTGTGGGGACCCTGCACCCTGTCAGCTCTCTCCCTCTGAGTGTGGGGACGGTGCGCCCCGTCAGCTCTCTCCCTCTGAGTGTGGGGACCCTGCGCCCTGTCAGCTCTCTCCCTCTGAGTGTGGGGACCGTGCCCCCCATCAGCTCTCTCCCCTCTGAGTGTGAAGGGTGCGCCCCTGTCAGCTCTCTCCCTCTGAGTGTGGGGACCCTGCGCCCTGTCAGCTCTCTCCCTCTGAGTGTGGGGACCCTGCGCCCTGTAGAGCTCTCCCTCTGAGTGTGAAGGGTGCACCCTGTCAGCTCTCTCCCTCTGAGTGTGGGGACCGTGCGCCCTGTCAGCTCTCTTCCCTCTGAGTGTGGGGACCGTGCGCCCTGTCAGCTCTCTTCCCTCTGAGTGTGGGGACAGTGCGCCCTGTCAGCTCTCTCCCTCTGAGTGTGGGGACCCTGCGCCCTGTCAGCTCTCTCCCTCTGAGTGTGGGGACCCTGCGCCCTGTCAGCTCTCTCCCTCTGAGTGTGAAGGGTACACCCTGTCAGCTCTCTCCCTCTGAGTGTGGGGACCCTGCGCCCTGTCAGCTCTCTTCCCTCTGAGTGTGGGGACCCTGCACCCTGTCAGCTCTCTCCCTCTGAGTGTGGGGACCCTGCACCCTGTCAGCTCTCTCCCTCTGAGTGTGGGGACCGTGCGCCCTGTCAGCTCTCTCCCTCTGAGTGTGGGGACCCTGCGCCCTGTCAGCTCTCTCCCTCTGAGTGTGGGGACCGTGCACCCTGTCAGCTCTCTCCCTCTGAGTGTGGGGACCGTGCGCCCTGTCAGCTCTCTCCCTCTGAGTGTGGGGACCGTGCGCCCAATCAGCTCTCTCCCTCTGAGTGTGGGGACAGTGCGCCCTGTCAGCTCTCTCCCTCTGAGTGTGGGGACCCTGCACCCTGTCAGCTCTCTCCCTCTGAGTGTGGGGACGGTGCGCCCCGTCAGCTCTCTCCCTCTGAGTGTGGGGACCCTGCGCCCTGTCAGCTCTCTCCCTCTGAGTGTGGGGACCGTGCCCCCCATCAGCTCTCTCCCCTCTGAGTGTGAAGGGTGCGCCCCTGTCAGCTCTCTCCCTCTGAGTGTGGGGACCCTGCGCCCTGTCAGCTCTCTCCCTCTGAGTGTGGGGACCCTGCGCCCTGTAGAGCTCTCCCTCTGAGTGTGAAGGGTGCACCCTGTCAGCTCTCTCCCTCTGAGTGTGGGGACCGTGCGCCCTGTCAGCTCTCTTCCCTCTGAGTGTGGGGACCGTGCGCCCTGTCAGCTCTCTTCCCTCTGAGTGTGGGGACAGTGCGCCCTGTCAGCTCTCTCCCTCTGAGTGTGGGGACCCTGCGCCCTGTCAGCTCTCTCCCTCTGAGTGTGGGGACCCTGCGCCCTGTCAGCTCTCTCCCTCTGAGTGTGAAGGGTACACCCTGTCAGCTCTCTCCCTCTGAGTGTGGGGACCCTGCGCCCTGTCAGCTCTCTTCCCTCTGAGTGTGGGGACAGTGCGCCCTGTCAGCTCTCTCCCTCTGAGTGTGGGGACAGTGGGCCCTGTCAGTTCTTTCCCTCACCTTAAGATGTCACTAAGTGACTTCGCGGTGGCTTCTGCTGGCTGTTGCTACAAGAGCTGGGAGGTCAGGCCAGGAAGGGAGGAAATGACCTGGTGTTATGAGCAAATCTCCCACTTCCTCCAGCGCCTGGCAGACAAGGTGCTGATGTGTCCCCCCCAGCTCTTGCTTTTCGGGGTGGGGGGGGCATTCATTAGCACACCTGATATTCTGGAGCCTGGCAACTTCTGTTTTCTTCTACAGCCGGAAGCTTAATAAATCAGGCCCAACCAGATAAATCACGTCCCGCAATGGGTCCAGCACTGTTCCTAGGACACTGGAATGGATTCAGATATCCAGTAGTGTTTTTGCTCTCAAGAAATGGTGAGGGAGCTAATAAATATAGGGATTAAAAAACTAAAAGTAGTAGGAAATCCTACAGGCAATATTGTTTTCTGGATTGGGTCCCAAAGCCGAGAAAAAGGATATCAGTGGGGAAAATCAGTGAAATAGAAACAAAATGTGTAGTTTAGTTAATAGTGTTGAACCCACTATTAATGTCTTAGTCTGTGAACTAGGAGAAGCTGGGTGAAGCATATCTAGAAGGTTCTGTATTATCTTCAAAATATTTCCATGAATGTAAAAGTAGTTGTAAAAGTTGACAAGGCAGTGCTGGCTTGAATAGCATGGGTATATATCATAGGCTCCCAAGACGGTGAATGAGTTCCTGAAATTGAACAGTCCTGGGGTGAATCCCCGTTTCTACCACTTATCAGCTTTGTGACCTTAAGTAAGTGACTCAACCTCTCAGAGCGTTAGTTTTCTGATCTTTTAACAATGTCATGTCATGGGGTTGTTGTGAGGGCTCCATGCATCTCCTCGTGTGGTACCTGCACATGATCAGTTCTCAATAAATGTTAGCCTTCCCTTCTCTGTCATTTCGGAAAAAGGGGCAAACAGCTGTGCTTAAGTATGTGGAAAATAAATAACAAAAGATGAGATTTGTATTCGTCACCAGGGGTGGCCAGTTTGTATTAGAGAACCAGGAAGGGGGTAAAGTTCCCACCTGAATCTGAGCCAGAGAATCAATTCTGATGAGTTTTTAATTCTATGAAAGGCATTTCTTAAGCTGTTGAAAGGCGGCATTTTTCTATTAACATTGGTCTTAAAAATTTGTGGAGTTTTTTCTAAGATAAAATCAGAGATGAGCAAAACAGTATTTTGTGAAGATTATTCACTACAGCTCCTGTTACAAAGGCATAATATCAGAGACCACTTAAATACCCCCAAGTAGGGAAGAGTCTGTCTAAAGAACATACTTCTGGACGCCCCCGGTGGTCCAATGGCAAAGACTCCACATCCCAGTGCAGGGGGCCCAGGTTCCATGCTGGTCAAGGAACTATCCCACATGCTGCAAGGAAGATCAAAGATCCGGCATGCCACAACTAAGACCCAGTATGGCCAAATAAATAAATGTTTTACAAGAATTTTTTTTAATAATAGTAAATAAATAAATAACTTATAAGTTTATTCATTCCATGGAATTCACTGAAGACACTTTTAAAAATGAAAAGCAAGTGTCTGTCTGTATATATACATGTATACTTATAGGACATAGTCATACACAAAGACACATTGGCAAAAAATAGGGCACAGAATGTGCACACAATGTGCTCCGTTTGTATACCAGAAAGAGTCTATATGAGTATTCACATACCCATCCAGTATCACTGGGAAGACACACAAGAACCTAATAATCGTGATTGCTGCCTTGATCTGCACCAAGGAAAGGGAGTGTCCATCTTGTTAAAAATCACATTCATCTTTATTTTTTATTTCTGGCAGCACCACGTGGCCTACGAGATCCTTGTTCCCCAAGCAGGGATCAAACTCGTGCCCACGTTAAAAATAAAATTCTACATTTTTTGTTTAGAAGTGTTTAACCAGAGTTTGTAGCAAACTTATTTCTTCAGTATATTTTTAACCTTTTTATAGTGGAAAATTTCAAGCATATACAGGGAGTGAAAATCATAACAAGCCTATCTGCATCCATGGCCAAACTTAAACAATGATGTAACTTCTGTTGTTCTGATTTTGTAGTATATTCACCTTGTTTTCACCAACTGCACAAAAATTAATCATTGTAATAGCAACTCAATTCTGACCAGATAAAGTGAACTTTTAAAAACTTATATGTAAATTTCCTGGCCAAGAAGTTTGATAATGTGACCAATAAAAGACTTCTAAGCCAAAAGTGTTTATAACATTAAAAAAATGTTACATTAATATAAAATTCCATGGGGATGTGGAATTGAAGTGCACATTTAAGAAAGAAAAACTTAAATACTGACATAAAATTTTGACTTTAAAGTACAGGTTTTTTTTTTTCAAACTTTAAACTTTTATTTTGTATTGGGGATATAGCAATGTTGTGGTAGTTTCAGGTGAACAGCGAAGGTACTCAGCCATACATATACATGTATTCATTCTCCTCCAAACCCCCCTCCCATCCAAGCTGGCACATAACGTTGAGTTCCACGTGCTATACAGTAGGTCCTTGTTGTTTCCATTTTGAATGTAGCAGTGTGTACATGACCCTCCCAAACTCCCTAACTATCCCTGCCCCTCACCCCCCAACAATCTTCAGTTTGTTTCCTAAGTCTGTGAGTCTCTTTCTGTTTTGTAAGTTCATTTGTATCATTTCTTTTTAGATTCCACATATAAGGGATGTCATATGCTATGTCTCCTTCTCGGTCTGACTTAATTTCACTCAGTATGACACTCTTTAGGTCCATCCATGTTGCTACAAGTGGCATGATTGCATTCTTTTTGATGGCTGAGTAATATTCCAGTGTGTGCGTGCGTGTGTGCGTGTGTGCGTGTGTGTGTACTACGTCTTCTTCACCCGTTCCCCTGCTGATGGAGATTTAGGTTGTTTCCGTGTCCTGACTGCTGTAAACAGGGCTGCAGTGAACATCAGAGTGCATGTATCTTTTTGGGCCATGTGTTTCTCTGGATACACACCCAGGAGTAGGATTCCAGGGTCATATGGTAGCTCTATTTTTAGTTTTTTAAGGAACCTCCATACTGAAGAACAGATTATCCATGCATGATTTAAGTGGATAATGGGAGGTCAAGAATACATGATATTTAGATTATTTTCCATGCATTTAACAAAATTAGGTATTAATAGCAAATTGTTACAATGTCCCAGAATCCTCTTAAGCTATTTAAATCCTCTTAAGCTATTTAAAATCTTGTAGATGTCAACTTTAAAACACATAAGAGTTTTTTTTAATATTTTATAGAGTCTAAGAGGAAAACAGTTTGAAGATCACTGGCCTAGAATAACTGATGTTTATTTCCAAGTCTCAGGGAACTATTGTGTTGTTGGGAGAGAGAGAAAGTCATGTTGGCCTGAACCCTGAGAGAGGAAAGGGAGCCTGGAACCTGAGATTGAAGTCTGATCAATGCATGTCTTTCCCACTATCCGTAATGATTGAGTTGGATTATTTCAGAAATGCAAGGTTGATTTAACACTTGAAAATCAACTGCTTTAATTCATCCATCCAAACTTTGGGTCACAGATATTTGTCCTCTTGTGCTAAGTTGCTACAATGGTGTCCAACTCTTTGCGACCCTATGGACTGTAGCCTGGCAGTTTCCTCTGTCCACGGGATTCTCCAGGCAAGAATACTGGAATGGGTTGCCATGCCCTTCACCAGGGGATCTTCCTGACCCAGGGTTTGAACCCATATCTCTTAGTCTTCTGCATTGGCAGACAGGTTCTTTACCACTGCCGCTCCCTTGGCCATTAAAATAAAGAAATAAACACCAGCAGCCACCGTCCCTTCCTTTACGTATCAAACAACCTGTGGAAGACAGCCTTTTTTCTCTTGAACACTTTTGACTGTCTTCAATGCATGGGTGAAAGCGTTAGTCAGTGCATGGGCACTGGAGGGGAGACACGTGTGTACTGTAACCAACCACCTTGAAGCTGGGGGCCGCTCTGTCTCTTCTCCCTGGCTGCATGTTCTGTCTTAACACAGTGCTCTTTCAAGAGTGGCTTGTTGCCTAACGGCAGCTGGAATCCCTGTAGATTCCTGGGCCCTCACCCAGAACCACTGAGTCAGGCTTTCTGAAAATCTGCACTTTAAACACCTCCCTTCTCCCCAGTACCCCAAAGTTTGTAAAATGCCATTCTAACTGATGCTTTTGAACTGTGGTGTTGGAGAAGACTCTTGAGAGTCCCTTGGACTGCAAGGAGATACAACCAGTCCATCCTAAATGAAATCAACCCTGAATATTCATTGGAAGGACTGATGCTGAAGCTGAAACTCCAATACTTTGGCCGCTTGATGTGAAGAAATGACTCACTGGAAAAGACCCTGATGCTGGGAAAGACTGAAGATAAGAGGAGAAGGGGACGACAGAGGATGAGATGGTTGGATGGCATCACCAACTCAGTGGACATGCGTTTGAGCAAGCTCCGGGAGTTGGTGATGGACAGAGAGGCCTGGCGTGCTGCAGTCCATGGGGTCACAAAGAGTTGGACACGACTGAGCAACTGAACTAACTCACATTTACTCTTCACACTGCCCTGAAAATTAAATCTCCGTTTTATTCTCACACAGGGACCCTCCCCAAATCCTGTGTTGGCCCTTCTCCTACCTGGCTTCCTCCTCTGATCCCTTTGAGGGTTTTACTTCCTTCCACTACTCCCCCAAATCCACGTGGCTGTGGCTGTGCTCAGTCGCTCAGTCGTGTCCGACTCTTTGTAACCCATGGACTGTAGCCCACCAGGCTCCTCTGTCCGTGGGGTTCTCCAGGCAAGAAGACTGGAGTGGGTTGCCATGCCCTCCTCCAGGAGATCTTCCCCACCCAGGGATCGAACCCACGACTCTTACGTCTCCTGCATTCACAGGCGGGTTCTTTACCACTAGCACCACCATATACTCCCCAGTACATATGCCCCCCTTCCAAGGTGTGGTCTTCAACTTGCAGTTGCCTGCCTTTCTGTTGATGACTCCCAAGTTCCTATCACTGATCCCAGTGATTCTTCTAACAATAGTCAGCTTGACTGAGTAGCTGCTGAGGAAAGTGCACTAGACCTTGACTTTGATCAGCTCACTTATTTTCCCAGAGTAGCCCTTTGAGGTCGGTCATCATTATCACCCTCCTGCAAATGATGAAACAGAACCTCAGAGGGAGAAGGAACATCTTCCAGCTTGTAAGAATTAAAACTGGGTTTGGTGGCTCAGAGGTTAAAGCGTCTGCCTCCAATGTGGGAGACCTGGGTTCGATCCCTGGGTCGGGAAGATCCCCTGGAGAAGGAAATGGCAAACCACTCCAGTATTCTTGCCTGGAGAATCCCATGGACGGAGGAGCCTGGCAGGCTACAGTCCACGGGGTCGCAAAGAGTCGGACACCACTGAGCGACTTCCCTTCCCTTCCCTTCCTTTTGAACTTGGGATGGTCTGACCTCTTAACCTCTCTGTAGGCATCTCACCTGTGCTCCTAAAGTCCTCACAGGCACTCGATGCATTCCCTTCTCTCTCCACCCCCACTCTCACGCCAGGTACCTTCCGATTGCCTCTCCAGAACCACAGCATGTAACCCCACCTCCTGAGTCTTGGCATCTCCTGGAAATAGTCCCCGCAGATCTCTGACGTCATCCTTCCACCCTTTCATCTCACAGTTTTTGCCACTCACTCTCCTGTTACTGAAAACGAGTTGAAGTGCAGTGCAGATCCCAGAAGCTATCTGAACTTAGTGGCAGAGCCAGAGACAGCCTAACGTGCTTGGTTATGGAAGCTTCTCCACTGGGAAGTAGGACGTTGCTGAGTCCGTATCCTACAAAGTTCAAGTGATGGAACACAGGTCACCCTTGTGACACATCGCTGTGAACCTAACCTTCACTTTTCTTTCTAACCTAATCACGTGCTTCTTCCCTGCTTTTGTCATTACTTTGGTATTTATCCAAAATGAAGAGTTAGTGATCATAAATGCTTCAAAAATAAGCACAAATAGGAAAATGCGGTAGACCAGAAGGCTGCTCATAGTGGCTTTGGTAATCAGTCCAGCCTAAAGGTGTGATACCACCAAATGTGCTTTTTTTAGTTTTTCAATATGGGTTATCTGTAATGTCAATTTTTTAATATACGCCCCCAGAATTTAGCATTGTCTTGAGAAGTCAGAGAGTCCAGCAACACCAGGTCCACTTCCCTAACGTCAGTAACTGGTAAGGGCAGAATGTTGGCAGTTCTCTTCAGAAGGGCCTGGCCTCCCAGACCACTGCTTCTCCACCCGTCTGCTGTCTCTCTGAGTCTGCCCCCCAGTGTCAGTGGCCCTTCACCTTCCACTTGGCCTTGTTTGTTTAATCTCCTTTGCAGTCTCCCTTTAGACCTGGGCAGGAAGGACCCCTGCCCGGACTCTTCCCTTCTGTGGTTCTGAATATAAAATATGCACACAAAATATTTATTAAAAACTCATGGTTAGGGACTTCCTTGGTTGTCCAGTGGTTAAGACTTTACCTTCCAGTGCAGGAAATGCGGGTTCAATTCCTTGTCAGGGAGCTAAGATTGCACATGCCTTGTGGCCAAAAAACCAAAGCAAAACAGAAACAGTATTGTAACAAATTCAATAAAGACTTTAAAAATCGTCCATATTGGGCAAGTCGGCCCCTCAGCATCTGGTACTCAATGATGGCATCGTGCAAGCCATGGCATTAAACATCCTTACCCATGACTGACGTCTTCACATCTCTGGTACTATTCTGCAAAGCAAAGGGCACTTGCTTCTGCATGCCTTGAAGGTTTGTGGTTGTCTTGCTGCCAATATCCAACAACAGTCTCTACAGTGTATAGAGGATATGAGCAGGGAAAGTACTTTAAGAAAGAGAAAGGATAACTGAATTGACTGTCGAAGCCTTCTCTCGTGCCATAAATTAGTGAGATACTTGTCTAGTCCATCATCCCAGCAATGCCAGAGCTTCCCCTTTCTTGTTTCTCGTTGTCCCAGTTCATGATTCGAGAGGTGCTTACAAAGAGCACGATATTGGTACCAGCTCCACGTGGCAGCAGAGAACATTTTATAGTATTACTCTTCCATTTGCGTATACATTGGTCTTGATGTAAGAGGCTTAGGTTCTCAACACTGGCAGCTAGATGAACACTGACTGAATGCTGAAATTGAAAATAGTTTTATTTTTATAACATATTTAATGGGCTTTAACAAATACTTTTAACTATATATATATTTCAGCTTTGCTTAAATAATTTTTACATAAAGCTTGATGTCAATTAATTATCATTTGTATTTTACCTTTCCATCTTAAATAATTTTGAATGTTTTGGAAGAAAAATATTTTAAAACGTTTGTAAAGTATTTACTTTTTAGCATTTAATTTTTTTAATGAGGATTCAAATCTTTTATACTTTGAAATCTTTTATACTTTGATCATTGTATTTTATTTTTAAAAACTTTTTAGATGATTATTGTCAGAATCAGGGGTCAACAAATGACAGGATTTCATTTCAAACGGCCTCAGGGCTATATTTATCCCATGAACTGAGAATGGTTTTTACATTTTTAAAGGTTTGTAAAACAAGCCAAGACGAACGTATGAAAGGGACCATATGTAGACCGCAAAGCCTAAAGCATTTATTATCAGGATCTTTGCAAAAATATTTTATAGTCTTTGGTAAATAGGATATAAATTATGGAAAAACCTAACTAAAACTACACATTTTGTGATTTTATTGAAATGGAAACAACAAAGAGAAGTGGGATAAATAATAGTTTATGAATTACAATTGTTACTCACGTGAATATCAAGGCCCATCTTCAGAACACCCAGACACGTGCTTAGTGAGTAAATTCGCTCCTCTGTGGTGGTTTCTGGGATCATATACAGACAATACCTTGGGAGTTCCCTGGCAGTCCAGTGGTCAGGACTTGGCTTGGGGCCCGAGTTTGATCCCTGGTTGGGGAACCAAGACCCTTTAAAAGCAAACAAAAAAAGCACAGTAACTTGACCCATATGCTTTGCTTTTGTCATTACGAGTGTATGTGTGTCAAATGGGAAGCTTAGACATTTGAAGCTTTGCTTAATGACTTTTATGCCTCCTGACATACAGGATGCAGACCATGCCCACGAGTGTTGGAAGATCTGCCACCTGCTTTCCTCCACCCCTTGAGTGCATGCATCTGAGTTTCAGCCTTGCCTTAGCCTAAAAATTTTGACCAGCCTCCAGTGACAGAGCCCAGAACCCATCGCCATCTGTTGGCATTGAGCAGATTTTTGTCACACTTTTGCTTCCATGTGGAGTTTTGTTCAAATCCCAGAAAAGCTCCGAGTTGAACATGCATAACTAGAGGAGTTTCTATGCTTTTCATTAATATTCTGGATATATAATAACTTCAAAATACCTAAAGCAGCAAAGGTGTTTTATGAGGCAACATTTTTTTTAACTTTTTATTTTGTATCGGCGTATAGCCGATTAATGGGCCTCCCTGGTGGCTGAGTGATAAAGAATCTGTCTGCAATGCAGGAGACCCGGGTTCGATCCCTGGGTTGGGAAGATGCCCTGGAGGAGGGCATGGCAACCCACTCCAGTTCTCTTGCATGGAGAATCCCATGGGCAGAGGAACCTGGCAGGGTACAGTCTATAGGGTCGCACAGAGTCGAACACGACCAAAGTGACTAGGCATCAGCAGCATGGCCGATTAACAATGTTGTGATAGCTTCAGGCGCACAGTGAAGGGACTCAGCCACACATGTACGTGTATCCATTCTCCCCCAAACCCCCATCCCATCCAGGCTGCCACATAACATTGAGCAGAGTCCCCCGTGCTGAACAGTAGGTCCTTGTTGGTTATCCATTTTAAATGCAGCAGTGTGCACATGTCCATCCCAAACTCCCTAACTACCCCTTCTCCTCATTCTTCCCCAAACTCCCCCTCCCCACAACATTAAGTTTGTTCTCTAAATCTAAGAGTCTGCATTTTGTAAATCAGTTCATTTGTATCACTTCTGTTTAGATTCCACATGTCATACGATATTTCTCCTTCTCGGTCTGACTGTCTTCATTCAGTATGACAGTCTCTAGGTCCATCCATGTGAGAGGCAACTAATTTTTTTTTGAGGCAACATTTTATCCTTGGAGCAGGGGAGTCATTTTGGTCAAATCCTTTTCTTTTTACTAATCCTCATGTGTTGCCAGTGCTGTGGGCCAGTGTTTCCACTCAGTCTCTCAGACCTTTTTATTGATACTATTTCAACACCAGGAAAGATACACATCTTCCAGTTACTCCATGGAAGAAATAACAGAAAATGGAAGGATGGGAGAGCATTGATAATCCCAAAGAAAGTTTCAATCCCCTGGCCACTGGAGGCAAAATAAGACAGAAGAAGAGGGAGGAAGTGAGAGATGGTAGGGGAGGAGCTGGGGGCAGTGGGGAGAGGACGCCCCGGGCTCTGACCCCCACTGGGTCCTTACTAGCCGCATCTGCCTTAACCGCTGCCTCCTGAACCGGCTTTCACCAGCTATACCAGTTCCTTTCTTTCAGGATGGGAAGAGGTACATTGTTCCTTTTAGGGGTGAGCCTTGGCGAATTGGAACTCCGGGGTCTCTGTCCTGATGCCCAGCCGACCAGCCCCAGAGTGCAGGCTCTCACTGGCCACCTCCACTTGTGAGAGCAAACAGACCACCCTGCCCGTGGATGCCCCTGGAAACACCTGCGATGCCTGCTGCTCTGGGGTTGAGTCCCCCGAGAGGTTCCGAATGTGCAGAGAGCGACTGTCTCTACAGGCTGAAAAGGTGCGAGGCGCCCGTAGAACAGCATCTGGATCCTGTTCTTTACAGGAATCAGGGACGTTGCTCATCCCACGTTTGAATTTACATCTGACACTTTTGTCCTGCGCTGTAGCTATTCCAAGTTTCTGGACATTTCCTTAGAGTTGCATACATTAGCTCTTGCTGTGGCCTTTGGATTCACACCTTTGAGGGTCTTTACCATAATCAGAGAACTAATTTACACAACTCTAGATTATTATACTTCTGAGTGTTCCTTTCATAGGGTTCAACCTGTAAAAGCCAGAAAGGGAGGAAATAAGAAGTTTGTTCTAAGAAATTAAGAAAGATTTTCACTTTTGTTGTTTAATCCTGCAACTCACTTTTAAAAAATACTTTGAAGTGGTAACCCTAGCATACTTGCTACCTTTTCAACATTCCTTAAATTTCCCATAGTACTTTTTAAAATATTCTTTAACCACATTTCGCATTGACTTTCATTTCGTCGCTTTGAATTTGGGGAAAATGTCTCAAGATCTTTTCTGTTTTCTTGTTTTGAAAACAGTGATTCCAAAGGCGGGTCAGGGGCCTTTTTCCCCATATAGGATTTTATTTTAAAATTCAGAGCCACCGTCCTGACATGCTGGACCCTGAAGTCTTTTTGTGCCTAGAAATTTCCCTTAATTCCATCACTGACATATTTTGATGTTTGTAAACCCAACAGAAGGAAGAGTCCTGAGTAACCAGACACAAGTCAGTAATAGAAAAGAGTTGGGAGTTCTTGAGGACTCTGATGCTCTTCAGAACCGCCTGAAGAGAGATTGACCATTGACAATTTAAATCTTCAACGCTTTATCTCTTTGTCTGAATCTTGGAATGCCATTGATACCCTCTTTGTATTTATAATTGTTTTAATTAGCCACCCAGCAGGGGCGCCTCTCCCAGCTGGATTATGGGCAGCACAGCAGGCCCTTACAACCCAGTTAAAACAAAGCCTAGACTTTATGGCTCGCTTAATTTCTTTTATCTGTATCATTTTTTTTTTCTTTTCTCTCTTACTCTCTCATTTTCACTGTTTTTTTTTTTTTTTCTCCTGCCTCCCCTTTGTGTTTATGCGGGGGCAGGAGCAAAAAGCTTGGACTCCCAAAATGGCTTTGCTTTTGAAGACTCCAAGAATTATGGAAAAACCTCTGCTGTGAATATTTATCAACAGCTCACATCTCTCAGAGGAAAACAGCACAGATGTGCTTGTCCCCTGCCCTCCGCGGTGATTGTATCTTGAGCGATTGCGCTGAAATTGATGTCGGTCTCTAAACTTGGGCGGGCGGAGGGGAGGGGACGGCTGCAGAAAGCCTGCTCTGTTGTCCCTGGCGTTGTTTGTTCTGTTTGACCACATCCTTCTTTTGTGGATGGAAATCTGGAGGATCGATTATGATGCAGATCTGACACCATTTCCATTTGTGGGAGCTGCGTGGCCTGGGATGTTTGGACTTTGGGAAATTCTTGCATTGTTAGGACTGTTTTTCCTCCACTTTGAGCTGGATGCTGCTGCTTCCGTGTGATCATGGACACACTGCCTGTTCTGGGGCGTTTCATCTGAAGGAACAGAAACGCACGCTTGTTTGTGGCATTTTAGAAATTACCAGGGCCTCTCCTTATTTGTGAGTCTGTAGAACTCCTGGTCTAGAAATTAAAACAGGGCTGATTCCTGTGCACACATGCGTCTCTGCTAAAAGTCATCCTCCTGCACTCTTGCAAACAATCCAGTTCAACTTTTTTCTAATCATGCCCCAAATCACTTATTTGCATTTAAAAAGAAGTGATAGCTCCAGTTATCAGATATGGAAAAGGGTTTCAATTGGCTTCTGTATTTCTGTACAAAGATCTTAAATGTTGTTGAGCCTTACTTTTATTTCTGGAACTTTCCAACAGTAAGCACTGTGTCTGTCCTCTGCCCAAGGAACCCGACAACACTGGGGGTGGAGGTGTTGTTTGCGTTTTGTGTACAATTATTCAGTACTTGGGTGTCTTTAAAACCAAGGATGGTTATAATTAAAATTTCATCTTGCTGTCTCGGAATTATTTTTGGCTTTGTAATCAATTAGAGCCCCTGACATTCACTTGCTTTGTAAAACAGCAAATATCACAAAGACCATGCTTAAATACCCATAGCAATTTGTCGAGTGCAATTGTAAGGCTTTGAAATTCAAAGACAGGATTGAGAAGAGGCAGGAAACCCTGTGTGAGCTAGAGGCCTAGGGGTTGGGAGACTCTTGCAGGAGCCCAGTGTCCTTGAGGGGCACTAAATGACTAGCGGATCAAAGACCGATGAGGCCGGTCGGGTGCCCACGTTATCACGGCCGGCATATATATGTGTATATGTATATGTGTGGTCATGAAAATAGTATAACTTGATGGCTGCACAACATCGCGAATGGGCTAAATGCCTCTTAACTATCCACTTTAAAATAGTTAATTTCATGTGATGTGAATTGTATGTCAATCAAAAATAAAATGAGATAAACTTACCAAAAAAAAAAAAAGATAATATAGTAATAAAGACTTGGAAAGCACTGTAAAATTTATGGATTTTCTTCTTCTTCTTCTTTTTTTTAATGTGCACTGTCTGGCTTGATCCTCATAGGCTAGGACCCCTTTGGTATCCATATTTTGAATATTTATCTCATTTCATATTGAAGGCAGGGGGCCCAACTCACCTACTGTCACCCTCTAGTGACAACACAAAACTGGAGGCTTAGAAATTAGTGTGTTTGCTCCATCAAACCCGGCAGCTGACAAGGGTCAGCCCAGTTTTCTACATGTCGATTCACAAGCTTTATGGATGCGTTTTGTTTGCTCACATGATATTAGAGTAGGAAATACTGTGCTTGGAAGCCAAACAGATCTGTGCTGGGATGGCTAAGGGCTTGCCCTGAGCCCCAGCCCCCTACCCCTTCCTGTACTGATCTCCCCTGGGGGTGGGGAGGCAGGGGGAGGGTGGATCTCACCCGGCATCCCGTGGCTGCTGTGTGATCTCAGGAGCCAGCCCGAGTGTTGGTACATTCTTGGGCTGTGTAAGCTTTATAGTGGTGTACATGATTTATAGTGTATACGTCAGGCAGCCAGACCTCGGCAATGGAGCATTTTCATTTCTATGATTTTTGTTATTATCGCCGTCATTTTTATTCCTATAAATGTGGCAACACTGACCTGTGATCAAAGGCAGAGAATTCTTTTAAATGTAGAATACAGTTCAAAGTGTCAGCAATTGTAATAATCCATGTGAAGATTAGAGATAAAAAGGAATATTTTTTAAATATTTTTAAAATTTGGGAGGTTTTTATTCCACTCACAGATGTTATTGTGACTCTCTGTATGTCTCTATAAGTATATGCCTATCCAAACAAGAAAACCCCATCATTATAAAATACTATATGTATATGCTATATGTTATAAAATACTATATGTTAGCAGAGGCATGGAAAGGAAAAAAGATGGAGAAACCCAAAAAGATGGAGTCCCAGACTCTATTAGAGGCACTGAGCTCCTGCCAGAATCAGCTGGATGGTTCTGTGTTGGCTAAATGAATTAGCACAGGGCCACTCCGTGGGTTAGCATTGCGTTGCCAGCTTCAGATGGTTTCAACTGTGTCTCCTGAAGTCCCTCTTAATGACATCATTCACATCTGTGGCAACTTAAGCCTCCTGGTTCTTTGAACACGGAATTTGAGACTATGAAGGGTTTACACTCTCTAAACTAATTAGCAGTGACCAGTAACCTGAGGAGGCCAGTGTGCCCTCTAGGACAGTCAGTTCACCTGGGAGCCTCACCAGGTCCATCCAGCCATTTCTAGAAAGGTTACCAACCCCAGGGAGGGAGGGAAGGAGGCGTGCACTTTTTTAACACAGAGAACTAATTAAGGATGGTTCTCCGGAGATTTCTTTCTATAGGATGTGACCTGGCAAACGAATGTGGCATCCAGTATTCGAGAAATGGATTTTCAAGGAAAAGATGGTGCTTTGCACAAAAATATGTAATTATATAAAGCAATTAGTGAGACCGATGCTTTAAAAGGGAAGACAATAAGCGCATTTTCTTGCATAACTGTATCATATGAAATATATAGATGTTTTGTTGTTGTTTAGTCACTAAGTCATGTCCAACTCTTTTGCCACCCCCATGGACTATAGCCCGTGAGGCTTCTCTGCACATGGGATTTCCCAGGCAAGTATACTGGAGTGGGTTGCCATTTCCTTCTCCAGGGGATCTTCCCGACCGAGGTATCAAACTCGCATCTCCTGAATTGGCAGGTGGATTCTTTACCACTGAGTCACCTGGGAAGCTATCTATGTGTATAACATAAATAAATAATATGTTGTGTTCCATTCTGATATGAAACAACAATCTTGAAGATATAGTAAATGAAGAAGTCAAGGTATGAAATGGTATACCTAGTATAAGAAAAAGCATACAGATAGGCAGTTGATCTATATGCATTTGCTTGTAATTACATAGAATCTCTCCGGAAGAATACACAGGAAACCTACATAAACCATGAATGTAACGGTGCTATTCTGAGTCATATCAGAGCTTGAGGCAAAAGGAAAAGAGTCTGTAGTACTGACCTTGTTTTAATTTGGTTTTTGATATTTTGTTCATCACGGATTTTTTCCATTAATTTATTTGTTTCTATAATTTCATTTTTAAGATACTACGTTTAAACAGTATTTATCTCGATTACTGAGTTTCTTTAAACCCCCTTAGCATGTTGTACCCCAGATGAGCGAGGGTCCTCTTCACCCTAAGCCTTGATTCTCACTCCTCTTTCACACTGTTTAATTTTATTTTCACCACATGCAAGTATGGCTTATTCAAAAATAGGGGGTGAAACGCATTGAGCCACAGCTGGTATTTAGGACCCTTTATAGTCATGGTTCTTAGTCTTTGGGGGCTTATAGATTCCACAGAGAATCTGATGAAAGTACACACTGTACACGTACAAACTATATTCTGCATTTAATTTCAAGGGGACCCACAGACCTTGAGCCCCATCCAAGATTTTTAAAGAATAAGACTCCAATTAGAGTGACTACCAAGAGGCCTAACTTCCTCTTTTAACTAGTATTCGCTTTCCCCTACACCCTCCCTACTAAAGAAAAAACCAAACATCTCATTTCTAGTTTCCTTGCCTTTTAACTATCCCTTAAGTGACGGGGGAGAAGGCAATGGCACCCCACTCCAGTACTCTTGCCTGGAAAATCCCATGGACGGAAAAGCCTGGTAGGCTGCAGTCCATAGGGTCGCTAAGAGTCGGACACGACTGAGCGACTTCACTTTCACTTTTCCCTTTCATGTACTGGAGAAGGAAATGGCAACCCACTCCAGTGTTCTTGCCTGGAGAATCCCAGGGACGGCGGAGCCTGGTGGGCTGCCGTCTATGGGGTCGCACAGAGTCGGGCACGACTGGAGCGACTTAGCAGCAGCAGCAGCAGTGAGTGACGGGGCCTCCGTTGTCTATTGTTGGGACACATGACGAACGTGTGCTTTGTTCCCCAGCTGACCCCCATGTGTTTGTTGTTACTGGAGTGTCTCCTGGGATCTGAATAATTCCCCCTAAATGAAATGATGCATCAGGGATGAGACCCCCTGCTAAAAGGAGATTACTCTAAATTTCTGTCCCCTTTGAGGGACACCCTCCAACACTTAACAAACTCTAGACCTGATTTCTCTACTCTGGCATTTTTGGTCTTTTGAGTTCATTGTTGTGGGGGCTGTTAAGCAGGGATGTTTAATCCCTGGCCTATTAAATGCCAGTGGTACTCCCCATTTGTGATAACCAAAAATATCTCCAGATAGCATGAAATATGCCCTGGATAAAAACCATCGCTGCTTAAGAACCGCTGGCCTCGGGAGCTCCCTGGTGGTACCATGGTTAGGATGCCACGCGTTCACTGCCGAGGACGAGGGTTAAGGGTTTGATCCCCGGTCCAGGAACTGAGATCCCACAAGCTGCATGCTTGCCCCCCACAAAGAACCACTGGGCTAGACTGCGCGAGCCGTCTGAAGATTTGGTGGCTGTCTTCCAGTTTCTCTCTCCGGCTTTGGTGAGATGCATACATTTCCTATAGTAACGATGACTGTACTGGGTAAGCAAAATGAATGGTTAACTTACAAATTTGTAGGAATGTTGATCCTGATGTTCTGTCCTTTTTACAATCAATACTACCGTTATTTATGAATTCTCAGCCGTGGAAAAATTCATAAAGACCTTCCCTTCCTTCAACTGGACTCTCCTTCCTCCTCCTGAAATACCCTCTTCTGCTTCTCCAGCCTTCAGTCCAGGAAGTTAAAGCACAACCACTTACCTGTTCCAAATGACTAGCTAAACTAATCCCCAGTCTTTATGGCCCCCAAATTTACTTCCGAAGAGTGTTTTCACCCAGCCCAAGAAAGTATTACTTTCTGCTTGAGTGTAATTAAAATCTCAGTCATCTATTCAAGAATGCCTTTGCCGGTAAGATATTAATTGTGTCTTAGAGCTGGAAAGTATTCTTCCTAACAGGACTTAATGGAGCGTACAGATCCCAGAGACATTCATAATCACTGTCCCCTCCGGAAATATGACACTGGGGAGATGGATCATTCACTTTCACTGTTTTAGGACTTAATGGAGGATAAAGTTTTTAATCTACTTGTTGGAAGCTTAATATTTTTAAGAAAGAAAAGACGCCTTACAGTCTCAAGGGCCAGACAAGTCTCTTTATATTTATTTTTTTTTCATTGAGTTTAGAGACGTTTAGGGAGTTTTCTTATGGGAATATACTTGTCATTATATAAATTCTAAGTAGCACTCATTTTTCCCACTTTTCATTACCAGATAGGCAGCACACACACACCAAAAAAAAATGTTTTTAAAGGCGCAAAGGAGCAAAACAAACCATTGTGAATACCCGCAACAGGGAAAGCCCCAGAGATGTTAGGATATGTCTGTCTTTTGCACACCATTGCATGTGTGTGTGCATGCTAAGTTGCTTCAGCCCTGTCTGACTCTTTGCGACCCCATGGACTGTAGCCCGCCAGGCTCCTCTGTCCATGGGATTCTCCAGGCAAGAACACTGGAGCCCATTGCCGTGCCCTCCTCCAGGGGACCTTCCCAACCTGGGATCAAACTGCATCTCTGGCATCTCCTACATGGGCAGGTGGGTTCTTTACCACTGAGCCACCTGGGAAGCCTCTCTGCGCACCATTATGATGGTGAAACTCAGCACAGAGCTCAGCACTGATCCTGGAACGCTGGGGCCAACACCAAACCTGTGGAAGGCGTTCCATTCCTCAAATGGCTTCTGTTAGGAGGGCCTTGTTCCCTAATATGACTTAGAGTTTGAGCCAAATTCCAAGCCAGTCTTTTAATTTTGTTGGGTCAGAATACTGTAGATAATCCTATGTTGTTTTGGTGTTTATGATTTTTGCTTGTCTTTTTTTTTTTTTCATCGTTTGCGTGTGTGTGTGTGTGATTTATTTATTTAAAAGAGGCCATCCATTCATGAGATCCAATATTCAAAAGGTACAAAGTGCTGTGCAATAAAAACATTTGCTTCTCCTGTTCTGCAGTCACTAATTCCCATCCCCGAGGCAGCCACCCTTGTTTCTTGTTTATCTTTCTGGAGATTTGTATACATTCACAAGCAGAGGTTTTTACACTGACTTTTTTATTTGTTGCCACAAATGAAGCCTGTTAGACACGCTGATCTGTATCTGCTTTTTCCAGTTGTATATACATCTTGGACATTGACCCATATCAACAGTATTAGAGAAAGCTATTCATACCTACCATGTTTTAAAAAATATCTACATCTTATATGGCTGTACTTAAGGTTTTTAAACCATTGACCTACTTAATTGCCGTTTACATAGTTTTAATCTATTCTATGGGCTTCCCAGGTAGCTCAGTGGTAAAGAATCCACCTGCCAAGCAGGAGACGCAAGAGATGCAGGTTCGATTCCTGGGTTGGGAAGATCTCCTGGAGAAGGAAATGGCAACCCACTCCATTATCCTTGCCTAGGAAATCCCATGGACAGAGGAGCCTGGCAGGTTACAAACCATGGGGCTGCAAAGAGTCAAACACGGCTTAGCGACTGAACTACCACCACCACTCTTTTCTAGAACAATAATCCACAGCAATTATTTGTAAATGCAAAAGCATAATGTAGCAACTACCTGAATATTCCTCACACCCTCTGAATTAAGACTCCTCTGCATTGCACACCAGATAAAAAAACTGCTCAAGAAATTTTTTTGCTCTAGAATTTTTTAAAAATTATTTTTAACTTTTGTAGAAGGTTTTAGATTTACTAAGATAAGTCATTGTTATAGACTGCATGTTTGTGTGCCCCCCAAAATTCATATATTGAAACCCTAACCCCCAGTGTGATAGTATTAGGAGGTAGGACAGGGAGTTCCCTGGCAGTCCGGTGGTTAGAACTTGGCGCTTTCACTGCCGAGGATGTGGATTCAATCCCTGGTAAGAAGAGACCCCAGAGAGCTTGCTTCCTCCAGCTCTGGTCCAAAGCGAGCGTGTGAGGATACGATGAGAAGACAGCCGTCTGCAAACCAGGAAGCGGAAAACGCATCAGTCCCTACCTGGACCACGTGCCCTTCACTCATCGGGCTCTGCCTTCAGGTTCTCCTTCTGCAGACCCAGGGTCCATGGCTTGGGGGTCACAGCCCGGGGTCCCAGAGAGGGTGGGTGAGGCACACATATGCTAAGAGGAGTGTGTCCTGTGGGGTGAGTGCAGACCCCTCCCCACTGTGAAATGTGCTTGCCGTCACCCACCCAGAACGTCCAACCTTAGCAAGGCTTTGCACTCCCATTTCATCTACTGTGCTCCCCTAAGTCCCTCCCCTCTTAACCCCATCCTTGGGCCACCGCCCATCCCTAGTCTACTGAAGGAGCCCCCTAAGGAGGCAAGGAAGTGATGTTTAAGCTAATCCAAGGACTTTAGGCAGGAAGCAGGGGGTGCATTGGACATTAGTGAGGTGATTGTGGTTGTCACAGTAACGAGAGACTGTTCCCTACAACCAGGGATGACAGATGTTCTCAGTATGCGAGAAGCCCCACACCGCAAAGAGTTACAACCCTCTCCAACTTTCTGGGTCTTGTGGGCATTGATGTAGGACCTGTAAGAACGTCTGCAGGATGTTCGCCTATAAGGACATCACTCACGCCCATTTCATCCTTGTGTTTGTCCACAATTGGCGTTAACGTTAACTAAGGTGAACTTCCATTCTCTCTTGTCTGATACGGTTAAATCTGGCCTGTACATTCTTGCTGTAATTATGTCCAAGCACGCCCTTTGCTCTTTTTTTGTTTTTCCTATTCTGATTGCCTCCTCAAACCAAACGTGGCTATTATTGGTGGGAATAATTATCAGACTTCTTTCAAATGTCTCCTAGCCTAGTATCCCAAGCACTTGCATATGGAAATAAGAAATAGGATTTTTATCTAGAAAACAAAACAAGTCACGTCTCCTGGGAAGCCTTCACAGCCCACCCCATCCTCCTCAACCCTCTCCCTGTGCCGAGAATGTCTCTTTTCCGGCACTCGTCACCACGGTCGTTAAATCGTTTTTATCTACACCTTTGTTTAATGTCTGCCTCCTACCTTGCAAGCTTCCTGAGAGCAAGGACCCTGTCTTTCTTAGTTTTCACGATACTGCACTGCTTGGCATGTGTTCTAGAACACAGGAGATGTTCTGTGTTAGACTAAACTATTTGTTAGACTAAAAAAGAAGGGACAAGGGGAGGGAGAGAGGAAAAAATTATATCCAGAGCTTTGTTTTTTGAAAAGATATTTAATAATACATCAAGGCTCCTTTTGGGGTTTGGAGGGACACCTGTTCAGCTCACTGTAAAGCACCAGCTCTCATATTTGCTCACTTGTTTGTTTATTATTTATTCCCTCTAGGGGATTTTTTGAAAAGACTAAGCAGAATCGACAAAGGGAACTTCACTTTACTTTCTGTGTAAGCAAATGTTGGAGTCACTCTCCTTTTGTATTTTTTAAATTATTTTACTTTTGGCCACGCTGGGTCTTCATCGCTGCTCGGACGCTTTCTCTAGCTGTGGCATGCGGGCCTCTCATCACAGCGGCTTCTCCTGCGGCAGAGGAGCGGCTGGAGGGCCCTCAGGTGGCAGTAGCTGGGGCTTGCGGGCTCAGCCCCCTGCAGCATGTGGGATCTTCCCAGACCAAGGATCGAACCCGTGTCCCTGGCATTGGCAGATGGATTCTTCACCACTGGACCACCGGGGCTTCTGAGAGGGGGCATCACACTTCCAATTCTGGGCCCAGCAAGCCCCTAGCCCTGCCCACAAACAGCTCACGGGCTGGACAGTGACTTAGACCCCAAGACACGTTGTTACAGAGATGTCGGAGGAGGGGAGTGGGGCAGAGCACCCAGGAGCCCTGGACGGCATGGTGAGGGCCGGCGTGTTATCCAAACATGTCAGTTTCCGGTGACAAATGGAACCACCGGGGGGTGACAGCCTCCTCCAAGGCAAGCATGACGTGTGATGACTGGGGGCTGGACGCAGCGTGTTAAAGCCGTGGCCATAAATTGGACGATGTTCAAATGTGCCATCTTTGGGTCAGGTCAGCCTCCAAATCTGTCAAACCACTTACTCTTGGCCCTGGGTCAGCCTTTTTGGGAAGAATTGTTTTCCTGAGCCGTGCTCATTCTTCCTCTCTTTACTGTCTGTGCTCCCGTGGGTTTGGATGACTCTAGATGGTTTTATAAAGGTTTTTTCTTTCAATTACAAAAGTAGTAAGGGAACATTAAAAAAAAACCATAATACACACAGAAAAATTGTGCTCAATTTTTAAGATAAAGATTTCAGTGTTGAGTCATTTCTTTGCATTTTTTTTTTTTAACAAACTGGGGGATTTTTTTATACATACTCTTTTGGGGGAAATAATTCTAGACTCCCAGGACATTGCACAGAGCACAGAGGCCTTGTATTCCTTTCATCCAGCCTCCCCCAGTGGCCACGGCTCGTGTGACCATAGTACAACGCCTGTCCACGCTGCTGCGTAACTTTTTAAGGAAACTCATGCTCTAATGTGAACATCCTTCTGTGTGTTCATCTCTGTTCCTCCAGGCGCCATGCCTGCGTCCTGTGGGCCCGTTTTCACACTGCAGCCGGAGGGATTCCATTACAATCTGAGGAGGATGGTATCTCTCCTCTGTTTCCCTGGTGGTTTAGATGGTAAAGAATCTGCCTGCAATGCAGGGGCCGCGGGTTCCATCCCTGGGTCTAGAAAATCCCCTGGAGAGGGAGATGACAACCCACTCCAGTATTCTTGCCTGGGAAATCCCATGGACAGAGGAGCCTGGCGGGCTACAGCCCACTAGGTCTCAAAAGTGTCAGAAACAACTTAGCAACTAAACAATAAAAAAGCCCTCCTTTACTGAAACCCCCGAGGGGCTCACTCAGGGTTTTCGCGGTGAACTGGGAGGCCCTGATGATGGCACCAGTCCCTCTGGTCCCTTCACCGCCCTCCCCGTGACTCACTGCACAGCGGCCGGGCTGGCCACTCGCTTTGTCCAGCGTGGCACCTGGGCTCCTGCCCCAGGGCCTTTGCCCTGACTCTTCCCTCTGCCTCTACGCTTTTCCTCAGGCATCTAACTGGTTGTTATATCTATTATTCATTGTCTGAAACCTGCCCCCCAATTAGGATGTAAGTTTCATAAGGAGGCACCCCCAAGTACCTAGAACACACTGCTGTACATAGTAAGAGTTAAACATTCACAGACATACAAATCAATAGTGATTACGAGTTTAGAGGGGCTTTCCCTGGTGGTCCGGCAGTTAAGACTCCACGCTTCCAATGCAGAGGGTGAGGGTTCGATCCCTGTAGATCGAACTAAGACACAGTACCTACTGTGTGCCACTTCTGAAACACTAATGTGCAGTTTACTAATGTGTCAGCTTGTATTAGGAAGAGTATATTTTTCATTCACTTAAATATTTTTATTCAACAACGATTGCTTGAGGGCTATTTGTTCAGCCTACGAGATATAACAGGCTGCTGATAGAAAAACAATCAGAAGGAATTGTTGTCCAACAAGAAATAGCCTGGTTGAGGAGAACAGTTAGATCTCACATGCCTCAGGGTACAACCAAGGGGGAAAAAGTAGCTAAAAATACAGTTTGGATTCTGTGTTTGAATCCCAGCTCTACCATTTAGCTGTATGATCTGGAGCAAGTTACTCTCCTGGGCCTCAGTTTTCTCATTTGTAAAATAGGGAGATAGTATTTATCTGTCTCATAGGAATTAGTTACCGTAAGTTTCCCTTAGTTAATACATATAAAGAGCTGGGACAGTGTCTGGCATAAAGTAAATGGCATAAACTAGTATTGTTTAATAGCATTGCTGTTAATTATGTACTGTGATTGATTTTAACAATAGCTGGATATTTAATTGCTTTAAACTTTTCATGGGCTCACAGAAAAAATACAGTGACATTCCTTATAGCTAGAACTTTGCACAAGCCCTTAATTATCTCTTTAAGAAAAAATGTTCATGATGGCTTTTTTTTTTTCAACTTTATAAACATAACTGTCCTCCTCAACCAGGCTATTTCTTGTTGGATAACAATTCTTTCTGATTGTTTTTCTATCAGCAATGTGTTATACCTTGTAGGCTGAACAAATAGCCCTCAAGCAATCGTTGTTGAATAAAAATATTTAACTGAATGAAAAATATACTCTTCCTAATACAAACTGACATGTTAGTAAACTGCACATTAGTGTTTCAGAAGTGGCACATAGTAGGTACTCTGTCTTCAAGTATCCATTCTTCTTCTATAAAAACAGAAACCGTGACTGATGGCAGAACACACTGGCATCCAGAATAAAGACTACATTTCCCAGTCTCCCTTCCAGGTGGATGTGGTCATGTGACTATGGTCAGGTCAATATGCTATGAGAACGAATCACTTGGAGCGTCTCAGTAATGGCTTTAGGGAAGGAAGGTGGTCTCTGCCCTTCCTCTTTGCCTGTATGCTAAGTCATTTTAGTCGTGTCCAGCTCTTTGCAACCCTATGGACTCTAGACCACCAGGCTCCTCCATCCATGGGATTCTCCAGGCAAGAATACTGGAGCGGGTTGCCATTTCCTCCTCCAGGGGATCTTCCCAATCCAGGGATCAAACCCGCATTTCTTCCACCTCCTGCATTGGCAGATGGGTTCTTTACCCAACATGGTCCCTGGAGCTCATGCTTCCTTATTGGACAATGACAATCACAATTTGAGAATAATAGGATGGCTACATGGAATGAGTGTCAGTGCCTGACGATCATGAAATTGACATACTCGGCACTCTACAGCCTCTATGTACTTGAAAGAAGTAAACTGTCTCTTTGTTTAAACCACTGTTGCTTTGGGGTTTCTGTTCTGCACAGCCAGACCTAATCCTAACCAATTCAGGGCTCAGTAAATATTTCTTTACTAAATGAATTGAAAATTTGTACCTACATTCCTAGGTTTGCATTTGGCAAAGCATTTTCTCAAACTTTGTTTCATTTGGCAAAAGTCCTAAACTGAGTTTCCAACCTTGTTCCTTCCAAAATCTACTTCTAGTCTCTGGTATTTCTATACTGCGGTGTATTATGTAGGGTGCATCTGTATACAGAGGTCACCCAGTGTGGTTTAGACAAAGATTTAATTATCTCCGAAAACAGAAGTCTTGCATCTCAGTTTGACGTAAGGATTCAATGATGTCACCTGGGACACAGGCTTTTCCTACCCTCTATTTCCCCTTTCTTGGCATTTTGCTAATTTCTTACCTCATGGTTGCAAGATGGCTGCCACCACATCCAGCATCATGTTCTCACACAGGAAAAGGAAGTGGGGGTGGAGGCAGCAGTGCTTTCTTCTCCTATGGCTTGCTCTTTCTGTCAGGGAGGGAAATCTTTTCCAGAGGCTCCCCAACTGGTGTTCATCTCTTTGGTCAGACTGGTCACATGACCTCCTCCACAGTAATCCCTGTGGAAAGGCAACAGAATCGCTCTGATTGATACAGGCCAGCTGGTCCTCAGAGTACAGACCACGAATCCTGCGGTCTCTGAGACCGTCTGAGTTGGAGGCACCATGAAGGTGAAACAATTTTCATCATAATACTAAAAAGTTACTTGCCTGATTTCATTGTGTGGATATTTACACAAATGGTGCAAAAGCCAATCTGAGAATCCCACTGTCTTTTATTAAAGCCAGACTTGAAGAGGTTTGCATAAAATGTAAAAGATTAAATGCCACTCTTCTAGATAATTTTTTTTTTGAAAAATATTCCTATTTCATAAAATGTTTATTTGTTATGTAACAGGATTATATGGGCTTGCTTCCGTGGCGGGTCAGATGGTAAAGAATCTGCCTGCAATGCAGGATACCCAGATTTGATCCCTCGGTCAGAAAGATCCCCTGGAGAATGGAATGGCAACCCACTCCAGTATTCTTGCCTGGAGAATCCCATGGACAGAGGAGCCTGGTGGGCTGCAGTCCAGGGGGTTGCAAAGATTCGGACACGACTGAACAACTAACGTTCACTTTCAGTGGGATTATTATTATTTTAAATGATTTATAGTGGCCACTCAGTATCCTTCAGGACCCCTGCAAACACCAAAGTCTATGGATGCTCAAGTCCCTTACATAAAATGGGATAGTAGAAGCATCTGTCGTGTCGGAAGATACAGGGCTTACCCATGCAGAGGCTGGCTATAATAAACAAACATTTTAAATTTTCACAGTTTGCATTTCTCAGTTGGTATCTTGAAATCAAAACAGTTGAGAACCACTTATTTAGATGAATCCAGGGGATAGTCATCATTTGTTCTGCACAAAATCAAGGTCTCATTATAAGGAATGAGAAGAAATGGTTGTCCAACAGGCAAGCAAGAATGTCTGGACACTTTCCAAGAACTCAGATTATACATACGGCCTGTGTAGTGCTGAGTATTTGTATCTCTTTGTCGTTTGAGTATAATTCGTCATTTGAAACCCAGCATCTGGGTCTTTTCGAGTGAGTTGGCTCTTCGCATCAGATGGCCCAAGTATTAGAGCTTTAGCATCAGTCCTTCAGGGTTGATTTCCTTCAGGATTGACTGGTTGGATCTCCTTGCAGTCCAAGGGACTCTCAAGAGTCTTCTCCAACACCACAGTTTGAAAGCATCAGTTCTTTGGTGCTCAGCCTTCTTTTTATGATCCAGCTCTCATATCCACACATGACTACTGGAAAAACCATAGCTTTGATTAGACGGACCTTTTAGTATATGCTGTGCTGTGCTTAGTAGCTCAGTCATGTCTGACTCTTTGCAACCCCATGGACTGTAGCCCACTAGGCTCCTCTGTCCATGGGAATTCTCCAGGCAAGGATACTGCAGTGGATCACCATTTCCTTCTCCAGGGGATCTTCCTGACCCAGGGATTAAACCCAGGTCTCCGGCATTGCAGGCAGATTCTTTAGCATATGAGCCACCAGGGAAGCCCAAGAATACTGGAGTGGGTAGCCTATCGCTTTTGCAGGGGAATTTCCCAACCCAGAAATTGAACCGGGGTCTCCTGCATTGCAGGAGGATTCCAGTCTAGGATTTCAGTATATGGTTTATGTTAAATTTACACTTCGTGGCACTGAGTTTCATGTGTAAGAGTTTAGACCCAGTGGTTCCAGCACTAATTAGTCGTATAACCTTTAACAGTGCCTTCACTTCTAGGAGCCTCTATATCCTAATCTGTAACCTAGAGTAAAGGGCCACTCTTGTCATTTTTGCAAATTCAGTCTTCTGGAGGGTTAAAGAGATAAGGCGCCCGAGCACCCAGTACTGTTTCTGACACATAGTTAGTACTGCCATTAATTCTTTCTCTCTCTTTTCTTTTTTATTCATGCTCTAAGTTACACTCATTCTCATCAGCTGTTAGTACCTTGAGAAACTGTTAGTACCTTGAGGCTTCCCAAAGTGATATTTTGTTTGTTTTAATTTACTCATTTATTTCTTTGGCTGTGTCGGGGTCTTAGGTGTGGCACTCAGGGTCTCTGTGGCATCATGTGGGGCCTTTCGCTCGGGCGCAGACTCTGCCTGTGGCACTCAGGGTCTCTGTGGCATCATGCGGGGCCTTTCGCTCGGGCGCGGACTCTGCCTGTGGCGCTCAGGGTCTCTGTGGCGTCATGCGGGGCCTTTCGCTCGGGCGCAGACTCTGCCTGTGGCGCTCAGGGTCTCTGTGGCGTCATGCGGGGCCTTTCGCTCGGGCGCAGACTCTGCCTGTGGCGCTCAGGGTCTCTGTGGCGTCATGCGGGGCCTTTCGCTTGGGCGCAGACTCTGCCTGTGGCGCTCAGACTTAGTTTCTCCACGGCATGTGATCTCTTAGTTCCCCAACCAGAGCTCGAACCTGTGTCCCCTGCATCGCAAGGCGGATTCGTAACCAGTGGACCACCAGGAAGTCCCTCAAGGTGGCGTTTTAATATGACATGTGGTGAAACAGCCTGAATGACATGTGTGGCCCTCACTGTCAGCAGAACATAAAATTACACGTGACCAGGCAGTGGTGAGAGCTTCCTGGGTACCTCCGCTGGTAAAGAATCTGCCTACAATGCAGGAGACCCCAGTTTGATTCCTGGGTTGGGAAGAGCCCCTGGAGAAGGGATAAGCTACCCACTCCAGTATTCTTGGGCTTCCCTGGCAGCTCAGACAGTAAAGAATCTGTCTGCAATGTGGAAGATGTGGGTTCGACCCCTGAGTTGGGAAGATTCCATGAAGGAGAGCATGGCAACCCACTCCAGTATTCTTGCCTAGAGAATCCCTATGGACAGAGGAGCCTGGCGGGCTACAGTCTGTGGGGTCACAAAGAGTCAGACGTGACTGAGGGACTACACACGCAGCACAGGCAGTGTAGAAATGGTTCTGCCCTCCTCCAGCTCCTGATCTAGTCTTTCTCTCACTCACATGCACACGTGCCGCTACCTAAATATATATATGTATGCATGTGTGTTTATTTATTTCATGCCTGACTTTACAGCCTATCATGAGGAATAGAACCATAAAGAAACAGATCCAATAAGCAATTTCCCACCATCTTTGATGGGCTTATTGCATTGTGCCCACCAGGAGTAAAATTGTTATTTTAAAAAAAGGCCTGAATGTCTCCTTAATGGGCGTGGGAGTCTCCTTTTCAGTTAATGAAAATGTTCTGCAACTAAATCATGTTGCTGAGTGCACAACATTGTGAATGGATTAAATGCTACCGAATTTTACACATTGAAAAGTTAAAGTGGTAAATTTTACATTATCTGTATTATTTGTTGTTGGTCAGTCACTAAGTCACGTCTGACTCTTTGCCACCCCGTGGACTGCAGCACACCAGGCCTCCCTGTCCTTCACTCTCTCCCAGAGTTTGCTCAAACTCATATCCATTGAGTCGGTGATGCCATCCAACCATCTCATCCTCTGCCGTCCCCTTCTCCTTCTGCCCTCAATCTTTCCCATCATCAGGGTCTTTTCCTGTGATTCGGCTGTTCGCATCAGGTAGCCAAAGCATTGGAGCTTCAGGTTCAGCAACAGTCCTTCCAATGAATATTTAGGACTGATACATAAAGTGGTCCAGGGGGCTTTCTGGTCCATTTTAGGGAGACTTGGAGAGGGGGTAGGGTTCCCTAAGCTCTGACCTTCCACCACAGTGAATCTTCCTGCTGACTCCCGCTGACCGAGACTTGGGGCCCTACTCATAGACTCACCTCCCCTTGGACTGATCAGTCCATCTGCCCGTCCCACCTCTTCATTTCCTCCTGGCCTTAATGTTTGGCTGGAAAATGTCTCATACAGAATGATCCTCCAAGCTGTGTCTCTTACCAGGACGGATCTGTTGCTGTTGCTAACGCCTAACGACCGTCACCTTCCACTGCACCAAGACACATGTTCACAGACAACATCTTCATTCTTCTCATTTCAAGGGAAGTGAGTGCCTTCTTGGCACTTTTTAGAAATCCAAGACATGCACTCCTAGTGTTCAAAGACCTGCCATTTACTTACTGTACTTGTGTTATCAAAGACCCCATAAAGTCAAGTGATTTCCTCTGCTTTTGTCCCGGGCTCTGGAGAAAATGACACTTAATCACCTCAAATTCCCTTCTGTCTGTGATCCCCTCTGAGAAATAAAGCCATAAATATGTTTACTTCTGTTGACATTCACACCGGAAAGAGCACAGAGTTCCAAGTATTGCAGTTCCTTGCCTATTTTATTACCAAACAACCCCCCCCCGAAATAGCAGAGGGGCTTCCCTGGTAATTTAGGGTGAGGCAGTGTGTTTCCTTCCTCTCTTCAAGCAGGAGAGACATATCTCTTCACACCGCTGCCAAAGCCAGAAGGCCTCTGCATGCACCGATGCCACACAGGACCATTCAATAAAACGCTTAGAGCTCGTGTACCGGGGAGCAGGCAGTTGGGGGGGGGGGTCTGAAAAGAGTTCATGAGCAGAGCTGCGTCCTCCCCTTCGCCCGGCCTCTAGTTTGAAAATATCAACAACATTCCTGTCCACTGTAATGAAATACTTACGCAAAAAGCTATGGAATGCGCAATAATTTGTCAGGCGTCCTTTTAGTGGCGTCCGCTAGAGCAAACTCTGGTGGGGCCCCTTGACCCCGAGAGAGTGTGCCCTTTAACCTTCTTCGGGCCTCCTTTATGCGGGGCTGCACTCTGACCAGATGGCTAAACTATCAAAGGATTTTATGAGCAAAAACTGCTTTCTCGACTCACAAGTTGTATATTTCTTTCCATGTTAATGTGAACTATCAACCCAGAAGCTTTAAATTGGAAACACAAAAGGTGTCCTGCAGCTGGGCCTGCAGCCCCCTGCATTGTGTGTGAGCCCAAGGGCTACGGGTGTTTGCAGAGAAAACAGCTGACCCCCAGATGAGGACAATTTCAGCTAAATATTTAAAATAGCCGTCAAGGAAGGGATGATTGATTGATTTTTTTTTCGCTTCCAGCCATGATCTTTTATCAAGCTGCAGGCAAACATGCTTCCTGCATAAATCCACACTGTTCGCTTTCTCTCTCTCCCTACCCCATGGCTCCACCTTCCAGGAAGACTGGGTGACAAAAAGTCACTAGACCCGATGGCACCTGGGATCCAAGTGAGACGACCGTCTCCTCTCGGCGTGAGATCTCAGCTACCTAGTCCTGAGGCCTTGGGCGGGTGGTGTGTGTACATGGGTAGTTTGTTTTGCAAATTCTTGGAAATGTTCCTCGGAAATGATCAGGTGAGTTGACTCAACAAATATTTATGCGCATAACCCACGAGGCAGACACGATTCTAGCGCCCAGCTGACGGCTTGAGCCAGAGCGGAAGGACTCCTATCGAGAGGTTCATTTGTGTCCCGTGCTGAGAAAAGCAGCACAGACGCACCCCAGAAGGGCAGGTGGCCTGAAGTGCTGTGATGAGAATGACAAGGCCGTGGGAAGGGGCCGCTGTGTCGCACAGGGGTGGGGGCCTCAACTTTGTTCGGTTAGGAGAAATGTCATTGAGAAGTTGATGTTACAGCAAAGATCTGAGTGAGGAGCCAGCCTCGGGAAGATACTCTCCAGAGCTCTCCCTTCAAACTATAACGCAAGCCATATAAGCAGTGCTAAATTTTCTAGTGGCCAGCTTTAAAGAGGGAAAAAGAAATGGGTGGAAATAATTGAAAGTTATTTTTATTTTAATAAATATTCTAAAATATTAATTATACAGATTAATACTTAAATATTTTCGTTACATTTTATTTTAATTATATCTTTTGTTTCACTTGTATTATCATTTTTATTTGAGTTTTCAAACCTCTATTTTTAAATTTCTTTTTATTTTACTTATTTTTACACATGTTGAATAATACATTTTGTTATAAACAACTTCATATGTAATGTTAAATTTTCTAGTAGCCAGGCTAAAAAGGGTGAAACGGAAACAAGTGAGACTCATTTTAATAATATATTTTAGTTTTACTAAACTCAGTGTCTCCAAAACATGATCCCTTCAAAAATGTTTTGGAAAAACTAACAACTGAGATTTTTTAATTTTTTTTTTTCTCTTTTCACACCAAGTCTGCAGTCTGGTACAGATTTTGTAGCGGCAGCACATCTCAGTTTGGACACTAAATTTTCATGGGAAAGATGTGATCTGAATTTCGATTTCATCAAATGTGCAATTGAAAAGGTAGATTCACATACCCAAATTGTCCTAAAGATACTTGCGAGTGATCCAATAGCTGAGTGAAACACCGGTTCTGAAGCTTTAATTTAAAAGGAAGGGAAGCTAGAAGTCCAGTTCCATGAATGCAGCAGCCACATTGCATGTGTGTCCCCGAGACCTGTGGTGATGATGGGCCAGCTCAGCTCTGGGGGGAGACCCGGAGCCTCTGCAGGGCGGCTCAGAGGGGCCAGTTAGTGGGGGTCTGGGGCTAGAGGGGCCAGGTGGTGGGGATCCGGGGCTGGAGGGGCCAGGTGGTGGGGATCCGGGGCTGGAGGGGCCAGGTGGTGGGGATCCGGGGCTGGAGGGGCCAGGTGGTGGGGGTCTGGGGCTGGAGGGGCCAGGTGGTGGGGGTCCGGGGCTGGAGGGCCTGTGGCTTCCAGGAGCGGGGACGAGGACCGCAGCAGGGAGCGGAGGCAAGGATGGGCTCCAGCCGGTCTGCCAGGTCTCAGGCTGGGCAGAGTGCTGGGCTCTGTGAGTACTGTAAGCTGACTTGTCCCCGCATCGAAGGCAGGGAGGGACTCAGAGTAGGACTAAGTTTCACTGCGACACTTTGAGAGGAGGGAGCACTGCGTGCGTCCACCCCGGACAAGCTAGGAACACACACCAACAAGTGTCACAAGGTCATCTCAAGGCTCATAGCTCTGCTGGAAAAGCAAAATATTGCAAACAGCCTGAATATCCACCAGTCCGAGAAAGGATAAATAGAACGTGATATGTTTCTGAGAGGAAATATGACCCAGAGGGTGAAAAGAATCATATGTATTGACATGACTTATCTCAAGAACAAGAAACTCTTTATAGAAATTCACTTATAACATTTAAAGATACAGATATATAGGTAGAGGTATACATATAGAATATTAAAATTATTGTAACAGCATAGGTCAAAAGGAAACATAAATTTCATGATCACAATCGCTTCTGGGGGACGCCTTGAGAAAAAGTTCAGTGGGCTTGGCTTAATCAGTAATGTTTTATTTTAAAAATATCCAAGATCACAACAGAATGATCAATTTGCTGATTTGGGGGCAGTCGGACTTTTAAGTGTTTGTTATACTGTATTCTGTACTTTTCAGCAGATTTGACTATTCTCCAATATAAAAAGAAAAATCTATCATAAGAAAAGAAAAAGAAAACCTTTGTCACCCTCAGTCCTCATATGTTATCTGTCTTGCATCTTCTGTAACCTTCCAATGCTGACCATGGCTTAGAATTAGGCAGTACAGATCTATTACATACTGTGTTTACTTATAACCTTTTCTGGAAAAAAAAAAAAAAGTTGCTGCCCTGGTTTTGCAATGTCTGAGGCTAACAATCAAGAGGATTTTTAACTCTTTCATTGCTGACATCAAGCTGCCTATTCCCCCCCGCCCCCACCCCGTGGCTTCAGGACTTTGAAGACTTGCGTGGCCCTGTACCTCTCACTGTTTGTGTCTGGAGCCCTGAAGACCAAACATGTTCCATGTTGAACAAAAAAGTTAAGTGGAGATTCAACAGTTGGCAGCAGTGTTCTCCCTTGCTGCAAAGAAAGTAAAGAAATTCCTCTTTTCTGATTTCTTAAGTTATAATTTAATTTGTTTCCTCTGGGTCTTTATTGCTGTGTATGGACTTTTGCTAGTTGTCGTGAGCAGGGGCTACTCTATTTATGATGTGCGGGCTTCTCGCTGCGCTGGCTTCTCTTGTTGCAGAGCATGGACTCTAGGGCTCACGGTCTCAGTGGTTGTGGCTCATGGGTTTAGCTCCCCTTTGCCACGTGGCATCTTCTCAGACCAGCACTCAAACCTACGTCCCCTGCATTGGCAGGCGGATTCTTAGCCACTGGACCACCAGGGAAGTCCATTAAGCTGTGATTTCTGTTATGGACTGATGCCTGTGCCCTTCCCAAAGTTATATGCTGGAACCTTGATCCCCAGTATGCTGGTATTTGGTCGTAGGGCCTTTGGGAACTGATTAAGTCGTGAGGGTGAAGCCCCCAGGACAGAATTAGTGCCCTAATAAGAAGAAAAACTAGGAAGATTGCCTCCTCTCTCTCTCTACTCTCTGCCATCTGCAAACCAGGAAAGATCTGCCGGCACCTTGATTTTGGACACCCCAGCCTCCAGAACTGTGAGAAGTCAAAGTCTATCACTATGCCACTCTGCCTGTAGTAGCTCATGACAGCTGCTGGAGCTAAGATAACTGCTGGTCCACAAAGCTGTGCGGCCCTTAGCACTCACCTTCCCCAAGCCTTGGTTTCCTCATCTGTCTCACGGGGATAATGATAATCATTATCTCCCTCACAAAACCAGTGAGGTACAAATGCAATATGTACAAAACCTTGGCACAATTTGCATCATATACATATATGTTGGTTATTCCTGTATCTTTTTTTTTGTCACTCACATTTATATGACCAGATGACGCTATTGGATGGTGGCTAAGAGCACAGGTTTGGTATACATTACCATATGTAAAGTTAAGATAGCCAGTGGAAATTTGCTGTATGGTGCAGGGAACTCAATTCTAGTGACAATGCTCTGTGACAACCTGGAGGGGTGGGATGGAGGAGGAGGTGGGAGGGAGGTTCAGGAGGGCAGGTATACATGGGGCTAATTCATGGTGATGCATGGCAGAAAGCAACACAATATTGTAAAGTAATTACTCTCCAATTAAAATAAAAAACAAATTTTTTAAAGAAGAATACAGGTTTGTCAAATAGGCAGGTTGGAAACCTGCTTACCCACTTCTAGTGAACTTGGGTCACTTGGTAACCAGAGGGTATTTGAGAGAGCTGAAGAAGGTCACCCTTGTCAAGCCCCTGGCAGGGGCCCCGGCCTGACGTCAGTGCTCAGGGAACACAGACTGCCAGTGAAGGTGCTGACGTGGGGAGGCGGTGTGCTTCCTGTTCATGCAGGACACGAGCAGCGTTTGCAGCAGAGGAAGAACGACGAACATTTCAGAGAGGCCCGCCCGCTTACACGCAGCGCAGAAGCTGGCTTAACCTTGCAAAGTCATTCAACAATTTCTTATGGACAAACGTTCTTCCAAGCCGCATCTCTCTGTATCACCCCACATTCTTTTAAAAAACAGACTTGCATAGTTAAAAGTATGATTTGGCCTCTCATTTGTCACTTTTTGAAGTTGCTCTATTTGTCCTTGTTAACCCATCAGGCTTGCTCACCCAGCCAGGTTTATCAATGGCAAATGTTGCAGGCTTCACTGAGTTAACGACTATAAACAGAAGGAATACGGGAGCAAGGTGAAAGGTGGCTTCTTTATAACAGCTGTAATTTATCCAAGATTTCGTCCTGGCCTTTGATTTGGAGGCTGACTCGGGATCTAGTGTCCCCCTGATTGCATTAGGAGCAGCCTTAGGGGTCAGACGGAATTCCAAGGTCCTGGAATCAGTTAGAAGGAGGGAGCATGCAAATGCGTGAAGGGACAGAAGAGGCTTTTATAACCATCTTTCTCCAAGACCTGAACACCAGCTCTCTGCCCAGGTGACTTTGGGAGAGGACAGGGCCAACTTCAGGGTCATCCAAGCTGCTCTCATGCTCAGAAGGTCTCTGTGCTTGACTTAAGGCTCTGCTGTTACCATCTTGAAATTCTTGTTGTTCAGTCGCTAAGTCGTGTCCAACGCTTTTGTGACCCCATAGACTGTAGCCCACCAGTCTCCTCTGTCCATGGGAGTTCACAGGCAAGAACACTGGAGTGAGTTGCCATTTCCTTCTCCAGAGTATCTTCCTGACCCAAAGATTGAACCCATGTCTCCTGCATTGTCAGGCCAATTCTTTACCACTAAGCCACCGGGAAGGCCTCTTTGAAATTCTTAACAATTTTTGTTGTTGTTGTTGTTTTTACTTGTTGGCTGGGGCATGTGGGATTCTAGTTCCCTGGCCAGGGATTGAACTTGTGTCCCCTGCATTGGAAGCGCAGAGTCTTAACCACTGGACCACCAGTGAAATCCCTCTTAATCAGGTTTTAATAAGAGGCCCCAACACTTTCATTTCACACTGGATCCTGCCAATTCTGTAGCTGCTCCTAGGAAAGGAAGCCAGGGCTCCTGCTCACCCTGGGCACCATCAGAACAGTAGTCATTGATGACAAGTATGTTGTACACCCATGGAATAACGCTCATCACAAGTGACATGCACGAACCAAGGACTTACACAAAATGTCTCATTTAATCCTCCCATGGACCCCTTTTCGAGGTTGATAAGACTGAGGCATGAAGGTAGTAATGATGGTTTACATTTATCAAGCACCAGTCATCGTGATAACACTCCATGGGCACCACCTCCGCTACTTTTTTGTCCTTTGTTTTTCTGGCTGCACAGCGCAGCTTGCAGGATCTTAGTTCCCCAACCAGGGATTGAACCTGGACCCCGGCAGTGAAAGCACCAAGTCTTAACCACTGGACTGCCAGGGAATTCCCATAGAAATGCAAGTTCTTGGGTCGCATCTCAGATCTACTTGGCCACAAAAGGGGCCTTTGAAACTTAAGTTTCACATGCCTAGCACATCCATCTAGACCTCTTTAAAACGTGCTTTCTCATTTAGTTTGGGGGATCATAACAAAATAAATGGTTGAATAGACAGAACCACTGGCTCACCAGCACCTGATTACATCATGACACTGGGGCAGCCAATGATCTGGAAAGTGCTGTTTCCCAAAACTGCCACATGTTTTAAAAAGCCATTTGGGAAATTATGGCATATGCAGGTTTTGTGGCCTCAGTGTGTGAAAACCTGAGGGTGTGTTTGAGGATTTTCTTAATTTCATTAAATACCTGGCATTGCCACTGACGAAAGGGACATATATTGTTTATAGACAAATGTGATTTTTTAATATACTTTTTATTGTATAATCATTTTATTAATACATTAACAGAAAAGTTGCAGGAATAGTACAGAGGGTCCCAGTATACCCCTCACCCAGCTCACCCTCACCAGGGACATATCTGTCACTGATAAGAAGCAGACATTGAAGTATAAAATATGATATCAAAAACAGTCATTGGTAATTGTAAGTAGAGGAGAATATAAATGCAGGATTTGGGAGATTTTTTTCTGGGGTAGGGGGTTGCCTTTTTTTTCCTGCAGCTTATAGAATCTTAGTTCCCAGACCAGGGATTGAACCCAGGACCACAGCAGTGAAAGCCCCGACTCCTAATCATTGAACCATCAAGAAAGTCTCTAAATGCAAGATTTTAAAAATGCATTTGAAATTAAAAGATCAGCAACTTAATCATAAATATATATGTATATATATATATGTATGGATATATGGATATATATATATATATATATATATATATATATATATATGGGCTTCCCTGGTACCTCAGCTGGTAAAGAATCCACCTGCAATGCAAGAGACCCCGGTTTGATTCCTGGATCAGGAAGATCCCCTGGAGAAGGGATAGGCTACCCACTCCAATATTCTTGGGCTTCTCTGGTGACTCCGACAGTAAAGAATCTGCCTGCAATGAGGGAGACCTGGGTTCGATCTCTGGGTTGGGAAGATTCCCTGGAGAAGGGAAAGGCTACTCACTCCAATATTCTTGCCTGGAGAATCCCCATGGACAGAGGAGCCTGGAGGGCTACAGTCCGTGAGGTTGCAAAGAGTTGCACGTGACTGAGCAATTAAGCACAGCATATATATATATACACACACATGTATATACTATATAGAATATATATATTATATTTTGTATATATATATATTACTATATATATATAAGCTACTATACAGAAACCTCATGGTAACCACAAAGGAACCAACATTGGTACATGACTATTAACTAAACTCCAGACTATTACTTAAATTTCATAAAAGGAGCATTTTAAAAGGTATTCTCGCAGCTAACATTTTTTGAGCACCTACTATGTGCAGGTACTTTACATCTTGTTCCATCCATGCAGCTCCCTGGTGGGGCAGCTGGTTTGCTTAGCCCTCTTTTGCAGATGGCAACACTGAAGCACAGAGACCGCAAGCTTATAGAGATGGAGCTTAGACCCAGGCAACCAGACTCCAGAGCTCTGCCCTGAGATACCACATTAAGACGTTGTTCGTCCCTTCTCCTGGGGAAACCGTTCTCATTCTGTCCCTCTCACCACCCAGAGAACTCCACTCAAGCCCAGAGACCCCGTTCATTTGTTCACTTAATACAAACTTTTTGTTCCTCCACTTCTCCAACTCCTCCCCACCACCACCATCAATGATCTGCCCCCTTCAGTGAATTCAAATTACCCTGAAACCCCAGCGCCACCAACTCCACGATCACAGGGCCCAGGCACAGATCCGAAATGTGGGCAGCAGGCCAGGTGGGAGTTCCGATGGCCCAGAAAGCCAGTCCACACCCAGGGCGCGTCTGTCTGTGGACCGTCTCGCTCTCGCCAACGCTCTCCAAGCAGAAGTGCAGGCCCCAAGTCACCAGCTCTTTCCCATCTTCAAGAATAGCTAGAAGCTGAAATTTTATATGCATTTTGCCAAGCTTTCAAGCTCTTTGCGAGACAAAAATCCATCTGTGGGTCAGAGGGGGCCTAGAGACCACCAGTTGGCAATTCCCTCCTCATTAGAATGGAAGACAAGGAAAGTTCCTACGGGATGCCGCTGGTGGTCCAGTGGTTAAGAGTCAGCGCTCACAGTGCAGGGAGCCCGCTTCGACCCCTGAGCAGGGGACTAGTCCCCACCTGCCACAACTAAGACCTGGGGCCAACAAGGGAATAAGTGTTCTTAAAAAAGAAGAAGGGAGAAGTTACAATGAAAATCAAGCCTGTTCGTATGGATAAAGCAATTTAGAACCTTACTGGGTACAACATAGAAGCTGTTTGCCTTATTGTGGATGTTCAAATGTTAATAATAAATGAACAAGCAGGAGAAACCTATTCAAGCCCTGCCATTGATTGCACCACTTTCCCCCTGCAAACCCGTCCGTGTTGACTGAGGGAATCTTTCAACTTTCCACTATTTTTAGCCATGTTGACACAGCCTTGGGGCCTGCATCGGAGCTCCGTGGGGCCTCACCCCACAGCCATGTGGCTGGACCCATCAAAGGCGTCCATTCACATTAAAAGACGCAAAGAGGAAAAAAGCCTTCCCACTCCCAGGGATATTCCTCAGCGGGTATGGAAGCTCACGGTATTTCAGAAAAATGATGAGCTCTGCCACATAGAGTCCTCTCACTGATAATGCCACCTGAGGTGCCACACGGTGCGTATAAATATCTCCCTTTTCTCTTGCTAGTCTTTCACCTAAAGATGTAAAGCCGGAAAGCTGACCCTGTCAGGCCAGAGGGTCTGCCCACCGTTCGCTGCTTCTGAAATCAAAAGTAAAGTGCGGCTCAGAAAGGCCTGGAAGCTTCCTCTCTCTGAATGCTAAAAGACTGGCTCATTTTTAGCTCACTAGAACATGAGAGAAGTTATCCCCAGATTTTGTTTTCAGTGGAGGGCAAAAAGCTACCTGCAGGTCCCACTGATTCAGTGTCTGGGGTTGGAAAGTGAGGAGCAGGTGATTTGAAAACTCACAAGGGGCTGGGGGTACCACCAAAGCAGAAATAAACCTGAAACTGTCAAAAAAAAGAAAATTGGAAAGTGTCAAGGGTGGCTCAGTTGTGGGCTGGGTCCCCTAGTCTCCAACCACCAGGGTAGGCTGAGGGGGCATTGTTCATTGGCTAAGAAGCCCCTCCCAGTACTGGGGTTTGGGGGCTTCTAGCTTGGCTCCTGGAGTAGCATCACACAGCCATGGAATCCCATGGTCCTAGATGAGAGAAATTGAGCCAATGGCCAAGGCCATCCCCCTTCTGCTTTGCGCCTTAGAACCATGTAATGTGACATTCCCAAGTTTGTATTTTCTTTAAATTTCTGAAATTAGCCACACAAGTGGTTCAGTTGTTTCACTCACCTTCTTCGGAGCCCACTTATCTAATTCAATAAGATTTGGAATTTTTAAAATATACAAATAGCAATTGTGCTACTTATTCAAACCAAACGGCTGAAGCACGCTGCCTTTTCTTTCCCCCTGAGCCACTAGCCCTTCAGAAACAAATTTCCACAGATTGTATAAGTGTGTGTGGGGGTGTGTGGGGGTGTGTAGTGTGGGCATGTGGGGTTTTTGTTTAAAAAATTTAAAGGCACAGAGGATAAGTTAGCAATCTAAATTTCAATTAACTTCTTGTCCTACGCATACATCTAGGCCTTATTTAATCTTTCTCTGTGTGCGTTTTCAACTAACTGATAAAAAAGATCAGTCACAGGCCTGTCAGTAGGATGGCACAAGGTGGTACCTTAATATTTGTCATCATCGCCTAACTCACCCTGAGAAAACAAACAGCAAAGAAAGAAGCTTTTCATGCGTTATCAGCCATCCCAAACATCTGGTTTCCCTCCTAAAATAAATCACTCCAAGTCAATGAAGTCTTAGTGATGATTTCCTATAATTCTCTCTAAATAACAACAGAAACACCCATGAAGGAACCTCGTACTTGAAACATGGCACGTAATCAACAAAGGGTTTAATTTGTGTGTCATTTGCCATTCATCCTGCTTTTGATTAAGAAAGCTTTTGCTGTACAAAAGAACGTAGCAAAGGATCTGTACTTAGTAGGCATTCAATGGTGTTACAATCATGAAAAGCATTCTTGCAGATTAAAAAAATTAACCAGCTTGATATATGTCAGAGACAACGTACCAATTAGAAGTTTGGCCCTTTAACTGATAAAAATGAGTAAAAAAAATCTACGTTTACAACTCTAGTTTTTAAAACATATTTCTCTATTTGCCGGCATTGGGTCTTAGTTACAGCACGCGGAATCTTTTAGTGATAGCACACGGGCTTAGTTGCCTGCAGCACGTGGGGTCTTAGGTCCCTCACCAGGGGTCAGACCCACCAGGGACTGGGTTGATCCAATCCCTGCATTGGATTCTTATCCACTGGACCACCAGGGAAGTTCCTAAATTTTTTTGTTTTTAATGGGGTAGTATAGTCTCATATTGGACTTCCCTGGTGGTTCAGCGGTAAAGAATCCATCTGCCAAGCAGGAGACACAGGAGACGTGGGCTCCATCTGTGGGTCGGGAAGATCCCCTGGAGGAGGAAATGGCACCCCACTCCAGTACTCTTGCCGGGACAATCCCATGGAATGAGGAACCTGGTGGGTTACACTCCACGGAGCCCCAAGAGTTGGACCTGACTTAGGACTAAAACCACCGCATAGTTTCATATTAGAGATGGAAAAGGCACAGAAGGGTCTACAGCAAGAGGTCCTCTCTCAGTCCCCAGCTTCCCAGGGTCCCTCCTCAAAAGCCACCAAATGAGCCAGTTTCCCTGTAGTCCAAGGGTTAAGACTCCACTCTACCAATACCAGAGGTGTGGGTTCCATCCCTGGTCAGGGAACCAAGATTCCCACATACTGTGCTCAAGGCCAAAAGATGGGAAAAAAGAAAAAAAAAAAAAAGGAACCAGTCTTCAGATGAGTCCCGGTTATGCAGGGGGTTTTATCAAAGAGCTGGCCTTCGTATGCATAATACCATGTTGACGTGCTCCCTCAAAAGCTCTTATTCCTATAAGCGAGGTTTCCGTCTTCTCGGTTCTTCTCTTTTGAGATGCTAATTTTATCAGGACCTATTCAACCTAAGGTAGTATCCTTTGGCCAAGAAAAGCTGAAAGCTGAATTCTATCTAAATAAGGTAGTAAACGCATTACCAGTGCTTTGGCCCTGCCTTCAGAACTTAGATTTGCGTGAAGTGTTCAAACCCACTGCCGTCTGCTGCGACGCAGTGTGTGGGAGCCCCGCGTGGGAGCCCCGCGGAAGGGGCTTTGTGGGAGACCCTGCACAGTGATTCTTCTCGAGACACTGGGAGTCAAACAGCTCTTGTGCCAAATTCCTCACTTGCCGAGACCTTTCACCAGATCCCCCCACACAGCAACGTGCTGCAGCGGGATTTCTGTTCCCTGGATTACCGCCCTCGGCTTCCCAAAAGGCTTAGAATAAGCTCCATAGGATGCAGAGTGGCCTCGATCTCGGGCTCTGCTCCCACCTCCCTCCTTGCTACCCATGAACATGCCGAGCAGGCTCCCGGAGCAGGGACTGTGTATATGCTAACCCCCCCACCTCCCCGAATGCCCTTCCCCCGCATTTACTTAATCTAATCATTCACGTTTCAACTCAGAATTCCCATCCTTGGAGAGCCCTCCAGGGCCCCCATCCCTGAGATCCACTTTAGTCACCCCCCACTCAATCATTTCCTACCTAAGTACCAGTTTTAGTACCAGTTTTAGTTCCAGTTTTAGTACCAGTTTTAGTACCAGTTTTAGTACCAATTTTAGTTCACCACAGACATTGCCGTCAGTACCACCCTGCCATCTGCTGTTTGCTTTACCTACGCTCAGCTTTGTGACCCACATTCCCACCACACTGTGACCTCTCTGTGCGTCTGTCCCACGCACGCACGGCCAGTCGCTCAGTCATGTCTGACTCCCTACGGCCACCTGGCCTGGAGCCCACCAGGCTCCTTTGTCCATGGGATTTCCCGGGCAAGAATACTGGAGCAGGTTGCCATTTCCTTCTCCAGGGGATCTCCCCTACCCAGGGATCGAACCTGAGTCCCTTACATCTGTCTCCTGCTTTGGCAAGTGTGTTCTTTACCACTAACACCACTTGGAAAGCCCCCAGATTTTTGATGCTTTGATTTAAATTAGGAAGGAATAAAAAAATATCTGTGTTGACCGTTTTAAGTCCCTGATCCTGTTTGCATGGCCAGGACAGATGACATCAGGAGTTTAACCAGTGGCAACCATTGCTTAAAACCAGCAGAATCTCTATATAGTCAGAAAAAAAATTAGGGAAACCTCAAAGAAGGTACCAGAAAAATAATCATATGTTAAATGAAACACTTTTTAATTTTCTGCTAGGAGAGTTCTGTTGGTGGAGAACTATCTTATTCCAATACCATCTTTTCTTCATGATGTTTACTAAGAGGGAAAATGGCAGGAAAATGATACAAAATGTTACTAATGAGAGAAGGGAGAAGTAAGAGGTGATGGGGAATCTCTGTTTTAGGAAAATTCATTTTCATCCAACTTTTCATCCAATAGGCACTTCTAGAAAGATTTGAGGTCAGAGGTAAGAATTATCATTTTCAACACTGTCCTATAACCCGTTGCTATTCAGTGTTCTTTTGACATTGTGTCTAGCAAAGGAAATAGAAGTGATTCTCTACCAAGAATATCTGTGCAGTTGCCCAAATTCTATATAACAAACATCCATAAATCAGTATATTAATACTTGTTGGTAGCTCCTAACGATTACCATCATCTCCATAGGACAGTAATTATTAAGTACCCGGAAGCTGTGGAGTCAGGAAAGGAGTCACAAGAAAGAGCTAAAAACTAAGTCTAGGACATGTACATGGATGTCCATGCATGGAAATAAAGCCTGTGATTATACACAACAAAGCGACAACAACAGCTATCTTTTGTAGAGATGGGGCCTTAGAAACAATAACCTAGAACTTTTAGCTTTCTCTCTGAAACATGAATGTTTTTAGGTATGGATTGGATTCATGCATTGCTTATGTAATTTAAATTTGATTTTTAAATTGTTAGACAATCATGCTGTAAGTATAAAAAGTAATAAAAGCAGCATGCATGCCGTCCTCAGTCGTGTCCAACTCTTTGTGACCCCATGGACTGCAGTCCGCCAGGCTCCTCTGTCCATGGGATTTCCTAGGCAAGAATACTGGAGTGGGTTGCCATTTCCTTCTCCAAGGGATCTTCCTGACCCAAGAATCAGACCCGCATCTCCTGCACTGCAGGCAGATTCTTTACCAGTGAGCCACCTGGGAAGCCCAATAAAAGCAGCAGTAGCCAAAAAGAAAAAAAAAAAAAAATCAAACAAGTACATGGGTTCAATATTAATATTACTACATTTATATTTATTGTACAACAGCGTATGTAACCGGCATGTCTTTCCTTCTATGAATAGTTATATTTTAGAAATGACATTTTAGCACCTGGTAACATTTAACGGTGACATGCATTTGAAACTCTATTCAGGCTTCACTCCTCCTGAACGACCCCGCCCCCAGCCCCCTAAAAAAGGAAGTTTCTAGTTTTGACGAGACCAACAGGATCTCTGCAGTCAAAGTGAAAGGCAAAGCCACTTAGCGCCTTGTAACTGCTACTGAATCCCTGACTCGGGGCACTCCCAGTTGGTGCCTTGATTCCCCTGAAGAAACGTCTTATCAGATCAACAATGATGTCCGTCAAAAAGAGAGAGAAAGCCCCCGCCTCCCCTGCAAAGAGGGGCGTCAGTCCCCGGGCCGTGACGGGAGGAGGCGTCATGGTGCGTCCGAAAGGATAAGGGGAGATAAAGTGTATCAAAGGAGGCTTGACACATGGGATGCTACGCAGGCTTGTCTCCCCGAGAGCATCTCTGGCCTGACTGACAGGGGATTAACCCACGGGAGGGCGGTGAACAATGGCCGAAGTGGGTTTGGGGCCCAACACCTGGATGTGAGGTCGGATGCGCCCGGAGGCTGCGCCACGCTGGCTGCGCTGGCTGGGACCACGGTGCACGGCCCCTCCCAGCCTCGGGCGCCCACTCGCCACCCTTTCTCTGGGATAAACATGTTTGAAAAATAGATCGGGATTTTTTTGTTTTGGTTCTGTGCACAGGGGGCCGGGGAAGCAGAAGATGTCAGGGATTCAACAGTCGCCTGCTGGGAGCTCTCAACAGAAAGCGTTTCCGGTGACGGCCGGCCGAAGGCTGGGGCTGGACCTCCTTTAGGACCTCAACGCCAACAAATCAAGGGTGAGGGAGACGTTTTTGAGATGACATGGACCACTCTAAGATGGACCAGGTGGTGCCAAGGAATTATTGTCCCTTTTGTTATTAGAAGTGACAATAACCTTGCGTGGTTTTTCCCCTGAATAAACGGGGTTTTATACCTGAATACTAACGTATGTAGGGTGAAAGGACATGAATTCTATGACATGCTTTTTTAAAAATTTTACTTTTAATTAATTTTTTTTTTGCCTGCATGGCATGTGGGATCTTAGTTCCTGGACCAGGGGTGGAAGCTGCACCCACTGCGTTGGAAACGCAGAGTCTTAACCACTGGACCCGCCAGGGAAGGCCCTAGGTCGCGCTTTGTGGTTCTGTGGGAGGCGGGGGAGCAGACGAGCCTAGCTGAGCAAGAGCAACAAAATCTTGATAGTTATTAAATCTGTCTTATCACCTATAGCCTGTAGCCCAGAGCGTTCACTGTGCTCGTCATTCTACTCATTGGGTGGAGTTTGAACAATTTTATCCAAATTATTAATGGTGATGATGATGATAATCTTTTTAAGATGTTCTGAAGGATGGTGGTGATCGTGTGAACATTTACCAATTCTTGTGGCACTTGGGTCTGTTAAGCTCTCTGAACCATGGACACATTCTCAACTGGGTGGGTGAAGTCAAGAAAACCTTCTGAAAGTGATGAGTTGAACTGACGATGACAAGCAAGCGTGGAGTAAACTGGAATCATCTCCTGAGCTGCACTCTGCCTCTTGTCAGGAATACCTGCTCCCTCTTGCTGGGCGCCAGCTCTGCACGCATCTTATTTCATCCTCACACGGCTCAGAGAGGTGAAGTAACTTTCCCAAGGTCATCCAGCCAATAATGGTAGATCCAGAGATCAAACTCAAGGCGATCAAGGTTTAGATTCTGTGCCCCGGCTCGTGCCTACTTTCTGACGAGAGAGAGCAGAAAAGAGAAGGGAAAGAGGAGATTCACAAGCTTTGCTGCCCTGTCCTTCTCTGAAATCATAATTATTATTAAAAAGTAATTATTTAGCTTCAAATGACCCATTTAGTTTTTTTTTTTTTCAAAATTTCCTCAGTGCAGTCTTGCTCATAGATCTGGTCTTTATCCAGAATTTTGACATTTTGTTCATTGTGGGTTTTTTTTAAGGCACTGAACTTCATATGTGTTATTTAATCATCCACAACCCTGCAAAGTAAATATTACTCTCATTTCACAAATGAAGAAACAGTGACACAAAAGATGAGTGTTTGCCTAAAGCCTCATAGCTAGAAAGAGGCAGATCAAAACATTGCATTTTTTTTTAAAAAGCATTGCATTAAAATATCGCTCACCTTGAGACTGAGTTTTTTGGTGTCTTCTTAAATTTTCTGCCTCACCTTAGTACCAGACCCTTTTGCTTGGTAGCCAGTGACATCTTTTAAAGGTCTTCATAAGGAAGAAATTAAATAGCTAGTTTGGGGCTTTGGCCCTCGCTACTGTACATTTCTCCTGAGCAGAGACCATATCTCATTCACTTCGTGCCCTCCGTTGTTAGCCCAGGAAAAGGTGTGATGTAAATGTCTTGTTAAAGCAAATCTCTGGGTGTTGGGATGTTACCTCCTCTTCAGAAGCTCTGGCAAATAATAAGTCTAAAGATGACAACGATGGATGAAAAACAACCAACCACTTTGAGCGAGAGACTGCATCATTTAAAAAAAAAAAAAAAGAAAAACAACCAACCAGTCATTGCTTATGTAGCTATCTCCACTCATTAGGAAAGGCAAACTAGCATGCAAGCACTCAGAGCTCTAGAAAATAATATCCCTAAATAAGTCTTAGAAATAGCAAAGGAACCTCACCTAGACGCTTTGCCTGGAAAGTGTCAGCTGTTGTAACTGAAGGTAGGAAAATGCTAGCTGAAAGTTTTGAAAGAAGAACTGGCAGAAACCATGAAAGAAAAGCACATCATCAATAATAATTTTTATAATAGTGACAGTTTGCCCTTGTAGAAATGAGAGAAATTCCATGCTATTGCAAGAGAGCACTACATTTTTGGGAGCTGGCATGAAATTTCTTTCAACTTTGGGTCAAAAAGGCTCTGTCTAACAACAATAAATATAATCATAATTTACTGCACGATTAATAATATTAAAAAACACTGAGCTAAACACTTTATGTGACTTAAGGCAAGTAATCCTGTGAAGTGAGAATCACCCACATTTCATAAGTGCAAACATTTGCTTAAATGTTTGCTTAAAAGACTCCTAGTTAGAATTGGGCAGAGCAGAGATTTGAATGAAAATACCACAGTGCCCGGCCTAACCATTTAAACCAGGAAAAGAAAAATCAGTTATTTAATTTTTTAAACTTGTCCCAAATTCCTGATTATTTGCCTGGAGCTCATGCCCTTGTGTTGGCTTCGTCTGAGCCTTAAACTATTAGCAGTAGAATCTTTCAGCCTGATTCAAACTCTAACTTTCAGTATTCAAAAGAACTAAACCTTTCTAGATTGATTATGAGTTCATTCCTCCCAGAAGAAAATTAAACCTTATCCTACTGACCCCAAACCTAACTGTCAATTAAAAAAAAAAAAGAAGAAGAAGTCAGTTGCCTGGACAGGTGGTTGTAACTTGTGGTCAATGGAAGCCATCCTGGCAAATGGCACAGGGGTGAGGGGGTGGGGTGGTTAGGGATAGTTTCTGAGAAGACCTTCCTTAGATCAGTATCAAAACTGAGGAAGGGACACCTATTGGACACCCCTTAACAGAACACAGACACCAAGGGAGAAAAAAAAAGCTGAAAAGGGCAATTCATTTCCCAGTAAATTGCAGAAACAAATGTCATAATCTCTCCCACCCAATTGTACTAGGTTATGCGCATACTGGGGCTTCTCAGGAAGCTCAGCTGGTAAAGAATCTGCCTGCAATGCAGGAGACCTGGGCTCTATCCCTGGGTCGGGAAGATGCCCTGGAGGAGGGCATGGCAACCCACTCCAGTATTCTTGCCTGGAGAATTCCCATGGACAGGGGAGCCTGCGGGGCTTCAGTCCACAGAGTCGCAAAGAGTCAAACACAACTAAAGTAACTGAGCGTGCACACACATGTGTGCATCCACAAAATCCCAGACTTTAGTGAGACATTGGCTCACAATTGTGAAAAACGGAGGTTAAGGAGCCAAAACGTATTTAAACGGGTGGAAGTAAAGATAGATGTGTGGATTGCAGCCTCCAGTTGCTTATTCAAGAAGTCAAGCTGGATTGTTTGGTTCTTTCACTACCCCCTGCTCCAGCCATTCATAACTTTAAATTTGTTGAATGCGATTTGGTTAGAATATGGAGGTGGCTCAATTTTTCATATTGGCTTGCAAAAGTTTTGTCTCCACTCTGCACCAGGAGTTGCGAACACAATGGCATGCGTGAATCTTGTGTATCAGGGGAGAGAGCCCCTTGAACTCCGCCTGCGGGGAACAAAGGGGTTCCAAGATGCATCTGAGTAGCAGATGTTGAGTTATCTGAAGGGTCAGAATGCCAATTAGATATTGAACATGGCAGGAGGAGGGTGGAGTTTCCAAAACAAATGAACGATGAATAGGAGCGGCCTCGAGTTTAGGCTCAGGTCCTGCTGTTCTTTTGTACAATGATTTGTGGCAAATTTGTTTTGTCACTGAGGCATAGTTCCCCCGGGTCTTAAAGTGATTTTTGTAATCACAAAAAGAATTTTTTTTTTCCCTTGAAATGTCCTTTTCCTAATCAAAACTGGATATCAATTTATTACCTTAAAAAATATATTTGAACAGCTGTGTTTTATCTTCGTCAGAGATGTACAAAAACGTGATCCTATATGAAAGAAGGCAGACGTAGTCAGGAGAGAGGGAATAATTCAATTAAAAAATTGGGGGGATAGAAATCTGATAGAAATCAGGCTTTTTTTTTTTTTTTACTTTTTTTTCAAAGATTAAAAACGTCATTTGGTCCAGCAATTTGCAGATTTTACTGTTTTTCCATTTTATTGGATAAGGATATCAATTTCAATCTAAGATGCCTACAATGAGAAAAATGTGGGAAACCTAAGATACAAAATGCTTCCACAGTTAATTATGTATTTCTATCGGTGTCACCATCGTAAATCATTCCTAGAGAAACAAAACCAAGTCGCAGAAGAGCCACAGTGGCGTTCTGTTTAAGTAATTTCATTTGATTCCTGAAATACTTCTGGCTATTGTTTTTGTGAAACCACCCACATGTAGTAAAATTATATCGCTGAGTGGACCCGCCCTGCTCACTCTCTCCTCTGACTTCTGGCAAGTACTAGACCGTGGAATACCAAAGGCAAACCAGCAAAAAAGGAAATTAGGATTGCATTGATTTAAATCAGCCAAGGCTGTGACCAAATTATTTAGTTCTCTTTTGACCTTTGGAGGTCAGATTTGACTATTTATGCTATCTGCTAATGCTTTACTATTTTTCATTGCTCTGCCTGTTAACAATTCTGACCTACAGCCTTTCAGCCTGCGGGGTGGTTATATTAAACAATCACTAATTACTTCTTGAAACATATGCTCCCGTTTTAAAATGTCATTGAAATAAAAGCCCAGCCAGAAGCCCTATGTTCATTTCATGAACGAAAGCAAAATGTAAGCATTGACTATTTCTGAGAAGTCAAACATTGCCAAATTTGAGGAATAATGGGAAAATAATCTACCTTCCTCTCATTATTAACCTGGAAATTGTTTAAATGCTACTTTTTAAAAATAAATATCAAAGGCAGCAAATATTCTCCTTCAATCACATTGTCAAATATGCCAGCATTCCTGCAGAGAATGTACTTTTATCTTTGCTAAAGGTCTTAAGTGTAAAAATATTATGTCATTTTTTCCTCTCTTCCTTCATCCACTATGTGCCAGACACCCTGTCAGGTCTTGGGGTATATGAGGAGAGAGAAGTCAGAATTCTCTGAAAATTGGCCTTTTTCTTATCTGATTTGAAAATGCTTCATTCCTTAGAGAACAAACAAAAGACAAACATACGTTCACATTTTCAAATTTTATCATGGAAAGAAGTGAATAGGAAGTTATGGGTTGGGAAACCTGGTTTATTTTCCAGAATTCCTCTCTGATTTTATTTAAGATGAAAGAAAAGGTTTTCACTGTCCACAAAATAAAAGATAAGTAATTTATTCTAAATCAAAACAGGCAGAGACAAAGAACACATTAAAATAATAATTCAACTAAAATTGATATCATTATTTTTGTTATTCAGCTATCCCAGGAAGTTGAAATTCCACACAGGAATTTCGAGGGTTCTGGTTGAGGTGGCGATGTGTATCCACGTGCACTTGCCTTCAGAACTCAAGCGATACGTCACAAAGGAAAAATCTAGCAAACTCTTTCCTCTTGATGACGCTGCTCCACGAAAACGAATGAAATATGGCAGGAAAGGGGTATCCCGTCCACTTCCTGATTTCCTGTGCTTTACATTCTTTCACATAAACCTCTAATTCATTTCAGAACACAAAGGTCACCACAAAAAAAATCTGAGGCTAAATATACCCTTTTGTCCAGCAGAAGGATAACAGAGATTTTTTTTTCCCCTTTTACCAAAATGTAGCCATAGCCAGGTGTTTCCCATGTCTGACAACCCACGTCTCGAGTATCTTTACAGATCTGAAAAAAATAGCATTAAACACTCTTTTAAAAACTTTTTATGTGGAATAATGTTAGATTGACAGAGAAGTTACAAAGTTGATATAAAGAGTTCCTGTCACTACACTTCCTCTATTGATAACATCTTACATGCCCATATACATTTGTCAAAACTAAGAAATTAACAACACTGGTAACTAGACTGTGGATTTCACCAGTTTTCCCACTGATCCTTGTTGGTGACCCAATCAAAGTCTCATTGCACTGAGGTATTTATCAACTTGTAGATTCAAATATTTTTTGTGGTTTACCTCTCGAAAATAATTTATTTGGAAATTAATTAAATTTGAAAGACATTTTAGGAGTAAAAAGAGTCTGGATTTGTTTTAATCAGTCAGATCAGGCAAAAGAACTCATGTTTCATAGACATTTATTATTAAGCAGAATACATGTTTTCTCAATTGAGAAATTCTCTTACCCTAGTAATAAAATTGGAGAAAGCAATGGCACCCCCACTCCAGTACTCTTGCCTGGAAAATCCCATGGACGGAGGAGCCTGATAGGCTACAGTCCATGAGGTCGCTAAGAGTCGGACACGACTGAGCGACTTCACTTTCACTTTTCACTTTCATGCATTAGAGAAGGAAATGGCAACCCACTCCAGTGTTCTTGCCTGGAGAATCCCAGGGACGGCGGAGCCTGGTGGGTCTATGGGGTCGCACAGAGTCGGACACAACTGAAGTGACTTAGCAGCAGCAGCAGCAGCAGTAATAAAATATACTGTTACCAAATTTTAAAAACAGAAGAGATACTCTGGAAAGTTAAAACCACAAGGTACCATTTCTCACCCTTCATATTTGCAACAACTAAAAAGATTAAAAGGCTTCCCGGGTAGCTCAGTTGGTAAAGAATCTACCTACAATGCAGGAGACCCAGGTTCAATTCCCGAGTTGGGAAGATCCCCTGGAGAAGGAAATGGCAACCCACCCCAGTTTTCTTGCCTGGAGAATCCCATGGACATAGGAGCCTGGCAGGCCACAGTCCAGGGGGTTCTCAAGAGTTGGACAAGACTTAGCGACTAAACCACCACCACCAGAAAGATTAATAATACTTTCGGTTAGGTTTTTTAGCCTCTGTGCATCTCAGTTTCCCTCTGTGTAAAATGGGATGATCCTTGTTCCCCCATGGGGAAGCAGGATAGCAGGGTCACTTAGAGTGTGGACCCTGGGACTGGACTTTCTGGATCAGTCTGGGATGTCCCACTTTTTGACTGTCTCCTGGAGAAATTTCCTGAGTCTGATGCCTCAGTTTCTCATCTGTAAAATGATTATAACAATAGTATCTACCCAAGAGAGTTGCTACAGGATCAAAATGAGATATTTTGTAAAACAGTTAAAACTGGGGGTAGCATACAAATCCTATATAAATACTATCATATGGGGGGTTTTTTCTAAGGATTAAGTCAGCACATGTAAAAGCCTTAGAACATAGTGTCAAATTAGTGTGAGTTCTAATTATCTAGTGTTGATGAAGAGGGCATTCTGCCTGGAGTTCAAATTTATAGCAACTCGGATCAAAAGTTTACATTTGATAACACAATTCTACTTCTGGGAATCTAGCGTATAGACATGCCTACCCAAGTACTCAGATATATGAATAAGATGCTCATTATGGCAGGCTTCACTCACCTACACCCGTACACACACAACAAAATGAAAACATGGAGACACCTTAAGTTTCTGCCACCTTGGGAACAGTGAGATGACCTATTCTGCAGCCATTGCGGAGAACAAGATACAGCTTTGTTTGCATGTACAGACTCTGAAGGATAAACATGATAAATTCATTGTCCTTTCATCCATTTATTGATTATACTAAGTATTTATTGGGTGACTGTTTTGTGCTAGGCTCTGTTCTGGGCTGGGACACAGTCCTATGAAAGACACATAATCTCTGCCACCATCTAACCAGATTCTGGGGAGGAAAACCACTGAACAAATTAACAAGTGAATGTCCAGCCAGATGTCAGAAATGAGAACTAAAGAAAATGAAGTCGAGGAGGTGAAGAATGGAGGTGGAAGAGGGCAGCGGTCTCGTAGGCAAGGGAAGGACCACCCTCCTTCAGAGGTGAGCTCTGATCTTAGTATGCGTTGGATACAGGCCAACAGATACCCAGCTGGGGGAAGAAGGTTCCGAAGGAGAACAGCAGATGCAGAGGCTTGTGGTCTGGAGTTCTGAGTAAAAGACAGGCAAGAAAAGATATGCATAGAGGTATGCATACCAATGGCTTCTTTTTTGGCCAAGAGTGGGGGGAAGGGATAAGTAGATAAGGAGATAGACTGAAAGCTGTCATGAGTAGGAAAAGATGAGAATATGCCAAACTGTTGGTAATGTTTATCCCAGGCCATGGGACTGAGGAGGAAATCTTTCATTTATAAACTTTTCTTTATAATCATCTTTTCCTTTATGAACGTCCATTTTGTTTTTCCAATGAGCACAATTATTATCCAATTGTTGTTTATAATGTAGAAGACATGCAAAGTAAGTTTCAAGAGTTCTAGAAGAATAATGGTCTTATCTTTTCTTGAAAGAGTACAGAATGGGGTTTCGTAGCCATACCATTGACATTTGTGTGTGTGAGCTCACTCGCTCAGTGGTGTACGACTCTTTGGGACCCCATGGACTTAGCCTGCCAGGTTCCTCTGTCCATAGAATTTTCCAGGGAATAATACTGGAGTGGGTAGCCATTCCCTTCTCCAGGGGATCTTACCGACTCAGGGATTGAACTTGCGTCTCTAGAGTCTCCTGTACTGGCAGGCGGGTTTTTACCACTGTGCCACCTGGGAAGCCCCACCCCTGACATTTGGGGCTGAATAATTCAAGGCAGGAAACTGCTGGGGCCTGGTAGGAGGTTAACAGCATCCTTGGCTTCTACCTTCTAGAATCCTGTAGCACTCCTCAAGCTGTGACAACTGAAAATGCCTGCAAATATTGCCAGATGTCCTCTGGGGGTAGAAATACCCACGGACCACCCCCCGCCACCTTGGAGACCTACTGGTCTGGGGAAATGTTGGGTTCTGGAGGCAGCCTGCTGAGCTTCCAATCCCAGCACTGCCACCTGCAAGCTGCAGAACCTGTTATGTCTCCCGTCTGTGCCTCAGTGTCCTCATCTGTAAAATGGACGTAATCAGGTTGTCTTCCTGGGCTTTCCATGTAGAAGGAAGGAGCCTGTTCACATAATGAGCTTAGGGCAGGGCGTGACGCAGGAAAACATGGGGTAAATGTTATTACCGATGTCTCTGGTGCCCTCCTACCGTCCGAGACTCTCAACAAGACAGACCAAAGCCTTCTTCATGTCCACCCTCAGTCTCCCCGGCCCAGCAGTCGTTTTCATCCTGTCCCAGTGAAAGAAAACTCAAACTGGAGCAAGGGCAGGAAAAGAGTGGCTCAGACTCCTTGTTCAGTTTGGGGAATCACCGATGTTAAATGCTTCCTGCGTCTTTTGCTTTAAAGGGGAAAGTGAGATTTATTTTAACTGAAAGTGGGTTGTGTAGCTGCAAGTGTGGTTTTCTTCCCAGAAATGCTTGCAAGCCTGCCTGCCTGTCTTAGAGGTTGTTGACCAAGAAATCATGTTGGCCACCCTTCCTCCGCCCCCTACTCGGGACACACACAAACACACTCACTCAGACACACACACAATAGCTTATTTTCCCCAAAGCAAACTGCATTCCTCTATGAGCCCGACTCATCCCCTGCCTCCATCTGGTCCACATTTCGCTTTGGTAGAAATCAGAAACCACCTTTGCTCACGTTTTAAACTGCTCTTCATTTCTTTAGATTTTTCTTTTCTTTATCCACGAGTTTTTGTTTGTTTTTCAAACTTTCAACTGTTCTCATCAATACTTTCCTTAATTAAAAAATAAATTTAAGTATATTTTTACATATGTTTATATATATTATTTTAAAATTATTTATTTATTTGGCTGGGCCAGGTCTTAGTTATGGCACACAGAATTTTCAATCTTTGTTGCGGCATGCAGGTTTTTTTTTAGTTGCAGCATACAAATTCTTAGTTATGCTCTGTGGGATCTAGTTCCCTGATCAGGGATTGAACCCAGGCCCTCTGCATTGGGAGCTCGGAGTCTTAGCTACTGAACTACCAGGGAAGTGAAGTGAAAGTCGCTCAGTTGTGTCCAACTCTTTGCAACCCCATGGACTATACAGTCCATGGGATTCTCCAGGCCAGAATGCTGGAGTGGGTAGCCTATCCCTTCTCCAGTGGATCTTCCCAACCCAGGAATCGAACCGGGGTCTCCTGCATTTCAGGCGGGTTCTTTACCAATTGAGCTATCAGGGAAGCCCCCATTTATATATATTTTAGATTTCACTTGTAATTATGTATTATATATGCATACTTATATGTATGTTATTTATAAACAGATGTATTTATGGTAAATACTATTTTATGTTAATGTTATTATTAAATAATGATTTATAATATATAATATGTTACACATTCTATACTACATATATACTGCATATTATATATTATATGTATGTGTGGATATGTATATTTTTTAAGTTAAGCATGTATATAAAGCAGTGGTTCTCAACCAGGAGCAATTTTTGTCCTCTCCACCCCCAGAGACATTTGTCAACATCTGGGGACGTTTCTGATGGTGATGACTAGGGTCCTGCTACTGGAATCTAGTGGGAAGAAGACCAATTATTCTGCTAAATATTCTCAGCACAGCCTCCACCACAAAGAAGTACTGACCCCAAATGTCAATACTCCCGAGACTGAGAAATCCTGATTTAAACAGATGAAAACCATGCGGCCATCAAACTAATACCTAACATTTGCTGAGTGCTGAGAGTTTTACATACATCATCTCCTTTTTCAACCCTTTTAACAACCCTTCTATCATTGCCATCTTGTAGATTAAGACACTCGGGCAGACTGAGTTATGCATCTTGCCCAAGTGCACACAGTTAGTGAAAGGCAGAGCCAGGATTTGAATCCAGGAGCCAGGGTCTTACCTAGTGTGTTACGTGACCTTGAAATGTTGCCTTGAGTATACTGTTGGACAAAAAGAAGCAAATCGATAAGCATGGGTTCATTTCTAGAAAAGAAAAAAATTACTATGTGCATTGTAGAAAAATCAAACCAGAAGAGAATGCATTTAACTTTGGCTGATAGTTCTCTTGGGCCTCTAGTTGCAAACTGCACATTTCCTACATGTTGTTCAGTCACTAAGTCATATCCGATTCATTGCGACCTTAAAGACTGCAGCATGCCAGGCTTCCCTGTCCTTCACTGTCTCCCAGAGTTTGCTCAGATTCATATCCATTGAGTGAATGATGCCATCCAACCATCTCATCCTCTATTGCCCCCTTCTCCTCCCGCCCTCACTCTTTCCCAGCATCATGAAAGTGAAAGTCGCTCAGTCGTGTCCGACTCTTTGCGGTCCCATGGACTATACAGTCCATGGAATTCTCCAGGCCAGAGTACTGGAGTGTGCAGCCTTTCCCTTCTCCAGGGGATCTTCCCCACCCAGGGATTGAACCCAGGTCTCCCACACTGCAGGCGGAGTCTTTACCAGCTGAACCACCAGGGAAGCCCTCCCCAGCGCCATAGCAGTCACTAGATCCTATAATTGTACATTGTCTTGTGAGCTTAATTGATTGACATCTTTCTCCCTCACTACAGCATCACTTTCTTGAGAGCACCTTCAGTGCCTGGTTTTCCCCTCTGTTAAATCCCAGGATTTGCCAGACGGCTGGTTGGGGCGAGCTTATGGGAAGCTCTTCCTTCATATGTGATAGAACCTTGTAATGTTTGTAGTTATTTACTTCAAATGTATTCTTTTAGAGAAGAAAAAATATTGCTTACGTTTTTAAACAAAAATATGGTCCATCTATGCAATGGAATATGGCACAATATTTACTAATAGTAAAGTTGTAGATAAAGATTTAATGAATGGGATGCATTTTGTTGCATTTGAGGAGGGAGAGGACTAGAAAAGTGATGTTGACGGATATATGTGTAGTTGTGTATGTGGCTGATGTATGTATGGTTGTGTGCGTGTGTGTGTAAAGGCAGTGAAAACAAGTTAGGAGACATGATTTCTTCTGGCAGGGAGGAGCTATGGGCGATTTTTGCTCTCTTTTCTCTCTTTTTCCTTCTTATTAACCTTTTCCTAGATTTTCTCCAATGGGCGTGCAATTCATTTGGTAATACAGCCAGTTCTGCGGCACTTGTGTTCCTAAAAATCGCTGTGCTCTGCAGAATTGTACAATAAAGACCATAGGGCTGATGGAAACGATGGGAGTGGGAAGAGCCTTGGAAAACATCATCGGTGACAGTTTTTTTTAAAAGGACAGGAACCTAATTATTAATGTATCATCACTAAATTGTTAAGAAGTATATAAATACTGTAATAAATAACGCTTTACTTTGAAAAAGACCTCAACTCTGCTTGCAGAAGTGGCATTGGAAGGTTGCACCTGTGAGGTACTGTGATGTGAAGGGAGAAGAGTTATCTGATTTTTTTTGGCTGCACCAGGTCTGGGTTGGCACACTTGGGATCTCCTCAGTCTTCATTGTGGCAGGTGGGATTTTTAGTTGCAACATGGAAGATTTTTAGTTGAGGCATGTAGGATCTAGCTCCCTGACCAGGAATGTAACCCAAGCCCCCTGTGTTTCCAAAACAGGGGTTAGAGCACAACTGACTATGTGAGGAAAGAAAGTATTTCAAGTCACTGAAGTACAAGAACTTCTGGATTATCCCTTGACTTTTGTACTTTTCTGACAGTGATTACTCAGGCTTTACAGGTAAATAACAGACAGGTTACAAGACTTTTAAAGTGGTAATAACAAGCGTGGACAGGGCACCTATTACTCACTTTTTACTTGCATGATCTTATTTAACCCTCCCCCAAACGCTTGAGGTGGGGACCGCATGGAAGAACCTGAGACACAGAGAGGTTCAGCAGTTGCCCAAAGTCACACAGCTGTCAAGGGCCAGTGCTGAAATTCAAGCCCAGGTCTTCCCTGACACATGATCATGGCCTTACACAGTATTCTGTATTACATCTGAGATGGACATGATGCTAGTAGCAGCATTTACATAGCAGACTATAGGAGTCGCATCATAAAAGATAATGATGTAGCTTCCGGAGGCTTGTCTTGAACGTGACGGACAGTGTGCCAGGGCATGTGCCAGAAACACCACCCGACCTGAGACTGTCGTCACGACCCTCCAGTCCTGGCCCCAAACTGGGCACAGTCCTGCACACAGACTCTCAGATGTTAGATCAGCAAATCATATTCACATCAAGATTTACAGACCTGAAAAAGGCAGGGAGCGCACTTTGCTCTTCAGAGCAGTACTTTATCCTACAGGACACACTAGGGATCTGAATCATCTCAGCAGCATGGTTGGGTGTAGTGCTGAGGGTATGGGCTCTGCACAAGCCTGGGGTCCAGTCTCAGCTTTATGACTTGATAGCTGTGTGACCTTGGACAAGTCACTTGACTTCTCTGTTTCCTCACCTATAAAATAAGGGACAATAATAGAGTGGTTGTGAGGATGTAACAGGTTAACCTGGATAAAGGACTTAGATCAGTGCCAGCCATAGCAAGTTCTGAGTAACTGTTATTGCTGTTTAGTCACTCAGTCGTGTCTGACTCTTTGCAACCCTGTGGACTGCAGCACACCAGGCTTCCCTGTCCTTCACTATCTCCTGGAGTTAGCTCAAACTCATGTCCATTGAGTCGGTGAGGCCATCCATCCTGTCCTGTTAGTAACCATCTCGTCCTGTTAGTGGATGATTGTTACCACCCACGATGGCCCAATATTGCTCATAAATAAAATTTTCTGATCAGAAATTTAATCTAGTAGAATACCGTTGTGTCTCAGCTTTTCTTACATAGGTGCAGAAAATAGGTTTCACCAGTGATCTCCAGTTTAATTCATGCACCCCAGTAATGATGACATTTTTAGTCGACACCCTGAATATGGACGCATCTATTTATTTATAAACTCTGTGTATGTAGAACTCTACCAGTTAAAACGCTGTAATAGCTCTCATTTGACTCTGAGGAAAAGTCAAAGTACTTGTAACAGTTGTAAGTGCATGCTCAGTTGCTTTGGTCGTTCTGACTGTTTGTGACCCTATAGACTGTAGCCCTTCAGGCTCCTTTGTCCGTGGGATTCTCCAGACAAGAATACTGGAGTAGGTTGCCATGCCTTCCTCCAGGGGATCTCCCTGACCTGGGAATCAAACCCACAAATCCTGTGTCTCCTGCATTGCATGCAGGTTCTTTACCCACTGAGCCACCTGGGAAGCCCAGCAGTTGTAAGAGCCCACCCCAAATGAATTAGCTTCCTATTATTTCTCTGATTTCATCTTAAAATTCATTCTGCTCCAGCCAGCTCCGGTCTCCTGCTTCTTTGCACACAGCACTCAATCACACGTGCTCCCAACTTTGAATGTTTGCATTGGCTGTTTCCAGTGCCTGGAAGCCTTTTCCCCCCAATTTCTGCCAGACTCACTCCCTCACCTCCTTCAAGTCTTTGCCCAAAGGTCACCTTCTCAATGAGACCCACCCCTGACCACCTACATAAAATCGTAGCCACTCCCACTGACTTGAGCACCCATTATTATTTTCTGCTATAATTATTTTTTAAATATTTATTTTTATTTTCTTATTTATTTGACGGTGCCAGCTCTTGGTTGTGGCTCTCGGGGTCTTTAGTTGCAGCATGTGGGGTCTAGTTCGGTCCCTGGAAGAGAGATGGGATCTTGAGGGTCAAAAGTTTATACCAAGACGATTTTTGTTTTTGTTTTACACAATTTTAGGCTAAATCTTTTGTTTTAAGCAATTTTAGGCTAAATCTTTCTGGATTTAGCCTAAAGATTCATATGCATAAAGAAAACCACCCATTTATTCATTCAGTTGCTTGACAAATATTGATTGAGCACATACTATGTGCTTGGCAGTTTTATGGGTTAAGTTATACTGGTGAATAAAACACAATTCCTTGCCCTCAGGGAGTTTACATCCTAGCAGGGAGGTTAGCTGTTCTATTATTTATTTATAAATAAATCCCTGTTTATAAATGAATTCTATTTATAAATAAATAACAGGGATTAAACTCCAGCCCCCTGCATTGGGAGCACACTTAGCCACTGGACCACCAGGGAGGTCCCTCTTTTCTGCTTTAATAATCTGTATCTTTTAATATAAGATGTAGTTTAACTACTTATGTTTATTATTTTTTATCTTTCCCTCCCTGCTAGGACGTAAGCTCCCTGAGGGCAGGAATTATGTTTTACTCACCAGTATAACTCAGCCCATAAAACAGAGTCTAGGACATAGTATGTGCTCCATCAATACTTGTTGAGTTAAGCAGTTGAATGAATAAATGAATGGTTTTCTTTATGCATGTGAACCTTTAGGCTAAATCCAGAAAGTTAATTTTGTTTTGGTAGAAACTTTTAAGTTGTTCCTCAAGATCTTATCTCTCTTTCTTCTACATAATAGAATTTTCAGCTGGGATGAAAATTTTCACCAAGAAAAAAAAAAGAGACTACATTTCCAAGCCTCCTTTCTAGCTTGCGTGAATGTGTACTTAGTTGCTCAGTTGTGTCCGATTCTTTACGACCCCATGGACTGTAGCCCTCTAGACTCCTCTGTCTGTGGAATTTTCCAGGCAAGAATACAGGAGTGGGTTGCCATTTCCTTCTCTGGGGGATCTTCCGGACCCATGGATCAAATCTACACCTCCTGTATTGGCAGGCAGAGTCTTTACCACTGTGCCACCTGGGAAGGCCCCCTTTCTAGTTTAGCTGAGGTCCTGTGACTACGCTCTGACCAACAGGATCTGTAAAGAAACAGCAGGAGAGTGACTTTGCTGTCCTCCGTCTCTGTCCCTTCCTCCGTCTTGCTCTCTGGAACTTGGCTGCTACCATCTTGGGCCATGAGGTCAGTTGAATCTGTAAAGCAGAGAAGAGAGAGAAGCAGCTTGGGTCCAATGAGTTCATAGCAGCCCTAGACCACCTACCTAGCTTTCAGTGGAAAGAAAATAAACTTCTATCTTGTTAAAGACACTTATTTTTTTTAGGGCTTTCAGTATCCCTCTCAGCTGCAAGGATATAATACACTACTTTACACTCGGAATAAGAATTAAGTTAGGCTCCTGTTTAACTTCAACATGCAATTGGCAAGCTTTTCCCAAACACCCACTGGTTGCTTTCTGTTACTGAGCCTCCAGCTTCTAACATTTCTGGAATCTGAGTCATGTATACTCCCTGTTATTACACATAATATGCTGTTATGATTTTAATCAAGGAAACATTTTTTCACTTGACATATTAGTCATGTTGCTTCTGGATGGTCAGAAACAGCCAAGAATGCTAGCTAGAATTGCATCATTTTTGTCTGTTCTTTCCTGTGCAGGCTGGTTTAAAATCAGATCAGCTAGATCAAGGCAGATAGTGGGTCTCGCTTTCATTACTTTCTGCATTTCATTTTTCAAATGGAATCAGTTTCCAAGACAGAGGAAGGAAATAAATACTGTTTGCTGGGCTTTGCTACTGAAGTGATGTAATTTACATAAGAGCAAAATTACAACCTAGAATCCTAAGTAGCAATTATAATGTTAAAGAATAAGACAAAATTTTACTCTGAAACCAGGAACAAAAATAAAGAGCGGGAAATGTTGGTTAACTTCACACAAAATTTGAATATGAATTTAATCTTACTTGCCTAGGAGAGGAAAAAAAACCAGGCATTCTTTGGCGCTAAAATTGAACTAGAGGAGAATGCCCACGGACAATGCATTCAATACTAAAAGCCCTAAAGCAGAGACTGCATATGGAAGGGACCCAAAAACTTGTAAGAATGAGGTTGCAAATTAACTTTCTAAGCCTGATGATAGATATGATCTTCCCCTACACAAACGGGAAAGCTAATTAGACATGCTCATTTCTTCAGTAAAGGCAATCCTAGTTTTGTTCTTTGGGACACACTCAGTGAGGTTTTACAACCCTGTCATTTGTTCTAACACCCACAAACCATGTTTTAATTGTAGGTAAGTTATTAGTAAGCAAATTTTGGTCCTGAAGAAGGTGAACTTGCCCTTCACTCAGGATATAGTCATTGAAGCAAGTCTTGGATTGGAGAACCAGTTACACGCCCATCATCATGGAATACGGCTTCCCAGGCGGCTCAGAGGTAAAGAATTGGCCCCTCGATGCAGGAGACGCAGGTTTGATCCCTGAGTCAGGAAGATCTTCTGGAGGAGTAAATGGTAACCCTCTCCAGTACTCTTGCCTGAAATAGTCCAAGGACAGAGGAGCCTGGTGAGCTACATTCATGACAGTGACAGATAAAATCTCCTTTTAAGACAGACACAAAGCAGCGAAAAACAAAGCATGGGTTAAACAGTTTTGTCTGTATTTTTTTTTTTGTCTGTATTAAGTAAACTGTCGAATACGCAGATTTGGCAAGAATTGGATGGTGCTGCCAGAATGATGAATGCTGGGAAAACGAACAGGAGGGCCTTTCCCTCCCTTTGTCTTCTGCCATCCTTTTCTTTTATTTACTTGTTTTTTTATTTGGCTGTGTGGGTCTTGCTTGCGGTGGCGTGCGGGATCTCTCATTGTAGAACACAGGCCCCAGAGCATGCAAGCTCAGTAGCTACAGCACGTGGGATCTTAGTTCCCCGACCAGGGATTGAACCCTCGTCCCCTGCCTTCCAAGGTGGACTTTTTACCCTCTGGACCACCAGGGAAGTCCCATCCTTTTCATATCCTTTAGGAGAAAACTCTGCATCGTTGTCCACACATGACATCCTGCCATCTTATCTTGAATGACAAAAGAGGAAAGAGTGATTTTTCCATTTTTAAATAACTGGAAATTTAAGACCCATGAAAGTCATATGAAATGTAGTCTTCAGAGTCCATAAATGAATGTTTATGGGCACAGAGACGCATCTGTTGTTCATGCATTACAGTGGCTTCCTCAACATCAGGGCAGAGTTGAGACGTAGACAGTGAAAAATAAGACATCCAACTATTGGCAAAGCTGGGTTTCGCACACCGGTTGGAGTTCACCCAAGGAGAAGGGAATGACCTGCTTGGGTGGATACGATTATGAGTGTCTTATTTGAAAAGTTTTTTTTGTTTTTGGCCATGCCGAGCGCATGTGGAACCACAGTTCCCCGACCAGGGATTGAACCCACACCCTCTGCGCTGAGGGCAGAGAGTCTTAACCATTGGACCACCAGGGAAGTCCCTGAGAGTTTTTGTTTTTTTTTTTAAGGCTTTGTACTTTGCAGAATGCTTTTCCCATTTATGAGTCCATTTATCCACAGCTCCATCCAATGATCGAAGTAAACCATGTTGGCTGTGTTGGCTTTCAGGGCTTTCAGGGAGGAAGTGCCCGGCATGGCCACGCTGGGCTGCTGAGTGAATGAAATGATACACTAAGTATTTTATTTTTGTGCTGTTCATTTCACTTATGAATATAGTCCGTGCTCATAAAACACGACGAGAAAAACATAGAAAAGTAAAATGGAAAAAAATCACCTGAAATCCAACCACTCAGCAGTAGCAACTAATATCTTAATACACATGCATATAAGTGTTTCTTTAAGCTGCAATCTGTGATGATACAGAAGAGAGTCATCAGAAAAGGAGTCCTCTGAACACTGAGGAACATGAGCCTTTTCACCTTGAGCTTCTAGAGTGTGTAAGCTCAACTCAAGATGCCTGTGGAGAAACACAGAAGGACAAATTCTTTTATGGTTTAGTTCAGCTAGATGCTAAGGCCTTTCATCGTGTTCCGATAAGCCTACCTAGTTTCAACTTTAGCATCACCTGGTTAGTGAGACGCACGCTCACACGGAGAGAAAACATTATGTTCACCTGCATTCATTAGTCAGACGTCCCTCCTGACCTGTTTCTTTAGGTTGTACTTCTATTTGCATAATTAAAAGGTTACTTATAAGCTGGGAAAACAGGTTTGGTTTAGTTTAGAAATGTGACAACTGGTCACTTAGAAAACATTCCTCTTGCTTTCAGTAGGGAGTAATACTTGTCAAACTAGTAACACGAGTTAAATTTTTTTTTTAAAAAATGCACAATAAGTAAGTTTAAGTTGATTGTAATTGTGTAAGGGGAAAAAAATGCGTTCTTAAAATAACAGAAGGTGGTGGAATGTGAGCATAATTTTAAATTTCTGTTGAAAGCTATATTGTCTTCAACAAACTTTGTATGAAAAAGATAAACAGAATTATCATTTTACAATAATAAATGACAAGATGTCGGGTCAATAATGATAAAGTTTTCTATTCTTTTTACTTAGAAAGCTGACAACATGGTCTATTACATTTCACTCTCTATGAAACAATTCCGGGCTTTTTTTGTATTCATTTATAGTCCTTTTTCTTAAGTGTATGTTTTTCTCAATTAGAATCATGGAATCCTGCAATTATGCTTCTGACTTTTTCTCTTAATGTTTTTCCAAAATGTAAAAATACCTTATACTCATTATAGAAAAACCAAAAAATACAGAAACCTGTAAACTTATAATGAAGAAAATTAAAGTTACTCCATAACTCAGAGAAAATTTCTACCAACATTTTAGGGCCTATTTCTTTGTAATTATATATATATATATGTATGTATAAAAATGTTTTATACATATTATATGTTTTGTATACACACACAAATATATTTCTCCATGTTTCTACAAAATGTCTATCATATTGTATCAATTAATATAATCCGTTTCTAACATTGCTGCAAAGTCTTAATTCTCATTTGTACAGGCTAGGTGTGACTTTATTGAATAGTAAATGTACCCGAGCTCGTTTCATTATTGTTCCATTATTGGACTTTGAGCTCTCCTTTAATTTGAGGGTAGACTATAAAAATATATATATAGCCTTCAAAAAAATGTAAACTCTGTAGAAGTGCTTATGCCAAGAAGAAAACTACATATTTGCAGGCAAGAACAGCTGACAACTGGGATTAAATAGAGATAATAGACCTTAAGGATATATATATATAAAATATATATTTTAATTAAGCTATTTGTTCCTGTTTGCTTTCTATTTAAAAAAGTGTTGGGACTTAACCTGGCAGTCCAGTGGCTGGGACTTGACCTTCAAATGCAGAGGGTGCGGATTCAATCCCTGGTTGGGGAGCTGAGATTTCACATGCCTCAAGGCCAAAAACTCAAAATATGAGCAATATCGTAACAAATTCAGTGAAGTCTTTACAGTCCATATCAAACAAAATAAAAATAATAATTAATAAATACATGTTAATTCCCTGTATCTTCCACTGAGTCCCTCACTGGATAAAAGATTTTTGTTTTCACTTCAAATAATGACAAAATTCAGTACAATTTTGAACACTGACTTCAGATCTGCTGGACATTTCAAATGATACATCATTGTTTTCGTTGTTATTTACAATAATAGTTATTGAGTTCCTAGCATGGATTTTCTATTTGTCACCTAATCCAGCGGTCAGCCAACTTTGTCTATGAAAGGACAGAGAGTCAATATTTTTGGTTTTGCAAGCCATATGGTCTCCGTGGCAGCTACTCAACCTGCTGAGTGTAAAAGGCAGAGTGTGAAGGGATGGGCATGGCTATGAGCCAGGAGGAAGGTGTGGACACTGAAATTCGGATTTCATGTCATTTCCACGTGTTACAAAATATTATTCTTCTTTTGATTTTTTTGTAGTTATTTAAAAATGTAAAAAGCATCCTTAGGTCACAGCTGTACCAAACAGGTGATGGAATATACCCGGCCCACGGGCCAGTTTGTGCGGTCTTGTTCTAACCTGATCGTCTCGACAACCTATGAGCAGAAGTTACTTTGCCCAGAAAGTTTCAATGACTTGCCCAAGGTTATACAGCCAGAAAGTGACAGGGCCAGGATTTTTCTTTCTAATTTATTTATTTGGCTGCCCCAGGTCTTAGTTGCAGCATGTGGGTCTGTTTCCCTCATCAGGGACCGAACGCAGGCCCTCTGCACTGGGGGCTCGGAGCCTTACCCACTGGACCACCAGGGAAGTCCCGGATTTACACCCAGCTTGCTTATGGCAAAGCTCTCACGCCTCTTCAGAGCCAGGTGGTTAGAATCAATCGTGTGAACTCTGTAAACCTCAGTCTTCTCATCTATAAAATGGGAATCATGAAAAAGTATCTTTCCATTGAAGTGCAATGAGAATTTGCTGTAACAAAGCTTATTCTTCCAGTACCAACAGGAGGGAAAAAAAAGTAACCAAACCGAGTGTTACTTTGTCTTATGATTACTTCTGTACAGAAGAGGTAATGACTGACAGTAGAGTCTGGAACAGAACTGGGTTCAGATCCTTTTCCTCTACCAAGACCTTAAGCAATGTATGTAAAATCTTATACCTTAGTTTCTCATCTGTAAAATGGATGATAACTAGAGTACCTACCTCATGGGTCATTAAGACATTAAATGCGTAAGTGCGGGTAAGGAGCTTGGACGGTCTGGCACAATCAGTGTGAGCTCAATCAGTTTGACCTAGTATCATTCTATCTTCTCTTCCTGTACTTTATACATAATTCATAATTCATAAAAATTATGAATAATTCATAAACACGGCATCTGACCTTGCAGCCCTCGCACGTCAGGCCCATCATTGTGAGCTCCAAAAATGGTTGCTACAGAATGAATGAATGAAGGTGTAGTGAATGAGTAAGTGAAGAATGAATGAACGGGTAGATGAACAGACGGACGGAAACATGAAAAAAAACGAAAGTCAAAATTTGAGTGGTGGTTCACTCTTGGAATCTGGTGCCATGAGAGCCACCTTTATCTCTTCTTCTTTTTTAATTAATTGTAATAATTTATTTATTTACTAATTTTTGGCTGTGCTGGGTCTCCATGGCTGCGTGAGGGCGTTCTCTTGTTGCAGACAGCGGGGCTACTCTCTAGTTGGGGGTCACAGGGTCCTCATTACGGTGACATCTCTGGTTTCAGACGATGGGCTCCAGAGCGTGGGCTCAGTGGTTGTGGCACAGGGCTTAGTTACCCTGTGGCATGTGGGACCTGCCTAGACCAGGGATCTTCCTTATAATGCATCCACTGCACCCTCGATGTAGTTGATGGTCAACATAGGCCTTGCCCTCCCAGGTCACTAATACACATCCAGTGAATTAATGCCTTAGAGGATTTTGTGGAGACCCAACCGAGACAGAAACATGTTTCCACCATTGGAACTAGAAGAAATTCAACAGGTGACCTTTTCCCGTGCTTCCCCCAGAATTGAATGTCTCTGATCAAAATGCGTGACAAGATACAGGATTCCCAACTTTTTATGATACGAACCAAAAGGACCTACAATCAAAAGAGTGCCATCTACCAACACTATCGTTCTACTTAAGGATGGTGTAATGCCAAACTGTAATACCAAAACTAGGGGGTAAAAAGGATAATTTCAAAAAAAAAGGGTATTCTTTTCATTGAATCAATATAACTCAATTATTAAAAAAACAAAAGCAAAAAAACTCAAATCCCAGCTCTACCACTTCCTACCTCTGTGACTTTGAATAAATCACTTCTCTTAGCCTCAGTGTACTCATCTGTAGAATAGGAAAAATACTCCTAATAACACCTGCCCTGAGAGGTGACTGAACATTCAATAAGGTGTTGCTTGTAAGCCGCACCTTAGCATGGTGTACACCAGGGTTTTTCAGCCTGAGCACTGCTCACGCTTTGAGCTAGCTCGTTCTCTAGGGTGAGGTCAGTCCTGCGCCTTGAAGGATGTTGAGCAGTTCCCTGGTCTCCACTCACCAGACGCCAGTAGGAATCTCACCCCCGCTTCTCACCCATTCGTGAAAACCGAAGAGTCTTTCATTGTTGTTGTTCAGTCTCCAAGTCATATCCAACCCTCGTGACCCCATGGAGTGCAGCACACCAGGCTCCACTGTCTCCCAGAGCGTGCTCAAACTCATGTCCATCGAGTCGGTGGTGCCATCCAACCCTCTCGTCCTCTGTCGCCCCCTTCTCCTGCCCTCAGTCTTTCCCAGCCTCGGGGTCTGGACATTCCCAAGTGTTCTCTGGTGAGGGTGGGGTTAAACTGCCCCTGACCTAGAACCACTGGTTTACATAGCCTCGGAGTTTGAGCTCTAGGAGACAGTGGAGGACGGGGACCCTGGTGTGCTGCACTCCGTGGGGTCACGGGGTCACGAGGGTTGGATATGACTTGGCGACTGAACAACAACAATGAAAGACTCTTCGGTTTTCACGACTGGGTGAGAAGCAGGGGTGAGATTCCTACTGGCGTCTGGTGAGTCGAGACCAGGGAACTGCTCAACTGATCGGCCCAGGTTCATCCCCTCACATTAAGAGGCTGGTATTTTCCAAACCTCGCCTGTAACAGATGAGGAAACCAAAGCCCAGAGGGATCCGCCTGTGGTTACAGCATTAGTTTCTAGGGTTGCCATAACCAAGTACCACAAACTGGCTTAACACAACAGAAATTTCTTTTCTCGGAGTTTTGGAGAACGCAAGTCCTGAATCGAAGTGTCAGCAGGGCCACGCTCCCTCGAAAGCTTCTAGGGCCAAATTCTTCCTGCCTTCTCCAATTCCTGGGTGCTCCTTGCATTCCTTGGCTTGTGGCCACATCACTCTAGTCTCTGCCTCTGTCTTCACGTGGACTTCTGCGTCTCTGTCTTCTCCTTTTCTTATAAGAACCTTTGTCACTGAATTTAAGATCTACACAAGTAATCCAGAATTATCTCATCCTGAGTTCTTCAACTTTAAGTTTACAAAGACCCTTTTTCCAGATAAGGTCATGTTCAAGGTACCAAGGATTAGGGCTTGGACTTGTATTTTGGAGGGGGCACAGTTCAGCCCTCTGCAATTACAAGGCTTGTTGGTGATAGGGCTAGGACTAAGACTGAATTATCCTTTTTTAAAAATATATGTACATATATATGGGTGAAGAATTTATTTACAGGGCAGCAATGGAGAAACAGACATAGAGAACAGACTTATGGACATGGGGAGAGGGGAGGAGAGGGTGAGATGTAGGCAGAGAGTAACATGGAAACTTACATCACCATATGTAAAATAGATAGCCACCAGGAATTTTCTATATGTGTCAGGAAACTCAAACAAGGGCTCTGTGTCAACCTAGAGGGTGGGATGGGGAGGGAGATGGGAGGGAGTTTCAAAAGGGAGGGGATATATGTACATCTATGGCTGATTCATGTCAAGGTTTGACAGAAAACAACAAAATTCTGTAAAGCAATTATCCTTCAATAAAAAAATAAGTTAAAGAAAAAAAAAAGAATCTGCCTGCAATGCAGGAGTCCCGGGTTCGATTCCTGGGTGGGGAAGATCCTCTGGAGAAGGGAATGGCAACCCACTAGAGTATTCTTGCCTGGAGAATCCCATGGACGGAGGAGCCCGGTGGGCTGCAGTCCACGAGGTCACAAAGAGTTGACACAGCTGAGCGGCTAACACTGTCACTCATGAGTGCTACACATGTTCATATGTCTAGTTTAGCTGGGCCAGGTCTTAGTTGCAGCATCTGGACTCTTGGTTGCATCACATGGGATCTAGTTCCCTGACCAGGAGTTGAACCCAGTCCCCTGCTCTGGGAGTGTGGAGTCGCAGCCACTGGACCACCAGGGAAGTCCCTGAAGTATTCTGACTCTCAGGATGGTTACTTAACCTCTCCAGGTTTCAATTTCCTTATTTGTAAAATGGGCCTAACTAAGGGATCCACCTCCTTCGGAACTTGGGTTCATAGCAACCCAGTTTGTGATCGTGGTTTTACACATGAAAGTACAATGTCTGGTTTAGAGCAACAACTCGGGAAAGTTTCGCTATTGCTATCATGTTCCTTATCATCTGTTTTATTATCATTTGGGCTTCCCTTCAATTAAATCAACAGAATATCTGTATGGAAAGATGGATTTAAGCTACGACCTAGACGGTGACATCAATAATTCTTTGTCCTATATTATTCTTTCCCCACGTGAAAGTTGCTGCAGGATGTCGACCCAGGCGTCCACCCTGGAAAGGAAAGAAAAGTCATATATAATGTCAGGGAGGGTGCGCTGTGTGCTTCTCTCTTTCATTCCCTGTAAACTGTCAAGAAAGATGACATTTCTTTTTTTCACAATTAGACTCTTAACTCCTGACGTCATGGTTCGGTGACTTTTAAACTGACAGGATGGTCTTTTTTTTTTTTTTTTAAGATATTTTTCTGTTCCCTCCTTTAAAAAAAAAAAAATTTATCTGGCTGTGCCAGGTCTTAGTTGCAGCATGCAGGATCTAGTTCCGTGACCAGGGATCGAACCCAGGCCCCCTATGTTGGCAGTGTGGAGTCTTAGCCACTGGACCACCAGGGAAGCTTCTATAGGACTGTCTCCGAAGGATTTTAATCCAGAAGAACACGTGTTCTCTCTTCTTCTGGGAAGTTCTAATGGGAGAAATTTACATACAAATTGATTTCATGCCCTTTTCTTTGTCAAGCTTAAGGCTGTTTAAATTTATCTCTTTCCATCTTGAGTAACCCCAATTGAGTTACTAGTTAAAATATACCCTGCTAGTCTTACTAATCTGACTACCTGTAATTGGAGGATTTAATTACCAGCAGTATTTTTCTAATGGAACAATCCCACCTTGCAGTTTAGTAACTCCCTTTATTTCCGTGGCAGCAGCAAGGTCATTTGAAAGCCTGAAATATGAAGACACAGGCGGGTGTAGTAGGGTCCAGGGGCTTCTGGAGTGAACTGCACTCATCCAGCTTCGCAGGTGAACTTTGCCTGAAACAAGATTGCAAGCAAAGATCTCAGTCACATACGCAACTGCCACCCTCCTTTTCTTCCTTGCAATCCAGATCTTGAATTTTCTTCAGGTTATCTGGAGGTGGATGCTCAAGGAAAGTGAGTTCCCAACACCTTTCCACCCATCCATTGAGGCTTTTTTGCCAGAGAATGTTCTAGAAGTGGGCATGTAAACCAGTTCTGGCCACAGGCAAGGGGGGAAACAGGAAAACATGCTAGAGGACTTTAAAGGAAGATTTTCCTCTCTATAAAGAGGGATGCTCCCCCCTTTTCCTGCCTTTGACATTGTTGTAGGAGGAGGTGCTGGGGCTACAGCAGCCATCCTGTGACTGTGAGGACACTCAGGGACAAAGTGAAAATGACAAGAATGATGGGATGGAAAGATAGAGAGGTCTGGTTTCTTAATGGTGTTGGTTATCTCCCGAACCAGTCTTGGAACCGTCAACCTCTGAGTTCTTGTTAAGTGTGAAGTAAAAGATGGACTTCTAGTTTGAGCCAAATTTCATCCATCTGTTGGTATTTGTAATGAAAAACATCCTGATAAAGGGAAATTCACAGGATTTCCCTCTCCTGGCTCCCTTAACAAAGTGAGAAGTGGAACTGCCTCAAACTTGAAATAAAGCATATTGTAGAGCAATCTTCAAATTATGGGACTGACCCCCCCCCCCCCACCCCATGGTGGCAAAGAGCACAGTCTTTGGAAGTCACCTGTGCTGGATTCAAAATCCCACCAGCCACATACCTGCGACTTTACATGCGCAGAGGGAGAGCCATCCACACTGCTGTCTGTACGCAGGGTGGTCCCCTCCCTTGGGTAGCGCTGTTCTTTGTTTCATTGTATGAGTCCACCTGGGCTTCCATCATAGAGAACCACACCCAATTCTGGAGGCGGGAAGTCCAAGATCAAGATTGGGTTCTGGTGGGGGCTCTCTCCCCGACTTGCAGATGGCAACTTCTGGCCATGTCCTCGCGTGGCCTTTTCACTGTGCACGGATATGAAGAAGAGAGAGATCTCGGGTGTCTCTTCCTCTTCTTAAGATTCAAGCACTTTAGGAGCAAAGACAGTTTCTCTCTCCCCAAACAACAACAAACAAACGAGGTGGGCTCAGTCGTGTCCAACTGTTTGCGACCCCATGGACAGCAACCCTGGAGGCTCCTCTGTCCACGGAATTTTCGAGGCAAGAATACTGGAGTGGGTTGCCACTCCCTTCTCCAGGGGATCTTCCCGACCCAGAGGTCAAACCCTCGGCTCCTGTGTCTCCTGCATTGGCAGGCGGGTTCTTTACCTACTGAGCCATTAGGGAAGCCCCAAAGAGGACCTACTTTAAACAGTTCATTAAACACCTTTAAAGATTTTCGCTATGGTGATACAAACTTGTGTAAGAGGTGTAGCTGTGTGTGTGTTTATGTACCAACATAAGACAGAAACACATATGGTTTGAGAAAGGTTATTGGCAAAGATCAGGTCCTACATTTTGTTTTTCAATTTGTGAGTTTTTTCCTCCCATCATTTATTCAACAGATATGTACTGAGTGTGTCCTACGTGCCAGGCATGTTTGATTTTGTTTTGTTTCCTTGGATGTGCATTTCTTTTTTGTTGTTGTTTTTGTTTTTAGCAAATGCTTTCTGTGATCAAGGAAGTCTGGGAAACAATGAGATGGTCACAGAATCCTGAGTTTAGAATAACCTTCCAGATTTCTTTCCCCCTGTCTCCAGTGCATCTAACAAATTCAAGTCCGTTTAGAATCTATTTTATTAAAAAGACCTCCAGTGAAAGCGACTTCACTGCAGTCTTCAGCACCTCTCCCAGAGCTTGCTCAGTTCCGTGTTCCTGGAGGAAATGATCTCTATAACAGTAATAATTGATGCACTAAAGTGCCCTGGTGGCTCAGTGGTAAAGAATCTGCCTGCAATACAGGAGACCCAGGTTCACCTGGGTCGGGAAGATCCCCTGGAGAAGGAAATGGCTACTCACTCTAGTATTCTTGCCTGGAGAATTCCATGGATAGAGGAACCTAGAGAACTACAGTCCATAGCGTTGCAAAAGAGTCGAACACTTTTACTTTGGGCTTCCCAGGTGGCGCTGGTGATAAAGAACCCACCTGCCAGTGACGGAGACATATGAGAAGCAGGTTCAACCCCTGGATCAGGAAGATCCCCTGGAGGAGGGCATGGCAACCCGCTCCAGGATTCTTGCCTGGGGAATCCCATGGACAGAGGAGCCTGGTGGGCTACAGTCCATGGGGTCGCAAAGAGTCAGACATGACTAAAGTGGCTTAGCACGCATGCAAAGTGCTCACAGCAAGTACCTGTGTCAAGGAACTAAAATATGGTGACAAATTTAGGAGATGTGTTAGGATCAAAGAAACTGGTCCCAATAGTTGTTGAAACTGCTTGTGCAAGCATGTAACTTTTCTATAGAAGACATTCAGCTCTTCTGAGCCTCCGTTTGCAAAAGCATTAGTTCTAAAAGCTAATGTGTAGAGGGGAAAAAATCAAGCATGATCAAAAATTACCCTTGACCATCCTTTCCGTTACAGTAGAGCAGGCAAGGACCAGACAAAACTCAGGACCAGGGGCCACCCACCCCACCTCTCCCTTGTAATAGGGCACACGATTGCCTGGGTGATTTGTTTAGTTATTTTAGTATTTATTTGGCTGCACCCAATCTTAGTTGCAGCACACGGAATCTTCAGTCTTCATTGCGGCATGCGGGATCTTTAGCTGTGGTAGGTGAATTCTTAGAGACTTGATGTGAATTCCTTGCTTAGCATGTGGGAGCTGGTTCCCTGACCAGGGATCGAACCCAGGCCCCCTACTTTGAGAGCTCAGTCTTAGCCACTGGACCACCAGGGAAGTCCCTGCCCAGGTAATTTAAATCCTTCTTTTTTCTCTCTCTCTCTCCCTCTTTTCTCCCCACACACATGCAGTAGAATTCAGAGAAGTTAAATGGACCTAGAGGTGACTGCACTTTAACAATAACTACCCTGTATGGTTCTTCTGATGATTAAAAATTTAATTCACGTACAGCAGCTAGTTCAGGGCCTCGAACATGGTAAACATCCAGAATATTTTAGCTCCCATTATTATTCCCACTATTGCTTCTCTGTGATGATGGCATCTTCTCTGTGATGATGGCATCTGGTCCCATCACTTCATGGGAAATAGATGGGGAAACAGTGGAAACAGTGTCAGACTTTATTTTTTTGGGCTCCAAAATCACTGCTGATGGTGATTACAGCCATGAAATTAAAAGACGCTTACTCCTTGGAAGGAAGGTTATGGCCAACCTGGATAGCATATTTAAAAGCAGAGACATTACTTTGCCAACAAAAGTCCATCTAGTCAAGGCTATGGTTTTTCCAGTGGTCATGTATGGATGTGAGAGTTGGACGGTGAAGAAAGCTGAGCGCCGCAGAATTGATGCTTTTGAACTGTGGTGTTGGAGAAGACTCTTGAGAGTCCCTTGGACTGCAAGGAGTTCCAATCAATCCATCCTAAAAGAGATCAATCCTGGGTGTTCATTGGAAGGACTGATGTTGAAGCTGAAACTCCAATACTTTGGCCACCTCATGCGAATAGTTGACTTATTGGAAAAGACCCTAATGCTGGGTAGGATTGGGGGCAGGAGGAGGAGGGGACGACAGAGGATGAGATGGTTGGATGGCATCACCAACTCGATGGACATGGGTTTGGGTAGACTCTAGGAGCTGGTGATGGACAGAGAGGCCTGGCGTGCTGCAATTCATGGGGTCGCAAAGAGTCGGACATGACAGAACGACTGAACTGAACTGATTGCTTATCTACTGAAAATAAGTTCCTTCTTTTGAGAAATTCTTGAAGCCAGATTCCATATTTCATTCTGGCTCAGTCACCCAACCCCACTTCCAGCAAAACTGCAGATATATAATTCTGTCTTCATCCCATGAGGACTTTCAAGACACAGTCACTGGCAAATAAGTGATCTATCAATCACTTATTGAATGCATTATGAAATCTGTGGTTCAGAAGTGGTAAGGGTGAAATAAAAGAGGAAGATTATCTAATAACAGTACTTGCCTAATACTGTTAAGATTTTAAAAAATAAACCCGATGTCTAATAAATGTCTAAAATGGCTTTAGCTTTGTATAAGGTCGTATAGTCTTTCATTTATTCTATAAGTATTTCTTACATCCTTACCCTGTGCCAGGCTCTGAACTAGGCTCGGAAATCTGGTGATGACAGATAAGAGCCCTTGTAGACCCACTGAGGAGAAAGCAATCAATCAGAACTGTTCACAAGATTATTTCTGATTCCAGTGCTTCATGCAGGAGATAAACAGAGAGATGGGACGGAAGGTGACTGAAGAGGAAACCAGCCTCTATAGGGATTTGGGACCGGCCTGGGGGAGGGGAGAGGGGGACATCTGAGCTGAGGTCTGGGGTGATAACAGTGTCAAAATCTAGTCACAGTATTTAAAAAACGTTTAAAGGTGTGATATATTCTGAAAACAGCTCATTCGCATTTTCCCCTTTCAAGAGAAATCTTTGGTGGAGCATTTAAAAGTCTGATCATACCCAATCCTAGAAAGAACGCAGACAAGGGACTTCCCTGATGGTCCAGTGGTTAAGGCCGGGCTTCCAGTGCAGGGGGCTTGGATTCAATCCCTAGTCAGGGAACTAAGATCCTACATGCCACCATGGCATGGCCAAAAAAAAAAAAGAATTCAGACAAAGGAGACCCTTTATAAACTTCTCTTGAAAGTTGATGCAACCCATTGGAAAACATTTGGTGACATCTAGTTAAAACCGAAGGTGTGAATTTCCTACCACCCAAAAATTCAATGTCTAGATATGTTCTTTAGATAGACCCCTAAAAATATCTCCTCTTAAGGAAGGAAGCAAGTGGGTTTTCTTTTAAATTCTAAAGCCCAACTATAAGACAAAAGGAATTAACTCCACAAATATTTACAGAATACCTGTATATGCCAGGTACTAGTCAAGGCTCTAAGAAAACTATGGTGAATGAAACCATCAAAGACTGTGGCCTCATGGTTGTAACGAAGGAAGACACTCCAGAAACAAAAAGCCCAACACTGACTGCCTGTGCGTGCATGCTAAGTCGTTTCAGACACGTCCAGCTCTTTGGGTCCCCATGGACTGTAGCCCGCCAGTCTCCTCTGTCCCTGGGATTCTCCAGGCAAGAACACTGGAGTGGGTTGCCATGCCCTCCTCCAGGGGATCTTCCTTACCCAGGGATGGAACCTGCATCTCCACTGAGCCACCAGGGAAGCCCAGTTTGTAATGCTGGTTTTCCATAAGAGAAGACTGAGCTTCAGTCAGCTAGTCAGATGGAGGACCTGCTAGCCCAACACTTTAGTCCCTGGACTACACCGGAGTCCATATCTACCCTCCCCACTGGACCCATGGGAATACCGGTGTGAGTGTCTATTTACCATGCTGGGTGCCCACTGCCTGGCTTAGAAGGAGTTGCATAGTTTTGGTGTGACAGTAGGCAGGCTGGAGAACCTTCCAGAAGTAAAACCTGCAGAAAAGGCAGACTTCAGAATTAGCTACTCAGATACAGGAATAGAACCCACGGAGAGAGGAAGAAAGAAGGCTCCTTTCTCCACGCCAAGCACTGCCTCAAGCACATTACCTGCCTTCTCTCCTTTCCTCCTTGAAGAAAATCGCACAGCTAGTCCTTGGCAGCTCCAGAGTGTGGACCCCAGCTGTCCCCACAATATGCTCAACCCCCGAAATACCAAAATCAGGCAAAACTCTGAGAGATGCCTTCCGTAAGGGGGCAGTAGGAAGAGAAGCGAAGGCAGGCAGAGGAGAATCAGAATCAGGGGTGCCGCAGTTTGTTTGTATCCTCCGCTGATGTAGACGTCCTGGCTTGGGGGGCAGCAGCCCCCAGAACAGAGGAGGAACCCTGACTTCATCGCCCCCAGGAGGCACGCCTCCTGCTTCTGGGAGAGGGCGGCCCTCACGGGGACACTTAGCTGAATGTGTCTTGTGATGTAATTTTTTTTCTAACAAAGTGTAAGAACACAGAAAAGTAGGAAAAAACAACACCATGAGCATCCCTGTCCTCTTCATCCTTAATAAGCAACACTAACGTCCCATATTAGCTTTACGACATTTCCGTTTTTAAAAATCTCAGATAGGTGATTCCTTTTATTTCCATCTTTCTTGGCATTGACTTTGTCTCTCTTTCTACTCAACTGCTAAGTTAAACATTAGCTTATTTCTTCATCTTTCTTTCCTAAAAACTACGTTCAAAGTTTCTTCCATCATTTCAGGTGCATCTCATATTAAAAGAAAAAAAGGCAGTTCTTCTTATATACATGCGTGCATAGTTATATAATTTTCATAAATACATGATTTTAGTATCACAGCCATCTAGTTTTCTTCCTCTTTTTTCCCTTGATTTCTGCCAACGTCTCCCTTCTTCTCCACAATCTTCTCCGCTCTTCCCCCACTCAGCCCCTGCACACAGCAGTCTTCACAATGAAGTTGCTATCATTTCATATTTTTATCCAGGTTTAAGTAATCCTTGACAAGGATAACCTATCATTGTTTTCCCGAAATGAGATAGTATTTACACATTAGTGCGTTTTATTCTTGTCACTTCATCATCCTTAATGGAATTTCACTTGACACAATTCTTACAGATTTATTCATTTTTTTTTTACTTATTGTCGTACAATAAGTAACCGTCACTTGGTAACCTTAGCAGAACTGGTTTCAGGACTACTACCGCCCATGCTGAAATCCACAGATGGCTCAAGTCCCTGATGTAAAATAACGTAGTATATGATTGCACATGGGTTCCACATCCAAGGATTCAAAGGGCCGACTCTATTATATTCCATAGTGTGGCTTTGCCAGCATTTATTCCTTTTGTTTCCAGTTTTTTGCTACTAGGATGCTGTAGCAAAGATGCTGCCACACACATCTTTCAGCATCTAAAAAGCCCAGATGTCCTAGGAGTAGGTGAAGGCTTCCGCGGCCCTGCGGCAGCTGAGCTGAGGCTCACCGGGGAGCTCCGCTCTGAGCTGCCTTCCCGCATCTGTACTAAAGAAGATCAGGTTCAGAAAGGGCCAGGGTCCCTGCCTGCTGATCGAATTTTTTGTGGTCAAGGCCTTCGTTCACTTGTGTCATCCCGAGTCTCTGAGCTGTGCAGGCACCCCCGGGCGCCGTGACTGTGAAGAGGGCCAGGCTGCCGTCCTGGTGGGAGAAGCAAACTTACAAGGAAATGACGTCACCTGTGCACGCTGACAAGGTTGGGAGTTGCAGAATGATGGAAGGAGGTGGTCTCAGCGCAGGTGGCATCTACAGAGATGGCACTTGGTCAGTAATCAGAATGAGTCTCAAATTAGTGTGTATTTTCCTTTGTCTGTAGTTCTTGCTGATGGCTGAGGCTCGAGGGAGGGGACTCTTGCCATCAGTATCTGCTCCTGTAAAACAGAAGCCTAGCCTGAAAAATCCTCATTTTTGGAAAACCCAGCAGGTGCTTTAACGCACAGTCAGGTTTGCTAGGACTTCATGACTGTCAGGAAGCAGGTCTGAGCCCCCAAGCACCCAGTGAAATGACTCCGGAGGGAAGAAAGTGGGGGTTTGAATTGATTCAGAGAACTTTCTCGCCCCTGACCAGAAAGTTATGCCTTTCAAAATCTCAAACTGCAGAGAGAAATCCCCCAGGAACCACCCCCGCCTTCCCCAGGAAACACCTTAGGACTAGTTCTAGGGCTTGATTCGTTTGATGTGCAGTTAAGAGATGTGAAAAACAGCAGTGGGCTGCCGGAAACCCAGCAGAAACAAAAGTCTAGAATTGCAAATGTAAAACTCCCGCCCTCTGACAGAGATTATGCTGATGGCACTGAAAGCCAAAGAGAGCTGTAGAAATGACCTGATACTGGGATATCTGAGAAGGGAATCACCAGGGGGCGAGTCACTGTGCCACCCCCCACCCCATTATTATTCTGGGAATAGTAATACCTGCCTCAAAGGGGCGTGTTGAGGATTAAAAATAAGACTGTTGTCATGTCGAGCATTGAACCTTCCCGGGTGATTCGTTGGGGCTGGTTCCTGGCAGCTCCCTTCCCCCAAGCAAATTCTTCTTCTAGCAATCCCCAATGCTTCTGAGAAATCCCTGTGCTTACCCTGGACGTTATCTGGGGACTTTGCTAGTGGCTTACCCAGGTGGCACATCATAACTTTTACTCTGACAGTCTGGAAAAACAAACAGAGCTGTTCTGACTTTTTTGACGTCTTTTGCTTCTGCATCTCCGCCTCCAGCGTGCCCGTTGGTTGTGATCCTTATGAAAAACCTTGAGGATGCTCCACACCATGCACTCTCAGATGGGCCAGGGCTTCCACCCGCAGGTTTTGCTTGCTCCAAACCACGCACTCTCGGGCCAGGGCTTCCACCCACAGGTTTTGTTTGCTCCAAACCATGCACTCTCAGACGGGCCAGGGCTTCCATCCGCAGGTTTTGCTTTACTGCCTTCTTTTGCCAGCTTCGCCGATGATTGATGTGAATGACATCAAGGATCTTCCTTTTGTTAGTGTGTCACTGATTTTCTCCTATCATTGGGCTTAATCTCCCTCTTTCCCCAAATTTCAGTTTTGTCTATTTTAGGATAGCCCCAAAGGAACCCTTAACAGCTGTTTCAAGGCAGTATGGTGAAAAGCAACCCAAATTGGTCCCTGGTTTGTTCTGTTTACACAACTGTGAGGGGATGGGGAGCAAAATGTTCGAAAGGAGTTTCATTTAAATTTTCTCACTAAAAAAGTATTAAAATGTGAATTATTTTAATAAGTATAATTATTTTAACACATAGCTATATATTATTAAATATGTATTTTGCTTATAAATACATATGCATTTATATGTATTTATATAAATGGAGAAGAGAATGGCACCCCACTCCAGTATTCTTGCCTGGAGAATCCCATGGACAGAGGATCCTGGTGGGCTACAGTCCACAGGGTCGCAAAGAGTCAGACATGACTTTTTAAGCGACTTAGCATGGACGCATGTGTTTATGTAACATGCAAATGTTACATATTACAAATACATACATAACACATACGTATTAAGTTGTACTATATATTGAAGTATGTGTTTATATATTAAAATGCAGATGTAAATATGTATTTCAATACATAAAATCTGTATAGACACATATACGAACCAAGCACTTGCTTCAAATGGTAACTTTGGATAATGTGGAATTTTTGTACGCGTGTCAGCACTGGCATTCTTCCACAGACTTATTTCTGTAGCCCCATTTGAAACATTTACTGGATTTTTTGCTGGTCATAAGAGTGATACATGCACTTGACTTAAAAAATTTGGAAAGGGCAGTATAGAGAAGAAAATACCCTCTCTTGTCCACTCTCTCCCGAATCAGGATTCAGGCACTGAGTACACTTCCTTCTAGTTCTTTTCCTGCAGTAACCAGTTTAAAGCTTTAGTCCAGCACCTCTGTTTCCCATTCCTCCTGGTATCCTATCTACTCTTGGTCGCAAGCTCTGCCTAAATTGCTGTCTTAGAATCCAGCACGCTTAAGAGAAGGGACATGGGGGGCAAAGAGAGGAACGGATAATTCAGAAAAGCAACTACAATATTAAGAGCATGATTTTTGCTGTATAATCCGTCAGTTGTCCCCACCTCCAACCCCATAAGACCCTTCTCCCTACACTGCACCTTCTTAGGGCACTTCACACTCTGTACCCGGGTTGGAAAGGAAGGGAATTTATCACCCTCAGTGGAAATGCTCAGGGTCGAATTATACTCTTATGGTAAAGAGAGGGGAGTGGGCAGCGGTGGGGCTATGGCTTTAACAATTCCGAGGCAGGCTTTCGTGCCGGCCAGCGAGCTTGCATCATGATAATACAATTTTGTATGTTAAACAACAGATGTCAGACAGAAGAAAGAGACGAGGTCTTTGCTTTTCTTCTCCTGTGGACCTTGCTCCCCCAAAGCAGCCGTTTTTTCAGTTGCCATGACAGCGGTAATAGGAGTTTATCATTTTCCCATGCCTGCTGCATGCTGCTGCAGAGTCAACTCACCAGTGTTGTCTGGTTGGGGAGAAAGAGTCCAAGCCGCAGTTTGCCCTAGTGCTGCAGAGGTAGACACCGCCACTGCCTTTTCGCTCTCCCCACAGTCCTCAGCTCCTGTTTTAGGGGGCAGTTTCTGTAAAGCAGGAGTTTTGATTTGCCCGACTGTCAATATATCATTCACAGTCAGCCTCAGAGCTCCTGATGCTCTGTGCACTCACTGACAAAACAGATCAGTCACTGCTTTTTTTGAAAAGAAGCCATAAAGGACAAAGATCATCTAGATAGTAACCATCAGTAATATCTATAAACCAAACATGTATATTCAACATATAACAATTCTACTCTTTCTTCCTGAATACTAATCTCACTTTCAAAACATCAGGCCCATTTACACACTAAGTAGAAGAAAGCTCTTTTGAGACCCAGCAAAACTGAGAAAATCATAATATTTTTATAAGAAGAGCACCTTCCTTCAATAAACAAAGATGATGTTGAAATTAAGAAATAGTCACATTTGGAATGACTGCTTCTGAGAATGAAGGAAATTTATTCTGATAAAATGGACAGAAAGAAAAAAAAATGAAAAAGTGGTCATTAAGCCCATATGATGGGCACACAGATGTCCCTTATATTATTCTTGGTATTTCTCTGTGTTTGAGATGTTCTGTAGTTCCTGAAAATTTTATGAATCAGCCTTTCTGTTTGGCTTTTAATTGTGTTAATTAGTAGTGTTTAAGTCACAGCCCAATGCGGGAAAAGAGAAAAAAGAGAGTAATGTGGCAGAAGCAAAATTAAACCCCAAAGTGATTTACAGCATACTTACATTTCCCCCTTAATTTCTAACAGAATGTGGTGCTGGCTGTCAGCTCATGTTTGCTTTTTTTTTTTTTTCTTCCTAATCCCTTAAAAAAAAGAAAATTCTTGCATCAATTGACCACTAAAATGATCGCTTCAATTGTTGGTTAGAGTTTATTCTCCGGAATTGAAAAACCAGTTGCTTTTATATGCATTGTCCGCCTTATTTTTTAGGCATCTGGCACATTTTATTCCTTTTTTGTTATTTTGAGTTGTTCTTTTATCATTATCTGCAGGAAGCAGCATTAGCATGCCCGAGATAAGACGAGGGATCCAGATGTGCATATCAAAGGATGAACAGCTACTTATTAAGAAAAACTTTTCTTTTTAAGCCCAGCTTCTGTTCAAAGGCATAATAAAGCCTATGGCGTTAGTGACAAACTGGAAATTCAATGCCTTGTCACCGCCATGCATCCGAATGGGGGGAAGAAAAAAGGTCAAAGAAATTGGTAAGGTCTGCACTTTAGAATTCTGAAAAGACAGAACTGGTAAAAGTTCTTCTTCTCCAGACATACGCATTTATACCCTGCTGTGTTTATTCACTGTTTTCTGGGGGAAATGAATGAGCCACAAATGGGCTGGCTGGCTGTTATGATTAAGGATGAATTTTAAATCATCAGATTATTTTTTAGAAGAGTGAAATATGTTGACGGTGAAAGCATCTGATTTTAGTGTCATTGACCGGCATGTGCTTCTTCTGCAGTGGAAACGCGCTTAGGAACACAGGAGGCGTGCATTTAGGTGGAAGAGCCCAGCGTTGTAATAGTTTCTGAAGTAAATCTTCCGCTGCTCCTGTGCTGCTAACGTTAGGTCACTCCCTCCTCCCTCTGGTTTGGCTCTCTGCGTCCCTTGTGGGAACATAGATGCCCGCAGGTAGGCATAAAGGCACAGATCTATATACTTATTTAAAGGAATGGCAACTCACTCCAGTATTCTTGGCTGGGAAATCCCACGGACAGAAGAGCCTGGCAGGTGGGCTACAGTTCATGGGGTTGCAAACAGTTGGACATGACTTAGTGACTAAACAATAACAATACATGTGTTTAGTGGTGGTGTTTTTAAAACCAATTTTGCCAAAACTTGCGTATACTTCCTTGATCTTGGCGGTTTCATTTGCCAATCATTCCACTGGCACGCATAAGCCGACCTCACTCTTTTTCATTTATGCCTCAGTGGTCTGTGAGTTGGCTGTACCATAATGTCCACAACCAATTCATTTTTGGCAGCCACTTAAGTTTCTTCCAGGGTTTCCCAATTGTGAAAAAATGATGCAAAAAATATCCTCACATGGAAATTTTTGTGTGCTCATCCTCTGTTCTTTCTGCACATTACTTTTCTTTCTCGACTGTCCAAAAAAATATTTTAATTGCTAAGAAAAGTCATGCATCTATATGCTTGAGTCTAAAGTAAATTAGAAATAAGTTAATCTCTTATTTTCTCTTTTGATGTAACATTTCAGAGAACTGTAATATGCACATCCATTCTGAAGGTATCTGATTTCACTTTTGTTCTTGGGTTCCTAAGCCAAGTTCTATAGTTGACTCAACAATTGACCTTCACCAGTCATTTTGGTATGTGAATCTTTTTTTAAAGTTAGCTGAGTCTTAAATTTGTCAGTGAGGCTATCACTAGAGTTTTAAAAATACATAACTAACCCTCTTGTTTTGTAAATAAACAGTAAAGTAAAGAAACTTTGCCCAGGGTATGTGGTGGTGGTTTAGTCACTAAGTCGCGTCTGACTCTTATGACCCCATGGTCTCTGTAGCCCACCAGGCTCCTCTGTCCATGGGATTTCATAGGCAAGAATACTGGAATGGGTTGCCATTTCCTTCTCCACGGGATCTTCCTGACCCAGAGGTGGAAACTGTGTCTCTTGCATCTCCTGCATTGGCAGGTGGATTCTTTACCACTGAGTCACCTGGGAAGTCTCAATACCCATTAGTGTTTTCTTTGAAAAATTGTAATACATGCAAAAAATAAGAAACTACTAAGGTGAGTGACAGGATATGCCAACAGGAAAAGCATCTGCCCCATTGCTAATTGGAAGGCAAATCGTGAATCCACACATGCTATGCGATCTACTTGTGGATGGGATGGTTGGCGTGGTGGAGGGACGGATGGACTCATTAATAAGAGTTATCTCCAAGGTATGAAACAGGTGAAGAAAGGGAAGAGAGGAGTTAGGTATTTACATTTTTTCATGTGAGTTACGTTATTTACAATGGGCATGTAAAGTTTTTCTCATTAAAAAAAAAATCGCTATTGCCTGTTGTCCCAAAGACAGGAAGTTAGGCTGGTTATATAACCAGTTAACTGATTGACGTTTTTTTAAAGAATATTCATTAAAAGAATATAAAATTATTTTACATCCTTGTCCTTTAACTTTTCACGGGTACATGTCCACAGAGTTCAAAGTCCAAAATAGGAAAATGGTTTAAAAAAAAAAAGTTTTCTGCCTCCCAGAACTAAGTTTCCTTCCCTAGGGGTAATCACTGGTACCATTGCGGGGGGAGTAAATTCTATTTATCTATCTATTTTTGGCAGCCCTGGGTCTTTGCTGTTGCCCGAGGGCTTTCTCTAGTCTGGTGACCAGAAGCTACACTGTGCTGTGGCCCCGGGGCTTCCGGCTTCTCGTTGCAAAGCCTGGGCTCTAGGGTTCGTGGGCTGAGGGAGCTGTCACTCACACGCTCAGTTGCTCTGTGGCATGTGGGATCTTCTCCGAGCAGGATCGGTCTGGGGCCCCCTGCATTGCCAGGTGGATTCTTAACCACTGGAGCCCCAGGGGAGCGCTCACTGGGTCATTTCCACGTGCATCTTGTGTGTGCTCAGTCGCTTCAGTCGTGTCTGACTGTGCGACCCTATGGTCTCTGCAGCCTGCCAGGCCCCTCTGTCCATGGGATTCTCCGAGGCAAGAATACTGGAGTGGATTGCCATGGCCTTCTCCAGGTATATGCATCTTACTAGATGCATCTTAAGCATATTCACGGAAATGCGCCTGTGTGTGTACATGTATGATATGAACATGTGTCATACGTGTATGTAAGCACAAGAAGAAGCATAAAAGTGTTGTTTGTTTCTTTTCCAACCAACGGTCGCCTGCTATTCAAACTGGTCTGTATTCGTTGTGTTTTTTTTTTTCCCCACTTAACTATGTAGAAAGACAATTATTTTTATTTACTCAATTGCTTATTTATTTTTAATTTTGCCTGTGCTCGGTCTTTCTTGTTGACCGGACTCTCCAGTTGAAAAAATACTACCCTAGGCATTCTAATGCCATAAAACTTGAATATGAACAGTTATAGCATCAACTTAACACAGCAGTTAGACTATCAAGAAATAAATCAAAATTACTTTTATAGACAGAGAACTCAGGCACATGTCTGGGCGTGGCTGTGGGTGGGGTCTTACAGCCCCAGCTGCTGAGGAAGCAGCATCAAACCTGCATATGAGCCTGGAACCCTGAGCCCTCCCAGCGTGACCTTCCAGCTTCCTGGGGAAGCTCCTGACCCAGCGGATACCCTGATCCTGCCAGGCGTCCTTGGGCTGCGTACGGAACAGCAGGAACAAATGCTCCGCTGGGGAAAGGCTGGAGCTTGAGCTGGAGACTGGCCAGCACCTGCCTGATGTGGTTGTTGTCCTTCCGCAGCTCGTGGAGCACCCTCTCGGTGGACAGCGCCTCCGCCCCCCTTTCCCGGGCTCTTCTCTCCTGCGAGAGGAGCTCGCTCCGGTAGGAGAAAGTGGCTCTCCCCAGCTCTCCCTCTATGTCCTCTGCCATCTTCCTGTAGAGGCTGCCCTTCTGACTGGCATAGTCCAGTCTTCGGTACACTTGGGGACGTCTCCCCTCCATCTCCAGGCGGCGTGTCTTCTCCTCAGCTGACTTCCTCGGTAGCTGCTTGACCTGCTCTTGATGTAATTCCGGCAGCATTTCAAGTTTCAGCCGAAGCTTCTGAACCTCCCTCCCCAGCTGTGCATTTTCAGACCTTCAAGGGGGCTTGCTCAGTTTGCAGACACTTTATTTGTCCCACTCGCTCTTCATTGATTTGATTTGCTTCATACAGTTTTCTGGATATTTCTTCTTTTTCTTTCTTCTTCCTTTTAAAGGACACTTTTAAGTTAACAGCATGAATGAGACCCTTCAGATCAGCTTCCGACAGGCCCCCTGGGGGACGCTCACTTTCTGCTTCTCTTTTTTCTCCCACTTTCAAGTTGCTCATCTCAACGTGACCCTCTCTCCAGAGGTCAGGCGAATGTCTGGTCTTCAGCGTGGTTTCGACGAGTGATTTCAGGTGGCTCCTGTTATCACCCAGCAGCCGCTGCATTTGCGCATTTGAGCGTTCCAGCAAATCTTTTCGTTCCTTTAGGCCCTGTATCCTGTGCCTCCATCCCTCCATTTCTTGGGAGAGCTGTTTGAGACTTTGCTGAAGATGACCGTTTTCATTCATACCATCCCTTAGTTGTTCCTGGAGATGTCGTACCTTGTCCTGAGATGCTTTCAAGATGTTTTTTGCCTCGGTCACCTGGAGTTGGTGGGATTCCGACATGACTCCAAGTGACCGTATCTGTCCTTGGAGACGAGCCATCATCAGCCCATGAAATGAAAGTTGAGAGGAAGGCTCACTTTTCTGCACTTTTTCAAGGAAGTCTTTCATGTCCTCAAGAGATGATCCGTTTGGATTTTTGTTGAGTGCCTCCAAGCACAGGATTTGTAACGTGGGAGCCCTGGCCACCACCATGGGCGTCTGGAGGGCTTCATAGGCTTGTGCCGTTAGTCCAGTCTTCTCCCTGACTTTCCTGTAGACCTCAGCGCGGGCAGAACACCTCTCGGCCAGCTCTGCGCCTCTTCTTAGCCTACGTCGGCTCTTGACTATGAAAAGCGCCATCGCCGCACACAGCAGGATCTCCCAAGGAAACCCCCAGGGACCTGGGACTCCTCTCAAGGCTGCAGAGACCACCAGGAGAGCATCCCACAGACCCAGCGGTGAAGACATTCTGGAGACAGACAGCAGGCCCTCGTTGATCCCACGGGCATCCCAGCTCTGCCTCTGATTTCCAGTGTCCCATGGGCCGTAACTGACCATACGGAATCCTGTGGCGTACTCTGTCTCTATGACAACCAGTTACCTGGCAACGAGGGCGAACCACCGTTAGGGCTGAAGCAGGGGAGGTCCCGCAGGTTCTAGAAAGTCGCGCTCCCTGCCTGCCCTGCCTACTGGTATCACCTGCACAGGACATTCAGGGAATGGACGTGCTCAGCGGCCTGGAGCCGGACGTGGTCAGAGAGCAAAACTAGGGGGTCACGCGGTGCCAAGCCTTACCCCTCTCTCTGCACACACGAGCGTGTCAGAGCGCAGTGAGCCCTATATGAGGTCTCCTGATCTCAACTTCCCTCTGCCTCAGGGAAGCCTAGGCTTGACTGCAAAAGTCCCAGGAATGTCTCTCCTCAAAGATGCACTCACTGTTGCGTGTGGTCAATGTTTGGGCAAGGACAAAGGACAGAAGGATGTCCCCAGGTGGACTGACAGTCGGGATTTCAATCATGCGAACTCAGGAGGAATGAATCCCAACAGGCAAGTTTGTACAAGTGCATGGATTTTTCTGGGGAGCCTGTCTGCCTCCAGTCCAGGTGTTCCATACGGGGTCAACTCAGGGACCCAGGCTCCTTCACAGCGTGGCCCTGCCAGCTTCAGCTAAGGGCCCCAGGGCTGCCCCAGGGACAGTCTCCAGTCCACCGAGGTATCGGCAGCCTGTGCCTCTGCAGACGGAGCGGGTTTATTTCATCCCTTTTACTTCTTCCGGCCCCATCTCCCTCCGCCAGTGCCTCTCCGTAGTCAAGCTCAGAGCCTCGTGGTCCAGCACCCAGGACTCTGCGGCAAGCAGCCAGTGGAGGGTGCAAGCAGGAGAGTGACGCGGTCTGACCGATGTTTGGGAAGGACTAGGTGGGGGGCTTCCCTGGTGGTTCAGTGGTAGAGAATCTGCCTGCCAATGCAGGAGACATGGGTTTGATCCCTGGGTCGGGAAGATCCCCCGGAGAAGGAAATGGCAGCCCACTTCAGTATTCTTGCTGGGAGAATCACAGACAGAGGAGCCTGGTGGGCTACGGTCCATGGGGTCGCAAAGAGTTGGACACGACTTAGCAGTGAAACAACAATAACAAAAAGGTGGGGGGGCAGAGCTGGAGAAGGGATGGAACCCAGGCCCCCTGCACTGAGAGTGCAGAGTCAGCCTGCGGACCAGCGAAGTCCCTCTCCTGTTGATGGATAAGCAATTTGGAGATATTTGCCGAAGTTAATCAGGTATCTTTGACCTTTGATCCAACTATTCCATTTCTGGAAATTAAGCCAGGAGATAGTCTCATTGTTGTGAAAAATTCAGTATGTAGCAGTTTATAATTTGCAGTAATATTTATTATATAATTAAAAACATGGTAGTTTTTTTTAACATTTCAAAAAAAAAAAGAAGAGTCTATGAAAGATGAGAAGCAGAAGAGAGCCCTGTTCAAGAAAGAAACTTCGGGATTTCCCTGGTGGTTCAGTGGTTTAGACTCTGAGCTCTCAGTACAGGGAGCCCTGGTTTGACCCCTGGTCAGGGATTTGGATCCTGTATGCCGTAAGACCTGGCATAGTCAAATAAATAAATAGTTTAAAAGAAAGAAAGAGGGAGAGAGGGAGAAGGAAGTAATTTCCCAAATAATCCAGATTTTAAAAATACTTCCTGAAGAAGCTACTTTCCCTCTCTGAGCCTCAGTTTGCTCATCTATAGAATGGGCAGAATAGTCATGCCCTCCTTACAGGGTCATGGTGGGGTTAAATACATTCAGGAAATGGTAGCTGCCGTGATGCTCACTGTTATGATGCTGATCATTATTGTTACTTACTTTAACCTTTGTTTTGGATAAAGTATAAATGGTGGGTTCTTTGGTATGGCACAGAGTCAGAGCCTGAGATGAGGAAACCACTATTGCGCAACTTCCTTGGCCATCAGAAATCCTCACCGTTTCCTCTGGAAATATGAGTGTGGATGACATGTCACATACTAACAGCTGCAACATCTACCTCTCTGTTTCCTAAGCGATCCCGTGACCTCCAGATTTCATTTAAGTTTTCTACTATTCTCTTCTGAAAGGAGCAGTGGAGCTCTTGTTTGAACAGCTCTGGTGAGCCCAGAGGACGAATTGGTCTTTATGAGGATCACGAAAGAGTTGTTCTCCATACATTAGTCTGTCAATTGTTTTCCTAATGCAAAGTTGGGTAGGGGAGTATAGACAGGCGGGGGAGAAAAAAAGATAATTTTGTGTCTACGGCTGGATGTCCATATTTGATAGGGATAAGTGGGATTTGATGTCACAGTTTTGCAAAGATAAAGTCTGTATGAAGAAGAAAGTCTTAAGTTGCCCAATCTCAATTTGCACTGGCTTTTAACCATCACTCTGTTGGGTTTGGTTATGTTTATTGGGTCACAGAAAGTCAGAAGTGAGAGACAGTACGAGGAACTGACTTTATTGAGATGTTGGCTATTACTTCTGTCCCTTCAAAATAAAACATACACAATGAAACAAAAACCCTTGTGGGTTAAGTCCGGAAAGCACAGTAAGACGAGGCACAGCTGTAAATGGGCCATTCTCAAATGGGCTCAGGCATGTCAATGGACATGGGTTTGAGTGGACTCTGGGAGTTGGTGATGGACAGGGAGGCCTGGTGTGCTGCGGTTCATGGGGTCGCAAAGAGTCAGACACGACTGAGCAACTGAACTGAACTGAACTGATATCGTTTTAGGCTTTATTAACTTTTATATCAAAAAGAACAAGGCATCAAAAGTTGTGGTTTTGTTCTTAGGTTGTAAATTTTTATTTCAAACAAAACAGAAAAAAAACATAAAAAATCTGCCAGATAGCTGCCCTGACTCTCTTGTGGAGAATAATCGTTCACATTAACCCACTTCGGTTTGGCTATTGTTGTTCTTAAGCACTATCCACATAATAGCCAAGGGAACCTTTTTATTTATTTTGGCTGTGCTGGGTTTTCATAGTGGCGCGGGCTTCTCTAGTTGTGGCAGTCAGCTTAATTGCACTGCAAGGAGATCCAACCAGTCCATCCTAAAGGAAATCAGTCCTGAATGTTCATTGGAAGGACTGATGCTGAAGCTGAAACTCCAATACTCTGGCCACCTGAGGCGAAGCCAACTCATTAGAAAAGACCCTGTTGCTGGGAAAGATTGAAGGAGAGAGGAGAAGGGGATGACAGGGGATGAGATGGTTGGATGGCGTCACCGACTCGATGGACATGAGTTTGAGTAAACTCTGGGAGTTGGTGATGGACAGGGAGGCCTGGTGTGCTGCAGTCCATGGGGTCGCAAAGAGTCGGACACGACTGAAGCAACTGAGCACACACGCACACGTGCACGCACATGATCCAAGGTACAGTTCTAACTTCACATTTTTTTCTAGATAGTCACCATTGATTTTAGTGACTCTTCTTTGCCTCTACCAATCTGAAAAGCAGTCTTTATCAAATACTAAATGCTCACTTGGACTTATTATCAAGGACTTTTGAGATCATCTTATAAATTTACATGACCAAGCAGAAGCATGTGTATGTGTGTATTTTAACTCATTAGTTGCAAAGGGAACCTGTTTCCAAATCAGAATACACGAGAATTAAAGTCTTTAGGGGAACTCCCTGGCTGTCCAGTGGTTAGAGATCAGTGCTTCTGCTGCCAGGCCCAGGTTCAATCCCTGGTCAGGGAGCTAAGATTCCAGAAGCCGTGAGGTGTGGGGAAAAAAAAGAAGTCTTTTATATTCACTTTAGATGCTTGGGCTTGTGTGTGTGTGTGTACACACACGGTGTTGTGACTGTGAGCCCACGATGGTGTCTCATTTGTCTCGCCAAGTCAAGGTTTAGGAATAGGTACATGACACCACTGTGAACAAAAAGATGAAGGGCCATCAGCTGAGAGGCCTTCGGGGAGGATTTTCCTCACCCTTAAAGGGGGCTGAAAGGCAGGGGCTTTTCCTTTTGGCTCTGGGAATCCCTGTCTCCCTGAGTTATGAACTCTGCAGCTGTCTTGGGGCCATGATGGGAGGCAGCCCAAGGAGACAAGCTGTGGTTGGAGCATGGAAAGAAGGAAGGGAAACCTGGCTCCCACACTAAGTCACCACTGCTGGAAACAGCCGGAGACAGACTCCTTGACGGACGGTTAATCAAAATTGCCGAAGCCCTGCTGAGCTGGCTTTTCCGTTATCTGCAGCTAAAACCGTCCTAACAGTCCAGCTTCCCCAATATATTGAAAGATCTAGAATGTTCTCTTCTGCCCTGTGGAGCTGAACTGACCCTATCGCCTCTTTGAAGTCACCAAGTGTGGAACAGGGTGAGAAGGGAACTTCATCAAACTCAGTAGTTCAAATAAAATTGTAAAAACACAGGGTAACTTCGGTATTCTGCAACCCAAGTATGTGTCAGCATTGCATGGCTTCTCAGAGAGTATGCTGTGTGTTTCCTGAAAACAAACAATACTTCCCTGCTCCTATTATATAATTTTACATTTCTCATTTCTTTAAGAAGAAGAAATGGCAACCCACTCCAGTGTTCTTGCCTGGAGAATCCCAGGGACGGGGGAGCCTGGTGGGCTGCCGTCTATGGGGTCGCACAGTCGAACACGACTGAAGCGACCTAGCAGCAGCATTTCTTTAAAGATGATTTATTTTAAAAAATTGGCTAGAACTTACTCTGGGTGTTTTGCAGATATTTTGCCAACATAGGAAATTAAAAGATTCGAGAAAGTTGAAGCAAAAAAGGATTCTTTGAGCTTCTCTAGAGCAGTGATTTCAACCTTGATATACATTGAAATCATCTGGGAACTAAAAAAAAAAAAAAAAAAATATTAAAGGCTACCGCCTCCCCAGAGATTTCAGTTTTATTGTTCCAGGATGTTACCTAAGCACAAGGATTTTTTTTAAGCCTCTCAAGTGTTTAGCACTGTATTTTAATTTCATAATACTTTCCCTCAAACTTTTATTGAAAAACAATTTTTTTATTCCATAAATAGTTAAATGAACTGTGCATGCTGGGAAAGATTGAAGGCAGGAGGAGAAGGGGACGACAGAGGATGAGATGGTTGGATGGCATCGCTGACTCAATGGACATAAACTTGAGTAAACTCCGGGAGTTGGTGATGGACAGAGAGGCCTGGCGTGCTGCAGTCCATGGGGTCACAAAGAGTCGGACAAGACTGAGCAACTGAACTGAACTGACCAATCCTTCACCTAGATTCCCTCACAGTTGACATTTGGCTAAATTTGCTTTGAATAATCCACTTTTAAGATTCATTATAGTAAGTTTTATCCATCTTCATACATTTTTAACAGTGAAAATGAGTCTCTGAAATAAAACTCTTGCTTTTCTTCTACCCAAGACATTTATATTTTACATGTAATATATTTGCATCTTTCAAAATTTTAAGTATAAAAAGATGCCCAATGAAAGTCCTTGCTTTTCTGTCCCCCTCCCTGGCAGGAACCAGCCTTCTCACCTCTTGTGTGTCATTCTGGAAATATTTTATCAATATGTTCTGTTGTCTTCACGTTGGAGTAAAATTTGGCTAGATCTCCTGTACTTCTCTAATGCAAGATTACCTATTATCATTGTTAGCGTCCAGAAATACCTATTTGTTAAAAATTTTTTTGTTTGTTTGTTTTAAATGGAAGAATTCCTTGCCGGGGGTTAAAAATTAATCAACAACAGAAGGGCTAATGAAAGGCCAGACCACTCTGCCCTGCCCCAGGCCCATTCCTCAGAGGAAACTGCTTTTAACTCTTTCTGGTTGAAGTTTTTTTCATTCTCATTCCAAATTCCAAATATTAGATTTACACCACTGGTTGTGGAGTATCACCTGGAGAATTTCATCTCCCAACTTCCTGCATAAAGTAACCTTTTTAAAAGAGAGATGCAAGATGGCTCCTTTCTCACTGGTTATGAGCAGAGGATCCTGAGATGTTAGGAGCCCTCTTTCAAATGTTTCTAATATGCCAGAATGCTTTGGAAATGTTCTTGTTATGCTTAAATAATTTGCATAAGCATATTGTTTTGGTTGAGCTATTGTGATAACAAACCAAATCTTACCAGATTCTCTATTTCACTGGGACTTGAGAGATGACCTTCTTGGATTATCACTGAGTGTGGATTTATATCGTGGGCTTTTGTCTTCTTGTAAATAGATAGCCTTGCAGATCAAAGTCTTAAGAGTTGTCATTATAGTCTTAAACCCTATCTTTATTTATTCATTCAACAAATACCAGAAAGAACCAGGGAGCTCCTGATGCCAGGATAAGAAAGATTCCGCTGTTTCATGAGTACAGGGTTTTATTTTGGAGTGATGAAAATGTTTTGAACTTGAGAGAGATGGTGGTCGCACACATTGTGAATGCACTAAATACCACTGGATGGTTCACTTCAAAATGGTTAAGTTATGTTATGTACATTAATGCTCAACTTTAAAAAATGTTGAGGTGGGGAAGGACAGTCCCATGGTAAGATAGACTGGAAAAATATCCTATTGTGTAGCCCTTTGAGACCTGTGCATTGTGACTGTCCTATCAAAGTATCTGAGAAATGTTCCCCAACTTCCTCTTACCCTATTTGCCAGGTCATCTCCCTCTGGAACTTCTCCCAATACCTCTTTTTTTTTTTTTAATAAGTTTATTTTCTATTTTTTAACTTTACAATATTGTATTTGTTTTGCCATACATTGACATGAATGCACCATGGGTGTACATGTTTTCCCCTTCCAGAACCCCTGTTCCACCTCCCTCCCCATCCCATCTCTCTGGGTCATCCCGGTGCACCAGCCCCGAGCACCCTGTATCATGCATTGAACCTGGACTGGCAATTCGTTTCACATATGATAATTTACATGATTCCATGCCATTCTCCCATATCATCCCGCCTTCGTCCTCTCCCAGAGAGTCCATAATACTGTTCTATTTATCTGTGTCTCTTTTGATATCTCGCATACAGGGTTATCTTTACCGATTGACTAAATACCATATATATGTGTTAGTATACTGTATTGGTGTTTTTCTTTCTGGCTTACTTCACTCTCTATAATAGAGACATCCACCTCATTAGAACTGATTTGAATGTATCCTTTTTAATGGCTGAGTAATATTCCATTGTGTATATGTACCACAGCTTCCTTATCCATTCGTCTGCTGATGGGCATCTACTCTGCTTCCATGTCCTGGCTATTATAAACAGTGTTGCAATGAACATTGGGGTACACGCGTCTCTTTCAATTCTGGTTTCCTCGGTGTGTATGCCCAGCAGTGGGATTGCTGGGTCATATGGCAGTTCTATTCCCAGTTTTTTAAGGAATCTCCACACTGTTCTCCATAGTGGCTGTACTAGTTTGCATTCCCACCAACAGTGTAAGAGAGTTCCCTTTTCTCCACACCCTCTCCAGCGTTTATTGCTTGTAGACTTTTGGACAGCAGCCATTCTGACTGGCGTGAAATGGTACCTCATTGTGGTTTTGATTTGCATTTCTCTGATAATGACTCATGTTGAGCATCTTTTCATGTGTTTGTTAGCCATCTGTATGTCTTCTTTGGAGAAGTATCTGTTTAGTTCTTTGGCCCACTTTTTGATTGGGTCGTTTATTTTTCTGGAATTGAGCTGCAGGAGCTGCTTGTATATTTTTGAGATTAATCATTTGTCCGTTGCTTCATTTGCTATTATTTTCTCCCATTCCAAGGGCTGTCTTTTCACCTTGCTTATAGTTTCCTTTGTTGTGCAAAAGCTTTTAAGTTTAATTAGGTCCCATTTGTTTATTTTTGCTTTTATTTCCAATATTCTGGGAGGTGGGTCATAGAGGATCCTGCTGTGGTTTATGTCGGAGAGTGTTTTGCCTATGTTTTCCTCTAGGAGTTTTATAGTTTCTGGTCTTACGTTTAGATCTTTAATCCATTTTGAGTTTATTTTTGTGTATGGTGTTAGAAAGTGTTCTAGTTTCATTCTCTTCCAAGTGATTGACCAGTTTTCCCAGCACCTCTTGTTAAAGAGATTGTCTTTTCTCCGTTGTATATTCTTGCCTCCTTTGTCAAAGATAAGGTGTCCATAGGTGCGTGGATTTATCTCTGGGCTTTCTATTTTGTTCCATTGATCTATATTTCTGTCTTTGTGCCAGTACCATACTGTCTTGATGACTGTAGCTTTGTAGTAGAGTCTGAAGTCAGGCAGGTTGATTCCTCCAGTTCCATTCTTTCTCAAGATTGCTTTGGCTATTTGAGGTTTTTTGTATTTCCATACAAATTGTGAAATTATTTGTTCTAGTTCTCTGAAAAATACTGTTGGTAGCTTGATGGGGATTGCATTGAATCTATAGATTGCTTTGAGTAGTATACTCATTTTCACTATATTGATTCTTCCGATCCATGAACAGGGTATATTTCTCCATCTATTTATGTCCTCTTTGATTTCTTTCACCAGTGTTTTATAGTTTTCTATATATAGGTCTTTTGTTTCTTTAGGTAGATATATTCCTAAGTATTTTATTCTTTTCGTTGCGATAGTGAATGGAATTGTTTCCTTAATTTCTCTTTCTGTTTTCTCGTTGTTGGTGTATAGGAATGCAAGGGATTTCTGTGTGTTAATTTTATATCCTGCAACTTTACTATATTCGTTGATTAGCTCTAGTAATTTTCTGGTGGAGTCTTTAGGGTTTTCTATGTAGAGGATCATGTCATCTGCAAACAGTGAGAATTTTACTTCTTCTTTTCCAATCTGGATTCCTTTTATTTCTTTTTCTGCTCTGATTGCTATGGCCAAAACTTCCAACACTATGTTGAATAGTAGTGGTGAGAGTGGGCACCCTTGTCTTGTTCCTGATTTTAGGGGAAATGCTTTCAGTTTTTCCCCATTTAGGATAATGTTTGCCATGGGTTTGTCATATACAGCTTTTATTATGTTGAGGTATGTTCCTTCTATTCCTGCTTTTTGGAGGGTTTTTATCATAAATGGATGTTGAATTTTGTCAAAGGCTTTCTCTGCATCTATTGAAATAATCATATGGTTTTTATTTTTCAATTTGTTTATGTGGTGTATTACATTGATTGATTTGCAGATATTAAAGAATCCTTGCATCCCTGGGATAAAGCCCACTTGGTCATGATGTATGATCTTTTTAATATGTTGTTGGATTCTGTTTGCTAGGATTTTGTTAAAGATTTTTGCATCTATGTTCATCAGTGATATTGGCCTGTAGTTTTCTTTCTTTGTAGCATGTTTGTCAGGTTTGGGCATTAGGGTGATGGTGGCCTCATAGAATGAGTTTGGAATTCCTTCCTCTGCAATTTTCTGGAAGAGTTTGAGTAGGATAGGTGTTATCTCTTCTCTAAATTTTTGGTAGAATTCAGCTGTGAAGCCGTCTGGTCCTGGGCTTTTATTTGCTGGAAGATTTCTGATTACAGTTTCAATTTCTGTGCTTGTGATGGGTCTGTTGAGATTTTCTATTTCTTCCTGGTTCAGTTTTGGGAAGTCATACTTTTCTAAGAATTTATCCATTTCTTCCAAGTTGTCCATTTTGTTTACATATAGTTGCTGACTGTCATATCAAAGTATCTGAGAAAATGTTCCCCAAATTCCTCTTACACTATTTGCCAGGTCATCTCCCTCTGGAACTTCTCCCAATACCTCTTAACATTCTTTGGAAACCAGCTTTAAGGAAATTTATTTATTGACATGGAAAGGTGTCCGTGATGATTTAGTGCAGCACACCGTCACAGAGTGGTTTGTGCAGTATGATCACTATAACCTCAGATATGCAGCTGACACCACCCTTCTGGCAGAAAGTGAAGAAGAACTAAAAAGCCTCTTGATGAAAGTGAAAGAGGAGAGTGAAAAAGTTGGCTTAAAGCTCAACATTCAGAAAACTAAGATCATGGCATCTCGTCCTATCACTCCATGGGAAATAGATGGGGAAACAGTGGAAACAGTGGCTGACTTTATTTTCCTGGGCTCCAAAATCACTCCAGATGGTGATTGCAGCCATGAAATTAAAATACACTCCTTGGAAGGAAAGTTATGACCAACCTAGATAGCATATTAAAACGCAGAGACGTTACTTTGCCAACAAAGGTCCGTCTAGTCGAGGCTATGGTTCTTCCAGTGGTCATGTAAGGATGTGAGAGTTGGACCATAAGGAAAGCTGAGGGCTGAAGAATTGATGCTTTTGAACTGTGGTGTTGCAGAAGACTCTTGAGAGTCCCTTGGACTGCAAGGAGATCCAACCAGTCCATCCTAAAGGAGATCAGTCCTGGTTGTTCATTGGAAGGACTGATGTTGAAGCTGAAAACTCTGATACTTTGGCCACCTCATGCAAAGAGTTGACTCATTGGAAAAGACCCTGATGCTGGGAAGGATTGGGGGCAGGAGTAGAAGGGGATGACAGAGGATGAGATGGCTGGATGGCATCACCGATTCGATGGACATGAGTTTGTGTAAATTCCGGGAGTTGGTGATGGACAGGGAGGCCTGGCGTGCTGCTGTTCATGGGGTCACGAAGAGTCGGACACGACTGAGCAACTGAACTGAACTGAAGTAAGTATATTTAGACATAGAAAATACACTGACATCATTTTTGCCAACAGAAGTTGTCTGTTTTATGTTCTCACAAGTAAATCTCTTTTTCTTCTTTTTATCTGTATTTTAAAATGTCTACAAGAGTATGTACCTTTTTACGTAAAGTTTTTTGTTCCTTTTTTTTTTAAAGAAAAGAACCCTCCCTTTATATTTTACTTTTGCCCCCTCCTACCTGCAAAAATGGGCTTCCCAGATGGTGCTAGTGATAAAGAACCCACCAGCCAATGGTGGGTTCTTTACGTCAAGAGACGTGAGTTCAATCCCTGGGTCAAGAAGATCCCCTGGAGGATGGCATGGGAGCCCACTGCAGTATTCTTGCCTAGAGAATCTCATGGACAGAGGAACCTGGAGGGCTAAATGTAGTCCATAGGGTCGCAAAGAGTCAGACAGAACAGAAACGACTCAGTACGCACATGCAAAAATGCCTAATTTTTGCCCTTGTATCTTTATAGACTTAATATACTGGACTCTGTATCCATTAACATAGTGAAGAGGGTGAAATTTTGCAATGTGCATGCAGCTTCCAACTCTGGTTCTTTAGAGAAACTTGGGTCTGCCTGTGCCATGGTTTTCCATTCTGTGAAGCAGATTCAGCTCTTGGGTTGTTATCACTAATGATACATTCAGTTCAGTTCAGTTCAGTTGCTCAGTCGTGTACGAGTCTTTGCGACCCCATGGACTGCAGCACACCAGGCTTCCATGTCCATCACCACCTCCCAGAGCTTACTCAAACTCATGTCCATCGAGTCGGTGATGCCATCCAACCATCTCATCCTCTGTCGTCCCCTCTCCTCCCATCTTCAATCTTTCCCAGCATCAGGGTCTTTTCAAATGGGTCAGTTCTTCGCATCAGATGGCCAAAGTATTGGAGTTTCAGCTTCAGCCTCAGTCCTTCCAATGAATGTTCAGGACTGATTTCCTTTAGGATGGACTGGTTGGATCTCCTTGCAGTCCACGGGACTCTCAAGAGTCTTCTCCAACACCACAGTTCAAAAGCATCAATTCTTCGGCCCTCAGCTTTCTTTATGGTCCAACTCTCACATCCTTACATGACCACTGGAAGAACTATAGCCTCGACTAGATGGACCTTTGTTGGACCTTTGTTGTCAGACCTTTCCAGTTTTAAGCCAATTTTTTCACTCTCCTCTTTCACTTTCATCAAGAGGCTCTTTAGTTCTTCTTCACTTTCTGCCATAAGGGTGGTGTCATCTGCATAGTTGAGGTTATTGATATTTCTCCCGGCAATCTTGATTCCAACTAACCCTAACCCATCACAGCTAAACGAATACAATTTTAAGTGCAATCAATAAGGAAATATAATGTGCAGAATATTCAAACCCACTGTGATGTTTGGGGTATTGTCTCCAGGTTGTTCTCAGTGTGTATGCTGTGGTGTTTTTTTAAAACAACAACTAAAAGGATGTTCTGAGCTATGTATATATATATATATATTTTTTTTTTTTTTAATTTGCCTTTAAAAACAATCATGGGCATCTTTCCATAATCGGAGCACATTTAGATCTGCTGCAGTGTGACTGCTTCTAGGGTGAGACATCTGCACGGTGGCTGTTGACTGCCCACGGAAATAGGAACCCAGTTTATGCCCAGCCTCTCAGTTTCTTTGGATAACGCAACAAGTCCCACCTGTCAGAATTTCAGAACCTGAGCCATGACATTTCCTGAGCTAGATCCCTGCCCTGCCCTGGCACAAAGCCCCCAGGGGGTACATCTTCCAGACCTCCTGGCCGACTGTGCCGCTCCCACACCTGCCCAGGCATGAATTACTATCACCTTTTACGAAACATTTTTATGAGACCTCCACCGTAACCGCTTCCAGGGAAATCATTCTGGAGCCCCCCCACCCCCACCCCCTACACCAGGATGGCTCTTCCCAGGATGGATGTGAACAGTTCCATTTCTGCTTTTATGCATTTGGCATAAAGATTTCTTGCGGCTCATAAACACCTTGGCCATTTTACCATTGTCAGGAAGGATGTTTATGACCCAAATATGAAAACTTGGTGAGAATTAACACTTCGGCAAACGGGCTGTGTTATTCTTGGCAAGAAATACCTTCTAAAGACAATCCAAAGCAGGCAGCGCTCCGGGTGTGAAAATACACGTGATGGTGACATGCTTAAAACTCTAAAAATCGTCTAGGATTCAAACTCTTGACTGCTGTGCAGTAACAGGGTGGCTGAGCAGTCTAACGGTTTGCCAGCTTCCTGTTTGGATGTCTTTATGGCATTATGATTTTGCCAAGTGAATGAGGCAAAATAAAACAGGAAAAGAGATGTTGGATCAGGAGGTTAATAAAAATCTGTTTTGTCCTTGGAAGCCTCCCCCAGAGTGGCTTCCTCTTCCAGGCCCCGTAAGCCTCTGTATTGACAGATGCCATTTGCTCATTTACGATGTGATAATAAAAACCTTCAGCCTTATTCAGTGTTATCCTTCTCCCCTGACAGGAGGGCACCAAATGGCTTGGAATCAGCAGGCATCTTTTTTCATTAAAGATGATAACTTCACATGAACTTCAGTCAAAGAATGCTTTGGAAAAGTCACAGAATTTGGTCAGGGAAAGAAAAGTCTAATGAGACCAGGCTAACACTCTGGAGGGACCCAGAAAGACGTGTATTTGTAAAATGACCCAGATTTTACACCAATAAAGACTAACAAGCGTAGGTTAATGCTGAACTAAAAAATACAAAATCGTGGATAGTTCTTTTTAAACCAGAGACTCCGCCCATGTTTGCAGTTGTGTTATTTGTATAAAATGAAGACATTTAAGCAATAGGTGCCTAACTAATATCAAAGTGTAACCCACCTTCTAGTGTCTTATACAAAGGCATTTTCTTTGATTTTCTATCATTAATGCATACCTAGTATTTGGCACGGAAGATAATTGAAAATATAGATCGAAGGTTGCATAGGTTTTTTATCCCACAAATTTATATTTCATGAACTTTCATTGATCTCAGTCATTTTCAAGCTAACAGTGTTTTTTAGCTAGCAGAGCTGTATAGAGCTTTTTGCTGAACACATATTATCATTGGTGCTTCTCACTGATTCAGACTATAAATTGATTAAAACCACTAGTTTCAAACTAGGCCATACGAGACAGTTGGGACTGTTATATCCTGTGATGGTGGTGGTGGTGCTCAGTCGTGTCCGACTCTTTGCGACCCCATGGGCTGTAGCCCGCCAGGTTCCTCTGTCCGTGGGATTTCCCAGGCAAGAGTACTGGAGTGAGTTACTATTTCCTGCTTCAGGGGATCTTCCCAACCCAGGGATCAAACCCAGGTCTTTTGTGTCTCCTACATTGGCAGGCAGAGTCTTTACCACTGTGCCACCTGGGAAGCCCATGTTCTATCCTATGCATGTCATAAGTTATAAATGAGAATTGTTGGTTTAGACCACAGATGTCTGTTAAAGAACATGGACAGATTTCTCCTCTGTGTTTTAAAATTAACCCCCTACAGGCTAAGCAGATATTTTTATAGACCACCAACTCTTGTGGATCCTTCCTGAAATGTTCCACCTATAAATGAACCTGTATGTTAAATATGAGACATGGCCTTGGTTGAAAAGCACATTTGTAATGTATCATATTCTCCATATTCTGTCATTTTTGGTTATTTTTTCCCTAACCATAAGTGTGAATCAGTAATTTGGATCAGCTTCAGCCTTTTTTAAAAAAATATATGTTAGTTTCTATTATTTGGAATATAACAAAGGCTAAAATTATTGAGCATGTACTACGTGCCCAGCTTAGTTCTAAACCCTATCAGGGCATTGATTCATCTCATCCTCACCACACAAGAAGGATTCTGAATATTCTTGTTCTCCAAACAGGGAAATTAAGAAAAGAAGCAGTCAGGTGGCTGAGAAATACTTAACGATGGTCCTATTAATGGAAAGGTTGTATCCAGTTTTTTATATCACCACGCAGTGATGAGGGTCCTTGTACATCAGGTTCTACACACGCCTGTCATGGTTTTTGTAGGTTTATGTGCTAGGCATGAAGTTGCTGCATCTAAGGTCAATGTCTTTTTCATATTGAAAAGTGTTATTGCCACATTATTTAGGCTTAGTATTCCTTCTTCCCGTGTGGGGCAGGCTGTTTTTAGCTCACATCATCATTTCTTTAGATAGATGACGGAAGGATGGAGAGATGGAGGGATGATGGTCAGATAGAGCTCATTTTCTAAGAGTTTTGAATCAACAACATTTTATACCGGTTCTTCCCCTGACCCGCCACCATCACCAGTGAAGGGAGTGGCCTAAAGGATTGGGATAGTTTTCTTAAATTTATGGGGAAACTATCTGTAGAGTACAAACAGTTTCATCTCATCTCCATGTTGTTAGCAGGTTCCAGAAGCTAAAAAAAAAAAAAATCAGTTACTGTCATAAATTTATTCTGAGAGGCAACTGACATGCCAAATGGTGAGTCCCAGCAGTGGCCCACCCTGAGAACAAGAGACTCCCTAAGTTTGAAGCAGGAGAGGTTCCCTGGAAAAACACGTGGTCATCAACATTCCTGATCCCACCCACCACCACTTCTGCAGTGAACACAGTGCAGATGCAGATTGCTTTAACTTCAAAAAAAACAAAGCAGATTGATCTGAAATGAAATGAGGCCTTCAAAATTCACAGTTTAACGCTCATGAACTCTGATAGTGAGCAAGGTGGCTCAACGCATCTGCACACCTTCATCCTCAGCGAGACAGAACTCACTGCAGCAGTTCCCCACGACTTGTCATCTGTGAGCTGGAAGATCAAAGGCCCAAGGCCGGGACGGGAAGTGGGGAGAATTAGTGTCCCACTAGGAGTCTCTCGCCCCCACAGCAAGCCTGGTGGTGCTCCTTAGGATCATGAGCCCTTTGGCTCCTAATTTGGGGCATTAAGGGCATATCCACCCTTGAATGAAGGCGATGGAAGGTTGCTGTTTCTTTTGAAGTCCAGCTGTTAGAATTGTGATTCAGATTTGCAAAGCCCATGGCTTGTCGCCTGGCACACAGCAAATGCTTGGTAACTTTGGCAGTTATCATTAACATGTTCTTCTTGTTGTTGAGTTGCTCAGTCATTTCTGATTCTTTGTGACCCCACGGACCATAGCCCACGAGGCTCCTCGGTCCATGGGATTTCCCAGGCAAGATTACTGGAGTGGGTTGCCATTTCCTATTCCAGGAGATCTTCCCAACCCAGGGATCGAACCTGCATCTCCTGCTTAGCAGGCGGATTCTTGACCACTGAGCCCCCTGGGAAGCCATTATTAACATGACTCATTGGCAAATGATCTGCATGACTCAGCCAAAGTGATCTTATCCCACTTTGATGAAGTGCTTTAGAAGTTCCTAGACTGGAGTCTGGCATGTACAGGAGCTTGACAAACTTCGGCTACAGCGGCAGAGCTGGCTCACCACAGTCTGCACGCCCACCCCCTGCCCTGAGTAGCTGAGTGAGGCTCCGGGAGCTGACATCGTTTGCCCGAGGTGGGGTCTGGGCCTCGGTCTTTAGAAGCCTGATCTGTCCTTCTTCTCTACTCCAGAATCTGCATCGCGGAGCAACTGAGTTAGCTGAGATTTCTGTACCCTTTCTGGTGCAGCCATCAAGTAGAAGAGACTGTTCTGCACGTATCAGCGGTAACAAGGCCCAGCCTGCGGAAAAACCGCAGACTTTGGAGCCCCATGTCCTTGGACTCAGTCTTCAACCCTGACACTGTAGCTGTGTGATCCTGGGCAGATCACTTTACCTCTCTGGGCCTCAGTCACCTCATATGCAAAATGGAGATAATGGTATGCACATTTGGGGCTCCTTGGAGGATTAGATAAAATAATACCATTTATTACATACTGCCTAATAAGATCTAAGAATCAGTATAATAATAATGCTAAGTCGCTTCAGTCGTGTCTGACTCTTTGCGACCCCATGGACTGTAGCCCTCCAGGCTCCTCTGCCCATGGGACTCTCCAGGCAAGAATACTGGAGTAGTTGCCATTTCCTTCTCCAGGATATCTTTCCAACCCAGGAATTGAACCTGCATCTCTTATGTCTCCTGCATTGGCAGGTGGGTTCTTTACCTCTAGCACCACCTGAGAAGCCCATAATAATAATACCTGAGAATAGTGCCTGAGAGTCTCTATCCAGTTGGATGTGGAGACTGGGCTCTCTCTCTAAGCCATCAGGCTTCCCAAAGATGTGCTTGTCCTAAGCCTCAGAAGCTGTGACTGTGCCGTTACCTGACAAAGAGGGGTTAAGACAGCAGATGGATTTCAGGTCAGCTGACCTTGGGATGGAGAGAGGACCCTGCATTGGTCCAGTGGGCCTGCAGGCACCACAGCAGTAAATACTTTAGACGTTGTGATCCAAGGGGCAATGTCGTCAATGCTTCAAGTAACCATTCTTGCTGAAAGACTGAAGTTGTTTCTTATCCTTTACATTTTAAAATGTAAAAACCATTCTCAATTCACAGGCTAAACCAAAACCAAAGGCGGTGGGCAGGCGGCCACGGGCCGGGATGGGGGAGGTCTGATTTGGCCACTGAGGTCTGCTAATTCCTGCTATCTGTGCATATATCTATTTTACTTCCGAAAAAGGATAATGCTGGATATATAGATTTTTATCATTTTTTTTAAAACATCATCTACAATGAATATCTCCTTAGAATAAGTTATTTATCAATTCCATTTTTACAGTTGCGAGTACAGGCTGTATTTGAGGGGAGAGTTTGTTATGGTGGATACGAGCATGGTTTAGAATTCTGCCTCCAAAACAAACAAACAAACAAAAAAAAAAGAATTCTGCCTCCATCATTTCCTGGTTGTATGATCTTGGGGAGATCACTTCTCTCTACGCTTTCATTTTTTCATCCATAAAATAGGTAATCAGTGATTCAACTAAAAAGTATTACGGGCTAACTATGTGCCGGGAACTCTTCCAGACCCCGAGGACTTAGAACCTGACAAAAACCACTGTCCTAGTTGGAATAGGTGTGAGAGGAGGTAACAGGCAATAAACAAGTAAATAAATTCAATAGCATGGTAGGCACCTCCTCCTTCCTGGTGGTACAGTGGATAAGAATCTGCCTGCTAATGCAGGGGACAGGGATTTGATCCCTGGTCCAGGAAGATTCCACGGTTTCCCAGGTGGCGCTAGTGGTAAAGATGCAAGAGACAAGGGATTGATCCCTGGGTTGGGAAGATCCCCTGGAGTAGGAAATGGCAACCCACTCCAGTATTCTTGCCTAGAAAATTCCATGGACAGAGGAGCCTGGCGGGCTACAGTCCATGGGGCTGCAAAGAGTCAGACACGACTGAGCACACACACACACTGGGCAGATTCCACATGCGTTTCACGTGCATTTAAAAAACTCATCTTAGACTTGGTCTGAAAAAGTCCTGTAGTAACTGTCCTCCAGATGGCCTCTGATAGTCCTCACCTCCTCATCCATGTCACCAATAGAAGATTGAGGAAATGACAATGTACACACTCCCAGAGAAGCTCATAGAAGACCTTGTAGCTTCTGCATTGCTGTCTCTTGGATCACCTGCCTGGTCTGGGGGAAGCCAACTGCCGTGCCATGAGGACACAAAAGAACCCCCTGGAGATGCCCACACTGTGAGGAACTGAGGCCTCCCACCCACACCCAGGACCTGCTTGCAGGTCATGTGGGTGCCCCATCCTGGAAATAGGTTTGTCAGCCCCAGTCAAGTCTTCACTGGACCCCAACCCTGGCCAGCAACTCGTCTGCAACTTCACCCAGCTGAGCTACTTGTGAATTCATAGGAGACCCACAGTATTTTTAAAAGAAGTGTATTGGCGTAAATACAATGAGCTTTGGACTGAAGTGAGCACTGATGGTACAAAGGGAAAAGAGGCCTTTGAATCCTGACTTCTGTTGGCCAGAAGAAGGCTGCAAAACCACTCAGCTGCGAACAGGGTCTGCATTTCATGGGAAAATAAGGCTGACTCAGAGAAGAGACTCCCTGAGTCTGGAGGGTAGACCCAAGAGATGTAATCACTCCTTGCATGTCACAGAGCTAGTAATGATAGAGCCGGTTTCAGACTGAAGCCGTCTGGAGCTAGAGTCCATGCTCTTCTCCTCTGCATTATACCACGTCTCTAAAGGATGGCTGGAAGGGTAGATAGGTAGACGGTAGTATAATTTTAGTTCTCTGAATTATCTGTGCTCGTGTAAGTACACACACTCAGGATTCCAGACACCAATGGCCTGGAGTGCGTTGATCTGGTGATTGATGATCTCCATGACACTCACTTCAAGAATGGTACAGCCTCTGATCCTGAACCTTTTCTTTTTACACAAAGAAAAGTGTTACGGAAGGAGTTAACGATAAGGAAGGACACTGATCTCCCTACAGCGCGCGTGGAGGTTTGTACTCCATCTTATTTTTAACACCCTGGTTCTAAGGGCACGGGTCTACCTTCTCAGCCTTCATTTTGTGTATCATTCTTATTTTCTGATTTTTTGTTTTCTTATACAAGTAGTTATAGCCTACATGATCAATGCAGGAAAATCAGAACTGACCAGGAAGCAAAAAGGAAACAAAGAGAGCTCACATTCCCACTAACGAGAAATGGCTCCTGCCCGCATCGCTAATGCAGTGTATTTGTATGACTTGTTATAAGGAGCCAGTTTGGTTGTGTCTAAATATTTTGTTGAAAAGGCTTCAGCATTTTTTTTCCCCCAGAGAGATTCCTATACCCATAGTTAGTTAATTTCTTCTTCTAATAATCCTGAACTAAGATAAATACACAATAGTGTGTTTTCACCCCCGTGTGGGCTCCAAAGAGGATTTAATAGAAATATCTCCTTAAAAATCTTCACAGCCTTTTGTTTTGCCACTAAAACCCTTGCCTGACACAGTGACTGTGCAATATAAGTGTAACTAATTAAAAAGTAGATTTACTTAGTCAACCATTTGTTTGGATTAAATGACAAATGGTTAACTGATAATTTTCCCCCGAATCAACTAGATGGTTATTAGTACTGGGGTTTTTTTGTCCCTATCACTTTGACAAGTTGTTTTGAAACTGCGTGGACACAGACTAAGCACTCCACCTCATGGGGGAAAACTCAGTTAATGATGGATCTTTCCAAATATTCAGAGTGTGTATAGGTCTGTGCCGGCTACTCGGCCTTCCAAAGAGAGAGATTTGTAACTGATATGGGTGCTTTTAATGCTTGCTCTGATTTCACTGTAAGCATTACATTTTTTAACTTAAAAACTGATCCTTGTTGGATTTTTCCTCACCTTAAAAAACAAGATTCCGGCTTGGTGGAAAAAAAGATAAAAGAGTGCAGAAATAAACAATGTAGAAAGTGGAAAACTTCTCTCACCTCCCTGCCCCTCCTACCACCCCCCTCCCCACATAACCACTGTTAACGATGGTTTATTTACATGTTTTACACTGTGACTTATTGCAACAGTTTCAACAGCAGCAGGGGGAGGAAAAAAAATTATATCAAAATTAAACTAGAAAACAGTATTCCCCCTAACCCTTGGTTTCACTTTCCAAGTTTTCAGTAACCCATGGTAAACTGTGAGCCAAAAATATTAAATGGAAAGTTCCAGAAATAAACAATTCAGAAGTTTTCAATCCCGTACCACTCTAATATGGTGATGAAACCTTGCACCCTCTGCTCTGTCCCACCCAGGAGATGAATCACCGCTTTGTTCAGCATATTTACATTGTATTATATATGATACCCTCCTGCTAGCATAAGAAAAACGTCATCTATATACAGGATTCAGTACTATCCGATGTGGGCTTCCCAGCTGGCATTAGTGGTAAAGAACCTCCATGCCAATGCAGAAGACATAGCACATGCCAGTTCCATCCCTGCGTTGGGAGGATCTCCTGGAGGAGGACACAGCAACCCACTCCGGTGTTCTTGCCTGGAGAACCCCATGGACAGAGGAGCCTGGTGGGCTGCAGTCCCCAGGGTCACAAGGGGTTGGACACGACTGACGTGACTGGGCACACATGCACCATCCTTGTGTCGTGCTGGGTAAATCACAACATGCTAGACATACCCCTGCCGACGAGGGGGGACCATTCTATCAGCAGGTTAAGCGTGCTTATTACAAAATGATGGGTGATTGGTTTTCTATTTCCTATTATTTATCTGCATTTTCTACAACAAATATGTGACTTGTGTAGTTTTTTAAGTTATAGAGAAAGTAAATAGTTTCTAAAAGCCCCTTTAATTCATTTTATGCGTGCATTGGTTGTGGTTTGTGTGTGAAGTGACTGCGGGCAACTGGCCAGCACAGTGCAGCTGTGGACTGTCTACACGCAGCTACTGGGCCTCGTGAAATTCCCGCTTCTTTGTCCTCGCTGTCTTCCCCTCGACTTCTTCTGCCCCTTCCCACCCCCCGTCTCCTCCTCCTCCTCCTTTTTAAAGGCGTTTTTAGTTGTCACAGGGCTTCCCTGGTGGCTCATGCGTGCGTGTGTGCTCAGTCACGTCTGACTCTTTGCAAACCCATGGACCGTAGCCCACCAGGCTCCTCCGTCCATGGGATTTCCCAGGCAGGAAGACTGGAATGGGTTGCCATTTCCTCCTCCAGGGGATCTTCCTGACCCAGGGATCGAACCCGTGTCTCGTGCATCTCTTGCATTGACCACCTGGGAAGGGTCAGTGATAAAGAATCCACCCGCCAACGCAAGAGACGCAGGAGACACGGGTTCAGTCCCTGGGGGGATGGAAGAAGATCCCTGGAGGAGGAAATGACAACCCTCTCCAGTCGTCTTGCCTGGGAAATCCATAGACAGAGGAGCCTGGCGGGCTACAGTCCACAGGTCCCGAAACAGTCAGACACGCACAACTTAGTGACTATACAACAACAAGATATGCATTCTATAGATTTTCATTAAAGTGTGTGTTTAAAAACAGTATTGCTATAAGTTAGGCAATGCTGTCTTGATTGACAGGGTTAAACCTCCAGCCTCCTAAAACCAGATAAACAGAGATAGGCCAGGTATTTAGATTTTTCATCAGTATGACCTCCTTTCTTAATGCTTAATTCCGTTCATCTGCGCCAACATCTAAAGTACCTTGAGAATTAAAATTGCCAACATTAAGTTTCTTTCTCAAGATATGTAACATCAGATTTTTTTTTTGAGTTTTGACAAGCATGAGAATAGGGCCAATCTCAGAAGTTTGGGGGAATTTTTTTAGTGTTTCAAGACACTAAGTTTGTATTTTGAAATTTGAGTCTGTTCCACATAACCATGAACCCCAGATCTGAGTAACCAGAATGTTTGATTCTATGCTAAGATGTTTCATTGTATAGAAACTTGTAAAATGTTCCATGTATGGCCTTTGGTTCTTCAGAAATTCCTTCATCACAAAGGAAATTAATTTTAGCAATATTAAGATATCACTTCAAATCTGAAGTTTAGGAGATCGATTAGGAAAGTTAAAAAAAAGGCAAGGAAGAAAAAAAAATCCACTATTGTTATGCTTTTACCTTCTCAATTTATCTCCTCTAAGGAAGATTCCACCTGGAAAGTTAACTATTCACATTATAGATAATACAGTGAAATGTGATCTCTTGAACTAACAGAAATGGTTTAACTGGTTAATCAGCCTCATTCCTTATCTCCAAACTAACCTTCTCTCTCCTATTTTGAAAAATAAACAGAGGACTTAGGAGACACTGGGTGGGTCCCTGGGGCATTCTAATGTCTGTGCTCTGGCAGAATCACTGTTGGGATAAAAAGGAGGGCAGAGACAAAGCTACCGGGTGTCCTCACGAGGGGATCAGGAAGCCATCAGCCCCTCTTTTCATTCACAAGGGTCCACACTCTGGACCTCCAACATGACCTCCAACATGACCTCCAACATGACCTCCAACATGACCTCCAACATGACCTCCAACATGACCTCCAACATGACCTCCAGCAGGACCTCCAGCAGGACCTCCAACATGACCTCCAGCAGGACCTCCAGCAGGACCTCCAACATGACCTCCAGCAGGACCTCCAACATGACCTCCAGCAGGACCTCCAACATGACCTCCAGCAGGACCTCCAACATGACCTCCAGCAGGACCTCCAGCAGGACCTCCAGCATGACCTCCAGCAGGACCTCCAGCAGGACCTCCAACATGACCTCCAACATGACCTCCAACATGACCTCCAGCAGGACCTCCAGCAGGACCTCCAGCAGGACCTCCAACATGACCTCCAGCAGGACCTCCAACATGACCTCCAGCAGGACCTCCAGCAGGACCTCCAACATGACCTCCAGCAGGACCTCCAACATGACCTCCAGCAGGACCTCCAGCAGGACCTCCAACATGACCTCCAGCAGGACCTCCAACATGACCTCCAGCAGGACCTCCAGCAGGACCTTCGCTCAGAGTCACACGGAAGCACTGATACGGCTGAAGCAGGAGCCTGCTCCTCCTCCATTTTTTCTCAAAACATTCTGTGCTCTTTAACCACCCTCGTTTATAATACACTTGAATATATTAAGTACAAACATATTATTCACATTCCTCATAGACTCCTGAGCTTTCGTTTCTCTACTTTTACTTCTGTGAATATTTTCAATCACGCAGAAAATCAAGTTTTATCACTACATGGACACCCATCGTCTAAATAGAGCCATTGTTGATGTTTTGCCATAGTTGCTTCATGAATCATTTCTTTCTTCCTCAAGTATTTCAAATGATAGACGTCATGAATTTTTGTCCCTAAATTCCCTCAGGTTGTAGCTGTAAAACTACAGAGAAGATTTTTTTTTTAAATACAGTCCTAATTTGGGAATCCTAATTTTCCCCAAAATACCCTTCCCAGCTGGTATATTCAAGCTAGGATGCAATCAAGGACCATGCATTCCACGTGGTTGTTACATGTCCTGTTTTCTCCTGTGAAGTCCAGAACGTCCCTCCCTCCAAGCCCATCCTTTTGCTTTTCTTATGACATTAACTTTCTGAAGCGCCAGTTTGACCTCCTTCAGGAATACTTTGTACAACTTTAGGGTCTCATCACTGGACCACAATATACAGTCCAGATGAGTCAATGTTTTATAAATTATCTTCTGACTAGCACAGTTATATCACATTGCTTTTTAGATTTCTTTTCTCTTGCCTTTTTTTTACTCTGTTAAAAGTTATAATTTAAAACAGCACACATTTAGCATAGCATGCAGATTTGACAATATATCATACTGTTGAGTCAAAATACCCTACTTTTTAAGTTTTTTGTGTTTGTGTGTCTATGTTTGCGCATGCGCTCAATTGCTCAGTTGTGTCCAACTCTTTGCAACCCCATGGATATGGAGTATATATTATATATTACCTATAACTGTATATATCATTATGGTTGTAATTATATATACACAATATTCTGTATATATACAGAATATATTATATATAATATACGTACACAGAATATGTAATATATATTCTACATACAATTTATACAGAATGTATATAGAATAATTATATGTGTATTTGGAGTACATACATACAGAGAATCTCAAAAAACTAGATGGACTTGTGACTCTGATGGCCACTAATCACATACTCAGTAACTGTGGGCTCATCCTAATTTGGGGGTTCTTTTTTATTTTAGCGTAGTTGATTTATAATGTTTCAAGTGTACAGTTTTATATTTTTATAAAACAGATTCAGTTTTATATTTTTATATATGTGTGTAGATATATATTGCCACACTTTTTCAGATTATTTTCATCATAGGTTATTATAAGATATTGAATATAGTTTCCTGTGCTTTACAGTAAGTCCTCGCTAGTTATCTTAATATTTTATATATAGCGATGTGTATCTTTAATCCCAAATTCCCAATTTATCCCTCCCCCATCTTTCCTCTTTGACAACCATCAATTGTTCAGCTTCTCCTAATTTGGGGTTCTTATTCCCTCTATTCATCATTAGATGTCCCTCACACCTAAATCAATTCTTCATTGTATGTCATATAATACAGTCATTGTCGCGTCTGGAGTTGGCTGCCCCGGGGCATGTGACCTGTAATATGAATTTGTTTCCAACGCTGGCGGGCGGTTTCGGCCCGGTTCCGCATGTCTGCAGAGACACCTTCTAATGCTTTGACAATCACTTCCTGGAGATTAAGCTGAATTATGTGGCCAGCAGCTCATGACTCTTTTTTTCCCTTGTCACCTTAATTTCATGCCAACTTTTCTGGGATGGCAGAGTTTTCCTCCTTCTGTACAAAAAGCTCTCTGCTTGCCAGCGGTGTAGATTCTAATCTGTGTCCCCTGGAAGGATTGTTTGATTTGGAGGGGTCAGTCGAGCCGCCCTAGACAGAGGACGTGAGCTGCATGACGGGTGGTTGCGTGGAGCAGCTCAGTGCTGGGCTGCTTTGCTAGGAAGGAAACAGCTGCGTTTTGAAAGTGTTTGAGTAACTGCTAACATTTAAAAGCTTGCTTGAGGGCCCTCACATAAGAATTCAGATCATATTCTTTTGACAAATGGGAAGTTCTGGTTACATCGGGCTTGCTTTCCTAAGAGGCTCTGGGTACCTGGCTGGATCCAAGGACAGCCTGCTCTATGGGCAGGACTGAACTTTCCAGAGGCCAGGCCCACTCCTCACAGTGCAGAGATGGGAGCTGAAGCCTTTGGGGGGCCATGGTGACAGTCACCCAAGATGTATTGAACCACCACTATGAATCAGATGTAGGCGTAGCAAAAACAGACACAGTACCTTCCTTTGAGTAATGAGGAAGATGAAACAGAGCTCAAGTGGACAGACATTAATCATAATCATTCAGCAGAAAATGATTGAGCCCTACCGTGTGCCAGCCACCGTTCCAGCAGGAGACGGAGCAGCAAATGAAGCCAAGGCCCTAATCTCATGGTGCTTGCGCTGAGGGTGAGGGAAGGCAGACAGACAATAAACAAAATAATCTGAGCGAAAGACATATCAGTTAGATAGCTGTAAGCACTATGGATAAAAATAGTGCAGGGGAAGCCAGGACTGATTGGTAGGTGTTACCATTTTATAGAAGTCACAGAAAACTAACCAATCTGATCGCATGGACCACAGCCTTGTCTAACTCAATGAAACTATGAGCCATGCCACGTAGGGCCACCCAAGACAGACGGGTCATGGTGGAGAGTTCTGACAAAACATGGTCCACTGGAGAAGGGAATGGCAAACCACTTCAGTATTCCTGCCTTGAGAATCCCATGAACAGTATGAAAAGGCAAAAGATAGGACACTGAAAGATGAACTCCCCAGGTCATTGGGTGCCCAATATGCTACCGGAGATCAGTGGAGAAATAACTCCAGAAAGAATGAAGAGATGGAGCCAAAGCAAAAACAAGACCCAGTTGTGGATGTGACTGGAGATGGAAGCAAAGTCCAATGCTGTAAAGAGCAATACTGCATAGGAACCTGGAATGTTAGGTCCATGAATCAAGGCAAATTGGAAGTGATCAAACAGGAGATGGCAAGAGTGAACATCGACATTTTAGGAATCAGTGAACTAAGATGGACTGGAATGGGTGAATTTAACTCAGATGACCATTATATCTACTACTGTGGAGAATCCCTTAGAAGAAATGGAGTAGCCATCATGGTCAACAAAAGAGTCTGAGATGCAGTACTTGGATGCAATCTCAAAAATGACATAATGATCTCTGTTCATTTCCAAGGCAAACCATTCAATATCACGGTAATCCAAGTCTATGCCCCGACCAGTAACGCTGAAGAAGCTGAAGTTGAACGGTTCTATGAAGACCTACAAGACCTTCTAGAACTAACACCCAAAAAAGATGTCCTTTTCATTATAGGGAACTGGAATGCAAAAGTAGGAAGTCAGGAAACACCTGGAGTAACAGGCAAATTTGGCCTTGGAGTACAGAATGAAGCAGGGCAAAGGCTAATGGAGTTTTCCAAGAGAACGCACTGGTCATAGCAAACACCCTCTTCCAACAACACAAGAGAAGACTCTACACATGGACATCACCAGATGGTCAATACCAAAACCAAATTGATTATATTCTTTGCAGCCAAAGATGGAGAAGCTCTATACAGTCAGCAAAAACAAGACCGGGAGAAGACTGTGGCTCAGATCATGAACTGCTTATTGCCAAATTCAGACTTAAATTGAAGAAAGTAGGGGAAACCACTAGACCATTCACTAAATCAAATCCCTTATGATTATACAGTGGAAGTGACAAATAGATTCAAGGGACTAGATCTGATAGACAGAGTGCCTGATGAGCTATGGATGGAGGTTCCTGACATTGTACAGGAGGCAGTGATCAAGACCATCCCCATGGAAAAGAAATGCAAAGAAGGCAAAATGGCTGTCTGAGGAGGCCTTACAAATAGCTGTGAGAAGAAGAGAAGCAAAAGGCAAAGGAGAAAAGGAAAGATATACCCATTTGAATGCAGACTTCCAAAGAATAGCAAGGAGAGATAAGAAAGCCTTCCTCAGTGATCAGTGCAAAGAAATAGAGGAAAACAATAGAATGGGAAAGACTAGAGATCTCTTCAAGAAAATTAGAAATACCAAGGGAACATTTCATGCAAAGATGGGCACAATAAAGGACAGAAATGATATCGACCTAACAGAAGCAGAAGATATTAAGAAGAGGTGGCAAGAATACACAGAACTGTACAAAAAAGATCTTCACAACCCAGATAATCATGATGGTGTGATCACTCACCAAGAACCAGACAGACATCCTTGAATGTGAAGTCAAGTGTGCCTTAGGAAGCATCACTACGAACAAAGCTAGTGGAGGTGATGGAATTCCAGTTGAGCTATTTCAAATCCTAAAAGATGATGCTGTGAAAGTGTTGCACTCAATATGCCAGCAAATTTGGAAAACTCAGCAGTGGCCAAGGGACTAGAAAACGTCAGTTTTCATTCCAATCCCAAAGAAAGGCAATGCTAAAGAATGCTCAAACTACCGCACAATTGCACTCATCTCACACGCTAGCAAAGTAATGCTCAAAATTCTCCAAGCCAGGCTTCAACAGTACACGAACTGAGAACTTCCAGATGTTCAAGCTGGATTTAGAAAGGCAGAGGAACCAGAGATCAAATTGCCAACATCCATTGGATCATCAAAAAACAAGAGAGTTCCAGAAAAACATCTACTTCTGCTTTATTGATTATGCCAAGGCCTTTGACTGTGTGGATCACAACAAACTGGAAAATTCTTCAAGAGATGGGAATACCAGACCAGAAATCTGTATGCAGGTCAAGAAGCAACAGTTAGACCTAGACATGGAACAACAGACTGGTTCCAAATACGGAAAGGAGTATGTTAAGGCTGTATATTGTCACCCTACTTATTTAACTTATATGCAGAGTACGTCATCAGAAATGCTGGACTGGATGAAGCACAAACTGGAATCAAGATTGCCGGGAGAAATATCAATAACTTCAGATATGCAGATGACACCACCCTTATGGCACAAAGTGAAGAAGAACTAAAGAGCCTCTTGATGAAAATAAAAGAGGAGAGTGAAAAAATTGGCTTAAAACTCAACATTCAGAAAACTAAGATCATGGCATCTGGTCCCATCACTTCATGGCAAATAGGTGGGGTAACAATGGAAACAATGTCAGACTTTATTTTGGGGGGCTCCAAAATCACTGCAGATGGTGATTGCAGCCATGAAATTAAAATATGTTTGCTCCTTGGAAGGAAAGTTATGACCAGCCTAGACAGCATATTAAAACACAGACATTACTTTGCCAACAAAGGTCCATCTAGTCAAAGCTATGGTTTTTCCAGTAGTCATGTATGGATGTGAGAGTTGGACTATAAAGAAAGCTGAGGGCCAAAGAATTGATGCTTTTGAACTGTGGTGTCAGAGAAGACTCGTGAGAGTCCCTTAGACTGCAAGGAGGGCCAACCAGTCCATCCTAAAGGAGATCAGTCCTGGGTGTTCATTGGAATGACTGATGGTGAAGCTGAAACTCCAGTACTTTGGCCACCTGATGTGAAGAGCTGATCCATTTGAAAAGACCTTGATGCTGGGAAAGATTGAAGGTGGGAGCAGAAGGGGACGACAGAGGATGAGATGGTGTGATGGCATCACCAACTCAATGGATATGAGTTTGGGTAAACTCTGGGAGTTGGTGATGGACAGGGAGGCCTGGTGTACTGTAGTCCATGGGGTCGCAAAGAGTTAGATATGACTGAGCCACTGAACTGAACTGCCATTTTATATCCAAAGGTGAGTGAAGGTGACTTGAAGGAAAACCAGAACAAGGGAGGGAGAGAGACGTGGAAATGACTGTGGGCAGTGTTCTAGGCTGAGGGAACAGCCAGTGCAAAGGCCCAGAGGTGGGATCATAGCTGGTTCCTTCTGGACCGCAAGGAGGAGCTAGCGACAGGGGGAGTGGGGAGAGCCATGGTCAGAGGGGCCGTGGGGTCCAGGCTCTGGACTGGAGCAGGTGAGCCTTGTCATCTGATCTCCGTGTTCACGGACCCCTCTGCCTGTTCGGGGTAGAATCAGGCAGGGTAGGGGGCTCTGAGGAGAGCAGCCCGGAAGCCCTCCCCAGACATGGAGCAGGAGAGAACGGTCAGATCCAAAGCACTCTGCAGAGGTGGAGACGGATGCTTGGCTAGCTTGGGGAAAGCAGAGAAGAAAAGGATCAAGGGGTCCTCTGTTTCTTTTAGCCAAGAGGCAGGATCAAGTGACTATGAGCCAAGCTGGAGAATTCTCTAAGGAAAGCAGGCTTGGGACTTCCCTGGTGGTCCAGCTGTTAAGTGTCTGTGCTTCTACTGCAGGAGGCGTGGGTTTGATCTCTGGTCAGGCAGAGAAGACCCTGCTAGCTGCACAGTGCTGTGCTGTGCTTAGTAGCTCAGTCATGTCTGACTCTTTACCACCCCATGGACTGTAGCCCACCAGGCTCCTCTGTCCATAGGGATTCTCCAGGCAAGAATACTGGAGTGGGGTGCCATGCCCTCCTCCAGGGGATCTTCCCAACCCAGGAATCGAACCCGGGGTCTCCCACATTTCAGACAGATTCTTTACCATCTGAACCACCAGGAAAGCCCAAGAATACTGGAGTAGGTAGCCTATCCCTCTTCCAGGGGATCTTCCCAACCCAGAAATCGAAAGAGTCCCTTGCACTGCAGACAGATTCTTTACCAGCTGAGCTACCAGGGAAGCCCAAGCTGCACAGTGCACCCCTCTCTTCCCCACACGAAAAAAACTTATCTTCTGAGATTCCCATGCAGCTGGGCGTTGCCATGTAAATCTGCTTTGGTCGTTGGGGTTCCTAGGAAGGGTGTCCCTTTATGAATTAAAAAAGAAAAGCACCACAAAGAGAAGACTTTTGTCTCTACCTCCTTCTATCAGCCTGGAGCAGGTGCAGCCATCTTGTAACCATGAGGACAAATGCCATGTGCTGAAGATAGCAGAGAAGAAATGTGAAAACCCTTCCCTAAAGGCATTCTTGGCAATAGAGCTGATCCCAGATTTCCTCTCCCAGATATGTGGTGGCATGCAACACATAAATCTTTATCTGGAGAAACCATGGAGCTTTCTGTTACCTATAGACAAACACATTCCTGAATGATCTATCATGGCATACAAAAGATAAAAAGAATCTTAGAAAAGATCTAGCACATAGTCAAAGTGTATTCCTCAGAAGACTAGTGTTACGGAATGTTAGTGATCATATGTATTAAACATGGACAGGGTGTTTGTCAAAGAGCATGGGAAGTTCTCAGTCAACAATGCAAACAGGGTTTATTTCTGCAGGACTTGTCAGGGCCTTCAGGATGCCAACGGACCTATGAATTTCCTAAGGAAGATATACCCTAAGCTGTTTGACTATAAACTGTCCTTTTACAGGGGAGCATTTCTTTGAATTGTTGTTTTTGTTCAGTCACTAAGTCCTCTCTCTTTGTAACCCCATGAACTGCAGCACGCCAGACTACCCTGTCCTTCACTATCTCCTGGAGTTTACTCAAACTCACATCCATTGAGTCAGTGGTGCCATCCAACCATCTCATCCTTTGCCGTCCCCTTCTCCTCCCACCTTCAATCTTTCCCCAGCATCAGGGTCTTTTCCAATGAGTTGGCTGTTCGCATCAGGTGGCCAAAGTATTGGAGCTTCAGCTTCAGCATCGGTCCTTCCAATGAACACCCAGGACTGGTCTCCTTTAGGATGGACTGGTTGGATCTCCTTGCAGTCCAAGGGACTCTCAAGAGTCTTCTCCAACACAACAGTTTGAAAACATTGATTCTTTGGTGCTCAGCCTTCTTTATGGTCCAGCTCTTATATCTGTCCATGACTACTGGAAAAACCATAGCTTTGACTATAACAGACCTTTGTTGGCAAAGTGATGTCTCCACTTCTTTAAATTTCTCTGAATAAAGTTTCTCAGAACACACTGAAAGACGGTCCCCACGTTTAGCACATGAGAAGCTGACACTATTGGGCCACCTGGCACCCACTTAGGGATCCATGAGACGGCTATTGTCATCGGGACGCTCTTCTTGGAGGTCACATGAGCTAATTATAGCCCCTCTCTGGAGGTTTCTTAAAAGCTCCAGAAGAAGAAAAGGTCTTTTTTTTCTGTCTGAATGCTGGCGAGATCGATGTCCTGGTTCTCTGGCCAGGATTGCAGCCTCATGGGGACGTGGACCTGAAAGGGTGGAGCTGACAAGGAAGAAGATACCAGAAAGACAAATGGGATTGTCCTTGGGGGTGTGAGACCCTCGAGAGCATCACCCACGACGCCAACTCCTTATGAACCCTGCTCTGTCCTCATCTCGATTTCCTTCAGGAACCTCGGTGTCTTCTCCTCAGATGCTGCTGCTGCTGCTGCTGCTGCTAAGTTGCGTCAGTCGTGTCTGACTCTGTGCGACCCCAGAGATGGCAGCCCACCAGGCTCCCCCATCCCTGGGATTCTCCAGGCAAGAACACTGGAGTGGCTGCCATTTCCTTCTCCAATGCGTGAAAGTGAAAAGTGAAAGTGAAGTCGCTCAGTCGTGTCTGACTCTTCGCGACCCCATGGACTGCAGCCCACCAGGCTCCTCCATCCATGGGATTCTCCAGGCAAGAGTACTGGAGTGGGGTGCCATTGCCTTCTCCGATTCCTCACATATTGTGACACAAAACAGCCCACCTCCCCGCCACGCCCCCAACCTCCATTTCTGGCTGACACTGAACTCTGGGTAGATGCAGGCGTGGAGGATGGCAGGATGGAAGGTGGAACCTCACCTTCTACCTCACAAAGGCCTAAGTCTCCTTGCAGGAGTTCAAGGGCTGGTACTTTTCTGCCTTTGAAAACACAGTGTTTCCTGGGCCTGAGCAAAACAGCAACACTGGTGTCTTGACACTGAGGGGGTTCGGTTCAGTTCAGTCGCTCAGTTGTGTCCAACTCTTTGTGACCCCATGGACTGCAGCACGCCAGGCCTCCCTGTCCATCACCAACTCCCAGAGCTTACTCAAACTCATGTCCATTGAGTCGGTGATGCCATCCAACCATCTCATCCTCTGTCGTCCCCTTCTCCTCCTGCCTTCAATTTTCCCAGCATCAGGGTCTTTTCAAATGAGTCAGTTCTTCACATCAGGTGGCCAGAGGGGGTTCAAAACACCCCAAAACATGTCAGTTTGGCATATCAATGGTTGTGAGCTCAGGCACTCGAAAAACAGCAAATGGGAAAAAGTCTCTCCAACCTCTCCTGTTCTTCCTGAAAGCAGGAGATGAACTCCCCTAAGAAAGACGCTTCTCCACACCTGGAGGAGGAGAACATTCTTATCACCAGAGTCCTGGGGATGGGGGCTGCTTTGAGCCTAAGGAGAACCAAGAAGGCTCTGCCTAAGATTTTTTTTCATTTTTTTGGCCACGAGGCTTGCAGGGTCTTAGTACCCCAACCAGGGATTGAACCTGGGCCCTGGCAGGAAAAGCACCGAGTCCTAACCCCTGGACCACCAGGAAATTCCCAAGAATTCGCACAAACTTTGTTGAGAAACTCTCATCTGCCCTTAGCGTCCCTATATATTTTGCTTTTTCATAATCTGTTAAACTGAGTATATAAGCACTTAGCCCAAACTGCTTTCTTTCTTCTTGGTTTAGATATACACCTTTTTAAAATTTATTTTTATTTGGAGTATAGTTGCTTTACAACGTTGTGTTAGTTTCTGCTGTAGGACAATGTGAATCAGCTATAAGCGTACGGATACCCCTCCATCTTGAGTCTCCTTCCCACCCGCCCTCCCCAGCTGCTTTCTGGGTCTTCATGTTCCTGAAGGGCTCCCATGTCCATGTAATAAGTTATTTAATTACTAAATAAAATTTACAGTTGACCCTTGAACAACGTGGGAATTAGGGGTGCCAACCCCCGGGCAATTCAAAACCCAGATGTAACATTACAGTCAGCACTCTCTTTCTGTGGTTCCACATTTGTGGGTTCAACCAACTGTGGCTCGTGCAGTATGTATTGAGTGAGAGAAATGTGCACATAAGTGGACCCTTGCAGTTCAGTCCCATGCAGTGCAGAGCTCAACTGTATACACTTCTCCCCTGTCCATCGGTCTTGTGTTAACTTAATCTCAGGCTTAGTCAGAGACCCTAAAAGTAGAGGAAACGTTTTGCCTCTCCTACAATATTATTATTTTTTTTTTAGGAAGCTGGAATGATACCTTGTTTATTTTTTATTTTCAAATCTGAGTGTAAAACAAACAAGCACACAGTAAACAGCTTTGAAGTGATCTTTTCTATTTGCAATGATCTATAAATATTCAATAGTCCGACAAAAAAAAAAATGGTTCCGTATAGTCAATTCAAATCTTCCCCAAACCAAAAAATAAAGCTCATGAACTATATAAAAGTGACAAACTCTCCACATCTCAGTTCTCTCGATTCTGTTGTTATTGTTTAGTTGCTGAGTCGTGTCTGACTCTTTGTGACACCCCCCACCTCCCGTGGACTGTGGCCCACCAGGCTCCTCTGTCCCTGGGATTTCCCAGGCAAGAATACTGGAGTGGGTTGCCATTCCCTTCTCCAACCTCTCCAACAGTATTGCCTGTGTTAATTCACAGCCGTATTTTCTTTAAAGTGAAATATCAGTAACTTTGCCTTCTATGCCTTGTCCTTCGATGTTGTCCCGTCCACGAGAGCGCGGTAGTCAAGGATCAAGCTTCGTCTGAGAGGCTGGCCTGAGTCTTCCCAGGCAGGATCAATGGGGAAGTCATGATTACAGAAAGTTATCTTAGGAAATGGAGACTGGATCAGTCCTGGAGGAAGAGGCAGCGCTGAGAGACTAGCCTGGGGCAAGGGTTTCCAGGTCCCAGGAGCTGGGTGAGGCATCCCCCCTCGCTTTCTCTCTTTCCACCACACTCCTCCCGGTTCCCTGGGTCTCCCTCCCCTCAGCCCCTACCCCACTCTGTTCCAAGACAATTCTAGAGGAACTGTTCCAAGACCAGTTCTAGGGGAAACAGCTGAGTCTCACGAATTACAATACGAGAAAAATCTAAATCAACCACAGCTTCCATTTATTGAGACTCTTCCTCAGCAAGCTATAAATGCTAGCAGACCGAGTCTTGTCATATCACACTTCACTTTATTGTGTTCGGGAGATAACAGCATTTTTTTTTACAAATTGAAGGTTTGTGGCAACCCTGCATTGAGCAAATCTATCAGCACCATTTTTCCAACAGCATTATTTTCTTTTTAATATTTGTTTATTTGGCTGTGCTGGGTCTTAGTTGTGGCATGTGAGATCTAGTTCCCTGACCAGGGATCAAACCCGGGCCCCCTACACTGGATGCAGAGAGTCCCAACCACTGAACCACCAGGGAAGTCCCAGGAAGTTTTCTAAACAAGTACACATTGGGTTCAAAATATCTGTGCACCTGGGAATATTTCAAGGCACCCATTCCTCCGATTTCATGTTTTTTATTTCATATTTTTTAATACTAAAATATTACACCAGCAAAACCATCAGTATTGCAGTTCTTAAAAACCCTATACAAGGATACTAAAATCTTCCAAAGTGGCTTTGCAATGAGTAACTGCTAATTGCAAATGAAATTTAAAAGGAAGGGAGAGTGGCTGAGTAAATACAGTCCTAGACACGGGGTATGTGGGGTGAAGGATTGGAATTCCACAAAAGGCTTTTCGGCGTGGCTGTACAAGTAAAGAGAACCCTTCACTCGTTAGGTTATGTTTGATCATGTGCTCCTGTTAATAAACTTGCGGGGCTCCAATTGGGCAAACACCCAGCCACGCTGCAAAAAGGCTTTGTCCCCAGAACATATTTAAATTTCAAATGCGTGCCTAAAATAATAAGCCCAAGCCTAGTGTGGGTGAAATTCTCCGTGTGACTCGAGGGGTTCTTTCATTTCACTCCAGCTCTTTGGAGCTCTGCAATTGGGTTTTGTCCACTAACCCCTCGCCCCATGCCCGCACTCCACCCCCGAGCCTGTCTTCCTTTCTCTCTGCAGTCTCTAGTGGCAATTAGCCTAAAAGATGTACCTCTCTGCTCTGGTTTGGTTTAAAAAGGCATTAATCCTGGTTATGGGGAATACTCGATGCTAATGTGTGTTTTATTTTCAGCAAGTCTTATTGATCTGCACTTTCCATTCTTCCTTATTAATGTCCAGCAGCCCAACTTTTAAAGGGTCCAATTTCAAAGAGACACATCCTCTCCTTGGGAAGTACTCCCGCTCATGTTTCTGGAAACGCAAGGAGACTCTGCCCGCCCCCTCCCATCCATATGCATGGATGGTTAACGTCAGCATTCTGTGTTGGAGGGCTCTAGATGCAGGCCTGGAAGCTAAGGGTACCTGAAGGAACATTTCTCCCTGCACAGTTAAGTGTGTGTGTGTGTGTGTGTGTGTGTGTGTGTGTGTGTGTGTGTGATGGGGGGCACTGAGGAGAGGGTGGGAATCAAAATCACCTCTTTAATCTCTATCTTCTCTTTGGGAGTTCCCTGGTAGCTCAGCTGGTAAAAAAAAAAAAAAATCTGCCTGCGATGCAGGAGACCCTGATTCAATTCCTGGGTACGGAAGATCGCCTGAAGAAGGGATAGGCTACCCACTCCAGTATTCTTGGACTTCTCTGGTGGCTCAGACAGTAAAGAATCTGCCTGCAGTGTGGGAGACCTGGGTTCGACCCCTGGGTTGGGAAGATCCCCTGGAGGAGGGCATGGCAACCCACTCCAGTGTTCTTGCCTGGAGAATCCCACGGGCAGAGAGGCCTTTCGGGCTACAGTCCATGGGGTCACAAACGACTGATAGGCTAAGCATGTGCACCTATCTTCTGTTTAGGGACCGTCTAAACTTACCATTTACTCCTGCTGTTTATGGCAATTAATGTCATCACTTTGATGGCTGCGATTAATGACAGCAATAGAAACTTAAAAGCAGAGAGATGAGATTGTTCCAACTGCTGGACTTATCCTTTTCAAATAAATTTCTCATTTTGGGATCATTTTAATTTTACAGAAAAATTGTAAAGATGATATTAAGAGTTCCTACATGCTCTCTTTACCTAGGTTCCCCTAATTTTAACACCTAACATATCATGGTTTGTGTTAGTCTCTCAGTCATGTCCCACTCTTTGCAACCCTTTGGACTGTAGCCCGCCAGGCTTCCCTGTCCTTCCCCATCTCCCAGAGTTTGCTCAAACTCTTGATTCAATGGTTAGGAATCCACAATCTCCCTGCTGAGGGCCTGGGTTCCATCCCTGGTTGGGGAACTAAAATCCCACAAGCTGTGCAGCACAGCCAAAAATAAAGTCACGGGAGAATACAATCTTCTGAAAGGAACCCTAGAATCTATTTATTTCCTAAGTGATGGTATTCATCCCACAGGTGGTACACATGAGATATTTTAGGTGTTATGCCAACAGACATTTTTTATTTCAAAAATTACGTATACATTTTAGTGGCTTTTAAAAAAAATGTAACAAGCCAGTAAGACCATTTTACAAACATCATTTGCCGGGATGAGGTTGAATGTAAAAAAGTGAGTCAATACCAAGAAGACTTAAAGGAAAATGCTAAAAAAAAATAAAAATAAAAAAATAAAGGAAAATGCTAAGTAAATAATTGTGTGATTCACAGATAAGTCAAGGAGGGTGCTTAAAGGCCTCAATTTTGGAAATACTAGGAAAGCTATGACAAACCGAGACAGTGTATTAAAAAGCAGAGACATCACTTTGCCAACAAAAATCCACATAGTCACAGCTATGGTTTTTCTGGTGGTCATGTATGGATGTGAGAGATGGACCATCAAGAAGGCTGAGCACCAAAGAATTGATGCTTTTGACTTGTGGTGTTGGAGAAGGCTCTTGAGAGTCCCTTGGAAAGCAAGGAGATCAAACACGTCAATCCTAAAGGAAATCAACCCTGAACATTGATTGGGAGGACCGATGCTGAAGCTGAAGCTCCAATGCTTTGGTCACCTGATGCGAAGAGCCAACACGCTGGAAAAGACCCTGATGCTGGGAAAGACTGAAGGCTGGAGGAGAAGGGGACGACAGAGGATGAGATGGTTGGATGGCATCACTGACTCAATAGACCTGAACCTGAGCGAACTTCAGGCGCTAGGACAGGGAAGACTGGCGTGCTGCAGTCCATGGAGTTGAAAAGAGTCAGACACGACTTAGTGACTGAACAAGAACAGCTGGAAACACTTGGTCTTGTTTAAATCCTTTCTTGTGCACAAGAAGAAGCTCAGGCCTGTGCCCCACTGCCAGGCCCACTCCTTTCCAGGTGTCCCCGTCCCCATGGAGGTTCCCTCTGCAGAACTGGGCACAGTTCCTGGGTGACTTGTGTGTCCTGGCGGGTGATGGCCACAATTACAGGCTTGAGATGGTTCCAGTCTGGCAGAGTCGAGAGTGGAATCTGCCAGGGGCTCTGGGAAAGTTGTCCTTTGTCTTAAAAAAGGATGCACTCAGGAACTACCCTGATGGTCCAGTAGTTAATACTCTGTGCTTCCACTGCAGGGAGCGCAGGTTCAATCCCTGGTCCAGTAATTAAGATCCCACATGCCCTGGGGCAACTAAACCCATGCGTCACAACTAGAGAGAAGCCAGCACCCGGCAACAAAGACCCTGAGTGCCGTCACTAAGAGCCAGTGCAGCACAAAATAAATAAACTTTAAAAATTAAGAAAAGAGCTAAAAATGGGAGGATCTGGTACACGACGGGGACTCAGTCAATAGCTGTAGAATGACTGGACTCTTGTGTGGCTGTGCCTCCACATGTGTACACCCAACCTTTGTACACTGTGTGGAGACACGTAATTGGAGAAGGTGATTTGAAGGTAAATTTATCATTTGACCATAGGCTGTCACCTGCCAAGAAGTCACATTCAGACTGACGCAGAGGAAGGCACATCACCCAGAGACGCTGGAATGGAGACCGATGCAGCCCCTTGGATGTTGAGGTGCCGCCCTTAGGGCTGGGTCTGTCTGTCTCACTGCACTGGCACGAGGTGGCAGAGGCCACGTTATGGACAGTTCATGCGAGGAAGAAGGTATGTGTGTCTGTGTGATTCTGTGAGAAGGGTGGCCCCGCAGTTGTACCGTAGATTGCTCTCATCATCCCAGCAAGATTGTCCTTCCTTGACCACCCTGCCTCCTTCAGGAAAGTTTCTCCAAACTCCATAGGACCCTGCAGATCAAGGTGCCTTGTTATATATTCACCCCCCTGCCCATGGATCAGCCAATCAGAGATCTCTGTTCCACTCTGGCTACCGACACTGCCTCCTTGATTGGTTCAGAGATGAAGGGATCACACTGAGCCAATCAGAGCCCTCCTGGGACTCCTATGCCAGGGTTAGCATGGAGAATAAGTTTACTTTTGAAGTTAAGGAAAATTTCCCAAATCAAGTGCCTTTGTTGTTGTTAAGTCACTAAGCTGTGCCCAACTCTTTTGCAACCCCATGGGCTATAAGCCCACCAGGCTCCTCTGTCCATAGCATTTCCCGGGCAAGAATACTGGAGTGGGTTGCCATTTCCTCTTCCAGGGGATCTTCCTGACCCAGAGACCAAACCCCTTAAAAGGTAATAAATAATATATGTTAATCTATGCATTAAAATAAGTCTAATGGAAAATATACCAAACTAGTAATAGTGGCTTTCTCTGAGGCATGTTGCAGACTTTCACTTTTATATCATATATTCTTACCATATTTGAATTTTCAAGTGATGAAAAGAATTTATTTTGAATTTAAAAAATAAATCCCATAAAATAAAACCAAATTCTGAAATTTGTCTCCTGTATTGGCAGGCAGATTGTTTACCACTGAGCCACCAGGGAAGCCCCCAAGTGCCTTTAGAACCTTGTTAGTCTCACCTCCAACTTGAAGCCGGATAGAATCAATCTACTTAATTGCATCATCCTGAAGGCAAAACAGATTTCTGTCCCTCCCTCAATGTTTTGTGTCCCATCCCCACAATGTCGATCCACAGATATCAGATATGAGACTTTGGGAGGGAAAGGGGTTGGCAGTTATAAGGGAAAAGAAAGTATTGGCCTCCTTCCTTTATTTAGTGTGTTCTTTAAAACAAACAAACAACACAGCCTAACCAGGCATATTGGTACCAACAAAGACAAGGTTTAAGTTTGGATGCTGCATTCCCGGCAGTGACGGGTTTGGGTCATTCTCTCATCCTTCTGTGTATGTCTGTCACACAGCAAGTCTATGCCAGTCACTGTGATGAGCGCTGGAGGGCCGACAGCAAGGAGGCCCACTGTCCCGAGGCTTTCAACCCATTAGAATGGCCCTGACTCTGTGGAGTGATGAAATCTCAGAAGTGAAAATGCTCAGTCAAAAGTTATAAAACTTAAAAAAAAAAAGTTATAAAACTTGATTCAAAGTTTCAGTTTTTAAAATAAAACCTTTGTTCTCTGGGAGCTGTGACTGAGAATAGATATTCCTATTGATAATTAATCAATATTGATTAATATTGAATATCTATTCTCAGTCAGTATAGGGCTTCCCTTGTGGCTCAGCTGGTAAAGAATCCGGCTGCAATGCGGGAGACCTGGATTCGATCCCTGGGTTGGGAAGATCCCCTGGAGAAGGAAAAGGCTACCCACTCCAGTATTCTGGCCTGGAGAATTCCATGGACTGTATAGTCCATGACTTCCCTGGTGGCTCAGACGATAAAGCGTCTCGCTTACAATGTGGGAGAACTGGGTTCGATCCCTGGGTCAGGAAGATACTCTGGAAAAGGACGTGGCAACTCACTCCAGTACTCTTGCCTGGAAAACCCCATGGACGGAGGAGCCTGGTAGGCTATAGTCCATGGGGTCGCAAAGAGTCAGACACGACTGAGCGACTTGCACCGCACTGCACCGCATGTCTGTATAGGGAGGAGAAAGGAGAAGTGTCTGTAGCTTTGGGTAATTTTACTGTCCACAAACTATAGCAGTACAGTTGTGAAGTTGCATCTTAAGTAGAAATTTGGTTTGGAAGCCAGTATGGAAAATAAACACATATGGTCATAAAACTTGCCCTCAAAAAAAGCCCTTAATTTGTAAACAAAATGCAGTCTGCATTTGTATGCCATACCATCACTTAATGAGTCTGGTACAGCCTGTCATTCCTCTTGGTAGGAAGCCCTGAATGTTTAAGGGATCAAAAGTCAGATAAAGAAATGGTCACGGAACTTCCCTGGTGGTCCAGTGGTTAAAAACCCACCTTGAAATGCAGGGGACGTGGGTTCAGTCCCTGGTCGGGGAACTAAGAGCCCACATGCCACAGGGCAACTAAGGCCGGGCGTGGAGACTGCTGGGGCCCGCACGCCTCACCTGGAGGTCCTCACAGTGCGACAGAAGATCCCACCGGCCAACTAAGAGCTGACGCGGCCAAACATGTAAATCAATGTGTTTTTAGAAAAAAAGAAGTGGCCCCATTTTAGTTATCAGTTTTTCCATCCATTCCATTCCTACCTGAAATCGGTAGGTTGAAAGTCCCAAACTCTTTTCCAGGCAGAATGGCCCATGACACCCAAAAACATTCTGGCTGGACAATATCCATTTAGTGACTGCCTGTAAGGAACAAACACTGCACCGTAAAAGCCAGACATACAAGGAAAATAAACAGCTGTCATTCATGAAATGTTGTTTATGAATCCAGTATTATGACACAATGCTTCTCAAGCCACTCACTATTTGAGGATATTCAAATAGATTGTATATATACAGATTTCCCCTTCTGGTCATGATGGGGTAACAGAGATTAGATCTATCCTCATTTATTGTATAATTAAAAAACAAAACTGCACTAAATATTCAAAGTCTACCTTTTCAGACACTGGACAATAGGAAGATCATGACAGGTTGTCTGAGAAGAAGGAAACGCATCAGTGAACCTCGTGGTTGCTGGATTTTGTCTAGAGGCACAGTCAACGGAGCAGAACGTTTCTCCAAAGGAGACACAGGTGGCCATGGGAAAGATGCTCTACATTGCTGGTTATTACAGAAATGCAAGTCAAAGATACTCAGAATGGCCTTCATCAAAGAGTCTACGAATAATAACTGTTGGAAGGAGTATGAAGAAAAGGGAACCCTCCTACACTGTCGGTGGGAATGTAAATCAGTGCAGCTGCTGCGGAGAACAGAATGGAGGTTCCTTAAAAAAACTAAAAGTAGGACTTCCCTGGTGGTCCAGTGGTTAAGAATCCACCTGCCAATGCAGGAAACATGGGTTCAATACCTGCTCGTGGAACTAAGCCAAACAGTATAGCGACCACACCCCCAACAAAAAAATAATAATAATGTGATGATAAATGGGACATTTCAAAATGAAACTGGGGTCAATCCACCAAATGACATAATGCTAAATCTATATATTCTTAATAACACAGAATTGAAAGTAAAATACAAGCACATAGTATGGAACTCAAGACAAACAAAAATATGAATTGTTTGACATAGGGACTGAGAGTTTGTGAGATAAATGTCTGTAAATTTAAGTGATGGGTCAAAGCAGATATTGGTTAAAAGTTAGATGGATACTGCCTGATTACTGTCAATGGGAGATGGTGGGATAAAGAAACAGTTGCCGTTAACAATAGCCTAATAAGAATAACAGCCAAGATTGTTTTGAGCACCTACCACAAGCCAGGCAGTTCTCACTTACTAACTTTTTACTCTCAGGGAGGCACTCTGCTTCTCTCTCATTTTATAGAAGACTTCTGGGGTAGAGGATTATCAAAAGGACTGTGAATGTAGGGAGGGCAGATATGCAAGCCATGCTCATCGCAAATGCTGGAAATCTTCATTAATACGCATGTTTAATTTTTCCTGTGTTCCTGGGTAGCTAAAAATGGAGAAGACAGTAGCCATTTCATCATGACTTTTTCTGCTATCTTATTTTAGCTCTAGAGGCTGGAAGCTGCCTTCCAATACAGTTTTCTTAACGGACATTGAAAACATGAATTTCAAAGTTTTCACACATCATAAAATAATCTTCTTTGGATTGTTCTCAACCATTTAGCCAGAGTAAAGTGCTTCACCAAAATTGACCACCATGGTCCTCTCTTTCCAAGATTTTCACCTCGATACCCCTACCCTGCCCCCACCCAGCTTAACATGCTTCCTTCTATTGTGAAAAGAAAATTCCATGAATGCAGAAGCAAGAGACTCATGAATTTTCCTTTTTTCCCTCCTCAAGGTGCTTGCCTAAGATGAGCTTTGTGATTGGAATGCAAGGGGGCATCAAACGGACTCCCAATCGCATTAGAGAAGATAAGCAGTTATCAGATGGTTTGACTGATTGGGTGGTTAAGTATTTTCCTGAGGAAGCCACTTTCAATATTGCCTTCCGAGGGGCTTAACAAACTGGCTCTAGCCTCCTAAAGTCATGGTTGCTAACTTTTGCTTTTGGTACACTATTTTTTTTTTTCTCCTGATCAGTTGCAGCCAATACAGGTTTTGATTTTACAAATTTTACAAAAGGGCTGGAGAATCTCCCAATGTTTTTGCCCACCAAGGCAACCTCCAGATCACTGAATGTTATCCACTGTAATCACGGGATCATCTCTCTCTTTTCTAAAATGGAAGGCGTGGGCCAAAATAAGTTTCTTTTAGGATTTTCTTTCAAGATGCCACCTTTTATTTCTAAAAGTAAAATTCCAAGCTGAATTGAGAGCCAGCGGCAATGTCTCCTAATGTGAGAAATTCTCGTGGATTAAAAAAAAAAGAAATCCTCAACTGTTCCCAAAACATACTAATCATTTTTAATCAACCTGGTTTTTTGTTGTTGTTTTTTCCTTTCTGACTAAAGACATTCTCAGCATTTGGAAAAACCCATTCACCGACAAGTTGTAACAGTCATTGTCATCATAAAAATGACAAGGATTTTAAAAGCCAGATGCTAACCTGGTGACAAGGAGCTTAACAGGACTCGTGGGCTGAGAAGCCCGGGGAGGTTTTGAGTCTGCAGCGAGTGACTTGAAGGGAAATCCTGACTCCAATTAAAAAGCAAAGACAAAATCCTCTCAGTCCTTTCAATGCATCCAACTTCTCTGACCAAATTGTATTCTTTCTCTTCCCCACACCCTACCCTCTCCAGCATTTCCATAAACAATATAACCATCAGACCAAACCCCTCGGTCAGCAAATAAAAGCAGAGAGCTAAGTAAATTTGCTTCCCAGCAATTATTTTTGTGAGGTCATGGAGTTAAGCATTAAAAGCGTACTACTGCAAACGGAGGTATTCAGTAACTGTATGATTTGTGCTGCGAAACTGACAAAAGCACCCGACTCTCCTACTTTCATACCCACAGAAATCATTGACCACAGGGGTCTTTGTTCCCTAAATTCATCTAAGAGGAATCTTTCACATGAACGCCCCTGCATTCCTGTTAATCCCTCCTGCACTCTGCTTCCCAAAGAAAACCCATTTGGTCATTTGGTCTGAGTCTCCACCTGCAAATTATCAGGATAATTATGATCTGGGGGAAAAAAAAAGAAAATAGAAACAAGCAAGACAAAAGGGGGAAAAAAAAAATCCACCAAGATGTTTAGTATCCAGAGCAGGGATGAGCAAAGTTTTTCTGTAAAGGGACAGAGAGTGAATGTTTGTAGCTTTGAGACTTTTACAGTTTCTGCATGAGACCGCCCACTGATGTATGTGAAATGAAAACAGCCACAGACATTACTTTATTATATGATAGAGTCAGCCGGGTTCCAATAAAACTTAGGTACACCAAAATTGGAATCTCTATAATTCTTACATGTCGTAAAAGTAGTATTATTTTAGTTGTTTATCGACGATCTCAAAATGTAAAAAGCATTCTCACCTCATGGGCGGATTTGGTCTGGGGACTATAGTTTACAGACCCTTGATCTAGAACAATCTGGCCTTGGAAAATGCTTCTGGTCTGAATGATGTGAATTGGATGTGATGGGTCTTGCTACTTTCACAGGCAAATGTATACATTTGACAATACAGCTGGACGATGATTTCTGGATTTTAATATCGTATTCAAAGATGTAGTGAGGAATTCCAGGAATTTAAGCCAGGAAGCTAGACTTCATGCCACATACACCTAAAAGTGCTCACCGGGCTTTTAATTACAAATTAAGCCATCCAAATCCTAGGACTCTTAGCATTCTGGTCAAACAGAAAACTGTCACCCGAGAGCCTTCCTGTAAACCGTGTGTCTCAGCCTCAGCACTACAGGCATGGGGGCAGGCGATCCTCGCTGAGGGGCCACTCCCTGCACTGCGGGTTGCTAGCAACATCCCTGGCTGCTACCCCCACTAGACGCTAGTTGCATCTCCCAAGTCGTGACCACCCAAAATGTCTCCAGATACTGCCAGACACCCCCGGGGGGACAGTCAGCCTCAGTGGAGAATCACTGATCTAAATCAGCTCTGCCAGCAGAACTTTCTCTGATGACGGAATTATTCTCTATCTGGACCATCTCCTAACTGTGAGACAGTTGTCGGTGCTGAGAACTTAAAATTTGCTAGTGTGCCTGAGGAGCTGAATTTTTAAATGTATTTAAGTTTAATCACTTTCAAGTTAAATTTAAGTAGCTGTGTGTGGCTATTAGCTACTATATTAGATGTGCTATTGTAACTCTGACCATCCCTCCCCAACCCCAGTATAGAACAGGAGCTCAGACACTGATTGACTATCATTCCCTTACTCCGTCAGTACGTATTTATTGAGCATCTGCTACGTGTCTGGCACTGTGCTAAGGATACAAGATGAACAAGAAGAATGCAGTCCCTGTCTCGATGGAGATTTCAGTCTAGTGATGAGGAGAGAGAAAATATAACTTTACACAGAGTAATTGAAACTTATGATCAGGGCTCTCTGCAATAGAAAAGCAGGTTGGGGGAGGTTGTCTTTCAGATCACATGTTCTAGAGATAGCTCTCCAAGTGATATTTAAATTAAAATTGCTGGGATTTCCCCAACAGTCCTGTGGTTAAGACAAGAGAGTCCAATGCAGGAGGCACAAGTTCGATCCCTGGTCGGGGAACTATAGAACCCACATGCTGTGCAGCCAAATTAATAAATAAATACAATTTTTAAAAACTTAAAATTGCGATGTGATTTGCTTGACGCAGTGCACAATGGAATGGAACAAAGGCTTGATGATTTTTAGCTGCTTTTCTTAAGAGCCAGCATTTCTTGAACTTCTATGACATTTCCTCCTTGCTGGGAACTCTTCTAAGCCTCACAATGTTATACCTATTATCTCATTTTATAGATGAGGAAAACTGAGGCATGCTAACTTGTTCAACAGTGCATATCTAGGATGTGACAGAGTTAGGGTTAGAACCCAAGCAGCCAGAGGGTATCTGGGTCTGCTGTTATATGAACCATAGCAACTCATGTGGATCTTCCAGAGCACCCTGGGACCAAAATATACCAGTGTCAGTTTTTAAAGAGCCAGGCCTTACAAGCTAGAGGTAGGGAAATAATAACAAGATGTGCTTTCCTGCCCTGAGGGAGATGGACCTCCGCATTCTTTATCTCTTGATTGAAATCTCCCAGCCACAGAGAACTCGAGGTAATAAATTGTAGCTTGTCTTGGCTGTGTGAAATCTCTTGTTTCCGGGTGCTAGGAAAAACACTGCCAATGCTTCATAATTTCTGGTGAAATATGAGGCAGAGTCAGCTGGGAGTCTCTCAGCTGCACATACGTGAGAAATTTCAGCTCACAGGTCTCCAGTACCAGCCCTGAAAGCGTGACCATGAGAATGAGGCTCTTACGGCGACATCCCCGGCACGGCAGTCCGCGTCACTGCAGAGGCGCGTGTTCTAGCCTCCCAGCTGAAGTGTGTCTGTAACCCCACATCAACACTCTGGGCTCTTGCTCAGTCTCTTGCAGACAGGCTCGGAGCTGGCCCTGGGTCAGCTCTCTCGCTGTGAACACTGTCTTTTCTCTGTGCATTTCGTGCCGTATTTCTCACATCCTTGTGCTTTGTGCTGATTTCAGTGTTTAAAATGGTCCCTGAGCGCAGGGCTCAAGTTCTGGCGACAGTTTCTAAATTCAGGAGGCTGTGTGTGCCTTAGAGGGAAATACACGCTAGATAAGCTTCCACCCAGATCAGTCCCCATTCGCAGTCACTCCCCTTCTGCCCCTCCTTCCAGCCCCAGCAACCGCTAATCTAATTCTGTCTCTGGGGATGGTGGAAGTGAAGTCAACCTCGGCCCTTTGTGTCTGGCTCCTTTCACTTAGCAAAACATTTTCAAGGCTCATCCATGTTGTAGCACGAATCGGTGCTTCATACCTTTTTGTTTGTTTTTATCAGTTTGTTCTTCTTTGCCGTTGTTGTTGTTTTTAATTTATCCTCGAAACAATTTTTAAGTGTATGTTATGGTGTTGCTAACTAGAGACCCATCCTTGCACAGCTGATCTCGAAATTTTTTTCATTTTGTTAGCTGAAACTCTAAACCAGTTGAATAGCTTCTCCGGGTTTTCCCTGCTCCCAGCTCCTGGTAACCCTCACCCTGATGACCATCCTTCTGCCCTTTATTTCTATGGGTTTGATTAGATACTTTATATAAATGGGATTGTGTAGTAATTGTCTTTTATGATTGATTTATTTCGCTTAGCATAATGTTCTCTAGGTTCATCCACATTGTAGCATATGGCAAGATTTCCCTTTTTTAAGGCTAAATAATATTCCGCTGTATTATATATGTATGCCACATTTTATTCATCCATTCGTCTGTTCATGGACATTTAGGCTGACTTCACATCGTAGCTATTGTGAATAATATGACAATGAACATGGATGTACAAGTGTCTCTTTTAGATCCTGTTTTCAACTCTTTAGGATATACCCAGAGGTGGGATAACTCGGTCATATGGTAGTTCTATTTTTAATTTTTTGAGGAACTTCTATACTGTTTTCCTTAGTGGCAGCATTTTACAACTACACCAACAGTGTGTGAGGGTTTCAATTTCTGCACATTCTTTTCAACACTTGTTATTTTTTTCAACATGGTATCCATCCTAATGAGTGTGAAGTATATCTCCGTGTGGTTTTTTAAAGTATTTTTTTATTTCTGTTGCACTGAGTCTTAGTTGCAGCATGCAGGGTCTTTAGTGGCGGCATATGGGCTCTAGTGCCCAGATCAGGGATAGAACCTGGGCCCCCTGCACTGGGAATGTAGAGTCTTAGCCCCTGGACCACCAGGGAAGTCCCTCCTTGTGGTTTTGATTTGCATTTTCCTGATGATTGTTCAGCAGCTTTTCATACGCTTGTTGACCATTTGTATATCTTCTTTGGAGAAATGTCTATTCAAGTCCTTTGCCCATTTTTTAATGGTTGGTGGTGTTACTGAGTTGTAGGGTTCTTTATATATTCTGGATATTAACCCTTTTCCAATATTTGGTTTGCAAATATTTTGCTGGTTGCCTTTGCACTCTGTTGATGGTCTCCTTTGCTGTGTAGCAGTTTGTAAGTTTAACGTAGTCCCATTTGTCTATGTTTTGCTTTTGTTATCTGTGTTTTTGGTGTCATATCCAATAAACTGTTGCCCATTCCAATGTCATGAAGCTTTCCCGCTATGATTTCTTCTGGGAGTTTTACAGTTTCAGGCCTTATGTTTAGATTTTTATTCTCTTTTGAGTTAACTGTTGTATATGGAGTAAGATAAGGCACCGTTTGTTGAAGACAGTCCTTTCCTCATAAGGTTATCTTGGCACCCTTTTTGAAGATCATTTGTCCAAATACATGGGTTTATTTCTGGACTCTCTATTCCATTTCATTTATATTTCCTTTTTATGACTGAATAATATTCCATCACATGGATATTTATCAGTAAGTAGATATTTGGATTTTTCCACTTTTTGGCTATTATGAATAATGCTGCTGTAAATATTTGTGTACAAGTTTTTGTATAAGCATGTTTGCAATCCTCTTGACACACACCTAAAAGTAAAATTTCCAGATCAATGGAAATTCTATGTCAAATATTTTGAGAAAGTACTGAACAGCTTTCCAAAGTGACAGCACCATTTACGTCCCCACCAGCAATGTACGAGCATCCCAATTTCTCTGTGTCCTTGTCAACACTTTCACTGTCCATTTTTTAAGCTGTAGCTACCCTAGAGGGTATGAAATAGTATCTCATTGTAATTTTGGCTTGCACTTCCCTGATGGCTAATGATGTTGAGTATCTTTTTATAAGCTTATTGGCCATATGTCTTCTTTGGAGAAATGTATATTCCATCTTTTTTCCCATTTTTCATTGGGTTATTTGTCTTAAAAATAATAAATTTGTTAAGTTGCAAGAGTTCTTTATATATTCCACATATTTGTCCCTTATCAGATATATGATTTGCAAATATTTTATGGCAAAGAGTTAATCAGGCAGTAAAATGATCAGAGTAGTGGTTTACAAAGATATCTTGTACCGGCTAATCTGTCCTTAGCTGTTACCCAAGAGATGGAGTTGATAACGGTGCCCCATGGATTTCTTTGTATGTTCAACTCATCAACGAGGAATGGTGTGATTTTATTAGTGGTGGCTAGAATAATGATTTTATCTGTGTATCAGTCACCATGTATTAGACACTATCTTGAGCATTTTACATGTTTTAGTCCTTCTGTAATTATTCTCATCCATCCCATTTTGTAGGTGCAGAAACCAAGGAGAATCTTTGTCCCTTCCCCAGGGTCACACAGCTAGTAAGTGATGGTGCTCAGATTTGAGCCCAGGCTTCTGGATCCCACGTCTGAGTGTTTAATCATAGCACCGATGAGACTCAGGGACAGTTGGGGATCTTTCTTCTCATCTGAAATCTCTTTCCTACTTTGTAACCTAAGGTAGGCTCTCAGACTCATCATTCTAAAACTGGGTTATTTAATTAGGTAATTCACAGTGCCTTTTTCTTCTCAAAAGTCTGTGATGCCTTGGCCACACCTCCCTGAACCAGGCCTCAGTCGTGTCTGACTCTTTGCGACCCCATGGACTGTAGCCCACCAGGCTTCTCTGTCCATGGGATTCTCCATGCAAGAATACTGGAGTGTGTAGCCATTCCCTTCTCCAGGGGATCTTCCCGACCCAGGGTTGAACCCCAGTTTCCTGCATTGCAGGCAAATTCTTTACTGTGTGAGCCACCTGGGAAGTCCTCTGCGCCACCAGCAAAGTCCCATTACCTAAGTGTAAACTGCAATGAAAATAGGTATTAGTAATATAACAACCATTGACATAGTTATTGGTTTCACTTTACTAGTAAAAATATTTGGGAGAGTTTCCTGGTTGTCCAGCGGTTAGGATTCCATGCTTTCAGGACGAGGGCATGGGTTCAATCCCTGGTCTGAGCATTAAGATCCTGCAAGCTGAATACGCAGCAAGAGAAAAAAAATTCCAGTCCAGAGGCAGAGCATGATGGGGCGGTCCCAAACCACACGGCTGCTAAGTGTCACCAAGAGTTTCACTGTAGCCTTCTAGCACCAAGTGTTGTAGGGTTTTTCCTCCCATAATACTTCTGTAGGGATATTATTTTCCTAGAGGGCCAAGAGAGCAAATATATAGATTTCACGTATGAATTAATTGGGCTACCCTGGTGGCTGAGACGGTGCCAATGCAGGAGACCTGAGTTCAATCCCTGGGTGGGGAAGATCCCCTAGAAAAGGGAATGGCTACCCACACACCAATATTCCTGCCTGGAAAATTCCATGGACAGAGGAGTCTGGTGGGCTATAGTCCATGAGGTATTCAGTCAGGTTCTGGAAACACCATAAAATCCTGCATGACAAAATAAGTCACACACTTTATATTTCATTCAAGTGAAATGTAGATATATGTTTCCAAATTAAATATTAATTGTAGTGCATCGAAAGGAACTATGAAAATCAAATACGGATTGTGTGAAATGCTGATATTACAATTTAATAACTATGAAAAAATTCAATTATGAGATTTTTAAATTGAGCTATCACTGACATATAACACTGTATAAGTTTAAGGTGTACAATGTGCTGATTTGATACATTTATATACTGTGATATGATTACCATCACAGTCTTAACTAATATCTCTATCACATCACATACTTATCTTTTTTGTGTGTGATGAGAAACATTTCAGATCTAATATCTTGGCACTTTTTTTGTGTTTTGGTTTTGTTCTGTGGCCGCTCTGTGCAGCATGTGGGATCTTAATTCCTTGACTAGGGGTTGAAGCTGCACCCCTCACACTGGAAGTGTGGAGTCTTAACCACTGGATGGCCAGGGAGTCCCTCTTTGTACTTTTGAAGTATTTAATACAGAATTATTGACCAATTCCAAGTTTTAACTGTGTAAGGTTAGGAAGGGTCAATATACATGGTGGAATACAGGTTTTTCCTTAAAGTATATATATATATATTTCCAAATGAGAAGGATATGAAGGGTTAAATCATTTCCTTTTTTGCTCAAATTATAGACTCCAAGATTAAACCTGAGGTATCTAGGTATCTCTGTGCATCCCAGAGGCTGATTTGTTTTTCATCACTGATAGGTAGCATATCTTTTGGGGTGGGGGAGCGGGGAATAAAAACCCTCAGCATTCAGTGAAGCCTATTTCAGGAAGAATATTGATGGATCAGTACAATACCGCTGTATTTATTTGCCAAGGCACTCCTCTCCCTGCTGAGAAGCAAAAGTTGTCCTTGCTTCTATTTTCTTTCCAAGCATCGCTGTTCCATTCCCCACCAGTGAGGAGAGAAAGACGAACAGTCAAGTCCTCGGATCCTTCTATCCAAACTCAATGGAAGCTTGCCTTCATGCCAGGTGGACCCGGCTGACTTCCTCCGAAGTGAGCAGCCTGGCAGGGAGAATCCTTGCCGACGTTTAATAAGGTTTAATTCAGCTTGCGGCTGAAGCAGCTTGGGCATGTGAATTGTCGGAAGCGCCCCAGAACTAAAGATGCACCCTCGGAAGCTCCGCTTCCGTCAGGAAGGGGTGGTATCGAGGGTCATAAATTGCCCTGTGGCTTTTCAGGAGTTTATGCTCCCAGGCCTCTTGCACAATAGGCTACAGGATGACTCTTAACACCTCATTAAGGTTGTTTTTTTACCAAATGCTAATAATAAAAAGGAGCCCTAAAAGCCTGGCTCATTTTTATTCAGAATCCTCTCCTCTGAAATATAACGAGATGTCATAAAGTGGAAATACAATGGAGCGCTCACATCTTGGGTAGACTCATTAAAACGCTCTTGTTGACAGGAATCCGGGGAAGTCAAGGCTGGGCTCTGGGTGGGAAACTGTCTTACCCTCTGGGCCACGGCGCCTTCAGTCTGCTGAGAACGGCAAGGCCAGTGGGGCCGTAATCCCTTTAAGGCTTCGTCTCCTACTGTGAAGTATCATCTCCAACTTTTTCTTTCTGATCACAGCAGGGTTTTGCCAATGGGGCCTTTACTTCAGCTGTCCCCAGAGTTCTTTTACTTATTATATGGTCCGTGGCACCTATTAGGGCCAAAACTAATTAAAAAAAAAAAGCTCAGTGCTACAAAGAGTGATGTATGCATAAATCCCAGGACAATGAGAAAAGTGTCTAAGCCCTGGAGGTTGTTCTTATGTCCAGAGACTCTGGTGTGACACAGGGCGGTAGAACTGGAGATGGACTCCACTGCCGTCCAGCTGTGTGACCCTGGCCTGGGACCTCTTCTCCCTGCACGCTGGCTCCTGCTCAGTAACCTAAGACTGGAGGTGGTGATGCCTGCCTCTGAGACAGGTTCTGAGGAGTGGAGGAACCAGATGGTGCTGGCAACATGCTTGGCGTGAAGCCTGGCAGACAGAAAGCCCTCGATGAATGGTACTTCGTATTTATCCATTCATCATGCAACAGGTAGTTCCTGGGCACCCTTGTTTGTGCCTAGCACTGTCCCAGCATCAGACAAACACAAAGTCTGTCCCCTCCTAAGCTGACCTTTGATTGTTCTCCGAGGTACAGGAAGGGGAGGACAAGAAGGAGCTAAAAGCTACTGCGCCCCTGGTGAGGCCTAAGACTCTAGGTGAATCCCTCAAGCTCTGGGGCAATAAGGCCCCTCAGGAACCAGGGACCTTTTCTTAGTTTATATTTTATTTTCTGGCTGTGCTGGGTCTTTGTTGCTGGGTGGGTTCTCTCTAGTCAGGGTAAGCAGGGGCTGCTCTCTGGTTCTCAGGCTTCTCACTGCGGGGGATTCTCTTGCTGCAGAGCACAGGCTCCGGGGTGTGTGGGCTTCAGTACTTGTGGCCCCCAGGCTTGGTTGCTCTGTGGCATGTGGGATCTTCCCCGACCGGAGATCGCACCCATGTCCCCTGCACTGGCAGGTGAATTCTTAACCACTCAACCACCAGGGGAGCCCCGCAGTGGATAATTCTTAACTGGGGGAGAAGGGGGCCGCCTTGTGCATTGTCGGACATTTAGGAAAGGCCCTGGTCTCTACCTACCAGACACCAGTAGTGCACCTCCCACCCCCCACCACCCGCCAGGTTGTGACAACCACAAGTGTCTCCAGACATCGCCACATGTCCCCTGGAGACAACATCGCTTCAGTTTCCTCAACCCTGAGCTGGAAGAACAATCTTATCTATTCCACAGATAGCGGAGATGTGGGAAAGGAATGAAATCAAGCCCAGCCTGGCACCTCATAAGCCTCAGACTTGCCCGTTAGTCGCAGGTGCTCTGGGCTCCGATATGTGCAGAATGTGGGGGGAATCCTCTGCTCCTGCTGTCTCAGGGGTGCCCCGGTGGTAAGACGAGCAGGATGGGGTCCACGCCACCATGGCCAGGGCCCATCTGTGAGTGATTTACTGACCATCTTTGGAACTTGGCCTTTGCCGATGAAAAGGTCCAGACAGTTACAGAGAATTAGACTTGACTTTTGAACACGCAAACACAGTTCAGCTGCAAGTCTGACCCTCTAGGGGCCTGCTCCTCCCCTCCTGGTTCATGAGGACGGTGTGCTTGCTTCCAGATCCTTGTTGGTGGGAAGTTTCTAGAAAGCCCAGAGATCCCCATTTGTACATACGTGCATGCTGAGTCGCTTCAGTCGTGTCTGACTCTTTGTGACTCTAGCCCGCCAGATTCCTCCATCCGTGGGACTCTCCAGGCAAGAATACTGGAGTGGGTTGCCATTTCCTTCTCCAGGGGATCTTCCCAACCCAGGGATCGATCCCCTGTCTCCTGCTGCTACTTCTGCATTGCAGACAGATTCTTTTCTACTGAGCCACCAGGGAAGCCCTCTCCATTTGTGCAGGAGGCCAATTTAGAAAAAGAAGGAACGATAAATAGATCAGTTCAGAGCATGAGCTGTGGCGGTATGGATACTGTTTCAGTGTGACCTTGGGCAAGTCACTTCCGCTTTCTGAGCCTGCGTTTCTTCACCTGTCACTTGAGAATCACAATAATAATACTACCACCCCCAACTGGTTATGAGGATTAAAGGAGGAAAAGCAAATAAAGAGCCCTCATTGCCTGATCCCCAGGAGAACCCACTAAATGGTAGCTCAATATGAAACAAAAAAATTCTGTTGCTGAGCTGAGCCCAGGCTTGTTGTCAAGGTACAGAGAAAGTAGTATGACCACGTCACCCGGATCTGCCTGTGACTTCCCCGAATTTACTCCTGGGAATTCTGCAGTACCTGGCAAGCTAGGGACAGTTGACCACCCTGAGAAATGACTTCAAAAGTGATTTTCTGGTTCAGGGTCCTGGACTGAGGGCCCAGCAAGGTGAAACAGGGACTTGCGGGCAGTTTGGGAAAGGTGATGAGCCCCTCACCACGTGGGCTCCTCAAGAGGGAATATGCTTTGTGAGTTTCAAGCAGAGGTTTACGAGCACTCTTCTTGAAGGTTTAATGGTCCCGAGTGATTTATCTTATCTGGAGAGTCATTGCTGTAGGAGAAACCTGCTCCTCCGAGCTTCTGCTTTCCTTTACCATCAAACCTTTCATCTTCTCAGAGAGTTGTCTCCATCCTCCATAAATAACCTTATTACGGCCACACAAACGCAGGGCCCGGTCGCCTGCAAGACAGAACTTCTCAAATCGTGGTTTCATAAACCAGTTTGGCCAGAACATGGGACGACTTCATAGGATCCACTGGGATGTTTTAAATGAGCGGAAGGATGCGGGGGGACTAGGGTGGCAGGTCCATGGGATAAACAGCGCAGAATCACACGTGACCTGCTCTCAGAAGTGGGGCCTTAAGGAGAAGCTATCCACCCCTCGGATGTCTCTGAGTAATAAGACACAAGGATGCCTTTCCACAGTGGAATCCTGTCAAGTGTGGTAAACAAAAATGTTTATATATCGTTCTGCTTTTAACTGGTACCGTCCAATAGAACTTCCCACACTGAGGGAAACACCATGCGATATGGTAGCCACTAACCAAAATAATTCTTGGGCCTTGGAAATGGTACTCATGTGACTGAGAAACTAAATTCTTGACATTATTTTAGCTTAATTAATTCACTCCTGAAGAGCCATATGTAGCTGGTGGTTTGCCGTATTGGGCAAAAGGCAGTTTCCAGGGGATCAACAATAAACAATGTCGCCTCGAAGGCTATGCTTGTCATTCCCTTTTCAGACCCCAAAAGTGTGGAGGGGATTTCAGCAACTCTCTCAGACCGGTGGTCCTATGCTTTTGTGCTGTTGTATCTGCTGGTCATGTCCGCCTTACATACCAGCTCGGGGTCAGATAGGAAGCAGGTACTGAAGCTTTGCGTTCCATTCCTGTGATGGTCAACCGAAAATCTGGACACTTAGAATGAATTAAACCCCAGAAAAATGTTTGCTAAAATGCTATTAAAATGTTCAATTACAGAATGAATGCATCTTGTATTAAAGATTGAAATAAATACCCAGACAATTTAAAAAGAGTATAAAATGAAAAGTGAACCAAACATATACCTCCTCTCCTTTCCCCATCCTTGCCACCACCCCTCTTCTCACCATCACTCTGGGCAAATTATTTCAGTCTTTTTTCTATAGAATTTTAAAAGGATGTGTGTTTATGAAAAATAATTTCTATATTTTTTCAATACCTGTATCAATGATGCATGCTGATCTATATCTTGCTTAATTTTTATTTTAATTTTAATAAGAAGTAGATGAAAACATTTCTGTTATAAACATAAATATTAAAAAATGTCAAAACTATACAAAAAAACAACCCAGGAAGTTGGTGTCACAGCCCTCCTTTTTCACTCTCTTCTTAAAAGAGAATCAGTACCATTGTGTGTAGCCTTACAGATTTTCCTGTACATTGACACCCGTATAAAAATATATTGCTTTATTTTTGTGGGTTCAAAAATACGTAAACTGGATCAAACTGTACATATTTTCCCCTCACTTTCCCTTCTCACCTGGAAACACTGCCACTGTGAGTGCTTGGCGTGTCCCTCATTCTCTTCACCCGCTTCATCGATTTTCTGAATGTGAATGAAGCAGTTTGTTTGGCTCTATCTATCCATAATGGAGAGTTAGCTGGTTTCCAGTTCATCATTAGTAGCACAGGGTTGCAGTACATACTTGACACCTGCCCTGATGAGTCCTTGTGAGAATAGTCCTTCTGGATATATACCCGGGAGAAGGGTTGCTGGGGAAAATGGGATCCACATCTAAATTGTCTTCTGTACTGAACTGAATATTGTGCCCTTAAAATTCTTTTCCTTCCCAGAACCTCAGAAGTTGACCTTGTTTGGTATTTCCATGAGTCGTGGAAGATGTAATTAAGATGAGGTCATACTAAAAGTGGGGCTTCCCAGATGGCTCAGTGGTAAAGAATCTACCTGCCAATGCAGGAGACATGGGTCAGGAAGGTCCCCTGGAGAAGGAAATGACAACCCACTCCCGTATTCTTGCCTGGGAAATCCGATGGGCAGAGGAGCCTGGCGGGCTACAGTCCATGGGGTCACAAAGAGCTGGACAAGACTGAGCGACTGAGCGCGCGCGTGTGCACGCGCACACATGCACACACACACACACACACACAGTAGGTTGGGCCGTTAACCTAGATTTGGTGTCCTTATAAGAAGAAGAAATGAGACAGGAACAGAGACTCAAGGAAGAGGCTGTGTGAGGACAGAGGCAAAGATCAGCATGATGCAGCTGCAAGCCTTGCAACAGCCAAGGATGCCAGGAGTCACCAGAAGCTCCTAGAGCCTTCAGAGAGAGCCCGGCCCCATTGACACAATGGTTGCAGACGTCTTGCCTCCAGAACTGTGAGAAAATCTTCTCTGTTTTAAACCACCAAATTTGTGGTTATTTATCAAGGCAGCCCTAGGAAATTGATATACCCTTACAACAGTGACACTTCCACTAACCAGCACGTAAGTGTTCTTGATAGCCCTTAAGTCCATACCCTCAACAGCACTGAGTGTTATCCTCTTTTTATTTATTTATTTGGCTACACTGGGTCTTAGTTGCCAGCATGTGGGATCTAGTTCCCTGACCAGGGATGGAAGGCTGAGTGCTGAAGAATTGATGCTTTCAAACTGTGGTGCTGGAGAAGACTCTTGAGAGTCCCTTGGACTGCAAGGAGATCAAACCAATCAATACTAAAGGAAATCAATTCTGAATATTCATTGGAAGGACTGATGCTGAAGCTGAAGCTCCAACACTTTGGCCACCTGATGCAAAGAACCGACTCATTGAAAAAGACCCTGATGCTGTGAAAGGTTGAAGGCAGGAGGAAAAGGGAGCAGCAGAGAATGAGATGATTAGATAACATCAGTGACTTAATGGACATGAATTTGAGCAAACTCTGGGAGATAGTGGAGGACAGAGGAACCTGATGTGCTGCGGTCCATGGGATTGTAAAGAGATGGGCACGACTTAGCAGCTGAACAACAATAACAAAAAGCTGAAGGAAAGCAATTTGAGAAGAGTCCTTCAAATCTTTTTAACAAACGTCTTAATAATTATATACTTGGAACTATTTCAAATGTTCAGAGTAATGCAAATAAATAATAGAACAAATAGATCTGTTACTCCATCCCTATTTAATCAACACTAATACCTACAAGTCCATGATTCTTTATCTGCACTCACAGAATATAAAAAGCCCTGAAAACCAACAACTGATGTGAGGCTATCTATTATCCTAACATTTCACCTCATTTGGAGTACAGACATTTCATTGCCAATATAGCACTGTGTTTGATTACAGGGGCTGCCCCATGTTCCACTGGGAATATTGTAGATCTCTATCAAATTAGTTTCAAGTATCTTTTCATACAATTTCTATTTTGTTCAGTTGCTCAGTCATGTCCAACTCTTTGCAACCCCATGGACTGCAGCACACGAGGCTTCCCTGTCCTTCACCGTCTCTCAGAGCTTGGTCAAACTCATGCGCATTGAGTTGGTGATGCCATCCAACCGTCTCATCCTCTGTCATCCCCTTCTCCTTCTGCCTTCAATCTTTCCCAGCATTGGGGTCTTTTCTAATGCGTCAATTTCTATACAATTTTAAAATCATAACAGGTAGAGTTATTCTCCCACCCACATTTCGTGAGCTCATTTCCATCTGTCCTTCCCTAAGGGAAAACCTCACCCTGAAGTTGGAGTTTCTCTTTTTCCTGGATGTTTTGATAATTTTACCTAAATAGTTATGGAGGGTTTCCCAGGAGGCACTAGTGGTAAAGAATCTGCCTGCCAATGCAGAAGACAAGAGTTCGATCCCTGGGTCGAGAAGATCCCCTGGAGGCGGGCGTGACAACCCGCTCCAGTATTCTTGTCTGGGAAATCCCATGGACAGAGGAGCCTGGTGGTCTACAGTCCCTGGGTTCGCAAAAGAATTAGACATGATTTAGCGACTAAACAATAATAATACTTATGGAAAGAAATGATATCATTTTGCGTTTTTCACTACAAAAATAAAGCACACTTCATCCAGTTTCAATTTTATCATTCATACCATGTTCTCCGACTAAAATGTTAGAAATCAATAACAAAAAGATGACTACAGAAACCACACACATTTGGAGCATTTAAAACACATTCTGGACTTCCCTGGTGGTATTCAATTAGAGGAATATGCCAGAGTTTGTTTATCCATTCTCCTGGAGATGGACTTTTGGGCTGTTTCCATTTTAGATCTATTGAGAATAAAGCTATTATGAACATTCTTATATAGTGTTTGTACAGACATAGGTTTTCATTACCTAGAAATGAAATCGCTGGTTAGAGAACTGCCAAACAGTTCTCCACAGTATTTATCCCACTGTTCACCCCCCCACCCCAGCAATCTGTGAGGTTTTCGGATGCTACACATACAATCCAGTATTGGGTGTGGGCACTCTTTTTTTTAAACTTATTTATGTGTAACTGAAGGATAATTGCTTTACAATGCTGTATCGGTCTCTTCCATACAACATGGATCAGCCGTCGGTATGCATCTGTCCCCGCCCCCTTGGACCTCCCTCCCAATTCCCACCCCATCCCGCGCCTCCAGCTTGTCACAGGGCCCCAGTCTGACTTCCCCGAGTCACACGGCGAATCCCCACCGGCTGTCTGTTTCACACACGGTGGTGTATGTGCTTCCATGCTATTCTCCCCGTTCGTCCCACTCTGCCTCCCCCGCCCCGGCCCGGCCCGGGGCTGTCAGTCTGCTCTCTATGTCTGCATCTCCGTTGCTGCGCTGCCAATAGGATCATCAGTACCATCCTTCTAGATTCCATACATATGCCTTAATATATGACATTTGTTCTTCTCTTTCTGCCATACTTCACTCTGTATAATAGACTCAGGTTCATCCACCTCATTAACACTGACTCAAACACGTTCCTTGTGGTCAGTCTTTTTATTTTATCCATTCTCCTGGGTCTGTACCGATAGCTCATTGTGGTTTAATTTGCAATTCTCCAGTGACTAAATGATGCTGAGCATTTTTTCAGGCCGAGTTTCCTTTTTAATAGATTTCACTCTGACTGCTGGTAGAGACCAGCCTGGAAAGGTTCAGAAGAGGAAGTGGGTCCACTTAGAAGTGGATCTTAGAAGGGATCTCTTAGAAGGCTGGCTGCACAAGTGGTGAGGAGGGATTCGAATGGGGAGATGCACATATATGGGCTTCCCTAGTGACTCAGAAGGTAAAGAATCCACCTGCAATGCAGGAGATGTGGGTTCAGTCTCTGGGTCAGGGAGAGCCCCTGGAGAAGGCAGTGGCAACCCACTCCAGTATTCTTGCCTGGGAAGTCCCATGGACAGAGGAGCCTGGTGGGCTACAGTCCATGGGGTCATAAAGAGTCGACCACGACTGAGTGACAAACGCACACACACACTCAGTAAAATATATATTTTACCTCTCAACTTGTGGGATCTCTGTTTCCAGACCAGAGACTGAACCCAGGCCACGACAGTGAAAGCCCAGAATCCTAGCCACTAGCCACCAGGGAAGTCCCAGGATGGGGATGTATTTTGAGATACAGCCAGCAGGAGTCCTTAGCAGATTAGATAGGAGTTGCAAGACAAAGAATCTAGAAAAATGTTCAGCTTTTGCCCTGAAGCAAGGGGTGACCGGTGATGTCAATCACTGCTGCGGAGACTAGTGGGGAGGAGCAGGTCTGGAGGGAACAGGTCACTTGACTCTTGCGAGCCGAAATGTCCATTAGGCGTTCAATGGTGATGTTTGAGGAGAAAGATAAGTCAATTTGGAACTCAAGGAAATGGTTACAACTGGATTCATCTGCCTTTTAAACCCGTGTGTGTGTGTGTGTGTGTGTGTGTGCGCGTGCACGAGTGCTCAATCGCTCAGGCGTGTCTGACTCTTTGCCACCCCATGGACTGTAACCCGCCAGGCTTCTCAGTCCATCGGATTTTTCAGCCACGAATACTGGAGTGGGTTGCCATTGCCTTCTCCAGGGGATCTTCCCAGCTCTGGGATTGAACCCGAGTCTCCTATGTCTCTTGCTTTGCAGGCAGATCCTTTACCTGCTGAGCCATCGGGGACGCCCCCTTTAAGGGGCATCTGAGGTCACTAGGCAGTGGGTGTCAACTTTGGCTGCACTTTTGAAATCAACTAGGGACCTTCAAAAATACTGACGCCTGGGCCCCACCCCAGGGATTCTGATGTGATATGTCTGGGGGTGAGGCTCAGGCATAAAGATTTTTAAAAGTATCCTGAGTCATTCGAAAGTGCAGAGGTTGAACACCGCTGATGGGAACAATGCAGCGTTATAGAGCAGGTCTCTAGGCTTTCATCCTGTGTAACTGAAACTTCATGTCATTGACCAGCAGCTCCCCATCCAGCCCCTCTCCTCAGCCTCTGGCAGCTACCATACTACATCCTGTTTCTATGAGTTTCACTGCTCTGTATATAAGTGAGATCATGCAGTATTTGTCCTTCTGTTGCTAGCTTTATGTCACTTAGCATTATGTCCTCGGGGTTCATTCATGGGATACTTTATGCCAGGCTTTCCTTCCTTTTCAAGGCTGAATAACATTCCCTTGTACGTGGTTATCACTGTTTCTGTAGTCATTCCTCCCTTGATGGACATTTCGGTTGCTTCCACATCCTGTTTGTTTCTTTGGTTGGTTAATTTCTTTGCCACACCAGCATATGGGATCTTAGTTCTCAGACCAGGAATCAAACCCATGCCCCACTGCAGTGGAAGCGTGGACTGTTAACCACCAGGCCATCAGGGAAATCCCTATACCTTGATTACTGGGAATAATCCTGCAATGAACCTGGGAATGCAGATCTTTTCAAGATCCTGGTTTTAATTCGTTTGGATAAATACCTGGAAGTCAGATTGCTAGATCGTGTACTAATTTTGGTTTAAAGTTTGGTTTAACTTTTGAGGAACTTTCATGCACCCTAGTTTTCATCCCTGGAGTTTTCAGGTTCATGAACCCAAGCGTTAGCACAGAGGAGTACGATAAAAGGCAAGTGCTGGATTCTGAAGTCCGACTGCCTGGATTCAAATCCACCGTGAGACTTTGGGCAAACTTTTTAGCCTCTGTGAACCTCAGTTTTCTCATCTGCACGATCAAAATTTATCTATTAAGGAAATACTTACTGAGCACTATAGTGTGTCTAACACAGGGGATGGTGACTAGTACAGAAAAACTGTGGCCCTCGTGATGCTTATGTTCCATTTAGAAAGATAAGTAGATTAAAAATTTACTTCCTAGTAAAATACATGGCAACTTTTATAGGGATCAATGCTAATGAAAAAAGCTTAAAGCAGGAAAGAGTTACAGAAAGCATAGCTTTGTGCCCACTCAGTCGTGTCCAACTCTTTGTGATCCCATGAACTGTAGCCCGCCAGGCTCCTCTGTCCTTGGAATTTTCCAGACAAGAATACTCCAGTGGGTTGCCGCTTCCTTCTCCAGGGGATCTTCTGGGACCAGGGATTGAACCTGCGTCTCCTGCATCTCCCGAATTGGCAGGCAGATTCCTTACCACTGAGCCACGGGGAGGCCCTTGAAATGCTTCCTTGCCATCATCAAATTGTCACCAGGAGGGAAATTTAAGAGTCAGTTTCTCTGGAGACTCACTGCAGCCCCCAGCCCTGCTCTTCAGCCCTCAGAAAAGAAACCTGGAATTCTTTTTAGGAGAGCTCTCCTTTACAGATCTTGTTAATCTAAGGAGTTCTGTTTTCTCTATAAATAAGGCAACAGTCCCCAGCGTGGCCTGGGGGGTATCTTCTCACTGCATATGGTATCTGGTGCAGGATGGAGGTGAGGGAGTTTGTGGAAGGAAGCAGGGGAAAGATATGGGAGAAACCCAGACGAGCCTTTTACTTTTGAAGGATGTGAGAGCCTGTCACCCTTGAACCCAAATTACGCTGTTTGTTTGTGCGCTGGGGGCCTTTCGCAGAAGGCGCAGCGCGGCACTGTTAGCGATGGTGTTGATCAAGCCCTGTTCGTCCCCTGGACTCTGAGCCATCAGGAGTCTCGGGAGACAAGTGGGTATCACGTATCTTCCTAAACAACCCCCAGAGCTGGGACGGAAGTTAAACAGTTTCCCAGGTTTTCTTTCTCTGTTCCCTTCAGGATCAAATACTCCCTACAGCCAGAGGCCTAATTGTGTCTTTTCATCTAAACTGGGATCTCCACGGAGTCAGGGGTTATGTTTTATTTGTTTTTGTAATCTCCACGATCTGGCATAGAGCACCAGGCAAGGGAGGCATGAATGAGTGGATGATGGATGGATGGATGTACGGATGGAGAGATAAGTATATGGAAGGAAGGAAGGAAGGTAGGAAGAAAGGGAAAGGAGGAAGTTTGGAATGAGTGGACATATGGAAAGAAGAAAAGAAGGGACTGAGGAAGGAAGGAAGGAGGGAGGGAGAAGGATGAACAGATAAATAGATGTTGAGTGAGGGAATGAATAGATGGATGGATGATAGATAATAACAGTGAACATTTTGTTGTCCCTTATTGTGTGCCAATTTCATCTTCTCCACCATTTTCAATATATGAAAAGTAAGCTTCAGGAGAGCTGTCACAAACCCAAAATGACAAGAATAATTCTGCCTGACTCCTGAGTGAGCATACTGAACCAGTATATCCTGATGTTGAATATATGGATGGATAAATGAATGATTTGTCTGCATGCAGACTTTTCTTAAGGGCTTCCTGGGTAGCTCAGCTGGCAGAATCTGCCTACAATACAGGAGACCCTGATCAATTGTTGGGTTGGGAAGTTCCTCTGGAGAAGGAATAGGCCACCCACTCCAGTATTCCTGGGCTTCCCTGATGGCTCAGACAGTAAAGAAACCACCTGAAATGCAGGAGACCTGGGTTTGATCCCTGGGTTGGGAAGATCCCCTGGAGGAGATCATGGCAACCCACTGTAGTAGCCTTGCCTGGAGAATCTTCATGGACAGGGGAGCCTGGAGAGCTACAGTCCATGGGGTCTCAAAGAGCCGGACACGACTGAGCGACTACGCAGAGCACAGCACACAGCACAGACTTTTCTTGAAGGACACACAGAAACTAACCAACAAAACGGATGTCTTCAGCGTTACCTTTCCCAGCAACAAACCGGAAGGCTTTCCCCCACCGCTCTGCAAACCAAACAACGGAGAGTGGGACAACAACAAAAAAACAGTGTAGGTGTTTAAGAAGGTTCCCACTTATAAATTTGGGGGCCTTTGACCGTAAAAGGGTTAGAAAAACCGTGGATGGAGCAGTGGTCTGAGAGTCGAGGAAGAAACTGATTCTGCACCTGGTTGCCCCAGTTTTGACCATAGAACTTGCATGGGCTCGCTCGACCCCGCAATCCTGCGGGTCCAGTGAGTAGCTTGGACTGAATGATTGTGAATGTGAAGCCCTTTCCCCAGACTCTTCTGGGTAAGATTTACACTCACCCTTGGCCAGGACAGGACGTGGTCCCCACTGTGCCAAGAGGCAGTGTCGGGCGGCGGGGTGATGAAGCCTGTGGGCTCTGAATCAGGCAGCCTGGGTGCCCCATGCCGACACTAGGTGGCCTTTTAGACTGCTGATTTCACCTTTTAGACTGCTGATTTCACCTCTGTGCCTCAGTTTCCTCTTCTGTAAAAGTAGACGCGACATACTTTACACCGTTTAGAGTGGTTGGAGAGCATTATCACAGTGTCTGGCCACTGGGAACCTCAATCTCATGTCAGCTCTTATTGGTTGTTTCTTAAACTTTTTGTTTCTACTATTCATTACAAAATTAAAGCTACACAGATAATTCAGCTTTATTTTAGAATAAAATTATTTCAAATACAAAGATAAAAATAAATCAAAATTTACCTTTAGTGCCCCATAGGCAATTACTCTCCCTAGAAATAACGGCTTTGTCTATTGTCCTTCTAGAATTTCTTTTTATGTGAATTCAGTCATTCCATGTAAAGGCTTTTTGCTTGATAGTGAGTCTTGCAAGGATTTCTACAGAAGGGCCATGGATCTGCCTCAGTATTTTTCATGCTACGTTGTAATTCGTGGGTTGTTTGAGTTATAATTTTTTTAGGCTTCCTTGGTGGCTCAGATGGTAAAGAAAATGCCTCCTATGTAGGAGACATGGGTTCAATCCGTGGGTCAGGAAGATCCCCTGGAGAAGGGAATGGCAACCCATTCCAGTATTTTTGCCTGGGAAATCCCATGGACAGAGGAGTCTGGTGGGCTATAGTCCATGGGGTCCCAAAGAGTCGGACATGCCTGAGCAACTAACACTTGGATTACAATTTATCTAGCTGTTCTTCTATAAGTGGACTGTCTCCTTTTCTTTAATTAATTTTTAAGTTCACCAATAATACATGAGCATATTCTCTTTGCAAAAATGCTAAAATATTACAAATCAGACTGAAGTCCTCTTTGACGACCAGCTTGCCCAAACTTCTTTTGCGCCCCTCCCGCATTAGAAACCTCAGCCACCCATTTGGAATGTAGGTTTCTAAGGCATTTTCAATGCATGTCCATAATTATGCATCTGTAGAGAATACAGTGCATTGTTTTGTGTTTTTTGATTTTGTCTTGCAACTTGCTCTGAGTAGCTTAATAATATATGTAAAGCTTCCCAAGTCTCCGTAAGCCTGTCTCTTTCTCCTCCAGTCCTGCAGAATATGACTTCCTTCCAGCTATGGTTTGGATATAGCCCATATGCCTTAATAGTTCCCTGTTGGTTGACATTTGGGCAGTTTCCAGTTTTTCCTCTCTCACCATTAACGCACCAGCCTACATCCCTACCCACCAGCACAGAGGACATCCATTCATCAGTGATCCGAAAGCCGTGTATGTGATACGGAGTAACCAACCAGTGAAAGCCCTGTGTTCGTGGGACTTTAAACTTAGTCATTTTTTAGAATCGAGTGTATTTCTTCTCCATCAGTTTAGACAGTGTGACTCAGTGGGAAGAGAAAGGGCTGCAGAACAAAACAGTATTCATTTTATCCCAGCCTCTTGCCACCTTGAGTAAAGTTTACTTCTCCTTCAGAGTTTTGATACCCTCAGTTGCACCCCTCATAGAACTAACGGTGAAAGCTGACTTAAACGGTGTGGGGGTCACCTGCCCCTTGGGAAACCCTCAACAGCTACAGATTGTCACTGTTAAAATCTAGCCTATCTCCTGTCTTTCAAAGGATCTGAGGTATCTGGCTTAGACTTTTCGTGTTTCTGACTTCTAAGTTAACTCTAGCAACCTCTTTCTAAAGTGACAATAAAATAATAAGCAAAAAACCAAAACAAAACTGAATATTTGATTTCCTGCCAACTACAAATCAGCATTAGGTAGTGGTACCTGGCACTCAAGAGAGAGGACACTTCTAGAGGCTAGTTCTGACAATTTGGGGTTTTCCCACTCACCCCAACCCGATAATTAATAGGAGTCAGGAAGAAGCCCCTGTATTTCTAAGTGCCGATTCCCGCCTTGCTGGCACTCCAAACATCTGAAGGAAAAACAGTTTGTTAATTGCTGTCTAGACAGTTTATTGCGGCAATAAGATCAAAACCCAGAATCCTAAGGTTTGTGGTATGAATCATGCAGACTAAACAATTGTTTTATTGCATTTACAGAGAAGTTGATTTATCACATCACTGGGTAATAAAATTCCTTCATGGTTTATCTGAAATAATTTTGCTCCTTTTACACCACTCTGATAATTCCACCTCTCTGGAGCTGTTAAAATGTGTTCTCCGTCACATCTAAAGAGCTTCTTATCCGGTACCCTGTTGTCATCAAGGGCCAGGGTTCGATCCATCTCGGGAGCCTTTGTGAGGGCGGGCAGCCTGAGTAGAGTCCTGTCGCAGCTGTATCTGCCCACGACGGATAAGTGGACAGTCCCTGAACCTGAAAACCGCTTGTTTGTTGGCAAAGGCCAATTTGGCGTTTGTGTTTTTTTTTTTTTTTTGGCCACACTGTGCAGCCTGTGAGATTTTAGTTCTCTGACCAAGGGATTGAACCTGTGTCCCCTGCATTGGAAGCAGAGAATCTTAACCACTGGACCACCAGAGAAATCCATGGCAAAGACCCATTTGATGGTTTCACCCCCTTGACTGGTTCCTGGGTGAAATGGACAGGTGCCTCTGAAGGTCTGGGCTGATGCTCCCCCTGCTTACGGCTGTATCTGTACCCTGATCGACTGTGGAATATGAGAGAAAGGACCAACAGTCCACGCTGCATTCATTACCCTCTCCCAGACCCCACAGCCACCAGTGGAATGGGGCTGCCTCCACGAAACAGAGGCTCAGGGAGGTTAAGGGCCTTCTTCCAGTTCTAAGTCCAGGGCTCTGTGACATGGGCAGCCAAGAGACTTGAGAGATTAGCGTCAAATAAATTGCAATATCTTGTCTAAAGGAGGTACACCTGTTTTGCTCTTCTCTTTTACATCCCTGCCCTGGAGACAGTAAAGATCCACAGTGAGGAGCAGCTGGTCTCCAAACCCCTGGAATCAAGTGATAATTTTAAAAACTGAGGGACTTCCCTGGTGATCCAGTGGCTAACACTCCATGTTTCCACTGCAGGGGGCACAGGTTTGATCCCTGGTCGGGGAACTAAGATCCCACGTGCTGCACAATGTGGCCAAATACAAATAAATAAAATTAAAAACTGATGTGGAATTTGTAGAACATAAAATTATTTTAAAGTGAACAATCCAGGGATATTTACTACCTTCACATTATTGTGCAACAGGCGCCTCGGTCGAGTACAAAACATTGTCATCACTTGAGAAGAAAATCCCGCGTCTGTTAAGCAGTGCTCTGCGTTTCCCCCTCCCACCAACCCTGTCAGCCGCCAATCCTTACGGATTCACCTCTTCTGGATACTTCATGTAAGGGAATCCTGTAACATGTGGCCTTTTGTATCTGACTTCTTTCACTTACCATAATGTTTTTGAGATTCATCCACGTTGTAGCATGTATCAGCACTTCATTCCTTTTTACGGCTGACTAATATTCCATCCTATTAATAGTCCTCATTCTGTTTGTCCATTCGTTATTTGACGAGCGTCTGGGTTATTTACCGCTTTTGTCTGCGGTGCTGCAGTGCACATGTATTTGAGTACTAGTGCACCTAGAAACACAGCTGCTGGATGATACAGTAATTCTGTGCTTGGCCTTTTAGGAAGCCACCAAACTGATTTTCAGAGTGACTGAACCACTCCACATTGAGGGTTTCAATTTTTCCCACAACCTTGTCAACACTTATTATTTTCCATTTTTATGTTTTTTTAAAAGACTTTTTTGCTGTGGACCATTTTTAAAGTCTTTATTGAATTTGTTATAATAGTACTTCTGTTTTACGTTTGGTCTTTTTGGCTGCAAGGCATGTGAGATCTTAGCTTCCCCCACCAGGGATTGAACCCTCACACTGGCATTGAAAGGCAAAGTCTTAACCACTGTACTGCCAGGGAAGTCCCAATGTTTTGTTTTTTGCTGACTGCTAGCCTTCTGGGTATGAAGCGGTATCCCATTGTGGTTTTGATTTCCATTTCCCTACTGACTAATGATGTTGAGCATTTTTTCATGTGATAGATGGCCATTTGTATAACATCTTTGGAAAAGTCCTTTGCCCATATTTTGATTGGGCTATTTGTTTTTTCTGCTATTGAATTGCAAGAGTTTTTTTATATATATTTTACATCAGAGATATGATTTGCAATTATTTGTTTCCATTCAGTGAGCTGTCTTTTTCTTGATGATGTCCTTTGATGCACAGATGTTTTTAGCTTTGTTGCTGCTGTTTGGTCGATAAGTTGTGTCCAACTCTGCAACCCCATGCACGGACTGCAGCTACCAGGCTCCTCTGTTCTCCACTATCTCCCAGTATTTGCTCAAATCCATGTCCATTGAGTCGGTGATGCCATCCAACCATCTCATCCTCTGTTGTCCCCTTCTCCTCCTGCCCTCAATCTTTCCCAGCATCAGGATCTTTTCCAATGAGTCGGCTTTTCACATCAGGTGGCCAAAGTATTGGAACTTCAGCTTCAGCATCAGTCCTTTCAATGAACATTCCAGGTTGATTTCCTTTAGGATTGACTGATTTGATCTCCTTGCTCTCCAAGGGACTCTCAAGAGTCTTTTCCAGCACCACAGTTTGAAAGCATCAACTCTTTGGCGCTCAGCCTTCTTTATGGTCCAGCTCTCATATCCATACATGACTACTGGAAAAACCATAGCTCTGACTATACAGACCTTTGTTGGCAAAGTGATGTCTCTGCTTTTTAATATGCTGTTTAGGTTTGTCATAGCTTTTCTTCCAAGGAGCAAGTCTTTTAATTTCATGGCTGCAGCCACCATCTGCAGTGATTTTGGAGCCCAAGACCTTCATTTCGATGAGGTCCAGTTTATCTATACTTTCTTTAGTTGCTCATGCTTTTTGTGTCATATGTAAGAATCCATTGGCAAACCCAAGGTCATGTTACAATTGTTGGGGTTTTAGCTTCTATGTTTAGGTCACTGCTCCATTTTGAGTTGATTTTTATGTATGGTGTGAAGGAAAGGTCCATTTGTTTGGATATAGATAGCCAGTTGTCTTAGCACAAACACTAAATCTTGTGGCTACCCTTCAGGTGTGATTGCCAGTAGCATCTCTAAAGCTTGAAAAAGTTGAAGAACACCTCCTCCTGTGCTCTAGGGTTCAAAATCTCTATCAAGCTACCAACGGTATTTTTCAGAGAACTAGAACAAATAATTTCACAATTTGTATGGAAATACAGAAAACCTCGAATAGCCAAAGCAATCTTGAGAAAGAAGAATGAAACTGGAGGAATCAACCTGTCTGACTTCAGACTCTACTACAAAGCTACAGTCATCAAGACAGTATGGTACTGGCACAAAGACAGAAATATAGATCAATGGAACAAAAGAGAAAGCCCAGAGATAAATCCATGCACCTAAGGACACCTTATCTTTGACAAAGGAGGCAAGAATATACAATCTCTTTAAAAGTGAGAAAAGACAATCTCTTTAACAAATGGTGCTGGGAAAACTGGTCAACCACTTGTAAAAGAATGAAACTAGAACACTTTCTAACACCATACACAAAAATAATCTCAAAATGGATTAAAGATCTAAATGTAAGACCAGAAACTATAAAACTCCTAGAGGAAAACATAGGCAAAACACTCTCTGACATAAATCACAGCAGGATCCTCTATGACCCACTTCCCAGAGTAATGGAAATAAAAGCAAAAATAAACAAATGGGACCTAATTAAACTAAAAAGCTTTTGCACAATGAAGGAAACTATAAGCAAGGTGAAAAGACAGCCTTCAGATTGGGAGAAAATAATAGCAAAAGAAGCAACTGACAAAGAATTAATCTCAAAAATATACAAGCAGCTCCTGCAGCTCAATTCCAGAAAAATAAATGACCCAATCAAAAAATAGGCCAAAGAACTAAACAGATATTTCTCCAAAGAAGAGATACACATGGCTAACAAACACATGAAAAGATGCTCAACATGAGTCATTATCAGAGAAATGCAAATCAAAATCACAATGAGGTACCATCTCACGCCAGTCAGAATGGCTGCTATGAAAATGTCTGCAAACAATAAATGCTGGAGAGGGTGCAGAGAAAAGGGAACTCTCTTACACTGTTAGTGGCAATGCAAAGCAGTACAGCCACAATGGAGAACAGTGTGGAGATTCCTTAAAAAACTGGAAATAGAACTGCCAAACACAGCAATCCCACTGCTGGGCATACACACCAAGGAAACCAGAATTGAAAGAGACACATGTACCCCAATGTTCATCACAGCACTGTTTGCAATAGCCAGGACATGGAAGCAACCTAGATGTCCATCAGCAGACGAATGGATAAGGAAGCTGTGGTACATATACACAATGGAATATTACTCAGCCATTAAAAAGAATACATTTGAATCAGTTCTAATGAGGTGGATGAAACTGGAGCCTATTATACAGAGTGAAGTAAGTCAGAAAGAAAAACACCAATACAGTATATTAACGCATATATATGGAATTTAGAAAGATGGTAACGATGACCCTATACGCAAGACAGGAAAAGAGACACAGATGTAAAGAACAGACTTTGGACTCTGTGGGAGAAGGCAAGGGTGGGATGATTTGAGAATAGCATTGAAACATGTATATTATCACATGTGAAACGGATTGTCTGTCCAGGTTCGATGCATGAGACAGGGTGCTCAGGGCTGGTGCACTGGGATGACCCTGAGGGATGGGATGGGGAGGGAGGTGGGAGGGGGGTTCAGGGTGGGGACACATGTACACCCATGGCTGATTCATGTTAATGCATGGCAAAAACCACTACAATATTGTAAAGTAATTAGCCTCCAATTAAAATAAATTAATTAATTTAAAAAAAAGAAAAAAATCCAAACTCTGTTGCCTGCTAATGAAATGGAGGGACTTCCTAGTCGGCCCAGCGGTTACGACTTTAACTCTGTGCTTCCAAGGCAGGGGTGCAGGTTCGGTCCGTGGTTGAGAAACGCCACCCCACATGCTGCAGCTAAGACCTGGTGCAGCCAAAAAATACCCAACGAGATAAATAAATATTTATTAAAAGAAGACAAAATTAAAATGCAGCCACCACCGGGCTTCCCAGGTGGCGCTCGTGGTAAAGAATCTGCCCGCCAATGTAGGAAACACAAGAGATGGGGGTTCAATTTCTGGTCTGGAAAATCCCCTGGAGGAGGAAATGGCAACCCGCTCCACTATTCTTGCCTGGGAAATTCCATAGACAGAGGAGCCTGGCGGGATACAGCCCATGGGTCACAGAGTCGGACACGCACGCGTGCGCGCATACACACACACACACACACACACACACACACACACACACACACACACACACACACACACACACACACAACTACCATATGTCCCAGCAATGCTTTACTTGCGTTTATCCCCGAGAAATGAAAATTTATGTTCATACAAAAATCTGTACATGTTTGTAGCCGCTTTATCCACTATAGGCCAGACTGGAAACGACACAGATGTCCCTCAGCAGGTAAACGGTGAAAATCTGGAGCACTCCATTCCGAGGAGTAGAGCTCAGCTCTGAGAAGGAACAAACTCGTGATACAGTCAACCAGCTGGATGACCCTCCCGAGAACTCTGTGCCTGGAAAAAGCCAATCTCGGAAGGTTGCGTACTTCTATTTACTTAATATCCTTGAAGTGACAAAACTATAGCAATACAGAGACTTCCCTGGTGTCCAGTGGCTAAGACTCCATACTCCCAATGCAGGGGGCCCGGGTTCGATCCCTGGTCAGGAAATGACATCCCGCATGCTTCAGCTAAAGATCCCCCATGCTACAACTAAGACCTGGCACAGCCAAATAAATAATAAATATTTTTTAAAAACTATAGCAATATGGAACAGATCAGTGGTTGCCCGGGCTTAAGGAAGGGGTCAGGACAGAAGGAAAGTGAGTGTGGCTATAAAAGGACAACGTAAGGACTCCTTGTCTGAACAGATGGAGATGTTCTGTATCTTAACTGTATCAAAGTCGACATCCTGGCTGTGATATTAGAATGTGGTAAGATGTTACTGGATCTTCCCTGTAGCTCAAACAGTAAACAATCTGTCTGCAATGCAGGAGACCTGGGTTCGATCCCTGGGTCAGGAAGATCCCCTGGAGAAGGGAATGGCAACCCACTGCAGCATTCTTGCCTTGGGGAATCCCATGGACAGAAGAGCCTGGCGGGCCACAGTCTGTGGGGTCACAAAGAGTCGAACACGACTGAGCAACTAACACTACAAGATGTTACCGTTCTGGGAACTGGGCACCCAGGTCCCGGAATACCTGAAAGAGTACCTTGCTTCTTTGCATTATGTCCTGCAACTGCATGTGAATCAGTGCAGATCTCAAAGCTAAAAGTTTGTTTAAAAAACTTATATAGGGACTTCCCTGGTGGTCCAGTGGCTGACTGCATGCAGGGGCCGGGGTTTAATCTCTGGTCAGAGAGCTAGATCCCACATGCTACAGCTAGGACCCAGCAGAACCAAATAAATAAAAAATAAATATTGTTTAAAACTTACATAAAATATATAAATTTATATATGTTTACATCTATAGACAGTATATAATATATATAAATATATTTTAAAATGCATTTAGCATTGAATCTGATTTGTGTTTATAGGTCAAAAATAGTCTAATATTGGCACTTTCCCATGGTTCAGCCTGATATTTTTTTCTTCACTCAACTGAATTGGTAGCATCCAAAACCCCTTTTGGCAGCTCATTTTTTCATTTCACTCCACCGTGCATAGAATATTCCATATCAGTCCAAACACAGCTGCCTCCAGCTGCAGAAATACAATGCCATATTATAGATGACCATAACTTATTTTGACAGTTTCCTCTAATGGACATTTTGGTTGTTTCCATTATTTAGCTTTTACCTACAATGTTGCCATGTATTTCCTTGAACATACATCATTTGTCATGTGTTCAGTAGAGGGTCTATAGGATAAATTTCCAGCAGAATAATTACTAGGTCAAAGGATATATATAGCTTTTATTTCCGTAAATGTTTCCTAATACCCGCCAAAGAGGCTGAACCAATGATAACTCCCAGCTTCCCCCACCAAGGCCATGTATGAGAGCCTGTGGTCCCACATTTTGCAAAGACAGAGTTAGCATATTGGCTAATCTTATGAATGGAAAAAAAAAAGATATCTCAGAGTAATTTATATTTGCAATTTTCTTGTATGCCTAGGTCAAGAATCTTTTCTTATACAGCCTGCTAACATAGTATTCATTTGCAATCTTCTAAAGGGATTTTGTTTTATATTTCTTTTTATCGCATAGAGTATTTGCATACAGTGGAAGATTAAAAAATCCTTGCAGATTAATCACCACACCTGGCCCCAAACCCCCACCCTCTCTGAGCCTCACCCTCACCTCCTGAGGCTACAAGGACTGAAGGAGAAATCAGAAATGTGCCTTAAGAAGAACAGCAAATGAAACTGGACAGGAGGTGGGGTCAGGTCCAACAGAGAACCAAGGGTTGCTTTGCCTAAATTTTCAGAGGTATTTTTATAGGCTGCTGGGGCACTAGGTTGAAGGACCCAAGGAGCTTTGCACCAGCTAAAGAAAATACAAAATTCATAAATGACTACGAAGTGTCTCATCATGCTAACCGGCGCCTGCCACTGACCTGAACTTAGTTTTTAGGGGTCTTTCAATCCCAAGAGCAAAATATTCTTCTCTTAACAAAATCCATAATCGTATATTTAATTTTGGAACAATTCAAAAATTATATGTATGGTACACATACCAGTATATACCATTATGTTACATCCCATGTTGTTGGTATATATACATGTATATATCTGGTCATTCCACATAAACAATGAGACATTCACTGAAACACTAACATTCATTGAAAAAGTGTTTACATGAATTTACAAATGCCCTGGACCTTTCTGGATCCATTAACAGATCCGACAGAAAATTGCCGTAGCTTCTTATTTTGAAAAATGTGTGGAACTCAGGCTGATAAGAAGCCTTTCATGCATTCATGAATGCTAACTAGGAAGATAGTTGAGAACATTCCAAATGTTTATTCCTCTTTCTCTCTGTCTGTCTCTCAACAGCCGCCCACCCCCACCCCACCTTGGGTGCGCCTAGATAACCATGATGGAACTTGGAAGGCTCTTTTATTAAGCTGTCCCATTGTATGCTAAGTTATGGTGGGCTTCAGGCTGATCCCTTCACAAAAGTCCTTTGTTTGGGGGTTTCCCTCTATAAACTGGGACTCAGTGAATTATGCTCTTCTAGGAGGCTTTCCTGAGCTGATTATATTTACCTAACCAAGCATTATTTTCTGTCTTGTTTTCTTCTTTTTCTCAAGCATCATTCAGCTCTCAGGAAAGCATGAGAAAGATAAGGAAAATGCTAGTGAAACAAGGAAGTATGTTGGGCTTCTCTGCTCTGAAAATGATTGAGGTGTTTTTGTAACAAGCACGTGCCACTTTTTGGAAAACTGTGTTTTTCAATAGAATTTTTCCCCTGGGTGCTGGATCTGCGGGCTACAAAGGACATGAAATGTCCTGATTTTGATATGTTTTCCTTGTCTTTTGTTTCTGTTCACTTTGGGTTTTATTTAGTTTTATTTCCATAGTTTGGGGGTGAGAGTGGAAGGTAGCAGGAGGAAACCAACTCTTTGCTATTCATCACTTTAATCCTAGAATAAGAGCTTTATTTATTTATTTATTTTTAAACAAGATGGTTTAGGAGGAAAATGAGAGGTTTTTATCTGGGGTACTCTCTTTAAAGAAAGCTAGTGGGACCTTTAAGAAAAAAGGCTGAGTCACATAAATGAGAGCAGCAGAGGACGAAACGGCACTAAAGGGGCATCCGAGGATGTGTGTGTCCCATCAGGATGGGGACTGTCCCTCTCATTCGGGAAAAGCAGCCTTCTTTTCATGGGAAACCAAGCCCCTGGGTTATTAGATTCACAATGAGTTCCCCAGATGGAGTTCCCGGGAGTCAGGATTCTCAGAGGAATAAAGAGAACCCTAGAGGCTTCTGTTTGTTTTGCTTTGTTCTTGTTTCAGTGAAGTTTTGACGAGGTAACGCCTGCAAGTGGTTCAAAAAGCACAGAGTATAACAAACAAGGGGCGATCTCTCTTGTAACTACTGCGCTGCAGTCGCCTGTCTGCCTTCTCGGAGTGAATCCCTTCTGGGTGATTCTGTGCGGTATAATATTCGGAGGTGCATGTGTGCATTGGCAACTATCAGTGTAAACACATGTTCCTTCTCCCTGCTTTCTCACACAGCATTAACATGCCTTACAGATCACTTGGCACTTTCTCCCATGGATGCCCAATGATCTTGGCCACTGTTCCATCTCAATACACAGCTAACTCATCAATCTTTTCTATGGCTGCATACTGTTCCACTGTAAATGCACCTTGACCTATTTAACCGTTCCCAGTGGGTGGGCGGTTAGGTCGCCTTTGATCTTTTGCTGTTACAAACCGTGCTCCCTCGGCTGATCTTGGTGGGACATCATTTCACACATGTGTGAGTAATTCTGCAGGGGCGTCCCTCCAAGTGGAAATGGTGGGTCAAAGAGTTTGTTCTTAGCCCATGGGCCAAGAGGGAAGACTTGAGATATTTGTGTTATTTACAGGGCTAGGTTTTCATGCCTTTTGTTTTACACTACCTTAGTATTTACATTTAGGTCCCCCAAATAAGACATTGACAGGTTCTCCCTGTAGCTTAAACCAATAAACAAACAGTCCAGAAGGCTGCATGGTAAAAGGTGAAAGTTCCCCTTGAGTTCTCAACCTCCTACCCTTCACCACCACATTCTCCTTCTCAAAATTGACCACTGTGAGTTCATGCATATAATTCCAGACCCATCTGTGTATTTACGTTTATACTCATGTACATGTTTCTGTGTATATCCAGGTAAATGACGACAGAGATGGCTGGATAAAGAAAAACACGGAGACAGGTGTTTATGTGTGGATACATAAATACAAAAGCTTACAGCAGTGCTTGTTAAACTTTTCCATGCTGAAGACTCACCTGTGGATTTCATTACACGGAGGATCTGACCCTGCGTCTGGGGTGAGAGCCAAGCATCTCCATCTTTAACAAGCTCCCAAACGTTACCAACACTGCTGAGTGTGGGTATCTTTTTGGTTTTGATTTGTTTTAACAAAACTGAGATTATACCTACTTATTGTTTTGCAACTCCCATTTTCCCCTGACCAGGTCATTTGGAAAGATAATATGGATGAGGTCTTGCGAACGTACTGAACTGTGTATACATATTGATACCATCACCTTTATGAAAGAAAAATCACTTCATTTGATTTCTCAACTTGGGAAGCCTCCGAGACCTTCCCAAATTGATTTATTGAATTCCAGGCATTAGTGGTGGTAAAAGAAGCAGTTTTTATTGGCTGATGAAAATAAGCCTCAAATGACATGAGAATTGTTTCTGTTCGGTTCATTCTTGTTTCCTGGTCCTGATAGTGTGTCTTTCGAGAGGAGAGAAGGAGATGTTAGTTTCTGAGCATCAGTGAGTGAAACCAGTTTCCACGTGGGCATTTTTATTTATTTATTTTAATGGGAGGATAATTGCTTTACAGTATTGTCTTGGTTTTTGCTCTACGCCTGCATGAATCAGCCAGAGGTGTATATGTGTCCCCTCCCTCGTGAACTCCCCTCCCACCTCCCACCCCAGCCTCCCTGTCTTGGCTGTTGTCACAGAGCGCTGAATTGAGCTCCCTGTGTTACACAAAATAGACGGCAAATTCCCGTTGGCTGTCTGTTTTACCTATGGTACTGTATATGTTCCAGTGCTACTGTCTGAATTCTTCCCGCCGTCTCCTTCCCCACTGTGTCCACAAGTCTGTCCTCTATGTCTGCGTTTCTGTTCCTACCCTGCAAATAGGTTCATCTGTACCATTTTTCTAGATTCCGTAGACTTGCGTTATCATACAATGTGTTTTTCTCTTTCTTTCTGACTTCACTCAGTGTAACAGGATCTAGGTTTATCCACCTCAATAGAACTGACTCAAATACATTCCTTTTTATGGCTGAGTAAATTCCATTGTATACATATGCCACAACTTTATCCATTCATCCTTCAGTGGACATCTAGGTTGCTTCCATGCCCTGGATATTGCAAATAGTGCTGCAGTGAACATTAGGGTACAAGTGTCTCTTAGAATTGTGGTTTTCTCAGAGTATGTGCTCCGCTGGGCATTTTAATTAGCATAGAGAAAACCAAAGAGGACCAAAGAGTCTTTCTTCAACAGAGAGACTCCTACGTCACTTCTCACCTGGGCACGGGAGGGCGGATGGTGTGAATTTGGGAAGGTCGCTGGAAGGTCGCTGCAGGACCAACAGTTGCTTTTGCTGCTTGAGCCTGAGCCAGGCTGTCTCCCCTGCTCACCTCTGCTGAGTTCCATCGCCAAATCCCCACGCTACAGGGGGAACCCTCCTGTCTACGCCTGCATTGACCCAGCCCTGTCTCAGCTACAGGCTGACAGGACCTTCCTCCCTCGTCTCCTCCACTCTTACTCCCTCCAGTGGGTTCTCCAACCACAGCCGGGCTGGGTGGACTGAACTCACACTGAGCCCTGTGATCGCCCTGGGTAAGGCCTCACAGGTGTGCCCTGTCGAGCCTCGTAGTCTGAGCTCAGAGCCTTCCCGGGAGGGCTCCGCCGCCCCCTCCAGTCTCATCACTGGGCCCTGCTCCCTGCTCAGCATCCTCCAGCCCTGCGGGCTCCCGTCCCGTTTCCTCACCCAGCCTCCCAGAGACCATGCTGTTCCCTCTGCCTGGAACGCTCTTCTGCCCCCATCACCCCGTAACCTCACCCTCCGGGTTTCAGCTCAAACGTCCTTCCTCTGAGAAGCCCCCCTTGGACTAACCCACTCCCCCAGTAGCACCCTGCACCTCTTCTTCATACCAGTTATCCCAGCGTATAATAGTACCTCTCTGCATGTTTGAGGGGGATTACTGGATTGAAATCTGCCTCCTTCCAATAGACCTGGGCTCCATGAGGATGGGAAGCGTGACTGCGTTTCTTTCTTGGTGGGTCTCGGTGCTAACCACAGGGCTTGGCAGGTAATGGGTGATCACGGAATACTTCTGTTTTTCGAAGGAAAGGAGGAAAGGGGACTCAGGGCCCGTGATGTGAGCTGTTGTTATTGCTGTGGACACTGTAGCGAGAGTGATTCGGTGAAGATGCTGAGCGAGGAGGTGATGAACAGGGGCAGGCCGGTTTGGGATGGTGGGAGGGACTAGAAAACTAAGCTACAGCGTTCCTTTGGGGCTGGACCTAAAGGGAGGATGGCGGGAATGGTGGCATCTCGGGGCTTACCGGAGGTGACAGAGTTTTGCCAGGATTAGCACTTGACAGAGAAAGAACAGCCCCTGCCTATATTTCAGGGCAGTAACTTGACCCCCACCCACACATCAGAAGTAAGAGTCAACCAGACTCAGCCAACCCTTTTTTAAAGAAGCAGTTTTTAAAGGTATTTATTTATGTATTCCTGGCTGAGCCGGGTTGCTGTCTCTGCCTGCGGAGAGTGGGGGCTCCTCTCTAGCTCCGTGCGAGGGCTTCTCATCGCAGTGGCTTCTGCTGTTGACGAGCACCGGCTCCAGGCGCATGGACTTCAGTAGTCACAGCAGGCAGCCTTCAGCACTTGTGGCCCACTGGCCTAGCTGCCGTGTAGCACATGGGATCTTCCTGGATCGCCAGGGAAGCCCCAGATTCAGCCCATCTTTATTACAGTCTGGGGCTGTGAAGAGCACCCGCCGGGGGCTATTCGGATCCACACCAGGGTCAGCTCTTGTCTTGGCCGCGTCTCCCAGGGTACACACCAGCTGTGACCTCAGTCTGGAAACCTGGTAACAAACAGTCATGGTCCCACTTGGTGAGGCACGGGGTAGGTTAGCTCAGTCTGTGCACCTGGAGCGCCAGGCGCTCGTGAGCACCCAGGAAGCGGGGTGTGCCATTGTCAGAACCACCCCTGAGCCACAGAGGACACCCCAGAGAAGCAGCGTGGAAACCAGTGAAGGCAGGACTTCACTATAGGTCGCCTCGTAACTCCAGGGTGAAGGGTGGGCAAAACTTCCAACAGAAACAGCTGCCCACCATGCTGAAAGTGAAAAAACTGTTAGCTGCTCAGTCATGTCCAACTCTTTTGTGACCCCATGGGCTGTAGTCCGCCAGGCTTCTCTGTCTATGCGATTCTCCAGGCAAGAATGCTGGAGTGGGTAGCCGTTCCCTTCTCCAAGTGAACTTCCCGACCCAGGGATCGAACCCGAGTCTCCTGCATTGCAGGCAGATTCTTGACCGTGTGAACCACCAGGGGAGCTCATAATATCCAGCCTTAACATATGAAGACCTGGTCATGTGTCCAGCTTTTTTCCCCCTCTACTTATGTGCTTTGTTCTCTGCTGTAGCCTCAGTGCCCGGTGCAGTGCCTGGCATGGGTCAGCATGAGGACAGAACAAGTGAGGCCCCTCACCTTGGATGCCCTAGGCCCCCTCCTTGCCTCATCCGGGTCCCCACCCTGGCCTGGCATATGATGGGTGCTCAATAAATAGTTGTTGGATGAATGAATCCAGGTATGTGGAAGCAACCAGATCTCTGACCTGACTTCTCCCAGGTGTTTTGACCTCAGATTTGGGCAGCCTCGGGCTACTTGATGAGTTTCTCTGATCCTTGCCTCCCAGGAAACAGATACGAGGATCATCAAAACATCCGTGATAAAACTGATATTCAGCCTTTCTGGCGCCCCACGTCTCTGTCCTCTGCAGTCCTTGCCAGACCATGTGGACAGACTCTGCTTGTTTTTAATGTGCCAGGACTGTGAACTGGGGCATGTAGGCCAGTGGGAGAAGAGAGACAGAGAGTGGCTTGACCTCCATTGATGAAGATAATTTTCATGTAGATAAGGCAGTATGAGGGCTGACTTCACCAATGTTTTCACCCTGCTCCAACCTGCTTGCCAGCTAATTTAGTTCCACAATTAACCTTTACATCAGAAGCAAGGTTATGCTGTTATAAAACGTTGGGACATATTGCCTCTGCATTCCTGACTGCTTTCCTTCATTTCCTATTGTTTATGGTAAAAATTTTTTGCATCGCATTTAAAAACAAACAAAACTTTAAAATTTGTATCTCCACGGAAGATTTTTTATTTTCATTGTGCCACGCGGCTTGTGAGATCATAGTTCCCTGACCAGAGACTGAACTCAGAGCCTCAGCAGTGAAAGTGCAGAGTCCCAACAGCTGGACCATCAGGGAATGCCCCTGGAAGATCTCTTTTTTAAAGTAACTCAAATTGTTGAATAGATAATACAGTCACATGGTCTAAAACCTGAAAAGAATGGACATGATGGAAAGATTCCCCCAACTCTTGTTCCTCCTCCACCCAGAGCCTGCCCCCATCATTTCTCATAGATCTCGGCCAAATCTCTCTACGCGAATACAAACACCGATCCTTATTTCCCTCTGTTTCTTTTACATATGTTAACATACTATGCACACTCCCCCCCCACACACACAGCTTGCTTTTTCCCTTTTAATCAAATTATCTTGAAGCTCATTTCATATCTGTTCTAGGCACCTCCTCATTCTTTGAAAGGACCATATTATAATGTATATAAATGTATGATGTATATAAGGAGTATAGGATGAAAACTCTGCATCTATTCCCAGCACAGGTTCTTACACTCTGGAGTTTTTCACTCACCACTGTTAATAGTTGGTGGTTTTTTTCTTTTATTGGAAATATATTTATTATTATATCACTCTCAGGTATACAATATAGTGATTCGATATTTTTATAGACTATACTCCATTTCAAGCTATTATAAAATGTTAGCTATATTTTTTGTGCTATCCATAACACCCTTAGATCTTATTCGTCTTTATACTTCCTAGTTTGTACCTCTGAGTGCTTTTGCCCCATCTTACCCTCACCCCTTTCCACGCTGGGAACCACTCATTTTTTCTCTGTATCTGTGCGTCAGTTTCTGTTTTGTTATAGCCATTCATTTTAAAAACTGTTTCGGTTCCACATATAAATGAAAATGCACAGTATTGGTCTTCCTCTGTCTGACTGACTTCCCTGAGCATAACACCATCCCCCGCTCCCATCCACCATGTTACTGCACGCGGCAAAATTTCATTCCCTTCACGGCTCATATTCTATTGTGTGTGTGGGTGTGTTTATATATGTGTGTGTGTCCCAGGTCTTCTTTATCCATTCATCTGTTGAGAAAACTTAAGCTTCTTCCATAGCTTGGCCATTGTATGCTTATTTATTTATTTCTGGCTGTGCTGGGTCTCCGCTGCCGCGCGCAGGCTACCTCTAGTTGTGGTGTGTAGGCTTCTCCTGGCAGTGGCCTCTCTTGTGGAGCACCGGCTCTCGGGCGCAGGGGCTTCAGCATTTGCAGCACGTGGAATCTTCCTGGACTAGGACTCGAACCTGTGTCCCCAGCATTGGCAGGCAGAGTCTTGTCCACTGTACTGCCAGGGAAGTCATTGGCTATTGTAAATAAGTGACTGTTCTTCTAGACCTTTTGGCATTCGCACACAAATACCTTCCAATAATTCAAGAATACTTTTGCAAATGTACCGAAAGTATTAGTTTTTCTGAAACTTACTTCTTAAACATAGTATATCTTGGGAATTTTCCCCCTATCATTATCTCTAGTTTTAACTCTTTTTAAATTGGTTTTATTTTCTGACAGCTGCATAGTATTTCATGACTGAAACACACTTTCTTTAACCCTTCTTCAATCAACCTGGCCCAAGTTTTTATTTCCCAAGAAATAAGATTTTCAGTGTATCATGAAAAATAAGTACAATGTGACAAAGGAAGAATTCTCTGCAGCAGTCATAAGGAAGGAATCACACTTAGCATCATCAGTAGATCTGAAAATTATAAAGGTAATACCTCAACCAAGGGATCAAGGTCAACATCACTAACCCTAAGACGTATCGACAACACACAGCCCTCAGTAATAAGACACATCACTTCTGTAGTGTCCTTGCCAAAATGCATAACCTCTTTCTAATCAGAAGAAATCATCACATAATCTCAAATGAAGGGACGTTTAACAAAATAACCCATGAGAATTCTCTAAAAGTGTCAAAGTCATGAAACACAAGGAAAGATTGAGGTACCCTCACAGCTGCCGTATAGGATCCTGAAACAGGAAAAAGAAAATAAAATCAATGGGAAAACTTGAAAATTGAAAAAAGTCTGTCAGTTCAGTTGCTCAGTTGTGTCCGACTCTTTGTGACCCCAGGCTGCATGCCAGGCTTCCCTGTCCATCACCAGCTACAAAAAAGCCTGTAGTTTAGTTAATAGTGTTGCACCAATGTTAACAGTAACATGCCAACGTTAATTTCCTAGTTTTGATCATTGCATATTAAACATTGTTAATATGTAAGATATGAGTATTAATCATAAGATATTAACATTAACTGAAGAGAAAAGTGGTGAAAGGTATAAAGGAATCCTAGTAACAAGTTGAAAAACATTATTTATAGAAATTAAGCATGTGCAAAATAATGTGTATGTGCATAGACACATATATGTGTATATTTAAAGATATGCAACATAAAGAGAAGATGTAGAAAGTGGATTGGTAAGACTCACTTTAAATATGCAAGGGTGGCTATACATGACAAGGAAAGAAATAGAATTGAAGATGGAGATGAAGGGGAAAATTGTAAAATAATTTGTAGGCGTGCTATTATTCTACTTTGTATACTGATCTAATGAATATCCTTGCAAATGTATGAAATTATATACACATATCCATGTGTACAAAATTATACACACACTGCACCCACCCACTAAGCCAGAGAATTGCTTATAATCACAAAATACTAGGAATGGCCTAAATACTTAGGTATAGCATAAGGGTTCTGACCACCTTAATCACGGTCTGTTCATTTGGTGAAACACTATGCAGTCATTAAAAAGATTGGTGTAGGAAACTCCCTGGTGCTCCAGTGGTTAGAAATCTGCCTTCCAATGCAGGGGACATGGGTTAGACCCTGGTCAGGGAACTAAGATCCCACATGCCGTGGGGAAACTCAACCCATGCCACAATTAGAGAGAAGCCTGCATGCCACGACTAAGGCCTTATGAAGTCAAAATAAATAAACTATTTTTAAAAAAGAACGATGTAGTTCTATAGGTGAGGCTACTTAATAAACTCCAAAATATGTTGTTAAATGAAAAAGCAAGAAGCAAGACAGCGTGTAAACAGGAGGCGTTTCTGTCCATGGAATTCTCCAGGCAAAAATATTGGAGTGGGTTGCCATTTCCTTCTCCTGGGTCTTCCTGACCCAGGGATCCAACCCAGGTCTCGTGCATTGCGGGCTAACTCTTTACTGGCTTAGCCACCAGGGAAGCCCTTCATTTTTTTTTTTAATATTTATTTTATTTACTTATTTATTTGGCTGTACCAGGTCTTAATTGTGGCATGCAGATCTTTAGCTGTGGCGTGTGGGATCTAGTTCCCTATCAGGGGTCAAACCTGGGCCCCCTCTGTTGGGAGCTCAGAGTCTTAGCCTCTGAACCACTAGGGGAGTCCCTAGGTAAATAATTTTAGAAGCATCTTCTTGCATGGACCAGCGATGGAAGCCTAAACGGAGCACATGATCCATTCCACCGTGTGCCCTGGATGCCTCAGAATAAATCCGCAGGCTCAGTGACAAATGCAGACAACGATATGAGGATGCATTTTCTTTCCTTCAGTAGACCATCCTTGGAAGAGCTCAGACTCTGGACCCCAGCCCCAGTTAGTTTTGTGGCCTTCAATGGGCCATCACAAGTCTGCGCCTCAGTTTCCTCATCTGTGAAATGGAGGCAACACCATGACCTTCCCAGGAGTGGTACGGGGAAGCTGAAACGAGATTGTGCACACACGGCTTCCAGAACTAGCCTGGCACAGAACACGCCCCTGAGGGCGCCTCCCCTTCTGGGTTTTTTTGCCACCTCTATGTGTTTTGACACAGATGACTTCAGGAATTCAAAGCACTGATCATTGGGAGAAAGAAAAAAATATGCCTGATTCCAGAGATTGTGCAAGAATCTGCTGGTGGCAAGGGCTGCCTGCGCCCCCCTGCCCCCCGCCTTCTTTAAATAAAGAAGCGAAGTCTCTGGGTTTCTGCCGGAGGCCATTGGGCCAGGGCAAACCTGGGCCATTTATTCTCCCTCTTTCAGCCTGTTCCTGTGTTTATACTACCCTGTTTAGTTTAATGCACATCCCAAGATTACCCCTAATACACATCCTCAGAAATGTTTATGGAAATTCTTTATAAGCAAACGGCTTTATTTCCCTTGAGTAGCTGCAGATACAAAGCAGCGGTCACTTTTTTTATTGACAGGCTTAAACACCTCGCAGAGCTCCCGCCGCCCCCCCCCCCCCCCGGTGGCTCTGTTACCCCGGCCCACCCACGCGTCCATCGCGGGATACCGAGTTCCAAGCAGCCTAAGGCTTGCTTCTAGGCCCGCCCCGGCTTCCCCAGCCCCTGGCCATCTCTCCAAAGCAAGAATCCTGACAGCTGGGTCTTTCCCCTGCTGGTGATTCTGTTGGGGTCGGGGGAGGAAGAGGGAGAAGAAAGGGGTATATATTGGCTTCCCCTCCCCACCTCCATATAGATTCACTCAGTGCCTATTACATGCCAGGCGCTGTTCTAGACTCTGGAGATTCAGCCATGAGCAAGGGAGTTCTCAGCTGTTAGAGAAACTGCATTCTGATGATAGAGGCAGACCATAAACGGATAAGTACGTGTATGTGGTTAACTGAGAAGGGCTATTGAGGACGATACTACAAAATGAGGCAATTAAGCTGGGGGAGCAGAAGAGCCAATGTCATCGAGGAAAGGATGGCCAAGGAAGACCTCTGTGAAGAGGTCATATCTGAGTGGAAGCTGGAATGGAGTGGGGAGGAAGGCCTGGGTTCCAGTAAGGGCATTCCAGGTGACAGGAATAGCAAGCGCAAGGAGCCTGAAGCTGGATCTACCTCTTATGTGAGAGGAGGAACAGGAAGGCCCGTGTGGCTGGAATGTAGCCATCGAGGCGGAGAGCTGTAGGAAGTCACGTGGGAGAGGCAGGCAGAGGCCAGCTCATCAGGGCCTGGGAATCCGGAGCACGGATATACAGCTTGTACCAATTTTAGTGGGAAATCATCAAGAGTTTTGAGAAGGAAAAGGCATAATGTGATCCATGGTTTTCTTTTTTAACTAATTTTTTTTGGAGTATAGTTTGTTTACAGGAGCTTCCCAAGTGGCTCAGTGGTAAAGAACCTGCCTGCCAATGCAAGAGATACAGGTTCTATCCCTGGATCAGGAAGATCCCCTGGAGGAGGGCATGGCAACCCACTCCAGTATTCTTGCCTGGAGAATCCCACGGACAGAGGAGCCGGGTGGGCTACAGTCCATGGGGTCACAGAGAGTCAGACATACCTCAGCAATTACAATGTTGTGTGTCTGCTGTACAGTAAAGTGAATCAGGTATACACATATCCACTCTTTTTAACATTCTGTTCCCATATACGTCATTACAGGGTATTGAGTAGAGTTTCTTGTGCTATACAGTAGGTTCTTATCAGTTATTTATTTTACATATAGTAGTGTGTATATGTCAATTCCAGTCTCTCATCTTATCCTTACTACCACCACCTTGGTAGCCAAAGTTTGTTTTCTATAAATGTGACTCTATTTCTGTCTTGTAAATAACTTCATTTGCACCATTTTTTTTTAGATTCCACCTATAAGTGATATCACATGATGTGATTCATCTTTGTTTTGGCTGCGTCGTTCAGCTTGTGGGATCCTGGTTCCCTGATCAGGGATCGAACCTGAGTCCCCTGCAATGCAGCACAGAGTCCTAACCCCTGGTTGTTGCTGTTCAGTCGCTAAGTCGTGTCCAACTCTTTGCAACCCCATGGACTGCAGCACGCCAGGCTTCCCTGTCCTCAATGTCTCCCAGAGTTTGCTCAAGACTCTGGTGCTGGGAAAGACTGAAGGCAAAAGGAGAAGAGGGCGACAGGATGAGGGTTAGATGGCATCACTGACTCAATGGACATGCATTTGGGCAGACTCCAGGAGACAGTGAAGGCCTGGAAAGCCTGGCGTGCTGCAGTCCATGGGGTCGCAAAGAGTCGGACACGACTGAGCGACTGGACGCCAGCAATAAAAGACGTCATTCATGTGCCAGGCCCTTTTGGAGCATTCTCCCGCTCTTCATTTCATAACATGCTCACGGGCATCCTACATTATCCCCATTTTTCAGCTGATGAGATGAAAATAGTTATTTCAACTATCTAGTAGTTTAAATAACTTGTCCTGGGTGACCCAGACTGGATTTGAACTCGTCAGTGTAGGACTTGGTTACGGGTAGAGCTGTCTCCTCAAAAGCATACGTTGCCACCCTCCTTCCCAGGGCCCCAGAGTGTGGCCCTATTTAGACAGGGTCTTTAGAGAGGTAATCAGTCAATATGAGGGCATCCGAGTGGCCCTGATCCAGGATGGCTGACGGCTTTTCTGGGAAATTTAGACGCTGAGACAGAAATGATGGAGGGAAGATGCTGTGAAGGTCCACCTCTACAAGCCAAGGAGAGATGCTCAGGACAGACCCTTCCCTCTCAGCTCTCGGGAGAACCAACCCTGCCAGCACCTTGATCTTGAACTTCCAGCCCCCGTATCTGTGATACGATACCTTTCTGCTGTGTAAGCCACCCAGCTGGTGACAGCGGCCCTAGCAAACTCGAATGCCAGTACTAGGACCATGCTAAGCCGTGTTCCTCCTGTACTATGATCATTTTATTGGGTTGTCTGTCTTTTCTGTTAACATAGATGTTTTCTGGACAGTTGAGATCATGCATAGCTTGCACCTCTAGTATGTAAAAGGCACCTGCTGCTGCTGCTGCTGCTGCTAAGTCGCTTCAGTCGTGTCTGACTCTGTGCGACCCCATAGATGGCAGCCCACCAGGCCCCTCTGTCCCTGGGATTCTCCAGGCAAGAATACTGGAGTGGGTTGCCATTTCTTTCTCCAATGCATGCATGCATGCTAAGTTGCTTCAGTCATGTCCGACTCTGTGCAACCCCATGGACAGCAGCCCATCAGGCTCCTCTGTCCATGGAATTCTCTAGGCAAGAATACTGGAGTGGGTTGCCATTTAAAAGGCACCTGAAAAATATCAGATATCTGGGGGTTTGGGCTACAGTCCTGAGCCTGACCTCCCTCTACAGGACGGATTTTCTTCTCACTGGGACCACAGCATAAAAGTTCAAGTCCTCTACGAGTTCCATCTCTAACCTTAATCCAGTATTAATGTCAGTCCATTTTAGGGTCCCAGCAAGAATCAGAAGGCTTAGAACTCCCCCGGTGGTCCAGGGGCCAAGTCTCCTCACTCCCAATGCAGGGGGCCCAGGTTCTATCCCTGGGCAAGGAACTAGATCCCACCTGCTGCAGGGAAGAGTTCGCGTGCTACAACTAAAGATCCTGCTGGCCACAACAGAAATCACAGGTCCTGCGCGTGGTCCTGCGTGTGCAACTAAGACCCAGAGCAGCCAAATAAATAAATAAAATAAATATTAAAAAAAATAATCAGAAGGCTCACTCCAGCAGAGTCACCGAGAAGAGTTTCATAAAGTAGGTATTTACAAAGGTGCAGGCAGGTACAGAGAGGGTAGGGGTAGGGGAAGCACCCTGGGGCTACTAACAGCAGGGGGCCCTTGCCTCCTCCAGGCTGGAAAAGGCAACAGGAGGAAGCAGTTAACAGGACCTAGCCAGAGCTGCAGGGAAGGGCCGCTCCCCAGGAGCTGTGCCTTCAGTAGTGGCCGGCCAAGGGGTCAGCACCCCAGCCACACTCTCTCCTGACCGTCCATCTCCAGCACCTGCTCCCTATGGGCTGAAACCCACAAAAACCCAGATGTCACAGGAGCCAGAGACTGGAGGTCCCGAAGGCCAGGCTCCTAGGCACAGGGAAGGAAAGAGAAAAAACGGAATATTCTGCACTCTCAGGACATCCGCAGAGCTGCCACTGGTGAGACGACAGACCCTGTCGCTCCAAAATCATCCTTTCCCCGCTGGTTATTTATGTTGCTACCCTTTTGCAAGGACCATATAAAATATTTTACCTGCTTTTAAAACTCATAAATGTAATGAAGCCAAGATGTTTCAGCAAATGTGCTTGACAGACAAATCCTGCCACAGATCCATTCTTAGCTGACATCAGGACCAAAGGCACATCTCATGACCCTCTGAGCATCTGACATGGGAGCCAATTGATTCATCCCCAGACCTGCTCAGCCCCCAGGATGGCCAAGCTGTCACTGGGTCTTGAGACTGTACCTATTCCTTCATTCATTTCCTGCCATCCATCTCTTGCAAATAATTGCTGCTTTTTGAAAAACGGAATTCAGTCAGTTGGAGATATATTAGTGAAGAGAGATTCTTGTACTGTGTTCTGGCATTGTGCCTCTAACCTCCAATCCGAGCTTTCTGAGACATGAAAAAAGACGCATGCACCTGAACTTGGGCTGATAATCTCCAGGGGCTCAGAGTAAAAGTCGGTAGGAGCTTAGCACAAAACCTGGTGTATGGAAAGAGTAGCTAACTTGAGTACACAGTATGCGTACTTGATGGCCTTCAGCCTTGTGATGGATGTATAATGTATATATTATTAGCCCCATTTTACAGATGGGTAAGCGAGGCCCAGATGGAGCTGAATCAACTTAACCGGGGCCACATAGCTGCTAAATAGAGCCAGGAGTCAAATCCAGGCAGTCTGATTCCAGAGGACACCCTTAACATTTATGCAGTAGCATCTTTTTTTTTTCCCTCCAAACTTTAAACTTTTTATTTTGTGTTGGAGTTTACCCGATTAACAATGCTGTGATAGTTTCAGGTGAACAGTAAAGGGACTCAGTCATATATATACATGTATCTGTTCTCCCCCAAACTCCCCTACCATCCAGGCTGCCATGAAACACTGAGAAGAGTCCATGTGCTATACAATAGGTCCTTGTTGATTATCCACTTTAAATATAGCAGTGTGTACATGACCTTACCAAAGTCCTTCAAGTTCCCTTCCCCCCAGCAATCATAACTTTGTTTTCTAAGTCTGTGAGTCTCTTTCTGTTTTGTAAATGAATTCATTTGTATCATTTCTTTCTTTTTTGGTGCTGAAACCGGAAACGAACTCATTTCTTTTTAGATTCCATATATGGGGATTCCTTCCAATACTTCTTCTCTGTCTAACTTACTTCACTCAGTATGACGCTCTCTGGGTCCGTCCGCGTGACCTCACTCAGTATGATGCTCTCTGGGTCCATCTGTGTTACTTTACTCAGTATGACGCTCTCCGGGTCCGTCCGTGTGACCTCACTCAGTATGACGCTCTCCGGGTCCATCCGCGTGACCTCAGTCAGTATGATGCTCTCCGGGTCCGTCTGCGTGACCTCAGTCAGTATGACATTCTCTGGGTCCATCCATGTGACTTCACTCAGTATGATGCTCTCTGGGTCCATCTGTGTTACTTTACTCAGTATGACACTCTCTGGGTCCATCTGTGTTACTTTACTCAGTATGACTCTCTCTGGGTCTGTCCGTGTGACCTCAGTCAGTATGACACTCTCTGGGTCCGTCCATGTGACCTCACTCAGTATGACCCTCTCTGGGTCCATCCGTGTTACTTTACTCAGTATGACACTCTCTGGCTCCGTCCGTGTGACCTCACTCAGTATGACTCTCTCTGGGTCCATCCGTGTTATGCAGTATCATCTAAATAATTGAAAGATCTTCTTGGGAAAATAGAGCAGTAATGTATGTGGACCGCATGGGTTTGGGTGCATGACAAATGTGTCCAGATGATATATTTCAAACCTTTGTCTTCAGAAATGGGGGTCAGGCTGAGCCATGGTTCTGATACAGGAGAATGCCGGATGGCCACAGCTTGGGGAACCTGCTAGGTGCCTGGCATTATACCAGACACTGGGAATACTCCGGTGGCACCTTTAGGGGAGACAGATCTTGGTCAAATAAACTCACAAATAAGCCAAATTGTAGCCATGATAAGTGCTTGTAGAAAGGTATGTAGCGCTCCTTGAAAAGAAAGCTATGACAAATCTAGTCAGTCTATTAAAAAGCAGAGACATCACTTTGCCAACAAAGGTCCATATAGTCAAAACTATGGCTTTTCCAGTAGTCATGTGTGGATATGAGAACTGGACCATAAAGAAGACTGAGCACCGAAGAATTGATGTTTCTGAACCACGGTACTGGAGAAGACTCTTGAGAGTACCTTGGACTGTGAGGAGATCAAATCAGTCAATCCTGAAAGAAATCAACTCTAAATATTCCTTGGAAGGATTGATGCTGAAGCTGAAACTCCAATTCGTTGGCCACCTGATACAAAGAGCCGACTCACTGGAAAAGATCCTGATGCTGGGAAAGACTGAAGGAAAGAGGAGAAGGGGCCAGCAGAAGATGAGATGGTTAGATAGCATCACTGACTCAATAGACATGAATTTGAGCAAACTCCAGGAGACAGTGGAGGACAGAGGAGCCTGGTGAGCTGCAGTCCATGGGGTCGCAAAGAGTTGGACACGACTTAGCCACAGAGCAACAACAAAAATCCAGCTCTCCAATGGCCATGCATGAGGGAGCCAGAGCCTGAATTAGTCAAGGAAGTACAGGAGACAGGACTGAATACAAGATGCCTGAGTTAGGGCTCAAGTTTTGTTTTGTTAATTAACTTATTTTTTAATTGAAGGATAATTGCTTTACAAAATCAAGTTTGAGTCATCAACAAGATTTCAGGGAAGACAGAGTGTTCCAGACAGGGAGATGCAAAGGCCCTGTGGTAGGGAGAAGGTCTGAAAAGAAGCTGGTGGAGACTTGGAGGCTGAAAGTGGGATGGTCATGAAAACTTGATGAGAATTTTGACTTCTTTCCCTGGCAGAATACGCTGGTGTGCACACAATGTGTTATATCATGGCAGAGGCTTCATGGTCCCAGCCCCAGACCTTGGACTTCAGGTTAAAAATTGCTGCCTTCAAGAGCTTCATTTACACATGTAAAGGGAAGCTATTATCATAATAACTGGTGATATTAAGTCGCCTGATGAATTGAGCAAGAAGCTTCCATGCCTCCAGTTTAGATTTTTTTCAGCCACACCCTATAGACCTCAAGCAAAACACTAAAGGAATTTAAAACATAGAGAGTGAGGAGGAGACAGAAATAATCTGGAGGATATTGAAATATAAGCATAACCAAAGAGATCTCAGAGACTTGAAATCTAAAAAGAGATTTTTGTCTTTGTCCCACCTTAGAACACACCTAAAACCCCACCTGGGGATGCTTCCCTTTGATTTTCCAGCTCAAAAGCCAGAATCATTTTAGGCAACTGTCTTGAAATCATGCCTTAAAGCCACACTGATGAGTCTGGCTATGGAATGTAGCAGATCTGGGTTCCAATGCAGACAGGGTTCCAGCAGTTGGAACTTCAGAAGGTCATTTTACTTTTCAGTAACTTTGTTTTCTCATCTGTAAAACGGGGAGAATAGTAGGTACCCTACCCCCCACCCCCACCCTCTGCACCTTCCTTTCTTGTTTGAAAGTGAAATTCTAGCTGCTCAGTCATGTCTGACTCTTTGCGACCCCATGGACTGTAGCCCGCCAGGCTCCTTTGTCCACGGGATTCTCCAGGCAAGAATACTGGGGTGGGTTGCCATTTCCTTCCCTAGGGGATCTTCCCAACCCCAGGGATCAAACCCATGTCTCCTGCATTGGCAGGCGGATGCTTTACCACTGAGCCACCAGGGAAGCCTAAACCTCAGATGCACAACTCCAGTTAATTTAACTCTACCTTCTCCCACCTAATCTCACAAGTCCTCAGATCTCTGACTAGCTCCCTGCTACCCCACACCCCAACACCATAAGTCACAATCTCATTCCTTTCATCGTGCAGGAAGGGGACTCCATCAGAAGGGGACAGCCCCAACTTCCCCCAGCTCGATATATAAATCCACTTATCCCTACATCCATTCCCGGGCATGTCTTATTTGCCCCCCGCTCTTCCAGGAAGTGGGGCTTCAGCTGTGAGACTAAGGCATTAAAAGGGGACAGATGATGAATAAACACAAGCGAAATGCGTGATACACTGCTGGATTGTGCTGAGAAACCCACGCAGGACAAGGACAGGATGCTTATGACAACAGGGACCTGCCTAGCAGGAGGGTGCCGATACCCACGGCGGGGGTTCTGAAAAAGGGATGGACCCCAGAGACCACGCAGTGCAGGACTGAGCCCCATGGATCTCTCTGTATGTGTACCAGGTAGAGGCAAAAGTGAAGTGAAGAAGCCTGGTTGGTGGATTTGAAAACAAGGAAGGGAGGAACTTCCCTGGCGGTCCAGTGGTTAAGACTCCGCACTTCCACTGCAGGGGACATGGGTTTGATCCCTGGTCAGGGAACTAAGATTCAGCAAGCCTTGGAGGCAAAAAAGAGAGAGAGAGGAAAAAAGAAAGAGGCAAGGGGAGCAGGGTGAGTAAGAGGCTGATGAGGGAGGTGAGAGATGAGGCCAGAGAAGACGCGGAGACCCGTCCTGGAGGGGTTCCACTGTGCATCTCTGGAAGGTCTTCCGCTTCCCTCCTGCTGTTAAAGGATGTCTTCCTTCCACCTGAGGAGGCTCTACTTCCTTCCTAGGACCACAACCCCAGAGCACTGTGAAGAGCCCCAAGGACCTTGTCACTTCTTACGGAATCCTCTCTCCTCAGGATCATCAGTCTCTGTACATCCTAAACCACCTATTCACCAGTGTCTCCCCACTTTCTATCTCCAGCCCAGACTTCCCTTTTAAGGTGCAACTGTTAATGCTGCTATTTAGTCACTAAGTTGTGTCCGACTCTTTGCGACCCCACGGACTGTAACCTGCCAGACTCCTCTATGCGTGGGATTTCCCAGGCAAGGATACTGGACTGGGTTGCCATTTCCTTCTCTAGGGAAGCTTCCCAACCCAGGGATTGAACCCAAGTCTCCTGCATTACAGGCAGATTCTTTATTGCTGAGAGAATTTCTCCAAAAAAACCCAAATCCCATGGGGGACTTGCCTTGTGGCCCAGTGGTTGAGACTTTGCCTTTCGATGCAGGCGTTGCAGGTTCAATCCCTGGTTGGGGAGCTAAAATCATCCCCCCACCTTGCCCCATGGCCATAAAGGAAAACATAGAACAGAAACAATATCATAAGAAATTCAATAAAGACTTTTTAAATAGTCCTCATCAAAAAAATCTTAAGCAAAAAAAAAAAAAAATTCCATGGGATTTCCTGCTGTGAGCCAAGCTCTGTCCTAAAGGTTGGGATTCAGAAGTGAAAGAAACAGCCCCAAATCCCTGCTTTCTTCTAGTGGGGAAAACAAGTTATGTAAGAAAACAGTGTCAGGCATGAAGATTTTCTGCTGTGAGAACAACAGAGCAGGGTAAGTAAAGGGCAGGTGACGGGGGCTCTGGTCACTGCGGGGTTGCCCTGGATGCCAATGCCCAAGGCAGGGGTGAATCTCTGGGCATGGCATATGGTAGGTGTTCAGGAAATAGCTACTGAGCAACTCTAAATTTGTCGTGGTAGCAAGAGAAGGATGAAATACAGAGCGTGTAATCTGACCCACGTGGGCTTCCTGGTGGCTCAGTGGTAAAGAATCCACCTGCCAAAGCAGGAGACGTGGGTTCGATCCCTGGCTTGGGAAGATCCCCCAGAGAAGGAAATGTCAACCCACTCCAGTATTCTTGCCTGGGAAATCCCATGGACAGAGGAGCCTGGCGGGCTACTGTCCACAGGGTCACAAAGAGTCAGACACGACTTAACGACTAAACAACAAAAAGAACAATCTGCCCCCACACTAAGGAGAGTCCAGTCCAAAATATTGAAGGATTGGATCGATATTTTAGAAATGTTTATTAAAATAGTTTCTATTTGTGGCGATGATGACGTGATTCCTCTAGTGCTCTTATATTTTGTAATCTTTATTTATTTTGGCTGCACTCGGTGTTAGCTGTGGCAGGCACGATCTAGTTCCCTGACCAGGGATCAAACACAGGTCCTCTGCACTGGGAGTGCAGAGTCTTACCCCCTGGGCCCCCGGGGGAGCCCCCCTCTAGAGCTCGTAGTACATGTTTGGTGGCATGTACAGGACCTCCTTGCATCCTCTGAAGAACTGGGGCAAGGTCAACATTGTCAGGCTCAGGGTCAGGTCTCCTGGGACGACCTTGGCTTAGGAGACGCTGGTTGAAAGTGGGCAGGGGAGCAGTGCCCCAGGGCAGCAGGACTGGCGTGCCCGGCGCTCAGGGCGGGCAGCTGCTGTCATCTTTCTTGTCTCAGGGTCCTCACGGGCCATCTAGAGCAGGGGCCTCAACCAGGGGCCATTCTGCCCACTCTCCTGTGGACATTCTGCAATGTCTGGAGACATGTTTGGCTGCCACACTGAAGGGGGGGGTGCTACTGGCATCAAGGTAGAGGCTGGGGATGCTGTTCAACATCCCATGATGCCAGGAAAGCACCCCCCCCCCACACAAAGTATTATCCACCCCCCCAAGCCGTCAATGATGTGAAGCTTAAGAAAGCCTGATGGAGAGTTTAGATGAAGGACAGTGAGTGGGAGGGGCAGAGATGCCCTTGGAGAATCTCAGGAGAGCTTCTCCCCATGAAAATGCATCCGATCTAGGATATGCAGTCAGAAGGCTCAGTGGTCCAGGGATCCGACTTCAGATGACAGAGCCGAGATTCTGAGCCCTTGATTTCAGGAAGGACTTCATTTCCACAAGGGATGGTGTTCAAAGTCTTGACAACTATGCAGCAATTTCTAAACAAGCAGATGTTAGGTTCCCCCACCCCCAGCTGAACAATTTCTATCACCAGTGAGACCTCAGGGCGGAAAAAAAAAAAAAAAAACCACAAAGGAAAAGAAGAAGGGGGGAAATGGCAATGAAGAAATGATTACAAGTAATAAAAAAGACCAGTCCCAAAGGCGACCGGTCCCAGTCAGCTTCAGCCTTGCTGCAAACCTTGACCCGGAGCTCGCTCTGCCTGGGGGGCGCTTCCTTTGAGGAGGCCCGAGTGTCTCTTCTGCTGGGCACTGTCCATCGGCCTTATTTCTGATCTTCAACTTGTCCAAGCTCATTCCAGCCTCAGGGCCCTGGCTGTTTGTGAAGCATTCTTCCTCCACGCATCATCAGCTCTGGACTCATGAACCCATGAACTCAGGTGGCCTCCACCTCCGGTCACTCTCTAATCATCTGTACCCTTCCCCGCACGTATTTACTTGTGTATCTGCTGCCTGTCTAATGTCTTCCTCACTGGGCTCCGAGACGTGGGCTCTTCTTTACCAAATCCTGGGGCCTAGCACCTTGCCTGCGCCATGGGTTGTGGCAAGAAGCAAATGGGTGAGACTTCCCGAGTGGGACTTCCCTGGTGGTCCAGGGGTAAGGAGTCCACCTGCCAGTGCAGGGGGCATAGGTTCGATCCCTGGTCAGGGAAGATTCCACACGCCATGGGGCAACTGAGCTCCTGTGCCACAAGTACTGAGCCCGCGCTCTGCAACAAGAGAAGCCACCGCAATGAGAAGCCTCTGCACAGCAATGAAGACTCAACACAGCCCCCCAACAAATTAATTAGTTACTTTAAAAATTAAAAAATAAAAAAACAAATGGGTGACTGCCAGTCAGACGAGCTGATAGAAAGCCTGGATTGGCTGCTTCTGAGGGGGGTGCCCAGGGTCACAGCTATTCCCAGCCTCATTTTCTGCATCTGCAAAATGGGAATAATAATACCTTCCTCTCGGAATTCTGAGGATAGTTCCATAAGGGCCCCAGCTTGTTGTCTTTAATTTAGCTGGAACTCGATAGATACTGGTCTTTCCTGATTAACTCTTCTCAAAAGACTAGCCTTCCAGAATCTTCCCCTCCCTCTCCAACCACACCCAGTTCTTTTATACTCCCTATAAAAATATCCCAGAGGTATACAGGGCTTTCTGCATAGCTATGGAATTTTCTGTCAGAGGTCAGATACCAGAGGACAATGGTGGGTTTGCTTAGATTGAGTTAGCCTTTCCCTGGGTTTATGCTGACTTAATCAACTCTCATCTCCAACAAAGTTTCTAAAACTAAATTCACTGCTTCTGATCCTCCCCGTCTTGATATGCTCTCTGTCTTGGTGAAAGACACCATCACTGTCCACCCTCACTGCACCTCCAGCCTCCCCACCCAACCACTCATTCATTCATTCACTCGTTCATTTAAGTGCTAACATTTTGGATGATGTCACCCACAAGATGACTCATAGCCCGGTTGTTTTAAGTCCTAAGAATTAAGTGCCAATGATAATTACAGCATCCCAATTCCAACTTAACATGTTGAGCATTTCCTCCACTAAGAGACAGTTGAATAGAAAACAGAGTTTGGCAAATGTTTTATGCAAAGGATCAGATAGAAACATTATAGGTTTTATGGACCAAGAGGAAGAACTGAGGATTTTTGTTTTAAATTTGTACCTGGATATTTATAGCAGCTTTATTGTTTATTTACTTGGCTGTGCCAGGCCTTAGTTGTGGCATGCAGAATCTAGTTCCCTGAGCAGGGATCGAACATGGGCTGCCTGTATTGGAAACTCGGAGACTTAACTACTGGACACCCAGAGGGGTCCCCAAACTGGGGATATTATGCAGATACTTACATAAGGGAGAAAGCAAATTTTCAGTTAATGAACTTCAAAATATAATAACAATACTTGATTATAATTGTTTTTCAATGTAAGTCTATGAATGAAAAGAATGGAATTCTTTTGGAGGATAACGTTGTTTGATTGGAGTTCAAAGTCGCGTTTTTTATCCTCAAAGAGATAGTGGAGTTTTCTCTGTAAAGTCCCTTGTTAACTCACGGGTCCTGCAAACCAAAGGCAGGCTGGACTTGGCCTTTGGGCTGTCGTTTGCTGACGCCTTACGTGGCCCTCAGGAAGTTGCTCAGTTCTGAAAGTTGGCCCTAGCCCTGTGAGACCTTGGGTAAGTCATTTACCTTTCTGTACCTCAGTCTGCTCCCCTGGAAAATGAGTATGATAGTAATAGACATTACCGCACAGGGTACTTGATATTTTTGATATGTAAATGCGTTGTGTTTTGGTTTTTTTTTTTGGTTCTGTGTCTTCACTGCTGCACGGGCTTTTGTCTAGTTGCAGCGAGCGTGGGCTCCTCTCTGCAACTGTCGTCTCCAGCATAACAAGTCCCAGGTGAGGAATGAAGACCCCAGCGCCATACTGACTTCCCCAGCCTTCCTGTTTCTGAACATGACGGAGCACTTGTTTCCTTCCAGGTGTGCGGGTAAAACACCTACGAGGCATCCTTGACCTCTCTTTTCTCTCCCCGTACTCAGTCATCCAGTCCGTCTGCAGGCCCCACGTACTCCTGCCCAGGCATTCCTCCTGGAGCCAGCCGGTCATCTCTGCCCTCCTGGGCCCGTTGCTAGTCTCCACCGCCCCGCCCCCTCGAGCTGAGGGCCATCGTGGCATTCAGAGCTCTCCTTCTAAAACCTGTCGAAAGTCACGTCATCCCTCTGCTCAAAACCTTCCAGCAGCTTTTCGTCTCACTAGACAAAAAGCAATGTTCTTTTTAAAAACAGAAGGCTGTGTCACTGCTCTTGGCAGTCATATTAAGATAAAAACTGTAAGTGTAAGTCGCTCAGTCCTGTCTGACTCTGCGACCCCATGGCCTGTAGCCCGCCAGGCTCCTCTGTCCATGGAACTCCAGGCAAGGATGCTGGAGTGGGGTGCCGTGCCCTCCTCCAGGGAGTCTTCCCGACCCATGGGTGGAACCCGGGTCTTCTGCATTGCAGGCAGGTTCTTTACCATCTGAGCCACCAGAGAAGCCATATTAAGATGAAGCTTATTTAAAAATTTCAAGTCTTATGTGTTTTTGTTGCAGGACAATTAAGATTTTCTTAAACATCCCACGTAGTTACCCCCTCTTATGTAACTTTTTATGTCTTTGAAATGTCTTTATAGTTATTTCCGTATCTATTTGGTAGGGTGTCACTGTGCCATGACATTTAATATAAATGGAAGGGGGAATTTTTTTTAAAAAATAAAATAAATGGAAGGAAGGGAAAAAAGAGGTAACAGCAGCTTTTATTTCGGATAGATATATAACACAGAGAAACCCGGGAAAAGATACTTAACACACTAATCGTTAGGGAAATGCAAATCAAAACCACAATGAGACTACCTCACACCCATTAAATAGTTGCTAACAAAAACCAGAAAATAACAAGAGTTAGTGAGTATGATTTCCATCCTAAAGGAAATCAGTCCTGAATATTCATTGGAAGGACTGATGTTGAAGCTGAAACTCCAATACTTTGGCCACCTGATGTGAAGAGCTGACTCATTGGAAAAGACCTTGATGCTGGGAAAGATTGAAGGCAGGAGAAGGCGATGAGATGGTTGGGTGGCATCACCGACTCAATGGACATGAGTTTGAGTAAATACATACAAAAGAATATTTTTCCCTTAAAAATGAAAAATTCCGATGCTTGCCACACCATGGATGTACCTGAGGATATGATGCTAAATGAAATAAGCCAGTCACAAAAAGGCAACGCTGTATGATTCCTCTCGCATGGAAGTTCCCAGAGTATTCAGACAGAAAGTAGAGTGCTGGTTGCCAGGGCCTGAGCGGAGAGAGAATTGGGGAGTTAGGGATTAATGGGTTCGGGGTTTCAGTTTTGCTAAATGAAAAGAGTGATGGAGATTAATCACAGTGATGGTTGCACAACAATGTGAATGCATTTAATACCACTGACCTGCATTATTCTGAATTATTAAGATGCTACATTTTATGTATATTTTCCACAATTTTTTAAATTGGAAAATAAAACCCAAAAAACTAGAGTCATGACCTCTAAGGCCATGCATGTGCTTGCCCCCCTATTACCTCTCATTCACTCCAGTCCCGCCCCAGTGGCCTCTTTAAATTTCTCCAAACAGGGCAAACACATTCCTGCCCCAGGGCCTTTGCACTGTCTGTTACCTGGAATGCCCTTCCCACAGATATCAGCTTGGCTGTCACTTCCTTCATGTCTCCGATCACATGTCTCCTTATCAGTGAGGTCTTTCCTCATTCCTCCGCCAAAAAAGCATCCTCTGATGTTCTCTATCCCTTTATGTCATTTTGCCGTCTTCACGGTATTCACTTCTAGCTGACACATATTAAAGGTATTTGTTTACGTAACGATGAATGAAGGGATCAGGGTGCCTTCTGTCACGGAGTGACAAATCTACAGGGAACTTATGCTTCCACAACAGCATCCCATCGTCCCATCCCAGCGCCATTCTAGGCAGAGTCCATGTACCCCAGACCACCATTGTTTTCGCGTGACCCAGTAGTGTTCACATTAGGTTTGTGGTGGGGAGGTGCCTTTTTTTGTTTGACTGCCTTGCACAGCTTGTGTGATCTTAGTCTCCTGCCAGCGACTGAACTGGGGTCTTCTGCAGAGAAACACAGAGCCCTAACCCCTGGACAGCATTTTAGACCACATGAGTTTTTTCATCCTAAAATTCTCAGCACTCAGCCCAAGGCCTGGCACCTAGGGGACAAAATAATTCTTCACTGAATGAATGATAGTCAAGTAAACCGAATAACTCTGGCCCCCAGGCTATCATGTGTGTGTGGGTCTACTTAATATTATCAGAAACCTTACATTAATCTTCCTACTATAGCCTGAAAAAGTGTGCATGATAAGGATACATGCTTCCTGAACACCAGTATAAGCCAGAGGCTTCACTGCCATCATTTCTAATTTCTGAGCCAAAGTAGAGATTAGTCTCTCCATTTACTGGCAAAGGAAACCAGGTCTGGAGAGACTGAGAGAGGCTGGAGGATAATGAGAAAGGTGGGATGCACGCCCCGGCTCGTCCACGTGGCCTAGGCTAAGAAATGAGCTTTCAGGGCATTCCCTGGTGGCCCAGGGTTAGGATTCAATGCCTTCACACTGGGTCCTGGGTTCGATTCATGGTTGGGGAACTAAGATCCTGAAAGCTGCGTGGCACAGCCCCAACCCCAGAAAAACTCAAAAACAAAACAAGGCAACAACACCAAACAAACCAACAGCTGCCCTTGGCGCTTGTTCTCTTTCCTAGGAGTCCCTTCCTTTTTGGCGTCTATTTCTTCCTCTACGCTGATCACCCCTCCCTTCCCCTCTCGCCTATTTTTCTTCTTCAACCTTTGCTTCTTTCTCCTCTTTTCCACTCTCTCTGCTTTTTCCTCTTTCCCTCCGTTTCACTGCCTCATCTCAGTCTTTGTAACCAGACCAGAGCCAAGTCATTTGTTTATTTGGGAGTTGGAGCTGAGAAAAGAAGTCAAAATCTCTCCACACATTAAAACAAAGACAGGGCATTTTATATTCCCTTTCATGGTCAAAAGATGATCCTTCCTTTCTTCCCCTTCACAAAATCCATTTAGGTGTTTATAGACCAGTTATCTTAACAATGACTGCCCTTTGCTTTTCTCTCTGTGCCAATTAACATTCTTAATTGCCTCGCTCTAACCCACTCACTTTTTGTGTCTTGGGCAGAGTTCTCTGACAAGTTTATTTTCAATTATAATTTATATTGCAATGATAGATAGATATTTATGACAGTAAACTCTCCAGAGCTGGGCTTTTAGCTCTTAAAGGTTTGTTATAATAAAGAACGCTTGTGGCAAATTGACAGAAGGGCCTCCTCAGTGTTATTTTTTTGAAGACAAGTTCAGAATAGGTATTTTTTCGGAAGGGGGGGAAGCTGGATGTGTGTCTGGAAGGTAATCACAAAAAAGAAAGCAGAAAAAGCAAGAGAAAACTTTTAGGAAAGCTTGTGGGGGCCAATACAGAAATGTTTAAAGAATGAATCAGAACTGCTGGCAAAGAGAATGCAGTGGAAGCACTTTTTAGCAGAAAAATTGTTCAATCAATTGAACCTTCAACTTGCTTTTGAAAATCTATACATTTCTCCTGTCCAGTTACGAAATATCTGAATGTCCCGATAAGCATGTTTATGGTTTTACCCTTTTAGCTTGACCACTCTTGTTACCCAGGCTCATGTCTTGCACAAGAACCCACAAAGCAATAAGAGAGTATTTTCAGAAGCTTTTGATGGGTTGAGAATTTGAGAAGCACCAACACTTCTTGCAGAAAAACTCAGGATGTGTGGTCTTAAGAAAGCCCAAATTTGCACAGAGCCAAATCAACAGGATGTTCACTCTCATATTCTCTATAATAAAGACAACTCAACATATAACAGGGATTGGTTAGGTGGATTAAAGGTTCATCCATAGAGTGAAAAAATTACATGATAAAACACACTGACAAAGATCTGTTGTTAGCAAGGTAGAAAAGGCTGATGCTATCCCGTTCAAGTAAAATAGACAGAACTGCAAAATGTATTTTTTTTCCTTTCTTTTTTTCAAAATGCATTTTCAAGTAGATCTCAACTCTCTAAAAGTTATGATATTCATGAAAGAGATTTCAGAAGAAACTTCACTCAAATATTATCTTTCTCTCATCTGTAGAAGCAGCAGAAAAATTGCTCAGATCACCCCAGTGCGGGAATGTAAGCCTGTACAATCCGAGCGAAAAGGCGGGGACACACGGGCTTGATTCAGGTGGGGGGTAATTGTGCAACTGGGGTTCCCCTGAGGAAGCTGTTGTTCAGTCGTTCCGTCATGTCCGACTCTTTGAGCCACATACCCAAAGTGGGCACGCTGGATCCTATGGTGATGCTGTTTTGACTTTTTTAAGAAACCACGACAGCTGCACACTGTACATTTCCACGAATGGTCAGTTCAGTTCAGTTCAGTCGCTCAGTCGAGTCCGACTCTTTTGACCCCATGGACCGCAGCACCCCAGGCCTCCCTGTCCATCACCAACTCCCGGAGTCTACCCAAACCCATGTCCATCGAGTTGGTGATGCCATCCAACCATCTCATCCTCTGTCATTCCCTTCTCCTCCTGCCCTCAATCTTTCCCAGCATCAGGGTCTTTTCAAATGAGTCAGTTCTTCGCATCAGGTGGCCAAGGTATTGGAGAAGCTGAGGATTCTGTCTTAGTTGAGGTATAGGCTTAAAACTCAACATTCAAAAAATGAAGATCATGGTATCCAGTCCCATCACTTCATGGCAAATAGAAGGGGAAAAAGTGGAAACAAGGACAAATTTTCTTTTCTTGGGCTTCAAAATCACTGCAGACGGTGACTGCAGACAGTGACTGCAGCCATGAAATTAAAAGACACTGGCTCCTTGGAAGGAAAGCTATGACAAACCTAGTCAGTGTATTAAAAAGCAGAGACAGCACTTTGCCGACAAACATCCACACAGTCACAGCTATAGGGTTTTCAGTAGTCATGTATGGATGTGAGAGTTGGACCATAAAGAAGACTGAATGCCAAAGAATTGATGCTTTTGAACTGTGGTGTTGGAGAAGACTCTTGAGAGCCCCTGTACTGCAAGGAGATCCAACCAGTCCATCCTAAAGGAGATCAGTCCTGAATGTTCATTGGAAGGACTGGATGCTGAAGCTGAAGCTCCAATACTTTGGCCACCTGATGCTAAGAGCCTACTCATTTGAAAAGACCCTGATGCTGGGAAACACTGAGGGCAGGAGGAGAAGAGGGCAACAGAGGATGAGATGGTTGGATGGCATCACCGACTCAGTGGACATGATTTGAGCAAACTCAGGGAGATAGTGAAGGACAGAGAAGCCTGCTGTGCTGCGGTCCATGGGGTCACAAAGCATCAGACACGACTTAGTGACTGAACAACAATAGTTGTGTACAATATTATACAAGTTACAGGTATACAGTATAGTGATTCACAATTTTTAAAGGTTATACTCCTTATATAGTTATTATAAAATATTGGCTATATTCTCTGTGTTGTACAATATGTCCTTATATCTTATTTATACATAATAGCTTATACTTCTTAATTCCTACCTATCTATTGTCCCTCCCCGCGTCCCTTTTCCCACTGGTAACTAGTTGGTTCTCTATAGAAGATAAGAGGATTTACTGTGATTTCGATTTAGTACCTTGTTTTATTAGAAAGGGCTTCCCTGGTGGCTCAGATGGTAAAGAATCTGCCTGCAATGCAGGAAATCCGGGTTTGATCCTTGGGTTGGGAAGATCCCCTGAAGGAGGAGGGCAGGCAACCTACTCCAGGATTCTTGCCTGGAGAATTCCATGGAAAAAGGAGCCTGGTGCGCTCCAGTCCTTGGGCTCGCAAAGAGTCAGACAGGACTGAGTGACTAACACGTTCACTGTTATTAGGAATTATTATTTTATTTTCAATAAATTTTAATAAATAATAAAATTATCTTATTATTATTATTGGGGAAAAAAAGGATTAGATAGATGCTAATATGGGCTTGAAAATCATATTCCCTATAGACCTGGTTTCTCAGCTCTGGCATGACTGACATGCAGCTCTTTGTTGTGGGTGGGTGGCTGCCCTGGGTTACTGTGGGATATTAGCATGTTCCCCTGGCCTCTGCCTACTATGGAGCAGGAGCACTCTTTCATTGCCATATATCCCCAAGCGGTGGGGGAGGTCAAATCGCCCCCCATTGAGAACCACTGCCTTGGACTTGGCAGGGTAAGGCCTGATCATTCTTCTCTAGAGCATATAAGTGCCCCAGATTGCCCTACAGACCTGTAGGCATGGACCACAGGGGGCCAGTCAAGGGACTGAGGGACCAAAAAATCCCAGTAGCCTCAACTTTCTCATTCCTAGTCCATGTCCTCTTCAACTGAAGCAACTGGGAGAAATTCCTTTTTCTGACAATTCATTCCTGCTTTAACGAACTTGCTGGAGGAGCTGTACTTTTTTTTCTTTTGAGTATGCAGTTGTGGGCTTCAATATATTAGAGGATGTATTAACAGGGAAGACTAATTGGAGCTAGAAATTGTTCAATACCAATTTGGGATTGATAAAATGTTAACAAGCAGAGAGACATTAAAACAGGAATCGGGAGAGGATCATCATTTAAGTGGTGATTATTGCAATTAGCCAGGTTTTGCAAATATAAATCATCTCGATAAAAGAGTTCTGGGCCAGGACTCGCAGAAGAGTGGACAGCCAGCTCCGTAATAAAGCGCTCCCAGCGAGTGACAAAGACGGATTCTGAAGCGATTTTCGCTCAACTTCTAAATCTCTAGATTTGAATGGCTGCTTCCTGACATACAAAGTCAGGCAGATATCAAATCGATGAGTCCATAGCCTCCAAGAGGTTGGTCCATGTTGAGGAAAAAAGCCAGTCTTTTTACTTCCCGAATCCAAACCTTAGATTTCCCAAGTTAAAGCAGCAGTGGTTACCACATTGGTCCGCTTAGCTGTTTCCTGGTACAAATAATTAGGGACCCAAAGGGACAATCCTTTCCCAGTGGCAGACTGTGATTTATGGACACCAGCCTTGCCATTTCTGTCTTTTCAAGACTAAGATGCTGGGAATCCCACGTGGAAAAAAGCACACAGGTAATTAAGGCTCTTGCAATTATAGGGACAGCCAAATATCTAATCGGGAAGCCCAGATGGCTCAGTGGTAAAGAATCTGCCTACAGTGCAAGAGACATGGGTTCCACCCCTGGGTCAGGGAGATCTCCTGGAGGAGGATATGGCAACCCACTCCAGTATCCTTGCCTGGGAAATCCCATGGACCAAGGAGCCTGGCGGGCTACAGTCCATGGGATTGTAAAGAGTTGGACATCACTGAGCGCTCAACGTTACATAAACACCTAATCACCTTCTTAACAACAGCTTCACTTAGACATGCTGTACATATCATAAACTTCACCCACTACAACTGTGCACTTCAGTGATTTTTAATAAGTACATATGGTTGGGCAGCCATCGGTTTGTAGTTGCCTTTTTTTCCAATTGTGGTAAAATACACATACCATAAAATTTTACCATTTAACCATCTTTAAGTGAACTCTTCAGTGCTAAGTAGAACATTTATATTATTGTGCAGTCTCCAGCACTCTCTGCATCTTGCAAAACTGAAAGTCCGTACCCTTTAAACAATAACTCCCCATTTCCCTCTCCACCCAGCCCCACTTGAGGGGAAAGTAGAGGGATCTCTACTTTCCGTCTGCATTAATGTGACTTCTCTAGGTACCTCACAGAACTGGAATCGTATTTGTCCTTTTGGGACTGGTTTATTTCTCTTGGCGTCGTATCTTCAAGGTTCATCCAGGCTGTAGCAAGTCAGAATTTCTTTCATTTCTAAGGGTGAATAATATTTCATTGTATGTAGACACCACGGTCTGTTTCGCCATTTACTTGTTGATGGACTCTTGGGGTGTGTTCACCTTTTAACTCCTGTGAATAATGCTGCTATAAATACAGGCGAACAGGCATCTGTTGATGTCCCAGCTTTCAGTTCTTTCAGCTACATACCCCAAAGTGGAAATGCTGGATCCTATGGTAATTCTATTTTGATTTTTTTAAGAAACCACAACAGCTGCACATTGTACATTACCATCAATGGTCAGTTCAGTTCATTTCAGTCGCTCAGTCGTGTCCGACTCTTTGCTACCCCATGGACCGCAGCACGCCAGGCCTCCCTGTCCATCACCAACTAACCATCTCATCCTCTGTCGTCCCCTTCTCCTCCCTCCCTCAATCTTTCCCAGCATCAGGGTCTTTTCAAATGAGTCAATTCTTCGCATCAGGTGGAGTTGGGAGTTTGGAGTTGGAGTTTCAGCTTTAGCATCAGCTTCACCATCAATGATAATTGCCTTTTAATACCCTGTTTTATATCCAGTCCCTCAAAATCATTCTCCAAAGTCACTTACTGTGACTTCCATGTTCTGTTACTATGGCTGTGCTAGAGACACAGTGGTGAAGGTGTCTGCCCTTGTGCAGCCTGCAGTGTGCAAAACCAATAATAAATGCAGATACCATTCAATCTGTAATTATACATTTTGAGCTATGCTATAAAAGGAAAGAACTGGCTTCTGAAAGATCTACACTAATGGGCGAGACTGTTCTAATTTGGATGAGAACAAATCAGTTTTAGGAAGAAAAATTTGAGCTGAGACTGGGGGCTTAGTAGAAATGGGCAGGTGAAGAGAGGCGAAGAATAGGAGGGGAGAAAGTTCCTCGCAGAACACAGCAGAGGTAGGATTCTGTGGACTTGGAAGGTTTGAGTTCCACAGACAACTCTACCTGTAACTGGAAAGTTCCTGAATTTATACGTTCAGCGTACAACTGTTAGTACCCAGGAGGCATTGGATGAAATGGGAATAAAAAAGGATTTTAATGATGATAAAATGGGATTATGTATCCCAAATACCCTTAGACACAATAAAGCCTCAGTGTTCATAGACTGCTTGTGGAAAGGTATAAAAGAAGTCAATTTCCCGACAATTTCTGCCTGGGGCAAACAGGGAGAAGAACCTGATTATACATAAACCCAGTCATCTAACAAAAGGCATTACAAAATTTAACCCTGTACACTGATCTTTTTCTTTCTCTTCCCTGACTCTCATTACACCTGCAGGTCTTTTGGTTATTTAAGAAATATTAAATAATCAAAAAATTACCTTGGCTTAGAGACTAGCCTTCTGCACCGCTCACCCCCTTCCGCTTTGTTCTAAGGTCTTACTTCGCCTCTGGTTTACTAGCTCCTGGCCGCAGCTCATCAGTTGGAGGTAGATTTGAAAAGTGTACTGTGTCTTTCTTGTCAATATTCATGAAAGATTTTCCTTTGGGGAAAACTTCTCTTTGACTTTATCTGAAGAAGTTATTTCTGCAGACCCTGGATTTTTCAGGATAGGCTTAATGTAACATGTTTTCTTTTACCACAATATTTTTTTGTTTGGCTATCTTGTCTATATTCAGCTACAGCTGGATAACGGGCATTGGGGCGTGATAAAAGAATTTTGAAGTTGGGCTTAGGGATTGAGCTCACTCGCTTCTTAATTAAGTTACTTCATGTCCTTAAACCTCAGTTTCCTCGTTTTCAAAATGGACAAAACAATGCAGATCCCTCTTGGAAGAGAAAACTAGAAAGTGTCCATCTCATGAAGTCTGTGGTACATTCCAGGGGTTCAATCAGTTGTTATTATTATCACTTGGAGACTCACATGGCACACTTTTACTACCTCGTTCTAAGCAGAAGCAGCTATCAGGTTTTCACCGTCACCAACTAAAATAAGTAAATATAAACACCTATACGTGAAATGAACTTTTCCTTAAACCACTAATACTTCATGAGCTGTAAGCCTCTGTGCACATGCATTTACGTTGGTAAATTACACTGCCTACCTTACACAGAAAAGGTGTTGGGAATATAAGCAGATTAGTCAGCAAGGCAGGCGTTAATTGGCTTTTTTACTCAGTATGAGAATGCTAAACAGCTTCCATGTATTATGAAACCAAATTATTACCTTTCCAACTTGGGCTGTTGACTGTAATTCTATCTTTTCTGGTTTAGGGAACTTAAAACAATTCCAAGTATTCACACAAAGACTCAAAAACTGGAGGTTAACCTTACTTCCTTCAGTAAGTTTTTATTGATGACCATGAATATCAAAAGGATGATCAACCTGATTTATTTTCTGCCTTGGGTTGTCCAAACAACCAGGTGAACATATTTATCAGCTTAGCATTCTATTTTGCTTGCATTCCCGATAAGCTTACAAGAAACTGTTACAAGCTGGGAACCTGATGAGTAACTAATCAAGAAAATGCAATGCGCAAATGTGGAAGAAGGGTTTATAATTGCATAGTTCCTTACAATGGAGTCAGTGCTAAATTCAGACACACGCAGAGAGGTACCAGGGAATCACTGAATCAAAGACTTAGAAGGCTGAATATTTCATCATTTATTCAACATCGAGTATTGACATCATATAAGGCAGTTAATGGAATAAAATACATCGCGATTTACTATAGAGATGTGTATACATAGAGTATTATACAAACATACACAATTTTAGAAGATTTCAGGCGTCTCCATGTCAGGGTGAGGCAATCACTTTGAACTATATGCATCTTTTCCACAGAAAAGCTGGTATAGCAAAAAATTCCAATAATGGCTAGTTTGGCAACTCCCAGTTTCTCTGACAATGCCTGTTGCTCATCCATGGGAGACGTAAGAGGATTGTCTCAGTTATAAAATGATGTTAGTAGACATTTATGGCTTGTGGGGGGGGGGGAAACGCAACCTCTCCAAGTTTTGATATTATCTCTGACTATACTTGTTTTTAATCTATTTTTTCTATATTTAGTATCCAGTCATTTTAAAGTTAAAAAAAAATCAAAATCTGCACTGTGACAAAAACTAGACTTTGTGAGTGTGAATCCTGGAGGTTATTATTTAGCATTTAAAGGAAATAAAGCATGGCGAGGGGCTACTCTGAAATGTGGGAAATTTGAAGGCCACTAAGTGTTGAGATGAAGGGGGAAGGTTGAATATACCGCCATTCTTCGGATATCTCAAAACTCATTTAAACATTTCAATGAAAAAGGAGATGGGAGGGGACAAGGGTCAAATCTCAGGGTTTTTTGTTTGTTTATTTTTTTGTTAGAGGTAAAAATTGAGACAAAATATTTCACTGAAAAGACCTTCCTCCCCAGCTTGCACGGATATCAACCTTACAAAAGTAATTTTTGGAGCACACTACAAAATACGCTTGTTCCAAAACTGCTAGTTTTTAGTAAGTACACAATTATTTTTCTTTCTCTCCCAGGATTCAGATAGCTGAAGCGAGGATGGTCCCCCCCCCTCGGATTTCGCCCAGCACCCAGCCAATCTGAGCCCGAATGCTAATTAGTTGCTCTCCCCCGATGAACACGCCTTTGTCGCTTGTAGGGCCGGACTACAAAGCCCAGAATGCCTCGCCCCTCCCTGATCAATGAGGGCTTATTTAAATGATCTCTGAGGTCTTGGACCCAGGCCAATCAGCTGTCAGGGCTCATGATAAATCGCAATGCATTATTGATAATAATAATTACTGGGACATGCGCGTTCCGGCCGAAGGGGGGTAAATTTCCCAACTCCAGGAATTTGTGGCGGAGTGGGCAAATAACCGCGGCTCTCCAGGCGCCCCGATGCTCGCACCATGTCGAGGCGCAAGCAGGCGAAGCCCCAGCACATCAACTCGGAGGAGGATCAGGGCGAGCGGCAGCCGCAGCAGCCGGCCCCCGAGTCTGCAGATGCGGCCCCAGCGGCGCCGGCGGCGGGGGCGCCGGGTGAGTGGAGCTGGGGGGCGCGCGCCCCGGGCGGGCAGCTTCCCAGACGCTCGCCCGCCCCTCGGAGGCGCGGGCTTTGGCGAGGCCGCGGCTCCCTCCGCAGATTCGGGAACTTGGATCCGGGGGCTTAGTTCCAGGGGCGAACCGGCAGCTGGTTCCCCACCCCCACCCCCGCCCTCGTTCATTTTACACTTTTTCTCGCTTCTCCTCTCGTCTAAGTTTGCACCCCCAGGTCTCGCTCTTACTGTAGGATTAACCCCGAGCCTCTGCCTGCCCCTCATTCCTGAGAGGTCCCCTTCTCCTCGTCCTCTGCTCCTCTCTTAATTGGCTGCACTCCCCTCACTAGTAACCTCCCCCCCACTTGTAACTTAGGCTGCCCTCCTCCTTCCCTGGCGCCGCTTTTAAAAGAAAAGACCCCGGGGGTCCCCACTCGACTCCCTCACCCGTTGGGGCTTTTCTAGGAGGCTGGGGAAGGGGCGCACCCTTGGAAGACCCCCCGGGGGAGGCCGATCTGTTGCACGCGCCCCTCCCGTGCCGCGAGGGGGAGGGGGCGCGACCTCCCCCCCAGGAGCTGGGGTGCGGGCCACCCGCGCTGCGGAGGGGACTGAGGGCCGGGAGAAGTGGAGGACAAGGGCACAAGACTGCCTTCTTTTCTGTTTCAAGATTTTCTTTTTTTGGTTTCCGTCTTTTCTCCCGGGGCTACGCCGCCTGCCGATCTTCGCCCTAACCTTTCGGGGCCTGACCTCCAGCCATCTTTGATTTCCGACTTCCTAAAAATAACCGCGGGCGGCGGGAGGGGTGCGGGCCCCCGGGCGCGGGGGTCGCGCGCGCTCTGCAGCCCCGCTGGGCTGCACCCGCCTGGCGTTGCGCGTGGGTTTTCTGGCGCGCCCCGCTTTCCGAAAAGCGCGCCCCGGGGGCCGGAGGGGAGAGGTCGCGGCCAGGGCGAGCTCCCGGGGGCTGACCCGGCCCACGCTTCCGCGCCGCGCGTCTCCAGGGTCGGGAGGAGTTCTGGACCCCCAGCCCTGTCGGGAGCGGCCGAGCGGACGCCTCTCTCCCTAATCGTTTAACCTCGGGGGCTTTAGGAGCGAGTCGCTTTCCCACTATCTCCCCTCCGCCCTGGCCCGCCAAATTGTCGCCTGATAAGTTTTTAGCGTACGCGTGGGGGGAGGGGGCGTCTTCAACCTCCTCTCGGGCCTTGTTGGTGGCTTCGCTCCCCTCGCCGCCTGCTTTCTAATTTCCTAGCGGATGATGGGGTGCGCGCGGCAGCCCCAGTCCCTCCAGTCCACTACAGCGAGGGGAGAGCCGCCGCTACTTTCTGGTTACCGTACCCTTTATTTCGGGAGAGAATGGAATACGTTTTCTGCATCTATAAGATAATGTAAACCCCTATTTCCCCCCTTGCCCCAAATCTTTTTCCAGGGCAAGTTAAAAAGATCGGCTTGACCAAAGGGGCGGCTCTGCGGTTTGGGGGCGTCCGATGGTTAGGGCAGAGCGCTCCGGAGGTCGGAGAAGGGCGGCCTCTCTTTGTGCCTCGGGAGGGGGGTGGGGGGGGAGGACGGAGAGGCTTCGTCGCCTGGGCCCACCTGGAACAAAAGGGTTAACCCTCCGCCCGCCCGCTTCCTCCCGGGAAGGAGGGGCGAGCTCCTGGCTCTGACCCCTCCCCTGGTCCTGCTCTGACCTCCCCTTCCCCCTACCCGCTTCGTTTTGGGTGGGCGCACTCGTAGTGGGGCTCTCGGTGGGGTTTGGCACCTTAGGGGAGCTGGTTACGGGGCCGAGGGGACGTTCTTAAATGAACACTAGCTGGAGTCGGCCATCCGTTACCCCGAGCTGGTTAGGATCGCGAGCCTGGCCGTGCGCCCCCTCCACCATTGGGGAGGGGGAGTTGCTATTGATCGCTGGGGCTGCGGTGGCCGCTGAGCTGCGCGCGGGCGTCCCCTGGAGGCCCAGCCGGGAACGTCGCGCTCTGCTGAGAGGCGGGTCCCCTCGCAGGTACCGGCTCCCACCTGATGGGAGGGACGCGCGGGGCCGGGGGTTGAAGAGCTCTGGGCTGGGCGCTCCTCGGGACTCCAGTCAGTTCCTTGGGCTCTCCCTGGCGGTGCTGAATTTTCCTTGCCAGGTCTTTGGAATTCTTGGAAAGAGTTCTTCGATCCTAGTATGTGTTTGCAGAGCCCCCAGTTGCCGCCGTGAAACAGAGGTAGTAGCAGTACATTCCCAAACAGTCCATTTTAATGGATATATTTTGTGTTTGAGCTCCTGTTTGTGTGTATGCGTATGATAAAAACATCCAGTTTAGACTTACGTGCACAGCCGATTTGAGACCACTAAAAAAGAAATGCACTTTTTGACGGAGGAAAATTAAGTTTGGCGATGAGTTAGATCCAAAATATCTGCAGGTGGCCAGGGGACTCCGGCCATGTACAGGAAAATTAGCATTTTTTTCAAAAGAGGTTCAAATGCCCTTTGTGCTAAACTGGATTACAACCACCAACGATTAAGATTCCCCAATTTCAAATAACTGCCTAGCCCCAGTTTCTAAACTGAAATGACCTACATCGGCGGTAAGGAGTCAGAATGGGACACTTGGGAGTTTCTGTTTTAATTGAGGGAAAGGGAAATCTTGGTGACAGTAGCCTCAGTGAATGTTGCAGGCCAAGTTTCTGTGTTTGCATCTGGCTTTCTGAAAGAAGGGCTACAGCTTGCCCACACCTCTTTTGTTCCGTTAAAAAGAAGTTGCACAAGTCGGTGCTAGCTGATCCTTCAAGCCCCTTCAGCCTTCCTCATGTTAGGGAGCCATCTTGGAAGGGAGGGATAGAGTTAAAGCTTCCTCTTTTTAAATGAAATGAAGTTCTTTTTGTAAGGTGTAAGAGGGAGGTGTGCATTCCAATCTAGTTGTAAGACTTTCAGCTGTGTAAGCTTTGATTTCTGAGCTTCTGGGTTCTTTCTCTGTATCAGGGAGATGAAACACCCTATTTAGGTAGTTTCAACTATAGAAGGCCCACTGTGTGCTGGAAATGTGACCGTAATTAATTTTATTCCAAGTAACAACAACAAAAATTGTGTCAGGACAGCTGAACTGCCAAATTGGGATAATTCTGCAGTTTTATCTGTAGCCCACACCAGGCTGGAGACCTCACGTACATTACCTTTGATTTTCGTTTCTGCTCAGTTGAAACCTCACCTCCTGGTTGCAATGGCTTGCCCCGAGTTTGCTTGTCCTGTTTGATTTGAGCCTTGCTCTAAATCCAAGAAGTTGCTTTTATCGTGGTTTTAGAGGAGTTGGTTATGGGATGGGGTTTTCTATCAGATGAAGGAGCCGGGCCATTGTAGGCTCTAGAATAAGAGGTCCCGGGAAGCAATTTGGAAATTAAACAGAGTTTGCATTTGGTGCTCCAGGCTTTACTACCTTGGAAAAAATGATGAAAAGAGTTTAAGATATCCCTTTTTCATCATCCTTCACCTGTGTGCTTTTGATTGTTTAAAAAAGCATCTAAACCATCTTTAGAAGCCTCTAAATCCAGATAAGAACTGCATCTCCAGTCATTACCATCCATTTTTTCCCCCACATTTCGAGTCCATGTCAGGTTTTGTTCTAAGGGGTTCTGGGGAACGAGATAGCAAAAACTGCCTGCATGAAGTTTACAACTTGCTTTTAGCAGATGAGCGCCAGTTGAGGCACAAGGGGACCTGTCTCCAGCATAAACAGCAGCGCTTGCACACGTTAGCACAAAAAACTTTGATTCTTTTACTTCTTCCTTTTCAGCAAACTTGAATTTTGATCCAAGACCGTTTGGAACAATTTTTTTTTTTGTACCTTTATTAAATGGAAACTTAATTACAGCTCTAATTTGCCACCTACAAATTGAGTTAAAGGCATTTCTCAGATTGCTGAATGCAGATGTAAAATTAAACTGGTTTAATTTTAAGCACTTTTTTTGAACTGGTTCAGTACTTAAGGACATCTCATTTCCTTTTGTTTTTTGGTAAGCAGTTATTCTGTTGGTGGGGGTGGGGTAAGAGATATTAAGTACTTTAGATAATCTACTCATTGTAGTTCTTTTAATATAGGAATGGGAGGGAAAAAAGATAAGCTTCAGGCATAATGCTTGTCTCAAGATATTTCTTAAGCATTTTCATAGGCTTCAGAATTTGATTGGCCTCTGGCAGATGAGCTTTTCTTGCTATACAATAGTAAGAGTATTTTCTATCCATTTGGCAGTGATTGAATCTAAGCCCCCTGCTGGGTTTACTGCATTCTTCCAACTTATTGGATAACTAGATGCTGAGAGATAACATTCCTAAAATTCGGGAGTGGGGGTGGGGTAGAAGGATGGAAGATCTAGTTGCTGTAATCCCTCTGAACTTTGCTTTTTCCTTTCGGGAAGGGTTAACTTAAGCATACCCAGCGATTGTTCATAGCAGAGTCCTCTTACTCTGGGGCAAATACGCTTTCGGTATTTGCCAATGGTGGTCTGGATGTCGAAGTACTTTACTGCACCAGCAAACAGAGCTGCTGCTGTTTGAAGACTCAGAGTGGGATGTTGCCAGTATTGCTTGCAGGCTGCAGAAGAGGCAAGCCTGTGTATACAGTGCTGGCAAGCTGGTATTCAGGCTGTAAATCACTCTTGGGAACTGCTGGGTTCTTCTGGGGCGGGGAGCTTAACCTTTTTTGTGCCACAGTTCCCCTCCCCCAGCAGAATTATTGAAACGTGTACAGTGAGATACATAGAAATACCAAGGAAATAAATCGTGTTGAAATACAGTAAGCAAAAATGATTGGAAACATCCGTGATACAGTAATATGTGCTTCTTTATGAACACACTAAAGAAGATCTAGCAGTCAGGTAACCAGAATTTCCAGTAACACAACCGCATTAACATAGTAGGAGAATAACCTGCTTTCTGTTGATGACAGAGGCACGGGCTCTGCAACCACTGCCGAGGTGTGTTCTCGGTGTTCACAACTGAAAGAATATTGTCTGCATGAGGGTGAAAACTTTTTTGGGGGGGAGAGGGAGACAAAAAAACGTATATTTGGGACTTCCCTGGTGTTCCAGTGGTTAAGACTTCGCGCTTCCACTGCAAGCGGGCACAGGTTCCTAAGATCCTGTGTGCTGTGCATCCTGCCCCCCCCCCCACAAATGATGGCTGTTACAGTGGTTTGTGGTTTTCCAAAGGATCATAGTGCATAAACAGATGTACAGTATATTTGTGGTATTAAAGTTTTGGACTGGGAGGGGGAGAGTAGGGGGGAAAATGCTTTGGAAGCTTTCCTAGAGGGGTAAAATGAAAGAAAGTGTTCTAGCAGAAACAGTAATAAATGAGGCCACTAACTTTAGTGCCTTTTTAAATGTATTTAAGACTAGAGTCCCTGCTCTTGTGTTTTCTAGTGAACAGTGTAATTACCTTGAGTCATTGATTCCTGAGCCTCAGTTTCCGCACTTGCACGTTGCAAGCAAAGATGCTTGTCTCAGTTCAGTTCAGTTCGGTCGCTCAGTCGTGTCCGACTCTTTGCGACCCCGTGAACTGTAGCACGCCAGACCTCCCTGTCCATCACCAGCTCCCTGAGTCCACCCAAACCCATGTCCATCGAGTCGGTGATGCCATCCAGCCATCTCACCCTCTGTCATCCCCTTCTCCTCCCTCCCTCGATCTTTCCCAGCATCAACGTCTTTTCCAATGAGTCAGCTCTTCGAATCAGGTGGCCCAAGTATTGGAGTTTCAGCTTCAGCATCAGTCCTTCCAATGAACACCCAGGACTGATCTGCTTTAGGATGGACTGGTTGGATCTCCTTGCAGTCCAAGGGACTCTCAAGAGTCTTCTCCAACACCGCAGTTCAAAAGCATCTATTCTTCTGTGCTCAGCTTTCTTTATAGTCCAACTCTCACATCCATACATGACCACTGGAAAAACCATAGCCTTGACTAGACGGACCTTTGTTGGCAAAGTAATGTCTCTGCTTTTTAATATGCTGTCTAGGTTGGTCATGACTTTCCTTCCAAGGAGTACGTCTTTTAATTTCATTGCTGCAGTCACCATCTGCAGTGATCTTGGAGCCCAGAAAAATAGTTAGCCACTGTTTCCACTGTTTCCCCATCTGTCTGCCCTGAAGTGATGGGGCCGGATGCCATGATCTTAGTTTTCTGAATGTTGAGCTTTAAGCCAGCTTTTTCACTGTCCTCTTTCACTTTCATCAAGAGGCTCTTTAGTTCTTCTTCACTTTCTGCCATAAGGGTAGTGTCATCTGCATATCTGAGGTTATTGATATTTCTCCCGGCAGGCTTGATTCCAGCTTGGGCTTCATCCAGCCCAGCGTTTCTCATGATGTACTCTGCATATAAGTTAAAAAAGCAGGGTGACAATATACAGCCTTGATGTAGTCTTTTTCCTATTTGGAACCAGTCTGTTGTTCCATGTCCAGTTCTAACTGTTGCTTCCTGACCTGCATACAGATTTCTCAGGAGGCAGGTCAGGTGGTCTGGTATTCCCATCTCTTGAAGAATTTTCCACAGTTTATTGCGATCCACACAGTCAAAAGCTTTGGCATAGTCAATAAAGCAGAAATAGATGTTTTTCTGGTACTCTCTTGCTTTTTCGATGATCCATTGGATGCTGGCAATTTGATCTCTGGTTCCTCTGCCTTTTCTAAAACCAGCTTGAACATCTGGAAGTTCACGGTTCACGTATTGCTGAATCCTGGTTTGGAGAATTTTAAGCATTACTAGCGTGTGAGATGAGTGCAATCGTGCGGTGGTTTGAGTGTTCTTTGGCATTGCCTTCTTTGGGATTGGAATGAAAACTGACCTTTTCTAGTCCCTTGGCCACTGCTGAGTTTTCCAAATTTGCTCGCATATTGAGTGCAACACTTTCACAGCATCATCTTTCAGGATTTGAAACAGCTCAACTGGAATTCCATCACCTCCACTAGCTTTGTTCGTAGTGATGCCTCCTAAGGCCCACTTGACTTCACCTTCCAGGATGTCTGGCTCTAGGTGATTGATCACACCATCTTGATTATCTGGGTCATGAAGATCTTTCTTGTATAATTCTTCTGTGTATTCTTGCCACCTCTTCTTAATATCTTCCACTTCTGTTAGGTCCCTACCATTTCTGTCCTTTAATGAGCCCATCTTTGCATGAAATGTCCCCTTGGTATCTCTAATTTTCTTGAAGAGCTCTCTAGTCTTTCCCATTCTATTGTTTTCCTCGATTTCTTTGCATTGATCATTGAGGAAGGCTTTCTTATCTCTCCTTGCTATTCTTTGGAACTCTGCATTCAAATGGGTATATCTTGTCTATGTGGCTGCAAATGAGTTAAGGTGTGAGAGTCTGAAGTGAGTGCTGTGTGGCAATGTATGGGGGATGGTCGTAGTTGTGCTTTGGCGCTTAACAAGCAGAATGGGCATTTGTACATGGGCTTTGCTAGAGATTTCCAGAAGTAGCATGGCTGAGACAAGGGGTATAACATGCTAATTAAAAAAAAAAAAAGCCAAAAGTGTATACATTTTGAAGTTTCTCTTCTACCCCAGGCCTGTACTCGAGAAGCCAGGGACCAGCCTCAGCATCTCTTATTTCAGAAATTTCCCACGGACATACTTATATCTATTCCCAAACATGGCAGAGGGGAAGCACATTACCTGTGCAGCCTGTTCTCTGTGTGTGTTTTCCTCCTTTTGAAATCACTCTTGGGTGGTCGCCCTATAGAACAAGCACATATAGTAAGGAGCTACAACGTAGTCATCTTTTTTCTGTATGCTGATTTATCTCATCAGAACCTTGCTGGTGGACCACAGTGTGTCCGTTTTTGTTTGGGCTGTTTATTGCTATGAGACCTGAACCCTGGTATCGCAGAAGGTGAATTCCTACCAAGGGAGTTGCTGGGTGGAAGAATTGCACTGTAACGATGATGGTGGTGGATTGTACTCGGAAGAAGTTGTATCTGTTTATGCATTTACCTGGCTGGTGTATTTCCCTCCCAGGAGAAACTGTGTAAGTTTCCCTTGGAAAGTTCTTGACACGTAATTGCCAGAGTTGCACTCCCAGAAAGATGGTGCCACTTAACACACCCCCACAAGCACCCGTTACAAAGGTGCCAGCAGACACACCATCTTCATGATGCTGGGAACTGATGAATACTTCTAACTTGATTCTTGGGAATCTGGTGGCTTTAGAGCATTGTGGAGTTGGAAGGAAGGTGGTACCGACGTACTGTCCCCCGGTGGAGGTAGCTGGGGTGTACTGTGTCTTAACCCTCCCTGTCCCGCCCCCACCCCAACCTGCCCCCTCAAGCTTTCCTGTCCTCCCCCGCGGTTTCTGCAAGAGGCAAGATAGTTGCCATCTCAGTAAAAGAAACATAGTAGGGGAGGAAGGAAGTGCACGAATGAGGAGTCAAAGGGAGGATCTGTGTCCCAATGTCCCGAGCCTCAGTTTCCCCCTCTGTTAAATGTTAAGTCTCTTTTGTTAATTGTTAATAACATATAAATTACACCTGTACACAGTAAGTGCTCAAAAGTTATCTATGACTACATTTCTTATTGTGTTGTCTTGGGTAAGTCACATCTCCGAGTCTGTTTTTCTCATCTGTAAATGGGGCTGGTGTTTAATAGGATTGCATGGATGTAGCATGGACCACAAGGTACCTAGAGGTTCTAGCCTGGACCGTAGGGGACTACCAGGCTGCTCCTGTTTGCATCATCAGAGCCCTAGCCCTGCCTTGCACTCAGTGGGTGAGAAGGGTTGTTAAAATGAGTGAGGCTTTAAATGACTGTTTCACCTCTTCCTTTCAGCAGCCCTAGTTGCCCAGGTAACCAAGCCACGGAAATAGACAAGATGAAGAAATTAATGTTCACTGAACACCTACAGTATCTGCACTTTCCCCAGATCCTAGGATGGTGCCAGGCACTCACAAACATTTACTAATCACGTTACTTAACCCAGGCATCTACCTTATGTAGTTGTCATGATTGTACACATTTAATAGAAATCCTGAAGGGTAAACCTACCATATCAAACCTTGGCTCACCCCAGCCCACATACACCTTGCTAAACTTCTGATTATTACCTAGTCTGAAATTAGGAAAGGTTAAGTCAATTTATTAAGGCTACGCTGTGGAAATTGAAAAGAACCAGTGTTTGCAAGTCTGTTGGAAAGGATAGATCTTTCTTAAGAGAAATACACTGTTTCAAGATCAGTCCCTCCCCCAAATTGTTGACTAACTCAAGTCAAAACCCATGGGGTTGGGAAATGTAATCACCCAAGAAGAGGCAAAATAGGTTCGTTTACTTTTAAAAGTGATTCTTTTATTTAAAAAAGTACTTCCTGACATCCTGGCTATTTCCCCATCCATTTGTACATTTCAAATAGGTGTTTTTTGTTTTAAACAAAAATGGTCACTTGTTACATACTGTTCTGTAACCTGCTTCCACCTAAGTTCTGTCTCCAAATTCAGGACATATGGAAATTCTACATTGTTTTCATACTGTGGGTATACAAAAATTTATATCCCCCCCCCCTTTTTTTGTGGCTATAAACATTTCTGTGAAAAATACCCTTCTTCTAGGTGGATATTTGTATCCATATGCAAAGGTCTGTGATTTAGCTCAGCACTCCTGGGATTTGCTGGGTCTGAGGTGTGCCTCTGTGACTTCTCAGGTCAGGGTGTACATACAACAGAACAGCCAGGAAGTGAAAACAGTCAAGTAACTTAAAGAGTCTCCACTCACCAGGGCCCAGGCATCTGGCTAAAGTATGGCTGCCCAATAGCTGTTTCAGCATGCAGACTGGCAGTCACTGTGAAGGAAGTGGGACCCAATTGGCAAAAAAAAACCCAGGGACCAATCATTTTTAGGAATAGAACTGCCCTGAATATGAAGGTTGTTTGATTTAATGTAACAGTAGTAGAAGCTGCAAATGGAGGGTGAGTAATAAACTCCCACCATTCCATCCCTTCCCTCTTTTCTTGGGCTTCTTTCTTTGTTTAATGGCTTATTAATCCTTTAATGTCATGCTAAGGCATTTCTACAGGTTTTCCATAATCAGGAAGGTCAGTAACGTTTTTTTCTTGGATGTGCAATTTTTCCTTTTTTTTTCAGTGTGTGTGTTTATTTTTTTTAACACATAAAAAACATTCCTCGGGGTATCGGCTTCGTCTTATTTAGGTCTCCATATTTTAGGTGAATTTAGTACCACCGTCATAGTTCTTGGCACCTTTAAACTCCCAGCGTCTCTGGTGGGAAGGTACAGTTACCACATTGTCTGAAGGAGTGATTTATTGCAGTTTCACTTTTGATGGACCCAGGGTGGAGATGAACAGCAGGCTTCCAGTGGCATTTTAATGGATGACATGAAATCCATTTGCTTTTGTAAGCCAGCTCTGAGGTGGGGCAGAGAGCTCCATGAGGATTATTTTAATAAATTATATTGAGCTTCCCAGCACTGCCTTAATAAGTTGGTATAAATTACTAGATGGCCAGTGCAGGAGATGCAAGAGACTCGGCTTCAATCCCTGCGTCAGGAAGATTCCGCGGAGAAGGAAATGGCAACCCACTCCAGTATTCAGGCCTGGAAAATTGCATAGAGGAGGCTGGCGGGCTACAGCCATGGGGTTGCAAAGAGTCGACCGTGACTTAGTGAATGAGCACCCACTAGGTTGCCCAAGACCAATCTGTGCACAGTTCTGGAGGCTGGACACCTACGACGGAGGAGCAGCAGGGTCATTTTCTCTTGGAGGCTCCAAGGCGGGCGTGTACCAGACAGCCTCCTCGCTGCCTTCTGCTGGGTCCAGCATCCTTGGTTTAGAGCTTTGTAACTCCTGCCTTGGCCTAACGTGGCCTTATTCTGTCTCATGTCTTTTTAAACATTTTCTATTTGTTTTTGGCTGCCCTGGGTCTTTGTTGCTGCACGCCGGCTTTCTCTAGTTTTGGTGCAAGGGCTTCTCATTGTGGTGGTTTCTCGTTGCAGAACATGGGCTCCAGGCCCATGGGCTCAGTAGTTGTGGCGCATGGGCTTTAATTGATTCGAGGCATGTAGAATCTCCTTGGACCAGGGGTCGAACCTGTGTCCCCTTGCCTTGGCGGGTGGATTCTTAACCACTGGACCACCAGGAAAGTTTTCCTGTCTCTTTTCTCCGTAAGGACACCAGGCGTTGGGCTTGGGGTCCATCCTATTTACAGTTGCACCAAGCCTTCCCCCCCACCCCCAAGAAGACCCCATGTACAGGGGAACAGGTTAGGGTTGGATATTTGGGGCGTTATGATTCCAGCCACTACACAGTGGTTGGCTCACTGTGACCCTCATTCCCTTCCATGGTCTTCTCCTTGTTAGGACACAGATCATGAAGACCTCTGAATTGTGAGCTGTGGGTCCCCCGACCCCCCAGATCGCCCCGCGTCCTTCCTTGGGTGGAGTTCTCATCTCCTTCTTCCCTCTCCGCGCAGGTGCTGCAATGAACTACCCCGGCGGCAGCGAAGACCTGAATGGGGACGGAGCAGGGATAAAGCGGCCCCGGCGGGAGGAGACTCACGTCTGCGAGAAATGCTGTGCCGAGTTCTTCAGCTTCTCAGAGTTCTTGGACCACAAGAAAAATTGCACTAAAACGCCGCCCGTGCTCATCTTGAAGGACAGTGAGGGGCCGATGTCGTCCGAAGACTTGTCGGGGACTGTGCTCAGCTCCCAGCCGCCCAGCCCGGGCCGGAGGGAGGGCCACAGGGATGATGGCGGCGGCGGGGGCCTCGGGGACGCGAGGGAGAAGCCGGGGACGGAGTCCGTCCTGTACCTGAAGACGGAGGCCGCCCTGCCGCCCGCGCCGCAGGACATAAGCTACTTACCCAAAGGCAAGGTGGCCAACACCAACGTGACGCTTCAGGCGCTGCGCGGCACCAAGGTGGCGGTGAACCAGCGCAGCGCCGACGCGCCCCCGGCGCCCCTACCCGGTGCCGGCAGCCTGCCCTGGGTCCTCGAGCAGATCCTGTGCCTCCAGCAGCAGCAGCTGCAGCAGATCCAGCTCACGGAGCAGATCCGGGTGCAGGTGAACATGTGGGCCTCGCACGCCCTCCACGCCGGCCACGCGGCCGACTCGCTGAAGACGCTCGGGGGCCACGTGTCCCAGCAGGTGTCGGCGGCCGTGGCCCTGCTCAGCCAGAAGGCCGGGAGCGCCGGGCTGCCGCTGGACGCCCTGAAGCCCGCCAAGCTACCTCACGCCCACCTCCCTGCCGCTGGCGGCTCCGCCTCGCCGGGGCTGCCGCCCTTCGCCCTGAAGCCGGACGCCCCCCGCGTGCTCCCCGGCGTCCTGTCGCGCCTCCCTGGGGCGCTGCTGCCCCAGGCCCCGGGCTCGGTGCTCTTCCAGAGCCCCTTCGCCGCGGTGGCCCTAGACCCGTCCAAGAAGGGGAAAGGGAAGGCCCCGAGCGTCTCCCCGGTGGAGGCCAGACTCAAGGACGAGGCGCTCTGCCGGCACAAGTGTAAGTACTGCTGCAAGGTTTTCGGGACCGATAGCTCCTTGCAGATCCACCTGCGCTCCCACACCGGGGAGAGGCCCTTCGTGTGCTCCGTGTGCGGCCACCGCTTCACCACCAAGGGCAACCTCAAGGTACACTTCCACCGGCATCCGCAGGTGAAGGCGAACCCCCAGCTGTTCGCCGACTTCCACGACAAGACGGCGGCGGGCAGCGGCCTTGCCTTCGCGCTGGCCGGCCCCGTCCCCCTCGAGGAAGCCTCGCCCTCCCTAGACAGCAAACCCGCGCTCGCAGCGGGGGCCCCCAGTGTCGTAGGGCTAGCTCAGAATCTCCCCTCCGGGCCTCCCCCCAAGGACCTCGCAGGGGGCCCGTTGCCCGGCGACCTGCAGCCCGGGCCGTCTTCGGAAAGCGAGGACGGCTCCATCCTGTCCGGGGCGGGGCCGACCCAGCCCTCCTCCAGGGTCGGAGGCTTCCCAGGGGGTGGGCCGCCCGAGCCAGGGTCGGAGACCCTGAAGCTGCAGCGGCTGGTGGAGAACATAGACAAGGCCACCGCCGACCCCAACGAGTGTCTCATCTGCCACCGCGTCCTGAGCTGCCAGAGCTCGCTCAAGATGCACTACCGCACGCACACCGGGGAGAGGCCCTTCCCGTGCAAGGTCTGCGGCCGCGCCTTCTCCACCAAAGGCAACCTGAAGACGCACCTGGGGGTGCACCGCACCAGCGCGTCAGTGAAGACGCAGCACTCCTGCCCGATCTGCCAGAAGAAGTTCACCAACGCGGTCCTGCTGCAGCAGCATATCCGCATGCACATGGGCGGCCAGATCCCCAACACGCCTCTCCCCGAGAGCCCCTGCGAGTTCGCGGGCCCCGAGCCCTCCGCGGCCGGGGAGAACGGCAGCCCCGGCGCGCCCGCTCACGACGGGGTCGCGGAAGCCATCGACGTGGACGAAGTCTGCCCCCAGGAGGCACCCGGCAGCTCCTCGAGGGTCCCCGGGCCCCTCGCCGGTGTCCACGCGGCGTCCCCTATCCCGGGGCTGGCCACGGCGGCTTCGCTCGACGCCTCGGTGAAGGCGGGGCTCGCCGCGCTCATCCTGCAGCGGCAGGGCAGCCGAGAAAACGGGTCCGCGGAGAGCGATGGCCTGACCAACGACGACGCCTCCTCGGTGATGGGTGACCCCGAGTGCGCCAGCCGAAGCCCAGACGTCCTGGAGACCACAGCCTTCCAGGCGGTCTCGCCGGCCCATAGCCAGGCAGAGAGCGTCAAGTCCAAGTCTCCGGACGCCGACGGCAAAGGGGACGGCTCCGAGAGCAGCCGCACTGAGATGGAAGGTGATAGAGCTTTGGATTTCACTTAGGTCCATTCTGGGCTCGAGGTCATCCGGAAGGAACCTGGGCTGACCTTGACCAGTGGAGAGTGAACTAGCTCCTCTGTAGGGCAGTTAGGCACTACCTCTGTCGTAGTCCTGACATGCTTTCACTTAGGCCAGTTCTCCTAGATTGGGCGTGGACAGGTTACCTGCCTGGTTTTGATTTTTGTGTTGGAGGCCAGTGGTGGCCACACGGGGATTCTCTTCAGTTAATGCTCTCCTAGAAGAGTATTTCAGGAAGTGGGCACCAGTGGGATAATTCATAGTTCCCTGATTCAGAGATCCCACTCCCTAATGTAAGGGTCACAGATGAATAATTCTTGAGGGAGAAAAGAGAATCTAACCGATTTAGAACTGAGGGGTGCCTGTTGATGGCATTAATGGTCAAATGGGGGAACACCATTGTAGAATCAGAAAGATGGTGTCAGAGCAGACCTTAAAGGTAACTTGATGTGGGGATTTAACTTGGAATTGCGTTGCATGTGTTTCTGATGCTGATACCTTTTAAAAGCCAAAATATTGGGTTGGCCAAAAAGTCTGCTCTTGTGGAGAAACCCGAACGAACTTTTTGGCTCACCCAATAGGAAAATTCTCTGAAGTTTTGGAGTCGTCATTCTCTGTGTAGCTAAATAAGGAAGAAGAAAGCTGCTTCCAAGGTGTACATTTCCTGAAAGCTGTTTGCAGACTCTCAAACAGCGGGGCCGTGATGGTCAAAACTCCTTTCTCGGCTTGAAGAATGAATGGTGACGTGATGATAAAAAGTTTGGGCTTTTTGTTTTTTCTGTGCTCAGGTCGGAGCGGCGTTCCATCAACGTTTATCCGAGCCCAGCCAACCTATGTCAAAGTCGAAGTTCCTGGTGGGTTTGTGGGTCCCGCGACCATGTCCCCAGGTATGACGCCTCTGTTGGCAGCCCAGCCCCGACGACAGGCCAAGCAGCATGGCTGCACGAGGTGCGGGAAGAACTTCTCGTCGGCCAGCGCGCTTCAGATCCACGAGCGGACTCACACCGGGGAGAAGCCCTTCGTGTGCAACATATGTGGGCGCGCTTTCACCACCAAAGGCAACCTGAAGGTGAGCTTCCTTAGGGCTTCAGCGGGGAGGGGGTGCTCAGTGTTAGGCAGCAGCATTCATTCATCATAAATCCTTCCATCGGGGCCAGGTGGGATATTACATTGTGCAGTCTCAAAACTGGCTCTTGAAATAGTAGTTTTTAGAAAGGAATAGTGGATAGGACTGCGTGCTTCCACTTCTGGGCCCCAGGTTCAAGGCCAGGTTGGGGAACTAAGATCCTCCCAGCTCTGTGGTACAATGAAAAAAAGAAAAAGAAACAGACTTTCTCACATTACAGCATCTCTGAAGTTGGGATGTTAGTTGCAGTTGGTGCCTTCATAAAATCCTGCAGATCTGGAAACATAGTGATTGTCATGTTCGTAATATAAAATCGATAAATCCTTTATGGATTTGTCTTGTGCTTTTAGACTTGATGACTACCTACCATGGTCTTCAACTTTTTATTTAAAAAAAAGGGGATTTGAAAACTCAAAAGCCAAACTGGGAAAATAATTGCAGAAAGGAGGCCGGGTTGAAGAAGCAGGAGGCAGTCAAGTATCTTTGCTCTTCAGAAGAGTCCCTGTCTTGTTTGCCACCGTAGACGAAATAACACTCATTCCCGGTGGCCTTGTGTAACCTTCCCGCTAGGCTTATTTTTTCCTCGGTGATGATTGCTCTTGTTGATACACTATGTATTTAGGATGTTAGCTCCATCAAGGCAGGGTCTGTTTCGTTCAAAAATTAATTTTTTTAACTCAGATTTTTTATTCGGGTCACTTCCCACAAAGGGGGAAGTTGCACAGAGATGCTTACACACTTTGCTAATTTCTCCCAGTGGTAGAATTTTAATTTTGTTCAGCTGTAGAATAAATGGGTTCTTCAGGTGGCACTAGTGGTAAAGAACCCACCTGTCAATGCAGGAAACATATAAGAGATGTGGGTTTGATCCCTGGGTCAGGCAGATCCCCTGCAGGAGGGCACGGCAACCCACTCCAGTATTCTTGCCTGGAGAATCCCATGGGCAGAGGAGCCTAGAGGGCTACAATCCATGGGTTTGGTTGCAAAGAGTCGGACATGACTGAATCGACTTAGCATGTGTGCATAGAATCAATAATAACCAGGGTATTGACACTGATGTAAGCTACTGGTCTCACATGCTTTCCCATTTCACCTGCGCTCAGCGTCTGTATGCCTTATGTTCCATACCATTTGTTACCTCTGTAGGTTTGTGTGTTAACACATTGTAACCCTAGCACTTGAAACAACACTGTACTACCTAGTAGGTGTTGACAGAAGTGCCCATGAATAGTGGGATGGGGAAAATTGGAGTGTGTGTCCCCCACTTCATTTGCCTCAGGCAGGAATGTGGGTCCATTGTTGCCAGATGGTCTGATTGTTTTCTTTTCCCTCAAGAGAATAGATAATCTGGAATTTTAATATGAAATCTAATTTTTCTCTTGGCTGCTCTCTGCAGCTTGTGAGATCCTAGTTCCCTGATACAGGGTTTTAACCGATTTTAACTGATGCCCCTTGCAGTGGAAGCATGAAGCCATAACCACTGGACCTCCAAGGAATTCTCCGAAATCTAATTTTAAAATAGAAGTTTAGATGGACCAAACCCGTGGGCAGACTTGACTTTGATTGGCCCACACGCACAAACCTCTGTTTGGGTGGAAACCTTTCTGTCCCTCTTCCCACAGGTCCATTACATGACACACGGGGCCAACAACAGCTCGGCACGCCGTGGCCGGAAGCTGGCCATCGAGAACACCATGGCTCTGCTAGGAACGGACGGAAAGCGGGTCCCCGAGGTGTTTCCCAAGGAAATCATGGCCCCTTCGGTGAACGTGGACCCTGTCGTGTGGAACCAGTACACTACCTTGCTCAACGGTGGTCTGGCCATGAAGACCAATGAGATCTCCGTGATTCAGAGTGGAGGCATCCCCACTCTGCCCGTGTCCCTGGGGGCCAGCTCCCTGGTGAATAACACGGCCGCCTCCAAGATCGATGGCTCCCAGTCTGCCGTCGGTGCCGAGGTGGAGAAGCCAGGGACGGCCGACAACGTCCCCAAACACCAGTTCCCGCACCTCCTGGAAGAAAACAAGATCGCAGTCAGCTAAGCCACAGAGGACGCAGCTCCAAGGATCAGTGCACGCAGTGACCTCTCCAGAGAACTGTGTCTTTTTTTGTTCTCTCTTTTTTTTTAAGGCCCCCATCTCCAGTTTTCTTCCTGATGTGCAAATAATGTTTACAGTTGTGACCACAACCTCAGGCACGTCTTACAATCACAATGTTGCTATGCTGCTTTGCAAAAAAAGAAAAAAGAGAGGGAAAAAAAAACAAAAAAGTTCTTACTAAAACAAATACTAGTATTTTTTTAAATTTTGGAAAAAAACGGGTCTTGCAAAGTAGTTTTATTACTTGCAACAAACTATATACATAAAAACCTTTGTACAACCTCGAGTAACTGTTTCCAAAGACGGTCACCTCTTTCAAGTTGGAAGGTATTGAAGCACCGTGGAGAAGACACCTGTCTCACCTGTGCGGGGGGTGGGGGGCGGCTGTATACTTAATTCTGCGGGGACTGTATGCGGGTAAATGGACACGGTCCGTCTATGTTTCAGGACCTGTTTTTGTATTCTCCCAACCCCGCACCCATTTTTCTTTTGTTTTTTTGAATGTACTTTTTTTTTTTTTTTGAAAACCAAGGTTGTAGAATTCCAACGTGCTTTTCAGCCTTGGAACCTTAAGTAGGATGCCCTCAAGTGGACTGATTTTAGTCCTTAGAGAGTCAGTGTGTGTGTTGCTGCTTATTTAAATACAGTTCAGCTGGACCCTCAAGAGTGCCAAGGTCCTCTCTACCCTTCCAGATGCCGCCTGCTTCCTAAAACCAGGAGAGGTGAACGCCTGAGCAGGGAATCTTAGGTGATGTAGTTTAGTTCACCAGTGCCTGCTCTGTTGAAGAGCTCGGTGTCCATTCTTAAACAAACTCAATGGAAGGGCATGTTTTCTTATTATATGCTAAAAACTTTCTTATACTAATTTGTACCAACATTTCCTTGATTGTGACTTATGCCAAGTAATTAATGAAGATTTTTTTTTTTTTCTTCTGAGTATTGCATGAAGGCTACCAAGTTGGAACAGGCGAGTCCTGGATGTGAAAGCTTTAATTTATCTACCTCATTCATGTGTTATTTTTGTAGCTATAGTCTCTATTTTCCTATCGGATGACCGCTGAAGTGTTCCTAGACCCTATCATAAACCTAAGAGTTGATGTATTGGTGGGAGCAGCTGGAAGTTCAAGATGTTGTGATTCTTTTTTTTTCTTCTTCTTAATCCCCCCTTTTGTATATGTGATATTAAGCAGACGATGAAGCGTTCCTCTTGAAGATTTAACAAGCAAGGAGAAAGACCCACATTTCTGGGTAGAGAAGTCTTTGCCCCTCTGTTTTGAAGAGTGGATTGTGGCTGTTCTCAAGTCTGTCTCTTGGTAATTGCACCTGACTTTAGGATTCTCCCCCAAAATTTTTTTGTTTTGTTTTGCCAAGTTGTGCCTTTCCTTCTGGAATTGTAAGTGAACACAATAATAGTACCTGTTTACACTGTGAAGTGGATATTGTTACAGAAGATAGACCAGAGGCTTTCTCACTTGTTAAGCTTAATAATGCCTTGTGAATGTATGATCTACGGAGAAACCCCTGTAGTTTTTACCTGCTGATGCTGTCTGTCTGTTGGAGAATAAATTTTGAATGGTTCTTTTTTTTCACCACCAGGCGTGTATGTAAGTTTTTCTGTTAGTTTCTGCTCCACACCTGAGAGTCCTTTCCTGACAATCATTTCCAGCTGCCATGGGAGAAATTCCACCCAACTAAGTAGGATAGGGGCTTCCGCAGTGGCTCAGTGGTAAAGCATCTGCCTGCAGTGCAGGAGACGCTGGGTCAGGAAGATCCCCTGGAGGGGAGGGCATGGCAGCCCACTCCAATATTCCTGCCTGGAGAACCCCATGGACAGAGGAGCCTGGCGGGCTACAGTCCATGGGGTCGCAAAGAGGCGGCACGACAAGCGATTTGAGCACGCAGCACAAATAGGATACTTCCAGCTTCCTGAACCAAACCAGCAAAATGAGATGGCTAACGTATTGAACACTTACTGTGTCCCAGATTACATGAGCATAAAAATTAGCCCCAACTCTGGATCACCAAGATTCTCTCGGTTCAGTCTGTTGAGACCGAGGAAGGAAGGCATGTGGGGCCAAAGCCACCAGGTGGTGGGCGCCTCCTTCACCTTCAAGACTGGTTCTTGGCAGTTGGTAACCCCGGAAGCGTGCATGCAATGGCATGCTGCATCATTCTCTAGTAATGTACGAAGAGAGGAGGCTGGTGGGGGTAGTTTCTAAGGTGGGTTTCCTGTGTGTCTTCAGATATGGAAAACAGCAGCGGTACTGCAGTGGGAGCTGCGGTTTCATTGGCTCCAGCGTGTACATTTTACCCCCCTCTCCACCACCACCTCTGTCTGGTTACCCCAGGACATTTGAATGCTTGTGGCCTGAAGTTACAAAAGGGCAGAACCTTGGTTGTAGGCCCTTTCCTGGGTTTGGGGGAGGCCTATTTTGAATCCATCAAAGAGCTATCTTTGGCTGTTTGTGATTTTGACCTTGTGTGTTTTTTAATCTAATGTGGACCATTTTCTAAACCTTTATTGAGTGTGTTACAACATTGCTTGTGTTTTATGTTTTGTGTTTTTTGACCACAAGGCACGTGGGGTCTTAGCTCCCCAACCAGGGGTCGAACTAGTCCCCCTGCTTTGGAAAGCACAGCCCTGGCCACTGGACTGCTGGGGGGGGCCCGACCTTGTCTCTGATTAAGATCTAAGGCGGCTAATTCACGGCTTTGCTTTCTTCTCTCCTCGGCCCCATTTATTTTATAGATTCAGTAACCTTAGTCATTTAAAGGGGCACTTTTTCCGGTGGAGAAAGCATATGCTTCTTGTGGCATAATTATTCTCTGTCCTGGCAACTCCCTCAGTTCTGTTTCCTTGTTTGCAAACAAAATCATTAATGGCTACAACAAGAAATGGTGCCTTTCTCTTCACAGAAGGTGAGTTATTAGCTTTCAGCGCTTTTAACATCTCATATGCTGAGAGAAGCAACTGCTTTTGGTGTAGGGATCCTGCTTTGGTCCTCGTATCCATGAAAATTCAGATTTCCCCCTAAATAAAAAAATACCAAAAAACCCCAGGTCCTTACCACTTCACTGTGACTAATTCCAACTATTTCTAAATAATGAAAATGGAGCATTAGCTAAACTTGGCCAGAACGAGGAGAAGGAAGCAAATTTGCCTCTCAGAAGTGGATGCTGCAATTGAGGTATTAAGGTAAGACCTCACAAATGTGTTTAAAAGAAGCATCAAACTTTGCGGTTGAAAGTCTAAATTTAAAAAATGTAAAATTTTCGATTGTGCTGGGTGTTCACTGCTGCTCGCAGGCTTTCTCTGGCTGTGGCGAGCCGGGGTGCTCTAGCTGCGGTGTGCAGGCTCCTGGTTGTGGTGGCATCTCTTGGGGAGCACGGGCTCGGGGGCTTCAGTAGCTGCAGCGCCTAAGGCTTAGTTGCCTGGAGGCATGTGGAGTCTTCCTGAGCCAGAGCCAGGGATTGAACCAGTGACCTTGCCTTAACTAAGCAGATTCTTAACCCTAAAGTCTCAATGTTTGAAAGGGACCTTTCTGGGAGAAGGAACATCCCAAACGATTTGTATCTCTTTCCCTCTGCCCCCTTCTTCTATCATTTCCATCCTCCAACCCTTTGTAAACCATCTATTAATTCAGTTGTGTTGGTTGCTCAGTTGTGTCCGACTCTGCGACCCCATGGACTGTGGCTCGCCAAGCTCCTCTGTCCCTGGAATTCTCCAGGCAAGAGTACTGGAGTGGTTGACCTTTCCTTCTCCAGGGGATCTTCCCGACCCAGGGGTCGAACCTATGTCTGTTACGTCTCCTGCATTGGCAGGCAGGTTCTTTATCGTCTGAGCCACCAGAGAAGCCCATTAATTCAGGGAAAGAGGTAAATTGAAAGAAATACCCGTGTTCTAAAGGCTTGGGACAAAGGATACAGAGGTTTATTTTATGCTGAAGAGATAATTGTCAGTCCTTAGATGAAAAGCACTGAAACATCCTTCTGTATCATCCCGTGGTTCGTGCTGTAGATACACCTGGCATCAAAGTTAAGCTTGCCTCTTTAACTATTTACTTCACCCGAACCAGCTCTTTGTTTTGTTTTGCTTTTTAATGCTTTCTGGCTATTCTGATGGCTCTCAGGCCATCCTGGCAGGAAAAATCATTTTCACTCACCTTCCTAAATTTCCTGAGTTAATTGTGTTGGAGGCTGATTCTGTCTTCACGTTCTTGTGTGGTAAAGACCTGGAATTTAGGATTGCTAATCTTTGGGATTCCACAAAGCAGGAAATTTGTTTTTAAAAATGGGGAAATAGAGAATTGCTTAGAGTTGGCAACTTTTTATCAAGTAAGAATGATAAAAGCACCTCTTTTTTGTGCTTCCCTGTTGTATTGTCTACATGGCGTTTTGCACTCTCTAAAATGTTTGCTTGTTTATTTTCTGTCTACCCTGTTAAAGTATAACCTTTTGGAACGGGAGAATCAAGACTCCTACAAATGTAAAATGAATATGTATCCAAGATTCTAGCAACAGTTACAACTGATGGAAAGGAGAATTGAAAATACTCAATTTCAGGCAATCAGGAAGATTGAAGTAAATTGATGCAAAAAAGGAGTCCGTATTCACAGGGCTAGAATCAACTGCATTCCTCTGGGCAAAATTCATTTGTATCTCTGCCAAGGAGAATCATTTGTGTTTTCTGTCGGTTTTCTGTTGTAAATTAGCTCAGTGACAATGAAAGAGGTAACCCAGAACAGCATGCTAGACAGGTCATCTGGTCATCTTGCTGACTGGGGTCTTTTCTTAGCTCTAGGAACCAGCAGAGGTAAAAACTACCATACAAACAGTAATATAATAAATTCTAGGTAGATATAGCTGTTTATGGAAAGCACTTACAGAGTTCTCTCCCCAAAATGGAAACGGGGAAGATGAGGTCCGTGTTAGAGATACGGTCCTTCCTAGATGAACATCACATTCTAGCCCAGTGGGTCTCAAGGAGGGACAGTTTTACCCTCTAGGGACATTTCACCATGTCTGAAGACGTCAGTGGAGATCACAGCCTGGGAGAAGGGGGTGAGCTGCTCCTGGCATGTCGTGGGTAGACACCAAGGCTGCTTCTGAATATCCTGCAGTGCACAGGGCAGCCCCCACAACATGGGAATAGCCCCAAAGTCAATTGTGCCCAAGTTGAGAAACTCAAAGGGACTACCTGGGGCATTCATTCACAGAGAAGGCTGTCAGCACCAAAACAACTCTCCCCAGTCTGGGTTTACCCAGAACATTTAAAAAATCAATTTGGCTGCTCTGAGTCTCTGTTGCAGTGTCTCGCTGGGGCAGGTGAGCTCTTAGTTGCGGCATGTGAGATCTAACTTATGGACCAGGGATCTAACCCAGACCCCCTGCATTGGGAGTGCAGAGTCTTAGCCCCTGGACCACCAGGGAAGTCCCTATCCAAAACAGTTTTATTAAGTCTTTGGTCCCCTTTTCCCTGCCTTGATTTCACCCCTGCCAGAGCCCTTGTCCTCCTGTCCCCCTGCACTCTGCAAACAGCCTCAGCCAGCTTGGTGAGCTATGAAAATGAGGCTCCAGAGTAGGCTGGACTGAGTCTCAGATTATGGTCTGGGCCCAGCATCTGTTGGTGAGGTTTGGTGACCTCTGTGGGCCTCTGCGGAAAGACGAGGCTGGACGAGGTTGGCTTGTCTGTCAAAGATCACTCTGCTCAGGTTTCTAGGGGTCAGTGAGTTCTTGTTGGATGGACAGGGCTGTCAAAGGCCGTGAAGGGGGCTCCTCAGAAAGCAGGACCCTAAGGTTGCTGTTTGTAGGGCCTCCGGGAGAAGGCAGGGCTGAGCCAGGAAGAGGGCTTCTGACGCCCTCCCCCTACCCCCACCATCACTGCCCCCCTCTGCTGCTCTCCTGGACCGTGGCGCTGGCCCCGCCAGCCCCACAGCCCCTCTGCCATCTCACGTAAGCATCTGGATCTTTCTCACCAAGAGATAAAAGCCTTTAAGTGCCTCCCTTCCTCAGGGATTGCTTTCCTGGAAGGGAGTCATTTTTGTCTTCTGCAGTGATTATAAAAGCACACAGAAAGAAATTTGGAAAATGCAAAGGCAATAAAAAAGCGTGTCTCTTTTCATATGAAAATATTCTTACCTTTGGAGATTAGGAGGGGCTCTTGGTCTTTTCAAAATTCATTTAAAGAAAAACTTTTTTAAAAAGTGATTCCTGTTAGCAGAAAGTAGAGACAAGGAGAAATTTCAGATCCATTTGGATATACCACACTCACGCAAAATGTAAATGAGGAAGACTGCTGGGTTTGGGATCAGGGTGGATATGGAGTGGATATATGGAGCTCTCTGTACCAACTACTACAGAAATAATTATTAACTATAGTTCAAAAATCTACCTAGAACGTTGTCCAGAGACCACCGTTTGATAACATTGTGATGGTTTTTGGTTTTTTGTTTTTTTACTGTTTTTAAAAAAATTCTATTTATTTTCTTCGTGCTGAGTCTTTGTTTCTGCAAGGACTTTGCTCTAGCTGTGGAGACGGGGCTACTCTGTACTTGCGGTGCTCCGGCTTCTCACTGTGGGGGCTTTTCTTGTTGCAGAGCATGGGGTTAGCACACGAGGGCTCAGCAGTTGGGTGTCTGGGCTCTAGTGCACGTGGGATCAGCAGTTGGGTGTCCGGGCTTGAGAGCTCAGGCTCAGCAGTTGGGTGTCCAGGCTCGAGAGCTCAGGCTCAGCAGTTGGGTGTCTGGGCTCTAGCGCACGTGGGCTCAGCAGTTGGGTGTCCGGTCTCGAGAGCACAGGCTCAGCAGTCGTGGTGTGTATGCTTCGTTGTCTGGTGGCAGGTGGGATCTTCCGAGACCAGGGATCAAACCCATGTCTCTTGCATTGGCAGGCAGATTCTTTACCACTGAGCCACCAGAGAAGCCTTGTTTCTTTAATTAGTAAAAATCCTAATATTTATAGTAGGAGGCTGAGGAGAAATTATAATCACTAACCTTGGTGAGAATTCACTATGTGACATGCATTGCACTGTTCTACATGTTGCTATTACTGCCCCGAATTCTTGCAACAATCCTGAGCTGCCCACAATTCTTGTATATATGCAGCAAATTGCTTTGTGTAAGCAATTGGTTCATTTACTCCTTGCAACAATCCTATGAGGCCAGTGTGTGTGTGTGTGTGTGTGTGTGTGTGTGTGTGTGTGTGTTAGTTGCTCAGTTGTGTCTGATTCTTTGTGACCCCTGCCAGGCCCTCTGTCCCTGGGATTCTCCAGGCAAGAATACTGGAGTGGGTACCCATTCCCTTCTCCAGAGGATCTTCCTGATGCAGGGATTGAACCTGGGTCTCCTGTCTTGCGGGCGGATTCTTTACCATCTGAGCCACCAGGGAAGCCCCCCATTTTACAGATGGGGAAACTGAGGCCCAACTGTTTGTAAGTCGCCTCTGGTTCTACAGTTGTGAGGTGTTGAAGTGATACAGGATCTCGGATGAGGGGCCACTATTACTCTGTACTCTAGACACTGAGGGCACAGCCTGGTGAGTGAGAGGTGGGCGCCATGAGGACAAGGGGGAGATAGAAGGTGTTTGAGACCGATTCGTAGTTGCCTGGCAATGTCATGATCACTGATTCCACTGGTCACTGGAGGGCATTTTTCCTTCCTTCTGGAGCACAGAAGACCAGGCCTGGGAGCCCAGTCTTGTTCCTTCCTAACCGCCTTGCTTTGTGCAGGCCACTCTGAGTGTCTGCTTCCTCACCTGTGAAATGGGTGTGATCGTTTAGACTCAGCTGGCAGGGCTGCTTGGAGGATGAAATATGGGATTCCATGCGTGTTTTAGGTGCTTGATAAAAACAAGAGTTCACGTTTATTGGCTCCCAGCTGTGTGGGGACTTTGGATTAAAGGGCCATGATCTCTTTGGTCTTTTCTGTCCCCTTGTGTGGTGGTGGGGCAGAGAAGAGAGTCTGAGGTGGGTGGGGTTTGAGAGGGGACCTCGGGGAGCAGGTGGGAGAGGGTGGGGCCCCCTCTGATGCCATAATTGGTGGGTCAGGGTGTTTACATTTCCTCCACTCAATAAACCTTTCCTGAGAGTTGACTGCATCATGCTGTGTGCCTAGCACAGTCCTATGTACAGAGAAAACAGGACGCAAAGCAGATCAGGTCTGTTAGCCAAAGAATGCCGTTTCCCCTTCAAAGGTGCAATACAGCAACATCTAATGACATGCTTTTCTTGAGGAGCCTCATCGGGACATGAGATAAGTCACACTTCTTGGTTTGGTATCTGCCTCCCTTCAGTCAGGGCCCCAGACACAGATACTCGTAGCAAACGAATGAAAAGGCACCCACATCAAGTGTGTCAGGTGTAACCACTTAAAAATTCCCTTTAGTGGCAGTAGGTTATTAACACGGTGTTACATTTTGAGGCTCTTTCATTACATACGGATTTTTAACTTCCCTCCCTCCTTCCTACACCACTGTTCCTGTTCTTTCTGTTCTTAAGTTTTTATCCGGGTCCTTGGAAAGTGAGTGGATCCTGGACACTGTGGTCCAGAGCGTGTAGGTGTGGACGCCGGTCTGGGCAAAGGAGTCAGTGTGTGTGTCTCAGTGTGTTGACTGTGTCTGTGTGACAGAGCACGCGTGTCAGCCCAGAGGCAGGTGAGGGGTGACTGTGAGATGGAGGGTGTGCAGGCGAGTGGGTTGGCACTGCGATGGGCAATCTCAGGGTCCAGGCGGGAGAGTGGGGGGCGGCGGTAGTGGAAGACGGTGGCTGAGTCTGCAAAGCAGTGAGGCCGTGTGGCCCTGTGTGATTGTGATCCTGGGGGCACACGTGTGTGAGGGCCAGGGTGGACAGTAGGTGTGAGTGTGGCAGGGTGTGCTTGTACGGGTGAGGGTGAGTGACTGTCAGATGCTGGTAGGGAGGGAGCGGGTGAGAATGTGTGTGTGGCTCCCGTGTGAGTGTGCAAGAGTGAGCCCGGAGAGCATGGATGCAGTGTGCAGAGTGAACCTGGTGGCGTGTGCGTGTGCGCACAGGCGAACATGTGCGGGGGAAAGGGGTGTCCGCGGGGGCGGGGGGAGGCCGGGCGCGCGCACGGCGGGGCGTGGGCGGGGGGCGCGCGGCCGGGGGGGGCGCTCGTGGGGGGCGCGCGGCGCGGGCCGGGGGCGGGGCCTCTGCGGCGGCCGCGCGCGGACACAGCGGGCCGCCCCCCGTGGCAGGCGCGGCGCGGGCGGGCGGCGCGCGGAGCTCCGGCCCATGGTGCGCCCGTGTCCGTCGGTCGGGCCGCGCGGGCGGCTCCGCGCGTGGCCCGGCGCTCGCGAGCTCGCCCCGTCGCTGCGGGCCCGGCCCGCCCGCTGCCGCCGCCTCCTCCCCCGGGGCGGCGCGGCGCCGGCGGGCGGTGGCGCGGAGGCCGGACCGGGCGGCGGCCCAGGCTGCGCTGGGGGCGCGGCGGCCAAGGCAGGCGACATGACGGACAACATCCCGCTGCAGCCGGTGCGCCAGAAGAAGCGGATGGACAGCAGGCCCCGCGCCGGGTGAGCGGGGCCCGGGCCGGCCGCCCTCCTTTGTCCGCGCGCGGCCGCAGCCCGGCGCCGGGCGGGGCGGGCCGGGCCTGACAGGTCGGCCGGCGCCATGAGCCGGCAGCAGGGCCCGGGGAGGGGCGGGCGGGGAGCGGGCCGGCTCAGCCCGGCCCGGGACCGCGGCGCGATCGCGTCCCTTTCGGGCCCGAGCGCCCGGCTGCCGGGCACCTCTGCCCGCCTTGCTTTAGGCACCGCGGGAGGCCGAGATCAGCCTCGCCTTCTATCCATTTTATTGTTTCCTGATTACGCCTTGTCTTCGTAATTCCGATTTGGTCAATATCGAACCTCGCTCTTCTCCTGGAACCACCCTCGGGAGCCCGGAAATTCTCGGCTGGCATTGCCCCCGCCGCGGGGTCCCCATCAGCGCCGCGGGGTCTCCGCCCCCAGATGGCCGCCCTCCCCGCCCGGGCCCGGCTGGACCGCCGGAGGGCGAGAGGGGCCCCTGCTGGTCGCCTGGGCACCCCCTTCCCGCGGTCCCCCACAGTTTGAGGAAGGAGCCCCCCCCCCCGTCAGGGGCGGCGGCTGCCACCTGCTGTACCCTTCCGCAGAGGCAGGCCCCTGGGCCGCCTCGTGAGGGTTTCACTCGGCAAGAGGAGGCGCGGGTGTTTTGCGCCCTGACAGCTTCCCACTGGGAGGAGGGCGCTGACCTGTTGCGGTTTTAAGGGGCTGTGGCATCACTGGGGACAGAGTTAACCTGGGGGGGAAGGGCGGGGGCAGGAGAGCTGGTTAAAATGCTGATTCCTGCCCTCCCCGGGCCCTCCGGTGAGTTCTTGGGGTGGGACCTGGAAACGTGCATTTCCCGAGGCCGCCTTGGGCGGCGTCGGTTGCTTGCTGCAGGGGCGTGGGGCGGATGAACCCTTAGGGTGACTTCACCAGGTGCAGTGGAATTTTTTAAAAAGTGGGGGAAGGGATGGTGCCAGCTGCCATTTTGTGGGGTCTTCGTCTCCCGTCTTCCTTAAACCTTCCCGGGAGGAGGCCCCATTGGTAGAAGACAGAGGCCCAGCGGGGTCAGGGACCACTGCGAAGATGCTGCAAAACGCAGACTGAACGCAGGATCCCTGAGCCGGAGGGGAACGGCCCTCCACAGCTTTCTTCACTTTTGGCCTACGTTTTAATCCCGGCCTCTCAAGGCTAAAGAACGATGCCAGCTTGGGCCCTATGCCTGGAAGAGGGCCTGCGTGGAGTAAACACCCCCAGTGAATGTTTTAATGAGTTAGTAAGATCGGTGGACTCTGAGATCCTCTAGTTATTAATTCATGCCACAGTTATAAAAATGCCTACTGTGTGTGGAGGCTGTGCGGAGAGACGGGTGCAAAGCTGAATTAAACAAGCCCTGACAACAGGTGTGGGTCTCCTGAGCCCACTTGTGCGTTGGAATCACCCAGGCAGCTTTAACAACTACCATTCCTGCCGCGTTTTTGACCTTTGAAATAAAAATCTGGAGCGGGACCTGGGTATCTTTATCTGTCTTATCTACCTTATTTTTTCAAGGCTCCCGGGATGATTTTAATGTGTCGGCAGAGTTGAGAACCTCTTATTCACTGCAAGAGAGAAAAATGCAAATAATTATTTAAAAGTGATGATTACCATGAGAGAAATATGCATCCTTAGCATAGGGGCCCAGAGGGAGTGGTGCCAACAGTTGGGAAAAAAGGTTTCTGTTTAGTATTGGAGTGAAGGATTGCTTCTCCTTTAGAATTTGCCACCTGGGAACTAATTTATTTCCTCAACAGTGACATAGATTCAAATTCAAGTCAGGTATCTGGAATTCCAGGTGTTTGCATATATGTTCTTGTATTTAATCTGCATTTTTAGGAGTAGCCTTGTCAAGTTGGGGATCTTGGTATCTGGAAACACTTTTGGAAAGCCTTCTTGTAATTTAAGGGTGGGAGGTGAGGTAAAGAAATAAGAAACAAACGTATTTGTGATGGTCAGACTCTCTGCTGGGCCCTAGAGATAAATGCATACTCAATCGCTCAGTTGTATCTGAGTCTTTGCAACCCCATGGACTGTAGCCTGCCAGGCTCCTCTGTCCGTGGAATTTTCCAGGCAAGAATACTGGAGTGAGTTGCCATTTCTTGCTCCAGGGAATCTTCCTGACCCAGAGATCCAAACTGTCTCCTGCATTGGCCGGTGGATTCTTTACCACTGCGCCACCTGGGCTGTGTTTAAATCCTCATAACCACTGTGTGAATTTTTGGAGTTAGTTTCTTCATTTTATAGCCAGGGAAACGAAGGTTCAGTTATGCTAAATAATTTGTTGGAGGTCATAGGGATAGTCAGGGTAGGGGGATGGATTTGAACCTGATCAACTCTTTTTATCTATTGGCTCTAAGCTGTAGGATGGTTGGTGGATTTTGTGGTTAAGGAAACCAAAAACCTAGGTGCCACAGGTCCCAGGAGACAGAGTATAATTAGTGCTGGGATCACTCAGCATATGACAAGACATGCAGTTTATTTGCTGGAGGAGTCCCGTAGCCCCAAAGCTCTTTTAGGTCTTAAGAAAGTTACCACATCCTGATGTTGAGACAACTATTACAGTGGTTTTGTTAGGACATAAGCATTTGCCTCACATCACTGGAAACCTTTTTTCTGACATCATGTGCTTTGCTTCTGGCTAAATGAAATTCTCCTCTTGGTGAAACACAAGAGACTGATTGGGAGCATGGGCGTAGGATTGGAGAACCGGGTGCAAGCCTGGGTTTTGCCACTCACTAGCTGTATGACTCGGGGGAAATTACTCAACCTCTCTGGGTTTTAGATTTTTTACCTGTAAAGTGGGACTAACAGTAATTCTGTGTGCACACTTGTGTGCTCAGCTGCTCAGTCATGGCCGGCTCTTTGCGACCCCATGAACTGTAGCCCTCCATGCTCCTCTGTCCGTGGGATTCTCCAGGCAAGGATACTGGAGTGGGTTGCCATGCCCTCCTCCAGAGGATCTTCCCAACACAGAGATTGAACCCAGGTCTCCAGCATTACAGGCAGATTCTTTATCTTCTGAGCCACCAGGGAACCCCATAATTATGTGTACCTCCTAGGATTGTTTATTTTGAATTTTAAGTTTGAAACACTAAGCACTCAATACATCTTAGATGTTTACTAGGCCAAATAGTGATAATTAGATTTTTTGTAAGGTTTGCCATTGGTAATTTCCAGAACGCTCCTTTGAGAAGAAGGACTTTTGATGGCGGGAAGTTGAGAAATACAGACTTCATTGCTCTCTGCTGATCAAATCCAGGAAATGATTAACCACATAAATGATTCCAGTCAGATAAGTAGGCGCCCTGGTGTGATAGGTGGAGAGCAGGTTGGGCAGAACCGAGACTTTGCCTTTCCTGAGGAATGATTTGGGATCTGGTGGCCAAATTGGACAGGATGCTTTGATTTTTTGATGTATTTGGACTTGGGGAACAAGGAACTTTTGGATGTGAACTGAATTAAACAGCTGAGTATTTAGGTACACAGTTTACTTCAGCTTTTATTTTTGGGGCAAACAGCTTTACTGGGGTGTGGGGCTCCCCTGGTGGCTCAGATGGTTCAGAATCCGCCTGCAGCGCAGGAGTGCTGTGTGCTGTGCTTGGTTGCTCAGTCGTGGCCGACTCTTGCGACCCCAGGGACTGCAGCCCCCAGGCTCCTCTGTCCAGGGGCTTCTCCAGGCAAGAACACTGGTGTGGGTTGCCCTGCCCTCCTCCAGGGGAGCTTCCCAAGCCAGGGATTGAATCCAGGTCTCCCAAATTGCAGGCGGGATTCTTGACTGTCTGAGCAACCAGGCAATACAAGAGACCCGGGTTCAATCCCTGGGTCGGGAAGATCCCCTGGAGAAGGAAATGACAACCCAGTCCAACGTTCTTACCTGGAGAATCCCATGGACAGAGGAGCCTGCGTACAGTCCACCGGGTCAGAGAGCCCAACGGGAGTGAGCGGCTTACACTTGGGTTACTTTCTATCACATAAAATGCATCCATTGTTAAGGTACAACTCATTGATTTTTTAGAAAGTAAATTTACAGAGTTGCTTTAGTTCCTCACAATCCAGTGTTTGAATGTCTCCATCTCCCCCAAAAGTTCCCTCATGCCTTAATCCCAGGCTGATTTCTGTTTCCATAGGTTTGCCCTGAAATTTCATATAAATGGAGTCATAAACTGTGTTGCCTTTGTATCTGCTTTCTTTTTCCATTTGACAGAATGGTTTTTTAATTTTAATTTTTAATACAGTTTTTAAAGGTTACTATCCACTTATGTGCTAAGTCACTTCCCAGTTGTGTCTGACTCTTTTCTGCAACCCTGTGAAGTACAGCCCACCAGGCTCCATGGGATTCTCCAGGCAAGAATACTGGAGTGGGTTGCCATGCCCTCCTCCAGGGGATCTTCCCGACCCAGGGATCGACGCCAAGGATCTTACATCTTGTGCACTGACAGGCGAGTTCTTTACTAGTAGCGCCGCCTGGAAAGCCCTGTGCGTTTACAGTTACTGCACAATGCTGGCTCTGTGTTGTAATACATCCTTGAGCCTGTCCTGTACTCAGTAGTTTGTGTTTTTCCCTCAACAACCTCTATTTTGCCCGCCCTCCCCGCTGGTAGCCACTAGTTGGTTCTCTGTAAGCCTGCTTCTTATCTGTGAGCACGATGAGTTTGTTTTTTTAAAGCTTTTTATTTTATGTTGAAGTACAGCTGATTACCAATGTTGTGTTGGTTTCGGGTGTACGGCAAACGGATTCAGTTTTGCATCGACATGTATCCTTTTCAAATTCTTTTCCTGATTCGATTGTTACAGCATTTTTGAAGAACATTTTATTTATCGGCTGCAGTGGTTCTTAGCTGCAGTGCTCGGGATCCTTGCTCTTCATGGCCTCTCGTAGGGTCTTTTGTTGTGGCGTGAGAACTGTTAGTTGCAGCATGTGGGCGCCAGTTCCCTCATCGGGGATCAGACCGGAGCCCCCTGCACTGGACGAGTGGAGTCTTAGCCGCTGGGCCACCAAGGAAGTCCCTGTTACAGAATATTGAGTAGAGTTGTTCACGCAGTGGTTTTAAAGCTTAAAGATTTCCATGGTGTAGGTACACCATACTTGATGTCTTCACCACGATGGACGTTTGGGTTATGTGCCATGTTTGGCTATTGTAAACAGCACTCCTAAGAACACTCAAGTCTTCATGCAGACGTATGCTTTCCTTCCTCCCGTCTGCTGTGAGTGTTTGAGACTTCGTCTGTCAGTCTTCCCTGGCTCCTCTGTGGTGGTCCTGTGGGTTCCCTGTGCCGTCTCCTCTGTCTTCCCGTTCAGAGTTGCGGAGCTCAGGGTTTGGTCCTGGCCCTCCCTGCCCTTGGACGTGTGGGTTGAGCTCGTCCGTACTCATGGCTTCATCTGTGCACACTCGGTCGCTCGGTCACATCCGACTCTCTGCGACCCTTCCAGCTGTAGCCTGTCTGTCTCCTCTGTCCAGGGGATTCTCTAGGCAAGAATATTGGAGTGGGTTGCCATTGCCTCCTCCAGGGGATCTTCCTGACCCAGGGATTGCACCCTTATCTCCTGCGTCTCCTGCATTGCAGGTGGATTCTTTACCTGCTGAGCCATGGGAGAGCCCTTCCCTGGTGGCTCAGATGGTAAAGAATCCGCCTGCAATGCAGGAGACCCAGATTCAATCCCTGGGTTGGGAAGATCCCCGGAAAAGGGAATGGCTGCCCACTCCAGTATTCTTGCCTGGAGATGTCCGTGGACAGAGGAGCTTTGTGGGCTACAGTCAGTGGGGTCGAAAAGAGTCAGACCGACTGAGCGATTGACACCTTCAACCCGTGGTTTCAGTGACCTTCAAGGTCAGGAGGACTTTCTGCCCTCTTCCTGAGTCCTTCTTTCAGCCTGGCTCCCGCCACGAGCCTGGTCTTCCTTCCTCCAGTGTTCCCATGCACGGAGAATGGTGTGCCAGCTCTGCAAGGCAAAACCCTGAAACCCAGGATCTGGATGCTGCCTTCGCCCTCCTCTCCCTTTGCTAATCCTTTATCAGGACCTCCCCCTTTTGCTCCCTGAGTTGCCCTGGAATCTGTTCACATCTCCTTTAGCGTTGCTGCCACCGGCTCATCCTCCTTGTCTTCTTCATTATCATCAGTTGACACCCTTTATCCATGGTTTAGATTGTCCAGTGAGGTCTCCACCTCTCAGCCAGAATGTGTGTGCCATGTCGATTCAGTTGTGCCTGACTCTTTGTGACCCTGTGAACTGTAGCCCTCTAGGCTCCTCTGTCTATGGGATTTTCCAGGCAGGAATATTGGAGTGAGTTGCCAAGCCCTCCTCCAGGAGATCTTCCTGACCCAGAGATCAAACCAGCATCTCCTGCACTGGCAGGCGGGCTCTTTACCACTGAGCCACCTGGGAAACCCAGATGTGGCCAGATGCTTTGATCGTGGGCACGTGCTGCTCAAAGCCCTCCAGGGAACCATCTCACTAGGTGCTTTGGCCCTGTGCTGTCCAGCACGGTAGTCACTGGCCTCCTGTGGCTGTTTAAATTCAGGTTTAGAATAATTAAAATTAGATTAAGCTTTCAGGCCCACATCTCAGTGTCTAGTCCCCACACATGGCCAGCGCCTGTGGTACAGGCGGGCATAGAAACCAGCAATTCCACTGTCACAGAAGCCGCTGTCGAACGGCGCTGCCACCTCCTGATCCGATCTCAGCGCACTCCGGCCCCTGCCTTGTCCAGCCGCATGATCTGTCCTCACTGTCTTCTCCTGCTCCCTCTCGACGCAGGGCCTCTGCACATGCTGTTCTCTGCCCGGAAAGTCCTCCTTTTCCCTCTTCATCTGAGCGAAGCTCCGTCTTCCATTAAGTCCCACTAAGGCCTCAGGCCCTCGGGAGGCTTCCCTGACCTTCCTCTGCAGAGCAGGTCCCATTCTGGGAGCCTCTCGGAGCACCTGCTGCTCCTCTTTTTTGCTCAGTTGCAGTTAGACATGTCCTTGTGTGATCCTTCCTCACCGCGGGGCCCTGGCTGGGGACAGGTTAGTCAGCATCGCATGGGGCCTGGCACGGAGTAGGCGCCCAACACAGCCTTCTTCTTCTTCTTCTTCTTCTTTTTTTTTAAGAAGAGAACAAGTCTACACTTTTATGTACTTTTCAATAACTTTAAATCCTTGAAGGGCACAGCATCACTCCTTGAAGGGCACTCCAAGAGTCGGGTTCTGTGTCCAGCGGCCTTGACAGAAAAAGTTGCTTTGAAATTTGGCACGAACCATTCTGCTGTTTCCATAAGCACGTGTTATCTTCCCCCAGATTACTCTGGTTTTGTTAAGTTTTCCTCCAGAACTTACTGTGCTGTTCTTTGTTTTGTACACATAAGCACATCTCTTGCCTAGGTAGAATTCAGTGTTATCTTGAGCACGTCTGTGTGTGTGTGTGTGTGTGTGTGCACGCGTTCGCTTGCTTGGTTGTGTCCGACTCTTTGGGACCCCATGGACTGTAGCCCACCAGGCTCCTCACATCCATGGGATTTCCCAGGCAAGAATACTGGAGTGGAGTTGCCAGTTCCTCCTCCAGGGATCTTCCCAACCCAGGGATTGAACTGGTGTCTCCCGCATTGGCAGGGGGATTCTTTTAGCGCTGAGCCACCCGGGAAGCCCAGGATATCTTCAGTTTTCAGGAGAGCTGTGTGCCCCCTCTGGTTCCGTAGATGCCACTTGTAGCCAGCGAAAGTGGCCGTGGACCACAGCCTTCCAGAATATTTGTCATTTTAGAAGTCCTCCTCCTGGCAGGCCTCCACGGGGTCCAGGATGACTGAAAGGGCCCAATAAATCCCTGTTGAGAGAAAGCATGCCTGAAGCAAATCTCCAGTTTATAAAAGAAACAGGGCCACCTCTGCTCTTGAGAACGGGGAGGGAGGAACCTTTTCTAGCCTGTCCAGGCAGACGTCTCGATGTCCTCAGCTCTGAGTCTGTAGGACGCCTGTTGGACGTTCTTGAGCTGCTGCTTACTAACCATCTGCTCCTGTGTTTTCCTGGCTCGGAGGTCTTCCCTGTCTTAGCCGCATGGTCTGAGAGCAAGGCTGGGGGTGCCTGAGGAGCTTGTGATGTGAGAACCAGGAGAGGGGAGTCACAGGCCAAGAGACCAGGAACCTGCTGTCTGCCTTTCTCTCTCTCCCCCTCCGCCAAGGGGAGTCAGCCCTTCCCCTCCCGTGATGGGCCGCAGCATGTGCAGGAGCAGCTCTTGGCTGCCTTGGATGAGAGAACAGCCCGGGCAGGCGTTGGCCCGGCCCATCCGGAAGCGGTCTTTGTGCCCTCTGCCAGCCCAGCTGCACTGGTGCCATCCACTTCCTGGTACAACCTCTCTGCCGTAGGCCCGCCCCTGTGCTGACCAAGACCAGACCAGTGCTCCCTGCCCATGCCGGGCACAGGCGGTGACATCGGCTGTGGAATTACACAGAAACCCAGGTAGAGATGCTGAAAGGTAGTGCGTGGATACAGGACCGAGGGAGGCCAGGGAGCCCCCTGCACACCAGTCCCCAAGGCAGCCAGGCAGCCATTTGACCTTGACCTCTGGCCCCCATGCATGCAGTCAGTGGGAAGGAGGAGGCAGGGTATGGAATAAGCCATCTTTGGACTTTTGGGGCTGTTACTTCTCAGCATAGAATGTCCTTTCAATATCTCTACCCAGGTGCCAATGATGGAAGTCACCAGTTAGGGCTGTCCAGACTTGATGGCCGCCTTTGGGAACGGCCAGGAAGTGGCTCGGGCTTCACTCCTGAAAGCGAGTGGACTTTGGTTTAGTTTGGAAAGAAAAAACCCATCGTAGCATATTTTTTTGATGACTTTTACCTAAAGGGAGAGAAGGTGCTTAGTCGCTCAATCGTGTATGACTCTCTGCGACCCCAAGGACTGTAGACCACCGGGCTCCTCTGTTCATGGGGATTCTCCAGGCAAGGATACTGGAGTGGGTTGCCACGCCCTCCTCCAGGGGATCTTCCCAACCCAGGGATTGAATCCAGGTCTCCTGCATTGCGGGTGGATTCTTCACGATCTGAGCCACCAGGGAAGCCCAAGAATACTGGAGTGGGTAGCCTGTCCTTTCTCCAGGAGATCTTCCAGACCCAGGAATCGAAGGAATTGGGGGTCTCCTGCATTGCAGGCACATTCTTTTCCAGCTGAGCTACCAGGAAAGCCAAAGAGAGAGAATGGTGCTGATTTTTTTTAAAGCAAGCATTTGCTTTACTTATGTGACTTTGAAAGATTGATTTACGCATCCAGAGCTTGGCCTGTGGAAAGCATTGCCAAAGATCACTTTAGGTGGCTCAGGGCCAAACATTGAAAGGGTTGCAATTATGTTTATGGTTCCTTCTGTTTATGCCAAGCGATACTTGTCTTCTTTTTGTAGTAGTGACAGGAAGTTTCCTTTTTGCATACATTTCAGTAAAAAAACACAGAGTCGATTTAGAAGTATGAAGTCAGTAAGAGTTTGGGAGCTTTGTAGATGTGCCCACGTCATGCCTGACATTTAGGAAGCAGTGGCCTGTGCTGACATGGTGCTGCTGGTCTAAAAATATAATGGTATTGTTACAAAGGGGAAAGAAAAGGGATAAGCTGGTTGTGCTAATAGAGGTAAAATTCTAAAAAAATTTTTTTTCTTATTTTATTGAAGTATAGTTGATTTACAATGTTGTTAGTTTCTGCTTTATAGGTAAATGATTCGGTTATACATTAGACATTGCTTCTTCATATTCTTTTCCATTATGACTCCGTACAGAATATAGTAAGACCTTGTTGTTTATCCATCCTGTGTATAATTGTTTGCATTTGCTAATCTCAAACCCGGCTTCCCTGGTGACTCAGTGGTAAAGAATCTGCCTGCCAAGACAGGAGGCCTGTGTTTGATTCCTTGGTCAGGAAGATCCCCTGGAGAAGGAAATGGCAACCCACTCCAGTATTCTTGCCTGGGAAATCCCATGGACAGAGGAGCCTGGTGGGCTACAGTCCATGGGGCTGCAAGAGTCAGACACGACTTAGCGAGTAAACAACAAGCAACAACAATCCCAAATGCCCAACTCATCCCTCCTGCACTCCCTCCCCGCTGGCAGCCGCAAGACTGTTCTCTATGTCTGTGGGTCTGTTTATGTTTCATGGATGAGTTCCTTTAGATCATATTTTAGATTCCACACATAAGTGATATCATATGATATTTGTCTTTGTCTGACTTACTTCACTTGGAATGATAGTCGCTAGGTACATTCATGTTGCTGCAAGTGGCATTATTTCATTCTTTTTTTTTTTCCCACGACATGGGGGATCTTCCCCAACCAGGGATTCAGCATGTGCCCCTTGCATGGGAAGCGCAGAGTTGTAACCACTGGACCATCAGGGAAATCCATTCCATTCTTTCTTATGGCTTAGTAATATCACTATGTATTGGTTCCACATCTTCTTTATCCATTCTTCTGATGATGGACATTTAGGCTGCTTCCATGTGTTGGCTGTTGTTAATAGTGCTGCAGTGAACTTTGGAGGTGCCTGTATCTTTTCGAATTATAGTTTTGTCCTGATGTATGGCCAGGAGCGGGATTGCTGAATCATATGGCAACTCTATTTTCAGTTTTTAAGGAGCCTCCATGTTGCTTTCCATAGTGGCTGTGCCGAGTTGCATTCCCAGCAGTGTAGGAGGGCTCCTTTTTCTCCACACCCTCTCCTGCATTTGTTATTTGTAGACTTAAAAAATCCTTTTTATTTCGTGAAGTCATCCAGGAAAGAAATGATTTTAAAACAAGTGATTAGTTTGCCTTGTTGATCAGGGATCTTATCGTTGCTTTAATCATCATCGAAAGTTTGAGGGGATTGGCAGAGGACAGTTGGAAGGGGCCCCGTGGGAAGAAAGGCTTCTTGTGTGAACTGGCAGTCGGGGTGAGCTGAAGGCTGTTGCCTCCTTCCTATTAAATCTCTGTGGCGTTTGCCCCATGCCAGGGTAGAGCCTGCTGGCTGCCCTGCCTGAGAAAGAGCCGCCTGCGGAGGGAACAGTGCCCTCCCTGTGGAGCCAGGCCTGGCAGGTCGCCTCCCTCCGCCCGGCCATCTGCTGGGCCGTGGATGAAGTCGGGTTTGGCCAGCCCTCAGCCTCCGCACCCTTGATGTCTTCAGTCTGACAATTCTCTACCGTGGAGGCCTGTCCTGGGCGTTGTAGGAGTTTGGGCAGCAACCCTGGCCTCCACTCCCTGGAGCCAGTAGCAGTCCTGTAACCTAGAGGCTCCCCAGCTGGGACAACCCCAAGGGTCCCCAGACGTTGCTGCGCCCCCCGGCTTGGGGGAGTAGGAGTGGGCGGGATGGCCGCTGTTAGGAGCCCCTGGATGAGTGGAATGTACACGTTCTGTGAATAGCCATACCTTTGTTGTCCTTAAGGTGAGTCATTGTCTCTTTAAAAAAATAAAAACCTGTTGGGCAAGAAATTCATGTTTGGACCATGTTCTTAACTCTGAGTTCAGCTTCTCGACTAAGGAAGCCTTGAGCTGTTGGACTAGAGCATTTGGGAAGTGTTCTGGGCAGACATGTGTCCTTGCTCGGATTTACACGCCAAGGTCCTAACGGCGCACCATAAGAAAGTGACGGTGTTTGCACACAGGGCCTTTAAAGAGGTGATCAAATTAAAACAAGCCATTACGGCGAGCCCTTAACCAAGCTGAGTGATGCTCTAAGAAGAGGAGATTAGGATAGGAGGAGAGATACCAGGGATGAGAGGACAGTCCATTAGAACCCAGGGGAATATTGGTCGTTGGCATGCCAAGGAGCAAGGCCTCCGAAGGTGCCATATCTGTCGATACCTTGATTTTGGACTTCCCAGCCACCAGAACGATCAGAAAATAAATTTCTATTGTTTAAGCCAACCAGTCTGTGGTATTTTCTTACAGCTGCCTAAGAAGACTAATACAGGAAGCATCTCCTGGTTATTTGTAGGTGAGGAATCTCTTGGTGTCACTGGTAAACTTGTATTTTAAACTGATGGATGAGTTCTTCAGTGATTTTCTTTAGACAGTCCAGTCTCCCTAAGCGTATTGCAAAGTCATGTCCACTAGAGCTGAGTGCCACCCACTCCTATAACCTAAAGCACACACCGCATGCTCCCCAGGGAGGAGGCACCCACCCCGGATGTTTCCTTGTGCTTACAGGGCTTACGGTGGTCACATCTCCAGGTGGTGCTTTGGGTGGTTGGTTCATTAATTCTTGTCACTCGGACCGTGCTGGATTAGTTTGATGAGAATTGTCATAGTTGCTCACTCCTGGTATGTGCTGATTGGGCTTCCCTGGAGGCTCAGATGGTAAAGAATCAGCCTGTGATGCAGAACACCTGGGTTTGAGCCCTGGGTCAGGAAGGTCCGCTGGAGAAGGGGATGCCTACCCACTCCAGTATTCTTGGCCTGGGGAATCCCATGGACAGGGGAGCCTGGAGGGCTACAGTCAGTCCATGGGCTCCCAAAGCGTCAGACACAACTGAGCAACTAGCATACTATTGGGTTGACCAGAAAGTTTGCTCTGGTTTTTCCGGAAGAGCATGTGAACACATCCGAACGAACTTTTTGGCCAACCCAACACACGCATTGTTTCTGGCAGAAGCAGAGAGCAGAAATGTTGTGACAGGGAAATTTTAGAAACTTCAAATTATCCCAGTGATTGTGAATTCTTCGGAAGCATAGTTTCTGTCTTCGGGGTTAGTTTGCCTGTTGATCCTTACTTTCCTAATTCGCTCTCTGTGAGAGAGACGTTCCTGGTAATGGAGGAAAACGGCAGAAATCTGTTTCTAGAATGTCTGGACTCACCCTTGAGTCCGAATACCTTTGAGCTTTTATAAGGCAGTCAGTCCCCGGGGAGCTCCAAAGAAAATGTAAAACTGGAGAACTGCCCACCTTCACGTTCTTCCCTCTCTTTTGGTTCTCCAGATTAAAGACAGTTTGAGACTCTCATAGAAGGGATGACACAGTTGTGTCCAGGCTAAGTCAAAGGACCAGGAAGTAAACAGATCAGACCACTTGTCCCACAGGCAGGGCTTTTTTTTTTTTTCCCCCTAAATCAACCGATTAAAACCTATGCATATATACACATCCATGCATATGCACACACAGGAAAGTGCGTAAATCTTAGATGCACAGCTTGAGTTTTCATGAAGTGAACACTCTCCTGTAACAAGGCGGATAAACAGGCTGTGACCTCAGAAGCCTCCCGACCCCCTTCCTCCCGCGCCCCATTGGTGTTCCGACTTCTGACAGCAGAGACTGGGCCTGTTTTTGACCTTTAAGTGAACGTGGTCGTGGAGCAGGTGCTCACTCATGCCTGTTAATTCTTGCTGCATCTTTTGTCCCTAAGGGGTGACCGTGCTGCATGTTTATTAGAGGTTGCTCACTTCTGTTGCCAGTTGAAGTCTGCACGAATAAGTCATTGATCTGTGAACAAGGAGGGGTTAGGAGTGTTGATCCTCAAACAGTCAGCAGTCCAAGGACTGGGCCTGCTATCTTTGCCTCAAAAACAAAAGAATTGATAAATGACTCACCCAAGGGCAGAAGCTGAAACAGTTTGGATAGAATCAGGACTCAAACCCTAGTTCTTTTTTTTTCTTTTAACTCTTTGTTTTATATGGGAGTATACCGGATTATCGGTTAAGAATCTGCCCAAGTGCAGGAGACCCGGGTTTGATCCCTGCGTTCGGAAGATCCCCTGGAGAAGGGAATGGCAGCCTACTCCGGTATTCTTACCTGGAGAATCCCATGGACAGAGGAGCCTGGTTCTTTTCAGTATATTCTGCAGCTTGATCTTTCTGTTTTTCTTTCTTTCTTTTTAATTTGGCCACGAGGCATATGGGATCTTAGTTCGCTAACCAGGGATCAAACCCATGCCCTCTGCATTGGAAGCTCGGGGTCTTAACCACTGGACCACCAGGGAAATCCCTTTTTTATTTTACTATTTTTTTTGCATTTCTTATTTTAGATTTTTTTTTTTAAAGGATCAAAATGACGTTGGTTTGTAACCTTATGTGTCTCATGTGAACAGCATTTTATTTCTGTTTCTGTAAACTCTACAACCAAACACCCCTTCTTGAGTAGTTTGCATCTTAAGGGAAATAGTACAAAAGTCTAAGTTGTATTTTAGTCGTAAAGTGAGTACATGTGTGTTAAAGAAGAATTGGAGACCAGAGAAAACTATTGAATGAGATACGGGTATTAACTTTTCCCTTCAAAGGCAGCCACAGTTAACACAAACCTTTTAGCGTATGCTGTTTTCTTCCTGTCTTGTTTCTGTATGTGCATTGTTTGATGAGTTATACCCATGTAGCACGTGTGCTTTTATTTCCTTTTTCTCTCACCCAGCATTTTAATGTAAAGCTTTTGTTTGGTGTCCTGATGTGCCTTGTAAATGACACTGTAAGTGGCAACCTGCTGTCTCATTGAGGAGGCATCTTTAATTCATATAACCCAGGACCCTGGATGTTCCCAAGTTGGTTCTTACCGTATTGTCACTTTATATTCATTCTGAATGCTGGCCCTCCAGAGCAGAGGCACCCTGAAGACGCACAGAGGGGAGGTGCAGGGAGGCCCAGGCCTGGGTTACCATGATCTCATGTTTGCTGCGTGACTGCAGATGCCCCCGTTTCGGTCTGCCTGGCCGCTCCCTGACGAGGCCCGCAATTGCTCACGTTTCCAGGCTGTTGCGTTAACCGGGGTGGACCTCTGTCAGACAGCCACTGCTCGCCCCTAGACAGCCGGGGCTGCTGGTCCCAGTGCTGGAGCATGGGGCCCGGGGAACCAGGGCTCGCTGGAGAACAGCCCCTGTACAGGGGCCTGGGGAACCGGGGCTCGCTGGAGAATAGCCCCTGTACCGCCGCCAAGGGTGGCTGCCAGGCCCTGCAGGGACCCGCCTGACCCGCTCAGAGCCCTCTCTGGCTCCCACGTGGAGACTTCTAAACACTAGCATTTTATTGTTTTCCAGTATAAAAGTAATAATTTCTGTTAAAGAAAACTAGTGGTTTCTCTTATAGAAAAGTTAAAGATGCAGTAGCTGCAATTTAAAGCCCAACTTCCTGTTAACATTAGGTATGTTTCCTTCTGGGCTTCCCTGGTGGCTCACTGGTAAAGAATTCGCCTACCAATGCAGGATACGCAGGTTCTATCCCTGGGTCAGGAAGATCTCCTGGAGAAGTAAATGGCAACCCACTCCAATATTCTTGCCTGAAAAATCCCAAGGACAGAGGAGCCTGACAGGCTACATCCATGGGATAGAAAAAGAGTTGGACGTGACTTATTGACTCAACAACATATTTCCTTCTGATCTACAGTTTTATCAGATGGCTATTAGGTGACATTATTTTGTTGGGTTTTGCTGTTAGAAATTAAAACTTAGTCTGTAGAGGCAGTCTTCATGCATGAATTTTTGCTGCCTCTTGGACAGCTCTCATGAGCTGGCATCCCCAGGTCTCTGGGTTAGATGGAGCTCGTGAGCACTCAAGGACTCTCACTGAGCTGCTCTCTGGGAGGGCTCTGCTCTGCTACACCCCAGAAAAGCCAGAACGGCCCATGCTCCCAGGTCAGGAGATGGGCCGTGGCCTCCTCCAATCATTTACATTTTTCCTTTTGCCTAGTGGATACCCACAAGATTGGGAAAGTTTTAAAAAAGGAGAGCGAAAGAAGTAAGAACGTATATTTTTTCCTTTCTCTGTCGACCGCATATCAGGCTTCCTGTTTCCGAGTGTCTGAGACAGGTGGAGCTGGAGGGCAGAGGGGCCTGCGGTTGAGAACCAGCTGCCCGTGGGCACACTCTGTATATGGACTGGGGCCCGACCGCCTCGTGATGGTGCATTTGGTGGTCATGAGAGAGAGCAGAGTGCAGGCATTCAGTAAGTGTTTGCTGAATGAATAAAAGTCCTTGTAGATACAGTTTCTCATGACAAAGCTGCGTGCAGACATCACATCTGATACAGTTTCTTATGACAGAGCTGCGTGCAGACATCACGCCTGCCACCTGCAGAGAGGAGCCCTGTTTCCAGGGGGCAGCGGCATCAGGAGAGGTGTGACTGTGCCCCCTCGGACCAGCCCCTCCACTCCCTGTTTCCAGCAGTCAACTCCTCCCGAGTGACAGGCGCTGTAACGATCTGGCGTTTTATAGGCGCCCTTGGAAGCTTCACTCGTGGCCGTGGCCATCGCAAGGCTATCTCATCACCAAAGCCACGCCTGTGGGCAGCGCAGCCTCTGGGCTGCGGTCTAGGCCTCCAGGGGGCAGGGGAGGAGCCGGGCTGGGAGGGAGGAGGCTTCCTGGTGGAGGGGCTGGCTCCCCGCAGCCAGGGCCAGGTTCGGCTGCCCAGGACCTGGAGGGGCCCAGAGCCTGGATGCAAGCAGGGCTGCCTCTCCCTGGCTGTGTGACCCTGGCCGGGTGAGTTCAGCTCTCTGTAAATGGCGTCATGATGACACTGCTCAGAGGGTGTGAGGACCGGATGAGCTGATGTCTGTCGCGTGCTTAGGCCTCATTTGTGTGGCCCATGGCAAGGGCAGGAGCAGAGATAGCCACTGTCAAGGCTGACCGCGGAGGGAGGAGCCAGCAGGGCGTGGGCAGTGGCCCTGGGGACTTGCGCGTGTCCTGCTGTGTCTCCATCATTGAGTTCTGGTGGTCTGGACAATCCATGCGTGGCTCTTGGAGTCTTTGGCAGCGTGGGGTCTCCAAAGACAGGTTCTGGGATCTGTCTGCTAAACCCGCGGTTCCCTCAGCCCCCTCCCAACTGCAGAACTCGGTGGGGGGTGGGGAGCAAGGAAAGTCATGCAGGTTGATGGCTCCCCAGCGCCCAGCACGCACTGAGAGCTGTACAGATGCGCTTGCCTGGTGTTCTGCTCTCTGGGGACTTGCCTTCCATGTCACCACTTAATTCCATTCAGTTCTCTGGGATCATGCGGTCCCTGCAGTGTGCCTGGCTTTGCCTGGGGGCGGCTGCACCCAGACCTCTTCTGGAACTTGTGAGCAGATGGCCTAGCTCAGGGTCCATGCATGAGGTCAGGTCCCTGCATGCTGGGTGCCTGGGGCGTGTGGAGGGCTTCCCAGCAGAGCGACTGAGCACCTGCTGTATACCAGGCCCGGGGCGGGAGGTAAGTAGAATCTGGTCTCTGACCCACAAGCTTGTGGCTGAGATTTCGGCTCCAAACTGAGAGCTGTGTGCTGTTTTGCAGCAGGCTGGCTTTTTGGTTTGTTTTGTTTTTAAATGTAAGAAGTTTAATCCGTCACAGTCATGTAGTTCAGTGTTAAAAGGTGCGGAAGTGTGGGCATTGCAAACCCAGTCTGCTTCCCACCTGCTCCATTCAGCTACCTGGTGCCCTTCCCCAGGCAAACACTCATCAATTTCTTCGGTATCGTTCTAGACAGTCTTTAACCATTGATGAAAACAGTGCAGATATGTTGTGTCTCTCTAAACAAACGCACATAGATTTCTCCCTTCTTTATTCACTTGTTAGTACACCGTACACAATACAACATACTTTTTTCACTTAACAATATACCCTGGGCTTGTTCCATGTCAGTTCATGAAAAGCTTCTTCATTTCTTTAAAAACGATTTGCTTAAAGTGGCTTTATAGGGCTCCGTTGAATAGATGTACTTTATTTTTTAAATTTGTTTCTTTTCAATTAGAGGATAATTGGTTTACAGTGTTGTGTTGGTTTCTGCCATACATCGGCTCGGATCAGCCATAGGTTATTTGTGTGTCCCCTCCCCCTCGAACCTCCCCCTCCCCTCCCACCCCACCCCTTTCGGTTGTCATTCAGCACCGAATGTGAGCTCCCTGTGTCATACAGCAGATTTCCACTGGCTATCTAATTTTCCATATGGTCATATAGACGTACTGTATTTTATCTAACCAGTTTATTGCTGAGCGCTTGCTGTATCCCAGGCATGGGGTTTAGGTTATTTCTAATGGTTTGCTGTCACTAGTAATGTTATGGTGAATGGTCTTTGTGCACATTTCGGAACATATGGAATATCTTGAAGGGTAATGGTTGGGTCAAAAGAAATGTCCGTTTGTAATTTTGATAGCTGTTGCCAGGTTGCCCTCCAGGAGGTAATACTGATTTAGGCCCCTCCCAGCGGTGAAACCGCCTGTTTGGCCGTCCTGACCAGACACAGATGTTGTTAGGCTCTTTGATCTTGGTCATCATGCTAAGCAAAAAATAATATCATCTCGGTGTGGTTTTAGTTCTGCTAGTATTTTAAGATCGAGTCAGTTGCCAACATTTAAAAACTGAGTGTTGGCCGCTTAGAATGTGTTTGACCTTGTCTTGAAGAACTGGAGGGTCTGTTGTGCTGGGCCTGTGCAGACACATCCTGGTAGGAACTTCCTTCCCAAGGGGTCTGGGCTTTTCCTGTCCCACTGGATTGTGTGTCTATTGTTGTTTGTTCACTCTTTTCTGTTGCTTGCTGGGCTTCCGTAGATTTGAGTTTGCCAGTCCTGGTTTAGAGAGAAGCAGGTGAGTTTAAGGGAGAACAGAGCTGCTTCCACTTCTCTTTGGGAATAGCAGAACTGGGTTTTGAAGGATAAGGAGAAGTTGGATGGTGGGCTTGCTCGCGAAAGTCTGGTGTGGATGAGTCTTGCAGAGGGGTTGGGGGTTGGAGGAAAGTAGACCAGCAAGCAAAGAACTCAAAGTGCGGAGTTCTGGAGCCCACCTGCCTTGACTACAGTCGGTGGCTTGACAGTGAGGACCTGGGACGAACAGGTAACAGGGATGCACATGAGTTCATGAAGAGTGAATCATCGTGGGGTAGGATGCGATGTGAGAGGTGTCATGTGCTGTGAATAGCAGGAGACCAGCAGGAGACGACCTAAGCCATGAGAAATAGAGAGAGATGAAGTTTCCACCATCGTGACTGCCCCCACCCCTAGAGAACCCGAGTTAATCCCGTGTGTGTGTGTGTATTTGTTTTCCAGTACTTTTACTGTGCATATATTATTTTTATTAAAACATAGCATAGTAAATTGCCTATCTTCCGCTTTTTTCCTTCCACTTTATCACTTGGATCCTGTCCAGCCAGTGTGTGCGTCTCTCCCTATTCTCTTCATGCTGTGGGTTCACTTTCCAGGGGTCCATCTGTGATGGGCATCTGGTTGTTCCCAGGGTTTTGCTCCCTCTGTGTATTGCTGCTGTGAGCATCCTAGTGCATTTCCCCTCGGTCACCTAGTACCGATATTTGTGTAAGACGCGTCCAAGGTAGCCTTCTAGGTGAGAGGATCTGAGCTTTCCATTTAAAGAAGTTGCCACGTTGACCTGACCTTTTCCGCTGATACACAGTCGTCCCACCTGCTCTGAGCTTTTCCTTTCTGTGGTTTCAGTTAGCCGTGAGGGACCCAAGAATATTAAATGGAAAGTTTCAGAAATGAATGAGTCGTAAGTTTCACATTGTCTGCTGTGCTGAGTCGCACGATGAGACTGTGAGTCTTGATGCTCAGTCCTGCCCTGGACTTGAACCATCCTCGTTTGTCCCGCCTGTCCGGCCTGGTAGTCACTCAGCCCTCTCTGTTATCCGACCGACTGTATCGCTGTGCATGTATTCAAATAACTCTTATTTTACTTAAAAAATGGCCCCAAATAATGATGTTGGCAATTTGGATATGTCACAAGGAAGCTGTAAAATGCTTCCTTTAAGTGAAAAGGTGGGAAGTTCTCGACTTGAAAAAAAAAATCCTATGCTGAGGTTGCTGAGATGTACAGTAAGGATGAATCTTCTGTTCGTGAAATTGTGAAGAGGGAGAAAGAAATTCCTGGAGATTTCGTGACTTCAAACTGCAAAGATTACAGCCACAGGGTGTGTGATAAGTACTTAGTTAAGGTGAGAAAGTCATTTAATTTGTACGGTAAGATGTTTTGAGAGAGAGCCCACATTCACGTAACTTTTATTGTTATAATTGTTCTGTTTTATTATCAGTTACTCTTGTTAATCTCTTACTGTGCCTAATTTATAAGTGAAACTTGATCCACAGGCCCGTGTGTTTAGAAAGCGCAGAGCCTGTGGAGTTTGGTACCGTCCTCGGCTTCAGGCACCCACTGGGGATCTTGGCCGCGTCCCCCGTGGATAAGGGGGGCACCTGTGGTCTTGTTTTTTCTCCAGACAGTAGCATTCCTGTGGCCAGAGATACTTCAGACTTCAGTGAACTGCTTCCTTCTTTGCATTCTTATGGATTCTAGATTTTACATTCTCCCAGTTAAAAAAAAATGTAGCCAATTCCCTGTTTCTGGAATAAAAAGCCAAGTTTCCCTTCATGCCTTCCCTTCCATTCCTTCCAGTCCCCTCCATCCCCGCCCCCAAGTGCTTCACCTTTCGAGTTACATCCTTGCGGACCATCCGTTCAGTATGGCAGCTACTAGACCACATGGCTGTTTTTGGTCATTAAATTAATGAACTAAAATTTAAATTTTGTATTTCCAGTGTTCAACGGCCACGTGTCGCTAGTGGCTGCTGTGTTTGACAGTGCAGCTAGGGAAAGTTTCCCCGTCACTGACATGTAGGGGACAGACTCGGGGCTGTTAGCATTATTGTTGTTGTACAATTGCTAAGTCATGTCCAACTCTTTGTGACCCCATGGACTGCAGCACACCAGGCTCCTCTGTCCTTCACTATTTCCCAGAGTTGCTCAAACTCATGTCCATTGAGTCAGTGATGCCACCCAACCATCTCATCCTCTACTGTCCCCTTCTCCTTTTGCCTTCTATCTTTCACAGCCTGTGCACTCTGGAATGTTCAGTAGCATCCCTGGCTTCTACCCACCAGATGCCATTAGCCCTTCCCTTCCCTGAACCTGCAGTTGTGATAACCAAACTTCTCTCTAGACGTTGCCAAGTGTCCCCAGAGACAAATTGACCCCATACTCACGTTGAGAACCACTGCTGCTGGCTATTTTCTCTATGTTGCTTTTTAAACAACATTGTGTATATTTAGTGTGCAGTATTGTCTAAGTTTCAGATGTACCGTCTAGTGGTTCACGGTTTTAAAGGTTGCAGTACACGCATAGTTATTATAAAATTCCGGTCATGTGCCCCGTGTTGTGCAACACATCCCTGCAACTAGATAGTAGCTGGTACCTCTTAATCCCTTTCCCCTAGCTCGCCCCTCTCCCCAGGTACCCACAGATTGTTCTCTGCATCTGTGAGTTCTCTGCATTGCATTTAATTTTTCCTTACATTCTTCCTGGATCTGCCCAGTGTCAACACTGAAAACTCTAGATTTCTGGACTCCGGCTTCAGGGAGGGTGGGTGCGTCACAAAGTCGGTTTAGCAAATATTTGCCGAGTGCCTGCTGCTGGTGGCAGCACCACGGCAGAAACGATCGTTTCTTCGGGGGCGGCTCCCTGTTACACTGGTTTCCTTTTCCAGAAACGTTGTTCCCTTGGCACATCCCTGGCACATCCCCCTGTAACGTTTGCTTTTCCCCTTTCATTTGCCCAGATTGTGCGAAACCACCGCTCATCTGGCCAGCAGGCTACTGGCCATCAGAACTTCTGTTTGTTCTGAGTCAGATCGTAAGAAGGTCCCCTTTGGTTTCCCTTTGTTTAAATGGTCTAAGCTGGGAGCAGTGTAAGCTCAATTATTTCTAGCCTTCCATCTCAACCTAGTTGAATTGCTGTTGCTAGCAACAGGTGAGAAATTTCTCATGTTTTTTTAATCTGAAAAAATAACTCAAGAGAAATAATATCTACTATTAATGGAATGTCTGTTATGTGCTAGGCATTGTCTTATGCCCTTTGTATATAAAGTCCTTAGTCCTTTTGATAATTCAGCAAAGCAGGTCTTATTACAGACAAGAAGAGAGGGAATCATAGAAGATGAATTGTCCAGGGGTGCACAGCTGGGGTGGAGCTGAGCTGGGGTTTGCATGTAGGTCTGTCTGGTTTAAAAGCCAGTGTTCAGGGACTTCTCTGGCGGTCCAGTGGTTAAGGCTCCATGCTTCCGTGGCAGGGTTCGATCCCTGGTTGGTGAATGAAGAGCCAACGTGCCAAACAGTACAGCCAAAAAAAAAAAAAAGCCGGTGTTTATTACTTAGCCCATGTGGTCCTGCTGTTCTGAAACTGGGACTCTTATGTCTTCTTTTCCAGCCTCTGCGTTAATTTCTCACACTCGGGGGTTCTGTCTTGCAGCCCCTGTCCCCAGCCTGTCTAGAATGGGGGATAGGAGCTAACGTGTCTGGGAAAGTGACAGACGGCTCAGTTTGGTGTTGAGAAGCAGCGGCAGGGTGACAGCTGCCCCCATAGCTCCAGGCACACCCCCCTTGGGCCTCCTGTGGGGCTGACTTCCACTTCTGGACAGATGGGGTGTGGGGCAGCTGCTGGAAAAAGAGCCATGGGTATAAATCCAGATGTCAAGTGGGGGCCTGGCTGCTGTCTCTTCTCTGTTTTGACTGTCGGGGGCGCCGGGGGAGGACTTCGTTACTTGGAAATTTGCCACCAAGCCCAAATACAGGTTCCCCAAATACAGGCAGATGCTGGCTCCGGGTGCCACAGTGGTAATATCTAAGTAATTCATGGACAGGAAGTAAATCACAGGCAGACGTCTAGTGAGACCTTTAAGTTCCCTTTTCAGTTTTCCTTCAATATTTCTAACCCTGTCAGGGCCCACTTTTTTTTTTCCTTTTATTTTTTTATTGAAGGATAATTGCTTTACAGAATTTTGTTGTTTTCTGTCAAAGCTCTTTTTTTAAACAAAATTTTGGCTGCACTGCACCTTCATTGCAGCCTGCAGGCTCTTCGATGCATTGGCGAGACTTAGTTGTCCCGTGGCATGTACGATCTTTGTTCCTCTACCAGGGATTGAACCCACGTCCCCTGCATTGGAAGGCTGATTCTTAACCTCGGGGCCACCAGGGAAGTCCCAGGGTCCACTTTGGAACAGCGGACACTTGCTAATGTCTGTGCGACGAAGAGGGAAGCAGCAGCAGCAGCTGGGGGCTCGGGGCCGGGCCCTGTATCCAGTGGGAATTGAGTAACATTTGCTTCTCATGGTGCAGATTTTGTTGTTTACCTTCTATTTATGGCAAGTGATACTAGTTTTCCATTTACGATAGTGGTATTAAGTTACCATTTTTTTTTTAAATTTTGTTTGTTTGTTTTCATTTTTTGGCTATGTCCTGTAGTGTGTGGGATCTTAGTTCCCTGACCAAGGATCGAATCCAAGCCCCCTGCATTGGAAGCTTGGGATCTTAAGCATTGAACTGTCAGGGAAGTCCCTTAAGTTACCTTTTAAGATACACTGATAGAAATAAAGGGCAGGAGTTCTCAACCAAGGCATAACTAGCATTTGGGGCCAAATCATTCTTGGGGGGGCGGGCGTTGTCCTGGGTTTTCTAGAATGTTTAGCAGAATCTTTCCCTCGTCCACCTAGGAGACACCAGTAACTACCCCCCTTCTTCCTGCTGAGAATCACTGATGGAAGATATGCAGGTTGAGAGGACTCCTTGGCCCCCTCGTGGTTAAGACTCCCACAAGGGACACGGAGTTGATCTCTGGTCTGGAAACTAAAACATTCTTCATGCTTTGAAATGCACCCCCCCCCCCAAAAAAACGTGCAAATTGAGGCAAACTTAAGAACTTAGAAAGTGGAGGTGGTTGGTATGTAGAAATCCCGTGTGTGTGTGTGTGTGTGTGTGTGTGTGTGTGTGTGTGTGTGAAAATGGCTGAAGTTTGAGAGATTGCTCAGCAAATTGCCTTCACTTGGGGGTCTGCTTACTGATGTTCCCTTGGCGCTGAGGTTTGGTCCAGAGCCAGGCAGGAGGAGGTGCCTTGACCGAAGCTGTAAAGCCGCATGGTCCAGGTGAAGCTCTGTCGTGCTGGAATGTTCTCCGTCTGCACCATCCAGCGCATGCCACTGGCCACCTGTGACTGCAGAGCACTCAGAATGTGGATGCTGAGAATGAGGAACTCAACTCTTATTTTAAGTAACTTCAGTGTAAAACTTCATGTTTGCACAGTGCAGCCCCGAAGAAATCAGCGTGGAGAGGTCAGGATGATAAGACCACAGGCTTTAAAAGCTTAGAAGTGAAGATACACAAACAAGTAAAAATGCATCTTTAAGGATGGTCCAGTCATGTGGCAGACAGGACTGTTGGGAGATTTGGGGCGGAAGTTAACACACCCACTTAACATTGGCCTTGCCGACTATAAGTGTCCCAACTCTTTGCAGCCCCATGGACTATAGCCTTCCAGACTTCTCTGTCCATGAGATTCCCCAGGCAAGAATACTGGAGTGGATTGCCATTTCCTCCTTCAGGGGATCTTCCGGACCCAGGGATTGAACCTGCATCTTCTGCATTGGCAGACGGGTTCTTTACCACTGAGCCACCTGGGAAGCCCAACATTGGCTTCAGCAAAGTAAAATAAAAACAAGAACCAATTTACTGACGCCTGAGACTTGGGCTTCCCAGGTGGCGCTAGTGGTTAAAGAACCTGCCTGCCAATGCAGGAAACGTAAGGGACCTGGGTTGGATCCCTGGGTGGGGAAGATCCCCTGGAGGAGGAGGGCGTGGCACCCCACTCCAGTATTCTTGGCTGGAGAATCCCATGGACAGAGGAGTCTGAGGGGCTACAGTCATAGAGTTGCACAGAGTCAGACATGACTGAAGTCACATAGTGCACACACAAGACATGAGAAGCCCAGGTGATGGACAGACCTCCACTCTCCCCCGGGGGCTCAGGAGCCTCTGGTGTCTCTGCGTCTTCCTTGCGACTCCATTTTTCAGGCTGACTGTCCCTGATCGGAAGCAAGGCGGCTGCCCTGCAACTCCAGGCTTGTTTTCTGCCACCTAAACAACCCCAGGGTGAAGGGCACGTCTTTTCTGGAATTGCTAGCGAAACCACCCGCCAGGCCTCTCATTGGCCCCTCCTCTGAGGCCATCAGCGTGTCGAGGGCTTTGCTTGGCCAAGCCTGGGTCCTGGGCTCATCATACCTGGAGCTTAGAGGTGGAATCGGCCTCGGCTGGATCAGGTGGAGAGATGGAGGGAAGCTGACGTACTAAATTCTGATAAAAGAGTAAGTCAGGATACGAGAAGACGATACGGGGGTAGGCTGAGGGACCGCACTCAGGCGGGACGCACTTGGACTCCAGCCCCCTCCAAGGCTGGAGTGCCGGCTGGTTGGAGTCGGTGCAGTTCAGGCCACCGACGGCGGGACCGGAACTGGTCAGCAGGCGGGGCAAGAAGGCAGCAGTCCCCGTAGTGCAGACGGGGTGGCAGGCACAGCGGTGGTTGGCACACCGGGTGTGAGGGAGCCGGAGCCCGCAGTGTCCCAGGTGGACGCTGGCAGAATTGCCCCCAGACAAGCCTGGTGTGAGAGAATCCTGGCTCTGGCGTGGAGGGGCCGGGGCCCGGGGTGTCCACAGGAGGGCCCTGGGAAGGTGACCCCGGGGCCTTGGGGGCTTGAAAGGCCCGAGGAGCAGCTCGTGCCGGGCACGTGGCCGACCAGGGCATGACTCATATGCAGACGCTACCCACCTGCCCCCTGGGCCGCGGCCTGGGAACCTGGGGGGTGGGGTGGGGGCGCCTTTTCCTCCAGGGGCGTCTCTTCAGCGCCCACTGCTGAGGAAGCTTAGCATGTCACTGCCCTGAAGGAGTCTGTCCACCCACCCAGCAGGCACTGAAGGGTCCCTGGATGTGAGAATTAACGGGCATGGCTCGGGCAGGGCAGCTAATATGCATGTGGAAGAGCTTCAGTCTGGGGCTAGCTACACAGACCTCAGTGACACAAAGTCCTTATTTTACCTTGTGCCAAGTGCTTACCTGCTTTTGTATTTGTGAGGAAGTAGAAATGAAGGATCTTGTTCCAAAGTTAGGTACCCCCATCCCCGCCCAGGACCTGGAATGATGGTTGGACCAGGTAAGCACTTAATAGATGCTTACTATTATGGATTTAGCTGAAAACACACACACACAGATGCACATTTAGCCCCATACATAGGTAATATGCGCACATTTAGCCCCATAGGTAATATGCGCATATTTAGCCCCATACATAGGTAATATGTGCACATTTAGCCCCATAGGTAAAACACGCACATTTAGCCCCATACATAGGTGATATGTGCACATTTAGCCCCATACATAGGTAATATGCGCACATTTAGCCCCATACATAGGTAATATGCGCACATTTAGCCCCATAGGTAATACACGCACATTTAGCCTCATACATAGGTAATATGCGCATTTAGCCCCATACATAGGTGATATGTGCACATTTAGCCCCATAGGTAATATGTGTCCAGTGTGACCAGAGAATACATAGGAAAGCCCCCTTACCCACTCCTTCCAAAGGAACCCACGTGATCAGCTCATTATGGAGGTTTTCTGCATGTTCAGGCACGTCTGCATGTTATCCTCTTGTCTTCGTGCAAAGAATGGTGTCCTGGGCACACCTTTCAGCCGTTTCCATTTAGCGTATCTTGCAAATAGGACCATTTAGCACACACAGCTCTATCTCCTCCTTTAAAGACTGTTGAGCATCCCCTTGTATGAATGTTTCCTGCTCGTTTGACCAGCACCCCCTTTTTTCCTTTAATACTTTTTTGGCCGCACCAGCCAGCATGTGGGGTCTTAGTTCCTCGACCAGGGATTGAACCCGTACCCCTTGCATTAGAAGCGCGGAGTCTAAACCACCGGAACCCCACGCAAGTCCCAACCAGCCCCCGCAACCCCCCTTCTGATGACCGATTAGGTTAGTTTCCAGTCTTCTCTGCCTCATGCAGGTTGCCCTGCACGGCCTGCCACTATGCACGTGCATGCCTGAAGGTTAAGTCTTGGAGAGTTTAACCTTGTAGTTTGCTGTGTGGAACCTTCTGCAAGCAGAAAGCAAACAGAACTCCTATAAAGAGTCAGCCCGACAGTCTGTGGTTCTCTTCAGCTTTCATTAGAAACACTCCACTCTGGGAGTCACCATTACAGGATTATTATAGGATAGAATGAGTTACTAGAAGTGAAACCTGCCCTCATGGGAGCCACCACCAGCCTCCCTGCCCCACCCCCAGCACCCGTTTACTGGAACCAGGATGCTATTTTTAAGAAAGAGCATTGTGTTTCATCATGGAAATTTTGAGCATCTGAGCAGGCGACTTGCTGGCTTGCCAATCTTTAGAGTCCTGAGCCCACGGCCTGTATGTGCTCAGCTCTGTACCCAGCACCTCAGCAGGACATGCCTGGCCTGAAAGAGGAGGGACAGAAGGCAGGTCTGCCGCTGACAAGTAATTATGTAAGTCGTAATGGCCACATCAGGATGGTTTGGTTTCAGCTGGCAGCGTCTCAAGGGGCTGGCAGGGCTGGGCTTCCTCCCTCCCAGCCTGTACGTGTGCTGGGGCCGGGGGAGGAACATTCCACCTGCGGTCTTTCTACCACAAGGGGCTGATGAGGGTCGTAATTCTCAAGATGCCTTGTTTACAGGCTCTCCTGAAGGATGCGATGCCTTTTTTTGGCAACAGTCGGGGTTGGGGATGTGTGTCTCAGAGAAGCCTAGTTTCATCAGAGCCAAGCAGGTGCCCAGGTGTCCCTGGCCTTGCACAGGGCACCTGAGGAGCTGCCCTCTGGGGGCAGCCCTTGGGGTCAGCTTTCCTACAGCTGGTACGCTGGCCTGTCTCCGGGTTATGTGGGGCTCCGAGTCATCATCTTCCTGGCATGTTCCTCCAATGTGTTGCTAAAAAGGAGAGATGGGTGTGGAAGCAGATTCTTTTCTTTCTCTTCTTTTATAGTAATCTTGCTGTAACTAGCACCCTTGATAGCTTTGAAAAAAAGAACTGCTTCAAGACCAGACTCAGCCGTTCTCACATTTTGGCAGATTCGGGGGGCTTTTTTCAGCTGTCATGAGCTTTCCTCTCTCATCTGCAACATGTCAAAGTGATAGAAGTTCTTGTTATGTATTAACTTTCTAAATCTTAGAAAAAACAACAGATCCCGCTTTTTGAAATAATTTGGGCTTGGGGACAAAGCATCTTTGATTTGGACCATGGCCGGCTTCTTAGATGCATCAGCTCTCTTTTCCCTGCCGGCTGAAGAATGAAGCCCTCAATGGGACTGTGGTTCTGACCCAGTGATGATGCTTTAGAGAGAGTAGTTCTGGGAGGGAGCAGCTGGGTGTGGGCGTGGCCTTGACGGCGTGGGCTTGCCAGCATGTGCATGGCAGTGGCGGCATGGGCGTGGCCTTGATGGTGTGGGCGTGTCTTTCCCACAGGTGCAGCGAGTGGCTGAGATGCTGCGGTGGAGGCGAGCCCAGGCCCCGCACAGTCTGGTTGGGGCACCCGGAGAAGAGGGAGCAGCGGTACCCTCGAAATGTCATCAACAACCAGAAGTACAACTTCTTCACCTTCCTGCCTGGGGTATGTCCGGGCCGGGACAGCGCGGTTCTTTCCTTCTTAACACCACATGTGTGCAGTGGTACCAGTCTTAGAAGACTGAGGCTCTTGCCGCAGGTTCTGTGAGCACCCCGTGTCTTTTCCACGTCACCCCAGCCACTGGCCGTTCACCTCCCTTAGTCCTGAGCACCTGGAAGGGGTTGCCTTCTGTCTGCAAGGCTGTGAGACTCCACCTGATGGGTTGGAATAACTTCACATTTTTTGGTGTGTTCGGCCTAAGAGGAGTGAAAAAGATATTTTGAGGGCCTAGCTATGTTACCAAAAAAAAAAAAAATCAGTGCCTATATTTTCCCTCTATTACCATCTTGGAACACATATTCAGAATAGAAAAGTTGGGAGATAAAAGTGTAGAGAAATTTTTTTTTAATTTGTCTTTTTCCTTTGGCTGCATCGTCTTAGTTGTGGCCTGTGGGGTCTTTTGCTGAGGCCTGTAGGCTCAGCAGTTGAGGCACATGGGTTTACTTGCCCCACAGCGTGTGGGGTGTTAGTTGCCCGACCAGGGATCGAACCTGCATCCTCTGCATTGCGAGGTGGGTCCTTTCTTTAAATTTTTTACAATATTTATTTATTTGGCTCTGCTGAGTCTGAGTTGTGACATGTGGGATCTAGCTCCTGGACCAGGGATCAAACCCAGGCCCCCTTGCATTAGGAGCTCGGAGTCTTAGCCACTGAACCAGCAGGGAATCCTGGGAGGTGGATTCTTAACCACTGGACCACCGGGGAAGTCCTGAGAAATCTTTTTAAGGCAAATTTTAATACTACCATCCAGAGAGACTTTCTGTTAACATATTTGCTAATGTTTGTTTTGCTTAGTAGTATATTGCCCTGAGACTGTCTGTTTTGTCCATTAATTTATACAAATCAACAGACAAGCCTTCTGAAAACCTTCCCCCCCAGCACACCCTTAAGTTAAATATCAATTTTTATCCATTGTGACCTCCAAAACTATACCAGCTGGCTGTAGAAGCAGCAGCAACAGTCAGTACCAAAGCTGAAAAAAAAAAAAAATCACCGATTTACTGAGAGAGAACATGGAAACAAAAAATACCTTATAGTGTAGCGTAAGGTCAGCCTGAATTTCTTTTTAATAATTGATTTATTTTTGGCTGTGCTGGGTCCTCGCTGCTGCCTGCAGGCTTTTCTCTAGTTGCAGTACGGAGGCGTCTCACCACAGAGGCTTCTCTTGTCGTGGGGCACAGGCCCTGGGTCGCATAGGCGCAGTGGTTGCAGATCGCTGGCCACAGGGCCCAGACTCGACAGTTGTGACACATGGGCTTAGTTGTTCCACGGCATGTGGGATCTTCCTGGACCAGGGATGGAACCCGTGTCTCCTGCATTGGCAGACGGATTCTTTACCACTGAGCCCTGAGGGAAGCCCCTGAATGTTTCTTTAGGGGTGATTTTTGACTACATTTATTGCTACCTGATTCAACCCCCTCCCCTGGCCCCCGAAATCTCAGTATCTAAAGTCAAGTGCAAGTTAATTTCTCATCCTTGGAAACTCTGAGGCATGTCAGGCCACTATTCGCATCTCACAGCTACACCACCTGGGGTGTGTGGAGCACCCACGTCCCCAAGGCAGGGGCAGGAGCGAGGGGCCGGACAGTGCCCTGAGCAGACAGGGCATTTCCTCTCGTTGCCTGATGGCCAGATGAGTCAGGGTATTGGCAACACTGCCAGGGCACGTGGGGCCAGTGGAAACCGCCAGAACTCTCCTGCCACGTAGGATGGAATTCTGCTGTAGTTACTGTCTGGCGTTGAAATCATGCCATCGAGACATCAATGTATCTCTCTTTTGATTCAGTCTTACAGCCTAAGCCTTTCCCACTAAACCCTCTTCAGTGGCATTCGGAGTGGCCTTTTCTGCACTTGCAGAAGAAGTTTAAGAAATAAAACCTAACAGCTGTTGTCAGGGACCCGACGCCCAGAGGTCCCCACTGTCTTGAATTTGGTGTTTAGAGTTCCCATGGGTATCATTTGCTTCTTTACTTTAACCTGTGATATTTTCATCACCCAGGTGTTTCCTAAACAACAGGTGGCAGAGTGTAAAGTGTATGTGCAGGTAGCACGTGAGTTGTGTTCTCCTGGGGGAGCGTCTGAAAGGTCGCCCGTCTGCCTCGCTCCGAGGCCAGCAGCCTCGAGTGTCTCCTCTCTCTCCATTGCAGGTGCTGTTTAACCAGTTCAAATACTTCTTCAACCTCTACTTCCTGCTTCTCGCCTGCTCCCAGTTCGTCCCCGAGATGCGACTCGGCGCGCTCTACACCTACTGGGTTCCCCTGGTGAGTCAGTTGGGGCGTCCTTTCGGGAGGGTCCGAGGTTGGGCAGCCGAAGGGTGTCCGTTCTTCAAGCAGCTGGAACAGGATGTGGCCTTTCAAGACAGAGGACGCCCCCTAGGTTTTTCTGGTGATGCTCTGTTCTGCCCACTGCCGTGGTGCCTGGGCTCCTTCTTCCTTCTGTCTGTCTGCTGTCTAGTCTTTCTTTGTTTCACAAGTATTTCCCGCCTGCTCACTGTGGATTGCCGGGTACTGGGCCCTGGCACACAGTGGTCCCAAGAAAGGCAGAGCCTCTGACGCTGTGGCTTCTGTTCTTTGAATTGTTTTCGTTTATGATGTAGGCTGTGTCAGCGTGAGGGGTTGAACGAGCAACCAATTCTGTGCTTCGGTGTGTCTGTGTATGGAGTGTGACTGACCCGAGGCATGTAAATAAATACATGGAGGTCTGGAAGGTTCTTCACCAAAGCTAGTAGTTTTTTTTGGAACAGGGGTGAAAGCGTTCGTCACTCAGTCTCTTTGTGATCCCACGGACTGTAACCCACCAGGCTCCTCTGTCCATGGGATTCTCCAGGCAAGAATAGTGGAGTGGGCGGCCATTCCCTTCTCCGGGGGATCTTCCTGGCCCACGGATCAAATCTGGGTCTCCTGTATTGCAGGCAGATTCTTTACCTCTGAGCCACTAGGGAAGTCCTTGTGGGGAGGCTGTGGCCTTTTATTAAGTATTTTTTATCTTCAGGTACAGAAACCTCTGTCTTAAGTCACCGCAGTGCCTTTCTGGAAGTTGGAAACTTATGGGAAACTACGTTAGCTCAGATGTGTAGTCAAGGTGTTTGAAGCTGTTCTAGAATAGAGTTGCTCCCTCTGCAGGGGGACACCACGTTGGTTCTTGGGCTGGTGACCAAGGATCAAAGTGTTGAACACAACTCGAAGGCAGGTGCTGTACCCCTTTCTCGTCTGGGACGTAGTCTGCATATCAGTACTGATGATGCTGACCCCGGGGACTGCAGAAGCCCCTCAGAAAATGCAGTGAGGGCCCGTGTAGCGGCCAGGATGACTTGGAGGGTTCCCGCCCTGCTAGCAAGAGCCTCGCTCCAGTTCTAGCCCATGTCTCTTCGCTGAAATGATGCTCAGAGTTTCCAGGAGGAGCCAGGAACCTGACTCCCGTTGCAAACAGCCGAGTCCTGGTTTTCCTGGGCCTCTGGCTGTAGAGAGAAGCCAGGGTTACCAGCAGCCTCGGGCAGTCCTGAGGTTTCTAACTGCCTCATGGCCAGAGTTTCCTGTGATGGTTCAGAGACAGAAGGAGGTAGTCTTGCCCAAGTTCTTCCTCTTCTTTCCAGGGGCTACAGAGAAGGGAGTTTGGGGTCAAAGACAACTAGACGACATCTGTTTCCAGGTGACTGCAGCTGATTTCTCCTAAGTCCCCTAGATTTTTATGTGGAGAATCAGTTTCCAGTGCTTGGCTGAAGTACATTTTGAAATGTGTCTGACCTCCCTGAGAGTCCTCTCATTTCAAGCCCAGCCGTGAGCTCAGTGGTTCAGAGCAAGGGCTGTGGGGCCAGATGGTTGCCCTGCAGCCTCTTTGAGAAGCCGTGTGATTGGAACTAGCTCTTCCGAACCTTGGTTTCCTCATCTGTAAAGTAGGGGCTGGGTGATCGTGTCTGTTCCTATGACTTGTTGGGAGGTGCAGTGAGGTACAGCAAGTAGAATGCTTCAAATAGCTCCTGACACATAGAAAATTCTCAGGAAATGTTCTCATTTGAATTGTAAGATTCTGGTAGTAGTGCCATTGTTGGTCATCGTGTGGATTATGTTTTAGCTTCTGGTAACATTTTTTCTTTTTTTAAAAAAGTATTTATTTATTTGGCTGCATTGGGTCTCAGTTGTGGCATTCGAGCTCTTTCCTTGCGGTGCCCAGGCTTCTCCCTGGTTGCGGTGTGCAGGCTTAATTGCCCTGTGCTGTGTGGGGTCTTAGTTCCTGGACCAGGGGTCAACCCCACACCCCCAGCATTGGAAGCAGATTCTTAACCACTGGACTCCCAGGGAAGTCCTGGTAACTTCTTCCTTGATGCTAATGGATTCGTGGGAGATGTTCCTCAGGAAACAGATGAGATCATCAGTAAGATTGTATGAAGATCAAATAATAAATTTAGATTTCTTTGTTATTAAGACGAAGGCTACACGATACTGAGTTTTCAGTTCACTGTGTGTTGTCAGCACCTGTGGTCAGGACAGGACACTCTCACCACCCCAGAAAGTTCTCTTTTGCCCCTCTCCAGTCAGCCCCCTCCGCAAGCTGAAGTGTCTGCTTTTCTGATTTCTCTCAGGAGTTTTGCTTTAGTAGATCTTTTTTTTTTGACTCCATCATGGAGCTTATGGGATCTTAGTTCCCCAACCAGAGATCTAACCTGGGCCCTCAGCAGTGGAAACATGGAGTCCTAACTTCTGGACCTCCAGGGAATTCCCAGTAAATCTGCTCTTGATCTATAGCTTTACAGAAGAGTCTTAGCAGCTTCAGGATTTTGTGTCTCTTCACTGTCACCACCTCTGATCTTCTTACAAGTTTAGACAACCCTCCACTGCCATTCAAGCTTCTTTGAAGGGCCAAGTGTCTTTGGCCCTTCAGTCAGTTCAGTTGCTCAGTTGTGTCCGATTCTTTGCGACCCCATGGACTGCAGCACGCCAGGCCTCCCTGTCCATCACCAGCTCCCAGAGTTTACCCAAATTCATGTCCATTGAGTTGGTGATGCCATCCAACCATCTCATCCTCTGTCATCCCCTTCTCCTCCTGCCTTCAATCTTTCCCAACATCAGGGTCTTTTCAAATGAGTCAGCTCTTCGCATCAGGTGGCCAAAGTATTGGAGTTTCAGCTTCAGCATCAGTCCTTCCAATGAATATTCAGGACTGATTTCCTTTAGGATGGACTGGTTGGATCTCCTTGCAGTTCAAGGGACTCTTAAGAGTCTTCTCCAGCACCACAGTTCAACAGCATCAATTCTTCGGCACTCAGCTTTCTTTATAGTCCAACTCTCACATCCATACATGACCACTGGAAAAACCATAGCTTTGACTAGACGGACCTTTGTTGGCCAAGTAATGTCTCTGCTTTTTAATATGCTGTCTAGGTTGGTCATAGCTTCTTTTAATTTCATGGCTGCAGTCACCATCTGCAGTGATTTTGGAGCCCAAGAAAATAAAGTCTGTCACTGTTTGCATAGTTTCTCCGTCTATTTGCCATGAAGTGATTTGGCCCTTAGGGACCTCCGAAGCTGGATGGTTGGAATTTATATCTGGACTACATTTGCCCCTCTTTGTAAAGCAGTTTCTAGCTTAAGAGATGGCAGGGCCCCTGGGATTGGTGAGGATTCTGTGTGTATGTGTATGTGTGTGTGTGTGTGTGTTGGGGTGGGGGGATTGGTGAGGATCCTGTGTGTGTGTGTGTGTGTGTGTGTGTGTGTGTGTGTGTTGGGGTGGGGGATTGGTGAGGACTCTGGTGTGTTTGTGTGTGTTTGGGTGGGGTGTGTATGTGTGTTGGGGTGGGGGGGGTGTGTGTTGGGTTGGGGTGTGTGTGTGTATGTATGTGTGTGTGTGTTGGGGTGGTGTGTGTGTTTTGGGGTGTGTGTGTTGGGGTGGTGTGTGTGTGTTGGGGTGGGGGGATTGGTGAGGATTGTGTGTGTGTGTGCGTGTGTTTGTTGGGGTGGGGGGTGTGTGTGTGTTGGGGTGGGGGGATTGGTGAGGATCCTGTGTGTGTGTGTGTGTGTGTGTGTTGGGGTGGGGTGTGTGTGTATGTGTGTGTGTGTGTTGGGGTGGGGGATTGGTGAGGATCCTCTGTGTGTGTGTGTCGGGGTGGGGTGTGTGTGTGTGTTGGGGTGGGGTGTGTGTGTGTATGTGTGTGTGTGTGTGTCGGGGGGGAGGTCATAGATATGGTAACTTGTGCGAGTGAGCTCCCTGGCTCTTAAGGAGTTTCACTCAGTGGAAAGTCACTTTCAGCTCTGGGTCCCAACACCTGACTGTGTGCCTGTGTGCTAAGTTGCTCAGTCGTTTCCAACTTTTTGCGACCCCTTGAACTGTAGCCTGCCAGGCTCCTATGTCCTTAGGATTTCCTAGGCAAGAACACTGGAATGGGTTGCCATGCCCTCCTCCAGGGGATCTTCCCGACCCAGGGATTGAACCTGTGACTCTTGTGTCTCCAGCATTGGCAGGCAGATTCTTTACCACTGTGCTACCTGGGAAGCCCGCGGTGACTTAGGAGGCAGTATTTATATGCAGCAGGGAGGTTAGTGCCTCCTGTCTTTGTGATAAGCACACACTTCCCATTAACATCTATGGGATTTAGCCAGACCCACGCAGGGAGAACTAGAACCTGAAACACTTGAAGAAACGAACAAGCGAAACCTGGATTCTGGCCCAGAACAAAACAGCAGCGTGGGGGAGGGGGATTCTGCAGATGTGGGCCGTGCTTCGGGCCATGCGTTTCCAGCCCAGGTTTTCCCTCACCTCCCTATGTGGGCTGGTCATGCTTTCATTCTGAAATGTACCAGTTTTGCTCTGGCTTCAGTGTGTCCTTTCCTTCTGATTGGAAACAGGAGAAATCCTTTGATGGCAAAGATGTATGGGCCTTGGGAGGGGTTCCACAAAGCGGCACATCGCTGGCTGGATTTACATAAGAGATTTAACGTCCTTTGAATTGAAGTTAATATATTGCACGGGGTAAACAATATGAAAATGAAATCCTCAAAGAGTTCACTGCTGCTAACCTCAGGAGCAATTGTGCCCTCTGTGTTAAAAAAAAAATGACTTTAAAAAGAGAGATGACAAGGCTATTTTGTAAGAAAAATGAATGGCTGTTCTTGCTTTTATTGATACGAGAAGAAAAATCTAGACGGAAATGGATTCTTACCATGGGTGACAGACACCAGTCCACACCAGGTTTTATGAGTGGGGATATCTAATGTGGGAAGGTGGGGCGGCTTACAATTTTCCTTTTACTAATGGGTGCTTGTGCAATTAATACTTGAATATGAGGATTCCCTTGGTGGTTCAGCCGTTAAGACTTTGCCTTCCAATGTAGGGGGTACAGGTTTGTTCCCTGCTAGGGGAGCTAAGCAGAGAAGGCGATGGCACCCCACTCCAGTCCTCTTGACTGGAAAATCCGGTGGATGGAAGAGCCTGGTAGGTTGCAGTCCATGGGGTTGCTAAGAGACGGACACAGCTGAGCGACTTCACTTTCACTTTTCACTTCCCTGCGTTGGAGAAGGAAATGGCAACCCACTCCAGTGTTCTTGCCCGGAGAATCCCAGGGACGGGGGGAGCCTGGTGGGCTGCCGTCTCTGGGGTCGCACAGAGTCGGACACGACTGAAGCGACTTAGCGGCAGCAGCAGGGGAGCTAAGATTCCACATACCTTGTGGCCAAGTAAGAAGTCCCCACCCCACCCCATCCCCTTCTTTACAGAGGAATCTAACCAATAGTTAAGGAGTGGGGGCTTCCCAGGTGGCTCAGTGGTAAAAAAATCTGCCTGCCAATGCAGGAGACACAAGACATGTGGGTTTGATCCCTGGGTCAGGAAGATCCCCTGGAGTAGGAAATGGCAACCCACTCCAGAATTCTTGCCTGGAAGATTCCGTGGACAGAGAAGCCAGGCAGGATGTAGTCCATTGGGTCACAAGACTTGAACATGATTGAGCTCACACACACACTCACTCACACACACACACACACACACACACACACACACACAAATGGAGACCTTATATTAAAAAAAAAGTTCAGGATATTGGAAAATCTTTAGCAGTGTATGGAATCTTTGTTGGTGTTTATGTGAACAGTGTTATGTCTGGAAGGTTGATTTCCCTACTGGCGGGTCAATACAAATAGGCATCGTGACTCATTTTGTGCCCTGGTGGTCCACTTGCTTGGTCCCACCCATCCAGGTTTCTGCAGGTGCAGAACATTGTGGCATCTGAGAGCAAGGACTCTGCAACAGGAGACCCTGAATGATCACTCAGGACCTTTACGTCCTTGGTTTAGCTGCTAAGTCGTGTCTGACTCTTTGAGGCCCCATGGACTGTAGTTCACCAGGCTCCTCTGTCCATGGCATTCTCTAGGCAAGAATACTGGAGTGAATTGCTTTTCCTTCTCCTGAGGATCTTCCCGACCCAGAGATCGAACCCGGGTCTCCTGCATTGCAGGTGGATTCTTTACTGACTGAGCCACCAGGGAAGCCCATTTTATGTCCTTCACCCGTGTGCATCTTAGCCTCTTCCCCGCTAGCTTGGCCATCCCAGGGGTGAACTGCTCCGAGGGGTGGAAAGTACTTCCAATGACACCCGGCATGCGGCGAGTAAGCTACAGACGTCAGGGGTGTCCCCACTGCTCAGCCCTCACCATGGCTGGACGGTGCTGGGGCTTCTGTGTCTTTCACTCCTAGGAACCCTGGGGTGGGGGTAAGTGGGACGTCCTGGTGTCCGTGGGGGTTTCTTGGGGTCGGAGATTCAGAGAAGTGGGCCTGCTGGCGCTCAGGCATGTGAAAAACCTGCCGACCTGCCGGGTGCCTGCTGATCTCTTCTGTCCGGGCCCCAGGGGAGGCCAGAGGCTTTCAGGCCGGCTCACCATCTCTCTCTCTCTCTCCTGCAGGGCTTTGTGCTGGCCGTCACCATCATCCGAGAGGCGGTGGAAGAGATCCGATGCTACATGCGGGACAAGGAAGTGAACTCCCAGGTCTACAGCCGCCTCACGGCGAGAGGTCAGCCTCCTGCTGCCCAGCCCCAGGGGGGCAGGGGGCAGGGTGGGCACAGGGTCCCACGGGCCGCTGACGGTTAGGGAGCAGAGTTCACAGCCCAGGGCCGGTGGGGTGTGGGCAGCTGGGGCGGGGCAGTCGCTCAGTGGCCGACATCGGGGAGGCCAGCGTGTGCCTCGGGCCTGGGGGGACTACGGCCACATCCCTGGGCCATCACTGTGCCCCTGGAGCCCATGCTGACGGCGAACCTGCGCCTTATCCACCCAGAATTAACTGTGTGCTCGTGACGTCCTCCGCGTGCTCACGTCTTCCCCCGCTGGCTGAGAAGGCAGCCCTTCTGTTGGTGTTTGGGCATGTATGTGCTCAGTCATGTCTGACACTCTGACTATAGCCCACCGGGCTCCTCTGTCCATGGGATTCTCCAGGCAGGAATACTGGAGTGGGTTGCCATGCCCTCCTCCAGGGGATCTTCCCAACCCAGGGATGGAACCCGCGTCTCCTGCGTCGCAGGCAGATTCTCTGCCACTTGAGCTCTGTTGGTGTGGAGGCTGCAAACTCTGTCCTACACAGGTTTTCAAGGGAGCATAGCTCTAAAAGATATACTTTCAACATTACGAAACTAATGTGACAACTTTGCAATGTTAGTTTTTTAAGAAGGCACCAGACTTCACACTAAATGTTGCGTCTGTGAAGGTTTCTTTGAAGGGATCTTATAAATTTGCAAAATGGAAGAATAAAGAGTGAATAATCTGACCCAGAGAGAATTGACTAGGCAAACTTTCATTTGAATTTTTGAAATGGTGGAATTTAAAAAACCCACTCAAATACACCATGGAGAACCCATGAAACAACCCAACTGATGTCGACTTTTATTTCTAAGCACAGATTCTACCTAGATTTCCCATAAGAAATGAGAATGTTACCTAAAGCTCCCAAGGATGACTGATCCTCTTCAGGGATTAGTGTTTCAGGAGCAGCTGAGGGGGATGAAAACTGTGCTTTACCTCCAGGAAATTGAGAATTCTGAAAGAGATAAGATAGATGCCTAAGGGAGCCTGCACCCATCCATGGTGTGAACTGCTTTATGTTAAGTGCCTTAGTCTTTTGAAGAACCAGTTCATCCATAGGTTCTGGGATTTGAGTAGAATTTTCCTTCTAGGAAAAATTTTGGAGAAATTTATTTAAGGCTCCAAGGTTGTTTTTTTTTTAGTGTAGACGCATGACGGCACGCTTCCTGTGTGGCTCAGCGGTAAAGAATCTGCCTGCTGGGCAGGAGACGCAGGTTCCATCCCTGGTTCGGGAAGATCCCTTGGAGAAGGAAATGGCAACCCACTCCAGTATCGCCTGGGAAATCCCATGGACAGAGGAGCCTGGCGTGCCACAGTCCAAGGGGTCGCAAAGAGTCGGACACGACTGAGTGACTAAACAGCAACAATGTGAGGGCATGAGAGTATTTTGCTTTAGTTCATTTAAGTAGATTTTCGTAGTTGGTGGTCTTAAAAAGTTGCCAGTCTCTGGGAAAAGGGGGGATTTAAGAGTTGGTATAGAAATGTTTTATTATTGCTAAACTACTTCTATTTACGGTGTTTTGCTACCTAAAGAAAGAAACCCCAACATCATCTTTGCAAAGGCAGGTGGTTTGGGCTTTCCACATGGGTAATCAGACCCTTCTCAAGGCGTTTTTTTGTGGTTCGTGTATATTAAATCCTCCCTTAATAACATATTCTGACTGTAACATTTAAAACGCTTGGCAACCAACAGAAGCTCCACCAGAGAGGGTGCGGTGGGTCTCTCTCGAGCTCGGGAGGAGGGTCTGGGGACCCTATGCGTCAGCCGTCCAGGCTCCGCACCTTCTTTGCTTCTTTTCATATTGCAAGTGCTTTTCCCGTGAATGATTTTTTTTTTCTGCCCTCCCCTGCAGACTCCCTTTGTCAGCCCCTGCTTTAGCTTCCTTCAGCTCTTGAAAAGGACCTAAGGAGAACTGGCAGATGGCTCCAGCATTAAAAACTTGTCTTCTTTTGTGGGTCTCCTTCTGTGGCCCGTGGTTTCCATTGTCATGCCAATCCAACCGGAGGGGAAAACCGAGCTGAGTTCTGAATGTCAGCCCAGACCCTGGCCCCCCAGAGAAGCACTGAAGAAAACTGTCAGCTTGGAAAGTGAAAGTGGGGTGGGGGGGAGGTGGGGGAGTGGGGGGTGGGGGTGTAGTTATTTGATACACTTTGGGGGGAAGGGCCAAGGTAAGAAGCTAAAATTGGAGGATTTCAGAGAGAGGAAGAGAAAGAAGCCTTTTTTGACCTTGCCGTTCAATCACTTAATATTTTCTGGAGTGAGGGTTTTCACCAAGATCTTCTTTCAGTAAGTTCAAAAGCAAAGAGAAACGTACATGCATGTGTATCCACGCAGGACTATTTTCTGTTTTTATCACATGGCATCCTAAAATATACTTTTCAATACTATTTTTGGAATTCAAGCAAGTTTGGAAACCAAAACATCTAGTCCTTGATCATGAGGTTGTAAGCCATAATATTTACCTACGTTCTCTATCATTTCCTGGTTTATAACAGCAATACTTGTATTAATACTAATATAGTTAAATAATTGGGGAAAGAACATCAAAGTGTTAGTCCCTCAGTCGTGTCTGACTCCTTGCAACGCCATGGACTGTAGCCCTCCAGGCTCCTCTGTCCACGGGATTCTCCAGGCAAGAATACTGGAGTGGGTTGCCATTCCCTTCTCCAGGGGATCTTCCCAATCCAGGGATCGAACCCGTGTCTCCTGCATTGCAGGCTGATTCTTTACCATCTCAACCACTGGGGAAGCTCAAATAATTGGGTAGGGGGGTGGTGATAATTTCTAACTAGCAAAATAGTTGCAAAAATTATGTGGAAAACTCCTGTTTGCCTTCACCCAGGTCTATCAGTTTTTAAGCTCTTGCTTTTTAATACTCTCCCCTCACCCTTTCTAAGTCCTTTGAGAATTAAGTTGCAGACATTATTCCCTTTTAACCCCTTAATGCTGCTGCTGCTGTTTAGTCACTAAGTCATGTCCAGCTCCTTTCGACCTCATGGACTGTAGCCATAGACTGATGGCGAGAATACTGGAGTGGGTTGCCAGTTCCTTTTCCAGGTAACTGCTAAATGTGTGTGTGTGTGTGTGTGTGTGTGTGTGTGTGTTAGTCTTTGCGATCTCATGCACTGTAGCCCTCCAGGCTCCTCTATCCATGGGATTCTCCAGGCAAGAATACTGGAGTGGGTTGCCATTCCCTTCTCCTGGGGATCTTCCTGACGCAGGGATTGAACCCAGGTGTCCTGCATTGAAGGCAGATTCTCTACTGTCTGAGCCACCAAAATACTTGTGTTTGATTCCTAGTAGGATGTTTCTCTTAAATAACACAGTATAATTACAAAATCAGGAAATTTATCATCAACATATTACTATTAATTTCCTCTATACTTCTTACTCAGAATTTGCCGTTTGTTCCTTAAATGTTTTTTCATAGTGTTCTTTTTCCTAGTCCAGAAACCAGTACAGGTTTGCCAGTTTTATTTTGTTGCTTCCTTAATCTCCTCTAACTTGGCAGAGTGCCCCAGATTTCTTTGTTGTGACATTGACATTTCTGAAAAGGACAGGCCAGTTTCAGGCCAGTTACTTTGTAGTCTGTCCCTCAATTTGTGTTTGCCTGATATCTCAAAATTAGATTCAAGACATCGCAGAATTAGTGTCATTATAAGAATGTCAATGGCACAGATTCTGGGATGTTGCCAAAGTTTTAGAGGCATTATGTTAATCAAATTGAAAAAGTTCTGAACTTGGAGGGAAAAAGTTGATTTTAAACAATTGAACTTAAAACCCTGGAAATTAGGAGCTTACACTGGGAGGCAAAATGGATAGTTTTTTTTTTTTTTTCAATTGCTACTTCCAAGGGTTTAAGATCATCTTATTTCAATCAAGATGTGTCTAAAACAACACACCAGTGGATCAATTTTTAATGTAATTGTCATAGTTTAATAAAAAGTATTTGAAGCACTTCAGTAGTAAAATTAACCTACATGTAGAAATGACCTTTTATTCACTCTTGAAGGATATTTGAGACTCCATCACTTCCCAGGTTTGTGATAGGTTTGTGTATTACAGAGAGAAACATGAGAGATTGGGAGTTCAAGGAATTAACAGTGCAGCAAGGTATCAAGACAGGTAATTAGGATGATTATAAAATGTAACTTGTAATTATACTTAGTGGCACAAGTGTTATGGCCTTTCTAAGCAACCACTGCATTTCTGGTTCTGAGCACAGTGCCTGGTGGTGGACGAAATTAGTGGTTCCGAGTTTGTGTTCTGCTGGATTCAAGAGTCCTGCTTCCACTGCCCCTCTGCCATGGGGGTAGATCCCTTAACCAGTCAGTAAACTGGGGATAATCATAGTGCGTGCCTTAGAGAGTTGCTGTGAATAGAACTCTTGCATGAGAAGAATTGAGCACTGGGCTGGGATTAGGTCTGTGCCCAAGAAAGGCAGCACTAGTGGTGTTGTAGCAGGGCTTCCTTAAATATTGGTGGATGACTAAATGGAGGTATGAGCCGGAAGTTACAGGAGGCTATGGGAGTACATCAGGCAGGAGCTGCTGATGTCTTCGCAGAAGAGGTGACCTGCATCCTGAGTCCTAGAGGACTGAAGAAGGCAGGACTGGCTTTGTGATTTGCAGCGCTGAATGCAGAATGAACACAAGGGGCAAGGCGCCCCCATTCAAACATTGTTCAGAATTTCAAGATGGCGCAGCAGAGCGTTAAACCAAGGCACGGCCGCCTCCGAGAGCATCCCCCCGTGCCGTCACATGGATCACATGCCGGGGACGCGGCCTGGTAAAGAGTTCCAGGGGATTTCCCTGGAGATCCAGAGGTTAAGAGCCCTGCTTTCTAATGCAGGGGACTAGGCTTCAATCCCTGGTCAGGGAACTAAGTTCCTACACGCTGCAGGACAGCTAAGTTACTGAGCCGGCATGCTGTAGAGCTTGTGCTCAGCAAATGGAGAAGCTTGTAAGCCTCAACAAAGACCCAGCCCAGCTGGAAGAAAGGAAAAAGAAAGAGTTCTCCAAAGGTCACAGACAGTGATGGTTAGAAGAGTGGGGACAGAATTCCATGTTCTGGCTGCATCTTGTTTTTCCTAATTCAGCCTTGTTTCTTGAGCCTCTCCTTCCTGGGGAAATAGAAGAAAAGACCATACAGGCCAGTGAAGACCTGAGACTCTGGGCAAGTTCATTTTGTGATCCAGGAATCTGTCATCAAGGCCTGCAGCAGGGAGAAGGTGGCATTGGAACTGTCAGAAAAATGCTGTCCAAAGTGGGAAGCAGGAGAGAAAAAAACGAAGAAAGGTTTTCCGACTGTAAACCAGCCAGGTGCTGGATAAGGTCTGCTCTGTACTTTTTAAAACAGCCTCACGGAGGTGGGTTTTACAGATGGACAACCGAGGCTCAGAGAGGGACAGCGTCGTGTCTGAGGTGACGTAGCAGTTACAGGGTGGAGCTGTGATGTAAGTCTGGTTGTCTGATGTAACACCGTTGTCGATGAGTCTAGTCACCACTGGGCCCCGACGAGCTGAGGCCCAGACTTCCCCATAGAGTCTCTTAATAATTGCCGCAGTGTTCAGCTTTAGTACATAGTTTAAAAACGCGTTTTTAAAATTGAAGTTTTAGTTGATTTACAGCGTTGTGTTACATTGTGTTTGTTTCTGGGGTACAGCAACATGATTCAGTTATATATTGAGTTGGCCAAAACGTTCGCTTGCATTTTTCTGTGAGACCTTTTTGGCCGACCCCACACATATACATGATGGTGGTTTAGTCACTAAGTCGTGTCTAACTCTCGTGACTCCCATGGTTCCTCACTAGGTTCCTCTGTCCATGGGACTTTCCAGGCAAGAATACTGGAGTGATTTCCTTCTCCAGGGGATCTTCCCGACCCAGGGAGTGAACCTGCATCTCTTGCATCTCCTGCATTGCAGGCAGATTCTTTACCTCTGAGCCAACTGGGAAGCCTTTTCAGATTATTTTCCGTTACGATTTATTACAGGATATTGAATATATAATATGAAAAAACACATTTCTGAGTCCAAAGAAGTCGATCCAGCCCCTTCATTCTGAGGCGAACAAACTGTTGAAAGCCACGTAGGAAGGATGCTTTTAAATAAGTAATCATCCCCTTTCGTCCTACTTGAAAGCCACATTTAAACCTGATCAGAGACTTAAGAGAGGTTCTTTGACCTTTGTGCATTTTATGACTTGAATTGTAGAGCTGTGTTTCCAAATTAATAGCATTCAGTGGCTCTGGAAACACCAAAGCCTAAGAAGAGAGGGTCTTGAAGTCGTAGCAGGCTCAGCAACACTTTGTTTTGTTACTTGAAAGATTTGGCTTGGGCCAAGAAATAATAATTCGTAAAGGAATTATTTTTCTTTATCTTTGACTTTCCCCAAACCCAAACTTTATTTCTGAAGGGGGGAACCTGCCTTGCTTATCACAGGTGGGCGTGGGTAACTGGTTTCACATTTTCACCAGATGAATTCCAGGGGTCTTCATGCCAGGAATGTTTTCCCAGCCTAACTTGTGATCAAGGGCTAAATGAAGCAAGTGGATAATTAGCCTTGAAAGAAAGTGCAAACAGAAGCACAATTAACACAATTGCTGGTGCTTCTTTCCTGCTGGGGACATCTGGGCACAGGGTGAACCCTAAGTCATAAGCCAAAGGTCTGTGCAAAATGGAGGGAATCTGTCTTATCTTCAGCTTTTTGGGACAGATGTGGTGTTAAAAAATGGAACTGGTATCTTCACCCTCCCCCCGTTCTTTCCAGATTGTTCCTCCAGGCTTCTCTGTGCACCCTTTGCCAGTTACAGAATAATCTCAAGGATCTCACTTCCATTTGAGAGTGATAACGTTTTTAAAAATTTAATTCAGAATCCACTTTACCCCATTATTTAGGACTGCAATGAATATGACTAAAATTTGAGGTATAAAGACACACATGTGTTTCCTTTAGGACCTTGTATTCCAGTGGAGTTAGTCGGGAGGAGATTGGATAGGACAGGGAACATGACTTCATTAGTGGCAATTGTTTAGCTAATAGTTAATTAGCTAAACGGAAACTCTGTATTCTTAAACACAGGTACCACTTACGTTTTCAAGTATGAACTCTGTTCAGACATGGGATAACACTAAAAAAGGCTTCATACTTTTTTTGAGAAGAGAATTACAGTGATGATAGTTTTTTAACACTTTTTAATTACAAATTATTTTAAACTTTATTTTTGAAATTGATGTATAGTTGATTTCCAGTGTTGCGCCGGTCTCCGCTGTATAGCAGTGACTCGGTTAGACACATACAGACATTTCTTTCTTGTATATTCCTTCTGTTATGGTTTCTCACAGGACATTGAATACAGTTCCCTAAAAATTTTATTTTACTGACGTATAGTTGATTTATAACGTTATGTTAATTTCTGGTATACAGCATAGTGATTCAGTGATACATCTATATATTCTTTTCCACTGAGATTTATTACAGGTTATTGAAGCTAGTTCCTGTGCTATACACTACGACCTTATCCATTTTGTTCCTAAATAGCTTGCATCTGCTCAGTGATGGTCTTTTGGATATTCCTGCTGCAAAACTACTGCAAAGGTTTTTACTGAGGCTCTCAAATACAGCTCAGTAAGCAAAGCATTTCCCTTCCCAGGCTTCTCTCATTAAGATTCAGAGCATTAGCTTTTACAAGCCTTAACTTAAAATAGGTCTTGCCAAACACTTTCCCATACATTTTCTGACAGATACGAAGTTTGTTATTTCAGACTCATAAGGTTCCTCTTATTCTTTCAAACTACTCAAAATTCACTGTATTACAAATCACTGGTGAACTGATCTACTGTTTAATCAAGATAAAAAAGCAACCCCAGAAAAAAATCTCACATGCAAATTGCACTGTTATCTTTCCCAACAGGTATTTACCCCCTGCCGGGGGTGCTGGTCTATTCCATCATTATTGGGCACCAGAAGCAGTGAGGACCATTTATATATTTATTTTAAAAGCCTCTGTTGAGTATAAACTTGTTAAATTTAAACTCCAGCCTTTCTTTTTAAAGTTCCTGCTAATTTAAACAAAAGCTCCAGGAAGTGGCCCGTGGAATTTATAATAATACTCTTCTACCCTTTGCCTGTTTTCACATAACAGTCTTTTCTTTGGCTTTGGGCAATGCAAGACAACCCGATTGGAAGACAAAAATATCCACTTTAAACCTGTGAACTCTGCCGGGTCTGCAGAGGCGTTTTCGTGTCAAGCCCAGGAAATGTACACATGCTGTAGAATTTACAACTCATCACTGTCACAGTCAGCTTAGAGTGCGAGTTAAAGAGTTACACATTAACCAGGGTTAGTGCATGGAGCTTGCTGCTAGAGACCTACAGAGGCGATTAATGTCCTGCGTGCACAATGAAAAATAGAAGTATGGCTGGAGGTGTTCGGGGGTCAGAAAATTGACCCACACGTACTAGTGCCCTGGAATTTACTTTTTTTTTTTTGCGGGCTGTTCTGCAGTTTGACTGAATTGTCATTTGCTTGTTTCGACTCATGGAAAACATCTGGTTTCTCTCTGCAGTGTAGACAAACTGCCCTTATTCTGAAGCTCTCATCCATGAAAAGCATGGCTTGGGCTCAATAGGTTTGCTTATGAAAGGCTTGGGGGTCCATCTCTGCAGAAATAAACAGATCTAGTAGTTGGAAGTTTGTTCCCCATTATAAACTCTGACTCAAGAGACGGCTTGGATGAAGTGGCGGAAGCTGAGCGAGGTGCATTTATTTTATGGAAGGCATTTCATGATTCAGGATGTGGCCGGCAGGCAATCTGCCGCTTAATCTTTGAAAAATCTCTTACCCAACTTCTGTCGAGTTTCTGCAAAGATACGTGAAAATCCCAGAGCCAAGAGGTTGGAGGTTGAGTGTGACAGGGTCTGAAAGAGAAGGGAGGCCTGGGGGGCAAGGTGAGGAGGTCTGTGTCTTCCGTTCCTAGACCAGATCTTCTCCTCACTTTGTAAAGAAGGCGTGACTGCGTGTTTTCACTCCTGTTCAGGACCAGCTGTGTAATTTGTGGTGCAGAATGAAAATTCAGGGTCCCTTGTTTAAAAGTTATGAAGAATTATGGTATGAAAAGAGTAGGCCATTCGCCCAAGGGTGAGGGGGTCCATGTGAATACACAGGTCCATGAATACACAGGACTGGGCTCTGTTTCTAGAAGCTTTAGGAGTCTCTAGAGTAGATGGAGGCTTCCCTGGTGGCTCAGACGGTAAAGTGTCTGCCTACAATGTTGGAGACCCGGGTTCAATCCCTGGGTCGGGAAGATCTGGAGAAGGCAATGGCAACCCACTCCAGTATTCTTGCCTGGAAAATCCCGTGGACGGAGGAACCTGGTAGGCTACTGTCCATGGGGTCGCAAAGAGTCGGACACAACTGAGCGACTTCACTTTCAGAGTAGATGGAAGCAAAAAAAAAAAAAAAAGGAACAGAAAATAGGAGCCCTTGGGAAGTAGGTTTGCTACCTTCTCAGCAGGGTGTTAAGAGAATTTTCTTGCGGTCAGATAAGGGACTGTAGGCCAGCTCCTCTCTCCATCTCTCTCTCTCTCTGTCTCTCTCTCGCTCAGAACAGCTGATTTCCTTTTGGTTGGCTGTGCTGGGTCTTTGCTGCTGCACCCGGCCTTCTCTAGTTGTGGTGCGCAGGGGCTCCTCTCTCCTGCGGTGCGCAGGCTTCGCATTGCAGTGGCTTCTCGTTGCAGAGCTCGGGCTCTAGGGCGTGTGGGCTGCAGGAGTTGCAGCCCATGGGCTCAGGAGTTGTGGCTCCCGGACTCTAAAGCGCAGGCTTAGTCGTTGTGGTGCACGGGCTTTGTTGCTCCAGGGCTTGTGGGATTTTCCCGGACCAGGGATTGAACCCATGTCCCCTGCATTGGCAGGCGGACTCTTCGCCACCAAGCCGCCGGGGAAGCCTCAGGATCTCGTCTCTCTTGAGGTCCAGGTCATCGTCACTGTCACTGTGCCGTTTTTCAGGCCTTGTTTTCCTTTGTCGGGAAGATGGGGAGCTCCGCGAGAGTGTGAACGTTTCTGCTGTTCCTTTTTTGCAGGAACATTGGTGGGACACTCAGCACAGGGGCTCAGGCACGGTTAGACATCAAGTGTTTTGGACCCTTTGCACAGTTTTGAGATTCTTCTCTTTCTGGGAGTTAATCCCAGCCACTGAGTGCTTGGCTCTTCACCGCTGACTCTGGTCCTGTTTCTGTCCTGCCACAGCGGTGGTTTCTTTACCGCTCGAGGCCTCCTTAGAGAGGGAGTGTCATTCGGGTGTTGGATGTGGGCAGCAAACCCCCCGTGATGTTGGAATCGAAGTGTGGATCTCTGCTTCCCCTTCTCTTTCCTTCTGGCTGCTTTTCCTCCTTTCGTGCTTCTGGTTTTGCCTTTTCTCATCAGAACGAGCAGGTACATGTGTGTTTTGCGTGCAGATGTGAGCTAGACATTTTTTTTTTTAATTTGGAGGATGTTATGATGTCCGCTCCCTCTTGGACCCCCCCTTGCCTTGCCCGCCATCCCTCCGCCCTCGGTCATCGCGGGGCACCTGGCCTGGCTCCCTGTGCTGTACAGCAGCTCCCGCTCGCTGTCCATTTCACACTTGTGAACTGCACAGTTCTCATTGCCCCAGAATCGCAGCACGACCCGCGATGTCCAAACTTACAGTCCGGCCTGTGTGTCTGCTCAGTGGAGCGGGTGAGTCTGAGGGTCCCCTGTGTGGAACCTGAAACACTGAAGCTCCTCCCACCGAATACTAACATGCTAATGAGGGGGCTGTGACTGAGACACCCCAGGGACCTCGGGACAGGGGTGCCCCCCGCTGCCCTCCTCCCGCCATGGAGTCGGTTACAGTAGGAGGGTTTGTCGGAGGGGTCGGCCTGCTGGGGTTGGTCAGAAACGGCTCTGCAAGCACAGTGGATTGAAGGGGTTTTTGTTGAGGCAGAGCAGATGGACAGAGAGGCAGAGTTCAAATGAACCCATCGTAAATCAGAACCCCGCTGTGGAAGGGGAAAGTCTGGGCCTGGTCACTTAGAGGTTGGAGCTAATTTAATTTATTATATTTCTTTTCTTATTGGAAGAGCCCCTTGTGTTAACTCGAAAAAAAAAAGAAAAAAATCATTGTGAAGAATTTAGAAAGTACATATGCCAAAGAAAAGGATAGATCTCTTCTGTCCCCAGATTAACCTTTTTAGGCTAATCCCCCTGATTTTGTCCTCTGTCTTGCTCACGTACCCATGCACATCCAGATGCAGTTATTATTTAATAAGAGTTATAACAGTGTTCTTCTTAGGGCTGGCCGTTAAGAGAAAGCGTGTGAGTAGGTCTTGAAGATCAGAACACGGGCTCAGGGATGGTTTGGGTCAGGCCACCAGCATAAATTCCAGTGAGAACACCAAAGACAGCGTGTAAATTTATGTTGGGAAAGTTGGGGTGAACTCAGGCAAAGGAAGAGCTTACGGGCACCAGGGGGTGGGGTAGGGGGACGCGCTGAATTTACGGTCTTCCCTCCAGGAAGATCCTTGATAAGCTGCTCAGAAAGAGCAGTGTGTCTGTTGCGAGGTTCCCCCTGGTGGGGCCAGAAGCATTGTTCAGGCAGGAAGAGAATTCTGTGCTTCGCACCCCCTGTTCATTCATGCATTTCTAATGCGCTGACTCTTAGGATTAGCGCAGGTTCCCTCTGCAAAGATAGTGACGTCGCAGATGCTTAAGGCGACTGGGTTCCCAGGGTACCCCGGCTCAGGCCGTTGCCTTGAGTTCTGCTCTACGAAAGCGAGGCTCTCTGGGGGTCTCCCTTTACGGGGAGGGGGTCCAGCTGGGACCGCCGAGCCACCTTGAGAGCCCTCTGCGTCGCGCTTCCTAGATGTCATTCGTGTTTGAGAGCTGCTCTTTCAGCACCAGGTCCCCTCACTGTTACCATGACAAAATGTAATTAAGGACAAACATTGGTTAAAGATCAACCCTGTGGAACCTCTTGGAAAGAATTGTTTCAGTTGAAGTCTTCGGAATGCTTTGAAGCATCTCAGCAGTGATGAATTACTAGAAAGACCCGTGGCGTTAAATGATGTGAAAAGTGTAAGATAAAATAATCTGAGCTGTGTGCACAAGTTCCTGGGGGGTGAATGCTGGGTGTCTGTTGGATGAAGGCGCCCACAGTGGGGGACAGATTCAGGACCCCTGGACTTATTCAGTGGGCCTAACAGGAGGTGCCAGGAACATGAAGATTTTGGTGGTGTTGCTCCCTCATGTGAATTCCGTCCGTCACCAGAACAAAGACTGACGTCCTCCGCAGGCTTGTTCAGAGGGTGCTGGGCCACCGGGCCGCGCACAGAGCTTCATCTCTGTGCTCCATGTGATGCTTCTGGTCTCGCTGAGGGAGTTCCAGCTTGCAGCCACACACGTATGTGTACCGCTCATGCGTCTCTTTCCCGTCTCACGCTGGTAGCCAGAACCATCTGGTCAGGTCTGACCTCAGCTCTCCTGTAGAGTGTTGACAGCTCCCCATGCCCCACCCCATTCACTGATTACGCGTCTCTTGCCTCCTCCGCTCCACGGGTGCGAGACCCACGGAGGCCACCCTTGGAACCCCTGGCCTCCAGCAGGCATTCAGCTGAAGGGGCTTGAACGTGGGATGAGTCGTCCCGTGCCTTCGGGGTGCCAGCCACTGTTCTCTGTCCTCCTTCAGAGGGGAAGGTCTCCTTCCTTTCTGCACCCACCTAACTCCTGTGTTTTCACACACTATTTTGCACTCACAGCATCTATCCTGCTGTCTTCCTCATAGCTCATGGGTTTGCAGACTACAGCTGGTAGGCCAAGTTCAGCCCACCACCTTGGCCCGGGAGCCAAGAATGGTCTTTACATTGTACACCATAAACGCACAAAAGACTGTCGGCCTTTGGGGAGAACAGTTGTTGAGAGACTTGAGTTTGTTTATTGGCTGCAGAACCTAAACTATCTACTGTCCTGCGCTTCCCAGGACACCTTTGTTGACTCTTGCACGAGACTGTGGACTTTTTTAGGAGGAGGAGACTGTCTTCTTTGAGTTCCTAGACCATTGCACTTCAGTTTGAGTTGAATTGAATTTCCTGTTTTTTCTTCCTTCCTCTGAAGTCAGGTGGGGCTGTGCCTCTTGGTGCTGACCTGTTCTGTGAGACTGGGGACAGATGGGGCCTCTCTGAGCCCACTTCCCTTGCCTGAAAGCTAGAGATAATATCTTTTCTGATGGCTATTGAGAGGAGGAAGTGAAGCCATCAGGATGTCAGTGTGTATACAGTGCTTAGCTTGGAATCCATGTTTAATGTAGGCTGTTATTATTTATCCAGATAAGCATCCAGCCAGAGCTGTGGTCTGATTATAATCATATAAACCATTTGTTGTTGTTGTTGTTGAGTCGCTAAGTCATGTCTGACTCTTTGCGACCCCGTGGACTGTAGCCCGCCAGGTTCCTCAGTCTGTGTGATTTCCCAGGCAAGAACACTGGAGCGGGGGCCATGTCCTCCTCCACATATGAAACATGTCCACGTGTCAGTCCCTCAGTCGTGTCCAGCTCTTTGGGACCACGGACTGTAGCGCACCAGGCTCCTCTGTCCATGGGATTCTCCAGCCAAGAATACTGGAGTGGGTCATTCCCTTCTCCAAGGGATCTTCCTGACCCAGGGATGGAAGCAGGGTCTCCTGCATTGCAGGCGATTCTTTACTGTCTGAGCCACCAGGGAAGCCCATGTGAACCATACTGTGTAGCAATTGCAAATGTAAAACAGTCATTTTGGGTTAGCTTCTTTCTTTTTGGTGGTGCTGAGAATTCACTGTTGATCTTCTGACCGCGGATCTGACTTTGGATTTTCTTCCCCATTTCTCTGTGTGTGTGTTTGAGGCTGAACGAATCTTTTACAGTGCTGATTTAGAATAGCATCTAAGGTGCCATTAGGACAGAAGATCTGACTTGAGGCCTGTGAGTCCTTCTAGGGCTCTCAGAAGTGGGGATCAGGTTTTGAATTGGTCTCTGCCGTAGAAGAACCTTTTCTCAGAGAAGCAGGAGATGCTGCAGCCGCTGGGTTTGGAGGGCACATCCTTCAGGGTGTGCAGGCCGGTGGACACTCTGTAGAGACACGAGGACTTGAATGCAGACGTGATGTATCGTGGGCCTGTCTCTTTGCAGGGACGGTGAAGGTGAAGAGCGCCAGCATCCAGGTGGGAGACCTTATCATCGTAGAGAAGGTGAGAGTGGAGTCACATGGCTCGTGCGCGGCTGCCGCGTGGGTCACGAATCCTAACGTGCGGTTCCTGTATCTGTGGACATAAGCTTCCTGGGTTCTACTCAGCACCTCTGCCTGGGAGAAGCACCTCTTTCCCACGAGACACACACACAAAACATTGTTTCACGGTTTCCGTGTGCTTCTTCCCAGAAATCCCACTTACACAGGTTACAAGCTTCGATTTCCTGTTTGATGTATTCCTTGTTTGGGAGTCTTCTTTTTGTTTTTAACTCGTCATGAAGTTTTTCCTAGAGGCCCGCTGGCTGCATCAGCACATAAAAATGTTTGTCATTTGCCTCTTGAACAATTTTAGGTTGCGTGTTTTTGACTTAAACATTGTGCTTTCCTGTCATTTTACGGGGAGTAGGGGTTGAGTGAAACGTGAGAACGGTAAGGCCACAGATGCATTTTAAAAGTAGCACTGTTCTGTTACTCCAACCAAGGCTCCTGTCTCCTGGTGCTGTGCACACTGGGAGGTGCTGGATTCGGGGGTGGCCCCGGAGAGTCTTGGAGTCCTACTTGATTAGAAAAGCATTGCATCTCGACTCGTTTCTGTAGGAAGTGAACTCTGCTCTTTTAAAAGGATTAAATCTAAGAACTCACAGTTGATTTGAGGTAAAGCAAAGCTCTCCTGAGTGGCAGCTGCGAAGACCCTCGCAGACCTCTTTCTGCTGTGACGCACTTTCCTGTTACACGAGGGCTGCTCTTGGCGTCCCTTTTTTTTTTGAGTGTGGCTTTTTTTCGCTTCTTCCTACTTGACTTCCTTATTTAAATCCCACTCAAAGCCAAACATCAAGCCGGAAAATTGGTAGAAGCAGAAAGCATGAGCCGAGCGTATGTCTGTCTGTAGTTTCGGCAGACAGCCTGGACGAGAGCCAGCTTGGGGAGCAGGCTTTGGGCCCGCGGGTTGCAGTTGCAGGAGGTAGTGGTTGGATTCGCCAGAAAACGGGAAGCTCTTTTTCCAAAATAAGATTTCAATAGGGGATTAGGAGTGTAACAGCAGCGTGCAAGATTTTTCAGATTCAAAAACAGGATAAATCCCCAGATCTGTCTCTGACAAAGGCAGACACTTAAAAGAGGCTGTGGGTTTTGGTTGCCCCCCACTCCCCAGTGAGGGGGCCAGGGGTAGGGGGGGCGAATCCCCCACCTAGGGGCACTCACGGTAACAGTCTGTCCGTTCATAACACAGAACCAGCGGGTCCCTGCCGACATGATCTTCCTGAGGACATCAGAAAAAAACGGTAAGCATCTGGGATCAATTTTGAAAATAGCCATTAACCTTTCAGTGGTGATTTGGCAAAATAATCATTTGAAAATGTAACAGAAGTGGATGATCATTTTGGAGCCATGGAGGCAAACCAAAAATGTTTCTTTTCATAGAGCAGGCTTTAAAAAAAAAAAAAGAGGCGGTGGGAGTGGTTGGTGCGTGCAGGTCAACAGATTCTGATCACAACAGAGATAGCGGGACCTATGCTGAGTCACTGCTGGGGGAGTCACACGTGGTGGCTGGGCGTTTTCCCCTCTGGGCTGCGTTCAGCTCAATCTCAGGAGTTGGCAGGATGAGGAAGTGTGTCTAACACACAGAAGCCAACAGCAGCAGAGTCTCTTCTGAGGAAATACTGGGAGGTGTGTCATGAGTTGGGGCAGGAGAGAAGCCGGGCAGGAGAGAGGGGGGTGGCCATCCCCTCAACCTTGGCTCACGAGTGGTGGGGCCACGGTCGCTCCTGCCCGTCCGTTTATTTATTGTTACAGCCCGTTTGCCTGAGGGACCCTCTCCAGTCTCCTACAAGACCCTACATGTCACAGTTACCACTGTCTCTCCGTGTCCCAGGGGGGTTGGTTCCAGGACCCCCCTGTGGGTACCCAAATCCATGGATCCTCACGTCCCTCGGATGAAATGATGCTGGACCCTCAGCCATCCGCACGCGCAGGTCCTGTGTCCACAGAGCAGGGCTGGATTCCCCAAGAATCTGCCTGTCCGCCTCATCAGTTGACACAAACCTCCTTTTTATTTTTGTTATTTAAGCTGTTCTCAGTACACAAGGCCATTTTTCTCTTGCCTAGCAGGCAGAAGCAGAGATCTTTGAACTTGAGAAAAATCCACATTTATATTCTTTTGAGGTTGCTGCAACCTTATTCTGTGATGAATTGGGTAAAAGTGAGGATGAGGTTTCATATTTAATTTGTTTTTGTTCAGTCGCTCAGTCGCGTCTGACTCTTTGTGACTCCATGGACTGTGGCACGCCAGGCTTCCCTGTCCTTCGCTGTCTCCCGGGATTTGCTCAAACTCATGTCCATCCAACCATCTCATGTCGGTTGTCGCCCCCTTCTCCTCCTGTCCTCAGTCTTTTCCAGCCTCAGGGTATTTTCCAGTGAGTTGGCTTTTTGCATCGGGTGGCCAAAGTATGCTAATGATACAGTAAATCATCCAGGGTGCGTGGAATGTACTCCATTAAAAGTCTTTTAAACACTATAGCTTTGTCCTCAGATTGGTCCTTGGGTCCTTGTCAGTGAAAATGGATTAGGGTTCTAGAGTGTTCTCTCTGCTTCCCAAAAACAAAAACAGAAGATGGACTGGAAGGGGCCTTTCTGAAAGTTCTCAGAAGCCTTACCTGCAGTGTTGGGATCTTCGGTAGATCTCTGTCTGATGAAACGTGGGGCTGACTGGCTGCTCAGATGTGCACACGTCAGACTGAAATAGGCGCCCGGCTCACGTGCGGGTGGATGATCACGGCTGACGGTTCCGTGGTCCTTCCCAGGTCTGAGCAGTTTGCATGAAGCAGCTCTCCAGTCCTCACAGCATGAGTCGGCGCTCTAATATCCTCATTTATGCTCGCGAGGAAACTGAGGCTCACAGGAAGTAGCTGCCTCAAGTTGCGCAGCTAGTGAGTCATGGAGCCTTGAACCCAGGAGGTTCGGTTCTTGAGAAGGTGCTCGTAACGCCTGCACCTCATAGACTTGGGTGCTGGTGAGCCTGTGCCAGCCACTGTCTGGGGGTACGATCACCCCCACTGAGTCCTCTGCAGCCAGCTTGTGAGGTGTGCATTTCTCCCCATTTTACAGACACAACATGCTGAGGCTTAGCACGGTCAGGAAACCAGCCCCAGCTCCCACTGTGAGTGGAGGAGTGAAGATTTAAACCCAGAGCTGATGGAGAAAGCGGGAAGTCGGCTATTACTTCTTCCCTCTTGGCCGCTGGCCGACTGTCCTGACACTGACCAGAGCAGGAGCCGTCGGCGCCCCCGCGGGGGGCCCGTGACTCCCAGGTGCACAGAGGGCACCCCCTCTTCCCTCCACAGGGTCCTGCTTCCTGCGGACGGATCAGCTGGACGGGGAGACAGACTGGAAGCTTCGGCTTCCCGTGGCCTGCACGCAGAGGCTGCCCACCGCCGCTGTGAGTAGCTTTCCCTGCAGAAGCCCCCTGACGGCCGTGTCCCTGCAGGGCTCTGACCCCCACCTCGGGGGCCACACGTGGGCCGCCCGCTGTGAGCCAGGGCTGTGGGGGCCCCGGGTTCTCTGGCACCTCGAGCCCTCGCTGGTTCCGGGCCGTGCGGCCTTGTGAACCCCGATCTGGCTGATGTGGTTGATGGTCTCTGGCGGGCAGCTCCAGCCCTTAAGAAACCTTGACTGAGCACCTGGTATGAAATTAAAAGGCAACGCAGGGCACGCGCTCCTCTGCTCAGGCTCTCCCAGGGCGTCGCAGTCACTGGGACTCGGTCCTGCGGCTCTTGTCTCTCTGCGGAGGCCCTGCCCTGTTCTAGAAGTCCTCAGACAGGCCAGCAAAAGGACTGTTTCTGATGGATTTCCCTCTTGCTCTGTCCCTGTGCCTGCCGGCGCCAGCTCTGCCTTCCCACCCCGGCCCTTGCTGCTTCTCCTCCAGGAGCAAGCAGGCCTGCTCCTGACTTGTGTGCACAAGTCCCTGGGGTTTCGTTTGCTTTTGAAACCTTATGTATTTATTTACTTCTGGCCATGCCGGGTCTTGGTTGCACAGGCTTTCTGCAGCTGTGGCGAGCGGGGGCTGCTCTCTGCAGGGCGCGGCTTCTGATCGGGGTGGCTTCTGTTGCTGGGGACTCAGGCTCTAGAAGATGGGCTCCGTAGTTGTGGCACATTCACTTCGTCGTGCCGAGGCACGTGGGGTGTTCCCCGACCAGGGATTGAACCTGCGTCCCCTGCACTGGCAGGTGGCTTCTTAGCCACTGGACCACCAGGGAAGTCAGTGCTCTTTCCTGTTTCTTTGATAGTAGCCAGCCTAATGGGTGTGAGGTGTTCTTGCACACTTGTTCACCTCTCTGCCCCTTCCGAGGCTTTGCACAAAGTCAGCGCCCTGTGGCCCTTTGTTGAATGAGTGAAGGTTTCGGTTGGTTTGAATGACTCTTGTAAACAAGAGTGTCACAGAGGGAGAGGGATGTGCACCGTCAGTTAGTTCTGGAAAAGCTGGGTAAACACAGGCTTCCCTTTAGGGCTACAGGGTGTTTGGGGATCATGCAGGTAGAGACTCCCAGACTAGCTTACTAGAAAGTTTCCCTCTTTTTTCCACCTGCCCCGTGGTTTTGAGAGCCGTTTGGAAAGTACAGTTGCTTCTGAAAAACAGTAGATGCTTCCCAAAATCCCTTTTAATCATGCGCTGACTTTGTTTTACCTCCAAAATGTCACCCCCGTGGAACAGGACCTTCTTCAGATTCGCTCATATGTGTATGCGGAAGAGCCAAACATCGACATTCACAACTTCGTGGGGACCTTCACCCGAGTGAGTAAGCCTCGAGGGGCGCAGGGTCCTGTCTGGGGGGTGCATGACCGGGGTGCGGGCCTGCTGCCCAGTGCCGACAGGTCTTTGTCGGGGCATAGCTTTGTGTCATGTGGGGATGATGTCCCCGTCAGAAGACTCCACCTTGAAAACTGCTTCTCGGTAAAAAAGACACAACTGGGAATTTCTTCCAGCCTCCCAACAGCTTTCATCACCTGACTACTTAGAGCCAGGGGTTCTTGTAATTATTGTTACTCTTTCTGTCTTTTTCACATGAAGCCATTGGTTGCTGTTCATTGCTAAGTCATCTCTGGCTCTTGGGGACCCCATGGGCCGCAGCACGCCGGGCTTCCCTGTCCGTCACCATCTCCTGGAATTTGCTCAAACCCATGTCCATTGAGTCGGTGACGCCATCCAACCATCTCATCCTCTGTCGTCCCCTCCTCCTCCGGCCTTCAGTCTTTCCCAGAATTAGGGTCTTTCCTACTGAGTATCCTCCAAGTCCTGTCCACCATGGTTATAATTTTTAAGCCATATCCCAACCTTTCAGAATAGAAATTAAATTTGGATTTGAATTACTTTAGGAATCTGAGATGATAGGTTGATAGAACCCATATTAAATTGTTCCTGCTCTTGTTCTAGAAGCCCTCACACAGGCCAGCAAAGGGCTATTTCTGATGGATTTCCCTCTGCATTATTGTTCCCACCTTGTGAAATGTTTCTCCAGGGCTGGAAGCCTGCATTTCTTAATCACAAACTACTGTTTTCAAGTATTTCCATGGGGCTGAAACACCAAGGATAAGGGTTTATGAGTTTGGTCCTTCTCTCCTGGCTGGGCTGTTGGCTTCCAAATGCGGGGGTCATCCCCTCTCCCTTTCTTGCAAAGAGCAGGCTGGAGACAGCGGCGGGTTCCGTGCAGACCTGGGTGGCTCAGCCTGTGTCCATCTGTTCTTTTGCAGGAGGACAGCGACCCCCCGATCAGCGAGAGCCTGAGCATAGAGAACGCACTCTGGGCTGGCACAGTCACCGCGTCAGGTACGCGCCCTTGTGGAGGAACGTGTTAGCAATTTGAAAAGGAAAGCAAATCCTTCAATATAATGAGAATAATCATCTGTCAGTTGGGACAATGAGCTGTCGGTCAAATGGCATTTTCCACTGGCTTCTGTACCCCTGGGGAATGAAATGGCCATCTAATTGTCCCCCGGTGCTTGGAGGCGTCCGGAGGGGAGGCCGCCCTGGCCCGTGGACTCGGCCACAGCGTCCGCTCTGGGAATAGCCCCTAATTGCCACGTGAGATTGACGTCCTAATCTGTACCAGAAAGTGGGTCAGCCTGGATGCCCGGGCTCTTGCGTCGGTGAGGGCTGCCCAGCTGGGCCTGATGGCGCCCCGGTGTTGGAGATGCCCAGATGATGTAGAAATTGTCTGGTCCTCTGGACTGCAGAACAGAATTTGCAGGACAACCTGTTGAGGAGCAGGAAGGAAAGGTTGGGACGCTGGGGCACCGCTGAGCGGAGGGGCTCCAGGGCTGAGCGTGCCTGGGGCAGCCGCAGTGACAGCGGGGCCGCCAGGGCCGCCAGTCTGTGGGCACCTGCTGTGGGTCACGTGGTTCACTCAACCCTCCCAGCAGTACCCTGCAGGCAGGTGCTGGCATTGTCCCCAGGCTGCGGATAGGGAAACTGAGGGTCGCTGAGGTTAAGTAACTTGCCCAAGGTCACACAGCACGTAAAAGCAGTTGGGACTTGAGCCCAGGCGCTTTGCCCCAGAGGCAGAACTCTGTTCCCTGTTATCACTATATTATATATGGTATTGGGTTGGCCAAAAAGTTTGGGTTTTTCCGTAACATCTTATGAAGAATCCAAACAAACTTTTTGGCCAGCCCAATATGTAATAGTATATACTGTTATTAACATGTAATTCCACTGCTGGCAACTTTCTGTCTTTACTGTGGGAGAAATCCGTTCCCCGCCCCGCTTCCCCTCCCAGGCCATTTCCCTCTGCTCGCGGCTGCTCTGTGACTCTTCAGTACAGCAGATGCTTAGTCAGGATGCTCTCTGAAAGAAGAGGGACCAGCACAGCCTCTGCACAGACTCAGCGCACACGGGCAGAGATGTGCTCAGCTTCTCAGCCTTAATTTCAGAGATTAGCAGTAAGAAGGCTTATTTATCAGGCCCTGTTTATTTACAGAGTGTTTTATCTTCCATTCTCTTGTTTTGATCAAACAACATTAAATGAGGACACTTAATGGAATAAAGAATTGAGTCTCAGAGAGGTCGAGCAACTTGCCTAAGGTCACACAGCCTTGGAGAGATCATCTCCTGGGAGGAGGAGAAGGGAAGGCAAACTGAGACCTTGAAGATGGAAGAAAGATTTCACACAGTTCCTCAGAAATGCACTGTGAAGTTAAAACATGCATTTTTTCCCCACTTGTGTGAATTCTTTGTGTTTGGTGCGGTGGAACGAGACAGAGCCGTGACCCCCAATCCAGAAGCAGTGCTTGCCACGCCCTGCAGTGGACGTCTCCCTTGGAGTCTGAGGAGCTGGGCGGTTACCGTTTCTCCAGCTGGCCTCTGCTTCTCCCCGGGTAGATGTCTGACTACACTCTGGTTCTAATGTAAACATGGAGTTAAACTCAAGCCATTTCCTCCTTCCGGTGCTCAACTCCAGAAGCAGCCATCAAGAGTAATCTTAATTATTTGAGATTTCACTTCTGTGTTCCCTTCAGAATCTAATTCCTGTGTCTTGGTCACTCCACCGTTATCAGTTGGAAGTTTATAAAAGCTTGCCAGGCAATGCTAAGGGTCCAGCTGCACTGGCTGGCATCAGTCTGTAAGAGGATGCAGTTGCCATGGTAACTGGGCTGCTAGGCTGAAGAGCCACAGGGGGTGATGATAGACCAGAGAGGCTGGTGGGGCTCGGCAGAAGCGGAGCCTGGGTGTGGTGGATCCCAGTTCTTCTCAGACTCTCCGTGGAAAGGGACAGTTTCTTGAGCCCCTGCCCCCACCTCCAGTGTGCGGCAGGTCAGTCGGTGGCCCTGCTGGGGCTGAACTGTGACCAGCATGCGGGTCACACCACGCGGGTCTGATAATGCCCACTGGTCTATACCCCGTTCCTCGGGGCTCGTCCCGGAATCACAGAGCAGCATCTCGTTGCTGTAAACGTGTCGAATCCTCCCTTTCTGGGGCTCACCGTCTCTCTCGCCTCAGTGGGGTCAGAGGTCCCCAGCAGCACACTACAATGGTGGGTTTGAGGGACTGGGGGAAATGCCCGACCCCAGCAGCCTGGCTGGTCGGAGACCCTGGTGGGCAGGCGGCCGAAGGAGGGGCCGTCTGAGGGGAGCCCCCAGGGACGTAGCCTCAGAAGTGGGGTCGGGGGCTGCGGGAGCGGAGGGGCGCAGGTCAGGAGGTCTTCAGGGCTGGGTGGGGACTGTGATGAGCGGAAAGCAGGAGACCGGCCAAACGGGGTGGCTGAGCTCAGCACCTGCTGGAGATGCGGTGAAGACTGCAGACCCAGTGGCCTCAGATCTTCCAGTTTTCCAGAAGAAGCCAGAAATCTCTACTTAGTATATATATATATATTTAATATGAAAGCTCCTGTATTTAAAAGTTGGCAACTACCTCAAAACCTTTAGGGACTTCCCTGGTGGTCTAGCAGTTAAGAATCCACTTGCCAGTGTGGGGAACGTGGGTTCAGTTCCTGGTCCGAGAGGGTTCCATGTCCCGTGGGACAGCTAAGCCCATGCACCGCAACTCAAGAGCAGCCACCCCCTCACCCCGCCCCACTCACTGCAGCTCGAGAAAGCCCACCCACAGCAGTGAAGACCCCACACAGCCAGAAGTTAAACCAAGCTTTCGAACACTGGGCAGACCAGACCAGCGCAGCTCTGTGGACTGCTGGCATGCTCTTGCGGGGTGGCTGAGGCTGGGGTCTGCATCTCCTGGAGACAGTTTCAGTCCTGGGCACAGAGGGTTGTGGGGGAGAGGGCATCTCCAGCAGCCTTTGAAGGCACCAGAATTGGCCAGCACTGGATGGGAACGCTGCCCTTGGGGACCCCTGTTATTAGGACTCTCTAGAACCCTGAATGCTGGGGATTGGGACCAACCCATGTCCGCCCTGAGGTGAGAGCCGTGGGCACACAGCCACCCCTGCGCAGCCCAAGCTGAGCCTCCCCGGTCCAACCGTCTGCGGGGGTCGGCCTGCACTCTCTGGGGCCTGCCATCTGCCTGGGAGCAGGCAGGCGCTCTCCGCGGCCCTCCATCTGCTGAGTGCCTCCCTGGAAGGGAACTGCCCTGTGCAGGAGACTGCATCGACTCGGGGCGCTCGGCATCTCCCTGGGGTCTCTGTCCGAGAGACATGGCCCCAGCACTCCATCTGGGGTTGTGCTCTTTTAGCGACTCTGAATCTCTTGGCGGTTTGGGTGCATCGCTCTGCTGGTGCCGGGCAAAGAGCTGAGGGGCCAGAGGAGAGAAGCTTTGGGAGTTCCCTTATCCCGTGGAGACCAGGCTGTTAGTATTCCTGGGATCTTCCCTGCGTGCTTGGCGGGGCTGCCCCTTCTCGTGTTTCAGGTTTCAGCTTAGACGTCCCTGCTCACCGGCACACACCGGCCCCCTCCCCAGCCCCTCCTGTCTGTTTCTCTCCTGGTTTCATCGGGGTGCCCACCAGCCCCATGGTGACCGGGGTGCTGCTGCCCTTCCTGACTCTCCACCTGCCCTGCTGTGTGGGGCATTTCCCTGGCACATACTGCAAAGGGGAGACAGAGGTGCATTTTTGATGGATATTGCGGTTTTCCTCCCCAGATAGGTTGTTCCAGTGGACACCCCAGCCAACAGCGCGTGCGCCAGTCCATTTCCCCACCTCTTGGCTCACGCTGCTGTTCTCATGCTTCTGAATTTTTATTACGAGGATGGGAATAAGAATTTCCCATTGTTTTGGTTTTTGAGTAGGGTGAACATCTTTTCTAATGTTAATTGGCTTTTGGGGTTTCTTTTAGAAATTGTTTATAACAACTGATGTCTTTTTTAAAAACAAATGATGATGGACAGGTAGAAAGAAGGGGTAGGGGAGTTCTCAGGAAAGAACTGCCATCTAGACAGACGTCTGCCAAAGGTTCTGGTTGCACACCGAATCTGAGCGGAATCACAGTCCATGGCGTGTTCATGGGTTTCCAGGGTAGTTTGTGAAGTTCCAGGCACCTCTGGAAGCCTCTGAGGCCAGTGGCATAAAGGACAAACCCCCTCCCCTCCACCTCTCCTGTTCTCCAAGGCGGCCAGACCCACAGGCCCGCACTGTGGTGCTTTTTTTTAATATATTAATTTATATTTATTTTTTGTGCGCTGGGTCTTCGGCTCTCTCTAGTTGCAGAGAGTTGGGCTCTGTGTACCCAGGGTCAGCAGTTAAGGCGCGCAGGCTCTAGAGTGCGGGCTCAGGAGGTGTGGCACGTGGGCTTAGGTGTCCCGCGGCATGTGGATCTTCCCAGACCTGGAATCGAACTGGTGTCCCTTGCATTGCCAGGCGGATCTTCTCCGCTGGACCAGCAGGGAAGCCCTACCAGTGGCGCTTTCAGCAGTAGTGGGGATGCCTTGTGCCTTCACCGACCTGGACGGCCGCCACTGGCCTTGTGTGGCTGTTGAGTCTGAAATGTGGCTCATGAAAATGCGGGCTGTGTTGTACTTTTTTTTTTCATTGAATTTAAAAGTGAATGGCCACACGTGGCTAGGAGCTTTCCTACCATCTGTGTGGATGTGGACGTTGCTTGGCCCTGATGTAAACTTGGGGACTTTGTCACACTGCGGCTGCTGGACTGAGGAGAGGTGCCCTTGAGCGCGTCAGACTCGCTGAAAGCCTGCCTGTCTGTACTCACACTTCTCTGGGTTGTGTTTTCCTCGCCTTAGGTACTGTCGTGGGTGTTGTTCTTTACACGGGGAGAGAGCTCCGGAGTGTCATGAATACCTCGAATCCTCGAAGTAAGGTGTGTACATGGTCGTAGGATGTGTTTTCTTGCCAGAATTTTCTGACTCGTGGTTTGGTGATTGGTGTTGGTGGGGTGAGGAGCAAGACTCAAAAACAGGAACCCCTAAAAGCATGACTTCGTTTCTATAAACTTACTGTCTTTTTGTGTACATGTTTGTGCATGTGTGTGTGTGTAGGTGTGTGTATAGGTCTTCTGCTGTGCTAGGTCACCTCAGTCGTGTCTGACTCCTTGCCGCCCCATGGACTATAGCCCACCAGGCTCCTCTGTCCATGAGATTCTCCAGGCCAGAATGCTGGAGTGGGTTGCCATGCCCTCCTCCAGGGGATCTTCCCGACCCAGGGATTGAACTTGCATCTCTTAGTCTCCTGCACTGCCAGGCAGATTCTTTACCCCATTGCCACCTGGGAAGCCCATATGTGTATTTACACACACACCATACATAAACACGTATTCAAATACATGTTTGAAGATCGTGTGGTTGGGTTCCAGACCACCGTGTCAAGTGCATATCGCTACAAAGCAAGTCACACGAATATTTTGGTTTCCCAGTGCCTGTAAGTTATGTTTACACTATTCTGTAGTCTGTTAAGTGTGCAGTAAAAGCATTGTGTCAAAAAACTGTACATGCTTTAAAAACATTGCTAAAAAATACTAACAGTCATCTGGCAACACAGGGTTGCCACACACCTTCAATTTGTAAAAAAAACACGGTATCTGCAAAGCTCACTGCAGTTAAACAAGGACTGCCTGTGTATAAATACATAGCATTTTAAAAGTTTTAAAATGAAGTATTGAGTCCTGAAGGGCTCCCCAGGTGGCTCAGCGGTAAAGAATCCTCTGCCAATGCAGGAGACTCAGGTTCAATCCCTGGGTCGGGAAGATCCCCTGGAGAAGGAAATGGCAACCCACTCCAGTATTCTTGCCTGGGAAATCCCATGGACAGAGGAGCCTGCTGGGGCTGTAGCCCATGGGGTCACAATAGAGTCAGACATGATTCACCGACCAAACAACAACAGTTGAGTCCTTGCTGTTTGCCTCCTGTAGTATGGCATCCTCCACCCGCGTCACTTTTAATCCCTACACCAGCCTGTCAGCACACGTCTACAGCCTCTTCTTACAGAGGACAAATGGCTTGGAGAAGCACTGCGCTCCGGCCAAGCTGCATAGACCTGGATTCAAACCCACACCAAGCTGCTGGCTCTGGCAGCGGCCTGTGGAGTCAGCTCTGGGGTCAACCTGATGGCCCTGTTACTGCTCACACACAGCAGGACCCTCCTGCCCAGCCCTACCCCTCCTCCAGTTTCTTAAGAGTCAGAATACTGCAGAATGATTTCCTTTGTCAGTGCCATGAACAAATATCAGTCATTTCACCCCACTATTACAATCTCCATGACCACCATCAATACAACTATCAGTTTAGTTCAGTCACTCAGTTGTGTCTGCCTCTTTGCAATCCCATGGACTGCAGCAAGCCAGGCCTCCCTGTCCATCACCAACTCCCAGAGCTTACTTAAACTCATGTCCATCGAGTCAGTGATGCCATCCAACCATCTCATCCACTGTCGTCCCCTTCTCCTCCCACCTTCAATCTTTCCCAGCATGAGGGTCTTTTCCAATGACTCAGTTCTTCACATCAGGTGCCAAAGTATTGGAGTTTCAGCTTCAGCATCAGTCCTTCCATTGAATATTCAGGACTTTAGGATGGACTGGTTGGATCTCCTTGCAGTCCAAGGGACGCTCAAGAGTCTTCTCCAACACCACAGTTCAAAAGCATCAATTCTTTGGCGCTCAGCTTTCTTTATAGTCCAACTCTCTCATACGTACATGATCACTGGAAAAACCATAGCCTTGACTAGACGGACCTTTGTTGGCAAAGTAATGTCTCTGCTTTTTAATATGCTGTCTGCGTTGGTCATAGCTTTTCTTCTATGGAGTAAGCATCTTTTAATTTCATGGTTGCAGTCACCATCTGTGGTGATTTTCAGTTTAGTTCAGTCGCTCAGTCGTGTCCAACTCTTTGCAACCCCATGAACTGCGGCACGCCAGGCCTCCCTGTCCATCACCAACTCCTGGAGTTTACCCAAACTCATGTCCACTGAGTCAGTGATGCCATCCAGCCATCTCATCCTCTGTTGTCCCCTTCTCCTCCCGCCCTCGATCTTTTCCAGCATCAGGGTCTTTTCAAATGTCAGCTCTTTGCATCAGGTGGCCAAAGTATTGGAGTTTCACCTTCAACATCAGTCCTACCAATGAACACCCAGGACTGATCTCCTTTAGGATGGACTGGTTGGATCTCCTTGCAGTCCAAGGGACTCTTCAAGAGTCTTCTCCAACACCACAGTTCAAAAGCATTAATTCTTTGGTGCTCAGCTTTCTTTATAGTCCAACTCTCACATCCATACATGACCACTGGAAAAACCATAGCCTTGACTAGACGGACCTTTGTTGGCCAAGTAATGTCTCTGCTTTTTAATATGCTGTCTAGGTTGGTCATAACTTTCCTTCCAAGGAGTAAGCGTCTTTTAATTTCATGGCTGCAATCACCATCTGCAGTGATTTTGGAGCCCCAAAATAAAAAGCCATCCACTATTTCCCCATCTATTTGCCATGAAGTGATGGGACCAGATGCCATGATCTTAGTTTTCTGAATGTTGAATTTTTAGCCAGCTTTTTCACTCTCCTCTTTCACTTTCATCAAGAGGCTCTTTAGTTCCTCTTTGCTTCTGCCATAAGGGTGGTGTCATCTGGGTATCTGAGGTTATTGTTATTTCTCCCAGCAATCTTGATTCCAGCTTGTGCTTCATCCAGCCCAGCATTTCTCATGATGTACTCTGCATATAAGTTAAATAAGCAGGCTGACAATACACAGCCTTGACGTACTCCTTTCCCAATTTGGAACCAGTCTGCTGTTCCATGTCCAGTTCTAAGTGTTGCTTCCTGACCTGCATACAGATTTCTCAGGAGGCAGGTAAGATGGTTTGGTATTCCTGTCTCTTGAAGAATTTTCCACAGTGTATTGTGATCCACACAGTCAAAGGCTTTGGCATGGTCAGTAAAGCAGAAGTAGGTGTCTTTCTGGAACTCTCTTGCTTTTTCTATGATCCAGCAAATTTTGGCAGTTTGGTCTCTGGTTTCTCTGCCCTTTCTAAGTCCATTTTGAACATCTGGAAGTTCATGATTCATGTACTGTTGAAGCCTGGCTTGGGGAATTTTGAGCATTACTTTGCTAGCGTGTGAGATGAGTGCAATTGTGCAGTAGTTTGACTGTTCTTTGGCACTGCCTTTCTTTGGAACTGGAATGAAAACTGACCTTTTCCAGTCCTGTGGCCAGTGCTGAGTTTTCCAGATTTGCTGGCATGTTGAACGCAGCACTTCAACAGCATCGTCTTTTAGGATTTGAAATAGCTCAAGTGGAATTCCATCACCTCCACTAGCTTTGTTCATAGTGATGCTTCCTAAGGCCCACTTGACTTCACATTCCAGGATGTCTGGCTCTAGGTGAGTGGTCACACCATTGTGGTTATCTGGGTCATGAAGATCTTTTTTGTACAGTTCTTCTGTGTATTCTTGCCACCTCTTCTTAATATCTTCTGCTTCTGTTAGATCCATGCCATTTCTGTCCTTTATTGTACCCATCTTTGCATGAAATGTTCCCTTGGTATCTGTCATTTTCTTGAAGAGATCTCTGTCTTTCCCATTCTATTGTTTTCCTCTATTTCTTTGCACTGATCACTGAGGAAGTCTTCCTTATCTCTCCTGGCTCTTCTTTGGAACTCTGGGTATATCTTTCTTTTTCTCCTTTGCCTTTCACTTCTCTTCTTTTCTCAGCTATTTGTAAGGCTTCCTCAGACAACCATTTTTCCTTTTTGCATTTCTTTTTCTTGGGGATGCTCTTGGTCACTGCCTCCTGTATAGTGTCACGAACCTCCATCCAGTTCTTCAGGCACTCTTCTGGCTATCAGATCTAATCTCTTGAGTCTCTTTGTCACTTCCACTGTATAATGGTAAGGGATTTGATTTAGGTCATACCTGAATGGTCTAGTGGTTTTCCCTACTTTCTTCAATTTAAATCTGAGTTTTGCAATAAGGAGTTCATGATCTGAGCCAGTCAGTTCCTGGTCTTGTTCTTGCTGACTGTATAGAGCTTCTCCATCTTTGGCTGCAAAGAATATAATCAATCTGATTTCGGTATTGACCATCTGGTGATGTCCCTGTGTATAGTCTTGTCTTGTGTTGTTGGAAGAGGGTGTTTGCTATGACCAGTGCGTTCTCTTGTCAAAACTCTGTTAGCCTTTGCCCTGCTTTATTTTGTACTCCAATGATATTACATATATCCAACTATATTACATACATCTAACTTTATTACATATATCCAACTATATTACATATATCTAACTTTATTACATATATCCAACTATATTACAAGTATGTGAAAGTGAAGTCACTCAGTCGTGTCTGACCCTTTGCGACCCCATGGACTGGAGCCCACCAGGCTTCTCTGACCATGGGATTTTCCAGGCAAGAATATTGGAGTGGGTTGCCATTTCCTTCTCCATATTACAAGTATAAATGCCATTTATTTGAGGTTTTAGCCTTATCTGGGGCCATGTTTCTGCAAAGTGATGAGTTTCATGGGCTGGTCCCATTTTTTTAAAACATGTATTAAGATAAATATATTGTCATTAAAGTAATAATGTTCAGTAATGCAGCACCTAAAAATCAGATGCCACTGGTGGTGTGTGCCCTGAATCTCCACGCCACACGAAACCAGTGCATGGTGTAGAACTGGGTCATTTCACGGGTTGCTGGGAGTGTGGTCGAGGCCGTACACTGCACGGCGCCACTGAAGGCAGCAGTAGCCCGCTTACATGTTTCCACGCTACGTCTTTAAATTGTTAAGAGAGAATCGAGATGAGACTCACTGAGGTCCCTGGGCTGTCGGGTAGCCCATGGGGCCCAGCACTCTCGCCCAGAGACGGGCTCCATGGCGCCTGCCGTCTCACTCCGGTGCACGTGTCTGGGGGAGGCCCGGGCCTCCAGGTGGGCTGTGGGTCGCAGCGGCTGATGGCGTTTCCGTCTGTGCGCCGTCCGCAGATTGGCCTGTTCGACCTGGAGGTGAACTGCCTCACGAAGATCCTCTTCGGAGCCCTGGTGGTGGTGTCCCTGGTCATGGTTGCCCTCCAGCACTTCGCCGGGCGTTGGTACCTGCAGATCATCCGCTTCCTTCTCTTGTTCTCCAACATCATTCCCATCAGGTGAGCTGAGAGTGAGCTGGTGCCGCAACGGTTGCACGTCTCTGTTTATTTGAAGGTCATGCTTTTGTGGTTTTGAGAAGGAGCTGGTCCCTTGTAAAGGGATGACCCGGAACAGGTGGGGTCTTATTTGTGCTGAATGTTATAGCACCCATGATGTGTGTTCTAGAATTGGTGTTGAGATACAAGCAGCTTTTTACGTGTATCCTGTTAACCCGTGTGCTCTGGTTTTCTGAGCAGCCTGCGTGTGAACCTGGACATGGGCAAGATCGTGTACAGCTGGGTCATTCGCCGGGACTCGAAAATCCCCGGGACCGTGGTTCGCTCCAGCACGATTCCTGAGCAGCTGGGGAGGATTTCCTACCTACTCACAGACAAGACGGGTGAGTGTCTGGGGCCCTTGCAGGACTGAAAGTCAAAGAAGATGCTTGGACTATCTTTCTGGAGGTATTAGAGATGAATGTTGCAGTTCTTTATGCTCTTCATCTTTGATGAAGATAGACTCCTTGGTGGACATGATGATGATAGCAGCAAAGCCTTACTTAGTGCTAATCTGTGGAAAAGCACTGTTCTGGGTGTCTACATCTAGACACTTAATCCTCCCCTGATATTGTGAGTTTGGAGTTATTAAGTGACTTGGTTACGTGATTTGTCAGAAGTATATAATGGCAGAAGTAGGCTTTGAACTCAAGACAGACTGGCTTCAAGTCCTGACCTCGAAACCACATCTCAAAATGCCACTTGACAATTTAACACCTGTCAAGTTATGAGGTTGTTATAGTGGTTGAGAGCAAGTGGGGAGACCTGGGTTTAACCTTCCTCTCTACCATCTAGTGAACATGGGATAAAAGGGGATCTGTTGCAAAGATCTGGGAAGGCAGAACAAAACTCGATCTCAGGAAGGAGAAGAGCCAGGCACGTTCTGGCTGTGTCAGTGTCAGGGCCCTGGGGGGCCTCTCCAGGCACGTTCTGGCTGTGTCAGTATCAGGGCCCTGGGGACCTCTCCAGGCACGTTCTGGCTGTGTCAGTGTCAGGGCCCTGGGGACCTCTCCAGGCACGTTCTGGCTGTGTCAGTGTCAGGGCCCTGGGGGGGCCTCTCCAGGCACGTTCTGGCTGTGTCAGTGTCAGGGCCCTGGGGGGCCTCTCCAGGCACGTTCTGGCTGTGTCAGTGTCAGGGCCCTGGGGGGCCTCTCCAGGCACGTTCTGGCTGTGTCAGTGTCAGGGCCCTGGGGGGCCTCTCCAGGCACGTTCTGGCTGTGTCAGTGTCAGGGCCCTGGGGGGCCTCTCCAGGCACGTTCTGGCTGTGTCAGTGTCAGGGCCCTGGGGGGCCTCTCCAGGCACGTTCTGGCTGTGTCAGTGTCAGGGCCCTGGGGGGCCTCTCCAGGCACGTTCTGGCTGTGTCAGTATCAGGGCCCTGGGGGTCTCTCCAGGCACGTTCTGGCTGTGTCAGGGCCCTGGGGGGCCTCTCCAGGCACGTTCTGGCTGTGTCAGTGTCAGGGCCCTGGGGGCCTCTCCAGGCACGTTCTGGCTGTGTCAGTATCAGGGCCCTGGGGGCCTCTCCAGGCATGTTCTGGCTGTGTCAGTATCAGGGCCCTGGGGGTCTCTCCAGGCACGTTCTGGCTGTGTCAGGGCCCTGGGGGGCCTCTCCAGGCACGTTCTGGCTGTGTCAGGGCCCTGGGGGGCCTCTCCAGGCACGTTCTGGCTGTGTCAGTGTCAGGGCCCTGGGGGCCTCTCCAGGCACGTTCTGGCTGTGTCAGTGTCAGGGCCCTCTGGCTGTGTCAGTGTCAGGGCCCTGGGGGGCCTCTCCAGGCACGTTCTGGCTGTGTCAGTGTCAGGGCCCTGGGGGGCCTCTCCAGGCACGTTCTGGCTGTGTCAGTGTCAGGGCCCTGGGGGGCCTCTCCAGGCACGTTCTGGCTGTGTCAGTATCAGGGCCCTGGGGGGTCTCTCCAGGCACGTTCTGGCTGTGTCAGTGTCAGGGCCCTGGGGGTCTCTCCAGGCATGTTCTGGCTGTGTCAGGGCCCTGGGGGGTCTCTCCAGGCACGTTCTGGCTGTGTCAGGGCCCTGGGGAGTCTCTCCAGGCACGTTCTGGCTGTGTCAGTGTCAGGGCCCTGGGGGCCTCTCCAGGCACGTTCTGGCTGTGTCAGTGTCAGGGCCCTGGGGGCCTCTCCAGGCACGTTCTGGCTGTGTCAGGGCCCTGGGGGCCTCTCCAGGCACGTTCTGGCTGTGTCAGTGTCAGGGCCCTGGGGGGTCTCTCCAGGCACGTTCTGGCTGTGTCAGTGTCAGGGCCCTGGGGGTCTCTCCAGGCACGTTCTGGCTGTGTCAGGGCCCTGGGGGGTCTCTCCAGGCACGTTCTGGCTGTGTCAGGGCCCTGGGGGGCCTCTCGAGGCACGTTCTGGCTCTGTCAGTGTCAGGGCCCTGGGGGGTCTCTTCACTCAACTCAACTTGTCTGTGCTCTGTCTGCTCAAGGTTTTGATTCCTTCAAGATAAAATCTGATTGGCCTCGTGTATGACATGTCCCGCCCTGTTGGCCAATGGAATGAGTCAGGCACCCTGATTGGCATTCTCTCTAGACCATCCCAAGGAGAAAGGATGATCATTTCCCCTGGAACCCTGAGGTTCTCTTTTTAGAAGTAATTCTCAGATTCCAGGCTGACAGAATATCATAGATGTCTACTCCAGCAGGAGCAGTGCTGAAACAAGTGTGTGACATAGAGTAAACTCTCAAAAAAAAAAAATTTCAAACAGCTTTCGTTACTGTTAGTAAGAGCTCCAGGATGTAGGCACAGCTACTCCTTGTTCTGTGTTTCAGGAACTCTTACCCAGAATGAGATGGTTTTCAAACGGCTCCATCTCGGCACTGTAGCCTATGGCGTCGACTCAATGGATGAAGTTCAAAGCCACATTTTTAGCATTTACACCCAGGTAAAGCCTTCTGTTTCCACACCCAAAGTGACTTTTAAAAATATTTGCTGACATCTATACTGGGAAGAATTCATATCATATGATTCATCCGTTAAATGTATACAACTCAGTGGGTTGTTTTGAATACTCAGAGTTGTGTAACCCTTGCCACAATCTGTTTTATCTTCATCACCCCCAAAAGAACTCTTGTACCTGAGAGCAGTCACTCCTCGCTTCCCCCCACCCCACCTTTCCTTCCAATCACTGATTCTTTATATTTTGAATAAACCTGCAGTTCAGGTTTTTTTCCTATCTTCCTCATCCCGAGGGTTGATCTACTGAACTACTACTAATGGATGATAGGGGAAACATGGAAGAAAATTATTTGCCAATAACTAGAAAATCCCATGGATGGGGGAGCCTGGTGGGCTACAGTCCACAGGGCGCAAAGAGTTGGACACGACTGAGCGACTTCCCTATCTATATATCTATCTAGTACCAGAAAAAGCTCTGAGAACCTAGTGATTGGTTTTCCTTCAAGTTTACAGACATGTTTACTTTTTCCTTTTCCCCAGTTATGAGCAAAAGCAGCAGTAATTAATGGACTGCTTGTGACAGGAACACGGTGTAACTGATGAGCCTTAGTCCCTCATCCCTTTTCAACTCAGCGGTCTCATGGAAGAAGTGATCAGAAATGACTATCAACTTCTCTGCTCCTGGTTTCACCCCCCTACAAGATTTTTCAAAACCGGTCATTTTTTTTTTAGAGAAAGATACTATTTGTAAGTGTCCTAAGTGTCCTAAAATGTTAGACCAGTGGATCTCCAGCTTGGCTTCTCACCAGAATCCCTAGTCACGTTTTAAAAAGCAAATAGAATAAAAGCAAAACAAAAGACATTGACTTGGGCCTGATACCCTAGAGATTCTGACTCATTCAGGTGCCAGGAGAGCCTGTGCTTCTGTGTGTGTAAGGAGAGATGATAAACAAGCAATTCCCTTGGTAATTCTGAAAACATACCCCGAGCTAGCATAGATTGCATTAGACCAGCTACGGGGCTATGGCACTGGTTTGAGGACAAGAGAATAAAGAGGCCATATTTTGCTTGAATTTGCCCAAGTAGATACTGATTCCATCGTCAGAAGGCCAGTTGAAAATGTATTTTCGTGTAAGGATCACAGATGGACTCTCTAAATGCTTAGTGGCACAATTAGACTCAGCGTTTAATTTTCTGGGACATTTGCTAGCTGGCACACCTGGATTTCCGGGGTGTCTCCTGAACACGGCAGGGCGGAGAACAGAGTGTGGAAGCGAGGGCGGATTTTGAGTGAAGAGCAGCTCCTTCGATCCATGCCGAGTCATTACCTACAGCCAGCCACGAAGCACTTGCCATTCCTCTGGCTGCCTGTGTGGGCGCCGTGGCTTGACTCTAAATGGATCCATGAACCTGTTTCAAAGATGGACTTCAAGAGAAAATCACAGGGACGCGGTTGGGTTGGGGGAAAGCCGCAGCCCACCCCCAGCTCCTCTCCCCTCTGTCTGACCCGTCTTCCTCCTTCGTGTCATGGAGTCTGCGCTGGGCTCCGTGTCTCACTCTCTAGGGGGCTCCCCTCTTTGCCAGCTCTGCCACCCTGTCAAAGCTGATGGCTCCCGTGTCTATCGACCCGGCCTGGAGCGTCAGCCTGGAATCCTTGGCACCCCCGCTCACGTGTTGTGAGGGCAGTGTACCCACATGCCATCCTTCTCCCTGCATCCCGTGTGGTTGTGCGACGTCGTTCTCGTCTTTGTAAGCACCCTGCCCCTTTGCCCTGTGAGCTCCGTCCGGGGGTTTGGGAAATGCCCCTGCTTCCCGCCCCCCAGACCACTCACTTGGCTTCGGTTGTCCTCCCCTCTGGGTCCCTAGGCAGAGGCTGCACTCTCCCCTGCCTGGCTGTCTGCAGAGACCCCTGCAAGGTTTCCCTGCCTCCCTCCTCCCCGCCCTGGCCCTGGCAGCCTCCCCTCCCCACTCTGCCCCGTGGTTCAGCCTCTCCTCCCGCTCACCCCCGCACACCACGGCCTGCAGCTTCCCGGGCAGGGTGAGCCGCTTCACTTCTGTGTCTTGGCGTAGTCTTCCCCCTGAACCGGCCCCCCAGGGGTCACCGTGTGGATCGTCATGCTTGTCAGCCCCTGGCCGGGTCCCGCCTCCCTCGGAGTGCCGTGTCAGCGGTGCCGGCCTGCCGACGATTGTATTAGACAGCTTCGTGCGCTGCAGTACGTGCCCTGGCGGGAGGCACACCCCTGCCCATTCTGGTGGTATTTTTAAGAGCTTGCGGTATTGACAGAAGCCACCCTTTCTCAGGATATTTGTCTGGTTCAGCTTTGTGGCCCATTTTTGGGGGAGCGCAGATAACCCTCTCTGTCAAGTGCTGAAAGTCAGAAAACAGCTTTTTTACAGTGAACTCTCATCACCCTTCCTTAGCAGAGGCTCATAAATTGACTTGCCCACCCTGGCCTTGGGTTTAAAAGAACGGGGTGTGATGGGGAGAGGCTGTGCTGGTGTGGACACCCTCCTCCCCCCAGGGAGGCCATCTGCACCCTTCTCTCCAGACAACAAAAAGCCCACAATAAACGCACGGATCCTCTTGTGAGGACAAGTATGAAGCCTTTCCTATGTGTTTTTTTTAAACAGCTTTATTGACGTATAACATACGTACCATAACATTTAGCAATGTTAAGTGTACTGTTCAATGCTTTTTTCAAGTAAATTTACAGAGTGGTGGAACCATCCCCACAATTGTACCCACCCCCACAGTGGGATTCTCCTGAGCCCATTACAGCCATCCATCTGCCCTTTAGAGTTTAATAATCGGATATTTATAATTGTGTCTCCTAAAGTACAGCGTTTGGAGCTCCTGGGTCAGATGGCCAGGAACAGAGTCAGAATCTCTAGGAGTAGTGGCTGGACTTACAGATTTTAACAGGTGACGCAGAGGTTCAACAGAGGTACTACAGCTACCCTAATCTAATTGTCGTTTAGTTGCTAAGCCATATCTGATTCTTTTTGTGACCCCCATGGACTGTAGCCTACCAGGCTCCTCTGTCCATGGGATTTCCCAGGCAAGAATACTGGAGTGGGTTGCATTTCCTCCTCCAGGGGATCTTCCCGACCCAGGGATCGATCCTGCATCTCCTGCATTGACAGGCGGATTCTTTATCACCATGCCACCTGGGAAGCCCACCTTGAATCTAAGGTCCACCATTATTTTTCAGAATATCACTGTTCTAGATCTGTGAACTCCAAAACAGAGGGTGCAAGGTGACCCATGGAGGTGCAGGAAGGAAAGATTTGAGTGTTCACTCACACTTCATTTTCATCTTCAAAATTAAAGCAAAATTTAAACCTCACTAATAGCATAAAGATTGACCCTGGGACCCTCCCTCGATTTATCAGACAAACATTTGTCAGGTACAGTCCTTGAAGTGTCCTGCAGAAGGAGTCAGAATTCTACAATTGTTTATTTTCGAAACATTGAAATAGAGACTGTGTTTTATGAGAGTCTAGGTGACTGGCTTTAGGGATGTTATTTAACTAAATTAACCTCATAAAGAAGGCAGGTGGTTTTACAAGGTTCCTGCAGGGAAACTCCAGATGATTAATACAGGCCCAAGCAAACCACAAAGAAATGGCCAACACATTATGAGGGAAACCCATGACAGGCTAGGGAAATGTGATGATTTTTCCTCTGGCTTATTGATTTACTTATTGACACCTTTAAAAAATTGAGAGATGGTTCACAAACCATAGCATTTATCGTCTTAAGTGTACAGGTTAGGGTTTATTAGTATATTCTCTATATTCTGCAATCACCACTGCTCTCTAATTTCAGACTGTTTTCACCACTCCAAAGAGGGACCCTCCCTGTCTCTTAGACTCCCATCACTCCCCAGCTCCTGGCAACCACCCGTCTACTTTTTGTCTCTGTGGGTTTGCCTGTTCTGGACATCTCAGATGCCTGGAATCAATCGATACCTTTTGCACCTGGCTTATTTCACTTGGCATAACATCTCCAAGGTTTTTCCAGGTTGCAGTGCATGTCAGCACTTCATGCTCCTTTATCACAAACAGATATGACAATTTGAATCTGTAATTTTAAATAATTATAATTTTAAACCTATAATCCTGAGTATGTTATTTTGAACTTTTAGCTAATTCTATGAAATGCGTTCTTTTCTCTTTATCATGTCATTTTATAGTTTTTTGTTGTTTCTTAATGCACAATACAGTACGTATACAACTTGAGTACACGTGGGGAAGGTACTTAATTTTTTTCTCAACATGTTCAAAATATTTGAGATGACTAGTCTATATATTGCCTGGAGTATGGAATCATCTATTTTATTTTACTCTCCCCAGCAATTGGAAGTATCTTTAACTTTTATTGATACATGTGTCTAAGAAATATAGTGACTATGGGAATTGGGAGCCACGTGGTGTCCCTTGTCAGAGAAAACCAAGACCAGTGCTTTTGAGTGTTCTTCTAGGCTGTTTTATATGGGTACAGTCTTACTTTAAAAAAAAAAAGCAGTTCACCTTATTACACATATTTTGATCTGGGAACTGTGATTTTTCACTTCATAGTTTGTCTCTGATACTGTTTTAGTTTTGTTAGAGTTGGAATTTACTGAGCATTTTTTTCCTTGTCTTTTTAATGAGTATGTTGGTGATAGTGTGAGTTTGTGATTTACTTTCTGCACGAGACGCAGGCACAGGACGCATTTGGTTATCAGTACATGCTGTGCGCCCCGTAGTGCGTCTCTTGGCTTCTGCATCCGTAGGAAACAGAGAAGGTTATGTTTTCTCAGGGAAGAATTTTTACTTGGGTGTTTTTCTCTGGGACACAAAGCTTACTTTGTTTTTTACTCATTAAACAAGAATTCTAATCCTTTCTTAGGATACATTTTTTTTTGGCTACAGAAAAAATAAATAATGTGGATCCGTACAAAGAAAAAACACTGAAATCACCTGTATTTGCATCAGTCAGAGATAACCGGTGTTAACACCTGACTGTATAAAATGCCAGGCCATTTGTCTGCCTTTGTGTGACTGTGGAGATGTGTGCTTTGTTTCTCTATCTCTCTCTGGTTCTTTTTTTTTCCGATAAGAAGTCATTATATATTTTTGTAATTCTTTTCAACTAGAATTGAGGATCAAAATTATGTGTAGCATTGAAAAATATGTATATATGCATGGGCCCTACTGGATTCTTTAAGTGACCGGGACCTGGGCATATATATATATTTCTTAAAATCTTCCTGGTTATTCAGAGAAGCATTTCTGATTAAGACCCACTGTTAGAATAACACTGTCCAGCTTCCTTTTCTCCCCACCCATGTCATAATTATGACCCTTTTGGATGGTTTTATACCAGGACCAGATGGGGTAGAGTGAGGGATGCACCTAGGAAGGAAAGTTTGTTGAGATGGCGAAAAACGCAGTCCTTAAGACAAATCATACTGTGATGCGATATGAAAAAACTCACAATGAAGGCAAAAAATTCAAATCTTAAATTGGCAGGCTCCAATTCAGCACTTGCAGAGGTTGGTCTCACCATCCTGACCCTGGTTTTGTGACAGCAGTGGCTGCATGTCTGGTTCCCAGCCTTGCCGTGATGACATCATGGGCGGGATCATTCTTTGCTGTGGGGGCCAGCCTGTGCATTCTAGGATGTCTGGCAACATCCGTGCCCTCCACCATCTAGAGGCGTGTAGCACACTCCCCCCTCCTCTTTGTGACAACCCCACATATCTCCAGACACTGCCCAAGGGGGGAGGGCAGAATCTCCCAAGTTGAGAACCCCTGTGTTATATGTGGTTCAGTTTCAACAAATTGGAATTTGTTGCCTTTGTCGTACGGAAAGGTGTGTACTATTACATAGTAAGTGTTAATTGCTTAGTCGTGTCTGACTCTTTGTGACCCCATGAACTGTAGCCCTCCAGGCTCCTCTGTCCATGGAATTCTCCAGACGAGAATACTGGAGTGGGTAGCCATTCCCTTCTTCAGGGGGTCGTCCCGACCCAGGAATCGAACCCGGGTCTTCCGCATTGCAGGCCCATTCTTTACAGTCTGAGCCACTAGGGAAGCCCAGCTATGACGTAGTAAATGTTATATTTATTCAGTCACTTAGCCTGTAAGTCAGTTGATTCATTTGGAAGTTGTAGCTCTGAGCCTGTCTCTAGAAGAGTGGCCCTTTGAGGTTAATGAGTTATCAGCTCTGAGCTTTATTTGGGGAGTGAAGTGGACCTATTGAAATAGGAATTCCTTCTCTTCAATAGTGTACTTTTAAGCAGTTGCCACCCATTCGTGATATCTGTTGATCTTATGAATGTTCATAAGTGGTAGTGTTTTCACTGCATTTGGAAAGAAGATGGATAAGAGAAGGTGGCTATTCATGGTGACTGAGCATTTAATTTTTGTATTCCTCTTTCCTGAAATGTAGGTGGGGGTTCTCATCGGGAAATACCCTTGCCATGGATTATTAACGAGAACGCAGGCCTCGTGTTTTTCATGGAGTCTCCAAGTCTCATTTGTTTGCTGGGGTGGCGTGGAATGACTGAGACACCCCACGTTGGGAGACACCCACCCCAGCCCAAGGCAGGGGCCTTTGTGTGCGGAGAGCTTGGTTCTTCATCCGACCTCTGACCTCTTGAGGGCCTCGCTGGGCCTCGCTGGTCCTCGCTCCTCAAGAGGACCGGTGGTTTCTCCCCTAGGGCAGAAAGGGCCGTAACCTGCCTCTGTGGATACCACATCTGTTTTTATTTTCCCCTGGTATTTTTTAAGTAAGAAGAAATGTGTGTAGGTTAAAGGGCCTATGGGGAGGAGGCTGGAGATAAACACTGTACGATGTGAAACTTTTCCATATGGGCAGTGTGAGGATGCTTAACAACTGGACCCAGTACAAACACTAGCCGAGTCCCTCGTAATGACCAGTGAGTGCCTTCCTGATACGTGTGGATCACCATTTGGTGCATGGATGAGCCTTATATTTGCAAATTAAATCAGAATCAGTGGTTATGAACTGTCTTCCCTGAAACATCTTAGTTGTGTGTGTGTGTGTGTTTAGTCGCTTCAGTCGTGTCTGACTCTCTGTGACCCCGTGGACCATGGCCTGCCAGGCTCCTCTGTCCATGGGATTCTCCAGGCAAGAACACAGGAGTAGGTTGCCATTTCCCTCTCCAAATCTGACCTGAGACAGGCCAAAACGATCTTAGTAGTAAAGGGGATAAGTATCAGTTTCAGAGAGAGACAAAGGAACACGGAGGCAGCAAATCAGGTGCTTGTGACCTTGGTCTGATTCAGTCACTGTCATCTTCTAGTTTATTGTCAAGTAGTTCCCTGATCTGAGAGTGGGGTCTTTGCAAAAATCTGGGCAGTGTTTCTCTTTTTGCCTTGCTCTGGAGTGGTTTCACCTGGAATGCAAAGCCCCAGGGCTCTGTGTTATCCCACATTTAAAATATTAGTGGAAGTATCTGACTCCTGTAGACATAATCAGATTGCTTCTAAAACCCAAAGGTTTGTGAAAGATACCCTTAATTCAGCCTTCCCTTCAAACCCACTGTTGCTAAAACTTGCCAGCCAGAGCAATTACTTTGTCAAAGGTCTTGTTATTGCTCCTAATGGTAAATAATAATTTGGTCCAGGTGCTGAGGAATGTGGCCAAAAAAATGAAGACACACATCCATGGCCAGAACATAAATTACAGAACTTTGGAAAAAAAAAAGTTCTTGATTTAGCCTCTCTACGAGAGGGGACCTTTCTGTAAATCTTCAGTCCTCGTTATAATTTTAGAGTTAAATTCTTTATAATTAAAAGCACTTGGCAAATAATGATTCATTTAAACTGTAGTTCTGATCTATTACTCTAATTATTGTTACCATGCAGTGCCCTTTGGCCTGGAAGTGAAACCTGTGTCCTCTTGACACCAGGGGTTACCAGAGCAGGAAGCCGGAGCAGTGTGTGTGTGTGCCTGTGCGACCAGAGTAATTTAGTGATTGTCTAATTACCTGAGAAGTCTGATGCCACTGCTAAAAATAGTATTAAAAAATTAAATGAAAGTCTTTTCTTGTTTCTCATAACCCATCTGTTCTCTATTTTGGGCAACCATGTGTTCATGGATATAAAACATGATTCATTCTAAAAGATCAGATCGCTTCTCCTCTGTTGGATACAATATGTTTTTAATGGAACGTAGTCTTCAGTAACTCACAAACATCTCTCGCTTCCAAGACTCAGTTGTGGAGGTAGGGAGGCTATGATAGGTCTTTTGTCCTAAATTGTGACTTAAAATCTGGAACCGACGTTGGTCAATTTGATATTTATTTCTTCTTAAAAATGGAGGGAAAGTGTCAGATGAGGACTTCTCCACCATTATCTCAGGAAAATTAAGTTGTTTGTTCAACAGACATCTGAGGCAAGTTATCTCCTGCCCTTGGTACTAGAATTCAGTAGACAAGCTACCTGTTCTCACTATCTAACAGGAGAATTATCAGCAAACAGGCCAGTTTTAGTCAGTGAAGACAGTAACACACGGGGCACCGTGGAAGCGTGGTTCCCGCTGGGGCAGGCACACGAGGCAGAGCCAGTGAGGGGATCAGGGAAGGCGTCTTTGAGGGGGTAACACTGAATTTGGGGCCTGAATGATGAGGTAGAATGAGCTAGTTCTGCAAAGATGTGGGAAACGGTGTTCTAGGCAGTGGGCACAGCAAGTGCAAAGGCCCCGAGGCAGGATAAGGAGGTTGGAGAGAGAGGCTGATCAGGTGGGTCATGGGAGGGTATCTGAGTTTTACTGATCACTATCTCATAGACTACTGACAAGTGGTCTCTTTCTAGTGGCCTTAATTTTTTTTTTATTATATTTTAAGGCAATAGAGCAACTCAGCACAGCACACAGCAAAGCAATAGAACCCATTCTTCAAAGCAGAGCCTTCATGGTACCCGATGGTACACAGGTGGGGATGCGAATGCTTGTCCTCCACGTTTGATGCTGCTGATTGGGTTTCTCGGGGTTCCTCTACTCCGCATGTGGGGGTTGAAAACCAACCCCTCGCCCACTTCTCTCATTGGAGGAAACTGAGTCTCAGAGGGCAGATAGGCCTTGCTTGAGGTCACACAGCTGTTGACACCTACCAGAAAATCAGACTCAGAGTTCTCACCTTCAATATTCTTTTTACTGTGTTGCTCAAAACCTTTTCCCTAAGACTTAACTCATTAGGAGGACAAGCCATGTGCTGAAAGGTATAGTGAAGAGATGGATGAGGGCTGTGTAAGCCAGGCAGCCCCTTCTTAGACAAGAATTAGGGTCGTTGGTCAGTGTGGAAGGCAGAGCTTGAGCACATTTGACTTAACTCTTGAAAATTGGTGGACTTCTGGGTACCATTTTGCAGTGTGTCCTTACTGACATTCTCCCTGACCTGCCCTGGGATGCTCGTTGTCCCCTAGAGTCCCATTGAGGCTATCGTCCATTTTAAACTGAGAGGAATGTACATTTAAAACGGTGGCTCTAAACTGGGCAGGATTTTGGTCTCCATAGGGCATTTGGCAACCTCTGAAGACATGTTTTGTTCTCCTGTGACACCTGGGGTTGTTTCTGGAGTCTAGAAGATGGAGACAGAGAAGCTGCTAAGCATCTGCTACACACAGTACACCCGCCCCCGCCCCCTGAATAGAGAATCACCCTTCTCAAGTGTCAGCAGTTGCTGTTTAGTTGCTCAGTCTGTCCAGCTCTTTTGCAGCCCCATAGACTGTAGCCCATCAGGCTCCTCTGTCCATGAGATTCCCCAGGCAAGAATACTGAAGTGGGTTGCCATTTCCTCCTCCAGGGGATCTTCCCCACCTGTGGATTGAACTTGCGTCTCCTGCATTGGCAGGCAGATTCTTTACTACTGAGCCCCCAGGGAAGCCCCAAATGTCAGCAGTGCTGAGGTCCAGAGCCCTGGTCTGAAACACCAGCATCGCTGGCAGTGTAGCCGAGCCCCCAACACCACCCAACATTCCCGGGTAGAATCGCCCACATACGCTAAACTGTCATTTCTTTCTGTTTATTTTGTGTTGGTTGTTTTTGGCTGAGCCCCAGTAACTGATCCTTGAATCGCGCGCCCCTAAAGTGGCACGTGCTAGAGCAGGCGGAAGGGAAGCAGTGACTCCGCCGGCCCCTCCCTCCCCGGAGGCCCCTCCCTCCCCGGAGGCCCCTCCCTCCCCGGAGGCCCCTCCCTCCCCGGAGGCCCCTCCCTCCCCGGAGGCCCCTCCCTCCCCGGAGGCCCCGCCCTCCCCGGAGGCCCCGCCCTCCCCGGAGGCCCCGCCCTCCCCGGAGGCCCCTCCCTCCCCGGAGGCCCCGCCCTCCCCGGAGGCCCCGCCCTCCCCGGAGGCCCCGCCCTCCCCGGAGGCCCCGCCCTCCCCGGAGGCCCCGCCCTCCCCGGAGGCCCCGCCCTCCCCGGAGGCCCCGCCCTCCCCGGAGGCCCCGCCCTCCCCGGAGGCCCCGCCCTCCCCGGAGGCCCCGCCCTCCCCGGAGGCCCCGCCCTCCCCGGAGGCCCCGCCCTCCCCGGAGGCCCCGCCCTCCCCGGAGGGCGGTGCTGGTGCTCCTCGCCGGCTTTCTCTTCCGCAGCAGCCCCAGGACCCGCCGGCGCAGAAGGGCCCTGCGCCGACCACCAAGGTGCGGCGGACCATGAGCAGCCGCGTGCATGAAGCGGTCAAGGCCATTGCGCTCTGCCACAACGTCACGCCCGTGTACGAGTCCAACGGCGTCACCGACCAGGCTGAGGCCGAGAAGCAGTACGAGGACTCCTGCCGCGTGTACCAGGCGTCCAGCCCGGACGAGGTAAGCCCCGCGCACGCGCGACGCCCAGCCCGCTGCCCACCTGGCCGGGTGGAGCCGGCTGTTGGGGCGGCGGGAGCCAGGTTGATGCTGGGTCACTGAAGAAACAGACTTGAAGATGCCTGCAGGCCCCGACCTTCCTCTGGAAGGAGCAGTCTTGACCTTGAGATGCATCATGAATCAGGGAAGAGCAAGAGGTGTGTGGTTCAGACGGCCAGCACACAGGGGACGCAGGTCCTTGAAGAACCACGTTCCTTAAAAAAGCTTTATTGATATAATCCACATAGCATGCAATTGCTCCTTTAACAGATACATACAGCTCAGTGTATTTTTATTTTAATAGTATTTTCGTGGCGTTCTGTAACCTCACCACAGTCGATCTTATTTAATTGATTAATGCATTTGTATGAATTTCGGCCGTACAGGGTCTTTGTTGTGCTCGGGCCCGTCGTTGCCCACCAGCATGTGGGATCTTAGTTCCCCGACCAGGGATCAAACCTGTGTCCCCTGCATTGGAACGCGGATTCTTAACCCCTGGACCACCAGGGAAGTCCCCACCACAGTCGACTTTAGTATTTCACCACCCCAAAAGGAAGCTCTCCACGCCAACCTTCCCACAGAACCCCCACCGTGCCTCCCCCCAGCCCCTGGCATCCCCTGACCTGCGTTCTGTCTCAGTAGACTTGCCTGTTCTGGACATTGCGTGCAAATGGAAACACCCACTGTGTCGCGTTTTCTGCCTCCTTTCTTTCACTTGGCATGTGTTTTCAAGGCTAATCCATGCAGTGGCGTGCATCAATACTTCATACCTTGTTTTGAATGAACAGTATTCCTTCGAATGGGTAATACTGTGTTCTATTTATCCATGCTTTGGTTGATGGACCTGTGGAATGTTTATATACTATATATATTTTTCTGTGAACATTTGTGTCCAGGTTTTTGTGCAGACGTGTGTGTTCATTTCCCTTGGTGTACGTATAGGAGAAGGATTACTGGGTCACGTTAAATTTATGTTTAACCTCGGTTTTATAGCGTGTCTTTCAGGTTGTGTCTCTCTGACCTTTTCTTATGATGTTGCCGCAGGTTATGCGTTTCTGGCACTGGCCTTGGTATCTGGAGTCACACGATGCTGGCGTGTCCCGCTCTCAGAGGTTCTAACATAGGTTTCTTGGCTAAGGTGGTGTCCCCTAGAAAACTTTTCTTCCAGGTGAAGTTGCCGTTTTCTGTGACTGACTCATCTTATAACGCCAGCCCCCTGGGTGACAGGGCGAGGGCTGTAACCAGGGTTTGTTTTCAGAGCCCAGATTCATTTGCTTTTCTTCTAAAGCTTTCCCTAAACCACTTTAGACACCAGTAGATATCAATTTTCATTAATTGAATATATAGCCCCTCCACTATGTTTTAATGTATTTTTTTCTAAAAGATGAGAATTTTAAATAGGCAAGGGTTTGGCACCCTCCTTGTTTTCACTTAATATTTTATCATGCCTGTTTCTAAATTTTGTTGAATATTATTAGAATACAGTTCTTCAGATTTATTGCTCATGAATGGACCTTAACATCTTTCAACTGGAATATTACTGGAATTTAGATTCTGTCTTCATTTCGACCAGTAGTAGTTAGAAAACATTTCTGATGGGCATCCTTGCACCTGATGTTTGTAGAAATGGTGTAACTGGGCTCATCGTTTCACCAGGTATCTTTGAGGGCCTCCCACGGGCCAGGCACTAGGGAGTCTATGTTAAACAAGATACCAGGCCATGTCCGTAGGGGCAGCTGGAGCGAGACAGTTGAGCACGTGAATCTTGGGTTTCCAGCTCCACACCTGGGCAGATTTCTTATCTTCACGGTGGGTCTGTGGCATGGGACCCACAAGAGGGTGTTGTGAGGCTTTTAGTAAGTGGTCAGTAAATCCTGCGGGTCAAACATATGTTTATGTAAATTACGAGACTGCTTCCTGCGAATCTTTTTTTTTAACCTTTTTACTCTTCCACCAGTGTTGCAGGGAATCCCAATTATTATTATTATTATTAATCTCAAGAAGGAGGAAGGGGCGTCTGTGGTACATGAAGTGTTTTTTGTGTTTTTTTTTTAATATGTATGTGATGACAGTTGACTCATTGAAAAAGCCCCTGATGCTGGGAAAGATTGAGGGCAGGAGAAGAGGGCGTCAGAGGATGAGATAGGTGGCTGGATGGTATCACTGATGCAATGGCCATGAACTGGGGCAAACTTCAGGAGATGGTGAGTGACAGGGAGGGCTGGCGTGCTGCAGTCCATAGAGTCACAAAAAGTTGGACGCAACTGGGTGACTAAACAACAATGACAGTTGACATTTTTACCATGTGCCTGGGATTGTTTGAAACTTTGTCTCTATTATTATTTAATGCTTACAACAGCTTTGGGAAGATCCTGAAAGTGTTAGTTGCTCAGTCGTGTCTGACTCTTTGTGATCCCGTGGACTGTAGCCCACCAGATTCCTCCGTCCATGGAATTCTCCAGGCAAGAAGACTGGAGTGGGTTGCCATTCCCTTCTCCAGGGGATCTTCCTGACCCAGGGATCGAACCCGGGTCTCCCACATTGTAGGTGGATTCTTTACCACCTGAACCATGTCGATGACTGTTACTATTTAATGCTTCCAACAGCATTGGGAGGTGGTTTCTATCATGATCTCTGATTGACAGATGAGGAGACAGACGCACAGAGAGGGTAAGCAACTTGGCCAACGTCGCATAGCTGGTGAGCGCCAGAGGTCGGACCCAGGCAGCACCTGCTCTTGCTGGCTTAGCTTCTACCTCCTGGTAAAGCGTGTGGATGAACAAGTTGTAGGCAAAAGCCTTGGTAGGTGGAGTTAGAGGACATGTTGCAGGAAGGGAAACCTCTTTCAGGGCCTGAGAGCGGGCTCTTGTCTAACACTCGGAGAAGACTTGTCGAAGAGACAGACATGCTGGAGACTTGATTGGGAAGGGGCACCGCAGTAGAGAGCAGGAGGGTAGGGGAACCGGGAGAACGCCTCCGCCCTGTGGCTTGCAGCCTCAGGTTTTGTGGTGATGGGGTTAGTTTCCAGGTTTTCTCTGGCCGATTACCCTGACTCAGGGGCCTTCCTGGTAGCACACACATTGCTCAGCCAAAATGGCTGCCAGCGAGAAGATTCTGGGAGGTGGTCGGACACTCAGCGTCTGCTTTTGACCTTTCCCGGACTCTTCCGGTTGGTGGTGGCTTGTTAGTTCCGTGTTCCTTACTAGGACCTCCTGTCTTGTGCAGACGGTTACTATGGTGCTGGCCAGGGCGCGGGCGGTTTCGGTCAGTGTGCTTCCCCTAACAGGAGCAGGCTTTTCTCCTGTGCCCCTTCGGCTGAACTGTTCCTGGGAAGGAAGGACTTCAGGCTGAAACTCATTCGTGTGTTTTGAAGGTCCGGACTCGTCTGAGAACATCAGTGAGCCAGTGGTTGATGTGGTCGAGGGAGACTCAACGGGAATCTTCTCCAAAGCTCAGGAAGGACACCTGAGTGTGACTTTCCCCGTGAGGTCCTTTCTTCCTCCATCTCTGGGGCAATGGAACGTGTCTCCTGGGAGATTCCTCCTTCCTATCTGCTCGGTATTTGTGGACGAGCTCAAACTGTGAAGCCCAGTTGATCCGTGACCACTGATATCTGAACCAGGCTTTTTAGGGGTGAAAAATGTGGTAGCCCTTGGCCACATTCTGAGATGGGAATTGTGTGCAGAAAGAGAAAAGGAGGGAGGAACTATAGGTATGGATGAGCCTACTGATCTCGTGGGACTTCTGCCCTGGAACCAAAAGCTTGTCACATTTGCCACTGTTCCTTCACCAGGGTTTGTCTGCTTGATCTTGCTTTTCCATTTGGGAATGTGGGGATGATACCATTGAATGGTCCATGTAAGAAAGGACCAGAGTCTTGATCGTTATGGTCTGGGAACCAGAAGCTTGTGGGTATTTGGTAGAGTTTAAATTCGAACAGGTTCCAAATGTTGGTGGTTGGATGAGCACTTGTGCCTCTGGGCTCCTGTTGACTATTGACATTCACCTGTGATGGTCTTTAATGCTTGCCCCACACCCCGGCTCCTGCTGAACTTTGATAGATTTGTTTTAGAGCTGTGCAAAGGTTTTTCCCTAAATCTTCCATGGAATGCTTTGTGCTTCTCAGCCCCTTTTTGTTAAAGAGAAGAGCCCTTTATCTCTGCTGTCCATTAATCGCCTTTGGATTCAGATTTGTTCTGTTTTACTAAGATTCTGAATAGTGTTTCTTTTTTAAAAGATATTTCTTTTGGTCTTTGGTGTCTTCATAGAGGTCAGTGTTACTTTCTTGGTTTCCTTTTCCCCATGACTTTTGTTTTTTCATTGCACAGTTATTTCAGGTTTATGATAGAATATGTGAAAATGTAGAGAAGAAAAAAGGTAACCAAAACCCTGCTAACTAAGGGTGTGGTGTTGTTCAGTTGCTAAGTTGTGTCCAACTGTTTTCGACCCCGTGGACTATACTCCACCAGGCTCCTCTGTCCATGGGATTATCCAGGCAAGAATACTGGAGTGGTTGCCATTTCTTTCTCCAGGGAATCTTCCCAGATCACAGATCAAACCCGAGTCTCCTGCATTGGCAGGCGGATTCTTGATCACTGAGCCACCAGGGAAGCCCAACTAAAAGGTGTAACCACTGTTAATACGTTCCCCACCAACCTTTTAAACTACATCAAAAGATGCATACCTCAAAACAGAAAGCTGTTTATGTAAATAGACCATCTGACAGAAAGTTGGCCGAATCTGTTGCCAATGAAATCTTGCAGAAAGTCGTCCTGTTTCCAGATCTCCGTGGGATTCCACGTAGGAGCAGCGGGGTCCAGAATCCTACCTTTGAAATTCTATATCAATAAAGCCTCACTGGTGCGGGCAAGGTCAGTTGATGGAATACATACAGAAGCCAGTATCCGTTTTACTTCGGAGCTGCTGGAGTAATTCCTACCAGTTGGCCCAGGATTCGTTTCCTGTAACAGAAAGCAGGATTTCCTAAATTTGTTTCCTGTGTGCATTCCGCCTGGGAAACCTTGAAGTGTCTTTACTCAGCTATTGATTACAGCCTGGGGGCAGCGCCCTCCCCCACCGCAGTACAGTGACTCCCGGGTCGTGAAATGGATGAAGTCTGCTGGGGAGAAGTGGCCCCCAGAGGCTTCTGCCCTGACCGCATCCAGTCCTTTTGAGGATGTTTGGCAGCATCAGAGGTGGGGTGCAGTGGAGGGGGCTTCTACAGACTCTGAAGATGGAGAGCGTCCCTGTATCCATTAAAATGTCAGGGGCTGGGAGTAATGCAGACGAGGTGACGTAAAAAAGGGGTGTGCAGTGAAGATACAGCTGCTCTAGAAGTGGATTTTATTTTTTGTTCCCCACTCTGGCCTTCTTGCTGGAGAATCCCATGGACAGAGGAGCCTGGTGGGCTACAGTCCACGGGGTCGCAAAGAGTCAGACACGACTGAAGCAACTTAGCACACACTCATTAATAGAGTAACAAGGCTTCCCTGGTGGCTCAGGGTTAAAGAATCCGCCTGCCCATGCAGGAGACAGGGGTTCAGTCTTTGATCCAAGAAGATCCCCCATGCTGGGGAACGACGGAGCCCGTGCACCCCAACTGCTGAGCCTGTGCTCCAGAGCCTGGCTTTGTGACGAGAAACCACTGAAGTACCGCTATTCGAGAGTAAGCCCTGCTCTTTGCAACTAGAGAAAAGCCTGTGCATCAGCGAAGGCCCAGCACAGCCGAAGATGGATAAATTATATATATATACACATATATAAAAGAAAACAGTAGCAAGAGCTTTGTATAGAAAAAGGAAAAAATTAAAGGAAAAAAAGAGCCAAAAATATTTTGATGTTTTTGCCACCTCTCTCTCGTATGTGTGTGTGTGTATATATGTATATATACCTTATATGTTCAACGACCTTGACTTCTTCCCTTGCATTATCCCTTTCTGGTAACCGTCTATGATAGGAAGATTCTTAGTGACTGCTGAGATACACCACAGATTATTTTTCCTGTCTCCCAAGCTTATGCTTGGAGTGGTCCCCTCCACTTTAGTGGAGGGAGTGGAGGGGTCCACTCCCCTTTAGGTGGTCCCCTCTTTTGGCCATCATAAATAACCTCTTGCCGGAGAGCCTTGCATATTCAGTCCCCCTGCACATCGCGGCGTGCATGAAAGGTCCCAGTTGTCTCATTTCGTGTTTTCTTAGCCCTGTTGCAAAGAGTGAGGATAAAAGCTATAGGGGAAGTGAACCTTGTGGCCTTGAGGAGGGGCTGGCAACCTCCCAGTCTGTTTGCAGCCTTGAGGTTTTTTTTCTTCCCTCCACGACTACATCCCTGTCGGTCTCCTGAATGCCTCCTGGTGCCTGCATCTCAGCCCCAGGCGTTGGACAATGCCAGCATTCAGACGCATGCATAGGGGAGCATAGAGTGTTGATGCAGGGAGGTTTAGGAGGCTAGTGGAGCTCCACCATCACGTTGCCAGGCCCTCGGGCCTGAGGGTGAGGTCAGAGAACAGTGGTCGTGAACTTGATAAAAACCCTCCAGCAATTTAGTAAATCGGTAAAGATAACTCTGTATGCGAGACAGCAAGAGACACAGATATATAGAACAGTATTATGGACTCTCTGGGAGAGGGCAAGGGTGGGATGATATGGAGAATGGCATTGAAGCATGTAAATTATCATATGTGAAACGAATCACCAGCCCAGGTTCGATGCATGATACAGGGTGCTCGGGGCTGGTGCACCGGGATGACCCGGAGGGATGGGATGGGGAGGGAGGTGGGAGGGGGGTTCAGGATCAGGATGGGGAACACATGTACACCCATGGTGGATTCATGTCAATGTATGGCAAAACAAATACAATATTGTAAAGTTAAAAAATAGATAAACTAATTTTTAAAAAAAGGCATTCTAATACAATTAGTCTTCTAAAAAAATTAAAAAAACCCTCCAGCAGTGTCATTTATTAACTGTCAGGCTGGAATCTTGAAATTGGAGTTTGGTTGCTCAGAAGAGAGGGGTCCTGTGTAAGGCAGGACTGTGGGTTTTTGGGGGGACACTAGAAGACTGTCGTACGAGCCTTCTTTGGTTTGAGCTCACCCGTGGACAGACATGTAAAAGCTCTGTCCCGTGTCGTGCTGGTTTTGGCCAGCATGGATTAAGTGACTAGTCGTCTCTGAATGGCTACTTTTTAATGGAGATGATGCCATTCTTCCTTCTCAGAGATTCGTTTTCATCAGAGTTAAGTGATAGGAGGCGGAATTTTGAGTATAAGACCAAGGAAATTTAGATCAGGGAGTGGCCGTTGATTCTACTACCTTGTCTGCTGATTCTTTTTAAAATATTTTGTTGGCCACACTACGTGGTGTGCAGGACCTTAGTTCCCCGACCAGGTATTAAACCCACATCCCCTGGAGTGTGAGCTTAGTGTTAACCGCTGGAGCACCAGGGAAGCCGCCTGATTGTTCAACATTGCTGGCTCCGAGGTGTGGTGTTTTTTTTTTTTTAAATCAGCAAAATTTAAAAATCACTTTGCGTTCTATAAGAGTCAGCTTCTCCTGAGAAAGATGAGAACCTGGAGAGACTGGGCCCAGTTCCCACCCGGCAGCAGTGAGCCGAGTGGGGTGGCTGCTGCCTCTGTTTCCCCAGGCGCCCTCCCAACTCCGCCCCCGTGGCCTGCCCTGCCCCAGTCCACTACCTGCCCTATTCCTGTCAACAGTCAAACCTGCAACCACCACGTGGCACATTTGGGAACCTATTTGTTTTTTTTTTAATTTATTTTTGGAGGATAATTGCTTTACAGTGTTGCACGGGTCTCTGCCATACATTAGCATGAATCAGCCATAGGTATTCCTATGTCCCCTCCCTCTTGAACCCCCCTCCCACCCCGTCCCACCCCTCTGGGTTGTCACAGAGCCTCGGGTTGAGCTCCTTGTGTTACACGGTGACTCTCTGTTCTGCATGTGATAATGTGTATGTTTCAGCGTCATTCTCTCGGTTCATCCCACCCTCTCCTGCCCCTGCTCTCTGTGTCTGAGTCTCTACTCCTGCCCTGCAAAGAGCTTCATCAGTAGTACCATTTTTCTAAATTATATGTATGTGCTTTAATATATGATACTTGTTTCTTTCTGACTTACTTCATTCTGTATAATAGGCTCTAAGTTCATCCACCTCATTAGAACTGACTCAAATTTTACGTTCTTTTTTATGGCTGCATAATATTCCATTGTATATACGCACCATAATATTCTTTATCTGTTCGTCTGTCGATGGACATGTAGGTTGCTTCCTTCTCCTGGCTGTTGTAAGCAGTGCTGCAGTGAGCACTGTATGTGTCTTTTTCAGTTATGGTTTTCTCAGGGTATATGCCCAGTAGTGGCATTGCTGGGTCATATGGGAGTTTTATGAAACTTATTTCTTCAGTAAAGAATACCCTAGGTCTGTGCGTACATTTATAATCCTGAAAGGCTGGCTTCAGGCAGACTGGCCACTCTTTGTAAGCTTGGCTGTTTATCTGATTGAAGGCCACCAAAGAACCCTTTTATTAATAAATCAGATAGCAGATTTGTGCGTGTTCTTATGTTTCGTATGTTTCCTGCTTTTGACAAGAATTCAAGGCTCTTTAGCCTGCCTGGCATAATTCCCAAGCACACATTCCCAGGTACAAAGGGAAAATTATTAAAACTTATCACAGATGGCTCATTGCTGACCAACAAATAATGAAAAAGCCCTTTCATGGACAGCTCTGGCGAGAATTCTTCAGATAGGCTTTTATTTTCGAGGGGGCAGGGTAGAGTAGCAGACTCTGGTTGTTGTTTTTTTTTATTTCCTGACCCAAACCGGAATATGCAGCCAACTCTCAGAGCTAGATGCCCCCCCCCCGCCCCGCCCCGGCACTTCCTTGGTTTCTAGCATTTGCCTTTGACTCTTTATTTGTTTCTTCATTTACCTTATGCATGCGTGAACGCTCACTCGTGTCCAACTCTTTGTGACCCCATGGATTGTAGCCCACCAGGCTCCTCTGCCCGTGGGGTTCTCGAGGCAAGAGTACTGGAGTGGGTTGCCATTTCCTTCTCCAGGGGAGAAGCTGTGTAGGGATTGAACCTGTGTCTCCTGCGTTGGCAGGCTGATTCTTTAACACTGAGCCACCTTCCAAGATGTCTTTTTCTGCTGCCATTCTGACCTCCAAATAGTTTCACCCGAGGCCCTCTAAGACCCCTACTCAGTGAGACTCAAGACCCCGAAATCCTTTCTGACTTGGCAATAGGGAATGGTTCTTTTGAACTGAAGCTCTGACCACCTAGGAGAAGAAGTAGCCATTTCACATCCTCTTGTTCTGGGAAGGGATAGCATCCCTTCTTGACCCCTGAAATGTCTGTCCCCAGCACAGTTGAGAAGGCCTAGAAAGCCCCCAGTTCTAAGCCGCTGTCTTCTGAGTAGGCCCCGGGGGATTTTATGTGTTCTGATAGAAATCAGCTTTAAATTAAGGCTGACTTATTGTTAGCTGGAATAAGAGTGGAAGGTAAGAAAGAAAGGCCCCCTGCAGGGCTCATATCCTGTTGGAATCAGCCCCTGAGGAGACCTGGGAGCTTTTGATTGGGACCTTGGACCCCAGGGGTGAGGGTGGGGGGCGGTGGGGGGGTTGCTGTAGCAGAACACAGGCTGAGAAGATGTTTCCACACCGGTGTAGTTCACGCTTCCCCGGGAACGCTTGTGGCTGGTGCTCATTTGAGATTTCCTGCTCAGCTTTCCCTCCAGCACAGTCCTGTGGGGTCTGTGCTGGGGGACCTGGGCTGGCTGAGGCCAGACCTGCCTCCACAGCCCTGAAAGCCGCTTCCCGTTTCGGAGTTTCGCATCCTTTCTTTTTCTTTCTTCTTTTTTTGGGTCAGCACTGGGGCTCCGTTGCTGCACACCGGCTTTCTCTCGGTGCATCGAATGGAGGCCGCCTGTCATTGCGGTGCACGGCTTCTCGCTGTAAGGACATCTCTTGTTGCGAAGTCTAGGGTGTGTGGGCTCAGTAGTCATGGCAGATGGGCTTGGCTGCTCCGCAGCGTGTGGGACCTTCCTGGGCCAGGGATCAACAGTGTGTGCTCTACATTGGCCGGTGGACTCCTAACCACCAGACCACCAGGAAGTCCTCTTGATTGACATTAAGAACAGGCTTTCGGGGACTTTGCGTATCTCCTTGAAGCCCAATATCACAGACTTTTCACATCATTTCAGAACAATTAAATAAGTTTATAAGGAGTGAAATAATAGTTGTTTAAAGGCAAGGATGAAAAAAAATCTGTTCCCTAGCAGGCATGTTAGAAAGCATCAGAGGAAGAATTATGTTTTCTTTGTTACTAAATTGGTATGTAAAGGAGGATGTAAATTTAGTCAAGCTTTTGAGTCTTGTGTAGACATATGTATTTATAATATCTCACATTGTGTTGGGATATTTATTTACTTAATCAAAATTAAAAATGCTAACAATAAAAGAAATACATGTGCACACTAAAATATTTCAGTAGTATACATCAGTTCAGTTCAGTCGCTCCATCGTGTCCGACTCTTCACGACCCCATGGACCACAGCACGCCAGGCCGCCTGTCCATCACCAATTCCCGGAGTTTACTCAAACTCATCTCCATGGAGTCAGTGATGCCATCCAACCATCTCATTCTCTGTCGTCCCCTTCTCCTCCTGCCTTCAATCTTTCCCAGCATCAGGGTCTTTTCCAATGAGTCAGCTCTTCGCATCAGGTGGCCAGAGTATTGGAGTTTCACCTTCAACATTAGTCCTTCCAATGAACACCCAGGACTGATCTCCTTTAGGATGGACTGGTTGGATCTCCTTGCAGTCCAAGGGACTCTCAAGAGTCTTCTCCAACACCACAGTTCAAAAGCATCAATTCTTCTGCGCTCAGCTTTCTTTACAGTCCAACTCTCACATCCATACATGACCACTGGAAAAACCATAGCCTTGACTAGATGGACCTTTGTTGGCAAAATAATGTCTCTGCTTTTTAATATGCTGTCTAGGTTAGTCATAACTTTCCTTTCAAGGAGTAAGCGTCTTTTAGTTTCATGGCTGCAGGCACCATCTGCAGTGATTTTGGAGCCCCCCAAAATAGTCAGCCACTGTTTCCACTGTTTCCCCATCTATTTGCCACGAAGTGATAGAACCGCATGCCATGATCTTAGTTTTCCAAATGTTGAGCTTTAAGCCAACTTTTTCACTCTCCTCTCACTTTCATCAGTAGGCTCTTTAGTTCTTCTTCACTTTGTGCCATAAGGGTGGTGTCATCTGCATATCTGGGGTTATTGATATTTCTCCCGGCAGTCTTGATTCCAGCTTGTGCTTCTTCCAGCCCAGCATTTCTCATGATGTACTCTGCATACAAGTTAAATAAGCAGGGTGACAATATACAGCCTTGACGTACTCCTTTTCCTTTTTGGAACCAGTCTGTTGTTCCATGTCCAGTTCTAACTGTTGCTTCCTGACCTGCATACAGGTTTCTCAAGAGACAGGTCAGGTGGTCTGGTAGTCCCATCTCTTGAAGAATTTTCCACAGTTTGTTGCGATCCACACAGTCAAAGGCTTTGGCATAGTCAATAAAGCAGAAATAAATGTTTTTCTGGAACTCTCTTGCTTTTCTGATGATCCAGCGATGTTGGCAATTTGATCTCTGGTTCCTCTGCCTTTTCTAAATCCAGCTTGAACATCTGGAAGTTCATGATTCACGTATTGCTGAAGCCTGGCTTGGAGAATTTGGAGCATTACTTTACTAGCGTGTGAGATGAGTGCAATTGTGCAGTTGTTTGAGCATTCTTTGGCAATGTCTGTCTTTGGGATTGGAATGAAAAGTGACCTTTTCCAGTAGTATACATGGAGAAAAGAAAAAGCTGGAACTAATTTCTCTTCATGTGTATTACCCAGTGAGCATGTTAACACACATGAAAGTGAAAGTCGCTCAGTCGTGTCCGACTCTTTGCAACCCCGTGGACTATACAGTCCATGGAATTCTCCAGGCCAGAATACTGGAATGGGTAGCCTTTCCCTTCCCCAGAGGATCTTTCCAACCCAGGGATTGAACCTAGGTCTCCCACACTGGAGGTGGATTCTTGACTAGCTGAGCCACCAGGGAAGCCCAAGAATACTGGAGTGGGTAGCCTATCCCTTCTCCAGGGGATCTTCCCGACCCAGGGACCGAACCGGGGTCTCCTGCATTGCAGATGGATTCTTTCCTAGTTGAGCTACTACTCAGTGTTGTTTTTCATATATATATGGATGCGATTTTTAAAATATTTGCTGATTTTTTCATTTTAAACTTTGAAAGAAAATTGTTAGCAGATAAGACAGGCCATACTGAAATCAGAGTGATTAGAACAAACAGTTATATGGACGCGTTTCCGAGGACTTACGCAAGTTAGTAGCAGAAAATGGATTATTACTTGGGACTCCCCGGACAGTCCAGTGATTAAGATGCACCTTCCAGTGCAGAGGGTGTGGGTCCCTGCTTGGGGAGCTAAGACCCCACACGCCTGTGGCCAGAACATAAAACAGAAGCAGTATCGTAACAAACTCAATAAAACCTTAAAAACTGGTCCACATCAAAAAAAAAAATTACTTGATTAGCCCTGTCTTTGGAGGCGGGGGTCGGTGGGGAGTAGGAGGCGGGGGTCAGTGGGCACTAGGAGGTGGGCATATTTGGAGGCTGTTAACTCTGTCCCTGGTGCCTCCCGTCAACTTTGTGGTGGTGACAGAGTCGGGTGGCCAGGCAGTCACAGAGGACGCGCTGATGTGCGTGCACCTGTTGCTTTGAGAACGGGCGTCTGGATGGCCCAGGGTGGGCACTTGTCTTGGACCGCGGGTCAGCTGGACCAAGGGTTAGAGCTCATCTCAGCCCATCGTGGCTGCCAGTTGGGAGCAGCTCCCCCACGTAGAGCTGGTTGGTAGTTCCTGCCTCCGTGGGCTCTTCTGACGAGTAAACACGATGCTGTCATCCATACCCCGTGGCCCTTCATCCTTGCCTGACCTCTACCACCCCCAGCCTGTCCCCCTTCCTGTGCCGACGGGGGTCGGGGCTGGGTGGTCGCCCCTTCCCAGCTCCCCTCTCTGTCCCCCTCTTTTCTTTTCCTCTTTCCTTCTTTCCCCGAAGACCCCAGGCCGGATTCATCTGCGGACATGTCTCATTCTCTTCACGGGCATTTAAAACATGCAGCTTACTCACTTACATTGAGAAGTTGAGACTGCTCGGGGACAAGGTCAGGTTTCTGGTTTTTCTTGAGAAGCTGGACACTGTGGCCACCCTGGGCACCCATCCCCAGGGCAGCCTCCTTCAGCTGGGGCTTGGCCCTTGCCGGCTGCTGGACGCTGTGGCCACCCTGGGCCCCCATCCCCAGGGGCAGCCTCCTTCAGCTGGGGCTTGGGCCCTTGCCGGCTGCTGTCCCCAGCGGTCTGATCCTTACCGTGGAATCTGCATCCTCCGTGCCTTGTGATGGGCAGCGAAGCAAGCCTTGTTCAGGCTCTAAAAACCTTGAGCTGGTTACAGGACCCGGCCCCCAGCAAGTGCAGAGGGCGGTGGAGGGCAAGGCTGTGCGCCAGGTAAATCCAGGTTCGGGCCCCGGAGCATCCCCGCTCACAGCTTGGGAGCTTCTCCGAGCCTTGGTCTCCTTACCGGCACAGACCAGCGTTCTCACCCTGGTCGGGCTTGCCGTGTGGGGTGCGGTGGGGGCTGTCCCGTGTGGTGTAGAATGTTTAGCAGCTCCTGGCCTCTGCCACAAGATGCCAAGAACAAATGTCGACCCTCTGCTTGGCTGTGACACCCAACACTGTGCCCGTGGGGGCAGAACTGCCCAGTGGAGAGCTACTGTAGATTCCCTCCCAGTTGAGTGTTTGTGAGGTTTAATAGGGACCCTGGATGTGAGTCACCAACCCCCCACCCTCCCCACACCCGCGTCGTGCTCCTTCTTTCCGGATATTTGCAGTTTGCTTGGTGCAGATTCTTTCCGACGGGCCCTCTGTTTGCACTGGTCACCCTTGAATCTGTGTAGCTCTCTCTCCACGGTCTGCCTCATGGCTGCTTTAGGGGCCGGAAGAGAAGGCCCCCCCAGGCCTGAGCGGGGTGCTGGCTTGTCACCAGGCCAGCGCGGCCTCCCCTAGGGACGCAGGCTCCGCTCAAGCTCACCTGTCTCTGCTTCCCCGTCCACCTTCCTGTTCTTTTGCTTGACCTGTGCACCAGGACCCTGGCCTGTGTATCTGACCTTCGACCCTTGTCTCCTTTAGGTGGCCCTGGTGCAGTGGACCGAAAGTGTGGGCTTAACGCTGGTGGGCCGCGACCAGTCTTCCATGCAGCTGAGGACCCCTGGTGACCAGATCCTGAACTTCACCATCTTGCAGCTCTTCCCCTTTACCTACGAAAGCAAACGCATGGGCATCATCGTGAGGGTGAGTTGTCTTTCATTTATGGCTAAAAGTTGTTTGTTTTTCTAAAAAAAACGCGCCTAAGTCTGGTGTGTGTCTCTGGCTGGACGTTCTTTCTTACCCCTTTCTTTACTCTAGTATTGCCTGTTGTCCAGACTAACAGGAGGATACAGTTCCCTCTGCAGAAAGGGAATTTGTTCTTCAGTTGGACAGATCTCTGATAGCTGCTCAGCTTTTTGGTCAACCCCGTTCCAGAGTGAAAGGTGTAATGAGTGTAGATTGGGCAACTCTTGGTAATAATACATTTCTCATTGTATATTCATTCGTTTAATTAAAATATATTCTTTTCTGTCAAGGTGAAATTCAAGACATAAACTAATCATTTAAAATGTGTAATTCATTACCATATAGTACATTCATAATGTTGTACAACCACCGCTCCTGTTGAGTTTTGAAGTATTTGCATCACCCCAAAAGGAAACCTCATAGCGTTAAGCAGTCACTCCACAAACCTCCTTGCCTGTAGTCTTTGGAAGTTTCCAGTCTTCTTTCTGTCTCTAGGATTTACCTATTCTGGGTATTTCATGTAAATGAAACCACACAATACTCCTGGCTCCTTGCACTTAGCCTAATGTTTTAGAGATTCATCCATGTTGTCGCAGGTATCCATACTTCATTCTTTTTTATGACTGAATAATATTTCATGTTGATTATCCATTCATCCATGAGTGGACATTTGGGTTGTTTCCACCTTTTGGTTATTGTGAATAGTTGGCTACTGTGAGCACTCGTGTAAAAGGATGTAAGTACCTATTTTCAGTTTTCCAGGATAGAGGCCTAGCAGTGGAATTGTTGGATCTGTTTCCCACTTGCTAGATAATTCTCTTTTAACTTTATGAGAAACTGCCAAACTTTTCTACAAAATGATGCACTCTTTACATTCTACCAGAAGTATGTGAAGTTCTGGTTTCTCTTCCTCAATTCCTCTTTGTTTTCCATTTTCTTTTCATTGTAGCCATCCCAGTTGCTATGAAGTAGTATTTCATTGTGGTTTTGATTTGCATTTCCCTAATGGCTAATGATGTTGAGCATCTTGTCATATACTTATTGGTCACTTGTATTTCTTCCTTGGGAGACATGTCTGTTCAAGTCATTTGCCCACTTTTTAATTGGGATGTCTTTTATTATTGTCTTGTAAGAGTTCTTTATATGGTCTAGGTCCCTTATCAGAGATATGACATACAAATATTTTCTCTCATTCTGCAGCTTATGTTTTTGTTTTCTTGATAAAATTCTTTCCATGCATATAAGTTACTCATTTTGATGAAGTCCAGTTTATTTTTTTCCTTTGTTGCTCTTGACTTTGGTGTCATACCTAAGAGTCCATTGCTAAACCCAAGGTCATGAAAATTTACCCCCATATTTTCTTTGTAAAGTTTTTGTAGTTTTATCTCTTTAGGTCATTGATCCATTTTGAGTGATGTTTGTGTACAGTGTGAGGTAGGGGTTTTAGCTTAATTCTTTTGCCTGTGGATATAGAGTTGTCCCAGCATCGTTTGCTGCAGAGACCATTGTTTCCTCATTGAATAGTTTTGGCACCTTTATCGTAATAACATATTTTCAATGATTTTTCATTCATATAATCACAAAAGATACTGAAAAACATGTGATCACGCAGCACCATGTCACTGTGGCATTGATCTTTCAGATTTTCTTTTTAAATTTTTTGAAAGTATTGTGGAAGTACAGCCTACCCAGAGAAAGGTGCAAACTTCATAAATGTGCAGCTTAAGTGTTTGCAAAATTAATACAGCTTGCCTGGCGTCCAGAACAAGAACAGAACCCCTCCACCGTCACTGCAGCCGCTCCCTCGTGCCCTCGTGCCCCTTCCTGGTTCTTGCCTCCTTCCTCCCCGCAAGGATATAACCACTGTCCCATTTCTACCACTGACTGACTTTGTCTCTTTGAGCTTTATATGAAGAAACTGTAGATGCCCTTTTAAATCCTACCTTAAAATTGCTTTTATTTTTAATTAGTTTTACTTTTTTACAAAAAAATCTGATTTTTTAAAAATTACTTTTTATTGGAGAATAGATGTACTTTTGGAGAAGGAAATGACAACCCACTCCAGCATTCTTGCCTGGAAAATCCCACGGACATGGGAGCCTGGTGGGCTGTGTAGTCCATGGGGTTGCCAAAGAGTCAGACACGACTTAGCGACCCAACAGCAGCAGCAGCAGACGCACTTTCGGCTCCTTCTGTTGTCGGAAGCAGGTCACTGGGTCCAACCCCCTCACTCGATGGGGGAAGGGGGGCTCATTGGAGAGCCCGCTTCTCCAGGTTAAAGTTAGACATGGCTCCGTGAGCTGTTGTCCTGATGGTCCAGTGACACAGGAGGAATGTGCCTTGAAAGCAACACCCTCTAAGGGATTTTTATGTCCCTGATGCCAGTAAGTCCTCAGACTCTACCGGATGTATGTCCTTGGCAGTTTTTAAGTGGGATGAGGGCTTTTTCTCCCTTGCAGTCCCTGCTTTTCCCGCTGGCCTGCATCCTGCCTGCCCCGTGGCTTCAGACCATGTCTTGACTTCATGTCTGATGTCAAGAACATCCATGGCCTGGAAGCAGCCACATGAATCCTGTGGGTGGGTGTTTCCTGAGGAATTACAGTCATTATCTCCTACTTTAATTTTGTTCCAGCCATTATTTTTCCAAGTTGTAGGGCCGTGGGCTCTGCTGGAGTCATTGGGGGGTTGAGTCATCATCAGATAGTCCCAATATCAGCTGTTCTAGAAGCGGGCCCCGTATGTCCCCTCCCTTGCGTTGCAAAGGGCTCTCATAACCAGACTAGCATCATAGTTTACGAGCCGTGACCCCGGCTCTGCCCACAGCAAGAATTTGGGTGTATGTCTGGGATACTGTTGGATGGGCAAATCTATCTTATTTTAAAATGGCTGTCTGTCCTTCCCAGGTAATACTTTAAAAAATCAGCATTCAGCTAAGGCATTCAGAACAAATACATGTGAAAGCAGGGGATTAGAACCATTCATCTGTGTTTTCACCACCCAAAGACTCAATCACTCTTGCCTTTTCAGGGCATTTCCCTTCTGTTTTTTCTCTAAGCATAAATGAATGTAGATAGCCACACACATTTTTGTAAAACTGACATCAAGCTCTACCTGAAACTTTGTAAACTCGCACCCCCTCCACTGAACGACAGGTGTGCTGAGAATATTCTCCTGTCGTTAAAACATGATTTTTATGGTTTTAATGTGTGCTTAGCATTCTGTTGGAAAAAGTGTAGCATTATCTCATCAAATATCCCTTTCTTGGATACTTGGTTTGTTTTCTGTTTCTTACTACGAACAGTGAATCTGTGCACGTCCATCTTTGTTGTTGTCTTTAATGAAGTGCGGGTTATTTTGCTGATATTTCTATTTCCTGACCCGTCTCCCTCTTTATCTTTGGTTTTACTGAGTCCAAGTCAGGAGTGTGGGACTAGCTCAGCACTCTGCACAAACCTCACTGTTCTCTTTTCACCGAATGTTTCTCATCCTGGAGCCATCTTACCCCCAGGGGACGTGGGGACGTCTAGAGACATTTTCTGCTTGTTACAACTCAGAGGGTGGTGCCACTGGCATCTAGTGGGTAGAGGCCAGGACAGCCTCCTAACAAAGAATGTTCCAGCCCCGAATGGTCGTCGTGCCAGGGCTGAGAAACTGTTCTGAGGTGTCCATCTTTTCTGCCTGTTGTTTGTCCTGTTACTTGACGTGAGGAGGTTTGCCCTCAGTTACAAAATGGTTCTCGACTTGGTTTAGGGACTGTTGACAGTTACAGTGTGTTTTTTTTTTTTAATTTTTGTTCCTTTCTTTGGCTCAGTTGTGTCTTGGCTGCAGCACTCGGGCCCTAGTTACGGTGCTCGGGCTTAGTTGCTCTTCAGCATGTGGGATCTTAAGTTTCTCGAACAGGGGTCAGACTCATGTCCCTTGTATTGCAAGGCAAATTCTTAACCGCCGGACCCCTGGGGAAGCCCCCATCCACCCTCAACGACATGTGAGCGCGTGGACAGAACTGAGCAGCATCTTAACTCACAGAGCGAGGTCTGGTCTTTGCGTGTGTCTCCCTTCTGAGAGGTTGGCCAGGTTCGAGAAGCCGGTCTCCTTGGGGCTTGTGTGTGCGTCTCTGGGCCGCTGGTTTTGTTTTTGTTGTGTTACAAGGTGTTCCATCGTCCTCCCCACACCCTTCCCACGTGGCGTGCTGAAGTCAGATCGTTGGTAGAGATCATGCCCTTGTCATTGTCTGAATAAAAGAAGCCTTTGAACAGGTGCCAGAATCAGACCACAGTGGAAAAAGATGAGGCCCCCAAACGACGCAACGCAACGGGCAGATCTCTGTAAATTTACAGTGTAGTCTTGCCATAATATGGGAACGAAGTAACCTTGCAATGAACTTGGTGGGAGGAAATGACTAACGGGAGGAGACGGTCGATACTGTATTTATATTGGCCGAGATGTCCAAGCTCTCTTGAGCCCCTTCTGGAGCAGAGGAAGCTGGGGAGGGGGCATTGTTTCCCACAGCCCCTTTTGGGTGAAGGGGAAATGAAAAAAAGAGAAACCTGCTTTCATGTTCAGACCCCATAGCTATCTTTGGCCCGGGTCACAAGCAAGCATAGATGCAATCCATCAAAGAAGCAACCTGCATTTGTAATGCTTTGAAAATGCAGGTGCCTTTTCGTGGCCTGTGGGTGCTTTTATGAGTAAGCACGCTGTTCGAAAAGATGGTCAGTGATCAGAGGCATTCAGAAGTTACTTTAGAAGATGAAACTATACCACTGATTTGGCGCTGGGGATTTATTTCCTCTTCCATGAAGAGCTTACAGACATGCTTCTGGGCTTCCCTGGGCAGTAGAATCTAGGCACAAGGCGTGGTGGTTGTCCTGCTACCCTTGCCCGTCTCCACTGCCTCCAGGCTCCCTGAGATGAAGGTCATTGAGGAAAGAGTCATGGGATAAGAATCAGCAGTTTCACCATCAGTTCCTTAAAGCCAGGGTTTCTCAACCTCCGCACTATTGATGTTTGGGGTAGGATGATTCTCTCTTGTGGGGACTGTCCTAGGCATCGCAGGCTGATTGTTGTTGTTCAGTTGCTAAGTCGTGTCCAACTCTTTGTGATCTCATGAACTGTAGCCTACAGGCTCCTCTGTGCATGGGATTCTCCAGGCCAGAATACTGGAGAGGGTTGCCATTTCCTTCTCCGGGGGATCTTCCCCACCCAAGGATCAAACCCATGTCTCCTGCATTGGCAGGTGGGTTCTTTACCACTGAGCCCCCTGGGGATCTCCTAGGATGGGTAGCAGCATCCTTGTTCTCTAGCCTCTAGATGCTGGTAGCACCTCCGGGATGAGACAGACAGATATGTGTTGAGACGTGTTGGAAGTCCCCTGGGGACAAAACCATCTTCGTTCAGACCCCTGTTTTCTACAAGCAGTGCAGCTGAGGGTCTTGAGGAGTTACTGCCGCTCCAATAGGAATAATGACACTGGGTCAGCAGTTTCTGTCGGTGTTGGCCCTTTGCGTCCTGCTGTATGTAGATTATCTCATTTAAGCCCCAGCAAGCCATGTGGTAAGAGTTGTTAGGATCCCAGCTTTACAGAGGAGGAAAGTGAGGTCTAGAGATGAGAAGTAGTTTGTCCAGGTGCACACAGCCAGGAGCTGGCGCTGGGTCTAAGCATTTGATGCCTGAGGTGCGATGTTACCCTCTCCCCAGAACATCTGGTTGGTGTGGACCGAGAATCTGTGTCCCTTCTTCTCTAGCTGAGTCCTCGGGTCGAGGGCTGAGCTAGGGTCCAGCTAGGCCTCATCTAAGGTCCAGCTTTACCCAGATCAGTGGTTCTCAGCTGAGGCGCTGTATCCTCCAGGGGATGTTTGTCCATATCTGGAGACGTTTTGGTTGTTATCATGGGGCTTGCTGCTGGCATCTAGTGGGTAGAGGCCCAGGGATGCTGCAGGAGATGGTGCAATGCACAGTCCAGCCTTCTCGTGGCAAAGAATTCTCCAGCCCCTACCTAATGTTAACATCACCGAGGCTGAGAAACCCTGACCTCGAGAATTATCTTACTTCCCAACTCTTTCCGGTAGACCACCTTTCAGCAACACTTGCAGCCCTGTGTATCAATTTAAAACAACCTTATAGTGTGGGAGTCCGTTCCTGTTAGAATGTAATAACTGTAAAAACAAAGCTCTTCAATCCTTTTGATCTCGCTTCCATCCTTTAACGATTTTCCAAGTGCTTTGATTTTCTTCTGATTTCTGTGGCCTTTGCCCCGAAGTGAGCACCCCCCCCCACCGCCCCCATCTCGCTTTTCATCTCTGGCCAAGTGAGAAAACAGTGCCATCCGCTGAGGAAGGACACTTTGTGCGGCACCTCTCGTGGGCAGCGGGCGCTGGAGCGGAACGCGGGTTCCTCCCGCGTGTTCATGCTTCCTGCCCCACCCCTTCTCTAGGATGAATCAACCGGGGAGATCACGTTCTACATGAAGGGAGCGGATGTGGTCATGGCAGGCATCGTGCAGTACAACGACTGGCTGGAGGAAGAGGTGAGCGCGACGCGGGGCCCCGGGAGCACGTCCTGGAGCCTGTCCCTGTGTGAAACAGGGAGGTGGGTCCCTGTGTGCATTTTCTGTGGCTGTGTAACAGGTCACCCCCAGATTCAGCAGCTTAGGAAGGTGTGTTGTTTCTTACAACTTCTGTGAATCAGCACTTCATGCACAGCTCAGCCAGGCCCTCCACTCAGGTCTCGGGCTGGGGTCAAGGGGTCGCACAAGGCTGGTCTCATCTGAAGGCTTGGCTGGGGCAGGACCCACTTCTGAGCTCACTAAGCGGTTGGGGGTGGGATTCAGCTCTGCAGTGGCTCTTGGCTGGAGGCAGCCGTGTTCCTCGCCATGTGGGTCTGTAGGTAAGGCAGCATACACGTGGCCCTGGCTTTGTCAGAGACAGCAAGCCAGGGAAGAGAGGTTAAACAGAAGTCGCCTTCTCTGAAACATCCTTCCCTCACTTTGCCACATTCTGTTGGGAACAAGGCCCTGGGTCCACTGCATCCTCAGAGCAGGTGATCATACAGGGAGGTGGGTACCAGGAGGCGGGCATCGTGGGGCCCATCCCAGGCTGCCTTGTCCCAGGTTGTGACGTGGTAACTGGCCATACCATGGAGGGAAGGAACTGCCCGTGTCTCAGGCCATTTCTGTGTCATCTCCCAGCTCCAGGTGCAGAATTCACATTTCAAATTCACTAATAATAAATTTCTAATAGGCGAGATGACCGTCCCACATGCCGACAGGGGCCGGGCAGGTAACTCAGATGACAGACGGGCCGGGATGTGTTTTCTGGCAAGCCCACACTGGGCGTGTTAAACATATCAGCACATTCTTCACCCGACAGCTGTGTTTCATGGCAGCAGCTGCCTTGTGGCATCATTGACTGTGGTCATTTGGGAAAGTGCTTTTGTCAGAGGTTCAGTTTTTCCAGCGAGCCAGAAATCCAGATTTAAGTCAGACTGCATTGACTTAAATTTTGAACCCCTTTTACAAGGTTTGCTCAGGGAGACAGCTTTAGGAAAAAGCAGTGTTGTGATTTTCCAGGGGTCCTCCCTGGACTGGAAGGGGGTCCCATCGGCTTCAGCCTGCAGCCATCCCCAGGGAGAGCTGGGGACTCAGAGCTCTCGGCACGGTCGTCCACTGACCGGGGTCTGCTTTTCAGTGTGGAAACATGGCCCGGGAGGGGCTGCGGGTGCTCGTGGTGGCCAAGAAATCTCTAGCAGAGGAGCAGTATCAAGACTTTGAGGTAAGGGCTTCTGTGACTTTCATGTTGGTTTTGAGCCCCGCTCCCCCCCCCCATCTTCCCTCCCTTCCTTCTGCTCTGGCCCAGACCCATGTCATTTCCGAGCACACCAGGTTCTTCTCTCTGCCTAGAACTCTCCTCCCTCGTGGAGCTCTGTGGCCCCTCTCCCTTGCTGCCTTTGGGTCTCAGCTTAAATGCTTCCTCCTCCGAGAAGTCCTCCTGGCTCCCCATCTAAGGCAGTCCCACCTCCTCACTTGGCAGTCCCACCTCCTCACTTCCCACGGTCACCCTGTTGAGCTTTCTTCGTTTGCGTTTATCAACAGCTGTGATATGATGACTGTATTTATGTCTATATTTCAACGTTCTTTTTAATATTTTCTTTTTGGAATAAAATCTTCTTGAGAGCAAACTTTATTGGTCTGATTTGCTCTTGTACCCAAGCACTTAGGGTAGTCATTGTAAATCTTCTAGAAAATTTGAAATGAAACTTTCAAATTTGAAATTGTAAACTTTCTTGAGGCTCTGTTTTTTTTAAGCTGTAGAAAGTACTGGATGTGAACCAGGTCATTGACTTTCAGAGCCAAGGCTTCCGGTATAAATATGTCTTGTTAATTGTCATCCTGTCCCATGGACTGTGTGTTCCTTGAAGGGGGGTCCTTGTTGTACCCCAGCCCTGGCACAAAGGTAAATGAATATATTTATACATGACTGGAAGGGAGAGAGGGCAGGTTGCAGGGAGAGGCTTCTGGGGCCCCGTCCTGCCCTACCTGGAGAAGCTGTGCCTGAGCGTGTCTCTTTTACATGCTTGAGTTCTCTGTGAAGTTTTATTTAACAGGATTTCTAGCCCTGATGCATTCTACCATTTTCTCAACTTTAAAGGCATATGCTTTGAAATGACCATATCCTTGCTAACCGTATAAAGGGGATAAACGGACGGGTTGGGTCGATAGTCTTTGGAAATAGGGCTTCTTCTTTAGACAACCTGGTGGTCGAGGGTTCTTGGTTACAGCATATGTTTATGGGGGAGAACCTACTGTTTTTTGAGATCTTGAGTTGTGCTAATCCTTGTAAAAACTCAGTCCGGTTAGGGATATTATTGTCTCTTCATGGAGGAAGACAGCTGAGGCTCAGAGAAGTGTAGCAACCTGCTGGGAGTTGCACAGCAGGTGGGCGTAGAGTGAAGGGTGGGACTCTGGTCTCTGCACCTCCCGTGTCTGGTCGGATGAACTTGGAAGGAGGCCGAAGATCTCAGTTTCACCACTTTGAGGTTCACCCAGGTGCTGGGGTCCCTGCCCTGTGTGGACGCTGCCTGCCTTGCACCTCCCCACCCCAAGACGTGACCATGTTCCCTGGTGTGTCCCAGGCCCGCTATGTCCAGGCCAAGCTGAGCGTGCACGACCGCTCCCTGAAGGTGGCCACGGTGATTGAGAGCCTGGAGATGGAGATGGAGCTGCTGTGCCTGACGGGGGTGGAGGACCAGCTCCAGGCGGACGTGAGGCCCACCCTGGAGACGCTGAGGAACGCCGGCATTAAGGTACGGCGAGCCTGCCGCCTGGCAGCAAATTCCAGACTCAGACTGGTGGTCTCTTCAGCGGAGGGTGAAAATTAGAGACGGGGCAGAGGGTGGAAGCGGTGACAGGGAGCACAGGGAACCAGATTCGGACGGCGCCCTGAAGCGCCCCGTCCTTCCTGCTCCGACAGCCCGCTTTCAGAAGATGGCCTTTGCTCGTGGCTGCCCCTCTGCGCGCCGGGTTCCGTGAAGGCAGGAGCGGGTGCCTCACCTTAGCTCAGGACCACGGTGTCCTGCACGCTTGGGGTGTCACACCCTTGTGGAGTGGCCGGCCAGCCATCTGTTTTATGGTCTAGGTGAACGAACGACCGCCTGACAGAGTGACCACCTGCCCCAACAAACTGCCGTGTTTACATTTTTGTACTCCCCCGTCTCAGTTCACTTCAGTCGCTCAGTCGTGTCCGACTTCACGACCCCATGGACTGTAACACACCAGGCTTCCCTGTCCATCACCAACTCCCAGAGCTTGCTCAAACTTACGCCCATTCAGTCAGTGATGCCATGCAACCATCTCATCCTCTGTCGTCCCCTTCTCCTCCTGCCCTCAATCTTTCCCAGCATCAGGGTCTTTTCCAGTGAGTCAGTTGTTTGAATCAGGTGGCCAAAGTATTGGAGCTTCAGCTTCAGCACCAGTCCTTCCAGTGAATATTCAGGGTTGATCTCCTTTAGGATGGACTGGTTGGATTTCCTTGCAGTCCAAGGGACTCTGAAGAGTCTTCTCCAACACCACAGTTCAACTCTCTGTTTAGGGGCCAAAAAATTCATACCTAGTTGTTTAATCTGGAGAGGCCAGTAGAGGGCGTCTGGGGAGCGGGCTCCATCTCAGTGGACCCAAGAAAGGGATTAGCAAACTCATGGGTGTGAAAGTGAAAGTGCTGGTCACTCAGTCTTGTCCAGTTCTTTGTGACCCCATGAACTGTAGCCCACCAGGCTCCTCTGTCCATGGAATTCTCCAGGCAAGAATCCTGGAGTGGGTAGTCATTTCCTCCTCCTGGGGATCTTCCCAACCCAGGGATCGAACCTGGGTCTCCCGCACTGCAGGTAGATTCTTGACCATCTGAGCCACCAGGGCAGCCCTATGGGTTAGAAGCTCCTGAAGACAGGTCAGCGACCTGTCTCTACCCAGCTACGTCCTGGAGCCTCCGTCTGGCAGGAGTCCTCAGGAGCAGGACGGTGTGGACAGCAGGGAAGAGGCCTGCGGTCATAAGCCAGCTCCGGTCACCTTCTGGCGCCTTGGGGCCTGTCCTGTTTGTTCCTGCCAATTTCTGAAACCTCTCCTCTAGGAACCTGGGAGATTCCAAGTTCCTGCCCCTGGCTTTGGCCGAAGGTTTTTTTCCTCCGTAAAACCATTCTCTCCAAAAGAGGTGTTTTATTCATAGAGCGTGGACTGGACTTTTGCTGGTTTCCATTGTGAGAGGGGAGGGTGTGGAGTGTATAGTTAGGGATCCGGCTAGCTTGTCATGAGGGTCTAACGTGTGGTCTTTCACAGGCTGGGAGGTGTTAGAACTTGGGAACTTCCTACTTCACTCCCTTCCTGGGTGCAGCCCCTGAGGCCACGCGAGGTGGCTTCACAAGGCAGGTTCTCATGCTGGGAACCGCAGACCTGGGGCTGGAGCTTCCCTGCGGGGCCCCTCCTGGGTTCCTGCATGGGATGCAGCCTCAGTGGGCTCAGGACTTTCCATGGTTTTCTGCAACTCTAGTCTTCCAGCTCCTGTCCCAGGGTTTGCTCTCTTACGGAGAACCCTGAAGACTGGCACCACACTGGGATCACGTAAAACAATACTGTTATTGATTTTTAATTGGAGGATAATTGCTTTACAACATTGTGTTGGTTTCTGCCACGCGTCAACATGAATCAGCCATCGGTATACATATGGCCCCTCCCTCTTGAACAACAATACTGTTTTTAAGACCAGGTGGGAGGTTGAGGGGAAACACGCACATACTTTGGGGGTCAAATCCAGAGGCAAGGGGCCCCCAGCAGGGCCTGATGCCTTTATCCTGGCCATTTCACTGCCTGGAGGTTCAAATCCTGCCTCCCCACTGACAAGTTCTGTGGCCCTTGACAGGTGGCCTGACTTCACAGCACCTCCGCTTCCTGTCTCATAAGGGTTTGTGAAGGGACGGTGTGCTGAACACTTGGTTAAATGCACAGCGCTTAAGCGGTGCCTGGCATGGTGAGCACATGCAGAACCTTCGCGGTTATTTTCTTCCCTGCTCTTCCTTTCATGCCGAGGTGTCCCTGTCCCGTGACTCTGAGGTGCCCCCACCCCCACCGCCCCTCCTGGAAGCAGAGAGAACAGAGAGTTAGAGTGAACAGCAGAGCAGGAAGCACATTGGTTTAGACTCTGAAGGTCTGGGTTCTGGGCCTGGTGGGACAGGGGCTAGCTGTGTGACTTTGGGGAACTCACCTACCCTCTCTGAGCCCACAGCAGTGAGATGCAGAATGTTCTGTTACAAGGTGATGAGGAACCTGGCATGTTTACTGTTGGCAGTTGACAGTTAGGGTGAAGCTCCCTGGGGCTTCCCTGGTGGCTCAGACGGTAAAGAACCTGCCTGCAATGCAGGAGACTCAGGTTTGGTCCCTGGGTGGGGAAGATCCCCTGGAGAAGGGCATGGCAACCCACTCCAGTACTCTTGCCTGGAGAATCCCATGGACAGAGGAGCCTGGCGGACTGCAGTCCATGGGGTCGCAGAGAGTAAAACATGACTGAGCAGCTAAACACTTTTACTTTCAAGCCCCCTGAGAGCACACAGGGGCATCCGACTGCGGAGAAAGACCCCATGTAATGTGACAAATCAGTGTTTCTTATAGGACGTTGAAGCGATCCCCCGTCCATACAGCCTTCCCCTTCGTTGAGATTATTTACTGCTTTAAGAAAAATTCTCAGCAGGGGGATTAGGAGGGCAGAGGCTGGGCTGCACGATGTCTGCCCAAGCACGTGCCAGTTTCCCGGAAGCGCTACACCAGCTTTTGCTCATCCAGCAGAGGGCACACGGGGTCTTGAAGCCCTTGAACCAGGGCCTTCCCTGCGGTGCTTCGGGGACATCGTAAGCCTCGAGGTACATGGAGCGTATGAATTCAGCGCGATGTGTTTGGAAACCCAGCTGACACGGGCAACAGGCCGGCTTGAAGGCTAACCAAGGGGACCTCTTCTGTGCGGTCATTTCAGGTTTGGATGCTGACGGGGGACAAGCTGGAGACAGCGACGTGCACAGCGAAGAATGCACATCTGGTGACCAGAAACCAGGACATCCATGTTTTTCGGCTGGTAAAGCATTCTCTGCTCCGGGGCCTCGTGGCGGGGGCGGGACGCTGTGTTTGCGCTGTAACCTCATCATCTCACGTGGGCCTCTCTAGGGGGAGGAGGAGGGCGTCAACCACCTGGGATGGGGGGAGCTCAGGGCACTGGTTTGGGTGGACTTCCTGAATGGCCCAGGTGAGGCTGAAGGATTCCTTCCGGAGGTGGTGCAGGGGCTCCTGGTGACCACCCCGCGTTAACTCATGTTCTTGACCTGCTGGGGGCTGTGGTCCCTTGGAGAAGCTGACGGGATGCAGATAAGCTCATGCACATGGGTCTGTCCATATGAGTCTAGGGTTTCGCTGAACCCTTGAAAGCCAAGTCCTTGGATAGGAAATAAACTCAAGATCACAGATACTGGCCTGTCTGCCTTCCTGAAGGAAACCGTTGAGGAGCCTTTAGGAGGAGGCATGGTGGGTGGCAAAGGAGAATTCCCTGCCCTGGTGGCAAGCCCTTGGCCATACAGTGCAGGCAAGAGGAGCTGCTCCAGCGCTCAAAGCCGAGGACTGTGATCGGCCTGACTGAGTTGCCAGGTGAGAGCCACCAGGTCTCCTTTGGGGCTGAATATGGTGGTCCTTCTTATCTGCCACCAGAGCCACCAAGCCAAACAACTGGGGGTTCTCTAGATGTTCTAGGGGTCTCCCCCCACCGCCACCCCGGCCTTTGGTCCATAGCACGTTGAAGCTTTAGGAAATCTAGCAGTTTCTGGAATAGCCCAACCAGCATTACGTAGAGGCAGATACAGCGGATCTTCATGATTCATGGATTCTGCCCACTCATTAAAGTTTATTTGTAAAAAAATTAATACTCGAGCTGCTTTCAGAGTCACATACGGACATGTGCACAGTGGCGTCACCTGACGAGCAGGCCCCCAGCTGAGGTGGAGTCAGGCGACGCTCTGCCGTCCTGTCTCAGCTCTCGGATGGATGCAGGGGTCCTTTCAGTCTATTCAGTGCCACGTGTTTCTTTTGCATTTTTGTGGGTTTTTTGTTAGCAATTTCACGGTTTAAAATGGTCCCCAGCACAGAGCTGAGTACTGACCATGTCCCTGAGTGCAAGAAGGCTGTGACATACCTCCCACAGATAAGCTTCCTTCAGGTTGAGTTACGGTCCTGTTGGCCATGAGTCTAGTGTTAATGAATCAACTATACCTATTAATATTACTAAAAATTTTTTTTGAGGTATAGTTGATGTACAGTGTTGTTTCACGTGTGCAACATATTGGTTTATAGTTTTTTAAATGGTATATGGAGAAGGAAATGACAGCCCACTCCAGTATTCTTGCCTGGAGAATTCCATGGACAGAGGACCCTGGTGGGCTAAAACCCATGGGGTCGCAGAGAGTCGGACATGATTGAAGCGCCTTAGCGTGCAGTGCATTTATAATGATAAAATATTGGCTAGATTCCCTGTGTTATACAATAGGGTCTCGTAGCTCATTTATGTTATACACGGTAGTTGGTATCTTTTAATCCTTTACCCCTATCTTGCCCCTCCTCTTCCCGGGTCACAATTAGTGTGTTCTCTATATCTGTCTCTCTTTCTTTATATTCATTAGTTTTATTTGTCAGATCCCACATATAAGTGACATCATACGGTATTTATCTTTCTCTGACCTATTTCAGCAGGTGTATATTTTCAAAGATGTCGTTAAACAGAGACACGTAGAAAGCAAGGTTGTGTATTGACCGACGGACGAAAACATTGTGACCAGAGGCTCACAGGAGCCAGCCCCGTGTCTCGCCCAGGAGCAGTGGTTCAGTAATCACTGAGTGTTCACAGCGACTTGATAGAACGGAACTGTTTCACATAATGAGAAAACACTGTATGCTCTAGGACTCAGGGGTGGCAGACTATGCCCTGTGTGCTGGTTGCCGATTTTTGTAAATAAAGTTTTATTTAAATGCAAGATCTGCCCATCTGTTTAGGATTGTCTGTGGCTGCTTTGGCAGTGTAGCAGAGGGGTAGCTGTGACAGACTGTATGGTCCACAGAGCATATCATATTTAACACCTGGGTCTTTAGAGAAGAGCCAGCCGCCGGGCTAGGTGCCTGGCTTCCGAGGCCTGCTCTGAAATGGACAGGCTGTGCTCCTCTAGCCAGGCTAACACATCATGCCCTGCGTCCATTTCGTTGTGCATAAGGTAGAGCCTGGAAGAGCCCTTGTGGGAAATAAAGGGGGTGAAAGTGCAGGACAGTGCTGGGCACGGAAGGAAAGGGCTCCGGCCTTTTGCTCTTCCCTTGATTATGTGGGTCCCCCCATTCCTGGGGAAACGCGAGGGGACAGTTGGTGTGCAGGCCCCCCTGATGCCCACAGCCACAGCAAACAGGGCCTGCTCTGGCTGGGGGGTCGGTGGCAGGGGAGGGTGGGGTTCTAGGCGGGGCGCCTGGCCCTCACGGGGCTCCAGGAACTCGCCGCTTGTTCCCAGCGGCTCAGAGCGCGAGGCCTCCTTCTCCGCCTTCCCTTCCAGGTGACCAACCGCGGCGAGGCGCACCTGGAGCTGAACGCCTTCCGCCGGAAGCACGACTGCGCCCTGGTCATCTCCGGAGACTCGCTGGAGGTGGGCGCGGGGACCCCGGGAGCCGCCGTGGGGCGGGGGGACCGTGGCCGACCCAGCCCCTCTCCCCTCCCCAGGTGTGCCTCAGGTACTACGAGTGCGAGTTCATGGAGCTGGCCTGCCAGTGCCCGGCCGTGGTCTGCTGCCGCTGCGCGCCCACGCAGAAGGCGCGGATCGTGCGGCTGCTCCAGGAGCGCACCGGGAGGCTGACCTGCGCAGTCGGTAGGCCCGCGGCCGCGCCGCTGACGCCTGGGGGGCGGGCCCGGGCCCCTTGATCCGGGCTCTGGGGCTCTGACGTTGATACCCCTTCCCGCCCTTGGCCCTGTTCCCGTCGTCATTATTTTCAGACACTTCACCCTGAGAAGGCGTCCAGAAGGGCGCTGAGGGCGTTCCGGGCCTTCCTCCTGGTTGTGCCTTCTTCACTAGTGACTCCAGCGCCGCAAAGCCCCGGGGGTGAAGAAGACCACGCTGGGGAGAGGGGTCTGGGTCCAGTCTGCCGATTTTCCCCAGCTGGGGGTCCACGGGGGTCTTCGTTTCCCCGTTGGGAGCCGGCCTGCTCATTGGTAGAATGGGAGAGGCCCCGCGGTTCCCTCGAGAGGTGCCTAGGCGGATTCCCAAGGGCGGTAGCCTTGACGAGGTGCCTGCTGCAGTCGCAGAAAGCCGGGCAGCATCTGTCACCGCTGATGATGACGGGACCCCCGCACCTCGGAGGCAGGGCCCGAGGGGCTGTAGATGTGGCGTGGACACAGCCCTGTTGCTCAGTGATCCAGCGGCCAAGCCCCTCGGCCAGTCGCCCGGTCCCTCTGACTCAGCTCCTCTGCCTATGAAAGAAGAAGCTGATTGCGCGGGCTGTTGGAGAGACTTGAGTGGACAGAACAGAACAGAAGCTTGGCCCGCGATGAGAGGCAGCAGCGGATGAGTCTGTAAAGCCGCCGTGAAAAGCGCGGTTGTGTTTCTCGCCTCTCCCTGCTTTGCTGACCTTCCTCTCTGGTCTGTGTGCCCCGCAGGCGATGGCGGCAATGATGTCAGTATGATCCAGGAGTCTGACTGCGGCGTGGGCGTGGAGGGAAAGGTGAGCACAAATGGGGTGCGTGTGCTGATTTCTGCCCCGGGGTCAGCATTAGGGCGTTAGGTGGTGGTCGTGAGGACGTCAGAGGGGAGCCGCGCTGCTCCACCAGCTGCGGTTTCTTTTTCCCTCCGAGATGCAGCTTCAATGCTTCTGGAAATTCTCGATTAGAATTACAGAGCGTAAGGAACCAGGTATGGTAATTACCTGGTGTTATTACCTGGAAGTCAGAGATTGTGTCACGGTACCTTACAGATAAATGCTGAGTCTTTGCTTGCCCAGACCTAGTTTTTTTAAAGTGTCTTCCTACATTCCGAGGGTGCCACGAACGTTCTCCAGATTCTCCCCTGGTAGTGTTGTCAGTAGAAGTGTCAGTTTCACGCTGGAGCGGCTCTCAGGGATTACGGAAGAATGGGGCGTGGGTTGCTCCTCCCTAAATGCTGTGGCAGCTGCAGATTTTTAAAGGTTGTGTGTCACAGTTGTTTTTCTTTTTCCTTCCCTGTCAACTGTGTGCCTCCCACTAATAGTTGCCCTGCCCTCTGTCCTTTGTGACTTGAGGTGACCCTAGGCCAGAAGGTTGGGCCCCACATTTGTTAGCATTGTGTGTGGAGTGAGAGTGTGGAGGCCTTGAATGAGGGCCAGAGATGCCCTCTATGATTTTGTCCCATATATTCATGCATCTGGATTTTCCATCTGTTTTTTTCCTTTCCACCTTTTCACCCTGGTTTTCTGGTTCTTATCCAGTTTACAGTTGTTTGAAGTTGCAGAGCTAAATGATCCTTGAAGAAGAAGTTAGGTCTGAAATCTGTATGATTCCTTTAATGCAGGTTGTAAGAAGCACAGTTGAAGTTAATAGATGGAATTCTTTACAAGATGCTGTATAGTATGAGAACGTTTTCTCTTCTGTTAAAAATTATAGTCTGCTTCCTTTGTTTTTTGGAGCATGAAAGTGACAAGTGCTCACAGTAAAGAACCACAGCAACGTAGAGATGGGTAAAGTGCATTTTTTCTTTCAGACAGCTGCATCAAACTAGCGACAATCCTAGTGATTCTAGGATCATTCTCCTAGGATTTTTGTCTATGTGCACACTACTTGTTTTGGGGATGTATATAATTTATATGTACACACACATAAATACATATATATGTGTTTATGTATATATATATATATATACATGGGATTCCCAAGTGGCTCAGTGGTAAAGAATCTTCCTGCCAAGCAGGAGATGTAGGTTCAATCCCTGGGTCAGGCAGAGCTCCTGGAGGCAACACACTGTGGTACCCTTGCCTGGAGAATCCCATGGACAGAGGAGCCTGGTGGGCTACAGTCCATCGGGTTGCAAAGAGTCAGACACGACTTAGCAACTAAACAACGACAACATATATATGGACACCTTACACACATATATATTGTTCTCATGTATAATTTAACATTTAAAGCATTATACTATGTTTTTTTAAAATGCAGCTTGCCTAAATCTGTTGTAGCTTAGATTTCTTTATACATCAGAACATGTCCACCCATCATTTTGTATATTTCCTCGAACTTTCTATTTTGAAAAATGTAACTCCTTCAGAAAAGTTGAGCTAGAACAGTGAGCACCGGTTCACTGTTTGCTTTAATTTACTAGTTGTTAGCGTTTGTCACATTCTCCTTCTTGTTCCCTCTCTCCCTGAATCAGCTGAAACTAAGTTGCAGATATGTTACCCCTCAGTGCTTCAGTGTGGATCTCTTAAGAAAGAGGGCATTTTTCTACGTAAGCAAAATAGCATTGCCACAAGTGTAACATTGATATGATAATACTATATAATATTCATGGTCTTATTTCTCCAGTGGTCCTCAAAATGTTTTAGAAATCTCCGGGAAGCAGTGAAGGATCCCACACTGCATTTACTTGCACGTCTTCATGTCTCTGTAGTCTTCTTTAATGGAGAACACTTCTCTCCATCTGTTTTGTGGGAAAGGCGGTCTATTTCAGGACATTGATTTTTGAAGCATTCAGGGCAGTTGGAGAACAATCCCATGACGTCTGTGGGTCGGGTGGATTTGCTTATCGTTCTGTTTTTGGTGTAAGGAGCACATAAGGGGAGTTTGTGTCTTCCTGTTTCATCACACCAGGAGGCCGTGAGGTCCATCTGTCCCATTAATAGCATCTGCCGTGTACCTTTTAAAGAATCCCATAATATGGCTGCACTCTAAATTATTTCCAGTTCTATGAATGTGCAAAGCTGTATGTTTGGGAATGTTCAATTTAGTATCATTGGTAGCATCAGCCCCGCCCCCCATATGTTTAACCCTTAAGGGAGCCGAGCGCTCCGTGTCTGTCTGGGAATGGTTCTTTGCTCCTGGCTCCCATTATGGGTTGGGCCTCACCCCTGAGGCTTAATACTAGATCCATTTGACCTCCCAATTATGACTATCTGTGCTTTGGAATGTTTTTTATTTAAATAAATTCCTCTTTTAAAATCAAATTTAAACTCAGACCACCAACCGTGTATAGCTGGAAACCAAAGAATTTCTTTATTGAAGTTCTTCAAAGATCTCCTTATCAGTGTCTTGTTTTTTCAATTAAAAAAAAAAATGTATTTGCCTTGCCCTCCTGTGCTCCTGGTGGCGCCCGGTTTCGACGTGTGGTTCTAGGAGGGCAAGCAGGCTGCGCTGGCCGCCGACTTCTCCATCACTCAGTTCCGACACCTCGGCCGCCTGCTCATGGTGCATGGCCGCAACAGCTACAAGCGCTCGGCCGCCCTCAGCCAGTTCGTCATCCACAGGAGCCTCTGCATCAGCACCATGCAGGTGGGTGGGCAGGCGCGTCCGGAGCTGCCGTGGACAGTGCCTGAGAAGCAGCGGTCTCCGCTTTGGAACGGTTACCCTGCCGGGCCAGGTCCGGCCCCCTAACTCCGAAAGAGCTCGGAGCGCCTGCCTGGAGCCTTCCGGTGTGGGGACCAAGGCTATGCTCGCTCTGCAGAGCGTCAGCGGTGGGGCCTGGCCGGGGCACGAGATGGAGAGGTGTAGGTGCCCTGGGTTCGTGTGTCAGGGTGAGTTGTCGTCCTTAGTTTGCCAGAGGGAAGGACGCAGAGGTAAATGCCAAATGAATACTCCAGCTCGGAGTTTTCCACATGCAGAATCAGGGACCTACAGAGAGCAGCCATGAACAATGTGCTTTTCTTTGAGAGCATCCTGTACCCTGGGCATCAGGCTAAGTGTTCACAATGCAGGGGCAATTGCAGCCTTCACTGTAGTCTGTGCCCATTCTACAGATGGGGAGGCTGAGGCTCAGTGAGGGTGAGAAATTGGTACAGTATCACTCAGGGATTTAGTCTACCCAGACAGGGGGCCCTGGTACCTGCCCTGTTAGTTCCGGTCTGCCCCTCTGCCCTCCATTCTGGTGGGGGGTGGGTGTGCCTCTATGTGCAGGGGGTGCTTAGAGTGGCACAGCCCAGGGCATCTTAGCTCTGCCTCCAGCGCAGCCCGGCTGGGAGTCCCGTATGCTTATCCCAGTCGTCCGTCCTCTCAGGGAGTTGAAAGTGTTCATCGTTCAGTTGTGTCTGACTCTTTGTGACCCTATGGACTGTAGCCCATCAGGCTCCTCTGTCCGTGGAGTTCTCCAGGCTAGAACACTGTCCTGGGTTGCCATTTCTTCCTCCAGGGGATCTTCCTGACCCAGGGGTCAGACCCAGGGAGTTACCTCTTGCTTTTTGACAAAGGGTTTTAGAATGCATAAGGTATCTCCCCGTCTTCTCTCTCCCCAGCCCCTTCAGTCTACCATCAGGCCGTGGCAGTGAAGTCGTGTTGGGGGAGGCCCAGAGGTGGTAAAGGAGACATTTTGGGTGTTGAACACCCATTGGCTGATTTTCCTCCTCGGGCATTTAGGTGGAAAAGAACCCCAGTTAAGTGCTGGGGACTTGGGAATGGCGCGTCTTGGAACCCATATCCCCAGGTGTCTCTGAGACCTTGAGCAAGTCATGTTACCACTCTGGGCTTCGGTCTTTCCGCCTGTCAAGGGGGCATCACTCCGTTCAAGGGTCTTGGCCCCGGCCCCGCAGAGAGGGCTGCTTTGAGAAGCAGAGAGTTTTATTAAGGCATCAAGTGCTGAAGGCATCCTTACCGTCATTAATAAAAGCAAAACAGGCTAGTGTATAAACCTAAGGTGAGGTTTTATCCTTTTATTTTTTTATTGTGGTAAAAGTCACTTAATATAGAACATTATTTTAACCACATTTAATGGTGCACTTCAGTGGCACTGAGTACAGCATTCACATAGTTGTGTAATTCTCATCATCCATCTCCAGAATTTCTCACTTCTCTAAACTGAAACTCTGCCCATTAAACACCAACTCCTCATTCCTCCTCCCAACCCTGGAATCTACCAATGTGCTTTCTGACTCGCTGAATTTCACTATTCTAGGTTAAGGTGTTGTTTTAATTTGTGGGAAAGGTGTTTAATCATATGCGAAAGACACCCTGCCTTCAGGCTCGAGTGGTGCTGCCTGATGTACATGAGAATTCACCCTCCACCGGCTCATCTGTGCATTTGCAGGAGGGCGTGCAGTTGTATTTTCAATATCTACTGCACTTATGAGTGAAGGAGCTTTAAAGTGATTTTCATCAACACGATCAAAATGCTAACAGCTGCTGCGGTTCATCAGACCACATCTGCACTTTTATTTTATGTAAGCTCATCAGTTGGACTGGATAATGTCATGGTTTTAATCACTGGGAGATTAATCAGCTCATTCCCGGGCAAACACACACAAGCTGGCCTGGATGAATTTACTTCTGTAGTGCCCGTATGTTACCATAAACATTGATTCAGAAAAAAAAAATTCTAGCGTGAGGAATTGTTCTTTGTGCTATCGAGGGAAAAACAAACAAACCATCCCCCCATCCCCAGTAAAAACCCCTGAACCCTGTCCACTGTGCCCAAAGTAATTGGCTGAGAAAGAGTCCTGTTAGAATTGCACCTTGACAGTGGCCTCTGAGATAGATGAAGATATAGCATGTTTATTTTCCACAGTGCTGTTTCCAGGGTGAAGGCATCGTGGTAAGTCTGGCCCATATAGAGGAAGAGGTTCCTGACAGTGATTTGCAAAACTGAACACCAGGATTCTTGACCTTTTTATAATCATCCTTCCTGGGCAGCAGCCTGTGCGAGAAGTCATCTGAAAAGAGGCTTTCACCTTTCAATTCCGAAGTCACAACCAGGGCAGAGCCAGGGCTGCCCATGACCATGGCCCTCGGTGCCACCTGCGTCCTGAGCTCTGTACCAAGCCAAGACCCACGACAGGTGATGAGGGGGAGAGTTCTCTGGTTCCGCACTCTTCTAGCCACTATGCTCACCCAGGCTTTTCTTCCATTTGTCGTTCAGCCACTCAGTTGCGTCCGACTCTTTGCGACCCCATGGACTGCAGCATGCAACGCTTCCTTACCCGCTTCCTTACCCTTCACTATCTCCTGGAGCTTGCTCAAACTCATGTCCATCAAGTCAGTGATGACATCCAGCCATCTCATCCTCTGTTGTCCCCTTCTCTTCCTGCCTTCAGTCTTTCCCAGCATCAGGGTCTTTTCCAGTGAGTCATCTCTTCACATCAGGTGGCCAAAGTATCAGAGCTTCAGCTTTAGCATCAGTCCTTCCAGTGAATATTCAGGACTGATCTCCTTTAGGATGGACTGGTTGGATCTCCTGCTGCCTAGGGGTCTCTCAAGAGTCTTCTCCAGTACCACAATTCAAAAGCATCAATTCTTTGGCACTCAGCCTTCTTTATGGTCCAGTTCTCACACCTGTGCATGACTACTGGAAAAACCATAGCTTTGATTAGACGGACCTTTGTTGGCAAAGTGATGTCTCTGCTTTTTAATATGCTGTCTAGGTTTGTCATAGGTTTTCTTCCAAGAAGAAAGCATCTTTTAATTTCATGGCTGCAGTCACTGTCTGCAGTGATTTTCTTCCATGTTCAGTTTTTAAAATCCTTCAGGCAGCAGCTGTTCCTGGCCTCTGGTAGGTTTTGTACTAAAGCTTAGAGGTCACTTTGCTTCTGTTGGGGTCAGTAGATGTTCAGAGAAGGAAGTAACAGAGCATCAAGCCTGGTTTTATCTCCCCAGCCAATTTTTCACTGCTAATATTTTCCAAATCAGGAAGCAGACATTACAGTAGGGGTTGGTAAATATCTTTATTGCTTTTATCTGATTGAAAAAGTAGTAGGTTATGGGCTCTTCATAAAAATTTCCAAGAAAAGTAGAACATGTAATATGAGAAGTGAAGCCTTTTCTGTGATCCCACCCTCCAGGGTAACTGGTACATATCCTTAGGGTGGAGGATATTTTTCTGTGTCTGTTTCCATGCATACGCCAACTTGTTTATCAGTTGTACACTTAGACAGGAGGTGATTTTGAGCTGTTGGATGTGTGGGTTCTGGAGACAGAACAGAGCTTGAATCCTGAAGGGCCATTTATCTGCTCACTTTCCCCTTCTATGATGTAGAGGGTATTAGGATTTGATCTCATGGGTTGTTGTGGAGATTCACTGAGATCGGATACAAGGTGTTCCCAGGTCCGGCTTGTGTGTAGGTTAATAAATGTTTTCAGAGGAGCTGAGAGTGGACCCTGGAGCTAAACCCTCTGATGTGACTCCTGGCTCTGTCTCTTATGAGCTGTGCTATCTTGGGCAAGTCACTTAAATGCTCTGTGCCTTAACTTCCCTCATCTGTAGAATGGGTATGATGATAACAACACCTGCTTTGTAGGGTTGCTGTAGCAATTAAATGAGCTAATATACTTAAAGCACTGTATCAGGCAGGTGTAAAATCAGCGCTCTGTGAGTGTTGGCTGCTGTTTTTATGATATAGACATAAGAGCTTCACTTACAGTTTTTGGTAACGTCCTTTTTTTTCCTTGGCACAGGCTGTCTTTTCCTCCGTGTTTTACTTTGCCTCCGTCCCCCTCTATCAAGGATTCCTCATCATCGGGTAAGAAAGTCCAGGCAAAGTATTAATTTCTAATGAGCCACCCCTAAAATGCCGCAGAAGAAGGAAGAAGCATTGTGTTAAAGATGCCTCAGTCCTCAGGTCAAGGCTGGTCCGGCAGTCTGGTTTAGAGCCTTCTATGATTTTGAACTGATAAGGTCATAACCAGACTGCAGAGGTAGAGTCCAGTCTGTTTGTGGCCGCTCTGACCTGATAATTGAACAGTGCTTTGCCTGCGAGAGCCTGAGGCTATCAGATAATTGGCAACTGGGCAAAACTGAAGTCCCTGAGGGGTCTTAGGAAAAGCGGAAAGAGGGCATCTGGAAAGGACCCTCGTTGGATGGCCGCCTGCAGCAGGCCACCTGCTGGTGAGTCTCTGGAGAGCCTAGCCCTCCCAGGGGCACAGACCCTTGACAGACCTTGTGCCGTGACCTGTGACCCTGTCCCTTGGGCGTTTGCTGCCATCACATCCACCCCTGTTCCTGACCTGGAATTTGTGACGTTCCTTTGGCCCTTTTCAGAGGATGTGCTGGTCTCTGAGTTACCAGGGAGGTGGGGTCTGGCTTCCACACGCCCCAGGTAGATGCTGGTAGGGCCCCTGGTTACCAAGGCGGAAGGCACAGAGGGGCCGGCTGGTCCCAGGGCTGTCTTACAAAGTACGTCTTCTAACGTTCAGCCTGAGCCGGCCCTGGGGAAGATGGCCTGCCCTTTGTCAGGTCCTGGAACCGTGGCGGGACCTGCCAGAACAGAGCCAGGGCTTTATGCTGCCCGTGCCTCCCTGGGGCCTGGTCCCCCTCCCTCTCGGGTTCTATCTGCTTGCTCCCACCTCACCTGCGCGGCTCCGGCCCCGCGGGCCGCGTCGCTGCTCCTCGCACAGGACAGACACACTCCCACCTCGGGGCCTTTGCACTTGCTGCTGCGTCTGCCCGGGAGGCCCCTCCCTGGACACTGGCGCGGCTTCCCCCCTCCTCTTGCAACTGTCTCATCTCTCGTCCACCTTCTCTGCAGTCGCACCATCTCACCCCACGTCTTATTCCCTCTTCTCTGTTGTATTTCTCTCCTCAGCACCTTACCTCCAATACACAGTATGGTTTACTGAATTTGTTTTTTGACTCCCAGCACGGGAGCTCTCTGAAGGCAGGCGTTTTTGTCTGCTTTGCATCTTGAATCTCTGGGCTTCAAACCGGCCCTGGCATACTCCAGGTGCCCCGTGCGTGGGTGTTGAATGAAGCAGGTCTCCAGAGGCAGGCGGGGGTCGGGGGGCACCTGGCTGGAGTTCCACTGGCTGGATCTTAGCTGAGGGGATCTTTTTTCTCGCAGGTACTCCACCATCTATACCATGTTTCCCGTATTTTCTCTGGTTCTGGACAAAGACGTCAAGTCGGAAGTGGCCATGCTGTACCCCGAGCTCTACAAAGACCTGCTCAAGGTTCACCAAGCCCCTTCCTCCTCCACCCCATTTCCTCCTGGCTTCCTGCTTCCTTTCTCCCCACCCTCCCTACTTCTTTATTTAAACTATAAATTGACATATATTTAATGCAGCATGGTTGCCTCATATGGGCAAATATTTTCTGACTTAACCCACAAAGCTGTTTTGTGGCTGTGGTCGCATCTTTCTTTTTATGATACATTTCTTAGACCTTTTCTCACCGTCTCAGCAGAAGGTGTAATATAGACTCTACTCCAATTGTCTGAAGACCTCACATTTCTATTTCTTTTAACGTATTTCACACGGACCCTCCGTGTCTGGTGTGAACACACGTGAACTGATGGCTTTCTCACTTTTGGGAGGAAGGCGTGGGGGCTTAGCATTTTTCTTAAAGTGTTGTATGCACGTGCAAAGAATGTTAAACCGTAACACTGATATGTCAATAGAAAACAAACCTCCTCATACCTCTTTTACAAGCCCCTGACAGCTCTGTTCTGTAGCTGCTTCTTGTGCCCCTGGAAACGCTCTTACGTGCCCTCCAGAAAAGTCTGTGTGTGTGTAATTGCCTTTTTTTGTCCTCAAGGAATTTTTAATAAGGAGCAGCTTTATTTCATCTAAAATCACTTCTCTTTTTTAAAAAACGTCATTTTTGTAATATATTTCGATGTGTGTGAGCCACTGTTGCGATGAAAACAGGTCAATTGTCTTGTCTGGCTAGAGGGGCGTCTGAAGGCAGCTGGCGCCCTGGCCGAGCAATACCCACTGACCTGCTCTGTCTTCTCTCTCGTTCAGGGACGACCATTGTCTTACAAAACATTCTTGATATGGGTTTTGATCAGCATCTATCAAGGTAAGGATGGGCGAGACCACCTGTTGTTTTGTGCTCTGGCCTTGGCCTGAGAGTCAAATTTACTGTTCTGTTGTCTGTATAGCACGAAGAGAAACAGCTAGAACCTTGAGACAGCAGTTAGGAGTGTGGCATTGTGCCCACGGAACCCTCTGCAAGTCCTGAGGACTTGATTGTGGGGCCCAGAGTCACACATGTGAGGTGGTGCTGTCAGCTAAACTGAGACAAAAATCAGAGAAAGTGTTAGTCGCTCAGTCGTGTTCCACTCTTTGTGACCCCATGGTCTGTAGCCCACCAGGCTCCTCTGTCCATGGAGTTTTCCAGGCAAGAATACTGGAGTGGGTTGCCATTACCTTCTCCTGGGGATCTTCCCCACCCAGGGATTGAACCTGGGTCTCCTGCATTGCAGGTAGATTCTTCACCACCTGAACCCCTAGGGAAGCCCAGAGAAAAATGTAACTAATACTAATCATAGTTTGCTGAGGTGTTGGAGTCACTGTAACAAAAAAATGTTTGCTTTCTGGGATGTCCTGATACATTTTCTGAGGTCCAGCTCTAGTTTTTGAACAACGTATTTACTTCCGTGGCCTCCAGAGAGGGTCCCTCAGACTGCAGAGGCTTTGTAAGACGATTTACTGGAATATGGAAAGGAAATATCAAGCCCTCTTTGTATATACTTTTTCCTCACTCTTTTTAGAATTGCTGTTTATCGGTGTGTGTTTTAATGTATCTGATGTATTTGTACAGTGGGCCTGCTTTCTGTGTCTGTCTGCACAGGTACACATGGATAGTTCACAAATACATATCTTCCATTAGGGATTCATGCTTAGTGATTTTTACTGATGAGATGATGTGTAGTTAAAAAGTATAGAGACCATTGCATTTGTTGGTGGGAGGCTGCACTGTCATTAGAACAGTTTGACGGGGTCTTTTTGAGAGGTATAGCAAAGTGACGTGTGTATCTGGTTGAAGAAAGCAAAGCCTATGTGAAAGTTCATAATAACAAGCAATGGCGCTTTCCTGCACCCCCACCCCCACCCCCAGCTCTGTTGTGACAGACTCACCTGAGTTTCGGGGCTTCACCGTCTCCTGGCCCTGCCCTTAAGCAGTAATCTCACATAGCTAGTGTGTTTGATCAGCACCAGACATTGTCCGTTCAGTTCCTGCAATTCTGGATGAAAAGGTACTTACCTAGACTCCCCACTTCCTTTCTCTTCTCAGCGTGAGAGCAGGATTTTCCGAGTCTCTCTTAGCTGCCTCTATCATTTTGTGCGTGTTTTGGGGGGTGGGGGTTAGAAGAGACAAAACATAGGCTTTACCATCATAACTCTTTTGACGTGCCCATTGCAGTAGTGTTCAGTATATTCATGTTGTTGTGAAACCAATCTCCAGAACTTTCTCAACGAGAACGGAAACTGTGTGTCTATCCAACAGCAAACACTTCTTTCCCTTCCTCCCCACAGCTCCCTGGTAATCACTATTCCACTTTGTGTCTCTACGAACATGACTACTTCAGAGCCCTGGTATAAGTGGGATCTCACAGTATTTGTTCTTTAGTGGCTGGCCACATCTGTCATTTCAAATAAAATACAAAAACCTCTATTTCTTGTTCCACCCAATCCAGATAGTTGCCCTCTTCTTCTGCCTCTTTTCCTTTCTTTCCTATCTGTCTTTTCCTCTCCCTCCCAGTGATCAACTCTCAGTGTGTATAAGTCAAAAGGAGTGTAGCAAAACTAGGGACTTCCCTGGCTGTCCAGTGGTTAAAACTCATGCTTCCAGGGGGTGTGAGTGTGATCCCTGGTTGGGCAGCTAAGATCCCACATGCTGCCCAGCGTGGCCAAAAAATTTAAAGGGGGGAAGAAAAAGGAACATAGGAAAACTGAAATCTGCTGCCTCTTTCAAACCTCCGTGAAGGACCTCTCATTACCTCCTTGACCAAATGGTGCCTTTCATGTCTAAATGGAGAGGAGAGGGATCAGACGTGGGTGAGCAGGCTGTGTCCTGGGGGCTGCGGGGGCGGCCCGAGCCCCTCCTCACGCGGACTCCCCCCCCCCACCCCGCAGGGAGCACCATCATGTACGGGGCGCTGCTGCTGTTCGAGTCAGAATTCGTGCACATCGTGGCGATCTCCTTCACGTCACTCATCCTCACGGAGCTGCTCATGGTGGCCCTGACCATCCAGACCTGGCACTGGCTGATGACGGTGGCCGAGCTGCTCAGCCTGGCCTGCTACATCGCCTCCCTGGTATTCCTCCACGAGTTCATCGGTAAGAGCCCCGCCCGCCCCCGACGCGCACACACTTAGATCCTGCCCATCGGGTCCAGGGGCCTCAACGTGGGAAGGGAGGCAGGCCCCTCAGTGCGCATGGCCTGGGCCCGGTGTCCAGCAGGCCTTTGTACTCAGCAGCCCTCCTTGTCTCACTGGCATCCCGTGGGCCAAGGGACCATTGACAGCCTCCTGGAACTGAGGCCGGTGGGCATGATCTCAGTGCTGAGTGTGGTCTTTAAACCACACCCCGTGCCCACTGGCTTAGAAGGGGATTTGTTTAATGCGAGGATCTGGTGGGCTTTCTCCAGGGAGCTGGTCACCGTGCTGGGCTCCTTGGAGCTGCGGAGCTGGTGAGCCAAGTCAGGCTTGCTGGAGAATAAATGACAGTCAGCAGGACTTAACACTGCTGCTGGCTTGAGAAGCTCTGCCTTATGGCAAAGGCATCTTCCATCCTGCCTCTTCTTTATCAGCAAACTGCTCCTTAAGAAGATTTTGATAAAGCAGCATTCCCATGGAAGGGGAACTCTTAGAACACTTGCACACTTGCTTGGAAAGCCTCTCTGAATGGGTTTTGTGAGCACCTACATTCGCTTTTCAATGGCTTGACTCCGGGGAGTCACAGAGGCTTGCCAGACAAGCCTGCCCTCAGGAGCTTCAGTCATTGCTTTAGACAGGGACCTGCCCATGGGTGGCCCATGAATGGGCCTTCGGTGTGGCACTTAGTAGGTGCTTACTCAGTGCCCACTGCATTTCCTCCAGCTTCTGCTCAAGAGGCAGGGGAGATGCTCCCAGTTCTGCTGGGAGCTAGCTGTCGCTCCTCTCTTGCAAAAACCACCTAACCGCAGGGATGACTGTCCTGCAACCAGGAGGGGATCTCACGCCACACACCCCCTAAAATCATGCTCTTCCTGACTAGGGGTCTCCACCCCCTTCTTCCACCCTCAGACCTGGCTCTGGCTTCTGTGACTAGCGCCAAAAAGCCGCTCGGAAGCAGAACCATGTATTTGAGCGTCCCTTTCTGCCAGGTTTAGAAAGAAAAACCTTCAGCTGTCAGATTCCAAATCAAAAACACCTGGAAGGGTTCCCCCGTCCCCGCATAGTTTTCTTTTCCCAGTTGTTGAAAGTAGCATTTGATGGAAGATCGGGAAGCTGCAGAAGCAGGTCAGAGGGAGGAGGGGAGCGCAGCTGTCAGGCTGACGGCCCGGGTGCTCCCGGCGCGCCCCCCACGGCCCTGCCCCTCCCACAGCTGTGCTCTGTTTGCCCGCAGACGTGTACTTCATCGCCACGCTGTCCTTCCTGTGGAAAGTGTCTGTCATCACTCTGGTCAGCTGTCTGCCCCTCTACGTCCTCAAGTACCTGCGAAGACGGTTCTCGCCTCCCAGCTACTCGAAGCTCACGTCCTAGGCCGAGCGCGGGAGGGGACCCTGGGCTCCGCACACGCCTGGCGGGCAGAGTCCAAGTTGTGTTCCTGTTGACCACCGCCCGGGGACGCTGTGGCTCTGGGCTTCCGCGGAGCCCCGGCCTGGCATACGCGGGAGGCAGGCGCCCAAGGGCCCCCAAGGGCCTGTCTGAGCCCCTGGCGATCCACGGAGGACTGAAGGTGACTCTGAAAACCCGTGACTCGGCTGAGAGGTTGACACGTGCGTCACCGCGCAGGCTTCCTTACGACTTGAATTTCATTGTCATGTGCTAAAAGTTTCTGTCCAGTTGAAAACCGTAGAGGGTTTCTCGTTTTAAACCATCCCAACGTGTGTGCACTTTTTACGTCTTTCTGTCCTTAAAAAAACTGGTTTCAGAGAAAGATAGAGCTCCTGGTGTAGGTTTGGAGGAAAAGACAGGGACGTTTGGTTAAAAAAGTTAAGCCGACAGTAATCTGAATTTTGAAACGCTAAATATCCTCTCTAAGGCAGCCTGGCTTATCAAAACGGCGCTGGATTCCTAGAATTACAAAAAAACCATGAGAAGGGAGCGAGAGAGGCACGTTTTCCTTCCTCCAACTCAGCGTCTACAGCCCCAGCGTTCACGTCACCTACCACCTCGTAAAAGAATTTCAAAGGTGTTATCTTGCTTTCTTCGGACCTGGTAACAATTACAAAGCCCGTGGCTATCTGAGGACACCTGGGACTTTTTTCTTTTTTCAGCAGGAAGTGTGCCACTGGGCAGCCTCTCGACCTGCCGACAGCGTGACAAGAGACTCGACTAATTCTTTAGACAGTGTTGCACATGTGGCTCAGATGCTCCGAGTCGAAGTGGAAAGGTCAGGGATGGGGGCTCTTGACGTCCCCAGGAGTCTGTTTCCTGGTAGGAGGAATTGCTGAGGACACGGCGACAAAGGTGGACATGTCTTATGCGTTGCAGGTCACCGGTGGCAGCTTTGAGTCAGGAGCCTGGGGCGGGGGGAGGCCTGGACTGCAGCTCCGGGGTGTGGGCTCGCTTGCACTGCCTCCAGATTTCAGGGGAAACTCGCTGAAAGGCAGCCGCGAGTGGAGATTCCTCTCCCCAACCAGGGTGGGGCCCTTGCGCGACTGTTTCTTATAAAGCCGGGGCTTCTTGTTTCAGAGGAAGGAGAGACTTGGCGAGTGCTGGCCGTGGCCCCGCAAAGCTTTCTTGGGTTTTCAAGTCTCTCCTTCCAGAAGCCACATGTGCATGCCAGAAGGGTTAGGTTGGTGGATCTGCAAGAGCTGATCATGCTTGAGATCTTAGATTTGTGATTAATTCTTTCTGACTGCGTCCCCTGCAGCTCTTTGGCCTGGTTCTTCTTCATGTGCTTCAGAGGTGTATGTTATGCCCCCCTACCCCCCGCAAGGAGAAGCCCACTCTTGGATTGCTGGGGACCCCAGGTCCTTGCCTTTGGACCGCTTGATACACTGATGTATTTCCGTTGCCCTCTTAAAACTTTATAGAATGACAATAAGTTGCAGGCATTGCTAAATTGGCTATGACATCACTTCTATTTTTGTTTTTAAGATTCTGCAGTTTTGCGAGATTTTTCCCATTCTGTCCCAGCCATTTCTGCCCCACAGGAAATAAATGTTGCATTAAATGAATGGTTATTTAGGAAGAAGATCTTGCTCCAAAACTTTGAGAAAGGATGAGCCAGTCTGACGTCCTAGCAGGGTGATTTAATGTGGTTTCAGAGGTGGGGCGGGAGGAAGGTGTGCTCAGCGTTTTTGCACCTGTCTGTCTGCCTGGACATCAGCCCTGTGGACCCATAAATCTGAAGGTCCTTCTGCCATTTCTCAAGCCCTGACCTTGGCCTTGTTCACAGACAGATGATGGCTTCCACAGGAAGGTCTCCTGGAACCCTCAGTAGGAAATGTTCAGATTAACAGCAGAGATGGGGAATGAAGATGATCTCTGGATTTTTCTTCACTTCCCAGTTTTGATCGAGGTGCTTGAGTTGACTAAACTCCTTCCTGGCATCTGAGAGGGAGAAGGGGTCGCAGGGGAGTGGAAGAAGCTGTGCCTGGAGGTCGCATGTGCTCCTTTCTGCCATCCGTAAGCCCTCTTGTTCTATCTCTTGACCACTCCCTGGGAGAGGCAGCCAGGAGCTGGAGGATCCAGCCTGCGAGTGGAGCCCAGAGGCCGTGGCCACCTTGGGGAGCCACCCTGCCGGCAGGCAGCCTGTCCCCACCGCCTGCAGGCGTGCCGAGCGTCTAGGAAAACGCTGGAGACCCACAGGGTGGGAGCCACGAGTCAGCTGAGGGTACTGGATGCTGACCTGTACACATCAGACGTAATCCTGCAGAGCCGGCGCACACGGGCACTTCCGGCTTAGCTTCGCTGTGGGCAGAAGACAAGGACGCAAACAAAACCCCTGTTTTACAGGAAGCTCCTGAGTTCATAAACCTTAAGCAGAAGATTCTGTTCACCACCTGGAAAGGAATTTAGGAAGCACCGTTGACAGCTTGGAGGTCCCCCTCCTCACCTTGGAACTCAGTGGCCCCGAGTCTCCAACAGCCAGTTTGATTGGAAGCCAGAGACCCCCCCAGCGCACAGGCACAGTGCTGTTTAAATACTTTTCCTCAAAGTTAAAAAAATGACACCTCCCCCTGCCCTCCAACAACACTAGATACTTCTTTTGTTACTTGACTATTCTTCTTGTGTCTTTTGGTGATGGTTGTGTGTCGGCAGGTGAGCGTCTGTTTGGTGTGTCTTTTATTCCTCTGTTCCTCCCTCCCTCTCTCCAGGAGAAGGACCGGACAAGCTTCTCCAGCTTGAGTGGCTTCCTGTCTCTGCCTGTCTCGATGCCCATTTTGAGAGCATGTATGTGCACCTGTGCGTTGTCAGTCGTGCGTGGTGAGGCTGGTCACCCTTGACTTTTCCCCGAAGTGAAGAAGGGCATCCCAGGGAGCACCTAGACTTTGGAGCAAGACCATCTGTTTACAGCCACCTGGAGCCGGGAGGCCCAGAGCTGAGTTTCCTCCCAGCTCATCGTATCCAGATCCCAGACTGACTTCCCTAGTGAAACCCTTTTTCGTAGCAGTGATGTTGAATACCAACGTCTGCTTACCCTTTTCCCCATATGGTTTCCGCTGAAAATTTAGACTATACTGACGATACTTTTGAATGTATTTTGAGCTTTTGTGCTCATTGGGAATTGACACGATCATGCCTGTTTTTCTTTCTCCAGACTTTTGCTTTCATACTTTGTTTTGTTTTTCCTAGGGTGGAGATGGGAACGCCCTTGTGCGTTTATGGGGCAGCATTTTAAACCTCGGCCAAAATTGCAAATGGGACCTATATGTTCTTGTGCTCCATCCTTTCTAAGGCCAACACCCATCAGCCATTTTTATCTTTGACCTTTCTCGCGTGTTTGGAATGTGCGTGTGTGTGTGAGTGTATGATGTCACTTCAAGTGTTTCAAAGACGTACTTGGTTTTCACTGTGTTAAAATCCTGTCATTCACGGTTTTCTTTTTCATTAAGAAATATGCAAGGAGCTTTGCAAAGGCAACAGACTTTATTTCTCTCACCTTTTAACATAAAGCGCTTTTTTTTTGTCGTTTATATATACTTCTTGGGAAATATTTCCATGAATTATGTCCATTCTATCTTAGAAAAATGTGTGTACGTTACGCTTTTGTGCGAATCCTAGAAGCACGTGAGCAGCGTGGCAGTCCTTGGAGATGTGCAGTATCTTTCCGAGCCAGCGCCTTGCTCGTCTTCTCTGTCACAGTGTGGCTGGAGGCACTGTCTGTCGGTGTTGCTGGGCAGTGTCAGTGCATGTGGTGTTTGTTGGGGGGGCAGCTGGGGAGGGGGCATGGTATTTGCCAAAAAAAAAAAAAAATTGTGGTTCATTTATTATTTTGTTGCAATGGGTCTGACTGAATTCCTGTAGGACTCCTTGACTTGCCTCATTAGTAGATTATCTGTAATCCTCATGGCAGATCTTCACCAGGACAGCGTTTTTTGATTAGAGAGAAGCTCTGGTACAAAACTTTGAGTTTAGCGGGAACTCCCAGATGATTTACATGCTTGCTCCCGTGATGACACACATGCGATCCGGCGTGATCCCGAGCGGTTCTGTTTTCGTTGTCTGCCAGCGTGGCCCCTTGTGTTGCCCAATAAAGCTTGTGTACTCTCTGCCTTCGGGGATCATTTTAATGTGTGCAGAAACATGAAATTCTGGTGTCAGAATGAGAGTTTTTATGATAATGCTCCTATTTTGTGTGTGTCTTGTGGTACATGTAAAGAGCTTTTTCTCTGGGTAAAGAAGTATTCCAATTTCAGCAAAAAACCCCACAAATCCATGCATTATTTATTATTCTGTACTGTTGCCTATTCCAGGCATGTTAGAACTTCAAAAAATGATCTCTATAAAAAAAGCAAACATTTATTTTATGATTCATATTTTATTTATACCCACAGTCTTTGATTGCTTTGAGTATGTTTTATTGGGGGCTTCCCTAGTGGCTCAGTGGTAAAGAATCCGCCTGCCAATGCAGGAGACATGGGTTCGATCCGAGTCAGGAAGCTCCCCCGGAGGAGAAAATGGCAACCCATTCCAGTATTCTTGTCTGGGAAATCCCATGGATAGAGGAGCCTGGCGGGGCTACATATAGTCCATGGAGTCACAAAGAGTCAGACACAACTGAGCAACTAAACAACAACAACCTTTTATTAAGCGATAAAAGATTCAGGAACCCGGTCACTTAAGTTTTAGGGAAAAGACGTTTTGAAGCTATTGTGTAGAATGCAGAGGACATTGTGTTTCATTCATTTAATATGTTTGTCAACCAGGGGCGATTTTGTCCTGCAGGGGACATGGGCAATGTCTGAAATCATTTTGGTGATCACAACTTGGGGGGGGAGGTGGGTGTACTCCGCTGGGATCCAGTGAGGACTGTGCAGGGATGCCGCAGGGCACCCTACATGTCACCGGGCAAGCCCACCTACCACAGAGGATCATCCAACCCAGTGTCCGAAGTGTTGAGGCTGAGAAACCCACGCACAACCTGCCCTTTGTAGGAGCCTTCGTTTCCAAAGGAGCCCAGCAGTATAAACTCCTGGTCTCAAGAAGCCAGTTAGCATCCAACGGGCCAAATGTTTTAATTAGCAGCTCTTTGCAGTGCGGGCTGCTGGTTTCCTCTCACTGGCTGTCAGCTGAAAGGGCCATTCTCAGTTTACGGATTAGAGAGGGGATTGTACATCAGCTGTGCCCGGTCAACAGCGGCTCCCTGGGCCCATGTGGGGCGCATGCGCAGAGGGACAGTACTTTTCCTAACCGCGTGCCGTGGATGTAAAGGCTTCAGGCCGCCTTTGCCTGCTGTGAAATTCCATGACCGTGCAGGCGCTGCTCCCTCCGCGCCGCTAGGGGGAACTTGAGGATCGAAAGACCTTTCTGTTTCCTGTTTTCACCAGCCCGCCGGGCCCTCCATACCCGACTGTTCTGTTTCAAGATGCTGCTTTCATAGCTTCAGAATTTTATTTCATGGCCAACGGCTCCGTTAAAAACAGACATTTCTTTTTATGTTGTTGACCGGACTGTTTTGCTGGACTTCGCTTGAAGGAAAAAAAAAAAAAACAGCAAGATGGGGGCAGGGTGAGATGAATATTTGATCTCAGATATTTGCATTTTTGAATAATTGGCAGCTGGGAAGCCTTGCCCTCGCTGCTCTTCGGGCTAATAAGGTTTAGAGACGAAATGTTCCATCACCCCAAGTACTTTAGCTGTTTTTGTTATGAAACTTTTCAGGGTGACATGAAACCCTGCGGTATTTGTGAGCTGATCTGTAAATGATGGATTTGCTCACCTCAAAATAGAACTGTAGTCGCTCCAGACTTTCCACAAGTCGGAGCACAGTAACAGAATTCATTCAGGACTTGCTAATTTCCTACTTTAAATGGGTTACATAACAGAACGGTCCCGCCTTCTCGCCTCTCAAAACTACCCATGAAGTGATGGTGAGATGTATCGTTAAAAGCTAGAAATAGCTTTGCTAAACTCTGGGAAAAAGATGAGGTTTTTTTTTTTTTTCTTTTTCTTCTAATAGTCCCCCCTTCCCTTTTTTTCATCCAAACATTGCATAATGTTAAAAAAAAAAAAGTCAAATCTTTCCGTGGGATTTAATTTCGTTCTCCATGTGGCTGTGGTCGGAGGGGTAACTTAAGTACTTTGGGGGCTGGCAGATTTTTGGAGGGTCACGCACTCCCGGATCGGTTTTCATTTGAAGCGTTAGCAGAGAAAGACACCCGATCCTGGGGTTTTTCCCCTTCCCTCCCACTCCCCCTTTTGTGGATGAGTTATCTACAACATAGCATCTTTTCAGAAAGCCTGCCTTCTCGTAGGAATGCCAAAGCCACACTCCACTTTCCATATTGAGGTTTTGATTTTGAAATGGATTCGCCTTAAAATTTGGGGTAACTGAATCATATGTGAAGTCCCCAGCCCCACAACCTGCGTCCAGTGACCAGCCAGGTCTCATATCTTAGAACTCAACCTGTAGCTTCTTTTGCTTACATCGGGAGTTTGGTGTTCTAAGTGCCTGCTGTTTGTTTCCAAGAGATTTAAGAACTTTTCCCCCCTTTTATTGGTTCTAGATAAACCCAGAAATATATATTATTTTACTTCCTTCCAGAACGGTTGCAGAATCCAAAAAAAGAGGGATTGGAATTGTGTGGAATATGCTGATATTTTCATTCATTCATTTGCTAAATATTTTTTGAGCACCTACTATGTGCTGGGTACCATTCTTTGGGCTGGAGGCACAGGAGAGAACAAGATGGACAGTCCCTACCCTTGTAATGATGATCTTCTTCTGTGTGGGAGAGACAGGGGACATGCAGGTACAGACTCCAATGTCCTCCAAAGAAAGCAGGGTGAAGGGGAGACAGAGAGGGATGATCTGGTATAAGTAAGGATAGAGGAAGTGAGGGGGGTCAGAGAAGAGCCCTTTGGGGTGGACCGTTGGAACAGAAGCCTGAAGGATGAGAGGAAAGGAACCGGGGGAAGTGGTGTTCAAGTAGCAGGGTGTGCAAAGGCCCTGGGGTTGGAAAGGCTGGGTGTATTGGAGAAGCAGAAAGGAGGGCGCATGGCCGGAGTGCTGAGATGAGGGTGGGGAGGCAGGAATGCCAACCCCCCCATCCGTGGCATCCAGACTGAGTGCTGTGAGAACCAAGCAAGCATCTTAAAGTTGGCTCTAGTATGTCAGAACCTGAACGATGTCCGAGGGGCCCATCGTATTCTCTCTTTACTCCTCACTGACCCACCCCTGCCTGTCTTTGTTTCCACTCTGTGTTCCAAGGGGGTTCCGGTGAGACCATCCCCACTGGAGTCAACCCACTCCCATGCCCAGTCTTTCTGCATGACTTTATTGGCATAAATGACACTATTATATAAGGGGGAGAAGAAGCTGGTCCTTGGCTGAAGTTTCCTCTTGCTTTTCCAGCAAATACTACAAAGCATCTCTGTTCAGCCCCGCCTGGGGTGCTGTGGGCAGAGATGATTGTTCTCAGGCAAGCCCTGGAAAGCTGGCCACCCTTGATTTAGAAGGTGAGTCTGAAGGAAGAACCAGTAGAAGATACTTAATTGGGTCACGTTCTTTGAAGCTGCCACATTTCCAGAGTATGCCCATTTGGGCTGGATTTCGAAGAGGAAGCCCTTTGCAGTCATGAACTGCGTGCGGGAACCCAGGCTGTGTTCAAATTCCTCCTGAAGAAAGAAATAATAACGAGAAACAGGCTGTGGAAAAGAATGTAGTTAGTGTCTTAAAGATGGGCAAATATTCATTCTCATTTGTCCTTTTATGTGAAACAGATTTTTTAAAAGGCAATTGGAGTAGCTAACAACATCCAGAGCCCTGCTGATTCGAGTGGGGCTGAGGGTGGGGGCTCCCTTTGGCCCAAACGACTAATCAGACCCAAGAAAAGAGGTGAATTGATTAGTCTGGAAATTGCACAGGAATTCTTCAAAGACATGGCCAGTAATTAGAGTGTAAGATGCTGCTCGCTATGCACATAACTTAGCATAATTTTATTAGGCAGCTCATCACCACCAGAATTAAAGAAAATCCAAGCCAGAAAAAAAAAAAAAAATCCGCTAACCATGCAACCTAATGCAGACGTGGAGACTCTCGCTCCAAAACAGCTTCATGCTTGAGGGAGACACCAGGGGAAACCCCACCTTTCTTCTGGGCCTGATGGTGGGCGGGAGGAGAAATGAATGCAGTGACCTTATAGGGGATGGGCTGGAATTTGGTGGGGAGGTGGGCAGCAAAGGGCACCATGCCCTGGACCCAGCTGGGACTGAGACAGACCTGAATACCCATCCCCACACCTACTGAGTGAACCGAGGCTGATGCCGTAAGTTCTCTGAGCTTCAGTTCCTCGCCTGTTGATAGGAATAGGAGCCCCACCTGTGAGGCCTGCCGCGCGGCTCAGGACGCAGCTGTGGTCTTCATTCCAAGCGGAGGGCGGGCGACAGAAAGGGGGTCGGGGCATCTCTTCCAAGCTCCAAGTCCTTCCTAGAAATGGGCTAATGTGCGTGCTTTTTTCCTAACCCTGAGGTCACCTGTGTGGATAGGGTTTTTGAAAGATTGCAAACTTTAGGCACAGAGGTCATATCCCACCTTGACTCTTCCCACGCCTTCCTTGACTTCGCAGGTGCTTTCCCTTTAGAAGGCCCTGCTCTGAGCGGCCCCTCCTCCCCCACCCCCCTCCTTCCACGCCAGTACTTGGAGTAGGACGCCAGCCTGCCCGCCTTGCGCTGGGCCTACCTGGGCATCCCTGCCTGGGGCTCACACCCCTCAGGACTGGGGGGTAGATGGAGCCAAAGAGGCCGTCCCCCACGCTCTACAGACTCAGCAACTTGGGGTGGAGAAGGAGAGTGAATCAGTCGTTGGATTGGCAAGTCATTTAACATGTTTTGTTTTGTTATTTTTAACATGAAAACAGATTAATAGAGCAGAAGGCAAAATCTGCTTGAGTTTGAAAAAATAAACCAAGAGGCTTGAGAGAAGTGAAGGGGGTGTGGGGGACGGGAGCCCGTGTTGGAGTGCTTCCTCCTGGGCTGTGCTCTTGGGGGACGTGGAGGGACGGCTCGGGAGGGACTGGCTTCCGCTTTTGTCCTCAGCCAGCCCAGGACATGGCCCGTGGCGAGGGTTCCATAAACCTTTGTGACTTTGAGTTTGCTTTTTTATTGTGGTAAAACATACACAAAGTGTACCATTTTAAACCTTTTAAAGTGTACGGTTCGGTGGCATTAAGTCATCGAGTTGTTGTTTTTTATTTTTATTGGAATGTAGTTGATTTACAATGTTGTGGTCACTGAGTTTTAAGAGTGGGCTCTGGAAGATTCAGGAGCCCGACATGAAAAAAAGTGGGCCTTGCTGTGCTGCGGCATTTTACGGTTGCAAAGTGCTTTCCCACCTGTGCCTGCTTCTGTGATGAGGAGGTGGTGTTATCCTCGTTTTGCAATGAGAAAAGCCTCGTTGAGCGAGACTAAGGTTGAAGCAGGGCCACAGAACAACATAAATATTCACGGCACTATTCACAGTTGCCATAAAGGGGAAGCACTCCAGTCGCCCATCAGCTGATGAACGGATGGACAAAATGTGGTCTGTCCGTTGCTAGGGAATGCTATCCAGCCTTAAAAAGGAGTGAGGCGCTGACACATGATACAACATGGATGGACCTTGAAAACACTGTGCTGACTGAAATAAACCAGTCACTATAGGCCACATAGGGCTTGCCTAATAGCTCAGTTGTAAAGAATCCACCTGCAAATGCTGGAGACCTTGGTTCAATTCTTGGGTTGGAAACATCCCCTGGAGAGGGGATAGGCTGCCCACTCCAGTATTCTTGGGCTTTCCTGGTGGCTCAGCTGGTAAAGAATCCACCTGCAATGTGGGAGACCTGGGTTCGATCCCTGGGTTGGGAAGATCCCTGGTAGAAGGGAAGGGCTACCCACTCCAGTATTCTGGCCTGGAGAATTTACAGTCCATGGGGTCGCAAAGAGTCGGACATGACTGAGCGACTTTCACTTTCATGGGCCACATATTGTGTGATTCCATAGTTAAATGAACAGTCCAGAAGAGGCAAATCTGTAACGACAGAAAGTAGCCTGTCGGAGGATGGGGGTGACTTCTAATGGGTATCTTTAGGGGGTGATGAAAATGTTCTGAAATTCAATTGTGATGATGGTTGTGTCACTGTATGTACACTAAAACACATTTAATTATACAGCATATAGGGGTATATAACTTTTATTATATTTTCTAGTATATAACATATGTCAATTCTGCAAAAAAACCAAAAACAACAACAAACCAAACCCTGCCAAACTGTGCCCAGAGTGGCTGCGCTGGTTTACGTCCCACAGCAGCGACACGAGGCTTCCGGTTGCTCCATATCTTCATCAGCGCCTGCTTTTGTCAGTCATTTCGTTTCGTCGTTCTGACAGACGTGTGGTGGTCTCGCTTCGTGATTTTTAACTGTATGTTCCTAACGGGTGATGACGCTGAACCTCTTGTCATCTCCTTGATGGCCACCCACGTCTTCTTTGGTGAAGTGTTCCTGTTTGCTTCTTGTTGAATTTTGAGAATTCTTTGTGTGTTCTGTATGGAAGTATATGGTTGATTATGTGATTTCCAAAAAAGTTTTTCCCTCACTTGTAGCTTGTCCATTCGTTCTCTTTGTTGTCAGTATTTCTCATCCTAGCCACTCTGGGGGGTGCATGGCAGTATTGCATTGTGGTTTTAATTTGCATCAGATCATTTCTTAGCCTGGTGTGTGGGGTCTTGGTTCAATAGCAACTCTGGTTTTGTGCAAAGTACTTTGTAGGCAGAATCTTTCTGAAGAGGGAGAGACTGTCATTATCTTTTCTACCAGCAAGATTTGAAGAGATTGAGTGACTGGCTCAGGGTCACACAGGTCCTAGTTAAGAGATGAGGAAGGATAGGAACTCAGGTCTGTTGTCTTAAAGACAGCTGCCTGTTTGGAGCTATAATCCCCTTTAACCCTCAACTTCAGGCTCCTGGTAAAAGGAACAGCCTGACTTCCATCCAACAAGCTGCATTCCTTAATGCATGTCATGAGAGGTTGAGAAATGCCAATGATGACGCATACCCTGTTTATCTGACTCCCATCATTCCCGGGGACCCTCCTCACCTCCATCCCTGACACAGCAGCTCCCAGGAAATTGCCACATTCTCTAGCTGCTGTCATTGTGGCTGTTCCCACCTTCTAATTATGAGCAGAGTCAGCCCTGAGATGGAGTAGAGGCCTCAAGTCATGAGTCATCTCAGGGATGTTGTCATAAGGAAGAGATCCCCTGGAGTGTCTAGGGGTACCATTCAACATCCACGAGCACCTATTGGATGCCAGGCAGCTTCTTGGCACTGGGGATGTGACATTCATGGCCCCTGGTCTGAAGGAGCTTTTGTCTCATTTGGAGGAGAAACAAGCATCATTAAATCTTTGATCAGACATCCCTTCTCAGAGAGGCCTCTCCTGACCGCCATATCTAACTTGCCCTGCGGCTCCCTAACACCTTGCCATGCTCAGTAGCTCAGGCGTGCAGCCCCGTGGACGGTAGCCGCCAGGCTCCTCTGTCCATGGGACACTCCAGGCAGGAATACTGGAGTGGGTTGCCATGTCCTTCTCCAGGGGATCTTCCTGACCCAGGGATCGAACCGTGTCTCCTGCATTGGCAGGCAGATTCTTTACCCATTGAGCCACCTGGGAAGCCCCTCCTTACCCCTTATCCCGCTGTATTTGTCCTCAGGAACTTAGGACTATCAGAGCCTTTTGTTGTTGTTGTTTTCTTTGGTTTTTTCCAGTATTGCCCACTAAAATGTATGCTCTTGACTTATTTGTTATTCTGGGTACCTAGAAAAAGGTTGCACACGGTGAGTGTTCAACAAATGTGGAGTGAATGAGTGAAGTAAGCAAATAAGGTAATTGCATTTTGCAATAATGACTATGACGAAATTCAGTCAGGGTATCATTAGGGAGACTGACTGGAGTGGGGTAGGGGTGAGGGATGAGGACTGTAGATAGCTATTTCAGACTTGGTGGCCGGGGATGGTGTTCTTGAAAAGATGAATTTTGAGCTTGAATCTGAAAGTGGAAGGGAACCAGGATTCGTAGATATGAGAAATAAGAGTATTTGAGGCAGAGGAAAAGCATGCGCAAATGCCCTGTGGCAGGAAGCTCTCAGGGCACTGAGGAAGAGAAAGAAGAGCAATAGCCCCCAGCGCTGATGAGTGGCTGGAGGTGAGCATTGTTATCTGGTAGGAAGACATCCGTTTACCGCCCTGGGGCTGTCTCCACCATGCCGGGGCTCACGGCCTTCTGACCTTTCCTGGCCAGCTTAGACAATGGACCTGCTGAAATTTCCATAGACAGAAATGTCAAGGATGTGGCTCATGCCCCAGACCACATTGCTTGCCCCAGGTATGACTGATTTTTTTTCTCCAGGTCCAGGGTTGTGGCTTTTGGAAGCTGGATCAACCCATGAGAAAACTCTTGATTCTTGAGAGAATATCCACTGGGCCCAGGAGATGCCTCTCACAAAAGAAACTTCTGGGAACCACATGGCTTTCAAATAGGGCTGTGTGTGCTCTGTCTTCTACCTGTATTGTCTCATTGAGTCCTCACAGTAACTGTGTGGTTTAAGTGGAATTAAATTCATCTGACAGATAAGGAAAGCAAGATACACTTCCAGACCTGGCTTATTAACTCACTATGAAATGCTGGGCAAATAATGTACTGTGAGCCTGAGGTTTTTCATCTGTGTGTGTACATGCTGTTTGTTTAGTCTCTAAGTTGTGTCCGACTCTTTTGCAGCCCCATGGACTGTAGCCCACCAGTCTCCTTTGTCCATAGGCTTTGCCAGGCAAGAATACTGGAGTGGGTTGCCATTTCCTTCTCCAGGGGATCTTCCTGACCCAGGGATCAAACCCACATTTCCTGCATTGGCAGGCGGATTTTTTTTTTTTTACCACTGAGCTACCTTGGAAACCTGAGTGTATGTGTGCCTAATCCCTAACTGATAGTACTTGTTGGGAGAAATAAATATGTTGATATATGGTGAATGGCCAGCATGATGCATGAACACATAAAACCATTCTGTATCAGTTACAGCTCCATGTTTGCATACAACCAAAATCAGCAATGGCAAAGCTTAGCCAAGAACTGGGGGAGGGAGAATTTATTGTCAGACTGGAGCTTGGGCTTGGAACAGACAGAACCAGGATATACTGGGGATACAGCTAGCAGGAGCTAATCCACCTACAGTCAGATTACTGCAGCTTGTTTTATCACCTCTGGCTTTATTTAATCCATCAATGGACATGAGTTTGAGCAGGTTCCGGGAGTTAGTGATGGACAGGGAAGCCTGGCGTGCTGCAGTCCATGGGGTCGCAAAGAGTGGACACGACTGAGCGACTGAACTGAACAACCTCACATCACGCCAGAGCCAAAGTCCTGGTGGGAGAATCTGATGAATCCAGTTTGGGTTTCATGGCCAGGTATTTTGACTCACAGTTCCTCCAGATGGTCTACCATGGGGAAGAGGTAATTTTTGAAAGGGATTGTTTTGGTTTCATCAAGAAGAAAAGGCAAATGGACACTTGGTGTTCAAAGAATAACTGTGTTCCTTACAGTAATAATGCTGGCTTTGCCCCTGAACTCCCTGATCAAGATGTTCCCTCTCCAGGTTTCAGTTCCCACTCTGAAATAGAGGCACTAAGTTCCACACCGGGATGACACTCAGGATCTCTGGTAGAATTTTAGAAAAATGAAGACACATTCTTTTGATCCTCCAGAAGTCCCTCTTACATCTCATTGGCCAGTACCAAGATACACGCCCACCCCTAAACCAATCACTGTTGAGAGAGGAATGCAGGAAGACCAATCAGATTTGACCCCTGCTTTCCATTGTTCACGTGGCTCAGAAGGTTAAGAATCTGCCTGCAATGCAGGAGACACAGGTTTGATCCGTGGGTGGGGAAGATCCCCTGGAGAAGGAAATGGCAACCCACTCCAGAGTTCTTGCCTGGAGAATCCCATGGATAGAGGAGCCTGGTGGGCTACAGTCCATCAGGTCACAGAGAGTCAGACACGACTGAATGGCTAACACTTCTTCACTTTCTCCAAAGCCAACGTGGGCGAGGCAGCTGACTGACCCCAGCATGGTCTGCATTGCCTTTTCTCTCTCTTGTTAGATAGACTTTTTGAACCGGTGAAACTTGGGTGGTGGCCGTGGTGGTCAGGGTGTCCTTCTCAGTCCGGAAGTAGCCATAAAAGTTGTGTCCTTACTGCTCCATGGAACAGCCCAGAGGGACGCCATCTGTCACCTGCCAGGTAGCTCAGCCGCCCCAGGTACCAAACCTAGCTAAAACGTGCCAAAGCCAGCAGTGAACCTGGAGAAGAAAGAAACACCAGGTGGTAGCATCCAATAAATAAGGATTTGGGCTGAACTGAAAAACAAACCCACCTTGCCAAGCACCATGGCTGCACTGGTGTTGACTTAAGGCAGGTTTTAATTATGGTGCCAAGTAAGCTTGGCTGTGCAGGTTGGGGGCTGTCCCCAGCTCAGCTGTCAACTCCGCTTACCTTCCAGAGAGCTGACAATTACATGGTGGCACTTTGCCACTCATGTGTGACCTAACACAGCCACTCTTCTCAAAAGTTGGTAACTAAATTTGAGGTGCTGAAAGAAATATTGCAATTGAAATAATGCTTTAGGGAACATTTATGCGCCTTGGAGTGAATTAATGTCTCGGGGAAAAAAGGCCCTTCTCTAAGCACAAATATATACTTTTCGCATTCCTTTTTAGGCACCATGGATTTTAACAGCAGTGTAAATCAGATTTTACAGGCCACATATTTCAAGTATGGAGTTCATTAAATGTGTGAAATTTGACATTTGCTTCAGGGCGTGGCTAGGGTCCCTAGTAATGAATCACAAATTGTGTCGGGCTTTCTGATCAAGTTCAAGATGCTAAAACCCCTGTGGAGTTGCACAAAGAGGCAATTTCTTTCCAAGCCTCCCCCAGCCTGATTCTCCCTAGAACCTCCCTTCATTGGATCAGGTCTTAATAGGCAATGTGGTTCCGCCATTTTTATTCAAATTGAGAAACATGAGTCACATGTTCTTTTAATTGATTTCGGAGTGGTGTCAAGGCATTTATTAATTCACTGACCATTTACTGGACACCTACTCTGTGCCAGGCTCCATGTTGGCTCTGGAGATGTGGAGGTAAAATAAACAATGTCTTACATGGTGGAGTTTGCAGTTTGGAGGGGAAATGAACACAGAATAATTAACTACTTTCACCAATCATTAGGAATCACCAACTGCAAGAAGTGTTATGAAGGAAAAGACTGGGGTGTTATGAGGCCCAGAAGAGATTCACATCTTCCCCTAATAGGGAGGCATTTTTTTTTTTCTGGGATTATTAGGAACAGCCTTTCTTATAATGTTATTTATTCGCTTAGTTATTTTGGCTGTGCTGGGTCTGTCGCTGTGCGCGGGCTTTCCCTGGTTGTGGCAAGCAGGGGCTGTTCTTTGTTGCGTGGGCTTCTCGTTGCGGAGCCCTCTCTTGTTGCAGAGCACGGGCTCCAGGGCGCGTGGCCTCGGTAGTTGTGGTGCCCAGGCCTAGTTGCTCTGAGCTACCTTGGAAACCTGAGCGTGTGGGCTCTTCCCGGACCAGGGATGGAACTGGTGTCCCCTGCATTGTAAGGTGGATTCTTAACTACTGGACCACCAGGGAGGCCCCGGAAAGGCCTATCTAAGAACCATAGTTCAGCCGAGACTTAAATGATGGGGATGTCTTAGTAGATTAAGAGTAGGGGATGTGGAATCGAGGGAGAGGAGGTGGTGACCAGGCAGACATGTGTGTCCTGCCCTCATGTAATCAATGACTAAATATTAGTGGACCACTTGTGCTCTTGGATAGTCATTATAATGGAGAGAAAGATGTGGAACTTGTATCAGCTGAGACTTATGGTTATAAGTGACAGAAGCCTGGGAATTTCTTGACTCACGTATCTAAAAAGTAGAGTAGTGTCAGCTTCAGGAATGGCTGGATCTAGGGTGAAATTGATATCAAGCGTCTGCTTCTATTTCTTGGTTTTATTTGATTGGATGTTTGCTTCTGGCCTGCATCTTTTTAGGCTGGCAACACCAATAGAGGCGAGAAAGCCCTTCTTTCCCAGTAGTTCCAGCCAGAAACCTAGTTCGCGTGGCCAACCCTGAACCAACTCCTGTGTTCAGGGGGTTGTAGCATGTGAGTCAGCCCAGCCTGGGTCACACAGTCCCCTCCTGGACGTGGGATTGAGGGCAGCCCCCAAAGCCTGTGGGCTCAGCGTGGGGAGTGTGTGAGGCTTCTCTCTTCCCCCAAGAAAACTGAGTGGAGCTGCCCAGAGAAGAAGAGGAATGATGGAAGACCAGAACAGTGGACATCCACCACAGGAGGGTTTGACACCGTAGTGAGGAAATCCGGTATTCATCTCCGGAGGCAGTAGGGAGCCATAGAGGGTTGTTGAGCAGGGGTGTGATACTATCATCTGAGCTTTTCTTTGGGAAGACACCCTTGGCAAGGATGGTGGGAGAGGGGTGGGTTGGAGTGAAGGAGAAGAGATGAGATGGTGGGAGGAGAGGCTTTGGTGTTGGGTCAGGAGTGAGATGGAAGTCCAAGGTGTGGCAGAGACTGGCTGAGTGGGAAAGAAGCCCCAGTGGGAGGAGGCAGCGGGGTGGGATCGGGACATGCGGGGCAGAGGCCAGGGAGGCCAGGAGCCTGCAGGGCACTTGTGCAGGGTAAGGAGTTGGGACCCACCCGCTTGGAGATGGTGGTGTGCTTGGAAGGGTGTGGCCCTGGGCGAAGACAGGGCTTTGGTGGGAGAACAGAGGGCCCGGGCTCTCCTCTGCGAGCATTTGGGGCCACTTGTGCATCCTGTGGGCATTTCGTTCTGACTCCAGGGAGGAGTGGCTGTCAGAGCGAGATGCCATCATTTTCCACAAAACTTTCCAGATGTTTGCTTTGTTGGTTTGCTTTATTTATTTATTTTTAAAGTGGTAACAACAGAGAGAAGGAAAGAAGGAGAAAAGAAAAAAGAAGCAAAGCTGGCGTTGACATGGAAGCGCCCTTGAGGAGAGGGGCCTGGCAAACGCTGGGGAGGCTGGGATGGGCGTGGGGACCCTGCCCGCCCCGGGACCCACTGGGGGTTCCTCCCTGCCCTGCCGCCTGGGGTCGGCTTGCTCGCTGTCCCTTCCCTTACCCGCGGCCCAGTCCCTTGAAATCTGTCAGGGAAGGAAGCCACTGGGTTTTCCAGCCACAGTGACTCAGATGCTCCAGGCCTCTCGCCTCCGTGCAGAGGGCAGCCACGAGGCTTCTTCCAAAAGGTCCTTGGGGAGCCGCTGCCTCCCGCTGAGAGGTGTCGCCCTGAACCCGGGCCTGGTGGGAAACACGGCTGACCTGGTGGGACACACAGGGCTTGGGAGCCTCACTGTGGCAGTGCTCAGTCACTAAGCCGCATCCGACTCTTTGCGGCTCCATGGGCTGTAGCCCACCAGGCTCCTCTGTCCGTAGGATTCTCCAGACAAGAATGCTGGAGTGGGTTGCCATTTCCTTCTCCAGGGGATCTTCCCGGCCCAGGGATCGAACCCACGTCTCCTGCATTGGCAGGTGGCTTCTTTATCACTGAGCCATCAGGGAGGCCCAAGCCTCCGTTTGCTCATTTATAAAATGAGGACTGTGGCTTGCTTACGTCCTAGAATCACATCCTAAGGAGGAAGCAAGAGAATGCCCAGCAAGCCCTGACTTCTAGGAGGCATTTCTAAACAGGAGGTTGGCAGTGGGTCTTTACTTTCGGGCGTGATGTCCTTGCCAACAGGAGAAGTCGCTGTCTCAAGGAGGGCAGTGGGGTCTCAGTGCAAATCCCTCTCTTGGGGTGCAGGGCTGGTGGGTACCTCTGAGCTCTTGCTGAAGGCTGTGGGGCTGGGCATCAGTTGAGACATGCTTGGATTCAAGTGACCTGAATTGAAACCTGGCCCAAGCTGGTAAGTTTGCCAGATAAAAGACAAGATGCCCAGTTAAACTGCAATTTCACATAAGCAGCAAATAGTTTTCTTGCCTAAATTTTTCCAAAATATTCCATAGGGCATACCTATACTAAAAAAAATTATCTGGAATTCAAATTCAACCCATGACTCATGCAAATGTACAAATTAAGTAAAAAGAAAGGAGTTTATTGTTGACAATGCAATGCGGTGATGTTGCTGACAGCGATTCTGGACTTGTGTCCTTCTATTTCGGGAGGAAAGAGAAGAAGTTGTGTGTAGATGAGAGGCTTTTCTCTAATGGTACAAACTAAAGAACCGAACCAATTCTCACTGGCCTGAGCCAATCACTCAAGATGCTGGTAAGCTGGACCCAGGTCACATGCCCATCCCCAAAGCTGGGGTGGACACAGCCCTTCTGAACAGCATGAACTGAGAGAAAGGTTTGATCCCCAAATAAGAATCGGGGCACTATTTCCAGAAGAAGGCAGGGGTGTTAGAGGGTGGGGGCAAAGCCAAAGAGGATCTAAGGTGTTCCCAGCGGGCTGTGGCATAAGGTCCCTCTCACTTGCAGGACGCTCCAGCCCGGTCAGGGTTTAAGGTCAGTCAGAATTGGGACCTGGAGATTGTTGGCTATGTCCTGGGCTGTGACTTCTCAGGCCTGGGAAGAAAAGCTTGTGGCAGAGAGCTGGGGGCCCTTCTTGCAGCCTTCCTTCCATCATTGCTCCCATTTTGGTTTTTAATGAGTTTTGCTTTTAAAGCTGATTATAATGTGTGATTTTATACTGCCTACCTGACTGCAAACTGAGTCAGCACCATGCAAAAGACTCACTTTGAGAGAACCTGGCGCATGACTAATCCGGTGGACTGACACGCAGAAAGGAAGGGAGGAGGCAAGGAGCGAGGGAAGGGGGAAGGGAAGGAGGGAGGACCAGGAAGGGAGGCTGAGCGTCAGTGAGAATGAAAGACAGCAAGTGTGGTCACTCAGTCACGTCTGACTCTTGCGACCCCAGGGACTGTAGCCCACCAGGCTCCTCTGGCCATGGAATTTTCCACTTCCAGCAAGAATACTGGAGTGGGTTGCCATTCCCTTCTCCAGGGGATTTTCCTGACCTAGGGGTTGAACCTGGGTGTCCCATTGCAGACAGATTCTTTACCATCTGAGCCACCAGGTCAATAAGCATAGTTCATGAAATATAAACACTCCCCCAGGAGTGATGCCATTGGCTCCAGCTCTGTGAGGCCAGGTTCTATTTGATGACCCTCTTCTTGACTCTCTAGCCAAGGCAGAGCTGCTAGACACTCAAGAGTGGGCTGCAGAAGGCACTTCCAAGGAAGCATCAGATGGTTCCCAAATGGGGCAAATGGAGGGATCTTTGGAGGGCGTGGGTCTTCCCATATCTGCCTGCCTCTGGGAGAAGTTGCCATGCACACATGGGAGCAGACAGTTTTGGGGTAAAAAGGTTGGGACATTGGATCCATTTGGCCCTGAAAACGAATACATCTAAAGTAGTATTAAGTCTCTAGTTTGCCTCTAGAGCTGAGGTCAGCAAACTGGGTTTGTAAAAGGCCAGATAGTCGATATTTTCAGCTTTGTAGGCCGTCTGGTCTCTGTTGTAACCCAGTTGTACCACTCTACCATTTTGTCAGGGAAGAAGCCAGAGACGATCCATACATAAACATACATGGCTATGTTTCAATAAACTTTATTTATAAAAACAGGCAGTGAGCCAGATTTGGTAATAGTTTGTCAACCCCTGGGCTAGACCAAAGCAATTGTTGCAGCAGTTAGTTGTCCAAGTCCGAGAGCTGGTATTTTTTTTAAAGTCAATTTTGCTAAGCCCTAATTTACATATAGTGAAATGCACATTTTAAGTATACAGTTCAAACAGTGTACTTTCACCCCCACCCCCACCCCATCAAGATACAGACCATCTCTACTGCTGTTTGCTGTTGACCCCACCCTGCATGCAGCCAACTGTCACTCTGACCGCCCTCCTGTAGACTGGTCTGGACTGATTTCAGCATCTCATACAAAGGGACTCCTGCAATGTGTGCTCATTTGGTCTGCAGAAGCTGGTATTTGGAGCCCTTCCGGTCTGCTTCAGGCACATTTTGGTCACTGTCATGATTTTCAACTGTATCTGAGTTCTCTGACACACTGCCCTTCAGAGGTGAAGGTGGGCCCTAATTCCTTGGCCCTGGAATGTGGGCTGGACTCCCTGAGTGCGTCGAGGAGCAGGTGTGTAGGGGTGAGGGGAGTGACTTCTGCGATTAGGTCTTTGGACTCCTGGTTCTCTGGTCTCTCTCTGAGGAGGCCGGCTGCCATGCCCTGAGGATGCTCAGCGGCCTGAGAAGAGGCCCACATTGGGGGTTACTGAGGCCGCCTGCCGGCTCCTACGACCCGTGTGCCAGCCACGGGAAGAAGCTTTTCTTTTCCATTGTGGTTTATTACAAGATATTGACTATAGTTCCCGATGTTACATAGTCGGACCGTGTTGTCTGTCAGTTTTATATGTGGTAGTTTGTATCTGCTGATCCCAAACTCCTGATTTATCTCCCACCCCACCCCCTTCTCTTTTTGGTAGCTGTAAGTTTATTTTCTTTGTCTGTGAGTCTGTTTCTGTTCATGGTAAATAAGTTGATTTGTGTCATGTTTTAGGTTCCACATAAAAGTGATATCACATAGTGTGTGTCTTTCTCTGACCTATGATAATCTCTAGGTCCATCCATGTTGCTGCAACTGGTGTTAATTCATTTTTTTTATGTATTCCAGTGTGCGTATATACCGCATCTTCTTTATACATTTACCTGTCGACAGGCATGTAGATTGCTCTAACAACAACAGTTTAATAGCTAGCCCTGCACTGTGAACACTTCTCTTTTGAGCGTATTTTTAATATTAACTTCTGCTGCTTTCCCGTTTTGCAGATGAGGAAACTGGCTCCCTGAAAGGCTGGGTCCCTCTCCCCAGGCCCCGTGGTCCATAATTGGTGGATCTGGGTCCAGGCCCGCGGTCCTCAGCACTGTGCTGAACATGCCCCTGCCCCACTTTGCTTGTCTCCGGGGAGACGCTCACCAGGCACCTGGGGGTCCTCCTGCTCCCATGTCTGTCGCTCTGCAAGGTCTGTGCTCTTCCAGGCTGGTGGTTGTGGTTCAGTCGCTCAGTCGTGCCCGACTCTCTGTGACCCCATGAACCGCAGCACTCCAGGGTCTCCTGTCCTTCACCATCTCCCTGAGCTTCCTCAAACCCATGTCCATCGAGTCGGTGATGCCATCCAGCCATCTCATCCTCTGCCGTCCCCTTCTCCTCCTGCCTTCAATCTTTCCCAGCATCAGGGTCTTTTCCAGTGAGTTGACTCTTCGCATCAGGTGGCCAAAGTATTGGAGCTTCAGCTTCAGCACCAGTCCTTCCAATGAATATTCAGGGTTAATCTCCTTTAGGTTGGACTGGTTGGATCTCCTTGCAGTCCAAGGGACTCTCAAGAGTCTTTTCCAGTACCACAGTAGCGTGCCTTTTCTGTCTGTGTGGTGCTGGACCCAAAGCAAGACATCAACAAGTGTGCTTTGCCCAACTGACTGATCAGCTGGAGCAGGGACGGATGGATGTGGCCCGCACTGCACTGGGAAAGCCTGGGGATCCTGAACAGCAGTGGTACTGCCCTTCTGCTCGGGTGTGACTGTCCTCCCCGCAGAGGCAGATGGCCCAAAGCCCACTCTCCTGGGCCAGATCATGGCTTGGAACACAGAGAGCCCCGGAATAAGAACTCTGCTCCCCACACTTGGCAGCCCAGAGCCAGCCAACTGGGGTCTGGGATGAGCAGTGTTTATCCTGGAAGGCCCGACCTCTTTTGTAACAGTCACTCATTGTTGCCAGGAGCCCAAAAGTACCTTTATTAATGGAAAAACAGGGATGGCTCCACAAAGAAATATTTTGACAAGCCCAGAGGAGCCAGCGGGAAAGTTCAGAGCACATCCTCAGGAAGCCGGGGCTCCTTATCTTCTAGGGAGCCCGCCCGGGGGAGGGCAGCTCTCTTCTCCGGCCGCGTTTCCGCGCTGGGTCCTCAGGCTCGGCTTCCTGGGCTGGATTGTGCTGAGGTGGCTCCTGCAACACGACCTGGCCCACCCCCGGCAGAGATGCAGCTCCCTAGGGCTCAGTGGCGTCATCCTGGGTGATTGCCCCATCCGGGCATTCCCCTTTGTGGCCCATTCCCGCTGACTGCCCCAGAGGACTGGAGCTGCTTCCAGACATCTTTCTGGACTCCCAGGTACTGAGCACGGCCTCCTGGAGGAGAGGTTGGTGGAGACCGCAGGGCTTGGGTAAGACGTGTCTCCCTACAGTCGCACTCGCAGGGCCTAAGGCTCCCTACCCTGTGCCAGGTGCTGACTCCTCACAGCAGCTCTCCAGTTGGCTAATATCACTCCCATTTTGCAGATGAGGAAACCAAGGTACAGAGAAATGAGTAGCTTGGTCATAGAATTGAGAAAAGGTGGAGCTGGGATTTGCCCTGGGCCCAGCTGGCTCTGAAGCCCTGACTCTTAGCTCCACCCATGGCTATCTTTCTGAAATGCGTATCTGATCATGTTACTCAGTGTCTCTGTACTTGGTATCTTCATTCTTTTAAAGTAAACTCCACATTGACTAGGAAGCAAGTTTAACTGTTGTACAGAAGATCCACAAATAGTAGGAGATCCAACACGTTAGATATTTGTTTTTCTCTTACAGAAGAACCTGGGTGGGAGGGCCAGGGTTGATATGGAGGTGCCATGATCCTTAGGGACCTGAGCTTCTTCCATTTGGCAGTTGTCTTCTTTAACCCAGTTTCTTCCCCATGGCCTAAAATGGCTGCTTGAGCGCCTACCATCATGTCCCCATTTTAGCAGCAAGAAGAGAAGGGAAAGTGGACTGTATGTCCTGTCTCTTTCAGGGTTTGATTCTAGGCTCTTCCGCCTAGTGACCTATGATGGCAAGTCATTTAGCCTCTTTCATCATCTTTGAAAACAATTTGAATTTCTTTCAAAGGTTATGATGGTTAGATGAGTCAACGCATGTCAAACACTTGGAAAAGGGCAAAGTATAAACAGTCAATGAATTTTAGTGACTATTATTGATGCCATGTAGACGACACTGTTCCTGACGGTCTCCACCCCTCTCCCCACGACTGGGCTATGTTGCTCTCACATATGTCCTGTGGCTCCCCAAGCCTCTCTCACTGCAGCCCTAGAACCCCGCTTTGTAATGTGTGTTGAGCTTTCTTGCCGCACTGGATGGAGTGTTCCCAGAAGCCGTGCACACACTGTCTGGTTTTCCCCCTGTTTCTCCAGCAGCGAGTTCAAGGCCACACGGCAGGTGTCCAGAAAGCTTGTGGAGTGTGTGAAAGAATGAATATTTCCAGTGACAGTAGGTTCACTACCATAAAGGAGACTTCCCCGGGGCCTTTGAACATGCCGTTCCCTCTGCTCTCAAGGTCTTTCCCCAACTAGCTGTGTGGCTGGTTCTCATACTTCAGTTCTGCTCACGTCACCTCTTCGGTGAAGCCCGCCCTGACCACCCTGGTTAAACTGGCCCGTTTCCCCATCCCTTTCTACCTTCTTGCTGCACTTTCTGTTTCCTCCCCGGCATGTATCACCATCCACCCCTGTCATCTCTGTTTGTGCCTTCTCCCTGACCCACCCCCCCAGACTGTAAGCCCCGGGTGGACGGTGCTCTTCACAGTGGCCGTAGCCCCTGTGCCCAGAATATTGCAGGTGTGTGACAATCTGGTGGAATCAATCAGCAAAGCAACAAGACAGGCTGATTGATTTTTTTGTTTTTTTAATTAAAAAAATTTTTTTTGTCTGCACTGTGGGGCAGGTGGGATCTTAGTTCCCCAACCAGGGATTGAACCACGCCCCCTGTAGTGGAAGATGTGGACCCCTTCTGGGGCCACTGGACTACCAGGCAAGTCCCCAGTTGATTTTTAAAATATGAGGAGAGGGGCTTCCCTGGTGGCTCAGTGGTAAAGAATCCGCCTGCTAGTGCAGGAGACACGGGTTCTATACCTGATCCGGGAGGATCCCACACGCCACGGAGCAACCAAGCCCATGGGCCACAACTACTGAGCCTGTGCTCTAGAGCCTGGGAACCACAGCTACTGAGCTCAAGCACCTTGGAGCCAAGGATCGGCAACAAGAGAAGCCCCCGCGATGAGAAGACCCTGCTTGCCACAAAGAGAAACGCCCACGCGCGGCTATGGAGACCCAGCGCAGCCAGAAATTAATAAATGAATAAATAATTTAAAAAATAAAACATGAGAAAAACTCTAGGTATGTGCACCTCAGTCCCCTCCCCCACTTCTTTTTTTAAACAAAAGAAAAGCCAGAATGTTTCAGACTGAGCTCTCAGAAAAATGCAAAGGAGATAAAGCTTTCCTTCTCCCCGCCTTTCCTTTCCTTCTGCCCGCAGCGGGAGGAAGGCAGGCCGAGCCCCGTTCCCTCTCTCTCCACGTCAGCTCTCCAGCTTCTAGGAAAAACTTCCCCATCCCCGCGGGCCCGGGGCATCCCGAGGGCTGCCGCTGGCCTCTGCTCCATCCCCGCTGCAGCCGTGGAGCGCGCCCGCCGCAGGGGTAGGCTCTCCCTGGAAACTCGCCGTCAGCAGCCCGATGAGCTGGCAGGGAGCATCCGGGGTTCTCTCCAAATGCCTCGGAAATCTCCCTGTTGGGTCACATTCCGGCTTGGGGGACCCTGGGATTACCAGGGTTCTGGGAGGCAGCCAGCGACTGATTGGGAGGTAGCAAGATTCAGCACTTCTGAGTTGGAAAAAGCGGCGCTGGGTATTATTTTGGGAACAGTCCGTCATGAGAACCTCCACGAGCAGATCAGGCAGGCTGTTAGAAGCAAGACAATGTATTTTGAAATGAACCAGGCCGGGGAGACACCTCGCTCCTCGCCACAACCACGGAACGGGGCGTTCTTTCCGCATGAGGTGAACCTTTCCATCGCCTGGAAACGGGGAAAGCCTCTCCAGCTGCCCAGCCGCCTCCCCGTTCCTGCTTCCCTGCCAACCCCAGCCGAGCATCTCAGCCACCCCCTCGGCCATGTGACCGAGCGAGGGTCCTCCCCAGCCGGCTGAGAAGGTGGCCAGATGCTCAGAGCAGCCTGCCAGTCATTGGACAAGCCTCGAGAGGACCTGGGAGTGTGGTTCCGGAGCCAGGCTGCCTACTGTCCAAGCTCACGCTGTCTCTGCTCCTTACTGTTTGAGGACCTTGGGTCTCTGCGACTCTTCCTTACCTGCAAAATGGGGATAATAGTAGTCTTGCTCCTACAGGGTTGTGAGGACCAAATGAATTAGTACGTAAGGAGGCTTGGGAGGGCCTGATGCATAGACATCACTCAGGAGACATACCATAGGATTATTTACTGAGTACCCACCAATTCCAGACATCATTCCAAACCCCAAGTAAGATGGGCATGGTCCTCTTTTCCTAATCTAGTGGGGAGGTGAGTCATAACCAAGTAAATGAACTGATGAGACAATTTTTACATTCTGTTATTCACTCAACAAAACTTTTGGAGGTCCCACTGTATGCCAGGCATCATTCTTGGTGCTGAGAATAAAACAAAGTCCTGCGCTTGTAGCATTTATATTTTGTTGGGAAGCAGGGGAGACCTCTGATAGAACAATGAATATGTCATTTATTTGTGGCAAGTGGTGAATGTTCTACCGAAATACAACAGGCACTGTGATGGAGATTTGTTTGGAGGGGTTGGGCTCCAGGGCAGAGGAGCCAGTTTTGAAGATGAGGATCATAGAAGAATGTGTTCATAGGGTGACGTTTGAACTGAGACTAAGAGGATCAAAGAAGCCAGCCATGAGAGGTCATGGGACAAAGGGTTCCAGGTGAGGGGAAAGGAAGCACAGAAGTCACCAGGTGGGGCCAGGTAGGACAGTCAGGCTGCGGCGGGTGAGCGAGTGGGGAGGGAGGCAGACGAGGGAGAACGTGGGGGGATCCGGGAGGGTCTTGGAGGCCGCGGTGCTAGATTGCTGACGTCCCCTCCGGTCTCGGTTCCTTGGGCTTAAAGGAACGCGTGTGCCATGTCTCTGTGGGCCTGGGCAGCTTCCGCGGTTGGCGTGGCTGCCTCACCTGCAGTCTTGGCTGCTGGCAGGAGGCCTCCGTGTTCCACCATGTGATCTCGCCCAAGCGCTGCTTGAGGGTCCTCACAGCGTGGCGGCCGGCTGCCCTCCGAGGGAGCGAGCCAAGATCTCAGTGCAGAAGCCACACTTCTTCCATAACCTAGCCTTAGTGGTCACACGCTTCCGCAGGGAGGGAGGGCACTGCACAAGGACAGGGTAGCCCGGTGGGCAGCACTGGGACCTTCTCGGGGGCTGGCTCGGACAGTCACGGCGAGGTTCCTGGATTAAATTCCAAGAGGGATGGGAGATCTCTGAAACGGTGTCTCTGGTGGATGCGGGTGCTTGTGTAACTGCTGCGTGTGGTGGCAAGATGAGAGTCATTTTAATACCTATGTATCTATCAGGAGCTTCCTGCGTACCAGGCACCATTCTTAGTGCTTCGTTAGCTACAGTTGTCGCTCCTCACGGCTCCACTTTACCGGGGAGGAAGCTGCTGCTCTTTAGTTGCTAAGTCGTGTCTGACTCTTTGTGACCCCATGGACTGTAGCCCACCAGGCTCCTCTGTCCATGGGATTCTCCAGGCAAGAGTACCAGAGGGGGTTGCCATTTCCTCCTCCAGGGGAACTTCCTGACCCAGGGATCCTGTATTGCCGGTGGGTTCTTTACTGCTGAGCCCCAGGGAAGCCTGAGGAAGGCTGAGACCTCCTCAAAGAAACACTATCCAGGGCAAGCCCTGGAGGCCAGTGGAATTACCCAAGAGAGGAGAGTGGAGACGGGAGGGAGAGGAAGTAAAGCTCAGATGGTTCAGGGGCTCTGAGCACTCCTGGAGGCAGGAGCATGGAGTTCAGAGGTGTCAGAGGTGAGCGGTGAGGCTGGAAGGGAGGGGGGTGAATTTGATAGACCTTTGTAGGCTGCATGTGGGATTCTGGGCTTTCTGCTGAAGGTAATGATATATATATAATCATATATATTCAGTGGAGCACCTGAGCTGACACTTGAGAGGCACACTGCCTGGTGGGTCAGAACCCGGGCTCTAGAACCAGGTAGCGGGGCTTCCAGCCCTCTCTCTGCCACGTCCTCGCTGTGCAGCCTAGAGCAAACTGCATAACCTCCCTGTGCTGTAGTGTCCTCCCCCGCAGAATGCTGATCCTAGGGTTGCTGAGAGGAGGCAATGCGTTTCCACCTGCCCCACCGCAAGTACTCAGGCAATGGTCAGGTGATAAGAGATCTGTAACCCCCATCATTCTGGTTTCCGTATATGGGGGTCTCTCCCACATTCTGTGTTTGAGACACATGGGAGCCCAGACCCATTCTAACTGCTGTCTGCCTTCCAGCCGCGAAGGGGTTGGCGGTCAAGGTGACAGACAGGTGAGGATGACACGGGCTATAAACGCAGCCAGAGGACCCGTGGGTGCCCGCCTCGAAGCTGCCCAAGCCCTCTTAAATATTCCTGGTGTTGAATCAGTTGCTTGGGCAGCATCAGTAGTGATGTCTCAGCAGAAATACCTGTGTTTCTTATTTAGGAGGCTGTTGGAGGGGAGAGATTCTAATAAAAGGCTTCCTCGGTGATTCAAGGTCTCCTTCAGCCCGAATGCCTGACAGTCTCCCTGGACCTTTCTCCCCATGGCCACCTGGATGCCTTCTATTTGCTTTGATTCAGCTTCTCTCTTGCTTTTTCCCCATCTGCTGGCACATTCCCACCCCAGCTGAGAGCTTCTATTTTTGGGAGTTTTCGTGGATAATTTAGTGGGCGGAAGCTCCCCACCCACCCCCCTCGGAGCATCCCTTAAAAAAAAAGGGAGAGTGCTCGAGAGAAGTGAAAAACAGTGGGTGGTTCAGTTCAAAAGGACAAAATATTTCTTGCCCTGGCACTGGGAGAGGAAAGAAATTGTCTGACGAACCGAAGAGCGGCTAAACTAAGAAGCTGAAAGCTGTAGCCCATAAGGGCAAATTAGGTGACTCAGCTGCGACTCCCCCGGCTCCACTCCTTGTAGTATTAATGTGCTTTAAAAGGGAAAAATGCTTAACTGTGACAGAGAGTGGGCTCTATAAAACTGCTCAGTGCCAACTCTGTCAGGTTCCAAGAGGCGTCCCCTCTCAGCAGCGCAGGGCACCTGCGGAGACCGGCCCGCCTCCGAGGCCTGAGCCTGGGTGGGACTGAGTCTAAAATTATCCCCGATAATGAGTCTGGCAGAGGAGGGCCCAACGTGCCCGTTTCCTGCCTCCCTGCTGGCCTCTGAGACCTCGGCTTCCAGGGAGGCCTCTGGGAGGCAGGGGCAGTGGTGCCAAAAACACAGGCGTTCTGGCCAAACAGAGTCGGGTTCCGATCTGGACTGGCTGTGTGGACATCAGTGGGTTCCGAACTGGACTGGCTGTGTGGACATCAGTGGGTTCTGACCTGGACTGGCTGTGTGGACATCAGTGGGTTCCGATCTGGACTGGCTGTGTGGACGTCAGTGCACAGAGCCTCGGTTTGCTCATCTGTAAACAGGGCTTCCAGCGTCAAGCTCAGCGGGAGTGTGAAACAGGCTAGATGTTGCAGAGAACATGCGTTACGCCCTGGATGCAGCTGTGTTTAATGAAGGGAAGTCTGGAGGCAAGGGGCTTCCCTGATAGCTCAGTTGGTAGAGAACCCACCTGCAATGCAGGAGACCCCACTTTGACTCCTGGGTCAGGGAAGATCCCCTGGAGAAGGGAAAGTCTACCCACCCCAGTATTCTGGCCTGGAGAATTCCATGGACTGTATATAGTCCATGGGTTGGAAAGAGTCAGACACGACTGTGTGACTTTCACTTCACTTTCAGTGGAGGCAAAGGCCATGGACAGCAGGATCAGTCAACCTGCCTTAATGACTGCTCAGTCCTTGAGTGTAGGACGGCGTAAAGAAAACCTATACACACACACACACACACACACACACACACACATCCATATATATAAACAGTATATATATATACAGACATACATTATATACATTTTAAGCATTTATTATATACTTTAATGTTCTTAGCATCACATCCCGACATCAACCCCGAGGAAGGCGCTAATAGTGTTCCCATTTTACAGACTGGGTAAGTGACGCTGTGTCAGAGCCAAGCATCTGATTCTGGAGCCTGTACTTTATCCTGCCTCTCAGGTTGCCTAAGCCCCCACCGCCCTACAGAACTTTCTGCAGGGACGGAACTGTCTCTTCTGCTCTGTTCAACTCAGTAGCCACCGCCACAGGTGGCTTTCTGAGCGCTGGAAATGTGGCTTCTGCATCAAAGAACTTTTAGCTTTATATTTCATTGTTAATTAAATTTTAAGAGCCACATGTGGCTAGTGGCGATGCTAGCAGACAGCTGGGCTAACCCCTTCCAGTGTCTGCTTTACTCTGCAGGGGACTCGGGGGCAGGGATTTACTGAGGACCGCGGCAGAGCTGGGTTGCTCTTCAGAGGCCACATACGGAGGCTTGCAGCCTTACTCTAGAGGCCTGGGCCCATGAAGGAAGCTGACGCGGAGGTTCACTCACGGCCAGGATGATCCACTTGTCTCAGCATGCTCCTAACTTTCCCGGCTTAAAAACTCAAAGTCCATCCCAGGAAGCACCTCAACCCCAGGCAAACTGGGGCAGGTGGTCACCCTGTTCTTGCCCCCAGATAATGGGGTGCCGGGACCTCAGAGGATGGGTCTTCCTCAGTAGGGTTCCCTGAAAAGAATCTCTTCCCCGACCTTCCTGGCTGCCCTGCGGTATCTGCTGGGGAAACCAGCAGGCATGTCATCTGCCTTTTCTGGGCCTCGGTTTCCCTTGTAGAAAGTGGAGGAGAAGGCGCCCTTGCTGGGAGGCTGGCTGCAAGGAGTTTGAGGCAAGGTTGCGTGGAAGGTGGGCAGATACAGATGCTTTTTTGGGGGGTGGGGGAACAGTGTAGCTGGAGGCCACCATGCCTGAAGCAGGCTTTGAAGTGAGCTGGGTGGGCGTGGGGGTCTTTGTGAGACCACGTCTCCAGCAGGGGTGGTCACGTCTGAGAGCCCAGCGAGGCTCTAGTGGGTCAAGGTGTGGAATACAGAGTGGTCCCACCAATGGAGCCAGCTCCTCTCAATGTCCCTTCAAAGTCTGTAAGAAAGTTGGGGAGGCGCTGATGAGTCACCAGCCTTGGTGCTGCCCGCAGTTTTATCAGTGCCCACAACAGGGTCTGAAATGGCCATTTGCAAAGTCAGCTTTATCTGGGGGCCCCCCAATTTCCCACCCTGCACACAGGTGGAGAGGGAAAACCAGGCTAAGTTCAGAAAGAGCATTCTGACAGCAGCACCTCCCCCGGCCCTCCTGCCTTCAGGGTCCGTGGCCTGTTGATGGGGGCCACGCGTGGCATCCCACGGACCATCCTCTGGAGGCTATGCAGAGTTCATGACATCCCTTCCCTTTATTTTCCTGTTTATTCAGAGCATGTGTAAACACATGGGTTGCCTGGTTTCGGTGTCTCTTTGGCCATTTCATTATTGCTGGAGCCTCTGAGCATCACTGGAAACCTTGGGTTTTCTAAATGAATCTAAAAATAGACCTCTTAAAAAAAAAATCTTGGAGAGTTGACACAAGGCACCGTTATTTATTTCTTTTCCCTCCTCCCCTCCCCCCCCCTCTTCCCACACCTCCCTCTTCCTCCCCATCAGTCCTGAGCACAAAAATTCTGGGCAGCTGGAGGCCCCCAGGGACAGGGAAGGGCCCCCTAGGTCAGTGTCCAGGGGCCCTGGACCCCTTGAGATGTCCATGTGAGCCCTGGGCGACTTGCTCTGAGAGACGGCCGCTTGGAAAACGAGGGTCGCGGGTCTGGGGGGCGCTTGGGAGCCTTGGGCAGGGTTTATGCAAAGCTGCAGCGGGAGAGGGAGGCGGTGGCTGGGGCGATCCTTGCGAACGGCCGCCTGGAGCTCGGGCAAGACCGACTTGGACACTCCCACGCCCCCACCCCCTTCCCCTCGCCGTCGCCCGCATCGCTCCGTCTCCCTGACTTTTCTCCGCGAACAATCAGGGACTTGTGCTGGCGGCCGAGGGAGCCACGGAGCTGGCTGGCCGCGGAGCGGGCGACGTCATGGATTCCTGAGTGTGAAGTTTGCAGGAAAGCCCTTAGTTTTGGAGATGGACGGGATCCAGCGGTTTCCATGGCGCTGGATAAACAGGAGGAAACAGTGAGGGAATCCCGTTATTTTACTGCATTGAAAGCCTATAAACACGGAGCGCGGGGAAGGAAGTCGCGTTCCCTCTCGAGTAAGCCCGAGCGCCGAGCCGCGCCGACTCCGCCGCGCCGGGAGCCGGGAGCCGGGAGGCGGGAGGCGCGCAGCTCCCGGGCCGCTCGCAGGCGCCTCGGCCAGGGCAGCCCCCCGAGCATGCTTTAGAGAGGACGGCGCCCCCCTGGCTCCGGGTCTGCCCCCGCGGAGCCCTCTCAGCCCGCGCGCCGAGCCCCCGTCCCCTCCAGATGCAGAGAGAGGCTGCGCTGAGACGGGGGTACTGCCAGCCCCTCCGCGCCATGGGGTCTGTGGACCAAGGTAACTGCCCTCCGCCCTCGATTCCGGCCGCTTCCTCCTCCCGCCTCTCGGCCCTTTCCCTTCTGCTTTTCCCCCACCAGCGCTTTCGGCTCCCGGCGGAGGTCGCGGGCAGGCCCGGGGACTCCGGTTTCCCAGGGCACACAGGTAGCGTGGCCGGGAGGACAGGCCCCCCCGCCCTGGCCAAGAAGGGGGGTCGGGGGCGCCGACTTGGGACCACCTCGCGCGGGGGCAGCGAAGCGTCCCCAGGCGGGATTCCTTCCCCGGGCCAGCCTGTCAGAAGGATGGTCCCCTCCGTGGGACACCCGGAGGGATTCTCGCTACTAACCGCGGGCTGCTTAACCATTTCCGCGCTGGGCTTTGGAGAGCAGATGTCATTCAGCTGTATCATCATCATCATCATCATCATCATCATTTAGCTTTTTATTTTTCTTTTAGGAGGACAGGCTTGGTACTTCACTATCTGGTAATGGAGGCTTTACTTTTTAACAGAGCCGCAGATGCTCTGGGACATTTAAACAATTTTCTTTCCCATTTTTTTTTTTTTTTTCTGATGTGCCTAGTGGATTCAGTTCTCCGATTCCCCCTTTAAAGTGCAATGTACCATCAGTTTGTTTCGCGATCTGATTACACTCTCCTTTCCGTGCTTCTGTCTCTTTTTTTTCCCCTCCTCTTGGAGTTCGCCCCGGAATCATACTACTTAGATCTTACGGGAGGGGCTTAACCTATACGAATATGATATGAAAATGTCCCATCTGGTTTGGGATTGTGGAGGGATTTCGGCTGTACACTATCAGACCGGACTTGAAAAGTGGAAATTAGGCGATGGGATCTGTTTTTCGGAGGCCAGTCCCGCGAATAGTGGGGGGCATGGCCGAAAGGGCAGGGCTGCAAGAGTTAAATGAAATAAATATGCGTAGGAGGAGTTAGCCTCGTGTCATAAAATCAGAGTTGAATGTAGGTTTTGTGCTCTGCGTGGCTGATTAAAGTTCTGGGGGGGAAGAAATGACAATTTCAGTAAATAAACCTGAGGGGCTTTTTTTTTTTTTTTTTCGAAAACCGGAGTGGGGCCAAATGCTTTGGGTTAGGTAAATGGTGTGCTTTGCCACAGCGGACCTCAATGACATATTTTTAGCTGAGTTGCACTTTTGAAAGCAAGACCCTGCCAGCACTCTGAGCGTTTTAACTGGTACTAGTTTATCCTGTCCTCGGCTAGTGGTCAAGCCTATGACATAATGACCAAAATCATTACTAATATCGCATCACCTGTAAAAGGGGTGCTTTGAGACAGGCGACCGATATATTAAGGACGGGAATGGGTTTTCACTGCCATGCTATGTATACTGAAAGGCAGTGTTAGATGTTACGATGTGGGGGTGGGGGACAGACAAATGCCAAAATTAAGTCTATTTGGAAAAAGAGAGCTGGGAAGAGACTCCTGTCTTACAGTGCGATCTCACACGATCCTCACCTTCTGTTAAGGCTGTCACACCTCTGCTCCAGGTTTGTGAACTTGCTCCTCTCTCAAGCTTTGGAAGTGTGTGTATTTTGTGTGTGCACGTGCATTGCCTAACCTCCCCAGCCCACGCTCATGTGTACAGGGACTGTAGAACGTGCGTGCTAGTGTGTGTCCACATGTGGGAGACAGGGCACCGCATTGTTCCCGGCAAACGACTCTTGGCATGCCAAAGCAACTGGGCACACAGACTGCAATTCCAGCCTTCAGAGACAGCTGGCATGAGAGGCGCTTCGACTGTGCCCTGCAGCGGGGTCTCCTGAGGGAAACCCAAATGGCCCTTCACACTCAAACACCACCAGGAACAGAGGGGCAGATCTCAGGGTGCACGCAGGTGGGCGGGGTCATTAAATAGCAAATAGAACTATTTGCATGGTAAGAAAATACTGACCTTGCTGTGCAGTTTTGGGCCGAGGCCCTGGGAAAAGCTGAAGATCTGAAAGAGGTGTGTTCAATTTTATCTGCAGTGGGATGATGGAAACTATTTCAGGAATAAACAAACTGAGGGTGAGCTCTGCTCACTCCCAGACCAAAATTCCCTGCCTTCTGCCTGGCTTAGAATTTCTGCCTAGCTGCACTGCAGCTGTGTGATCTTGGGTGAGTGACTTAAACTCTGTGGGCCTCAGTCTCCACATCTGTAAAATGGAGCCAATAATAACGTCTCCCTTAAAGAAGGTTGTGAGAGTCAGTGAGGTAGCACACGTAAAGCATCTAAAATGCTGCCGTGCTTATAGTCAACACTGAATAAATACCCTGTTTGTGTTTAGTGTTTAGTTGCTAAGTCGTGTCCGACTCTTGCGACCCCATGTACTGTAGCCCACCAGACTCCTCTATCCATGGGATTTTCCAGGCAAGAATACTGGAGTGGATTCCTATTAAAATGCAAAACTGTAACTTATATCGATATAGAAACTGGATTTTATGGCAAAAATTCTTTGAAGAGTTGCAGTACCTTAAACTTCTCAAGAGACTTTGTAACTTCTTGGAGCTTCACAGTGACACAGATTGGGCTGGGATTATGGCTTGCCAAGCTTCCATTTCCTCGTCTGTAAAAGGGAATAATGACAGTGATGACCTCACAGGGGTGTCATGAGCATCGTATGAAATCATACATATAAAACACTTACCTCTGTGTTTAACATGTACTTAACACACACTGGATGTTATTATTTTCTGACAGTTGGGGACAATGAGAACCAGCTTTGCCCAGGATCACAAAGTAAGTTTGTAGCACAAAGCCCGGCCCACGGCAGGGGCTCTGTTGCCTCCCACGGGAGTGAGAGAGTGTTAGGAGCAGTGACTGGGAGCGGCAGGGCTGCGAGCTTGACACGCGTGGAGTCTTTCACTGTCAGGGCCACTGTGCACCATAAGTGCTGGAGCAGGGAGGGAAGCGTAGAGAGGGGCGGGAACCAGCCAGTGCTACCCAGCAGGGACGCGGTGGAGGCTAGGACTCAGACCCAGGCTCTTGGCCACGTGCTCTGCCGTCTCTGGAACTTACTACTGTTATTATCACTTGGTATCACAGCGTTTGACGGATGAGGAAACTGCGGCAGGCCAGACCCTAGTCCTGGCCTCTTTTGCCAACATTACGTTGGTCCTTGCCATGTCCCGGAAGAGAAAGAAGTGTGGGGGCGGAGTGGAAGGGACAAGCATCCTTATTGGAGATGGGGAAACCGAGGCAGCCTCTGATTTGTCCCGAGTGGAGGGTGAGTCAGGAAGCGTGCCTCGCCTTGCCTCAGGAGCACCGTCTTCCCACTTCCACTAGAGGAATAGAAGTCGCAGAAGGCAGGGGGCAGTAAAGCCAGCACTGCTTTCTTCCCACACAGAACCCAGACCCGCTCCGAGAGCCCCTCCTCCTGGCTGAGCCCCTCCTCCAGGAAGACCTCTGGGCTTTGCCTTTTCTTCCCAGAAGTTCAGAGAGAAGCACTCATTTTCCCAGATGCTCCTGCCTTTATTAAGAACTTTTCTTAAGTCAGCTGAGGACAGGGCCAGGTCGTCTGTTTCTGTGACTCTCTGGTGGATCCCAGGTTTGTATATCCAAGTCGTCAACAGCTTAGGATCTGAGTGAGAGGTTCAAACCTTGGCTCTGCCACTTGCTGGCTACCTGACCTGGGGCAAGTGATTCACTCTCCCGTGCCTCAGTTTCCCCACATTTAGAAAAGTGCTAGTAATGTTGTCTGGAGTATTGGTTACTGTATGTAGCAAATGAGTATCAGTCAATCAGAATGGGAGGAGCAGTGTCCCAGAAGACTCCCCTGCTGGACCAGACTTTAAGCCTTCATTTGCTGATTTGTAGGCAGGGTCTAAGATAGTGAAGGACAGGGGAGGCAGGCCTGCTTCCTCCCCTGGGGAGGGGTTGCAAAGAGCCGGACATGACTTAAGACTGAACAACAACAATAAGGGAGGGTCTCAGGTTTCCCTGGTGGCTCAGCAGTAAAGAATCCGCCTGCCAATGCAGGAGATGCGGGTTCAGTTCCTGGGTTGGGAAGATCTCTTGGAGAAGGAAATGGCAACCTATTCCAGCATGCTTGCCTAGAATAGCCCATGGACAGAGGAGCCTGGTGGGCTACCGTCCATGGGGTTGCAAAAAGAGTCGGACACGACTTAGCGGCTAAACAAAAACAATAACAGGGAGGGCCTCAAGGCAGCAGAGTCCCTTGGAGGGAAAAGACAGACATCGTTTTTACCAATCTACAGAGAGTTTCAGTCTTTCATTAAGCAGCATGAACCTCAAACTACTCAGTTAATAAGTGCTGCTAATATTATTGTATAATTCGTTAATTCAATATTTATACACCCCAAATCCAGCTTAAAAAAAACAATAGTTGCTGAGTGCTTCCCACACATTCTCACTGGCTAGCTCTCACTATACACACGTGTGACTGAGTATTTTGGCTCTTACCTAGAGGAAGCGCGGCAGGTTACTCTATTTGTTCCTTCACTAGATGAAGAATTCAAGACTCTGACCGCCCAGACTGGATGGGGGCCCTCCTGTGCGCCCCCCCAGGCCCCCACCCTGCCCTCTCCTATCCTATGCTCCTCACACTGATGGCCGTTGTCCATGCCATGTCCGCGTCCTCCTCCAGAACTGAACGCCAGGAACCAGAAACCACAGCTGTCTTATTCACTCCGGGGGCCCCAGTGCCTGGAACATGCCTGATACTCAGTAGGTTTTCAGGACTTCTTTTGTTCAGTGGATGCAGGAATGAATGAATGATACACAATAGGGGTGCTTGACCTGTTCGGGCCACAGAATTAAGACTTAAACTCCGAAGCACCGCGCCGTCCTTCTGGCTCACTCATTCCGCCTATTTTTGACATGACGGTGGTTTTGACTTGTGCGTTTTCCCACCAAGCACTGGTGACCTAAGCAGGCTTCCTTGTGGGTCATCCAACAGGCCCACGCTTTCGTGTTGTTGTCTGGAATGAGTCAGTTCCCAACAACAACAACAACGGCAACGACCGAGACAGCCGCCACCGCTTCCCGAGCGCCCCGTATCTGCCAGGCACTGACCCAGGGCTTTTCCACGGGCCACCGCCTTGACCCCCAACCAGCCCTGTCTTGCACAGGGAGGGGTGCCTGCTGCGCCCGGGTCACAAGGCAAAGCTCGGAGGCAATCCCCTTCTACCACATTGGTCCCCGTTAGGCTGAACAGTCATCGCGAGGAGGGCCTCTGTTTTCCCCACCAGACTGTATGTATTGTAGGGCCGAGCACGTAACAGGTATTATCTTAGCGGATTCTCCCAAAATAACCTGACCAGTTGCAATGGAGTACGATCCTCCCATTTCAAGAAGAGGAAACCAAGACGGGGCCTGGTCAAGGCATTTAGAGGGCAGCGCTGATGCTGAAAGCTCGCTTTTAAGGGTTGCCCGGTCCGACCTCCGTGGCTTCCTGCAGCAGGATCGCCCAGCCAGTCCGTGAGCTGGGCGGGCTTGCAGTGGGGCGCTCTCCTGCCTTCCACCTGGCCTCTCTGGGCCACTGACGAGCTTCTGGCAGCCCCATCCCTTCCCTCTCCAGCTGGGACCTGCCAGTAGGGACCCATTTCCTCAAAGCCGCTCTCACTGGCCAAGTCTCCGCCTCGCACTTCTTTGCCCTGAGCCTCCAGGGTGCCCATGTCCGGCTGCCCACTCGCTCCTTGGCATCCTCTAGTCCTTCCCTCTGCCTTGGCCTGAGCCAGTCTTTCCACCCCGGGGTCCCTGCTCCCTTTGTTTTTTTCACCTTTTTCTTCAAGGCTTAACTCATTCTCATCTCCTCTCAGGAGCCCCCTTGGCCATTTAATTCATTTTCATCATTTCGAGCATCTCCGATGTACCAGTTCCCCTTCAACAGGCTGGGGATAAAGTGAACAAGAGCGAGGGTGTTTGTCCTCACGGGGCAAACCTCAGGGGAGCCACCCAGGAACGTCCAAGATAAATGCGGAACGGTGTTAAGGGCCAGAGACCATAATAGGAATGCAGAGCTGCGAAGGACTCGGTTCATACGTGTGTGGGGGGCGTGGGTGTTTGAGTTTCCTGTGGCTCCATCACAAGTTACCGCAACCGGGTGGCTTGAAACAACCGAGATCTATTCTCTCACAGTTTCAGCGACTGAACGTGTGAAATCAAGGTGTCAGGGCTGTGTTCTCGCTGGAGGCTCTGGGGCACGACCCCTCCCCGTCTCTTTTCGCTCCGGTGGTCCCGGCTGTCCTCGGGGCTCCTTGGCTCCTAGCTGCACGCCTCCACTCTCCGTCTGTGTGTTGACAGGGCCTTCTCCCTGTGTGTCTGTGTGTGCTTGCCTCTTCTTATAAGGATGCCAGTCGTTGGATTTGAACCCTTAGCTCTGAGGACCTCATCTGGACTTGATCACATCTGTGAAGCCCCTCTTGCCAAATAAGATCACTGCCACCGGTTCTTGCGGTTAGGACTTGAGCGTATTTGGGGAGAGGATGTAATGCAGCACACACTCGTGGGGATAATTCACACTCGTGGGTCCCTTCCTCTCTAAAGATGTCTTATCTATTGACCTCTGAACGGTGAGGGGTCTGTCTCTACAGCATCTCAGGCGGAAGGAACTGTGAGCCCCAAGGCCGGGAGGAGAGAGCTGTGCTTGGGATCTTCAAGGAGCAGCCAGACCAGTGTGGCTGAAACAGAAAGGGAGGGAGGGGAAGTGCGATATGAACAGAAAGGTGGAGGAAGCAGGCCGGGGCGGGACCCAGCAGGATTTTGCGAGCAGTTTGAAGTAATGGGGGTGCCCTGGGGAAATCAGAAGTAGCTGAGGGTGTGAGTTGCTGAGTCTTTTCAGACAGTCACACTGACCATTAAGTGGGAAACCTCTCCCAGGTAACAGTGGATGCTTAGAATACAGGTGGGAGGCGACTGCAGTGGCTTGGGCGGGGATGACAGGGGCTCGGACCAGTGTGGGGAGCAGGCAGTGGGGAGGAGCTGGTGTTCCCCTGTCTGTAGAGAGTTCTCCTTTTTGGTTCCCAAACTGTGTTCCCTTGAGCCCTGGGGCTGCGCAGGGGTGGTCCCTATCTTTGGCATTCAAGGGCACTTGCCATTAATTTTGTGAATAATATGGACCACTTCCAGTGGATCTTCCTCTCTCCCAGCCTGGATTCCCCACCGCAGCTCCTCTTTCTCTCTCTGCTATCACCGGGAGTCAGAAGGCTTCTCTCAGCATTTCATCTTGGTCCAACAACGTCCCTTAGCGCATCCACCCTGAGCTAATAACCCAGGAACAGTGTGACTCAGTAATGAGTATCAGACTACTGTGGGACAAAACCACTTCATGTGGTTCAGCATGTGTGACTTCAAAAGTAACATCACAACCTGCTCCATGAACAGTGGGGGTGACGGTAATCTTTATACATGGCGGATGCTTGGAGGCTTGCAGATCAGCTCTGTGCTGCTCTCCGCGTACACACAGTGATCAGTTCCTGTTAGCTGCCATTTTCACTATTCTTTTAGTGTTTCAAAGTCAAGTTGTTCATTTTCTTCAGCCTACTAACCTACAAGGGCTTCCCTGGTGGGTCAGTGGTAAAGAATTTGCCTGCCAGTGCCGGAGACTGGGGTTGGATCCTTGGATCGGGAAGATCCTCTGGAGAAGGAAATGGCAACTCACTCTGGTATTCTTGCCTGGGGAATCCTATGGGCAGAGGAGCCTGTGGGGCTAGAGTCCATGCAGTCGCAGAGTTAGACATGACTTAGCAACTAAACAACAACCACGAACCTACAAGAGTTCTTCCTGATTGGGATAAATCGACTTTCTTCTAAGTCTTTGGGGTCTCTTCTGGATGACCTAGTTCAGTCACTCAACCAGTGAGTTCAGAGGGGTTTGTGGAGGACCTGCTATTACAAGGCATGAGCTAGGTGGTATGGAGAAATCCAAGATATATAAGATGTACTAATTTACATTTGAAAGTCAGATAATTTTTTTTGTAAAGTCACATAGAGACACAATCATGTGTGAAACCATTTACATGCAAAGGAACTAAAATTTCGATGAAGTCTACTGATTGTGTTGATAGAGGAATTTAAGAGAGAGAGGGCAAGAGCGGAGGCCATGTGCTTTTTTGGGAGGGGGCAGGTGGGAGATGCTCTGGGGTGTGGTTGTGCTGGAGGGAGGCTGGTGGCTTCGAGATCCCTGAGGTCAGCTTGCTTGTCCGCATCCCTCTCTGACTTCATAGATTATGAACTCGACGCAGATGCTTGAGTCTGCAAGACTAGGGCGGGAGAGAAGATGGAGATCAGAGCCCCGATCCTGGGGGTGCAGTCATCTGGGGAGACAGCCGGGTGACAGAGGCTGATGGTGGACAGAGGGAAATGGCAGACGGTGAAGAAATAGTTCTGGGGTTGGGCAAAGAGTAACCAATGCTCCATCCCCTAGCTAACCAGCCCTCTGCTGCCTGCCATTAAGGCTCTGATTCAGTGGAAGGCGAAGCTCCCCTGGCAGAGGGATGGTGACACCTCCTGCTTAATTAAAGGCAAGAACAATAGTTTAAGGGCTAGGTGAGTGTGCTGACCGTGCTCTCCTGTGAAATGTCAGTTCCAGAAGGTGGAAGGGAATGTGCCACGGAAGCAAGGCATGAAGAGGACAGACAAAGCCGGGACAAAGTAGGTGAGCAGGGACTTGGGGGAAGGAGTCGAGGGCCTGGAGACCAGGGTCTGGCACTCACATGCCCACAGGGGTGGACGGGGCAGCGGGTGTGGCGGTGATGGCCTGAGAGCAATAGAATCACCTGGAAGAGGCGGCTTGTACTCAGCCCCGGGTGACGGGGCCACCTGGGAATACAGGTCCGATGTGGCCCGGTCTTCCCATTTTGGGGAGCCGTCGGACACTTGAAGTTTTAAATGAAACCTCTCAATTAAAAAAAAAAGTTTAGATTAAAAAAAATTACGGGGTAGGCCAAACATAATATGCCTGCAGGATGGGTTTGGCTAAGCTACTGCAGACCTGTGACCACTGCTGCTGTGCGGGGGGTGTCTCCTTACAGCCTACACCTTGATTTGGGTTCCGGCTTTTGGTAGATCCCTGTTTTCCTGGAGCTTTAACCCTCTCTGCCTGCCTGGTAGTAGTGGGGGGGCGGGGGGTGGAGGGCACCGGTTTCAACAAACTGCCTTCAGCTGCAACCATCTCCTGGAAATTACCTTTCTTACAGCAGAGAAGTCCCGTCCAGGCTTTAAAAGATGATGCTGATCGTAGATTGGAGTGAAAGTCAAGTTTGAAACTGTCTTGTGGTTCCCCTAAATCATGAGGAGCTCATTCCTGAAAACTGGCTTTAGGGGGAGGCAACACAGAAGGGGACGCCAGAATACTCAGTGGTCGAAATATTTTAGAAATCGAAATCCATGCAAAGGGACTTTGTGGTTACGAATCTGCCTTCCACTGCAGGGGGCGTGGGTTTGATCCCTGGTCGGGGAACTAAGATTCCCACATGCTGCAGGGCAAAATAATAAGTAAATAAACAAAAAAAACTGATGCAAAAGTCTACGATGAACCGAAAATAGAAAAAAAATTAAATAAAGACAAGATCTGTATTACTTATTTTTCCTTTTACCTCAGGGTCTAGTATGGGTCCACACAGCACTGATACTGATCCTGTCTTTATTCCAAGTGTAATGGTTTGCTTAACATAGATTTTCTTTGTATTTATTTTTATTTTAAAAACATGTTTTATGAAAACATAATGTATCTGATTATTGAGGTTTTTGGCACCCCCTTGAATTTTGCCTTACTTGCCTCACCCTGGTTCCAGTCCTGGAGGAGTCAAATGCATCCATTTGTAAATTAAAATATTAGCATCTAGGGTGATAATCCCCAGATGTACTTAAATTGAGGGGAAGTCCTTTCTGGAATCTGGGAAGGAGAGTTCCTAGTTCTTGGATTAAACACATTTCAGTGCCTACATTTTATAGTTAGGCTTTTATTATGGTGGGGTTGTTGGGATGGTGGGGTTTGGGCTGAGAACCTGTGACTTAGTTGTTACGTGCTGCCATCAGGGCTGGCTATGTAGTTGGCAGGGCCCAGCATAAAAGAAAATTCTCAGCCCTTGGTTCAAATATTACTAAGAATTTTAAGATGGTGATGGCAGAGTGTTAGACCTTGTGTGTGGTCCTTTGGGTGCAGGGCCCTGTGTGATAGCACAGGTTGAACCCATGAGAATGACCTTGGCTGCTACTCAGGTTAGCATTAAATCCTCTTTGACTATCAGCTGGAATGGGGCCTCAGGTATTAGCTAATTTACTGCCCCCATTTTATAGATAGAAGAACTGAGGCACAGAAAGGCCAGTTGACTTGCTTAAAAGTCGCAGAGTGATTCAGAGGAAGCTCTCGGATTGGATCCTGGGCCCCAGTTCTGTGATCTTCCTGATGGTACCACAGGGTCACCCCAACCTTGGCCAGACAATGATGTCTTCATGTCTGTGGGTGCCGTTGACCTCCAGGAAGTCCAGCTTGGAAAAGGAGGCAGCGAATGGATTCAAATCCATCAGTTTTGTTATAATGACCCCAAGAATCTATTTCCTATACCAGAGCATATTTTTTTACAAGTCATTTTTTTTTTCTTTTCCTTTTGAAAAAGAAAAAAAGCATGTACAGGCAGAATTTCCCTGAAGCCACTGAGTCAGATGAAATGTTATTTACATAAAAATGATTACAGGTGTCATAACCATGCTAGAGGCTGGGCCACCAGTTGTGCAAAACACCAGATTTCCGGACATCCCTGACGAGTCCTGTTGAACTGAGGCAACCAGGGACTCAGGTTCGCCTCTTGGTGCCGCTTCGTGTTCTGAGTGATCTGTCAGTGTGAGCTCTGTTGGGCACTGTTCTTTCGTTGAGTCCTTCAGCTCCTTTTTAGTGAGAGCCCACTGTGCCCTGGGAACGCTTCCAGGATCTGGGGCTACAGCTGGACTTGCCAGATTAAAATACAGAATGCCCAGTGAACTTTGAATTTCATGCAAATGATGAATACTTTTTTTAGTTTCAATATGTCCCATATGATGTTGGGGCACATACTTGAGCTAAAAAGCGTAAGCGTTCATTGTTTGTCCAAAATTCAAGTTTAACTGGGTGTCCTGGGTTTTTGTTCACTGCATCTGACAACCCTAGAGATGCCAGTCAATAAAACAAACATTCTTGGTCTTGTGGGGCTTGCAGTCAATTGAGAAGAGGCAGGAAAAGATGAGCAAATGTACTTATGAATAAATACACTGCCAAGATAAGGGCTTTGAGGAACATAAAGCAGGGTCAGGAGACGGAGGAGACCAGGGGGTGCTATTTTGATTGGGATGATTGTGGAAGTTCTCTCTGAGGAGCTGACATTTGAGCTGAGGAATGAATGAAGCAAGGAAGTGACATTTATCAGTGGGAAGAGTTGGTGCAAAGGCCCCAGGGTAGGGCCATGCTTGGCATTTTCGAGGAACAGCTGGACGATTGAGGACAGGGTGGCAGAAGAAAGTCAGAGAAGGGAACAGGGCCGGAGATGATGCCTAAAGGGAGCTGGCGTGGGGCAGCTTATCTAGGACCTTGCAGGTCAAGGTGCTTGTGTTTAATTCCGTGACGACTATAGGAGCCTCCTCCCTTGTCTTGTTACTTCCATGTTGGCCCTTACAAGGATCCCTTTCAAAATATCCCTTTGGTTGCTCCATGTAAGGGCCAGTGTGGAAGTAACACAGGGAAGATAGTCATCAGGGTGAGAGATGACGTGCGCTAGGGTTGCCGGGGTCGGAGGCGGAACAGTGAAGCTGGTGAAACACGATGGGATTTGGGGTTTTTTGGTTTGGTGAGGGTTTGCCTGTGGGTGTGAGCAGAGAGAAATAAAGGACTTACTCGTTGGTTTTCGGTGGGAGAACGTGACGAATGGGAGGGTGATCTGGCCAGGAACTGTGCGAGAGGAGCAGTTTCGGACGATGATGGGGTTGGTTTGGACAAGTGTGCTCCAAGGCGCCTGCTGGGTGCCCAGATGCAGCTGTTGCGTGGATGGTGGGACAGGTCCGCGGCTTAGTTGCTCTGTCGTGTCCAGCTCTTTGCGATCCTTTGGACTGTAGCCCACCAAGTTCCTCTGTCCATGGGATTTCCCAGGCAAGAATACTGGAGTGGGTTACCATTGCCTTTCCAGGGGGTCTTCCTGACCCAGGGATCAAACCCATATCTTGCATTGCAGGAGGATTCTTTACCTGCTGAGCCATCAGGGAAGCCCCGGGAGAGGTGGAGACTGAGGCTAACAATAAGCTTCATACCAGAACGGGGAAAAGAAGGCAGAGCTATGTGTGGGGTGGGGAGGGGGGTGGTCCTTCCAGGGCCGACTTGAAGGGCCTCAGCGCTCAGAGTCACCTGGGATGGGGTAGGGTGGGTGGGAGGGATGGTGTACTCTGAGTATTTGTATTCACGTGCAATCAGATTATGCTGCCTTTTAAGAGGCAGCCAGGAAGAGGGAAAGAGATAACTCAAGGATGGACTAGAGGGTGAGAGCACGCATGCCTTTGTGTGTTTCCACTGTTTCCTGTCCTCACCACGGTCCACACTCCCATTTTCTCTTGCCTGAATGGCTGCATGAACCTCCTAATTGGTCTTCCTGCTGTAAACCTCACCACCTGCAGTTTCTTCTCCACCCAGAACCCAGAGCATCCGCTTAAAACCCCAAATATGATCTTGTCATGTACCTGCCTAAATACACTTCAGTCATTCCTCACTGGTCTTAGGTCCAAAATTCTCCACGAAGGCCCCACTAACTCCTCAGCCTTACCTCACACCATCTTCTTGCCTGTCCCCAAGCACCTGCTACTCCAGTCTTTTCTCAGTTCCTCCAATACTTCCTACCTCTTCCTGCCTCGGGGCCTTTGCACATACTTTCCCAGCTGGCTGTTAGTTCTTCCCCTCACTCTTCTCTGGCTACCTTGTGCTCAGCCTTCTGTTCTCAGCTTAAGTATCACCTCCCCAAAGAAGCCTCTCCTGAATTCTGTGTTGACGTTATTGTTGTAAACTCTGTGGCATCTTCCTCTTTCCTTGCATGGCACTTGTCTCAGTTTGCAATTATACATTAGAGTCAATGCGTTTGAATGGAGCTGAAATCCTGGGCCAGGATCAGACATGTGCTAGGATTTTCAGACCCTCAGTGGCCTCACTAGCCTCCCATTGCACTTTTGTTGGGGAGCCTGGAGAAAAGCTCAAAGGCCAGGGCCTCCACAAGGTCAGCGGCGGGGCAGAGGGCAGGTTGCATTGTCGAGGCCTCCAGCTGCTCCCCCCCTCCCCCGGAGTGGCCTCTGAATGCATAAAGGTCACGCATTCTGCTCCTTGCTTCTAACAGCACAAATTATTTATTTTGGAAATGAAAATATGCCATCCCCCAACCCAAGGCCCAACCTTCAAAGTGGCCTTTAGAGAAGAAAACTCGCTCACTTCCCAGTGCTCTAGCAGAAACTCTGTTATGGGTCAGGACCTAGTCTGAACCCCTTCCCTTAAAGAGCTCTGATTTGGTGCAGATTCCAGATTCTAGAAACTTAAAAAATATTTCCACTGTTCAGAGGAACAGCTGAGGCAATTAGAGTATTATTTGCCATGTCCTGAGCCATTCTCACAAGGCAGTTTATCAAATGGAAGGTGATTTTACTTTTACTATCTCATCTTATTACTGGGTATCTCAAGAGGATGTCAGCTGGGGGTAAGATTTTAGATTCTTGCCCAAACAATGGAGTGGCCAGATTAAGTCTTAGAGAGGAGGGTCCTTAAAGACAAATATAAGGATCTTATATACACAAGGACAGTCGGACTCTTATCCATCCGTCCATTCACCCATCCATTCATCATCCATCCATCCATTCACTCTTCCACCCACACATCCATCCATCATCATCCATCCATCCATCCATCCACCCACTCTGCCATTTCATACATCCATCCATCCATCTGTCATCCAAACATCCACTCATCCATCCATTCATTTATCTATCTGCATATCCACACACCCATTGTACATAAAGCTGTGACTGAATCAATCATGACCCCTGCCCAAGTGGATCTCATAGGCTAATGGAGATAAACTTCTCTGACTGGCCAAGTCTGAGTCATTTGTACACTTCTTTGCCAGGGTAGTATGGGACAACTGGGTAGATAATTTTACCAAAATTGCATCATCAAGAGTAGTTTCTCAAAGGAACACACTGGGGTGTTGTTATCAGAAGAAGGGGGGAATGATGCCAGGTGGGCAGAATCAACAGATGTCCACTAGATTAGAGGCATTTAATCATCATGGCTGGACGGATGACAAGGGACAAGTGACGATGACACTAGCCTCTCCTTGACTGTAGCACAAGGACGGGTTGGCTCCTTTGATTTTCCCTGGCCAAATTTCAGGGCTTGGATTTTGAGTCCTGTCACAGGGACCAAAGAGCATCCATATATTTCTGGATCATTATGTTGTGGAGTTGCTCAGTCGTGGCCAACTCTTTTGCAACCCCATGGCTGTAGTCAGCCAGGCTCCTCTGTCCATGAGATTCTCCAGGCAAGGATACTGGAGTGGGTTGCCATTTCCTTCTCCAGGGGATCTTCCCCACCCAGGGATCGAACCCGTGTCTCCTGAATTGGCAGTAGTCCTAGCCTGGGTCATCTCCCCTCCTCCACCTAAATTCATCAGCCACCCCTAGGATGCTTGCTGGACACACCTGGTATGTGTATATTTATGTCTAAGAAACAAAGAAGAGGATTTTTTTTTTTTTTTTTATGTTCTGACAACCAGAAAGAGCTTCCCAAGACTGAAAAATGCTTGAGTCGTGATCAAGGCCCAGGATCCTGGAATGGAGTTTGTGTCTAAACCAGTGATTCTTACCCCAGGCCACATTGGAAGCATCTGGGGAGATTTTACAAAGTACTGATGCCCGAGTCTCAAACATTCTGATTGTAACTGGCCCCTCCTGGGGCCCAGCCTCATGAATTTTTTTTAACAGCTCTCCAGGTGAGGCTAATGTGTAACTTGGGTTAAGAGTCACTGGTCTAAGTGCGATTTGGAAAACCCTATTCATTGCCGTATCTCTTTAATAACAGGATATAAATATGATGAGGGTAGTAGAGACCTGGTCCTGCCAATGGCTGCACCCCCAGGATCTGCAGTAGTGCCTGGTACCTAGCAGGTGCCCAATAAAGGAATGGGGAATGAATAATGATTGACAGCTTCACACAAATCCCTTACTGGAACCGAGATCGCTACCCCTGAAAGAGGGCATCTTCTCCATCCCTCTGGCATGTGGGGAAGGATCCGAGTCAGTCCCCGTTTCAGGTCAAGCTGTGGCTCTCAGGGAACCCCTGAACCTCTCCCACCTCCTTTTCTGATCCAGTAATTCTCAACCCTGGCCGCCCTTTAGAGTTATCTGAGGTCATTTAAAAAAAACACCTTCAGTGGGTTTGGATTGGAACCTGGGAACAGGCATTTTTAAAAAGTGTCTCAGGTGATGCCAATGTCCTGTAAAGGTGGAGGCCACTGGTCTCATCTCCTCTACCTCTGTGAGTCTGTTTTCTGACTTGAGCTAACTTGGTGCAAGACCCCTGGAAGTGTTTTATGGAGGGGGTGCTGGGCGTCGGTTCTTATGCCTTGTTCCCTAAGTGTACCTGTTCGTAGCATTCACCTTGGATGCTTGCTTAAAAATACACATCTCCGAGCCTCTGCTCCAGACTTATGGACCCAAGCTCCAGTGCGGGGCCTGGGAATCTGCGTTTTGATCAAGCATCCAGGTGCACTCGTCCCCAGCCACCCTTTCCACCTGCGCTGCCCTCTGACCTGGTCTGCCACATTGAGCTGCTTCTGGCTCTTTGTTTTGGTTCTCACCTCCGAAGCACTCTTCCTCCAGGTCTGCCCAGCAGTCAGGTCGTCCAAATGCCATCTTGCCAGAGAGGCCTCCCCTGCCCCCGGACCGCTGAGGGGACCAAAGCCGCCCCAGCCTTTCCCCTACGTCTCTGGTGAGCACTCTGCTGACAGCTCAGGGGGATGCTCTTTGTTCTGGAGTTTATCTCGGTCCTGAGTCTTCCCCCACCAGGACCTAAATGTCCCCGGGCGAGAGTGTCTGGTGCCTACTGGTCCCTGGAGATGTCAGGTGGCCAAGAGGTGCAGATGGAAAGGGAGGTAGGACTTGCGCTTTTCCAGTATCTGGGATACTTTGCCAAGTCCTGGGTGTGACTGATGGAGGTGAAAATCGAGCCACAGCTGCGGGCTCACAGAGGCGCAGGTCTGCAAGAGAAGGGAGTGGGTGCACCCCGCGCCCCCCGCCCCACCCCCGCTTGTTGGTATCAGCCGGTCACCCAGGGCAAAAAGACAAGTGGCTTTCTCATCCGGATCCTGGAGCCGGCAGGGGCGCAGCGCTTACCGGGGAGGGCGGGAGCGGCGGCCGGCCGCGCCCGAGCGCCTGGCCGGTGGCTACCCGCGGCGCCGGGCTGTGCGGCCAGGACCGGGGGCGGCCTGCTTCCTCCCGGCCGTCTCCGCCCTCCCCGGTCCCGGGGTGGCGGCCCGGCCCGGCCCCGCCCCGCCGGCCGGGCCGCTCTGTCCCCGCCTCCCCTCCCCGGGCTGCAACAGGTGCCTCCGGAGCAGGAAGCGCGCGCCGCCGCCGCCGCTCAGCTCCCCCGGGCGCGCCATCCCCGGACCCCGCGTGTGTCCCCACGAGGACAGTGACCCCGCCGCTCCGCCCGCCTCTCCGCCCCGCTTCCTGCTCCCTTCGCCCTCCCCGGCGAGGGGTCCGGGAGGCCACCGAGCCGCCTCCGCCCCCGGCCCGCCGCCCTCCCGCCGCCTCGTGCGCCATGGACGCCCCGGAGCAGCAGCCCGACCCCGACGGCGGGGACGCCCCGGGCCACGAGCCTGGAGGCAGCCCCCAGGACGAGTTAGACTTCTCCATCCTGTTCGATTATGACTATTTGAATCCCATCGAAGGTCGGTGGAGGCTCGCCCCGGCCTGGCCCCCGAGCCCGGGCTGGGGCTGGGGCCTGGGCAGTGGCCACGGGTGGGGCCCCTTGCCCCACGCGTCACGTTTCCTGGGGAGCCTGGAGTTGGGGGGGGGAGGCTGCCTCTCCCCAGGTGAGAGGGAGGGCGGGAGACGTCGGAGACTGCAGCCACCTTTAGAGGGCAGTAGGCTCTCTGCCTGGTGGGGCGTCAGTCTCCACTTACTTCTCCCTGAGGGTCACTGGTGGTGAAGCAAAAGGGAGCAGGGGTCTCAGCTGGTCTCTTGCCCGCTGCTGGTCATTCATCAGTGGGCGGTGGAAGCTATGGGTTTTGCCTTCGGAGGGAGGAGGTGAGGAAGCCAAAGAATGGAGTTTTTCGGCAGGCAGTCCGGGAATGGTGCAAAAAGAGGGCTGGTGAAGCGGATCCGCCCACCTCCGAGCCCCACCGTGTGCGAGCCGTTGTTGGGGACTTTGCGTTGACTCTAAGGAAGAGGTTGTCTGTATCTAATGCTAGAGAGTGGTTCGCCCTCATCTTAGGCGGCTGGGCCATTTCCTCCCTGAGTTCTGCCGCTGCCGTTTGCACATCACCTCACATGCTTCAGTCTGAGCTTTATTAAGTGGGCCTCCCCGCCCCACAGGCATTCAGACCGTGGGGGGTTGGAGGGTGCCCGCCCGTGGTTTCAGGAAGGTGCAGGCTTATTCCTGCCTCAGCGACCTGTCAGTCCATATCTGCAAGTGTTCTCTGCGCTGGGGACTGGGGATTTCCCCAGGCTGGGCCGTCATTTCACGTGCTTAACAGGAGCCTTGGTCAGAGGAGGCGGTCGCACACCCAGCCGCACTGTATTTTTCTGGCTAGCAGGTTGTCTGGGGGAAAAAACAGAAAAAGCCAACCAGGCTTCCTGCTTTTGACAGCCTAGCTCAGCCACTGCTTGCTGAAGCCTTGGGGGCAGGCCTGTTGGCGACTTCCAGATGCACTTGGGCTTGGCTGCATCGGGGCAGCAGGAAGGAGTTGTGCTGGCTGGTGTGTGTAGGAGGCCCTTTCCGGACTCTCCCGGGTTTGCTGTTTCCCAGAGATGCTGTGTGAGGCAGAGAAGTTTTAACTTTCCCTCCGCAGCGTCTTCAGGTGAAACTCCTTAGGTGAAGGGCTTGCTCTGGCTTCAGAGATGCCCTTCACTCGGATACCAAGTGAAGATGGTAGTTAGTAATTATTCTCTATTTTGGCTGGAGATGGAAATAATTAGCCAGCCAAAGGGACGAGTCTTCTTGAGTTGCAATCTGGAAGCCATCCTTTGCTTTAAAAAGATACAATTAAGAATCTGCAAACGATCCCTCTAGCATCAGTGGTCTTGCTCTTCGTTAAGATTAAAGTCATGTTTGGAGGGAATACTTACATCCCTCCCAGATTTACAATCAACGGATTTTTTTTTTTTTTCCTGCAGCGGGGAGATTTCCGGGGAAATAGTTTCCAAGCCAAATCTGATGGGAGGTGCATTTTATAGTTTTTCTTGGCAAAGGGGTGCTTGGTGGCCGCCAGATGGGTGTCTAAATGACCACGGTGAAGGCCCCAGAATCTATCTTTTAAAAAACTAAACTTTATTTTTGGAAACAGTCTTAAATTTACAGAAAAACTGTAAAGAGAGTACAGCGAGCTTTTGTATACCCAGCACCCAGCTCCCCACAGGAGGAACATCCTTCGTTAGTGGGATGCATTTGTTATAATTAGTGAGCCAATATTACGATACAGTTTTATGAAGCTAAGTCCATACTTTGCTCAGATTGTCTTTTTTTTTTTTTAATAAGCTTGACAGTTTTGAGGAGTACTGACTAGGTACATTGTAGAATGTCCTTTCAGTGGGATCTTATGTTTTTCTCATGGTTAGATAGGGCTGTGGATTTTGGGGGAAGACCGCAGAGGTAAAGTGACCATTTCCATCACATCATATCATGGGTACCTACCATCAACATGATTTATCATTATTGATGATAGCCTTGATCACCTGGCCGAGGTAACCTTTGGCAGGTTCCTCTATCATAAAGTTACTCCTTGCCAAACGTGCAGCCTAACTTAAGGATGAGGAATTATGCCTTGGACTCTGCAATCAGTCCTTGCTGGGAAGGCATCAGGAGAGAAACATCATGGCTCAGGAAGAGAAGGGATGTCGCGAGCCTTGAGAGGCTGAAGCGAGCTGTTCCAGGTGTGGGTCGGGCTCAGGCTCGCCCAGTCACTTTTATCTGCTTCCGCATGAAACTCCCCAAGGATCAACACTAGGCCGTGTCTGGCCAATACACTTTGTCCCACATGACAGTATGTTGGTGATACACATGAGGTGTTCTCCTTAACTCTGGGCAATGCGCTTGGCAAAAGACCCAGGAAGGAAGAGGATTGCTCCTGGGACAGACACTGTCAGGAACTGGTGATGGCAGGTAGGGAGTTGGGGGAAGTCAGATGCTTATTTTATGGAACTTGAGCGTGTGGCAGATGTTATTAGCCCGTGTAGTACCCCTCCAACCATAGAAGGTGCACACTTCATAGAAGGTTGTCACCTTCATTTGTAGAGGGGGTTGATGAGGCATAGAGAGGTGAAGGAACTTTCCCAATAAAGCAGAGCTGGTAACTGGCAGAGCTGAAATGTGAACCTGGCAGTCCTGCGCCAGAGCCTGCTTCCTGATCTACTGCGTGAGTTTCTCGTCCCCTCACGTGGTGAGAGACACACACAAAGCAGTTAGGGGCCTGGCACCATGCAAGACTGGAATTTAAAACATTACTGACAAGATGATCTTGGATAAGTCATTTAATCTCTCAGGACCTCTGTTTGCTCAGCTGTCACGTGACTGAATGATAGTACTTACCTCATAGAACTGTTTGCCTTGAATGGCTTAACCCATTCAAATCAGTTAACACAGTGTGATTTGTCACTATCTTTTTATTAAACCTTTGATTTCTTTAATAGAGGTGCTCTATTCATGTGAGTCATTATTCATTTACTCATCTGTCTAATTATTGAGCACCCATGGTGTTAGATCCTGGGGATGTAATAGAAAATGAGACCCAGTCCCTGCCCTCAATAAGTTAGTGCCTCTAATTGTTTTTCTTGTCTAATTGCATTGACTAATATCTCCAGTAGCATCTACATGGTAGTGGAAAGTAGGCATCCTTGCCTTGTTCCTGACCCAGGCAGAAGAATCTTCAGTGTTAGCTTTAGAATTGAGACATACGTATTTATGTTAGGGAAGTATCCATCCATTTCTATTTTCATGAGAGTTTTGATTAGGAATGGGAGTTGAGTTATGCCACAGACTTTTTAGCATCTATGGAAAAATATGATTTTATTCTAAGATCATTTATATTAATAGATTTCCTAATATTGAAACGTTCCTGGTGTTAACCCCACATGGTCACTGTGTATTATTTTCTTATGGTGGTGGGCCTGGCATCTACTGGATAATATTTTTTAAGATTTCTTTTAGCAGTATTCACCTGGTGGTTCAGTTGGTAAAGAATCTGCCTGCAATGCAGGAGACCTGGGTTTGATCCGTGGATCAGGGAAGATCCCCTGGAGAAGGAAATGGCAACTGACTCCAATATTCTTGTCTGGAAAATCCCATGGATGGAGAAGCCTGGCAGGCTATAGTCCATGGCATCGCAAGAGTCGGACACGGCTTAGCAATTAAACCATGAGTGATATTTGTAATGTCCTTTTTGGTGTGCTGTCAAGTTTAAATTTCTTTGCTTCTCTATGTTCAGGAACAATGTGTGTATTATTGGGACTATCCAGTTCCTAAAGTTGTGATAGGATTCCCCTGTGAAGCCATCTGGACCTGGTGCCTTTTTATGGTCTTGTTCTGTGATAACTTTCTCAATTGTGTCTATGGGAATTGGGCTGTATACATTTTCTCTTTCTACTGGAGTCAGTTTTGGTAAACTTTATCTTCCTAGGAAATCATCCATTTCACCTTTCTGAGTTTTCAGATTTATTTGTTCAGAGGCATGCAAAGTAAACTCTTATTTTCTTTTGAGGGAAAGAGCTAAATACATAGTAATAGGAAGAATGCAGACAGGGAGTCCTGGCGAGGGCTACTGAGCCTAACTTGGGAGAGGCATGCTGGCTGTCAGCAGACAGGTCAGAAGCTTAATTTCTTTGTATGCATTCTTACTTCTTCCAACTTGTAATACACTGGGAAAGATGGATGGACCCTGGGGATCCCCGGTCACCTCCAGAGGTGGGTGGTGGGAGGGCTTGCTTCTAGTCTGCCTCAGTGACTCTGGCATGTCCCTCCTCTGGTAAGCTGATGCACATGGCGTTAACTTTAACCTTTCAGAAAGGAAAGTGGACTCCTGACCATTGCTTATAGTTGATTCTGCTGATCCTCAAACTCTTTGGGTCACAGACCTTTGAAAGGCTGATGAAAGCCTCAGGTCCCATATGCTGCAGGAGCACACTACACATGCGCGTACCCTTCTGCACCTGAACACCCTGAAGTGAAAGGCACTCAGTCGTGTCCGACTCGTTGCGACCCCAGGGACTATACAGTCCATGGAAGTCTCCAGGACAGAATACTGGAGTGGGTAGACTTTCCCTTCTCCAGGGGATCTTCCCAACCTGGGATGGAACCCAGGTCTCCTGCATTGCAGGCATATTCTTTACCAGCTGAGCCACAAGGGAAGCCCAAGAATCCTGGAGTGGGTAGCCTATCCCTTCTCCAGTGGCTCTTCCCAACCCAAGAATTGAAGTGGGGTCTCCTGCATTGCAGGTGGATTCTTTACCAGCTGAGCTATGAGGGAAGCCCCAATCCCTACCGCCCATATGTCCCCACTGCTGCACAATCCCCTTTTGCCCATGGCTCACCTTTTATACCGGAGAAGGCAATGGCACCCCACTCCAGTACTCTTGCCTGGAAAATCCCATGGACGGAGGAGCCTGGTAGGCTACAGTCCATGGGGTCGCTAAGAGTCGGACATGACTGAGCGACTTCACTTTCACTTTCACCTTTTATACCATTTTCAGGTAGAGTCACAAACCCTGCTGTAGCCCATCCTCTAATGTCATCTGCACTTCAACTCAGGGCCACCTGCTCTCTGCCCATTCACAGGGCACAATTAAAGCCTCATTCTTTCAGCAAACACTCATTGAATGCTGGTTTTGTGCCAGGCCCTGTGGAGCACAGAGATGAATGAAATGTGGTCTTGCCCTTGTCTGGCCCCCAGGCCAATGTGGGACACAGCCTGGTAAACAAATAGGGACAAATGAGGTGCTGATATATAGTATCTGGGCTTTTTTTTTGTTTTTGGTGCTTACTAAAAATAGAGCTCTACCCTAAGCAAGCAAGTTCGCTAAACACATGTGACATTCAGAGACGTTGCCGTCTGTGTCGAGTTAAGGACAACCCTTAATAAGCCTGCTTTGTACAAAGAGTGTCTCCAGGTGCAGCTGGAAAGGTGAAGTGAGGGCTGAGTTGAGCAGCGGCCTTGTCAAGGGAGGCAAAAGAACTGGGGAGAAAGTTGCCTGAATCATTCTTTACTGTTGAGCACATGTCAGCCCAGCTTCCAGATTAAAGGCCGTCTGTTCTTAAGGTGCCCTCAGCCTTTGATCAGAAGTTGTTGTTTTAGTCACTCAGTCGTGTCTCAATCTTTGTGACCCCAGGGACTGTAGCCCGCCAAGCTCCTCTGTGCATGGGATTTCCCAGGCAAGAATACTGGAGTGGGTTGCCATTTCCTTCTCCAGGGGATCTTCCCCACCCAGGGATAGAATTCGTGTCTCCTGCATTGGCAGGCGGATCCTTTACCACTGACCTCCCAAGGAAGCCCTTGATCAGAAGTGGAGGCTCTTAAAATCTTAATGCTGTGTTATTTGAGTTGCCTCTCAAGGCTTTTTAGTCCTGTAAGATGATGGGCTTGGATACATTTGAGAAATGCAGCATTGGTGGCCAGTGGTCCTTAATCCTGGCTACAGACTAGAATCTTTCAGGCATACCCAGGACCCATGAAGTCAGAATTCTTGGGGGTCAGTTCACTTTTGCTGAGAGTCATGAGAAGTACGTGGCAGGACAGGCTTCGAGCCCAGGCAACTGGAGTCCTAAGTCCCTGTCCTCAGCACTGTAGCTCAGCCTGACTCTCACTGACCCCAGCGTTCCTGGGTACCCTTAATGCCAACATGGGGCGCATTCACCCATGATGTTTTGATTCTACATAATTATCAATGGTATGTTCACTGTTGTCCTAATGGGATGATACTCATAAAATATGCAACAGAAACCCAAGTGGGAAAGGACAGACTATAAACGAGTTCTGCTGTTTCTGTATTTCTTTCTACATCCCAGTGGATTGTCGTGCATGCCTCCCGGGGCACGTGTCCCCCCAGCTCCACAGCCATTGGCTCAATAAGCCAGAGCGACAGATCTGAAGTCAGGAAATCCTGGCTTGTTCTGACTTAGCTGTCTCTTACTTGCTTGACCTTGGCCAAGCTGAAGTACCTGGCATTAGCAAGCATACAATAAATCATTGCCTTATAAATGGATGAAAAGTTGCGTAATTCCTTCTTAGTGGTTTGCCTCCGGGCAGGTGATTTTGATCCTGTCTGCTTGTTTTCTCATCTGTGAAGTGGGGCTGGTGATGGCAGGTTCCCACAAGGCAGTGTGATTGCGGGCAGCGGGGCTACGTGCAGGTTGGACGGCAGGGTGGGAGCAGGGTGGTGTGTTCTGAGAAACCGCCTGGCTCACCCAACTTCTTGAGAGCACTGGGTCCTTGGAGGGGAGAGTCTCTGCCTTGGCCTTTGAAGAATCCTGAGCCTTAAGAGAAGATGCTTTTTGGAGATGAGTCGCTATCAGCATCATAGCACGATATCGAACTTACGTGCGATCGTGCGTGCATGCTCAGTCGTGTCCGACTCTGTGCGACCCCATAGACTGTAGCCCACCAGGCTCCTCTGTCCATGGGATTTCCCAGGTGAGAATACTGGAGTGGGTTGCCCTTTCCTTCTCTAGGGATCTTCCCGACCCAGGGATCGAACCCTCGCCTCCTGCATTGGCAGGTGGATTCTTTACCACTGAGCCACCTGGGCAGCTCTATGTAGGGATCAGTTCTGATGAAAAGCTTGCCCGGGGCACGGGCCCCTGCCTCAGCCCCAGAACGAGGCCGGCTGCAGAAGCTTTCTCAGTTGTTCAGACTCTGCAAGGTTCCCCGAGGCTGCTTCTCAGAGAGGCAGGGCCTTCTCAGGTGTCCTGCCGCGGCGCCGCGGGACCCCTGAGCTTGGGCCGGGAAGAGGCAGCCTTGGAAAGTGCCGCGTGATGGATGTCTTGTGGCTTCCCCCCACGAAGGGACTTCCGCTTTCCCCCCTCCCCAGCACAGGAAACAGCCACCGGCTCCCCAGAGCTCCGCCAGACTCGGCTTCCCTGGGCTGGTGCGAGGTTGGGTTTTACTGATTGTTCCCAAACCGAGCTCAGGGAAGAAGGCCAGACTCGCCCTGGGGCTCTCCCTGGGGTGTGTCAGCTTTCCTACCTGGAGGGGAGCCCGGCGCGGGTTCCCCCAAAGCAAGAGGAATGGCCCGTGACATTTTCCTAAACTTTGTCCAAAATGTGGAAAAGTAGAGACAATGGTATCATTAGCTCCCGTGTTCACAGCAGCCAGTTTCTACGGTTACCCACTGAAGGCCAGTCTTATTTCTTCCCCAGCTCAACATGTTCTCTGCATCTCCACTTCTGCTTGCTTTAAATCACATTGCAGATGATAGAATATTTTATTAATAAATAGATTAGAATGTAGCCCTCAAATATAAGGGCTCCTGAGAAAAATCAAATACCATTACCAAACCTAAAAAGCTGTATCGTGTGCTAAGTTGACTCAGTCGTGTCCGACTCTTCGCGATCCCATGGACTGTAGCCCACCAGGCTCCTCTGTCCATGGGGTTCTCCAGGCAAGAATACTGGAGTGGGTTGCCATGACCTTCTCCAGGGGATCTTCCTGACTCAGGGATTGAACCCTCATCTCTTAAGTCTCCTGCATTGGCAGGCGGGTTCTTTACCACTGGTGCCACCTGGGAAGCCCCCAAAGCCATAATATTTAACTTCAAATGTCCAGTGTTTAAACTTCCTGCTTGTCTCACAAGTGTCTTTTCATGGTTAACTTGTTTGAACCAAGATCCAGACAAGATCCTAACATTGTAATTCATTGACATGGCCATTAGATCTCTCTCATTTTATAAAAATCCCCACCAGTCTGTTTTCTTGCCGTTGTTGAAGAAGCAGGGTCATTTTTCTTGTACTGGCCTCTGTGTGGTGGATTTGCCAGTGGCGTCCCCGTGGTGGTGTTTTGTGTTGTTTTGTCCCTTGCCTCTCGTACAAACTGGCATTTAGATCTGAAGTTCTGTGCCTTAGACTTGTAGTGCTGTTTTCTTCTGCAGAGAAATGTATCCAAGGCAGAGAGGACACTACAGGAAGAGCAGAGAGATTGCTTTTCCTGAGTTGGCATTTAGGACCTTCCGTGCCTCTTGACCTGAGGTTTTGAAAAAAACAGAGCATTTTCTCAGTTGGGCCTGTTTCAGTTAATAAGATGCGTTTCTAAAAGCCAGTGCTTCTATGTGAATTTTAATTGAGCCACGCCTGAGTGAGCTTTCTGAAGGTAAGAAAGTTGCCTGCAAAAGCTCAAGATTTATAAAGGTCCTTATCAAAACAAACCTGCTTGGGCTTGCTGAGAAAGGTGGGCTGTTAAATGAGCGCGGGTCGGGGTGGGGGGAAACCTTGACGTCTGCAGTGCTGGCGAAAGTTATTGTAAAGACCACAGAAAGGGGCTGTTTACCTGTGTGCTCCTGAGAAGGTGGGCTCCTGGTGTGAAATCCACAACCCGTGACCTCATCTCCATTGCCATGGAGAAAGGAGGTCATTAATGCCCGGGGTTGGCAGGAGCCTCTGATGAAGCGTACCCGCCCCCGGGAACAGGGCACTGAAGTGAAAGTTCCTGGGGGTGAGTGTAAATAAAGAAGCCATCTGTCAATCAGGTATTAATTTTAAGTCTCTGCCCCTGGCCAGGGGTTCCAGGGGCCCCACTGTCTTCAAGGGGAAGTTTGCACTTGAACTTCAAGTTGGCTGAAAGAAAGGTGGAAACCAGCTTTGCACTCCATGTCAGGGGTTGTGGGGCTCAGTGAGGGGCGCTGGCATAAAGGTGAGGGGGGTCTTTGCTGAGTGAGTTGGAGGAATCAAAGCAGGGAAGGCGGACGGGCCCCTGCCTATGTCTCCTTGTGCAGAGCCTTGACAGAGAGGTGGGTTAGCCACGCGCACCCTGTTTCGGAGGGAGGATTATCTGAGATCTGTTTCTGGTTGATTCTTCTGACCAGATCTTTTCTTCTCCTTTTGGCAAGGAAGTCTCCTGAGCCTTGCTCCCTGCTGTGTGCCACGTGACAAATGCGGGGAGATTGTCTTCTCTTAGAGAAGGGCCTCTCTAAGGCACAAATTCCATCTCAGATGGCTGTCTTCTTGAAAAGTGGAGGCAGTGTGGCATGGTGACCGGATAAGCCAAGTCTGATGTTGGCATCTGATGGACTATTACACGGCCATGAAAAAGAATCCATTACTGCATACGACGTTGTTAAATCTCAGACATAAGGTTGAGATCTACATCATGTACATGTACATTCCATACAGTTTTATTTATGTGACGGTCAAAGCAGGCAAACCCAGGCCATCATGAGGGAAGGCGGGCGAGTAGGTCTCCCTGAATGAGGGTTATTGGCTGGGTGGGGCCACTAGGGAACCATCTGGCAGGATGGAAACGTTCTGTGTCTTGAATGGTGGATGCACATTTGTAAAAAGGCACCGAGGTGTACTTCTAATATCTTATGGCATCTAAATGATTCTCAATTTGAACCCCAGCTCTGCCCCTGGTTTCTTGCAAAAGATTTTTTTTTTTTGATGTGGATCATTTCTTAAAAGCCTTTATTGAATTTGTTACAATATTGCTTCTGTTTTATGTTTTGGTTTTTGGCCGTGAGGCATGGGGGATCTCAGCCCCTGCACTGGAAGGCAAAGTCGTCAGCATTAGACTGCCAGAAAAGTCCCTGCTCTGATTGTTTTTGTGACTGTGGCTGAATCCCCACCCCCCTCGGCCTCCCTGGCCCCCTCGGTGACACAGAGGACTAGATGGTACCTGGCTTCCAGGTGCTTGTCAGCCACGTGGTACACAGGAGGGCTCGAGGAGCAGTGAATGAAGGAAGATGGGAAGGTCTTTGGAGCTCTTGAAAGCATGAGGGCCCCGTGGAATGATTCCACCCGGTTCTTCCCATCCCAGTTTGAGGACGAGGTGGGGTTTCATGTCCATCAGGCCCTGCCCTTCCATCCGGAAGCTGAACTTGAGGCTTGCAGACCCCATACATCTCTCCACAAGGAAGACATGCGGGTGTGTGTGTTTTTGCAGACAGCCATGCCAGTAGCCATTCTGTAAGATTTGGAGCTTGCACACTGTCCCGGGTCCTGGGTCTTGGGCGCCTGGCCTCGTGGCAGGCTGCCTGGGAGGCAGGACCCAGAGCTCCTTTCTGTCCTGTCTGGTGAAGGCAGACAGCCGTCTTAGCCGGCGCAGGGTCAGCAAAGGGCACGGCAGTCATGGTGGCTTTTTCCAGTGGTTCCACGTTGAACGAGACAGGATGGTAAACTGCCTTCTTTCCCTCGCTGGCATCTCTGGACCTGACTTAGCTGGATGGAATTTCTCACCTCTCACGCCCTGCGTCTGTGTGTGTCATCTCTGAATGACGGGTGTGACCACCTGATTCTCCCCGTCATCATTAACACACGATTCATTGATCGGGAATCCAATTACCTCCCGCATGCGTGTCTGTTGGGGGCCGTAGGGGCATGAGGGGGGCCTGTCGGAAAGTTTGCTAAGCGCTGAATGTGTTACTCAAAGCGCAATCGGTAAATTTTCAAAGAAGGTCTTTCTATAGGTGGTGCAAGCCGCCAGATGCGAAGTCCATCCAGCTTCGGCTCCTCTTGGCGTTTCCTGCAGCCCGGATCACACAGTGGGTTATGAGAGCGGAGGGATGCAGGGAAGGGGCGGGGAGGGGCGGGGAGGGGCGGGGAGGGGCCTCCCGCTTCTCCCCGCCCTCCTGCTGCACGTGCGAGCTGCCAGGTTGTGGCATCTTCACGCTGTTGCCATGGCAACAGACTGTGATGTCTCAAACCTGGGCCCAGGCCTCCCACCACCTCGGGGTGTGAGCAGTGGGTCTGTCGCTTCAGACAGGGGTGGACCACAGCTCTGGGGCCCGGCCTCTAGGCCGTATCCTGGCTCCTCTCCTGGCTCCTCTCCTCCGCGGCTTTGAAGCCTGAGTGCCCGGCTCACGCGGCACCCCCCCCCCCCCCCGTCCCCCCAGGACAGACGCCTCCTGGAGCTTCCTTAGCTGGCTTTCTATTTTGGTCATTCTATTCTGCTTCCTGAAAATTCCACCCGCTTGTCATCCTCAGCGGAGAGACGTTCTCTTGCTGTTCCTTTTTTCAAAAGCGATCTGTTGGCCGGTGGGTTGGCGCTGGCAGCGGTCTCAGACTTGGCCCTGTGTCCTTGAGGGTGAGCAACAGGCCCGCCGGAGGCTCAGGAGGGCAGGAGCTGGCAGAGAGCGCCGTGTGGCCTGAGTGAGGTTTTTAAATAATCGTTGACTCAATCCTGGGGCAAACGGAGGGATTATGAGTATTCCAGAAGAAAGGAATCTGTGTCTTCCGTTGTCTAGGGCAGCCTACCTCCTCAAGGGCTCCAGACCAGTTCCTGTTCTGGGGACACCTCAGTTTTCTGTGTTGGGGTGAAGGCGTCATGATCCAGGAAATATTCCCTTTTGTGAGTTATGGGGCTGGAGGAGCTGGGCCGCCTGAGACCGAACCCAATTTTGCCACTTAGCAGCTGTGTGATCTTGGACAAATTAATCACCCTCTCTGAGCCTTACTTTCCCCATTTAGAAAATGAGGAAACTATCACAAGCTTCGAAGGGTTCTTGTAAAACAAACACTAGTGTATGTTAAATACATACAGAGTGGTTCTTGGTATAAAGTAAATGGTAGAGATGTGTTACAGAGAATCATTTTTGTTGTTGCAGTTAGCTTTGTTGTTCAGTCACTCAGTTATGTCCGACTCTTTGCAACCCCAAGGACTATAGCACGCCAGGCTTCCCCATCCTTCACCGTCTCCTGGAGCTGCTCAAGTTCATGTCCATTGAATTTGGTGTGTCACTAACACTTTAGTAAGATTTAGTTGGTTAGCTCCCACATAGCCCAGAAGAAGTGCAAAGCATGGACTGGAAGGAGTGTCAGAGGCATTCTTTACCTACTCCACATATTTTCTGAAGGCTAGCAGAAAACAGAATTCAAAGTGCTGACTGATACATTTTATTTTTATAAAGGTTTCTTCCCTTTTTCTTTTTTAAAAGAAGTCCCTGGGGGGCCAGTGTGTGCCACACTTTAGGTTGTAGAATAAGGGAATGTAAACAGAAAGTGTTAGTTGCTCAGCTGTGTCCAACTCTTTGCAACCCCATGGACTGTAGCCCACGAGACTCCTCTGTCCATGGAATTCGCCAGGATACAGGAGTGGGTTGCAATTCCCTTCTCCAGAGTATCTTCCTGACCCAGAGATCAAACCAGGTCTCCTGCCTTGCGGGCAGATTCTTTACCATCTGAGTCACCAGGGAAGCCAAATGAAAGCAGAGAAAGGGTAGCATTTTCAACTTAAACGATAATTCTTTCCATAATAATACTACTAATATACCAAAAGGCCTTATTTATTGTTTATTTTGTGTGTTTTGGGTTTCATGTGCATGAGATGAAGTGTCAGATGGGTATTGTCACCAACCTCAGCCCCGTATTATACACGAGGACTCACAGGTCCCCCAGATCACACAGCCGGGGCGCAAGGCCGTGGAGCGGGTTGCAAAGAGGTGGACATGACTGAGCGACTGAACAAATACGTGATCTAACACCGTGTATTGACCGAGACCCAGATCTCCGTGCAGATGCCCTGCTGAAGTGGGGCTGGAGTGGCCGCCCCAGCCTTCTTGTCTTCCAGTTTCAGAGAGTGGCCAGAGGTCTCCCCAGACGTTCATGGGACCTGGATGTGGGGTGGGCACCTGAGAACCTGATGGGAAAGGGAGGGCGGTGGTGATCTCAGATGTCTGTTGCAGAAACGATTTACCTGCCAGGGCTCACAGGGAGCCGACGTCTCATTTCTGAGTCAGTTCAGGTGTGACTCATGGGCTGATATTCCCAGCAGTGTTTGGGGCCTTGGCCGTGGGCAGGCCCCGGGGGAGGCCCTGGAGCTGTCGGGCTTGGAGCAGTGGTTCCCAGCTGGAGGCGATTCTGCCTGGCAGAAGAAGTTTGGCAAGCCTGGAGATGCTTCTGCTTGTTAAAACTGAGCAAGGAGTGAGGATGCTACAGACGTCTAGTGGGCGGAGGCCAGCATGCTGCTAAACATCCTACAGCCTCCACAGCAAGGAAGTTTCTAGCCCTCAATGTCAGTATTCTGGCCTGAAGAAGTCCATGGACTGTATAGTCCATGGGGTTGCAGAGTCGGACACGACTGAGCAACTTTCACTTCACTTAAACGTCAGTAGTCCTGAGGTTGAGAATCCCTGGTCTCAGGTCTGCTGGGTTCAAGTTGCAAGACCTCAGGCAAGTTAATTCATCTGTTTGTACCTCAGTTAACTTATCTGTAAAAGGGGAGTAAACAGCACCCATCTCATAGGTTGTGAGAATTAAGTAATGGACTACTTGTAATGTACTTACATCAGAGCCTGCCATATAAATTCTCAATAAATATTAGCTGCTGCTACTGTTGTTATTACTGTTATTATTATCATTGACCTTAACCTGTCTTCAGAAGTTCACAGTCTAGTAGGGAGACAGAGGAGTGAATCTGTACTTGATAGACTTCCCTACATGATTCTGTAAGTTCTGGAAACACTGCAGAGTCTGTAGTGTCTGAGCCAGCCTAGGGAAAAGCAGGGAGGGCTTTCAGGAGGAGGTGGCCCAAGTGAAATGAACAAATAGTGGCTTGCTAGGAGAAGTGAGGACAGGAGGTGTGGAAGGGTGTTCTGAGCTACGGGAATAGCATGTGCAAAGGCATGGAGGCACAGAGGACCTAGAACAACGACCTCTGAATCCCCCATTTCTGCTCCACCCTCTGTCTCTTTCTGAACACTGACGCATTGAGTGTGGGCCAGATGCCTTCCACGGCACGTGGGTTGGTTTTATGCTCTCCTATGGGGACATTCATAAGAGGGCCATCCTCTTGGCAAAGCTGCTTCCCTTTAATCTCCTTAGAAGGAGTGAGGCCTCCATCAGGTGTCATTGTATCTTTAACGCCTTTCTTTCTTGACGTTTGCCATTTCTTCCTCCCGTTGCCAGCTTTGAAAAAGTGTCGACTTTCTGGGGTTGTGGAAATGTCCTACATCTTGATTGTGGTGATGGCTACCAGGGAATGGAACATTGGGCAAAACTCATTGAACTCTACACTCAAAATCTGTATGTAGAAATGATACCTTACTTTAAAAAAATGAGCATTGAGGAGGAAAAAAAAGTGGGCCTGAGGCTGGGAGCCTTGGGCTAGCAACGGTGTCTCACTTGAATTTAGTAACTTTTATTTTGATTGTATTTTTACCCTCCCTTCTATTTATGGAGGTGACACTGATTTTCCATTTGTGGCAGGGTGTAAAGTTTCCTTAAAAAAAGTCATATGCGAATGAATTTAAATAGAAATATTAAGTAAATAATATTCACTGGTGGTACATGAATATAGCAAAGATCATGCAAGTGGTAAGAAAAGCAAGCTCTTTGGAAACCCTTCTGAGAGAATCGGGTGCTTCTGAAATGAAACAAACTTGGCCCAGGGCTGCGTGGGCATGGCGCGGGCTTCAAGGGAGCAGTCTGCAAGGGTGGTGGCTGTTTACAGAGACACAGTGAAGAACCCTAGCTACTTAAAGAAATATCTGAACGATGGGCCTTTTGTCTGTGAGAATTACTGTCAAATACCCAGGCGACTGAGAATTAAATAATTATAAATTACCTCCATATTCCTTGCTTGTGGGTAAACTTTCAAAATCCTGGGGAGAGAAAAGAAAAAGACACTCTACTGCTTGTATTAATTAAAACCAATGTAAATGCTTTAAATACTTTTGCTCAGCAGAAACTGGCCTTTCTGTTTTTCATTGCTGCCCAAGAGTGTGAGTGATGTGTGTTTTTAAGTTTTCTGTGACTTTCACATCAGCCCGAGGAGGGTGTTTCTGCTAAGATGTAGCTCAGTTTTTCTGATAAGGCTGGAATTTTTGCTAAGAGGCTTTCTGTGTTTTGTTTTGTAGACTGTAGTCAAACGTGGATTTGACCTGGATCTCTTCCTAGATTAAAAATCTATGCTCTCTTACCCCTCAGGAAGGTGTGTGTGTGTGTGTGTGTGTGTGTGTGTGTGTGTGTGTTTGCAGGCCCAAATGCAAGTTGATAATGAACTGCAGCTTTACGAGAATCTTAGACCCTACAGACTCTAGCTAGAAAAATGAAAAGATTTCAGAGCCAGAAGCAGCCAAGGAGACGGATTGGGTTTAATATCGTCCTGTTCCAAATGAGGAGGTCTAGACCCAGAGAGGGTGGGGGACTGTCTCCAAGGTCACATGGCTAGTTAGTGGCAGAAAAGGACTAGAACTCAATTCCCTGCTTCCCAAACCAGGTGTCACTACTCGAGATCATCTCTCGTCACCCTGCTCCCCTTGGAACAAAATAAAATAAAAACATGTCTTTCGAAAATTGCATTTCTACCCTCAACATAATACAGAAATCAGAGTCTCCTTTCTGCCTCTGCCCCTAATTATTAATACTTAGTTCTTCTCCTTGGGGGAGGTTCCTGTAACCTGAGACTTTCAGAGAAAAACCTATGCACCCATCAGCAGTGTGTGTGTGTGTGTGGGTGTGTGTGTACACTCACCCTCTGTTTCTGTCTTATGCATACTGTGAGCATCTGTAACACTATCTGGTGGTCACTATATATCAATACAAAAAGACCCTTTCCCGCCCTTTCCTAGCTGCATTATATCTCACTGTATGAATGACAGAATTTAACCCATCCCCAGCCAATGGATAGAAGGTTACTTCCAGTTCGAGGGGATTGAGAACAGGGCTGGACTAATTGAACTTATGAACACATCACACTGCACACAGGAGTGTACCTGTAGCAGAGATTTCTGAAAGTGCCGGTGCGTGGTTTCAAGTGTACATGTGTTTGGAATTTTGATATTACCAAATCACCCCCTCTTGAGGTTCTGTCTATCTACCTTTTGGTTTGGATGTTAGCATCTTTCAGTAGCAGTTTAAATACTTCATGCTTTATTCATTTGTTCAGCAGACTGACAATATTTTTGGAGGGCCTGCTTTGTGGGAGATCCTGTCCAGGTGTTAGGGGTCCAGTGGGGGCTGAGGGAGCCCTTATGGAATTAATGATTGGTGGAGGTGAGGCTGGGAGCTGGGGAAAAGGCCAACAATACAAATAAGGAACTGGAGAATTACTGAGTTAGAACTGTGAGGCGTGCAGTGGCGCAGAGCAGGGACGTGTGAGTGGGGTCTGATCTCGTCAAGAAGGTCGGCAAGACTTGTGGGAGTGTATGACACTTCAGCAAAACTCCAGTGAAGGAGCGGCCTTTGTTACCCAGAGAAGAGGGCTGGGTGGGGTTGGGGAAGGGGCTGTTGAGCCAAGGGAACAGCAAGTGCAAAGGTCCTGAGGCAGAAAAGAGCTCGGCACTTTCTGAGAAAAACAGCCAGCTTGGCCAGAGTCCAGAGAGAGAGGAGAGGCTGGAGGGGCAGGCAGAGGCTCCGCCTGGCCAGCCTGTTTGAGGTTATCTTGACTCTAGGAGCTTTGGAAAGTCATTTCTGGGCTCCCACCTGAGGAGGGGGACCACCCAAACCCTCTAAGATCAGCTCAGCTGAACCAGATAGCACTTGCTCCGGGGTGGCCAGCCCAGAAAGGGCGCAGAGAAAGAGGAGCATCCCTGAGCACAACCACTGATTCTGCCGTTGCTGGCGTGCTGCGATTCGTGGGGTCACAAAGAGTCGGACACAGCTGAGCGACTGAAGTGAACAGTGCGGAAGCCAGCCACAGGCTCTGTGTGAACAAACAGGGGTAGCTTTGTTCCGATAAAGCTTTATGGACACGCACAACCAGCTTCGATCCATGGGCTGGAGTTTGCCTGCCCCTTAGCAGGATGCGATTCTCTAAACAGATAAGGTCTGATGTGACATGAGCTGCGAACAGGGTTTAGTGGAGAAAAGGTGGCCAGGAAACGGGGTGGAGAATGATCTTTTTGATGGGCCGGTCACAGGAGCTGCTGACTGAGCAGGCGTGTGAAGGAGTGAAGGGCAGCGGCCAGGGGAAGGTCACGGTGGGGGAGAGTTTCCAGGGAGAGGGAATTCCGCAGCAGGAGCTGCTTGAAGAATGGGTGACGAAGTCAGCAGGGCTGGTGCTGGGTCAGCCTGGGGAAAGTGGGGAGAGGCGGGTGGGGAGGCAGGCTGGGGCCAGCCCGTGCTGAGGCCTGTCCTGGGGACATCTCGGGGACAGCCTTTAAGCTGGATTTCGCGTTACAGTGGACATTTCAATAGACGGCTGCATGGAGAGCAGACCAGAGAGGGCGAGTGTAGAAACGGGGAGACCAGGGGCCCCCTCCCTGGCTCAGTGGTAGAGGGTGGCGGGAGGGAGCAGCACGTGAATGAATTTGTTTCTGTTTCAGTAGAGGAGTCAGACTTAGCTGATGGATTGGGATTACGGGCATGAGAGGAGAGTAGAGGCTGACCCTAGCAGCAAGAGAGGGGGTGTGTGTGGTGGGAGGGGGTCTCTGTTGACCCCCGGAGCTTGAAGGAGGAGCAGGATGGGGGTGGTGGAAACAAACAGTAGTTCCCTTGATAATTTCACCCTCCAGCCGTGGGTTCTTTCGAGATGGCAGCAGAAGCCTTAGTTAGGTGGCCACGATTAAAGAAAAAAATCAGATCATTTTGTATCCACCGATTTTATTAGCTTGAGAGCTCCGTAGTTATGACTGTCTTTTGGGGGCTGAGTAGCTCATCTGTGGACTCTCCAGTCCTGTTCGTTCTGTATTTGGGTGACTCTCTTCCCCTCCCTGGACCTCAGTTTCCTCATCTGTAAAATGGCATGAGATGAGACACGGCTAGGGAGTCTTGGCTGGAAATGAAGCCCCTTTTTACACGTGGGCACAAACATCTAGGAGTTGAACCCAGAGAGGGCTCCAGAGCTGGTGTGGCCTCCCCCTTGCATTCCTCTCGCTGTATCACATGGGTAGGATGATCAGACGGGCCTTGGTCAGTGTTTTTCGAACTGTGGGTCACGACCCACCGATGGGACAGGAAATCTGTTTAATGAGTTATGACCAGCATTTAAACAAAGTAACCCCAGACAGGAGGATAGATAAGAGTGAATCAGGGTAAGTATTGTTTGGGGAAGCTTTCGTTTCAGTTGCCAGTGAATATGATGGTGTGAACAGAATTGTGAAATAAAAGGGCACCTCCTCTAAGGGTTGCACTGAAACAAAAGTTCCGAAGCCTTCGGGTGGCCAGCCTTCCAGGTCTCTGGCTGAGGCTGCATGGTTTGGGCCAGCTGTGCTCCTGCGCTAAACCCTCCCCGCTTTGGTCTCTCTGTCCAGGGAATCTGGGATCAAGTTGCCTCAATTTCCTTCTGTGAGAGAAGGAGGTTCTAGCTTTGGGGTTTGGTGTGGTGGGGATTTAAAACAAAAAAGAAAACAGGAGGTAAAACCCAACCTGTGATTGCTCTGCATCGGGAGTTGTGTTTTAGAGGCTTAAAAAGACCCCTCCTTCCCTCCTTCTCTTTCCAGAAGAACCGAGTGCACATAAGGTGGCCAGCCCACCCTCCGGACTCTACCCCGATGATGTCCTGGACTATGGCCTCAAGCCATACAGCCCCCTGGCCAGTCTCTCTGGCGAGCCCCTCGGCCGGCTGCGAGAGCCGGATAGGGTGGGGCCCCAGAACTTTCTGAGCCCGGCCAAGCCACCGGGGGCCTCGGGCCTGAGCCCTCGGATCGAGATCACTCCATCCCACGAACTGATACAGGCAGGGGGGCCCTTCCGCGTGAGAGACACTGGCCTCCTGGGCGAGCAGCCGCCCCTGCCGGGGGTGGCGGCCAGCCCCAGGTTCACGCTGCCCGTGCCCGGCTTCGAGGGGTACCGCGAGCCGCTTTGCTTGAGCCCCGCTAGCAGCGGCTCCTCTGCCAGCTTCATTTCCGACACCTTCTCCCCCTACACCTCGCCCTGCGTCTCGCCCAACAACGGCGGGCCCGACGACCTGTGTCCCCAGTTTCAAAACATCCCTGCTCATTATTCCCCCAGAACCTCGCCAATAATGTCACCTCGAACCGGCCTCGCTGAGGACAGCTGCCTGGGCCGCCACTCGCCCGTGCCCCGTCCGGCCTCCCGCTCCTCGTCGCCTGGTACCAAGCGGCGGCATTCGTGCACCGGGGCCTCGGTTGCCCCGCTGCCCGGAGCCTCACCCCAGCGCTCGCGGAGCCCCTCGCCGCAGCCCCGGGACGACGGCATCCCCGCCGGGTACCCCCCCTCGGCCGGCCCTGCCGTCCTCATGGATGCCCTGAACAGCCTCGCCGGCGACTCGCCCTGTGGGATCCCCCCCAAGATGTGGAAGACGAGTCCTGACCCGTCGCCGGTGTCCGCCGCCCCGCCCAAGGCCGGCCTGCCCCGCCACCTCTACCCTGCCGTGGAGTTCCTGGGCCCCTGCGAGCAGGAGGAGAGGCGGAACTCGGCCCCCGAGTCCATCTTGTTGGTGCCGCCCACCTGGCCCAAGCAGCTGGTGCCCGCCATTCCCATCTGCAGGTGAGTCCGGCTTTGGAAAGGACTTAGTCCGCGGTCCGGTTTTAAGAGGAGGTTTTCTGGTGATGAGCATGGGACCCGGGGTTGGCTAGACTGATTTTCAATCCTAGGTCTCTCTGTGCTTGGCTGCCAGATCTTGAAATTGTCTGGGGCAAAGAATCTCTGAGCGGCAGTTTTCCCGTCTGTAAAGTGGGTGTAAGGGTACCTGACTTCCTGGAGGGCTGTTAGGAGGGTGCAGTCCTAGGGTGCCTGTGATTGCTCCTAAGGCACCTGGCGTGTTCATTCATTCACTTATTTAACAAATATTTATCAAACACCTCCTGTGTGCCAGGCACTATCATCAGGTGTTGGGGAGACAGGGGTGAACAAAATGGGAAAAATACTCTGCTTTCGTGGCGCTGACATTCTAATAAGCACAAAGGCAGCCACAGGGCATGACATTGACTATCTTTTTATAAGAAGAATTGATGTTTGTAGGCATCTGCTATGTGCCTCGATATTGCAGTCAGTGATATGGAGGCCCTCTGAAAATGTGGGAGCCAGAATCTTCAAGGAGCTTCAAATCTTGGCAAACTGAAGTGTGTAGACTTGGGGTCTCCCAGTCTGGGTGTGAGTCCTGGCTTTCCCCTCGCGGGCTGTGTGACCTGGGCATGTGGGTTGCTGCCATGCTGCTATGCCCAGAACAGGCATCGCTAGTCATGAGGGTTCGCTCTCATGGAGCACCTTTTTGATGCTATGCCCAAGGCAGACATTGCTAATCAATCAGAATCTTCATTCTCATTGAGCACCTCTCTGGGCCTGGGTTCATTACCTGTGAGGTGAGGATAATAACAGTACCTGCCTCATTTCTGATTTTTAAGCGTTAGGTGAGAGAATATATATCAAACTCAACATAGAACCGACATAAGTAAGAGCTCATGAAAGAGACAGCTGTTATTGTTATCGGAGAATCTTATCACTGTAGAGGAAGCACTTTGTTGCTTCTTCGTTGATGAGCTGGCTGCTAGGAGACTGAGCTCCCAGTAGCTGTTAAGATTGATGATACTGACGATCATAGTCACCAGCATGCCAGGATGCTTGCTGTGTGCCTGGCACGCTTCTAATACGCTCTCTCTGTGGATTACGTCATGTAATTCTCCCCCAAACCTGGTTTGTTTATATATTTGTCTTCATTTCAATGATAAGGAAAATGAGGTGCACAGCAATTGGGAGCAGATACTATTTTATCAGGTGCAGAATCAAAGCCTTATGCTGTTACCATTTACTCCAGTGGTTTTTAAAGTGTTACTTGCTTTTAGCAAATGCAAGTCTTTTTTTTTTTCAAATAAAATGTTGAATGCCCAAATTCCCCTACTCACCTGCACCCCGGGCCGAAATAGGCTGAACTGAGCTTCTGGTCTGACGTGTCCTCCAGGGCAGGTTCTGAGAACACTAGGGCCGTCGTAGGTCAGTGTGTGTCCCGTAAGAAAAGGAGTTTCTGGGTTTCTTAGGGTTCAGTGACTCCCTCTGTGTAGGGGCTATTCCCAGCGGTGGACAGAACGTGCCGTCATTGCAAAGGCCATCTGGCCACGGAGCTCTGAGGCTCCAGTTTCCTGGAGTCACCTTAGACCGCCGGTCAAGAACAACCCCTGGTGAAGTTGAGAGATCGGGGTTCAGAGAGGTGAGGTGACATGCCCGTCAGTGCCCAGCTAGCTCATGACCAAGCTGGAAGCCAGAATCTGAGATTCCTGACCCCTTGTTCTTTCTAATCAACTCCTGGATCGATCTCCAAAACATGACTTGTGTCATGATTGGGAGTGAGGAGGAACATTAAGGTAAGATATGATTGTCAGGCATTTATCTGAGACTTTATTGTATATGAAACCCTTTCCTCTCTATTATGTGGCTTGGTCTGAGAGGTTCTGATGGGTTAGAGTCCTTCCGCCCCTAGCAAGTGCCCAGTCTGTGCCAGCCAGTGAGATATTTCCAAGAGTTTTCTATTAGATTGAGAGGATGGGTCATTCAAAGAAGTCTTGTGATGATATTTATCTCAGGGAGTGTGGATAACTCCACAGGGGCTGAAATTCAAGTGCAGAATGTCAGATTCACTCCAGTGGTCTGAGTCTTAAGATTGTATTCTAATTGTTCTAGAAGCAAACAAAGTTAGAAGTTGGTACTTAGGGATATTGCATTGAATCTTCTACTCACTATATATTTTGATTAATACAGGGGTGGAGTGATTTTTCAATAAGCCTTATTTTGCTAACTTTAAACAATTTTAAATTGCGACTATGAGAATAAGAATATGTAACACAGATGGCACCCTGGTTGTAGGCAGAAGCTTGAAGGCATCTTGGAACTGTAGCTAAGGCAGAAATAAAGGCACTTTGGACACCCCAAGATTTCAGGGTTAGACGGACTTCAGGGGCAATGTCATTATAAAGAATGGCTAGAGATTTGCTTGCATAGTGAGGATGTAAGTGTAAGTTGAGTTGTATGTTCAGGTTAAGCTGTAGCACTGATGGAGTTTGTGGGGTTGTCTCCCCCTCCCCCCCACCAACTGTCCCCTTGGAATTGCTCTATTAAGAGAAGGATTAGAATTGGCCCATTGCAAATGCTTAATTAAGTCCAGTTGATAATGTTAGCTTCTGGCAGTTCTGGACTTAGCAGGAAAGGCTATCCTGATTACATTAATGTTTCCTCCTGCATGTGAAAAATCAGGACACAGTGACCCAAATTCATGCATTCACAGCTTCAAAGCTACTTTGAACATACGAGGGTTCTTTGAAATAAAACTGCTTGTTCATTCTTTCATTTATCCTTCCATTTGTTCATCCGCCCACCGACATTGGACAGGCATTGCTAGACCAGGCATTGCTCTAGACTCATTCCATGAATTAAATATTTTCTTGGACCTATTTTAAATAAATTAGTAAGATAAGACACAATGTAGAGGTGTGGAAGGAGCAAGAGGCTTAAATTGGAGCTTTGACTACATCTTCCTCTGTGAGCTTGGGAAATGTTTTTAGATTCTCTGGGACTCTGAGTGAATGCTCTAGATATAGATTGTCAAGCCTTCAGTCATCTCTTCAATGACATAATTCCAGCCTCATATCAAGTATCTGTTGTGTGTGCTGGGTAGGGTTGAGATTTTATAGTAAGATTAAACTTAATGGCTTGACCTCAAAGATCTTACAACTTTCAATACCATTAATAATATAGTCAGATTGTCTGACACTACCATTAATACAGATTGTCAACAGGAAGTAACTATTTATTTGAAATATACAATTATTACATGAAAAATAATTATAGCTGATATTTATTGAGCACTTATTATGCTTAAGCTGTTTCTATGATCTCAATATCCCCACTTCATAGTTGAGGAAGCTAAGGCCTAGGGAGATGGAGGTATTTGCTCAAAGTCACACAGGTATTTGGAGATGGAGCTGGGACTTGAGCTTGGGTGTGTAACTCCAGTCATGCTCTTGACCTTTATTCCTCATTTAATTGTAGGGAATCTGAGTGGTTTGGCTCATCCATGCCAAAACCGGACACCTCTCTGTGGTCAGATGTTCTACACTTGACCCAAGAAGTAATGACTATGACTGGGAATGGCCTCTTCCTAAATTTATTTTTAATTGAGATAATCAGACATAGAAATAAGAGCTGGAAAAACACTTCAGATGCCATCTAGTCCATTTGTCGTTATAGGAGGCTGACAATAAAAGAGTTGAAGTTGCTTACTTAAAGTCATACGGCAAGTTAGTGACCCAATGGGACCCCTGATTTCTGTGACAGAGTTCCTTGTCCCACACTTACTCCTTTGGGGGAAAAAAAAAACCATCGTGACTAAGGGATATCCTTTAGACGTGGGAGGTGATATTTTTCAAAATTCCCAGAGGAAGCGAAGTTGCAGCAGTTAGAAACATGCTAGAACTAACATGTCATGAAATTAGCTTCGGAAATTGAGATGTCAGCCATTCTGTCTTCATCAAGACGGAAGAGAAAACAGAGAAGGAGAAAGATCTTGACCTTGTGAAGAGCCCGCCGATCATGTCTCAGGAACGTGTGCCTCCCAGCCACCAGCATTTTATCGTGTGCCTGCTGGATGAGTTTCAGGAGAGGAGCCGTTTACGTTTATTGTACAGGGCGGCCGGCTGTGGCTCACTGCGCACGTGACCGCTGTGTCTGCTCTTCCTTCCAGCATCCCAGTGACCGCCTCCCTCCCTCCACTCGAGTGGCCGCTCTCCCACCAGTCAGGCACCTACGAGCTGCGGATCGAGGTGCAGCCCAAGCCCCACCACCGGGCGCACTACGAGACGGAAGGCAGCCGCGGGGCTGTCAAGGCTCCGACGGGCGGCCACCCCGTCGTTCAGGTATGGACCTGCGTTCCCTTCCTCTGTGTCCTCACGGGTCACTGGGCCACTCGCTTCTGCTGAGCTGTTGTTTGGTGCTCATTAGACTGCAGTGCGTGTCTCAGCTTCCTATCCCTTGAAGGGATGGGAAGTCTAACATTGAGTGTCAGAAGCTAACAAAGCCACTCAGAAGCCAGGAAAAAAGTCTTCCTGAGCTGCATAAGGATCGAAGTGATATTCATGCTGGGTCGTCCTCTTCCTTCTCTTTCTGACTGAGAAACTACTACAGTTTAGTGGAGGTGTCTGTTTTGAAGGTTTCTGAGGCCGTCATTTTGTGTTTCAATTTTAGGTGAGAGTCCACTAAGGAAAATCGGCATATTGAAAAGTGGGAAAAAGTTAAAACTACACACAGTCCAACCACCTAGAATCATTTTTTTCTTTTCTTTTTTTTTTTTTTTTTTACCGTTTTGATATGTTTCCTGTTGCCTGTTTTCTATTCACAAACATGGCAATGTCTATCACTGTACGTTTATATACTTGATGTTACAGTAGCTTGTACTTTGATTTTTTTTTCTCTTTACATTATACCCAGAGCATTTCCTACTGTTTTTTCCTTAATCATTATCTTTTGTCTGTGGCTTTTGATTTAACCTGATATTTTTTTCAAAATAAATAGAGAATTGTTTTTTTTAATTTCCCCCCAAAATGATCAGAGTTAAAGTGTTCTTAATTGTATAGTCTGGTTAACCAGAACTGCTGACTGGTGCCTACCTGCCAACTCAATTAACCAGCCCATTAATACATTTAATTTAACTCTTTTTTTTAATTTGCCTTAAAGTGAAGGCAAAGTATTTAAAAGTATAAAGTGAGGGCAAAGTATAAAGTGAAGGCAAAATACTTATCAAAGTATTCTGTGATAAGAATCTGATGGTGTATCAGAACCTTTGAGAGTAGTTGTTAAAAATGCAGATTCTCGAGCATCTCCTGAAATTGTATGAGGACAATTCAGACAAAAAACAAACATACAAACCTTAAACCCTAAAATCCCCACAGGCAGCTTTGAGTGTGTATACCTGGTTACGGACTTTAGTGATTGTTTGGAACTTCTAAATCTAACATCACAGTTTTGGGGGTATTTGTTTCTATTCATTGCTTCTTTTCGTTTACCACATGGTACGTTTTCCTCTTTCTTTGCACGTCTAGTAATTGTTGACTGTGTAGTGATACTGGGATGGTGATGTGTACTGGGCGTTGTAGAGACTCTTGCTTTTGCTGTCTTCCTCTAAAGGTAGTTGAGTCGCTGGCTGGTCGCTTTGAACTTCCATAGGTTTAATTTTACTCTGTTACAGCGGACCTGTGCAAAGCCCGAAGTGTTCCCCACACCCTTCAACTTCGTACGGCTAGCCACGAAAGTCCTTCTTTTGTGGATCTAGTGGAGGCTTGGTTTAAAATGTTTACTTAAAAATATTTTGTTCATTTATCTATTTTCGGCTACGCTGGGCGTTCGTTGCTGCCTGCGAGCTTTTTCTCTAGTTGCAGAGAGCGGGCGCTACTCTCGAGTTGCGGCGAGCGGGTGTCTCGTTGCTGTGGCTTCTCGTGGCAGAGCGTGGGTTCCCTGACACGAGCGTTTCATTAGGTGAGGCGTGTGGGGTCAGCAGTTGGGGCTCCAGGGTTCTGGAGCGTGGGCCCAGCAGTTGGGGCTCCAGGGTTCTGGAGCGTGGGCCCAGCAGTTGGGGCTCCAGGGTTCTGGAGCGTGGGCCCAGCAGTTGGGGCTCCAGGGTTCTGGAGCGTGGGCCCAGCAGTTGGGGCTCCAGGGTTCTGGAGCGTGGGCCCAGCAGTTGGGGCTCCAGGGTTCTGGAGCGTGGGCCCAGCAGTTGGGGCTCCAGGGTTCTGGAGCGTGGGCCCAGCAGTTGGGGCTCCAGGGTTCTGGAGCGTGGGCCCAGCAGTTGGGGCTCCAGGGTTCTGGAGCGTGGGCCCAGCAGTTGCGGGATGGGCTAGTTGCCCAAGGCATGTGGGATCTTCCCAGACCAGGGAGCCAACCTGTGCCCTCTTCACTGAAAGGCAGTTCTCCACCTCTGGACAAGCAGGGAAGTCCCAGGCTTGGTTTTAGACTGTGAGAGCGCGGGTCTAAAGTAGCCTTTACTCTAAAGCATGACCTCATTCTTAAGGCCTAGTCTTTTCGGATGCTTTGCGAGGAGGGGGTCACTCCTCTCTGACGGGCTGGAATTCCGATATTCCAGCTCTGCTGAACCTCCAGCTTCTCTGTTTCCCGTTTTACCCTATAGCTGCCTCCTTCTGATAAACCCTGCACATTTCCCATGTGATTACCCAGCCCAGCCCCTGGTCAAGGACTTGGGGGACCCCCCAGCCCCTTCCTCGTCTCTGATGCTTCACCCACAGATTCTAGCTGCTTCCACAGCCTGAGACTCCGAACTCTGCCCCCACCTCTTGCTCAGCAGGACCACTGTGTGCTGTTTGAACCCCACGCTCTGAATGTGGGAGGGAAAGTGTCTCTAGGCAGAGAGCTGCAGGGAGCACGGGTCCACCTCGTGTGTTTCCCTTCCCTCGTGGACCACGGTCGTATGCTGCCTGCTGTCTAATGCCTGAAAGCAGTTGGCTTATTTTTTTTCTGGGTTGAAAAGGCACATCCATCTTTATCCTTTCATAATCTTCGATCTCAAATATACTCAGCATTGTTTTCCTTTTTATTTGATATTGGAATGTAACCAATTAACAATGCTGTGATGTTTTCAGGCGGACAGCAAAGGGACTCAGCCATACGTAGCCACGTATCCATTCCCTCCTAATTACCCCCTCCCCCGAAAGCAGTTGACTTGTAAACTTTTGTTGTATTTTATAGTTGTTTATGATGGTAGGGCTGGTCTGGTATTATTTGCTCCATGAGAAAAGTGATTTTTGGAAAAGAAAACCTTCATATCATTATCAAGTGAGGCTTATCTACTCGAGGATGAGAACCTCCTGGCCTGGAGGCGGTGAAAGGGTATGTTGGAGTCAAAGCCTTTGGTTGTAATGGAGAGAGAAACTCACTGAAAGGCAGTGAGCAAAGGGGGAGTATGTGAGGAGCCTACTGGAATTACATCTAATCAGGTCAGGAGATTCAGCTCAAGAAGAACCTGGGCTCGTGGTCACGAGTCCAAGATTTATTTCTCTGCTCAGTCAATCCGGTCAACAGGTGGACACATCCTGCAGGAATTTGCTGAGCACCTGCCTTTTGCCATCTGCTTAATGCTGAGGTACAGTAAAGACTAAGAGAGAAGCTATGGTCTTCTTCTCTATGGAGCTCATGATCTGGGGGTATAAAGTTGCTGACTTAAATAATCATGCAAACAATAACATTGCAAACTGTGGTAAGCGGCAGGAAGGAAGCGTGCATGAGGCTCTAGGTGCATAAGATGGAGAAGTCAGTGTAGACAGGGGAAGGTTTCCCTGATAAGATTTCCTTGAAGAAGAGACCAGGGCTGAGGATGCGTGGTGGGAGCAGTAGGTGCAAATGCCCGGGGGCAGAAGGAAGCAAACTGCGGCAGAGGAACTTGAGGAAGCCAACACTGGACTGCAAGGGCCAGAGGGAGGGAGCAGGGGGCCGGAGCGCGCGTGGCCTGGTCAACCATGGGGGAGAATTTGGCTTTCATCCTGGTACAGGAAAAGCAGGGGAGAAACAAGAAGAACAGTTGGGAGGCTGTGCCCATGGTATCTGTCCTCAGGGGGCTACGTGGTATCTTTGCTCTCTGATTATTCAACCAGCGTTTGTGGAGCACTGCTCTGCTCCAGGCATGGTTCTCGATTCTGGGATATGGTATGAACGAAACAGCCAGAAACCCTCACCCCCATGAACTTACAGTTTAGCAAGATGATGTAAATAATAGTTAACACTTAGCGAGCACTTACTGCATGTCAGACCCTTTTCCAAGTGATGTCTGTGTTAAGTTAGATTAAACTTATTTAATCCTCAGAAAAGCCCTAGGAAGTAGTTACAGTTAGGTCAAGGAGATGTCAAGGGCCTTACTCAAGGTCATAGCTCTCGAATGGTGGACTTAGAATTTGGACTCTGATGTCTGGCTTTGCCTGCTAGACAGCTTTTCTCATCTTCCACATCTCTCTGCAGACCAACTTTCCCTGCCTCCTTGTTCTCTCCAGACAGAGAAGAGCTGGTAGAAAGATGCCCGCACCTCCTGCCTATCAGTTTTTCTATGCTGTCTTAATTCTAGTCCCTCACCAGCTCGTTGGAGTCCAAATCCTGACCTTTAGGGAGATTCTAATTGGCTCTGATTAGAAAGGGTGCCACCCGCTGGTCCAGTTAGCTTGGCCAGAGAGGTCAGACCATGTGCAGTGCAAGGCTCTGCTCACCCATTCATCAAGGGCTGGGGCCATGGAAAGTTCTAGAAAAGGAAGTGGACTGTAGATGCAGTTCTGAAGATGTCCTCTACACTGTGCCTGGCATTGATGCTTCTCCTTCCAGCAGCTCCCCAGGATCCATCTTTTTTCTTCTTCTTTTTTTCCCCTCGTTTTTGGCCACACATGCAACAGGCAGGATCGTAAGTTCCCTGACCAGGGATCAAACCTGCGCCCCCCACCTCCCGCAGTGGAGTCCCTGCACCGCCAGGGAAGTCCCTCTGCCCCTCTTCTGGTTCCTTACTTTGAAAACCCAATGTATGACTTAAAAATGTATAGCCATATCCTCAAAAGACACAAAGTGAAGCCTTTTTTTTTTTTCTTAATCATTTGAATAGATTGGGTTTTCTTCAAAATGAAATGTGCTAACCCCTGATTTGTTTTAGCATAGGAAGTCATTTTTTTTTTTTTTTTTAAAGCCTCTTTGAAAAATGAAAAGGAGAGGGGGCTTTAAGAAGACAAGGACTCTTAACCTTTAAGGAGGTGTGAAAACCTCTGTCAAGCCCTGGAGGCTTGCCCTTCCAATCCCAGAAGGGCCTGTTTCGTACCTTGCCTGGGAGCCTCTGGAGGTTTCCCCCTTGATCTCTGTCTCTCTCCATCTGTTTCGGTTTCTGTACTGTGCCCTGGCTCCCTTTCCTCCCTCTCAGGGACTGGTTCCCACCCTTCTCTTTATTTGCCACGCTTATAAAACTTCACTTTTTCTGTACCCCTCGTGGTTTTATGCGCCTCTCTATATGAAAATAAAATGAGTACATGACCATTTCTTTCGCTTTCTTTAAATATAAAATTGCAAATCTTAAGCATATGCCCTGTTCAGCTGTCTTTTCTTTTGTCTTTTCTTTCTCTTGAATGTCAGTTGGTCTGGAAAGAAAGTCTGCTTCAAACTTTAAATGCTTTTCAGATCTCATGACTCATTCATTCGGTGAATATTTTGTTGAGGACCTGCTGTGTGCCAGGCAGTGTGCCAGGCACTGATAATGCAATGATGGGTGTGAGATGGATGAGGTCTGTGCCCTGGTGGAACTCGAGGGGGTGGGCAGGACGTGCCAAGCAGACCAGGATGGTTTGGTATGACTGTTGCTGAGATGTGAGTGGGTCAGGGAGGCCAGATGAGGCCATCTGGGATTATACCTGGACTCCAAGGTAGACTGTGACAGCTGATTGGGAGTTCATCTGTTGGATGTGCAACTTGGGGGTGACTGCTGAGACAGAACAAGCTGTGCCAAGCAACTACTACTCAGATGACTTGCGTTAGATAGAGGATCTCTCTAAGGAGGTGACTGTCACCTGGGGCCTGGAGCAGGTGATTGAGCCAGCAAAGAGAGGAGTATTGCCCTTCCTCTCTCTGTCTCTTTTGGTGTGGTAGGTGAGGTGAGTGTTCCATGTACAGGACACAGCACATGCCAAGGTCCTGACGCAGGGAAGAACTTCTGAGGACCTGAAGGAAGGCCAGTGTCACTTGACTAGCCCAGAGGGTGATGGTTGGCAGGACTCATAAGCCAAGATGAGGAACTAGGGTTTTATTTCAGGGCAAGGGGAAGGGAGTGGCGAGTTTTGAGCAGGGAAGGAAGGCGATTCTGATTGAATACTTTGGCATTGCTTGGGCTTCCCTCTAAGGAGTGGGTTCCTCTAAGGGAGGAAGCAGGAAGGTGAATTTGACAGGCTGTGGCAGTGCCAGGTGGAAGGGCAAGGCGGTGAGGATGGGGAGGTGGCACTGGGCGGCGAGAGAATGGGTTCCATGGTGTGAGGTTCAGGACTCAGTGCTGGCTTAGCCGTGGGTGGAGAGGAAGTGTCATCTGCCACTCCGGAAGACTTGGGGTGAAAGTCATTTTCTTAGGGGAAGATTACAAGTTCATTGTGGGGTGAGGGAATTAGGAAGGGCTTGTGAGGCATCCAGGCAATGATAGCAAGTCTGTGGCTGGTTGCAGGAGCCTGGAAGTGCCACCTATAAAGCTCTAAATCCCATGAACTAGAGCAAGTTTATGGTTCTTTCTGAGGAGTCTGGTTATCGTAGCTCTTTGACCTGACTTTGACCTGTAGGGATCAGAGAAAGGGAACCACTCAATTCACCTCGAAAGAGCCACATGCCTTTTGGTGGAACCTGGCCATCATTTCCTCGTTCTATTTCAGGGCAGGAAGCAGTGGTCCTTGGGTGGACAAAACTGGCATTCAAAGGCAGCTTTGTAAGGTTGGGCTTTAAGTGTTTCCCTGGCTCTTTAGCTGATGGGAGCTCATAATACCCCAGTTGAGAGCTGCCTGTATAATGCCATTGTCACTTAACCCTTTCCCTGCCTGCTTCCAGGCCCTCTCACTATAATCCCGCATTAGAAATTCCCCGTGGAGGACACTCGGTTACTTTCTCCATCCATCCTTGTGCGGGGGCTTTCGATAAATGTTATTTTCACCACTCTCTGGGACGTGTTTTGAACTGTAAGAAGGATTGGAAAGCCATCCTTTTTGTTAGAAAGTAATCAAAATCCAAGGCTGTTTAAGCATACTACACACCTTCAAAGACAATACTCCTGATTCTTTCCAACAGATGTTCAGACATATGGAAAAAACATGGGCAGATCCTTTAGGAGGAATTCCTCGCAGATGCAGAAACCTGATCTCGGTTTCGTCCTGGGTAACAGGAACGGGCTTCGCAGGGAGAAGTCTGGGAGGCCGGGCCGCACCTGTCCCAGTTGCCGCCTTCCCAGCCCAGAGGAGGCAGTCAAGTCTCCGAGCTTTCATCTCGTGAAACAGATTACAGGACAGTGATTTTCATCCTGTTGGATTTGGGCTTTTGTACTCTCTGCGACTCACTTTAAATTACATCTGAGACAGGGGAGAAAGAAGCCAGATGGGGTTTCCTCCTTACCAGGCGAAACTGGAGTCGTGACAGGGAGCCTCGCTTCTCTGGCAACCGGCTGGGCGTGTTGGCTTCTGTCCACTCATAAAACTGCTCGGTGAGGTTGGCTCGGGGAAACAGGAAGCAGGGCTTGCTGATGCTAATTTGTCTCGATCAGGGCTGCTGCATTTGCTTGACAGAGGTTCCATCCGACCTTCTGGGCAAGGAAAGGAGAGGAGGGAAACCGATGCTCCAGCTTCAGGGGAGGGGCGTGTGCGCTGAGATCACCAGGGGCTCCTCTTGCTCCTTCGCTGGGAGTTCATCACTACGCACCTTCCAGGTGCCCGGCCCCGTTCCAGGCGCTGGGAATACGGCCGTGACCGAAACAGAGACAAATTCCTGCCCCCGTGGCGTTGACTTTCTGGCTGCAGTGAGATAAACAATACATATAATAAATAGGAAAATTCAATAGTGTGTTGGAAGGTGATAAGTGCTGTGGGAAAAACCGCCGGGGTGGGGGTGGGGAAATAGGCGTGATCGGATAGGCCTTCCTGAGAAGCTAGCATCTGAGCCCAGAGACTGAAAGGTGCAGGTTGCTGGGGATGAGAGCTCCGAGGGTCCAGGGCCACCCTGAGCGCGGCCTGCGGGCAGAGAGGAGGCCTGCGTGGGGAGGGCAGGCCGAGTCAGGACCCGAGAGGAGAGGGAGGGGCCCAGAGGATGCGCCCACTCAGGCCTCAGGCTCTGCAAACTCACGCGCAGGAAGGTGGGGGCCAGGAGACCGGGTCTGACGGGGTCTCAGCAGGATCCCTCTGGCTGAGGACTGCTGTCGGTGGGGCTGGGAGAGGAGCAGGGAGACGCGGGAGGCTCGTGGTCCAGGCGACACAGGCCGGCGGCCGGAGTAGCACTGAGGGGTGGGAGACTTGAGCGCTGGTTGGATTCTCGAGTGTTCTGAAAGTCAGGCTGGTCGGATTATTTTTTTTTTGTTTGAGACATGGGTCACAGGCAGGAGGCACGGTGTGGCTGTAGTCTTGGAGAAGGCTGTCCCCGCCACTGTGATGCTCCTGTTTTCAGAGGGGAGTGACCTTCTGGGGCTGGCTTGATCCGGCCTTTTCCTTTAAAGGTGAGAGTGGGATGGGGTGGGGATGCTAAGGCCAGCTTTAGGAGGCGCCGTCCTCACCGCCCTGCCTTTGTCTCTATACCAGTCTCTTGATTGTAACACTGGCCATTAATTAAAACATTTTTTTTAAAATAAAAGACTACTGCTGCTGCTGCTGCTAAGTCGCTTCAGTCGTGTCTGACTCTGTGCGACCCCATAGACGGCAGCCCACCAGGCTCCCCTGTCCCTGGGATTCTCCAGGCAAGAACACTGGAGTGGGTTGCCATTTCCTTCCCCAATGCATGAAAGTGAAAAGTGAAAGTGAAGTCGCTCAGTCGTGTCCGACTCTTAGCGACCCCATGGACCCCAGCCTGCCAGGCTCCTCCATCCATGGGATTTTCCAGGCAAGAGTACTGGAGTGGAGTGCCATTGCCTTTTCCGAAATAAAAGAGTACAGACCAAACCAAATGTATCTGTGGGCCAGATGTAGCCCTCCTGGGTGACCGTGGCTGGGGCTGGAGTGCTCAGGTAGGCCTTGTAAAAGCAGGGAGCCAGGTGCTGGCCTTCAAGGTGAGCCAGGTGGGGAGCAGAGTGTCCTGGGGCGGGGCCTGCACGGTGTGACGGGGTGGACGGTGCGGGGTTGGATGGTGCAGTGTGCTCACCTGACTGTACACCCGGAAGCACCGAGGGAAGCATGAGGTGCTCACGTGAGAACAGAAATGATCGTGAGTGATCAGACCTCGCCCACCCCTCACCCCCAGTGTAAGCAGAGAACAGGAGGCATCTAGGATCTTGAAGGCATAACTGTACCAGAAAGAGAGCAGTGCTTGCAATGCGTCTGGCAACCAGCGGGAACATAGAGAGGAAACTTCATTTGTTCATAAACAAATCTGTGGGTCCCTGTTAAGGGCCAGGCAGGGGGATAGAACAATAGCGGCTACATGCGTTGAGCATCTTCTGGGGACTCTCCTTCGAGTGACTAGCTTAAGTCTTTGTAGCCACGCCGTGGAGTGTGGGTGGTAGGATGACTCTTGTTTTACAGACAAGGACATTGGGACACAGAGAGGTTAGGCAACGTGGCTGATGTCACCCAGCTGGTGAGTGGTGGCTGTGATTTGGACTTAGGAGGTGTATAGGCAAAACCCGCACTGAACCATTGGTCTGTGCTGCCTTTTGGAAGAAGAAAGAACCTCCCTTTGAATCCTGGGAGACAGCGTGGAGGTTAGAGCTGCTTGTTCTGAACCTCCCAGAAGACTGTGGGCTGATTCTGCCCATAATCGTGTCTGTTTACTGAGCACTTGCTATGTGACAGGCATGTCACATGGAGTGGCTCAGGCAGGCATGCTCTCCCTACCCTGTGAATAAAGCTCGGAGGCATTGAGTGCCTTCCCCAGGGAGCAGAAGGTCACTAGTGACTCTGACCAAGCTTCCCCTGTGTGCCACCTGCAGGAGGCACTATTAACCCCATTTACAGATGAGGAAACTGAGGCTTACGGTCACACCACTTAGCAGAGAGGGCGATACCAATGCCTACTTCCTAGGGCTTTTGCAAAGATGAATGACTTAAGATGGGAAAAGGCACAGACTGGGGCCTGGCATGCACCAAGCACTGCCTGTGTGCGCATCAGCCCTGTTTCCTGTTATTATTTATCTTCCTCTGGACCATCCTGTTACCATAAAGAAGGGAGGCTTTTTTTCTCACGTGGAAGTTTGGTTTCATGCTGTCACCCTGGAGCTGGGACGGACCCGAACGCAATACTGATGACACGATGACACGTGTGCCCGTCATTCGCTGACAGGTGCTCTGGGTGAGGGCAGAGGACTTGCTCAGAGTTGCATAGCGAGACGTGGCAGAGCTGAATTTATATTAAAGTTCATTTGTGGCTGTGCTGGGTCTTCGTTGCGCTGTGTGGGCTTTCTCCAGTTGCAGTGAGCGGGGGCTGCTGTCTGGTTGTGGGGCGGGGGCTTCTCACTGAGGGGGCTCCTCTCGTTGCCGAGCACAGGCTATGGGGCACGCGGGCTCAGCAGCTGTGGCGCGTGGGCTTAGTTGCCCCGTGGCATGTGGGACCTGCCTAGACCAGGGATCGAACCTGTGTCCCCTGCACTGGTAGGTGGATTCTTAACCTCTGGACCACCAGGGAAGTCCTGGAGCTGAATTTAAAAGCATACCTGTCGGGCTCCTTGGCCAAACTATTTCCCCTGTTGTGTATGGTCCTCAGGCTCTCTGCTTAGGGGTGGCTGATTCTGAACATTCTGACTCAGGTTTGAAAAAGTTCGTGTGGGGGTATGTGTGTGTGTGTGTGTATGTACATATATATAATATTTTTATATAAATGTATAAATACACATATATATACTATATATGTGTGTTTATGTGCATCAGGTATATGTAATACGTAATCATATATATGTAATTTTTGTTCTGTTATTTTTCTTATCTTAGTATGTTCTCAGCATTTGAAAAATATATAAAAAAGAAAGCAGACCGCCCCCCTTGTCACCTGCAGAGAACTAATCTCATTGCTTTGGTGTTTTCCTTCCATTGTTTTCCCCACGCTTTGCACACGTAAGCTCATGGCACCTAGCTCCTGCCCTGCCCCCTTCCCTTATTGAGTCTGTTTATTTTCATGATATCCAGGGGAAAATAGCTAAGATACAAGTGAGGTTGACGAGAACTGCTTTACGAGCCTTCCGTGTGTAAGTGGATACAATGCTACCATGATTTCTAGGCAGTACCTGAAGGCACAGAGAGGTTAAGTCACTTACCTAAGGTCACACAGGAAGTGGGTCAACCTTGAACTGAACCTAGAGGCTCTAGTGCCAAGGCCTGCACCCTTAGAAATCTTTGATGATCCTGAGATAATTTTTCAGGTTGCTCCTAGGGGCTTCTGTTGTTGCCTAGGTATTTTGGGAAAAAAAAGAATCAGGAAATAAATCTAGTCTATTTGCACATCAAGACAAAATTTCCCCTTGCTGGGGTGCTTAGTCTCATGCTGTCCGTCACCCTTCCGTGCACCTGGGTTCCTGCCCACCCTGAGCTGTCCTCATCACACTAATTGGTATGACTGTGAACAAGGATCAGCTGACCCCTGGGGCCTCAGGATCCCTCACGGCGAGCTGAATAGCATGTTACTTCTCTTTTAGGAACTATAGGAGATGAGTGCGTGTGTGAGACAGCGCTGAGTACAGCCGGCTCTGGTTTCCTATATCACTTACTTTTGGGGAAGGAAGTGCATTCACGTGATGCAGAATTTGAAGGATATAAGAGATGCACAGGACAAGACTTACCTCCCTCCTCAGACCTGGGCAGTGGTGGGGGCGGGGGCACCTCATCTCCCTGAAGCCAGTTTTCACCAGTTTCTTGAGTCCTTCAAGAGGCAGTTTGTATCCTTGTGGTTGGATGCACTGTTGTCACTGCCATCATCACTGGTGTTGTAATTTATAAAGGACTTGGCAGAATGCCCTGCATATTTAAAATTGCCAGTAAACGATCAAGGCCATTATTACTGTGGAGCTTAAAGAGGCATCACATTTTGATTTTCCAATTAGGAAGTGAAGCTGAGTAGATCTTCTTGGCATCATTTATTTAACCAAATAGAACTCTCTCATTCAAACTTAGGTTGCTGTTAAGGGAATTCCATCTCCCCTGATTTGACGTTTATTGTAAAACTGTAAATACTTCCCTAATGAATACAAGTTTTGGAAGCTGCCTCAAATAAATGTTTGTTAAGCCTTGGCTTTACCTGTCCCCTGGTGTAGTGATGTAAAAGAGTCCATCAGCCTACACTGGCTGTATCCCACATCTATGCCTGTATCCTTTCTCTCTCCATCCAGAAATGATACATTGACGATAAAAGCCATGGGTGGTATCAGTGTGGGCAGGATGGCATGGTTAAAAAGTAGCGAGAAAAGCGTGGAGTAGGATTGAGTGGTCTTCCAGCTTCTCTCTTATTTATTCAGCAAACATTGATGGGCTTTCACCACACACCAGGCTCCGTGCTGGATTCTCCTCACTCAGTTCAGTCCATGGACCAATAGCACGGACTTACCCTGGGGGCTTGTTCAAAATGCAGAGTCCCAGGTTTCTCCACCGTCTGCCAAGTTGGAACCTGCCTTGTGTAAGATCCCCTGGTGATTCATGTCCTTTCGGAAAAAGTTTGCTGACTGGAGATGGGGATAGATTAGTGAACAGAACAGACAACATCCCATGTTCTCACTGAGTTGGTGTTCTGATGAAGGGAGACACACAACAAAACAATAAATCTAGTGATGAAAAAAAAGCAATAAGAAGGAAAATAAGGCAGGCTGAGGGATGGAAGATGCTTGTGAGTCGGTGAGGATGCCATCTAGGGAAGAACCTTCTGAAGAGGTGAGATTTAACCAGATTTTCGAGTGCAGTGAGAGAATAAGTTGTGTCACTGTCTTGAGGAAAAGTGCTGTAGGAAGGGAACAGTGAGTGCAAAGGCCCTGAGGCAGGAGCCTTCTTGGTATCCACTTTGCATATTAGTTCAGAGGTGGGTTCTGATCAGGAATTAAGTATTAATAGTGAGCATGTCCCCCCTACAACATGACCTTTGCTGTGGCATTTGCGTGCCTTTTATATGACCATGGAATGTAGACAGAGGTCCCCCAGTCACAGCCCAGGGAAGTCTTCTGTGTGTCATTGGGTACAGTTGCTCAGGCTGTGCACGGCACAAGGGCACTGCATGTCATGAGGGCACCCATTCACATTTGCATACTTATCAAGACAGTGTCCTGACACATGCCTTCTGAGGGTGCAGAGGGAGAGGTGTCTTTTCCTAATTAGTACAAAAATGCCAGGCAACCTAGCGGTGGCCCTGGTGATATAATTCTTAAAAAGAGGAAAAATCTGAGTGTGAGTATCTTTAGGTTAGAGACGTTCATCAGCCTTTGCTCAGCTCATTGATATATTACCTAGTCCTTTAAGACATTTGACTTTAACTGTTGGTGGCAAGAAAGGTGTTTCTGCTAGTCTGAAAGGCATCCCTTCTCCATTCCTTTCTTTTTCTCAGATGGGGCTTTTGTTGCTTTCTCCTTCCTACTCTCTAACCAGCCAGCGGGGAGCCTCGTCAGCTTCCACCTCTGCCTGAGCCTGACTGTGCAGTCTCAGCCCACACACTTCTCTCTGAGCTGTGGGAGCCTTGGCTCTGAAACAGAGGGTAGTGCTCTGTAAGCACCCTCCCACCCCTACACTTACATGAGTCTGTGACTCAGATCCATAGGTGTCACCTGAGTAGAAGCACCTGCATTTAGTTCTGTTCGCTTTGAGGTGGGAGTTCCAGCTTCTCTTCACCTTGGCCTGCATCACTTGCATCATTTCCTACCTCCAGAGTTGACTCATTCATGGACTTGAAGCTCACTGGCTTAGAGTTTGGGGATCCTTGAGCTAGAAGGAGACTTAGAAATCATCTAGCTGAATGGCTGGTGTGTTGGCTTCATGCCATTTTACTGAGAGGTGTAGTTACCATCTCACTGAGGGCTTCAGCTACCATTTTACTGAGGGCATCAGCTACCATTTTACTGAGGGCCCCAGTTGCTGTTTTACTGAGGGCCAGACTTTTCACTCAGCTAATGTCTCATTCCATCTCACACCGAGTAGTTGAGGTGGGTACCATCATCATTGGTTTGCGTTTATCAGATGGAGGGTCAGAGAGATGATATGAATTATAAAGATTATTCAGTGACTAAATCGGCAGAGCCACCACTCAGAGTGTTAAAAGCAGAAGTTGGGAATGTATTTTTTATGAAGCATGTACAACACGCCAGGCACTATGTATCCCCTTGCCTTACCCATAGTTCCGCTATGAATTGGGTACTATAATGAGAAAGCTGAGCCCCCAAGAAATGTGTGGCTTGCCCAGAGTAAGCCTTATGGAGAGAGTACGTGGAACTGTTTCAGATTTCCGATCTTTCTCTCCTTCTCATGCGTTTCTCTTGGCATCCTGTTTGCCTGTCGGCATCCGTCACAGGTCTGTGTGTCTGTGCCAGGGAGGGTGATGCTGGCACTTCAGTGCCCCTGGCCCCACCATGCTCAGCACCTCCCCTCTGCCCGCTGGGCTCGCATCCTCCCTAGTCTGGGTGGCAGCGACAGCTCCCTAACGGGGTTCCCTTCCTCCGCGCATGCCCCTCACCCAGTCTGCTCCCCACACAGCAGCCAGAGGGTCTGCGTGAGACGTGGATGGGTCCGCAGCCCTCCCTGGTTCTGAATCGTGCCGTGCCCCCTCCCGCCCCGTTCACACGGACTCCTAACCGTGGAGTGCGGGGCCCTGTGTCCCCGGGTCCCGGCCTGCCTCCCTGCTCGTCCTGACGCCTTCCACGCTCGCCCTCCTGCCTCCCGTCCGCATCCTGCCTCAGTCGCCCTCCTGCCTCCCGTCCGCATCCTGCCTCAGTCGCCCTCCTGCCTCCCGTCCGCATCCTGCCTCAGTCGCCCTCCTGCCTCCCTGCTCGTCCTGACGCCTTCCACGCTCGCCCTCCTGCCTCCCTTCTGCATCCTGCCTCAGTCACCCTCCTGCCTCCCGTCCGCATCCTGCCTCAGGGCCTCTGCACTTGCTGTCCACGTCCCCAGCTGTCCACACGGCCCTTGTCTCTGCTTCACTCAAGTCTCACTTTAACGGGCACCACAAAGAAGCTTTCCCTGATTCCTCTGTTCAAAATAGCTACCGTTGTCCTCTGCCACCCGCTCCCTTTCTCCTGATGGTGCTTGTTCATAGACCGAGATAGTCTTCCGTCCTCCTCTCTTCCCACCCCTCCCGCCCACTTACCCACCCGCCATCACGGCCCCGTCCCAGGCCTGGGCACTGTGCCTGTCACTCGGAGGCACCTGATGTACAGGGGCATCAGTTGAGGGAGCGTCCCCGCTGGCCCTTGGAGGCCTTGGTGAGCCCCAGCTGGCCTTGGCCCCACGGACGGACGGTGCCTGGGGGGCGGGGGTGCTGGCACGGGCGGCCCCTCGGTGGCTTTCCTGCGCTGAAGGAAGCAGAGGAAGGAAGTGACAGCAATGAAGAAGGACCAGTTCAGAGCACTGGGATGTGACCAGGCTTCCGCCGCCCCTGGTCTCTCTGCCCAGCGTGACTTGGGCTCCCCGGGGGCGAAAAGAAGTGCGGACTTGATGGAATGGGCACAAGTTAGTTTTATAATGAAGAAGAAGAAGAAAAACCTTATTTTTCACTTTCCTTTTTTAATCAAGAAGTATGCCGTGGGTGTTTCCTTGTGGTTTTTAGTCAAAGGGAGGATTGTTGTTGAGCCCGAGTTCCCCTGGGGGCTGCAGCTTTGCGTGAGTCTAACTTTAACTTTGAACGCATGCTTTTAGGGCCGTGGTAGGATCGGGGCTCCTGGGGTCCGGCTCGGAACAAGGCAGCAGGCTTGTTTACTGTGCCTCAAGGGCCCTGTCCACGCAGGCCACCTCCCAGATCTCAGCCCGTCTTCTTCCTGTTCCGATGACCCCTCCTCAGCCCGTCCTGGCCCTGCTGCAGGGGGAGGGGCCCGGGCGGGTGGAAGGAGCTGCAGGAAACTCGGCATCGAATGTGGGCTCCTGGGCTCGGGGTAAAGCTGGTTGCGGGCTCAGCAGGCGTCTCTACCGAGGACTGCGGGTACAGAAAGGGGATCGCACCGAGTCCAGACAGCGTCCCCAAGGAGCCGCCGGGGTGTGTCCAGAGAGTCCGTGTGCCCTTCCTCTTGGGTCCGCACCTGTGTGCCCCGCTCCCACGCATTTGGCTGGTGTGTGTTTAATTTTCTGGTGGATTTGTTTCTCTTGTCAGGGAAGCAGAATCGCTCCTTGACTTGCGATCCCCAGTGGGGGATGAGGTTGGGGGTGAGCGTGTCACCCCCTCCTCGGGCAGAGGCACAGCCTTGGAAGGTGCGTCGCCAGGTGCCAAGTGGACTTGGGGAGGCTGTGACTCGCTGGGGACCGGGATGCGGGTCCTGCCCTGTGGTCAGACCCGAGTCCCCTCTCAGGCCTGGGACAGGAGTAAGAGTTTTCAGTGAGGGGGTGTTCCTTACCTCTTGAGCGCATCTGCCACCCCCCAGCTAGCTGCTGAGAACAGAGTACATCTTAGTGGATGACATCCTAACACCTGCCCCCAGAACCTTCCAGGGGCATCTGGAAGGTCAGGTCGGGCAGCATCCTTCATTCAGTCAGCAAATATTGACCACGTGTCAGCTCTGCACCCGGGGTGGAGAGAGAAATCGATCAGCCTCTGCCTTCAGGGAGCACTCAGTCTGCTGGGAGAACTGGACTTGGGCATACCGGAGGTCTGAGGGAGGCAGCTGAATGAAGAGTTAACAGCAGGAGGAGGGATAGAGTCTGGGTGTCCTGGGTTCACACCCTGACTCTGCCAGCTACTGGCTGTGTGACACTGGGCAAGTGACTTAACCTCTCTGTGGCTAAAGTGGAATGATGATGGTACTCGGAAAAGAGATGATGACTGTAAAGCATTAAGCAGAGCACCTGGCAGAATGAGTCCCATAGATGTTAGCTATTATTATTATTGTTCTTTTTATGGAGGTAAAGATAAAGCAGATATGGATGTACTAGAGGGAGGAGATGGTGAGGGTCTGGGTTGAATGACTCACTCTGCTCAGAAAATCTGGGGCAGCTTCTGGGAGGAGGTGACATTTGAGCAGGGCATTGAGCGATGTGAAGGAAGAATGTTCCAGGCTTCAGGAACACCCTAGACAGCATGCAGAACTGACAGCACACTGTCTCGGAGCTCAAGGTCTGAGTCTGTCCGCAGATGGTTTTAGCAGCTCAGGATGTCAAGTTGACACCAGTTACCAGCATTTACAGATTTGGAGATTTCTCTTAAAAGGTTGGATCTCTGGCTGGTGTTAATAACCAGAAGATCTGGCAACACTGGGCCCATGTTCTCTGTGTTAAGAGTACTCAGGAGTTGGGGGGCTGCCCTCCACTGAGATCAGAGCTGGGCTCCCGGCCCCCCCAATTGTAACCAGGTCCAGTGTGTTCGTCCAAGTCCTTGCCTGGTTCCTCTGGGCACCTTGTTGGTGACCCTGGACAGGGATTTGTTACTGGTTGTGGGAAATGTTTGGAAAGAAGTTCCCAGGTCTCACTGACTGTCATGTCTAAGCATTTTTGTTGTTGTTCAATCTCTCAGTTGTGTCCGACTCTTTGCAACCCCATGGACTGCAGCACGCCAGGCCTCCCTGTCCTTCACTATCTCCCTGAGTTTGCTCAAACTCATGTCCATTGAGTCAGTGGTGCCATCCAACCATCTCATCCTCTGTCATCCCCTTCTCCTCCTGCCCTCAATCTTTCCCAGCATCAGGGTCTTTTCTAATGAGTCAGCTCCAAGCATAGGTGGCCAAATTTTTGGAGCTTCAGCTTCAGCATCAGTCCTTCCATGAATATTCAGGGGAAAAAGACTTTGGATTTACCCAAAGTCTATTTTTAAAAAATATAGGTAGAAGTGAGACTTTGACTTATAAAGTTGAACTTCCCCTCAATAAAAATGACAGTGTTGTCCTTCATTTCAGTAGCGAGGGGTTGGGGTCTGTTCTTTTGCACAGATTTTTCATGGGGATCAAGGGAGGATAATTGAGATGTGAATTAAATTCTTCATCAGGTGACACACTGGGGTGTCAGCCTGGCCAGCGTGGTTGATATGAGTTCTTGCACGTGGGAGCGGGGACGAGTGTGTTTATCATGGGTTTCAAGCTCAGAAAGTAACGGAAAGTAATGGAATCGAACCCCACAGATTGGGGACAGGGAGCCAGTTTGTTTCCCTCGGCCCCTCCAAATTCCATGCTTGCTAAAAACAAGTGCTGCAGATTTTATCTGCACTCTGCCAGTGAGCAAAGGAAATCCCAGCTCAGAACCGGATGAAGCTGAACCTGACAGCATCCATACGCCCTATAGTACTGACCCAGCCCACCGCTTCATCTTGGGCACTGAGGGTGGGATTTGTCTCTGTTCGCCCCTGAAATGATGGAGAAGCTGCATTCGCTTTGAGCGGCACACTCAAACCCCCATCAGAAAGGAGGCTTTGGGGTGGCTGGGGTTCTGGCCCCACAGACTTGGGCGGGGGCTCGTTCTGCCTGCCCGGAGGTCAGCTCCAACACCCCGGTGCCTGGACAGGAGGCCAGGGAAGCCTCTGAACTTGCTGTTGGGTCCCCAGTTGGGACCCTCCTGAGCTGTGCATTTGAGTCCCCATGCAGCCTCCTCTCCCACGTGGCTCGCTTGCGGGCGGTGGGCACCCCCGTTCACAGTTGCCTTCGGTCCAGCGAGTGGCTGTCTTCTCACTCATCGTCTCTCTCCGCGAACAGAGGGCTTGGGCGTCTGGCGGCCTCCCGGGCCTCACTAGTCCTTGAGGAGTCAGAGTGAGCGTTTCCTTCTTACAACAGACTTCATTTCCCTTTCCTTCCAGAAGCCCTTCTTGGCAGACTCTGGCTTCTCGGCCTCTCGCCTCCCTGCCGCGGGAGGTGAGAATCTCGCCCTTGCTGTGAGGTGACCGGGGGTGGGGGCCCGGGGGGCCTCTCCGCTGGCAGCCGAGTCCCAGCCCCTCACCCGTCACGGCCGAGTCTCTGGATGGGGCGGTGTTCAGCTCTTGGCTGGGGCGGGCTGCCTCCGGAGCGAGCAGAGGTCTGAAAATGGTAGCAAAGGAAAGGGCTCTGGGGCCTGAAATAACAAGTCTCTTAAGAGTGAAGTGGAAGGGAATCACTGGTGTGCACTGCGTTTCCACTTGAAAGTAAAAGGACGATTTTTTAACAAAGAGGAAATGGGAGGAGCCGCTGTAGCAGAAGAGCAGCTGGCTGGGGAAGCCTCTGGACTCGCCTTTGGTTCCCAGCTGTAACCCTTCCGAGCTGGGTGCCTTGGGCAGCTTACTTCGCCTCTCTGAGCTACCGTCTGAGGCGTCACAGTGCCCGGTGCCAGGCGTGGCCTAGGCGGCAGCGTGGGCCCTGCCCCTTCCTCTCTGTTCTAAGGACTCATGAGCCAAATGAATGAATGACGACCCTGAGCTGCCTTAGAGAAAGGCTTGAAACGGGTGACGGTAACTCGGACATTTATGGAGCACTCACTATGTGCCGGGTGCTGTTCTAAAGCTCTTTGCGTGTATTATATAATCCCCTTGAGCACACCCGAGGTGGGCATCTGTTTCTACCCTTGTACAGTCCGGGCCGGTGCTCTGTAGCCCCAGTGATCTTAGACCTGAGACACAGATGGGGCCTGAGAAAGCTGACCGTCAGAGCTGCCGGGTTCCAGGCCAGGCTCTTTGCTTGGTCTTTCTGCCCATCCTGGTAGGAGAGCATCCTAGTGCTGACGTCAGCACGGACGAAGGAGCCACGCATGGACTGAGCTGGACTGGGTGCTGCCTCCACACGCTGACCTCTCAGGGGGTCAGCTCGGCCGGGTCTTCTTGGGGCGTTGAACCAGGCGGCTCTTTCTGCAGAGCTGCCTGGGATGGAGGAGCTGGCTTGCGTCCAGAGCCATAATGGGAGGCACTCTCCTCCTGCGAGAGAGGAGTCACCCCCGAGTGGGAAGGTGAGCGGAATGGTCCGCAAGACTGAAGTGATTTCTCTGGTACATCATTAATTTCCCATTACTCAGACGTGACGTGATGCCAGTAAACCTCATCCCGTGTCCAGAACAGCTCCATGAAAACACAGTGAAGATGATGGCTAATGTTCATTGAGCACTTACTATGTGCTGACACGGTTGTAAGTTGCCCGTGTGTAACAACTCATTTCCTCCTCATGAGTCTATGAAATAGGCAGGCGCTATTTCCATTTTACACACGCAGAAGCATTTTTGGAGGGTCTGAGTGGCTTGTCCCAGGTCACCAGCCAGCGAGTTCGGCAGCCAAAACTCGAGCTTGGATCTGCCAGCTCCCAACCCCACCCTCAGTCTATACCGCTGGCTTCCACTGCTTTGAAATCCCTTCTTCTGGTTTCCTGATGACAAATCCAGGGCCCAGAAGCTTTGGGTGACTTTGCAAATGCCACACAGTCCACCAGGGTTGCAGGCTCAGCACCCTGGCCTCAAACTGAGGACGCCAGCACGCGATGCTCCGACTCCATGCGCCCGCGGACGCCGCGGGGACCGGAGGACCCCGGCGACATGAAAGGAAGGCGCTCGGCCTTGACGAGGGCCCAGCCCCGGCGCTCCCTGGATACAGTTAAAAGGAAAGTTCCCGATAAGGAGATGCTTTATCACGCCTCTTGACAGGCCACGCTTCCTCCCTTCTGCAGCGCGAGCCTTAAACCTCTTCCAAGCCCCTGGCGTGGGGCCTCGGCGCCTCCCCCTCCCCCCCGGGGCCCCGGTGGACTGGGGAGGCCATTAGCCATGGGAATGGGCCTGGGGGTGGGTGGGTGCCAACTCTTTGAAACCATCCAGGGGGCGGCCCAGGCCGCCCTTATCTTGGCCTGTTGGTGTTTCTGGGCCGGAAAAGGGAAGCGCAAAGAGGAAAGCCTTTCTCCTGTGGCTTTTGTATTCGGTTCACATTAAATGAGGCGGGGTCGGGGTTTTGTTGTCTGTTTTCCCACTTTTCAGTGCGAGGATGATGGATGGCTCTTGGCGGGGCTGGCGCCCGGTTCTCCGGGGGTGGCATGCCACCCGCCCAGCCGCGCTCACGCGAACCCGCTCCCGGCCGCGGCCGGAGTCTCCGCTGCGGCTCCTGGACGAGCCTGGGGGGCTGTGCTGGGTCTGAGTAGGGGTCCCTGGGCTCCCGGGGTTAGCCCTGCGGAGCTCTGCCAGCTCCCGGCGGTGCCAGGGTGCGGAGGGCTGTGAATTCATTCACTCCCGGGCCCTGGCAGCCAGCGGCCTTGTCTAGACAGGAAGATGTGTGTGAACGGATTGAAAGACCAGGCCCCTGCTGGGGTGAGAAGGAGCCCGGAGCATCGGGCCGGGATCCGGCCCTGAGCGGAGCCCAGGCTGGTGTAGCAGGACGTTTGCGGAGCTGCCTGTGGAGGGTGGGGCACACAGAGGGCTGGAAGAGCCGCGGGGAGATGGGGCCAGACCTAGAGAGATTCTCAGGTCTCTCCTGGAGAGAGAGGCGGGGCGCGCCTGTGTGCGTGCTCCCCATCAGCGGGACAAGAGTGAGAAATGGATAGAGGGATGCACAAGCAGGTGTGTGTGTGCACAGATGTGTGTAGAGACCCGTGTGTACCCAGGGGGTGCCCGTGCTGGTTTGTACTGGTTTATGGGAATCTACTGTTAAGTTTTCAGGATTCTCCTATGTTTTCCTATAATCTATGCCCCTGAGGTTATTTACATCCATTGTCTCCCTACCATGGAAATGATCTGTAGGGTCCACCACTGAACATCCCTTCCCAAGCCTGGTAACTCTCCATAAGTGAAAGTTGCTCAGTCGTGTCCGACTCTTTGCGATTCCATGGAATTCTCCAGGCCAGAATACTGGAGTGGGTAGCCTTTCCCTTCTCCAGGGGACCTTCCCAACCCAGGAATTGAAGCGGGGTCTCCTGCACTGCAGGCAGATTCTTTACCAACTGAAATCAACCTTGGTGGGAATATTTACACCATGGAAATCGGCAAACCCTACAAACTGAGCTTTTCCCATGGAGAACTGGTTGTTAAACACTTAGCCCACCCCTGGAGACCCCACAGGTGCACACACAGAATGAGGAAGACAGGCAGGCTGGCAGATGGCTCCCTGAAAAAATGGCCACTTTTGGTTAGAGGAAAATGCATCAGTTTTACACCTCAGTGGGTTTTCTTTTTCCACTTCCTTCTCTGCACGCAGGACCCCTCTGCTAGCACACGGGCAGGGCAATGGTACCTCTTCTTCTTGCAGAGCTTCTCAGCTCCTTGAGCGAAAGGTTTGCTGAGCCTCTCCTGTGTCTGGCGCTGATCCAGGTAGATTTTTACCCAGTCCCTTGATGATTGCCTGGCTCCCAAGTCTGCCTGTGCTTTTCCCTAGCACTGCCTCTGATGGACTTCTACATCAGTTAGTGTTCTTCAACTGGGGTTCCCTGGGGCTTCCTAGTCAATGAATTCTGTGGTACTTAATCAGCATTTTAAAAAAACATTTATAATTGTTTTCTTGGCACCTTTATTTTGCTGTGTATTTATGTGTACCTTTGATTGCTGACCGATGGTCCTGGATTCCTATTTGTGGTAGAGACATAAAGTTTAATTAACAATTTTTATTCTTTAAAAATTTTTTGAAAAATTCAAACATACATAAAATTAGAATGGCACAATGAAGCCCCTATATACTCATCACTCGACAACTATCAACATTCTGTCAGCATTTTCTACTGAAGAGTTTTGAACAGCATTATTGTATATCCAAATATTTCTAGTAGCTTTAACTCGAGTTTATTGATTCTTTTTTAACATTTTAAAATTGAGATATATTTGAGATACAATATTATATACTTTATAGGTATACAGCGTAGTGATTCATAATTTTTAAAGGTTATGTTCCACTTACAGTTATTATGAAATATTGGCTCTGTGTTCTGTGTTGTACAATATCACCTTTTGGCTTATTTATTCTCATGCATAATAGTTAGTGTAACTGTTTATGGTGTACATATAGTATGAGCAAACTCCAGGAGACAGCAAAGGACAGGGAAGCCTGGCATGCTGCTGCACACGGGGTCACAAAGAGTCGGACACGACTTAGGGACTGAGCAACGCCAACATTCTATAAGTATTTGTATAGCTATATATTATGCAAAAAAATGTAAAGTTTATTTGAAAATGTTTCTGCAAGTAAGAATACAAGTTACATTTTAAAAGAGAACGGTTCGGTGACTAACGGCCTAGTAAGAGCTTTGGAACATGGCGGGAGAAGGGTCGAGGTGTGGGGACACTGTGTGGCCCCTGTGGGCCTGCCTGCTCTGAGGCAGCAGGAGCAGAGTGCCATACTAGGGTCAGGAGAGTGGACCTCGGAGGCAGACCCGTCTGCTAGGAACCCTGACTTCTCGCTTCCTGGCTGTGTGACTTTGGACAAATTGCCCAACCTCTCTGCGCCTTGGTTCCCTCATATAAAATAATAGTGTCTGCCTCACAGGGTTGCCATGAGGACTGACTGAGTGGATAGCTGTTGAACAATGCCCAATATGTAAGGAGCACTCAGTACATTATTAGCTGGTTCTGTAGTTATGATGATGATGATTAATTATAGCATCCCCCATTATACAAAGTTTTCCCTAGCGTGGCTTTTTTTGAGAGAGTGCTCAACAAATATTTGTTGACTTGAGTTTTAAATTTTTAGAAAACTGCCAGGCCTGGCACCTTTCAACCAGGAAAAAGCAATTCGGAAACCAGACAGAAAGTAAGCAGCGATTTTATTTCGAGCGCGCACCATCGTCACCCCTGTGTGTGTCAGACAGACAGCCTCTCTAGACACCCATTCCAGTTGTGCCTAAGAGGGCGAGCAGACTGACCAGAGTGTCATTGCCTGACATGTTTCTGAGCGGTTGGATCTTTTGACTCTCTGTCTGTGGCACTTTCTTTCAGATTCACTTCAGTTCTGGCTCTTAAGAGAAATTTTAATTGTTATGAAGCCTTGTGCACCAAAAAGTCTACTCTTTGAACCTTGAATACTTTTTAAATTGAGGTTCCCCTGAGCATAGTCATCTTATTCCCATTGAGAGGCAGTCGAGGGGATGTGAAGGTGTGGAGGAAATAGTGGGGTGGTGGGATGGTGAGATGATGGGTCTTTCAGTTAGGCTTAGGTTACATCTACCGGAAACTCAAAATAGGGAGGTAAATATTAACCTTGTAGATGTAACAGGCCTTTGGGAGGGGTCCATGGAGGATGCTTCCTGATGAGAGGGCAGGAAAGGTCTATGATGGATGATCCAAGGGGGGGTGATTTTGTTCTCAGAGGGCATTTGACAGTGTCCATAGACAATTTTTGGTCATCACAACTGAGTTGGGCAGGGGAGCATCTTGTGGGCGGAGCCAGAGATGCTGCTAAACCTTCATAATGCACAGGACAGTTCCGCCTGCGCGCCCCACTCCCCGCCCTGCACCCAGACTGAAAAGTGAAAGGCGCTCAGTTGTGTCTGACTCTTTGCGACCCCGTGGACTGTAGCTTGCCAGGCTCCTCTGTCCGTGGGATTCTCCAGGCCAGAATACTGGAGTGGGTACCTGTTCCCTTCTCCAGGGGGTCTACCCAACCCAGGAACTGAGTCCAGGTCTCCCACATTTCAGGCGGATTCTTTACCAGCTGAGCAACCAGGGAAGCCCCACAGAGAATGAGCTGGCCCCTAAACCAACCTCAGTCAATCGTGCTGAGGCTGAAAAATCCTGATTCACTAGCTTTTCAAAACCCCACATCTTCAGTAAACTGTGGGACAGTGATAATCTCGGATGTCACCACCCATCTGGAGAGGTACCTGATTCTCCACCCAGGGCATGTGTGGTCAGTCAGTGTTCTGAGAACAACTTTCAGCTCCGCAGCCCTGCCCTGAGAGGCTGTCTGCTGGACGAACGAATAAATGAATGAGTGAATGGGCGCGGGGCTGCCTCCAGAAAGAGGTGAGTCAGGCCAGATGGGCCCGCATGCTTCCATCGTGTTGTGAAAGCCGGCCTCGAGCGGCTCCGCACAAGAACAGGCTCCTTGTTCCTGGATGATGCGATCTGTTGATCTGCCAAAGGGGCCCTGCCTCTCCCCAGGTCACCGACAGAGGCCCGTCTCCGCGCCGTCTCGCCGTGCGCACGGTGCAGGGGTTATGCAGAGCCCTCCAAAAACCCACCCTTTGAAATGAAAGAAACTGGATCTTTAAAATCCCAAAATAGAGTGCGGAAAGGTACACATCACGTCTGCCTTCTCCTTTTTTCCCCTTTGTGGCAAAAGTGACTCAGAGTTTTTGGTCTGGATCCAGAGAGACCTGCGTGGCCTTTGGGGTGGGGGCGGGGGGTGTCGTTTGATTGGGAATAGCTCACCGTTTTAATGCCTTGACTGGCTCAGCTGCCTGTCTTGCATTTCACAAGTTCTGGCTTTTCCCACCCCACCATCTCTGGGTTCTTTTTCAGCTTTTGGCTCAAGGGAAAGAGGAGGGGCCAGAGTTTATGCCTCGCCCAGATGGCACTGTCTTTAGTAGAACATTTATGTGAGCTGAGCTGCGTTTTCTTTGGGATGTTTCACCTAAGTGTTCAGAGGGGCTGCCCTTGGAGCTGGCTGCGGATTCTCGTCTCGGCATCCTCGGGTGTTGACACAGCCGTGTTGGGTACCACTGGTCAGGGTCAGATAGGTGCACCAGGTCTTCCTGAGCTACTTTCAGTCCTCTGTTGCCCCTTCCAGGGGGCACTCAATTTCTCCCCCTTCCCTGCTTCTCCCAGAGCCCAGGTACCCAGCAGACATCAAACACTTCATTCCTCAATATCAGGTCGATGCCCTGGGCCAGAGGCTCATGGAGAAATGTTTCTGAAGGTTGCTCTTGCTTGTTGTCTGCTCTTTGGGTGAACACAAAGGCCTGTGTCTCACCTTTCCTCACCATCTCCAAGAGGTTGCCAAGTCAATGCCCTTTCAACTCAGTTTCTCCCTATGTTCATCTCTAAATGCTGCTGGAAAAGAGATTGTACACTTAATATTTCCAGCCTGAGTTTGTCTCCTCTTTGACTTCCAATGGAATTGGCCTGGTATAATATGTCTCTTTCATGGTGAGACACATTCCTGCAGACTGGCTCAAGTGGTAGTGAACTCAGGCAGACTCCAAACATGGGGATTCTCTTCTAGACATGAATAAGTCTCCTTTCTCAGGGTCACTGGAGGATGAATCACTTGGCAGTATGTGGAGCCACATAGGAACCTAAGAATTAATCTGTTCATTTATTTACTTAGCAAATATTTATTGAACATCTGCTATATGCCAGCTACTGTTCAAGAGGCTGGGACATAGCAATGAATAAGCTTTCATTTTAGCAGACAGACAATCATCAAGGAGCAAATGCATAAGCTAATGCTCATTGAAGGGGATCAGCAGGATGGATGGAGTGACAGTGAGGAGGCCCTGCTTCCGTCAGGCTGTGCAGAGAAGGCCCTGGGCTTAGGCTGAGACCTACAGGCTCCGGGGGTTGTCAGCCGTGGGAAGGCCTGGGGGAAGCGTGTTCTAAGTTGCGGGAGCATAAGTGCAAAGGCCCTGGGGTAGGAGCAAACTCAGCGTGTTTTAGGAGCAGCACGGAGGCCTGCGTGGCTGGACCAGAGTGGGGAGATGAGGTTGGTGACATGGGCAAGGGCCAGCTGATGTAGGGTTTTGTAGACTGTGATGAAGCTTTTGGATTTTCTAAATGCACCTGAGGGTTGTTACATTTTAGAGACCAAAGAAAGCTTTTCACGGTGGTTTCTTCCAAGACCTTAGACTAGAGGGAAGCAGTTCCTTGTCCAAAGTCACCCAGGCATCGTGAAGGGATATTCGTGAAAGGTGACACTGATTGAGCGCTTGCAACACGCGTTGTGTGTCACTCACTGAAACCTCCCAGCAACTCCGTGAGGGTGTGTTGTCACTGGTCCCATCAACAGATGAGGAAACGGAGGCCCTGAGATGTAAATGTCTTGCTCTGCTGTGATGGAGTCAGGGACCCATGCCAGGATGTAACCCCTGACAGTCTGGCTTCTCCAGGGTTCGTGCTCTGCATCTCAGGGTTATGCTGGTTCTACCCAGGGAGGACACAGAGATGTGAGGAGTACTCGCTTGGCTTCTTAAAGCAGAAAAAAAAAAACCCCAAACCTCCTTCCAAATGTCGACTCCGAAAAGGCTTGCATATTTCAGTCCAGCACTTCCAGACTCATCTCCTAGGTGACTCAGTCGCTCCTTGGCCGGGAGAGAGAGTTGCTCAGGATGGGGGTGCCGGTGGGGAGCCATGGCTGAGCGGAAGTTTCTGTCGGGTGGACCAGAAGCTGGGGGCTGAGCGCGCAGAGGGGTGGGTGGGGCCAGAGAAGGGAAAGTTGGTGTCTGGGTGGGTGGGGGGCACAGTGATCCAGTTTCTTTGTTCAAAGACCCCTGGGGGGCTCTGGGGAGAGGGCCGTGGGGTAGAGCATGGATCCTGAATCCCATTAGGCTCATGTGCCTGCCTCTGATCTCGCCACACTGTGTTCCCCGGCTTCCTCGGGGTTTCAAATGTGGACATGGTAATTGGAAACAAATTTAGCATGTGCCAGGCCATCGAGCCTCTCTCTTTAGTCAGCATGCTTGCTGTGCGGTAGATATGTCTGTTTTTAATTTCCAGTGATGCGAGAAATATAGAATGACTTGATTCTTAATTTAGAATACTGAGAGAGACTGACTTGTTTTGTTTTCAAGCCCATGCAAAGTGTCTCATTCTCTTTTTATGGCTCGCAGGGTGATTTTTTAAAACGTGGCCCTGTGGAAGTGGGGAGGAGCCAGATAGGGATCGGGGGATTAAGAGGTACAAACTACTACGTATAAAATAAATAAGCTACATGGATAGATTGTACAGCACAGGGAACAGAGCCAATATTTTATAACTACAAATGGAATATAACCTTTAAAAATTGTGAATCACTACGTTGTACACCTCAGACTTATGTAACATGGTACATCAACAATGCCTTGATTGAAATCAAGTAAAATAAAATAGAATGTGGCTCCGGCAGAGAGGCCTCTGGCCACGGAGGTCTCCTGCCAGGCTGAAGGCGGCCCTGACGGGGGCATCCCCCGCTTGGCTGAGAAGGCAGGCAGAGGGCTCATCTGTCACATCCCGGAGATGCCGCCACCTCTTTTTGGAGCAGGAGGAGTCCAGGTGCCAGTTGTCCAACCAGCCGTGTCCTGCCCACACTGAGCGGGACACAATGGTCTCTGCAGGCCAGGAAGATAATTGTGGTGCCCGCGTGGGCTGCAGAACCGCCCTTTGTCGTGGAGGAGGGCAGGTGTGGAAGGATGACAGCGGCTCAAACTCCTCCCACGGGGCTCCCCTCCCTCCTGGGGTCGCGCAGTGTCCAGCACCCGCATGGTGCTGTAGGCACTGCAGAGGCCTCGGTGAGCAACACGAGGAAGTTGCTGATGCCCTAGTAGGGGAGGAAAAAAAAAAATCACATAAATACATCTCGGAGCTGAGCGTCCGGCGATGATGAATCTCTGTTGCGACACAAAGCCGGGTGGGTGGGTTAACAGTGAGATGGGCGTGGGCTGCCGTGTTGGGATGAGCCGTGAGGCAGAGCCTCTCTGATGGGAGGTCATCTGGGGAGAGGCTTGAGAGAGGACGGGAATGAGCCCTGCGGGCGTGGCGGAAGAGCGCCCCACGCAGAGGGCGCACTGGGTGCCCAGACCCTGAGGCTGGAGTGTGCCCGCGGTGCCCAGCTTGTCGGAGGACAGCAAGGCCCCTGTGGCTGCCGCGGAGGGAGCCGGGAGGGTGCTGGAGGTGGAGGGTCTTCTGAGTCATGTTAAAGACATTGGCTTTGTGATCTGAACGAGATGTTTGCTCTGGGCGGGGGTGGGGGTGGGTTGAGCAGAGGAGCGACAGGATAGAATGTGCAGTGGTTGTTTTGTTTCCAAATATTTATTCATTTGGCTGCGTCGGGCCTTTGTTGCGTCCGGCGGGATCTTTGGTCACGGCGCACGGACTCGCTAGTTCCAGCGTATGGGCTCGGTAGTGGCTCAGAGCGGGCTTCGTTGCTCCTCAGCTTGCGGGATCTTACTTCCCTAATCGGGGATGGAACCCTCGTCCCCCGCTTCGCAAGGTGAATTCTTAACCACTGGACCACCAGGGAAGGCCCTCATGTGCAGTTTTAAAGTACATTCTAGCTGCTTTGTGCAGGAGATCACATGGAAAGGGGACGAGACGGGCAAGGATGGAAACAAAGAGACCAGGAGGGAGTTAGGGTAACAGTGCAGGCAGGAGGTGGGCCCCGTGAGGGGTCTACTGCGCAGGTCCAGGCAAAAGCTGCTGGTAGCCTGGACCCTAGCAGTGGTAATCGGACTTGCGAGTCACTGGGTTTCCAACGTTGAGGCACCAAGACTTGCCACTCCCCTGGATGTGGTGTGTGGTTGCTTCCCTGCTGGTGAGGGCCCCCCCCACCCTGGACTCGAGGGGGGCCTACTGGCCCCTCTGCCGGCCTCCTCCTTTGCTGGGGGGCTCCACCTTGGACTCCTGCTCCTGAGGTTTCCGTGGGTGGGTGCTGAGTCTTCACTTGTCTCACAGGATGGGACAGGACGTGGCACATGGTTTTATGCCTTCATTGCTTTTGTTTTCCTTCTTTGTGGCTTTTAAAACAAATGTCAGGGTTTACGAAGGGAAAAGCAGAGGGGCTCACTTTGAATGAATATTTTGGCTTTACTCTTTCTATGTTACACCTTCATTTGTGTTGAACTGTAACCCACGTATTGGGTTCAGGGGAGCTACAACCATTGGCTCCTGGGACAACAGAGTTCCTTCCTGGGAGTGATTGAAGCCCAGTAGACGTTGTAAAATAAGGCCTGATTTCTTTTCTACTTTTATTTTGGATATACACTTACACACTACACATACACATAAACACATGTCCCTTCTCCACCCTAGAAACACAAGAGATACATTTGTTCTCACAGTTATGTTTTGTTTTGGAGATTATTCTATATCAGTATATACAAAGCTTCCTGAGGGTGCCCCGTATGGTTGCTCACATTGTGCACTGCACACCTCCAGGGGTTGCCATTCAGACACTGGTCTGAATGTGCTGGTCCCTAGCATACTCATTCTTTCTTTCTTTTTTTTTAATAACAGTATTATAGACCATAATGTACCACTACTGATGTAACTAGTACTCTTTTGATGGACCTTTAGGTTCTTGCCAATATTTTGCTGTTTTAAAGAGCGCTTCATTGAATAACTTCATCATTAATTTTTGTTGCACATCCATGGGATAACCCACTCGCTAGGAGCGGAATTACTGCAGCCAAGGGAGTGTAGTGATTTGTAATTTTGACAGATAACCGCAAAGTTGTCTGCCACAGATCTGGGCACACCCTGTTTCTGCGGACTCAGCTCTTGGGTTCATGTGTTTCCACCAGGTCAACTTTTACCTGAGTGACGCCCTTGTTCCGTCTTTTGCATCAGTCAGACATCGAGCAGATGGAGGAAATATCCTTCCTGCCATAGACCTAGGTTCAAATCTCTGCACTGCAGCTTGCTTGGTTGAGCACCTCACATCACTGAGCCTCCGTTTCTTCTTTCGTAAAAGGGCAGTTAGTTGCTCTTGGAACTTCAGGAGGATGGAAAAGGACCAGAGAGGCAACAATTAATTGGGCACCTAACTATATCTTGCAATTATGAAAAACACAGCAAAGAAAACTATTACTGGGAGCCCCCGCCTCATCCAGGGAGCAAGGAAAGACTTTCTTGGGAAATAATATTTGAGCCACACTCTGCAGTATGATTAGGAATTAACTCGGGGAGAGGGTGTTTCTGAAAGGTCAGAGGCAGGGAGCCCATGGTAAGAGAATGGGGCCAGATCACATGTGGTCGTGGTGCAGCCAGTGGGAGCTGGGAGTTTAGAAAAAGTCATTCTGGCCACAGGACAGAAAATGATGCGTGAGGACCAGGGGGAATGCAGGGAAACTCTTTAGGAGAGAAATAGTGGTGTTTTGTATGGAAGTGATGGATGGGGAAGTAGTGATGGATCTGAGTGCCCTTCCGGAAATCACACTGATAGGACTTTGAGATGGATCCACTACGGAGGTGAGGCACAGGGAGGATTAGGGAGGAGGGATGAGTTAGTTTAAATGATGTTTTTAACATGTGCCCATTAGGTGGCTGTGTAATGCTTGTTGGGACCACTGAGACGAGAGGACACTCATGGACTAGCTTTCCTCGTGTGTGTGTGTGTGTGATGGGACTGCGGTTGGGGTAGCAGCTATGTTCTGCAATTTTTTGCATCTAAAAATAAAGGCAGAATTTGGGATTCATGTGCATTTGTAACAGACCTTCGCCCCACGTGCTGTATGGCAGTTGGGAATTACAATGAAATGTCCCCATGGACTTTTTCCTTCTTTCACAATGTAATCTTTGAGAACGATACCAATTTCCTAATATTCCAAATTCAACAACAAAAAAATGCTACTTAACATCGTTAAAATTTGATTTTAGTAAAATTCGAAACAGTTTCCTTGGCCAGTTGCCATTTTGCAAATCAATCCCACATTTTAGGTTTGATGGCAGCCTCATGCATCTGAGAGTATTTAAAAACTCTGAACAGAGTTGATAGAGGAATGGTTTTTAGGGAAGTGTCACTTGTGAGTTCTCACTGCAACATTACCTAACAGGGAGTGCTTGAACAACCTAAATGCCCAGCTGCAGGGGGTTAAAGATGTGGGTCCAAACAAAGGGTGAATACAAGGGGTGCAGGGGAGGACAACATTTAAGGTAGCACTTACTGTCAGGTACCCAGTTTGCATTGGCATAGCCCTGAGAGCCAGTGCCTCCTTAAATCGTGCGCCTGGGCCCCTCACTAGTCTTGTGCCAATCTAAGCCCAGGGAGATTCTATGCAATCATTTGAGATTGTCCCATTAAACAGCATTTAGCAACAAAGGGCAATGGTCACACTATATCTAAAATAGAATCCCAGCTGTGCTTCCCTAAGTGCGTAGAAGATGACTGTGGAAAGATGTACACCAAAATGCGTATTTATTTTGTGGGAGTATTTTCTCTGTGTTGTTCTATTGCTAAGTCATGTCCGACTCTTTGCGACCCTGTGGACTGCAGCACACCAGGTTCCCCTGTCCTTCACTATCTGGCGGAGCTTGCTCAAACTCATGCCCATCAAGTCGGTGATGTCATCCAACCATCTCATCCTCTGTCGCCCCCTTCTCCTCCTGCCTTCAATCTTTCCCAGCATCAGGGTCTTTTCCAGTGAGTCAGTTCTTCCCATCGGGTGGCCAGAGTATTGGGGCTTCGGCTTCAGTATCAGTCCTTCCACTGATTATTCAGGACTGATTTCCTTTAGGATTGACTGGTTTGATCTCCTTGCTGTCCAGGCAACTCTCAAGAATCTTCTATAATTCATATATTTTTATATTGTCCATTTTTCTACAATGTGTGATGAGTCCTTCTTTCATAACAAGACAAAGGGAAAGCAAGTATCATCATGTACCGATGCCCTTTGATCTGTGCATCATGACAGTTAAGTTGCCCCTAAGAGTGGGCAGAGCTTGAATTTGGGGGTGAGGGTGGGTCTTATGAGCTTTCTCTGGGAAACTGGGGGTCTCTGAGATGCAGACACGATTCCTTGTATTCCTTGTTCCTTTGGCTGAGTAGGTGGGATGTACCCGCCTGTCTTAATAGACATAGTCTGAGATCTGAGAGCATCTGGAGGCAGATGACAGAGAGAAGGCAGGTCTGGCCACGTCCCTGCAGTCCCACCGATGGCTTTGGAGCTGTAGGGTCACGAGCAAGTGGCTTAACCCCCGCTAAGCCTCGGCCTTCTCACCCCAAAAGGGACTTGCCTGCCTTTCCCTCTGGACGTTGTTGTGCAGGAGCGGTCAGCTCCGACACCTGCCTGCCCATGCAGCAGACCCTCATGGTGTGTGTCTGAAGCACCTCCTTCTTCCTGGAATCCTGCAGACTGCCTGGGAAATTACAAGATGCGGAACATGTTCGCTCTCACTAGGCTGCAGCAAGTGGAGCCTCTTCTGCTTTGGAAGCTGGCTGACTTTGAGCTTCTAGGTTGCAACGGGCAGGCAGGCGGGTGTCTGCTATGGCTGGGAGGCCACCCTGCTTGCCAAGCGCCCCTGAGATGACCTTATCTTTGGAGAAGCCTGGAAAGTAGCCTCAAGACCGTGGTCTTCCTCAAATGGGGGACCACAAGGTGTTTGGGACCTCAGGGGTAGGACGTGCCTTCCCAAGACATCAAGCTCTGTTTGCAAGACCCAATCACTCAGTTTTTGGAGAAGCATGTAAATTACTATATGCTCTTCTCAAACCTCCAGAGCTGGCAAGGCTCCCCCAGAATGCACATGCTCTGAGTACCTTCTGCCACCTTTTGGGGAGGGGGAGGGTGGAGAGGGGAGGGGAAGCTGTCTTTCCAGGTTAGGTGGTATGGTTCTCCCAGCCTTCCACGTCAGGGGCTCTTCAGCTGCGCACAGAGATGAGGGAGTAAGTGCCTGGGTTCCACCACACACGAGTGTGTTTCAGGTTGTTTTCACACGTTGAGTCTTTCACATTCATTCTTTGCTCCTCCATTCAGTTCTGTCGTATCGCCTCCGTGTTTTGAGTTGCATCATCCTCTGATGACAAGAAGTCTTGTTTCGTGGGCACCTCCTGTGTGCTGGGCTTTGGGGCCCTACAGAGATCATCTGATTTAGCCTTCCAAGAGCCCTGGGAAGTGGAAGGTGATGTCCTTGTTTCACAGGAGCAAATGGAGGCTCAGCGAGGTGGGGTCACTGCTCTGAGGTCACACAGCTGCTAGTAAGAAGCAGGGCCTGGGTGGAGAGCTGGGGGTGTCTGACCAAATGTGAAGTCCCTTTTCCCACCCTCTCTGGGAGGGGGAGCTCACGTGGGTGGGGTGGGTTCCGTCTGCGCACGTGGCATCAGCTAGTCCAGCTTATACAGGGGCTGCTCTGAGACCCAGAGAGTTCCTGCTGAAAGCAGCAGGTTCCTCTCTCAAGAAGCAGCATTATTTGTTTTGGTTGCTGTTGCCCGTTTCTCTGCTTCCCTCCCTCCGCCCCCCTCCCCCACTTCTTGTTCAGCAGGAAGAACACTCTGGATCTTATCATTTAGCACTGGTGTCTCCTTTGAGAACCCAATCTGCTCTTTCTGACCCATAGTTGTAGGTCATAAAGCAGCTGTGAACCCACCAGATGGCAAGGACACAGACAGCACACTGTGGAAATAGACTGAGAGCCTGCAGGTCCAGAGCATCCTGCCCCGCACTAACGGTGTCCACTGAGGCATGTCGCCAGGACCTCGCCAGCCTCAGTTTCCTCATGTACAGAATGGGCCCATCCTGCCTAGAATTGCTGCCATACGTGTGAAACGTTGAGTATGGCCCTTGGCCTTGAGGACAGCGTATGCTTAGTCACCACACTGTTGTTGATGGTGGCCATTGATTCTTAGTGATCACGCTGAACAAAACAAACACACTTCCTTCTATGAAGGACTTCCTGTTCAAGTGGGAGAGAGAGATACTGATCAAATTAACAACTAACAAGACAATGTCAGATGGTAACGAAGTGACTATTCCAATGGTGTGTTAGTGAATCTTTAAGATCCACTTTTCTGGAAAAAACAGCCCCCGATTTTTAGCATTTTCTGATTTCTGTGGTGTAAATATCCTCCCCGTGGTTGATTTCAGGCTACCAAAATGATGTCTGATAGCTCTTAAAAATTCCTGGAAGTTTAACCAACTGACTCTTGCTAGTCTGAAAGAGCTGGCTCCAGCACTGGGCATATGTAGATAATGGTGGTTTGGGAGAGACCTGAAGATCTGAGAGCTAGAAGTACCAGTGGAAGAGTATGCCAGCAGAGAAGGTGCCTATGCAAAGGCCCTGAGGTTGGAGAGAGTTCGCTGTGCTCAGGGAACAGAAGCTTGGCTTGTGTCGGCAGGAGCGTAGTGGGGGGCAGATAGGAAGACAGAGGCTGGGCTGTTGGCAGCCTCACAGATAGACCATGGCATCAAGTTTGAATTTTCTTCTCCAGCCACAGGAAGTCTTTGGAGGGTTATGAGCGGGGGAATGTCTGGGTCCGATTTGCATTTTTCTGAGGCTCAGTGGGCGGTTCTGTTAGACACCAGCAGAAGTTGGTGAGAGCGGTGGCAGCCACTCGGGGCGGCAGTGGTGACCTGATTAACGTGCCACTGGGGAGGGGGAAGCGGAGGTGGCTGCCCTCAGGTAGAGCCATGGGGCTGTGACAGGTTCTGTCTCCAGCTGCTCTCTGGCTGTTTACCCTGAATGCACACAGCCTGCGATCTCTGCTCTTGGGTCACGGGGAGGCAGACGGAGCCTCAGACCATTTGGATCACTATCTATGCCACCTGCTTTCCTCCTTAATTCTGACCGATTTTGTAATTACCACCTCCCGGGAAATCCCGAACAGGAGGTGAGGAGAGATGTTTATCTTGGGTCCAAATGAAAGGCAAGATGGACAAAAACAAAACCTCTTCTCCACGCTGCCCTTCCTCCTGTGATTTTTGTCTCCATCAGTCCCTTATTCTGCAATTTGCATGGGGGGGTGGAAAGATAAGACTGACTGCATTTCCACCTTTGCCCAAGGGTGCTTCTCGGGTGTGTATCGGACATGTATGTAAATGTTGTGGGTGTCAGCTTGTCAGATTATGAAGAAGGTTGCCATCTGGCCCTGCTCCACCCTTAGCTTGCCTCTTGGTCTAGGGCTTACAGGGGCACGAGAGATGCCATCTTTCTGGACTGGCATTGTCTAGTAGAACTTTCTCGAGGATGAAAGCGTCCTGTATCTTGCCGTCCATCGTGGTAGCCACCAGGCATTTGTGGCTCCTGGGTGCTTGTCATGTGTGGCTCGTGTGACTGAGAAACTGACTTCTCAGCTCAATTTTCGTAGTATCTGCTGTCTTGAACAGCGAAATTCTAGACCACGTGTGCTCATCTGTTGCCCTGGAGCCTTGGGTTTATAGTTGACTAGAGAGCCTCCTAGACTCTTGTAGAACGCTGTGGAAGGTGGGATCTCAAGTGAGCTGTCACTTGTCACACCCTGCTTCCTCCCAGTTTGCAGAGAAAGGAGCAGAGTCACAGAAAGAGTACGGGACTTTCCCAGAATTTCTCAGCTGCGGAGTGGCCAGATGGGAACCCAGCTTCTAACCCTTAGCTGAGCATCCTTTTCTCTTTTCTGATGTATTATTTTCAAAAACCAGTGTTAAATTTCACAGGTTTCCAGGCAGCTCTTCTGCCTGTAACTTTGTGGATCAAGTTGAAGTCCTCTTTGACCTTGACCTCAACCTTGATATCCTCCTCCATCCCTGGAAGTGATCGTGGTATGGTCAGTTTGGAGCACATCCTTCCACACCTTTTGCTGTTGTATTTACATGAATATAAATGAATGGATCAAAAACATTCAGCATTAAAAATAATAAGTTGTTTCCTGCTATCCAAATAAAAAAATATATATTTTTTACAAGTTACTTTTCTCTTTCAATAGTATGTCTTCGATCTTTCTGGGCAAGGTCGTAGATCTCTACCATACTGTTTTTGAAACTGTTGCAATCTTTCATAGCTGCTGCTGCTGCTGCTGCTAAGTCGCTTCAGTCGTGTCCGACTCTGTGCGACCCCATAGACGGTAGCCCATCAGGCTCCGCCGTCCCTGGGATCCTCCAGGCAAGAATACTGGAGTGGATTGCCATTTCCTTCTCCAGTGCATGAAAGGGAAAAGTGAAAGTGAAGTCGCTCAGTCGTGTCCAACTCTTAGCGACCCCATGGACTGTAGCCTACCGGGCTCCTCCGTCCATGGGATTTTCCAGGCAAGAGTACTGGAGTGGGGTGCCATTGCCTTCTCCGCTTTCATAGCTAGGACATGTTATATTACTCATAAGCCTAATTGACGAAACTATGTTCAACAACTCTGTTCATGTTAGTAACCATTTTTGTGCTTATCTCTTGTATGCAGATTTCATCTAGGGTACTTACTGAGAAGTGGGTTTATTAGGTCATAGGGAATATGTATTTTTAATTTTAATAGCTGCTACTCGAAAAATAGTTATACCATTTACATTCTTATCATCTTCAGGAGAGTGTGTTCTCACAGCCTCCAGAATACCTAATATTATCAAATATCTACAAGGGTGCTTCTCTAGTGGGTGAAACATGATATCCCGTAGTTGTTTAATTTTGTGTTTGTATTTTCCTGTTTACAAGGCAAGTTGAACATCTTTTCTATGCTAATGGTCATTCGTTTTTCTGTGAATCGCCTGTTCAAACCTGTTGTCTGTTTTGCTGTTGGATTCTTTTTATTAACTTATTTAGCAAATTGTATTAGAATGCCTGCCATGTGCCAAGCATTATTCTAGGTGCTAGGGATTCCGTGGCGAGTTAAATCAATAGACATCCCTGCCTGCAAGGAGGTGATGGTCTAGTTGTAGGAGAAAGACCTAAGCAAAAGGAACTGAGAAAACATGTAGGATGTTTTATGGGATGAAAGAAGGGAAAGGAGTTAGGGAGGGCCACTGGGGGTGGGACTTGATTTTAAATGGGTTGGCCAGGAATCTTGGCCTTTACTTATTCATTTGTCGTCTTTCTTCTTTTTTTTATAATATTCATTTATTTGTTTATGGCTCTGTTGGGTCTCCACTGCTGCTCACGGGTTTCTTTGATGGCGGCGGGCGGGGGCTGCCCTCTAGCTGTGGCGCGTGGGGCTCCTTCCCGTGGGGGCTGCTCTCTGTGGGGCATCTCCTGTTGCAGAGCCCAGGGTCTACAGCCTGTGGGCTGAGTGGCTGTGGCGCCCGGGCTCAGTTGCTCCACGGCTCCTGGGATCGTCCGGGACCGGGGACTGAACTGGTTTCCCCTGCATTGCAAGGCAGACTCTTAACTACTGGACGGCCAGTGAACCCCCCTACATAGAGGACTTCTCTGGTGAGAAGGTCACCAGAGGTGAAAATCCACCCCCCCTTTTTTTCTCCCCAGTAATAAGAACACTGAGCATCTATGGTAGGTGTTAGGGATAAAACAAGGAATATAAACCTGATCCCTGTGTTTTGGAACTTAGAACATTTTTTGTTTGGTGCTAAGCTTTCCTAGAGGGGTGGTCTCTAGCGTCCCAAGGTGGCTATGGAAACTCGTGGCTATGATCGTGCCTTTTGGTGTGTTTGTAAAAATTAACATCTATACGAGCTGTTGGTGTTTTGCAAGTGTCCAGTACCCACTTCTTAAAACAGTTTGGAGTTTAGTCTTCTACATTCCTCTGCGGAACCACTGCTGTCCCCTGAGCTGAATTAATCTAGGGGGGATATTTGTTGCCATCTAAGAGTTAATACAGTGTTCAATTATTTCATTTATTTACTTGTTTTAGGTTTTCTTCTTTCTTCTCCTATCCCCCACTCCACCCTAGATTCTCAGTTCCAAAACACAGGGACCAGGTCTCCATTCCTTGTTTTATCCCTAACACCTTCCATAGATGCTCAGTGTTCTTATTACTGGGGGAAAAAAGGGGGGGAGGTTCACCTCTGGTGACCTTCTCACCAGAGAAGTCTCCTCTGTAGGCGTCCTTTACATATTCTATGTATTAATCCTTTGCCTATTATATGTTACACATATTTCCTTCCAGTCTTTACTTTTCTTTTAACCTCGATGATAGTACGTTTGCCTTGCTCTTTTTTTAAATTATAAAATTTGACTTGTTAATTGAAATATAGTCATATAAAAACTGAAAGTTCCTTCTTCTGATCTTTCCAGGCAACCCCTGTCAAGAGCTCTGGTTTATCTTTTCCAATTATTTTCTGTTCTCACTACCATCTCCATGACCCCAGTCACCAGTGAAGCATAGTTTCTGGCTGTTTCTCCATAAATGCAGCTCTGATGTATCGGATGCTTTCTCATGGCTGCTTAATATTCATTTTTAGAGAGGATCCCTGTAAGTTGTCCAGGCGTCCCCTCTGACTGGCAGCTAGGTTGTTTCTGTTTCTCCATAACTCTAGACACTGCAGCAACCCTGTGTCCTTTCTGCTACCCAGGAGCTTCTCTGGTCTTTTTGTTTGTTGGGACTACAGCCACCATGGTTGTTCAGTTGCTAAGTCATGTCTGACTCTTTGTGACCTCACGGACGGTAGCCCACCAGGTTCCTCTGTCCAGGGGATTCTCCAGGCAAGGATACTAGAGTGGCTTGCCATTTCCTTCTCTGAGGGATCTTCCCAGCCCAGGGATCGAACCTGCATCTCCTACACTGGCTGGCAGATTCTTTACCCCTGGGAAGCCCGATACCCTCTGTGTTAATAGTGCTGTGACGATTTGTTTTGTTTTCTCACCCTCAGCTCCACGGCTACATGGAAAACAAGCCCCTGGGGCTTCAGATCTTCATTGGGACGGCTGACGAGCGGATCCTTAAGCCCCATGCCTTCTACCAGGTACATCGGATCACAGGGAAAACCGTCACCACCACCAGCTATGAGAAGATCGTGGGCAACACCAAAGTCTTGGAGATTCCGCTGGAGCCAAAAAACAACATGAGGGCCACGTAAGGATGGGGGGCCAAGGGCCGTGGGTCCTCACAGGGGAGGGAGCGGGGGCTGAGTGAGAGGTGTGCGGTTGACCCTGTGGAACTGATGGAAGCAGCTTGATAGGGGTCCCCCGTCCGTGGTGGACCCACAGAGATTTCTGTTTTAAAAATTTCCATGTGAAAAGTTCTAGACCTTGATATTTTTCAGGTGTGTTGAGAGGAAGGCTGCTTACGCACCTTTAGATGATGTTGTTTGGAATGAGGCTAAACTTATTTTTATGAAAAGTATTTATTTGACTTAAAAATCATTAAATAATAATGCAGGTAGGTCTAACCTAACAGGGCTAATATGCATATGGCTAAAATGTGGGAAACATTGCACCCGTGTGTTGGAGTGTAAACAACTGTATTAGAGACTAATCTCAAACTTGAGAACTGCAAGCAGCATACGAGAACTCCCGTTACACCGTCTGCTCAGATTTCCCAGTTGTTAACCTTTCCCACGTTTGCTTTATGACTCTTTCTCCCCATCCCTCCGTTTTTTTCCTGAACCGGCTGAGAGTTAGTTGCAAACATTATGCCTTTTTCACACCAAGGTACATCTATCAGATTCAAGGTGTTTGCTGTCAATACACTTACTATCGCATAGTCCATAAGCAATTTTCCCCAGTTGTGCGTTTGAGTTTTTCAGATACTTTTGAGAGTAGAACAGCTGGCATGCAGAGTCTTCCTAGAGAAGTAACTTCCAGCGGGGAGTTTCCCTAATTGCTTTGTGTTTTACCCACCATTGTCTTCATTCCTTGCTGAACAATTTATCCGTATATTAGTCGCCCACTGTGGGGGACCTCCAGCTCCCTGAGATGGTCGGTTGTCAGTGGCTTCTCTCCTTTCTGGCAGCATCGACTGTGCGGGGATCCTGAAGTTGAGGAACGCGGACATTGAGCTGCGGAAAGGCGAGACAGACATCGGGAGGAAGAACACGCGGGTGAGGCTGGTGTTCCGGGTGCACATTCCAGAGTCCAGTGGAAGGATCGTCTCCTTGCAGACGGCGTCGAACCCCATCGAGTGCTGTAAGTTGGGTTCTGGGCAGGGTGGGTCTTGTCACCTGGGCAGGGTGCCCTGCAAGATTGTGCAGGGCCCACGGGGATGAACGGCGGCCCCAACTGACCAAAGGGGCCAGAGGCCGAGCACATTTCAGGGTTGCTCTCTGCTTCTGTCTACTTATGGAGGGTTTCATGTAAAAAGTAATATGGCTGAGAAGTGGCCCACAGCTTGGTTGAGAAGATTTGAAGTGTATACATGTTGGGCTGGTCTCAAAAAGGGTACATGCAGTTGGCATGAATTGGCTGCACTGAAGGTCCTCTATGGCTGGTGCTCTTCTCTTCTTTCAGTAGAATAATAATAATATCACAGTGGCTCTCGCTTATGGAACGGTGACTCCACCAGGCACTAGGCCGAGTGCTCAGTGTGTGGTATTCTTCTCATCATGCCCTTTTAGAGAAGAGGGATGGAGATGAGGGGTGGGTGACTTGTCCCAGCAGAGTGGGCTCTGAGCAGGAGCTTTGGCATGCAGGAGCCAGGCATCCCCATCACCCTCAGCCCATCCGTGTGTTTCCTGAGAATCTGCTCACTGTTTTGTGCAGTGCTGAGGACCTGCAGATGAGCGTGATGTTTTCTCTGTCCTTTATGAGCCTGTGGTCTGGTAGAGATAAAGATACCCAAACAAAGATGCAGGAGATTTTCCAAATCCTGTGTGGGGATGGGGGCCAAGATCTGCCTTTTGACGAGGCTCTGAGCCGAGACCCAGTGCAGCTCCCCCAGGCTTCAAAAAATGAAACTGTTCTGAGCTCATTCTTAGGTGCTTTGGACAAGTTTGTTGTTGGATTTTGTAGTTAGACCTGACAAAACTTATTGTCAGCTCAGCTTTTGAGAGTTTAGAAGTCATTTTGAAAAGCATAAAGAGGGAAAGAAGTAAACATTGTTACAGAAACAAAAGCTGTTTATATAACTTTTGAAGTCTTGTTCTTCTGAGAATATCTTTTTTATGTTAGAGTAATGTTCCATATTCCGTTATGTTTCAGGGTTTTTCCCCCCTTTTTACTGGGCATTTTACCATAATTAGGTGTCACAAAATCAGCTACCTACAGAGACTGGGGAGGTGATGGGCATGAGTGTGATGGGTTGTGGGGGCTACAGTAGGTGTGGTGGAGACTGGGGGCCGGGATGGCACGTTCCCCGTCTCACTTGGCTGCTGTTACTCAAACCCAGCCACCGTTTTCATGTGAGAGTGTCGACTCAATGTGGCCAAATCTGATTTTTTTTTTTTAAAGATAAACCAGTTATCTCATGATTTTTATTATTGGAGTATAATTGTTCTACAATGTGTTAATTTCTGACGAACAACAAAGGGAATCAGTGGTAGGTACACATACATCCCCTCCTCTTGAACCTCCCTCCCACCCCCTGCTCCCTCCCACCCCTCCATCACAGAGCACCGGGCTGAGCTCCCTGTGTTACACGGCATCTTCCCACTATCTGTCTTTGGTGTATATACGCCAGTCCTACACTCCCAATTCATCCCTGATTTTTAAAAAGCAGCAACAAATTAAAACATTCTGTGGGTCAGCTGAGGACTGCACATGTCTTAGATTCATCAGAGGTAGTCTTAATCAGACACCCATGAGCAAAGGGAAAGTATGAAAATTTTATGCAGAATGGGTTGAGAAAGACTGGCCTTCAGCCAGCAAGGGGACCGGGTGGACCTGCTTTGAGAGAGAAGCCGGGGCTTGGTCTCCATTGGTCCTAGGAAGAGGAGGAAGGAGGCCTGTGGTCTTTCCCCAGGCCGGTGAGTCAGGGTAGGGGTCAGGCTGGATCTGGTGTCGAGTCTGTGCTCTGATGTTAGAGAAGAAAGACCCAACAGCAGACAACAAGGAGAAACAAATGCTTGAAAAACATCATCTCAGAAGCCCTGGAATTCCCCTCCTCTACCCAGCAGAGCCTGCCCTGGGCCCCCAAGTGCTAGTCATGGTGGCCGCCCCGCCCTGCTCTTGGTTTGAACATCTCAAGATGTTTGGGGAAGGAAACTCAGGCTCTTCCTCAGTGATTGGGGGATTTTGAGAAGATAAGGTCTCCTCTTTCTGGCAGATGACTCAGTCTTCAGGATGGGGCTGTGGTTTGCAGCGAGGCGGCGAGCCAGAGGGACCATTGACAGCAGCCCTGCTCCTCTCCATCTTTGGGTTCTTCAAGCCCCTTTATCTCCCATCATCCTGAGGTTTTTAGGCACCGTCACCGACGGCATGCACCTCCCCAGGGTGTTAGAGAGTAGTTTGAACTTCCAACAGAACATTTTTTTTTTCTCATAAAAAAGCATTTGGCTGATTCAACTACTGTGCTTTGACAGATAAGGAAACCGAGACTTTCTTGGTAAGGTGATTCACTCGTTTTTACATGGTAGGGAGCAGAGGTACAGTCTCCAACTTTCTAGTTCTATGAAATACCTGCTTTTGGTTTCTATAACACCCGCCCTTCTGGCAAGACCAAGCAGAGATACTGATGGACCACTTCCCCGTCTCACAGAGGGAAGACAGAATCCTCTGCCATTTCTGTCTCCTTCTTAGTTCTGTTCTTCTGGATCAGCCTGGCAGTTTCACAAACATTCATGGGCTAATTGGCTCCCCATTCATTTGATTCTTAGGGATGCATACAATATTTGTTAACAAAACAGTCCATGACATGTATCAACATTGTGCATCCATGACGATTCTCTTCAGTCTTGTCCAACTCTTTGCGACCCCATGGACTTGTAGCCCACCAGGCTCCTCTGTCCATGGGATTGTCCAGGCAAGAATACTGGAGTGGGTTGCCATACCCTCCTCCAGGGGATTTTCCTGATCCAGGGATCCAACCCAAGTTCTTTACCACTGGCGCCACCTGCAAAGCCCCATATCGACACAGTATGTGTACTATAAATATTTGTTCACTAATTGATTTCATGCACACCCTTTGGGGAAGGTGAGCTGGTAAGAAAAACACTTAGTGGGCTGCTGCTGATTTGCAGGGTTAACTTATTGACTTTGGAAGGATCTTTACTATGGGATATCTCAGGGATCAAGGGTGATCTCTCAGAATCTAATAGAAAAGTCTTGAACAAGACGCTGGAGGCTGCTCTTTGGAAGCGGAGTTACTTGCTGGAAAGGCAGATCCCTTCTATTTCTTTCCTGGCCAGCGTGGCTGCGGTCACATCTCACCTATGCCCAGAGAGATGCCTCGTGTTTCCCAGTCTCGTTTCCACCTGATCTTCAGTGCTGCCAGGGAGGTCTTTTGAGTTTCCTCCCCTCTTCGCAGCAGAGAGACTGTTTTGAACCTTCTTGGGTCTCCCAAGCTCTGGAGGCCACCCCCACCTCGCCAGGCAGATAACCCTCCTCCCACTCATAGGAGAACATGGAAGAGGTCAGAAGGGAACGCCCTGTCTTGCACAACAGTAAGCCCACACATGATCGCAGCTGTGGGCAGCCTTCCCGGGTCCGGGCCCCTTGACAAGGAGATCCAACCAGTCCATCCTAAAGGAGATCAGTCCTGAGTGTTCACTGGAAGGACTGATGTTGAAGCTGAAACTCCAGTACTTTGGCCACCTCATGTGAAGACTTGACTCATTCGAAAAGACCCTGATGCTGGGAAAGACTGAGGGCAGGAGGAGAAGGGGACGACAGAGGATGAGATGGTTGGATGGCATCACCGACTCGATGGACACGGGTTTGGGTAGACTCCAGGAGTTGGTGATGGACAGGGAGGCTTGGTGTGCTGCGATTCATGGGGTTGCAAAGAGTCGGACATGACTGAGCGACTGAACTGAATTAAGATACACGAGATGGCACAGACGCAATGGTTTTTGACAATTGTGTACACTCATGTGACTACCACTCAAAACAAGATCAAGGGCGTTCTCCTCCACTCCTGAAGGCTTCCTGCTCCCCCACAACCATCGCCCCCTCCCCAGCCCCCCACACAGGTAACCACTGCTGTGGTTTCTGTCACCTCAGCTTTCCTTCTTCCAGAACTTCATGTCATGGACTAGCACAGCAAGCACTCTTGTGTCGGTTGGTTTTACTTAGCGTGATGGTGTTTGAGATCCAGTGCTGTTATTGCGTGACTTGGTGGTTCTCTCTCTCTCTTTTTTTTAATTGCTGAACAGTATTCAATTGTATGAATATAACAATTATTTATTTATCGCTGATAGACATTTGGGTTGTTTCCGGGGTTTGGGGAACATGAATAAGGCAGCTATGAACATTCTCCTTCGAGGCCCTTGTGGACAAATGCTTTCTTTTCTTTTGGGTGAATACCCAGAAATGGAACTGCTGGGTCATGGGGGAAAGCGTATGTTTCAATGTATGTCTTTTCCCAGTCATTTTACACTCCTGCCAGGGTGTCTGAGAGTCTCGCTTGCTGTGCGTGCTCACCAACACTGGGCTGTCGGTCTTTCGAGTTACAGTCTTGCCAGTGAGTGGAAGATGGTATCTCACTGTGCCTAACCCATCAGTGTGCGTCTCCCTGAAGGCTAATGTTGCCAACCCCTAACCTGTGTGCTCATTGGTTATCAAATGCCTTCTTCACTAAAGTGTTAGTTCAAAGATTTTCTTCATTTTTTATTGGGTTACTCATATTTTCATTTTTTGATTTTTGGCTGTGTCGCGACGCGTGGCTTTTGGAATCTTAGTTCCCCATCCAGGGGTTGGACCCACGCCCCCTGCATTGGAAGTGGAGTCTTAACCACTGGACTGCCAGGGAAGTCCCTTGTATTTTTATTGTTAATATGCAGTAGTCATTTATGAATTGTCAGATTTATGTATTATGAATATTTCCCCCAGTCTGTAGCTTGCCTATTTATTTTCTCAATTGTGCCGTATTAAGAGCATCAATATTTTATGAAGTCTAACTTATTCTTTTCTTTGGGGATTATTATTCTTTACGTTCCCCTAAGAAATCTCCGCCCACTTGATGATAGCAGACATACTCTCTTCTGTTTTCCTCTAAAAGTTTCTTGATTCTGGCTTTTATTAGTAGATTTAGGGATACAAACCATCTCAGATCCATTTTTGTGTGTGGTGTGAAGTAAGGTCCAGTGCCATCATTTTCCATATGGAAATGCAATTATTTCATACGCCATTTTCTGAAAGTGAGAGCTTAGAAAACCTGACTGTTCTCCCTCTCCAGCTCTCCCTTACCCCTCCACTTCACTCTCGAAGCCTGACGTGGGAGGTGGGTGATCACACAGCAGTGCTTAGTGGAAATCCTTAGAATGAGGGAGACCAGATGGGCAAATTGATTGCGCTTTGCTTCATAAATCAGAGATGCTGTCTTATCCATCTGCCCCTGCCAGAAGCCAGAATGACCCATATGATTCTTATGGGCTCCTTAACATTATTCTTGCAATTAAAAACATATTTTGTTTTCGTTATTCAGTCACTAAGTCATATCTGACTCTTTGTGACCCCATTAACTGCAGCACAGCAGGCTGCCCTGCCCTTCACCATCTCCTGGAGTTTGCTCAAATTCATGTCCTTTGAGTCAGTTATGCTATTTAAGCATCTCATCCTCTGCTGCCCCCTTCTCCTTTTGGAGTATATTATACAGTGCTAGGAACCAGGGATCCAGCAGTGAACAAAACAAAGTCCTGGATATGCCAGAGGTCACTTTCTGACTGTGGGGAAAATCCACAGTCGACAAGCTGGCAAAGACATTATTTCAAATAGAACTGAGTGTCACGATGGGCTTTGCTGGTGGCTCAGTGGTAAAGAATCTGTCCGCTAATGCGGGAGAAGTGGGTTTGATCCCTGGATCAGGAAGATCCTCTAGAGTAGGAAATGGCAACCCACGCCATTCTGCCTGGAAAATTCTATGGACAGAAGAGCCTGGTGAGCCATGAGGTCACAGAGAGTCAGACTTGACTGAGTGACTGAGCACATACACACACTTATTTATTTATGGCCGCACAGTGCAGCATGTGGGATCTTAGTTCCCCGACCGGGAATCGAACCTGCACCCCTGCAGTGGAAGCGTGGAGTCTTAACCACTGGACCACCAGGGAAATTTGTTTAGCACCGTGCCTGGCATAGAGCAGATGCTGATAAATACTTGAAGACCAAAGGAAGAGAGGAGATGAGGGAGACAGGGAAGAGGTAAAGGACAGGCAACAGCTATTAGTCACCCTGTGTGTCAAGCACTTTCTCTGTTGCTCCTGAATCCTGGTGAGAACTCTAGGAACTCAGCATCCGTTCCCATTTTACAGATGGGAAGACTAAAGCACAGAGAGGTCAAACGAATTGCTTGTGGTCAGACCGCTAGTCAGGGGCCAAGCCAACTGTGACATCATGTCCTGCTGAATCCCAGGACACCCAGGCTGAGCTCCATCAGGAGTGTCAGACTGATTGATTAATCATCTCATAGAAACTGGAGACCAGCTCAGCGACCCTCAGGGGGCTGTGGGCGCCCTCCCACCGCCCCACACTGCATTGCCTCCCTTGAGATGGTGTAGCATCAGATCTGGGAGGACATCGGGGCATGGAGCAGAGGGCAGGTAGGCCAGGCCCCCTCCCTGAGGTGGTTTTTAAGCAATGAGCAAGGAGCCATGTTTCAGAAACATCAGAAACCAACATGATGGCAAGCAGCAGCAGGGTGCTGGCTAGGACTGGGGACCTGGGTTCACATCCTGCTTCTGCCACTTACTAACTGTTTAGTCCCAGGGAAGTTACTTAGAGCTCCATGCCTCAGTCTTCTCATCTGTAAAGTGGGGCTGGTAAGAATATTAATATCTATTCCGTACAGTAGAATAACCCCAGTATCTCCCTTGCGGTATGGCTCGTCCTGCCCCCACAGTAGCCGTCCCCGACGGTCTGCAAGGCACATGTTACCTACCTCTCTCTGCACTTGTGTCACTGCCCAGAGCACACAGCTCCAGCGGCAGCAGGTATGGGGGCTCAGCAAACACTCTTTGTTTTAGGGGAGCTGGCAGCAAGTCACAACCCTGCTGCTCAGCAGAGCTCAGATGGTTATCTGCTGTGGGTTGGCTGGGTGGCGATTACAGGAAAGCTGGGTTTTGGGGAGCCCAGGATTGGGGTGGCTTCTTCGCTGATTGATAAGGTTACCTGACCCTGGGATTGTGGCCTTTTATTGAGCTCATTTTGCAGGGGTGGGGCAGGCGAAACTCCCCTTCATTGAAGAGTTGCTGTGTGCCCCCAGCTGTCGTGTATGTTAACTCATTTCCATCCTCATCATAGCCTCAGAACATTTATTTATTTATTTATTTTGGCCTGATTCAAGGTCACAAAGATTTTCTCCTATGCTTCTAGTTTTTAGAAAAGTTTTCTTATTAAAAAAAAAAAAATTTGGCCACACCGTGCAGCTTGTGGGCTCCTGGTTCCTTGACCAGGGATCAGACCCACACCCCTGCATTGGAAGCATAGAGTCTTAACCACTGGACTGGGCCACCAGGGAAGTCCCCCAGCCTCGGTAGACTCCTCTTAAAGACTGAGCTTGTATCTAGCGAGCTGAGGTTCAGCAGGGCTAACTGATTTGCTCGTCACATGGCTGGCAGGGGCAAGGGCGGAGCTGGGGGTTAAAGCTCTTGTCCAGTTCTCTGCCTGGGTCCCCCAGTGGCCAGGGAGCTCACTAGTCACGAAGAGACTCACAGAGCCCCCTGGAAGGGTCTTGGTTACTGGAGACCCGTGGGAGTATTCTTCGGGGCTCCTTGGGAGTACAGTGGCATGGGTGCCCCCATGGACCCAGTGCTGCGGGGACTGGAGGGGAGGTCCCAGTCCTGCAGGGCCTGGTGTTCATGTCCCATTTTCCAGGGGGAAGTTGAGACCCCTTGAGGTCCAGAGCGGGAAGGTGGTCTTCAGCGCCATGAACCCCCTACCTTTGCAGACGCTGCACCCCACTCCTGTGCTGTGGGTGCTCACAGGTCCCACAGAGGTGAGGGCACAGAGGTGAACCCCCCACTCAGGGAGAATTTGGCTCCCCTGTCCCCATCTCCCGCTTCCCAGGGAAGACCGGGCAGCAGCCAAGGGGGGCCTGAGGGGCCGTCTGCCGGGCCTGCTCCCAGCCCCTCCCAGGCGAGGCCGGAGCACCGCGTTCTGGGCCAGGCCAGGCTCACGGCCAAGGCCAGGGGCCCGGAGTACAGGCAAGAAGGGCTCTGCAGCTGGGGGATGGTCAGTGCTGGAGCCCGGGTGAGACTGACGTGGCAGGCTGGGGGCCCTCCTGGTTCAGGCTGGCTGGCTGCTTTCCCACTGAGTCTTCCCCATTTTACTAAAAAGGAGTCACTCAGGGTGGGGGAAATCCCACAGTCTGGGGTCGAGTTCTGCCGGCCTGCCCTGCCTTCCGTAGCTGTGAGCTCCCAAGGCATGTAGCTCCTCCTCCGGGAGGCTCAGCGCCCTCAGCTCCAGAATGGGAATCGTTCCTGCTCTGTGGTCTCATGAAGTTCAGCCATAAAAATAAACATAACTGACGCTCACGGAGCTCTGACGAGGTACCACACACTTCCCGTGCGCCAGCTCATTTAATCTGCAAACAGCCCTCTGAGGTCAGCACTGTGATGCGTTCCCACTTTATAGATGAGAAAACAGAGGCATGGAGACATGAAATGACTTGCCCAAGGTTCCGCAAGCTAAGATGTCACCGAGCTGGGCTTCAGAGTCAGGCAGTCACCTGTCAGCATCCTTCCTTTGACCCATGACCATGAATTGCCTCATGATGTGTGTGCTTTATAATGTAAAGAAAAATGTGTATGAGGAGTCTCTGGGATCCAAGGCACTCTCTGCGGCAGCTGTAACTATTTGCAGTTATTAACAGAACCCACTTGCCCTGCATACCTGGTCTCCCTGGCCAAACTCTCCCCTGAGGTTCTCGGGTGGGTCATCATTTGTGGCCAGGCAGCCCCGTGATGGAGAACGGCAGACAGACAGCAGTGTCCCCGGTCCAGGCCGACCCGGAGGACCCACCTGGGGTGAACTTCCTTCACTTAGTCTTTGCTGCCGCGGCTCGACTCCCCATCAACCACTGTTGCTAGTGAAAGTAAACACCCGAACGGGCTAAACCAACAGCGCCCTGTTGATTCAGAGCTCGTTAAACCCAGGAGCCCCAAGCCACTTTATGACGCGCCAGAATGCAGGGGCCGGAGGGAAGCCTGGGGGAAATCTCCCGGCTTCGAGGGCCACCTTGATGCTTCAGCAGCAGCGGAAGGGTCGCCTCCACCCACAGGTGAGATGTGGGCCGTGGGCTTAGCTCTAAGCTGCTGACCCGCGGCGGCTTGGTTAGACCGCTCTAGGGCTTGGGGGCTTGGAGGGGCTGGCACTGCTAATGGTTGAAGAGCCGAACGGGACTCGGTGGGGGCCGTCGGGGGTGGTGTCGCAGGCCTGGGAGGCCCAGTGGGCTTGCGGGGAGCCCTGTCTCCGTGACAGTGTCACCCCAGCGAGTAGCCCTCGGTGTCAGAGGTTTTGGATCAGAGAGGGAGGAGGAAGTGGACCCCGGGAGGGCACTTTTGGTTGCTGTTTGCCTCTCCTCAGTTCCTCTTTCAGAGGCTAATGGGATTCATTTGCTTTGCCTCTGGGCTCCCTGAGGGTGCAGGGCCTCCCCTGGAGGAGGTCCCCTAGTCCTCAGGTGGCCTCTTAAGTGTGGGGCTTGGCTATCAAGCAGAGTGTGTGCAACAAGTCGCCTGGAAAGATTGTAAAAATGCAAATGTCCAGCCTCCTCCAAGAGACGTGGGGCCCAGGGTTAAGGGCGTGGCCTGGGAGGCTGCATTTTGATTAAGCACCTCCCTCAACCAGGTGACCTGGGACCCCCACCTTGAAAAATGCTGGGGTTTAGGGCCGAGACACCTGGGTTTGGGGTCGGGATCCAGCAGAAACAGCGCTGATGAGCGCCGTACTGTGTGTAAGCGTGTGGACACAGTTCGCAGGTATCGGGTGACACGGGGCAACCGCTCCAGGAACTGCGGCGCATCGTGTTGTTTGCTTTACCTGCCGGGATTTATTAAATCAAATATGCTTTCTGTGAATTCTCCCATTTAACCCTCACAACAGCCTGTGAGATGGACCTGCTGATGGCTCCGTTTTTCAGATGGGCAAAGTGAGGTTTCCAGCTGGGAAGCCCCCTAAAGGATCACCTTGGGGGGGACTTGAGCTGAAACCGAGGACTGTCCCACGCGACAGCCTCACCCGGGCAGGGGCTGCCCCTCCGTGGAGCCGAGTCCTGAGCATGTCTGTCTCTGTAAAATGGTAGCATTAGGGCTGGAAAGTCATGTTTGTTTCAACTTCCCAGCTGATCCTCATGTTTAGCCAGGGTTAAGCAGTAATTCTCCCTCTTGACAGCTCATAAGAGTCAGCTGGGTTCCTTGTTAAGCTGCAGAGCTGGGGTGGTACCCAAGGTTCTACATCTCTAACATCACTCTCTACCCCCCGCCCCGTCCCTGGGATGCTGATACGTGAGCCCACACTTTGAGTTGCAAGACCACAGTTCAGATAAAAGCTTACAGGAAGCGAGACTGGACTCTCTACATTTTCATTAGAAAAGATGGGTTTTGTTCAGGTAAGGAGAAGCAGGGGTTTCCCTGGCGGGCTCAGACGGTAAAGAATCCGCCTGCAATGCGGGAGACCTGGGTTTGATCCCTGGGTCGGAAAGATCCCCTGGAGAAGGGAAAGGCTCCCCACTGCAGTATTCTGGCCTGGAGAATCCCATGGACAGAGGAGCCTGGTGGGCTACAGTCCATGGGGTTGCGAAGAGTCTGACACGACTAAGTGACTAAGCATCAAGGAGAAGGGGTGGGAAATGAGGATTTGGTAAAGGGAGAATCAGTTGGTTGCCTGAACCTATGAGACTTTGGAGGGAGCTTCAGGAAATAGCCAAGCTGTGTTCGCAGCAATGCTCGGTGATTCACGGAGCAGCTGGCCGGGCCAGCCTCCCGCCCAGCACTGAGAGCTCTCGGCCACGTCCAGTCCCTGGCCTGGCTGGACGCGAGCCCTTGGCCAGCTCACCCAGGAGCGATGACTCAAGCGTTCCACCTGCAGAATGGGCGGCATGGGTCTTGTGGCCTTCCCACCCATCTATCCCTGGGACCAAAAGCCCCTCCTCGCCCCACAAATGCATCCAAGGCAGATCCGAAAAGCCAGGCCCTGCTCTTCTAGGCGGCGTGACTGCTGTTTTCACTGCTAATAAATCTCCATTGATGGCAGCTCAATTAGGAAGTCACACAAAACTCCTCTATTGAAAGAAAGGATTAATAACCCAGCCCATGTGGGAGAAATTAGCAGCTCCTGTGGAGAGGCCTTTTTAATATGTGCCCTTAACTGGCAGCCCCTAAGAACCACGCTGGCTGGCTGGGCCCTGGGAACAGAGAGCCTAGGCTGAGCCTGGGACGGGGAGATACCGGCCAGGAGGTCACTGAGAGTCGCCGGGCTGTGTTTTCAATGTACAGTGTCTGGGAACGTCTTGTCCACAGCACACTCCTTAAAGGTTGCTGAGTGCACAGTTGCTGCTGAAGGCATGGGTTTCAACGTGGCTCTCCAGGGCAGAAGAGACAGGGTGCTGGACCTGGAGGCCCAGGCCGGCCGGGAGGGCAGGGTTAGGCCCGCGCCTCACGCGGCTGCGTCCCTGGCTCCCGGAGGGGGCGGTCCACCGGCCTCTGGCACAGAGAGGGCTGGCCCTCTGCCCAGTCCTCGGGCTCTGGGAGGGACGCCAGGAGCTCAGGCTGACTCACCCAGGGGGCGGGCCAGCCTCCACTGCCGAGGCAAGGCCCAGGAGATGGTCCCTCATGTCGGCCGGGACCCGTTTCTCATCCTGCCCGGGGCAGGCATCTAGAGAGGGTTTTCATTCTTTCCTGCAGCCCGCCCTCCAGAAGAATTGGCTGGACGGAGGGGCTAAGGGACAGGGCTCTGCAGCTGGACAGGCCAGCTCTTGAGGGCTCAGGTCAAATCTAAGCATCACCATAGCTGACTTCTAGGCGTCCATTTTCTCCCCAAAGGTATATAATTTCAGTATACTTTTTTCCTTAGAAGGTTATGGTGAGCATTCAAGTATATCATTGTAGTTAAACACTCAGCCTGTCCCATTCCTCGTTGTAGATACCGATGAGGATATAGAGATAATGTAGAGATAGTAAGATAAATATGTGTCAAGATATATTGAGATACTTCTGTATCCATACCTGTCTCCATCCATCCATCCTTCCTTCCTTCCATCCATCCATCCTTCCACGCCCCTCCACCCCGTCTACCCATCCCTCTATCTGTTCACTCATCAGTCTTTCCTTCTTACCTTCTGTCTATCCTCCCTCCTCCTTCATTGCCTCTCTCCCTCCCTCCCATCCATCCCCACATCCATCTCAAGCACCCCTTGCTAAGTCCTGGGCACTGGACCCAGCCCTGGGCTCACAGCATGCGCAGAGCAACGCTCCTCTCCTCTGGGCTTATGTTCTCGTGGGGAAGAGATGAAATGCAGATGAACCAAGAACGCTACAGGGAGCATATCTGAAAGTGGGAAGTTCTCTGGAGGTGAACTAAGCAGGATGGAGCAGGAAAGAGAGGGGGAGGCACTGTCAGACAGACGGACAGGTGGTCCTGCTGTTTGCCGTGAGGGGGAGGGTGGGATGGTGGGGGAAGGAAGCCTCTCTGAGGAGGTGACATCCGCGTACAAACCTGCAAGTAGTGAGGAAGGCAGCCGTGCAGGCAAGCACGGAAGAACCTTCCAGAGAGGAGGGCTTGAAAATGCAAGCATTCAAAGATAGCAAGGTGCTGTGTATGTTTCAGAGACGATGAGAACATTCTGGAAGTGTGACTGGAGGGGAGTGAGCAAGGGGGAGTGCTAGAAAATGTGGTCAGAGATGTGACGGGGGCGAATGAGTTCAGAGGCCAAAGCATCAAAACTCGCAGGAATTCAGTCCTCAAGTTTCCGGGCGTCAGCTCTGTGTGTGGCCACCGTCAAGTGCAGGAGAAGAGAGTGCGCTCTAGCAAAAGAAACCTCTGGCCGAAAGGTTGATCTGCCTGTCCTTTTATATATATATCTATGTGTGTATATATATAAATCAAATTCTTATTCTCCTCTCCTTCCTAAAAGGAGAACAGGCCCATCGGTCTCGTGAGTCATGAAAATGAAACTTGTTGTTAGGAGAAAATTAGCCCCAAAGACTTTGGGCACGTTGACAAGAACATAACATTTGCAGAGTCACTGGTTGCCAGGGGTGAGGGTTCCGCGTTTGCAGTGACAACAAGTGACAGAGGTGGGCAGAGTGCATCGTGTCCCGTGAAATCTCTGGACGATTCCGAGTGGGTGTCTCCCGTCATCACAGCGACCTCTTTTTCTCTCGCCCGCAGCCCAGCGGTCTGCCCACGAGCTGCCCATGGTGGAAAGACAAGACATCGACAGCTGCCTGGTGTACGGCGGCCAGCAGATGATTCTCACGGGACAGAACTTCACGGCCGAGTCCAAAGTCGTGTTTACCGAGAAGACCACAGGTCAGAGCACCTTCCGAGCGCCGTACGAAAGTGACCATCTTTTTCTTCTTGATTTGGCGGGTCGATCCATTGTGTAGAGTTCCTTACTCACTCTGAGAAATTTCCTTGTCTCCAGTGATTTTGATATCAACATGGTCCACTGTTGCATGAATGTCCTATGGTGTATTTTAAGTCATCCTGGCTTGTTTGGTTGGATGATAAGGCTTTTCCCACCCCCAACTCTTTTTTTAAAATTATTTTTTACACATAAGGAGACACCTTTTTTTTTTTCCTTTCAGATTTTAAACTGTTATCAAAAAGGGAATAGTAACGGCACAATGGTAATCGTACATGCTTGATATCATACATCCAGGCCCTGGATATGCTGGTTTCACATCCTGCCTTTGCTACCTGCTTGCTCTGTGATCTTAGACAAATTACCTGAGTTTTCTGTGCCTCTGTTTCTTCATGAATAGAATGATTATAACAAGAGTTATTACCCCTTAGGGTTGTCACGTGGGTTAAACGAGTTAATACATGTCAGGTAACTATGACAACACCAGGTATATTGTAAGTCAATAAACATTGGCAGCTTATATTTTTATTGTAACTAATACTGTGGTTAATCTGGTTATACTTGTAGGACTAATTAGTTAGTCTTCTTACACATGAAACTCCACGCATATCTTTTTTGTTTATGTTGGGTTTATTCCCATGTGGGATTTTGGGTAGTCATTTTGAGAGCTTTAAATACATATTGCTTTGTAGAATTCAAATTACCTTCCGGAAATATACAAATTGGAAACTTCCACCAATAGTGGGCCAGTAGTGGTTTCAGCCCATCCCGGAAATGCCCTGTTTTTTAATTTAAAAAATTGTGCTGAATTAGTCCTTGATTTTTGCACGCCTTTGCTATGAGAGGTTTAATGGACATGTGTACCCTTTCTTAAAATGGGCCGTCTGTTAATGTGTATACCAATGAGGATGTGGTAAAAAGACCATGATCTGAAGAAGGAAAAGTATCAGGTTATATAATTTACTTGACAGCTATGGGTGCTAGGCTGAGCTTTTTTTCTCTCCTTTTCTATGGACATGATTTCAGGTCCGTTGAAAGGTGAGTTGATGTCTGTTTACTGCCCTGGGGATGACCCACGGAAGATAAGGGGCGGGCTGTCCGCTGTGGGGTTTGGCGTGAGGGCGCCTCCTCTGGGGGCCGCCACTCACACTGGACGGTCGTGGACCTGAGTGTCACTGAAAGGCGTGCTTCTGCCCACGTTCACACAGAGCCTGCTCTTGGGGTGGGCTGGCCCTGTGTCCAGGGTGTGAGAACTGCTTCCTCACATCTTGGAAGCGTGGTAGAAGGTGGATGATTTTAAAGAGGCTTGCTGATGCCATGGCAAAGAAAAATGGCACGAAATAGGGCCGTGGTGTGGGGAGATGGACGGGTGGGTTTGAGCAGTTCAGAGGGCACGTGGTCGGGCCCTGCAGTTGTGAGGGGCTGTGATGGTGTCGTGAGCAGGAACGCGGACGTGTAGGTGGGTGCGTTGCATCTGTCATGTGGTTGCCGATCCTTTATTTAACCGTCCTCCTTTTGTTGGGCATGAGGCTGCTTCCAACTTTGTGCTGTTGTAAGTGACTCCATGATGCGCATCCTGTACGTGCCTTTGGTCAGCTAGGTAAGGGCTCACGCACTCCAGCCAGACTGCTTGTGTTCAAAGCCCGGTCCTCCTCCTTCCTAGCTGGGGGACCTTGGGCAAGTTACTTAACCTCTCTGGGCAACAGTTTCCTTCTCTGTATAATGAGGATGGTGACAGTCATACCTTACAGGATGGTCATGAGATCTAGAGTTCATAAATGCTTGGTTCACTTGTCCCTCAGGGTCTGCAATGGATTGGTGTCAGGACCCTGATAGATACCAAACTTGGAAAATGCACAAGTCCTTTGTGTGCAGTGGTGTAGTATTTGGTAGAACCTATGTACATCCTCTCATGTACTTTAAATCACTCTAGATTACTTAGAAGACCTCATACTAGGTAAATGCTTTGTAAACAGTTGCCAGTGAGTGGCATGTTCAAGTTTTGCTTTTTGGAACTTTCTTAAAAAAATTTTTTTTTGGAATATTTTTGTCTGTAGTTGGTTGAATCCATGAATGTGGAACCTACAGATACAGAGAGCCAACTGGATATAGTAAGTGCTCAATATGTATTAGCTCATGCTGTTTGTTACTGTTATTTCCTAAGGTTGAGGCCGACATGTGGTGTCTTGGGTTTAAAGGCATTGCACATCTTGATACATTTTGGAGGAGGCTTTATTTTTCAGGCGGTGAAACAGTGTACAATATTCTCAATGGCAAGACATTACTGGGCTCTCATGAGACAGAGAACAGACCTATGTGGCTGGAATAGAGGCTGGTTATCACCAGGAAGTGTTTTGATGAGCAGAGCCCAGAGCAGAGAGGTCTCCTGATGCCAGGTAGAGACATGGCCTTGACTTAGTCTGCACAGGAGTAAGGTAATAGGGAATCGTGGTGGATTCTCGAGCGGGAGAGTGGCATGAAATGTAAATAGCCAAGTTAGCATTAGCCTCCCCAGCTTGGATGGGTCTCTAGGACCAGGAAATCATCCCGATGGTTTTGTGCTGACTTCCACAAGAAGTGTGTGGCTTCCAGGCATCTTACTGGCAGAGCGGAAAATGCTGATAATATGTAGACATCTTGTTCTCCATGTCCAGGTGAGCAGTCTCCTTGGGGGACTGCTGGAAGTATGGAGGGATGGCTCCGAGACCAGGTGCTACCAAGTTCCTTGTGGAGCTAGGAGCCAGACAGCTTTCAACTGTCCTGGGAACTCACGTACTTGTGAGGCAGGCCATTCAAGGGCCTCAGATAGGTATTTGCTGGATGGATGGATGGATGGAAGGAAGGATGGAAGGCAGGCAGACATTTACTCTCCAGCTTTCCTTCTCTTGGTTTCAGAATAAATTTGTTTACCTCTTGAAGGGAGAAAAACCCAGAGTGTCTTTCAGCTTTGAAAAGCTGCATGTTAACAGGAGGAATGATGAAGTTTCCCCTCTGTGGTTGCGCCCTTTGCCTGCTGCTTTCTGCGCCTCGTCTCATCTAACCAGACAAGCAGGTGGCTAAGCCTGGAGAAGTTGGGGGACTTGCCTGCAGATAATATCCAGCATCATCTTGTTATTCAACTTCCCTGGACCTCCGTTTCCAGTCAATGAATTAATAGTTTTCCCTCTCAGAGTTAAACTCATCAGCAAGCAGTGGGCTCTCAGAGCATCAGGAGTGTTCCATGTTATTTTTACAGTCTCTCCAGCATTTTCCTTGTTCAGGCCATAGGTCACTTATTGTACACATACTGCCCCAGGCATAGGCCTCGTGGGCAAACTTTGGGAGGCTTGTCAGCTGCAGTGGTTACCAGCGTAGCTGTGAGGTCAGACGGCCTGGGTTCGAATCTGTGATCTGCGTTTGGTAGCTTTGCCATCCTGGGTAAGCCAGCATTTCCTCTTTTGTAGAATACAGATGATTTACTTCACTTGAGAGATGGGAAAATTAAATGACATGATACAGATTAGGCTCTTTGCATGGAGCTTGGCATTTTAGGCTCTAATATTAGCATCTTGCATAGATGCTTGTTAAATATTAGTGGCTGTTATTATATTTATACTGTGATAGGACAAGGCTGAGTATGATTTTATCTCATGGAACCAGGAGACATTGAAAAACAAGAATGAGTAATAATAAACTAGGTGTCAGGCCTTATTCTGAGCCCTTGATGGGTTTTAATATTAACAATCTGATTCCTCATGACAGCTCTAGAAGATAATTACTTGTTCAAAAAGATAATATTCTTTTTGTTTTTTTCCTTTTTGCTGAGAAACCAAGCACAGAGAGGTTAAATAATTGAGTAAAGATCACACAGCTGGTAAATGGCAGTGCTGGCTTGGCCCCTAGGAAGCCTGATCATTAGCTATTCTACTCTGAAAAAGGTCAGAACCAGGTGAGTCTGTCTGAAGATCCTTTAGCTGCCCTGAGCCACTGACTTGAACCATCTTGTGGTGAGAGAGCCTCTTGAATTCTGCAGTGGGTCACTGAGGGCAGGAGGGTCCTTTTAGAACTGTTCAGTGTCTAACTGAAAAGACTCCTGGGTGGATGCGGTCCCTGGACCGATGCCAACAGACGGGCTGGGGTGTGCGAGGTGCCCCTGGGCCCCGAGGAGTGGAGGGCTTCCATGACGGGATGTCTGGCCCCCTGAGGCTCCGACAGGTGTGGGGGGGATGCCCTTGTATTCGCAGGGAGCCGGTCCTGCTCTTTTGACCCCAAGCACTCACCACCCAGCCCAGGACCGCCTTCTGCAGGGGGAATCCCTGTTGCTCAACTTCTTTTTTCCAAAACGGCTCCCCGTTCCCATCTCCATGGACAATTTGGCCGGCTGGGCCGCTGCGGGGTGGGGCGGAGTGGAACAGTTGAAGTTTTCCAAGGAAGGGGAACCCCAGCTGGTTCTCACATTAAGGAAAGGTGACAGCCTCCTGGGCTAATCTTAGCCCCCACGTTGGGTCATCGGCACCACCAGCTCCAGCGTGCTTTTTATAGCCGTCGACTGAAATGGAATTGGCAGTTTCCACTCCAGCAGGATGACAAATTGGAGGACAGTGGAAAAACAGTAGGAGAAGGGGAGCGTGGTGTTTCTTAAGTTAGAAAAGCTCGGTGTTTTGGAAAGTGGCATCTTATTTATAGCAGCAGTAATAATAATGATTATTATATTGTTTTTATTACTATTTTTAATGATTTGCAGGACTTCTAGGGGCCCGCGCGAGCTGGCCCTGGCCCATCTCTCCAGTTTCAGCTCTGTGGACTTGCCTCCTTGCTCCCTGGGTCGTAGCTATATTGTCTTCACTCTGTCCTCAGACACCCTACTCTCCTTACCGTCAGAGGAGCTTTGCTTTTGCTATTTCCTGATGGGTTGCATCCTCCAATTTCTACAAAGCTCAGCTCAGAGGTGACGTCCTTAAGGTGCTCCTCCTTGACCATCTGCTTCGAAGTTGCTCGATCTCCCCCCCTGCCCTGCCCTCTTCTGTCCCCTTGCCCTGCCCTGCCTTCTCTGAAGTTCTTAGCTCTATGAAAATCACCTTTTTTTTTTTTAACCATTTATTTATTAATATTTTGGCTGCACCAGGTCTTAGTAGCAGCGTATGAGATCTTTAATCTTCGTTGTGGCGTGTGAGATCCTTATTTGCAGCACGTGGGATCTAGTTCCCCAACCAGGGATTGAACTCTGCATTGGGAGTGCAGGGTCTTAGCCCCCAGACCACCAGGGAAGTCCTATCTACTGGAGAGATCTTATCTATTTTTTTTTTTTTTTTTTTGCTCATTTATTATTTAGTCTCACATATAGAGTTCTTTGAGGGCTGGAACTTGGTGTTTGCTGCTGTGTCTACAGCATTTGGAACAACCCTGGCACTTAGTAGGTGCTTGTGGTGGTGGTGGTTTAGTTGCTAAGCAGGTGCTTATACATATTGCTGAGTAAATATATTTAATAGTCAAACTGGCCTGGAGAGGCAGGCAGCATTACTCCCATTTTACAGATGAGGTCACTGAGGCTCACAGAGGTCAAGCCATGGGTCAGCTCACAGCTGGTGACAGAGCCGGAATCCCGGGGAACATTTATCATCAACCCCAGAGGAATCTCTCGAGTCACATCCAAGAGGACAAAGAGGAACTCCACAGAATGATCCGGAGCTTTCCTATTGACCATTTTCAGTAATTGCTGAAAAGCCTTTCTATATTCTCTGAAATTTAAGAAATGTGTAACCTCCCCAGGCAAAGTTCACTCTGGGAAGTCCAGGCTGTTCCTGACTTCAGCTGGTAACCCTGGCCCCCGGCCACCCAGGCCTCAGGCGGAGTCGGGGGTCCCAGCAAAACATTGCAAAACAGGAAAAAATCTAAGGACACAAAAATAAAAGTGATGTGGCAGCGGAAACGCGGTTGCCATGGCTCTGAGCGACTCGCCGCGCCTGGGTGGGATCCAATGTTTTGGAAGGTTCCTCCACATGACACAGGGTTTTGGAATTTTTCAGCTGGTAAATCTTTCTTAATTCAGCCCCCCCCCTCCCCCTGGCCCCAGCCAAGTAGCTCCCTGGCCCTCTGTGTCCCGCGGGGGCGTCAGTTGGAAACGTGCCTGTGTCGGATTACTCAGCTTTGAAACTTAAATTGTTTGAAGAGAACTTGTGTTTTGTTTTGCTGGACGGTCTCTTGGACCAGTCTGATGGCAGAGGCTCCTATCACCTGTTGAGAGGGCAAATTGATTTTTTAGAAAGAAGGCGTGGGTGGTAGAATTGGAATTCCCTCTTTCCCACTGAGTCATCACATCCTAATGTGAGTCATTTTATGACTTGGAGGTTCCCAAAGGTTGTATTTTGAGCTTTGTTTAATAAATATAAATGCATATGCTTAAAATAAAAAATTTTTTGCTAAATTAAGTACTTTTCCATGGATTCGTCCCCTGGAAACATTGGAACTCACTTAGAGAAGACACCTCCTCTTCCCACCTGTTTTTCTCCATGGGTTTGGCTTCACCCCATCTGGTGTCTTCTGAAACAATTGACTTGGTCTGGGAGTCTCTCTGCCTTGGACTTGCCTCTGGGAAAGGTCAGCCTTCAAGCTGGGCTTGACCATGACTAAGGCTCTGTAGACCTTTGCCCTTGGTGACTCATGTCCGCGGTGTCACAGGTCCCTTGGGCTGGAGCCCACCACTTATACACAGCTGGCTGGGGCTTTGAGCGTTCCCTCAACAACAGAAGTCAGATCGCAGCTCAGGAGCCCCCCCCCCCACCCCCGGAGATAGAGAAAATGGTCTTCTTTTCAGAGGGCTGAGTGTTTGCCCAAACTCCAGTCCTCTGTGTGCAAGAACAGACTTTTGAAGGATCCTGCTATTTCAACGCCTTAAAAAGAGGACATGAGTTTTCTAATTAACATGGGCCCTAGTGTTTTCACCATCAGAAATTGTTCTTGGCACCAACAGACTTTCTGTAATTTGCAATTAGCAGGCTGGAATTTCCACCCCCGTCAAGAAAATCATATCTTTTATTAATGAACTGTCTGACACCCTCGTGTGTTTTTTTGTTTTTTTTCCTGCAGTTTTGGTTGCATACTTTTTTAAAAAAGTTAGAGTGGTATGTGTTTAAGGGTAAGCAGGCTGGATTTTGGATCATCCAGCAGAGTTGGCTCGGAGCCTGGATAGACCTCATCTTATGTGCTTTGGGACTTGGTTTCCCCATCTGTAAAAGGGGGTTTGGTGGTATTTGAGCCGTAAAAGGAGATCAAGGATCTGAAAGTGCTGGGCCATGGTAAGTGCCCAGAACATGTCAGCTGACTGTCCACGTGTCCCCTGGGAGCTCGGTTTACTTGCCCGAGTGAGTAAGGCCCAGGTTGGTTTCTTGTCTGGGAGAAGGGTCCTTCTTGGCACAGATGAGCCTTTCCCCTCCTGTCAGCTCTGAGCCATCAGACCCTGCTGTCGTGCCTGCTGTGATGGAGGGGAATGGAGGAACGGCCCGCCCCACCCCCGTCAGGCAGGTGGGGAGCCAGCTCACCGCGGGAGGCGGGCAGACTTCCTGGAGTTGACAGCACACAGTCAGAGGAAGGCTGGGTCCCAGACCCCCACTTCCTGGTTCCCTGAGTGACTGTGTGAGCTGGTGGAGGACACCTAGGGAGGACAGCCCACCGCTGAGAAGAGGTGCCCCCGGGGGGGGGGGGGATGAAAGCTGAGCTGAAATCTGGTCTCTATGCAGATGACGTGCGGATGCCCTTCTAGCCTTGCTCCTCCACGCACTCAGCCCCCAGGATTTCTGTGGTTGCTCCCTAGATATTTATTAAAAACCGAGTGTGCACAGGTTCTGTGCCAGGTACTGGGGGCATATGACCAAGGAGGTCCCTGCCCTCAGGGCATGGATAGTTTCAAACTTGACTACAAGCAGGTCACTTTGAGATGGGATGAGTGTTAGGAGGACAGGGGAACCAGTCCTAAGAGCAAGACCAAAGGATCTGGGGTTAAGAGACATATACAAGACGCTAAGTTAAATGCAGATTTCTTAGTGTGAGTGTGTCCCGTGCAGTGGCACAGAGACTGGGACATACTGGTAGTTAAACAAGTATTCCTTGTTTTCTGAAATTCACATTTAACTCAACAGTCTGTATTTTTGTTTCTTATATCTGGCAACCATGGACCATGTAGTCAGGGAGGGCTTCCCTGAGGAGGTGACTTTGCGTCCAGCCCTGAAGGTGGGAAAGAGGGAGCCAAACGGGCGGTCGGAAGAGTGTCCAGGGGCAGGAGGAACTGCCCCGGGCCAGGGTCCCAGCGTGGGGCTGGGCCTGGCGTGTTTGGGGAACTGAAAGCAGACCCAGGCGCCTGGTGCAGGGTGAACACAAGTGCAACGCCAGTCAAGCCTGGAGAGGTCGCTGGGTGGGGATGGGGGGTCAGGTCAGGCCGGCCGTGTGGACGTGGCGAGCAGTTTGCATTTCCTTCCAGAAGCGAGTAGCTGTTGGAGGCTTTTAAGCAGGGAGATGTCATGATCGAATTCGCGTTTTTAAGATTGCTTTGGCAATCTGGACAGTGAATGAGCTCGGGTGAGGGGCGGGGCCGGGACTGAGCTGTCAGTGCAGTTGTGCGGGTGGGGACACGGGTAGGGGGGTGGTCAGTCTGCCGAGGAAGTGGTGAGGCGGGAGAGAGGGGAGGTGCGGGAATCAGGCACTTCCTCTCCAGCTCGCAGGAAGCGCATCTAGGGCAGTGGCACCATTTTTGTTGTTGTTCAGTCCACTCAGTCGCGGCTGACTCTGCGCCCCCGTGGACTGTGGCCCGCCAGGCTTCTCTGTCCAGGGGATTCTCCAGGCCAGAATACTGGAGTGGGTTGCCATTTCCTTCCCCAGGGGATCTTCCCGACCCAGGGATCCAACTTGTGTCTCCTGCATTGGCAGGGGGAGTCTTTTACCACTGAGCCACCTGGGAAGCCCAGTGGTACCATTCTGGGTGGATGAAATCCTAACTAAGGGGCCATTCCTGACCCCCACCCCCACCCCCCATCTGCTCAGCTCATTAAGCCTGTGCATCCAGGGAGCGTGAGTTTTTCTGAGAGTTAAGCATTTGTAAAGAGCAGACCGAAATGACTTCAGCCATCTTCATGGAGAAGGGAGCTAATTTTAAAAAGCAGAGCCAGGCCTGGGAAGCATCACACGTGGTTTCCTAACCCAAACTGACACTTTGATTTCCTCCCGGTTCGCCTCGAGCCCAGTGGCACGCTCACCGGCCCCAGTGAGGACGGGCTTGCTTCCCTTCTTCCGAGAGCGTGCTCCGTTCTGCTGGGGGTGCTGACGTTAGCCCACCGCTGACACGAGGCTGACTGCTGAGACTGCAGCCCTGCTTGCTGCTTCTGGATGCACTGCTCCATCAGAGGCTTCAAGAGCTGCCTGCCAGTGCTCCACTGAACCAACCCAGTGTCGGGGCCATCCAGCCACAGACCCACTGGCCATGGGGCCCCACGTTCTCCTGGCACCATGGCCAAGTGAGAGCAAAGGCTGGGATATTTCTTGAGCCGTGTGCTTCCCATCCGATTGTTTTTCTCTTACAGAGTCTTGCTGAGGCTTCTGTAGACCCAACTTCTTTGCCCAAAGGAGCTGGCTCTTTCAGCCTCTGAGTAAAGACTTGGAAGAGCCTATTTTGTGCTGGCTGCCAGCCCCTGTTAATTTAGGACAGGGGAAGTTTGCCTGAACATCTGCTCGAGAGACCGAGGTCCTTTATTTCATCTCAGCCCAGAGCAGTAGAAGCAGACTTGATCTTCTTGAGCCTCTGCTGTTCTAGGCAGGTTTTCTGAGTCCCGGACCTAGGGTAGCAACTCGGAGGTGGATTACCTAAAATTATCTAGAACTCGGGCTGAGTGGCTCTGGTTGAGTTTGATTCCTTGTCTGCACCTGTAATAACAGGCTCCTTCCTTCAGTCAGTTCCCTCAAAGGACTCTTCACAGACATGCGGTGATTTCCCTTTGTGGGCTCTCTTTGCCAGAGTGGCCAGTAGCCGGCCATTTCCTGAGCTCTGGCGATGGGCTGAGCACGGGGGAATCCTGAGGTCGGTTTGTGCAGTTAGTCCACCTGTGTTTGTTGAGTATCTATTAAGTGCCAGGCACGTCGTCCCAGGGAGAAAGCAGAGAACAAGACAGCGGCGTGGCCCTGCTCTGTGGGAGCATGTCCCCGCCCTCCATTCAGGCAGCCAGGCCAAATGTCTAAAACTGCCTTTGGGGCCTTAAAAAAATGGAAAAAATGGTGAAAAGACCCACATTTGAAAGGAAAGAAAAATCAGGCACCGTGCCACCTGTCGGAATTATTTTTTCAACAGCAAAATCTTTGTTTGTAGGTGAAATTTCATCTTGAAATGGCAGCAGCTAATTAAAAAGCCACCAAGCCATTCTATAGGCCAGTTGGCTTTTAAAAAACAGAGCTGTGGGAAACTACACCCTGGGCTTCCCTGGTGGCTCAGACCATAAAGAATCTGCCTGCAATGCGGGAGAGAGCTGGTTTCATCCTTGGGTCAGAAAGATCACCTGGAGAAGGGAATGGCAACCCGCTCCAACATTCTTGCCTGGAGAATTCCATGGGCAGAGGAGCCTAGCAAGCTGCAGTCCACAGGGTCTCAGAGAGTCAGACGTGACTGAGTGACTCACAGACAAACTACACATAACATAATACTGATCATTCTAACCATTTGTAGGCCTACCATTCAGTAGTATTGAAATGCATTCACAATGTTGTGTAACACAGCACTATTTTCAGGACATTTCCCGTTTCTGAAACAGGAGATCTGTGCCTGTTAAATAATAACTCTCGCCCTCCCCAGTCCCCGGTAACTTGCAGTCCCTCTTCTGTCTCTATGAATTGGCCCATTCTGTGTACCTCATATGAGTGGGATCAAACCATATTTGTCCTTCTGTGTCTGGTGTATTTCATAATGTTTTTAAGGTCTATACTTATAGTACATATCAAAATTTGCTCCCCTTTTAAGGCTAAATAATATTCCACTGTATGTATCAGTTCAGTCCAGTCGCTCAGTTGTGTCTGACTCTTTGCCACCCCCACGGACTTTGCCACCCAAGGGAAGCACACCAGGCCTCCCTGTCCATCACCAACTCCCAGAGTTTACTCAAACTCATGCCCATTGAGTCGGTGATGCCATCCAACCATCTCATCCTCTGTCGTCCCCTTCTCCTCCTGCCCTCAATCTTCCCCAGCATCGGGGTCTTTTCCAATAAGTCAGTTCTTCGTGTCAGGTGGCCAAAGTATGGGAGCTTCAACTTCAGCATCAGTCCTTCCAATGAATATTCAGGACTGATTTCCCTTAGGGTGGACTGGTTGGATCTCCTTACTGTCCCAGGGACTCTCAAGAGTCTTCTCCAACACCACAGTTCAAAAGCGTCAATTCTTCGGCTCTCAGCTTTCTTTATGGTCCAACTCTCACATCCGTACTGTATGTATAGACCACATTTTGTTTTTTCCTTTATCCACTGATGGTCACTGTTTCTGTCCCATGGACCTCTGTTTTCTTTGAAGAAGCACTTTTCTACTTCAGCCACCGCTTAGATTATAACTGTTACTTACTGCAGTGATGTAATAAACTCTGATCATGTCAACAAATGACTGAGTCCTGGGGCATGAGATGAAGTCATGGCCCCTGAGGGTGTCCTGTAGGATGGGGGAGGCAGTAGAACTGGTAATGGTGGGGGTACCCAGAGGGAATAAACTTGGTCCAAAACAGGGGATTTCAGCTGAGTCTTGAAGGCCAAGCCACCGCCAATGCCTGCCTACCTCCATTAACTTGGTGGAGGAGCTGCATGGGCTTGGGGATCTGGAACCACGTGATGGAAGAACTCAGTTCAGCCAGTGAGAGGCTAAGGAGGAGGGCGACACACCAGACATCAACACTGTTCCTTTCTTGGATTAATTTGTTACTTGATCTTCTGACACAGCTCACACTGCAGCTAGTGAGGACGTGATTTTTTATGAGGACCTGTGCTTAGCTCAAACTGCCTTCTGAGGGGTGGACATGTGTCTCTGTTCGATGACCTATGATCTGTCTTTAACTAAAAAAAGGGAGTATTTTCTCAGAAGAGCTTTGTCCAGGGCTTCACACACTGGACGTACCCTGTCTTGATGCCTTGATATCTATCTATCCGTCCTCTCTTGCTTCCTTTTGAGCAGCAGCTGGTGTCAGCTCCTGGTTTTTCCCTGCCCCCGTTAGCAGCCTTTGGAGCTGCTGACACTTTTGTACACTCAGACACGAAATGTTTACTAGGCACCTACCATGTGTTGGGTGTGGGTGACATGGTGGCAACTCTAACTTGGTCCCCTCCGCAGGGATCTCTTCCCTTTGGACATAAACCTATGTCTTTCCTCGTCATTTCAGGAACTGCACGCAATAGAACTGTAAGGCCAGGACTTACAGGCTGACTTGTTGGAGAGGGCTCCAACCATCTCAGTGCTTGTTCTTTCTGCAGATCATCTCGATTGCATCAACTTTGGTGGCAATCACGACTTTTTATTACTTATTATGTTGGGAAATATGTCCTCTACACATTGAAATAATGCCTGGAAACTCAGGTTCTTTGGGTAAACCTGCTGGTCCAAGACTATATGATTCAAATCTAACCTATCACAGAAGCTGCTAATCACTGTGCTTGCAAAGAGGGGGGGCGGGGAGGGGTTGGCCAAATGTCGGGACACGGTACATACCCAGCCCACCTTGGAGAGTTAATGCTACACCTGAGAAGATTAAAGGCTCTGAGCAGTCCTGCAGTAAAGAAATCCACTTGGCTGACTCTGCCTTTGCCAAATGCTTACTAGCTGGTGGAGCTTGCTTTCCTTTCTCATAAACCCATTTAATATTCTTCAGAGCCAGTGCTCCACAAAACACACTGGAAACACTTGTGGAAATGATTTGTTTCAGCCCCAAACTGCCCACTGGCCGATGTAGGTGGTCAGCAAAAGAAATCTATTATTTGCAAATGCAGAGTTTTGTTTGGCCCAACTTGCTGGCCCCAAACTGGGGAGCCAGTGCTGCTCCAGGGAAGGAGGGTTTACCACTGAAGCCTCTCCGTGCCTGTTGTGACGAGTCACATGAGAGCCAGGCTCTCTGTTGACTAAAAGGTGGAGGGTGGACGCCTGTGCTCCCTCCCTCTCCAAGGCCTCATGAGCCAGGACATTGTTTAAACCTCTGAGGACAGAATATGCGAGCCACCTGTGTTCTCAGACAATGGAGAAGTCATGTCTGGGACAGCCACGGTTCTGTAATGGGGCCCCTGCAACAGTCTTGGCATATGCAGAGAGCATTTTGGAAATAGCCTTTGGTTGAACAAAGCATATTATAAAGTAAAGCATGTAACAATCTTTGTGTTTTAAAGAAAGATGCAGATATTTAAATATAGAGAAAAAAGATAATGGTTTTGGGATGATGGACAATTTCTATTTTTTCCCTGATTTTGTAGCGCTGCCCAATTTTCTATTGTCCATGTGCCTTCTCTTTGCAAAAAGAAATTTGTGTTTATAGAGAAAAAAGTATGTATATGTACATACATGCATACCTAATGCAAACATGCCGGTGCACTTTACTGAAGTGATCGAACTTAGAAGCCAAGATCGGTATAAGCTGGTGAGTTTTTGTCTTAAATCTTCGGTTGCTAAGAATTCCTTCAAAGTCTGTCATTTCTAAATTTTGCAGATGGGCAGCAAATTTGGGAGATGGAGGCCACGGTGGATAAAGACAAGAGCCAGCCTGTAAGCACCCAGACACGCTGACCGGATGCCCTGTCCTGTCCACCCCCCACCCTTGTGTTCTCTTTCCCTCTTTTTTCTCCTTCCTTCACCAACATCCCAGTGCTTTGGACCAAATAGGCATTTAGTGGGTATTGACTTGACAAGTGAATTACATGTTTCTTGAGCATCAGACCCTCTGATTTGTAACAGTGACATCTTAATATACTTTGATAGAGTAAGTAGTAAGTCATCTTTGCTGCAGCTGAAAAGTCAAGTTCCCTTTAATTAGAATTTTGCCTATAAGCCTGCAGGATATGTCATGAGTCTTTTTATTTTTATTTATTTTTATTGAAATATAGTTGATTTACAATATGCTGTTGGTTTTGGGTGCACACAAAGTGATTTGGTTATGTATGAGTATACATATATATCCATATTCTTTTTTTAAAAAAATTCTTTTCCATTATAGGTTATTACAAGAGATTGAATACAGTTCCCTGTGTTATACAGTAAATCCTATTTGTCTGTTTTATATAGAGTATTGTGCATCTGTTAATCCCACACTCCCCACCAGGAGTCCTTTTAGATGGGCTGGCTCACTGTGCTTAGGACCTTGGATAGGAATTTACTTGCGGTTGCAGTTAAATTACTGACAACTTTCTTTCAGAACATGCTTTTTGTTGAGATTCCTGAGTATCGGAACAAGCACATTCGGACTTCAGTGAAGGTGAACTTTTACGTCATCAACGGGAAAAGAAAACGAAGTCAGCCTCAGCACTTTACCTACCACCCAGGTAAGGAGTTCTCTCTGAAGGCGCCTTGGGTGTGAAGAGGCAGCACTGGAGTGCGGGTGAGGACACATGTGATCTGCTGGGCGACTTTGGGCAAGTGACTGAACCTCTCTGAGCCTCAGCTTCCTCATCTGTCAAATGGCACCTTCCTTATGGGAGCTATAGAAATCAAATGCATGTAAAGTGCTTGGGGCCGTGTACATCAATGATATTGGCTGTTGTTATTAATATTTTCCTTTGTGAGGGCAGAATAAGAATGGGGCACACGTAGGCTTGTTTACTGGAAGATGGCAAGGTTGATGACTCCTCTCTCTGTTGTAGATTTGATCACAGTAGGGGCAGAAGGTGAATATGCCCTAAAGTACAGATTCTTAGGGACCCCACAGTAGGTGGTCACCTGGTAGGTAAACAGAGTTACTGGGCGGATCACCAGGCCAGGAGGCCTCATTCCCACCAAGTACCGCAGTCCCAAGACGGGCAACGAGAGCCATGTTTCATCCATTCTTTCATCAAGAAAATATCTGAGTGCCCCCTCGGCGCCAGGGACTGTTTAGGGTGGGCTTCCCTGGTGGTTCAGATGGTAAAGAATCTGCCTGCAATCCTTGGATTGGGAAGATCCCCTGGAGAAGGAAATGGCAACCCACTGCAGTATTCTTGCCTGGGAAATCCCGTGGACAGAGGAGCCTGGTGGGCTACAGTCCATGGGGTGGCCAGAGAGTCAGACACGACTTAGCAACTAAACAATAACAACTATTCAGGGTGCTGGAGTCCCAGCATTGAACAAAAAAGACCAAGAAGAAGAATCCTGTAGTGAGGGGTTGAGATAATAAGTGAGCACGTGAAGTGCACAGACATTGCAGACGATGCTGAGTGTGTTGAAGGAGGGCAGGCAGGGAAGGGACGGGAGCTGCCAGCGCAGAGGGAGGAGGCGGAGGCATAATTTTACATCTAGCTCTTCCCCGAGCTTTCCCCGTGGGGGAAAAGACAGCACACGTCCCAGGGCTGACGCGAACCCACCAGCCACTTTCCGCTATCAGAAAGACCTATAGTTCAAGGCCATCACCCAAGGTAAAATTTCTAACCTAATACAGTTGCACAGGGAGAGCCTCTTGCCCGAGCCCAGATGTTTGATCCCGCCCCTCTGGCCTCCCAAGGCTGTGCTCCTGACCGCCATCTGCCCATCCTCCGCGCACCCCGGTGGCGCTAAGAAAGGTCCGCCCCATGTGCTCTTCTCTCCTCGCAGTCCCAGCCATCAAGACGGAGCCCACGGATGAGTACGACCCCGCCTTGATCTGCAGCCCCGCGCATGGGGGTCTGGGGAGCCAGCCGTACTACCCGCAGCACCCGATGGTGGCCGAGCCCCCCTCCTGCCTCGTGGCCACCATGGCTCCCTGCCAGCAGTTCCGCTCGGGGCTCTCATCCCCCGACGCGCGCTACCAGCAGCAGAACCCGGCGGCCGTCCTCTACCAGCGGGGCAAGAGCCTGAGCCCCGGCCTGCTGGGCTACCAGCAGCCCGCGCTCATGGCTGCGCCGCTGGCCCTGGCAGACGCCCACCGCTCCGTGCTGGTTCACACTGGCTCGCAGGGCCAGGGCGCGGCGCTGCTGCACTCTGGCCCGGCCAACCAGCAGGCCTCGCCCGTCATCCACTACTCGCCCACCAACCAGCCGCTGCGCTGCGGCAGCCACCAGGAGTTCCAGCACATCGTGTACTGCGAGAACTTCGCGCCTGGCCCTGCCAGGCCCGGCCCGCCCCCTGTCAGTCAAGGTCAGAGGCTGAGCCCCGGGTCCTACCCCACGGTCATCCAGCAGCAGAACGCCCCCAGCCAAAGAGCCGCCAAAAACGGACCCCCGGTCAGTGACCAAAAGGAAGTGTTACCCGCGGGCGTGACGATCAAACAGGAGCAGAACTTGGACCAGACCTACTTGGATGACGGTAAGAGGCTTGTCTTCCTCATTGTGCGTGAGTTCGATGCCCTGTAGTCAACCCGCATGCCCAGCAAGCTGACTGTATGGCCAGGGTAGCCTCCTTGACCTGTTTGGGGCCTCGGTGGCCCCCTCTGTAAATGAAGGGAGTTAAATAAGATGACCTTTAAGGCCTCACCCAAGTCTGCATGAATCATTGCCCAACAGGAGCTTGGGGTTGGCGTTAGGGGTTTTAGTTGCCCCCTCTACAACCATGGCAACAGAAAGAGCAAATGAGGGTACTTCTGGCCCTAGGAGTGTCCCCCGGGTCACAGACCGGGTCCATTTAACTGCTTCCACTCTCTTTCCATCTGCCAAATTTAGACCAAGGATAGGGCAACAGAAAGGAAGGAAAGCTAACCTTTTATTCCTGGAGAGAAAGAGAGAAAAAAATAAATCCCACTATATAGTCTTCTGTTGTGTATTTAGGGGAGGTGGGGCGGAGGGAAGGAGAGATCTTGAAGGGTGGCTGCATCGGAAGGGCGTATGAATGGGGGCTCGCGGGCAGGCTGGAGGCTGTCTCCACCACGTGCCCATGGAACAGAGCCGCGCATTGATGCGGGGAAACAGTGAGCTTCCGCTGTGGTGAGCCCAGCTGATGGGCTGGTTGGGCCAAAGAACAGATGCAGAGGCAGCTTTGTGTGTCTGTAGGTGCCCGAGTGGCAGGGCCCAGCCGGTGGGCAGACTTGTTGGAGTGAACGTGGGTGATGTTGGTCTACGATTGCAGGGAGAGAGGGCGAGCTGTGTTGATAGGACTCACCTGGGACCAGCCAGGTGCCACTGCAGGAGCAGAGAGGGCGGGGTGGGCAGAGTGGCCTTTCCCTGGGGAAGGAAGGAAACAGGTGGCTTGGATTTCTGAGTGAGAGAAGGAAAGCCTATCCCACTGGCTGGCATCTGCAGCTCCAGCCTTGCCCTTGACTGGCAACAGCATCTGAGACACCCTGAAATGTCAATTATTCAGGAAAATTTACTCTCGGGAATGCAGCCAAGGCATAGGAAGTAAGGCAAAAAGCTTTGAAATAGCCACAATAGTTATCATAAAGACCGGGTGCTAGATGTCAGACACAGTGAGTGCAGGGCGCTCACTCAGAGACTGTTGACTTTTACTTTATGCAAAGTTTTAACAGTCTGGGTTGTCTTGTAGTTTCCACATCCTCTCTCTAGTAAAACTATCTTTCAAAAACTTCCCCCCCAATGTATCCAGCAAAAGTCCTGAGAACCTCTTAGTTTAGAGTCAGACTGCCGCAAGTGCCTTACAAAGGTGACCTCCGAGTACTGCCGAGGTAATCATGGAGCTGTCTGGTCCTGAACGTTCAAACGCAGATTGAGTTAGGGGCACTGTGCTGTTTTAAACAGAGAGACCCAGGTGCCATCCATTCTCAACGTATACCCGAAATGGCGAAGGTCAAGTGTCGGTGCTTAGCTGAAAGGGGGTTACGTGTAGAAAACTGCACTAATGCGGAGTGCCTTCCCGACTGAGAGATGGGTGGGCTGTAATCCGACCGCTCTCCACGCGTCTGCTCGGGGCGGATCAGGCAGAGGCTCTCCATGAATAAGTGATGGCGGAGCAGGGGCTGGAACCTTCCTCCCCTGACTCTGTCCGGCGTTGCTTTGGTCTCTAGAGTAGGAAATGTGCTGGTCCCTCACACCCTGTCCGTCATCCCACCACACAGACCAACGCGAGCATCTTGGGAAGAGAAGGGGTCAGTCGCTGGTTCTCCATCATGCATCAGAATCCACGGTCACGAGTAAGCTCTGAGCACCTCTTGTTGCCCCAGACAGAGGCTTGTGTTACGGAGGAAGCAGCTGAGCATGGAGACCCTTTGGGGCCTCCTGAGTGTCTTTCTGAACACAGGCAGGTTGAAGGTCAGGGTGAGGATGGCCTCCCAGAGGATCAGTAACATGAGTCGGCTCTAGGGCTGTCTTGGAGAACCAAATACAGTGAACCTGCTTCTCCAGGTGGAGCCTTTTCTTAAGTACCCTCTCCATAAGCCCAGGCTTCTCTGCTGGCTCAGTGGTAAAGAATCCACCTGCCAATGCAGGAGACACAGGTTCAGTCCCTGGTCCCGGAAGATCCCCTGGAGGAGGAAATGGCAACCCTCTCCAGTAGTCTTGCCTGGGAAATCCCATGGACAGAGGAGCCTGGTAGGGTACAGTCCAAGGGGTTGCATGACCCCTTGCAACAAGGGACATGACTGAGAGACCAAAACAACAACAAACCATAAGCCCAGTTCCCTGGAATTTTAGGAAGTATTCTCTGAAATGAGGGTTCTGTGGCTGAAAACGGGGGAGAAACACTTGATAAAACCAAGTTTTTATACCACTTGCTTACTGCAGGACTTCTCAGAGCCTTTACTGACCTCGTGGACATTCTCAGTTTCTAAAACAAGAGAAAATGACTCGATCACCAGCACAACTCCAGGGGGTGCGGCTCACATTGTGTTTGAGTCTACTCTGTGAACAGAGCCCTTCCAGCTGCGCAGCCTGGCGGGCCTGGGACCCCTTTCCCCTGACATTCGGGAAGAATAACGCAGAGGCATCTCAGAGTTCAGAACCAGCCCTGCCCCGTCCCGTGTGCTGTATTCAGGCTTCATGTTCCTGGGGCTGGAGCAGGATTCAGGGCAGGGGATGAGCTCTACCCGTGTGGCCCCAGAAGGCAGCCCTGTGGCTGCTGGAGAGATGCTCTGTGCCTGACTGGTGATGTCCCCAAGGCTCTGCCCAGCCCAGGTCCCTTCAACAGGAAGGTGCCCGTGTGGCCTGTCGTGTGCTCAGGGCTGAGCCCCAGCCAGCACCACCTCTGTAGCTGCCAGGAAGAGGGGTACAGCATCGTCTGCCAACTGCTGGGCTCTGAGGCCCCTCTCACAGACACCTTCTGGCCTGTGTACTCACAGAACGTTCTCAGACTCCGCCGCTGACTTCATGAAGGTGGAGTTCAGACCGGTCAGCTCTCTGGCCTTTCTTCCTGACCAGTAAACTGGAAATCCCGGGGTCATCTCTCTAGTCTGTCTGGGAGGCATGCTAGGTCCTTTTCCATCCCTTTTATCAATTCCTCAGTGGAGATCCCCCCACAAAATACACTCTGGCTGTCCGAACTTCAGCAGAAGATGCTTCTGGGGGCGGGGATGGGGGGCTATTTCTCAGATGCCATTCATCTGCCTTGGGAGTTTGGCAAACTTGACTTTCCTTGGTTGTTTTGTGAGACCTGGGCTGATGTGCTTTGAGGGTCAAAGGAAGGTTCCGCAGCTGGAAAGGGAAGGGGTCACCACAGAGGACTTGGGTCCAAATGCAGACACATCACCCTAGCAGTGGCCACGCCGCCCCACTGTGATCCTGGGGAGCTCCGGCCCTTGGGCCTCTTTCCCCGACCCTTGGCTCACGACCCGGTGTGTCTGGTCTGCGTCCCACCTGGTCCCACCGCTCTCCTTCCCAAACTGCATTCCTGCACACAGATGCTGTCTGTCTTGGCCCCCATTTTTTTCCCTTGGAACTCCAAAATGCAGCTTCTGCTTTCTCCACTCCAAGGATTCGAGACGTTTTCCAAAAGTCTCTTTCTGAGCTAGCAAAATAAGTGATATTCCAGGGCCAGCGTATCCTCACTCCTCTCCTGTGTGCCTGCCTGGACCTAGGCTTTCTTTCACAGTTCTTCTGAAATGCATGCTTTGCACACACGTTCACTGTTTTTGTTGGGTTTTTTTTTTCCCTCTGTCCCACTTGTCCCCTTCTGTAACTGGCTTTTTGCTCTAAAGCCCCCGGCTGTACCTGGGAAATACTTCAGCTCGTAACAGGAGCCTGATCCTGAGAGCCCTGAGCAAATCCTTCCCTCCCTCCTTTCCTGCCCCAACCCGTCCGGCTCCTCCCCCTGACTTCCTCTCCCCCCATCCTGGCCTTCCTTCCCTCCCTCTCCCCCCCAACCACCCACAGGCATTAACTGGTCACCTTCTCTGTACCCTGGTGACTCAGATGGTCAACAGTCCGCCTGCAATGCAGGAAACCTGGGTTCAATACCTGATTCGGGAAGATCTCCTGGAGAAGGAAATGGAAACCCACTCCAGTATCCTTGCCTGGGAAATCCCATGGATGGAGGAGCCTGGTGGGCTACAGTCCATGGGGTTGCAAGAGTCGGACACGACTGAGCGACTTCAGTTTCTTTCTTTCTCTGTACCAGGCACGGTCCTGGGACTCAAGGGTGAGCTAGTGACAAGTCAGAAGTCCCTGGTCTCGTGGGGCGTTTTCCGGGTAAGCGAGGCAGACGTTAGCACAGAAGGTGGCAGACGAGCATCTTGCAGACGGTGGTAGAAAGCCACGAGGGAGTGCGCACCAGTCAGAAGCCAGAGTGTGGCTGGCTGGGGGGCGCTGGCCCCTCCAGGGCACAGTAAGGCTGGCCCTGAGAGGTGGGCTTCGGGGAAGATCTGAGGGGAGGTGGTTTTAGGGAGCGGAGGCAGGAGGCTGTGAGGTCAGAGGCGTGGGCTACTGTTGGTGGGTTTTCATCAAGAGGGCACCGTGAACCGATTTCTCTTTTGGAGAGGTTACTGGCTGCCTTTGGCCAGTGGACGGTACGGAGGTGAGAGATGGAAAACAAGGGGTTTGCTTCCTTTTAGACAAACCCCAATACAAAGGCAGTGAGCCCCATGGCAAGTGTTGTGGGGGGGTGCACAGGGGCAGGGGGATGGCACATTTTACAAAATGCTGCCTTGCACATCCCCTCATTAGTGCAGTGGTTTGAGACGGAACTAGAACTGCCAGAATGGGGTGAGTTTACAGGGAGTTCTGAGCCCTCCCCTGCCCAGAACTGAGGGGCAGCTGCACATTCTAGCACCAGGGCACCTGCATGGGCAGGTCGGCAGTGTGTGCGCCATGCGGGGGGGCAGGCGGGCAGGAGAGGCTCCGGGAAGCGGGGCCTCGGAGGGGACTCCTGTGGGTCCCGTGGGTGACACGGTCTCCAAAGAGCTGCGGGTTCGCAGGTCATCAGGCCGTCCCGCCACGGGTTCAGGGTGGCGAGCCTGCGCCAGCAGCCTTGCGACTCTGCCGCAGACAAGAACACCGGGGACAATGGGGAGGCACGGAACTCCAAGGAGACCCTCCGTCCCCTTCTTGAAGTATCTTGGGGAGAAGGATGAGGTCTCAGTGATGGCCAGAGCCTCTGCCACACATGGCAGATGGGAAGTGTGTGTTCATACAGCTCAGAAGAGCACACACCAGTCTGTTTGGTTGTGAATCTACTTTTCTATTCGTCACAGGAACTAAACAATCATTTCTTGAAATACATTAAATAAGTGTGATTATTTGTACATATTGAAATGCAGGCACACTCAGAAATGAGAGGCGTATGCTGGATTTCACCAGGTGGACCACCGTGTAATTACCACCCGGTCCATGCAGGACGCCGAATCTGGCTGGAACCCCAGGAGCCCCCCACAAGGGGTCTTCTGCCTTCTACACAAAGGCGGCCGTTATCTGCCCCCCAACCCTGGGAGTTGGTTTTGCCTTCTTGTGGAAACAGAAGTCAGGCAGCTGCGCTCTCCTATGTCTGGCTTCCTTCCACCATGAGTAGCCTGTGAGACCCAGCAATCGTGGGTGTAGTTGAGGTTCATTCATCCTGTTGTCCATGGAGGGAATTTCCTACAGCCTCTATGTCCATGTTCCTGTCGATAGAGAGGACTGGGGTCGTTTCTCATTTTATGGAGAAGCCGTATGACCACTCTCGAACTCTTCTTTTGCCCTCCACACAGAGGGTCAGGAGTGGAGCCCTTGCCAGATGGTTTTCCAAAGTGGTCATACCAGCTTCGACGCCCACTGTGGTGCAGGGGGTCTTGTGGAGCAGTTGGAAGGGTAGTTCACTTTGCATCTTCTGACTCTGGGGCCAGCTCTCACTTCTGATGAAGAGACCCAGTTACAGGGGACTGCAGACCCAGGGGCAGCAGGCTGTGTGGGTACAGCGGCTCTGACCCCTGCTTGGACCAGGTACTTAAACTCTCTGGGACTCTCTGTTCTCCCCCATGAAAACTACACCTCCTGCTCAGATAGTCAGGACTGCCAAACACGCATTAAGATCTGCACTTGTAAATAAGGTTCCTAAAAGACGTTCAACAGTAATCATTTGCTCCCTTAATAGTAACAATGGTCATCCTAATAGCCTACTTCCCTTCAGGTTTCTTGTGGTGCCTTCTGCAGCCTTGCCTTTATTTTGGTCACTCTAATGCTCTGACCTTTTTTTGTTTGATGCGAATACTCCACGTGGACAAAAGGTAGGGAAAAGCCCCAGAGAAGGCGCCGACCTGTGACTCTCGGGGGCTGCCCTTCCGGCCCCCAGAAGCGGAGGGTGCACGCGCTGTTCACCTTGGGGCCCAGACACGGCCCAGGTTCACCTCCCTGGTGCCTGCTCTCTTCCTGCCCCGGGAGAGACCTGGACAGGTTAGAGTGAGCCCCAAACTGGCCCATGGTGGCAAGGCAGCCCCCAGGAGCTTTTCCTTGAAACTCGGGCACCACATGGGTACACTGGAAGGAGCCGGCCACACCTTGCGAGATTCTCCGTGGAGGTGCTTGCCTGGGGCTGCCAGGTAGTTGGGCCAGAGATGCAGCCGGCCACACGAAATGTTTGCGGGACAGGAGTCTGCCCTCAGCGCTCTGTCCTCCATTTGGCCTTGTTTGAATCTTCCCCTTCCCTTGTTCTGGGGAAGGCAATGGCACCCCACTCCAGTCCTCTTGCCTGGACAATCCCACGGACAGAGGAGCCTGGTAGACGGCAGTCCACGGGGTCGCAAAGAGTCGGACACAACTGAGCAACTTCACTTTCACTTTTCACTTGCATGCATTGGAGAAGGAAATGGCACCCCACTCCAGTGTTCTTGCCTGGAGAGTCTCAGGGAGGCGGAGCCTGGTGGGCACAGAGTCGGGCACGACTGAAGCGACTCAGCAGCAGCGGCTTCCCTTGTTCCCGGTTCTGGACTTGCTTGCCGTCGTCTCTGTAAGACGGGTTGAATGGAGCTTTGAGTATTAGGTTTCATGCTTACTTGTGACCTTGGGCAAGCAACTAGCCTTGCCGTGCCTCAGTTTCCGTGCCTCAGTTTCCCCATCCGCGGAATGGGCATGATCCCGGCTCCTCCCTCATAAGGCGGTGGTGAGAGTGTATTGAGTTAAGGCGTGTCATATCTTAGGAACAGGGCTTGGCCCAAAGTACTCCTCGATAAATGTTAGCCACTCTTTCTGTTTGTGGATTTAATTGACTTTTTGGAGGACAGGGTTCAAAATTTTTACCATATGTCTACATAAGAGAATAAAAATCGGCTATTCTGGTCTTTGGTGATGAGCCCATGTGCCCTTAGGCCCTGTCTCTCCCACATGGGCTGGAGTTGGGGGCACAAAGCCCCAGGGCACAGGCTCAAGGTTTCCTTCCCAAGCTGCTTTCGGGGGCCTCGGGACACCTTCCCGCACAAGGGGCCGATGCCCTGGGCCCAGGGCCAGCTGGGAAATCCTCGTTCGCATGCCCCCTGCTCTGCGTGCCCGGCGGGGCATGAACGTCAGGCCCAAGTTCTGCTAGTTGTGCCATTGGCAGAGGGTCCCAGGCTTCTACCCAGAGGCTCAATATGCCAGAGCGTGAGAACCAGGCCAGGGAAGAGTGGACGGACAGACAGGCGTGCCCTCCAGCGTGCAGGAAGTGGGGAAGTGCGCGTGCCTGGCACAGCTTTGGCAGGTCAGGGGGCTTTCACTGGGGCTGCTCAGGGCCCAGGGCAAGGCTGTCACAAAGGAGCTCCTGTTTGGAGAGGCGTGTGAAGCCCGTGACAGCCTGCCCGCCGCTGACGACGACCGTGTGTCCGGCCGCCGCATTGGCCCAGGAGGGCTGGGCTTGTGGGCAGCCTCCCTGGGGGCAGCGGCTCTGATGGAGGCTGACATGCAGGGATTCTCTGCTCTGATGAGAACTAAGCAAAGTGGTTGCCTGGCTGATGGCACCATGGAGAGTGTGATCTGGATGTTGTAGTGTGGGGATGCGCAGGGCACCAGAAGGCACCAGAAATCCCAGGGTTGAATTCACATGCCTTTTGTGGGCGCCAACAGAGTCTAGGCTTCTGCTGAAGGCTTTGGTCAGCCGTCATTTTTAAAGTTCATTAAAAGGTATCTGTATTTTATATAGGCAGTATGTCTACATGCTTGAAAAAAACAATACAAAAAGATACCCAGTGAAGTCTTCCTCCCATTTTTGCCCTGCTCCTTGACACCAGTTTTCTCAAGCCTTCTAGAGTAGGATTTCTTTTTTTCTTTTCTTTCTTTTTTTTTTTTTTTTATCACTAATGCCACCCTTTCCACTTAGGCCCCTTTTAAAATAATTTTTTTCCTAATCACCACCCCCATGAACTGTCAATCCCATAGTGTCAATCCCAATACCTGTTTTGGTACCAGGCCCTTTGCGGGGCCACAGACCATTGTAACATGTAAGATCGTCCTCCCCGTTGGGGGTTATCCTCCCAATTGGGAATGCACGTTGTGGTTTCTGTTTGTAATCGTGAGCACATGCAGATATATCTTCTTTTCCCCCTTGGTTCTACCAAAGGGAGCAAAACATGCCCACAGGCCCCCGTGGACGGGGAGTGAGCGTCTCTCGCTATCACAGCAGCGCTTACGCACCCGTCACGCAGGGACCAGGCGGGCATGTCAGGGGCCCGCTCTCAGGAATGGGATGTCTGCTCTGAGGGTCCAGCCTTGACTCGGGGCCTGCTGGCTATAGAGTTTCTGGAATTGTCTTCCCTGGCTTTCAGGCTGGTCTCAGCGCTTCCCTCCTTTGTGACCTCAGGCTGACGATAGTGGCCCCCGACTTGGAGGGTGATTGCAGGCATGGAAATGGGAGCCACCCTATAAGGAAAGCGCTTTGACCCGCACCTGGCATGCGTGGCAGGTGCTCAGTGGTTCACACTCTTTTCCACCAACATCGTCGTCAATTCTGGGCCAGTGCTATGGACTCAGTGTGTGTGTCCCCCTCAGTTTATAAGTTGAAGCGCATCCCCCGGTGTGATGGCTTTAGGCCATGGGCCCGGGAAGTGCTTAGGTCCCGAGGACGGAGCCCCACAGCTGGGGTCGCTGCCCTTATAGAAGAGACCTCCGCTTCCCTTCCGCCGTGTGAGGCAGTCATCTTGGAGGAAGTAGGCCATATTGGCCGGCACTCTGATCTTGGACTTCTCTACCTCTGGAACTGTGAGAAACAAATATTTGTTGTTTATAAGCCCGCAAGTGACTGTTTTGTTATAGCCGCCCGACTGGTTGAAGACAGACGCAGGAGGGGCAGAGCTGGCTCTGGAGAGAGCCCTGAGGCTGACTCTTCGCCTGGGTCATTGTCTCCTGCTGGGCTGCTGCTTCTTAATTCGGCAGAGGGAATTCAGAGTCTCCCTGGAAAGGGCCGAAGTCCAGAAAACTGCTTGCCTAGACAGAAGTCCTTCCAATGAATATTCAACCCTGAAGCTCTAATACTTTGGCTACTGACGCAAAGAGCTGACTCATTAGAAAAGACCCTAATGCTGGGAAAGATTGAGGGCAGGAGGAGAAGGGGACGACAGAGGATGAGATGGTTGGATGGCATCTCTGACTCAATGGCATGAGTTTGAGCAAGCTCCAGGAGATAGTGAAAGACAGGGAAGCCTGGCGTGCTGCGGTTCATGGGGTCGCAGAGAGTGGGACACGACTTAGGGACTGAGCAACAACAGAGAGACAAGCCCACAAAATTTGTGAGAACTCGTGGTTGACGATCACTGAGGTGGCAGGTCTGCCTCCCTCTCCCCAAGGGGAGGCTTCTGTCCCGGGGGCACCTTTTTTTGCTCCTCCTGATGCTTCCTCACTTTCTGAGAACCTCAAGCTTCTGGCTGTGGCACTTAGCTGTCCTTTCATCCCAAATCACGCCTACTTTGCATTGCTGGCTTATGAAAATTTAAGAGGCCACGTTCCAGCTGACTCCAGACCCAGAAGTGCTCAGCCATCTTTTTGAGATTCTGCAAAGCAGATGTTTTCAAAGGAATGTGCTCTTGCATTTTGAGGTCAGATGCTACCAGACCACAAGAAAGTCCATTCTCAGACTTGCTGTCCACTCAGCCTGCATTCCAGAGCAGCCTCTGGCCCGCAGAGAGCAGACAGGGCCCCAGAAAGAGGACCAAGGAGATTGTCTGGTGTCATCCGAGGGCCCCCCAGTCAGCCACCAAAACCCCCAGTTTTAACTGTGCTGCCTTCAGTTTCCACCTTCAAAATGAGGTTATGATCTCGTGGCCACAAGCAAATATGCTGGTGAAGGAATAAGGTGATCAGTTAAGCAAGATATACAAGGAGGTGAGCGTCCCGACCTTTTTCCCAAGGCTCTTCCAGACGTTCCCTCTCACTAGCAGAGCCCGCAGAAATTGCTAGGGCTCACTTCCTCCCTCGCTGTAAGTGCCGGGCAGGCTGGAGATGTGGCTTATTTCAGGATCATGAGCAACTGGGTGATTATTGTAACGTCATTCCAGGCAGGACTGTACTTGTGATGGATCTTGCCTTGTCCCAGGCCATCACCTAAGATCATCCAGAATGCGTGTCTTAAAAAAACACATAACTCCCCAGTATCAGCTTGAGCTGTAATTCATTTCTCTCTAGCAAAGTTAGAACTTGAAAGGCGATTTAGTTATTTGAGGCTATGAATTATATGGGAGGGGGACAGTCAATCAAATCTTATTTTAATACTAGATTTCTACTTTGTACTCTCTCCCTTCTCCTGTATCAATAGACCCATTTTAAATAAACAGTAAAGTTTATTTTCATAGGAAAAAAACCACCCTTCTTTAATGGAACAGCCCTGGTTTTGTTCCACAGGGTTGAGATTTGTGTGCATTTTGTCTTTTGTCACCCCCGAGCCTAGTTCTGGGCTCTCTTTTCTTGCTGTGGACCAGCTCAACTTTATTTTAGCACCATTTTCTTTTACTTTTCATTCCTTTCCAAAAACAAAAAGAGAAAGGCTTTGTTCTTGGGAAATGATGAAACCATTTCTCTGGCTCTTCTCCACCACATTCCTGACACCTCTTTAATTTGTTATTGACCCTGGGATCTGGTTAGCTGAGACTGTGACTGTAAAGGCAGGGCTGGAGCCTGTTTTGCTCATCCACGATGTCAAGTGTCTCTCTCGAGGTGAAGCCAAGGCACCCTGAGGGTGGAGTGTGAAGAGGGAGTCTGGGCAGGTCCTCAGAACCAACCCTGCTCCTTCCTGGCATCAGGATGACATCGGCAGCACCCCTTTCAGCTGCCATGAAATCAGATCTCCAGCCAGGCAAGTGAAACAGTGTGTGCCGTGGTCATTTTACAATGAGCACCAAGTACCCCAACTCGATTTTATGATGAGATTGTCTGTTGCAGGCGGTTTGGACTTAAGTCCCAGGCATGCTGCAAACCAACAAATGGGTTTCATCTGAAGCCTGTTAGTTCCACCCCCGGGAAAGTTGAAAGGCCGCTCCCTGGTTGTTAGTTTCCAAAACCCTGGACAGAGTGGAGGTTCTGTTGCATAAGCCGACGACGTGGGGAACGCCTTTGAAATGTTCCGCAGCCGGTTCTTATAGATTTCTGGAAGTTGATGGTGTCTTTTGAATGCTCAGCTTTATTGGAAGCCTAAAAAAGAATTGACCCAAAGTTGATGAATGCACCCTTTCCACTTCTTACAGCTGGATTGAGTTGTGGTCTGCTTTAGGACTTGGCACGGGGGCGGCCCACTGGTGTTCCATGGGCCGGATTGAGCCTGCAGATATTTTGTTTGGCCCACGCAGTATTTAAAAAAATATTTGGATTAGATGCCAACGTTTAAAAACCAGGAGATTGCACATAAAAATACAGATTTCCGACTTTCCTTGGAAAATCCAAACATCTGGCCACCCTAGGCCCCACATTCTGCATGGCAGCTGCCTGGAGTCAAAGTCAAGGCTGGTCTGAGCAGAGACCCCCTCCTCTAGACAGAGCATGTACTTGTCCATAGCTGCCCCCACCCCTTCCTGTCTCCTGAAGACGGATGGAGCGTCCCTAGTAATTTACCAGCACGTTGGTACTGTTGCTCCTCTTACACTTGGCCGACCTCGCTCAGCCAGGGTTTCCATTAGACCTGTTTGGTGTTCGCCTTTGTAACCAGTCCTCTGGAAGCGCCACACACGTCTGTGGCTGCCTAACCCAGTGCCTGCTGCACAGCGGGGACTTTGGAGGTGTCAGCTCCCTCTTTCTTCCCTCCCCCTCCTTGTGGCTGGAGGTAAGATTTAAACACACCTTTTTGGATGAAAATGCTATAAATATATATACAGAGAGAGTATCACAATGTACCTACTTACCTACCCCCCAGCTTCAACTGTGGTCAACTCATGGCCAGTCTGGTTTGTTCTACACCTCTACCTTCAACCACTTCCATTTCACCATAATAATTTGAAGCAAATTCTCTACATCAAAAATCCTGGATACTAAAACCATATCATTTCATGTGTAAAGATTCAGTATGTGTATCTAAAAGAAAAGGGTTCTGAAAATACTCATAATATACCACTAATGTGCATGAGGCTTAACGAAAATTCCTTAAAATCAGGAAATACTTGGTGTATAAAGTTCCAGCCATCTCACCCATCTCATAAAGGGTTTCTCCTGGTTTTATTATTCTGTAGTTTGAGTCAGGATTCAGACCAGGCCCACAAAGTGCCCGTGGATGCCTTTAGTGTCCAAGACTGTTGTCATTCAGAAGTTCCCCCTGTAGATGAAATGGTAGGAACTCTTTTTTATTTTATCATCATCATTATTATTATTTAGCAATTTATTTGTTGAAAAAGACCAGATTGTTCATCCTATAAAATTTCTCACAGTTCGGCTTTTACCAATTATGTCCCCAGGGTGAGGTTTAGCCTGTTCCTTTGTCCTCTGTATTTCCTGTAAATTGGCAGTCAGTTCTAGTGCTTTCATGGATTTGGGTTTAATTGTTTTGGGCAAGACTGCTTCATAGGTGGGAGCACCTTTCTGTCAGGAAGAACATGGTGTCAGCCGCCATCTTCTTGGTCACGTTACCAGCTGCTGATGGGCCGCGCTGAACTGCATTAATTCAGTGGTGCAGTGATTGCAAAGTGGTGATTGTTGTTGTTCAGTCACTAAGTCATGTCCAACTCTTTGCAACCCCATGAGCTGCAGCACGCCAGGCTTCCCTGTCCTTCACTATCTCCCAGAGTTTGCTCAAACTCATCCATTGAGTCAGTGATGCCATCCAACCATCTCATCCTCTGTTGCCCCCTTCTCCTCCTGCCTTCTATCTTTCCCAGCATCAGCGTCTTTTCCAGTGAGTCACCTCTTCACCTCAGGTGGCCAAAGCATTGGAGCTTCACCTTCAGCATCAGTCTTTTCAATGAATTTTCAAGACTGCTTTCCTTTAGGATGGACTGTTTGGATCTCCTTGCAGTCTAAGGGACTCTCAAGAGTCTTCTCCAGCACCACAGTTCGAAAAGCATCAATTCTTCGGTTCTCAGCCTAATTTATGGTCCAAGTCTCACATCCGTAAAGTGGTCATATTCTGTTCTAATTCTGTCTTCCCTTCCTCTCTGTTAGCTGGAAAAGTTCTATAAAGAGAAACTTTCCTTCATCAACAATGGTAGAATTCATATACGAAGAGCAGAATGAATGCTGGATTCTTTCCCTCTATTTACCAGTTTTTAAAATAATGGTTTGGTTCATTAACATCCTCCAGTGGTAATCAATTAAGGACTTTTTTTTTAAGTACCATTATGAACTCATAGATTGAAACATAATTGACGTTTTAAGATTTTAATGGGCTTTTTTCTTGTTTCTTTTGTCTTTATCATTTGATGGATCTAAATAATGACTTCCTCTCCTTTCTCCCCCTGGCTTATGAAGCAATGTGCTCACATATTCTGAGGCATCAGGAAAGAAAGAATTCTATATGTAAACTGAGAGTTGTATTCCCTACATGTGTGAAGGGGAAAATCATAAAATAGTTCTTGAGTGCCAGCTGGCTGAGATACTCCTTGCAGCATTGTGTGGCTTAAATAGTTTGCAGGGCAGGGGAAAGTTTTGTATTGACGAGAATGTAGAGGGCTTCTATAAATGAAACCCAAAGTAACGGTAGCTTAAACTAGATAGATGATTTCTTTCTCATGTAACAGCACAGACATAAGCAATCCAGGGCTGGTATACTGGTCCCATGGTGCCAAGAGTAGGCTCTTTCTTATCACTCTGCCATTTTTAGGGTGGTACCCTCATCTGTACCATCTAAGATGGCTCCTGGATGCAGGAGAGGGTCCAGGAAAGGGGGGAAGAAAGGCATGTCCCATCCCTTTAAGGTCATGACCTGGAAATTGCATTTATCCGTGTATCTGATGCCTCATTGGCCAGAGCCTTGTCATATGACCACAGTGAGCTGCAAAGGAGGCTGGGAAATGTAGTTTTTATATTTACTCACCCATGTGCTTAGGGTAGCACTGGTGGCTCAGAGCTAAAGTGTCTGCAATGTGGGAGACCCAGGTTTATCCCTGGGTGGGGAAGATCCCCTGGAAAAGGAAATGGCAACAGCACGAATACTCCAGTACTCTTGCCTGGAGAATCCCACGGACAGAGGAGCCTGGTGGGCTGTAGTCCACAGGGTTGCAAAAAGTTGGACACGACTGAGCAACATCACAACCATCTGCAGAGCTAGTGGAAAACAGATACACAAGGAGGTTGGATGTTTTGTTTTGTTCAATATTCTTAGGAGTTATCTTCATCTATTCCACAAACATTTATTGAATGCTTCCTATATGCCAAGTGCAATTTTTAGCTCCTGGGGGCACAGCAGTGCATAATAAAGGTCCTTGCTTTCAAGAAGCTTACCTCCTGGTTAGGGAACCCAAACAAATAGCTAAATAAAGATGCAGTTGTCTCTTCGTATCTACAGGGACTTGGTCCCAGGACCCCCCTGCAGATACCCAAATCCATAGCTCCTCAAGTCTTTTATATAAAATGATGTAGTATTGGCATGTAAGCTATACATTTCCTCACGGATGCTTTAAATCACCTCTAGATTAATTGTAATACCTGATACAAGGTAAATGCTATGTAAACAGTTGCCTAGCTTTTAGAACTATCTGAGCTTTTCCCCCCAAATATTTCAGTCCATGGTTGGTTGACTATGGCTGTGGAACCGTGGATGGGGAGGGCTGACTGTGTATAATAATGTCAGGCGGTTATAGTCTATGAAGAAAATCTAAAGCAGCAGAGGGAAGAGGCCGTACACATCCAGTTATTGCTGATTCTCCTCAAATTCAGGGAGCCCTTCTCCTCAGACTCAATCCAGGAACCCCAGAACATTTATTGCCTTTTTCCCTGAAACGGGGCTCTTAGCTTGCTGCTGACATTGAGGGCCTGCTCATTTGTCCTGGGGCCTGTCCCGTGCCCTGTAGGACACTTAACAGCAGCCCTGGGCCCCCCTCACCAGATGCCGGTAGCACCCCAGCCCCCACGCACCCCAGCTGTGACAACCAGCGGTGACTGGTAACTGCCAGATATTCTCTGGGAGGAAGAGCTGCCACCAGTTAAGAACCACCAGTCAGAAGGGTCCAGTGCTTGATTCTGGGGGAAACAGTAGCTTCATAGTGTTGAGTGTTGACCATAAAGCTCCGTTTCGTAGACTGGAGAGTTGTTGGCTCCCTCGGGGTGTGGGAAGCCCCTGGGACCTCCTTCCTGGCTGCGTTCAGTGTTTTCCCTGGTGAGGGCCCAGGACAGTGGCTTCAGGATCAGATGCTGGTAAGTGGCTGTTACCGGAGCAAGCTTGACTCGGAGCCCCACGTGGCCTCCTCCTTGCTTGTCGCCTTGGGCGAGGCATGTGTGAAAAGCAATTTATAGACTTGTGTGCCCCACAGATATGGGGGAAGGCCTCCCCAGCATGGGGTTGGTAGGCTGCTGCCTTAGGAGACGGCCAGGAGGCGTCTCCCTGGGGCATTTCTGTTCTTGGTTTACCTTTAATCAACTGCTGCCCATTCATTCATTCCTTCTCTGAATGGATATTCACTGGGCACCTACTGTCTTCTGGGCTTTGTGCCAGAAGCTGGGCTAAAATAGTGACTGCAGTAGACAGAGGCCCTCCTGGGACCAAGTCTCTCGGGGAGATGCTAATCAGAAGCTGGATGTGAGAGCTGGACTGTAAAGAAGGCTGAGCACCAAAGAATTGATGCTTTTGAACTGTGGTGTTGGAGAAGACTCTTGAGAGTCCCTTGGACTGCAAGGAGATCCAGTCCATCCTAAAGGAAATCAGTCCTGAATATTCATTGGAAGGACTGGGGCTGAAGCTGAAACTCTAATACTTTGGCCACCTGATGCGAGGAACAGACTCATTGGAAAAGATGCTGATGCTGGGAAAGATTGAGGGCAGGAGGAGAAGGGGATGACAGAGGATGAGATGGTTGGATGGCGTCACCGACTCAGTGGACCTGAGTTTGAGCAAGCTCTGGGAGATGGTGATGGACAGGGAGGCCTGGCGTGCTGCAGGCCATGGGGTCACAAAGAGTCAGACACAACTGAGGGACTGAACACCAACCACCAATAAGTAATGCGAATTTCAGATGGGCTCGGTGCTGAGTAAAACACAGAACTGAAGGTAGAGGAGGGTGTATCTATCTTCAGACGGAGCGCTCAGGGACAGCCTCCTTGAGGAGGTGACCTTGAGCTGAGGGCTGATGGAGGAGGTAGGGCCAGGGAATTCCAGACAGAGGAAACAGCCTGTCTGAGTGCTGGTTTGTGTGGAGGAGAGAACAGAGGCCTGGGGTAGTTGAGATTCACGACCAGAAGATGAGATTTTAAGGGCAGGCCAGACCTCAGAGCGCCTCCGAGGCCATAGCAAGAGGTTTGGATTTGATTCCTGGAGGGAAGGGAAGCTGCTGGCAGGTCGAAGGTTGCAGTCTGGATGTGTGTTTGACAGGCTGGCAAGTATAGGAAATAATTACAATGTAACAACACGCCCTCTCAGTTAATAAGCACCTTTGGAAGGCAGAGACTAATTATCTCGGAAATCACAGCTATGAGACCAGGCTGAGGAGTGAAGCCGTGATTGGTCTCAGGTCTCAAAGCTCCAGGCTCAGGGGATGAGCTGTTGGAAGCATGCATGTAAGAGAGTAATCTAGATTCAATTCATAAACAGAATGGAGCCTTGATCTTGGGCCTTTCACTCTGTGTTTCTGATGAGACATCAGAAAATTAGCTTTCCCTCCAGACCCATGGATCTGCCTGCCTCCTGGACACCGTATGTGGACACCGGCAGGAACCTTGGACTTGGCCAGTGCTCAAGTGAGCTCATTACCTGACCCTACTCTGTTCCTGCCCCCTCTCCCCTATCTGTCCTAAGGAATTTGAGATGTTGCCATAGGCAAGTGACTTAATGTCCGTGACCTCAGTGTCCATCTGTAGAATGGGAGTAACAGTAGTGCTTCAGGTTTAAACGGAGTGATACATGAAAAGCGCGTGTAGGAGGGTCAGCCACGTGGCTGGCACTCCCCAGAGTGCCTGTCGGCTTCAGCATCTTCCTCTGTCCAGGGTCGTGCTGACCCTCCTTTACTAGCTGATCAGCGCTTGCGGCTGAGGCCATCCGTGCAGACCTCACAGTGCGCCTCCTGGTCAGGGATGCTGGCCCAGGCCCTCTGGACACCCTGCTGCATGTAGGGTGCGAGAGGTCGACGGCAGTCCTGTTCGTGCCAGCAGAGGATCAGAAGCAACCTCACTATCTGTTAATGAGAGTCGGCCACGCGAGGGGGTGCTGAGCAGCTGGAAGCAAGTGTAGAAGAGGGACCTTTTCCTGTTTGTTTTTATGGTTTGGAATTTTTTTTCGTCTTTGCCATATGCATGTGTTTACTTTAAAAAAAATTAAGGGAAAAAAAGATAAAAGGAAGGGACACATTTCAGGTCCTAGCCATGACCCTAAAAGCTATTACATATTTTAAAATGGGGCTATAGAAAGATTTTAGTTACGCCTGCAGATGCATCGCCCACTGTTTGGATGTGTTAGTGTCCTCGTCCACCCCTCTTGGCTTTGAGTGGAGGAGAACACGTCGCTGTGTTGAGGTTTTCTTGCCTCTGAACCTGTGCCCAAGCCATCACCTCTGCCTAGAATGTCCTACCCTCTCCCTGAGGCTTTTTGAAATCTGACCACCATTTCAAGGCTCTGACAAGCTCTCTGCTCCCTGCAGCCATAGAGTTTTTCTGTTCGTGTGAGTCCTGGAGACACACCTGGTCCCTTGCAGTTGCTGTTTATTACATATACCTTTTAGGTGTTTCTGTGTATTTTTTCCCTCCTGCTCAAGTTCAAGGCTCCGAGTGGTGAGGACCAATGTCTCTAACTTGTCTGTACCCCAGCCGCCCTTGGGCTGACTTTGCACATGGCAGGTGAGCCCCTCACAGCGTTTTCTAAAGTCCACTTTATGCGGTCCAGCCCGGCTCCCTGCATGTAAGATGCTCACCACATTATTTGTGGAACTGAATGAATATCCCCAAATGAAATGGAGATTATATACTGCTTGGGTCTTAAATGACTTAAAACTATTCATCATAAAACCACAATGGTACTACTACTTTTTAATAATAATAGAAGCTAATACTTACACTTATTATATTCCAGGCACTCTTCTAAGACATCATTATATTAAGTAATTTAATCTTCACAACAGCCTCATGAAGCATGGACTATAATTACTATTGTTTTATAAATGAAAAAAACTAGTCCAGAGAGGTTAAGTAACTGGCCCAAGATCACACAGCCAGTGAATATAGATATTCTTTATCTAGTTTTTTTTTGGAGGAAAGATGCCATACATTTCTTTGGGAGTTCAGGAGTACAAATAAAGTCCAGAGCAACTGCTAGCAAGGTGTGATAGCATATAAAATCTGGGGAGATGACCTGTGCCCCACGTCCTAGAATCAGGTCTTATCACTACAGCTTTGGAACCAAGGGCTGTGAGCTTTGCAAAAGACCTTTAAGAACGTTTGAGAGATGTAGGGGGAAGAACCACAGAATTGAAGTGGTGGATGTTTAATCAAATGCCTGTAAGCCTAAGATGTTAGTCAGTCACCTTCCCAGGTGGCAGTAGTGGTAAAGAACCCACCTGCCCACGCAGGAGACGTGAAACACGGGTTCGATCCCTGGGTTGGGAGGGTTCTCTGGAGGAGGGCATGGCAACCCACTCCAGTATTCTTGCCTGGAGAATCCCATGGAGAGAGGAGCCTGGCTGGCTACAGTCCACAGGGTTGCAAAGAGTCGGACACGACTGAAGCGACTGAGCACCTCGCCTTCACAGCAGTAGTTAAGTTATATTTATTGGGAGCAGTGGGGGCATTTTCCTCGCTTGGCATCGTAAGGCCAGCTTGGAGTTTGGGGCCCTTGAGTGTCCCGCTGGTTCTTAGTGGGGTGGCAGTGAGGAATCCCATCCCTGTGGGGACAACACGGGGGCCCCCAGCAGGCCCCTGGGCACCCCGTCGATGCCACGCTCTCCAGGCCCCTGACTGCTCCGTGGATTTGACAGAGGCCGAGTCCAGAGACCGGGCCGGGGCAGGCCTTCAAAAATGTGCTGGCTTCAGGGCCTGCTCGAAAGTGCACTGCTCGCCTCCAGCCGGCAGCACTGCCCAGCGCTGGGCCATCCTGGAGTTGTTGTGACAGCAAAGCTGAGTGCCATGGAAACGATTGTGCAACGGCAGGAGCGGGCCGCCCGCAGGGCGCAGCTTCGACCTGCCCTCCTGTCCGCGTGGGAGCCTACGGAGCCTGGCCAGGGCGCCCTCTGGACTCCAGAGCCCTCTTTTTGTGGAGACACCCACAGGCTCGCTCCCCCCTTTCATGCCAAGAGGCGGCCCTGCTGCCTCCGGTGCCCTGATTCCGGCTGCCACCTTCCAGAGCCCCTGTCCTCCCGGAGGCGCGTCCCCTGGGGCACCGCGGGCGGAGCGCGTGAGCTAGTGGCTGGGGATGCCCTGCAGTGGGCATCCAGGCTGGCCCGGGGCTTCCCTCTGTAAACAGCGCCATGTTGCACCTAGGCCTGGCTGGGCTCTCCCAGCCCAGCGGGGCCTCCCTCCCTGCCCGGGCTCCTGGCATTTCTGGGGGTGGAAGACAGAAGCCAGCCCTGTGTTTTCCAGTCTGCCAGGCTTCTGAGAAATTCACGCTTCAGCCCAGAAACCCCTTCTCCTGCTCAGCCCCGCCCCCTTTCAGAGAAGAGGGTACCTGCCCCCCCTGCCCGCCAGCCTCCTGTTCTCCTCTGACGAGGGGGAAGGACTTCACCCCCGTCCCCTGGTGCCACCCCTTTGGGCACCAGCCTGTCCCCCACCCCAGCCCTAGCTGTCTGATGTCAGAGTGCAGGTCATGGGGGTCACCTGGCCACAGGCTCTTGGCACCTGACCCTGAAGGTGCCTAAATTCAAGCTCTAAATTGCAGCCCTGGGGACTGCCTTGAGGGATCTGCTGGACTTTCAGGGGCCCGTCTGTTTGGCTGATGGAAGGGGGGCAGGAAGGAAAGGTGCTGAAATAGGGGTGACTGGTAGGACAAGGGCCTCCACCTGTGGGTGCCCCGAATTCCCATTGGGGCTCATTCAGGCTGATGGATCTCTTAGGGAGAAAGAAGATGGGATGTTTCCACGTAGACACTGGCACCCCTAATTTCTGCACTGGAAGGTTTGGCATTCTGGCCTCAATTCTTTCAATTCAGTCAGTTCTACTTGACACTCTTGCTGAGCACCTACAGCTACTACGTAGCAGGCAGAGAACTCATCGGAGGGCACTGATTTGCTGACTCGCGTTGTGGTTGGTAACGTGGCCACACGTAGTGTGTGCGCTTGTGCAGAGGGACAGCTCAAGGCCTGCGGTGGGCCACAGGAGAAACGAGCTGATGCAGCCAGGGCCTCCCGGACTGCAACAGTTAACTCTGGTCATTTCAGGTCTGAACAAAAAGTTGCTGTCTTTACCATTAAACCAACGTTTACTGGCGAGGCAGGAAGGCAGGGCAGAGCGGTTCCAAGTCTGCGCCCTGGAATCCCGCCTGCGTTTAAGTCCTGGCTCGGCCACCTGCTGGCCATCACTCTGAGCGAGGCCTCTCAGCTGAGTTCTTGGTTTACTGGACTGCAAAATGGGAATAATAATAATAATACCACCTACTCGGGGAGCCGGGTGAACGCTGACTGGTTAATGCATGTAGATTTCTTAGGCCAGGACCCGGCACCGAGCAAGCGCTCAGAAGGTGCCAGCTTACAGGACGACTTCTTGACAGCTGAGGCCAGCTAGGTCAGTTGACAGGTGCCGGGTGATGGAGGGGCGGTCCCTGCCTGATGGGTCTTGCAGTCTGATGGAAAAGAGGGATAGTAAGTGCGACAGAAACGTGTTTCTGACGCTGAGACACGCTTTGAAGGAGAGACACAGACGCTGTGAGAGGGGACTTCGGACAGTCTTGTCTGGGAGGGCCTCTCAGAGGTGGCGACCTTCTCCTCTGCCGTGTGTGCCGGAAGCCCCCTCACCCGCTCCCTCACGGGCACGCTGCCGCTGTTCCCCAGGCTGGTTCTTGGGCCGGAGGCACAAGGCGGCCTGTGTGGTCTTGTCTTCCTTCTCGGTTCGCTCCATTCCCGTCCCCTCCTCCTCCTCCGCGCGTCTCCCACCTCCCCTCTCCTTCCATCCTTCTCTCTCCTGCTCTTCCTTCTTTCCTTTAAATGCCAGATGGCCTTCATTAAATACATGTAAGATATAAAAAAATAATACAAATAAATACTGTGTACCTACCCCAAGTGTAAAGAAAAAGAGCATAACCATTGTTTTTGTACTCTTCTGGCTTCTAAAACATTTTGCATTTGCAAATCTTTCAGTTCTGTTTCTCTACAAGAGGAGTCTTTTAAAAAAAACTTCTAATTTTCATTCTCACAGTGAACCTCTTTTTTAGGCTAATTTTTTATTAAAAAATTTTTTTAATTGTATCATTTATTTACAATGTTGGGTTAGCTGCAGGTATACAACAAAGTGATTTAATTATACACATACACACATATATTCTATTTTATATGTGTGTGTGTATGTGTAATCAGTCATGTCCAGCTCTTTGCGACCCATGGACTGTAGCCCACCAGGCCCCTCTGACCATGGCATTTCCCAGGCAAGAACACTGGAGTGGGTTGCCATTTCCTACTCCAGGGGACCTTCCTGACCCAGGGATGGAACTCGAGTCTCCTGCACTGGCAGGTGGATTCTTTACTACGGTGCCACCTGGGAAGCCCATTTTATGTATATAGTATGTTAAAATCTTTACTATCACACTCCGTGCTCAGATTTTCAAACGCCTCATAAATGCCCTTTTTTCCCACGGTTTGTCTTGACTGTTGAACTGTGATTTCTGTTTCTTTTCCTTGTCTGGGCGCCCTTCATCTTTCCCCCTAGCTGTCTTTGCTTTGGAGAAACAGGTGGCTTGCACGGAGCCTGGGTTTTGTTGACTGCAGCTCCTAGGTGCTGTTGATCATTGTTGCTTCGTCCCCAGCATTTCCTGTGAATCAGTAGTGAAACGAGCGGCTGGATCGGGTTGGGTCTGATGCTTTGGGCGAGGCTCCCTCCCAGGTTGCAGAGTGTTCCTCCATCAGAGTGCTTGGGTCTGTCTCTCTTCTGCAGTGGTCATACCCATGATGCTCTAAGCCTGGATTGAGCACATTTTTTTCCCACTCTTTTTTAAAAATTTGGAATTGGAGGGTAATTGCTTTACAATATTGTGCTGGCTTCTGCCAGACAACAGTGTGAATCAGCCCTCAGTACACACACGTCCCCTCCCTCTTGAACTCCCCTCACGCACCTCATCCTACCCCTCTAGGTTGTCACCCGGCACCGGGTTGACCTCCATGGAGCACAGAATTTTGAAATGTATTTTCTCCCCTCCCACCTTAGACTTAGTGCTATCCTCACTCAATTTTGTGTTTGTCTCTTTGCTTGAAAAAAAATAATTTCACCACTTGTTTGACTCTCTAAGCAAGATGTTGAGTTGCACAAGTCTTGCATGCTTATGAACTTCACATAAACGCGGTCACGCTGTAACTAGTTTTCTGCAGCTTGCTTTTTCCTTCAACATGACGTTCATGGCCATTCAAAGGTTGTCGTTTTTATAGCTGCACTTCTTTCCTCTTCTCTGCCTTGTTGTAGTCCATTGTAGAGCTCGTCAATCCACTGTACTGATTGTGGACATCTGGTCATTTCCAGTTTTTTCCCCCCTATGCTGGTAGAAACAGTGCTTTCCAGAATGTCCTTTCTGTGCACACAGAAGAGTTTCTGTCTGGTTGTACTTACAAGTGGAATTGCTTGGTCACTGGGCGTACACTTCTGCCGCGTTAGTTGACAACACCAAAGTGTCTTCGGAAGCGGTTGTACCAGTTTATTCTCCCATCAGCCTCGGAGAAGTCATTCCATGGCTCCGCACCCTCCCACCGTTTGATGCTGATGATTACTCAAGTGTTGGCACAACTCGTGTGAGTGAGATGCTCTCTCTCCACGAACAGCAACTTGTAATGTAGTTACATTTATCTTTGAAAAAGTCTGTGCTTTCTGAGCATTGTTTGGGATGGTGCTACTGAAAATGTGTCATGGGACTGACAGCATCTGTGTGACCTGGGAGCATGTCAGAAGTGCAAATTCTTGGGCCCCGCCCACCCCCCCCCCGACATGCTGAATCAGAAACACTAGGGTTGGCCCAGCAATCAGCACTTTTACTAGCCTGCCAGTTATTCTGATGCTCCTCGAGCTGGAAGAACTGGTCTAGGAAGTCCCTTTCTCCCCGGATGACAGAAGGTGAAGCTTCTCCTGTATTGTCTTCCACTTACATCACGGCCTTACCTTTCACACTTAAGTTTGTAATCCACCCGAATTCCATTGGCATGTCCAAAACAAAGTACAGTTCTCATTTCCTTGCTTTCTCTGTGGATGAGGGGTGTCCCAGCTCATCCATTGAGAAGCCCATCCTTTCCCTGCGGGCCTGTAACCCATCACTGTAAACGGTGTTTCCAAGCGAGTGCTGGCGGCCTTCCTGGTCTCTCAGCTTTGCTCCATAGATGAGTTTGTCCCCGGTGACAGTTCTTAATCACAGCCACCTTGTGGATATTCTTGATTTCTGGTAGGTTTAGTCACCAGCTGGTTGTTCCCCAGTAAGTGTCTTTTGGCTTTTCTGCAGACACATTAAGAGAGTCAGCTCATCAGGCTTCACAGAATGGCACTGAATCCTGATGTCAACTTTAGATCGAATCCTTCATTCAAGTTGGGGAAAATGGATGCTGTACAGGACTGTGTGTTTACAGGGTCCTTCTCAAACCTGCTCAAGGGCATCTGTTATAAGAGAGGTAAAGCGCAAGCCCCCTCTCGCAGGGCTTGCTGTCATTCTGGCCCCTGGCCCTGCCACATGGGCTGGGCTGCACCTCACAAGCTCATCACCACGGTCCCCACACCTGCCTCCTCCCCTCGAAGCTCAGTGGCCCCAGGGGACTCGTCCCCAGGGTTGGAATGACAAAGAGCTGTAGCTGGAAAGCTGACCCTTATATCTCTAAGTGTCTCCAGTTTCCTGAGGCTTAGTTCAGTTCAGTTCAGTCGCTTAGTCGTGTCCGACTCTTTTGACTCCCATGGACTGTAGCACACCAGGCCTCTCTGTCCATCACCAACTCCCGGAGTTTACTCAAACTCATGTCCATAGCATCAGTGATGCCATCCAACCATCTCATCCTCTGTCGTCCCCTTCTCCTCCCACCTTCAATCTTTGCCAGCATCAGGGTCTTTCAAATGAGTCAGTTCTTTGCATCAGGTGGCCAAAGTATTGGAGTTTCAGCTTCAGCATCAGTCCTTCCAATGAATATTCAGGACTGACTTCCTTTAGGATTGACTGGTTGGATCTCCTTGCAGTCCAAGGGACTCTCAAGAGTCTTCTCCAACACCACAGTTCAAAAGCATCAATTCTTCGGCACTCAGCTTTCTTTATAGTCAAAACTCTCACATCCATACATGAACACTGGAAAAACCATAGCCTTGACTAGATGGAGCTTTGTTGGCAAAGTAATGTCTCTGCTTTTTAATATGCTGTCTGGGCTGGTCATAACTTTTCTTAAAAGTTATTAAAAGGAGCAAGTGTCTTTTAATTTCATGGCTGCAGTCACCATCCTGAGGCTAGGCTGCTCTTAAAAATCTGCCTCCTGCTAAGGTCTTTTCATGGGCAATTTGTAGCCACATCCCAGTTGGCAGATGAAATGCACTCAGAATAGAGATGCTAACAAATGGAGAAAGTTTCTCCTCCTTGAAGCTGGACGGAGTGAAAAACGAAGGTTGAGAGTCCTAGATTCCAGTCACATCTCAAGCCTGTTCACGGCGTAGTTTAACATGCTGACTGCATACCAAGCTCGGTGCAAGATGCTCTGGGGGCTGTGGTCCTTGTGGAACTTTGGAGCCAGGACTCCACCAGTCAGATAAGGAGCCCGCAGGGGACAGAGAGCCTGGCCCACAGCTCAGAGCCCCTGGGTTTCCCCTAGGACAGCAAAACATGATTTCTGTTTCCCTTGCAATCTTCTCTGCAGAGACGGGCATTACAGTGCCCCACGTCTGACCACGACGAAGTCAACACTGGATTGCCAATACTCAGAAGCCACAGTTTGTCCATTCATTTGTTCCTTCTTTCATTTAGCCATTCACCCAACAGCTATGTGTTGTTCACTGCCGGGGATACTGCAGGGAACACAGACTGCTCTCCTTGAGCTCATGGTCTAAGCATTGATGGTAACACCAGGTAGAACAAGTGCTATGACAAAAGGTAAGGTAGGGCCAAGGGGCATGGACAGTAGTGGCAGAGGGGCTGCTATTCCAGAAGGGGAGCATCCCTGAGGTGACACGAGCAGAGATCCTGCTGAGAGGCCTGCGGATACCTAAGGGAACAGCATCCTTGGAGAGGGAACAGCAAGTGCAAGGGCCCTGGGGTAGGAGTATGCTTGGCGCATTTGGAGTGTAGAAGGCAGGCTGGGGGGCGGGCGTACCGGGGACAGTGAGGAAGAGAAATGCATCTGCTTCGATCTTAAAGGAATGGCCTTTGCTGAGGCCAAGTGGGATCCCTGGGTCGCAGCAGTGGGTGGTGCTGGCTGGTGAGAGTTCATCCAAATGGAATTCTTACTGAAGGCCAGCGGGCGTCCAGCTGTGTATAGTTGCAGCCTGGCAGCCACTCACCTCTGTCACTTTGTGGGATCTCCTGGAGCTCCCCGTCACATGGGCCCCTGACTCTGGAGGCTAAGATGGAGAGAGGGTACCTTCTATGCCACCAGAGCCCCAAGCCAGAACCAGAGTGACACCACGGGGAGGCTCAGGTTCTCTCGGGTCTGGATACACAGGTTGTTGGTGATTTTGTAGGGAGCGGGCTTCAACTTTCCTCTCCTGCTGGAGATTATTGCCAACAGAAGCAAGCAGAGACGGCTCTAGTCACACCTGGGAAACTGCCATCTCTCTCTCTGTTTTGGCCGCACAGATTCTTCATTGCAGTGCGTGGGCTTCTGTTGTGGAGTGTGGGCTCTAGAGCGCGTGGGCTCAGTAGTTGCGATACGCTGGCTTAGCTGCCCCACAGCCGGTGGGATCTTAGTTCCTCCACCAGAGATGCATCCCCTGCCTTGGAAGGCAGATTCTTAACCACGGGACCACCAGGGAAGTCCTGCCATCTCTCGCTGAACCCCAGGCCTTGGCTGTACATTAAGTCTTAGGAATATCTAGCACCATCTCACCTTTTAGATTTGTACCCCAGGCTTGGCCTTGTGGTCCCAAAGGGGCCAAGCCACTCTTTGCTTATTAAATCTCATCCCCTAGATCAACTGCAGTGAACATGGTGTGTTACTGCACTCTCATTTTTCCTTGAATACTAGATGGGTGACTTCTACTGTGTAACCTTGATAAAAGTTGGGGTCTCCCAAGGACTAGTCTCTGCTCAGAGCTGCAGTCAAAGAAGCAAGTTCTGACTGCCAGGTGATAATTACAAAACAATTCCCATCTTCAGTAGATTGAGGCAAGCTGGGTAGGTTTAAATTCCAACTCTGTGACTTAGCACCTGTATAAGCTGTGTGTGACCCCCTATCTCTCTGTGCCTGTTTCATCACCTGTGAAATGGGGACAGTTAATACCTACTCTGTAGGATTACCAGAGCAGACCGAGGGCATCTCCTTGCTCTATTTAATCATAATTATATGTGGAATGCTTTGTAGAAAGTGATCTAAATTTTAAAAAATAATTGTAATTATTATTCTGCTGCATAAAATTCTTATTCCACTCCCCTGCCTTGGAAGGCAGATTCTTGCCCACTGGACCACCAGGGAAGTCCTGCCATCTGTCACTTCAGAAGGTTTCATCTGCAACTAACACAACAGCTGACCTACCACCTTCCTATTAGCCGGGGTTTCAGACCAGCCACTGGAGGCCACAAAAGAAAACAGAATTAACTGGGCAAATTCTGGTTAAATCTAAACCAGTTAGGAGTTTGTGTTTCACTCATTGACTCGGCTGTCTCCGTGAACATTTACTGAGCGCCTGCTGTGTGCTGGGCTCTGTCCTTGGTGCTGGGGTTATGGCAGTGAATGAGACGAGGTCCCTGCTCTCACAGGGTGATGACAACCCAGTGACCATGTCTCGAACTTCAAGATACAGGCCCTTCTAGCCTGAGCCATGCTAACCCTCCCCGCCAACAAGGGGCCATCACCATGGTAACCATGTGCGAGGGAAAGGTGGGCTTCACCCTGGTCCAGCTAATGCTAAGCTTCTGTGAACGCTGGCATGTGCCCAGAGCTGTCAGTGACCATAAATGAGACGATATATGTGAAAGCCCGGGCTTGGCAAGAGGGCGCTCACTGAATGTTGTTTCATGGGCCCATGCATGTGCGGTCCTTTAGAAGTTGTGGAAATGAACTTGACCACCTGCCGCCTGTCTTGCCAAGGAGCCAAGCTCCGCTGTCAATGCCTGGGGTGCAGCTCGGACACTGCCCTCTCAGCCTTGATGGAGGGGGATTGCATGTGGATTTGGAGCTCTGCATCGTGAGGTCTGATTCGGGTGGACGGTGGGCTTGGGGGAGGCTGCTGGGACTGAGGCCCCAGGAAGTTGGCCAGGACGTGTGGCCCGTCTCACATTGCTGGACCAGAGCAGGCAGAGGGCATCTCCTCGGAGGCTGGCTCAGCACAGGGCACCTCCCCCCGCCCCTCAGTGCTTGGCACCTTCTTGGCTGCCAGCCACCGACCTGCCCTCCCCCCAGTTAGCACCTCAGCTTCTTACTCGAAACCGGAGCCTCATAAGTGCCATGTTTACTCATCCCGAGACCTGAGGACAGTTTGGGACAAGGTGGAGCATTTTTCTCGTAGGCCACGCGGTCTTGCTGGTAAGACACTGGGGCTTCCGGGGGGCTTGGCTTCCGGGGCCTCTGGCTCGCAGAAGGTTGGTGACTCAGAGGCCGCTGTGCATGCCGCTGGCCCAGTGCAGCCGGCGCACTGTGGAGGGTGGCCTGGGTCGGGGCAGGAGGGCCCTCTCGGCAGGATGTGAAAATGCACCTCTGGGGGCCTGGCTGACCTCAGACCCACCCACACTGCAAATTTAGAGCAGCTTCCAAGGTGAAAGTGCTTTGGTGAGAGAAGGTGGCCTGGTCACCCATCAATTCAATCTGTTAACCAAATGTTTTCTGTGAGGTAGACTAGTACACACCAGCCATGTTAATAGGAACGGACGCCAACACAGAGTTTTCTGGTAACTTGCATTACAATTACAGTTGGCTCCCATTCCATTGGTGAATGTGTGTCGGGGGTGCTTGCAACATGCTGGATGCTGTTTACAGCACCTGTGTCAACACACTGATTCCCTCTAAAACTGTTCAAATTCCCTCTCAGATTAAGAACCAGCATTGCCCCCTTTCTGCAGGGCAGGTGCGGAGTGGGTCGAGGCTTGCCTCAAGTCCACGGCAGGGCCGAGCTGGCCAGACCTGGACCCTGGCACCCCCTTGCGTGTTTCCCTGCGGCTCTGCCCTGGGTGTAGGTCCCTGCTCACTGCCCTCAGCCCCTGTGCCGGGCCGGCCGTGGTCACCACCCTCAACACGTACGACCCTGCCAGACACAGAAAGGCCACACCGCTGAGGTCAGGGTGGGAGGGGAGGGGAGGGGGCTACTGGCCAGAGGAGCCGGGCCGCAGTAGGGGCTGGCTGTGTGCAGAGAGGCCAGGTGTGCGGCGGGGAGAGGCGGCTTAGCCGTGCGGTGCACAGGGGTGTGTGTGGGGGGGTGGGGAGAACGCTGGGCCGCGACCGCGCCTATTGCTTGCTCACACCCTGCCCCGATGGTGACCCTGGGTGCCACGCTGGCGGACGCCCACCCTGGGGGCACATGCGGAGATATCAGTGGTGGTCTTGGGCAGAGCAGCTGCCCTAACAGAATTCCAGAGACTGGAAAGGCCCGCCTCCAATCATCACACTGGGGGTCCAGCCTTCCCCATCGGGAGCTGGGGGACACAGTTGGGTCCCTAGTACGGACTGTGCTGTCCCGAGCAAGGTGAAGGTTTGCTCGCGGGGCTTGAGTCAGGAGTTAGGGCTCTGTTCGCATGTCCTGGAAGAGCTAAGGTATCTGAGGGACACCAGGGGTGATGTCACACACACAGTCCTCGCCGGGCACTCCAAGTGGTGAGGTGCAAGCTGTCCGTGCCAGGCCCGGGCCTGTGACTCTCACTGGGAGAAATGTAGGATCAGGTCCCTCTTGGACTGGTGGAATTCCTTTCCAGGCAGCCAGTGGCTTCTTGGCCTGGACAGGGTGGCTGGGGGGCCCGGGGCCCAGGTGTGTCTTGCGGTCACCCAGCTGCTTGCTCCTGCACCGTCCTCCTCCTCCTCCTCCTCCCCGGGCGGGCAGACGGTCAGGGGGGCTCCACGCTGAGGGCTTGCCAGGTGCATGTGGCACCAGCACTTGCTGGACAGACAGTGAGGTCCATCAGTTGTCACACCAAACTGGGCTGAGGGCCTCGAGAGGGAGACAGATGTGGCTGAAAGCTTTCAGGGGCCAATTTCAGGACCAAATGCCTAAGGCTCATGGAGCATGAAGTGGTCAGGATGCCCCCTTGGGGGAGATGGGCTTAGGTCGGGCTCTGGAAACACATGGATATATGTAAGGGTGTCCTTCTTGTTGGGGGGTGGGCTGTGTGGTCAGCGGGTCATGACACACGTGGCAGGACACAGAACAATCTGGAAGGTGAACTGATGGAAGGATAAGGTGGAGATGAGACTAGGTGATTCAGCAAATAGCCAATGAATCCTTTCTAAGCAGCAGGAGCTGTGCTGGTTTTCGAAGGAAAGGTGGCGTGAGGCAGGCCTGTGGTTTTGGACTTTTTCTCAGAGGCCTCGAGGGACTTCTGTGCGCTTCAGTGACACGAGGAACGTAGCTCGGCATGGAGCGGTTTCTCCTTGCCCCGCGCTCCCCTCCTCCCCCACCTGGCCTGTCTGACCCGCCTCAGTTCCCTCTCCTGCACGGGCAAAGCTTTAAGGAAACACAGACATCTTCACAGAAATGCTTGGTTAATTCCTCTAACCTCCAAAGACAAAGCTGGCTTCCCAAACAATTAGGTATTTATTTTATCATCTCATTTGTGGTTGCAGGCTGAGCTGTGGGTTTGGATCACTCTCTCCCGAATCTCAGCTGGATGGAGTAACAAGTGCCTCTCCTTGCTTCTGTTTTGTTTTGTTTTAAAGGCAACGGCTCACTGTGCTCACTTGCTTTGTGGCTGATGCCGCTCAGCAGAGCTCTGGGGCCGAGGCCGCGAGGAAGTGGCAGGGGACGAGGAGGCGAGCGTGGTTTGTTCAGAGCGCCTTCCTGCCTGTGGTTGCCACCTTAGAAGCCGTGCGGTTGCTTGATAGGAGAGCTGCCTCTTTAGCTACATGTAATCGGAAGAAATTCTGCTGAATTGGAGGAAAGGACTGGGCAGATGAGCTCAGCTCAGGTCTGAGTTGGTACAGTGGGTTAGTCCTCCCTGGTAGGGCAGCTTAGCTTAGAGAGAGTCTGAGTTTCTCTAGCTTAGAAAAAGTTTCTCCCTAGATGGTAAGTTGATGTGTAATCATGGAAAAAGCGGGGGATGGAGAAAATGGTAGCGCATTCTACACTGGTTGGGAGAGGCCCCCGAGTTTCCATTATAAAATTGTTAAACTGAACGTTCCTAAGACCAGTCTGCCTCGAGAATCCCACGGACAGAGGAGCCTGGCAGGCTACAGTCCATGGGGTCACACAGTCGGACACAACTTAACGACTAAACCACCGTTACCACCAAGACCAGTCTGGGCTTCCCTGGTGGCTCAGTGATAAAGAATCTGCCTCCCAATGCAGAAGACACGGCTTCCATCCCTGGGTTGGAAAGATCCCTGGAGGAGGAAGTAGCAACCCACTCCAGTATTCTTGCCTGGGAAATTCCCTGGACAGAAGAGCCTGGAGGGCTGCAGTCCCTGGGGTCGCAAAGAGTTGGACACCACTTAAGTGACTCAGCCACCACAAAGCCCAGCCTACCTCCCCTGACGCAGAGGGACACAGGACTTCCCATTGGACACCATCTCCTTTAGATGTGTGCCTGTGCTCTCAGGAGGCTGGAAACTTGTTGTAGAACTTGTCAGGGTGACAGATTGTGTTTTATCTGCTGACACCTTGCACTTTCGTGTTAATTATCAGTGAACCATTTCTCATCTCTATCCTAAATCCACGAGACTAGCAAGCAGGACAATTCATTGATTTATGCCAAGGACTGGAAAAATGCCCATCACTCTACTGGTCTTCAGCAGTAGCCTCATAGAAGACCGCAAAGTGGGGCAGCGATGCTGGGACCAGCGGCCGCCTCCCCTGCCTTTGGGCGGGTTTCTAGGTGTCACCAGGGAGCGTGCGGTAACTCTAAACGCCGCCTTCTCTCTCAGTGTCCGCGTTACCAAGAGCTGGCCAGCGGAGTGGCCTTGGTCTTGAGACACGCAGGGAAACGGCCGTGTTCCTGGTCACCGGGCAGGACGGAACGGGCTGGCCTGTCTCCCGCCACGTCCCTCTCGGCCTTCCGTCCTCCTTCGTTACGGCCCGTGTGGCTGAGCTGGTACACACCTGCCTGCGACGGAGGCGGCTCCGGCATCCCCACCCTCACAGCGGTCTCTCCATGGAGGCATTCTGATCCCCGCTGTGTGGGAAATGCAGGCTCCGGCAGAGGTTGTGAGACCTCACATCACACTGATGAGGAGTGCTTTCGTGTCAAGTCCTTTTACTGCAAAACTACGTTTTCACCCATCCCCGGGGCAGCTTGGTGATCTCACACGTGTGAGAAGTCCTGATCTAGAACTAGCACCCGCAGAGCCAGGACGTCCCGCTCCATCCTTCTCTGCCTCAGTAACCTGACCTGAGAAGTGGGCATCACAGCCCAGCCCAAGAGATAACTGAGGAGGAAGTATGGGGCCCCCTGCAGAGCGGGAGGGCTGTGGTCAAGGTCTTGGCTGAATTGAAACAGGCCCTACCTCTGGCTCTTGGTGCCTGCCTTCCACCAAGAAGCAGACGATGCAAGGTGAACTTCATAACTGAACAGGAAGTTGCACCTCAAAAGTCTGCAATCAGACCGGTCAGTTTGATGCTTTATAAACTCTGAACTCTTGACACGGGGATGGGCATGGAGCTGGAGCAGCCCTGGGCTTCCCGAGGGACCCGCCGCTGGTGCAGGGGTTTCAGCTTGATTCACAAGTGCGGCTCCAAGGCTGTGACCTTGGATACGTGCATGGTACCTGGTCTCCACTAAGTGCAACTTGAACGGGTGGTGGTTGTTTAGTTGCTAAGTCATGTCCAATTCTTTTGTGACCCCATGGACTGTAGCTCACCAGGCCCCTCTGTCCATGGGATTTCCCAGGCAAGGATACTGAAGTAGGATTCCATTTCCTTCTCCAGGAATCTTCGGGACCCAGGGATCAAACCTGTGGCTCCTGCATTGGCAGGCAGATTCTTTACTGCTGAGCCACCAGGGAAGCCCACTTGAATGTGCGGATGAAGTGCAAACATCTTGGCCATGTTAGCACCTTGGAGCCATTTTTTTCTGGGAGCAACCACTGAGGCCACATGTTGTGCCTTAAGTGCCAACAGGACCAGCTGGGTTGTGGGAGGACCAGGAGCCCCGCACAGAGGCATGGAGAGGGGGAGGGCCAGTGCCAGGGGCCAGACAAGAGGTGGGGGAGGCTGTTAGTTTCTGGGTAGACTTTGAGGGTAGATCCAGGAGCATCTGCGTCTGGAGAGGATGTGGGCTGTGACCAAGACTGACCAGAAGGAGTGGAGCGGGGTGCCGGGGGTGATGACGGTGATGGTCAGGAGACGGGTTTTGACTACTGGAAGTTTTGAATGCCTCGTGGGCAGTTTGATATCTAAGTCTGGCGTTTGGGGGTGAGGTCTGGGCTGAAAACATTCCTTTGGCCACTGTCGGGATGGAGGTGCCATTTTAAGGCCCTGAGAGGTGAACGGTCAGAGAGCCCTCTGCCTTGGATTTGGAACCAGCCAGTGTGTAGTAGCAGAGACAAGAGATATGGTGAGGGAGCCGCCTGTGGGCTTTTCTGCTCCAGGAGATGGCCTGAAATGCATGGTCCAAACTGTGTCCACGGCCAGTACCGAGGAGGAGAGGGGAGATGGTTATCTCGTCCTGGGCGGCTGCAGCCTGTGCCTAACCCCAGCCAGTCCCAATCAGACCAGCCCTGACTAGAGCCCAGCACATGGGAGTCTAGGCCTGCAACTCCAGACAAGATCTCACTATTGCGTGTCCTCTGCCTTGTGGATGAGCCTTCAGGGCGCTCGTGCCTTTTTGAGAGGCTATCCTGGTTTACCTACAGAAAGATGAAATAAGGCTGCATCTAGAGAAAGGCGAGGTCATTCCCGGCAAGAAACTAATCCCAGAAAATACCTCTGAATCAAGCACTCAAAATGCACTCTGGTCCTCTAATTTGGCCACTTTAAAGAGGGATTAAGAAAACCAGTGTTTTGAAAGCTGTAGGCATGCTACAGCTACAGAGCGGGGTTATTTAAAATGGAAGTGAGAATGTGATATAACTGAATACCTGTAAAATACACAGCTCCCCTCTCCTTGCTAAGCGCCTTCAGTTGGGCAGGGGCTATAAAAATAGTAACTTGTCAACCAGAGAAAAACAGGAAGAAAGTGTACAGTGGTAAGAATTTGCATGCCCACTGAGGTTGTCTCTCTCTTGAGGAGGAAGCACAGGTCAAATGTAGCACAGACAGAAAAGCCTGAAGGAGGCTGGTTACATTTTGAGTAGCTCCGTCATCAGATTCTGATTTTCTGATCTGCCAGTGTTATTTTATCTCTTTAGCTGGCCCTGATTTGAAACTGTGTGGCATACCGGCAGTATAGTCATTTTGTGTTGCTTTAAAGAAAAAAAAAAAAACCTACCATTATCTTTGCTGATCAACTTTGATTTCAGAGCTCCCTGTTTCTTTGTACAAAGTCCCTCATTCTCAGTGATACTACCCTGGTTTGGGGTGAATTCTGGTACAGATGTTAAGACAATACAGAATTGGGGCTTAAACTATGGCCAGAGGGTTGAGGTCTATTCTGGGTTCTGAGAGGCCCCAGGTCAACAGCTACTCATTAAATGGATAATATTAGCATGAGTTGGAAGCAGAATAGAGGTTGAAGGTGATTTTTTTTCTTCTCAAAAATGGTTTTGCAAATCTTTTTCAGAGCTGATAGACACACACCTTAGCTGGATACAAAACATATTATGAAACAGAATGACTGTGATCTTTGATCCGAGAAATCAAAGTTAAAGGTAATTGATATCTTCTGCCTTTCCTTTTGTTTTCCAGCTGTGTGTTTCCTTTTTTTTTTTTAAATTACAGGAAAACTCTACCACCTGAAGGCCCTCTCATTTTCCAACATTTCCTACTCTTGAGGGCTAGACCCCACCACCCCCAGGGGACATACCTGGGATTCTCAGAGGCTGGCGCATAGGGGGTGGCTACGAGGCGTGGGGTGCCTGCATGCTCTCCCAGGGGACCCAGCACCCTCTTCCAGGGAGGAGGCAGCAGAGCTGGGTCCCAGCCTTTGGAAGTTCTGCTCCCGCCCTGAGTCAGCTCCCTGGCGGTTTTGTACACTGTGCTTGGTGTTAAGTTAGGGCAGGTTTCTCCGTCAGTGGTGGGCCGTTCTGCACTGGAGAATGAGAGAGGGGGCAGGTGGATCAGAAACCTCTGGACGTGCCCAGTACATGGGTCCTCTCTGACCTTGAAGTCGTCAACTCAAAAGCTCCACCTCTCCCCAGGGGCCTTCTCACACGTTTTGGAAGGGGTTAACCCACCGCTCAACTTCTGGATGTGAACCCAGGCTCTGGAACGAGGCTAGAGCTGTGTGTGGTTTTCCCACTGAGCTCAGGGGAGCCCCTGGCCTTAGCTGCAAGCAGGAGATCCCCTCCATCGACTCTGGGACCTGGGCCCGTGCCGAGGAGCCCAGGTGACCACACCAGGAGCAGGAGGCTCTCGGGGTAGAGAGTCCACCTGGGACAGTGCCTTTACCTTTCTGTGCCTCAGCTGTTCAGCTGCCACTGCTGTTCCTTACTCCCCTGCAGGTGGTTAGAATCAGGGAGCACGTGCAGTACCCAGCACATGGTGAGCGCTCACCAAGGCCAGCCCGTGCCAGTATTTCTGGCTTACGTGCCTCTTGATGTTCTACTGGGCTGTGACTTTGTAGAAACATTATCGACCGGAGACGTATTACAGCCCCAGACATTAGTTTCTGCAGAAATCCCCGGGTCAATGATGTGTTAATTGTCCATTTGTCAGTGAAAGTGGGTTCACTCCATCACAGGCCAGACCCAGAGTCCTTGGTAGCATCACACTCATATCCCACGCTGAAAACCCAGTAAAAATAACCATCTGATGTCACCTCTGTCAGCACACACAGCGGAGCTGACATCCCAAACCCTGTTTCCCAGAGGAGGATGCCCGCTGAGGTGTACCAAAAGTTCCCAACAGCAGTATGAACCTTAGCAGGGGGCAGGGTTTCCCTAGCACATTCCCCAGCAGTGACTCTCCAACACCATCAACAGTGAAAAGGCAACATTAACACCAGTGACCCTTGACTGGATACCCAGCAGAAGTTAGAGTCCCACCCGAGAACTCTGCATCCGGGGGGGCCAGGATGACAAAAATGCAGCTGAACGATCAGTGTTCAGACTCAGCCAGTCATCAAAGAGCCTCTTGAATGCGCTTCTTCCCTCCCTGATGTTAGAACTTGGCAATGTTTGTGACCTCGCAGGGGCCTGGGAACGCTGGCAGGCTGCCTCTGCTCTGCATGGCCTCAGAGGGGACTTACCATCACGTAACTCTTCAGACCCCACCCACGGCTTTGGGCTACGGGCCTCATCAAGGGGTTTTTGTCCTTTCCACTGAGCCTCTGAAGCCTAGCCCTTCTAGACAGCGCTTCTCCAGTTCTCCGTGCCCTCAGAGCCCGCGGGGATGGCTGGGAGGGGAGGAAAGGCTTCGGAGGCGCTTAGCAGATGAAAAGCTTTGTGAAACCCGAGTCACGGGGGAAGCCGGGGGGTGTAACACCCCACACTGCCAACGGCCCCCTTTCCGTGGGCTTGTGGGGCAGTCAGGCCTGGTGCTCAGGACACAGCAGGCCAGCTCTGGAGTTCGCTCCTGGCCTTCAGAGTAGCTTTCCCTGAGCGCAGCTAGGGCTAGAGGGGAAAAAACATCCAGAGAGTACCACACGGGCTCTCTGGTTCGGCCGCCCTCATGTGCAGCCACCTCACCTGGCCCCGCGCGGGTCCCCGGAGGGAGAGGAGCAGGCCCACAGGCAGACTGTCCGCCCTGTTAGCGCACAGGCTCCGTCTCTGGCCTCGAGCGCGCTGCCTCCCTGCTCCGGGAGCCTCTCTCTGGCCACCCCGGGCTCTCGAGGGCCCGCACATGGTCTGACCAGACTTGGGAAAACATGCCTGAGGTTTGGGAGAGAAACAGGATGAGGCCCATCCCCTCCTTGCCGGTGGGGCTTTCTCAGGGGATTAGGTTCCAAAGTCAGCAGTTAAAGGGAAGAAAGCCTGGAATAGTCAAAATTCCCTGGAAAGTCTTAAGTGGCGCCTCCGGTCCATTTGTGTGGGTTTCCGTGTGGAACTCCGAGTAGCCGTTCTTCGGCAAGCTCAAGCGGGAGAACCTCCGAGCTCGGTTAGGAGGAGGAGGTCAGCATGCAGGCGTCCGGGCCTGCAAGTGAGCCGGAAAATTCCTGGGGGGAGTGGGATGCTAGCAGAAGTCAGTTGTAAGAAATTTAACACTAATCAACCCAGAGTTGTTTGATGAATACTAGTAAAGGCACTGACTCCCCCCACTGGTACCCCTGAAAAGGAGGGGAAGAAACCACACTCCGCTTTCCTTCTCTTCTGTACCATTGGTGTGTATCCTACAGCTGGGAAACTCTCTCTCAGGCCAAATGTGGCCCTGGCCTGTTTCGTTAAAATCGGCACACAGCCCATTTGCTCACATATTATGTGTGGCTGCTTTCATATTTGTTTTTTGTTTTTTTTTTTTAAGCAGAGCTGAGGTGTTGCGTAAGGGGCTATATAAAGCTGAAAATATTTTTATCTGGCCCTTTACAGAAAAAGTGTGTTAATCCCTGCTATATTCTTTTTATGTCTGTAGCTATTAGAATTGTTATTGATTTCTAGTATCTCTTTATATATGGGTGACCTTTGTCATGTAACCTGAAAACATTACAGATTTCTTTTATGGAGTTTTAAAGAAAAATGTATAATTTTTATATACTTACATCTATCTGTCTTTTCTTTCTGGTTTCAGCCCTGGGTGTCAGGTTTAGAAGGCACCCTGAGGTTGTAGCCGTGTTCAACATCCGTGTTTTCATCACGGCCTCTCTCTATAAGGGTAACAAAAGGTCAGGGGTGCTTCTGGCAGACTGAACACTGCTGGCCTCAATTCTGTTCCAAGAAAGTGATTCTCAGTGACCACCTTAACCACTCAGCACACAACCCCTCTGCTCCCTCACCTAGCAGAGGCTGCCCTGGTCTTTCCTGACTCATACAAATGATGCTAAGGATTCTGGGGCCCCAGAAGAAAGGTGATGGCTAGCAAACTTCACAGCACAGTCTCTTTACCCATAAGGTGGAGCCATATAATTAATGTACAGGTTAATAAAATGGGATGTGGGTTCAAATCCCGATCCCTCCCCTTCACCTGCTCTGCCAGGTGACTGCCTGTCTTTCTCCATCTATGAAATGGGGACGACTGTACTGCTAGGTGTGGTGTGAGAAGTAACTGACGGCTTGGTACAGTGCCTAGCACACAGCTCTGAAAAAAAGCGAATGGCTTATAGTCTTCCATGGAGAAGCAGCTCCAGGCAGACAACCTACCAACAACCCATTTGTCAACTGGATGACAGAAAAACCAAGCGGCCTAGGCTGATGGTGTAGGGTCCTCGTGGTGGGCTCACATGCGTGCTGCCACCCATGGTGCAGTGAGCAGACAGGTGACTCGGATAAGGTGGCCCAGGAGAGGCAAGCAAAGCGCCTACAGAACTCAGTGTTTGCTTCTGGAGGGAGTCGGGACCCCAGGGAAGGAACGTGAGGCGGCTTCCAGGCAAAGGTAATACTCAGGAAGAGGGGCAGGAGGGAAGTTAGGATTCAGACAAGGAGGGGAGCCATTTGGAGAATTGCCCGTGGCCCTATTTGGGAAGAGGTGGCATATGATGGGTGCTCAGGACATTCACTGGATGAAGGACATGCTGACGGCACTGACCTGGAAGAGTGGGTTTCAACACTCAGATCTCAGAGTCAGACCTGGAGCCAAATCCCACTGTGGACAGTGTGTCCTAAGGCTACTGAGCCTCTTGCTAAGCTCTGCTTTCTCATAAATATGTTACTGAGTGCTTCCCACGTACCAAGGCCTCTTCACGAGCCCGCGGTGCTGTGAGGGAACAAGAAAACTAAAGAACGAGGAGAGTGAACTGCCGGGAACTGGTGTATGGAGGAGACGCCGAGACTGAGCACATCCGGCAGGGTGGGGTCACTGCTGACTGTCCCCAGGGCTGGGGGCCAAGCAGAGGCTTGAGTGAAGTGAAGACAAAAAGCAGGAGAAGAGGCGGGGAGACCCGCAACAGGGCAGAGGCGGGAGGCATGCCTGGGGCCTGGGGAGCATGCAGAGCGGAAGCCCCTGTGGTTGGCGGTGGGGGAGGGCGACAGGAGGAAGGTCACAGTGGGGACTAGACCAGGGGAAACGGGAGCCCAGTGCTAAAGAATCTGCCTGCAATGCAGGAGATGTGGGTTCGATCCCTGTGTCTGGAAGATCCCCTGGAGAAGGAAATGTCAACCCACTCCAGTATTCCTGCCTGGGGAATCCCATGGACAGAGGAGCCTGGTGGGCTGCAGTCCATGGGGTCACAAAGGGTTGGGCATGACTTTAGTGACTAAACAGCGACAGCAAAGCACGCAGTGGGCCGGAGTGAGGAAGGGAGGCTGAGATGGGACAGAGATGAGGCGGCAGGGCCCGGGGGGATACAAGGGAGAGGCTCCCTGGTGCTATCATGGAATCCATCCAGAGACAGGGCCGCGCAGTGGCCCCTCTCCCCTTACGCCCCAGTGCTTGAGGTCGCAGAGGTGGGGCCTCTCAACTCGGGGTGAGGTAGTCCAGTCGAGACCCCCCTCGAGGAACGTGGAGCCCACGCTTTATCCAGACCCGCGTGGCGACACAGGCATGGGCACCACCCCCTGCCACTTCTGAGCCAGAACGTTCTCCCCTACGGCCAGGGGCGCCAGCGCTGAGGTTTCAGAAAAGAAAGGCTCCTCTCCCGATTGCACGCCCCGCCCCGCCCCGCGGGGTCCGGGACACAGCGCCCACCGGGCTGAGAGCCGGGCACACCCTGCTCTCAGAAAGCCGGGGTGGTCCCTGTCCACCGGGCAGGGGGCTTGGCCACTCCCCAGCCCCTAAGCCGGCCCCCAGCCCCGAGGAGGGAAACGACCCTTCTGGTGAGGGCAGCGCTGCCAGCGGTACTGCCCAGCCGTTATTTTTAGAAAACTGAGGCCGTGGAGAGTTTCCATTGAGGATTGACTCCTCTCGGTTTCCTAGGTTGAGAAAACAGGAAGCCCTTCAGAATCCGGGCTTTGAAAAGCTTCGCGTGAAGCCACACCGAGCCCCACCTCCGCCCCTGGCACCGTGCTTTCGCTCCTGCTTGGCGGCCCCCGCCCAGGGCCTCCAGCCCCGCACGCTTCCCAGAGGCCGGGGAGGGGGTGCTGGGGGGGCTTCTTCAGCCAGCTCCTGCTTCGGGGCCCCTGGGAGGCAGCTGGTGCACAGTCAGCACCCAGTTAGAGCTGGTCGGCTGAATGCGTGGAGTCATCCTCTGAGCTCCTGTCGGTGGATCCACTCCTGCCCTTGAGAAGTGGTTGTCACTCTGATACTGTGTCGCCTTCTCACGTGACATCTGCACATACTACTCTGCACACCAACATCTGCTATACGCTGGGGACTGGGATAATTTTCTCACTGTGTTATCTCATTTAAGCGCCTCAACAGCTGTAGCAAGAAGGACATGTCTTTATACAGTGTGCAGAGGGGGAAACTGAGGCACAGAGCGGTTCCATCACTGAGGTGAGGCTCACCCAGTGGGGAAGCAGCAGAGGTGGGAGTCTAGCCCTGGCCGCCTGACTCTGGACCCTGAACCCTCGACCTCTCCCTGCAGCCTGCTTTCAGCACACATCTGAAGAACAGGGAGGATGCCCGATTCATTTCTGCCACAAAGCAAAGCCCACTGACGCCAAGCACTGGGCTGCCCGTCCAGCACGACGCATGGGGGCAGTCACCACCCATCACAGCCGACAGCTACACAGTGCCGGGTACCTGGCATTGTGTGAGGAGCTTGTAGCTACATCAGAACCCAACATCCTCACAATCTTGAAATGTACACAGGATAAGGAGTCTCACTCTGCAGAGGAAAAAACTGAGGCATGGGGAGGTGAGGTCCTGTTTGGTGAGGGAGCAGAGTTAAATCTGGCTCATCCAGCAACAGAGCAGTGTTTGCTCTCTCCTTATTCTGGGCATTGAAGACTCATCCCGGCAGGGGTTTTCCAGGGAAAAGCACCCTGAACCTAGCAGGGCCCGGCGTGACCACGGAGGGACTCTGGACACATCTGAACACTTAACCCTCTCTGCTCTTCCGTCTCTACTTCAGGATAAGACTGAGATGAGGAAACAAAGTAGGAGGAGCCTGTGGGAAGCCATTTAGTGCTGGAACTGGGAAGGGGGAGACCCATCCACCTTTGATGGGATCCCAGGGGCTCTGCCCCCGCCTCCTCTTCTGCCCCTGGGGCCAGTCCACACGGTCAGCTGCAATAACCAAGGTGCACATACACTCTAGGGAGGATACACAACCCTGCCTGGTGTCTGGGCTGCCTGTGATGGCAACTGTTCCCCAAGAACACTGAAGGAAGGCTTTCTGTAATCGCCACTATTCTAAGACCTTCCTGTCCTGATTCTAGGAGCCGGTGCCTCAGCGCAGCGGTGAGAAGGGGAGAGGAGGGCTAGTCCCTTGACACTAGTGGCTGGCATGGCCTTCTTGGTTCCCTGCTAATTCCTCACAGTCTCCTGGGGCAGGGGGAGATGGAACTTTCCAGAGTCCCTGGAGAATGCTGGTACTTGAGAAGGCTCACAGTGTCACCAGGGAGGAGAGGGGTGCAGGGGGTGGAATTCCTGCTTGTGCTGGAAGAGATGGAGATTTTGTTTGCACTGACGGCTAGTCTTTGTGGTGGCTCTGCCCACTCTCCTTTTAAAGGCCCGTCTTGAGAGCTGTAGGTTTTGTGGGTCAAGCTGTGTTTTGCTCACAGAGTGGGTGTTTTCTGGATGTCCTAGTAACAGACAGAGCTTGGTATAAGTAGAGCACCTCAGTGCATTCAATAAAAAGGAGAGTGTGTTCCCTAAGCCATGCCCCGTGGCCCAGCTCCATTTCTGCCACCACAATTTTTAAAAGTTACCATTGGGCAATTTTCACTAACAAACCCGTGCCACAAAATAGCATCATTTCAGGGGGTGGGGGAGGGTCACAATGTGGGAAGGCATTTCTTACGTTAAAAGTTGTCGAATGTATTACTGCAAAGCTGTTTTAAAAAACAGCCCTCTTGAATTAGGTTCTAGAAAGCTGACCACATTCGTGTTTTTCCTGCCATCTCACTTGCCCCTTCTCTTTCTTTTGCAGTCAATGAAATTATAAGGAAGGAGTTTTCAGGACCTCCTGCCCGAAATCAGACGTAGAAGAAGTCATTAGCAGGACACCGTCCACATCGCTGACCCCAGAGCCTCCCACGCCCCTCACCTGGGCCCCAGCATCCACCCTGCCCCAAGGCTGCAGGCAGGGCCAATTCTCCGCTGAAAGCTAACCTTCATTCCCGAGCTCGCCTCCTCTCTCTCTGCACCCCGGGTCTTGCTCTAAATCCCCAAGAGCATCTCTGTTGACTTTAACGGTGTCCCATCCAAGCCTTAAGTGCCTGCTGACCCCAGATACATTCTGAACAAGACCGCCCGCTGGAACAGAAGATGGGGGCAGGGCAACTAAACCCCAGCCCTCGCCTTCACTTTCTCGGGTCACCAATACGACTCTTGTACCTTTTGAAGGAAAGGAGGTTCTCCAACAGAGCAACCAAAGGAACGTGACCTAGCTGACAGGCTGAAGAGAAACAGAGAAGCCGGCCCATCCTCACCTAGGGGTCGCATGGGCCTCACCGGGGATGGGCCACAGCTCAAGCTTTGTTTTTAGATTTTCTGCTTCTGAAGCAAAAAAAAAACCCGATCTGGCTTATACAAGTTCACCTGTTAAAACTTCTTGGCCTTAAGTTATGACATGTGTATGTTCCCCCCACCCCTTCTCTGCTTTCAAAAAGCTGGCTGGAGGGGGTCCCCCTTGGCCAGCTGCCCTTCCCCCCTGCACGGGACTGGTGGACGTCAGTCACCCCAGGTGCAGGGTGGACTGCTGCAGCCGGACAAGCTTCACAACTCTGTGCTCTTCCCAGCTACTTTTCTCCAAGAGCCCAAGTGCTTTTCCATAATGTAGTTAAGAATCTCAAGCATGCGCATTGAATTTTGAGAAGGAATGGCAGAAGGGCTGAAGCACCCCCCCCCCCAAAAAAAACAAAACAAAACAAAACACGCAGGTATCTTTGTTAAGTGAAGTGTGGTCATTGGCAGGTTCAAGCGCTTCAGTGGGTGGGTTCCTCCAGGAAGGCCGGGTCCCCTGCCCGGCCTAGACGCAGTGGGACACACAAGCTCAGGATTTGGCTCCAGAGTTTGTTGGTTACCTTTGCCTGGGCCCATTGAAACCCGCCCCTCTCCCCCACCTCCAAAGCCACATCTACATTAGCTGCTTAATCCAACACAAAAGTGACCTAAAAAGAGGCAAATCCACTCCCTGCACGGCCCTCAATTTGAATGCACTCTGCTCAGACCACTCAAAAGGAGTACGCAGTTTATCCCCCTCCCCCCACCGTTTCTCTCTGCAGAGTGCACCCACCAGTCTGTCTCCCTTAGGGCAATTTTTGCAAACAAACAAAACCCTCCCAAGTTCTTGGCAGGCGAGTTTTTAATCACACAGACGTTTGTTTACGCTAATTGCAGAGACCCCAGGACAAGCCAGGGATTCCTTTCCGGATGTTAATTGCTTCTCCCCAATCGGCATGGAGTGTAAATATTCCTCGCAGTCTTTGGCTTTGCTCAGGCCTCTGCCTGGTCGAGTTGATAATCACTCTGAGACGGGTGGCAGTTAAGGGTTCCCCTAACTGGGTTTTCTACGTCCTGGCTTTGTTGTCAAGTCTACCCAGGGAGAGAAAACCTTTTGACAGCTGGACTAGAACTCAGGACCTGGTGACTCGGGCCTTCTGTGTTTGGGGATCCAGCGAGAGAACAGAATGCCTTTGCAGCCGTGTGTCTGTACCCTTTCGGTCAGGACCTGGCATTTCTTTTCCCCCAAGGACGGGGGACTTTTCACCCACCCCAAGCAGAATTTAGCAGAATTCTTTTCAATAAACGGAGTGTCCATAAGAAGCTGACCGCCATTGCGGGATGCAAACTTTCTGGGATGCAAAATTCTTCCTCATTGATAGAGTTCCTTATCTAAGCAGCTTTACCCAAAGAACTCTCCAGCAATACTGACTTCACGGGGAAGGGCTCAAGCGTTTGGTGAGCAATCTATTCTCATTTGACCTGGCTGGGAGCCTTTTTTTTTTTTTGCATGAGGGAATTTGGCCTTTCCTCGTTTATCTGAATGTTCTACCCAAGTGCCTTCCTGCCATTGTAGCAAAGTCGCTCAGCTGCATTGTGCATGGGGTGAAAAAGGACTAATGCATTTTCTATCACTATTCTAACCATGTTAGTGCAAAGGGCCTCCTAGTAGCTCAAACTTCTGTACGTATAGATGTATGTGCTCGTGTCTGTAAGACACTCACAAACTCTTTTTTTCTAAGACATCCTAGCTGGGTATTATAGAAAGCACTTTCATAAACAGCTATACCAAATAACAAAGGAAAGAGAAACAAAAGCATTAGATTCACGACATAAACAGGCAAGAGAACGTGTAATAGGACGTGACAGCAATCAAGAAAGTTTTGTCAGTGACAGAGGCCAGGGGGAAGTTTTGCCGAGGAAACTGTTCATGAAATATTTTCAGTATGGGAAGAGGCAATAGGGCCTCAAAGAGAGAGAAAAGGGATGTCTAAACTGTCAAGATGGGTGTGTCGCACGTGTGTTAGAAGGATCTGTTAGGTGGAGGTTTGCACTTGCTACATCCAAGGTCATGTAAATAGATACCCCTTCCAACAGCAATCTGTAGTATATTTCCAAAGTTTGTAAGTCTTCCTGTATTGTACAAAAAAACTGCTGCTTGATAATATATAATGGCAACCCCAAATTAATGAGTATGGTATTAAATTTTATTTTCTTATCTGTATTTTTACGCTTTGTATCTGTCCTCAAAATATCACATCCTTGTTGGAATTAGAAAATATTTATAAGTGGTTAAAAATCTTTTTCAAGTGTCTCTTTTTACATATCTGTTGAGGACTTTTTTTTCCTTGAGAGAGAGGATGTATTCTCGAAGATGTGTTACTCGTTCCAGGAGAAGAAAAGAAAAAAGCCCACCTCAGAGCCTGTGTCTCCTGCCTCCTGGAAGAAGCCGCGGCCCAAGGCAGGGGGAGGGATGGCTCCCTGGGAGGAGGCGGCGCCTGAGTGCTGCCTGCGGACGCTGCCAGCTTCGGCTTGGAGCCGCCATCTTGTCACTGGGAACTGGAAAGTGTCTCGGGCCCCAGTAAGTGACCCAGTAGGTGACTCTGAGGTGACAGAACTGCCTGTGTTGTGACGGGGAGTCTAAAAAGGCTCATGTTCACAGAACAGAAGCACAGGCTGACGTTTACCGAGCCGCCTCAATCCTGGTGGACAAACGCGTTACCCGAGGGACCCCCCGAGTTCTCCAGCAGAGACACCGCCCCGACAAAACGAGGCGGCGACTCCTAAGGACGGGGACGCGCGGATGCAGCCATTCTTGTTTACAGCCAGTGGTCAAGCCATCCCTCTCAGGAAGCCAGCCTTGGCCAGCGTGGGAGCTGTCACGTGCAGACAGATCGGAAGCCGATGGGTTCTCATTTGTCACTCTGGACTAAAGGGAGGCTTGAGTTTGTTTATTTTCATGTCAAACCCTTTCCAAGTGCTTTTTATTTGTTCAGAATGAAAAGAATGTCAGGGTCTGGTTAACAGCTGTTTGCTTTACGTTTACGAGAGGCACGGAGGTTGTGACCTTTCCGACAAGCTGGGTAAACCTTGCTGCACTCACTCGTGGAGGGCCGGCCCCTTAGTGGGCGCCCAGCACACCTTAGCCTTGGATCTTGGGCGTGAAATCTCACGGGGCCAAACCAGCCGATGCAAGTGGTTTTCCTGCATTCCAACTGAGTGCCTAAGAAACAGAAGCGTCACATGAAACTGACCCCAAACATCAATTTCTCTCAGTTTTCATGAGTGTCTTGAGTTATAGCCAACACCACTATCTTAACTGTTTAAATACAAACTTTTCTGGTGGCTGGTGAGCTAGCTGTGCTCCCTAAGCCAGCTCCCCTCTCAAAAAAACGAGCTGGGGTGTTGAGTGCTTAAAAACCTGCCTTTAAGCAGCTGCTGGCCAGTTACAATAAACTCTGCCTACCTAGTTCGGGCTTTAGATGCAGATGATGAGATTAGCAGGTGCTTTCAGCACGCTGATTGGCCTGAACTGATGGAGGCTGTGGTTGGGACAAGCTTAGCACCTTGACACACATCTTGTCAAAGAACCTCACTCCCCGCTGTTGCCTCTAGAGCCCTCATAGAGCCCTCAGAGGGGAGATGATGTTGAGAATGTCCTTGTTAACTCTCCAACAAATAAAAAGTCTCTCTCCTGGGGTGGTGCTGGAAGGCTTAGATTTTGAAAATCTTGACTGTTAAAAGGAGTTTGAATACATCACATTCCTATGCAAAACGTTTTTAATCTCCAGTTTAATGTAGTTTATTTTTGCTATATGTAAAGTATTTTTATACGGCTTGTATCATGATAGTTCAGCAATAAAACTGTTGAAAGCAAAGGCTCCTTGGGTGTGTCTCTTCTTCTCTAGAGATGCTGTTCAAACACCCCTTGCCATTTTGAGTTCATACAGCAGGGACTTTTTTTGTGTGCATGAACCATGCGTGACTCTCATAAGCCTTATGAGATCAGCACTTATCCATTTTACTTCTAACCTCTGATATTATCACTTATAAAAATATTTATCAGGCTGTGTCGGGTCTTAGTTGCCACACGCAGGATTTTCGTTGCATCACGCTAGATCTTTTGCTGTGGTTCATGGGCTCAGCAATTGCAGTGCATGGCATGTGGGATCTTAGTTCCCTGACCAGGAATTGAACCCGAGTGCCCTGCATTGCAAGACACTTTCTTAACCACTGGTGGTGGTTGGTTTAGTCGCTAAGTCATGTCCGACTCTTGCGACCCCGTAGACTGGGAATCTACCAGCCTCCTCCGTCCATGGGATTTTCCAGGCAAGAATAGTGAAGTGGGTTGCCATTTCCTTCTCCAGGGGATCTTCCTGACCCAGGAATCGAACTCGTGTCTCCTGCATTGCAAGCAGATTCTTTACTGACTGAGCTACAAGGGAAGCCCAAAAGGTAGTTTGCATGTGTTGAAAGGGAAAGTTGCTCAGTCGTGTCCGACTCTTTGCAACCCCATGGACTGTGTAGTCCATGGAATTCTCCAGGCCAGAATACTGGAGTGGGTAGCCTTTCCCTTCTCCGGGGGATCTTCCCGATCCAGGAATCAAACCAGGGTCTCCTGCGTTGCAGGCAAATTCTTTACCAACTGAGCTGTGATGGAAGAGGGAAATCCTCATCACTTTATATTTACAGATTTATTATAGAGGATACAACTCTGGAAGAGAGGCAAGAGATGCATATGGCACGATCTGGAGAAGGGGCTCGAAGCTTCTCTGCCCTCTCTGGGTTCATCACCCTCCCCACCCAGCACCTCGATTCACCAACTCAGCTCTCCAAGCCCAGTCATTTATAGAGATTTTTAGCGCGGCTTCATTATGTATGTGTGATTGATTAAATCACAGGCCATCGGTGACTAGAACCCTTCTCCACTCCCTGGAGCTTCCGGGGCTGAAAATTCCAACCCTCCGATCATGCCTCTTGCCAGCCCCCTTCCAGCAGCTCTCTAGGGCTCCCAACCACCAATCATCTCATCAGCACACAAAAGACACTCCTGATACTCTGGAGAGGGCTTCCCAGGTGGCTCAGTGGGAAAGAATCCCCTTGCAGTGCAGGAGACCCAGGCTTGATCCCTGGGTCAGGAAGATCCCCTGGAGAAGGGAATGGCAACCCACTCCAGTATTCTTGCCTGGGAAATCCCATGGACAGAGGAGCCTAGCGGGCTACAGTCCATGGAGTCACAAGAATCAGACACGACCTGGAGACTAAACCACCACCTCCAATACTCTGGAGGTGCCAATGGTTTTAGGAGGCTGTGTGGAAGGAACCATAACCTCTGATACTGACCTCTTACATCAGAAGCCCAAGGTGACAGGGCCGTGAGCTCAGTCTGGGTTTGTCCTGCTCCCTCCCTGCAGCTCTGCTGCTGTGTGTCTGTAGACCCCCTTAGAAGCAGCATCCAGGTAAGCAGATTTCTAGTGGCCACCTTGGGCCAGCTCGCAGACAGTCCCACAGCTCTTACAGTGAACTGGGCTGAGCTGGTCACTTGGAAGGCAAAACAGTCTCCTGGCTTGAATATTTTACAAAATCCCCAAGTTCCCCCAAATTATCTTTTACCATCAAACCTACAAGCAGAATTAGATATTATAAAGACTAGAATTTTCTGGCTGGCTTCCTCTTTTTAACAGTTTTTTCTCCTTATAGCTAAAGCATCTATGAGGTTTGGGAAATGATTGCTATTGACAATCTTAAAGTAATACAGTTCAAATGTCATCCCACTCTTCAGCACATCCCCTAAACCGCAGGGAAGCAGGGTCCCTGTCCCAGGCTGTGTACTTCAGGGACCACTCCACCCCACCGTACCCTGCATTTGGGGTACCTTCTTGGGGACTTCCCAAGCCCCTGCCAGTGCCTGGAACCAGCTGTTCCATGTGGGTAGGGCGTCCCAAGCATATACAGGGTCCTGCATGAGTGCTGGCTTGAAATGCCCCTGGTCCCCCCCTCTGGTGGGGCCATCTCATCCATTTCCTTCAGGGCACAAGGTCAGCCAGATGTCCCAAAGAGCTCAAGGACCCATACCTATAGGGCCCAGCCAGTTTCCAGAAAAGCTTCCTGGTGAAGGCTTTTCATTTTTGTGGATCGTATGGGACTGGGCCAACAGAACGGGCTGAAATACTGATTTGCTGTGCACGTGCTCCGTGATTTCCGTTGTGTTCGTCGACTCCTTGCAACCCCTGCCAGGTTCCTCTGTCCATGGGATATTCCCAGTGAGAATACTGGAGTGGGTTGCCACGCCTTCCTCCAGGGAATCTTCCCAAACCAAGGATCAAACCCGTATCCCCTGCACTGCAGGCAGGTTTTTTACCGCTGAGCCACCGGAGAAGTCCATGAAATGTTGATTTGAGTATGACTCAAATCACTTATAAATACAAGAGTCTCACAAGAAGTATTTTCCAGGAACCCCCTCACACTCACCCTAGCCACAACTCTGGCCCCTCACGATTTTTGCTGTACCTGTATATAACTGGTTCTCTTTAAATTCACTCACTTTCTGAAAACCTCATGCCACTTTTCCTGAATAGAACCCAGAATCATCTGAAGCAGAAAACAAAATATAAACCTATACAGATAAAACCATATGACCATTTAAGAAATAAATCTGTTCTACATTTATGTGAGCCTACACTTGCTAAACAAATTCAGCCCACGCCTCAGTTTCCCCAGGTGTAAAATGAAGATAAGAACAGTCCCCACTTCACAGACAGTGAGAGCTTAATAGATGTTAACTATTAATACATCTACTAGTTAAAATGTTGGGAAACTCTCACTCACTCAAAGCCAGGGTTCACTTTCCCAATATCTGGAAAGAAGCATTCAGAGCTTTGACGATAGGGCTTGAATTTTTCTAACTGGATAGCTAGTTAACTAACTAGTTAACTAGCTAAAGCCCCAAACTTGAACTTATCCAACTTTCAAATCCTAAAACAAAAGGGAAACACACACCCCGGGGCATCCGACCTCGCCTCCTCGAGGAGCCGGCACTTCTGCTGATGCCCCTTGCTCCCTGCAGCAGTGAGGTGTGCACATCTGTGCTGAGGAGGAGAAGTGTAACACTGGCTTATAACACGTGAGAAATTAAGAAGTAACAGGGCTTCCAGGAGAAAGCACAACGCTGACTCCTACACAACCTTTTCAGGTTCACAGATGGGAAGGAAATGGATTTCCTGGCAAGAGCAGGTTGACTATGAAATAATCCTGTGATGGAGGCACAGGTCACAGGCATCATTAAGAAATGAAAGCAGAGTAGTTTCTTTTATTTGAGGAGCCCTGGGAGCTGCAATGAACTGGACCAAGCTTCCTCCAAAGAGAGCTTCCCACTCTAAACTGTCTCTGCTTCCACTGTCCCAGTAAAATTCAGAAGTCCACTTGGTAAACGGCTTAATACGGAGTTATCACCAAAGAGATGGAAACCCTTGCCTCACTGCAGGATTTCTGAGAATTCTTGGTTTACTAGAGATTTTAAACTCAAATTCTGCACTAGGACTTCACTGGTGATCCAGTGGTTAAGAATCTGCCTGCCAGGAGAGGGTGGGACGAATTGAGAGAGTAGTGTTGAAATACATATATTACCATATGTAAAATAGATGGTTAATGGGAAGTTGCTATACAACACAGGAACTCAACCTGGTGCTCTGTGACAACCTAAAGGAGTAGGATGGGGTGGGAGGTAGGAGGTAGGTTCAAGAGGGAGGGAACATATGTGTAACTATGACTGATTCATGTTAACACATGGCAGAAACCAACACAACATTGTAAAGTAATTATCCTCCAATTAAAAATAAATGGGCTTCCCTGGTGGCTCAGACAGTAAAGAATCTGCCTGCGGTGCAGGAGACTCAGGTTTGATCCCTGGGTCAGGAAGATCCCCTGAAGAAGGGAATGAAAAACCATTCCAGTATTCTTGCCTGGAGAATTCCATGCACAAAGGAGCGTGGCGGGCTACAGTCCATGGGGTCACAAAGAGTCAGACATGACTAAGCAACTAACACACACATACTCACACTTACAAAATTTTTAAAACAGAATCCACCTGCCAATGCAGAGGACACAGTTTGATCCCTGGTCTGGAAGACTCCACATGCCTCGGGACAACTAAGCTGGTGCGCCACAGCTACTGAAGCCTGCATGCCTTAGAGCCCGTGCTCTGCAGCGAGAGAAGCCACCGCGGTGAGGAGCCCGCGGGCCGGAATCAGACAGCCTCCACTCACCGCTGCACCAGAAAGCTGCGTGCAGCAGCCAAGTACCAGCACAGCCAAAAAATAGAATTCCGCACTGAACTCCAGACACAAAGTATGGTGACAATCAGATCTTAGCTTTTTTTTTTTTAAGTGGGGGTCAGAGGGAGCAGCTGAGGGCTTTCTATGAGCTATTGATGAAACACCCCCAGGTCACAAGGCTGCTGGTTTCCACTGGTTCTCAAAATGTCAGGGCTGCAATGGAGAGCTGATAAAGAGCTCTCTGCAATTAATACCTTCTGGACAGTTCTTGAGGAAAAGCATTCATACCTTCTGGACAGTTCTTGAGGAAAAGCATTCATAGGACCATCTTGGCACCAGATTTTACATATACTCTCACACACCTGCTCCAAATTCACACACCTGTCTGTGTGACTTCTCCACTCTGATAATCAGGAGGCATCTCTAGCTCAACACGCCCCCAAGGTTCCTAATTTCCAATCTCCTCTCTCCACTGCCTAGCCCAAACCCTCTAGCACACTCTGTTTATGACACCTGTTTATGACAACACCATCTAAGCAGCTGGGAGTGGCCCTGGATCTCTCACTGTCCCTGGGCCTCCATACATCAGCAAGTTTTGGTGGATCCATCTCTAGAATCCCACTTCTTTGCCTCAGGCCCACTGGACCACCTTTATCTTTATGCCCCTGGCTGCCCTGGTTCATACCTGCCCTCCCTGTCTGCACAGTGGCTTCCCATTGCATTTATTTTTTTCCCCAAACTTATCAAGGCATGATCAACAAAGTGTGCATTGTTAAGACATAAAACACGGTATTTTGATATGTTAAAAATTGTGAAACTGGAGGTGATTAAGATGGCCGAGTAGAAGGACATGCATTCAATCTCCTCCTGCCAGGGCACCAAAACTGCAACTAGCTGTTGAACAACCATGGACAGGAAGACACTGGAATCCACCAAAAAAAGATACCTCATGTCCAAGAACAAAGGAGAAACCCACATCGAAATGGTAGGAGGGGAACAATTATAATAAAAATCAAATCCTATACCCACTGGGTAGGCAACTCACAAACTGGAGAACAGTAATACCAGAGAAGTTCTGGCACTGCTGTGACGGTTCTAGCTGCCACACCAGACTCCCCAGCCTGGGGATCCAGCCTGGGGACTGGGAATCCCCAGGGAAACTGACTGAGGGCCAGTGGGATTTGATTGCAGAGCTTCCATGGGACCAGGGGAAACAGAGACTCTCGGAGGGCACAAACAGGGTCTTGTGCACACCAGGACTCAGGGGAGAGGAGCAGCGACCCCGCAGAAGACCGAGCCAGACCTACCTGTGAGTGTCTGAGGGTCTCCTGTAGAAAGGTGGGTGGGCAGTGGCCTGCCACGGTGGTGGGGGCACTGGCGGTGGCAGTCCTGGGAGATGCGTCTCCAGCACAAGCCCTCTTGGAGGTCACCAACAGCCCTACTATAGAAGCCGATAGACTCCAGGACTGGGTCGCCTCAGGCCAAACAGGGAGGAAGCACAGCCTCCACCATCAGCAGGCAACTGAATTAAAGTTTTACTGAGTATGGCCTGCCCACCAGAGCAAGACCCAGCTTTCCCTACAGCCAATCCCTACCATCAGGAAGCCTGCACGAGCCTCTTATCCTCATCCACCAAAGGTCAGATAGAAGGAATAAGAATTACAATCGCATCAGCCTCCAGAACTAATACCACAATCACAGAAAGCTACCCAAAAGGAAAAGAAATAGGATTATGTCCCAGATGAAGGAAAAAGATAAATGCCCAGAAAAACAACTAAATGAAGTCGAGATAGGCAACCTCCCAGAAAAAGAATTCAGAATGATAGTGAAGATAAATCAGGATCTCAGAAAAAGAATGGAGGCAAAGATTGAGAAGATGCAAGAAATGTTTACCAAGGACCTAGAAGAACTAAAGAACAAACAAACAGAGGTGAATAATACATGAGAAGAATGGGTAAGTAACCTGGAAGACAGAACTAAATGAATTTGGTAAAGTTGCAGGTTACAAAGTTAATACACAAAAGTTTAATGCATTTCTATACACTAACAATGAAAGATCAGAAAGAGAAATTCAAGATGCAATTCCATTTACCATTGCATCAAAAAGAATAAAATATCTAGGAATAAACCTACCGAAGGAGACAAAAGACCTGTACTCCAAAAACTGTAAGATACTGATGAAGGAAATTAAAGACGACAAACAGATGGAAAGATATACCATGTTTGTAGATTGAAAGAATCAATATTGTTAAAGTGGCTATGCTACCCAAGGTAATCTACAGATTCAATACAATCCCTATCAAATTACCAATAGCATTTTTCACAGAATTAGAAAAAAATCTCAAAATTTTTATGAAGCCTTAAAGACCCCAAATAGCCAAAGCAATCTTGAAAAAAAATAAAACGGAGCTAGAAGAATCAGGGTCCCAGACTTCAGATTATACTACAAATCTACAGTCATCAAAACAGTATGGTACTGGCACAAATATAGAAAAATAGACCAATGGAATAGGATAGAAAACCCAGAAATAAGCCCATGAAGTCAATTAATCTATGACAAAGGAGACAAGACTATACAATGTTGGAAAGACAGTCTCTCTAACAAACGGTGCTGGGAAAACTGGACAGCCACACGTGAAAAAATGAAATTAGATCATTCTTTAACTCCATATGCAAAAGTAAGCTCAAATTGGGTTAATGACCTAAATACTAGACTGGACACTCTAATAAAACTCTTGGAGGAAAATATAGGCAGAGTACTGTGACATAAATCACAGCAACATCATTTTTAATCCATCTCCTGAATAATGGAAATAAAAGCAAAAATAAACAAATGGGACCTACTTAAAAACTTTTGCACAGCAAAGGAAACCATAAATAAAAAGACAACCTACAGATTGGGAGAAAATATTTGCAAATGATGTGACTGATAAGGGATTAGTCTCCAAAATTTACAAACAGCTTATGACACTTAATAGCATCAAAACAAACCACCTACTCAAAAAAATGGGCAGAAGACCTGAACAGACATGTCTCTAAAGAGGACAAACAGATGGCCAATAGGCACATGAAAAGATGTTCAAAATCACTACTTACAGAAAGGCAAATAAAAACTACAATGAGTTTATCACCTCACACCAGTCAGAATGGCTATCATCAAAATATCCACAAACAATAAATGCTAGAGAGGGTGTGGAGAGAAGGGAACCCTCCTGCACGTTGGTGGGAATGTAAATTGGTTCAGCCACTATGGAGAACCGTATGGAGGTTCCTTAAAAAACCAAACACAGAGCTACCATATGACCCTGGAATCCCACTCCTGGGCGTGTATCCAGAGAAAAACATGGCCCGAAAAGATACATGTGCTCTGATGCTCACTGCAGCCCTGTTTACAGCAGTCAGGACACGGAAACAACCTTAATCTCCATCAGCAGGGGAATGGGTGAAGATGTGGTGTGTATACACACACACACACACACACACACACACACATATACACACAATGGAATATTACTCGGCCATCAAAAAGAATGAAATACGGCCATTTGCAACAACATGGATGGACCCAGAGAGTGTCATACTGCATGAAGTGAGTCAGAGAAGGAGAAATATCATATGACACCCCTTGTATGTAGTATCTAAAAAGAAATGATACAAATGAGCTTACTTACAAAACAGAAAGAGACTAATAGACTTAGAAAAAGAACTCATGGTTGTGGGGGTGGGGAGGAGGGGAAGAGATAGGTAAGGACTTTGGGAAGATCATGTATGTACACCATGCTATATTTAAAATGGATAACAAAAACCTATTGTATAGCACATGAAACTGCTTGATGTTATGTGCCAGCCTGGATTGGAGGAGGACTTGGGGAAGAATGGATGCGTATATATGTATGTTCACCTGAAACTATCACAACACTGTTAATCAGCCATACCTCAATACAAAATGTTTCTGGTGTTAAAAAAAATAATAAAAATAAAATTTAAAACAACTGTGAAACTGGAGGACATTACGCTAATGAGATAAGACAAACACAGAGACACAAGCACTGCGTGGTTTTACTTACATGCGGAATCAAACAAATAAAACAAAGTCAAAATCTTAGAAACAGAAAAAGTGGTTTCCAGGGGCGAGGGAAATAGTGAGAAGTTGGTAAAAGGGTACAAAATTTCAGCTATAAGCTAGATAAGTTCTGAGGAGCTAATGTAAAACACAATGACTGGAGGTGATATTGAGTGCACGTGTGCTCAGTCTTGTCTGACTCTTTGCAACCCCATGGACTGCAGCCTGCCATCTGTCCACGGAATTTTCCAGGCAAGAATACTGGAGTGGGTTGCCATTTCCTACTACAGGGGATCTTCCAACCCAGGGATCGAACCCAGGTCTCCTGCATTTGCAGGCAGATTCTTTACCACTAAGTCGCCTGGGAAGCCCCAAGAGCATATTGCTATTGTGTAATTGAAATAAGGTAACAGTACAACATTCAAAAAAAAAAAGTAGATGGGACTTCCTGAGTGGTCCAATGGTAAAGAATCTGCCTCTTAACGCAGGGGACACGGGTTTGATCCCTGGACCAGGAAGATCCCACATGCCTCAGGGAAATTAAGTCCGAGTGCTGCAACGACTGAAGCCTGAGCGCCTAGAGCCGTAGTCTGTAACGAGAGAAGGCCGTACACTGCGACTAGAGAAAACATCATGCAGCAATGAAGACCCAGAGTGCATTCACAAATAGATAAATAAAAGTAACAGATGTGTTAATTAGATGGGGGAGCCTTTCACAGTTTTTATCATCTCATCATGATGTACACTTTCAGTATCTTACAGTTTCAATTGTCACACCTCAGTAAAGCCAAAGAAGACATCGGTGTTCTGTGGGAGAATGACAATAGAAGACTCCTACTCTGTCATCTCGCTGGTATCCTTTTTTAAATTTCAAAATAACAGGCAGCTCAGTCACTCGGGTCTGAGACAATGCAAGAGGCTCAGCAGCCACCAGGCACGGGACTGGGACCTTCCCTTCACGTTTAGAATGAATTCTGTCAAGACTTGCGACAACCTTCCCTGCTCCCCACTTCACCAGACTCACCTCTGGCCCGTCTTGAGTTCCTCACCCTGTCCCAGTCCGTCCCACTCTGTCTCAGCTTTGCCAAGATCCAAAACACTCTGACCCCAAGGTTCGTGGACTTGCTCGCCCGCATCTCTCCGGTCCTCAAACATCTCACTCTCAAAAGGCTTCCCTGACCTCATAGAATGTGGGATCTACCCCCTCCCTGTCCACACACACACAACACCCACCACGTCAGATACAGAATTGGACTGGAGTTGATATTGAGTGTGTGTTTGCTCAGTCTTGTACGACTCTTTGCAACCCCGTGGACTGTTTGAACCATTTGCTTGTTTACAATCTGCCTCCTACACCTGTAAATTCCATGAGGGCGAGGATAGTCTGTTTTGGTTCAGTGCCATGTGCCCAGATCCTGCCCTCAGGAGGCCCTCCGGAAGTGTGTGCAGAATGAACAAACACGCCCACGTTTCACACACGCAAGTGACACTAGGAACAATGGATTCATCCGGAATGCATGGAAAATTCATCATTTCCTAATATTTAACACATTTTAAAAAGCCAAACATCTGACTCAAGAGAGACCTTTCTCCTGTCCCGTATGTCTCACTTTATTCACTTCTAATTACACATCCGTGGATGATCTAGGCTGTCTCCTAAAGCAAGCCAGCTGCCTTTGCTGCAGACGGCAGTAAAGACCATCCTTCCTTGGAACCCAAGCCCGCCAGGCTCTTATCTGCCTTCTGGCATCCTGCCGTCACCCGTGGCCCTCCCGCCTGTAAAAAGCTGGCTGCTTCGGCTCCACGGCTCCCTGGGGGCAGGTAAGAGCGGAGCGGCCAGCCAGCTGCTGTTTACAAGCCAAACGCGAACCGCGACCTCCCCGGGGAGTCTGTTTGACAAGGTGAACCTGCGGTGGGCGAGGCGCTCCTGCTCCACGAGTCAGCTCGTCTCCATCTGGTCCTCCCCAGACACACCTGCGGCCCCGCCGCTCCCGAACCAACCTTTTCATTTCTTCTACAGACGATGCGAAGGGGGCCAGGGCACCCCGTGGGCGCCGCTGCCTCCTACCCCGGCCTCGCGGAGCGTTCTTCCGACATTTGCACCGCGGACACCTCGGCTGCTCCGACAGGGACCCACGCTCCCAGAGCGGGTCTGGGCCCCTCTGAGCGCAGTGAAGCGGGGGCCCCAGATCCCGCCCCTTCCCGGCACCCAGCACCCACAGCCTCACCCTCAGCGCGAACCGTTTCGTCCTTTAACCCTACTGATGTCAGGCTCTCAAACCGGCCCGCATCTCCCCCTCCTGCCCCCCAGCCCAGCTCCCAAAACATGGCCGCGGTTACTCTGCTCTCCACACCTCATGGCCCACCGTAAACAAAACCCCACACTGTCAGCCTTTCCCGCCCGAGTGTCTGGTGTTTTTGCTCCGAAACCCACCCACCCTCCCAAGGCACCTGCTTCCCTTGCAGACGTCCATGGTACATGATCACAAACGCAGTAGTTTAAAGTGATTCAAATTCGCTACCTTATGGTTCTGGAGGTCAGAGATCCAAAATGGTGTCACTGGGCTCAACTCGAGGCGTCCGCGGGGCCCGTGTCCCTCCTGCGGTCTCGTGGGTCGGATCTGCCTCCTGGCCTGTGGGCCTGCCGCCATCTTAGAGCCGCCTCGCCCTACCGCCCTCCCTGGAGCTGCGGCGCCGGCCTCTCTTTTATAAGGACGCTTTTGACCACATTGGGCCCACCTGGACAACCCACTTTAGTCATTCCATCCAGAGATTAGCGATCACACCTGCAAGTCCCCACTGCCATGTAGGGTAACATGCGCACAAGCGCCAGGGGTCAGTGGACGTCTGTGGGGAGCCGTGGTCCTGCCCTCGATGCCCCTCAGAGGGGCTGCCTGTCTTCCACCTCCCTTATATCACTGGGCTCCAGGGTAGGTGGCTTCCTTACTATTTTTTGCCACTTCTAGAGTGTTCTCCACCCAGCCACTGTCCTCATTTCTTAGTAACTGTAGGTCCTGAGTCTGGGCACTTTCTTCCGCTGTACCCCGTCTTAATTTTCAGCAATGTCATCTCCCTCAAACGGTGCTCTCACCTTCCTGACTTCTCAGGTTCTCCAGTTCTCCTGGCCTGTGATACTGTCCTCCTCCACGGGCCATTCTTCCCTAGAGCAGTGGTTCTCAAACCTGCGTGCTCATCAGAAAGCTGGGGGGCGGGGCTGACGGGAACACGGATGGCTGGCTCCACCCCCAGAGATTCTGACTCAGCAGGTCTCGCGTGGGGCCAGAGACCCTGCATGTCCGACGAGGCCCAGGTGATGCCCAGTCCTGAAACGATGGCCCATAGCCCTCGGAATGCTAATAACTGTAGCCCAGCCTCCCACCCAGCACCATCTCAGTCTTAAGCACCCTCCCGTTTCACACTGGCTTCTCTCTCTAGCTCCGACTCCAGTAACCCCACATCCCACCTGCCACCCACGATCCTTTGCCTTTCGACCTTTTTTTTCACTTTTGCCTTTCCCTTGACATGCCCGCTCTTCCCCCTTCCCAGTTTAAATCCCACAGCCGAGCATCATCCACCCGCCCAAGCTGGTTAAATTCAATTGTCCGTTTCCTCCGTGCCCACGAACGTGGCCACAGAAAAACGCACTGCAGACCCGTGACCATCACTGCCTGGACACCAGAGTCCATTTCTCCTTGTCCTCCACTCTAGACTCTTGCAGATGCCCTCTCCTTGAACTCCCAGCGCCTCCCAGAGCCATTCTCCCTCTCCTCTCCCAGCCTGCTTCCTATTTGGGAAGGAACACAGAAGCAGCCGTGAGCTCCTACCACCACCCCTGCCTCCCAGCCCCAGGGCCCCTGTGCTCCCTCGGCTTTGCCTCCTGATACTTCAAAAACCACCCTGTCCCTTCCTTAGATGCTCCCCTCCATTCCCTCTCATCTTCTCAAGACATGACCCAGCCTCCTTCCCTATCAGACAATGCTGATCAAAATACAAACACACAATTATTTCTCCTATTTCAAACATAATTGTGAATCCTACAGTTCCCCCTTCAGCAACTGCCTTATTTCTCAGTTTTCCTTGACAGCGAAACTCTTTCAAATATTGTATGTGTCCACTTTCTCCCATGCCTTTCCCGTCCCATTCTCTCTTGAACTCACTCCCATCAGCTTCCACACCCAGTGACACTACCTTGTCAAAGTCATCAGCGACCCCAGGTCATTATTCAATCAGCGGTCAATAGTCCACGGTCCTTTCTCGAATGGTCAGCAGCACCAGCGGGTTAAGCCTTCCTGCTTTCCTGACATGCCTCCTTCACTGGCCCCAGGCCCCCAAGTCACTTCTTTTCCACTGGCCTCTCCTCATCATCTATCGTTGCTTCCTCCTCATCTTCCCAACATTGGGATACACCCAGACTCAGCTCTTGGACCGCTTTCCCATCTGCCCTGGTTTCCTTGGTGACCGCATCCAATCACTTAAATACTATCTATGTGCCTGGGACACCTGCCTGGATCCTACCCCTGAATTCCAGACTCAATTTCCCCCCAGCCTACTTGACAAACTCCATCTGGCCTCGGACAGTGAGGAACGGAGGCCCTCAGTCCGCAGCCCAGGGACAACTGAACCCTGCCGACAGCCGCTGATTTTGCCTGGAAGTGGATCCCACCCCATCAGGCCTTCAGCAGCCTCTGGACCCTGCCGCCTGCTAAATTTCGAGCTAATCTGTTATACAGCTACAAACAATTAACTATCAGAGAGAGGTCAAGTAACCAGCCTGAGGTCATACAGCTTATTGGGAGGGAATCAGGATCGAAGTCCAGTCTGTCCCTCCCCTACATCAGTGGTCCCCAACCTTTTCGGTCAACTCATTAGAAGACTCTGAGGCTGGGATAGATTGAGGACAGGAGAAGGGGACGACAGAGGACGAGATGGTTGGATGGCATCACCGACTCAATGGACATGAGTTTGAGCAAACTCCAGGAGTCAGTGAAGGACAGGAAAGCCTGGCGTGCTGCAGTTCATGGGCTTGCAAAAGAGTTGGATGTGACTTAGCGACTGAACAACAACCTTTTTGGCACCAGAGACCAATTTCATGGAAGACCATTTTTCCACAGAAAAATGGGATTTGGAGGGATGGTTTCAGGATGATTCAAACGCATTATATTTATTGTTCACTTTATTTCTAATCTAATACCGCTGCTGATCTGACAGGAGGTACGGTCCTCGGCCCAGAGGCTGGGGACACCCGCCCTAGATCTTGTGTTTTTAAATTTCAAAACAGGGACTTCCCTGGTGATCCAGTGGTTGGGACTTCACCTTCCAATGCAGAGGGTGTGCGTTGAATCCCTGGTCAGGGAGCTCAGATCCCACATGCCTTGTGGCCCCTAAAAACCAAAACATAAAACAGAAGCAGTATTATAATAAATTCAATAAAGACTTTAAAAAGGGCCCACATCCAAAAAAAAAGCTTTACAAAAATAAACTTCAAAGCATACCACATCTCAGAACATTCCCCATCTTGAGTTACAATGGATGTTTCCACCAGCATCTCTGCAGAGCAGAAGGACACTTGTGAGCGCCATCCCTAGCAGGTTGATGGATCTGAACATCAGCCTCCTTACTGGTCTCCGTGCTTCTCCTACCTACTCACTCAGCTGCCAGACGTTGGTTCTGAGGCACCAAACGGACCGCATCACTCATGGATTTAAAGCCCCATGACGACCCATCCAGGGGGTCCTCAGGCTGCCGTCCGTCCTGTCCAGAGCCGGTGCCCACATGCTCGCTGCGCACCCCTCCTGCTCACGGTCCACAGGCCTCCCTGTGCTGGGTCCTTCCTCCCAGGCGGGCGTCCACCCCCATGTGGGGATTCTGGGGGAGCCTCCTCCCACCCACTCAGCACCTGGCCAACCACTCCCTTTATCCTCACGTCCCCCTCTCCTGGGTCTCGAGCATCAGCATTTGAACAAGCTGGGTGTCCCCCGTCTACATAAACCAGAAAGACGGAGAAAGTCGTCACCCCCATGCCCCCCTCCAGCCCCTGGCCTGGCTCTCTCCGCACACCCCGGCCGAGGAAAGAGCTGTTCGCGCGTCTTGTCCCCGCATCCTCTCCTGCTCACCCTCCGTCACTGCCCTCGGCATTCTCTGCCCCCAGCACGCTGACCAAACCGAGGCTACTGGGGCCCTCCTCCAGCTGAACCAAACAGGTCCTTCTCGATCCTTCCCTTCCTGGGCTTCTCTGCAGCGTTCCACACTGTTGAGTGCTCTCCACCATGCGAACCTGCTCCTTCACTCTTGGTTTTCTGGACATTCTTGCACCTGTCTCCCTGATTCTGCCCATTGGCCCCTCGTCCTACGCAGCCCAAATGGAGGCCCCCCAGGCATCAGCCCCCAGGCCCTCTTGTCGTCTCCTCCATGGGGACCCTGTTGCTTTGACTCCCATCCTGGGATGAACAAAAGCTATGTTCACTGGCTCCAGTTCAGATTATTCTTCTTCACCCACTGACACCCGAAGTAGATGGACCTGGGGCCCGTCACCTCTCTGCAGGCCTGAAAATGTCCTCTTCCTATGAACCCCTCTCTGAAGACGACATCACCATCAGCTCCACTGTCAGACCCAGAACCCCAGGAGTCAGCCTGCATGCCCCTCCCCCTCCCCAGCCCCACGGGTGAACAGAGCACCCCCCTGGAACCCCCATCTCCATAACCTACTGCCTTGGTTTTGGTTTAGTGCCTATTAAATGACCCCTCCCTAACTGTCCTTTCTCCCCCACAAGAAGGTCAGCTTCCTGAGGGCAGGCCCCCATCCGTCCAGTCCACAGCTGTGCCTGCAGCTCCGAGAAGGGCCAGGCACGTGGCAGGCACTCCAGTATATGAGGAATGAACAGACATTGCACAGTCAGTTTTCTCTGGAATCCATGGCTGCAGTCTGCCTTCTGAGATGCTCTTCCACTGCAACCAGCACGGCTGAGAGGGCCGGTGGGTGTTCGGAGGAACACAAACTTTCTCCTGCACTTGACTCAACCAGAACCCCAGGTCAGAACTAAATCACTCCTCTGATTGCTGCTACAGGTGTCCAGCCTGTAGCAAAGGAGAGAGAGAACCCTCGGCGGCAGGAGGTGTGCAGGGCCAGGAAAGCAGGCATCTGGAGTGAGGTCAGCTGAACAGTGGTCTCCAGAGAGGTCCATCCTAATTCCTGGGACCTAGGACTATGTCACCTTACAAGGCAAAGGGCACTTTGTGACTGTGATGATGTTAAGAATCTGGGGGTTGGGAGATTATCCTGGATGATCTAGGTAGACCCATTACAGTCGCAGAGTCTTTTATAGGAAGCAGGCAGGAAGGTCAGAGAAGGAGCTGTGATGGCAGAAGCAGAAGTCAGAGTGATGTGAGCCAAGAACACAGGAAGCTTCTAGAAACTGGAAGAGGCAAACGGATTTTGCCAGATTCTGGTCTGGAGCCTCCAAAAGGAATAGCCCGGCCGACATCTTGCCTTTAGGACTCCTGACCTCCAGAAATGTAAGATAATTAATTTGTGCTATAAACCGTTAAGTTTGTGGTGACTTGTGGCAACAAACTCCAATACTTTGGCCACTTCATGCCAAGAGTTGACTCATTGGAAAAGACCCTGATGCTGGGAAGGATTGGGGGCAGGAGGAGAAGGGGACGACAGAGGATGAGATGGCTAGATGGCATCACCAACTCAATGGACATGAGTTTGGGTAAACTCTGGGAGTTGGTGATGGACAGGGAGGCCTGGCGTGCTGCAATTCATGGGGTCCCAAAGAGTCAGACACAGCTGAGCGACTGAACTGAACTGAACTGAAGAAATAGTAGTACCTACTCTTCCTTAACAACCTACCAGGTGGCTGCCAGCCACTTCAGTGGGCCATGAATATGGACTGGAAACTCAGGCTAAAATCCTGGCCCTCAATGTGATGGTATTAGGAGATGCCTTTGGGAGTAATTAGGTCTTGAGGGTGGAGCTCTCATGAAGGGGATTAGTGCCCTTACAAAAGAGGCCCCAGAGAGCTCTCTTTCCACCCCATGAGGACACAAGGAGAAATGGGCAGCCTGCAGTCCACAAGAGGGCCCTGACCAGGACCTGCCCTTGTTGACATCCTGGTCTCAGACTCCCTGCCTCTGGAATTGTGAGAAATAAATTTCTATTGTTCACAAGCATCTCCCCCTCCCCACCATGGTACTTGGTTATAACATCCCAAACGGATGGAGACAGTCATTCACAGTATTCTGCCAAGAAGGTCTCTTACCTACATTTTACTCATCAGGAACCAGAGGCCCTGAGAGGTGGCATGACTTCCCCATGGCCATGCGCCTGGCTACAGCAGAGCCCAGCCGCACAGCCCCGTCTCTTTGACTCTGAAGCCCACGTTCTCCCCTCTGAGCCGCACTGCTTCTCCAGTGCCCCTCCACCTCTTTGGGCTTCGATTTCTCCATTTGTCTCATGAATTGATTTGATTAGATCAGCCCATCCACCAAACACAAACTTCGTGAGCTGTTAGCAGACGCTACATGGGGAAGAGACTGGGGAAGCAGGTTTACAGTATGATATCTTTGGAAGTGCCGAATTGAAGTTAGAAAGCTTTTCTTGTTTTTTGCTGCAGACTTCAGAACCTCTCAGAGACAAAGAGTACCGCGGCTGTTTAAAAGATGGAAAAAAAGCATTTCCTACCTGACTGACCCATGGGGCCATGTGGAGCAGAACATTGCTCAGGACTAATTCTGGGGACACCTCACTCTGAAATGCTGATAATCTGGACAGTCTTTTCATTTACAAAGGGCCTGGGTTCTACGAGCATTCACCGCCCCCCACCCCCCACCACCACTGTCAGCGGTCTTCAACTGATGCTAAGTTCTGCTCCGAGGAGGGTGACCCAGGTCGAGTCTGCCACTGAGCCCCCCAGGGAAGCCCAGCTGTAGTTTGCCTTGTGAGATGGGTCCTTCTCCTCCTCTGAGTTTCTTGTCACTGTGCTAACAAATTGCCACAAACTTATGCCTTAAAGCAGCAGAGCATTATCACCTTATAGTTTGGGAGGTCAGAAGCCTACAGTCAAGGTCCTGCCACGGCTGCGTTCCATCTGGAAGCTCAAGGATTTTTCCCGCCTTTTCCAGCTTCTGGGGGCCACCCACACTCCTTGGCTCACGACCCCTTCCTCAGTCTTCAGCACCAGCAGTGCCAGGTCCAGCCTTCCTTGCCGCCTCCCTCGTCCACGTTTACGGGCTCTTGTGGTTCCACTGGACCCACGCGGGTACCCCAGGCCAGTCTCCTGACCGTGAGGTCAGCTGACTAGCAAGCTTAATTCCAGCTGCAACCTTAACCCCCCCTCTCGAGGTGGCATCCATTCACGGGTTCCAGGTTCTAGGACGTGGATGTCTTCAGGGGCCATTACTGTGCGTCCTTCACCTCCTCTGCTCAGCTCTGAACTCAGCACAGTAACAGCGCTCATTGCTGTGCTTGTTACGTTCTCACCCCAGCCCTCAGAGTGGCGGGCTCCCGTCACCCCGCCTGACAGGAAACTGAGCCTCAGAGGTGTGAAGTCACCCGCTGAGGCCGCCCAGTGGGAAAGCAGCCCGGCTGGGACTCATGGCCACGTCCACGTGTGTGCCTCAGGAGCCCATGTTCTTGGCCACCACAGGGGGTGCCTGTTACCCACCACGGACCAGCTCCTCCCCCACTGAGCACCCCCACCTGCTTCACTCAGGAGAGCGGACACAGTCCTAAGCTCCACACATCACTTCCACGGGCCCATGAGCCCACTTCTCTGGACCTCAGGGTTCTCCTCCCTGGGCCTACCCCAGCTGGTGTGCAGAAACATTCAACGTGCCAAGACCCCACGTGGGCGTCACTGGGTGAGTCTGTGTAAATGGTGGCTGCCCTTGGGGGACTGGGGGTGGTGATTCTCCTGACTGTATTATAAAGCCACAGACAGGGCTTCTTCCCTGGCAGCTCAGCGGCAAAGAATCCACCTGCCAATGCAGGAGACGGGTTCAATCCCTGATCTGGGGAGATCCCACATGCAGTGGAGCAACCAAGCCGTGTGCCACAACTACCGAACCTGTGCTCTAGAGTCCGGCAGCCACAGTTACGGAGCCCTCGAGTCCTCGAGCCCATGCTCTGCCACAAGAGAAGCCACTGCAGTGAGGAGCCTGAGCACTGCAACTCGAGTAGCCCCCGCCCGCCACAATGAGGGGAAAGCCCATGTGCAGCAATGAAGACCCAGCATGCGGAAAATAAATACATAAATAAATAAAATATAAAATGACTGGGTTGGAAGAAATGAACCATCAGTAAGAATTTTTCAAAAAAGCCGCACACAACATTGGAAATCTGACAACCAGGGACATGAGCGTGCATCTGCTGAGTGCCTGGGCCGGGTGCTTAGACACCGGTTTGCTCACAGGATCCATCCAGAAGCACCTGGAGACTTTCCTCAGTAGCTCCATCCTCAGTGCGCATCCAGGGAAACTGAGGCCTGATAGCTGGGTGAGAGCTCCTATTCGCTCACATGTGTACTCAACAGTATTTACTGATGCTGAGGATGTGTTCTGGCTACAGCAGGGGAGAGCTCACATTCCGGCAGGAGACAGACTGTAAACCCTGAACAGGAGGGATGGAGATGAGTGACAAGTGCCACAGAAGACGCAAGGAGGCTGGAGTAGGCGGGGGGATGGGAGCTGGTAGGGTGGCTGGCGGTGGGGCGGTGAGTGTCAGGGTGGGCCTGGCACCCCACGAAGCCTGGATGAGTCACCCTGCGGGCCGGGTCTCTCCTTGTTCTTTAGGCCACGTGCGAGGCTCCAGGAGGACCCCCGCTGATGACCACACGGCATGAAGTGGCAGAGGTAGGACCTGAACCAGGTCTGTGTGCGCCCCACGCAGGTACCTGTAACCCCTGCCCCCAGAGGCCACACCATGAGGAGGTGCTGCCCATGAACCTCAGATCAGCACTGTCCCAGGGTTACATCAAAACACAGCCGGGGCCTGTCCTGGTTCCCCAGTAAGAGAGGAAGAGGACGAGGTGCCCCCTAAGAAGGGTGGGGAAGATCTGCTCAAGGAGGTTTGTTTGGAGGGTCTAAAAACCCAAACCTGGCCATGAACACTAGTGCAGAAACGCACGTCTTCTCCCTGTGAATATTATAAGTCTTAGAAATCCAGCTTCCTTCCCAGGCCAGGCTGGAGAGGGGTGAACTCCTGCCAGCTGGAACCCCAACGTGCTCGCTAAGTGGGTACAGCTGTCGGCTTCTGTGTTTAGGAACCGTTCACATGTTACCGTGACATTAAATACTTTTCTTCCTAATGAGCATTTCCCCCTCAAACGTCCGAAGGTGAAAAGAGACATCCTCTGGGCCCAGCCAAGGCAAAGTCTGTGCAGAAATTTTCCTGATGCTGATACTGGGGCACATTCTGTTAGTAAGACGAGGAGCGTTTCCCGAGACGGAGACACTCGGTGGAGCCCTGCTGCCCCCTAGAGGGACGGGTCCCGGAGGCCCAGGCGGGAGGAGACGCTGGCCCTGGGGCCCGGGGCTCTCCCTGGGCCTCCTATAAGGCCCCCTCTCCCCCGCCTCTCTGCCTGTCCTCGGCATCTCACTCCAGGACCACCTTTCGCCTGATCTCCGTCCATCTGCCGCATCAACACAACGTAGGAGGAGCCCCTGGCTCCGCTAGCTGGTCCCGAGGTCCCAAGGACTCAGCTCGCTCTGCCCAAAACACTGGCCAACATCCCCCAGGACATTTGCTAGGCCTCTCTGAAGATTTTAAAGCCCTAAACCCTAAAGAAAATAGGGTTTCTATCCCAGCCTCCCACCTGATTCAAACAAGCCCCATTCTTAAGAGGTAAGATAAGGAAAGAGTAAGGAGGTCTAAGGGGCTTCCCAGGTGGCTCTAGTGGTAAAGAACCCACCTGCCATCACAGGAGACATAAGAGACTCGAGTTCGGTCCCTGGGCTGGGAAAGATCCCCTGGAGAAGGAAACAGCAACCCACTCCAGTATTCTTGCCTGGAGAATCCCATGGACAGAGGAGCCTGGACACTGAAAACTACAGTCCACGGGGTCGCAGTGTCGGACGCGACTGAAGCGACTGAGCATGCACGCCAGGAGCTCTGCTTTGGGATGTGATGTGATGACTACTTTTGGGGTCTTTTTTTTTGTTTTTTTAAATACATATTCCTCAAATTACTAACAAAAGTTTTTGGTGCATGGCTCTGCTTGTGTGCAAGAGCGTTAACATTTAGGTATTCCTCAGGATTAGCTGTGGCTTATGAAGCAAGTTCTAGGAATCCTGTGGTTGTGAGGCACCTCACGGGTTCACTCACCGAGCCCTCGGGATGGCTCCAGGAGACCGTGTTGTTGCCGTCAGCACTCTACATACGAGGAAACTGAGGCACAGAGGAGTGCAGCAACTGGCCGAGATCACACACGGCCAGGAAGTGAGGGGGGCTTCCAGCCTGGTCCCTCTCAGCATCTGGGGTCCGGCCCAAGTGTCACATCTTCCGTGACCTCCCTGGTTGAAGCTGGTCCACCCATCCCGCCCTCGTCAGCCCCCAACCCTGCTGGTCCTGCCCCTCCCTGCTTTCCTTTGCAGCTCTACCTGCAGCCTGCGGGAATGTTCGTTTCTGCTGGGTCTGCCTCCCCCACTGCAAAGTCAGCTCTGCGAAGGCAGGTAATGGATATGTTTGCACTGCTTCAGTCTCCCTGGGGCCCAGCACTGGGCCTGGACCATGGCAGGTGTTCCCTCGATATTTCTGGAAGGAAGGGAGGGAGGGAGGGAGGCCCAGTTTCCATTCTCAGGAAGCTCCCACTTAATGGGGGGAAATAGGCCTTACTGACGGTCGCAGGTTAAATGGGGCCTCCTGGCGGCTCTACAGGTAAAGAACCCGCCTGCCAGTGCAGGAGATGTAAGAGACACAGGTTCGATCCCTGGGTCAGGAAGATCTGGAGGAGGGCAAGGCAACCCACTCCAGTGTTCTTACCTAGAGAATCCCATGGATAGAGGAGCCTGGCGGGCTACAGCCCATGGGGTCGCAGAGTTGGACACAACTGAAGTGACTTTAACATGCATGCATACCTCAGACCCCACGAGTGTCCACCAGGAACCTGTGAAAGTTACCTTATTTGGAAAAAGCATCCTTGGCATTATCGGTGACCTCACGATCGTCCTGGATTATCTGGGGGTGGGGGTGGGGCCTAAACCCAGTGCCAAGTGTCAGGCAGAGACCCAGAGACGGCCTCGCGAAGATGGGGGCAGAAACTAGGGTTGGGCTGCTATGAGCCAAGGAGCCCCTGGAGCCTCCAGAGGCTGGAAAAAGCAATGAGGGAGTCCTTCCTAGCTGGAGCCGTCAGAGGGACCGTGGCCTGCTGGACACTTTGATTTTGGACTTCCAGCCTCCAGGTCTGAAAGAAAACAGATTTGGGTTGTTTTACGCTAGTCAGTTGGTGGCAATTTTTTATAGCAGCCCCAGGAAAGAGACACATTGGCCACCCACAGGTGGTTTGTTGTTTAGTTGCTAAGTCATGCCTGACGCTTTGCCCACAGACTGAAGCCCGCCAGGCTCCACCATCCGTGGGACTGTCCAGGCAAGAAGACTGGAGTGGGTTGCCATCTCCTCCTCCAGGGGATCTTCCTGACCTGGGGATCAAACCCACGTCTCTTGTGTCTCCTGCATTGGCAGGTGGATTCTTGACCACTAGCCACCGGCTCATCGATATTCAAACACCTCACAGGAGGGCTCACAAGATGCGGACAGTAGGGGTGCCATCCAAGGAGCTGCTCCCACAGGTGGGGCAGTCAGCTCAGCCTTCCAGGCCTTTGGGGCACTTGCCTCTCCCTGGGGCAGGGATGCCTGACGCCAGGCCTCTCTGGCTGTATCAGTCAACATTGCTACCGTGAGCAGACCTTCACAGTATTTTCTGTCCCACCTTTTGGAGTCCCTAGGATCCCCCCTTTCTCTCAGCCCACACCCCTGCCAAATGCAGCCACCGTCTTCCTCACGGGTGTGTCTCTCAGCTAAACACACGGGTGCTTGCTTCCCTCCTGTGCAGGCCCCCACCCCCACCCTGCCTAAGGCCAAAGCCGCCCCTCAGTGGGAGCTTCCCAGAATCCCCTGGTTGGAGGCGATTGCTCCCAGCCTGGTCCCTTCCAACAGCCTGCAGGCTCTCGGGGAAATGAAGGCTTCATGCCCACCTGTCTTCGCAGACCACATGGCACAGAGTGGACAGCAGATAATCAGAACCAAGACTGTGGTCGGTCTTCCCAGGGGGTTCAGGGGTGAAGAATCTACCTTCCAATGCAGGAGACACAGGTTCGATCCCTGGGTGAGGAAGATCCCCTGGAGAAGGAAATGGCAACCCACTCCGCTATTTTTACCACGGAAAAATCCCATGGACAGAGGGGCCTGGCAGGCTATAGTCTATGAAGTCTCAAAGAGTCAGACACGACTGAGCACACGTACATGCAACTGATCTTGGTCAGCCTCAGCTTTCTGCTGCTCTCCAGCCCGTGTGGCCAACCTCCCGCTCCCCTCTCCTGTCGCCGCTGACCTTGAACCCCACTCACGCCCTGCTCACCACCTTTGACCACCCTTTGCCACCTCTCCGGTTCAGAGCTTCTCCCACAGGGCTGAGCAGGCTTTGCCTTGGGCTTTGTGTTCCTAACGGGACCTCCGATCCCGACGCCAGGTAGTCCCGCCCAAGTGGGTCAGGGGCTTTGACCTTCCACCCTGACCTCCCAGGTCCTGAGAAGTACCCGACAATGCCACTCAGACCACAAAGTCCAGGGGTGCCTGCCTGACAGGATGCTGCTAGAGCAGACAGCTCCATGAGAACGGCGTGGTCTGCAATGACTCAGTAATATCGGCCGGCGTCATGACGACGACCACAATGATGACAATCGTCCCTGTCTCCCCCCGCTGGCCCCAGCTCAGTGCGGGTACCCGGGGAGCTGATGGGGGACGGCACCCCAACTTTGATTGAGGCCAGCGGCCCCCCCACACCGAGGGCCGTGTGGGAAGGCCCCGGTCCTGGCCTCCGTCCGCCGCGTCCCTTCTCATTCTGAGTCGGTCTCTGTGGTGCTGGCGGATGTTTTCAAAATGATGCGTGCATACTTCTGAGGTCAACTTCTAATCAAAAACGACTTCTAGACGGTGCCCTGGTTTAAAAAGAAAGAAAGGAGAAATTGAGTGAGTCATCACCCAAACCATTTGAATGAAACAAAGACACAACAAACTCTCTGCTTTCCTCTTGCGCCAGAACAGATTACCTCAGCCCTGAAGGGCCCAGCTGGAGGGAATTAAAGGCGATCTCCGGCTCCCTAGATAGGAAGGCGGTGCAGACCCACCATGACTCACGGCGAGAACCACATGGATGCAGTTGCTTCGGGCAGAGTCTGGAACCCTCGACGGGCCTGTGGCTGGGTCGGTGGCTCCAGAAGGGGGCTCTGGGAGTTGGGCGCTGATGAGTGGGGGACACAGGAGGCCAAAAGGTTGCAGACCCAGGGAGCAGTCGTGGGGGGTGTGTGTGAAGAGACCCCGACATTGCAGGGACCTCCACCCCCCAAAACCTTCCAGGGAGCTGGAGGACCCTGCCAGACCTAGGCGGGGGGTCACAAATGTCCCAAACACCCCCGCTGATGGTTCGGGTCGCAGTGTCAGCAAGTCCTCCTCTACGTTCTCCCAGGGCCCACCGTCCAACACCCTTGCCCTGTAGGAGAGGGACAAACACAGCCATTGCCCAGGAGTCGTGGGCTTCCTTCTGGAAAACTGCATCTGCCAAGGTTCTGAACTTGGAAGACTTTGCCAGACAGACTTTTCCTGGGAGTGGGAGGGAGGCTTGACTGGACACAACTGAGGGGACAGGCGACTGGACACAACTGAGGGGACAGGCTGAGCTGGCTGCCAGAGGTGGGCTCCAGATTGCCCCCTGCTCCTCATGTGGAGCCACACACCTCTCTGTGTTCCAGATTCCTTATTGGTAAAAATGAGGATACTGATAGTCTCTGCTTCACAAAGTTTTCACGCAGATAACCATGAGCGTTACTCCAAAAGGTGCAACTTCCGCTCAAGGTTGTCAAGATGATGCAACACATTTAGAGAATTAATCTGGGGGAAAATTGAACTTGTTTCTAAAATAACAGCAATAATACATAATAAAACATTTTTTTCAACGGTGAGAAAGAAGTATTAGCTGCAAACATGAAGACAAATGTAATATCTCAGGGTATAAATATCTGAACGGGGCAGGGGGGTGCAAAAAGTAAAGTGTAACACGAGAAGTCTTCTTCCACCAGAGACCTCTCCGGCCCCCTCCCCAGGGGTGTCAAGTCTTGGCTCAGGTTTCCTAGTGTTTCTGACGGTAGTTTGCCTGTAACAATATGTCTGCTTCTACTTCCGGATTATCTATCCTTGCTGTGCTTAGTCACTCAGTCATGTCTGACTCTCCGCGACCCCATGGACTGTAGCCCACCACGCTCCCCTGTTCATTGGGGATTCTCCAGGCAAGAATGCTGGAGTGGGTTGCCATTCCCTTCTCCAGGGGATCTTCCCAACCCAGGGATTGAACCCAGGTCTCCCGCATTGCAGACGGATTCTTTTAGATGGTATTGAACAATTCCTTCTGTTGAAAGATAAAGAAATTAGTGCAGTGATTCTGACTTGTGTGTTGTTACCTCTTGTTTCCTAAGCACGTTAGTTACATTAGTTTCACTTTGCAGACCCTGAGGTCAGTATGTGTGAATTCAAATCCCACCTCTGCCACTTTTTGCTGGATGATTTTGGACAAGTTACTTAACCTCTCTGTGTTCCAGATTCCTTATCAGTAAAAATGAGGATACTGATAGTCTCTGCTTCACAAAGTTTTCATGCAGATAAAAATCATTAATTCATGCTAAGTGCTTGGAATAGTGCCTGCTATATACTGTCTCAGTGTGTTACTATTATTTCTCATTATTCTGTTCTAGAATTTAGAACTAAATCTTCTTTGAACTGTCAGTTGTTGTTCAGTCGCTAAGCAGTGTCTGACTCTTTGCAGCCCCACAGATTGCAGCACACCAGGCTTCCCTGTCCTTCACTATCTCCCGGAGTTTCCTCAAACTCATGTCCATGGAGTCAATGATGCTATCTAAGCATCTCATCCTCTGCTGCCCCCTTCTACTCCTGCCCTCAATCTTTCCCAGCATCAGGGTCTTTTCCAATGAGTCAGCTCTTTGCATCAGGTGGCCAAAGTATTGGAGCTTCAGCTTCAGCATCAGTCCTTCCAATGAATATTCAGGATTCATTTTCTTTAGGATTGACTGGTTTGATCTCCTTGCTGTTCAAGGGACTCTCAAGAGTCTTCTCCAGCACCACAATTCAAAAGCATCAATTCTTTGGCACTCAGCCTTCTTTATGGGCCAACACTCACATCCGTACATGACTATCGGAAAAACCATAGCTGGAAAAAATATACAACTGCCAATAGGCTGACTCTACAAACTGTGAACTAATAAGTAGCCCTGAAACATCACCAAGTAAACAGTATTAAGTGTGAAGGGATCCATGAAGAACGAAATGTGATTCCGAGTCACTGAAAGTTTACTGCTCAAAAGAGAATTTTCCAAGTGTCAAGTCTAACCCACAGTCTTCTAGTTTCTTTCTAGTATTCTTTTGACTCTTCTGTATAATTGTCAACTGACACTTTTAAATAATATATATGCCCTCCTCTTAGTTTTTTTTTCAGGAGGCTGATATAAATCCTTGGATAACTTTTTCAAATAGAGTACATGGATGGTGAATTTTTAAATTCTTGAATGCCTAAGAATATCTTTATTTGGTTTGGCTACATAAATAACCCTAGATTGAGAAAATTCTTTTCCATGTAATATTTTATTAAATTTATTTGTTTTAATTGGATGCTAATTACTTTACAATACTGTGGTGGTTTTTGCCATACATCAACATGAATCAGCCACGAGTGTACATGTATCTCCCTGTCCTGACCCCCCTTCCACCTCCCTCCCCATCCCATCCCTCTGGGATGTCCCAGTGCACTGGCTTTGCGTGCCCTGTTTCACGCATCATACTTGGGCTGTGAAATAGTCACATATGGCAATATACATGTTTTAAGAATTTTTTACCCTCAGAACATGGAATTCATATCCCCATCATCTTCTGGCATCCAGGTAGATGATGAATCTGGTGTTAATCTGGTTCTCAATCTTTGGTAACTTATCACTTTAAAGATTATGATTTCCAAAAGCCTATAGAGTAGCCTTTTTATTCTTAATGTTTTAAAATTTCCCTGGATGTCTGTAGGTATGCATCATAAATGCAACCAGGGGAAACATGTAACCTAAGGACTCAAGTCTTTCCACATGTAACCTAAGGACTCAAGTCTTTCCTGGAGTGCCCAGAAATGTTCTTTTCATCTCTTTTATTATTTCCTCCCCTCCACTCTCTCTCTTATTTTGAAAATCCCATTTTACAGCAGCTGAAACTCCTGGATTTATCCTCCTTGTCTCATATTTTCTCTACATTTTCCAGCTTTGTCTCTTTATGTTCTGGGAGATGTTTTTTCAATTCCGTATTCCAGATCACTAACTTCATCATTGGCTATGTCTTATTTCTCAGTCCACTCATGGAAATTTTTAAATGTCATCCTATTTCTCATTCTCAAACATGATTCGTGCTTCTCTGATTACTCCATTTTCATAACAACCTGGTCTCGTGGATGCAAGTCTCTTGAATCCTCCTAAGGTTCAGGTAGAATGAACATAGTTCTTCTTCACCTCTTTGAATACTCTCTGCTGTTTCTAAGTGACCAGTTTATCCATTTTGATCCTTCCCTTTTGTGATGTTTGTTTTTTCCAAATGTCCTGAGATCCCCTGAAAGTTGTTTTGCATTTACAGATAAAGGATCACGATAAAGACTGTCAGAAACACAGGTTCCTTCCTCCTTCCCTAAGGGGCCTTTCCTTGGGATGGTGGGATCAGCCATGAACTGTGTCCATGTGGGCAAAGCACTCCCAGCAGCGAGCCTCCCTATAATATACAAGGGCAGAGAGCAAACAGGCAGGCCGGGGAGACCCCAAACGGCCAGAGCAAAGAGGGTTAAACAGACAAAGGGTTTGCTTTTCTCTGCTAGAAGGAGGTCTGCAGTAGGCAGTCCACAGATGGTAGGGGCTCAGTGTCATGACTAAGACGCAGGCTCCCCCTGGATGCCCGCTTGTCCTAGTTGACAGATGCCGCTGCAGAAACTCCTGAGCTTCCAGTAGGAAGAAGACCAGAGAAGCAAGAAGGGAGAGCATTTCTATCAGAAAGTTGAAAGCTCTTCCAGAAATCCCCAGCAGATTTCTGCTCAAATTCATGGTCTCAAGGGGAGACTGGGAGATTGAAATTTTTAGCCAAGTACTTTGTGATCTTGACCAAAGGAGGGTTCCTCTTAGGAAGGAGGAAGGAGATGAGAATCTGATGAAGCTATTAACCATGCGTGTGATGGATGTTTTCATATCCTTCCCCCAGAAGGGGCTGTTTATTTCTACCTCCAGCCCCATGCCGGTGACAGAGGTCTCCGTTTTCTCTTCTCTCAGCCTTGTGGCGGAATCGGTATTTATCTCCTGATAGTAACTTTTGCCTCTTCCTTTTTGATGCTAGCACCCCCACTTTCACTGGGCACATGGCCACCGAGAATGACCACATGACCCCACCCTCCTTGCAGCCAGGGGTGCCCATGTGGCCACGTTCCAGCCAATGGGATGGTGGTGGAAGCGAAGGCTCCCACTTCGGGGTGTAGCCACGGAAGAAAGAGGGTGTGTGCTTCCCCCTCCCCTCTGCCCTGTGGACCAGGTTCCTCACCCAGTCACAGCACGCCTGGGGACCCTTTGGGCATCTCCGCCATCACGGCGGCTTACAGAGGAGCTGGAGGGAGTCCTGATATCCGGCCCATGAGTGAGGGGGTCCTGGGGTCCCCTGCATATTGGTTCTTTCTGTTTCTTTACCTGCAGAGACACTTCTCTTGAAGCCCGGCGCTGCCACTACCTGTGTGTTTGCTCAGGGGCAGACCCCCTTCCCTCTCTGTATCCCAGCCTCTCTGTTGTCTCTGACGTCAGAGGTAGGTGGTTAGAATGCACTGTTAGAGGTCACTATGCTTCCTGCTGGCCCCAGGTACCCAGATGTTCTCATTGACCCCAGGTGAAGCATGTCTTACTTCATACTCAATGTCATAAACCCTCATCTTTAAAAGGGCCCACCTTGTCCAGAAATAAACCCATACACGTATAGTCAATTTAACTATGACAAAGAAGGCAAGAATATACAATGGAGAAAAGACAGTCTCCTCAATAAGTGGTGCTGAAAAACTGGACAACTGCACGTAAAAAAATGAAATTAGAATCGTCTCTAACACCTATACAAAAGCAAACTCAAAATGGATTAAAGACTAGATGTAAGACTGGCTATTATAAAATTCCTAGAGGAAAACATAGGCAGAACACTCTTTGACATAAGGTGCAGCAATATCTTTTCAGGTCCATCTCCTAGAGTAATGGATATAAAAAAAAAATAAACAAATGGGACCTAATTAAACTTAAAAGATTTTGCACAACAAAGGAAACCATAAACAAAATGAAAAGAGAATCTACAGAATGGAAGAAAATATTTACAAACAACGCAACCAATAAGGCATTAATTTTCAAAATATACAAACAGCTCATATAACTGAGTATCAAAAAACAAACTACCCACTCAAAAAATGGGCAGAAGACCTAAACAGATATTTCTGCAAAGAAGACATGCAGATGGCCTACAGGTACACGAAAAAATGCTCAACATCATAACTATTAAAGAAATGCAAATCAAAACTACAATGATGTTATCACCTTACTCTGGTCAGAATGGCCAGCATTAAAAAGTCTACAGATAACAAATACTAGAGAGGGTGTGGAGAAAAAGGAACTCTCCCATACCAAAGGTGGGAATGTAATTTGCTGCAGCCACCATGGAGAACAGTGTGGAGATTCCTTAAAAAAATAAAAATAGAGTTACCATGTGATCCTGCAATCCCCCTCCCAGGCATATTCTGGAAAAGACCAAAACTATAATTTGAAAAGATACACGCATCCCAGTGTTCATTGCAGCACTACTTACAATAGCCAAGACGCGGAAACAACCTAGATGTCCATCAACAGATGAATGGATAAAAAAGATGTACATACAATGGAATATATACATATAATGGTACATTACTCAGCTATAAAAAAGTGATGAAATAATGCCATTTACAACAACATGGATGAACCGCTTTGACAAAAACTGCAACATGGATCATACTAAGTGAAGTAAGCCAGAAAGAGAAAGATGTATATAATATGATATTGCTTATATGTGGAATCTAAAGAGAAGATACAAATGAACTTATTTTTACAAAACAGAAAAAGACTCACAGACATAGAAAACAAACTTATAATGCAAGGTAAGGACCTAGCACAGTCTTGGAATAGATAGCTCCCAATAGATTATTGACCTTTTAATTATTATTCTTATGAATTCATAATCACGATGGTGTGATCACTCACCTAGAGCCAGACATCCTGGAATGTGAAGTCAAGTGGGCCTTAGGAAGCATCACTATGAACAAAGCTAGTGGAGGTGATGGAATTCCAGTTGAGCTATTTCAAATCCTCAAAGATGATGCTCTGAAAATACTGCACTCAATATGCCAGCAAATCTGGAAAACTCAGCAGTGGCCACAGGACTGGAAAAGGTCAGTTTTCATTCCAATCCCAAAGAAAGGCAATGCCAAAGAATGCTCAAACTACCGCACAGTTGCACTCATCTCACACGCTAGTAAAGTAATGCTCAAAATTCTCCAAGCCAGGCTTCAATACATGAACCGTGAACTTGCAGATGTTCAAGCTGGTTTTAGAAAAGGCAGAGGAACCAGAGATCAAATTGCCAACATCCGCTGGCTCATCAAAAAAGCAAGAGAGTTCCAGAAAAACATCTATTTCTGCTTTATTGACTATGCCAAAGCCTTTGACTGTGTGGATCACAATAAACTGTGGACAATTCTGAAAAAAGATAGGAATACCAGACCATCTGACCTATCTCTTGAGAAACCTGTATGCAGGTCAGGAAGCAACAGTTAGAACTGGACATGGAACAACAGACTGGTTCCAAATAGGAAAAGATGTACGTCAAGGCTGTATATTGTCACCCTGCTTATTTAACTTATATGCAGAGTAAATCATGAGAAATGCTGGGCTGGAAGAAACACAAGCTGGAATCAAGATTGCCGGGAGAAATATCAATAACCTCAGATATGCAGATGACACCACCCTTATGGCAGAAAGTGAAGAAGAACTAAAGAGCCTCTTGATGAAAGTGAAAGAGGAGGGTAAAAAGTTGGCTTAAAGCTCAACATTCAGAAAACTAAGATCATGGCATCCGGTCCCATCACTTCATGGGAAATAGATGGGGAAACAGTGTCAGACTTTATTTTCTTGGGCTCCAAAATCACTGCTGATGGTGATTGCAGCCATGAAATTAAAAGACGCTTACTCCTTGGAAGGAAGGTTATGGCCAACCTAGATAGCATATTGAAAAGCAGAGACATTACTCTGCCAACAAAGGTCCATCTAGTCAAGGCTATGGTTTTTCCAGTGGTCATGTATGGATGTGAGAGTTGGACGATGAAGAAAGCTGAGCGCCGAAGAATTGATACTTTTGAACCGTGGTGTTGGAGAAGACTCTTGAGAGTCCCTTGGACCGCAAGAAGATCCAACCAGTCTATCCTAAAGGAGATCAGTCCTGGGTGTTCATTGGAAGGACTGATGTTGAAGCTGAAACTCCAATACTTTGGCCACCTCATGCGAAGAGTTGACTCATTGGAAAAGACCCTAATGCTGGGAAGGATTGGGGGCAGGAGGAGAAGGGGACGACAGAGGATGAGATGGCTGGATGGCATCACTGACTCGATGGACACGGGTTTGGGTAGACTCCGGGAGTTGATGATGGACAGGGAGGCCTGGCGTGCTGTGATTCCTGGGGTCGCAAAGAGTCGGACACGACTGAGAGACTGAACTGAACTGAACTGAATGAATTCATCTTCTCTAACCAAACTGAAGTTTTTCTTGTCTTATCCACCCAGGTCAGATTTCCAAATCTAAATCAGAGGTTGAATTATAGTGGTCCCACCAGTAGTATCGGAGAAGGCAATGGCACCCCACTCCAGTACTCTTGCCTGGGAAATCCCATGGACGGAGGAGCCTGGTGGGCTACAGTCCATGGGGTCACTAAGAGTCGGACACAACTGAGTGACTTCACTTTCACTTTTCCCTTTCATGCACTGGAGAAGGAAATGGCAACCCACTGCAGCATTCTTGCCTGGAGAATCCCGGGGACGGCAGAGCCTGGTGGGCTGCCGTCTATGGGGTCGCAGAGTCGGACCCGACTGAAGTAACTTAGCAGCAGCAGCAGCAGCAGCAGCAGCACCAGTATTATCCAACACGTGGATGTGTTCTGTGTCAGCCCACATAATTGTTTTAAAACTTGAGATAGTTGCCAAAGGAATTGCTTAGGATACAGGTCCAGATGCTAGACTGGAGAGTGCAAATGATAGCATCTTAAATAAGAGATCATTTCATCTGTCTCTCTCAAAACAGTGCAAAGATTAGCAGATGGATATGGAGGCTGCATGGAGCCAGGGGACCCAGGATCCCTCCTGCTTGTTGCTCTGTCTCCACTCCAGAGCGTCACCCTCCAGAAGGTCCACATGGCTCACCATCACATCATCTGGGCCTGCACTCAGCCAGCAGCAAGTGGGCAGGGGAGGGCTTGTTCTGTTTTTGAGGGCAAGGCTTGGCAGCTTCCCACATCACTTCAGCTCAGAGCCAGCCCACTGGCCTGAGCTTGGTCATTTGGCCAAGCTGTTGAAAGTGTAGTTTATTCAGGACTTTCATGAGCCCAGCTAAAATCCAGAAATGCCATTATCAAAGAAGAAGGAGAAAATCAATCTGGGGGACAAACAGCTGTCTCTGACACACTGACATTTAAAAATGATGACATTTTAGATTGGTGCACCTTGATCATAAGTGTAACTAACATGCATGGAGGCCCTCTATGTGGCCTCCCGAGACTGTGGGCTGGCATTCAAACCCACTGCTAGGGGTGGCAAAGCTAAGCTCCCTCCTCGACTCTGTCTGTGTGCTGGATGGCCGTGTTGGAGAAAGCTTCAGAGTGGCCCAAGGAGTAAAGGCCACAGCCCCGCTCCCTAGAAGGTGACATCATCCCACTGTCTGGAGTGGACAGTGTTCCTGATCTCAGTTCCTTTCCTCCTGATCCTTGAGGCCTCTCCAGGCACAAGGCTTTCTTCCAGAGTGTGTTTGCTCCCATGTGGTCCTGGGAGAGCGAGCATCACAGAAGGGGCTTGAGGGTGCCGTTGACATCGCCCCTCGCCTGGACACCTGCTGCCTGAGCTCCCCAGCCCTGCCAGGCCCAGAAGCTGAGGAGCCTTCTGGGGAAGCTGAGCTGGTGCTGGCGAGGCTGACCCTCCGGGAGAGTGCCAGGCCACCCCAGGGCCACAGCTCCTGGCTGCTGTGATGCTGCAGTGTCTGCCTTCCGCCTCCCCAAGGGTCGTAAATATCGCTCCCGGAGATTAGCTGGGCCCCATGCTCCCGACGGCAGCCTCTCCAAGGGGCGCGGGGAAGGACTGAGTCACGGCCCCTAGCTCTTTCTAAACTGGACTTAACGTGAAAAAATAAATAAAAGAGGGAAAGGGCCTGATTGTTTTTAAGAGCAGAAGAATGAGCTTTCTTTGTGCTCACACGTCTCCAGAAGGACCCCAGGGAGTGAGCTCAGAGCAGCCGCGCCCCCCCACCTCCCCCCAACTTCACCTTCAAGGTGAAGCCAGGAGCCAAAGAAAATATTGTGATAAAGTCTAAGTTACTGCTGATGCCTGCCCAGCCACTTGATTAAGTGAGTTGAGTGCAAACAAATCTCCCAGCTCCTTCCTCTCTGCAAACGTGGGTGGGGGGAGGCCAGGCCTGGGCTCAGAGCCAGTCCTCTGCCGGCCAAGCGCTGCTCCGTGCCCCTGACCGCTTCTTCTCTCGTTTCTTTCTCCACAACACACAGGACTCGCTGCTCAACCTGCGGGGCCCAGGGCAAGGTGAAAATGCAGGGCCCGTGTTCAGGAAGCAGGAGAAGAAATGCGGCTACAGGTATTAAAGGCACTAAAATATAAAGTTGTTTCCTTTCTTCTGTGGTCTCTCTCGACTTGGTAGAGTGTTTTATATTTGCTATTTAACATTCTAAGAATAGGGAAGCATTTTAATTTAAATGATTGTATTAAATTATATTAAATTCGTACGATATTAAATTCACAGATGGCATGTATTTTTGCCATCCATTTGAACACAGCACAATCCCAATTCTAAATACAAACAGAAGAGCATTTACCCCGTAAGCAGAATCACCAAAGCTACACAACTTCTGTTTCCTGGCCCGTATAAGCGCATGTATTCCATCCAGACCAGAAGAGTGAAAATCATACAAAACAAACTCAACTGTTCTAGAGTTGAGCCTTGAACAACATGGGTTTGAACTGTACAAGTCCACTTATTGCTGTTCAGTTGCTAAGTTGTGTCTGACTCTTTGCAACCCCATGGACTGCAGCACACCAGGTTCCCCTGTCCTTCACTATCTCCCGGAGTTTGCTCAAACTCATGTCCATTGAGTCAGTGATGCCACCCAACCATCTCATCCTCTGTCGTCCCCTTCTCCTCCCGCCTTCAATCTTTCCCAGCATCAGGGTCTTTTCCAACAAGTCAGTTCTTCGCGTCAGGTGCCAAAGTATTGGAGCTTTAGCATCTGTCCTTCCAATGAATATTCAGGACTGATCTCCTTTAGGATGGACTGGTTGGATCTCCTTGCTGTCCAAGGGACTCTCAAGAGTCTTCTCCAACACCACAGTTCAAAAGCATCAATTCTTTGGTGCTCAGCCTTCTTTATGGTCCAACTCTCACATCCATACATGACTGTCAGAAAAACCACAGCTTTGACTATATGGATCTTTTTTCAGTTAGAAAAAACAAAAAAAACCCCACTATCCCCAGCTGGTTGAATCTGCCGAAGCAGAAGCAAGGCTAGAACAGCTGACTGCAGGACTTGACCTCGACCATCAGTGGGTTTGGGAGTCCACAGCAGGTCCTGGAACCCGTAGGCCCTGGATCCTGGGCGCATGTCCTCACTCCTCGCTTGGCACGTCTGCACACACTCTCTACCTTCCGCTCACCGACGAGTGAGGAAGCACTGACAGGAGAAGGAACTGTAGGCTTCACACCGCCTTCCCCTTTCCTTCCAAGTCACCGTTCTCAGGGGAAACGGCCGACTAACCTGGGGAAATGACTCACATAAGAAGCAGTTCCGTGGTCATTCAGGCTTCTTTCTGCCTGTGTCTTCTTACTGCATTCAGAGCAAACTCTGGTTCTGGCAGGAAGCCCGTCTCTGGGGGCTGACAGTGCTCCCAATACGGTTCAGTTATGAAGGTAACATGCGCACCTTGGACTCGCTTTGAATCTCACTGAGCTCCCCCCATGGTGGGTGCCCAGGGATTCTGATGTCACCGGAATAGTGAACACATGTGGAGAGAGGAGCCCACAAACCACAGGGTCGCAAAGAGTGGGGCCCGATTTGGCAGCTAAACAGCAACAAACAAGCAGTTCATTGTACCGACATGCCTCATCTGGTTGCTCCGTACCCTTCCTGATGGACATTCCAGTGTTTCCAGTTAGGGACTTCTGCGACCCCATGGACCCTGCCAGGCTCCTCTGCCCATGGGATTCTCCAGGCATGCATACTGGAGTGGGTTGCCATGCCCTCCTCCAGGGTATCTTCCCGACCCAAGGATCGAACCTGAGTCTCCTCCATTGCAGGCAGATTCTTTACCATCTGAGCCACCAGCGAATGGACAGTTATCTCCTAGTGATAAGGACCATTAACATTGGTCATGTAACTTTCTGGATGTTTCTTGGGGCCTATGACACAAGATAGCTTATTGAAACCCTTTGATGAATTCTCCAATGGCTTCCTGGCCCACTAGACCACAGCACATGCTCCGCCCAGGCCAGCAGGCCTAGAACTGGCCTTTTCTCCCGCCCTCCCTCACTCTGCTCCAGGGACCCAGCCTCTTTCTGAGAACGAAGCCTTTCTGCCTTCCCACCTGTCATTGCCTGCACCTGGGATCCCAGCCCCAGCTCTGAGTGACTGCCTCTTCAGCCTTCAGGCCCCAGATCCATGGTCACCTCCTCTGAGAGCCCTGCTCTGACCACAGAGGGCCTTGCAGGCGTCCTTCATCCAAGATCAGACCCTTAACTCCCACCAGCTTGGTGCTGAAGGGACCAGCTTGAGTTACTGAACCAGTCACAGTGGTGGGTTAGATGTTCACCACTGGCTTAGGCCATGTGGGCAGCTGCTGCCTGCGGGTCTCATCTGCCCCACTGGCTTTCTTAGTAAAGAGTTACTGGAACACAGACCGGCTTCTTCGTGTGTCGTCTGCATTGCTTTCCTACCACACCAGAGTTAGCTGTGACCCGGTGTGACCTGTGAAGCCTTAAGTATTTCCTATCTGGTCCCTAACTGAATATGTTTGCTGATCGCTGAGTTCAACTAACTAGAGCTTTCTGCTGGACCCAGGGGTGGGGTCGGCTTCTCTGGAGTCTCAAGGCTGCATTAGAAAAGCGAGGGTGCGTGTGAGCTCAGTCAGGTCTGACTCTTTGCGACTTTGCGATCCCATGGACTGTAGCCCGCCAAGCTCCTCTGTCCACCGAATTTCCCAGGGAAGAATACTGGAGTGGGTTGCCATTTCTTCCTCCAGGGGATCTTCCCAACCCAAGGATCAAATCCTTGTCTCTTGTGCCTCCCACATTGGCAGGCAGATTCTTTACCACGGGCCACCTGGGAACCGTGCATCAGAAAGGGGACAACAAAGGAGGTGGAGCTGCCAAGAAGAAAGGGGAAGCGGGGGTGAAAGCTGAGCGATCAACCCACAGTGCCAGTAAAGGCAGGCGTCAACAGACAGTGCATTCCCCTTCGTGGCGGTGCTGTGATTTGTTTACTAAATCTTACGAGGAGTGACATCTAGACCGTTTCTGCATTTTCATCATTACAGATACTACTGGCATGTGCACCTGTCTGCACACATCCCTTGAACCCCACCTGCTTTTTCTAACCTAGATGGGTGGTCGCAGTAATGGGCCTGAACCTCTCGGGCACCAACCTCCGTCATCGTCCAGGGTGGGTGGGACCTGGAAGTCTGGCCCCTGCTGCAAGGTGGATGGAAGGATGTCTGCGGAGACTGGCTGACGTTGTGGAGGGGCCTCCTGGGAGCCAGTGCAGCCTCACGGAGCACCTGGAAGGCTGGCTGTCTTGCTGCCCTTTTACCCCAAGGAAATGGAAGTCCAGAGGTGCACACTCACTCACTCAAGGTCGCACAGCCTGTCAGTGGCCCAGCAGGGAACCCGATTCAAGGTGTCCTGCACTATGACGTGGTCATACTGAGGGGCTGGCTAAGGGCACTGCATTGTAAGGCTCTGCGATGGCTTGAAAGGGTTAAAAGCATCCCAAACACAGACCCCCCTCTTACACCTGCTGGATGCCTCTGTGAAGTCTTCCACTAAAAACCAGGCATATTTGTCCTGCCCTCGGAGAGAAAACTGGAAGTGTGTCTCTGCAGGGAGGAGCAACACACTGGCCCAAACTGCTAAGGTCCTCAAGGGTGGGATGGCAATGTCCTATATGGGGTGGTGGAGGGGAGGCATCGGGAGTGTGTCCAAAGGCCCTGGGGTGGGAGAGAGACAGCCAGGCCCGAAGAGAGACCGTGCCCATTCCCTGGACGGCCCTGGACGTGATAGCCTTTTTCTAACACCTCCTGGTGGGGAGACCTTTCAACGACTGGCCCCGGCGAAACCACTTCAGCCAGCGCTCAGCCGCCCTCTTCTATAAATCCACCTGAAAGATCTGTGCTAGGGACGCAGCTCCACCCACACTGGCGCTTCCTAAGTCCAAGTCACCCCAGCCTGCCCGTGGGGTCTGGGCCACAGCTGAGTGCCAGCTCCAGCTTATTATATATACAATGTATACATATATATTATATATGTTATTTGAGCATACATGTTTGTGCTTGGTTGCTCAGTCGTGTCCGACTCTTTGTGACCCCATGGACTGTAGCCTGCCAGGCTCCTCTGCCCATGGGATTCTCCAGGCAAGAATACTGGAGTGGGTTGCCAAGCCCTCCTCCAGGGGATCTTCCCAACCTAGGGATTGAACCCACGTCTGTTGTGTCTCCTGCATTGACAGACTGACCCTTTACCACTGAGCCATCTGGGAAGCCCAATAATCCATCGTATCTATGTGATAAAGCTCTATAAAAATTCCCAGAGTACAGGATTCAGAGAGCTTCAGAGAGGATGAACACGTCCGCGTGCCAGGAGCGGGGTGAGCCCCAAGTCCATGCAGAGAGAGTCCCAGCACCTGGTGTCTTTCTAGACACCGATGTGTATCTTCATCTGGCTGTTCATTTGGATCCTTTAAAATACCCTTTATGACAGCGTCCCCAACCTTTTCGGCACCAGGGACCAGTTTTCAGGAAAGACAATTTTTCCACAGACCGGGGTGGACAGGGGATGGTTTGGGGATGATTCACATGCATTACATTTATTGTGCAACTTATTTCCATTATTATTACATCAGCTCCACCTCAGATCAGCAGGCATTAGGTCCCCAAGGCTGGGGACTCCTGCTTTATAATAAACTGACGATAGAAGGTAAACTGCTTTCCAGGGTTCTGAAGAGGGGGTTGTGGGAACCTCCCATTTATTGCCAGCCAGTCAGAAGCACAGGTTAGCGATAGTGACCTGGATTCGGATTTGTGTTGAAATGGAGGAAGGGACAGTGTGGTGGGACTAAGCCCTTAACCCGTGGGGATCGGTGCCGACTCCAGTTAGTGTCAGAGTTGAATTGAATTGTAGGACACACAGCCGGTGTTGCGGGATGACTCGATGTGTGGAAAACATGGACAGCTCGCATCGGGAACGTGCAGTAGCATGTGAGAGAAGGAACCAGGGACCAGGGTTTCCTGGTCAGTCTGGCATCCGGGCAGCCCCACCAATCTTCGCTGCCTTTTTTTTTTTTCAGTACAAGTTAAAATAGAAATAAGGCACCCCACCCACCTCCTGGCCTTCTGGTTTCTGCTTCTCCTTGGCCTCATCTCCATGAACCATCCCGATTTATTCTCATGTATGGATCCATTTGCGGCTTCCCTGGTACCTCAGCACCAAGATTCTTTACAATCCACCTGGCAATGCAGGTGACTCGGGTTCGACCCCTGGGTTGGGAAGATCCCCTGGAGAAGGAAATGGCAGCCCACTCCAGTATTCTTGCCTGGGAAATCCTATGGACAGAGGTCGGCTATAGTCCATGCTGTTGCAAAAGAGTCAGACAGGACTGAGCAACAGTTGCTGTTCACTCACTTAGTCGTGTCCAGCTCTTGTCGACCCCATGGACCACAGCACGCCAGGCTCCCCTGTCCTGCACCATCTCCCAGTTTGCTCAAACTCATGTCCATTGAGTTGATGATGCCATCCAATCATCTCATCCTCTGCTGCCCTCTTCTCCATTTGCCCTCAATCTTTTCCAGGGTCTTTTCCAATGAGTTGGCTCTTTGCATCAGATGGCCAAAGTATTGGAACTTCAGCTTCAGCATTAGTCCTTCCAATGAATATTCAGGGTTGATTTCCTTTAGGTTGACTGGTTTGATCTCCTTGCTTCCCAAGGGACTCTCAAGAGTCTTCTCCAGCACCACAGTTTGAAAGCATCAATTCTTTGGCGCTCAGCCTTCTTTATGGTTCAACACTCACATCCATACATGACTACTGGAAAAACCATAGCTTTCATTCTATGGACTTCTGTCGGCAAAGTGATGTCTCTGCTTAATACCCTGTCTAAGTTTATTACCACTTCCCTTCCAAGGAGCCAGCGTCTTTTAATTTCATGGCAGCAGTCACCATCCGCAGTTATTTTGGAGCCCAGGAAAATAAAATCTGTCACTGCTTCCAATTTTTCCCCATCTATTTGCCATGAAGTGATGGGACCGGATGTCATGATCTTAGTTTTCTGAATGGTGAGTTTTAAGCCAGCTTTTTCACTCTCCCCTTTCATCCTCATCAAAAGGGATCTTTAGTTCCTCTCCACTTTCTGCCATTAGACTTAGTGACCAGACAACAACAGCATGGATCCATGTACGGTCACCCCACCCTAGGGCCAGATGAGACCCTTGAGACTCCGAGTGTTTATCAGCCCAGCATCCTCCCAGGAAGCTGAGCTCTCCCCAGCAAGACTGGCTCACTGCATTTTGGCAGAAGCAGCTGACATCAGCCAAGCAGACAGGCTTCCCAGGACACAAATGCCCTGGGGCTCCAGAGGTTGGAAGCTCTGCCATCAGCAACTCATCGTGTGACTCATCGCTTTCCAAGGTCAAGCATCATTTTGAAGGTCGACTGTTGCCCGAGGCTCTGGAAGCCATACCCTTAAATAGTCAAGGTTGCAGGTCACCTTCTTGCCCACCGTTCTTCGCCTCCATCCCACAAGTCCTTTATCTGAGTTTCCCAGAGTATACAGGACACTTTCATAAATCATCTGGGGATGTTAAACCCCAGAGATGCCAAGTCTCCTCCCTTTCCCACCCAGGGATGCCCTTGGGGCCAAGGGTTAGTCACAGGCATCTGGAGTGACACTGTCCAGCGCTGGCACTGAAGTGGGTGTCCTAACGGGAGGCTCCTTCCCGGCTCTGTCTCGTGTGGTGTGAGTCAGACAGACACGTGTGCAGAAACACCCTGTGTGCGTCGGAAGCTCCGTGCCCACCAACGGGGCTCTGGAGAAGGGCCTAAAGCTGAGTGTGAGCCCAAGCTCGAGACCCTGAGTTTGGCGAGGCGATTGGCCAAGCATAACACCGCCGGGTCCCCAGCAGGCAGGAGCCTCCCAGGAGGGCAGTGTCTCAGCGGCAGTCGTGTACTGGTCCCATTCCCAGGGCAGCCTGGACCGGGGAACTGGACAAGGAGTGAGCCCCTTTGGGCTACTCAGATCGGCATCATGCTGGGATCTTGTTAAAAATGTGGATTTCTAAGTCCTAACGCAGACCCAGTGAATCACAATCTCAGCGTCACACATTTTTAATAAGTGGCCCTGGGGAGGCTGCAGCACAGCACCATGGCTACCCGTCAGTCTAAGATCTGGGCTTCCCAGGTGGCGCTAGTGGTAAAGAATCCGCCTGCCAGTGCAGGAGACGTAAGAGACGCGGGGTCAGTCCCTGGGTCAGGAAGATCCCATGGAGGAGGAAATGGCAACCCACTCCAGCATTCTCGCCTAGACAATCCCGTGGACAGAGGAGCCTGGAGGGCTACAGTCCATGGGGTTGCAAAGAGTCAGACAGGACTCAGTGTCTGAGTGCTGAGTTGAAGATGCAGAAGGGAATGCAGTCAGCAAACACTAGCTAAGTGCCTTGGGTGACTGTTTCCCAGGGGCCAGCTGCGGGCCAGGCACTGCCCTGACCCCTGGGGATTCATAAAAGAAAACAATGCTAAAGAGCAAAACAAAGAGGCGAGAGATGAAATGAAATCAAAACAGAGAAAACAACTGTCCTTGGGAAAATTTCAATTTAAGGCATGTGTGCGTCTTGGTATTGGGGAAATAGATGACAAAAACCAAACAAAGAGTAAGATTATTCCAGAGGGTATTAAGTGCTAGGAGGGAAATGAGCCCACATGGCGGGCGCAGTGAGAGGCAGGGGGTCGTTTCAGACAGTGGAGGAGGAAGGCCTTGCTGGGGTTCGGTGGAGGGGGACTGGGCTCAAGAAGGGTCTGGGGAGAAGGTCCCAAGTGTGACAACAAGGGTCAGGCATGCTGGACACACCTACATCACCCCACTGGACGCTCACAGCTTCCCTGAAAAAGTGAAGTTGAAAGTGTTGGTTGCTCAGTTGTGTCCGATTCTTTGTGACCCCATGGACTGTAGCCCTGCCAGGCTCCCCTGTCCCTGGAATTCTTCAGGCAATACTGCAGTGGGTAGCCATTCTCATCTCCAGGGTATCTCCCCAACCTAGGAATCAAACCCAGGTCTCCAGCATTGCCGGCAGATTCTTTACCAGCTGAGCCACCAGGTTCCCTACACAGGGTTTACTAGGGCCCCACCATCCACCCTCTTTTTCACAAACCTCTTTCTAGTATCTCCATCTCAATAAGTGGCAAATCCCTTTTTCCAGTTTGTATGAGCCTCCCGTGGCTGCTAAAACAAGGTACCACAACTGAGGTGTCTTGAACAACTGAAATTTATTCTCTCCCAGTTCTGGAGGCTGGAAGTCTGACATCAAGGCGTCCGCAGGGTTGATTCCTTCTGGGGGTCCTGATGGCCAATCCATCGTGTCCTGTCCCCCTAACTTCTGGGGGTGGCCTGGCCATCCCTGCTGCTCCCTGGATCACTAGACACCTCACGCTAGTCTCAGCCCTCATCCTCCCATGCCTGTCTCCTCCGTGGGTCTTCGCATCCTCTCCTTTTCTTACAGAGCCTCTCTGATTAGGTTTAGGGTTCACCCTATTTCAGGATCATCTCATCACGAGATCCATAATTACACCTGCAAAGACTCTTTTTCCAAATAAGGTCACTTTCACTGGTTCCTGGGGGTTAGGACTCAAGCGTGTTTCTTGGGAGGCCCCTGTTGAACCCACTACCCGAGTTTCTGAGGTCAGAACATGGTGACTTCTCCATGGGGACTCTTCCTTATAACCCACCTCCAATGCGTCGGCCAATCCTGCTGGTCCCAGCTTCAAGACACACCCTAAGCATCTCCTTCGCTCCCTGCTCCCTCCCACCCGGGCCCTCACGGCTGCCTCCTCAGGGCTCCCGGGTCAGCAGTCTGCACTCCATGTGACAGCAGAAGGGCTCTGTCAAAACCCCTGCAATCAAGGCCCTTTTTGGCTCAAAACTTTGCAGTAGCTTCTCATCCAAGTAGGAGCAGGGCAAGGGTCCCAGGAGGCCCAGGTCTCCCCCCATCACTCTCCTCCCTCTGCCCCCTGCTCCAGCCCTGCTCGCTGCTCACCAGGACGGGCTCTGCTTCCACTCAGGGCCTTTCTTTCTGCTGTTCCCTCTGCCTGGATCGCTCTTTCTGGAAATATTTCTCAGACATTTCTGTCTCTGCCTCAAGTCTTTCTTTTGTTGCTGTTGTTCAGTCACTAAGTCGTGTCCAACCCTTTTTGACCCCATGACCTGCAGCACGCCAGGCTCCCATGTCCTTCACTATCTCCCGGAGTTTGTTTAAACTCATGTCCATTGAGTCTGTGATGCCATCTCATCCTCTGTCGCCCCTTCTCCTCCTGCCTTCAATCTTTTCCAGCATCAGGGGCTTTTCCAATGAGTTGACTCTTTGTATCAGGTGTCCAAAGTATTGGAGCTTCAGCTTCAGCATCAGTCCTTCCAATGAATATTCAGGGTTGATTTCCTTTAGGATGAACTGGTTTGATCTCCTTGCAGTCCAAGGGACTCTCAAGAGTCTTCTCCAACACCACAGTTTGAAAGCATCAATTCTTTGGCACTCAGCCTTCTTTATGGTCCAACTCACATCCGTACATGACTATTGGAAAAACTATAGCTTTGATTCTATGGACCTTTGTTGGCGGAGTAATGGCTCTGCTTTTTAACACACTGCCTAAGTTTGTCATAGCTTTCCTTCCAAGGAGCAAGCATCTTTTAAATAGCCCCAGCTCAGTGAGACCAAATCCAGCCAGAAATCTGAACAGCAGAAGGCCGGGTCAAACCTCCAACGATGCTAAGTGGAGCACTGCTGTGAACGTTCGTGAGCAGAGAAGAGGGTCCAGGTGGCCGGCGCTCCCAACGTGCTCCTGCACGCAGTTCACAGAACGGCCTCTTCTTCTTGCCTCTTGGTTTAGTCTGAAATGGCATTTGCACAATCCCATTCGATTTCTGTTTCTTGTTTTTCAACTTTATATTTAATGTGGCTGCGTTTGGCCTCACTTGCAGCAGGCAGGATCTTTGTTGTGTCCTTTGTTGTGATCTTTCCTTGTGGCGCTCGGGCTTAGTTGCTCCACAGCACGTGGGATCATAGTTCCTCGACCAGGGATCGAACCTGCGTCCCCTGCATTGCAAAGGCGGATTCCTAAACACTGGACCACCAAGGAAACCCCCTTGTTTTTCAACTTTAGAATCAACCGTTTGCTTTCTTTTGAGTTGCAGGACAGGACGGAAATGTTATAAACCTCAGCCTGGCAATCCCAATGTATATATAAGTATTTCTTTGACTCGATCCCAGTCTGCAAACTTGTTTGAGGTCTAGGCACCAGGTACCAGACAACACACTTTATGAGGATTCTCTCCTTCAGCTCTCAGGATGCCCCAGAGGTCATTCAAATACTGCATGTGTGCAGACAAGCTAGAGAAGTCGGGGCCTGTTTAAAGTCACAAAGTTGCCACTTGGCAGAGCTGGGATTTGAGACCAAGCTTTTGACATCAGAGCACATGCTTTTAACTATTAAGCTACGTCTTCTGTTTGCTTTAAGACAGAATATCTCAGCCTCAATGCTGTCAATACTCTGGGCCAGATGATGCTTTGTTGTGGGGGCCTGTGCTCTATCCTGTAGGGTGTTTGGCACCACCCCTGGCCTCTACCCTTTAGATATTAGGAACACCCCCGTGACAACTGAAAACGTCTTCAGATATCATCTAGCGGCAAAACCGCCCTGGTTGAGACCTTCTGCCTTAACCCAAGTTCTTCTCTCTGGTCTTTGAGTCCCAGTGACTCCTGATCAACTCCACTGCCCACCTCTGCCCACCATGCCCATCCCACTGGGCTCCCACTAAAGGAGACCCCAGTTCCTCTAAGCTCCCCCACAACCCTATGGCCAACCTCTGGGATTTCTAGAAAGAGCTGATGAGGGATTAAGAATAAGAAAAAGAAGGTAAAACAGATGGCAGAAGAGCTGATTCTTGGTAATGCCACCTTGAGGGAGACAAAGAATCCCAAAGCAGAGGCTTGAAATGCTTTTCTATCGGGGAAGGTGGGGCAGAGGCAAGTAGATGGTTAAAGAGGGGGGCAGAGTCTCAGCTACAGAGGTCACGGCTGCTTCCGGGGCGGAGCCTGGAGACACTCTTGAGAACACAAGAAGATTGCTCCTTTGGTTTTGCTGAGCCAAATGTACCTAGAAACAATGTCACTTCCATCCCCAAATCTGGAGGAAGGCAGTTTGTCCCAGGTAATGAAGACTCAGGGTCAGTGAATGATGGGAGAAACACCAGGTGACTTCTTGGCCCAAGCACCGTTTGGGGGTCAGAACTCCAGTTCTTTCGGGATGACCTAGTCACACTACATCTCTTATGGTACAGAGACTGTTGAATGTCAGTCAATGTCCAAAGACTACATTTCTTAGCATCCCTTGCAGGTGGATATGGCCACATGACCATGACTTGACCAAAAAGACATAAAAAGAACTTGGGTGGGGTTCTTGCCAGAAAGGTTCTATAAAAGGGAGGGTGTGAGGGCCTTTTGGTTCCTCATTCTCTTCTGGCTGTTTTCCTAGAGGGTAGATATGAAGGCTGGAGCTGAATCATAAGATGACCTTGAGGATGGAGGCCACATGCTGAAGATGGCAGAACAGATAGTCATTTGATCTCTGATATTTTTATGAAAGAATAATAAACTTTGATATTATTTAAGGCATAGCATATTGCAGGGGGATGGGGTTGGGGGGTTCTGTTATATTTAGTGAAACCTAATCCTAACATATAATTGGCTATAGATGGAAATCTGAAGTTGGATTCATTCTCTGAACTTTTTTAACAAATGCAACCCTACACATTTGGGATTGTTTAGATTTAGAAAACGTAACGTTCTTTGTTTTAATGGCACATCTTGGGACAAGGAGCAAGCAAGGGAACCTGCCTGGTATTGCTGTGTAGACAATACTAATTACAGTGACTGTAAGTAACAAACAAAAGTGGTTTCTTGGCTGAGGGTGGGGATGGAGATGGGAGGAGGGCAGAAGGTGGGTATGAGCTGGAAATGTATTCCATGGGTGGGGATAAAATTTGTGTTTATGTGATTAGCAGAATTAGATGCGGATCAGCAGGCATAGCTGGAGTTTGTAAATAGCCTTTTGAGTGTTTGCACATTTTTTCTGGTTCGATCAAAATGAAACATCATTAAGAACAGTTCCATTGCCAATTGTCATCTCTGCCAGGGCCTTGGGAGGCACCCTCTGGTCATGTCAAGCTGGATATAATTGTCTTTGAAGTTTGTATATGCAAAGTGCTTTGAGGGTTGCAGGCTAACAGAACTCTGGCAGAGGAAGAGATTTTGAGAGAGTCCGTTTACCAATATGGGTTCAGCCTTAACTACAAAAACATCAAGCAGTCATAAAATGCAGTCTTTGCTGAATGAACCTGAAAAAAGGTTCAAGTGGGGTGAGCTCTCAGCCATCCAGAAAGAATGAAGTCATCTTAAGATGAAATGGCTGGGAACCAGATTGTCCCAGGCCTGTGGGTAATGGAATTAGACCAGCCAGTTTTAAATCCCTGTTCTATCATCTGTCAGCCATTGTCACCCTGGCCGAGTCACTTCACCTCTCTGTGCCTCAGTGTCCTCATCTATAAAATGGGAACAAGATTAGAAGCTAACACATACTGATAAGGTGCTTAGAACAACCCAGTTCATAGGAGATGTGCAATATAGATGAACTGATATCACCACTACTATTATTTAGCCACAATTTTTTTCTTTTTTAAAAAAAGATTTTTTTTTTTTGATGCGGGTCATTTTTAAAGTGTTTATTGAATTTGTTACATATTGCTTCTATTTTATGTTTTGGGTTTTTTGACCCTGATGCAGACAGGTTCTTAGCTCCTCAACCAGGGGTTGAACCTGCACCCTCTGTATTGGAAGAAGCAGCCATGACCCCTGGGTCACCAGGAGGTCACCAGGGGGTCACCAGGGGTCACCAGGGGGTCCCTGCTCCACAGCTCTTACTCAAAGTTAGTCCTCCCACAAAGAGGGTTTTTTATTGCATGATGTTTAGTATGCACACTTTTAGTATATTTCTTCCATTAACAGCTGAACAGGGAGAAAGTTCAGAGAGTCATTTCTACCTCCTGTTCTTATTTTAAAGCGGATAACACTGGAAAAAGTCAAAAAACATCAAATACAAATGGATTTAAAATTAAAAAAAAAACTCAGCAAAATAGTTGCAGGCATGTCCAAATCTCTCATTAAAAGATAAAAAAAAGAGGTCAGGTTTCACCCTGAGTATGCTTTATGATTAACCTGGTTTCATCAGTTTGTCTCCAAATTAAGGTGAGTTTTACATGGAGAAAGGGAATCCATGGAACTTTTGCTCTACAGATAGGCCAGGAGGTCATTCCAGGGAGTAGGTGAATGGGAGGGGTGTGGTGTCCAGTCGATATCGGGAAGCAGTTGGTGCTGGAGAGGTTGCTGGGCCCACCTGGACATAGCCTCCCTGAAGCCTTCTGTCTTTCACGGGAATGGTCCACACGCTGACAGCTGCTCACCAAAAAAAAAAGCTGGCTGCCAGCGCTAACCCAACATCTGGTTAAGTCAGGAGGGATTGGGGGCTTCAGCCTTCGGGGTTTAAGCTCAATCAGATGGTACAGCTGGCCTCTGTTGTTGGGGTGTTACCTTTTGTAACAGCACCCTGATTTGCTTTTGTGGGGACACCTCCTCTTTGTTACCAACCTAGGTTGTATGGGTGGAGTCACTCCTATTCCAGACCAGGGGGCAGGCACATGACCCAGGCCTGGCCAATCAAAACACCACATCCTCATGGCTACCTTGGTTCAGGAACAGGTACATGACCCCGGATGGGCCAGTCACCCTTGACTTCAGTATTTTTGCTGGGAAGGATTTGGAAAGATATGCTTTCTTCCAGCTGAGGTTTCTAAACTTGTTTAATGTGACTCCAGAGTCACTGGCGGGGATGGAGAGGGGAGTCTGAGCTAGTGTTTGGGAAGTACTTGCCTGAGAGTATAGCCAAGGTAGAAGAACTGAGATCAAGGGAGAGAAATTTCTGGAAACCTTGCATCCTGAATCCTGCCATCCCCTGACTTTTCTGTTATATGAGCTGCTGTGTTTTCTTTTTTTGGCTTGAGTCCATTTCCACCGATATCCTCTGACTTTGACCAAAAGGCTCTTGACTCATCTAGATAGAGAACTGAGACCTTAGACCAGAGTGTCCCCTTGGGACCTGGCCACAGATGGCAGTAGAAGTTGACAGTGGAAGAAGGGAAGACCTTACCAGGAGGTCAGAAGCCAGGTGGAGACCTGTGTAGGCTGCTAAGGCGCCAGGACATGAAAAAACGGTCACCACTCGTCATGGTGCCCCGGAAGGGCCACTGGTAGTCACGGAGCTGTGTCTGTGTCCTCCGCAGTGGTGACACAGACCACTCTCAATCAAGCCCGCTTCCTCTACCTCACCATCCTTCTCATACCAGCTGGAGCGTCTAGTGTATTGTCACTTGTAACAAACGACAGTTGCCAAAGATGAAGGGCAGGCTTGCAACTAAGGAGTGAGAGCAAATATTATTTCTGCTGACCCATGGCAGGGGGAAGAATGAATGAAGGAATGAATGAACAAATGTTATTTACCTTTACTGAGCGTTTACTGTGGGCCAGGCATGTTCCAGGCCTTTTACATATATCCTCTCATTTGATCCCCACAATTCTACAAAGTGGGTCCTGTGATACTCCCCGTCTTACAGATGAAGGAACTGAGGCACAGAGAGACGGCCTCGCCCCAGGGCACATAGAAAACCACCAGCAGAGTCTTAATCACCACAGAGTCAGGGAAAACTCACTGAGTCCTGCTCCACACCAAGCACGGTGCCAGGTTCGAGGGAAGCGATTGTGAAAACACACACGGGCCCTGTCCTCACGGCAGTTTGCATCCTCTGAGGTCACCTTAGGGAAGAGGCTAATTTGTACTGTTGGTGTTGTCTAGTCACTAAGTCGTGTCCGACTGTTAACAACCCCAGGGACTGTCGCCCGCCAGGCTCCTCTGTCCATGGGCTTCTCCAGGCAAGAACACTAGAGTGGGCTACTATTTCCTCCTCCAGGGGATCTTCCCGACCCAGGGACGGAACCCACGCGTCTTGTGCGTGCTGCATCGGCAGGCGGACTCTTTACCGATGAGCCAGCCTGGAAGCCCTACTAACCTGCGCACGGGTATCTTATCTGCCTTCTCCACCAGAGCGTTCACTCCATGGGGGAAGAAGCTCATGGCTCTCACTCACAGTCTTGCCTCCAGGGCTGAACAGGACCTGGCACATAGCAGGCATTCAGCATTTGTTCAACCAACAAGGAGCTCTAGAGCAGAGGTTCGCGACCTCGTTACTGTTGACATTTGGGGCTGGATCACTCCCTGAGGAGAGGGCTGTTCTGTGCATCGTTGAGTGTTTAGCAGCACCTCTGGCCTCCATCTATTAGATAACAGGAGCATCCCCTCTGAACTCCAACCCCTGTGGTTGTGACAACCAAAAATGTCTCTGTGCTTAGTTGCTCGGTCATGTCTGAGTCTTTGCAACCACATGGACGGTAGCCCACTAGGGCCCTCTGTCCATGGGATTCTCTAGGCGAGAATACTGAAGTGGGTTGCCATGCCCTCCTCCAGGGGATTGAACCCAGGGATTGAACCCAGGTCTCTTGCATTGCAGGCAGATTCTTTACCATCTGAGCCACCAGGGAAGCCCCCAAAATGTCTCTGGATACTGCCAGAAAACCCTTATTCAGAGAGTCAGAACGACTGCGTGGATGACAGGCATAATCACCTGAGGTTCAGGAACCAAGAGCCTCGGAGGGGCTGACATAACACATATCTGACACACAGGATGGCTGGTACCTACGTCAAGCTCCTGAACCATCTGTTATGTGAGCGACCACGAGAGGGCCTGAAAGTTGAGAAATGACTTGAGCCCACAAGTATGTTGCAATTCCCTGTTAGCCCTCGAAACCCTGAAATCTATACATCTGTAGTGGTGAGACAGAACGTTCAGACCCTGAGTGACGTCAACAAGCGAGTGGGCCCGAACTTAACCATTCCAAGAGGCGTCCTATTTCAGAGGCTCTGCTGGTTTGAGGAGAGGCCATTTCTCAGGAGGGTGGCCTTTGCAGATGACAGCAAAAACGTAATGTCATTTGCCTTTGCCACAACTGGCAAAAGTGAGTTTTCATCAAGAGGGTTCTTATTTCCTTTGAGAGGCATGATTCTTCCAGCAATAGAACTGGGGAAAAAAAAAAAATTCCAAAAGTGAATTTTTGGTGCCCCCCACGTCACTTCAAACTGCTCCTTCTCCAAGGTTTTAATAGAATATAAAATAAATAAGATACAAAGATGTCATGTAAAGCACAGGGAACAAAGCAAATATCCTATAAGAACTTTAAATGGAGTATAATCTATAAAAATATCAAATCACTCTGCTGTACACCTGAAACTAATGTAACACTATAAATCAACTATATGTCAGAAAATCACATATGTAGTATATAAATCATGTTGCTGCTGCCATTTACTTGCTAAGTCGTGTCCAACTCTTTGTGAGCCCGCCAGACTTCTCCGTCCATGGGATTTCCCAGGCAAGAATACTGGAGTGGGTTGCCATTTCCTTCTCCAGGGGACCTTCCCGATCCAAGAGATCAAACCTGTGTCTCCTGCTTGGCAGGCAGATTCTTTACCACTGCGCCACCTAGGAAGCCCATATAAATCAAATATTACATATAAATTATGTGTGTGTTTTATTCTTTCTTGTTTTTTTCCCCCAGATGCCTGTAGCTATTATCTCATTAATTTTTGCAACAGCCCTCCTAGGTAGGAAGTTACTAATCTTACTTTACTGACGACCAAGACTGAGGTAGGCAGAGATTAAGTGACCTGCCCAAGGTCACGGCTGTAATATTTTCTATCACCAAAAACAACACCCTCATCCACCAGGTCACTCTCACCATTCAACGGTGTCCCTTGACCTTCCGACTTCCTTCTACTCGCACATCTAATCCAGGGGCAGGTCCCGTGGGCTCTGCTTCCAATAGATGCCCCAGGTCTGGTTGTGTCTCCTCTGGCTGGCCGGCCAGCCTGGTCCAGGCCATCCCTGACCTGCAGGCCTGCATCAACGTCCCCCTCTGCTCCTGCTCCTCATCTCTGCAGCCCCGTCCAGGCCCAAGGAGGATGCAACCATATGATATCACTTATATGAGGAATTAAAAATATGACACAAATGAATTTACCAATGAAACAGAAACACTCACAGACACAGAAAAGACACAGCTGCCAAGGGGTAGGGGAGGGATGTGGTGGGAGCCTGGGATTAGCAGATGCAAACCATTATCTATAGGATGGATAAACACAAAGGTCCTACTGTAGAGCACAGGGAACTATATCCAATATGTTGTGATAAACCATGATGGAAGAGAATATGAAAAAGAAAATATATGTATATAACTGCATCACTTTGCTGTACAGCAGAAATTAACACAACATTGTAAATCAACTACACTTCAGTAAAATAGATTTTTAAGCATGGTTGACGTTCACTGAGCACCTACTATGTGCCAGATATTATTAATACTTTGTGTACATAATCTCACTTAATCTGCTAAACAACCTGATGAGGTAGGCAATATTGCTGCTACTCTCATTTAAAAAGTAAGAAAACTGAGGCACAAAGAGATAGAGTCACTTGTCTAAGTTGAAAGAGGTAAGGATTCAAATCCAGGCTACCTGGGTCCATAGCCCACCTAACACATCAGGTTATTTTAAGGGTTAAATGAGATTATGTGCATACAGTTTTAGCTCAGTGACCAGCATAGGGCAAACACCCAAAAACATTGCTGGATAAGTTTAAGTTCAGCTAAATATAACAGAAGCCCAAATACAGCCTTTAAAAGGTGAGCTTCCTTCTTCTTTCATGGAGAGGGCAGTACAGGTCTGGTACAGCAAGGCTGGCACACAACCATCAACATCCCAGGCTCCTGCCTTAACCATCTCAGCACAAGCTTTCATGTTCAATGATGAATCACGGTCCAAAGTGGCTGCCAAAGCTCCAGCCATTTTGTTGGAGTTCCAAGCAGGAAAAAGAAGACAAAGAGAAGTAAGACCAAAAGGGATCACCTTCCAGTGAGTGAGCAAACTTTTTATTAAGAGCCTTTTTAAAAGCCCATCTGTTGACTTCAGCTTATATCTCACTGGCTACCTTGATGATAAAGCAAGGCTGGGATGTGGGTCCAATGCCATACTAAATAAAACTGGGTTTTTTTTGTTAGTGAAGAAGGGAAAAATGGACACTGAATAGGCAGACTAAGAGTTGGCCTTGTGTACTTTACATTATTAGTACAAATAAACAAGGGAAAGCTTGTTTATTTATACGAATACTATTAACCAGAAGCCCCACATGTAAGAATGCAGTGCTCACACTGAAGTGCGGAGGGGTGGGTGCCCTTGGTCCCTTCCATGCCCCTCACTGTGACCTTGAATTAACCCGAGAGGTCCCCAGGAGGATCACACCACACAATATGAAAACTCTGTCTTAACTTCAGGTTTTTTCACCTCCCTGTAACCTCCATTTCCTCACTTGCAATTTGGGACTGATAAAGGCACACCCCCGTAAGACTGGCATGAGGACTTAACGTGATCCAACAACATACATCATGGCCCAGCACCCTGCACTCAGCCCACATAATGCTGCTGTTCTAACTGGATAGAGAACAGCAAAGCCCAGCATCTGGGCCTGGGACTTTTCAAAAAGTGCTCTCTTGGCTTTTTTTTTTTTTTCCATAAAACCAATGTGCTGAATCCCACGTGGTTGGCAGGAGGCCATGGGCAAACTGGGGGCAGCACAGAACACTACCGAGTGCCAGGGTGTACCCCACCACAGTATTTTTCCACGGATTCTGCCCGCTTGGCCCTGGCTCCCAGTGGGAGCCAAGGTCCCCGCAGAACAGCGCGTCCCGGGCAGACCGCACGGTGCTGCCCCGTGGTGACTCATGCCTGTCTGCGGGCAGCCAGCACCAAAGCTGGCACGCCCCGCTGCCAAGTGGGCTTCGGCTGGTCCTGCTTCCCCCCGGGGCTGGAGCACCTCCAAGCTTCTTTGCTGATCCTCAGAACCTCAGGCCCATCCCGGATTCCACCCCGATGGGTCATTTATGGCCTGTGCTCAACCCAGGGCCTGAGACATGCAGACTTAACCTCCCACAACACGGATTCAGCAGACCCCCGTTGAGACGCACAGCACCACAAGGCGAGCCATCAGGGAGACAGACAGAGAGCCCCCTCTCCCTCCCTGCCCACCCAGATTCCAGCTGGCCATTCAGACCATGGGTTTGAGGACCTGGGTTTGATTCCTGGCTCTCACAGCTTGACTGGGCGGCCTTAAGGAAGTAATATAACTTCTGTGGGCCTCAGTTTCTTCATCTGGCAAATGGGGATAGTCCCACTTGGTGAGGATTGGTGGAGGCAATGCCTGGGAAGGGCACTGCCTGGCTCTGAGACAGATCCAGAGTCACAGGCCACTGTGGCCATCACCTTATCACAGAACTTTCCACACCTCACCTTTGGGCTCCATATCATCTCTCTGGCCTCATCTTCCTCACATCACATAGTCCAACCACATCACCCTCCTTGCTGATCCTTCTATACACTTGAGCTCTGCCTCAGGGTCTTTGCACCTGCTGACCCGTCTGCCTGGAAGACTCTTCCACGCAGTGAAATCCTTCATCTCCTTTCAGTCTCAATCAATCGTCACCTTCCCTGCCTACCATTTTTAAAACTTTCACTCCTTCCATCTCAGCAGTCCTCTTCCCCGCTTTTTCTCCATAGCACTTAACCTTGATTTGGGATTGTTCTGAGCATCCTCTGTCTCTGCCCGTGTATTAGTTACCTATCGCTGCATAACAAATTACTCCAAAACTTAATGGCTTTGGGACTTCCCTGGTGGTCGAATGGTTAAGACTCGGTGCTTCAAATGAAGGGGGCACAGGTTTGATCCCTGACTAGGGAACCAGGGATCCACATGCCCTGCGATGCGGCCAAATATAAAATAAAAAGTCAAAACTTAATGGCTTAAAACAACGAACACTGATTATCTTAGAGTTTTTGTGGATCAGGAGCATGGCAGCAGCCTAGCTGGGTGGTTCTGGCTCACAGTCTCTACAAGGTCATAGTCAAGATGTCGTTGGGGCCATGGTTTGACGCAAAGGCTTGACCGGGGGCCGGAGGATCTGTTTTCAAGATGGCTCCCTCACACGGCTGAGGGTGGGAGGCCTCAGTTCCTCAGTTGCGGAGCTTGCCACGCCGAGGTGCTTCAGCGTCCTCACAGCATGGCCGCTGGGTGCCCTCGGAGTGAGAAATTCAGTCGAGAACATGACGGAAGATACCACGTCTTTACAACCTCACCTCAGAGGCCACCACAGGAGCTATTGCTCCTTTCTGCGTGCGTGCGTGCGTGCGTGCGTGTGACCTAAGTCAGCCCTGTCCACTGTGGAAGGGGGCTACACAAGCGTGTGAACACGGGGAGGCGAGGACCACGGGGCCACCCTCGGAGGCTGGCTACCACAGCCTAGAAGCGTGTAAGTACCACGAGAGCAGGGTCGTATCTGCTTTGTTCACTGCTGTGCTTTCATTTTCTAGAACAATGCTTGGCACATAAGACAGGCTTAATCCATTTTGTTGGATGATTGAATCAATGGATGAACAGGACCAGGTGGAACTGAACCAAAACAGAACGTACAGACTCCTCGGCGGGGAGGTGGGGCTTGGCCTCTCCAGCAAGCCTTTGCTGGGGGCTGCCTGTGAAGGACTCCAAGCACTCTCCACAACTTCAGAATCAGGGGGAAATAAAAGAAAAAGCAAAGCAACTGCTTTTGAACACAAAGCCACTTCCTCACAGTATGCCCAGAATGTCCCAGTATGCAGGACAGACATGAGGCTGTGTTGTAAAGGGCGCTGGGTTAGATATTAGAAGGTCAGGCATCGAGTCCTGGCTAAGACACTTAATTCACAAACTACTGAAGTTTAGTTCGTTATTTTTAAACGGGAGCAACTACACCTATTCTGCCTAGTACCCAGGGATATAGTACGTTTATTCATTCATGCTGGTCACTTAATTATCACCCTGGACTTCACGGATTCACAGTTCAGCGAGAGACTCAGATGGGTTGGTACAAACCTGAAGATGGCACCACACAATATGACATACTGTCATGTGCCCTGATGAATTCAGAAGCTACTAAATCTTGTATATAACATCTATCTGCAGTAGGTACTTTTAACCCCCATTTTACAAGTGAAGCTATGCCATTTCAGAGAGGTTAAGTAACTTGTTCTAGGTCACACAGCTAGTAACTCTAAAAAACAAACTAGCTTTTCTGACCTCCGAGTCTTTCCCATGATACCAGAACTTTCTCATAAAAGTTTTAAATGTCTACATTTAAACTGACAGTTGGGAAGGACATTTCTAATAAAAGCCCAAATCAATTCACTCACAACCATGTACTTTTTGATGTCATAATTGTGGTGGGTTTGGATTGTGTCATCCCAGCAAAGTTGGAATTCCCAGAATTCCTTCCCCTGTGTAGTTTCTGATTAGCATGGGCCACAGGAGACATTTGAGGCAAGATCTGAAGACAGAAGCGGAGAAGCAGAGCTGCAGGTTTCATGCCTGGAGGGTGGGTGCCGGGGGCGTTGTCGTGGCCGCTCCCACAGGCGCTTGTCTGTGGGCTCACCTGGCTGGCCTGGGGCAGCAGGAAGCCCCCAGCCTCCAGCGCCTGCACCATCTTCTTTCAGCTTCTCCAAATCCTGGGCAGGTGCCCATCTGTGCTGAACCTTCTCCTGCAGGTCGCTTGGGTGAGGTTTCGAGTCTGTCCTTTTGGCTTCTGGCTCGTCCCCATGGGCCCCCAATTCTCATCCATCCTTCCTTTGTGGCAGCTACTCTGCTGACACCCAGCCTCACGTTCAAAGAAACAGGCTCACATATGCTGCTGAACCGGCTCTCACATTTGCATGAGGTCAGACTCCCAGGGGAAATCTCTCCTATTGACTTTCTTTCTCTGATCAAACCCTTATAACGTAGTGCTGGTGCTAAGCTGCTTCAGTCATGTCCAACTGTGCGATCCTATGGACCACAGCCTGCCAGGCTCCTCTGTCCATGGGATACTCCAGGCGAGAATACTGCAGAAGGTTGCCATTTCCTTTTCTAGGGGATCTTCCCGACCCAGGGATTGAACTTGCGTCTCTTAAGTCTCCTGCATTGGCAGGCGGGTTCTTTACAACTAGCGCCACCTGGGAAGCCCTTATACCAAAATAGGAGGCTAATTCTCATTTCATATACTTTAACATATAAAAATTGAAGCCTATCTTTGTAGCTCCACTGTTTCCAAATACCTATATCCAAAATCTATGAGCATGTAAAGAATACGTACGTATGTTACACATCATGGTTAAAAGCTCTGCTTAAAGTTTTAAAGAAAGACCCTTAAGACAACGAGCACGTCTGTGCGGAGAGGAGGAGGGGACTGGGATGTGAGGAATTCCCTCGCCTGTGACCCAGACTCCTCTCCCTACTCACTAGGTGGTTTTTCCCGGGGGCCCTGGACTCGGCTGTGGCTTTGAGGGCAGGAGGATCTCTGAGCTGGCTGTTGGAGCACGCAGACCGGACTGTCTAGTGGAAAATCCGGATGCCAGCTTGAGCCTGGATGGTAAGCACGTGGCTAGACTGAAGGGAAGTGCCCGCTCTCTGGGAAGTGATGTGTCTTGCTGGACAATGCCAGCGGGCACTATTTGATATCCGTAAACTTTTCCAGACTCTCAGAGCAGAAGATGAGCAACTCCATTTTTACAACCACAAATAGTACATTCCTAAGCTTGTGCGTGTGTGTACACATATAGGCATGAAAAGGACTGAACTGAGTATAAATCACAGGAGCGAAAGCTTCCCACCTCTCACCTCGTCCGTGATTCGGCTTCCATCAGTCTCAAGGAGAAGATAATCATTAATAAAGAACTCCCATTGGTTGGAACAGAGCTAAAATATTTATTATATAATCTTTTAAAATGCTTTTTATTTTGTATTGACGTATAGCCGGTTAACAAACGACATTGTGATAGCTTCAGGTAAACAGCGACGGGACCCAGCCATACATATTCGTGTATCCTTTCTCCCCCAAACACTCCTCCCATCCAGGCTGCCACATAACATGGTGCAGAGTTCCCTGTCCTCACTGGCTACCCATTTTAAATACAGCAGTGTGTACACGTCCATCCCAAACTCCCCAACTACCCCTTCCCCCTCCACCACCCCGGCAACCACAGGTTCATTCTCTAAGTCCGTGAGTCTCTTTCTGTTTCGTAAGTTCATTCGTATCATTTCTTTTTAGATTCCACATATAAGGGATGTCTTTTAATACAAGTTTGCTGACCTCTGATTTATTCTATAATCTTTGTGAGGTACCCAAATACTTCCCTATTGCTTTCACGTTTTCAGTAAATAAACTGAGCTTCATTAGCAGGAAATCTAACAGCTCCTCTGAGCCTCTAACTTCCTCACTACTCCCATCGTCTAAGAACTCAGGGATTTACTGGGTCCGAAGGGGGCCAGCCCTACTTCTGAACAAGGGAACTGGTGAGAGGGAACCACGCACTCCATGCACTGATTCTTCTTGCCACTAGGGGTCACTGTTGAACATGGGCTGTGCACACTCACCCTGGCTCTCCTAGTGATCAGACATGATCGTGGACACAGTTCTAGGATTGCTGGATCTGGAAGAGATTCCAGCTGGTTCACTTGCCCTGTCGCAAGCAGTCCTCCACAAAGCTCACCTGGGCTCTCAGGCTTTGACTCCCAGACTCCCACCCTGCTGACAATTTCCCAAGCGGGTTTCTTGTCCTTCTCAGGCACCTGCCAGGCACGCGGGTAAGTGCACGAACTGTATGATCTTATTAGAGCCATCCCAAACCACTTGTTCAGTTCAGTTCAGTTCAGTCGCTCAGTTGTGTCCGACTCTTTGCGACCCCATGAACTGCAGCACGCCAGGCCTCTCTGTCCATCACCAACCCCCGGAGTCTACCCAAACCCATGTCCATCGAGTCAGTGATGCCATCCAACCATCTCATCCTCTGTTGTCCCCTTCTCCTCCTGCCCCCAATCCTACCCAGCATTAGGGTCTTTTCCAATGAGTTAACTCTTCACATGAGGTGGCCAAAGTATTGGAGTTTCAGCTTCAACATCAGTCCTTCCAATCAACACCCAGGACTGATCTCCTTTAGGATGGATTGATTGGATCTTCTTGCAGTCCAAGGAACTCTCAAGAGTCTTCTCCAACACCACAGTTTAAAAGCATCAATTCTGCAGTGCTCAGCTTTCTTCACCGTCCAACTCTCACATCCGTACATGACCACTGGAAAAACCATAGCCTTGACTAGACGGACTTTTGTTGGCAAAGTAACGTCTCTGCTTTTAAATATGCTATCTAGGTTGGCCATAACCTTCCTTCCAAGGAGTAAGCATCTTTTAATTTCATGGCTGCAATCACCATCAGCAGTGATTTTGGAGCCCAAGAAAACAAAGTCTGACACTGTTTCCCCATCTATTTTCCATGAAGTGATGGGACTGGATGCCAAGATCTTAGTTTTCTGAACGTTGAGCTTTAAGCCAACTTTTTCACTCTCCTCTTTCACTTTCATCAAGAGCCTCTTTAGTTCTTCTTCACTTTCTGCCATAAGGGTGGTATCATCTGCATATCTGAGATTATTGATATTTCTCCCGGCAATCTTGATTCCAGCTTGTGTTTCTTCCAGCCCAGCGTTTCTCATGATGTATTCTACATATAAGTTAAATAAGCAGGGTGACAATATACAGCCTTGACGTACACCTTTTCCTATTTGGAACCAGTCTGTTGTTCCATGTCCAGTTCTAACTGTTGCTTCCTGACCTGCATACAGGTTTCTCAAGAGGCAGGTCAGGTGGTCTGGTCTTCCCATCTCTTTCAGAATTTTCCACAGTTTATTGTGATCCACACAGTCAAAGGCTTTGGCATAGTCAATAAAGCAGAAATAGATGTTTTTCTGGAACTCTCTTGCTTTTTCGATGATCCAGCGGATATTGGCAATTTGATCTCTGGTTCCTCTGCCTTTTCTAAAACCAGCTTGAACATCTGGAAGTTCACGGTTCACGTATTGCTGAAGCCTGGCTTGGAGAATTTTGAGCATTACTTTACTAGCATGTGAGATGAGTGCAATTGTGCGGTAGTTTGAGCATTCTTTGGCATTGCCTTTCTTTGGGATTGGAATAAAAACTGACCTTTTCCAGTCCTGTGGCCACTGCTGAGTTTTCCAAATTTGCTGGCATATCGAGTGCAGCACTTTCACAGCATCATCTTTCAGGATTTGAAATAGCTCAACTGGAATTCCATCACCTCCACTAGCTTTGTTCGTAGTGATGCTTTCTAAGGCCCACTTGACTTCACATTCCAGGATGTCTGGCTCTAGGTAAGTGATCACACCATCGTGATTATCTGGGTTGTGAAGATGTTTTTTGTATAGTTCTTCTGTGTATTCTTGCCACTTCTTCTTAATATCTTCTGCTTCTGTTAGGTCCATACCATTTCTGTCCTTTATTGGGTGGTGCTATTAGCTCCAATTTTCAAATGTGGAAACAGACTCAGAGAGGCTGTCTGACTTGCTCAGGCTCACACAGAGGAGAAGGAGTAAGGCTGAGATTGAAACCTAAGTAATCAGACTCCAAAGACTTCCCTCTTCACACTTCTCTCTAAAATACCACTTCCTCTGCAGGCAGAGGGGCCGGGTGGGAAACAGTTCTCCCAGGCTCCTCATGGCATCTTCACCCCCTCCCCTTGTCAGCTTCCCCAACCCAAGGTGAGCACAACTGCATCTGCCCTGGTGCCCAGCTCATAGCTCCATGACCTCTTCTCCTATTGTGTCTAGGTGTTCAACACTCATTCACACCTTTGTCCTCTCTTTATGGAGCATCTACTCTGCCAGGCTTTGTTCTTGGCATGAGGACATGCTAGTGAACAAGACAAGCAAAAATCCCTGCCTTCATATAGCTGATGTTGTAGAGGGGGAGACAGACTGTCAGTAAATCATCCACACGTGACATCACACCAGGTAACTTCAAAGGCTACGAGGGGAAACACAGAGTAAGAAGGATGGGACGAAACTGCGGGGATGGTACTTTAGACTGAGTGATCACGGAGGGCTTCCTTGAGGCGGTGACAACTAGGCAGAGACCTGAGACCAACATTTCAGGCAGAGGGCACAGGCAGTGCAGACACCCTGAGGTCCAGTGCTGGGAAGGAGCCTGGGGACCTGGGAAACAGCAGGGGTGATATTAGGGCTGAGGGGCCCAGAAGGCAGGTGGGGGGGTATTTGCTGGGCAGGGCCCACATGACGCAGGACTTTGTGGGAATTAGGATTCTCTTCTCCGTTCAGATGCAATGAGAGCTCTTTGTCTGGCGGGGGGGCGGGGGTCTCGCTACTCTCCCCACACCTGGCCCGTGGGAAGAACACAGGTCCCTTTAACTCAGGATGCGCCTCTGTCCCAAGGCCAGGCCCTGCCCTCACCCCTCAGAGCAACCACAGCGTGAGACAGCAGACTTGGAGCAGGGACAGGAGGTGCTGGAAACAGTGACTCACGGCCGGTCCTGGCAGGGTTTCTCCCTCTGCCGTATCTCCTTTCTGCGACTCTGGAAGGCCCCCGCCCCGCGGGGACCCAGGCCTGCCCCAACAGAGCATCTTTCCCTCCCCCGCAGGTGAAAAGTCAGGGAAAGCGGAGCACACCACCCTTCACCCGGGACCGGGTTTCCCAGGGCGTGAATGTTCCAGACCCAGAGCCCGGGGCCCGATTCCCCCCACCCCAACTCCCCCCAGATGGCTTCCACAGCAGCACTCTCGCGGCCCCGCCTGGTGGGCCACCCCCAGAGCTCCGTGTCCTTCAGGCTCAGAAAATGTTTATTTTTGCATCTGCCAGTTCGCAAGGCAATTATCGGTAACTGAATCCACAGCCCAGGAAATCTGACTTCATCGGGACACCAGATCCCGGGAAGGGCGACACTTCTGGGTCCTGGGCTGACCGCAGACAGCGCGAGGGGAGCTCTGCACCGTGGAATTGGGTGACATCACGGCGGCTGGGGTCCGAGACGTGACGTGAGGGCAACCCCGAGGGGCCAGACCCGGCGTGTCTGCAGGAGCTTCCCCTCCGTCTGCCCACCAAAACCCCGGGCGCTGCTTTTTCTGGCCTCCAAGAGAAGATGGATTTGGTGGTTGTGGGAAGGAATTAGCTGTTAATGGTCTTGCTGTAAACAAAGATCAATTTCCAATTCTATGGATTTTTGAGTGGAGGGGGTTTAAGGTAAAAAAGATTCATACATTTATAAAATACTTCTAATGGGATTTGGTGGAGCCATCCCTAGCACCCTAGAAGAGCATGTAACCAAGGAAACGCCGGAAAAATTTCCACACCCCTCTGAGCAAACACTGTTTCAACTCTGCTCTTTTAACACACACACACACACACACACACACACACACACGCACAGCCGGTTCCTCTGAAATGCTTTCAGCTAAAAGTCTGAAATTTTCAAGTTGATTTCCTGGGCCCTTCCATTTCCTTAAATATCAAAAATGAATTGGCAGGGGTTTCCATGTCTGAACTGGCCCTAGAAAGAGAGGATGAGAGAGACTGAAACAGCTGAGAAGTGAAGGCAGTGCTGTGCAGTAGGGCAGAGCCAGGGACACGTCCCGAGCCCCGAGTTCGAATCCTGCCTCTGCTCCTTTCTACTCGGGCCATGCTGGGGCAGGTTCCATCTTGTTTCCTTAAGGGAAATGGAGATAGCGATGCTTAGCTTTTCACACATGTTTCGGGGAGGACTGAGTAATGCTCCGTGTGTAGACGGATTCCGTAAACAGAGTGATTGTGAGGATCACACATCAGCTCATGCAAAAAAAATACAGCTTTCATCTGCTCCCACTTCCTCTAACCCCTGGCTCAGAGCACGCTGTCCCAATATCCAGACCCTGGAGACTTCGGGCCTGAGAGGTGGTGTCTGTCGAGACGGCTCAGTACTCCAGAGCCTCAGGCCCAAGCTCACATTTCTATTGGGATGTGTCCTACAGCTAAAGCCTTGCCTCTTTGTGCCTCGGTTTCCTCATCTGTCATGTGGGGGGTGGGGAGAAGGTTGACCCCAGCCCAGCTGTCAGGACCTAACAGGATATTACTTACTAAAGAGTGAAATCAGCCCTCAGCGGGATGAGAAAGCCAGTGAGGGAATTTGTCCCCAGAAGTCCTTGGAGGGGCTCCAGACTGGCCCCCACAACTGGCTCTGGCCCTGTGGCAGCTGGCTGGGCTGAGATATGGCGGCCTTTATAAAAACTGTGGAGCGGGGCTCAGGTCTCTCTGCAGACAGAACTGCGGGGAAGCTGACCTTTAGAAGAGGCTTCCCATCCGTGACAGTCCATTTGCACATCCTGAATGACATGTCAGCTTCTTTGAGTGGTTTCTAGTGCCTGCCCCTACCTCACCCCCTCCAGCTCAGCACCGTCAGCATCCTTGGCCGGGAGGCTGGCTGGGCACAGCAGGATGTTTAGCTGCATCCCTGGCCTCCAGCCACTAGATGTCAGTAGCATCTCCTGAATCATCCATCAATCCCATAGTTGCCTTTACCTTTATAAAACATATGCTCCTATATGTAAATGATACACGTTACTGCTTTTCATGCTTCGAACTTCATATGAATAAACTGTATCCATAAATAACAATAAAAGACTATGACTTTCTCACTCTAAAACGATGGTTTGAGATCTGTCCATATTAATAAATGTAACCGTAGTTCCGTTTCACTGCAAATATGGCACAAGGCATTTGCCGGTCCTCCTGTTGATGGACACTACATTTTCCTGTTATATGTGTGTACACACAGTCCTGAGATGAATATCTTCAGCACGGCTCCTGAGGTACAGCCTGGGGCTGGAAATAGACTTTCTAGATACTAGGGAGAAGGAAATGGCTACCCACGCCAGTACTCTTGCCTGAGAAATCCCATGGACAGAGGAGTCTAGTTGGCTGCAGTGCATGGGGTTGCAAAGAGTCAGACATGACTGAGTGACTAACACTTAGGAGTGAGGTCAGCTGCATGCATCTCATTAAACCTCACCCCTGTTTATGCCTGCCTCTCTCCCTCTGCCTAAAAAGGACTGTGGGGATCACCCACCATGGTCCCACTCCCCCTTTCTGGCTGGTCCACTGAGCCACAGGTGGTGGGACCCACGGCCCTATTCTCAGCCCCTGCTCCCATCTGCCACTGCCTCTTGTGTCCCCTACACTACCTAGGACCCGGAGGGCAGGACCGGCATCCCAGGGCCCCCAGGCCCCAAGCACCAGGCGCTCACAGGCCCACCCTCGACGTCAGCTGAACGAACTCCACGTTCTCCTCCAGCTGCCTGGGGAGGGGTTGTTATCAACCCGGCCACAAAGGGGAAGAATCAGAAGCTCAAAGAGGTTAACCCAAAGTCATTGCAGCACCAGAGTGGCAGGAACCCAAACCCAACTCAAAGCCCACGCTCCTCCTGTCATCGCTCAAACAGGCGGAAATTCAAAGTCATTTCTTCCAATTTTGGAAGGAGCTTCAATGTGTCCTTTGAAGGAGGGCTGGGGGCTCGGAACTAAGCTAAACCCAAGCTCTGAGGCTAGATGTGGAGAATTCTCTGTGGGGAGACAAGCGGCTTCCTGCTCCTCGCCTTCCCCACCCTCACCTGGCCCCTGGCCCCAGGATGCCCCCACCCAGGGACCTCATTTGTCTGTAGTGGAGGTGGCCTTGCATCTCCAAAAACCGGAAAACCAGTGGATGCTGTCTTAGCTCTGCTCAAAGCCAGCATCTGGGTTGATACAATTCACCTACTTGGTCCCCTTTATCGTGTGGGGAGAGAGGCCGGAGGGCCAACTGTTCTGGGCCGTTTACTCAGAGAAGACCCCCATTTAGACTTCTGACAGTATCTGTATCTTAGATGAGTAATCACCGACCTTTATATGAAAAGCATTACCTAAACACAAAAACCCTAAAATCTACCACAATCCTAATATCCCTTTTAGCTTTACTTTTTTTTTTTTTTTTTTTAAATTTTAGGGCCTTCCCTTGTAGCTCAGTGGTAAAGAATCTGCCTGCTAATGCAGGAGACACCGGTTCGATCCCTGGTCTGGGAAGATCCCACTGGCTGCAGGGCAGCTATGCCCATGAAACTAAGCCCGTGTGCCACAGCTGTTGATCCTGTGCTCTAGACCCCAGGAGCCATGAATACTGAAGCCCTTGAGCCCCAGAAGCCTTGCTCTGCAACGAGAGAAGCCACTGCAATGAGACACCTGCACTGCAAAGAAGAAGAGCCCCTACTCACTGCAACCGGAGTAAAGCAGGTGCAGCCGCGAAGACCCAGCACAGCCAAAATAAGTCAACAAAATTATTTTAAAAGTTTTTAAATGGTTTTTGCCTTCCTCAGCTTCTGAGAGGCCCTGGTTAGCTGTCAAAATCAAGATGCTTCCAGAGCTAAACAAAAGCCAGTTTATGCAAGACCCAAGTCCATCACAAGGCAATTAGGGCACAGACAAGCCTTCGTGACAAACATAATCAGTTCCATCCCCACCCACCTCCAAGTCTGGAAGGGGTAAACACAACATCAAAACAATATGAAACAGAGGCCCTGTGACTTCTTTGGGTCCCAGCCCTTCTGCCCATCTCACAGCTGCTCAGGGCCTCTCTCCATGGAGATGTGCAGAGACGCACACAGCATTTCATGTCTATCCACAGGGATTCCCAAACTCCATCCACGGACCACTTAAGTCCCCTAGAAGCCTCAGACAAGGTTTTTGGAAAAAGCAAGTTAAAAATAATAGACATGTAATTCATGATCCATGTGATTGTCCCCCAGCGGTAATGGTTGAGTGTATTCTGTAGGCCCCAGACTCAGCGGCTGGAGGCACAGCCTCTGTGTGAAATGGATGTGGGTCCGATGCCTGTCTCTCTTAAGCAAATGACATCACCGTTCAAACGGAAGCACAAAAGGACCAGCCTCTCAGAGCTGTCAAGAGGATACAGTCAATGCCTGTAAGGTGCATGGAGGGATACCCTGAGTGCCCCACAAATGCTAGCTCTCACCAGCACCATGGGTGCCTCTCCTCCGGGGTCCCTGAGCCTGGGGGTCAAGCCCAGTGCTGACCCGCTCTGGCCCCCCGGGAGGACGCTGGGCTAAGCTCCAGGCCGCCACTAGAGGGCGCACGTGCCCTTCCTAACACACAGCCCGGCCGGCCTCCCGCTTCCGAGGAGCAGACCCTCGACCCCGTCGCTGGAGCCGGCCCCGAGCCTTCCTACCAACCGGAGCCTGGGTGGGCTGGCGGTGGGGTGGGGGCTCGGCGCCCCACTCCCGCTCGTTTCCCCGGAACTTTGGACAAGCCTCTGATTTACTGCTGAGTACAGTGGCTTGAGATCTCTTGAGTCAAAGGCTGGTCCTCTCCCCCTTCCCGCCCTGAGCATCTTCATTTGTTGCCGTGGCTCCACGTGCCCGGCCTGGGTGCTCCGTTTGAACGGTGGTGTTATTTGCTTAGAGACACAGGAATTGGACCCACATCCATCTCACACAGAGGCTGTGCCTCCAGCCACTGAGTCTGGGGCCTATGGAATACAGCTCAACTACTACCTGGGGGACAATCACGTGGATCATGAATTACACATCTATTATTTTTAACTTGCTTTAACGGTCAGGAGGGGCCAGACGGTTTTCCTCACTGGATGCTTCATCTCCCAAGCCTACCTCACAGCGAGGATGCTCGCCTGACCTGGTTCTGGTTAAGGGCATGAATATGCCCGCTGGTGGGGCGGGGGCTTCTGGAAAAGACTCTGCTTCCTGACCGCTTTACAGGCATCCTTCGGCCTCAAAGCTGGCGGCCACCTGGAGACCGTGAAGTGACGGAGCAGAGAGACAGCTGGACCCCCTGCAGACTCCCTGTGCCTCCTGGAGTGCTCTGATGCCGTCACCCGCCTCGCCCGCCCGTGGCTGCCCACTGCTGTGAGGACAAAGCCCAGACCGAGACCTCTCACGCCCTCCCTCCCTCCTCAAGGGTCTCCTGACCCCGCCTCCCTCCCTTCCATCCCGCTGCCGCAGCAGCCTTCTCTGCTGCTCTAGCATGCAGTCCATCCCCGCCTCAGGGCATTTGCACTTGCTAATCCCTCGTCTGGAAAAAGTTCTTCGTTCAAATCGCCAATAGCTGGCTCTCCTCCGCCTCGCCTTAGCCAATAGCTGGCTCTCCTCCGCCTCGCCTTAGCTCAGAGGGTCCCTCCCCAGAGGCGCGGCCCCTGAGTGCCTGCTCCTCCAGGTGCCTCGTTCAACCCCTTCGGGGCGGGAAGCACGACCTGCCATTGCCTTGTTGATTTACGAAGCACCTGCTTACTGACCTTCCTCCCAGTGAGCGCCTGGCAGACACAGAGCAGGTACACGAGTGACCCGCAGTAAGTGAAAGAAAACGTTTTCTTTTGGGCTAGGCATCCTGTTCTTGGCAATTATAAAATCCCCCACCAACATCATGGGCAGAAAAACCAACCAAATACGAACCACCAGACAAACTCTGCTCTGGATGCGGCAGGCGGAGGCCCGTCTCCCTCCTTCCCCACCTCTGCCCTGCCTCCAGCACACACGCCACCCCCGTCTCACCGCCACCCTCCCCAGACATCTCCTGCGTACCTCTGGGTGTCCTTCCTGCCACTGACACGCTTTCCCGGGAGGAGCCCTCTCTGTGATGAGGTCGTGAGTGTCAGCATCTCTCCCGGGGGTGTTCATCCAGACGAACGAAGGGACGGCTGTCCACGAGGCCTCTGGGCTCACACGTGAACCTGGACTTCCCCAGCCGATGGTTTCTGGAAAAGCAGATCAACAGCGAACTTTCGCAGAGCTCAGGTGCGTCAAAGGGCGTGCTTTTAAAAGGGAAGGCTCGCCGAGGCAATGTGAATCGGGCCCCCCGTCACGCGGTTGTCTGGACTCAGAATTTGCTCATTGGGGTTCCTGTGAAAACTCGCATGAGCCCCTGCATTCACAGAGAGCCCCGAGTGGCTGAGAGGCCTGGCCCTGACGTCGCACGGACCTGCGTGTGAGAACTGGCACAACCCTGAGTTAGCTGTGTGGCATCTGCTGGTCAGTCAGCTGCTCTGGGCCTGGGTGTCCTCCTCTGAAGGTGGACATAACAACTGGAGCTACTTGATGGACATGGGGGCTTCCCAGGTGGCTCAGCGGGTAAAGAACCCACCTGCTGTGCGGGAGACACAGGAGATGAGGGTTCGATCTCTGGGTCAGGAAGATCCTCTGGAGGAAGGTGTGGCAACCCACTCCAGTATTCTTGCCCGGAGAACCCCACAGAGGAGCCTGGCGGGCTACAGTCCACGGGGTCACAAAGAATCAGACACGACTGAAGCGACTTGGCACACTCGATGGACTTGCAGAGAATGTGTAATCGAACGTGTAAGGCTGGCACATCTTGAATGCGGTAACTGTTCTCTTTGTGGGGATCAGAAGTGGCTAGACCATTAGAACAGGAGCCTGCGTGGCTGTGTGGAATCTGTGCACCCATCTGTCACGGTCAGGCACCCGGGCTCTGATGCAGAACATCGAAGTTCCTCTCTTACAAGCTTGGCAATTCGCTCGTTTGCTTTCTGCCCTCAGACCCCATGCACGTGTGCAGTCAACAGATGTCTGCCGCGCACCCTCTAGGGGCTCGACCCGGCTTTGTCAAGTGCAGCAGGACAGAGTGGCCATACGATCTGATCACTAGCTCCATTGCTCACAGCTGTGTGACCTTACAGGATACCCACCCTCTCTGTGCCTCTGTTTACTTTACTTTTCCAATGGGGATAATAATAGTTCCTACCTCATGGGGGTGTTTTAAGAATTGAGTTGCTACATTCACAGGACCTGGAACGATGCTGGGGAAGCAGTGATTGGTATTCCTTGTTCTCTGTCAGTCACTCTTTGTCTGGCTCTTTGGGGCCCCATGGACTGCAGCCTGCCAAGCTGCCCTGTCCTTATCCCCGGCTATTTTAAAAGCATGCTTGACTTTCCCGAGGGCTACACAGGAAGGCCTTTGAGGAGACACGCTCCTTGAGAGCTGAAGCAGTGCCAGTTAACATCCACCGAGGACTTTTTCTCTGCCCACGTGCTTTGTATCGAGGGTTGAGTAGCTTTTTCTCAAAGGGCTTGATAGTAAATCATTTAGGCTTTGCAGGCCAGCAGCAAAATTGAGGCTACTGGGTAGGTTCTTATGTAACTATTTAAAATGTAACTATTTAAAAATGAGGGTGAAGGAAACATCCTCAGGTCAGGGGCCGTAGAAACAGCAAGGAGCAGGGGGACGGAGTTGGTCTGCCAGGAAACCGCGTTTCACCTTTGAACCCCTACAACACCACAAAGTGAGCAAGCACTACTATTCCTTTGAACTGTGGTGCTGGAGAAGACTCTTGAGAGTCCCTTGGACAGCAAGGAGATCCAACCAGTCCATCCTAAAGGAGATCAGTCCTGAGTATTCATTGGAAGGACTGATACTGAAGCTGAAACTCCCAATACTTTGGCCACCTGATGGGAAAAACTGACTCACTGGAAAAGACCCTGATGCTGGGAAAGATTGAAGGCGGGAGGAGAAGGGGACGACAGAGGATGAGATGGCTGGATGGCATCACTGACTCAACGGACATGAGTTTGAGTAAACTCCTGGAGTTGGTGATGGACAGGGAGGCCTGGCGTGCTGCAGTCCATGCGGTCGCAAAGAGTCGGACACGACTGAGTAACTGAATTGATTGACTACTATTATCCCCACTTGGAGATGTGAAAACATTGTATTATAGAGGTTGAGGGAGTTTCCTATGGCCACACCCCTGGTAGATACAAAGGCAGGACTGGAACCCAGCACTGTTCCCCTGGGGTTAAGCACGATGCCTTCAGTGCTACGTCAGCACACACAGCTGACCTTCGGCCTCTACTGTTTAACAGCCAGCATCCTGGTGGAGCCGCCTACTTCCTCTCCACTTGATCTCCGGAGGCCCAAAGCCGCTCTTACTACTACACAAGGGTAGTGGCTCAGAGGAGCATGAAGATACAGAAAGGACTCACGCATCTTACGGACACAGCAGTGTCCTTATCCCTGGTTGATGGAACCTGGGCTGTGCGCTATCACTTTATTGCTTCTCAGCATCAAACCTGCTCCTCTTTGCCCAGCTCTGGGACACTGGAGCTGGACCCCGTCAACGTTCCCCCTCTGCAGGCTGGCTTGATGATGGCAGGCTGGTTTGGAAGAGAGAGCTGGTGGGGTCCTGTGATTCACAGTCAGAAACAAAGCCTTCTCGTCCTGGTTCTGGGTCTTATGATGGTTCTGTGGCCTGGATGCCAGCAGATCCACGTTCAGGCCCGTTGCACTCACCGAGCAGCCCTCATAGACCAGGTCTGGCTCACACGCCCTGCAGCACATTTCCAGACCGTCAGCAGGACCGTCTCACCTGCACCCTCCCCAGGAGAGGGTGACGCTCCGCCTGCGGGTCAGGGGCCTCTGACGCTTTCCCTGTTCACCCTCCCTCAGCCCTGGGCACTGCTTTCTGGACTTGCCGTGTCTGTATCCTTTAAACCTGTTACCCCTTCAGTAGGGAACTGCCTTTTCCAAAGCTCTATACAGTCAGCAAAAACAAGACCGGGAGCTGACTGTGGCTCAGATCATGAACTCCTTATTGCCAAATTCAGACTGAAATTGAAGAAAGTAGGGAAAACCACTAGACCATTCAGGTATGACCTACATCAAATCCCTTATGAGTATACAGTAGAAGCGACAAATAGATTTAAGGGACTAGATCTGATAGACAGAGTGCCTGAAGAACTATGGACGGAGGTTCGTGACATTGTACAGGAGACAGGGATCAAGACCATCCCCATGGAAAAAAAATGCAGAAAAGCAAAATGGCTGTCTGAGGAGGCCTTACAAATAGCTGTGAAAAGAAGAAGAGAAGCGAAAAGCAAAGGAGAAAAGGAAAGATATTCCCATTTGAATGCAGAGTTCCAAAGAATAGCAAGGAGAGATAAGAAAGCCTTCCTCAGCGATCAATGCAAAGAAATAGAGGAAAACAACAGAATGGGAAAGACTAGAGATGTCTTCAAGAAAGTTAGAGATACCAAGGGAACATTTCATGCAAAGATGGGCTTGATAAAGGACAGTAAATGGTATGAACCTAACAGAAGCAGAAGATATTAAGAAGAGGTGGCAAGAATACACAGAAGAACTGTACAAAAAATATCTTCACGACCCAGGTAATCATGTTGGTGTGATCACTTACCTAGAGCCAGACATCCTGGAATGTGAAGTCAAGTGGGCCTTAGGAAGCATCACTACAAACAAAGCGAGTGGAGGTGATGGAATTCCAGTTGAGTTATTTCAAATCCTGAAAGATGATGCTGTGAACGCATTGCACTCAGTATGCCAGCAAATTTGGAAAACTCAGCAGTGGTCACAGGACTGGAAAATGTCAGTTTTTATTCCAATCCCAAAGAAAGGCAATGCCAAAGAATGTTCAAACTACCGCACAATTGCACTCATCTCACACGCTAGTAAAGTAATGCTCAAAATTCTCCAAGCCAGGCTTCAGCAATACGTGAACCGTGAACTTCCAGATGTTCAAGCTGGTTTTAGAAAAGGCAGAGGAACCAGAGATCAAATTGCCAATATCCGCTGGATCATCGAAAAAGCAAGAGAGTTCCAGAAAAACATCTATTTCTGCTTTATTGACTATGCCAAAGCCTTTGACTGTGTGGATCACAATAAACTGGAAAATTCTGAAAGAGATGGGAATACCAGACCATCTGACCTGTCTCTTGAGAAACCTGTATGCAGGTCAGGAAGCAACAGTTAGAACTGGACATGGAACAACAGACTGGTTCCAAATAGGGAAAGGAGTACATCAAGGCTGTATACTGTCACCCTGCTTATTTAACTTATATACAGAGTACATCATGAGAAATGCTGGGCTGGAAGAAGCACAAGCTGGAATCAAGATTGCCAGGAGAAATATCAATAACCTCAGATATGCAGATGACACCACCCTTATGGCAGAAAGTGAAGAGGAACTAAAGAGGCTCTTGATGAAAGTGAAAGAGGAGAGTGAAAATGTTGGCTTAAAGCTCAACGTTCAGAAAACTAAGATCATGGCATCCAGTCCCATCACTTCATGGGAAATAGATGGGAAAACAGTGGAAACAGTGACAGACTTTATTTTGGGGGGCTCCAAAATCACTGCTGATGGTGATTGCAGCCATGAAATTAAAAGATGCTTACTCCTTAGAAGGAAAGTTATGACCAACCTAGACAGCATATTAAAAAACAGAGACATTACTTTGTCAACAAAGGTCCGTCTAGTCAAGGCTATGGTTTTTCCAGTGGTCACGTATGGATGTGAGAGTTGGACAGTGAAGAAAGCTGAGCGCCGAAGAATTGATGCTTTTGAACTGTGGTGTTGGAGAAGACTCTTGAGAGTCGCTTGGACTGCAAGGAGATCCAACCAGTCCATTCTAAAGGAGATCAATCCTGGGTGTTGATTGGAAGGACTGATGTTGAAGCTGAAACTCCAATACTTTGGCCACCTCATGTCAAGAGTTGACTCATTGGAAAAGACCCTGATGCTGGGAAGGATTGGGGGCAGGAGGAGAAGGGGACGACAGAGGATGAGATGGCTGGATGGCATCACTGACTCGATGGACATGGGTTTCGGTGGACTTAGGGAGTTGATGATGGACAGAGAGGCCTGGAGTGCTGTGGTTCATGGGGTCACAAAGAGTCGGACACGACTGAGCGACTGAACTGAAATGAACTGAGAAAATACTCAGATGATGGGTGTTGACACATAATGAATCAGTCGCTCTACAAAGAAACGCAAAATTTTATTCAAGTCCAATTTGACGATTATAACCTTGTAAGAGCATCTCAGAAAGCTCTGAGAGTCCACCCATTGGAAGTCCAGGCACAGTCTATATAAGGTTTTGAGACAGAGAACTGTATATTAAATGACACGTGATTGACAGTTGACACGATCCAGATCTAAGCATCTTGGTAGCCCCTTACAAGATCAAGAAGGAATGTTATATTTTAAGGAGTTGTTATATTTTATATACTTTAATGTTACATGTTATATTTTGTGTTGTTATGTTTTAACAACTTTTCTTTTTTTGATGTGGACCATTTTTAAAGTCTTTATTGAATTTGTTACAGTACTGCTTCTGTTTTGGTTTCTTGGCCATGAGGCATGTGAGATCTTAGCTTCCCAACCAGGGATCAAAGCCACACCCCCTGCCTTGGAAGGCCAAGTCTTCACCACGGGACCGCCAGGGAAGTCCCCGGGAGTTGTCTTGGTGATGCTAGGATCGTGTCGCTCTTTATGGCTGCGCAGGGATTTCTGCCGATGGGGGAGGTTTGGTCCACGCACAGTGCAGATACACTGCGCACCACCCTGGGGAGAAGAGCCCAAAGGGCAGAGAACATTGTTTAGGCTTAATTTTTTCTTGTCTTACTATAACATATGAATTTTATTTCACACAGGTGTGGCTTCTGTCCCTGACTGGACCCCAACAGCTAGAGGTTGTTTCCATCTGGGGACTATTCTGGGTAAAGCTATTATAAACATTTGGGTACAGGTCTTTGGATGTATATTTTCATTTCTTGGGGGTAAACACCAAGGAGTTGAATTGCTGGGGCACAGAGTAAGCATATGTCTCACTTCATGAGAAACAGCCAAAAAGTGTTTCTCTACGTCTTTGCCAACACTACGTAATGTCTCTCTTCAGACCCATTAAATACCACCTAGCGAAGAGAAGGAAGGAATCGATGATCAGCGCAATAACACAAACAAATCTCAAAAACAGTCTGAGCAAAAGAAATCAGGTGCAGAGGATTGCATACCATTGCATTTCCATTTTTACAAAGTTCTAGAATGGGCAACAGTACCTAGAGTGACAGAAATCAGCCCAGTGACTGTCTAGGTCGTCTATGATGGGGAAGGGGTGGGAGGCTGCAAAGGGACATAAGGGACCTCTGGGTGAGAAAAATGTCCTTTATCTTGAGTGAGGGTGGTGGTTACATTTGCCAAAATTCATTAAACTGCACATTACAAATATGCATTTTACTGTATGTTGAATTATATTTCAATAAAGTAGATTTTTTTAAAAAAAAAAAAGGATGTCCTGTTACGGCATGGATACTGGGCAGTGGGCTAGGTTCACCCACCAGCCAGGTGGAATGGTCCCAGATGCATTATTCAAATGTGTACTTCAAACAGGCGACCGTGGTGCTGACTGTTCAGGGTTGGACAAAGCCCGGCAGCGGGTGAATTCTACGTTTCTGACACACGTATCAAAAAGGGTGGGAAGTTCTTCATGCTTGAAGAAACTGATACTAGAAAAATGAAGATTACACTAAAAACTTGGGTCTAAATTTCCTAGTAACAACAACAAATGGTTGCTTCATTCTGACGTATAAGATAACACTGAGAAAAGTGTTTAAAAACCTTTAAAAAGGTTAAGATGCAATAAAAGGTATAAGCTAACTTCTTACAGTGAACAACAGAATGAATTCAGGATTCAGTGTTTTCTTTGGGAGTAATTTTTTAAGAGCATAATATAAACAACATCCTTTACTCATTTGGATTTAAACATCACATTTGAAATCAGGTTATAAAAAGGGTCATTTCAAGGCTGGATCAATTTTCCCAAAAGACACACTTAACCTTTGGCAGCTCTTGTTTGAAGCAGTTAATCCTGTTGTTACCTTTATTAACGACGCTCTCCTTTGATTTTTTTAAAAATATATTTATTTATTTATCGGGCTGTGCTGGGTCTTAGCTATGCTGTGCATGGTCTTCGATGGGCACTGTGGCATGCTGGGTCTTTAGCTGGGGTGTGTGAACTTATAGTTGTGGCGTGTGGGATCTAGTTCCTCGACCAGGGATCAAACCCAGGCCCTCTGGCACTGGGGCATAGGGTCTCAGCCACTGGACCACCCAGGAAGTCCCTCCTTTGATTTTTGAAAGGACCAGCTCCCCCAGGTTCTGGCTTGTCAAAGTCTTTGGGTGGAAACTGAGTCATTTTCCAGTATTGCTTTTATCAGTTTCATGGAATTCTGCACTTTTGGCAATATTTCTAATTTCACTTTGTAATTGATATAATATTGCCTGGTGTTTGCGACATTCGACATTGAGGACAAGCTTGACTAACAAATTTGAATAGGTAGAAACAAACAGCTGGTATGAAACAAGAAATAATGGTTAATTAGGAACCAATTTAGAAATGCCCAGTCCATTTATGAATACACTTGTGTTATAGTAAACTTCTGCTTCACTACACAAATTTATGCAGATTACAGGGACCCTGTGTAGGTGCACAAAAGAACATATATGTGATGGCTGGATCTCTAGCAGTCATTTTGGAGCATGAGGCAAAAGGTCACATTCTAGGGATAGTAAGTAGAAAGTTGAAAGGGATCTGAATTACTGAAGACTGTGGAACCACTATACCATCTGGAGAACCTACCTCTAGATTTCTTCTGAGTGGCAAAGAAATACCTCATTGTAATCCTAACTGACCCCAAGTTCAGGCCAAATCCAGCTCTAGGAATCTGGTTCTATAGTGAAAAGTGGTAGTTGTATCCAGTGAAGAGGGTCTGGGTCTGCTCATGGGACAATCTGGGGCCTGGATGAAGCTTCCTTTAAGCTCTCTCACCACTCAAACAAGACCAAATCAATGAGGGCTTATTAGCCTCCTAGGGACCAAATGGACCTGGAGTCAAATGCTGTTTACCCCAGACAGTCTTCAAAAGATAATTAAATGCACAGGCCTTCTGCTTTATTGACTATGCCAAAGCCTTTTGACTGTGTGGATCGCCACAAACTGGAAAATTCTGAAAGACCAGACCACCTGACCTGCCTCCTGAGAAACCTGTATGCAGGTCAGGAAGCAACAGCTAGAAATGGACATGGAACAACAGACTGGTTCCAAATAGGGAAAGGAGTATGGCAAGGCTGTATACTGTCACCCTGCTTATTTAACTTATATGCAGAGTACATCATGAGAAACGCTGGGCTAGAAGAAGCACAAGCTGGAATCAAGATTGCTGGGAGACATATCAATAACCTCAGATATGCAGATGACACCACTCTTATGGCAGAAAGTGAAGAAGAACTAAAGAGCCTCTTGATGAGAGTGAAAGAGGAGAGTGAAAAAGTTGGCTTAAAACTCAACATCCAGAAAAGTAAGATCACGGCATCCAGTCCCATCACTTCATGGGAAATAGATGGGAAAACAGTGGAAACAGTGTCAGACTTTATTTTTGGGGGCTCCAAAATCACTGCAGATGGTGACTGCAGCCATGAAATTAAAAGATGCTTACTCCTTGGAAGGAAAGTTATGACCAACCTAGATAGCATGTTAAAAAGCAGAGACATTATTTTGCCAACAAAGGTCCATCTAGTCAAGGCTATTGTTTTTCCAGTGGTCATGTATGGATGTGAGAGTTGGACGGTAAAGAAAGCTGAGCGCCAAAGAATTGATGCGTTTGAACTGTGGTGTTGGAGAAGACTCTTGATAGTCCCTTGGACAGCAAGGAGATCCAACCAGTCAGTCCTAAAGGAGATCAGTCCTGAATATTCGTTGGAAGGACTGCTGTTGAAGCTGAAACTCCAATACTTTGGCCACCTGATGTGAAGAACTGACTCATTTGAAAAGACCCTGATGCTGGGAAAGACTGAAGGCAGGAGGAGAAGGGGATAACAGAGGATAAGATGGTTGGATGGCATCACCAAATCAATGGACATGAGTTTGAGTAAACTCTGGGAGTTGGTGATGGACAAGGAGGCCTGGCGTGCTGCAGTCCATGGGGTTCCAAAGAGTCAGACACAAATGAACAACTGAACTGTACTCAGCTGGGTGTGGTCTCAAAAGTAGGCTGAAGACTGGTTCCAGCCTATTTATGCTTCCTGCAGTGGCCCCTGTAGACCTTTGAGGGTGAGCCTATCCTACTCCCATCCCAGACTCGGAGTATAAAGACTGTGTCTGTCCTGTTCAGAGTGGATCCCCATTTCCAGGAAGAATTCCTAGGAAATGTTTGAACCTCAGTGGATTTTTATTAGATGCCCGAATGAAGGAGTTAGAACATGAGGCATGTAGGTAACTGACTTTCCAGGTAATGTTCTGATTAGAAAGAAGGGGTCTATGGTTTGGAGGATGAATAAGCAGAAATCTAGAGAAGCAAGGTCTCTTAGAAACATTAAGAATTTAGTCAGGCTATTACACAAGCAAGGAGCCCACACAGTCTCTACTGGGCTCTCCAGGGGCCCCAAAAAATCATCTAATTACAGAACAGCACTAACAGTTGAGTGCTTTAAAATGCTCTAAAAGGCTATAGTTTCACATACATATTTAGTCAGCCCCTACTGTATTCCCCTCAACTACATTAAAAGACGCTTGCTCCTTGGAAGGAAAGCTATGACAAACCTAGACAGCATAGTAAAAAGCATAGACATCACTTTGCCAACAACAGTCTGTATACTCAAAGCTATGGTTTTTCCAGTGGTCATGTATGGATGTAAGAGTTGAACCATAAAGAAGGCTGAGCACCAAAGAATTGATGCTTTTGAACTGTGGTGTTGGAGAAGACTCTTGAGAGTCCCTTGGACTGAAAAGAGAGCAAACCAGTCCATCCTAAAGGAAATCAGTCCTGAATATTCTTTGGAAGGACTGATGCTGAAGCCCCAATACTTTGGCCACCTGATGAGAAGAACCAACTCATTGGAAAAGACCCTGTTGCTGGAAAAGATTGAGGGCAGGAGAAGAGGGCAACAGAGGATGAGACAGTTGGATGGCATCACTGACTCAGTGGATGTGAGTTTGAGCAAACTCCAGGAGATGGTAAAGGACAGGGAGGCCTGGCGTGCTGCAGTCCATGGGGTCGCCAAGAGTTGGACATGACTGAGCGACTGAACAATAACAATAATCTTTTAATAGCCCTATAATAGAGCATCTATTATCACAGTGCTTTTACAGACGGGGAAACTGAGGCTCAGAGCAGTAAGTGACTTGCCGTAACAGTGACACTGGCCCTCAGAACACAATAGCACAGAGTGTCAGAGCCAGCTGGGACCCAGAGGAAGAACCCACCCCCAGCAGCATGAAAACGCAGCGGCTGGGATGTGGAAAGAGGAAGCCATGCACCCAAGGTCACACAGCAGGCAAGGGACAGCATGATCGAGGACCAGGTCCTCCCTGGCCCGCTCCAAGGCCACGGGGGCTGCAGCCTGTCCTGCGGGTGCAGGTGGGTCATGGACACCCCAGAGCTGCACTGTTCCGCTGAGTGACCTGCCCGTGGCTGGGGAACCACGGGACCAGAGCGTCCTCTGGAGGAGTTCCATCAGAGACAAACCACAGAGCCAGGACGGCTGCCCCCCTGAACTACAAAATACACATAAGGCCAGATCAGCTCAGCAAGCTTTAGCCCCCAAGAGGCTGAGATGCAAACTTCTATAAAGTGGGCACCGATTCCGGGCCCCATCCTGGGAGAATCTGACACTACGGGTCAGAGACAGGGCCCGGGAGTCTGAATTCTAACAAGTAAATCCTTCTCCCATCCACGTCATTTATGTGGCAGGTGGCACATGGCTCCGACGTGGAGAAAGCCTGGTTGGAGGGAGAGGTGATGAGACAGAAGTGCTGCAGTCCTGCAGAACTGACCGCAGTGGCCGGGGCTGCAGGTTGCCCTTGCTGGGTGCCACCTGCCTGCCTTTCTGACACTGTCCTGTCTCGGGGGATCCTCCCACCCCCACAGCCCTGAGCTAGAAAATTCACCCTCCTGAGGTGCAGGAGGCCAGGGGGGTTAGTTAGCTTGTCCAAAGTCATCCAGGTAGTAAACGGAATGGTGCAGCTAGATTTGGAGCCAGGCAGCCTCACTGCAGAGCCTTTAAATATAAAGCTTATTATCAAATGGCTTCTGGGGACACGGCGATTCACAAAGCCATTCTCAAAGCTTCCCAGGTTGCCAACACTTGGAAGGGGGCAAAAAAGAAACTAAGGTACTGAGGACTAACTACATCTCATATGCTTTTGATGCAATCTCTGTCAGGTCTCACAACAGCCCCAGGGGGTAGGGATGACTGCACCCATTTACCACACGAGGACACCCCAGAAACCCAGAGGTTAAGAACATGCCTAAGATCATAAGATTTGATAAGTTTAAGATCCTATCAAGGTGATGTCAGGGTTGGTCTGGCCCCAACTCAGTACCTTTATCCCAGTGTCACTGAAGCTCATCACTGCCACAGTTTCCCTGAACCTCAGAAGATCATAGGCTCTGTATCTGTCAGCTTTTGCTGTGTAACAAAACATCCCAGAACTCAGTGGCATACTATAAACATTTATCCTCACATTGAAAGGTCTGTAGGAAAACTGACATGGGTTTTCTCCATGTGTGTTTATTCTGGGACCCAGGGTGAAAAGAGAGGCTATGATCCAAGAGTTTGTAATGTCCACAGGTAAAACCAGAAGCTACCAGAAGGACAAGCAGAAATATGAGATTACTCTTGCAGTCTAGGTTCAGAACTGGCAAATGGTCACTTTCACTCCCATTCCATTGAATGAAACAAATCATACGGTAGCAGCAATGGGGCAGGAATATACTCCTTCAATAGAGGCTTGAAAAAACAGGGAGAAAGAGAAAGTTTGCTAAAAACCAATCTACAGGCTGATCTGGAGGATCTGAGTGCTAATGACCCCCTCTTCCCTGAGATGTTTTCAAATACTCTGATACCAGGATGCCAAATGCTTAATCTCTATGAGGGAGAAGAGAAGACAGGAATTCTGGAATAGCAAGACAGGCACTGTAAGTGAGGCACACAGACAAGATGGAATACAATAGGGAACGGTGGGGACTGCGGCAAACTGGAGCACACAGACCTGCCCAGCGGGCAGCTGCTCTTCAGCTCCTGCAGACTGCTGATGGCAATGCGACATCTCCGCCGACTCTGGCCATCCTTGCCAGCTTGGGCCTGGCTCCCAGGCATCCACCGGCCTTCGTGGCAAAGATAAGGCTCCTAGAAGCAACAAGCTAGGAGACATTTGCTGCCCTTTTTTGCTGTGTTGCACACAGACCTTCTCAGCCCTGCTGGATATCTGCCCCAGGCCCCTCATTACACCTCGATGGGCTCCTTCCCCTGCAACCCAGGAGGCTCAGGCCGCCTTCCTCCCCCAGAACTCTTCACTGCGGGGAGGGGCTGCCGCACAAACCCATTCATTATTAGTGCAAAAATAGACAGGTTTGATCAAAAGAGATTTGAATTATCACTAATTGGCCTGAAAGTTCAGCAAGATTGCTTTGTAGGAGGAAGCGGAGGAGGCGAGAGTAAAATGTTAACCACGGATTAAACAGCCTGGAGCAGAAGTAGGCAACACTGGGGGGTCAGAGCTGGGAAAGGACCCAAGTGCCCGCTGCCTTGAAGACCCATGCCAACCTGAGGACGTCAGGCAGGATACCAGGCCAAAGTCTGACTCTGCCCCAAGTCTGCTCTCCCACCATCGGGGCGCAAGTCCTCTGTGTTAGGCTCCCCTGCAGCAGGATTTGTCCCCTTTGCAAGTTTAACATGCAGCCCTCTTTTTAGAATGGAAACAGCACCCCAACATCTGGGTGGGCCATCCCACCCCAGCTGTCACTGTATGCGATTGGCTAGGACTGGCTCCACTCCCAGATGAGAGGGAGGCTCAGGCCCACTCATCCCGGTGGGTGGGAACCTGGTTCACAGCTTCTGTCTGCCTCTCATGGAGCAGGATGAAGGCCTGGGGATGGAGGAGCCACCTCGGCCTCCAGCAATGGGAGCCTGCCGTCAGCGCGGGGTCACTCACAGCCTGTGCCCAGCCGGACCAGAGTCTGAGCCAAAGAAAAACAATCACTCAGAATGATCCTGGCTTTGTTTCAGAATCTGATATTTTGCCTTGTGGCTATTTGCCATAGATTTGTTTGTTTGTTTGTTTTGGGCATTGATTCTGATTTTTTTAAAAAAATATATTGCATTCAAATCTAACTTATCGTGATCACTGAATTTCAGGGTGTCCCCTTACATCTTGTGCTCAAGGTGAGTGCCTCACTCTCCTTACCCCATTCCCGGCCCTGGTGCTTGCAGTCAGAAGGGCCGGGGTCCCTCTTGGCTCAGCTGCTTACAGACCTGTGTGACCTGGGACAAACTGCATAGCCTCTCTGAATTCCAAGCAGCTCACCTGCAACGCAGAGGTGGCGATACCTGCCAGGCTGGATGAAAGGAGATAATGGATGTGAATACTCCTTGCAAACCGTGGTCACTGAATATAAGGGGCTCTTCCGTCTGCACGTGCCCAACACTGACCATGTGAGTTCACCTAGGGCTCGGCACTGGGCTAAGAGGATAACGTGCTTTATCCCACTAGAGCCTCACCACAGTCCCCTGGGATTTTGGCCAGAGGAAATAAACCCTATGGTTAGAGTGGCCCCGTTTTCCAGATCAGGAAACAGGCACAGACAAGGGCTACTCGGCAGTGAAATGGTCAGATCCGGGTGGAAGTGATAAACTTAGAGCGTCAGGAAGGAGGCCTCGTGCCGGAGACTCGGAGCTGAGCTGATGTCACCAGCATCCCCATCACAGTGTTCCGAGGCTCGTGAACTTGCTTTGCTTGTGTTGCTTTTGATCCGTTTTTACAGTCGTGCACGCTCAGTCGCTCAGTCGTGCCCGACTCTCTGCGACCCCATAGACTGTAGTCCGCCAGGGTCCTCCGTCCATGGGATTCTCCAGGCAAGAATACTGGAGTGGGTTACCATGCCCTCCTCCAGGGGCTCTTTCCAACCCGGGGATCGAACCTGTGTCTCCTGCATCTCCTGGATTCTGGCGGATTCTTTACTCACCAAGCAACCTTGGGAAGCCAAAAACGACATGGTGTCAATAAACTCCTTAACCAGTGTTCAAGTTGAAGACATTAACCTACATGTGACCTTTAATATAGTTTTACTATTTTATGTAGTTTGTATGTATGAAGTTTTCATTTAGTTTAATAATACTGGACAGTAGTGAAAGGTTTATATTCCAAAGTTTAAAAGTTTATTTTTTTAAAAAAGACTGGGATTTGAATACCTGCTTCAAGTATTTCTTGTGTGATCCTGGGCAAGTCAGCTAATTTCCCAGCTCCTCTGTTCTTTTATCTGTGAAGCAGGCGCCATGATAGCCATCCTAGTTACTACCTGGGGTTTCTGTGAAAACGAGCTGGGATCACAGGAGAGCATCTGGTGAGCGGTCCAGGGCCTTCCCTGGTGGCTCAGATGGTAAAGAATCTGCCTGCAATGCAGGAGACCCAGGTTCAACCCGTGCATTGGGAAGATCCCCTGGAGAAAGGAATAGCAACCCACTCCAGTATTCTTGCCTGGAAAATCTCATCGACAGAGAGGCCTGGTGGGCTACAGTCCACAGGGACGCAAAGAGTTGGACACAACGGAGCGATTAACACTTTCACTTTCCAAGGCCATACACGTATAAAGAACTGGAAGAATCAGATCTATAGCTAAGAGATGGGATTGGTATTTGAGGGGTAGAAAATAAATAAAATAAGACAACTGATGATCAAGGTGAAACACGTCCAGCTATGGCAGGCTGGCTGAGAAATATGAGGATAATTAGGGGAGAGATGATATCAGCATTTAGAGATCCTGGTAAACAACCCATCACTCTATAAGGCACATGCGATGGGTTTTCAAATCACAGGATAACAAGGACCAGAGGGAAGCTTGGTGCTTAGATGTCTAGTCCAGCTGAGTCCTCTCCTCCCCTACCTGCCAGGCTCCACCCCTCACCTCCAGGCCATCACCTCTGCCTGGACCTGAACCTCTAGATGCCACCAACGACCTCCCCCTCAAAGGGCGCCTCTCTATCCAATCTTCCCCCTGCACAGAGGATGGGGCAGACCTCGTAAAAATCAAATCTGATCATCTGCTCCCTCGTTAAAAAACCCTCTCAGGACTTGCCACTGCTCCCAGGCTCTACCCCAAATGCTTGCTGTCATCCTTCCCTGCGGTCTTTCCAAGCTCACCCTTTGTTGCCCGTGTTCCATCATATCCCACTGCCTAGTAACAAGACACTGGGCACCTCATGCTACACCTCTAAGCATCTGGCCCTGCTACTCTCTGGTTCCATCCTCAAGACTCAGCTCAGTGCTCACCTCCTCCAGGAAGCCTTCCCTGAATCCCACCCATAGGTTGAACACCTCTCCGTGTACTTGTGGCTTGTGTTCATCTTACCATCAACTATACAACTAGAAATAATCACACACACAGACAGACACACACACACACACACACACACACACACACGGGGACTAGGATACAATCCTCTTTGGAACAGTACTGCTGGCAAATGCTTATCAGTTGTTTACTGTTTGCCAGACCCAGGGCTGAACATGGGGCTTCCCCGAGGGCTCAGTCGTAAAGAATCCGCCTGCAATGCAGGAGACTCAGGAGATGTGGGTTTGGCCCCTGGGTAGGGAAGATCCCCTGGAGAAGGAAATGGCAACCCACTCCAGTATTCCTGCCTGGGAAATCCCATGGACAGAGGAGCCCAGTGGGCTACAGTCTGTGGGGTCACAAGAGTTGGACACGACTTACTGACTACGCACACACAAGGGCTGAACACTGAGTCCTCCTCACTGCCCTTTGAAGCAGGCGATAGTATTATTCCTGATCAGAGAGGTCAGGGACCTGGTCAACACTACTCAGTCACTAAGGGACAAAGACAGAGGAAGTCAGACCCAGGTCCGTCAACCCCCAGTACCTGGCATAGTCCTTGGCCAACGTCTACTGAATCGAAGTGCAATTCTGGGAGCGAATAAGCAGAATGAAGGTCTCTGTGAAAATGTCTTGCTGAGTGTAGCCCGGGAGGCCCTGCGTTAAATCCAGGGCGGGGCTTGAGCGGCCTCTCCCGCTGCAGTGCCCAGTGCTGCCCTCCCTGACAGCTGCCAGCTCTGTCCTAGCAGGGAGCCCTGCCCTTTATACTTGGAACATCTTTCTCGGGGATCTCCAGGGAGTAGCTGAACCTTGCAGAGATGGCCCCCACGGGATCTGCGTGGGTGGGAAGGAGTAGTGTCTATGCTCCTACCCTTCCTCCTTGCTATGGGCCATATCTTTGCAGCAACACGTGAGGGTGGGGCGACTCAGATACAGTTGCTTTATGCAGCCAGGATCATACCAACAGGTATCAGTCAGGACTCTTGCCATCAAACTGAACTTATGAATCCATATAACTATTGAGCACAAAATTATCAGCTTCAGGAATGGCTGGATCCAGGCGTTCCAGTGATGCCACTAGAACTCCGTCTTGCCCTCTCAGCTTCAGGAACGGCTGGATCCAGGCATCCCAGTGATGCCACTAGAACTCCATCTTGCCCTCTCTCCCCCTCAAGTTTTAGCTCTGCTTCCCTCTGTGTTGGTCTCACCGTCAAAAAGACTCTCCCAGCTCTTGTTGCCAGCAGCTCCTAGTTTGCCTATTGCCCATTCAGCCCATTCCTAGTAGGACCCCTTTATCCTATTCTTATATAAGCCCCTAAACCAGGTGGCCTGACTTAGGTTTCCTGCTCATGCCTGAATCATCAAGGTAGGTCAGAGGCAGAGTAACATCCACTAGCCAGGCTTGGGTAATTCGGCCAGTCCTACTGTGGGCATGTGTGAGGGGACTGAGGGGGATTTCACCCCCACCCAAAATGCCGGAACTGAGGGGAGAGGGGGCAGCAATGCCCACCCCCCACCCCCAAGGAAATCAAGGCCTTATTTTCAGCAGTGACCGGGCAGAAAAAAATCAACAGACATTTATGACAAAAGGTCTTCCTTCTGCAGTAAATTTCTCAGGCCTGAGCCCACGTCAGGGACCCCAGGACCCCAGAATTCAGGATTCTCATGAAGTGGGCCCTAAAAAGTGACATAACGCGCAAGACGCCTGACTTGTTTATGACGGCAAATTTCCACACGCCTTCTCGTGTGTCTGGCTAAGATGATATCAGAATTCAAAGACTCGGGAGAGCAGAAGCTGTAAAAAATAATCTTCTATTAAGCCTCGCACTGTCCTGACTGCCGTGGCATTTGGAAGAGGAAACCAATGCCTCCCCTTTGGAGATAGCAGCTATTTTCCAATTGCACTGACAAAAAAGGAAGACATGAAGTAAAGTGACATTTACGTGCTAGGAGAAGCATATTTTCTTTCCTACTCCAAAACCATTTCAGGAGCTGGGGAAGGGGGGGGTCGTTGGTGGATGCCACCCCCACCGTCTTTTAGGCTATGGGAGCATCTGGCGGGGGGCGGGGGGGGGCTGCCAGCCTCAGCAGCGGAGCGGGGGTTCAGCTTCCATGCCTCGTGCTGCCCGCACCCCCACCCCCATCTGCTACTCCGCTCCCCACAGACTGAAATACCAGCCTGTTTCAGCTCAGAAACGTGGAAATCCAGAAAAGCAAGGAGGGGCGGTAGGAGGCAGGAGAAGCGATGACTCACTTTTGGACCGCTGCCTCATCCGCCTGCTGCCAGGGGGAGAGGCAGAGCCGGGTGGGAGGAAGAGCTTGGGAGTCGCAAGGACCTGAGTTCAGAAGATGCCTCTACTGCAGGCGGGCAAGAAGCCCCGGGCCACTCACCCTGCTGAGCCTCAGGTTCCTCATCTGTACAATGGGGATCGCGCCTCTCATGGGGTCAGTCTAAAGGGTACATGGCAGCTGGCCCAGGGTGGCCTGAAGGAGGTTGATCGTCTCTTTCTCCTCCTGGAAGGTGGGGCCGCAGCCCCTGCAGCTCCATCAGCATCGCTCCCTTCTGTCTAGACCAGCGCCCAGTGGCGCTCAGTTCCCGTCCAGGGGCCTTGAGAGCCAGCGGCTCAGCTTCCCAGGCAAACTCCTCCTGCTCCCACCCAGCGCTACTTTGACCTCTAGCACATTCTCCATCCCCAGGCTCCACCCACGCGGGTGGTTGGCTGTTTCTGCCCTCTCCAGGGCTCTTTGTACTCAAGGCCTTTCCTCTCCCACTCCTATGTCTCCCAGGGTTAGCTCCTCCGCATCATTCCGCCTCTGCTCAAATGTCACTTCCTCCAAGAAGCACTCCCTGACCACCCTGGTGAAGGGGGCTGTCCACCCCTTAGTCGCTTTCTAGCTCATCTCTCAAAAGCAGTCTCGTTTATTTGTTGATCTGCTTATTATCCCTCCCCCAGGAGAACATGAGCATGAAGAGGCAGGGGACGTCCCCGTCTTGCTCATCTCCATGTCCTAGGGTCCAGTGGCCTGCCTGGCGCAGGGCAGGCACGCAAACATTTGGGGAGGGAGGGAGAAAGGAAGAAAGGAAGGAGGCCAGAGTGAGGGAGGAGGCACGGAGAGTGAGGGAAGGAAGTCGGAGACCCGGCCCTCACCTGACTCGAGAGCCTCTGGTCCTCTCACCCGGGGCCCTGGGCCCCTCCACCCCCCGCCCTCCACTGGACTCCAGTGCCTGGTTCTTCCTCTGCGTAGACGGCTGCCTAACGTAAGACACTCCACCGTAGCGCTGCCTCCTTCCATGTCACGGGGGCCAGTCCGGCCCACAGATAACACTTCCACGTCACGTTCTGAGCGAGCCAGCAAGCGTAATGTCATCCATCTGTCAGTTCTGCCTGCCCCCCTGTACGTCCCCTTCTGGGAACAGGCCCCTGTGCCACCTCAGGAGATCCGCCCTGCCCCACTCATAGCCCCTCTAGCTCTGATGGTGTCATCCTGAGCCCCAGCTCCAGGGCTGGACATGTGACTGGGTCTGGCCAACAACAAGGAAGCATTTTCCGAGCCACAGTGATTGGCTAGGCATGGTCATGTGACTCCAGCTAGAGCCACTGATGTGGAATCCAGGACTCTTCCTGCACCTTAATTAGCACAGAGGCATTGTCTCTCTGCCGGAAATGCCAACCCAGGTAGATAAAAGTCTGGAGCTGACAGCCATCTTCCCACCATGGGGGCACAGGCTGGCTAAGAATAAAGCCAGCATTGAGGGCAGCAGAACCCAGAGACAGGGTCTGATGATGTCGTTTGAGCACCTGGATCCAGCTTTACCTGAAGTAGGAAGATTCCACCCCTGGAAATGTCAGTGGCTCAAGCCAATAAATTCCCTTTTGTGCTTAAGCCAGCTGGAGCTGTACTTATCACCAAAATGGTTCTGACCCACAGAGCATTGGTTGGTCGTGGGATAGTCAAGACGTGAGGCAGCCAGGGGGACCGTGGGCAGCGTTTGACCTGGAGAAGCAGCTCCCCCCCGGCTCCTGAGCGGCTCTCTGCTGGAGGGACCCAGTCTGCCTGGAGCACCCTGCTGCCCTCTCTCCAAGAATCAGACAGCCTTCAAGTCTTTCAGGGTGAAAAATACATCAGAGGTAGTTAGTAGTCACGTCTTTGGAGGAAAAAGACTTCCTCAGCTTTCTTGAAGGTGCAAAGAATTTCCAGCACGCAGGAGGCCTCCCACCTGCCATCCGTTCCCAGGCCTGGATCAAGCATGCCTCTTGGAGGCTGTGTGCACTCAAAATGGTACCCGGGGGCCGGCTGGGGCCAGATCCAGCTCTCTCCAACAGGCAAGCGCTCACCTGAGCCCAGAGCGGCTAGAACTCCAGAACAAAGCAGCCCCATGGGGGTGCAGCCCAGCTCCCCTGAGCCCCGCCTTGGAGCAGAAGCAACGGCTGGGAGTGCGAGGCCCCAGTGTCAAGTGACACGTGTCAGGTTCTCAGGAAGAGTGACAGCCTCTAGTTCTCCTGGGATGTCTGACTGCAGGCAGACAGACACTTCTCTCCCTGGTGCTGGGACCGGGAGGAGGGCCTGGCTTCATGGGGGATGGGCCGGGCGCTGTTTGGTTCCAGACGCTCAATACTCAAGAGGTGGTCTGCAGACAGGATGGGGAGCACAGTGCTGCAAGCCCTCCCCAAACTGAATTTCTCCCTGATTCCTCCCACCCCTCTCACCTCCAGACAACCAGCCTCTCTGCTGTGGGATCCCCCTCTGACATCTCTCACCCCACCAGGACTTTCCAGCCCAGCCTTCTCTCACCGAGCTTACTTGAGCAGACTCCTACCAGGCTTCCGTTGCTCACTCCTCCCAATTCTCCCCTCAGTAGCCAAACTGATGACCCCCGAACACACACTAAGACCCCTGCAGGGGCTCAGTTCCTCACCCCGGCTTACAAAGCCTTTCCTGACCTGATTTCCAGCCCGGCAAAAAGAAAGGATTCACGTGTTTCCTCTAAACCGGACCAACTTTTTCAGGAAAGGGCCAGATAGTAAATATTTTAGACTTTGTGGGCCATATGGTCTCTGTCGCAACTACTGCGCCTTTGTAGTGGGAAAGCGGCTGCAGGCATTACGTAAATGAATGGCAGTGGCCGTGGGCCAATAAAACTTTATTTACAGAAACAGGTGGTGGGCTGGATTTGACCCATGGGCCATAGTTTGCCAATCTCTGCTCTAAAGGGATGAGCTCATTTCTCACTATCTCCACTTTTCAGATGCCTCTAGAAAACGGCAGTAATAATCCTCACATTGAAGGGCTGGTGAAGGATTTGAAAGAACTTGTCAAGTGCCTGGCATAGAGTCTGGAACACAGTAGGTGCTCAGTTGGTGATCACTGTCATTAAAATTATCATGGCTTTCCCTTTCTGCATGTTTAAGCATTGGTTAGTCCTGAGTCCATAGCAAGGAGGTTTTCAGGGTAGAGACCCTCCTTCTCTAAAAGCCTGATGATACCTGATACATTTACACAGGTGCTGAAAAACCATATAGCTGAGCACCTACTATGTGCCGGGCACCGGGCTTCATGTTGCTGAGCGATCACATTAAATCATAAGGCAATATTCACCCCCCTTGAGGCCAAGCCTAAAGAAGTGGAGGGAAAACTTCAACAAATTATTTGTGCAGGAGCATGCCTACTATCTGTCAGGCCTCGTGTAGCACAAGGGCTGCCCAGAGGAATGGGAAGCAAGCTCTGCCTCTAAAAAAGGCACCGCCTAGAGAAGCTATTTCCTCTTGACTTTGAAATTTCTCCCTGGCCTTGAAGCCACATCTCCCACTCAGAGGGAGGAAGAGGCACACTTTGCCTTGGGTCTCTCCAGAGCTCTGCAGGCCAGGCCTGCATGCCCTCCATCTCCTTGATGGGACCTGGGCATCTGACACTGAGTGAAACTGGCTCCTTCCTTCACCCGGGCAGAGCCTTTAAGAGGGTCCCAGCACTCAGGGGCAAGAGGGGAGGGGCGTCCTGGGTCCTGGCTGACTGAAGATTCTACGTTGGTTCACGAACAAGACCGTCTCTCTGGCCTGTATCTTCCTAGGACGTCTCTCTTTGCACAAATCCCAGCTCACCTCCCATCCAGGCTCCTTTTCATTCACAAGGCAGAGTTTTGGCCTTCTTCCCTAGAGAGGTAAGTGTCTCGGGCAGAGACTGTGCCCCCGTACCCATTCCCCACCCGTCTCTGCGAGTGACAGAACCCCCGCTTTCTGGTGGGACACGTGGATGCCCGTTGGCAACCGCACTGCCCCGTCTGCCTTGCTAGGCAGGGCTGTGTGCCCAAGTGTTGTTCAACACAATGCCTCTGGAGGAAGCGGTGCACACTTCTTTCATCTCTGTCTCCCTCCTGCTACCAGGGATGGGGGCCTTGCAATTGAGGGGGAGCCAACCTTGGGTTACCCAAATGCGAGGAATAGCCGGGGCCTCACGGAGCCACAACAGGGAAGGCGCCTGGGTCCCCGAGGCCACTGTCCCAGCTCTGGGGGGCCTCATCTAGATGCATGTGACAGACAGACTGCCTTGGCTGAGCTACCGTTCTCCTGGGTTCTTTGTAACCACAGCTGAATCTGAATCTTGGCTAATGTGTCACACGGACTGGCCTGATGTCCCAACATCTCACTGGTGGACACGGCGCCGGGCAAACTAAGCAGGACATCATGGACTCACTAAACCAGCATTCGCTGGACACTTACTGCGTGCTGGGAATGCAGCCAGACGCTGCAGGGGGCTCCTGAGACGAGTCAACATCCTTGGTTGTTAGTAAAGTAAGTAAGAGTTAGTAAGAGGAAAAAAACAGTAGCAACAGACACACCGGGTACTTTCTATATGTATGTAACAGACCTAGGAGATATGCTCAGTAAGAACCGTCACTGCACACATGTGCAAACCAAGCTCTAGAAAGGTTAGAGTGGTTGCTATGGACTCAACTGTGGCCCCTAAAATTCACATGTTGAAGCCCTAAACCCCGATATGGCTATATTTGGAGATAAGACCTTTAGGTTGGTTGTTGTTCAGACGCTAAGTTGCGTCTGACTCTTTGAGACCCCATGGACGACAGCCCGCCAGGCTCCTCTGTCCTCCACTATCTCCTGGAGTTTGCTCAGATCTAGGTCCTTTAGGAGGTAATTAAGGTTAAATGAAACAGTAAGGGCGGGGTCCTACTCTGATAGAACCGTGACCTCCTAGAAGAGGAAGAGACAGCCGTCTCTCCAGCCTTCTGCGTCCGCCCTGTCCCTTCCCCGCTCCTCTCCACCTCTGCACGTGAGGACACCACAAAAAGGCAGCCCTCCGTAGGTCAGGAAGTGAGTGCCCACCAGAACCCAATCACGCTGGCCCCTGGTCTCAGCCTTCCGGCGTCCAGAACCGTCTGTTGTTTGAGCCACCCAGCCCGTGGTGTTTTGTGACGGCAGCCCTCACAAACAGACATAAATGCAAAGCCAGGCGGTCTGACTCCAATCTCTTCCCCACTCATCCTCCTTGAAGACTATAAAGAAGCACGTTCCAGGCAGACTAGTCCCAAGTGACCGCTGACATCACCCCAACAAAACAGAACAGTCAGCCTTCCTGGGGTCCTCACTGAGAGCCTGTGCTAGGCTCCATGTCTCCGGGCATGAGGTCTCCCTCCCTCGTTACAGTGCCGCTATAACCCCCGGAGGTCCTGCCCAGCTCTGTGCCACTTCCTCACTCTAAGCCAGACAGCAACAAGCTCTCATCTGTCCTCTGGGCTGTGAGCGCCGCAAAGCCACGCCCTGTCCCTCATGGGTCCCCTAGTCTCAGCACAGAGTCTGAGGGATGGTGGGCCTTCCAGGGTGTGCTGGGAAAATGGCTGAGTCGATTCCTTTCTACTTTTTTGTTCATTGCCACCTGCAGTGCACACGTCTTGCTTTTGTGCCCAGCGCCCTGCACCCTTTTGCTGACAATAGTGCCCTAATAATGTCTTAGGGACTGTCCATTGGAACTCTCCCCAAAAGGTAAAACACGTGCGTGTGTGTGTGCATGCTAAGTTGCTTCAGTCGTGTCCGACTCTGTATGACCCCGTGGACTGCAGCCTGCCAGGCTCCTCTGTCCATGAGACTCTCCAGGCAAGAACACTGGAGTGGGTTGCCATGCCCTCCTCTGGGGGATCTTCTCAGGGATCGAACCCAGGTCTCTTATGTCTCCTGTACTGGCAGATGGGTTCTTTACCGCTAGCATCACCTGGGGAGCCCAAAGCGTTGACCAAAGCCTAAATCAATCAAAGCATAGCCCTCACCCACCCACACCAGCCACAGGGACAGGTATCAGGATGAGCCCTTTGCCGAGCAGGTAGAAGGAGATGCCATTCTTTCCCACTTTCTGGGGGCCCGTGAGGATGGATCGGGGGCAGGAGCTGTCGCCTTCTCGCTCCCAGGCAGAGGAAAAGACCGAAGCCAACACAGAGGAAGGCGGCTCGGTGTGACAGCGGAAAGGTAAGCATCTGTTCACAGGTGTGTCCCTGAAGATGGACCTAGCCCTGGATTTTTCTTTAATCCACCAATACATTTTCTCTCCCTCTCTCTTCTTCTGCTTAAGTCATTTTTGAGACCAAAAGTGTTCAATTGGGGCACTTGTATGGGGCCTGTCTCCTACTTTCAACAACTTCTAACTTACCTTTTCAGGAAAAAACTCCCCTTGTCTCCATGACTCTTTTTCCAAGGCTGGTTGGTCCACACAGATGGTTTCAGCATCCGCTGTTTGTCCTGTTCATTCACAAAAAGTGTTGTAAGGTCGCTTCAAGGAGGAGGATCAAATGTGACAGCCGCGATTGCCTGAAGAACTGGCGCTAGGACTTGGTCTCAGCTCTCACATCACACTCAGATTCAGATCTATGTGTCTCATTTTTTCAAGGAGACTACAAGTTCCACTTGTGTGCCCTTTGAATGTAGCAAATGATAATGACGTGCCTGAGATGGCCAGGACTCTGGCGAGAGGCTGTGAATGCAGAGGATAAAATGAGGTCATTGTCTTCTCCAAGGCAAACATGAACGCAGAACAACTGCACCTATAAAAGAACATCAGGACAGGGTGCTTCTAGTTGCAGGTTACTGAGAAAGGCAACTGGCACGGGCTGGCGCAGTCAAGACCTGTTTCCCGCAAATGAAAGAGCAGGTGAGATCAAGCTTCCGGGCGGGACGGTCCCGAAGTTTCACGATGCCCCCTGTGACCCGGGTGTCTTCTATTTCTCAGCTCCGCCATCTCAGCAACATCTTCAGCACAGCTGCCTGCATCGCATGGGTACCCCTTTCCACAACTGCATCCAAGCCCAGGGTCCAACCCAGACTTGCCCGTGAGTGTCCAGGAGTCGCTGGCAGAGGCGTGGGTCGGCGTGGCCTGCTGCAGGGTCGGGGGCACTGAGTGCAGCGGTGTGTGCGTGGGAGCTTTGGAAGGAGGTCGCCATTATCTTCATTATCGCCACCATAGTTTGGCCTCAGGTCAAACAAAAGGGAGGGAACATAGCCCCGCCCATCAACCGAAAATTGGATTAAAGATTTACTGGGCATGGCCCCGCCCATCAGAACAAGAGGCTGTTTCCCCCTCAGTCAGTCTCTCCCATCAGGAAGCTTCCATAAGCCTCTTATCCTTCTCCATCAGAGGGCAGACAGACCAAAAACCACAATCACAGAAAACTAACCAGTCTGATCGCATGGACCACAGCCTTGTCTAACTCAATGAACTATGAGTCATGCCGTGTAGGGCCACCCAAGACAGATGGGTCATGGTGGAGAGGTCTGACAAAACATGGTCCACTGGAGAAGGGAACAGCAAACCACTTCAGTATTCCTGCCTTGAGAACCCCATGGACAGTATGAAAAGGCAAAAAGATAGGACACTGAAAGATGAACTCCCCAGGTCAGTAGGTGCCCAATATGCTACTGGAGATCAGTGGAGAAATAACTCCGGAAAGAATGAAGGGATGGAGCCAAAGCAAAAACAAGACCCAGTTGTGGATGTGACTGCTGATGGAAGTAAAGTCTGATGCTGTAAAGAGCAATATTGCATAGGAACCTGGAATGTTAGGTCCGTGAATCAAGGCAAATTGAAAGTGGTCAAACAGGAGATGGCAAGAGTGAACATTGACATTTTAGGAATCAGTGAACTAAAATGGACTGAAATGGGTGAATTCAACTCTGATGATCATTATATCTACTACTGTGGGCGAGAATCCCTTAGAAGAAATGGAGTAGCCATCATAGTCAACAAAAGAGTCCAAAATGCAGTACTTGGATGCAATCTCAAAAACAACAGAATGATCTCTGTTCGTTTCCAAGGCAAACCATTCAACATCACAGTAATCCAAGTCTATGCCCCGACCAGTAATGCTGAAGAAGCTGAAGTTGAATAGTTCTTTGAATACCTACAAGACCTTCTAGAACTAACACCCCAAGAAAGATGTCCTTTTCATTATAGGGGACTGGAATGCAAAAGTAGGAAGTCAAACCTGGAGTAACAGGCAAATTTGGCCTTGGAGTACAGAATGAAGCAGGGCAAAGGCTAATACAATTTTGCCAAGAGAACACACTTGTCATAACAAACACCCTCTTCCAACAACACAAGAGAAGACTCTACACATGGACATCACCAGATGGCCAACACTGAAATCAGATTGATTATATTCTTTGCAGCCAAAGATGGAGAAGCTCTATACAGTCAGCAAAACAAGACCAGGAGTGGACTGTGGCTCAGATCGTGAACTCCTTATTGCCAAATTCAGACTTAAATTGAAGAAAGTAGGGAAAACCACTAGGCCATTCAGATATGACATAAATCAAATCCCTTATGATTATACAGTGAAAGTGAGAAACAGATTCAAGGGATTGGATCTGATAGACAAAGTGCCTGAAGAACTATGGTCGGAGGTTTGTGACATTGTACAGGAGGCAGGGATCAAGACCATCCCCAAGAAAAAGAAATACAAAAAGGCAAAATGGTTGTCTGAGAAGGCCTTACAAATAGATGTGAAAAGAAGAGAAGCAAAAGGCAAAGGAGAAGAGGAAAGATATACCCATTTGAATGCAGAGTTCCAAAGAATAGCGAGGAGAGATAAGAAAGCCTTCTTCAGTGACCAATGCAAAGAAATAGAGGAAAACAATAGAATGGGAAAGACTAGAGATCTCCTCAAGAAAATTAGAGATGCCAAGGGAACATTTCATGCAAAGATGGGCTCAATAAAGGACAGAAATGGTATGGATCTAACAGAAGCAGAAGATATTAAGAAGAGGTGGCAAGAATACACAGAAGAACTATACAAAAAAGATCTTCATGACTCAGATAACCATCTGGGTGTGATCTCTCACCTAGAGCCAGACATCCTGGAATGCAAAGTCAAGTAGGTGTTAGGAAGCATCATTACGAACAAAGCTAGTGGAAGTGATGGAATTCCGGTTGAGCTATTTCAAATCCTAAAAGATGATGCTGTGAAAGTGCTGTATTCAATATGCCAGCAAATTTAGAAAACTCAGCAGTGGTCACAGGACTGGAAAAGGTCAGTTTTTATTCCAATCCCAAAGAAAAGTAATGCCAAAGAATGCTCAAACTACCACACAATTGCACTCATCTCACACGCTAGGAAAGTAATGCTCAAGATTCTCCAAGCCAGGCTTCAACAGTATGTGAAGCATGAACTTCCAGATGTTCAAGCTGGATTTAGAAAAGGCACAGGAACCAGAGATCAATTTGCCAACATCCGCTGGATCATTGAAAAAGCAAGAGAGTTCCAGAAGAACATCTACTTCTGCTTTATTGACTATGCCAAAGCCTTTGACTGTGTGGATCACCACAAACTATGGAAAATTCTGAAAGAGATGGGAATACCAGATCACCTGACCTACCTCCTGAGAAATCTGTATGCAGGTCAGGAAGCAACAGTTAGAAGTGGACATGGAACAACAGACTGGTTCCAAATAGGGAAAGGAGTATGGCAAGGCTGTATACTGTCACCCTGCTTATTTAACTTATATGCAGAGTACATCATGAGAAATGCTGGGCTGGATGAAGCACAAGCTGGAATCAAGATTGCCAGGAGAAATATCAATAACCTCAGATATGCAGATGACACCACCCTTATGGCAGAAAGTGAAGAACTCACGAGCCTCTTGATGAAAGTGAAAGAGGAGAGTGAAAAAGTTGGTTTAAAGCTCAACATTCAGAAAACTAAGATCATGGCATCCAGTCTCATCACTTCAAATAGATGGGGCAAGAGTGGAAACAGTGACAGACTTTATTTTTATTTTATTTTATTTTGGGGGGCTCCAAAATCACTGCAGATGGTGATTGCAGCCATGAAATTAAAAGATGCTTGCTCCTTGGAAGAAAAGCTATGACCAACCTAGACAGCATATTAAAAAGCAGAGACATTACTTTGCCAACAAAGGTCCGTCTAGTCAAAGCTATGTTTTTTCCAGTGATCATGTATGAATGTGAGAGTTGGACTATAAAGAAAGTGGAAGAATTGATGGGAAGAATTGATGCATTTGAACTGTGGTTTTGGAGAAGACTCTTGAGAGTCCCTTGGACTGCAAGGAGATCCAACCAGTCAGTCCTAAAGGAGATCAGCCCTGAATATTCATTGGAAGGACTGCTGTTGAAGCTGAAACTCCAATACTTTAGCCACCTGATGCGAAGAGCTGACTCATTTGAAAAGACCTTGATGCTGGGAAAGACTGAAGGCAGGAGGAGAAGGGGATGACAGAGGATGAGATGGTTGGATGGCATCACCGACTCAATGGACATGCATTTGGGCGGAGTTGGTGATGGACAGGGAAGCCTGGCATGCTACGATCCATGGGGTCGCAAAGAGTTGGACACCACAGAGCCAACCGAGCTAAAATGAACAAGGACCCAGAGGGTGGAGTCAAAGCGCTGGCTGAATGGAGGCAGGGTTTGGACCCGAAGGAGCTTCCAGGAGCTCCAGGTAGGTGGAAAGGAAGGAAGGGCTGGTGGCAAACTCGCACTGTCTGCTCTCAGAGGTGGGACTTGGAGCAGACTGCCCTGAGCGGATTCGGAAGCCTTTCCTCCTGCCTCCATCACTGGGCTGCACTCGTGTCCAGCGCTCAGTATTTCCCCGTGGACTCCACGGCAGCAGAAGCCGCGCCTGATGTTTCTGAACAGCTTCCTAGCGCCTGGATCCACAGTGCCCCACATTTGCTGTTCATTGTCTCATTTAACCACTGCCTCGGGAAGGTAGCCTGGAGACTGAAAGTGCCCAAAGTGGTTGGTCTGAGCTGAAAAGTCAAGGTTGCACCTTGTCGTCCTCAGTTCCCTACTTGGAGAGGTTTAGGCACCCCCGTGTGCTGAGTGCCTGGCTGGGAGATGGGCCTTCAGGGTAGACAGAAAATAGAAGTCACCTCTCCACCGAGCATCACATTATGTTTAAAATAACCCCACAGACTTCACAAGGGCTGCCACCAGAGCCCTCTGCAAATACCCAAATCGGCGATGTCTGTTGCCTTATTTCATTTCTCTGCAAACTGCAGAAAAATGTAATTGAAGCATCCCCTTCAGACCTCATGATGCTCTAAATTAAAGTGAATTCTGCCACGAAAATAAACTTGACACCATGCTACACTGTTACGAGCACAATGACATTAGCCACTACTTTCTAGAATCTGCAGAATCAACACTGTTGCTGACTTCTGGGGAGAAGGGGGCATATTTCACCAAGCCAATCACCTGCGGACCAGTGTGCTGAGCACGGAGGGGCTCAGTAGAAGCCGAGGCAGCCCTCTGGCTAGTCCTGTGTTCTCTACCGCGTTTCCCTCTCTCCTGTCTGCTGGAAGCGCCAGTTAGCTCCCTGGGCTTGGAGAAGTTCTCAGCTGGTCTGCCTTAGCTGGGTCCCCACCTTCTCCTCTGCAGTCTGCAGGCGAGGGTTCCAAGAAGTCCTTTCTCCACTCACGTAAGTCCCTCTTCTGATGAGCTGGGGCCAAGGTAGGGCAAGGGTAGGTGGGGGAAAGAATGAGGAAGGAGTCACATGGGGCCCATCACCACCCAACAGAACAGGGCACTTGGCATTGGAAGCCTACGGAAGCTTTGAGTCTGGATGTTTCCATTTCCGCCTCCTTCTTGACTGTGTGAGTGAGTTGCCTGGTGCTCTCCTGGAAGCACCTGCCCCACTTTCCTCTGAACCCCTGGAGCCCTTCGTCAGCCTTGCCTCCTGGAACTTTGGTTCTTCCCATCACATTAGATCTACTCCATCAAGATTCACCCCCAGTTCACCTTTGCCTACAGAGGCCTCTGAGAAGAAGCAGCCTGGTGAAGCTGGCAGACAGAAGCAGGAGGAATATGGACTCTGGAGGGTCTCTGGAGCCAGGGGCCCCAGGGGAGCCATGTGGCTTAAGCATTAAACTTCCTAGTCCTGAGCGTCATCCGTAACCCAGGGACAAGGGTGGCACCTGCTCCCCTGGAGTGCACCCCCCATTCCTCTCTGACATGGACATAAACCTCAAGCCCCCTTCCAGCAAACCCCTAACATCCTCCCACCCCCAGTTCTGGAGCTGCCACACATATATCTCATGAGCATGTAAAATGTTTACCAGGGGCTTCTTGGGTGGCTCAGTGGTAAAAAAAAAAAAAAAAAAAAATCTGCCTTTCAATGTAGGGTCAGGAAGATCCCCTGGAGAAAGAAATGGCAACTCACTCCAGTATTCTTGCCTGGGAAATCCCATGGACAGAGGAGCCTGGCAGGCTATAGGCCATGGGGTTGCAAAACAGTCAGACACAACTTAGCTACTAAACAACAACAAAATGTTAACCACAGTGTCTGGGCCTCAGACACATCCAGCACAGAGCCACAATTAGTATGGTCTGATGATGCTCAATTTTCAATATCTCTGTGCCTCAGTTTCCTCATCTGTAAAATGGGAGCAGTAATAAGACTCTCTCAAGAGGCTTAAGTGAGCTGCTGTAGGAAAAACACTTAGCACAGTGCGTGGCCCATAAAAAAGACTCAGTAACTGTTGGTTATTACGCTGTTAAATATTTAAATTAAATAACCGAGAGGCAGTGGGGAATGGTGAGGACAACTGATCTGTAATTTCACTTAGTCCAAGGCCAGTTTTTACCGCTTATTAACTCCTAGTAGAGAAGTTCTCCACCTTCTCTGAGCCCAGTCTCTTCTTCAAATGGGGATAATGATTGTGTAGCTTCATAGGGTTGCTGGGAGGGTTCATGAATTTTAAACGCCTCACTCTGCAAAATCCAGTTGCCATAGCAGGTCTAGCTGCTAGCCTTTAAAATATCACTTACAAAGTTGGCCCTCAGCCAGCATCGGGGAAGGTGTATTCAGGAAGGCTTCCACCATTCCCGAGTAAGAGGAGCTAAACTATTTGTACTGACAGTGTGGTTTCTGCTCAACACCTGCTTCCCTTCTGGGAAACTTGTTATGTGCCAGGCAGCGAGGGCCTATTTTCCAGCCCCAGCAAAGACCTTGGGCGCTGAGTCTCTAATGAGTCTCCCCGGTAGGTGACACTGTGCCAGTGTTATCACCGCTCACTGCTGGAGAAAGTCTGCCGGTCCTGTGACTCCCTGGCAGAGGGCTCTGCACGCTTGTGCCTGGTTCCCCTGGACTTCATTCCATGTGCCTTTTCCCTGGTGGATTTCCCTCTGTATCCTTTTGCCATAAGAAGTCATAGCCGTGAGCTCAACTATATGCTGAATCCTCTTAGCAAACCATCAAACCTAGGGATGACCTTAGGGAGACCCGATCCACAATGTACCTGCCCCATGGTTAGTGCTCAGGAAGTAGAGTCCTCAAATATAAGTTCCCGTGGTAGTCATGGGCTCAATGTCCTTAATTGTAAGAATCAAACAGGAGGGACTCCCCTCATGGCCGGGTGGCTAAGACTCTGAGCTCCCAATGCAGGGGCTGGGGTTTGATCCCTGGCCAGGGAACTAGATCCCACATGCTGCAACTAAGATTCAGCATAGCCAAATAAGTAATTTTTTCAAAAAAAAAAAAAAAAACAAAAACAGAATCAAATAAGAGAGACTCCTCTCCTCAAAAAGTAACTTGTTTTCCATTTTTTTAAAAAAAAGTTCTAAAAGATATTTATTGGCATGAACCCAGAACCTTCAAGTGTGGCAAGAACAAAGATACGCAGTCAGGAGAGTATTCACAGCCTCTTTCATCTCAAATTCTAAAGAAAATTCTATCAGCTTCGCTTTTGCTCTCTGGGAAGGAAACTTGTCTGATTGGCTATGGGGCTTTTTGATTGAACTAACCAATAAGGGAGACAAAATGAGGAGGATTCCAGTGGGAAAGGAGAGAACTGCCAAGGGGAGAAAGGGATAGATTTGGGGTCAAAGTCAAAGAGCTGGGAGCTTCCCTGGTGGTCCAGTGATTAAGACTGCACCTTGTAATGCAGGGGAGGAGGGTTCGATCCCTGGCTGGGGAGTTAAGATCACACATGCCCGGAAGCCAAAAGCAACAAAAGATAACACAGAAGCAATATTGTAACAAATTCAATAAAGACTTCAAAAAATGGGCCACATCAAAAAATCTTTTAAAAAATTCAAAGAGCCCACGAAGGTTGAACTAGAGATCCTTTTGTTTCTTTCATTTTGTTTAAACGTGGTAGATAAAGAGAAGAAAATAACTTTTTGGCAGCCATTGTGTATTGAAGGACAAAGAACTGGGAAAGAACTTACACAAACAAGGCACAAGATCAAAATTTCTTATGGGAAAAGAGCCTGAAACAGATTCTTTGAGGGCAAACATCTCCCAGTAGATTCTGGAACTAAAGACAAATTAATAACATATGCATAAGATGGGCTCCTGAAGACTCCTAAGATTAGAAAAGAATGAACAGCTACACTCTCCAAAGGAGACAGCCAGACTTATCATCAGGGCAGAAGATTAATTTATGCAAATAAAAGGGATAAGATTATTTGAAGAGGTACTTCACAAAGAAGGAATCCAAAATGGCTACAAACATGTGAAAAGGAGCTGAGCTGCCTTACTTATCAATCAAGGAGACACAAGTTGAAACCATAAAACGATACCAGTGCGCACCCACCTGAAAGGTTGATGTGAAAAGCGTCAAGCGTTAGCAAAGAAGTAAAACTACTAGGATGCCCAGATACGGCTGCTTATAGACAGAGGATAAGTGGGTAAACTACTTTGCAGAACTATTGAGCAGTAGCTTCTGAGGCTAAACATATGTATAACTTACAACCCAGCAATTCTGCTCCTTGGAACATACCCAGCAGAAATGTGAACATATGTTCACCAAACACATGTGCAAGAATGCTCACAGTACTATTCATAAGTAGTCTCCAATGAAAACCCACCCCAAAAACTCATCAACAGAATAGAGGACAGTTTCAGGTAGGGCTGGATCCAGCACTGTAAACAATGTCACTGGGAATCTGTCTCCTGTATTTTGACACTGCCTTCCCTACCGCCCCTCCTGGGTTTCATCCTTTGAGAGGCTGTCTGTCTGTGGCAACCCTACCAGATCCCTACTTGCAACTTTTACTCCAACAGAAAGAACCACTTTTTCTTTCTCAATAATGAAAGAGAAATTGCAGAAACAAGCCTCCTTTAGTTTCTGTGGGCCACAGGCTAACAACTGACCAAATCCTTGAAATCCAGGGAGGGAATGTGGTACTTATCCAGTTCTGAGTCAGACCTTCCCCCTGGAGCCTGTGATGTGGAAGGTCAGTGCCATCCAAACCTCACATAGGCTAAGGATGGGAAGGGAGAAGCCCCCTGCGAATGAAAACAAGGGTGCTGTTACTCTATTACCAGCAGGGCGAGGATAGGAAACTGAGCAGGTCAAAACTATGGCCACGGACTTCCCCGGTGGTAGAGTGGATAAGAATCCACTTGCCAATATAGGGGACACAGGTTCGATCCTTGGTCCAGGAAAATTCCACATGCCACAGAACAGCTGCTAAGCCCATGTGCCACAACTACCGAGCCCTTGTTCTAGAGCCTTGAGCTGCAACTATCGAAGCCCCTAGGCACCCTGGAGCCTGTGCTCCATGAGAGAACACACCGCAATGAGAAGCCCACGCACTGCAATAAAGAGTAGCCCCAGCTCACTGAACTAGAGAAAAGCCCTCACACAGCAAGAAAAGAGGCAGCACAGCCAAGATAAAACAAATCATATATATAAAACTATGGCCACCCCACGTACCTGCTTATTAATTGTGACCTTAAAGAATGATGTTTTCTGGGACTTCCCTGGTGGTCCAGTGGTTAAGAATCCGCCTGCTGATGCAGGGGACATGGGTTCGGTCCCTGGTCGGGGAAGATGGCACATGCTGAAGGGTTACTAAGCCCAGGCGCCACAACAGTGAGAAGCCCACGCAGCGCAACTGGGGAATAGCCGCTAATCTCCGCAACTAGAGAAAGCCTGCACGCAGCAATGAAGACCCAGCGTGGCCAAAACAAACAAGTAAACCTTAAAAAAAAAAGAATGATGTTTTCTGAGCTGTACCAGGGTGTGTGACCTGGCACTTAATGGTGCCTGATACGTGGTGAGTCCTCTGTACCATCTTGTCCTACACTCATGCCCGGGGAGGCTGGGGACAAGGGTCAAGAGCACAGGGCACCCGCCTGCAGCCACCACAGAGCTACTGTGTGTGCAGGGCCCTGCCAATCACAGCCACTCGGCCCAATGGGAGGATCATTAGTTTTCAGAGGAGAATCATTATTCCTTTTTAACCATGCAATTGAGACAAACAAGAATCAAGTTCAGATTAATTCAGCAGAAAAGTGGTTTTGTGATTTGCAAGTCAAATATGGGCTTTACACTTTCACTCCAGGTTAAAAATCACACCTTCCTGGGATTACGTGGGAAGGCACGGGGTTAGGGGGCAGAAGACTTGGTTTCATACTGTGGTTCTGATGCTAATACTGACTAATTAGTGTCATGTCTCAAGCCAGATGGTGAGCTAGTATGGGCCTCAGTTTTCTCATCTGTAAGAGGGAGTCAGTGTTGTGAAGAGTATGGGCATGATCGAAGTTGTCAGGTTCAATTGCAGAAACAAAGAACCACTCTAACTACTTTCAAAAAAAGAAATTACTAGAAGGCAATAGGTGCTTACAAAAGCCACTGGCATTTCAAAAGGGGCCGTCTCTGGGCTGGCTTTCCAGGAAAAACAGACCGAGGGCTGCCGTCAGAATCGCTGGCTTCAAGAACACACAGCAGAAGCCATGATCCTGCAAATAAGAAGCCTTCTTCAGCTCTGCACAGACCCCTAACCTCTCACATAGTTGGCAAATGGTCACTGAAATGCAGGTATGGAAAAACTGGATGGTTCCAGAAAACCCAAGGCAGCAAGAAGACAGCCTTGGCCTCACCATCCTCCACATCTCAGCTGGCAGAGCAGAACCGCGTCCCGAGCAGCCCAGGTATGAAGGAATCGGGGAAGTGGTTTCTTTCTTCTTCTTTCTCGCCTCTGCAGGACAGGAAGAAGTAATAGAAGGAAGTTCAATGGGATGGTGACAGCTGAGAGCAATGAGTTGTCAAGCAAGGCCCTGGAGAGTTTTGGAGTCCAGCGGCCAGTCTTGGGGAGCTGCCAGACTCATCTGTGGCCCCCCAGCATCTCCTCTCAAGCTGGCCCTCTGAGCACCGAAGGATCCTGGAGGTCATTCTCTCACTGCAGGTAAACAATCTCATCACTGCAGTTCTGCAGGTAAACAATCATCTGACCTTTCCAGAAAGCCCTCCTAGTTCCCAGCCTCAGGCAGGGAGGTGAGAAGACTGGCAGGTGGTGAGCTTGTTATTAAGGGTTGTTCCTCAGCCCCTGTCCTCTCTGTGGTCTGCCCGGTGGTGCTGGGCTGTGTCTCTGAAAACCACCTTCTTCCAGCTGGTGGGGCTGGAGGATGGAGGAGCACGCGCTATACATGTGACATGTGTGGGCTTTGGAGACAGACATACCACACAGCTCCCCCATTTAGGAACTGTAGGACCTGCGACGAGTGGCTTCATCCTTCCCAGCCCCAGTCTTCATCTCTGTAAGAGGGATAGAAATAGTCTGTCCACACAGAGGTGAGGCGACAATTCATCATGTCCTTGGTGTAAAGCACGTGACACTCATATCATCAGAGGCAGCATCCTTCAAGTCAGACTCTCCATAGACAGTCCTTATCTATTTAAAGACCTCTGGAAAGATACCTGGTCCCTCCTGTGAAAGCCCATCATGCAGATGCTACACACAAACATCTCCATCCTCCTCCTCCCCTAACGGAGTCGCGCCCTCCTAGAAAAGCTGAAAATGACAGAAGCTCTGTCCCAGGGTCTCTTGCAGTCAAGTGTGGGTGTGTGACACCCCCTGGCCAGTGGACATTAAAGGGGAGGGTCAGCTGGGGCTTCTCAAAAATGTTTCTCTCACTGCAGAGAGAATAAGCTGCATCAAGAGCACATATCCTCCTCTTCTTTCCTAGTTTGGGCCAGTTATTCTCACCTGAGGGTGATTTTGTCCCCCATGGGGCATCTGGCAATGTCCAGAGACATTTTTGGTTGTCACAACTAAGCAGGCGGTGCTACTGGCATCCGGTGGGTCAAGGCCACATCCTTGATGCACAGGACAGCTGGCATGACAAAGACTAGTCTGCCCCAAACATCAATAGTGCCAAGGTCGAGAAAACTGCTCTGGAGGCAGTGGTGTAAATAGATGACATCTGGACAGTGGCAACTATTTTGAGACCATGAGGAAAGGTTTAGAGAGCCAGCGAGTTGACAAGGGTCCTGACATGAATGAGCTGCTGATGGAAAACTGGAAGCCCCACTCTTCAGGTTTCTTGTTGAGCAGCAAAAACTAACTCCTCTTGTTTCAGTTACTCTTAATCAGAGATGCTGTTATTTGCAGCCCCAGATAACAAATCACAATGAGTAACCGGCTGAGACAGAGAAGACGGAGCTGAATGGTAGGAATACTCCCTTCTATACAGCACTTGTCATTATGAAGTGTTTCAAACATACAGAAAGCTACAGAGAATCATAATCGAATCAACCCCATGTGTACACCGTCCAGATTTAACAAGTGTTAGGATTTGCTAAATGGGTTTCACACAATGCCCACTGGCGGCTCCTCTGCCCAGCACACTGGCATTGTCCCTGCTCAGTCACACTGAGGCCTTTCAGGCTTCGACTTCAGCTCTAGGTCTTTAGGGAAGCCCTTTCTGATTTTGCAATTTCCTCCAGGCACTCTGAGCTCCCCCTCCCCTGCTTGTCTGTTCTCCCAACCCCATCAGTGAGCTCCCTGGTAGAGGGGGGTATAGGGGAGGGGCAGATTCTGTGCATTACCCGCTGCTGAATTTCCAAAGCCAGTATAGCACCTGCCACAGACGGGCTCCAAGGGTTGATGGTGAGAATGAGTGGGCGAGTCCCTCCTTTCCGGGTGATAAAACTGAGGCTCAGAGAAGCTACAGCGACTTGCTTAAGATGAGGCTTGGAATTTGCTCCAGGTCTCCTGAGGTCCTGCTACACTAAGCTGCTCTGAAGCACGTTCAAAGTCCAGAGTTCCCTTGAGATTGACCTCGGGCTGTTACTGGCAGGGAAGGAAAGTTTGATGTCAGATTCCACAAAACCAAGTCTGCTGGTCTCCTGCACTGAAGTGCCAGTGGGGAGCTTGTGAAAAAGCTCACTTCCAGACCCATTGCAGAGCTGCGGAATTGAAAGCTGTAGGCTGAGGCCCAAGTTCTATCGCTGTCGGCAGACTCCCCACGTGGCGCTGAAGTTCACTGACGCTGAGAACCTCTCGCGGTCCTGGAACACGACCCGGAGGCCGCAAGACTCACTCCTTGCCCGTTTCCCAATCTCTCTTAACACGTCCACTCAGGCCAGCCCCTGGGATGCAGGGTGTGAGGCTGTTGTTGGAGATAAGAACGCAGCTCCACCCCCCGCCCCCACCGCACCGCACATTCCTCACTTCACTTTTTTTTAAGATGATTAATTTTAAAAAGTGTGAAAACCACACTGCCCACGAACAGCATTTTCACCTTGAACGAGTGCTACTTGAAGCAGTGGCTGTAAAAGGGAGTAAAAGTGCCTACACCTTAGTGACAGAGGAAACGGAAGGGTCCTTGGGTGCAGCTCCTGGGAACGTCAAGGTGAGAGGACTCAACTCTCAGGAACCAGGGTGGGTCCGTCAGACTGGGGTTGAACCTCTGCCCTCCCTCTCTGCAGGGTCTTGATCAAGTCCCTTCAATTCACCTGTAAAACGGGAGCAATAACAGCTCTGCCTCAGCCTGGAAAGATCACGCGACTACAGAAAAGCACTTGGCACAGACACGAGAATAACAATAGGGTGATTCTTCCGTCTGTTATTCCTACTGTTATGCTCCCCGTGAGATGGAATACTGAGGCTGTCTCAGGTTCATTCAGGCATCCCAGAATTAACTGGAAGGGAGAGGCTTCTCTGAAATCATGTTTTATTTCACAGCAGGTCAAGTGTTTGCTAACGTTGTTCTCAGCATTATTACTGTAGGCAGGGGATGTCTTGCTATTAATGCCTGTGATTTATCATTTCTAGTAAGCCACTTTTGCCTGGAGACATCACCCTCCTCCACGTTCGGGGGCATAAACTGAACTCCCCGCCTCTGCTGGGAGAGGGAAGCAGGGCAACAACAAGAGAAGTGAAGAGGAAACCATCTCAGCTTCGGAGTCTCTACGAGTTCCGCCAGAGACCAGGGTCAAGAGACAGGGCAAAAGCCAACATCTATGACCTAACATGTCACAAACAGAAGCGATATATGAACCCAGATAATCTTTAGGAATCATGAATGGTGATTTAAGAGGCAGTACATTTCAGCAGAGGGGAAAAAAAATTCCTTCTGTGACATATGTGATGGAGTTGAGTGTGGCTATAAAATGACATGATTCCAGGACTTCCCTGGCGGTCCAGGGGCTAAGACTCTGCTCCCAGGGCAGGGGGCCCGGGTTCGATCCTTGGTCAGGGAACAAGATCCTGCGTGCCACGGGAAGGTAGAAGATCCCGCGTGCTGCAGCTAAGACCTGGCGCCGCCAAATAAATAAAAATAAATAAATATTTTTAAAAAATGACATGATTCCAGAGGCTCAGTGCAGAAGGGGAGGCTCAGAAAGAACAGCTAGTTTGTCATTGAAAAGGACGCTCCTTCCCCTGTCTCCAGTACAGTAGACCACACACCACCTGAGGGTTTGGGGACGGGATCGGAAGTGGCCCCCCGGGTCCCGGGTTTCCCCTTCCCACCAACAGGGCGGCACGAGTGAGCGTGTGAGCTCCCATCCACCATGGCCCCAGAGAGTGCAGGGGCATCTAGGCGTTCCCCAAGCCCTCGAGGAAAGCAAGGATGGGTTACAGAGTCAGTCATGCGTACGTGCTAATGGTGAACTTCCCAGGTGGCGCAGGTGGTAAAGAACTCGCCTGCTAATGCAGGAGATGTGAGACCCAGGTTCAATCCCTGGGTCGGAAAGATCCCCTGGAGGAGGGCATGGCAACCCACTCCAGTATTCTTGCCCAGAGAATCCCATGGACAGAGGAGCCTGGAGGGCTACAGTCCACGGGGTCACATCAGTGGACAGAGAAGGGCTCATGGTCCAACCAGGCTGGTGCTATTCCATCAGCTGGAGCCTAGGAAGAATCGGTGGCTGAGCGTGGTCATCATGGGGAGGAGGGGTGCTGAGGGCAGAAAAGCAGACGTTCCCTCCCTCTCATCTCAACACATGCGCCACCCTGGGGGTAGAGGGGGAGGGAGTCCCCAAACAGCTGAGTTTAAACCTGAAATAACCAAGAACAAAACCTGGAAATGATTCCTTTGACTTGATTACAATTTCTACCATTGACAAGAATGAGAAGTTGAAGTCAATGGTAGGAACAAAAGTGTAAAGTTTTTCTACATCTGCATTTGTAGTTTGAAACACAGGACTCTGCACGGGCATCTTAATAGCATGGATGAGATCTGATCCCGCCAGCAGCCAGGCTGTCCCGTGGCTGAGTCTCAGCTCACCTGCCTCTGATTGCTCACCACTGAGAGGATGTTCACTGCTCTGCTCGTGTTTCAAGATTTATTGTGGGGCTCAAATGAGATCATATGTGTGAAAAGGCTCTAAAAATAAGAAGCTTCATGGAAGCAGTGTGGTGACCGCGATGACAGCCACAATGATGATAGCACAGTGCCGGTGACGTTTGCCGGAAAAGCCAGGAGGAAGTCGAGTCTGCCTTCATCATGCCTGATATTTCAGAAATACGCTGAAGAGTTGGCAGTCATAAAAATACAGAGCCCCACCATGCTGTAAAAATGTAGCCACAACATGAAGGGAGAAGCTGATCCTTGTGTGACTGACAAGTCTCGTTTGAATGACAAAGCTTGGAAATGACATCAGGACACCTTTGAAATTGCAGTTATGGCATTTGGCTTCGACAGGTGTGTCAGGATGTGAAATTCACAGAAAGTGAAAAACATGGCCTCGTCCCCCAGAACTCATGCGCTGCTGTGGGTGGTGGGGAGAGAGACTGACTCGTCACCAACTCAGGAAGGAGCAGCCCCCAGGGGTAACTTCCCCGACAGCAAGAGCCAAGTGCAGAGCTATCATCACAAGACCTTGAGCAGAAAGCCAGGATTCATATCTTTGTTCATTTAGCAACTGGTGTTTCTGTGTGTGATTTACAACATCACGCAGTGGGGGGCCCGCCAAAGAGTCCACCTTCAAAATCCCACAGTTCACATTCCAACTGTCTACTCTGTGAGTGACCCCATGTCCTTCAGTGAAGTCTCTGCAATGGATTGAATGTTTGTGACCCCTCCCCAGATTCCTACATTGAAATCCTAATTCTGATGTGAGGGTATTTGGAGGTGGGGCCTTTGGGAAATGATTAGGTCATGAGGGTGAAGCCTCCATGAGTAGGATTAGTGCCCTTATAAAAAGAGAAAAGAGAGGAGCTTCCCTGGTGGCCCAGTGGGGACACCTGGTAATGTGGGACCAGTTCAGTGCCTGGTCCAAGAAGATCCCGGATGCCACAGGGCAGCTAAGGCCGGACACCACGACTGCCGAGACCATGCTCTAGAGCCCGTGTCCTGTAACTGTGGAAGCCTGCGGAGAGAAGCCGCCTCGATGAGAAGCCCACACACCGCAACGAGATAGCCGCCCGTGCTCAGCAATGAGCAACACAGAAGACCGGAGACCTCCGTCTCCTGCTCAGTGTAGGGATACAGGGAACGGGCAGCTCTCTCCAAGCCGGGAAGAGGCCACGCTGAAGCCTGACAGTGCTGGCGGCCCGACCTCAGAGGGCCAGCCTCTAGGTCTCTGAGAAAGAAATGTCTGTTCTCTAAGCCAGGGGTCCCCGACCTCTGGGATCGAATGCCTGATGCTCATGTTATCATAATAGAAAGTAAAGTCCACAGTAAATCCACTTGAATCATCCCCAAACCAACCCCCTATCCTGGGTCCGTGGAAAAATTGTCTTCCACAAAACCAGTCCCTGGTGGCAAAAAGGTTGGGACTGCTGGTCAAAGCCACCTAGTCCATGGTTATTTGTTGCAGCAGCTTAAACACACGAAGACAGTCTTTTGTTGCTTAAATTAGCCAGAGGTAGTTTCTGTTGCTTGCAGCCCAAGAACCCTGAATGCTATGTGCTGGCACCAGTTGTAAATAACACACACCAGCTGGTAAGTGACTCCTGCCCTGAGATATGAATGCCCTCCTGTCACCCCAGACCTGTCCCTGGTACCCTGCCCCGAGCTTCCTGTGATCCTGTAGGTAAGTGGCTAGTCCCTGGCACAGCTGGGGCCTCCGGATCTTGCTCCAAACCCACAGCTGTCTGCTGCTAAGGACTGAAAACCACGCCTGCACAAACGACTCAGCTGGCTACCCTCCTCTGCAGATCCCTCCTCTCCCGATCTCAGTTTAGTCATCCATGAAATGGGCAAACTGAGCACACTGTACCGCCTCCTCCTCCGGATAAATGGGCACAGAGAAGCAGGAGCAACACTTCCCAGATGTGAGGAGTGCTTCTCCTCAGATCGCGCAGCACAGAGGTGACAAAACAAATCCCCCAGCAGAAAACACCGTCTCCCAAAACAAAGCCAGCACTGCTAGAGGCTCTGAAAGAGACCCAGAAGTGATAAAAACAGCTTTCAAAGAGTCAGAAGCTTTAAAAAAAACACAAAACACTGCATTTCTAAGCTTGAGTGTCGTGCTGCTTGCCTCGGACGCGTCTCCCCGCCGTTCTTGCTGGGGGTGGGCAGATGAGGATGGGAGAGGGATGGGAAGGCAGTTTGCAGGAGGGCCAGTGATGGGCCTCTGCTGGTTGGGGAGGCTGCCCAGCTCTGCGGTGCATCCAGGCTGAGACGCACTTCCTGTCCTGCAAGAACCCTGGAGAGTCCTCAGACAGGGACCCCCAGGAAGACGTTATGATGCAAGTGTCAGGGGTGGAAAGAATGTAGTTCTGCAAGGCAGAGCCTTTTCGCAGAATCTCAGAGCTTAAACAGCCCTTAAGAGCTGGAGAGACCACTCAATTTCTCACCCCGATGCCCCTGCCTGTTCCAGAGAGGGAGGGAGCCCACGTGGGCAGGAACGTGTCCCTGCGTGAACGGATCTCAGGCTCCACTTAGCAGGGTCTGAGAGCAGGGTCTCCGGCACAGGAAGTAGGCAGTGTAACCCCAGCGCCAGGGTGGGAAGCTGCCCGCTCGGGGGACCTGGCTGCAAGGCGCTGCACTGAGCCTGACTCTTGCTAATCAGCTCATTTAATCTTAACAGTCTTCTCATTGCTTCTCAATAAGGCTGGGGAGTCCACGAGCTCACCCAAAGGGACACGGCTAGGACGCAGCAGAGCTGGGCCTCACAGGCAGGCCCCTGGCTCCAGGGCCCACGTCTGAGCCCATCTGCCCTTCTGCCTTGCACACGTGGCAGTAGGGGTCCCACGGGTGTCTCCAGGCAGAGGCAGGCCCCTGAGGAAGACCCCACACAGGGAAGAGATGGGAGCCTGTCTTCATACTTCCCACACGCTGAATCGAGCACCCCTGATCTTCAGAAAGTACACGCCCGGGGCTTCTAGGTGTCTCTGTGACAAAGCAGACTCTCCCTAGGTACACAGCTCTGATTTAGAAAAGACTCAAGGCCTGTTGTGGGTGGACGCCTGGGGTCTACGGGAGCCTGGCCAGGTGGTTGATATCCTACCATTCCCAGCAAAGCCCCCAGACCAATCCAGGGACACCAGGAACACCAGTTCTTATTACTTATCCAGGAGAAAGCAACTCAAAAAAAAAAAAAAAAAAAAAAAAACCCCAGACTTTCTATTTTCCCATGAAATTCCTCAATTTGTAAATGTTGGAAACTTTAAAAATTTTTAATCAGAAAAAAAAACTCAGCGCAATACAGCTCATGGACTACTGGTTGGCCCCTCTCTCCAACAAGGGTACAGTGTGTCTGACGTCAGAGAAGGGGTTTACCTGATGGAGCCTCCACTTGCCTCTTCTGTGAAATGAGTTTACACTAACCCAGATTAGAAGGAGGGAAAATCAGAAACAGTGAACAAGAAGTGTTCAATATAGAGGAAGACATGTCTTAGTCCCCTAAGGCTGCTCTCATAGAACTCCACAGACGGGCTGTCTAAAACAACAGACATCAATTTCTCATAGTTCTGAAGCCTGGAAGCCTGAGATCAAGATTCTGGCCAGTGTGGCTTCTGGTGAGAGCTCTCTTTCTGGTTCGTAGATGATGACCTTCTCTCTGGGTCCTCACATGGTCTTTCCTAATAGGATGATGGAGATGGAGGTGGAAATGGAGATAGAGGTAGAGCTAGAGATTGCTAAAAGCAATCTGAGAGTCACAAGTTGGAGTTCTGAGCTGCTAAAGCATCCAGGAGCTGAGGGAGCAACATGGCTGAAAGGAGACAGGTGCAGGGCAGGGAGCCCATTATGGTAAGGTTTTCCACCGGAGGTACGTCCTGAATTCTTGAGTTGCACATGATCAGAATCCTAAGAAAACCACCTGGAAAATAAAGCAGTTTGGGGCCGTCTCCTAGTACTGAGGAGGCAAATTGCTGAGTCCAAGAACCGCCAAGGAGGATGAGCCCTAGACAACATCACAGGCTGGGTGTCTGGAGGATGGCACCCTAAAAGGGGAGGTGACCACAGGCATCCCAGTCCCTCCTACACCAGCTGCCTCCCAGAGGGTAGGGGGACTCACCTCTGGAGGCAACTGCAGTCCAGAGATGGTAATTTTTCACACACGATGTCCAACATTCAGTCAAAAGTCACCAGGCATGCCAAGGAACAAGACCAAGGGGAAAGAGGGACTATAGAAACAGACCCACAAATGTTCCAGATATTAAATTTCGCAGATAGGAGTTTTAAAATCACATTGGTAGTATGTTCAAGAAAAATTGTAAATGGTATTTAAAGACTTCTGTTCTCCTCCTCCAAAGCTCTATACCCACATGGGTTTGTAGGTTCAGCTCTATTCAACATTTGAGGAAGAGTCAATTCCTGTCTTGCATAAGTTCTTCCAAAAAGTTGGAAGAAGAATTCCGAGTTTATGGTACCTGGCTTGAGAGGGGCAAGTGTCAGATGGGGAGAGCGGTAAGCCAAGGCAAAGGGAGGAACATGGGGGGACCTCCCTGGTGGTCCGGTGGTTAAGGATCTGTCTTCCAGCGCAGGGGCATGGGTTCAATACCTGTTCGGGGAACTTAGATCCCACATGTCTCGGGGCAACTAAGCCCACATTCAGCAACTAGAGAAGCCCCTGTGCGTCGCAGCAAAGACCCAGAGCAGCCAAAATTATTTTTAAAAAGGTAAGAACGTGGGGGAGTGGAAAGGTCAGAGTGAGGTTAAACTGGAGACAAGTGAGTAGAGAGGGGATAAGGCTGGACCCCAGTGGTCTTTCAGGTCACAATGACGACGTCACAGATTCACACTGGGCATAAGGGGAGGTGATTTGGGGTTCTGACTAAGGGATTGACACAGGCACCGCAGGCATCCCCTCCTCATCCCATCCCAAACTGCAGATCAGCGGAAAAGCAACCTCTTCCAAAATACATTCCCAACTTCCAAGCAGGCATCTCATTTCTGCTTATGCATGTTCCAGAAAGAACTTGGCCAGTAGATCACTCAGCATCCCCTCAAACTCCTTAAGACGATCCCAGCATTGCAGTGAAGACCTCCGTTCCTCCTCCCACCTCCTGTGGAGGTGATGGAAGAGGCACCAAGGGACCTCCACCCTGGACAGGCCACCGCCGTCTCCTCCTTGTTGCAGCAGCCTCGTGCCTCCCTGACCCTCCCACCCCGCCTTTCCGCAGCCAAAGGGCCCTGTCCACCTTGAGTCATGCATGCCCTTCTTCTGCTCAGAGCCCTCCAGCGGCCTCCCAGCACACGCCTGGCCTTGCTGCCTGTCTAGGGCTCCCAGGGAACCCGGAAGAGATGGAGCCTGCGAAACAGCGCTGGCGGGGCCTGCCTCGGCTGTGTGCATTCTCCGGGCGATTAACCACATGAATAACTCTGTATGCAAACAACCTCCAACAAGCCGTCCTGGTTTGCAGACTCCAGCAGAAATGCGGTACTAACGATGAGCTACATTAGATTTATAGATAATGTGCTGGGTTCGGTCTGCTTGTGCTAGGCTGGGAATAGGATTTTGGAAGCATGGTAAGAGCCGATTCATGATTCAAAGACAACATCAAGTTCAGCAACACTGCATCGGAGGAGTAAGAAATTGGCAAAATGAAGTACAGTAAGCTCTCCAACATAAAAACAACAACAACAGTAATAATGAATTTGCAATTGTTTCTCGCTCCAGAAGGATATATGGGAGCAAGAAAGTCACTCAAACTTTCTACCAGCCTGACAAAATGGGCCCTGGCCCTACTGCCCTCGCCACCGCTCCAGCTCAGGGGGCTTCATGGGACATGTAGACTGGGTCTGAGTTTCACACTGGTAATGGACATGCCCCAGACATGCAACAAAGCTGCAAAGGCAACAACCAGAATTCTGGCACTAAACAAGGGTGTGCAACCTGGGTATGGACTAGATCAGAAATGGCCAAGAGGATCAATGTGCATGACGATCCCAGTGTGTAGGGAGCATCTATTGTAGCACTCCAGGACCATCCAGCTCTTAAGAAACCACTCTGGTTAACAAAGTCTGGGGGCTTCCCTGGTGGTTCAGGGGTTAAAAATGTGCCTGCCAATGCAGAGGACAAGGGTTCAATCCCTAGTCCCAGAGGATCCCACACGCCTCAGGGCAACTAAGCCCATGCACCACAGCCACTGCCCAAGCACTGCAACTCCTGAAACCCACACACCCAGAGCGCGCGCTCTGCAACAAGGGAGGCCACCGCAGCAAGGAGCCCACGCCACAACAGAGAGAGAGAGTGGACCCCGCTCTCCCCAACCAGAGAGAGCCCACACACAGCAATGAAGACCCGGTGCAGCCAAAAGAAAAAAATAATTAATTAATTAATTATTTAAAAAGTCTGCCTTGGGTACTAGAGAAGGGAGTGGCAATCCACTCCAGTATTGTTGCCTGGAGAATCCCATGGACAGAGGAGCCTGGCAGGCTACAGTTTGTGGGGTCGCAAAGAGCTGGACACGACTGAGTGACTAACATACTGCCTTAGGTATGAGAAAGGAAGCAATCATGTGCATAACATGTCTAACCACTCAGTCAATGAGCAAATATTGAATACTCACTCTGGGTTGGGAGACAGTGTCAAACCAAAGAAATAAGCGTCTGCTTTCCTAGAACTTAAATTCTAAAGTTCTGTGGCCCAACATGTAGCCACAAGTCACATGTGACTCTTGAGCACTTAACACGTGGCTGGGCCAAACTGAGATGTGCTCTTAAGTATGAAATACCCAATAGATTCCAAAGACTTGGTAAAATGAGTTATCAATTATCTCATTAATAATGCTCAGATTGATTGCATGTTGAAATGATAATAGGGGATTAATAAACTGTATTAGTAAGATTCATTACACCTGTTTTTTGTTTTTTTTCAATGTGGACACTAGGAGATTTAAAATTATATACACGGCAATTTCTGCACTTGGAATTATATTCCCACTGGACAGCACTGGTGTAGAGTAGCTGATAAACAATAAATTATCAAATAATGGGTTGAGATCATTTCTGAAAGTGATAGATGCTCTGAAGACACAGCAGGATATGGTATAAAGACAGATAGGGCAGGATATTGCTATGGTTCAGTCGCTCAGTCGTGTCCGACTCTTTGCGACCCCATGGACTGCAGCACGCCAGGCTTCCCTGTCCTTCACCATCTCCGGGAGCTTGCTCAAACTCCTGTCTATTGAGTCGGTGATCCCATCCAACCATCTCATCCTCTGTCGTCACTTTAAACAGAAGTCAGGGACTTCCCCGGTGGTCCAGTGACTAAGACTCCAAGCTCCCAAGGCAGGAGGCCTGGGCTGCATCCCTGGTTAGGGAACGAGATCCTACATGCCCCACCTAAGACTTCACACGCTGCAACTAAAGACCCTGCGTGTCCCACCTGAAAAATCCCACATGCCGCAGGAAGACCCAGAGCAGCCAAATAAATAAATAAATGAATAGAACAGTCAGCGTTATGGGCTGAAGTCTTTGCCCCCAAATTCATATTCTGAAGTCCTGACCTGCAGTACCTCAGAATGTGGCTGTGTTTGAAGTCGATATTTGGAGTCTTTAAAGAGATCACTAAATTAAAGTCAGGTCCCTGGAGGGGGCCCTCATCCAGTATGACAGGGCCTTATAAGAAGAGGGGATCACGACACAGGCATGCACAGAGGAAAGACCACGTAAAGAGGCAAGGAGAAGACGGCCGTCTGCAAGCCAAGGAGCGAGGCCTCGGAAGGTAACTTGGGCTTCCAGCCCTGAGAACTGTGAGATGATACCTCCTGCTGTTGAAGCCCCCGGTCTGCGTGATGGCAGCCCAAGCTGACTGAGACAGCCAGGAAGGCCTCGCCAAGGCGGGGACATTGGAGCTGAGTGACAGGAACGACCCACCTCGTGAAAATCCCTGGGAAGATAATTCTGGGTCCAGAAAACAGCAAGCACAGAGGCCCGGGGAGGGGAACAGGCAAAGTGGACTCTGCGGCTGGCTCAAGGCAAAGGGGGGTGCAGAGTGCGGGGTGGGGGGCGCCGGTAGATGGGGTCAGACCTCAGCATATTTGCAGGGTGGTCAACCCCGCCCCCCAGGCCCGCTACAATACGTTGAACGTCACTTAATGTAACACCTCCGCTGTGGAATAGTCTCCAGGATGTCTTTAAGAAGCTCTGTATCCTGGAATCCACTTATAGTGCCCTTCAGTTAGAATCTGTCAACCCTGCTGCAAACCAAATGCACCCTGACAACCCTGCTTCCCAGGCTCGGCGGGTGAGTCAGTGCGGCCGAGAGCCCCGGGGCCTCCAGGAACTGGGGTCTGCCCGTGAGGACACGCGCAGGTTCTTTTAACATCGCCTGTGCTGGGGTGCTGGGGACCAGGAAAGGATTCCAGGGGATGGGACAGGGGAGTCCAAGAGCAGGAGGGGCGATGCTGGTCTGAGCTGTGACGACCTCGCTGGGAGGGGGTGGGGGTAGTGGGGGCTTGCCGGGTGTCCGTGGGGCTCCCCCAAACTTCCACAGGGCGAGGCGGAATGAGAAAGAGCGGTGGGACCAGCAGGCCTGGGACCCCAGAGGAGGGCTGGCTCCCTGCCTCAGGGAGGCCCTGAGCTGGAGGGAAACCCAGAGAAGGTTTACCGCACACCCACTTCTTTGCCACTTTTTTTTTTTCCAATTTTTGGGTTTTTTTCAGACATGCTGTGTGGCATGTAGGATCCCTCCACTTTATTTATTTTAAAAATTAACATGTGGGACCTCCCTAGGGGTCCAGCAGCCAAGACTCCACGCTCCCAATGCAGGGGGCCCAGGTTCAGCCCCTGGTTGGGGGACTGGATCCCACAAGCTGCAACTAAGAGTCCGCATGTCTCGTCTAAGACCTGATACAGCCACATAGATAAATAATAATAAAAAAAATAACATTTAACCACCTGCTGCAAGAATCCATACTCCTTCAGAGTCACAGAACTTTCCCTTTCTTGCTTCCTCCCTAGATACTCATTGTTACTACTTTATATGTATTTGCTTATTTTTGAAAAAAGAAGTATAGGTCTGACAACCAAAGACTAATGAACCAGTAGGGGATGGTGAGAGCATATAGAGGGGGCTGGGGAGGGGGAGACGCTTTACTGAGTCACTGCTTTACACCGTCTGGTCTTCGGGGATCTTGTCCATGTTTCAGATAACAAAAAAATTAAATTATATCCACAAGAATAGGGGAAAATCTTAAAACTGAATGAACACAAAGGCATTAGCTGTATTTCAATCACACAGAGATGGCTAGCCTGAGTAACTTCTAGGCCTAATACTTGGGTCACCAACCCTCAGACTGAAGACAAAAAAGGACTCAAATGCATTTAAAACTCTATTTAGCAGTCACATTGTTGCAGTGGTTTGGCTACTACAATTCTGAAATGATTTTGTGTGTGTTATAGGATGAAATACATGAGTGGACACTTTCGTTGTGCTAAAAGCCTGGTTTGCCACCATGGGAGACGGGAGACCCAATGTGGAAGGCAAAGAGGGGCCTGTGGTATCAGGCTGGAATTAAAGATATGGGTATAAATTCAGATATCAGCATAAACTCAGATTATAGATAGTTGTGTGCACACACGCACACAGGTTTCTCTGTCCACTGAGAAGCCAAGAAGCCGTGACAACCTGGCAGCAATGGTTCATCCAGAACCCCACGTTGGTTTCTAAATGCCACCCCCCTGAAAGAAACCAGGGCCCCTTGAGAAATGGCTGAATCCAGGCTCAGAGCAGGAGCAAAAGGTAAGCCTGAACATCTTGCTGTGCAGAAGGTGAGGAAGTGTTCAAAAATGATGAGATCATATAAACAAGACACAGACGGAAGACAGAGGTGGTTCATTTCAGGGCTGGTAACCAGACAAGAGGGGCTTCCCAGGTGGCTCAGAGGTGAGAGTCCGCTTGCCAGTGCTGCAGCCCCACCCTCCAGAATTATGCAGGTTCGCTCAGGGGAATACATGTTCCGTTTCTGTTTCAATGGGGTGCTGGCTTCTATCAGCAAGAATGTGGTTTAACATGCCCAGGGGACTCCAAACAACACTTGTGCCCCTCTCCAACTGGTTTCATCACAGTCAGGAGTAGGTGAAGCTTCAGACTTGCTCAGTCTTCCCCAGATTGCTTGTACAGCATCAGGGGAAGATGGGAGCGATTTCCTGATGCTGAGTGCAAACGTTCCACTGGTTTCAGGGTTCAGCGATGGGAGAGTGGGGTCTCTTCCTGGCTCCCCCCACTGATCGGCTGGGTGAGACAGGGCCAGCCACCCACCTCTGTGCATCTCGGTTCCTCATTCAGAAGACAGGTGCAGCCAAACCCACCCAACCAGCCGGGAGAAGCCTCAGTGGGAGTCAAACCCAAGAGCACCTCTGAGCTGCACTGAGCTGGGGCAACAACAGGGAGGAGAAGCACACGCGTGGACTTCCCTGCTCACTCTCAGCACCTTCCCCCGGAGGGGCAAAACGCACCTGTCCCGGGGAGGCAGCAGACACTCAACGTAGTTCATGTAAGACCCAGAGGTTTAACACACATAAGTCTTTTAAGAGAACATGCAGCAGCTTGCTAAGCGCTGAGCGCTATGCTGTGTGCCTTCCACACATTAGCTGGTTGGATCTTTGCAAAGACTCTACGAACTGGCTACCCACTCCAGCATTCTTGGGCTTCCCTTGTGGCTCAGCTGGTAAAGAATCTGCCTGCAATGCTGGAGGCCTAGGTTTGATCCCTGGGTTGGGAAGATCCCCCAGAGAAGGGAAAGGCGATCCACTCCAGTATTGTGGCCTGGAGAATTCCATGGACTGTATAGTCCATGGGGTCACAAGGAGTCAGACATGACTGAGCGACTTTCACTTTCACTATGAACTGGATTCTTAATCCTATTTTAATGACAGAGAGTTAAAAGGATAAAATAACTTCCTCAAGGTCATGCAACCAAGAATCATCAGAACCTGGATTTGACTCCAACTCTGCCCAGAGGCCTCGTCACCCCCCTCTTAAGTGGGCTCAACAGTGGCCCCCCAAAGACATGCCCATCTTCATCCCTAAAACCTGTGAATATTTCCTTAGATGGCACAAGAGTAAAAATTACCTGATATGGCAAAGGTGTGATTCAATTAAGGCTCTCCAGAGGAGGCATTTATCTTGGAATCTGAGTGGGCCCTACGTGTAATCACAAGTATCCTTATGAGAGAGACACACAGGGCTTCCCTGGCGGTCCAGTGGTGAAGAATCTGCCTGCCAATGTAAGGCACACGGTCTGGGAAGATGCTGGTCTGGGATCGATCCTGGTTGATCCCTGGTCTGGGAAGATCTCACACGCTGTGGAACAACTAAGCTCATGCACCTCAAATACTGAGCCAGCACTCTGGAGCCCATGAGCTGCAACCAGGGCGCCCATGCACCGCAGCTACCGAAGGCTGCATGCCTAGATTCAGTGCTCAGCTGCAAGCCAAGCCACTGCAATAAGCAGCCCAAGGACCACAACTCGAGAAAAGCCCTGAAGACCCAGTGCAGCCAAAGATAACTAATAGAGCAATAAGTCTTTCTTAAAAATAAGAGAGACACACACAGAGTGGACAGAAGTTGAACCGCCAGAGATCAACACGAACAAGGTCTAATGACCAAGCCAGCGTGACTAAGAAGCATCACTGGGTGTGTAATGCAGGCTAGCTGGTCAGCGGCAATCGTGGCCTGCCTGCTGCCCCTGCCAGCTCACGCCTAGGTGGAAGAAGTGGGTTCTGAGAACTTTCCCTGAAGCCCCAGATCCCCTGGGAAGGCTGGCTGCTCCAGCCAAGCATGTCAGGGCATGGTGGGGAGCATAAGGTCCTCCCAAAGATGTCCATGTCCTAATCCCCCCAACTTGAGAATATGTTACCTTACAAGGCAAAAGGGGCTTTGCAGATGAGAGTAAGTTAAGGATCTCGAGTTGGGGAGATGACGCTGGATTGTCTGGATGGGACCAATGTCATCACATGGGTCCTTACAAGAGGGAGGCTGGAGGTCAGAGAAGGAGATGTGAGGACAGCTGCAGAGGCTGCAGTGATGCTGGCTGGGGAGCTAAGAAATTCAGGAAGCTTCTAGAAGCTGGAAGAGGCATAGAAATGGATTCCTCCCTGAGAACCTCCAGAAAGAACACACCTCTAATGATTCAGTTGGGACTGGTGACCTCCAAACCTTAAGATAACGAATCCGTGTGGTTTTAAAGCACCAGCTCCGTGCTGAGGGGGCCTGCCTGCTGCTCCTGCCAGCTCACCCGTGGAAGGAAATGGATGCTGAGAACTTTCCCTGGGGCCTCAGAACCACTGGGAAAGCTGGCTGCCACGATCAATTATGTGGGGTGACATAGCAGATGGCGGGCTGCAGGTGTGTGTGTGTGTGTGTGTGTGTGTGTGTGTGTGCGTGCGTGTGTGTGCGAGTGTGTCCATGAGTGTGGCAGACAATGAGGCAGAGAACAGGAGCCTGAGACTTGGAAACAGAGGTAAAGAGCCGTGTGTGTCTTTCCGCACAGGCAGTGTTTCCGTCCATCTTCCCTCACTTCACAGAAGAACAGGGGCAGGATCGGATCTGTTTGGGCTTCATGCTTTTTCCCAATAATGTTGGTGTTCAGTTGCTCAGTCGTGTCTGACTCTGTGACCCCATGGACTGTAGCACGCCAGGATCCCCTGTCCTTCACTGTCTCCCCAAGTCTGCTTAATCTCATGTCCATGGAGTGAGTGATGCCATCCAGCCCTCTCATCCTCTGTCGTGCCCTTCTCCTCCCGCCCTCACTCTTTCCCAGCATCAGGGTCTTTTCCAGTGAGTTAGCTCTTCGCATCAGGTGGCCAAGGGTATTGGAGCGGCAGCTTCAGCATCAGTCCTTCCAGTGAACACCCAGGACTGATCTCCTTTAGGATGGACTGGTTGGATCTCCTTGCAGTCCAAGGGACTCTCAAGAGTCTTCTCCAACACCACAGTTCAAAAGCATCAATTCTTTGGCGCTCAGCTTTCTTCACCGTCCAACTCTCACATCCATACATGACCAATGGAAAAACCATAGCCTTGACTAGATGGACCTTTGTCGGCAAAGGTTTTTTCCCAATAATGGCTTCTTAATACCAGGAACCATAATGACAGATAGAAACTACTGAGTTCTTACTGTGGGCTAGGCACTGTTCTAAACATTTTACATGTTTTCTCATCTTAATTCTTTAAAAAAATTTTTAAAATTCTTTTTACAATTTTTAAGACTACTTTCCATTTACAGTTATAAAATATCTAGATTCCCCATGTTGTACAACTCATCCTTACAGTCTATTTTACACTCAGAGTTTGTACCTCCACTTCCCCATCCCCGTTTTGCCCCCTCAACTGGTAACCACTAGTTTGTTCCCTACCTGTGAGTCTGCTTCTTGTTTGTTATATTCACTAGTTTGTCATATTTTTTCAGATTCCACATACAAGTGATACTGTAGAGTATTTGTCTGTCTCTGTCTGACTTAGTTCACTTAGCACAGTGCCCTCCAAGGCCGTTCATGTGGCTGCAAATGGAAAAATTTTGTTCTTTTTTATGGCTGAGTAGTATTCCGGTGTGTGTGTGTGTGTGTGTGTGTGTGTGTGTGTGTGTGTGGTGTGTGTGTGTGTGTGTGTGTGTGTGTGTGTGTGTGTGTGTGTGTGTGTGTGTGTGTGTACCACATCTTCTTTATCTGTTCATCTGTTGATGGACACTTACGTTGCCTCCATATCTTGGCCGTGGTAAATAATGCTGCTAGGAACATTGCATCTAATTATTTTTTAAATTTTTTTGGCTGTGTCGGGTCTTAGTTGTGGCGTACGGGATCCTCCTTGCATCATGCGGATTCCAGGCTCTCTAGTTGTGGCCCCTGGGCTCCTGAGTACACAGGCTCAGTAGCTGCATCGTGCAGGCTTAGTTGCCCCATGGCATGTGGGATTTTAGTTCCTCAACCAGGGATTGAACCCGCATCCCATGCATCGCAAGGTGCGCTGTTAACCACTGGACCACCAGGGAAGTCCCCACTGCATCAATTCCTAAGGCTACCACATCGGTTACAGGCTGCTAATATCTATAAGAAGACAGTATTTTTTAACAGGAACGTTTCTCATACAAAGTTCACTTCTCCATCACCCCTGCCGAGACTCGTGCCTGCCTCATGGTAGGGGTTCAGTAAACGTTTGCTGATGAATGCACCTAAGGCCTGGTGGGGGGAGCAGGTCAATCACACAGGTAAACTCTCATTCTGGTGAGTCCATGGCACAGTTTAGGGGATGGAACATACTGCAGGGTGAGGGTGGTGTCTGGAAAGTCTTTTCTGATAAGGAGAGTGTAATTCTGAAAAGTGAAAGGAGGGTGTCTGTGGCCGAAGCAAGTAGCCAAGAGTGATTCGTGAAGAATCACGCTTCAGTGTCAGCCTGGGTGACATTGTTAGGGAAGGAGACGGGAAAGACCTGGAACCCGCGAGAAAGCTCGCGTGGCTGAAGCATGAAGGTGGCAGGAGCGTGGGACACAGAAAGCCACAGCGGCTGAGGTTGGGACACGGTGAACTCCCGCGGCTGCTGGAGCAAGTCAGCACAGCCTCAGTGGCTTAACACAACAGAAGCGTGCTCTCCCGCGGTTCTGGAGGCCAGAGTCTGAAGCCGCGCTGCCGCCAGAGCCCCGCTCCCTCTGCGCTCCAGGGGAGCATCCTTCCTTCCCTCCTCCCGTTTCTGGTGGCTCCTAGCAGCCCTTGGCTTGTGGCCACATCACCCCAATCTCTGCCTCTGTCTTCACGTGGCCATCTTTCCTCAGGGCCCCCTTCTCTTCCTGTAAGGACACCAGTCACTGGATGTAGAGTCCAATCCAGAAAACCATCCTTTCAGTCCTTAACCTAATGACAGCTGCAGAGACCCAGTCTCCACTGAGCTCACATTCCCAGAGAGTAGGGTTAGGACTTGGAAACATATCTCTTTGGGGGACACTATTCAATCCAATACAAACCAACTCTCACAATGTTTCCAAAACTCACCTTTTCCAGCAGCTGAGGGCCCTGGGAAGCTGCCCCCCCACCCCTACCCCACACTGTCACCAGGATTGAACTAATAAAGAGCACCGGTGAATGGACAGAAGCATTCTAGAAATGTCGCTGAGTGCATCAAACAGGCTCCTTCCTGTGTCTGGGGGATATATTTAGGCCAGTGGGAATGTAATTCAGTCAAGGTCCCCCAAACCCATATGGTGCCCTCCCCCAGCTTCTGGAGTTGTATTTCACTTGGTTGAAAAACTACAGCCAAAATGAGAATCTCAAAATAAGAACCGCCTAAGGATGGAGAATATTTGAATTGGAAAACATCCCCTAGAAGTGTCTGGTCTCTGTCTGTCTTTTGTTACCTTTCCTTACCACCTAAGTGTTTCCCTTGCAGCTCTTCCTGATAGCAACACCCGTCGCCAGCGCCAGCGAGCCCCCACTTGGGGGCTTCATCCCTGGGGTGAGGGGGCCGGTTAGGGGGCTGGGAGGGAAGGATGGATTCGTGGGAAAGGCAGCCAGTATGTTCTGAATGGTTCTCAATCACTCCTCGTCTTTTTCCAGCCTCGGCTAGATTTAGACTTCCTCTTCTCCCTTTCTCCTCAAGGACCATGCATTATGGATGAGGACTATTTCTTATTCAGCAGCTGAGAATCACTCTCCTATCAAAAACACCTCTTTCATACATTTTCAGATATCAGCACCCGCCTCTGAACTCAGAGTTTTCTGGCCTGGCTCTGTAGAGGGGCCTGTTGGATCAAACTCTTGAGTGACAAATGTTGGAAATGTGAAAGGCACACAGGCTCCCACTGCAAACACACACAATACTCGTGGTAGGTAAGGACCACCCAAAACATCGCCAGGGCCCCTGGGGTTGCGATCGTTCCAACTTAGGGAGAGGAGGGGGGCAATTTCAAACCTTAAGACAAAGGGTCTCTTTTCCAGGTAGATGGAAAGGTACCGAAATGTTTTCTTTGGATTCTGTGCTGGGAGTATTTCCTTCACCCTCTTGTCCCTTCCTCTTCCTTTATGCTTCTAAGTCTGCCCTAAGATGGGGTTCCCAGGTGGCTCGGTGGTAATTCAGGAGATGCGGATTCGATCCCTGGGTGGGGAAGATCCCCTGGAGAAGGAAATGGCAACCCACTCCAGTATTCTTGCCTGGGGAATCCCATGGACAGAGGAGCCTGGCGGGCTTGCAGTCCACGGGGTCGCAAAGAGCTGGACACGACTGAGCACAGATGCGCACTGCTCTGAGACGGGGAACCCAGTGCCCCCTTCACCGCCTCTCTCCTCACATGACCGACCGGTCTATGTGCTTGTCCCAGGACCCAGTTAGTGCTGACGCATCCGGGGGCGGGGAGGGGTGTGCCCCTTGGCTGGTTTCCCTAGTAACGAATGAGCCCACCTGACGTCAGTTCCCCTGTAACTGGTAATCTCCCCACCCGCCTGGGAGCAGAGATTGTCACCACGTCCTGCCTACGGTGCAATGCACACGGTGGGGTGTCTGTCACTCCAGGACCTTGCTTCAGATGCATAAGCTCCCCCTCCATTAAACCATTGGTGTCTCAAAAAAACGGGGGGGGGCAATCAATCAAAAGCATAAGAGATGCTGCCAAACCTTTCAGTTATAAGTTCGGAGATCCATTGTACAGCATTATGACTAGTAAATACAGAGCGAATAATAACATCTTGTACACTTGGAATTTGCTAAGGGGGTAGTTCTCACCACACACCACAAACAATAACTCTGCCAGGTGATGAATGAGTTAGTGTAGCTGATTGCGTTATCATTTCACAATATACATACTTCACATTGCACATCTTAAATATATACAATTTTTATTTGTCACTCATACTGCAGCAAAGCTGGGGAAAAAAACTTTTAAAAAGAGAGAGAGAACATAAAGGTCTGGATGCAAACTCAGTTTGGTATGACCCTCACTATTCATGCACAGAAATAAAGGCTGATAGAACTTGACCTCAAAAAAAAGAAAAGAAAGAGAGAACCGCCACTGGGAACAAACAGTTCAAAGATAATAAAAGTAATTAGGTGGGTAATTTTCTTCTTCTTTCAATTTCTAAAATAGCTATCGTGCTAACAGATATGAGCGAGTTTTACTAGTTGGCTAGTTTCTTAAACCTGCTTTCAACCCCTTCTCATGGAGACATGAAGACAGGAAGTGTGCAAAATGCATTAAATTTCTGTGTTCTGAATTTTTCATTTTCTTCCAGTAAAAAATTCTCTACACGAATTGTACTAACTAATACTTACTGAGTGTTAACTATGGCCCAGATGCTGGTGTATGTCCTTTACATGTATCATCCCTTTTAATTCCCTGTGAGATCAACATGATGACTATCCCCACATTACAGATAAGCGAACTGAGACACAGAGATGTTGAGTGACTTATGCAAGATCACACAGCTGGAGCTTGGACTTGAAACCAAAAGCTCTTTGTGACTGCCTCCAACAAGGGTGGTGCTGAAGTGACACTATGTGACATTTAAGGCAAAATCATAAGAGGCAACACAGCGCCTGCGTGGGTCACCAAACATCTCCTTGGCTCCCAGCCCCGTGCTATAAGGAAGCCCAGGCCTCATGGGGAGACCGTATGAAGAGGACCCAGACCTCGTGGCCCTCCCGAGCCCCCAGCCACAGCCAGGACCAGCCTGGAAGCCACATTCCAGAAGCAGGTCCTTCAATCCCAGCCAGAAGCCCCCCTGGCTTTATGTCCCACGGGAGAGAGATGAGCCTCCCACACTAACCTTGCCCTGGTGGCTGATTCATGGGCCAGATAAATGACTGCTTTTGCTGATGCCACTAAGGTTATTGATGAGCGGTAGAGAACTAGAACAGTGGCTAGACCCAGCTGGCCCCGGAAATCCTCATCAGGTTCCAGCTGGGGAGGAGCCCTCTGCCCAGGGTGAGAAGCCTGCCTGCTGCTCTAAACACATCTCTCTCTCGACACAGTCTGCCAGCTCCAAATGTCCAGAGCAGCAAAGCACGTTTCTCCCATGGCGGGAATTCAGGCCAGAGCTGGAGAGCCATCAGGGAGGCAAGATGTACAGCAGACATCTCCCAGCAACACCGTGAGATGGAGGCAGGGGGGAGGGTGACGACGCAGGTTGTCCCGCATGTGCTGAAAGCTGCCTCTCTGCTCCAAGATGTTTCTGGTCCCTGGCTCTGCTGACAAGCCGCTCGGCTGACCAGGCCAAGGTTGCCCTCAACCGGTACATCTTTCCCCGTCTCCATCTGCCAACTCTTTCAAGTCAGACGTACACTGTGCTCAACCTGTGTCGCTCTCTCCCCCACTTGGAACCACCAGCAAATCCCACCTCCCTTCACAAGGCATCTTCCACTTTCCACCCTGGTCCAAAGCGCCTCTCTCACCTGGACCACTGCAGTCACTTCCACCCTGGTCTTCCTGCTTCTGCCCCACAGCTTGTCCTCCACAAGTAGCCAGAGGATCTATTTGAATGTAGGTTAGGTTGCGTCACTCAAAGCTCTCTGGTGGGCCCATCCCACTCAGAGGAAAAGTCAAGTGTCCCCAAGACGCATCATGATCCAGACCCCTCTTTCCTCTGTCGGCCCCTCACTCATCCGCTCCTGCCACCCTGGCTCCTCACTGTTACTCGGTGTATCAGGGCCACTCCAGCCCCAGGGCCTTTGCGCTTGCTATTTCCCTTTTCCAGAATGATCTTCCCCTAAGTATCTTCGTGGCTCATATTCCTCACTCTTTTCACATATTTCCTTAAGTTGACTTTTCAATAAGAGCTTCCTTCCCTCTCATCGCAAAACTTCAATGCACTCCAACACTTCCTCTCCCCGCCTTTGCCTTATATTTTCTCCTTAGCTTTTACCCAGTATGCTAGATATTTGCTTAACTTCTTTACGGTTAACTTCTTTAACTTCTTCTGTTTTCCCCACTAATACTTCAAGTCTGGGGGGACAATGATTTTTATCTGCTTTGCTCCCTGCCAAATCCCTAGTACCTAGAGCAAAGTCTGGTCCATAGTAAGTGCTCAATAAACCTTCACTGAATAAATACAGACCTTCGAGACTCAGTCTGACCCTCGATTGCTCTAGGAATCCCCTCTTAGGCATGCCCACCCCCACAGCCACGGCGGGGGAGGCACTGAGCAAAACACAGTTGAGTCACCAACAGCCCCATCACTGTCGATACCACTTACCCTGACCACACACCGAGCTCTGGGTCAAGCTCCTCACAGGAGCTTTGTTAGTGCCAGGTTAAATAGAGCATACAAATTTGAATTTTATATAAAAATTATTACTGTTTTTGAGTGTAAGTATGCCCCACGCAATACTTGGGAGATGCTTATACTTGAGGAAAACTGTTTACCGGGCACATGAGGCATGAGGGCCCTGCATTTTGATTTGCTGAATGTGGCAAACTTACTTAGCGTACTTTTTCATCTTACTGTCACGAGGCAGGTGTGTCTGCTGTGCTTTAGCCGGGAGGCTGCAGCACAATGGCTGCTGGGGGCCGGGGAAAAAGACAGTAGGAGAGATTTGTAATGCAGCCAAGTAGCTCTCTGTCAAACCTGGAACCAAAAGAAAAATAAAATGTTGGAACCACCTGCTATTTCAAATGAGGAAATAAAAAAGAAGTGACAAGAGTGGCTTCAATCCAAGCAAAGAGAAATGAGCCTCTGCCTCTGAAACATGAATGAAACGAGACTTCGGGAGAAACGGCTTCTTCATTGTCAGAGATAAAAGGCGCCGTCTCCATCTTCAAGGATGAGCCAGGCTCTGGATAAGATACGGGAGGGGCTTCAGCAGGTCAGGAGGACTCCTAGGAGGGCAGAGAAGTGGGCTTTCAGGCTCCAAGGCTGGTCCCCTCCAGGGAGGCAGGTTGCCCTGCACGAGGTCAGGAGCTCCCCCTGCAGGAGGGAGAACCGTACTGCTGGGTTATCAGTACATTGTTTAGTCATTGTTTAGTCATTAGTGTGGAAAGATTGAAGGTGGGAGGAGAAGCGGAGGACAGAGGATGAGATGGTTGGATGGCATCACCGACTCGATGGCATGAGTTTGAGCAAGCTCCGGGAGTTGGTGATGAGCAGGGAGGCCTGGTGTGCCGCAGTCCACGGGGTCGCAAAGAGTCGGACACAACTGAGCAACTGAACTGAACTGAGTGTGTGAACGCTCAGTTGCGTCAAACTCTTTTGAGACCTCATGGACTGTAGCCCGCCAGGCTGCTCTATCCAAGGGATTTTCAAGGCAACAATTCTGGAGTGGGTTGCCATTTTCTTCTCCAGGGGATCTTCTCAACCCAGAGATGGAATTCGTGCCTCCTGCTTCTTTTCTAGTAGTAAAATTTCCTATTTTCATACTATTCATCATATATGCTATATTTTATTAACATCTTTCTCCCACAAATGAGATGGATACCTCATTCTACCAGGGTAAAGTATACTACTTTTTACTAGTCTTGTTCACTGCTGAATTCCCAACATCTAAAACAGTTTCTAGCAGGTGAAAAGTCATCAAGACATGTATGTTAAATAAATGAATGAATGAGTGGAGCTTCTAGCTGGGGCCTTAAGGGAAGCATTCAGAGAGAAGAGATCAGAGGCAAGGGTGCTAGGTTCTGCAGGGGGTGGGCACCCTGATCCGACCACAGTGACGGGGTCTTGACAAATGGGCAAAGGAAGCGATGGTGGCCCCAGCGGATGACACAAACCCCATGGAGAGCTAGAAGGATGAGGGTCACAGCGGAGTCAGGGACTAGCAAGACTGCCAGTGCACTGGATGGCCAGGGCCGAGCGGAGAGGTGAGACGCACGGTTGATGGGGAGGGCCTCAAAGCTGAGAACGCTCCACTTTGGGGGACAAGCTGTCTCTGGTGCCACTCCTCTGGCCTGCGTGCAAGTTCCACGGGCTCTGCCTTGCATGGGAAACTAGTGAACCCTGAGATTCGGGTTTGAGGAAAGGGTCTCACCTGGACCAGCCTCGGTTAAAGAGGAGGACCACAGGCTGAATCCCCCGACCCCTCCACCAGCAGGGCTGTGTCCTATGCCTCTCTCTCGGGAAGTCATAGGCCTGGGGAGGATCCAAGGGCCACAGCATCACCGGGCCATCCAATCACCAAGTATCACTCTGATCTCCCTCAGTTCAGTTGCTCAGTAGCATCCAACTCTTTGCGACCCCATGGACTGCAGCACACCAGGCCTCCCTGTCCATCACCAACTCCCGGGGTTTACTCAAACCCACGTCCGTCGAGTCAGTGATGCCATCCAACCATCTCACCTTGGTCTCCCTCCAATCCATCTAACTTCCAATCCTTCTCAGTCTGCCTCTCAGGTGTGAAAACTGCAGAGATCCTCAGCTGACCACGTGTCCTGACTCTGGCTCAGGAAATACAATCACTCTACATGTAATCTCCAAAAAGACGCCCTGATGCTCTGAGAGGGGGTTGGGGTCCGAGTTCTGGAGCTAACAGCCCAGGAAGAAGCTAGATTCTGCCCCTAAAAACAAATGACCCAAATGGCCCTGGGAGATGTCACATGAGCAGCCCTGCCCAAAGCATCCTGTGTCCTTTTAAAGAGTGCTTTTCAATGGGCGTTCTGGGGAAGAATTGGCCTGGTTCCTAAAACCCCTAATTGTATGTAATTTTAATAAATACAGTAATTAGGACTCACTCTGACTTACAGTTTAGGTGGAATTGCATTTTTATGGGAACAAGAGAATTAAGCGGAAAGAATTCTAGAGCATCTCTGAATTCACGGACCTCACTCCTAATAGGGAAACTGGCTCTTAGGATCTCAAAGTCGTGTCCAGAAACCACTGCTCTTTTGGTGGCCCCTTGGGAGCAGGAAAATAACAAACAAAACTCTTGCCACGGCTCTCATCAACCTCCTAAATCTAAACTTAGAGAATAGAAGTTACAAGATGGCGGCCTACAGTCCATTTCCTATTGTTTAATGGATTCTGTTTGTTCAACATTTTAAAAGTTTAGAAATTTCACATAAGAATCAGGATTTTCAGCTTCTCTGAACATCTCAGAGGCCAGGCCATGTGGAGCCTGCGTTCCCATCTGACAACAACGGGCTGAAAGCAAGTGGCATATCTGACAAGGATGGACTGAAAGCAAGTGGCATATCTGACAAGGATGGGCTGAAAGCAAGTGGCGTATCTGACAAGGCTCATGCTTTCCGCTTTGCTACAGTCCCCACTCATCGTTGTCGCCTCTGGCACCACCCATCTTCAATGGTCTTAGCATTCCTAAGGTGGGGAAGTCATTCTCTGCACCCATGTTTATGTCAGAAATGGGGAGATGTAAGGCTGATGGCCAAATGGTTCCAAGAAATATGGGATAGGTCATATGAGTTTACAGATGAGATGAATATGGCCAAATCTTTCTTGACTAAGATATCACCCCATCACTATCACCCAGCATCTTTGTTTGTGAGGCCTTGCTAGGTCCTGGTAGGCATGAGAATTCTTAATCCCTTCCTCTTGTAGATTGCACTGTGGTTCCCAGCTCAGGCCACTCCCCCAGACCATACGACTTTGCCGTTCCCTCCACTAGGGTTAGGGTGCACTCCCCCCCCTTCACCTTGGGCTCAAGCAAATGACCTGTTTGGCTCATGGGATCTGGACAGATGTATCACAAACTTAGGCTTGTGGGAAGTCAGGCTTGTGCTCCTGATCTTTGCCACGGCTGTGAGAAGTGGCAACACTTCAGGTAGCCTCTATTTCAAAAAGAATACAGTTTGGAGCCATGCCCCCAAAGAGCCCAGTCTTGATCAGGCAACCCAACACACGTGAGCAATGAGAAATTAGAAATTCTTATCAGTCACAGAGTTCGGGAATGGTTCATTGTGCTGCAGTGTTACGGCAGGAGGTGACTGATACATTCGCTCCATGACGGATACATTTGCTGCCATAGAATCTTGTAATACCCTCTTCCCTTCTGTTATTGTTTAGTCACTCAGTCCTGTCTGACTCTTTTGACCCCATGGACTGTGGCCCACCAGGCTCCTCTGTCCATGGCATTTCCCAGGCAAGAACACTGGAGTGGGTTGCCATTTCCTTCTCCAGGGGATCTTCCCAACCCAGGGATCAAACCTACATCTCCTTCATTGGCAGGCAGATTCTTTACCCCCGAGCCACCAGGGAAGCCCATCTCTTCCTTTTTGAGCCCTCACAATGTTGCAGGTATGGGTTATTTACATGAATAGTGTTTCCCTTCCATGAAGTGTGAGATGAATCTGGTTAATTGTAGGTCTTTCTGTCAGAGCCCACGGACCCCCAGCTGCTACTCCTCCAGCATCTTAATTTGGAACTCACCAGCTTAGTTCCGGTCAGGCAGCTTGTTCAGGATTTCTGAATGTCATCAGGCTTGGGGAGACAAATGGCACGCACAGATGGGCTTCATCTTGTTTTCAAATACAAGATGAAAACGCTCGATGGAATCAATATAATGTGATCAATATGCAGCTCTCGACAGCTGGCTATCCAGTGCAGGCGGAGCCCTGATGTCTTCAGGGAGAGCGTGCTGGGTGCTTGACAAGGCACAGCGGTGTATTCATCACAGACCCGTGTCAAAGAGCCCAGGGGCAGGCCGGCGAGACCTGACTCAAACCAACGACAGAGGAGGAAGACCTCAGGGCTCTCCCCCTCTGCCCGAGCGCTGGATGTGGGGTTCACTGGGGCCCAGGCTGAGCCTTCTTCAACTAGCCCTCTGGACCCTCTTTCCAGGAAACCTCACCCCTCCCCAGGGCTTCAGACTGGGTCTCTATGCCAGTGGTCTGGTTTCGAAGCCCAGACTCACACAGCAAGTACGTATTGGACAGGTCCACTTCGATTCCTCACAGACATCTCACACTCGGCATGTCCAAGCTGGGCTGTCTGCCCACTCCTCCCTTTCCTCTAGCAGTAACTAGGACCACCCAGCTGCTCCAGGCAGAAACTTGCAAATCATCCTCGGCATCTTCCTTTCTTCCCCCTTCCGACCCCACACCTGAGCCAAGCCCAACAGATGCTACATCCAGAATCCGTCCACTTCTCTCTCAGTCTCCACGGCCAGCAGCTAGTCCAGGCCACCGGGGTGTCTCGCCTTGATTTTCTCAACAGCCATGTCAACAGTCTCCTCTGTTCCATCACCACCTGCAGCCTAAATGAGCACTTTGGAAATCTGGAGACGTCTTGGTTGCTCTTGGTTGCTCCGGTGGTGGGTGGGGACACTCCATCAGTAACGGGGGGAGGTGGGGCCAGGGATGCCAGATGATCCACAGCGTGCAGGAAGCCACAGAAAGGTCTGTCCCCAAACCATTCAGGCTTAGAAAGCGCCCCCCTGACTTGCGCACAGGAGAAAAATGTGTTCAAAGTATTCCTCCTAGAATTTAACTCCTGTTTACATATTTTAAAAAAGGACGTTTTTGCATGACCGACAAAACCTGGATTTTCCAGGAAAGTAACTATCATGTAAATAAAAAGAGAAGACTGAACCTCTCTATTTTAAACTTATACAAAGAGTTATTCACCATTTTGGAAAAATCACATCACCTACAGAAATGCCAGTGGCGTTAATCAGGTGGCCGCTGTAATAATCTGGGTCATTCTCCGTTTGCAGCTGTTTCTCTGAGGTTGCATTTAAGTGTCAGCGCACTTTTTCATCTTCTTAGCAGTTATACAGGAGTGTTTGCTTATTGACAATATATAATATTTTACTAGAAATTAATTTCATTTTGATTTCTCCTAAATAAACTACTAATAAACTAAATTACACTTAGGGCAACACACACATGCTTACTTAAAATTGTATAGCTAGGCTGTATGGCTATTAATTTTATTTCATGATGTTAAAAGAGGCACTGTAAAACATGTTATAAAGGAAATCATTGAATCTGCTAGAATGGGAAACCATTAATTCAACAGAAATCTCTGGAAATAGATACGGAGAGGGTGGGGGCGATGTGGGCTCCTGAGAAGAAATATGGGAAGAAATACCCACTGTGAAAAATTAACAGATGGCTTGCAGCCAGAAGGCATTTAGAATATAAGGAAACAGGAAACACTGGGAAAAAATCTTTGATGTTGAAATGATCTTTGTTCAAAAAACTAGGAAGAAGAAATTTCCTTCCAAGTCAGCAGACTTGGGTTTTCATCTTCCTCTTGAGTTAACCCCTCTGAGCTTTCCGCTCCTGGGAGATTTCAGGGCCCTTAGAGACAGCCTTCGAGGTCTGCTTGGGGTCTCCACCCTGCCCTCTTCTCTCCAGGCTGGGAAGGAGCAACAAAGGAACAAGTGTAATTTTTTTATGTTTCATCACTGAGTCAGGATAACCCGGAGACGACTTCTATGGGGGTTTGGGGTGAGCTGGGAGCCTGTGATTCAAGGAGGGAGTTTTGTAGAGAAGCCTGTTCAGAGATTTAATCATGTTCCTTTTATTTCTTTTGCCTCAGGACTGCTGTCTGCAGAAACAAGGTGTTTTGTTTCATTAAAAAATCCACTGAAAACAGAAATGTCCCAATTAATTATCCCCTTATCCAAGACTGTCAAAGAAATGCCTGTGCCAAGACTGCTGAGGCATGCTGACAGCAATGGCTCCTGTCTTGCCCCAAACAGGCAAAACAGTGAAGAGGTGGGTTGCATTTCAGGAAGAAAATATAAAGAAAATTATTGACAACTTGGGTACAAGGCAAAAGATACTGCATACTCTCTCAAAATCAGAACAATTCTGCCCAAGGATTGGCTATTGCTCTGGGGCAGTGGTTTTCAAAGTACGGTCCCTGGACCAATAGCATCAGTATCCCCTGTGAACTTGTTAGGAATGCAGATTCTTGGGTCCCATCCCAGACCTACTGAACCAGAAACTCTGGGGGTGGGGTCCAGCAAGCCATGTCTTAACCAGCCCTGTGTTTGAACAAGGGGTTCTGATGAAGGCCAAGGCTTGAGAACCACTGTTGAGAACATGTAGCTTTTGTTTGACTTTTCACATCTTTCTTGATTGAAGCCAAGATTCTGGCTTGAAAGACTACTTACTGTATGATTCCATTATATGAAATTCAAAAACAGGAAAAATGAGTCTATGCAATAGAAATCAGAGAAAGGTTACCCTGGGGGGAGCATTATCAACTAACTGGGGAGGGAAAGGTGGAGTTTTGGGGGTGTTAGACTGTTCCACACCTTATCTACTCAGGTGTGTACATATGTAAACACCACCAAACCATGCACTTAAGATTTCCGTACTCTGAAAATGTGAAAATATAAAGCTCCACAGGTAATTCTGATGCCCCACTGAGGTTGGGAAAAGAGACCTATTTCGCCCACAATGAAAAAAATAAAAAAGGCTTTTTATTCTGAATATTGCTAATTAAAGCTTCCAACAACTCAGCCTGCTTTGTTCCAAAACCATACATGCAAAAATCGTGCCTTGTAAAATGGATGAATTAGTTGGCAATTATTTGCTTTGCAGAAGTGTCCACTGTGGGGTTCCTTTAAACAGTGGGTTCCCTTAGGTACCTTTGAAAAATGGGATCCAAGTTGCCAAAAGGCTGTGTATTTGCAAATGTTAATAGAGGCACAAAGTATTGGTGACTTACTGGTTCTGGAGGGGAGTCCAGATGGGAGGTGGGAATTCAGCCGTAATACTGTAGACAGAGGTCATCTGCCATCTTCAATTGTTCATATTCTGAGTATTGTTTCACGTGGGTGGAGGGTAAACCTTTTAAGAATGGAAAGCAGAGACCACAGAAAACCCAACACCCTAAAAATGTAATGGAGGGACTTCCCTAGTGGTTCAGTGGCTGAGAGACTCTGTGCTCCCAATGCAGGGAGCTTGGATCTGATCTCTGGCCAGGGAACCAGATCCCATCTGCTGCAACAAAGATCAAAGATCCCCCGTGCTGCAACTGAGACCTGGTTGTTGTTGTTCGGTCACTAATCATGTCTGACTCTTTGCGACCCCATGGACTAGAGCAGGCCAGGCTCCCCTGTCCTTCACTATCTCCCGGAGTTTGCTCAGATTCATGTCCATTGAGTCAGTGATGTTATCTAACCAACTCATCCACTGCTGCCCCTTCTCCTTTTGCCTTCAATCTTTCCCAGCATCAGGGTCTTTTCCAATGAGTCAGCTCTTCGCATCAGGTAGCCAAAGTATTGGCGTTTCAGCTTCAGCATCTGTCCTCTCAGTGAATATTCAGGGTTGATTTCCTTTAGGATGGACTGGTTTGATCTCCTTGCAGTCCAAGGGACTCTCAAGAGTCTTCTCCAGCACCACAATTTGAAAGCAACAATTCTTTGGCGCTCAGCCTTCTTTACGGTCCAACTCTCACATCCGTACAATGACTGCTGGAAAAACCATAGCTCTGACTATACAGACTTTTGTCTCTGCTTTTTAATACACTGTCTAGGTTTGTCATAGCTTTCCTTCCAAGGAACAAGCATCTTTTCATTTCATGGCTGCAGTCACCATCTGCAAAGATTTTGGAAGACCTAGTGCAGCCAACTAAATAAATTTTTTAAAAAATATAATGGGCTTAGTGTAGGAGGAAGATGGCACCAAGGCAGTATGGCTCAAACTTCCACACGTGTTAGAGTCACTGGTGATCTTTTTAAGATGCAGAGACTGGTTAAGGCCCGAGATTCTGTATTTTCCCCCAAGTTCCCTGGGGAAGAGAGTGCTGCTGGTCTCTGCACCAGACTTCGTGAGATGCGAGGACAGAGATACCTTACATGGATCATCTCACTTCACCTTCACCACCATGGTCTACATGCGTGTTGTTATTCTCATTTTACAGATTGGGAAACTGAGGCAGAGGCCAGCTAAGTTGCCCAGCTAGCAGGTGGGGTCTGAGCTCAGGCCTGCCCAACCCTGGTGTTCTTGCCAACACAGTCAGGGATAAAGCAGAGCAGACAGGAACTTCCTTCTCCACATTCTTAGCCTCCCCTTCCCCCACCTCACGGCTCTGAAGGTAGACAATTAGCTAGCCTCCAGCAGCCACCCTCTGTCTCCAATTATATTCAATTACAAACGGAAAGCTATTTTCAGTGAGGAATATAGATGAGGGCTGTAGTAACGTCCCCTCCCCTCCCTGCCACCCTCTCCACCCACATTGAAGCTAAAACTTCAAGAGAATACCAATAATTAGGAATTGGCCAGAGATCAAAGTGCAGAATTTACCTTCACTGTTGCAGGCGTGACCTTGGTCCCTATTATCCAAGTTAGTCTTTCCTGTTAAACCTTGGGAAGCTTCTCTTTCCCCTCACAGCCCATTTTGCAGTTACACAGCAGTGGGGTTTATGAAAGAGCTTCTTTTTTTTTTTTATCGAAATTGCATCTCTAGCTAATCCCTTTACCTTTCCTCCAGTGCATACACCAAGCATCATTTTGAAAGGTGAGTTCCTGGGGGTACCAAGAGCTTCTAACTTGAAGAGAGATTAGCAATGCAGAATGATGAAACTCCTAAGACAGACCAAGACAGAGAAGCCTTGGAAGCAGTGGTGGCCTCCCGCCACGCCTGAGAAGCTGAGCCGCAGACGCAGGGCTGCAGGAGGCTGCGGCGCTCACACGGGAACCCGCTCTCCCTCCAACGCTGGGCCTCGCTAGCACTCTCACTCCAGATTCCCATCTGCACTGAGCCTGGTTCTGTGCAGATACTGACTGCTGAATATTTGGAAACAGAGATTCTTCCCCCTGTTCCTTTCTGACCCCAGGTGGGTACCCTCTATAGCTCCATAAACTCAAACACCAGGCAAAAGCAACCCTGAGCAGCTATGTTGTGCGTGCTTAGTCATTCAGTGTGTCCAGCTCTTTGTGACCCAGGCACTGTAGCCACCAGGCTCCTCTGCCCATGGGATTCTCCAGGCAAGGATACTGGAGTGGGTTGCCATTTCTTCCTCCAGGGGATCTTCCCAACCCAGGGATCAAACCAAGTCTCTTATGTCTCCTGCATTGGCAGGCGGGTTCTTTACCACCAGTGCCACCTGGGAGGCAAGAGTAGCTATGTTAATTTCAGACAAAGCTGACTTTAGGACAAAGGCTATTTCAAGGATAAAGAAAGGTATTGCATAATGATAAAGGTGCCCATTCTCCAAGAAGACATAGCAATTCTAACTGCATCTGTGCCTATCAACAGGACATCAAAATAGACAAGGCAGAAAGTAATAGAACTAAAAGGGGAGATATATTAATATATCAATGTGTTAATAGTTGGATGTTTCAACATTCCTTTCTCAGTAATTCATTGAACAAGTAAGTGAAAAATCAGTTTGGATACAGAAGGTCAATATACAACCACCCACCACATGGACATAACCAATATTTATAGAACACTCTAATCCAACCACAGAAGAATGCATGTTCATCTCAAGTGTGCTTAGAACATTCACCAAGATGCACCATAATCTGGTCAATAAAACCAACCTTAACAAATTTACAAGAATAGCAATCATAAAAACTATGTTCTTGCAAAATTAAATTATGATTATACAAAATTAAACTAGAAGCTGTTGACTGAAAAAATGCACGCCCTAAAGGTTGAGGATTGTGTTTTATTTAGTGGACAAGACTGGAGATTGAAGTCCGGGATACAACCTTTCAGACAGCTCTGAGGAAGTGTTCAGAAGAGGTAAGGGAGGAGCCAGCATCTACATGGTAAAAAACTATAAAACACTGATGAAAGACATCAAAGAAGGTCTAAATAAATGGAAAGACATAATGTGTTCATGGATTGAAAGACTCAATATTGTTAAGATGTTCATTGACTATAATCTGATCTATAGATTTAAAATCCCACAAACTCTTTTGTAGATATAGACAAGCTGATTACAAATTTTATGTGGAAAACAAAAGACCTAGAATAGCTAAAACAATTCTGAGAAAGGAGAATGAAGTTGGAGGGATCTCACTGCTTGGTTTCAAGACTTAGTAAGAAGCTACGGTGATTAAGCTGATACGGTGTTGATGAAAGGATAGATACATAGATCGATGGAACAGAATAAAGAGCCCAGAAACTGACCCACACAAATACAGTCAAGCGATTTTTGACAAAGATGCAAAGGCAATTCAACAGAAAAAGAATCATCTTTTACACAAACTGTGCTGAAACAACTGGACATCCATATTGAGCCAGTACTAGGCTTCCCACTGCTAGTAATGGCTAGCCAATAGTAGCCATTACAGATGGCTCAGCAGTAAAGAATCTGCCTGCCCATGCAGGAGATGTGGGTTTGATCCCTGGGTCGGGAAGATCCCCTGGAGGACTGACAACCCACTCCAGTATTCTTGCCTGGGAAATCCCATGGACAGAGGAGTCTGGCAGGCTATAGTCCTTGGGGTCACGAAAGAGTCAGACACGACTCAGTGACTAAACAACGTGTCAAGCACCATATTAAGTGTTTTCCATGTGTAATCTTATTTAATCTGTACAAAACACTGTGAAATCAGTATTGGTAACATTTCCAGTGCTCAGATATGGACACTGAGGCTAAGTATTTGCCCGAAAGCAGTTACTGTGTGGCAGAGCCAGATTTCAATCAAAAAGTCTAGCAGCAAGTCCAGAGTTCAAAACCATAGCAGCCAGTTTGTCTCAGGCAAATTACTCAGTTTCTTTGAGACTCAGCTTCCTCATCTATAAAATGGGAATATTAGAGTACTTGGAGCACAGTAGGTGTTCATTTGTGTTCAATAAATGTTAGTCCCACCTTCTCCTCAACCTTAAAGGCCTGTCACTAGCAAGGTACACAGCCCTCTGCTTGTAGCTGACATGCTGCTTCTCTGGGTAAATAGAGGTGACTCCCTCCTTTTGTGCCTAGATCAGATCTGACCATGAAGGGCCTTCAAGGTCCTGGGTCTGAGGACCAAAGATGCCCCCAGACTTGAGTCATCCTTAACTCTTGAAGGAACGACTGGAGCCTGCAACTAAGACACTATGTCTCAAAATGACTCAATACATCCCCTCTAAGATGCCTTGAGATCTTCCTGATGCCAAGAGGTCTTCCCTATTTCAAAAATTCATACTTACTCGTCCATCCCCTTGTTCATTCATTTGCTAAATATCTGCTTGCTTGGTAATTACACTGTATCTGCCATACTCTAAGTCCCGAGGATGCGGAAATAAATTAGACATCTTCCCTGCCCTGGAGGAAGTCACAGGAGAAAAAGTTACGGACATCTGTGTTTTCTGACTGTCCAGCTCATTTTCAATCCCCTTGCCCTTCTTTGGGGGAATTTCTGCCTTTCGATGGCAGAAGCCAGAGACTCAGTCTCCCAGCATTCCTTGCATCCAGGGCATCATCATGTGACACAGGCTCCACCAATCAGGCATCGTCATGTGATATTTCAATTCTGAATTGAGCAACTGAAGACACAGGTGCCCAGAGAACCTAGTTCTGAGTGTCTGGCTTTGGGAGGCATCAGGGGCTCTATTCAGTGAGATTTTAGCTTTATTCCTGATTGCGTAGCCTCCGAGCTGCCTCCAGCCCTCCTGGAGATTCTTTGAACCACCTCATCTCCTTTAACAAGTTTTCTATTAAAATGTCTAGAGTGGATTCAGTCATTTGCAAGTAAGAAATCGTGCTGATAAGGGAGCAAAGATAGTAAAATGGTTAACTATGAAGTAGTGTGACAGGCGGAGAAGGCACTGGCAACCCACTCCAGTGTTCCTGCGTGGAGAATCCCAGGGACGGAGGAGCCCGGTGGGCTGCTGTCTATGGGGTTGCACAGTGTTGGACACGACTGACGCGACTTAGCAGCAACAGCAGCAGCAGCAGTGTGACAGGGGCTGTAAGAAGGAGCTATTAGGCTGTAGGTAACGAAAACAGTCCCCCTGCAAGGCACGATAGGAGAGCAGTCATGAGCACAATGCTTGGGGTCTGAGTCCTGGGTCAAGCTTTAGCTGTGTGATGTTAGCTCAGTTGCTCCACCTCTCTGACCCTTAAATTCCTCTTCTCTGAAATGGGGACAATAATACCTAACTTAGTCAAGGGTTGTGATAATAGAATAATAGCAAATGCTATTAAGTATGGTAAAGACTCACTAAACATCAATGCTGATCAGCATTGCCATCAACCTCGCCAGCCCTGCTGGGGGAATTCGGGGGTAGAATCTTGAAGGATAGGACATTTAAACCAATATTATAGAATCAGCATTAAGAATATACCCATAAGTAACACACTTGTCGCACTGGATTGTCTGGGAAGCAGAATCAAATTTTATCTTAAAAACATGGTGTAGATCTCGGGACTTCCTCGGTGGTCCAGTGAGTGAGAATCTGCACTCCTAATGCAGGGGGCCTGGGTTCAACCCTTGATCAGGGAACTAGATCCTGCTTGCCGCAACTAAGACCCAGTGCAGCCAAATAAATAATTTTTTAAAAAGTATAGTATGGGTACTGACTGTGATATGAATGAAAGAAACCAAATACAAAAGAGTCTATTCTGTATGATTCCACTTGTACAAAATTCTAAAACAGGAAAGACCAATTTATCACGACAGAAAGAGGATCAGTCAATTCAAAATGCATGAGCTAGGGGGACTGGCTGCAAAAGGGCACAAGGACCCTCTCTGGAGTGACAGAAAAGTTCTACGTCTCGATAGCAAATGTGGTTCCATGGCTGTTTGTGTTCGTTCAAGCCCAAACTGTACAGGTAAGACAGGTGTATCATACTGCATATAAATTATACTCCATAAAGGGTCCGACTCTTGGTGACCGCATGGACTGTAGCCCACCAGGCTCCTCTGTCCATGGAATTCTCCAGGCAAGAATACTGGAGTGGGTTGCCATTCCCTTCTCCAGGGGATCTTCCAGACTCAGGAATCGAACCCAGATCTCTTGCATGGCAGGCAGATTTTTTGCCATCTGAGCCACCAGGGAAGTAAAGTTTATTTTAAAGAAGAGTAATATGGGCCATCCAGAAGCACCGACAAAACCTAGAATCCCTTCTCCTCTGTCCGTTTCTCCTGCTCCCTGCCTCCCTTCTCCTCTGTCCCAGGGAGCGGACATCTCCCTGTCCTCTGTCTTCTCAGCCCCGCCCAACATCCAGGAGTTACTTTTCCACTTCCTGCTTCTCTCTGGGCAAATTGATGGCTCCAAGCTACACAGCTCCTAACGCGTCATTACAGCTTGTTAACTTGGAGTCACTCAGACAAATTTCTTTCCCTCCCATCCAATTTTGAATTAAGTCAGGAAAAGACAGATTGGCCAAACATTACCAAACAGAGTTGGAATTTATGACAAGCAGCTACTTTTTCCAGAAGCCTCTGCTAGCATCTCCCCTCTGAGATGACTCAACAGAAGCTCTCACCCTCTCTCTGGTTGCCCCCCATGGGCCTCCCTGACAGCTTGCATTATGGTTTCACTCCACAAATGCTTTGTAAGGCCTCGACTGTGTGCCAGACACTGGAATCTGGGGATGCAGTGATGACTAGTGGGTGGTTCCTGCCTTCAGAGAGTTTAGGGCTTGGTGGGGTCTCAGACAAGTTAAAACGGAGGTGACAGGGCAGCATGGAGGTGCTAGGACAGAGGTGGCACAGAGTACTGAAGAATGTGGAAGAGACATGGCGGGAAGAAGAGAAATCAGGAGGGACCGCTGGAGGAGGTGTCCCTTGGGATGAGTTTGGAAGGAGGAGCTCCAGAGATCTTGATTTTTAGTTCATATTAATAACTAGTCTTTGCTGAGCTCCATTGATGAACCAGGGTCTGGGTTCAGCTTTTTGCATGTCTTATCTCATTTCAGTGATTGCAACCACTCTCTCCATCTTCCTAATGAGGAATCCAAGACTCAGAGGTAAAATGATTTGCTCATGGTCACCCAGATAAAGAAGCGTATTAATTAGAGCTACCAGTCCAAACCACTTTCTCTCTGCCAGGCTCTGAGTTATTTTACTGCATCTTTTTGACAATCCAACCAACTCGAGTTTAGTATTAGAGCCTGTTTAAACCTGAAGGCATGGAGGCTCAGAGGGGTTAGGTGGTTTATCCTGGGTCACACAGCCAGAAAGTCATAGATCTAGGGTACAAACACAGACAGTTCAGCTCCAAGTCACATGTTCTCCAGCACAACACTGCACCGCCAGACACGTTCCAAGGTCTGTGCTCTCAGCACAAACAGGATCATCTCTTAGAAGGATAATGTGTAGGGTAAGTGAAATAAACTCTGGAAAGCTCTAAGCATATGTCTGGCACACCGCAAGAACCCTGAACTACTGGCCAATCTTCAAAAAAAATCATGTCTTCCTTTGAGCACACCAGGTCTTAGTGGCAGCATGTGAGATCTAGTTCCCTGACCAGGGATCAAACCTGGGCCCCCTGCATTGGGAGCAAGGAGTCTTAGCCACTGGACCCCCAGGGAAGTCTTGGCTGCTCTTCTTAAGCAGCGACACGCAGGCACTAAAAGTAACCCATCCTCCAAACACATGCTGGCTGAGCACCAGCTGTGTGCCGGGTGGGCATTGCTGCGGATGCAAGGGTGGGAAAGACAGGGGCCCAGGGCCCACTGGACTTGCAGTTTATATTCAAACTGCAAGGAAATTGCAATCCTGTTCCTCTTAAAGGTGAACCAGTACCCACAGCAGGAGAGATGATTGCATTTACTGTATGGTCTCAAGTTATATTAAAAAGAAAACTCAGCCAAGAAAAAAGCTTAGGAAAAGAAATGCCCCAAAATGCTCACAGCAGTTGACTTTGGGTGGCAGGACAATGGATGGATTATTTTTTTTCCTTTTAATGCTTTTCTGCATTAAAGAAAACTTTACAGTTTTCTCTATGGGGAAAATGTTAAAGAGGTGAGAAGTGGTGATGGTCTTGGGCAAGGACAGCGGCCCATGTGGGCATGTCCCTAAGTCTGCCTGACCCTCTCAGTCCCTACCAGCCCTACCACCCCGCTACCCGGCCCAGACCTTGGAGGAGCAGAAGGCCCCGCTTCCCATCCAGAATCCTGTCCTCCAGCATCACGTCCTGTGTCTTCACCCCTCCTCATGCTCCATCCCCACTCCCCCTTCCTTCACGTTCCTCCGCCAAGACATTCAATTTCATCCAGGAAAATAATGAGACAAGGGTTCTAAATTGGAACGAAGAAATGACATTCCTATTTATTATTTAATCTGCTCTCAGACTTGAATGAACACTTCCAGGGGTAATTACCGCAAGACTCCAAATTCATTTCTAGGAAGCAGTCGCCAGAGGCGTGCGCAGAAGGTAATGACACAATTTAATATTTATGAAGCAACATTTCTCAAGAACATCAGGCCAGGAAGGCGCCTGGAGAAACCTCACCCCGTGAAGATCAAAAATCAGAATTGTTTGCTTGTTTTCAGTGTACACATATGCATGCACACACATGCACACACGCACATCCTCGCTGATTCTGGCCCTTCGTTAGCCTCACCCCGGGCTGTAAGAGGGTCAGAGGAGTGGGGAGCAGGCTTCCAATACAGACCCCAAAACCAGAGAGAGCCCAGGGAAGTCATGTCTTCACAGATTTTCAAGCAACTTCTGCTCTGAAAGAGCTAACCACCCAGATAAACACTTCCTCATGATCTATCTACACGGCAGACGCACAGCATGTTTTACAACATGACACAAAAGCCTCAATCATAAAAGAAAAGTTGGACAAATTCATCAAAATTAGGACCTTCTGCCCAACAAAAGACCCCATTAAGAAAATAAAAAGGCAAGCAGTGAACTGGGAGAAAATATTCGAAATACACGCTATCAGACAGAGGACTTGTATCCAGAATGTACAGTGAACTCTTGCTGTTGTTGTTTTTCAGTCACTAAGTCGTGTCTGGCTCTTTGCGACCCCATGGACTGTAGCCCACCAGGCTCCTCCGTCCATGAGATCTTCCAGGCAAGAAAACTGGAGTGGGGTGCCATTCCCTTTTCCAGGGGATCTCTCTGAGCCAAAGGTCGAACCTGCCTCTCCTGTGTCTCCTGCATTGGCAGGCAGATTCTATATCACTGAGTCACCTGGGAAGCCCTTTTGAAATGATGGAAATGTTCTGTCTTAACTGAGGTGACTGTAACAAGAGAGTTTACAGGTGTCAAAACATGTCAAGCAAAAAAAAAAAAAAACTTGTCAAGCTCCACACTTAAAACACATGCAATTTATGGCATGTGCATCAAATCGAATTAAGTCAGTTAAATTTAAAAAGAAGAGGGGCTTCCCTGGTGGTCCAGTGGTTAAGAATCCACCTGCCAATGCAGAGGACATGGGTTTGATCCCTGGTCTGGGAAGATCGCATGTCACAGAGCAGCTAAGCGCCTGAGCCCCAACTAAAAGCCTATATTCCGAAACAATAGAAGCCACTGCAATGAGAAGCCCTCGCGTTGCAACTAGCGTAGCCCCTGCTTGCTGCAACTAGAGAAAGCCTGCAAGCAGCAATGAAGACCCAACACCACCAAAAATAAATAAATAAATCTTTAAAAAAATAGAAGAAGAACCATGTCCTCCGGTTTAAAATTTTATCAGTTCCAACACTCACCTAACATCCTCCTCTAAGAAAACTACAGAAGCAGCCAGCCTCCCCAGACGCACGCTTTCCAAGCACACCAAAACCCAAATCCACCTCTCTTTCCTCTATGAGCACTCTGAAAGGCTTACTGTGTGTGCTGTTTGTCAGGAAGCAATGCAGCTAAATTGTTAGGAGCACAGTTTGAGGGGCAAATGATTTGAAATCCAAATTCCGCTTCTATTCACAGTGCTGGTGGCAAAGAACAGAAAGATTCCTGGAGACTGCTGGAGGTCCCTGCAGGTACGAGGCAGTTAACCCTCCTCCCACGAGCGCATGGCTTCCTGGAATGAGAAGTATATTTCCCAGTTTCCTTGCTGCTTGAAAGTGAAAGTGTTAATTGCTCAGTCATGTCTGAGTCTTTGCGACCCCATGGACTGTATAGCCTCTGTCCATGGAATTCTCCAGGCAAGAACACTGGAGTGGGTAGCCATTCCCTTTTCCAGGGGGGGTCTTCCCGACCCAGGGATCAAACCTGGGTCTCCCGCATCTCAGGTGGATTCTTTACGATCTGAGCCACCATTTCCCAGTTCCCTGGCTGCTTAAGGCGGCCTTGTTTCACCCCAATGGGCAGAATGCCGTGAGGCCTCTTCCAGGAGCCCTCCTTAAGCCACGGTACTCCTACCCCCTCGGACCCTTCCTGCCTTCCTCTCTCTGGGCCTGGAATTTGTGTGCTACCATATTGGGCCATGCACCCACACACATCATGTGATGGGGCATCTACACCACCTACACCGCCCCGCTGCCATGCCTCTCAGCCCTGGGTACCTACAGCCATCATTTCATGAAAGAAACAAGCATCCCTCTTGCTTATTTTGAGTTTCTGTCAACTTTAACCCAATCCCAGACTTAGCTGAAACGAGTACATCTCAGGAAAGCTGTACATTTAAAATCTAGGTTGGTGAAGGCACAAAAAAGCTCAACAAGCTGCCTAAGGAATTAGAAGCTCAACGCGTCTGGAATATGGTGTTTGGGGGGCGAGTGGGGAGCCGCGGGGGAGAAAGGCAGTGGGGAGGTGGGCAGAGGTGAGACCATTGGAGCCTGCAGGCTGTTATCCAAAAAGAACTAGGAAACAGCCAAGGAGATGAAACCCGGCAGTTGCAGGCTAGCTGGGCATTTTGGACCAATTCTTCCATCTGTTCAGAAAGCATCGGCTGCAGGGAGCCCAGTGTGGGAGCAGGGAGGCCTCTCCAGAGGCCGGGTGGCCTCAGCCAGGCTGCCCCCGTCTTCCATGCACCGTTCGGCTACTGAGAGGTCTCCTTTGCTGTGTCTTAGGGATACTGACATCTCAGGCCCAGATGCCTTCAGAGGCCCCAGCAGAGGAAGGAGTCGGGATGGGGGAAGACAGAGCTTGGGGGCAGTAGCAGCCAGCCAGTGTGGACCTCACCACAGGCAGCAGCCACCCCAGCCCCTGCCCATCTGGCCAGTGCTGCTGGTAGACACAGTCCAGGAGTCCCTGGGGCTCCTAATTGTTCAGGGGAAGCTCAAAAGATGGATTTTTGTGTGGGAACCTAATTTTCTTTCAGGTGGGCAGACCCTTCCTGTGAACATCAAGCCTCAGGCAGAAGCTGCCTAGCAGGCTGCCAGCATGTGGCCTCTGAACTACCTTATCTTCCTTCCCTGGCTTCCTCTCTCCAGGCCCACCACCAACATTTTAAATGGAAATTCTAGGACAGGCATAGGCTGCAGGGGGAGGTTAGCACAGATAACGCTTCTTTCAGATTAACACCACCAGGGTTTCAATCAGCTTGCTGGATGATCTCTGGCCACTCTTTTTTTTTTTCTTTTGTGTGGGATGGACGAGAGAATTTTAGAAAATAAATGCAAGGGAGGAATTGGGATTTCCCTCCGCAATGCTAGGGACCTTCAGGAGCCCTGGGGACAAGCCGCCCACTCCATTCAAGGCTTGGTCCACGGCATCGGGGTCTCCTCCGGCCTCACCCCGTCTCTCACCCTGAGAGCTCATCTTCACTGAGCTCTCCCCAACATGGGTCCCTGAAGGCAGCCGGCTGGAGATGAGAGATTGGTGCACTTTGCAGATACTTCATAATCTCTGGCAACTGCCTCTGGGGCCTGCCTGCTCCAGCCTTGACGGATAACCCTCTTCTTCCTTACTTATAATAAAACTTAAAAACAATGACTCCTAGGAAATTTTGATCCAGTTTCGCAGACAGATGATGTGGCAATCCAACACTTTATGGAGAAAGACCAGGGATTGAGAGCTATGGCCCGCAGACCATATCTGGCCCCTTACTTGGTTGTGTAAATAAATTTTACTGGAACAGAGCGATGCCCGTTTGCTTTTGTGATGCCCTCTGGCTGTTTTCCTGCTGCGATGGCAGAGCGAAGTATTTGCAGTAGAGACCCAGAGATCGTATGACCTGCAAAGCCTAAAAGATGGATTATGGGGCCCTTGGTAGAACAAGTTTGTCCAGGTACAGAGAAAAGAACGAGCAGGTGCTGAGAGTCTACTTTGTTGGGACAGCAGGCACATCCGGGCATTTCCTCCTCAAGCATTCTTCAGAGGGAAGATCTGTTATCTCCCATTTTGGTAAAAAGAGGCTCAGTGAAGCCAGCTTGCTCAGGGACCCCATAAGGAGATCCTTCCCTGTGTATAGGGTTCAAACTAAGCCCAGTCCCTACCCCACACCCGTGAGTCTTGATGGAGTCAAAACTGCCCCCAGGAAGGCATTTTGGAAATTTGAAAGGGGCAGTTCAGGAGCACCATTGGCCTTTACAGAGTGAGGACCAAGGATGCTGGCTGCCCTGCCAGGCACAGCACAGTCCTGCCTGCAACGTCACCTGTGGTATTTGAGTCACAACATAACACCCCGTGTTGGTCTGCACGTTCACAAAGCAAGTCTTGTGTGGCTCTATTTCTTTACAAAATAAAAAGTGCCAAAGCAATTCAAGTGGATGTTGTTTTATGTATTAGGTGAAAGCATATGACCACTTCATTATGCCTTTCTCTAGTCATAGAACATTCACTTAAATATACAGTATTATATAAGTTATTTTCCTTTTATTTATTTTATGGTATGGTATTACATTTTTTAAAACTTATGTGTATAGGTAAGTTGTTTTATCTATGAATATCAGTTTAAGATGGCAAAGGGGATGTTATAAAATAGTTACTATCAAGACAGAATATTGCATCTGAGACTCAAAAATATGCCCCACAGAATGGGTCAGACAATTAATACAGTGACCTCATGCCCCACCAGGCTCCTCTGTCTATGGAACTCTCCAGGAGAGAATACAGGAGTGGATTGCCATATCGTCCTCCAGGGGATCTTCCCGACCCAGGGACTGAATCCAGATCTCCTGCGTTGCAGGCGGATTCTTTACCAGCTAAGCTACCAGGGAAGCCCCATTATTTAAATTATTTTCCTTTTACTTATTTTATGTTATGGTATTATATTATTTTTTAATTATATGTATATATGAGTTGTTTCATCTGTGAATATCAATTTAGGATGACAAAGGGGATATTATAAAATAGTTGTTATCAAAACAGCTTATTGCGTCTGAGAGTCAAAAATATGCCCCGCACGATGGGTCAGACAGTTAACACAGTAGCCTCATGCCCCACCAGGCTCCATCAGGGCCCACCCCGCCGCCGTCACGCTCCACCAGTTAGCACCTTCATCACTCAGCAGGAACGAGGCTGGGAGCAAATCCCCCCTCTTGCCCTTCCTCGTCTGTAAAACGGAGGTCCTAGCACCTCCCTCACCAAAGCCTGAGTGCCCGTGACAGCGGTGACCGGGGTTCTCCAGGAGGCCCCCAGAGTAACGGGAGGGAAGAGCCGCTTCTGGCCATGAACACGGGAGAAGCGAGCAACCCATATGACGATCAGGGCTGAATTACTGAGTGAAGGGGAGTGACTTGTTCTTGTTTAGTTGCTAAGCTGTGTCTGACTCTTTTGCAACCCCATGGATGGTAGCCTGCCAGGCTCCTCTGTCCATGGCATTTCCCAGGCGAGAATCCTGGAGCGGGTTCCCGTTTCCTTCTCCAGAGGGTCTTCTCAACTGCTGTCTTGAGTGCTATCTGTTGAACAACTGTATGTGCCCGAAGCGTGGGGGACCCAGCAGTGACCATGGATGGGAAGAGCTCCCACCCTGTAGAACCGACAGAAGATAAGTCAGCAACACCAACTCAGACTGTGGCCATTTCCATGAAGCAAATAAACAAAGTGACACCACAGGAAATAAGGTGGAGGGGTGGGGTAGGAGATGGTGGCGGAAAGGTCGAGAGGCCTTTCCAATGGTGACATGAAAGCTGAAGAGTAAATGAGAAGTGGGCATGTGAAGGGATGGGACAGAGTATCCAGGTCTAAAGAAACAGCAAGTGTGAAGGTCCTGGGGCGGGAAAGTACTCCTTTGCTGAGCGCCGGGGTTGTTCGGTGTGAGAGAAGTGGGCAGAGGGCAGATGACAGGCACACAGCCTTGAAGGGCACACTGAGGAATTGAGCTTTATCCTAAAAGCAGTTGGCAGACAGGAAGGGCAGGAAAGAGTAAAAAGAACCTGGGGTGTTCAGAGGGCAGTGAGATCGGCCTTCTGTGAGCACAGAATGTGTCTTGGGGAAATGAGGTGGGAAATGAGGTGAACTCAGGCCAGGTAATTTATATTTTATGCTGCCGAACCTAAGACACTACCATATTTTAGCAGTGTGGGGAAGGCAGTATTTCAATATTTCTGAGCCAAGATGAATAGGGGCAGCGAGAGCCAGGAGTCAGGCAGGCTGGGGAGACGCTTCTATTAGATCAACTAAATGAACTGATGGAGACCTGGGTGTGGGGGCTGACAAACAGGATGCAAGGCAAGCCAGGGAGGAGAGCGTGAAGACACAGTGCGCTGAAGAACGGGGAGGAACTCAAGCCAGGGGGCAGACTAGATCACACAGCGCAGGAAAAGGTCCCAGATGTCAAGGAGGGGATGGGAGACAGACTCAAACACATCTGGAAACAGACAGTCTCATGTCTCCTTTGGTAACAAAACACATACATCCACCCATAAGCTAAGGAACCTTGAGGCATGTTGGGATGAAATAAAGATTTTTTTTTTTTTAATCTCTCTATTACTTGGAAGCATCCTTCGGTGCGACAGGGAAAATCTGGGTGGAAATATTTCCTGACACATTGTGAAATGTGATTTAAAATCCTAGGCAATTCCTTTCTCCAGGTAAAACATTTGACCAAGTACAACGACGCCAGATGCCTCTGTAGGCTGCCTCCTCTCCTCCCCACGAAGACTGGCCCCGGGGCTGCTCTTGCCTCCTCCTCTCTGTCATCCCTCTCAGCTGATGACCTCAGCCACCATTTAGACCCAGCTGCCATCCCACTTCTCTGCCCCCCCTTTACAGATAAACACCTGGACAAAGCTGACTCTGTTGGCTGATTCCTCTTCCACTCTCCCCCCGTCTCCGGAGCCCACTACACTCAGGTTCTCCTTCCCAGCATCATGGAGGCAGCTTTTGTGCAGGTCCCAAGGGCCCCCGTGTAACCAATCCCACTCCATCAGCACGTTGGCACAGGGGGATGCTCATCTCTCTTGAAATCCTGGAGGACGTTTTGCTAAGGGAAATAAGCTGGACGTAGAAAGACAAATACTGCATGGGCTCACTTACATGCAGTATCTAAAATAGTAGGACTCATAGAAGCATGGAACTTGCCTGGGTGAGGAAGGTGTGTAAATGGGGAGATGCTGGTTGAAGGGCATAAATTTCAGCTATGCAGGATGAACACCTTCTGGGGATCGGATGTAAAGCATGGAGACCACAGTTAACGATGCTCCACTATGTTCTTAAAATTTGCTAAAAGAGTAGATCTTAAAGTGATCTCATCCCACCCACACACATAAATTAGTAACTATGTGAAGCGATGGATGTGTTAATTAGCTTGATTGTGGTTATCATTTCACAAGATATACATACATCAAAACAACCAGTTGCACATCTTAAACATATGTAATCTTCATTTGTCAATTACATTTCAATAAAGGTTAAAAAAAGAAAAGCAAGTATATGCTGGACTGAAGTGTCTCCTCTAAATTCATGTCAAAGCCCTAATCCTCAATGAGACCATATTTGCTCACCTGTGAGCAGGTGCTAAAGGTTAAACAAGGTCATAAGTTGCTCTTCAGTCACTAAGTTGTGTCCGACTCTCTGCGATCCCATGGACTGCAGCACAATAGGCCTCCCTGTCCTTCACTATCTCCCAGAGCTTGCTCAAACTCATGCTCATTGAGTCAGTGATGCCATCCAACCATCTCATCCTCTGTCACCCCCTTCTCCTCTTGCCCTCCATCTTTTGCAGCATCAGGATCTTTTCCAGTGACTGGGTTCTTCGCATCAGATATCCAAAGTATTGGACCTTTGGCTTCAGCAAAGTCTTTCCAATGAATATTCAGGGTTGATTGCCTTTAGGGTTGACTGGTTTGATTTTCTTTCTGTCCAAGGGACTCTCAAGAGTCTTCTCCAGCACCACAGTTTGAAAGCATCAATTCTTCAGCACTCAGCCTTCTTTATGGTCCATACATAAAGAAGTCTGTACATGACTACAAGAAAAACCAAAGCTTTGACTATATGGACATTTGTCAGCAAAGTTATGTCTCTGCTTTTTAATATGCTGTCATAGCTTTTCTTCTAAGGAGCAAGTGTCTTTTAATTTCATTTAATTTTTTGAAATTGAAATTAAAAGGTCATAAGGGTGGGGTCCTAATCCCAAAGGGTTCGTGTCCTTACAGGAAGAGGATGAGACACCAGAGCTCTCTCTCCGCCCACAGAAAGGAGGGGGCTGAATGCAAATCTGGAAGAGGATTCTCATGAAAACTCAACCATGCTGATGGCCTGACCTCAGAATTCCAGCCTCCAAAACTGTGAGAATATAAATGTCATGGTTTAAGCCCCCCCAGACTCCGTTATTTTGTTATGGCAGCTGAGCTGAATAGGATGGGTGCCCCTAGAGGGCTGTGAACTGGCAAAAAAAAAAAAATGCCTCAGAAGCCAGGAGTGCTCAGTCAAACAGGGCTCTAGATAAAAGGATTCCTCAAGTCAAAAACGTTAACTGCTTGTCAAAGTTAAGTGATTAGTAGAATCAAATGATGCCAAGTACAGCGCTTTCAACAACATCAAACCAGTGGGCCCCAGGGCCAAAGTTCTTTTTGATGAGCATGCGATGGGGGAGGTGGATCATTTCCATTTACAGAGTATGTCCTGCATGCATAGCACAGTAACAATGACAATTACACCCATTTTACAGATGAGGAAACTGAGGTGATACAAAGAGAAGAGAAGCCATTTGCCCGAGATCAGACATATAGTGAGGCCCAGGCACCTTGGAAGACGAGGAAGGGGAATGACGCACAATGGGTTAGATGCAGTCTCTGTCCCCAAGGAGGCTTCTGGCAATCCTGCTGCAGCACAGGCAGGTGATAACCCCATACGGTTCCCCCAGTAGTCACATCCCATCACAGGCCCAATCTGTGCTACCGCAGGAAAAACAAGAGTCAAAAGACTATGACTCAAGTTCTAGGACCACTCACTGCTCACTTACTGTGCGACTCTGAGCAAGTTACCTTGTGTCTCTGAATCTCAGTTTGATTTGTAAAATGAGATGCTAACACCGGCTCTGCTTCCCTGATCGAGGAGGCTCTGACAGCCCAGGGAGACGTTGCAAGTGATGAACACTTAGCTTACTATCAAGTGGCAGAATACGACTGTTTCAATAATGGCCGTATCTGCCTCTGGGCCCGGAACCCACAATAACAGATATGCCACCTGATGTTCTGTAAAGTCTTGCCACTTGGCATTCCCCCAACACCTGAGCTTTCTTCCTTCTGCAAGTCTGGCCACACAGAAGAGGCAGGGTCCAGGTCACCCCCACCCCTGCTCCTCTCCGGATAAATCTCCAAGAGTCTCCCTTCACCTCACTACCCGCCACGTCAACCTCCGTGGAATTCCGTCTTCTGAAAAAAAAGCAAACAGATCACATAATACCAGAAAGGACCAGCAGCTTGGGACAGCCAGACTATTCTCCATCTCTTCTTTTTTAAAGGTCTTTGGGAAGAGAATTAACAAAGGCTAAGATGGAAGGAAGACACAGAACAGAGAACCCCAAGACTTTTCTAGATTTTCTCAACAGACTCTCAGTGGCTTAGAACAAGGGCCAGACCTGGATGCCCAGCAAGATGTGATGAATGACGCTGCCAATGTGAGGGTTTTTTGGGGGTTTTTTTAACCATTAAGATCCCACTTGTGCCCACAACTTGGCATATAGCAATTGTGTTAACGTCCCCCTGGGACAGGGCACTGAATGATTTAGTAAGTAGCTAAGCCTTCACAGGCTTCCCCAGTGGCTCAAAGGTAAAGAATCTGCCTGCAATGCAGAAGTCCCAAGAGATGGGGGTTCGATTCCTGGGTTGGGAAGATCCCCTGGAGGAGGGCATGGCAACCCACTCCAGTATTCTTGCCTGGAGAATCTCATGGACAGAGGAGCCTGGTGAGCTACAGTGCATAGGGTTGCAAAGACTCAGACATGACTGAAGCAACTTAGGATGTATGTAAGCCTTCCTACCAATGCTGGCCATTTGCTGCTGTGTACAGACTGTGCCACAGAACACTGGTCTCAGCCAGTCATGACAAAGAACAGAACAGGGTTCACTGGGTACCTGATAGGTCCCAGTGCAATCACTCAGCAAGTGATCAGCATGCATTCCTTTGTGTGTGTGCTTAGGTGCTCAATCATGTCCGACTCTTTGTGGCCCCATGAACTGTAGCCAGCCAGGCTCCTCTGTCCATGGAATTTTCCAGGCAAGAATACTAGAATGGGTTGCCATTCCCTACTCCAGGAGATCTTCCCCACCCAGGGATCAAATTACTTTCTTTAACTCTCACCAATTTGCCTCTCAGGTAGGGATATCTGCATTTTATCGATTGGGAAACTGAGGCTTGGAGAGGCGCTGTCAGGTGGGGCCCAAGGGCACACGGTTACCACCGCTTTAGCAGAGTCATTTGCTTCCAAAAGCCACGCTACCTTTAAGCACTCTGCCAGGGAGACTCAGATTCCTAAGTCCTCTCTGGGACAGGCAGGCAAAGCGAATGCAGGCCTGGTGGGGACTGGGGGGCTGGGAACACACGATCTCCTGACTTGAGGTACCCACACACATGGAGACGAGATACATGTAACATGTGCCTCAGGCCAGTGGAAGCCGCCGCCTCTAAGGCCACATGCAGGGGGCCTCCCTGGTGGCTCAGTGATAAAGAATCCGCCTGCCAACACAGGAGACACGAGTTCGATCCCCGATCCAGGAAGATCCCACATGCCACAGGGTAACTCAGCCCGTGGGCCACACCTACTGAGCCTGTGCTCTAGAGTCTGGGAACTGCAACTACGGAGTCCACGAGCTGCAACTACTGAAGCTCCATCACCCAGAGCCCGTGCTCCACGACGACAGAAGCCACCATGATGAGAAGCTCGAGCATCACAACTGGAGAGTAGGCCCCGCTCGCCGCAACTAGGGCAAAGCACACGCAGCAACAACGACCCGGCACAGCCAGAAGTAGATAAGGTACAAGGACCCGGCACAGCCAGAAGTAGATAAGGTACAAGGACCCGGCACAGCCAGAAGTAGATAAGGTACAACGACCCGGCACAGCCAGAAGTAGATAAGGTACAAGGACCCGGCACAGCCAGAAGTAGATAAGGTACGACGACCCGGCACAGCCAGAAGTAGATAAGGTACAAGGACCCGGCACAGCCAGAAGTAGATAAGGTACAACGACCCGGCACAGCCAGAAGTAGATAAGGTACAAGGACCCGGCACAGCCAGAAGTAGATAAGGTACGACGACCCGGCACAGCCAGAAGTAGATAAGGTACAAGGACCCGGCACAGCCAGAAGTAGATAAGGTACAAGGACCCGGCACAGCCAGAAGTAGATAAGGTACAAGGACCCGGCACAGCCAGAAGTAGATAAGGTACAAGGACCCGGCACAGCCAGAAGTAGATAAGGTACGACGACCCGGCACAGCCAGAAGTAGATAAGGTACGACGACCCGGCACAGCCAGAAGTAGATAAGGTACGACGACCCGGCACAGCCAGAAGTAGATAAGGTACAACGACCCGGCACAGCCAGAAGTAGATAAGGTACAACGACCCGGCACAGCCGGAAATAGATAAGGTACAAGGACCCGGCACAGCCAGAAGTAGATAAGGTACAAGGACCCGGCACAGCCAGAAGTAGATAAGGTACAACGACCCGGCACAGCCAGAAGTAGATAAGGTACAAGGACCCGGCACAGCCAGAAGTAGATAAGGTACAACGACCCGGCACAGCCAGAAGTAGATAAGGTACAAGGACCCGGCACAGCCAGAAGTAGATAAGGTACAACGACCCGGCACAGCCAGAAGTAGATAAGGTACAAGGACCCGGCACAGCCAGAAGTAGATAAGGTACAACGACCCGGCACAGCCAGAAGTAGATAAGGTACAAGGACCCGGCACAGCCGGAAGTAGATAAGGTACAACGACCCGGCACAGCCAGAAGTAGATAAGGTACAACGACCCGGCACAGCCGGAAATAGATAAGGTACAAGGACCCGGCACAGCCAGAAGTAGATAAGGTACAACGACCCGGCACAGCCAGAAGTAGATAAGGTACAACGACCCGGCACAGCCAGAAGTAGATAAGGTACAAGGACCCGGCACAGCCAGAAGTAGATAAGGTACAAGGACCCGGCACAGCCAGAAGTAGATAAGGTACGACGACCCGGCACAGCCGGAAGTAGATAAGGTACGACGACCCGGCACAGCCAGAAGTAGATAAGGTACAAGGACCCGGCACAGCCAGAAGTAGATAAGGTACGACGACCCGGCACAGCCAGAAGTAGATAAGGTACAAGGACCCGGCACAGCCAGAAGTAGATAAGGTACGACGACCCGGCACAGCCAGAAGTAGATAAGGTACAAGGACCCGGCACAGCCAGAAGTAGATAAGGTATGACGACCCGGCACAGCCAGAAGTAGATAAGGTACAAGGACCCGGCACAGCCGGAAATAGATAAGGTACAAGGACCCGGCACAGCCAGAAGTAGATAAGGTACGACGACCCGGCACAGCCAGAAGTAGATAAGGTACGACGACCCGGCACAGCCAGAAGTAGATAAGGTACAACGACCCGGCACAGCCGGAAATAGATAAGGTACAAGGACCCGGCACAGCCGGAAGTAGATAAGGTACAACGACCCGGCACAGCCAGAAGTAGATAAGGTACAACGACCCGGCACAGCCGGAAATAGATAAGGTACAAGGACCCGGCACAGCCAGAAGTAGATAAGGTACAAGGACCCGGCACAGCCAAAAATAAATAAGGTACGACGACCCGGCACAGCCAGAAGTAGATAAGGTACAACGACCCGGCACAGCCAAAAATAAATAAGGTACGACGACCCGGCACAGCCAAAAATAAATAAGGTACAACGACCCGGCACAGCCAGAAGTAAATAAGGTACAACGACCCGGCACAGCCAAAAATAAATAAGGTACGACGACCCGGCACAGCCAGAAGTAGATAAGGTACAACGACCCGGCACAGCCAAAAATAAATAAGATAATCAAGTTTTTTTAAAGGCCACGTGCGGCATGATTCAATTTATACAACATCCTGCCAAACCAAAACTACAGGGACAGAAAACAGATGAGTGGGTGCCAGCAGCCAAGGGCAGGGAGGGTTTGACCAAGAGGCAGCAGGGGAAACGCGTTGCTGGGGGCATGGAGAAGCTCTGGGTCTTGGTTGAGGTGCGGGTTACAACACCGGGTGTTTCTCAAAGCTCCCAGAACCGTTCGGTAAAACAGGTGACTCTTAACTGCATGCAAATCATATCTTAAACAAAATGAAAAAAACCAACAACGACAAATCTGTGGGCCGGAGTTGAGCGGGGCTTCCAGTGTGAGCTCTACCCTGCCCTGCGCTGGGAAACCAGAACGGCCAACTTCCACGTGACACACACGTGGCCAGCGACGATCATGGGGACTGGTCCTTGGGTGTGGCTGGCAAAGGAAGAGATGAGGGGAAGGAACTCACTGGCTGGGTCTTGAACTTCGCCCTGTTCCTCCACTTGTAGGCTGACCTTGAGCCAGTAGCCTCTCTTCTCCAAGCTTCAGTTCTCTCTCTCTAAAATTGAGGTGATGAGCAGCACTGTTTATAACAGCCAGGACATGGAAGCAGCCTAGATGCCCATCAGCAGACGAATGGATAAGGAAGCAGTGGTACATATACACAATGGAATATTACTCAGCCATTAAAAAGAATACATTCAAATCAGTTCTAATGAGGTGGATGAAACTGGAGCCTATTATACAGAGTGAAGTAAGCCAGAAAGAAAAACACCAATACAGTATACTAACACATATATATGGTATTTAGTTAATCGGTAAAGATAACCCTGTATGCGAAACATCAAAAGAGACACAGATAAATAGAACAGTATTATGGACTCTATGGGAGAGGGCGAGGGCGAGGGCGGGATGCTATGGGAGAATGGCATTGAAGCATGCAAATTATCATATGTGAAACGAATCACCAGTCCAGGTTCGATGCATGATACAGGGCACTCGGGGCTGGTGCACCAGGATGACCCGGAGGGATGGGATGGGGAGGGAGGTGTGAGGGGGGTTCTGGAAGGGGAAAACATGTACACCCATGGTGGATTCGTGTCAATGTATGGCAAAACAAATACAATATTGTAAAGTTAAAAAATAGATAAATAAACTAATTTAAAAAAATAAAATAAAATTGAGGTGATGATACCTTTCTTAATACTGCTGTTGTCAAAATTAGACAAGATTCTCGAAGTGATGCTGCCAGCACACAGCTTCCTGGCTCAATAGAGTCTCCCATCCTTTCATACCTCATGGCCTCCAAGGAATCACAGGGATCCAGCCATGGTTCCCTTTGGTGGCCAGATTTCCCAAGGGTCCTGGGTCACCCTTAGCCCACGGACCAAGCCCACTGGGCAAAGGCAGACTCTGACTTGCTCCTTCTCCAGCGACCACCCTGAAGTGTCCACCCATATAGACCAGAATGGGCACCCTTAGCCCATGCCCCCACTGCCACAGTATTACGGGTGAGGGTATGGCACAGAACCAGGAAGCCAGAGCGGCATAGTGGTAAGAGCAGGGGCTCTGGGGACAAACAGATGCGGATCCAAGCCTTGATTCCGCCACTTCTTTACTAGAAGATGTGGGGCACATTACTTAAGCTCCCTCGTCTATAAAAGAAGGATGCCAATAGCACCTGGGTCTCAGGCTTATTGAGAGGCTGGAGAAAGAATGCTGCGCTTCCTTGGCACCCAGCGGGGCTTAATTAGATGCTACCTGCTGCTTCTAGGTCTAATCTCGCTGATCATCGCTCTCCCCAGTAATCCATCTCCTGATGAGTATTTTGTAAGGAGTAAATAAAATAAAGTTCTCAGTGAGGTACCTGGGGCTTAGATGCATGATAAATTGCCACTATCATTATATCGTCAGTGTTACTATTGTTGAAAGATCACACCTCAGAGACCACCGAGTGGGGACAGACATGCACAGATGGGACAGTGGATTTCCGAATCCAAAATGCCACAAACACGCTTACTGCAGAAACTAAAAGTGTCTGGGCCCTGTGGTCTCTGACATGAATCAGAAAAGACCCAGAAGACTCTTTAAACATCCAAAAGAAATTAAGCCTTGATCTACCCAGGAGCCAGAGAACAAACCTTTGGAAACAGACAGAAGCCCTCACAAGAGGTCACCGAGTGAGTCTGCGACGGAACCCAAAAGGATCCAGCCCCCAGCTCCTCCCAGATTGCCAAAGCAAACCACCACCCCCATTCATGAAGTCCAAAGCCAGACAAGGTAGGATAATGAAGCACTAGCAGAAAGGAACTTGGAGAGAAAAATCAGGTTCTCAACTATTCTGACTGCTGGAAAGAGATGCTTCCTCTTCCGTCTTCAATCATTCAGTGTTCTGTCCCACCGGACACCTGGCAGGAGCCAGTCAAAGCAATAGAACCACGACAGGACCTTTTCTTGCTGGGACATCATGCAAACTTGGAGAGAAGTTTCCAGGGTCCTTCATGGGGTCAGGACACTGGATGGATTTGGGTTCTGCTACTCCGAGGCTGGCTTCTCCTCCTGGACCAGAAGAGGGGAGGCTATCGCCCTCTGCACACTCCTCCTCCTTCGTTGCTGAAGTTATTTCCGTCTTAGCAATCGCTGAGCATGTAGCATTGCTCATGCACACGCGTCTGCACACACACACATGCACACACGAGGAGGGAGAAGGCAAGAAGCAGACAGGACAATGACGCAGACTGCCCAGCCTAAGGGGCTCTGGCCAATGCTCACCCCATCTGTCATGGTCCGGTGGGAAGAAGAGAGATGGTTTGGTTTGAAGCCATCGTCCTCTCTCCCTGACCATCTGAAACCGCCCCCCCTTTTCTTTCTTGCCCAGCAACCCCGGGATGAGCTGAGCTCAACCTTCCTTGGACGTCTCCTCTGTCCTTCCATCTTGGTCCTGTGCCCATCATCCAAACTCCATCCAAGAGCCTCCTCCTCTGAAAAGTCCTACTGGACTGTTTCACTACTGATCTCATTTAAAAAAATAATTTAAGGAATTTAAAAACATCATGTTACAGTGCCAGAAGCTCTGTTTAAAGTAGCAAACACCACACATCCCTACCTATAAGGTGCCTTCTGCAATCTGGGTACCACTGGGTGCAGCCCCTCACCTCATGCTGCCTTATGGTGTCTGCATCATGGGGTCGTTGCAGGGGAGCAGGAGAGTCAGAAAGATCACTCTGCTTCCTCCCACCTGTGTGATTGTGAGCAAGTCACTTAGCTTCTCTGACCCTCTCTTCCTTGCCCGAAAATGGGGGTAATAGTATATACCTGGGGTTCCCTGGTGGCCCAGACAGTAAAGAATCTGCTTGCAACACAGGAGACCCAGGTTTGATCCCTGGGTCAGGAAGATCCCCTGGAGGAGGGCATGGCTACCCCCACCCCCAAGTATTCTTGCCTGGAGAATTCCATGGACAGAGGAGCCTGGTGGGCTGCAGTCCATGGGATCACGAAGAGTCAGACACAACTTAGTGACTAACGCTTACTTATTGAATATACCTCCCAGGAATGTGGCAGGTCAAGTGCTTAAAATCCTGCCTGATACATTGCAAGTGCTCAACAATAAGTTATACTTTTATTATTAAATTTCAATGTATTATTAAATGATTCTTCTCACTTACCTTGTCAATTCCTTATCGGCACTAGTGTTTCTCTGTCTCCCACGCTCCCTGTGAGCAAAGAACAGAGAAGTTCTTAAGTTCCGTGAGGAACTCCATGTTTGGTGATGGTGAATGAAGTTGTTCCAGTTTAAAAGATTAATAGCTGCAAACATTTTCCTAACCATGGCAGCCAGCCTTTTTTGATGTGGGTCAGTTTATCACGTGGCTTTTTGGGGTAGGCATCATGTCACCCAGCCCTCGAAGCCGTCCTGGGTGTTTGGTCCTGGCCCTCCCCCTTCCACCCCCTCAGCCTCTACTGGCTGGGCCTCTCATGCTTCTGGAGTGTTCACGCCTGGCTTCCCCAAGTCCTTAAGAGGTTAACACCACACGCTCTGGAGTCAGGCAGACCTGGTCAGAACCCAGGTCTAGTTTTATTTATTTATTTAGCTTCCCCAGGTGTGATCTTTCGTTGCCACGTGTAAACTCTCAGCTGCAGCATGTGGGATCTAGTTCCCTGACCAGGGATCAAACCTGGGGCCCCTGCACTGGGAGAGCAGCGTCTCGGCCACTGGACCACCAGGGAAGTCCCGCCAGGCCTAGTTCCTTACTACCTGCGAACAAATCAGATTACCTTTCCTGGGCTATCCAAATGCCTTTTTCAAAGGTCATGAAGATTGAACATCTTAATACACAGGTGAGGCCTTGTTTGTAGCAGATGTGATAACTGTTAACTGCACGTCACCATCATTGCCCTTGTTGGCAGTGTCTGTGGTGTTACGACTGTGCCTTAGAGAGAATCTGAGTCTGCGTGTTGACATGGCCCCTCATTTGTGTGGATTTGTGTGGATTCGGGAAGTTCTGACATAAGAGGCCAGGTTGCAGACTCAATGCCTGCAGTGGATAAAGGCAGCTAGAGAGAATTAACCAACCCACCAGTGGGGGCGTTGAACATATTAATAGCTCCTTCTGATTGGACGAAAGGCAGGCACCTGACCTACAGCCTGAAAATCAACTGGCTGTCCAGGAGTCAGTCAGATTGGGTCTGTTTTCAAATCCAGGGCCGGAGAGAGATGCTCTTGATGGAACCCAGGTGGGCTTTGGGTTGAGATGACTAGATTTGGTTCTGGGCTTCCACACAGTCTGGGGAACTGAGCCTGAAGGCACTGAAGTAGAGGTGGAAGCAACCATGTGATGATTCCAGGCAGAGAGGGACCTCCAGTCCCGGGATGGGAACATCTGATCCATAGGAATGTCCCTCTGCTCCATTTAATCAACCCCTCCAAAGTCTTCAAAATACCCTTTGGGCCTGAGGAGGCAGGAATTAAACAAATCCTTTCAATGGAAAATTATGCAGTGTTTACAGTAAATAAGGACAATCGACATGGACATGGAAGGATTTAAAAGACATATTGAAAGTGAAACGCAAGCTATTAATCCATATACATAATATGATCCCACTTTCATCTTTGAAAATGTATTTAAAGCAATGAACTACATATGGCACTAAGAATAAATCTTGAAATCTAATGTCGAGTGTAAAAGAAACAGAATGAGGTTTATAAATTAAAAGCACATTCACACTAGAACCATGCTAAATATTTTACAATATATACATGCCTCCAAGTACATAAATCACATCCATGATACCCACGCCAGGGATGGGGGTGGTAGTGAGCCGGGAATGTGCGTGGGACCAGGAGTGAGGTAGGAAACATAAATTTAATAAAAGGGGGGGGGGCTTTGCACGGTAAATGATGGCAGCCTCTGTGGCTGGCAGAATTTTAAGGTAGCCCCAATGAGTCCTGCCTTTGTGTGATCCCCTCCTCCTGAGTGCCAGCAAGACCTGTAACTTGCTTCCAGCCAACAAGATACGGCAAAGGTGATGGGTGAGTATCTGCTCTAATTAGAACACAGCACAGAATATGGCAAAGGTGACTCCCTGATGATGATGGGTTACACAAGATCCCCCTCAGCAAATGAGAGTGAAATTCTCCTGCTCCCATGTTGCGACTGCTCTGCTGCAGGTCATGAGAGGACCTGACGAGGAGCCACAGAGGCCTCTAGGCGCTGACAATGACCTCCTGACACCAAGGAAGTGGGCACCTCAGTCCTGCTGCCGCAAGGAATCAACTTCTGCCAAACAGCCACATGCATCTGGAAGTGAGTCCCAAGCCCAAGAAGGCCATGCATCCTGCTGACACTCTGAATCCAGCCTTGTGAGTCACTGAGCAGAGAACCCAGTTAAGCTTTGCCTAACTCCTGACCCTACACAATCGGGCTCATGAAAGTACACTGAGTTAGAGCTTCCCAGGGGGCGCTAGTGGTAAGAAGCCCCCTGCAATGCAGGGACTCCCCTTGAGAAAGGAATGGCAGCCCTCTCCAGGGTTATTGACTGGAGGATCCCATGGACAGAGGAGAATAGCAGACTACAGCCCATAGGGTCCCAGAGTCAGACATGACTGAAGTGACTTAGCACACACACACACAAGCTAAATCTGTGGTCATTTGTTACACAGCAATACATAACTAATATGACATGCCGTGAAACGGGGAATATGACTACCCCAACTGCCTGCCCCTGAGGTAAAAGAGTAAATAAAATTAAATGTATATTGAAAGTGAAAGTGAAAGTCACTCGGTCAAGTCCAACTCTTTGCCACCCCATGGACTGTAACAGTTCGGTTCAGTTCAGTCACTCAGTCGTGTCCGACTCTTTGGGACCCCATGAACCTCAGCACGCCAGGCCTCCCTGTCCATCACCAATGCCCGGAGTTTACCCAAACTCATGGCCATTGAGTCGGTGATGCTATCGAACCATCTCATCCTCTGTCATCCCCTTCTCCTCCCGCCTTCAATCATTCCCAGCATCAGGGTTTTTCAAATGAGTCAGTTCTTCTTCACATCAGGTGGGCAAAGTATTGGAGTTTCAGCTTCAGCCTCAGTCCTTCCAATGAATATTCAGGACTGATTTCCTTTAGGATGGACTGGTTGGATCTCCTTGCAGTCCAAGGGACTCTCAAGAGTCTTCTTCAACACCACAGTTCAAAAGCATCAATTCTTCAGCAGTCAGATTTCTTTATGGTCCAACTCTCACATCCATACATGACTACAGGAAAAACCATAGCGTGGACTAGATGGACCTTTGTCAGTCAAGTAATGCCTCTGCTTTTTAATATGCTGTCTAGGTTGGTCATAACTTTCCTTCCAAGGAATAAGCGTCTTTTAATTTCATGGCTACAGTCACCATCTGCAGTGATTTTGGAGCCCCCAAAAATAAAGTCTGCCACTGCTTCCACTGTTTCCCCATCTATTTGCCATGAAGTGATGAGACCAGATGCCATGTTCTTAGTTTTCTGAACGTTGAGCTTTAAGTCAACTTTTTCACTCCCCTCTTTCACTTTCTTTTTTTTTAAGGTATATTCAGAATTTTATTATTATTGTTTTAATTTTATTTAAAAATTTTTTAAAATTTATTTATTTTAGTTGGGGGCTAATTACTTTACAATATTGTAGTGGTTTTTGCCATACATTGACATGAATCAACCATGGGTTTACATGTGTTCCCCATCCTGAACCCCCCTCCCACCTCCCTCCCCATCCCATCCCTCTGGGTCATCCCATTGCCCCAGCCCTGAGCCTTTGTCTCATGCATCGAACATGGAATGGTGTTCTGTTTCACATATGATAATATACATGTTTCAATGCTATTCTCCCAGAACGTCCCACCCTCACCTTCTCCCTCAGAGTCCATAAGACTGTTCTATGCATCTGTGTTTCTTACTGTCTCGCATATAGCGTTATCATTACCATCTTTCAAATTCCATATATATGCATTAGTATACTGTATTGGTGTTTTTCTTTCTGGCTTACTTCACTCTGTATAATGGGCTCCAGTTTCATCCATCTCAATAGAACTGATTCAAATGTATTCTTTTTAATGGCTGGGTAATATTCCATTGTGTATATGTACCACAGCTTCCTTATCTATTCGTCTGATGATGGACATCTAGGTTGCTTCCATGTCCTGGCTATTATAAACAGTGCTGTGATGAACATTGGTGTACACGTGTCTCTTTCAATTCTGGTTTAAAAATATGGAACGCTTCACGAATTTACGTGTCATCCTAGCACAGGGGCCATGCTAATCTTCTCTGTATCATTCCAATTTTAGTATATGTGCTGCCGAAGCGAGCACTCCTCTTTCACTTTCATCAAGAGGCTCTTTAGTTCTTCGCTTTCTGCCATAAGGGTGGTGGGTGTCATCTGCATATCTGAGGTTATTGATATTTCTGTATAGTCCATGGAATTCTCCAGGTCCGAATACTGGAGTGGGTAGCCTATCTCTTCTCCAGCAGATCTTTCTGACCCAGGAATTGAACCGGGGTCTCCTGCATTGCAGGCAAATTCTTTACCAACTGAGCCATTAAAAATTTTTCTTAATCTTTTGTTTTGCTTTTGGGGGTTCTTTTGGCTGTGCCACACAGCTTGTATGATTTTAGTTCCCTGACCAGGGATTAAACCTGGACGCTCAGCAGTGAGAACGCAGTCTTAATCACTGGACCTCCAGGAAATTCCCTAAATGTTTTGTCAATTATGTCTCAGAGAAGGTGGGGTGTGGTGCAGGGGACTAGTTTCAAACACTGAAAGAAGACAATGATGTTCTAAGAAACATTACCACCAAGAAATCTTATCACATTCTTTCTTAATGAACATGGTAACTCACATACTACCCAATACTGACTAAAAATGATGCCTCAGAAAGAAAGCAAAAAATAGGCAAACCAATGTGCTTTTTCCTTTCGGTTCTTCGTTACTTGTCAGTTTTTTTCAAAAGAAAGAAAAAAAAAAGGTAGAGCAGGAGGATGTGCACACATCCGGGAGTGAAATAAAAGCGGCTGAGTTAGTTTTGTCCACTCTTCTGGCAAGAATGAAATATCTATTCCTGCAAACACTATAAAATACAAATCGCATCATTTCAGAGATTCCACATATGAGCTAAATGTTTATATTTGCATTTTAAGTAGGCATTGCACGATATAAAGATGAACCATAAAACTCATGCTAATTTAAATTTTGCTTTACTTAGAATGACATTCAATAGCAAGTACAGAACAGGATGACAAGTTGAGACAGATCACAGGGGGAAAAAAAGAATGAGCTTTATATTTCAGTATCTTTAATGCCACTTTTCCTCCTGCTTTTTGAACCAGGGCCTTACATTTTTTATTTCACACTGGATCCTGCAGATTATGTAGAAAAGCAACAAAGCGCTGTGTCAGGTGTAGCCAGCACAGGTAGGAGAACCTGTGCTCTTTAAGCATCTCTGAGATGGATGACCTTTATCCCAGCTCCACTTCTATTGCCTGGGCACCAATCCACGTGGGGCGGGATCTTCTCTACAAGATGCTCTTCCACCGTTGCCCTTCTCTGGCAAATCCCTGTAGGCAAAGAGTTCCTTCCAGTGCTCCAGGACTTAGGACACCTTCTAGTCAGCTGCTACCGAGACTGCCCCCTTCTCTAAATTCCCTGAGCCCCCAGCTTTTACCCTGCCCTGATCTCAGACATTCCCTCTGCAAACTGCTCTGTGACAGGGATGGTTCCTGTTGCATTTTTTTTTAAGTCATAACTGAAAGCTGGATGGTGATATCTGCCAAGTTCATCGAGGAGCCTGGGAAGGAGGCTGGAGTGTCATGACACCATGGGTGTCATGCTTCCAGCCGTCCGCGTGTCTAACTACAGCCCCCGTTATCAGCTGTCTTCCTGGCTGGGAAGTGCTCCAGCAGCTGTCTGTGGCTTACCTTCCCTGAAAAGACTAAGGCGAAGAAGAGTCCATGCCCAGTCTCTTCCCTCGATGTTATTTTTTGCCTCCCAGGTGCAAAGGGGCTCCAGTTGCCTCCACTCCCGCGTTCTCCCACCCTGCACCGAGGAATAACGTGCTTTGTATTCTTTCTGCTCTCTACAAACCTAGGCTTTGGCCCTTCTAATCTAATCCTCCCAGAGCGGCACTATTTTGTTATGCGCCTAATTAGCCAAGCTCCTCTCCCCTTCCCTTGGCATTCTTGCTTGCCCTTAAACCCAGCATCAAGCTCCGGAGTTAGCCAGCATGCCTGATATTGCTGCCTTCAGACCTGTCTTCCTGCACACGCCTCCTGAGGACCACGTGCCCACACACACGTGCGCACGAGCCTGCACGTGCACGAGGTCTTGTCCTGGTCGCCTGCTGCTGTGAGCTGCTGGTGGCTTGGCTCCTCTACACACAGCGTCTCATTTTACCCTGTGAGGGGAGGGGTTGTCCTCCACCCCACTGTCACAAGAGACCCACAAGAGGTACAGAGAAGGGAGGAAGAGATGCTTCCTCTTGAGTGACTGACCCTCTTACCCAAAGTCTGTGCTCTTCCCACCTGGCACGGATCTGCAGGAGAGGAGCAAACGCGGATGGAGCATCCTCTGTGTGCCAGGACCACAGCCTCACTAATGGGCGGAGCACCCTCTGTATGCCAGGACCACGGCCTCACTAATGGGTGGAGCACCCTCTGTATGCCAGGGCCACGGCCTCACTAACGGGCGGAGCACCCTCCGTGTGCCAGGACCACGGCCTCACTAACGGGCGGAGTACCCTCCGTGTGCCAGGACCACGGCCTCACTAACGGCATCTCCTCCATCATCACGTGTTCTCCACGGTGTCCGTTCTGATCTCACTCTTTACATTCGCTAGGTAAGCTTCCCTGATGGCTCAGTCAGTCAAGAATCCACCTGCAATGCAGGAGACCAGGGTTCGATCCCAGGGTGGGGAAGATCCCCCGGGTCTCCTACCCACTCCAGAACGCTCACCTGAAGAATCCCATGGACAGAGGAGCCTGGCAGACTACATACAGTCCATGGGGTCACAAGAGTCGAACACGACTTAGCAACTAAACCACAACCATTTACTAGGTACAGATTGAAGAATTTCTCTCCCTCTGGTTAGATTTTCCTTCTCATCCTATATTTGAAGTGAATCATCTCCAGCACATTCCCAGACCCACAAATACATTGGATCATTCAGGGTGGTCCTCTCACCCCAACAGGGGTCCCTGGAGCCCCAGACCCACTAAGTAGAGACCCCTGGTGGTGAGCCCACCAATCCACATTTTAAAGCACATCCATGACACTGTCACAGCCAGTGCATTTGGGAATCCCTGAATCCTTTACTGGTGTTACCTAAACTTCATTGTAAAAGCAGAGACATTACTTAGCCAACAAAGGTCCATCTAGTCAAAGCTATGGTTTTTCCAGTAGTCATGTATGGATATAAGAGTTGGACCATAAAGAAGGCTGAGCACCGAAGAATTGATGCTTTCGAACTGAGATGCTGGAGAAGATTCTTGAGAGTCCCTTGGACTGCAAGGAGATCAAACCAGTCAATCCTAAAGGAAATCAACCCTGAATATTCATTGGAAGGACTGATGCTGAAGCTGAAGCTCCGATACTTTGGCCACCTGATGTAAAGAACCGACTCATTGGAAGAGACTTTGATGCTGGGAAAGATGGAGGGCAGATAGAGAAGGGGGCGACAGAGGATGAGATGGTTGGATGGCATCACCGACTCAATGGACATGAGTTTGAGCAAACTCCAGGAGATAGTGAAGGACAAGGAAGCCTGACGTGCTACAGTCCATGGGGTCACAAAGAGTTGGACATGACGGAGCAGCAGCAACAGAACTATTTACACCTCTGAAGTCCACTGATGTTACAAATCAAGCTTTTCTTTCCCAGAAAACTGGCTGTTAAACATTTGTGAGGGCACCTGCAGCCCTCAAATACCTGCATGCATCACAGTCCCCTGGTGATGGTTTAGTAGCTCAGTCATGTCCAACTCTTTTCAATTCCATGGACTGTAGCCCCACCAGGCTCTGTCCGTGGGATTTCCCAGGCAAGAATACTGGAGTGGGTTGCCATTTCCTTTTCCAGGTGATCTTCCCCACCCAGGGATGGACCCTGTGTCTCCTGTATTACAGGCAGATTCTTTACTGACTGAGCCACCAGGGAAGCCCCTGGGGGCTTGATAAAAATGCAGACAGCTGGAGCCTCCTTAAGACTTCCGGAACCAATTCTGGGTGTGGGACTTGAAGATCTGGGAATTTTTTTCAACTAGAGACCCAGGCAATTTCTTATCCACAATGAAGCTGCCTTAGAATATCAATTAAGTCTTCCTAATTAGCAAAACAAATCAGATAAAGATACTTCCTCACTGGCATTCTTATCTCATTAAGAAATGATTTTCAGTGCATATTGAAAAGACTTCGATCTGAGATCCAGTGAGTTGCTGTCTCTTACAGCTTCTGGGCAAAGCATTTCTCCCCCCAGACCCTGGAGAAAGATCATCAGGAAATTCTATGGAGGCTTTGTCCCCTAAGTGTGCTGGTTTCTGACCCCACAACCAAAAACATCAGCCTCTGGTTTTCTTTTTTTTTTTTATAAAGATGATGCGTTGGTCAGAAATTTCCATCCTCAAATGTCTCATCAGGCTTAGGTTTAAGTTCAGACCCTTTTGAAATGATTGGAGAAAATCAAGAATCAAGAAACTAAATGATTAGGAGGACATAAAGAAAATCCTGCTTAACGACATAATCTAAAACTTTATTGAAATTTGCCAAGGTTTCCCTATCCCTGGGGCCATCACGCATGCTCAGTCAGCAAGTTGTGTCTGACTCTTTGTGACCCCACAGGCTGTAGCCCGTCAGGCTCCTCTGTCCTTGAGATTTCCCAGGTAAGAATACTGGAGTGGGTTGCCATTTCCTACTCCAGGGGATCTTCCCAACCCAGGGGTCAAACCAGCATCTCCTGTATCTCCTGCACTGGCAGGCAAATTCTTACCACTGAGCCACCTGGGAAGCCCCCTGGGGTCATGGACCTGGGCAAATATGGTTCTTGTGGGGATTGATTCTACAGCCGGTGTTCTACTTAACAGCTATTAAGCTTAATATTTCCCTACATTAGGTAGGAACTTATATTTAGTTCCTCACTTGTTCTTCCAGAAACCCCACAAGTATGTATCTCTGTCACCACGCTACAAACAATGAAACAGTTTGAAATAAGAAACTTGCCCAGGTTGATGACATTCCTTAAATATAAATCTCTAACCAGATGTATTAATTTCTTATCCCTGCATTGGGGCTTCCCAGGTGGCACAGTGGTAAAGAACCCACCTGCCAATGCAGGAGATATAAGAGACACGGGTTCGATCCCTGGGTCAGGAAAATCCTCTAGAGAAGAGCATAGCAACTCTCTCCAGTATTCTTGCCTGCAGGATCCCATGGACAGAGGGGCTTTGTGGGCTACAGTACACAGGGTTGCAAAGAGTCAGACATGACTGAAGAGATAGCATGCATGCACACATAACTAATTATCACAAACTTAATGGCTTAAAACAACCCAAATTTATTATCTCACAGTTTCCATCCATGTGTCTGGAGTCCAGGAGAGGATTAACTGGGTCCCCTGCTCAGGGTCTCCCCAGGCTGAAATCAAGGTGTGGCTGGAGCTGTAATTCTCATCTGAGTTTCTGCTAAAGCCAAGTATTATACAAATTAAAATATTTACTCAGGTTTTTTTTTTTTAAGTAAACTCACTTGATTAAAACGCTGTCCTAAGCAATAAATAATGTCCATACAAGTCCCAGGTTTGATGGTCAAGTTCTCCTTTGTTCCTGATGATATATTTTAAAACAAACTTGTGATTATTTTTAAATGTTTTAAAGGTTCCATCTAAAGTCATCTTGTGCACCAACTGTACCCACATCACACTTTAGAACTCCTCACTGTACCACATTTGGGCTTCCTGTCGCCATAACCAGCACTAACAGGGTCCTGGGCACCTGACGACTAATTTCTCTTGCCAAACACCCACAGTAAAGCTACAAAGCCCAGGCTGCCAGACCCGGCAAGAGTAAGCCTGGAGACAGGTACAGACTTTTTCATATGAAGCCCCTACAGATTTGATACACACATTATCAGAAATATCAGCGCCAGAAATGAATTTCCACAGCATGTCCCAGAGTGTTCACAGATGTTTTGAGAACCTTAAAAAGTATTTCCAATACAAGACATCATTTAACCTTCACAAAGTGTGAGGTCATTCCCATCACCCCCCTTTTACAGGTGAGGAAACTGAGACCCAGGGAAGTGATAGGGCAGACTGGAATGCAAATGTAGGTCCTCTGATGCGTTCAGCAATGTTTTCCACAGCATCACTGCTCTTTCCCAAACAACCTGCTGGTTCTCCCCCAGTGGCCACTGCCCTTTCTCTCTTAGTAACAGAGCTCACAAATCTTGTAGCCAAGCACATGGCTACTAGGAATAAAGACTGTATGTCCCAGTCTCCTTTGCAGGTAGGAGCGGCCATGTGACTAGGCACCAGAACATTGGGATGTGAATGGAAGAGACAAGGGTAACTCCTGGGAAGAGTAGCCCAAGAAGGTGGGTCTATCAGCTTTTGTCTTTTCTTCTTCCCGTTGGCTGGAATGCAGCCATTCACCAGCCCTCCTGGACAATAAGCCTTGGGACATGGACGCCACGCACAGTGAAGCCCCAAGCTGGAGGGATCCTCAACCCCTGGGGATGTCTTGCAGCAGAACTGCCCTCCCAGGCATCAGCACTTTCCCTCCGGACTGTTACATAAGAGAGACATCAAACTTTACCTTGGTTAAACCCCTGTTATTTAGGTCTCAGCTGTTCACAGCTGAGCCTTTTCATAACTATTATTAATATAAAGTCACAGCAGAGAAGGGAAGTACCGAGGTCTCGATGCCCCCATTTTACAGATCATGTCCTTGTTTTCTTGGAAACAGAATGCCTGGTCTACAGGAGGACTGTAGCAGCAGGAGAGGCAGTGGAGTCCCGGCCCACGGGGGGTCCTTCGTGAACACTTAACCACTTGGGTGGAGCCTGAACCGCGTCCTCAGTACCTGCCACCTACAAGCAATCTGGTGCTGCAAAGCCGTTCCTTCTGACAGCTCCCCTTAGTGATGTGTTCCTGCAAGCCAGCTCCTCTTCAAGAATGTAAAAAAAACCAAAACCAAAATCAAAGCAGCCCCACCAAGCTTGCCAGGCACTGCCGAATTGCAGCTCAAAGCCAACCAGTCTGGCAAAACTCTGACGCCTTCTTCCCTGAGCTCTTCGGGGCGTGTGGGAAATGGCAGCTGATGGTGATAGAGGGGAATCAAAACTTCATTAGGGGGTGGAGGGAAAATGCGTCTAAGCTAAATAATGCCCACCCAGAGATGGCAAGGAAAGGAGTAGGTTTTGGCAGAAACGCACTGACAAGCACAGAAGGTATTGTTGGATGGGGGAAGGAAAGAATGAACCATCATGTCTTGAAGCATCTCCAATGTTGACCTAACTCTACTGGGTCCATAGCACCAGTCCAGCCCCTGGAACTCTGCCGCGACGTTTTCTCACTTCTTGAATTGCTTTCTTGCACATCAGTAACAACTGGGGGTGGAATCCTTCCCAATAGCAGCCGCCTCCAGCCCTAACTCCCCGCTGGATTCTCCCCAAGTAGCTTCCAGTGGTGCTGCCAATAGGCACTTTCTGGGTTATTGATTTTCACTGCCCCTTATCCTTTAGCTCCAGTAAAGGAGACAAGATACTGCTGGCCTGGCAGAACAAAAAAACAGTTAATTGGATGTCAGTACACAGAAATGGAGAAATAATGGTAACTATCACTACTGTTTATTTATTGCCTACAACGTGTCAGGCATTGTGCTGGGTAATTGACGTCTTTAGTAATAATGGCTAATATTAATGGAATATTTACTATATGCCAGGCACAGTGTTAAACATTTTCACATGTACTAGCTCATTTAATCCTCTCAAAAACTCTAAGAGGTAAATGATGTTCTTATCTCCATGTTACTGATAAGAAGAAATGAGGCATAGCAGTGGGGGCATTTCTCAAAGCCATACAGCTAAGAAGTGGGGAAAGCTAGGACTGACCCAACTCAGAGCACTTCCTGTCGCTGGGAGGGAGAGAGACACGAGCAGGCACAGAACATACAGGGGCGGAGGCGCTGAGACGCCTGCACGTTCCTGTCACCACGCAGCCCCCTGGTGCGTGTCGGTAGCTCGGTCGTGTACTGTAGCCCAGGCACTGTAGCCCGGCACACTCCGGGGTCCATGGGATTCTCCGGGCAAGAGTACTGGAGTGAGTAGTCATTCCCTTCTCCAGGGGATCTTCCCAACCCAGGGATCGAACCCAGGTCTCCCCCATTTTGCAGGCAGATTCTTTACCACCTGAGCTACCGTGGCTCAGACGGTAAGTGTATCCCCTTGCTCAGCTTTATCTTCCTCCACAAACTCATCGCTGTATTATGAATTGTCCGTTGTCACATCCTGAATCTCAGTTCCATGAAGGCAGAGATTTTTTTCCTGATTTCTTTGCCGCTATATTCCCAGCTCCTAGAACAGTGCTGAGCACACAGCAAATGGCTCAGATAATACTGGAGAAAGGAAGGAAGAAAGGGGGAATTGGAAGGAAAGAGGAGCTATTCAATAGCATGGAGCACTGCTTAGAGAAAAGGCTGCTGGGAGCACCATATCACAGAGGAAAGGAGCGACAGGCAAGGGGCTTCAAGAGTAAGGCCCTGGACTCAGACTTGGGAGGGGCCGCAAGGAAATAAAATTTGATTGGAAACGAAGGCCCTCAGATCACACTGAAGAGAACAGAAAGACACTGACAGCCTTAGTCTGGGCAGACAGGAGGGTGTGGTGGGGCAACAGCGAACTGGAAGACCCATGTCCCCTTCAAGGGGGTAATGGGGGAAGGGGGGACCACGTTTAACTCCAGCCACTTTTTGGCAGATAGGAACATAGCCTGCAAACCAGACTTTTGTGACAGTCCAGCTTCTTCTGTTGGCATCAAATTCCAAGTTGTTGTCATCACTGGTATTAAAAGCTGTAGGGATGGGAGTGCAGCTTGTTTGGAGTAACCCTCCCATACGCAATTATAAAATCTAAACAACAAACTTTGAAACAGCTACTTGAAGGCTCCGGAGACCAACCGGAAAGGAAGCAGTCTCGGCCTTCCCTGCAGTGCTGGGCATGGTGGGGTTCAGGCCTGCAACTGCTCCTGGGGAAGGTTCGAAATTCTTTCAAAAACAAAGAATTATGGTGTAGGAAAGTCCTTCTCTTACACATACTCCACTATTTTCAAGGTGTAAAAATCCAAAAGGAGGCTGGGTTTTAAAATACTTAGGATTGGCAAGAAGGTGGAGGAGTTGGAATCCTCATGCTTTGCTGATGGGAATGTAAGATGGTACAGCTGCCATGGAAAATAGTATGGCGGGGCCTCAAAAATTTAAAAATAGAACTACCATATGATCCAGCAAGTCCACGTCTGGGTATACACCCAAAAGAACTAACAGTGAGGACTCAGACGTATATTTGTACACCTATATTCACAGTAGCGCTATTCACTATGGCTAAAAGGTAGAAACGACCCAAATATCCATCAACGGACAAACAAAATGTAGCATATTCATGCAACGCGATATTGTTCAGCCTTAAAGAGGAAGGAAATTCTGACACAGTCTACTTACTACGTGGATAAACCTAGAAGACGTTATGCTAAGTAAACTAGGCCAGACACACAAGGACTAATAGTGTATGATTCCCCTTAGACGAGGCTGCTCGCTGATGAGTCAGACCCATGGAGACAGAAAGCAGGATACAGGTTACCAGGGGCTGGGAAAGGGGTAAAGGGGGTTTGTCGTTTCTTGGGTACAGAGTTTCAGTTTGGGATGCTGAACAGGTTTTGGAGATGGATGGTGGTGATGGCAGCATAACTGTGTGCTTAATGCAGTGTACACTTGGAGGGCTATTACGATAAATTTTATGTATATTTAAATATTAATAAAAACCTTTAGGAGCCCCTAGGACACAGTGAATTTCTTAAACTGAAATACCCATGGAGTGTAGACTCTATAGTGTCCCAGATCTCATGGACACTGACTCTGCCAAGGTCACGGGAGGTCATTTCCTTGGTCTAGGGCCGCTCCCTCACCCAGCGGGTCTCCAAGGCAGGGTCCTATCTTGGTGCTCTCGAATGCACCCATTCCTTCCCACACTGTCTCCCCAGGACTGGGCACATGTAATGGTGATATTTATAAATACAGCCACCTCTGGGGTGGATCCATTTACTCCTCACCACCCCGTGAGGTCGGCACCACTGCCTTCATCTGACAGACGAGGAAACCGAGGCCCTGAAATGTTCAGTCACTTGCCCGAGGCTTCGCCAGTGGTTAGGGACAGAGGTAGGATGTAAACACAGGCCATCCAGCTCTAGAGCCATAGTCTTCACCATAACTCTATTGCCATCCTAAGAGCAGCCGTGCCTCTTGCTCAGGAGTGAAGGGCCTTCTAAGCACAGAGGAGTGTTTTGTTGTTAATCGTTGGGATCGTTCTCATCAGAGAAGCCACCCACGACCGCGACAATGATGTCAAGGGCAGCTCCCCGTGCTGGATGCTTCGGTGACCCCGGAGCATCTCTCTCAATCCTGACAGCTCTGCCAGGTGGGTAGACACGGCTCCATGTCACAGATGAGGGCAGTGAGGGCTCAGAGTCACAGCTAACCTGCCTGAGTCTACACCTGAGCCGGGGTTGAAAGCCAGGTGTGGCTGACTTAGAATGTCTACCCCGAAACCCAGCAATTCTCAGCTGTTGGGGGGTCTGTTTTGCTCCTCAGGGGACACTTGGCAATATCTAGAGACATTTTGGGTTGTCTGGACTTGGGGGGGGGGTGCTAGTGGCATCTGGTGGGTAGAGGTCTGAGATGCTGCCCAGGACAGATCCCACAGCAAAGAGCCCTGGCCCTGAATGCCAGCATGGTGAATAAGAGCGGTGCGGGGGTCTCCGAGTTATGGTTTTAAAAATTTCCCCAAAGTCTTAAAATATACACCTTGGCACGTCGACCATGGCTATCTCTGTGAGACAGTGGTGGTGAGAATGCTGGTGAGTTTTATTTTCTTCGTTTGGCAAACTGCATTTTCTAAATGCAGGATAACCTTGCAGCAAGGATAACCTTGATGAATATGCATTAGTCTTGTAATCAAATGAACTCCAGCGTCATAAAGAAGCCAGAGGCTCCAAGTTGGAGAACCCTTCCGAGTTGCCTTTTCGTTATCTGACGTTGAGTTTCAGGAAGCTGAGTCATTGGCTCTGCCCCTTTGCAGAGGCTCACCCCTAACACTTTGCCTCTCTGAACCCGTTTCCTCGTCAGTGATGTGCAGGCAACAAACTCTTGAGTCAGTGCCAGAGTGGCCCGTTTAGATGCCTGGCCAGGTGCCGGGAGCTGTTGTTGTTGCTGTTTAGTCACTAAGTCGTGTCCAATTCTTTTGCGACCCCGTGGAATGTAGCCCGCCAGGCTCCTCTGTCCATAGGATTTCCCAGGCAACATTACTGGAGTGGGTTGCCATTTCCTTCTCCAGGGGATCTTTCTGACCCAGGAGTCAAACTCATGTCTCCTGCATTGGCAGGCGGATTCTTTACCACTGAGCCACCTGGGAAGCCCACCGGCTGCTGTAGAGTTAAGCATTTCACGTGCATTCTCTCAGTTCAACTCCCTGCAAGCTTGTGAGACTGGATATTGAATCTCAGGAAGGAGAAGTACCTGCCTAAGATCGTGCCCATGTCGGTGGTAAGACTGAGGCTCGAACCAAGATATGACGGACTCCCAGAGCCTGTTCTTGACTCCACTCTGCCTGGCTCCACGCCAACCAGCAAGTTAATGACCCGAGCAATGGCAGCTTCTGCTATTCCTGCTCCTGGAGCTACTTGGCCAAGACCGCCCTTGTGAGACAGCTGAAGGGCTCCGCAGGCAGCTGGAGCCCTGGAACTCCTGGAGCACCAGGAGTTGTGTTGTATTCATCACAGCCATCTCAGCAATCAACATGAGACTGACTCGGGAAGCCACCCTCCTTTAGCCTCCCAGGCAGAGGATAAATGTCAGGTTGGGTCAGGCTAGTCTCCTGTAGAAGCAGAGTGGGGTGAGGGACCCACCTGGGAAGCGGGGAAAAAGCCCATCGTGAGGCTCCGAGGAGGCTGGGTGAGGCTCCTCTGACTTTTCCCCACCTCCATCTTGCTCTGTCTTGGGAAGACTTTATCCTGCCCTCATCAGGCTAAGGGCTGAGCTCCGGTGAGCCTGAAAGTAGCTGGGGCTCCCCCAGATGAGGCCAGGCAGCTCCAACCTGCAACCCTGTGGAGGCAGGGCTGCCAGGGTAAGCAGATGATTTAGTCTAAGTAAACATGAACGTGTTAGTCACCCGGTCATGTCCAACTCTTTGAGACCCCATGGACTGTAGCCTGCCAGGCTCCTCTGTCCATGGGGTTCTCCAGGCAAGAATACTGGGGTGGGTAGCCATCCCCTTTCCCAGGGGATCATCCCAACCCAGAGATCAACCCTGGGTCTCCTGTGTTCCAGGCAGATTCTTTACGGTCTGAGCCACCAGGGAAGCCCTTTAGTATAAGTATGTCCCATGCAATATTGGAGACATTACTTATACTTTAAAAATTATTTGTCTGAACTTCACATTTAATTGGGCGTCCTGTATCTTATATGACACCCTACACGGAGGAAAAGGGCTGAGGGCTGCCTTGCTGGCCCTTGTCATGAAAAATCTGTTTGGACTGGGCCATGGTGATCCCTTTCGAATCTATGCTGGGATCTGAATTCTCTCTGAGTCAGCCTCTGCATCTTCCTTAAAGGCACATTTTTTTTAAAATTTTATTTTCCTGCCTAATGTCCTCCCTTGGCTCCCCATTAGCCAGGGCTAAAGGCTAAACTCTTCAGCCACGTATTGTCTATGCCCTGCTGTAGCCCCATGGCCTGGACATAGAGGGGGCAGTGAACACCAGCAGGATGAGCAGACACCGGATCCGGGAGGATGCCCTGGCTACCCCCAGCCTCCCTGCGTCTCCCTCCCCCTCCGCATCCTGCCGGGCCCACAAGAGCTGCTCCACTCCTGCCCCCCAGCCCCCCGACCCCCACCTCCTCCCAACTCCTACTCTTTCTGCAAATTTCAGCTTTCCCTTGACCTCCACCCACAGCTTGCATAGTACTGGGCTGGCCAGAAAGTTCATTGGGGTTTTCCATAAGATGTTTTTGGCCCACCCAGTAAAAAGCCTGCCCAACCCAACTGGGCGGGCAGAAGATGCTGGTGATGCTCTAAACACTCAGGTGTTTGGCAGTCTCCCCACATCGAGGTCAGGTGGGTGGTCACCTTTTTACACCCAGGAAGGGTGAGGCCTGATGTTGGGAAAGACTGAGGGCAGGAGGGGGCGACAGAGGATGAGACGGTTGGACGGCATCACCAACTCAGTGGACATGAGTTGGAGCAAGCTCTGGGAAGAGAGTGAAGGACAGGGAAGTCTGGCGTGCCCCAGTCCCTGAGGTTGCAAAGAGTCGGACGCGACTGAGTGACTGAGCAACAACGAGGGTAAAGCCAAAATCTCAAGCCGCAGGGCTAGGCCCCACTTTACCAGCTCCCCTCTTAGTTGCCTGTATATGGAACTTTCCGTCCTGGGTGGTAACTGCCTGTTGACTTGCCTGACATCTCTGCTGCCTGTGTGCGACATAAGCGGGGGCAGGGGCTGGGTGGGGGGGAAGATAGGGTCTTGTTAGAACCTAGATCAACATTTACTGAGTGCTTGCTACATTCCAGGCACTTTCAAAAGGTTTTATAAGTTTCTCTCAATTCCCACAACAATCCCATGAGTTATAAGTATTCTCTTTATCCCCATTTTACAGATAAAGAAATTGAGGCACAGAGAGGTTAGGTTAGTAGCTCAAGCCTCATAGCCAGGGGTCGAGTTGGGAGTCAGACTTCAGCCATCCAATCTGAGCTGAGCATTTGCCTTTCTCCATCCGACTTATTTCACTCAGTCCTCTCAAAGGCCATCCATCTTATTACAAATACCGGATATTGTATGATTTCACGCACATGGAATATGAAAAGCAACATAAATAAACAAAATCCAACAGGTATATTCAGAGATCAGAGTAGTGGTTACCACAGAGGAAGGGGCAGAAGTGAAGTGAAAGTTACTCGTCATGTCCGACTATTTGCGACCCCATGGACGATACAGTCCCTGGAATTCTCCAGGCCAGAATACTGGGGTGGGTAGCCTTTCCCTTCTCCAGGGGATCTTCCCAACCCAGGGATCGAACCCAGGTCTCCTGCATTGCAGCCGGATTCTTTACCAGCTGAGCCACCAGGGAAGCCCAAGGAAGGGCAGAGGGAGGCAAAATGGATAAAAGGGATCAACTGTACAGCGGCAGATGGAAAGTAAACTTTTGGTAGTGAGCACCTGGTGCAAAGATCTGACTTATTGGAAAAGACCCTGATCCTCTGAAAGACTGAAGCAAAAGGAGAAGGGGGCACCAGAGGATGAGATGGCTGGATGGCATCACCAACCCGATGGACGTGAGTCTGAGCAAGCTCCGGAAGTTGGTGACGGACAGGGAGGCCTGGCGTGCTGCAGACCGTGGGGTCGCAGAGAGTCAGACACGACTGAGCAACTGAACAACAGCAACACTGCAGGGTGTATAGAAGAGAAATATAACGTGTGTACATGAAGCCTACATAGTATTATAAACCAATGGTACTGCAATAAAAAATAAATTTAAAGGGAAAAAGAAACAAGAGTGAAGCAGTTTGCCAGAGGCCCCGAGGCTTCTTGGTGACCGCGGGGATGGGAGTGCTAGCCTTCTAAGGACCACACCCACCACCTGATTTCACAGCCCCTCGAAACCTAATGTGAGGCATGGAGGAGGAATTGAAGCCAGCCAGGAGAAGTAGGGGGGTCAGAGGGGCAGCACATGCAAAGGAAGGGAGGTGAGCAGGAGGGAAACCCCCCTGAGGACCCAAAACGCCAGCACCCCTGGAGTACGGACTGTGGGAGGGGGGGATGGGCCCGCCGGGGCCGCCGGGTAGGGACTTGACCCTGAGGGCAGTGGGAAGCCATGGAAGGCAGGAGCAGAGACAGATTCCCTGTCTCCTGCTCATCCCTCATTTCCCAGCCCCGGGCAGCCGGCTGGGATCATGTGACCACTTCTGGCCAGCGGGAAGTGAGACGGACTCTTTCCAGGCTGACGCATCGAAGACCCAGGGCACAGACCTGCAGGACTCCTCCTGCCACAGGGATGCTGGGGCCACAGGTGGATAAGGGATGGAGGCACTGGGAGATGGGAGGCGCCATTCCACGGGGAGCTTCCCTGGAGAGGCCTGGATCCACAGCCTGCTATGTGTCAGTGAAGAGTAAACACTCAGTTCAGCCACTGAGACTCTGAAGCCTGCTCACAGCAGCTGGTGCAGCAAGTCCAGCCTGACTCCGTTAGTCGGAGGAGGAGATACACACGGTGGCTCACGGCGGGGGAGATGCTTTGGTGGAGCGGGCTTAGTAGGTATCAAATTAAAGTTGGATCCAAAAGACTGAGGTTTGAGTTCATGCACACTGGATATTTACCTCTGTTCCACAGGCTGAAATCTCTGTCTTGTACACTGTGGGGACATGGTGAGGAAGTGGTGGAACCAAGACAGGACTGGGGGCTGGGCTATCTCCTAGGACTCAGCCCCCCGTGGAGGAGCAGACAGGGGCTGGAGTCCTCACCCTACCACCGTTGGCTGACCACCCACCCCTGGTCAGCCCCTTTCTTCCCTGTCTCCTGGCACTAGGATTTCTCTGAGGCTTCTTTGCAGACCCAGGTTGGGGGTGCCCTCATCCTAGCCAATGAATTGAAGGAGCAGGTGTTAGTCACTCAGCTGTGTCTGACTCTTTGTGACCCCATAGACTGTAGCCCACCAGGCTCCTCTGTCAATGGGATTCTCCAGGCAAGAATACTGGAGTGGGTTGCCATTCCCTTCTTCAGGGGATCTTCCTGACTCAGGGATCGAACCCAAGTCTCTGGGGTCTCCTGCATTGCAGGCAGATTCTTTATCAGCTGAGCCATCAGGCAAGCTCCGAATGAGCAGGTGGGTCTTCTCAAATCAGAAGACATCGGCTGACAAAGACAGAGCCTCTTGCTCAACTCTGCTTTCTCCCTAGAAAGAAATAAGGACACAAGTCTGAAGCTTCAGCCACCACCTTGTGACTCTGAGATGACAAACCTGAGGACAAAAGGCCAACTCAGAAAGGGTCCTCTTACCACATGAGGCATCCTGTGACTTCTGCTCTCCAGACCTCTTGTTAAAAGAGCAAATATTCTCTGAAAGAATGCCATTTGCAGCAACATGGATGGACCTACCTAGAGAGTGTCATGCTGAGTGAACTAAGTCAGACAGAGGAGGAGAAATATCAAATGACATCTCTGTGATGTGGAATCTAAAAACAAATGATGTAAATGAAATTACTTACGAAACAGAAAGAGACAGACTTAGCGGATGAAATATGGATGCAAGGGGGAAGGATGGAAGGAAGGAACAGTTAGGGAGTTTGGGATGGGCATGTACACTCTGCTGTATTTAAAATGGAGAACCAACAAGGACCTGCTGTAGAGCACAGGGGACTCTGCTCAGTGTTATGTGGCCGCCTGGATGGGAGGGGGGTTCGGGGGAGAATGGACACATGTACATGTATGGCTGAGACCCTTCACTGTGCACCTGAAACTATCACAACATTGTTTGTTAATCAGCTATACCCCAATACAAAAGAAAAAGATTTTACAAAATAATTGAAAAAATAAATTACAAAATTTTATCTATTTCTTTAAATATGTGTCTATATAAAAAAGAGCAAATATTCTCATCCTTTTAGCTCCAGTTAGCAGGGTTTTTGCTACCCAGATCCTAATGCTGCTGCTGCTGCTAAGTCGCTTCAGTCGTGTTCGACTCTGTGCGACCCTATAGACGGCAGCCCACCAGGCTCCGCCGTCCCTAGGATTCTCCAGGCAAGAATACTGGAGTGGGTTGCCATTTCCTTCTCCAGTGCATGAAAGGGAAAAGTTAAAGTGAAGTCGCTCAGTTGTGTCCAACTCTTAGCGACCCCATGGACTATAGCCTAACCAGGCTCCTCCGTCCATGGGATTTTCCAGGCAAGAGTACTGGAGTGGGGTGCCATTGCCTTCTCCGACCCAGATCCTAATATACCCTAACAATTATGCTTTTCTCCTTCGCAACTGCAACCTATCAATAGTGTAAATGGTTGTCTCAGCCCAGGAGGATGAGTCTCACTGCTGAAGCAAGAAAAAAAAAGCCACTGTCTCTGCAGGCTAATTGTCACATCCACCATTGTCATCGTCTGGAATCTGGGAGCTGGAGCATCTCTTAGTTGGGGATCTTGGCCTCTGTTCCTGCAGGTCGTGGACATGGTTAAAAGCTTCACAGCCCTAGGCCTGTATTGGAGGCTGATGGATGCCAGCTGCTCTCAGGCTTTACCTCCCCTTCCCGAAGCTCAGGGTGCAGCCCCACAGCCATCTGTGCGGGAGCTTTACAGGCAGGCTTGATCATTAGCGATGCTTTACCCGTCTGCAGGAGGCAGCCAAGCCCATGTCTGGGCTGCCGTGGCCTCCTACAGATAAATCCCTGTTTCCCCAACCAATCAGGTCTCCATCAAGCTCCTGTCTGCTTCAGCAAACAGAACTCTGAGCCCAGCAGATGACACACCAGTGTTTACTTCTGTCTCATCACACACATACCAATCTTAAATTTATAGAAAGTAAGAGTGGAAGGGATTCGAGAGGGCAGTGGGCCCAGCGCATCCATGTTACAAATGGGGAGACTGAGGCCCTCAAAGGAGGTGAACTTGGCCCTGGCTCATGCTATGGTTTAGAGACAAAGCCAGAACTAAAACCCAGGTCCCCGTGGGTATCGAAAAATCTCTTAAACTGGACACAAATACCTATACGTCCACACAAGTATTACAATAAAGTAGAAAGATGTTCCTCTGGGTTTTGAAATGAGATCACAAAGATCGAGTGGTCAAGTGTATATAAGACAGAAGCCGCACTTAGAGTGGGCTGATTATTTTAAATGCTTCTTGTAATCGAGAAGTCCGGAGACGCACCCGACTTCATCCAGTGAGTTTAGAAATCTCTTCTGGATGCTCCACCTCATAGCTGTGCCCTGTTCTGCTGATCAGTGCAGGGGGTCCCCATGGGGTGGCAGGACAGCCCTCAGCAAACCCAGGCCCACATCCAATCACCTTTACAACCCCAGAGGGAAGAAAGAGCCCCCTAAGACCCAGGGCCAACCCTCCTCTGAACAGCTAACTGCGGCCAAAGGACGTGGTGCTCAACCCTCCCACCCGACCACCTGAACAAGAGTGGGCCAGGTCCTCCCAGAGCCCTGTGCTTTTTCAGAAGCGGGGAAGCGGGTTCACCAGATGCCTGCATCAGTGAGGAGTGTGCACTGGAGTCCCTTTGTTGTCCCTACAGACCCTAAAACAGGACTCCCACCTGTGAATGAATAAGTGAATGAGTGGGGTTTCATAAACACTGACTTGCCGAACCATTCGTGCTGAGTACTTGTGCTATAAAGCTGTGAGGACTCCCCCATCTCTCTTCATACTTCCCCATCACACCCCAAGTCTTCTGCAAGACTTTGGAGAAGCTGGCGAGCAGGAAAGGCAAGAAAGGACCTATTTCGATTGTGCCAGTGAATCAAGAAAGGTCCCCACCCAATGCTGATCAAGACCTTCACACCCCCAGGCACTTCCTGCTGTGACGGGACCCCTGACCTTCAGCACAAAGGACTATCACAGAGTACAGAGCAGAGGCTTCGGAACCCAGCAGACCCGGGTTCAAGCCCCAGCCCTGCCCCTTGTCAGCGGAGGGTCCTCCTGCCCTTCCCTCCCTGCTCAGCTCAGTGTTCTCACCGCTGAGGAGGGCAGAGCCAGAGAGCCTGTCCCCGGGAGCAGGAGGCAGAGGGGCCAGGTGACAGGACGGATAGTCTGGGGCACAGGGCTCGGGACACTTCCTGAGTGACACCATTAGCTATTCGGGCCCCAGGGGGCCACTCTTAACCCCTTTGACGCCCAACATACTTAACAGAAAAGCACCTGGTTTGCAGGAACAGAGCCCTCTGGGGCTGCGATACAGACATACTTTAATAATAAAGCAGTGGGTGGTGAAGGGTCCAGAGTACGAGAAAAACAAATCCAAGGGGCTACCATAGTCTACAGAAAACTTCGGAAACAACAACTCACTTAGAGTGAGGGAGTGAGTGAAGTCGCTCGGTCGTGTCCGACTCTGTAACCCCATGGACTGTAGACTACCAGGCTCCTCCGTCCATAACTCACTTAATCCCCCCAATAATCCCGCTGGAGATCTGCTATTGCGCCCGTTATATAGATGAGGGAAATGGAGGCTCAGACAGTCTAAGTCACCTGCCCAATTTACACAGCTAGTGAGGGACTCCAAGATCAGGGCTCTTGAGCAGACATAGAGAACAGACTTATGGACATGGGGAGAGGGGAGGAGAGGGTGAGATGTACGGAAAGAGTAACATGGAAACTTACATCACCATATGTAAAATAGATAGCCAACGGGAATTTGCTGTACATCTCAGGGAACTCAAGAGTTTGTATCAACCTAAAGGGGTGGGATGGGGAGGGAAGTGGGAGGGAGATTTAAGAGGAAGGGGATATATGTACACCTATGGTTGATTCATGTTGATGTTTGACAGAAAGCAACAAAATTCTGTAAAGTAATTATCCTTCAATTAAAAAATAAATTGAAAAAAACAAAAAACAAAAAACTGTGGTCCAACCCTCCCCTTCATCAGGAAGGTGGCACGTAATCCAAGCTCACCCAATCAGAGTGCCCTGGCCTCCCTCCCAGAGTGACAGGGTTGTGGATGGACATGTGATCTGAAGACACCGATCCAATCCTGGCAGGGCTTTTATGGAAAGACCTCTCTCTCTGCAGGAGTGGCTAAGCAAGGGGCCATCCATTCCCATCCGCAGCTGGGAGTAAGGTCAGATCCAACAGAACTGAATGGACTGGGAGTGGGGGAGAGGAAGTTTCCTAAAAGGAAATCAAGATGCTGTTTCCAGAGGAAGAGGGAAGGTGGGCTGTCCAAATGGCAGAGGGTCATCACGGTCACGATCACCAGGAGGCTCTGTGAGGTGAGCCACCTGCTGCCAAGTGTCAGACCGTTGGCTTCCTTGTGACCCCAGATCACCCAGCACATGTACTGATCAGGTCCCAGTCCAGAAGAAGGATCCAGGCCAGAAAGTGACTCAAGGACCCCCAGATGAGGCAGGGTGGCATTGAATTTGCTCCCCAGTTTAAATGCGGGACTCAGATTATTTAAGTTTTATCTGCAACTCACCGCCCTCTTGCTGACACTAATTATTTTGTCAGGATGCTTCTCTAGTGCCAGGCTCTGCTTTTCCCCAGCAGCCTCCCCGGGGCTTGGCTGTAAACAGAAGGGTGGATGTGGATGAGCCAGGAGCGTCAGAACTGCAGCACTGAGATAATGGGTGCAGCTGTGCAGTGAGAGCGGGATGAAGTTTGAGAGTCTCTCCCTGTTCGTGCATCCCCATCACCTGCCCCCTGCCACCAGTGCTTGTTGAAAATGATAAGACTACCTAGAGGTCATTTATCAACCTCACCACCTGCCAAGCCCACTTAGCACTTGGCCCCACCCATTCCCCCTCCTAACTCTTCTTCAAAATCCTCTCTCTGTTGCCCATCTTTTTCCCTGTGTCACCTCTGCCTGACTGGAGATCCCTCTCACTGATCTCCATACCTCCATCCTTGCCGTGTGTACTAAGTTGCCTCAGTCATGACTGACTCTGCGATCCTATGGACTATAACCCGCCAGGTTCCTCTGTCCATGGGATTCTCCAGGCAAGAAGACTGAAGTGGGTTGCTCCAGGGCATCTTCCCAACCCAGGGACTGAACCCACGTCTCCTGTGTCTCCTGCATTGCAAGTAGATTCTTTACCACTGAGCCACCGGGAAACCCTCCACTGTTGCCATCCAGAAGCAAATATAGCCCTAGAATCCACTCCCCTCACTCACAAACATCCTTCCAGAGTTCCCTGTTGCGCTCAGAATGAAGTCCAGGCTCCTTGGCGTGGCTTGGCCACTAACAGTTCCTTCTACCTTTCTGTCACTATCTCACAATGAATTTTGGGTTCCTCTGATGCACTAAGTTCTCTCCCCTCTCTGAGGTCTTTGCTTATGCTGTTTCCTGTACTTGCAACACTTCTCTCCCTTTCTTCACTGGCTTAAATCCCAGTCATCCTTCAGTGCTCAGCGGAGAACCCATTGCCTGGAGAAATTCTCATTTCCCCTCCTGCAGGCTCCCATAGCACTCTGCTCTCTGCCGATCATGAGTGAATTGTCATTCTTTATTTGCCATAAAACATGCACACACGGCGGGGGGGGGGGGTGCGGGGGGCTTTGGCTTATTGTTCAGTTTCTCTAGCACAAAGCTTGGTACATAAAAGGCACCCAGTAAATTATTTGTTGGGCTTCCCGGGCAACTCAGTGGTAAAGAACCCACCTGCCAATGCAGGAGATGCAGGTTTGATCACTGGGTTGGGAAGATCCTCTGGGAAAGGAAATGGCAACCTACTCCAGTATTCTTGCTTGTGAAATCCCAACAACAGAGGAGCTAGGCAGGCTACAGAACCTGGGGTCGCAAGATAGTCAGACATGACTTAGCAACTAAACAACAAATTATTTGTTAAATGAAATGATCTTCCCAAATACTTATCATCCCTATTTGACATTTTTAGCTTATTTGGAGGATAATTGCTTTACAGTATTGTGTTGGCCTCTGCCATACATAGGCTCGATAAAGGACAGAAATGGTATGGACCTAACAGAAGCAGAAGATATTAAGAAGAGGTGGCAAGAATACACAGAAGAACTGTACAAAAAAGATCTTCACGACACAGATAATCACGATGGTGTGATCACTCACCTAGAGCCAGACATCCTGGAATGTGAAGTCAAGTGGGCCTTAGAAAGCATCACTACGAACAAAGCTAGTGGAGGTGATGGAATTCCAGTTGAGCTATTTCAAATCCTCAAAGGTGATGCTGTGAAAGTGCTGCACTCGATATGCCAGCAAATTTGGAAAACTCAGCAGTGGCCACAGGACTGGAAGAGGTCAGTCTTCGTTCCAATCCCAAAGAAAGGCAATGCCAAAGAATGCTCAAACTACCGCACAATTGCACTCATCTCACATGCTAGGAAAGTAATGCTCAAAATTCTCCAAGCCAGGCTTCAGCAATACGTGAACCGTGAACTTCCAGATGTTCAAGCTGGTTTTAGAAAAGGCAGAGGAACCAGAGATCAAATTGCCAATATCCGCTGGATCATCGAAAAAGCAAGAGAGTTCCAGAAAAACATCTATTTCTGCTTTATTGACTATGCCAAAGCCTTTGACTGTGTGGATCACAACAAACTGTGGAAAATTCTGAAAGAGATGGGAATACCAGACCATCTGACCTGCCTCTTGAGAAACCTGTATGCAGGTCAGGAAGCAACAGTTAGAACTGGACATGGAACAACAGACTGGTTCCAAATAGGAAAAGGAGTACGTCAAAGCTGTATATTGTCACCCTGCTTATTTAACTTATATGCAGAGTACCTCATGAGAAACGCTGGGCTGGAAGAAACACAAGCTGGAATCAAGATTGCCGGGAGAAATATCAATAACCTCAGATATGCGGATGACACCACCCTTATGGCAGAAAGTGAAGAAGAACTAAAGAGCCTCTTGATGAAGGTGAAGGAGGAGAGTGAAAAAGTTGGCTTAAAGCTCAACGTTCAGAAAACTAAGATCATGGCATCTGGTCCCATCACTCCATGGGAAATAGATGGGGAAACAGTGGAAACAGTGTCAGACTTTACTTTTTTGGGCTCCAGAATCACTGCTGATGGTGATTGCAGCCATGAAATTAAAAGACGCTTACTACTTGGAAGGAAGGTTATGGCCAACCTCGATAGCATGTTTAAAAGCAGAGACATTACTTTGCCAACAAAGGTCCATCTAGTCAAGACTATGGTTTTTCCAGTGGTCATGTATGGATGTGAGAGTCGGACGGTGAAGAAAGCTGAGCGCCGCAGAATTGATGCTTTTGAGCTGTGGTGTTGGAGAAGACTCTTGAGAGTTTCTTGGACTGCAAGGAGATCCAATCAATCCATCCTAAAAGAGATCAATCCTGGGTGTTCATTGGAAGGTCTGATGTTGAAGCTGAAGCTCCAATACTTTGGCCACCTCATGCGAAGGGCTGACTCATTGGAAAAGACCCTAATGCTGGGTAGGATTGGGGGCGGGAGGAGAAGGGGATGACAGAGGATGAGATGGTTGGATGGCATCACCGACTCGATGAACATGGGTTTGGGTAAACTCCGGGAGTTGGTGATGGACAGGGAGGCCTGGCGTGCTGCAGTTCATGGGGTCGCAGAGTGTCGGACACGACTGAGCAACTGAACTGAACTGAACTGCCATACATCAACATGAACACTTTTAGCTTTTTATTGAAGCATAACGCACACAGAGAAAAGTGTGCCCATCATTGGTTTACAGATTGGGGTGACTACAAGACAAAGCTGCTGCACAGGTTTTCCTGTAAATATAAGCTTTAATTCTACCTGGGTAAATGCCTAAAATTGAGATGGTTGGGCTAAATGTATATTCAACTTCACACAGAGACTGCCAAACCACTTCCAAAAGTAGCTTTACCATCTCACACTCTCACCACCAAAGTCTAAGACCTCTGGTTGTTCTGCTTCTTTGTCAACACTTGGTATTGTCAATTTCTTTTATTTCAGCCATTAGATTAGTGGTATTTTATTGTGCTTTTATTGGCATTTCCCTAATGCATAATGCATAAATTGACTCAATGAACACGAATTTGAACAAAACTCCGGGAGATAGTGGAGGACAGGGAAGCCTGGCGTGCTGTGGTCCGTGGGGTCGCAAAGAGTCCGACACAACTTAGACAACAAATGCATGATGAGGTGGAGCATCGTTTTGTGCGCTTATTTGTCATTGGTATATCTTCTTTGATAAAGTGTATTTTCAAACCTTTTGAGCTTCAGAGTTCCTTAACTATTCTGCATTCAAGTCCTTTATCAGATAAGTAACTTACCAATATTTTCTCCCATTCTATTACTTGTTTTTTTCTTCTCTTAATAGCATGTTTCAAAGAATAGAGTTCCTAATTTTGATGAACTCCAATTTATTGATTTGTTCTACAGTGTGAAAATCTTCTCTGGGCAATAAGCCAAGACAATCATAGAAATCATACTGACTCCCTTCTCTCAGAGATAACTGTTATCACTGTTATATATGATCATATATGTTGCTTCTTTTTCCCCTAATTTTTGAATAATTTAAAGAAGGGTAAATCTAGCCTCTGTTACTTCATCTTGATTTGAGTAAAAATCTCTACAAGTTTTGATACTTAATCTTTTCATTATCATTGAATTGAAAATATTTTCTAATCTCCACCGTAATTGCTACACTTGATCTGAGCCAAAAGGCCGAAAAGTGATCCACTATAATTTCTTCTTTAACGTGTCAGTTATTTATTACAAACACATGGGAGTTTTCTAGTTATATTTGAATTAATTTCTAGCTTAACTCTACTACAGTCAGAAAATATATTCTGACTAAAATAATATAGTCAGAAAATATAATCACAGAAAAGACCTGTGATTTCAGCCCTTTGAAATTTGTAGAGACTTGCCTTATGGCCTAATGTGTAGTCTATTTTGTTAAATGTTCCATGAGCTCTTGACAAACATGTGTACTCTGTAGTTCTAGTGTGCAATGTTCTATATATGGCAATTAGGTCAACTTATTAATAATGTTGATTAAATGTTCTAAATCCTTAGCTGTTCTGATTGTTTTTTTCCTACCAGTTACTGATAGAAGATAGATATTTAAAAAATCACTTAATAAGACTGAGATTTGTCTATTTCTCCTTTTGAAAGTGAAAGTCACTCAGTCATGTCCGACTCTTTGGGACCCCATAGACGGCAGCCCACCAGGCTCCCCCGTCCCTGGGATTCTCCAGGTAAGAACACTGGAGTGGGTTGTTATTTCCTTCTCCAATGCATGAAAGTGAAAAGTGAAAGTGAAGTCACTCAGTCGTGTCTGACTGTCTGCGACCCCACGCACTGCAGCCTACCAGGCTTCTCCATCCATGGGATTTTCCAGGCAAGAGTACTGGAGTGGGGTGCCATTGCCTTCTCCATCCCTCATTGCAGGTGGATTGTTTACCAGCTGAGCCACCAGGGAAGCCCAAGAATACTGGAGTGGGTAGCCTACCCCTTCTCCAGGGGATCTTCCCAACCCAGGAATCGAACCAGGGTTTCCTGCATTGCAGGCGGATTCTTTATCAGCTGAGCCTGTCGATTTTAAGGTTATGGTATCAGATACAAACAAACTTAGAATTGCCATGTATTTCTTGGAGAGTGTGATTTTTATCCTTATGGAATATCCTTCTTTACCTCTAGTAATATTTTTACCCTATAGTGTATTTTCAGACAACACTAATATCTGAATTTTCTATGGTTCTATTTCTGTTGGCTGTATCCTCTCTTAGGTTTTTTTAATCTTTGTCTTTCTGCTTACTTTTTGTTGTATGCTAGACATTGTAAGTGAAAAAAGTAGAGGATTTTAACCTCTACATCATATTTTCTTAGACTGGATTCTCCAGAAAGTAGAAGCTGAGACCTTGACCTGTAAATAGACTGTTCATTTGGGGTGGTAGTCCAAATGCACAGGAGTGGGGTTCCAAGTAGAATGTAACAGGGAAAAAGAAAAAAACAATTCCTGGCTACCTCGAGTTGGTCATTACCTTAAGCTACTGGTGATTGATCCTGCCAAGATCTCCTAAAAAATATAAATATATCTCAAAATTTTCTTCCTGAAGAATGGAAGGGAAATGCACTTATTCTACAACCTGCATCTCCCACTGATCAAGAGTTGCTCTGTAAGTGGATAACTCCTTTTACTTTCAGGCTGCATGTGTATGAATGAAAGGCAGGTTCCCACAGGCAGAGGTAGCAGAGAACCCCTGGCCTGGGAAGTTAAATGCTATGCAGAGGTTGACGCGGTGTTCTCGAGTAACACCTGCGTAAAGCTAGCTCCGGGAGCTGCGGCTGCAATGAAATACAGGGCAACAGGATGCGAGGAAGAGAAAATATAAATGTTCCAGTCTCGTTCCAAAGATTTACCTTTGCTTCTGGCAGACAACCAGCTTAGGAAAAAGATCAACTTAATCCAATCAGGGATTGAGATGACTCACTGCTGAGCTTCAGTCTTTCTGAGAGAGGATCTGTTTCTAGCTCCTTACTCCTAGGGAGCAGCTCTCCAGGGCTCCAGCTGAAATCCGAGGCTGTTCACCAGGGCCCCTCTTTCTTGGCAGGCCCTGAATGCCAATGTTTGTTGCCCTAGCTCTATAAATCTGCCAAGAGAACTGCTCAGCCCATCAGCCCCTGCTTCCAAATCAGCAAATGCCTCAAAAGGAAAATTGTTTGAAATACTAGACTCAAGCCTGGGAGCTTCTCTTTTTTCCTGGAATCTTGGTCCCTCAAATCCTGGCTGCCTTAGCAGCTTTCTAAAACCTTCATAGGGATTTTTTTTTGTTTGGTCTAGGTTTTCCATTCATTCTCAACAGGAAGACTGGTCCAAGACAGGCTGGACTGCCATGGCCAGAAACAGGACACCCTCAGTTGCCCATGAAAATGTTAATGGAGGTGAACATGGCACCATGATGTGTTAAAAACTGCCTTAGAGAATAGAATCACCTCAAAAGCCAAGTTTGAGCTCTGCATCCATTAAAGAATGGTTCCATCCTCTGTCATGTCTGCTTTGCAGGATCCTCCCAGGGCTGGCACAATGCCTGGCATTTAGCACACTTTTAAAATGTATTAATAAATAACCTGCACACAAAGCTGCTTTTTGTGTCTGTGGAGGATGCCCGTAGGGGTTGGGAAGAGCACACTCCATCTCAAAGTCTCTTTGCGGCTGCTAAGAAGCTGAGGTGAAGGTTCACAGACTTCATCAGTCATAAGAACCTCTTGCAAAGATTATGATATCAGCTCATTCCTGGGCTCCTCTCTGCAGATTCTCATTCAACCCTAAAGCCAGTGTCCATCAAGAGAATCTACCCAGTGTGACAATGGCCCCAGCACTGATATCTGCGCAGGACCCGAAATTCTTGATTTGGGGAAGACTCAGTCTAGGGATTCCCTCTTGAAGAGGACCTCCTGGCTAGGAAGAGCTGAGGTTGAAGGTACAGTATCTGCTGGGATGGCATTCTCCAAAATGTAGGACCCCTGTGACTTTGGATGGTGAGGAGGGGGGAGCACCACATTAAAAAGCTTTGAGTCAGAGAGGGGGCGGCTCCTGTTCTGCCGTCCTGTAGGATAAAGGCTTAGGACGGTGCTACGATGTCTCTAAGAGTCCTCTAACATCTGTCATTTTCCCCTTTGACAAAAAAGGGTCAGGTCTCAGGTTAAGAGCCTTCTTAGGCAACAGTATCTAGCTGGTATATAATGACATTACTTCCATTGTAGCTATATTTCCTATAAATCCTACTTTTAGAACATGATCTTGGCTTCCTATTTATGCAAGTTTCCCTTTAAGTAAATTCATGTGAATTTATGTAGACAAAAATATTACGTTACTAGTAGCCTGAATCATACATAAATACAGCAAAACTCATGAAGGTTGTGTGCAAAGAAGTGAAATTTGAGGAACAGTGTACTTAAGGAGTTCTCCTTTACTCAGAGCAGACAGGTAATAATAAAAGATGTAACATGAAGAATCCAGAGAGCAAGAGAACCAAAGCAAATGACCTCCTCTAGGGCTTATCACCCAACCAGGGAAGATCCAGGGTGAGTAGACCAGATGGTCAGGCTGCCTGAAGTGCCCCTCTCCCTGGGATGTGTTCCACTGGGTTCTAATGACCCATTTACCAGTGATCCTATTTCAGATATAAATACTATGAGGAATCGAGCATCCTCAGTAGCATCCCTGATGCCTGCCCTTTGAGACTGAACCAGGACAAGTGTTCACCTACATGAAAGTTCTCAGAGATGGGGGGAGGTGAGAACTTTTATGTGGGTACCTGGGACCTGGGAGACCTGGAGAGTATTTTGGAGGAGTCAGGTGCCTTTTTCATAAGCATTCATGAAACCTTGTCTATGGGCCCTTGAACCTTCACCACAGTGGACCTAATGCTCACCAACAACGGGGCAACTCTTCCCACTTCCTGAAGCTTCCGAGTTCCATCAGTGAAGGCCACTGATTGGATCAGTACAAATTTGCTGCAGAAAAATGTAAGATCCATTCCACTCCTGGGTATGTATCTGGGAAAAAAAATGAAGAAACTAATTCAAAACGATACATGCAGTCCAATGTTCTTAGTAGAACCATTCACAATAGCCAAGTCATGCAAGCAACCTAAGTGCCTGTCAGCAGCAACAACTGGATTAAGAAGATGTGGTGTGTGTATATACACACACACATAATAGAATATGCGCTCTAAAAAAAGAATGAAATTCTGCCATTTGCAGCAACGTGGATGGACATAGAGAGTATTATGCTTAGTGAAATAAGTCAGAGGAAGACAAATACCGTATATCACTTATATGTGAAATCTAAAAACGAACACAAAGGAATATATATGCAAAACAGAGACAGACTCACAGACATAAAAAACAAACTTGCGGTTACCAAAGGGGAGGGCGAGGGACAAATTAAGGGTGTGAGATTAACAGATACAGACTATTATACATAAAACAGATAAACAACCAGGATTTACCATGTATCGCAGGGAATTATGGGCTTCCCTGGTGACTCAGACAGTAAAGAATCTGCCTGCAATGCAGGAGTCCCAGATTTGATCCCTGGATCAGGAAGATCCCCTGGAGAAGGAAATGGCAACCCACTCCAGTACTCTTGCCTGGAGAATCCCAGGCAAAGGAGCCTGGTGGGCTAGAGTCCATGGGGTTGCAAAGTCAGACACAGCTAAGAGACTGACACATACATACACACATACAGGAAATTATACCCATGATCTTGTAATAACCTACAATGGAGAATAATCTGCAAGTACTGAGTCACTATGCTGTACACCTGAATCTAAAATTACATTGGAAATCAACTATACTTTAAATTTTTTTTAAAAAAAGTAAGGTCTGCAGATGGCACAGCCATGAGGGAGCAGAGAAGTCGATGACCCTGCCTGCCACGTGAGGTAAGATGAACGACTCTTCGTCCCCGCAAACCACCGTGACGGTACAGAGTCACCCACAGCACTCACACCCACAGTTAATTTCTCATCATGCAGCTTTCACAGATGAGTGATGGGGAAAGATATCTATCAGGGAAATCTTTCTGTCGATGTAGCCACCCAACCTACGGAACATTTTTCTCCTCTAATTTCTGTCTTGTGCTTCCTGCAGAAACAAATAGGAATGAGTTAAGGAGCCTCTCCGGGAAGGCAGGAAATAAATATGCGTGTTTCAGAACCAAGAAACATCCCACCTGTAAGGGATGGAGGCTGAAAGGAGAGGAGTGAGATGTAAAATGGCAGCCCAAGGGTCCAGCGTGGTTGGCAAGTGTGCTTTGTTTGGAATAAGCAGTGTGGTTGGGGTTTTTCTTTTTTTAATGTTTAAAATATGTAAACATTCAGATATCTAAAATGAAAAATCCAGCTGTCTGGCTTCTCTGGAAAAATAAGTTCTGACCCCACGGTAGGAAAGATGCCAACTACCTGGCAGAGTGAGATGACCGAGGTGCCAGCTCTCTGGTTTGCCTCCACCCCTCTCAGCCCACTTCACTCATTCTCTCCTGAGTGACCAACTCCCCTTGGTTTGCCCAGATGGTTCTCGTCTTATAACTGAGAGCCCCATGTCTTAGGAACCCAGTCAGTTCTGGACAAACCAAGACAGTTGCCCATCTTAGGCATTTGCCTGGTCCCAAGAAACAGAGGCGATAATACTCACATAGTTTGTGTTACATGCTAACAAGAGTTCTAAGCATCTTAACCAAATTGACTCCCTTAATCTTCACAGAATCCACATAGTATGAGGCAGGTACTAAACCCATCCTCATTATTACAGATGAGAAACTGAGGCACAGATAGCTGAAGTTATACCCAGCCCAGAGGACTCTGCTATGGGCTGGGACTTCAGTGTCATTCTGTGTGTGTGTGCGCACACACGTGTGTGTTAGTCACTCAGTTGTGTCCGACTCTTTGCGACCCCATGGACTCTAGCCCACCAGGCTCCTTTGTCCATGGGATTCTCCAGGCAAGAGTACTGGAGTGGATTGCCATTTCCTTCTCCAGGAGATCTTCCTGACCCAGGGATCAAACCTGGGTCTCCTACAGTGCAGGCAGATACTTTACCATCTAAGCCACTGGGCTCTCTAATCCAGGTGAGCCCAGGCCCCTCATTTTAGGCCAGTGTGAAAGGAAGGCGCGTGACCTGCTTCTCACCCACTTATCCCCATGGCTCTGTGTGGCAGATGTGTTCCTTGCCCCTGTCAGTCGCTCATAATAACTCCAGCCTCCTAAGGTCATTGGGATGATTTAATAAAACAGTGGTTGCAATGTTTTCAACAAATCGCCTGGCACATAGAGATGCTCTATGAATGTCCATGATTATCTCTGTTTTGGGGTGGAAAGTGGAATAATTTAGAAAAGCTAGGACACCAGTGTTTCCATTCTGCAAGTAAGGAGCTCAACACTCTGAGATTTTCTCAAGGCACCCAAATATCTAAATTTGAGTTTAGACCCAGATCTGTCCAAGTACAAAACCTATCCTAGAGAGTAGAATATTATTTTGAAGCAGGTAATAAAGAGAAGGAAAAAAGAACAAGAATTTTAATCCACATTTGGGATCCCAGTAAAAAAGCAAAGCTGCCTTTTGCATGGCAGCCTAAACATTTTTCACTGAGACCTTTGATTAAAGACAATTACTCTTGCTTTGGTGATAGAAAAGCTGATCTCAGCGAATCAAGAAAGTTATCCCCAAATGACAAACGGAATTAAATATCCACTCAGCTTCTCCAGATGGCCTCTGAAGCCACGGAACCACAGGACCTGATTACAGTGACAAGTGCAGGGTCACGGGCCCGGCTGGAAGAGAACAAAATCCACTTTCAAACGATTCTCCAATGACTTCAATTAACTGTGGGCTAAACCAGACAGTTAGCAGTATAAGCATAGATCTCTGTGCGTTTAATTAGATTTCCTCTAGTCTAAATGCCGCTTTGAGATTTTCAGAAGGAAAACACAATATTCAGGAAATGCAATTGGATCTGATGTGTGTGTGTTGTATAGAGTTCAGGTGGACCCTACCCTCCCAGAAGCATATGTAAAAGCTCTTTTAAACAAAAGAGCTGGTATTTATAATTATTATTAGCAACCTTCTCATAAGACCCACATTTCTGCTCACTTGGTTCCCATCCGTCCTGTAAGGATCAGCAAACTGCAGCCCCCGGACCCACCTCCCTCCTGGAAATTCAGGAACCCGGCCTCCTCCGCCCACCTGCATGGTCACCCCCGGAACCCTGACACCAGCACCTCTTACCACCTCTGCCTTGGCCACACAGCAGCCTGACGGTCCTGCTCCTCCCCGCTCAGGCCCTCCCGTGGCTCCACTTTGCTCAGAATAAAGTCAACAACCTTCCTCTGTGCTGCAGGGACCTGTGTGACCTATGCCTGCCGCACGGCTCACCCTGAGCCCCCTCCTCCGCTGCCCTCGAAGATCCCCTTCTCATTGAGACCATTCCTGAGCAGCCCATTTTAACGGCATGTCCCCCTCCTGGCTGTCAACCCTCCTTCCCTGCTCAGCTTGTCCCCATTACACCGGCCACCATCCGATTTCAGCATGGCTCTGACCTGCCGGCTTGGCTGAGGGTTTATCACCCCTACTAGACCATGAGGGCTTCCCTGGTGGTAAACAATCCACCTGCCTATGCAGGCAACCTGAGTTGGATCCCTGGGTCGGGAAGATCCCCTGGAGAAGGGAATGGCAACCCATCCAGTACTCTTGCCTGGAGAATCCCAAGGACAGAGGAGCCTGGCGGGCTACAGTCCATGGGGCCTCAGACAATTGGACACGACTGAGCGACTAACAACAATAAGTAGACCATGAGCTCCAGGAGGACAAGTAAAGGAGTCTGTTTGTTTGCGCTGTATCCACAGAGCCCAGCAGAGCTGTGTATGGGCAGGAAGGTCCCCAATAAATATTTATGTGGAGGAAAGAAGTAGGTAGGGAGGACTGTTCCTCTATTCCCTAACCAGAGGCATCCACTTCTCCCCACTATTTCAGGTCCAGACCCGCTCACCCTCTCCCAGGCAGGCAGGTCTCAGCTCTAACCGTGTTTCAAGATGTGACAAAGTGGGACCAGCACGGGCTGGACTTGTGTTCAAATTCCAGCTTCTCCACCGACCTGCTGAGTGACCTCAGGCAAGTTGCTAAACTTCTCTGGAGCTGAGGGTGCTTCCGGGTGGCGCTAGTGGTAAGGAATCTTTCTGCTAAAGCAGGCGGCACAAGAGACGTGGGTTCAGTTGCTGGGTTGGGAAGATCCCCTGGGTCGAGAATATCCCCTGGAGAAGGAAATGGCAACCCCACTCCAGTATTCTTGCCTGGAAAAGCCTATGGACAGAGGAGCCTGGTGGGCTACAGTCCGTGGGGTCAGAAAGAGTCAGACGTGACTGAGCACATACATCTAGGGCTGGAGAGGTGGGCAGGTTGACTATTTGGGGTCCTGTGAGGAGAACCAAGTAACACAGAGTCTGAGTTTAGTGTCCTTGTTTGAAAGACGAGGAGAAAGATCATCAAAAAAAGACTGTGCCTACTCACCCAAAGGATATCTTTAAAAAAAGATGAAGGTGCCCCCAACCTCTGAAGTCTTCCTCTAGAGCCGCAAGATCTGAGAACAGAAGTCTGTGGTTTCAGCTTAGCTTTTAGGTTTAAATTAGTTCCACCTGCATGAATTTACTAGTAAATGAGGGGCATTTATATCATGCTTTGGGTAGAGCAAATTATCGTTTTCTTCGGGCAAGTCCACCAAAATGACCAAAGGGAAGGTGCACAAGTTTAGGGGAGAGAGTCCCATTTTGTTTGAATGACAGAAAACCACGTGTGAACCTGAGCAAATTTAATTTTCTGCTCCAGCTCAATATTTGCAGCAAAGATTTTGAGAAACCAAATTGGATTTTCGGGAAGGGGGATATCTTTAACACGCGCCTTGCAGCTGGGCAGATTCAACTTGTTGCATCCAGAAGGCAATTTCCCGGGCATGCCGAGGAGCTCACGGTTTCTGTGAACCTAAGCAAGGAAATGGGGCTTCCCAGGTGGCTCAGTGGTAAAGAACCCGCCTGCAATGTAGGAGACTCGGGTTCGACCTCTGGGTCAGCAAGATCCCCTGGAGGAGCGCATGGCGACCCACTGCACTATTCTTCCCATGGAAAAGTCCCATGAACAGAGGAGCCTGGTGGGCTACAGTCCAGGGGTTAGGTTGCAAAGAGTCAGATATGACTGAGCACAAAAAAGCAAAGAAATAGACCTTCAGCCCTAAGCAGACGGGGAGGATTTTAGCCAAGGTCTTGAAGCACTTTATTCCCAGGGTCTCTTGGAATTGGGAGAAATAATGACCCAGCTTTCAGAAATACAGACTTTGAGGTGGAAGATATTTTGGACATCACCTCGGAGGTGCTACCCAGGGTTCTCTAAAACGCTGGCCAGGAGAGCGTTTCCGAGTAAGGAGCCCAGCTGTCAGTCACCGTGAATTCTCCTATTAGGAAAGGTACTCTTCTCAATCGATCTTTTTCACTGCATCTGAGGGAGGCTCTGTTAGTTCCTTAACGACCCCTCTTGAACCAACAGACCTCGGGCTCCAGGACAATAGTTTCCCCCTAGAATTTAAAAACAAAACACTGTATCCCTTTCTTTGCAGACCAAGAAGTCAGCAAGTACTTTCTGTAAAGGGCCTGAGAGTATATCATTTAGACTTTGATGTCTCTGTTGCAACTAAGCTCTGCTATTCTAGAGCAAAAGCAGACACAGACGGTAAGTAAAACTAATGCGTAGGGTGGGTCTCCACAAATCTTCATCACTAAGTTATGTCTGACTCTTTGGTGACCCCATGGACTGTAGCCCACCAGGCTCCTCTGTCCATGGGATTTCCCAGGCAAGAACACTGGAGTGGGTTGCCATTTCCTCCTCCAGGGGATCTTCCCAACCCAGGGATCAAATCCATGTTTCCTGCATTGGAAGGCTGATTCTTTACCACTGAGCCAGCAGGGAAAGAAAAGGGGGGTCCTGTAAAGGGGCTCCCGATGGCCTGGGTCAACCAAGTCATCTGTCATCTGCCACACCTCTGCCACCTGTTCACCCAGAACCTGCTTGAATACCTCCAGGGATGGGGCTCCCTTTGGAGAGCTGGAAAATTCTTCTTAATTCGGAGTTATAATTGGTCTCCCTGTGACTTCACCTATGGATTCCACCCTCTGGAGTTTCAGAAAACAAGTCTATGCTTTTAGATACAGGACTACTTATGTGTGTGTATTTTGAGAGAAGATAGTAAGAAGGAAGGAGATTGTTACGTCATTCTACACTGACTCTGTGCGTGTGTTTGTGTTAGTTGCTCAGTCGTGTCCAACTCTTTGCAGCCCCATGAACTGCAGCCCGCCAGGCTCCTCTGTGCTTGGGATTCTCCAGGCCAGAATACTGGAGTGGGTTGCCATGCCCTTCTCCAGGGGATCTTCCCAACCCAGGGATCGAACCTGGGTCTCCTGCACTGCAGGCAGATTCTTTACCGTGTGAGCCACCAGGGAAGCCCCAGTGACTATGTACTAATATCTAATTAGGATTTACTGCATGTTTACTATGCGCCGGGCACTTTACAGATGTCACCCGGCTTCATACTCACAGCCCCACTGTATGAGGTAGGGACTGTTGGATGCGGCTCTTCAGATGCCAACGCCAAGGTTTAGAGAGCTGGCAGCCCCTTCCAGAGCCCCACAGATGACACACATCTGGGCAGGAGTCACCCCAGGCCCAAGACGGCCTGGGCTCTCGGGCACCACATGACCCTCCACGCTCACAGGCCTTGGAGCCTGGTCCTTTGCCTCGAAAGATTCCCCATTTGTGTTATTCAAGTAGTGCTTTCCCTTTAAAAAAAAATTTTAAGCACAGGATTCACCCATAATCCCACCACACACAGGTAACGATTATTACTATCTTTCATATATATAATATATATGTGCATCCATATTTATACCTATATACATCGATACAGTCATAACTATCCATTCCTCATATATATATAATCTGCATGTAGACAGATGGTTTGGTTCTTTACAAAACTGAGATGATACTATGTATGTGATTTTGTAACCTGTACTTTCTACCCAACAGTATATCTGGACCATCTTTCCATAGCAACATATAAGGCTCTGCATCAGGTTTATGAGTGCCCGGCAGTCTGTCACATGGATATACCAACACATTTCTAACTAGCCACCTCTTGTTGGACGTTAATCTTCTCCAAATAGAAATGCTCTAACCCATCTTTGCACATACATCTTTGTGTGAGTCTCTATTTCTTGGGTTACTACCTATGGGGAAAGTGGGTGGGGGTCACAGGTGAAGTGCCGGGAAGCTTCGATGGTAACCTTGGCGCTCCTCGGAGCAGTGTGGAGAGGGCTGGCTCCCCCACCCCCAACCCACATGGGATGTTATCTTTTTCTAATCTTGGCCAAGCTTTCTGGCCAGGGATGAATAACACAACTACATCTTGTTCTAATGTGCTTATCTTTTATTACCAGTGAGACTGAATTTCTTCTGACGTCAGACAGTTCCAATCTGTCTTAGCATCCTTATAGTACTACAGGATGCCTCAGGGCACAAAGGCCCCAGGTGGGGTTCTGACCAGCACATGTTTTGGAGGCATCTACCCAGAGGGTCTCTGCCTGAGGGGTTCACTGGTCCCACCCAGGCACTGCCCGGCTGCCAGGGCCTCCGAGGATTTCAGGCTCCGCAGGTGAAACAAGACCATCTGGTCAGAAGCTTGTGTGACCCAGTCATCCCAGGGTGGCATTGGACACCCCTCCGGTTTCGGTCAGCTCTGTCTGGGCTAAACCACGTGCCTGGCACCTCACCCCTTCCCTCAGTCTGCTGACCCAGACAACCAGAAAAGTCTCCGGCTGGAGGCTGCCTGGTGCTAACTACCCGGGGCCTGGGGGGTGGGGGGAGGGCAGGTGATGCCAGTTTGCAAACATGCATAGGCCTTCGATCCCCTTCCTGCTGGATATTTCAAAGCCAGGCGTTAGATGAGATTCACCTTAGCTATCAACCCTGGTGGCCCAGACGGTAAAGAAGCCACCTGCATTGCTGGAGACCTGAGGTCGCTCCCCGGGTCGGGAAGATCCCCTGGAGGAGGGCATGGCAACCCACTCCAGTATTCTTGCCTGGAGAATCCCATGGGCAGAGGAACCTGGCAGGCTACAGTCCAAGGGGTCGCAAAGAGCTGGACACAACTGAGCAACTAACACACATCAATTCACTCATGACGCTTAATCTCTTGCCATTTTATAAGTTCAGGAAATTCTTCTCATTCAAGTGCTCAGTTGCAGGTGTGACAAACCAACGCTGCTGTGAGTGCCCCACAAGGGGCACAAGGCGTGAGACATCCACTGTTTCCACCTGCCCAGCATCCCTCAGCATCCTGCCTCCTTCACTCTAAACGGCACCGCACCTTCCAGCCCAGATCCTCTCAGGCCATTTGCTGAGCCTTCCTCCGGCCTTGGGAAGAGGCTGGGCTCCGACCTGCGTGCCTCTGCCACTCTGTCAGGTGCCAGGTAAGTGACTTAGCTTCCCAGAGCCTCAGTTTGCTCATCATTAAAACGGGGCCATAGTAATACCTCACTCCCAGTGTTGTTATGAAGATTAAATGAGATCAGTTGGTTAACATAATTTTATAAACTGCCATACATAGAGCCAACTTCGTTTTATTTTACAAGAACTGATTGAACAGCTGATTGCACTCTAGCATAATTGTTCCTTGAATATAAAGTAGGAGTGGGACAGCTCACGGAGAAGTTAAATTATAGTTATTTGGTTTCACTGCCCCCACCTCCCCACTCCAGGCCTCAGACTTGGGCCCTTCACAAGGTTCACGATCACTAATATTTGCTGACTTGGATTAAGAGAAGGTGGTTGAACGCACACCAGCAGGTCTGGACTGTTGAGCCCCTTTCAGCTTTTGTTGCGGCTCCAGAATTTGGCAGCTGCACGTTGTCTTTGGTTCATCCATTCAGCAGGCGTTGCTGCTGCTGCTAAGTCGCTTCAGTTGTGTCCGACTCTGTGCGACCCCATAGACGGCAGCCCACCAGGCTCCGCCGTCCCTGGGATTCTCCAGGCAAGAATACTGGAGTGGGTTGCCATTTCCTTCTCCAGCGCATGAAAGGGAAAAGTGAAGGTGAAGTCACTCAGTCATGTCTGACTCTTAGCGGCCCCATGGACTGCAGCCTACCAGGCTCCTCCATCCATGGGATTTTCCAGGCAAGAGTACTGGAGTGTCAGCAGGCGTTGGTGAGCCCCAAATGTCTAGTCCTGTGGGGAGGAAATCCTCGGAAAGGCAAGAAAGAGGCCCTATTGTCAAGCTGCCCATCATGCCAAAGAGGAAACGCACACACAACCTGCCCTACTGCTGTGCAGACAGACGATGGCCAGGCCACAGGTGACTGGAACCCTGACCCGCATCTTTGTGCCACCAGCCCAGAGTGGTCAGGGCTTGCTCAGTGACCACCAGCTTCCCAAGCCAGTCCTCGGGTTCCGGTTCACAGTCCCCATATGGCATGTGTTTCAGTGGAGGTGCTGTAAATGAGATAGGGGATGGGAGGGGGAGGGAGGGGGATGCTTGGCGACAAAGCCAGAGGGAGCAGTCTTACCACTAACAGCTAGACTGCCTGGCCTGGGAGAAAGAGACAGACAGAGACAGAGGGGAGGGAGAAACCTGAAAGTGAAAGGTCTAGTCGCTCAGTCCTGTCTGACTCTCTGCGACCCCATGGACCACAGCCCACCAGGTTCCTCTGTCCATGGGATTCTCCAGGCAAGAACACTGGAGGTGGTTGCCATTCCCTTCTCCAGGGGATCTTCCTGACCCAGGCATCGAACCCCGGTCTCCTGCATTACAGGCAACTGCTTCACCATCTGAGCCCCCAGGGTTGATAGGGAGACACCTAAGCCCTAAATAAAGAACAAAACCTTCTCTCCACACACAGATTTTGAACAAGCCACACCCACCTTAACCGCAGAATTAACTCCTTCCAGCCAGACCTCGGAGCACGTGAATCACCTGGAGACTTGTTCAACACTTGACCCCTGAGCCCCACCCGCAGGGTCTGAGCCTGCTGCAGGCTGCCCTAACAACAGACCACAGGCCGGGGGCTCAAGCAACGGACAGTTACTGCTCCCAGGGCTGGGCTGGAAGCCTAGGGCAGGAGCCGGCACGGCCTGCTTATGGTGAGAGCTCTTCTCCTGGCAGGTGGCCGCGTCCTCACTGTACTCACAGGGCAGGCATGGAGCGAAGGACTACTCTTTGGGGTCCCTTCTTATAAGGGCGTTGACCCCACCTCGAGGACCGCACTCTCAGGACCTCATCTGATGCCTCATCAACTCCCAGAGGCCCTGTCTCCAGATGCCATCACCGTCAGGCTCCAGCACGTGAATTTTAGGGAACACAGTTCATTCTTCCCCTGCCCCCTCACAGCTCACGTCCTTCGCACTTGTAAAATGCATTCATTCTCTCCCTACAGACCCAAAATCTTAACTCATTCCAGTATCAACTTTGAAGTCCAAAGTCTTGTCTGAAGATCATCTAAATCACACATGGGTGAGACTCGGGGTACCGTTCGTCCTGAAGCTTCATCCTGAAGCTGGCATCCTCTATGCCAGCTGTGACCCTGTGAAACACAGGTCATGTGCTTCCAAAATACACTGCTGGGACAGGCACAAGAAAGACATTCTCAGGGCTCCCCTGGTTTGGCTCAGATGGTAAGGAATCTGCCTGCGGTGCAGGAGACCCAGGCTTAATCCCTGGGTTGGGAAGATCCCCTGGAGAAAGGAATGGCAACCCACTCCAGTATTCTTTCCTGGAGAATCCCATGGACAGAGGAGCCTGGAGGGTCGCAAAGAGTCAGACACGACTGAGTGACTAACACTTTCACTTTTTCAGACATTCTCGTTCCAAAAACGACAGAAAAGAAAGAAGGGGTGACAGGTCACAAACAAGTCTGAAGCTTAGCAAGGCAAATTCCTTGAGACCTTAGGGCTTAGGAATGATCCTAAATCCGTGGGTCTGGGCTGGGGCCTGGAAATCTGCAATCTTCATCTAAGTTCTCAAGATCCTTGTACCTCGGACTGTGGTCTATGAGCAGCTACATGGCCGCAGTCTGAACTTGTTGCTGGTGTGGACTCTCAGGCCCTACTTACAACCTACTGAATAAGAATCTGTATTTAAACCTACGGTGTTTCATCCTGGAGGAGGGCATGGCAACTCCCTCCAGTGTTCTTGCCCGGAGAACCCCACGGACAGAGGAGCCTGGCGACTGAGCACAGCACAGCAAGGCGCTTCATGTACACAGTAAACTTTGGGAAGCCGTGCTCGAAGCAGTTCCCACTGAAAGAATACAAATACCACTGGAAGGACTTCCTGGTGGCTCAGTGGTAAAGAATCCGCCTACCAATGCAGGAGACCTGGGTTTGATCCCAGGTCCCGGAAGATCCCACCTGCCGCAGAGCAACTAAGCCCTCAATAGGGCACCGCCACTATTGAGCCTGTGCTCTAGGGCCCGGGGATCACAGTTACTGAAGCCCAGGCACCCTAGAGTTCGCGTTCAGCAACGAGAGAAGCCCCTGTGGTGAGAAGACTGAGCACTGCGACTAGAGAGCAGCCTCCACTCCCCACAGCTAGAGAAAGCCCACGGGCAGCAGCGGAGACCCAGCACAGCCGAAAATAAATAAATAAAAATGTTTAAAATACCACTTGTAGTATAATAAATAACAGCAGTGAAATAGGCAGGGTTCAAAGTGCTTCATGCGTAGTAATTCATTTATGGGTCAAAAGAATCCTGCGAGGTAGGGACTATTATTATCCCCATCCTACAGATGAGAAGTGTGAGGCACAGAACAGTGAAATCACTCGCCAGGGTCTCAAAGCCGGCACGTGCTGAGGCTGAGATTCAAGACCAAGCCGACTGGCGCCTGCCGCCCTCCCTGAAGCTGGTGTGTTCACCGGGGAATATACAAGCCCTGAATCATCCTGCTGCCCTCCTGAGCCCAGATACCTCAAACAAGGCTTTCAACCCCTCTGCAAAAACGCCAGAGCGGCACTTACTCCAGCATGTCCTGGAGCTAAATATTAACAACGCATACAAATCACATTGATTTTCCGGGAAGAAAACAGTTGTGCAGATTTGGGTATAATCATCAGATTTCTAAGGTCAACCAACTTAGGGAGAAAAAAAATTAGTGCATGCAAGAAGCCATGCCTGGGGACTCACAGGAGCCCCGTGATCCAATCAATTCTCTACCTCAAATCTGCTCTGAGAATTATCAATACATTCCAGAAGGTTCTGGGGCAAGAATGGAGAGCAAAGGAGGTAAAGAGTTATTCGTACTGGCCTCCAGCCATAAGGACTTGTTTGGACACTTTTATGTGGTCTGCTCTCTGGACTGAAACTATTTTATAAAACCAAGCACTGTTCTTTGAACCTAAAATGCCAGAACATAAAAAAGCACATAAAACGGGGCTGAAGTGCTTCATCGTGCCCCACCGCTGCCTGCGAGGAGCTCTTTGTATTTTTGTATTTAGAGATTCCTTTCTCGCACCATTGCTGCCGCAGACTTACCAGGTCGTCCTGTTCCTAAGCGAGATCAACCCTAGAATTTAGTCCCATTTCCCCAAAGACAAATAGCCACAAGATTATCAAAAGTTCCTCATGCCCTTCTACCAAGGAGAGGCCAAGTGCAGATTAATACAAGCATCATATGAAGAGGTGGTCTGCCCAAGACTTCCCTGGGCACAAGCCAAAGAACAGAATAGCCATTAGCTGGTTACTCATAAGTCAGAAGGCTTTATCAACGCAGAGAATCGATGCAGGCAAAACAAGGCTGGTAGGCAGACTCAGCAGGGCGAATGGAAAGTTTCCTGTGTCCTAGAAAAAGATAAGCAGTGATGCCCCAGCGGAGATGGGTGATTAAGGATCTGCAGACTTCAGGGCTGTGGGAGATTGTTTTCTCTCTAGTTCATGCAACAGGAAAGATAAGGGCAATAAATGAAAATGTCACAGTGCAACCAGGAACAGAACAGACCGTGTCTGGAGGCCAAAGAAAGGATTCCCCTTTGATCAAAAAGGACTCTGTGTTTGTACGTTTCAGCAGAGAGCAGGCCCCACTTCCAAGAGGCTCTGAGAGAGCCCTGGACCCACGCATCCATTTGTCTCTGGTGTTGACATAAGCATTCTGACAAAAGCTGGGGCCAGCCAACCAGAAATCCAGCCAGGAGCCCGCCCTTTGGGACTGGCCTCTGAAAGTCTGACCAAGTGCAAATACAATTTTTAATAAAGAATAAAGAGCTCATTGCAACACTACTTATAACAGCAACAAAAACTTGCATGATCAACAGGAGGAGGTTGGCTAAATAAATGTGTATCTATCCAAACTGCGAGAGTCAGACGTTCAAAGAATATCTAACAAACTGGGGAGACACTTAAGAGTCAATGCTAAGTGGCGGTGGGGCGGGGGGAGTAGGACCCGCTGGCTTCTCTGTGCCTGTATAGACATATCTTCAAGGAAAAAAATAAGCTAGGAGAATAATCACCAAAAGTACTTATCTTTGAATGGTGGAAACGTGGGTGGGTTTTCTCCTTTTGTCTGTCTGCATTTTCTAATTTGCCATAATGAGTATGAATTACCCTTAGGATTAGCAAAAATAAAGTCTATGTATTAAAAATACGTCTCTGATGTTGTTCCCTAATAGTGGTTACTGTTTACTGAGAGCTTAATATTTGCTTTATATATGTTATTTTATTATATAGTTTTAAGAAGCACACACAAGAGGCAGGTACTATCATTTGCACTTGCTCTTGGGGAAATAGAAGCTTCCAGACAGTAGATGCCTTGCCTGCAGCTCAGTTACCACTAAGGGACGGAGATGTTTCCAACGAGGATGTGTCTGGTGCCAATATCCATGCTCTTAACCCTGATGTAGGCCCAGAAAGTAAAGCCTTAGGTAGGGTTGCCAGATAAACTACAGGATGTCCAGATAAATTTGAATTTCAGGTACACAACAAATGCTTTTTTTTTTTTTAGTAAAGTAGTATGTCTCATGGACTTTCCAGGTGGCTCAGTGGTAAAGAATCCACCTCCCGATGCAAGAGACACGGGTTCCATCCCTGGGTCGGGAAGATCCCCTGGAGAAGGAAATGGCATCCCACTCCAGTATTCTTGCCTGGGAAATCACATGGACAGAGGAGCCTAGTGGGCTACAATTCATGGGGTCGCAGAGAGTCGGACACAACTGAGCGACTGAGCACAGTATGTCCCATACAAAATTATTCATTGTAATTATTCATTATTCAGACTAATCTACTGACACCGAGTTGTGATGAAGGAAAGTGCAGCGTTTATTGTAAGGCGCCAGACGAGGAGTCCGGGTCAGCTAGTGCTCAAGACTCCCAGTCTTGCTGATGGGCTTCAGTAAAGCATTTTTAAAGACCAGATGAGGGAGGGGAGTCCCAGGGTATCTGATTGGCTCATGGACAATTCTCTGATTGGTTGATGGTGGGTAACAGGGTGGTATCACAGGGGTTAACATTATCAATCCCTAGGCTTCAATATAGGTCTGGGTACTACGTGCTCATAGTCATTAAACAGTTAATTTATTCCATTTGATGGGGATTTTAGCACCTGTAAAACAACTCAGGAAACGTGCATCAGATACTATTACCTGGGCACTTTAGAATGGAGCTAAGCAGCAGCACGGGAGAGGGGTCTCTCCCGGGAAGGCTCCACAGGGTCCTGCTCAGTTACAGTCTAATTGGGCATCTTGTTTGTTTTCTGCAGGGAAATGACCTCTATCTGCAAACTGCCGTGGGGGAAGCCTGAAAGCAATGCAGAAATCTTGAGGTTTTAGAAAAAGTGAGATTCGGGCCCCAAAGCTCCTCCAACAAGGACCAGGAACCACATCAGCCCCCAGACAGGCCCAGAGAAAATCATCACGTATCTCGGGATCCCTTTTGTTACACCCCACTGTGAAAGAATCTGGGCTTTGCTGACCGATACAAGTTGGCTTCCTGCTTCAGACAACCCCATGAAAGAGAAGGATGCCTGGAATTCACAGGCCCCACCACGCAACAGAGCTGAGCTCTTAAGAACCACCCCTCAGAGCACACCTACGTTGGTCTGGCTTTGCTGTCAGCGGTCAGGGTGAGAAGTGACTGACGGCCCCCACCCCACCCCCTTCACGTGGGGCTCTTGGTGACACCCCCATGATCTTCAACCCCAAACTCAGACCAATGGTTCTCACTCTGGCTGCCCATTAGGATCACATGGGGAACTTCAAAACATACTGACACTCAGGTCACTCCTAGAAATTCTTTTTTTTTTTTTTGGCCAAGCCCCACAGCATGTGGGATCTTAGTTCCCTGACCAGGAATCAAACCTGTGCCCTGTGCATTGGAAGGTGCATTCTTAAGCACTGGACCACCAGGGAAGTCCCACCCCCAGAAATTCGGATTCATTTGGCTGAAATGGGCACATGTGGGTATTTTCTTTCGCTCACCAGGTGACCCCAGTGGCTCAGTGAGGGTTAAACATCACTGCACTGGACCAACCCTTAATTACCCAGAGGGTGAGGACAGTGGGCTCCATGGGGATGGATGTCAGATTGCTCTGTCAAATGCAGACACCAGGTAAAGCTTGCTAGAATGCTTAAACAGGATCGGCTCAGAGGGCACTTCCCAAGGAAAATACTTGGCAAGTATTATTCAATATTTCTCTCCCTAGAACCAAACAGGCTGGCTAACATGTATTATATACCTGTTTATCCCATTTAGTCCTTGGAACAGCTCGTAAGGTCCCCATTTACAAGATGAGAAAACTGAGGCAGAGAAAGGGGATCTCTTTCTCAAGATTACCAGCTGGCAGTGGTGTGGCGTGGGGTGCGGGCTAAGACTTGAACCCTGCTCTTCCCACTCCAGACCCCTGGCTTTCAATCTCTTCCTTGTACTATTTTCCTGCTTAAAGGGCTACTGAAGGGCAGTGACGTCCTCTGCCTCCCCACTCCTGGCCCTTGCCTGGCTGTCCCCCTGCCTTGAAGGCCAGTCTCTTCTCTGCCTACAAGTCACAACCCTCCCAGGAAACAAATGGTCCTCTCCAGGCTCTTCCAGACGTCACAGGGAGCGTCCATCCATCCGTTCATTTATCCTTCCCGTTCTTAAACAGACATGGAGTGAGCATCTGGTGAGTGCCGGGTTCCGTGCTGGACACTGGATACAAACACTGGGGAGTCCTGGTGGGGCCTGAGGCCCTGTGGAGGGACCGAAAAAACCCCACAAATATATAACTGCAAACTGCAGCAACTGCTCCAAAGGGAGCTTTCCCCTGACCCCGAGCATGAGGAGGCATCTGACGGTTTTGCACTGAGGCCAGGTGATTTGTCTTTCTGCCTGTTGAGTGGAGGATGGATTGACTCGGGGCTGAAGGTGGAGGCAGGGAGGTTGGGGCGAAGGCTAAGGGAGGAATCCGGATAAGACAGGAAGGGGCTTGGCCCAGCAGGGGCGAGAAACCTGCCGCCGCGCCTTGTAATGTGTGGTGATTGCGACTTGCTTTGGCCCTTGTGACACTCTGTAAGGTAGCATTTAACAGAAGGCTTCCCGTGTGCTGCTTTCGGTCTTGCATAAATCCTTTGTTCCTCATAGCACCTGAATGCAGGCGCTGGAGGAACTGCACGCAGTTCCCGGAATAATAGGAATTTATGCATCTCGTTCGTATGGAAAGTAGCTTCTCCATACGGTGAAAAGCAGCCATTTACTACTCTTTTCCCTTCTGATATGGAAAGTAACTTTTACAATCCCCTCCCTTGAATATGGTTCTAGCCTCCAGCTTCCTGAATAACTTATAAGATTTTTTATCCCTGTCTCTGCTAAAAAGGGCTATCTTGTAAGAGACTATATATATGTCCACAATATGTTGAATAAACGCCTTTGTTGCATCAGAGCACTGGTCCCCGTGTCTTTCTTCATCTCTCTCTCTCTCTCTGTCCCCTTCATGCGGCTCAGCCTCTTTTCTTCCTTCTTTGACTTTCTTATCGGTCGACTCTGTACCCCCAAGTTCCGGTCCATTAAAGGACCCCAACAACACTGCGGTGTTTTTACTGTGTCTTGTTTCATTATTGTATAAATTGCCTCCAGGGTAATATTCTAAATTTTTAACAATTGGGAGCCACCAGGGGACTGACCAATCAGAAGAGACTGTGACTCCACGGCAGCTCATCAACTGGGTTAGGTGTTAACCCTTTCACTGCTGGATAATGGGGAGGTCCCAGGGGAGCAACCTGGTGGAGGAAGGGGTTTGGAATATAACAACTTGTTGACAATATTTTAACAACCAGTATTAAAACCAAGTGTTTCAGGACTTCCCAGATGATCCAGTGGTTAAGAATCGCCCTCGCAATGCAGGGGATGGGGGTTCGATCCCTGGTCAGGGAACTAAGACCCCACATGCTGTGGAGCAACTAAGTCTGTGCGGCACCTATGGAGTCCATGCGTCACAACCAGAAAATCTGCGAGCCCCAAACCAAGACCCGATGCAGCCAAATAGATAAACAAAACTTAAAAAAAAAAAAAAGAATGAAAATAAAATGAGAAAATTATATTAAAAAAAAACAAACAAAATGGTTCATATGAGCCAAGGCTGACTTCCTCACTAGGTTTTCAGCTTCTAGAAACAAAGCTAGACTTAATCAAGATGAATTAGCTGGGCATTAGTCACATAGGTACCCCATCCCAGGGGAAATGCCCTTGTGAAGGCTTGGCCTCCCTTCGGCCGACGTGCAGGTGGACATTCAGTCTTGCATACTCAAACACTATAGGTATTTCCTGATGGTATTATTATTATCTTCACTTCATGTTTGTTGTTGTTGTTGTTTAGCCACTCAGTCATGTCTGACTCTCTTGCGACCCCATGAACTATAGCCCACCAGGCTCCTCTGTCTATGGGATTCTGCAAGCAAGAATACTGGAGTGGGTTGCCATTTCCTTCTCTAGGGGATCTTCCCCAACCCAGGGATCAAACCTGGGTCTCCCGCATCGCAGGCAGATTCTTCACTGTCTGAGCCACCAGGGCAGAGTCACTATGAGTTAGAAGTAATGCAAGTCGAATTGTACCTTTCTGGGTTTCACCAAGGGAACATTTTTCCTTCAAACAGAGCCCCTGGCTCCGTGTCACTGGTTCTAACAGCCTTCTTCCAAGGCCTACATTTCTTCTCGTAACTACTTTGCTGTGGGCTTTCCAGGTCTGTCTGCTATGTATAAATAGACTTAACTTTTATGGAGTATGTAGTGCTCCCAGCATAAACCATCTCCTCCATCCACAGGATTAGGGGAAGGGCTGGGACACAGGGTTGAGGGTGGGGGGTGTGCACGGCCAAGCCTGGACCTTTGCGGTGACAACTCATGCCGCCAGGTACCTCCCCGGCTGCTGTTGCTGCTGCTAAGTCGCTCAGTCGTGTCCGACTCTCTGTGATCCCATGGACTGTGGCCCACCAGGCTCCTCTGTCTATGGGATTCTCCAGGCAGGAATACTGGAGTGGGTCGCCATGCCCTCCTCCAAGGGAGCTTCCCGACCCAGGGATCAAACCGGAGTCTCTTGTGTCTCCTGCAGGTTCTTTACCACTAGGGCCAGCTGGGAAGCCCAAGCCAAACAATATTATCCTGAAGCCTTAAAATCTGACCCATTGTATTGGTGGGGAGTAAGACAGGATGCTAGAGGGCTTCCCCAATGGCTCAGACGGTAAAGAGTCCACCCTCTGTGCAGGAGCTGCAGGAGACACGGGTTTGATCCCTGGGCCGGGAAGATGAAGATCCCCTTGGAGGTGGAAATGGCAACCCACTCCAGTATTCTTGCCTAGAACATTCCATGGACAGAGGAGCCTGACGGGCTATAGCCCAAAGAGTCAGACATGACTGAGCGACTGGGCATACACAAGATAGGAGACTGGGGTCTGCCTGACATGGGTTTAAACCAGCAGCCCCATCTCTCTTCACATCTCCATCATCTGGACCACTGCAAGAATCTCCTTGCTCCAATTTCCTCCGAGTTTACTCTGTGTTGCCATGGCCACTGGACATTATATCACATAGTGACCCCAGCTCATGACAGCCCTGCTGCAAAACCTCAGAGGCTCTTGGAATTGCTCTTAGAAGAAACCTCCCGCCCTTGCCCAGCCTCTTGGTCTGGTCCGCCTTTAAATCTTAATGGACAAGTTGATCTCGGTGATAAATGGTTGGGAGCATTTTATTTGTTTTCAGAGAAAGTAGCAGCTAAAGCCGTCAGCTCTGGAGTCACATGGCTCATTCATTCATCAATTCGGTCAGCGTCAGATATTTAGTGACGGCCTGCTATGCACCAGGCTTGTTCCGGGCCCCAGGGGACTGGGGAACAAGACACAGTTCCTAGCCGGGGCTGCTTTCCAGGGCGTGCAGACCTCGGAGCAGCACAGGAGCCAGGGCTTACAAGGGCTCTACGCTCCTTCACGCTCTGCTGTGGCCCTCTCGAGATTCGCAATCGTGTTTGGACATGGTCCTGGCTGCACCTACAGGGCGCTCACGTTCTCTTGGGGAGTTGGGCACTAAATAGAACCCTGATTTCAGGCCATGTGAAGTGCTAGGAAGAAAGTAAGCTATATTAACACATATATATGGAATCTAGAAGAATGGTACTGATGAATCTATTCGCAGGGCAAGAATAGAAATGCCAGATGTAGAGAACAGACTTGTGGGAGGGGGTTGGGGGAGGAGAGGCTGGGACACATGGAGACAGTGGCGTTGACACACATATACGGCCACGTGTGACATAGCTGGCTGGTGGGAAGCTGCTGTATAACACAGGGAGCTCAGCTCGGTGCTCTGTGACGATCTAGAGGGCGGGATGAGGGGTGGGGGTGGGACGGAGGCTCAGAAGGGAGGGGATATATGTATACTTAGAGCTGATTCACGTTGTTGGACAGCAGAAACTAACACAACGTTGTAGAGTAATTGTCCTCTGATTAAAAATAAATTTAAGGGACTTCCCTGGTTGTCCACAGGTTGAGAATTTGCCTTCCAATGCAGGGGATGTAGGTTCAATCCCTGGTCAGGGAACTAAGACCCTTCATCCCACAGGGCTTGTGTGTGACAACAACAGATCCCAAACACCACAGCTAAGACCTGACCCAGCCAAATAAATAAATATATGTGTCCATATATTTTTGTAAATAAATTCTAAAATGTAAGCTAAGGTGTGTACTGGCTGGTGACAGCCGGGAAGCCCTCCCTGAGAAGGTGGCAGCCAGCTGGAGCCCTCAGCCAGGAGCGGGGGTGGTGGGTGGGAAGAACCTTCCAGGCAGGAGAAAGAAGAGTGAGTGTAAGGCCCTGGGGCAGAAACAGACTGCTGAGCTGGGAAAGCAAGAGGGCGCGGGCGCCCAGCCAGTCAGCCCCTGCCACCCCCATTCCACCCCAAGCAAGGCAGGGGCTGCTGAGAGCAGCTCGACCCGCGTCCAGAGCTCCAGGCCCAGCCTGCCAGACCCGAGGCTGACCCGAACCAGAGAACTTCCCTCTCTCCCAGCGCCCGCCCCTCCCCAGCCCTGGCCCTGCAGTGGAGGGAAGTTTCCAGCCAAGCACTGAGCTCAGTGCAGCTGAGGGCTTGCAGCCAGGAGGGTCACTCATGTCCCCACGCTACAGATGGGGTGTGGGAGACCTGGGGGCACCGGCTACATCCTCCAGGGCACGTGGTGAGGGCCCGGCTCACCAGCACAGCGACTGGGAAAGGAACAGCTCCCTCCATAGCCCTCGGGTTCGGGGAGCCTGGCTGTGTTTCTGAGAACCCCTCCACTCACTGGTCTGGATGTGTTTTGTGTCTAATTTGAGGCCCAGCCACATTGCTTCCCCCAATTCTTTCATTCGGGAACCGCGCTCGTAATACAGTACTGGACTATTATTCGGTTTTCATGAACTGGATGGTGATTTTTTTTCTTAAAGATTTTTAAAAGGAATCATTGTATTGATACCATATACTTGCCAAAAACCAAAGGTAACCACTTTGTAACATCCAGGTTATTCAATTCTACCAAGATACTGACCCTGGTCTCCAGTGCGCTGTCTTTGTTTAAAAGGGAGTGTGCTCAGTCACTCAGTCGTGTCTGACTCTGTGTGACCCCATGGACTGCAGCTCCTCTGTCCATGGGATTTTACTGGCAAGAATACTGGAGTGGGGTGCCGTTGTGTGTAAAAGGGAGACCGCAGGCACTCCTTGGCGGCCCAGCGGTTAGGGCTCTGCACGTCTACTGCAGGGGGCAAAGGTTCGATCCCGGGTTGGGGAACTAAGATCCCACATGCCGCTCGGCGTGGCCAAAAATAAATAAATATAAAAGGGAGATCACGTGGTGGGGGGAGTCCCTTCACAATGTATATGCATATCAAATCGCCACAGTATACATTTCAAGTATCTTATAATTTATATGTCAATTGTACCTGAATCAAGCCGAATAAATAAATAAAAGAGAGAGTCACAACTATTAGAAAGAGATTATAGAAACTCAGGATGCTAGGAGCAGAGACTGTCCCCTAAATAACAACAACAACAACAAAAACTGAAAAAGAATAGAAAAGGGAACATTTCACTCTGTGATGCAACCTTGTTTAGCACCATCTTGAAGTGATTCTCGTCTCCAAGAAACGAAACCCAGCTCTGTCCAACTTCAGTCAAGACAAGAGTCTGCTACGGGGCTGGTCACTAGGAACCCACCAACGCTCCAGGAGGACCAGAGACCCAGGCAGGGGCCATGGTGCCCAAAGCCTCCCACAAACCCAGGGCAATTTCAGAGGTCCGCGCTGCCCAGCACTGCCAGCACCATCGAGACTGGACAGGGGCCCCTAGCAGCAGAGCTGGTGTCATTGCCACCTCTAGGACAGACAGGATGTAGCTGCCACTACCCCCTCCTACCAGTGTGGCCGTGAGACTTATCCGTATCACTTCTTGTTCTTGTGCTTACGCTCAGGCGTCTCCAACTATTCATGACCCTATGGACGGTAGCCCGCCAGGCTCCTCTGTCCATAGGATTCTCCAGGGGTTGGGATTCTGGAGGGGTTGCCATGCCCTCCTCCAGGGAATCTTCCCAACCCAGGGATCAAACCCAGGTCTCCCGCATTGCAGGCAGATTCTTTACCATCTGAGCCACCAGGGAAGCCCAAGAATACTGGAGTGCGTAGCCTATCCCTTCTCCAGGGGAACTTCCTGACCCAGGAATTGAACCAGGGTCTGCTGCATTGCAGGTGTATTCTTTACCAGCTGAGCTACTAGTTTCTAATTAAAAATCTGGGTGGATTTATCTGATTGGCAGGACTGGGCTCACGCCACTGTCCCCTCACTACAGAAATGGCTGGGCAAATGAGTACTCGACATTTTCAGCCTCTATCACGAGAGGTGGATTTTTGTCTCAGAAGATAGGAGACTCCCCAGGCATGGAAAGGGGTTTTGAATACCAGTGTGGAAGAGGGTTCACACTGCAGCCTGGCCACGCTCCTCTGAAACTCCACCGACAGGATTGGCCCTGGGCTTACACTCAGGAACTCAGATGTGGGGAGGGGGTCCCACCCCTATGAACTAATGACGATGGTTTGTTACACCTAAAGTGTTTGTACATATGATGCGGTTCGTGTTGGACTCCTGCAGTCTTCCTGGGAGTCTGAAAATCTGGCGCCAGGCCCAGGCTGCCTACGTGAGCAGCCCTCACTACAAATCCTGGGCACTGAGTCTCTAAGGAACCTCCCTGGTGGGCAACACTCCAAAGACACCGTCACTCCTCGTAGCTGGGGAACTAACCGCATCCCAGGGGCTCCCGGGAAAAGATGCTTGGAGCTTGTGCCTGGTCTCCTCTGGACTTTGCCCCACGTGACTTTTCCCTTTGCTGGTTTTGCTCTTCATCTTTTCACTGGAATGAGTCACAAGCACAGGAGGACCGTATGCTGAGTCTGATGAGTCCTCCCAGGGGGCGCAGAGGTCTCAGGGACCCTACACACCACCAGCGTCACAGCCTCCAAGAAATGCCAACTCAGGAAAGTCCAGACATGCTCAGGGTTCCCAACACTCCCAGTGACTCTTATAGGCAGGGCTGTGACGTCGATACAGCAGTCTGGCTGGCCCTGTTCATAGAGGGGGAAACTGAGGCTCACAGAGGGGAGTGACCTGCCAAGGCATCAGGATCAGCAAACCGAGCTGGATCCAGTGCTCTTGCCCGGGGGGGCTCCCCGCAAAACTCTCTCCAAGCCTAGAAGCCTGGGTCGGATTTGCTCTACCAGCTGAGCCCTCTGTGCAAGAAAAGCATTCCAGGCAGCCTGAGCCTTCTTGCAAGTGGATATGTTATTTCAATCATGTCTGCACCAAACAGAGTGCAAACAGGACATTTTTTCCACCATGGCCACCTGACAATTAAATGAGTCCCCTCTCCTTGGACTTCCCAGGTGACGCTAGTGGTAAAGAACCCGCTTGCCGGTGCAGGAGACATAAGAGACTTGGATTCAATCCCTGGGTCAGGAAGATCCCCTGGAGGAGGGCATGGCAACCCACTCAAGTATTCTTGCCTGGAGAATCCCCATAAACAGAGGAGCCTGGTGGGCTACAGTCCATGGGGTCGCAAAGAGTCGGACATGACTGAGTGACTTGGCACACACACGCCCCTCCCCTTACACCTGCACGTCTCCAGGCTGGGACCCCAGAGTGCCTGCACCTGGATCAGAATCAGTTGGTGCCTTGCTTAAAATGCAGATTCTCAGGCCTCAACCAGACTTACTAAAGGAGCATGCCTACTAGACGAGCTGAACCTGTTGTGAGTAAGCTCCCTGAGGAGTGTGTGTGGTTAGCACGGAGCCCGCCACATCATAAGCCCTCTGTAAATGAAAACTGGACCAGGGAAAGTACAGGCTGTGAGGACTCAGATAAAGGTCCAGACTTCAGCTGGGTATGGGCCCAGCAACGTGCGCGAGTGTATGCTAAATCACTTCAGTCACGTCCGACTCTTTGTGACCCTATGGACTATAGCCCGCCAGGCCCGTCTGTCCATGGGATTCTCCAGGCAAGAATACTGGAGTGGGTTGCCATGCCCTCCTCCAGGGGATCTTCCTGACCCAGGGATTGAATCCAAGTCTCTTATGTCTCCTGCACCGGCAAGCGGGTTCTTTACCACTGGTGCTACCCAGGAAGCCCCCAGCAGCATATTTGGAGCCAATTCTGAATATTAAGAAGCTGAAGTTCTCAGAAATAGCTTACACAACTGGAAACTGTTTGCTTTCAGCTCAACTCAAAATAGGTGGAGTTTTGTCCCTCTTCTTGTTGCTTTTAATGTCTGGAGCCTGGCCCGTCTTCCTCAATGCTCGTAGGGGGCTGCATGGTGGCCCCTCAAAAGATCTGTCCATGTCCTCGCCTCTGGAACCTCTAAATTCTACCGTATTTGGTAAAAGAGTAAATACTGCCGTATAAGGCAAAAGATGTGATTTAAGGATTTTGAGAGGAGGAGTTTATCCTGGATTATCTGGTTGGGCTCCAAATCCAATGACAAAACCACTGTTATAAATCCACGCTCATAAGAGTGGGGCTGAGGCAGGCTTGACAGATGGAAGTGGAGACCGTGATGTGAGGATGGAGAGGTTGGGGGTTGATACCACTGCAAGTCAAGAAATGCTGGCCGCACCCAGAGCTGGAAAGGACAAAGAAGAGATCGTCCGATCAAGCCTTCAGAGGGAGTGTGGCCCTGCTGACACCTTGATTTCAGATTTCCCAGCTTCCAGCACTATGAGAGAATACACTTCTGTTTTATTAAGCCACCTACTGTATAATACATTGTTACAGCAGCCACAAAAAGCTAATACAGCCATGAAAATTATTCCAGATTTTAAAAAGGGAAGTTAAGTCCCTGCATTTGCCCCACCCCAGGGCCTTTGCACATGCTGACCCTTCTGCTCCTGTGCTCTGTCTCAGCCCATCAGTGCCCAGCTCCTTCTCATGGCTCCTGCCCCTGCTCGAACGTCACCTCCACACAGAAGCCTTCCCCGAACCCAGGCTCCCAGGAGAAGGCGCTGCCAGTCACTCTCCGGCTTCTTACCACAATATAAAACGATCTGTCAACTCATTTACTTATTGACTGGAACCTAGTCTGTCTTGTTTGTGACCAGAGTCCCCATGCCGAGTACCTGGTGGAGGTTAAATACATGGGTTCACTAGAAGGAGTCAATGTTATTTTATACTGAAACAGAGAAATACAAACTCTGTATGATCACATTCAATATTCCAAAGAACTCTTTAGCTACAAAGAAACCTCCTCCCCATATCCCAGCCCATCAGGCAACACTGTCCCTCCCTTCTGCCATAAGGTCACTTAGATGGGAAGCTGAGGCCTGGAAGGATTCGATCACTGGCCGCATCATGCGAGCTATCACTGTGTGACCTTGGGTTTCCTGTCTCTCTGAGACGAGGTGACCTCCTTGGTAAAGGGAGGAATTTTATCTACTACAGGCACTGGGTCCTATTTATGAAGTCATTTCAAACTGCCCAACCCTGTGCTAAGCCTTTTTTTTTTTCTGAAGTATAGTTGACCTATTATATTGATTTCAGGTATACAACATAGTAATTCAATATTTTTATAGATAACACATCAAAGTTACAAAATATGGACTATTTTCCCATGCTGTACATTCCATCCATATAACATTTATTTTATACCCAGTAGTTTGTACCTCTTAATCCCCTTTGTCTATCTTGCCCCCACCCCCTTCCTCTCTCCCCTCTGGTAACAGCTAGTTCTTCACTATACCTGTGAGTCTGTTTCTCTTTTGTTCTATTTGTTTTATTTTTTAGATTTCTCATATAAGTGAAAACATACAGTATTTGTCTGACTTATTTCACTAAGTATAATACCCTCTGGCTTCCCTGGTGGCTCAGATGGTAAAGAATCCACCTGCAATGTGGCAGACCTGGGTTCAATATCTGGGTCCTGAAGATCCCCTGGAGAAGGGAATGGCAACCCACTCCAGTATTCTTGCCTGGAGAATTCCATGGCCAGAGGAGCCTGGAGGGCTACAGTCCATGGAGTCACAAAGAGTCGGACATAACTGAGCAACTAACATACAAACACACACACACACACAATACCCTCCAGGTCCATCCGTGACCTAAGCTAAACTAGTCACATGCACACTCCTCTTTGGTCCTTATAATAATCCTGTAGGGGAGGGGGTTACTATTATGGACCTCATTAATGGATGCAGAAACCAAGGCATATGAAAGTTTCATCACTGGCCCAGGGTTGCAGAACCAGTAAGGTAGAACCCAGACTCTGGAGTTATATACCAGGACACTGTCCTGCTCAAGACGCCCACGACTCTCAACCTTCCAACTCACTTTGAACAGTTGGCTGAGGGAGACTTAAATCGCTGACAAACACACGCACAATGGCACACAACTGCCAGCCTTAAATCAGAGCCAGTGTCTGGGGAAAACGTTTCCTCTTGTTTCCCTTGCTTTTGAAAACTTGTTGCAGGAGTCAGCATGCTCAAAGTCTTAACTTCTCTGCCCCTAAATCAAAGGGCAAGTGCAGAGACTTCCCTGGTGGCCCAAAGGTTATGAATCCACCTGTCAATGCAGGGGACGTGGGTTTGATCCCTGGTCTGGGATGATCCCATATGGTGCAGAGCAACTAAGCTCGTGCACCGTAACTACTGAGTCCTCGCCCCAGAGCTCATGAGTCGCAACTACTGAACCCACGTGACACCAACTATTGGAACCCAGGTGCCTAGAGCCCACGCTCCGCAACAACAGCGTCCAGCACAACTAGAGAGTAGCCCCCGCCCGCCACAACTAGAGAAAGCCCGCATGCAAAAATGAGGACCCAACACAGCCATAAGTAAATAATTTTTTTAAAAGGGGCAAGTGCAAATTTCCTCTGTAAACACACACGGGAGAACGTTCTCGTTATCATGGCCCTTGCATTCTTTATTCTCCAACTCCAGCTTCTCTCTTCACAGCAGGCAGACAGACCGATCTACAGGTGGGGGGAATGAAAAGAGCCCCTGAATTATTTACTATTAAAAGGCACTGAGCTGCCAGCTTCCTCTCTGAATTATTTAGCACCACCATGTAAAGCTATGTATGTGCAATCACAGCATGTCCCATTCACATTAGCTCTGTGGAAAGTGGCTTTGTTCTAGGCAGTGTGACAAGCTCCCTGTCTCTTTGGCATCAGCTACTCTGTCCATCCTGAAGTCAGGAATAGCTGATGTTGTTTGCTAGATGCCCACAAGGTTCAGAATCAGACCCATCAGGAACACAGAGGGATTTCTGCCTCCCAGCAAAGGGGATGACCGGGTCCCCCTGCAGGCTGAAAACGCAGAGCAACACATGCAATGAGGTTCCAGCGGCTGATTCCTGAGAGCCCACTGGGGCCTCACGTATTTCCCTCAAAATGTAAGACACCGACTTCTGTTTTTCCAGAAGCTGCTATAATATTTGGTGGATAAGATGCATGTGTAAGACAACTGGAGAAAAAGAGGGTTCATCCAAGTTCCACCACTTAAACCTAGTGACCTCTGGCTCTTTCATTTCTCAGAATCTTAGAGTCCCCATTTGTAAAACGGGAGCAACGTGCCTTCCTTACAGTGCTGTGAAGACTGAATGTGTTCATGTAGAATATTAGGAATCTATTCACCCATTTACACCTGACACAGCATAAACATCAATCCCTCAGGGTCTGGGGGATACATGAAATGAATCAATGAAAAAAAAAAAAGGCAGCTGGTGTCTGATTGGATAGAAGGATGGAGACGAGCCCATCACGGTCGAGCCTCAGAGAATGTGGTTTTAGGAACACTGGAAACAACCTTCCTTCATACAGGTCCTGCCTTTCTCTGCTAAGCCCCGTGCAATGCATGAGCAATGCAGAAATGCACTCAGTGAGCATTCACTGAGCACATACTAGGTACCAGGTACTTAGCTGAGGGGAGATTACCAATGAATAAAATGCAGACAAAAATACCGATACACTCCAGAACGAAGGTGATAGAATCACTGCCCTCAAGGAGCTTGGAGAGGAAGAGGGACAGGTGAACAAGTCAGGGCACCGAGTGTCCCGATGCTAAGGGAGGGCGCAGGGCAGGGAGAATGGAACCAAAACAGACCCACCTGGGGCATTCAAGGGAGCTTGTGTCTAAGCTGAAGTTCAGGACTGTAAAAACACCACCAACGCCACCAGCACTATCTAGAGAGGCTGGGGGAGGAAATGTTGGGATTTAGCTAATGATAGTTCTCCTGACTAGGGTATAAAAGGAGAGTTTCAAAGATGGGGCTTCATGCTGCCATAATAGATGAATTTCTATGTTAACTTTAGGAGATAATAAAAGTTTTAATTAAACATCTGTCAGGTTACAAAAAGGCAGCCATCATAAAAAAATAATCCAGGTCATTTCCTCTTGAAAATAGCCAGTTTCAAAGATGGCCTTGGAAAATAAATGGGGTAAAAAAGCCTGATAAAATGTAAGGCGGTGTCTCAGCCAGGCTGGGAGAGATTCAGCGTGGAAAATTAGGGGACTTTTTTTGGTCTTTCCCCTCTCCCTCCATCCCCGCCTTGAAGGTATCTGTTTTTAGTCGCTGAACTCAGCCCGTTAACAGAGTTCAGACAAATGTCAGCACTTCTCATGTACTGGAAGGGGAGGACTTGAGAGAAGCTTAAATGCTTGGGGCCACAGGACCCTGAATTAGTCAGGATTTCTTTCGTTGCAAGTGATTGAAACTCAACTCAGACTTTCAACCTTCAGGTATGGATGGATCCAGGTGTTCGTGACATAATCAGTAATTTGTCTCTGGCCATGTCTGGTCTCTGTCATCCTCTGTGTTGGCTACACTCCCAGAAGGCATGGCCCTTGTCCTTACACAGTGGCCTCTATGGTCCCGGGTGTACTTATTATCAGCTGAGCAACCAGAGCAGGAAGATCATCTCTTTTCTTAATAACTCCCTAAAACATCTCAGAGTTAGCTCTGATGGGCCCAATGGGTCACATGCCAATCCCTAAATCAATCTGTGGCCAGGGAAATAAGCATTCTCGTCGGTCATGTGTCCACTCTTGGCACCAAGGGTCTGGTTAACCTTTTCTTTTTCATGATCAATCTGAGTTATTAATATTTATTTCAGCTGTTCCTTGCTACAAGCAAAGAGACAGAAAATCAGCCTACTGGTCATCGTTTGATATACATAAAGAAGGTGAGTTTAAGGTCCCACATCCTTTTCTGGTCCATGTGTACAGTAATCGTCCAAACCATTGATGCGGTGGTCCAGGCTCTCCTTTTTCACCTTCATGGCCGGTTGGAAGCAGATTCACATATTGTTGCTGTGGTTCAGTCACTCAGTCGTGTCTGACTCTGTGACCCCATGGACTGCAACACGCCAGGCTTCCCTGTCCTTCACCATCCTCTGGAGCTTGCTCACTCATGTCCATTGAATCAGGATGCCATCTAACCATCTCGTCCTCTGTCTTCCCCTTCTCCTCCTGCCTTCAATCTTTCCCAGCATCAGGGTCTTTTCCAATGAGTCGGCACTTAGCATCAGGTGGCCAAAGTATTGGAGCTTCAGCTTCAGCATCAGTCTCTCCAATGGATATTCAGGGTTGATTTCCTTTAGGATTGACTGGTTTGATCTCCTTGTAGTCCAAGGAATCTTCTCCAACACCATAGATCAAAAGCATCAATTCTCTGGTGCTCAGAATTCTTTATGGTCCAACTCTCATATCCATACATGACTACTGGAAAAACCATAGCTTTGACTAAACAGATCTTTGTCAACAAAGTGATGTCTCTGCTTTTAATACACTGTCTGAGTTTGTCATAGCCTTTCTTCTAAGGAGCAAGCATCTTTTAATTTCATGGCTGCAGTCACCATCTGCAGTGATTTTGGAGCCCAAGAAAAGAAAGTCTGTCACTGTTTACATTGTTTCCCCATCTATTTGCCATGAAGTGATGGGACTGCATACCATGGTCTTTGTCTTTTGAAAGTTGAGTTTTAAGCCAGCTTTTTCACTCTCCTCTTTCACTGTCATCAAGAGGCTCTTTAGTTCCTCCTCACTTTCTGCCATAAGGGTGGTGTCATCTGCATATCTGAGGTTATTGGTATTTCTCCCGGCAATCTTGATTCCAGCTTGTGCTTCATCCAGCCCAGCATTTCACATGATGTACTCTGCATATAAGTTAAATAAGCAGGGTAACAATATACAGACTTGATGCACTCCTTTCCCAATTTGGAATCATAGTGTTCTATGTCTGGTTTACCTGTTGCTTCTTGACCTGCATACAGATTTCTCAGGAGGCAGGTAAGGTGGTCTGGTATTCCCATCTCTTTAAGAATTTTCCAGTTTGTTGTGATCCACACAGTCAAAGGCTTTGGTGTAGTCAATAAAGCAGAAGTAGATGTTTTTCTGTAACTCTCTTGCTTTTTCGGTGATCCAACTGATGCTGGCAATTTGATCTCTGGTTCCTCTGCCTTTTTTAAATCCAACTTGAACACCTGGAAGTTCTCGGTTCAGGTACTGATGAAGGTTGACTTGAAAGATTTTGAGCATGTCCTTGCTAGCGTGTGAGATGAGTGCAATTATGTGGTAGTTTGAGCATTCTTCGGCATTACCTTTCTTTGGGATTGGAAGGAAAACTGACCTTTTCCAGTCCTGTGGCCACTGCTGGGTTTTCCAAATTTTCTGGCATATCGAGTGCAGCACGTTCACAGCATCATCTTTCAGGATTTGAAATAGCTCAACTGGAATTCCATCACCTCCATTAGCTTTGTTCATAGTGATGCTTCCTAAGGCCCACTTGACTTCACCCTCTGAGATGTCTGGTTCTAGGTGAATGATCACACCATCGTGGTTATCTGGGTCATGAAGATCTTTTTTGTACAGTTCTTCTGTGCATTCTTGCCACCTCTTCTTACATATCTTCTGCTTCTGTTAGGTCCAGAATAGAGAGTGGTGACTGTCTCCAGGGACAGGGCTTGGACCTAGTGTAGAGACGGGGGTAGACTATGAACTTGGTCCTTCACCCCCTCCATGCTGCAAATGCCAAAGGATGATCAGCATGGTCACTTTCACCCCAGGGAGAAGCTAAGCGCTCCTTGCCACGCATGGCCCTCAACAGAGGCTACCCCAGCAGTGGCTGGGACCGACCTCACAGTCCAGAAAGCCGGAACCCAGCCTCTGCTGCCATCCTCAACCTAGATTGCCCTGGAGCCAACCCCTCTTAAACCACAGAGACTGAGAGTGAAAAACAGACAGTTCTCCTGTAAAGTACAGGAAAAGTGAGGTTCAGTTACCAAAATAAGGGCAAAGGATTCGGGGTTGACTAGAATCCCCATCGCCAAGGATAGTCCCCTGGGAGAGTTCATCTCAAGGAAAGGCTCTAGCTTGGCAGGTGAGCCTGGGATTCCAAGGGAAGGTGTGAATCTTGGACAGCGTGAGGTCTAGAACTTGACCCCACCTTAGTTAGGTGGCCTTGACCATGTGGGCTTGAAACAGCACATAAAACACTGACCAGCTTAAACTGGTTTTGCCTCCTTAATTAGGTTCTTGATTAACCGAACCTTGAATTATTTTACAGAGACACATGTGCAGGATGGAATCCGTGTCTTCAGGATGTCTCTATGTCTCTGTGTCTCCAGGACCCTCGATCCAAAAATCTTCAGTCTATGGTAACAGTAGAAATGTTGCCACCAGAGCCCTTTATGAAGCAAGAAGCCCATCACCAAGGAAAACCTGGCTTCCAGCAGCACGAGTAGCTTATGTGGACCGATTCAAGACTAGCCCATCAGCTTCCAGATTTGAAATTTCCCTAAACCCTTATCTTTTATCCCAGAACCCTGGATCGCAGAGACAGATTTGAGCCCTGCCTCCTGCCTCCTTGCCTGTGAACTTGGCAACAAGCTTTCTTTTTTCAAAAGCTGGTGCCAGAGTATCGGCTCCTCTGTGAGTCTGGCAGTGAGCCTGAGTTCAGTGACAGGCTTCCCCTAAGAAGGGGATAAGGGCCCCCTCACCACCCCAAGCACAGCGCACATCACGGGCCCCGCAGCCCATGTGGTGATCCCCCTCCAGAGTACGTCCCAAGGCCAGGAGACGCCCTCCCTAGCTGCTGGGCTGACCAGTCACCATGAAGATGGGAAACTCTGGTGGCAGGAGATACCAAAGGGATGTGCTCCTAAGCCTGGGCAGGACCACGGGGCTTAGAGGCAAGCAGCCCAGAGGACGCATCAAAAACCACGGCCACGGAAGTCACCCACACTGGGGATTGCCGTGTCCCCATGTGAAGCCCAGATACAATCAGAAGCGCTTGACAAGCCCGCAAACTCAGGCCTGGGTAACAGCCACAACCATGGTCCACCTCCTGGCAGAAGCCACGCTGAGCACCTTTTTTTCTTTTGGCTGCGCTGGGTCTTGGTTGCTGCCTGAGGGCGTCTGGTCTCTGCTTGAGGCGGGAAGGGGCCCCTCTCTGGTTGTGGTGTGTGGGCTTCTCACTGCGGTGGCTTCTCTCATCTCAGCACAGCCTCGAGAGTGCGTGGGCTCAGTACTCGGGGTGAACGGGCTGAGTTGCCCCAAGGCATGTGGGGTCTTCCCAGAGCAGGGATCAAATCCGAGCCCCCTGCATTGGCAGGTGGATTCTCAACGACTGGACCACCAGGGGAGTCCTGCACGGAGCACCTTACGGGCACCGTGTCCTTGACTCCTGACGGCCCCAGGACATAAGAATCACCATCTCTCTTTGACAGGTGAGGACACCGAGGTTCGAAGAGATTCATCTACTTGCCCAAAGTCAAACGACCAAAGATGACAGAGCTGGAACAGAAACTGGGCTCTTCTTGACTGCACAGGTTCGGAACCATCCCTTCGTATGGGACTCCCTCCCCGGCTAAAGGTTTTGCACACATCCACCAGACCATCCAGGTTAGAGAGAAAACGAAGGATCACCCACAGACCAGAAGTCGACGTTTCCGTGGCGGGACACGAGTTCAGATCCCAGCTGCACCTGTTTGGAGCTGCTGGCTTTCGGCAAGTCACTCTGGTCCCTCCAAGCTATCACCCGGCAAAAAGGGGAAATAGTATCCTGACCATCCTATATGAGGCCACGTCAATGCACATGGATGTGTTTGAAAACTACAGAGGGCTGCACAGATGTAAATAATCATAATAATATCCTGCAAGGAGGAGGCCAGTGAACGTATTAAATACTTCTGAGGGAGGAGATGGCGTGTGTTGATACCACACTGTCTCAGCCCGAACAATGCCATCTGCCTGCAAATATTGTGAGGTGGGAGGGAAGAAACAATCTTTATCCAATTATCTCCCTTATGAAGATGTATTGGAGTACAATTAATTCTCTATGCCATAATATTCTCTTAATTCGGGGTAAAAATAGGCCTTTCTTCCCGAGGCCTCTGCTATGATATGTGAAATGCCGCTTCCCCATTTGTAATATGCTAATACGCTGGTAATTAAAAGCTCCAAGATTCTGTTTAATGACTGTGTTTGGTTCGTTGAGGATAACCGCATCATCTACCCACTTTTCTGGGGTTCCAAGGCAGCATCTAGGGGGAAAAATAAGTGGTTGAGAGACAAGAGGAGCCCTCCAGCCTTGCAGTGGTCCAGACTCACCTCCTCTAGACTCTGAGGGATGTACATGCTGGTAGCATTCGCCTCCTCCTTCAGGAAAGGGAAGCATTCTTGTATCACAAGCATTTGCTCCAGTCTTGTGACTCTGGATTTGACACTTCACTCTCTCCCGATTCCCCAACCCCAACCCACAGGCTAGAGAGATCACCCAGCACAGTACTTCTCAGCCATGGCACGACTGATGTGGGCTGGATCATTCTTTCAGGTGGGACCATCCGTGTATCACAGGACATTTGCCAGCATCCCCAGCCTCCACCCACAAAAAGCCAGGAGCATCACCCTCACCAGTTGTAACAACCCCTAATCTCTCCAAACATTGCCAAATTTCTCTTTTCATTGCACAATCACCCTGAGTGGAACCATCTCACCGAATATAAAAAGATTAAAAAGCCATTTAAAATTCTATTCCAAGGGGATCAATTAAATAAAGCATGGTGCATCCACCCAGTGAAATTTATTCAGTACGAAGTCGGCCCTATAGGATTGGACACAGAACCATCTTCAAGCGAAAAAGTCAAGAAGCAGGACAGTATGTGTAGCGAGCTAATTTTCTGTTCCCCCATTTGCATATTTGTTCATTTGTTTACAGGATGTCATTAGTGGGGCACAAGAACATGTAAATAGGTGAGCCGGACTTTGACATGGAAGAGAGATGCTTCGTGTTCACATTTCTGTATGAATTTTGTGCCCGGGGCATGTATTACTTATTTAAAGAGTAAATAAAGTTTTAAAATAAACACCTAGCTCTTGTCTGGCTTGGAACAGTCTCAATAAATTCTATTTCTGCTCCCTCCTCTCCACTGTTAAAGCCACTCTCAGCCTCAGACAGGATATTCTTTATCTGTGCCATTCTGTCTCCTGGAACATTATCAACAATTCACATCTTGAGAGCAGCTGCCCAGCCCTGCAGACTGACGCCTCCTGTGCCAGAAAGGCCATGAGACTCGGGGTTTCAGAGAGAGGGACTGGGCTCCGAGGCGTGGCGAGGTCAGGTCCCTGATTCCGCGCTGGTTTCTCAGATCCTCGGGGACACACACAGTCTGGGCCGATCCAAAGGCTGAAACGTGAGGTCCAGACGCACAAATGATCCACTAGATCCTTTGCTTTGAAAAAAGAATTTAAATGGGACACCTTCAAACAGTGAGTCCTTGAGAAAACAAAAGCATGGCTTTCCTGAAAAGGAGCTTGACTGACTTCACCATGTCTAGAAAAGTCTCTCAGACGATAAACATTTAAGTCCTGCCTCAGATAGGGGTCAGCTTAGGAGTAAGGAACATGCAGCAGAATGATCCGCCCAGTATCAGATCCTTCGTTTGCCAACCGATACACTAACTGGGTCAAACCAGTATTTTCCAGTATGTCTGACACAACTATAAAGAAAATTTTGAAACATTAAGAAATGTGGTAAAATAAGTTTAGAAAAACTGGGTTAAAAGAGGTTAGGCAAGTTTCTAAGTTTCTTTACTGCAGGACTTCTCATTTATTGAGAACAACAGAATAATTTTTCTGGAAAAAGTAATTTTTTTCTTCCTCCCTTTTGCGGGTCCTGTTTCTGGAAGCCTGCCCTGGGGCTGGTGGGTGGCAGGTGGAACAAGAAGAAGCCTCAATCCAAAGTCTCTTCCTGCCCTCAGGGAGGTAACAGAGCAGGGAGATGCGGGACGTCCTCTAGCAGCCGAGAAAGGGCGACGCGTTTCCAGGGTCTGAATGTTTGCGTCCCTCACCAAAATTCGTATGTTAAAATCCTAATTCCCAGTGTGGTGGCATTAGGAGGCGGGGCCAGGGGTGTGATTAGGTGATGAGGGTGGAGCCCTGGGGAACAGGATTGCTATGCGAAGTTCATTCAGTCATGTCAGACCCTTTTGCGACCCCCTGGACTGTAGCCCGCCAGGGTCTTCTGTCCATGGGATGCTCCCGGCAAGAATACCGGAGAGGGTTGCCATGCCCGCCTCCAGGGCATCTTCCCCACCCAGGGATCAAACCCAGGTCTCTTATGTCTCCTGTACTGGCAGGCGGGTTCTTTACCACTCATGCCAGGATTGGTGCTCTTATAAATGTGACCCGAAGAGCCTTGTTGCCCCTTCCACCACGCATGGACGCAGTGAGAAGACGGCCATCTGTGAACCAGAAAGCGGGCTCTCACCAGACACTGGATCTGCTGGTGCCTTGAACTTGACCCTGCAGCCTTGAGAATTGTGAGAAATAACTGTTATTTAAGGCACCCAGTTATGGCATTCTGTTACAGCAGCCCGGACAGGCTAAACAGAAGGCAAGGAGAGAAAAGAAAGAATGTGCAAAACTAGAGACAGAAAACATCCTGGGCCTTGAGAGCCCTGCACAGCAGCAGTCCCTGCCCCCTCTAAGTGCACGGCAGGACTCCAGAGAAGCAGGGCCCAGCCAAGAACTCCATCCCTGGAGGCTGCAGAGCTTCCAGACCAAAGGAGGCATCTCTTCCATGGTACCTAGTAATCAGGAGCGGCCCCTCCAGACACAACTCCTCCTGCTGTCTGAGACGTCCCTCCCAAGCCAGTTTACAGAATCAAGTGAGAAAAAGCCCAAGGCTGACCAAGATGGATTTCCTACCAGCCCAGCAGAAAAGCAGCTCAGAGAAAGCAGAGAGTGATTAAAAGCACATCAATAACAGCAACAAGATGCAGTGTTGGGTGCATAGCTGAAGGCAGTGGCTGGGATTCGTGTTTCCAACAAGGGTTAATGGCAGGAGTCTCCAAGATGGGGCGAGTGATACTCGGCTTCCCAAACTCCTTCCCTTTCTGTCTGTAGGTCAGATGTAATGAGGCCTTGAGGATGACAGGGAACAAGATGAAGCTGCCAGTGCTAATGGAACACCTGCCGTGCAGAGCACGGTGGAGGAGGCAGAAAGAGGAGAGGTGGCCCCACTCACTCTTAGGGAGCAAAATTAAGCTGCCTAGATGGTGCCCAGAAACTGGAGGTGATTTCGCATTTATATCAAGAGCCTCCAAAAATGTTGTGCCTTTTGGCCTAGTAATTCCCCTTCTGGGAATCCGTGATAAGGATTTCATATAAAATGCCAGGGGCTCTTTAGGTAAAAAGTTAAATTATTCATAATTGGGGAGGAGAGGAAAGGAAATACACTGAAGTCCAAGGAATGGAGAATGGACAAGTAAATTACAGTACATCCATCAGATGAACTATGAGGCAGCCACTAAAAGTGAGGTTTATGCAAAGGTTTCAGTGATGAGAGAGAGAATATTTCATGTCAGGGAGCAAAGCAGGATACAGACTTGCACATCTTGAATGTGTGAATAAAGAGCATTAGAAAAATAACCAAAAGGAAACACAGTAAAATGTTGTCTGGAGAAGGGGAGTAGCGAAGGATGACAAAGTCGGAGAAAATGATTTTATAACAATCCAAGGTAGCATGTTTACTTAACTTATATGCAGAGTACATCATGTGAAATGTCATGCTGGATGAAGCACAAGCTGGAATCAAGACTGCAAGGAGAAAAATCAATAGTCTCAGATAGGCACATGACACCACCCTTACGGCAGAAAGCAAAGAGGAACTAAAGAGCCTCTTGATGAAGGTGAAAGAAGAGAGTGAAAAAGCTGGCTTAAAACTCAGCGTTCAGAAAACTAAGTTCATGGCATCCGGTCCCATCACTTCATGGAATATAGTTGGGAAACAGTGGAAAGTGACAGACTTTCCTTTCTTGGGCTCCAAAATCACTGTAGATGGTGACTGCGGCCATGAAATTAAAAAGACACTTGCTCCTTGGAAGAAAAGCTTGATAAACCTAGACAGCGTATTAAAAAGCAGAGACATTACTTTGCCAACTAAGGTCTGTATAGTCAAAGCTATGATTTTTCCATTAGTCATGTATGGATGTGATAGCTGGACCATAAAGAAGGCTGAGCCAAGGAATTGATGCTTTCAAATTGTGGTGTTGAAGAAGACTCTTGAGAGTCCCTTGGACTACAAGGAGATCAAACTAGTCAATCCTAAAGAAAATCAACTCTGAATAATCATTGGAAGGACTGATGCTGAAGCTTAAGCTCCAATACTTTGTCCACCTGATGCAAACAGGCAACTCATTGGAAAAGACCCTGATGCTGGGAAAGATTGAGGTCAGGAGGAGAAGGGGACGACAGAGGATGAGATGGTTGGATGGCATCACCGACTCCATGGACATGAGTTTGAGCAAACTCTGGGAGATGGTGAAGGACAGGGAGGCCTGGTGTGCTGCAGTCTGTGGGGTTGCAAAGAGTCAGACACAGGTTAGCAACTGAACAACAACTGACAGTTCAAAGAAGATTTAGTTCTGAGTGACTGAACAACAAAGGTAGCATGTGAGGTGCAGACAGGACTTTCCTGTGGATTATGACTTCATTCCTTAAGAGCCCTCCTGGACAGAAAAGCCTGGAGGGTCAAAACGAGATGACACCATGGTAAAGGTCCTCTCCCGAATCCAGAAATGGGACTCTTGGTGGGTTTCCTATGGCTGTCACTGTGTTGTTAAAACAACACAAATTTACTATCTTGTGGTTTTCACAGGTCAGAGGTCCAGGTGAACTGGACTGGGTCCCCTGCTTGGGGTCTCACAAAGCTAAAATCAAGCTGTGCATAGGACTGCATCCCTCACTGAAGGCTCTGGGTGAGAATCCACTTCCAGGTTCGTTTAAGTTGCTGGCTGAATTGAGTTCCTTGTGGTCATAGGACTGAGGTCCCCATTCCTTCCCAGCTCTCAGCCAGGGCTGGTCTTCTGATGTGTATGTGTGTGTGTGTGTGTGTGTTAGTCGCCCAGTTGTGTCCCACTCTTTGCGACTCCATAAACTGTGGCCCACCAGGCTTCTCTGTCCATGGGATTCTCCAGGCAAGAATACTGGAGTGGGTGGCCATTCCCTTCTCCAGGGATCTTCCTGACCCAGGGATCGAACCCAGTTCTCCTGCACTGCAGACAGATTCTTTACCACTGAGACACCGGGGAAGCCCGTCTCCTAGCAGCTGCCTGCATTACTCCTTGTTTCTCACGTGGCCCTTCCAGCAGCAAAAGCTCAAGCCCCTCTCATGCCTCAAATCTCGCCAACTTCACCTTCTGCGGCATCTCTCTGATTCCAGCTGGGGACACTGCTCTGCTTGTAAGGGCTTGAGTGATTAGACTGGACCAACTTGGATAATCTACAGTAATCTCTCCCCATTTTAAGGTCTAAAACCTGAACAATTGGAGAAGGAAATGGCAACCCACTCCAGTATTCTTGCCTGGGGAATCCCATGGACAGAGGCGCCTGCCAAGCTACACTCTGTAGGGTTGCAAAGAGTCGGATGTGATTTAGCCACAGATCACCAACCTTAATAACATCAGCAAAGTTCCTTTTGCTTTGTAATGTAACACTGACAGGCTCCAGGGATTAGGGCATGGTTTCCTTTGCAGGGCCATTCTGCCTCAAACAGACCCAAAGACTCTTTCCTCCTAACCACTTCTTGATCACCTGACACCACACATCAGAATGGGCCTCCAGTTCTGCATCCAACCCAGATGAGTCCCAGCTGACCCCACCTCCAGATGTTGCCAGGTAATGTAAGTGGCCCAGGGCTGGAACCAACCAACATCAGCTGCCCGAATTTGGGGCGGTGGAGAGGTGTCTGACTGTTCTCTCCCCAGGAAAACTGCATTCAGAGAGAGTTTCAATGGATTTTTATGCAGCCATCACCAAGTGGGCTGCAGCTACTGAAACAAAACATTAATCATGCAGCTGTAAAAAAAATGTGAGAAAGAAGGAGGAGGGCCATCTCATCTGCCGCCCTCATCTCTCTGCCAAGCCTTCCCAGCTCGGACGAACACTCTTCCAGGTGTGATCCCCAGAGGCACCTGGGAAGCCGTCTCCGAGAAAGGCTGGCTCTCAGGCATCACCTCAGGCCTACTGGCTCAGAGCCTCCGAGCACGATGGCCCTGGAATCTGGACTTTAAATGTGTCCGCCCCTTCGCCCAGGTGATTCTTAGGCACCTATTTAAAGCAGCAGAGATGTGAATGGACCTAGAGAGTGTCATACAGACTGAAGTCAGTCAGAAAAACAAATACCATATATTAAGGCACATACGTAGAATCTAGAAAAATGGTATAGATGATCTTATTTACACGGCAGGACTAGAGACACGGACATAGAGAACAACCGTATGGACACTAAGGGGGGATGGGGGTGAGGGGAAGAATTAGGAGATTGGGATTAATACATACACACTATTGATACCATGTACAAAATAGAGAACCTATTTAATGCACTGTGGTGACCTGAATGGGAAGGAAATTTTTTTAAAAATCGGGGATATATGTGTACGTGGAGCTGATTCATCTTGCTGTACAGTAGAAACTAACACAACCTTGTAAAGCAACTATTTTCCGATAAAAATTATTTTTAAAAATAGACAAAGATTTTTTAAAAAGCTACCACGCCAAGAAGGCAAGCTCTGTTCTCAAAGTGCTGTTCTTACGATGTTACAAGATGAATAAGTCGCTTTCATGTGAATGTTCTCACTGATAGGCTACCAAATAAATCATAGCATGGCCAAAAAGTTATAAATAAAGCGATGGTCTCCGACTTTAAATCCTGAAGGTGATAGATGAGAAAAGCGTACATACCTTGGATGAGGGGGATCAGAGTCCTGGACTCTCCCCTGAACTCTGAAACTAATGACACATCAAGAGGGTGCCCTTGGGAAGCAATAGCCAAAAAGGAGGATTATCAGGGAAGGAAAAGGCCAGTGATACAAAGCGAGACAAACAGGGTACAGCTGAGTAGAGACCTGGGCTCAGGGCAAGTGGAGGGATGGGTAGGCCTGTCCAAGGGGCAGTGATAGCTCTTTGCAGCTGGCTTAGACGATGAGCCTCCATCAGAGTTACAGTGAGACACAGCACCCGCTTCAGTGCCCAGGTTGACGGTGGAGCGGACCTGGGTTCACCAAGGTCATCCGCTGTCTTACCCTGGGAAATAGCGTGGGGGTTGTTTCCCTACCTATAAGAAAGGATAACAACAGTCCTTTCTTCATTCATAAGGCTCTTGGGTAAATTAGAGTGGTTTTTCACATAAACCTGTTTAGCTTTCAAGCACTTACATCAACTAAGAATACTTCTGGCTGCAAGTAACAGAAAACCCATGACCCAAAACTCAGAGGTTGGTTCTTACTGGCTATAGTTCAACAGCTCGACAACATCAAGATGGCGGTCTTTGTGGTTCTCCAGCCAGGGCTTCTCAAACCCTAACGTGCATGCACACACATCACCAGGAGAGCCTGTTAAAATGTACGTTTTGATTCAGTAGATCTGGAGTAGAGTCTAAGATTCTGCATTTCTAACAATCCGCTCCTCAGACCACACTTTGAATAACGAGACACTTGGCCTTTCTCTCATGGCTACAAAACGATTGCTTCAGCTCCAGCCACCACATTTGCAGGCGAGGCACAAAAAGGCATGATGGAAGTGTATGTCACCCACATCTACTTCTTTCACTTAAGAAAACGAAGCTTCTTCATGAGCCAGCAGAACAGACTTCCGCACAGGATTCCCTGGCCTCAAATGGGCCTCACATCCATCCACGGCCTCACAGGGAGATGGGAAAATGAGAAACTGGATTGTCAAAGTTTAAGCCTTAAACCAAGCACAACTCACCCAGAACTGGGCACCCTGCCACACAGCATAACATCCATTTTGCTTAGCAAGGAAGGAAAGGGTGGATGCTGGGAAGCAAACAACAGCTCAGCAACACTCCACACTGCTTGTTATGTGAATAAAGCGCTTACCGCAAAGTGAACGCCCTCCAAACGGTAGCAGTTTTCTCACCCACATCTCACCAGCGTGTATCGAGCAGACCGGAGGCAGGCTCCCTTCCACACTCCGTCACCCAGACCCCAAACAACCCCACCCAGAGCGGGGGTGGGCAGCCTTCCCGGGGCATAGCGCTCTTGGTGCCCTGAAGCTGGTGTCCTCAGCTTCAGAGTATCCAGGTCCCTGGGAATGGACTTGACACGCGTGGATGCGTAAGCGTCCTGGGACCAGGCAGGCACAGAGGTCCGTCCTGGAGTAAACGGCCAGTTGCCGCCCCTTCTTTGTCGCTCACAGCCACCCAAGGGGACGGGTTTCCCACTTCACCATTGCCTTCACCCTCAACCCCAGCCTGAGACCCATCAAAAGGCAACATGAGGCCTCATGACTCTGTTTCAAAGAAGAGGCTACTGCCTTCCTCGAGTTCTGCAGGACAACTGATGCCCAGCAGAGGTGCTTTGTGAATGTCACTGAGCAAGCCCCTCTTGGATAAGCTGCCTTCCTTTTCCAGGGCCAAAAAAGAGGATGCCCCGGAGAACCTGGAAGTTCTGAAAACTGACCTTCACCTGCCAGCTTCTTACGGGAACATACAGGGCAGAGGTCACCTCCTGGAGCAAACCTCCTGACCTTCAAGGTCAGTGCACAGAAGCCCGGTTGATCCCCACTCACCCGCCACTTGTTGTTTTGGCTCCGTTTGTAACGGAGCCGGGTCACTTGATCGTCCTCATCACAAAGTTTCGTTTGCAGAGACAAGCGGAGGAGCCGGAAGGCGGGTTCTGCAAGTTCAACCTGCAGTCGACTAACTATGTGTGTGACTTTGTGTTTAGACCTGGTTACTAAGTTATTAATATCATCAGGGCTGGAGTGTTTCAAAAATAAAATAAAATTTTTAAAAGTCCTCCCTCAGGACGCAGCTGTGGGGCTTACAAAAACTTCAACCAGATTTCAGATCTGAAGGTCTGAGTTTACATGCTGGGTTTTTTCCACTTTGCAGTTCGGTCATGAAGCTGAGCCAGTTTTGCTGACTTCATCTGTTTGGATATTGGTGATGGGAAGAACTGTAATGACAATAACCAACATTTAAGAGAGTATTTAGGAGACACTGTTCTAATTGCTTATAAGCATTAACTCATTTTGCAACAGCTATAAGGTAGGTATATATCATTACCATCCCAGTTTTTCAGATGGGAGATGGGGGCACAGAGAGATTAAGTAACTTGCCCAAGGTCACACAGCTGATAAGTGGTAGAGTTAAGATTCCAACTCAGGGGCAAAGAATCTTAAAAAAAAAAAAAAAAGAGTGGATATATGTATATGTATAACTGATTGCCTTTGCTATACATCTGAAACTGACACATCATTGTACATCAACTATGTGCTAAGTTGCTTCAGTCATGTCCAATCCTTTGTGACCCTATAGACTGTAGTCCCCGCCAGACTCCTCTGTTCAAGACATTCTCCAGGCAAGAATACTGGAGTGGGTTGCCATGGCCTTCTCCAGGGGATCTTCCCGATCCAGGGATCGAACATGCGTCTCCTGCATTGGCAGGCAGATTCTTTACCACTAGCACCACCTGGGAAGCCCACATCAATTATAACATCAACTAATACTGCAACAAAAATTTTTTTAAAAGATTCCAACCCTGGCACTTTTGCCCATCTGCCCAAGCTTATTTCCACTCTGCACCAGAACGCTTGGAAACCTAGAAAATGATTCTGATTATCAGGTATTACGATCCCCATCTTACACAGAAAGGTTATGTGACTTGCCCAAAGATGCAGAGACTGCCCGCCTTCTGAACCCAGGGAAGCACAAGAGGCAAGCTCCTCTGTGAACCCCATCCTCCCTGCCCCTCTGTAGCCAACTCCTCACAAAGGCCCCCGCGATGGAGCCATCTGTCCCCAGCCCCCGGGGACCCCACGCATACCGAGCACAGTCCCTGTGGCCAATGACCTCAAACCAGAAGCACAAGCGTCCATTCAGCCCACTGGCAGGGAAACCATTTAAGCATCTTGCTATTTTCGTTTCTGCCAAGCCACAGGGGTGTTGCAAAGAACCATTTCTTTCTTTTTCTTCTTTGCATTTAATAATACATAATCACCTTTCTTCAATCATCCCGGGGGAAATGCGTGCTTGCCAATCCAACGTTGAGGCTTAAAAAAAAAAAATGGCAAGGGGGAAGGGGTGAGATGTATCTTCAATGCCCAGAAAGAAACTTCCGTGGTCCCTGAAGGGGACAGTGAGCAGAGATGGCTGCTGTGTCTGTGCTCCTCATGAAAGCCTGTAATGAAGAAAGCTACGAGGCAAGGGGCGGGGTGGGCAACAAACAGCACGTAACTGCTCTTCACCCACTCAAGGAAGCGCTGGCCTAAGAAGCAGCCCTGGACACCTAATTAATCCATCCAAGTGGGCACAGAGCCTTTAGTGCCAAACTCAGCAGCTCCAGCTGCTGTGAACCAACATGTTCATTGCTGTCCAGGTCTTTGTTCTAAAATAGTGAACGTATACAATATCTACAGGAAGAGGGAGAAAACACACAAAGCTAATATTCCCCGCGGGTCTTAGCGGGTAGATCTGACGGAGGCTGGCCCACGCAGCCGAATTTCAATTGAAGGAGGGTTTTTTTGTTTGTTTTTAAAGGGGGTGGGGCAATGGGAGATTTACAAAGATGAAGGAAGAGAAAACTGCCTATACAATGTAAGTTACAAAACAAGACTAATGATACATAAACCTATGTAGGAACTCTATTCTAGAAGCATCACACAATGATGAAGAGGATTAAGTGAGAAAATATAGAAACCACATTCTGCATGTGCCCGGCTGAGCGTTAACTATTTCCACCATCACTATGCCACCCAGCTAGCTAAGACAAACAGTTATTGTTACAGTGTAATCAAGTGATTAGAACATGAGAAATGCTGGGCTGGAAGAAGTACAAGCTGGAATCAAGATTGCCGGGAGAAATATCAATAACCTCAGATATGCAGATGACACCACCCTTATGGCGGAAAGTGAAGACGAACTAAAGAGCCTCCTGATGAAAGTGAAAGAGGAGAGTGAAAAAGTTGGCTTAAAGCTCAACATTCAGAAAACTAAGATCATGGCATCCAGTCCCATCACTTCATGGGAAATAGATGGGGAAACAGTGGGAACAGTGGCTGACTTTATTTTTCTGGGCTCCAAAATCACTGCAGATGGTGATTGCAGCCATGAAATTAAAAGACGCTTGCTCCTTGGAAGGAAAGTTATGACCAACCTAGACAGCATGTTAAAAAGCAGGGACATTACTTTGCCAAAAAAGGTCTGTCTAGTCAAGGATATGGTTTTTCCAGTGGTCATGTATGGATGTGAGAGTTGGACTATAAAGAAAGCTGAGGGCCAAAGAATTGATGCTTTTGAACTGTGGTGTTAGAGAAGACTCTTGAGAATTCCTTGGACTGCAAGGAGATCCAACCAGTCCATCCTAAAGGAGATCAGTCCTGAGAGTTCATTGGAAGGACTGATGTTGAAGCTGAAACTCCAATACTTTGACCACCTGATGCAAAGAGCTGACTCATCTGAAAAGACCCTGATGCTGGGAAAGATTGAAGGCAGGAGGAGAAGGGGATGGCAGAGGATGAGATGGCTGGATGGCATCACCAACTTGACGGACATGGATTTGTGTAAACTCCAGGAGTTGGTGATGGACAGGGAGGCCTGGCGTGCTGCAGTTCATGAGGTCACAAAGAGTCGGACACAACTGAGCGACTGAAATGAACTGAACTGAACTGAAACTGGGCCATCCCCATCGTCTCCAGCGCACCTGTCTGGTGGGTGACAGAGAGGACCATCCCCATCCCCAAGGTAGGCTGGTCCTCAGCACTGGGCTTTTGCAGCCTGACTCTCCCCAGACCTGGGACAGAGCCTGGGTGCAGGAGGCTGAGCAGAGCCAAGGGCTTCCTGAACATCCCAATTGCCATTTGGGGCCCAAGAAACCTGTGATTATTTGGAATCTCCCAAAGAGCTTCCCCAGGGCTTCCCAGGTGGCTCAGTAGTAAAGAACCCACCTGCCAATGCAGGAGACACGGGCTTAATCCCTGCGTCAGGTAGATCCCCTGGAGAAGAAAATGGCAACCCACTCCAGTATTCTTGCCTGGGAAATCCCATGGACAGAGGAGTCTGGCAAGCTATCGTCCACGGGGTCGCAAAAGAGTCAGACACAACTGAGCTACTGAGCACACACCCAAAGAGCTTCCCTGGACCAAACTCAAACTCTCGGCACAAACGGCGACTCCCAAAGACTGCACTTTGATTCTTGGTTTGATCAATACTACGCCACCAAGGAGGGAACATAAAACAAAGTTAGACCCAGCTCAGAGAAGACTCCTCATACATTCCTTAAGAGTTTGATCTTTTAACTTTTTTTTTTTAAGTGCTCTCTCTCTCCTCCAGCTTCAGGAATGATGGCTAATTTTGTAGAGTGCCTATGCCATGCTGAGTAGTCACCTAAGGATCTAATAAACATACCTTAGCCCTCACAGCACACCTGTAACAAAGATGAACTGGAAGAGGCCCAGCAGCCAGCACGCTGCAGAGATGGGATCTGAGCCCAGGCAATCCAGCCCCAGAGGTCAAGGGCGTAACCACTACATCGCACTGCCTCTCAGAGCCACAAACAAATTCCCATTTCAGGAAACGTCCCCTCAGTGATGCCTGCATCTCAGCCATCCCCTCCATGTTCGATGCCTGCTTCCTACCAAACTGATTCCTTTTTTCTCCTTGTTTTCATTATTAAACTTATTTTCCCTGATTTTTTAGAGGAAAAAAAAAAATTAATCCTGAATGAAACCAAGTTTAGTTGCAAATAAAACTGAATTGTCCACAATGGAAAGCATGTAATTAGAGAATGCTAGTCTCTGGGTGGTTTTCCACCCCCCTCCCCCAACCCCAAAATACACTTAACATTTGCAAAAGAGAATTCATCTTTACCTAAAACTATAATTAAGCGGCTGCCGGCGGTTACCTTGGTGACATTTAAAAAAAAAAAATCCTCCACTATAGCTCCCCACACTGGATAATACAAACTCGGCAACCAAATAAGTCAACAGGTTGTCCAGGAAACTGTTTCCTTGACAACCAGGAAGATGGAGGGGGACGGAGAGTTGGGGGAAATGTCGGAGCAGCAACGCTATATTAAAGAAGCAAAAGCCCCCCTGGTGTGGCTGAGCGCGTTCCCCAACTCGTGCCAAGCAGCAGAGCAGAGAACAAAAATGGCTCTTTGTTCCATGAGGAAAGCTGCTGGGAGGAACGTCAAACTCACATCTCAGCGGTCGGATGAATTTCCACTTGAGGGTATGGAACACGGGAGACTGGGGCTGCAGACCCTTCTAACTTAGAGAAAAAGCTCCATTCGTTCTCTCTCTCGCCAAAGGTGCACTGAGCACCGGCTAGGGGCCCCCAAGGGCACACCTCCCGGCTCCAGCCTGGGTGGTTTTCCATGCTTTGAAACCTTGGCCCTGTGGACCAAGAATTCAGGAGATGACAAACAAATTGTAAGACCAATTTTCAGAATTTTACTGTCTGGGTTTCTCCTTGTACGTTCTTCCTGTCCCCCGCCCCCCCCGCCCCCCCCGCACAGAACTAAGCAAGGCCGGTTCTGTGCTCCCTTGTTTGCACTTGGGGGTAGAAGGGAGCTCAGGGTGTTGCAGGAGAGTGAAAGTAAGGGTCTGCATGAGGGTCTTACCACCGGCTTTGCTTTAAAGGACAAACAGCTTGCAGATGGGATTCAGTCACATGACCTGGAAAATCTGGACAGGACATGAGTCCCCTGGAGGAATGCAGGAGGGGAGCGGGAAAGACGACCGTGGGGTCTGAAAAGATTTCTTCAGACCATGAGCCTTCGACAGAGCGGGAGTCTTAGCCACGCTGCAGGTGGGTGGGAGTGTGCCGTGCCCTTGGAAAGGAACGATCACAGGGTCTGAGTCTGACCAAGAGAAGCCGAAAGGAGGCAGCAGACCTGGGGTTGGCTGAGCTAACACGTGCGGACAGATGATCAGCAGCCTGCCCAGGGCTTCGGGGCTTGATAAGGCCCCCAAAGCTTTCTCCACCCTGGGGATGAAGCTGGGGGTGGTTCAGAGAGCCCCAAGAATCAGCGAAATATCAGGGCTGGAAATAAAAATATTTTCAAATAAAGAAATGCTCTATTTCTTGCCTCTTAAGTCCATGGATAGAGAGCTATACTTGCCAAGTGTCATTGTCAATGCTGCATTTTCCAAACTAATGGAAAGTTCCTGCAGCTGAATTCTGCAGAGAAAAGAAGAAAGGAATAAAGGGCACTCCAGAGGCATATCTAGACCTGGAAATCCCAAATCTATTTTCCCGTCCACAACAAGTCTTTCACCTCTGGTTGGCCTCACCAAATGTTTTGCCTTGTTCCTTGTCCAAACGTGCTTTTAATCAAATTATTGTCTTATCATAAATGAGAAGGTAATGCTGCAGTACTAATCATCAGAGGGTAGACAGGAAGTACAGGAGTCTCCTCACTCCAAAGCCTAGTTGATTCTGACAAAAAGGCAAAACTGACCTGAGTCTATAGGCATGTTATCAACATGTGCACCAGTAATAACTCAGATCTGCCTCGGACTTTCACAACAGGCAATGTATTTGCTCTTTACAACTAATCCTGTGCTGCAGACGCCCATTTTACAGATGAGAAAACAAAGGCACGGGAAAAATAGACTTACCCGGGGTACCCACAACCAGTGTGGTCGTGGTGCCAAGAACCAAGGCCAGCTCTTTGGACCCCATCTCTAACACCATCCTCTCCCTGTGCTCACCCCTCGCCTTCCCCCTGGGCTGGCTGCACTCCTAGTCCTGAGTCTTCCTTCCCCTACTGTTTTCTTTCTTTTTTTGTGTGCCCCCTCAAACACTCCAGTAGTTCTCAACTGCAGGTGATCCCATCCCCCTCTCAGGGGACATTTGATAATGTCTGAAGAATCTGTTGGAGAAGGAAATGGCAATCCACTCCAGTGTTCTTGTCTGGAGAATCCCAGGGATGGCGGAGCCTCCTGGGCTGCCACCTATGGGGTCGCACAGAGTCGGACATGACTGAGGTGACTTAGCAGAAGAATCTGTGGTTGTTATTCCAGATGGAGATGCTTCTGGGTAGAATAGGGGCCACGAATGCTGTCAACATCTTACAGTAGCTAGGACAGCCCTGCGCAACACAGGATTATCCGACCCCAAATGTCAACGGTGCTGAGGGTGAGAAACCTGCCGTCACAGGAAGATAAAAGAGTTTGTACAAGGAAAGCACATGCAATAGCTCCTGCCGTGGAGTTAGCTATGGTCACTTGGGTTCACGACGTTCACAACACTACTGCAATTTGGGAAGTCCAGGTTACTTTCAATAAGGAAAGAAGAAAAAGCACTCCGTGTACTCAGACACCTTGCTTCCGAAGTTTATTCATTTCCTAAGTAGTCATGAGGGCTTCCCAGGTGGCACAGTGGTAAAGAATCCACCTGCCAATGCAGGAGACTTCAGGAGACACGGGTTCGATCCCTGGGTCTGGAAGATCCCCTGGAGGAGGCAGTGACAACCCACTCCGGGATCTTTCCTAGGGAATCCCACGGACAGAGGAGCCTGGCGGGCTACAATGCAAAGGGTCATAAAGAGTTGGACGAGACTGAGCACGCGTGCACGCAAGTGGTCATTGGCTTCCTTCCCTAGGACGGGGCCTGCAGTCCACAAAGGAAGAAGTGTTTTGTGGACAAGGCCAAGCACTGGCCTTTAAGTCTAAATGCACAATCCCGGATACAATACTCAAGGGCACTGGGATGAGGGTCCTATAAGACCTTTCGGGAGTCTTGAGAAGGGCCTACCACTGGGTCTTTTTCTAGCGGAGGGAGGGACTGGACTTTGCTGAAATTCTTTCTTCCCAAATGCCAAATGGATTCACTGTTAAAAAAAAAAAAAAAAAAGCATCCAGGAAATACAAATACACCCACAGGGCACTGCTAACAAATCGAAGAATCTCAAGCCTCAAAAACAACCAAGGATAAATTATTTTGCTCAACCACGTTTTTTTTTTTCCTTTACACCCATCACCACAGAACAAAGAAAAGGTCTGGAAGGTGAAGGAGATGAACAGGATTTGCATATTTAACAGCCCCAAAGAAGGTGAAACTAACAGAAGCAGAGATTATCACAGGAGAAGTGTAATATGAAGAGGCACTGGGTTGGGGGTGGGGGGGGACTGTTCAGCTTCTAAATAACAAGAGCTAAAAATACCCCGCCACATGTCATTTACAAATTCAAAGGTTGTTTAGACAATACTGTGATCAGACTGCAATTGATCTGTATTTTCCCCCCAGTGATTGAACACGGCCTGATTTTTAAGTACCAAGCAGCTGCCTCCAGGTTGGTCTGGAAAAACTACTCTTAAGTTTCTGTTTTTGATTGACACACTAAGGGTTCCCAATCACTGCTCCTTCATCCTGGGGCCTAAAATCAGATGTTAGTGGAAGAGGAGAGGGAGCAGCTGAAAGGAGGCAGAGGGAATAACTGGAGAGAGGAAAAGCTTTAACAAAAGAGGCTTCTCATCGGAGGCGAGAAGACAGCCCAGAGCCCTGCCTAAACCTACGCCTGCTTTCTCCCCAAACCAAAGAAGATTGGGGTGGTAGGGGGAGTGGGAGGAGGGGGGATGACAAGGCAATAAAATGAGAACAGCCTGTGCCCCTGGAAATAGTTAAACATTCCCCATTCACATTGGGAGGGAGGGGGGCTAAGTAGCTCAATATAATCAGATGAAGCTTTCTGGGACCCGGGAGGTGAGCGTGAACCCCCTCCCCTCCCCACCCAGCCTCCCTTCCCCTACTCACCCCAGCCCCCCTCCCCTTCCCACCCCAGCCCCCCTCCCCGCCCACACACATATTCCCCTGAGCCCAGTTGGCTGCAGGAAACGTGGTTTCTGCAGAAGCCCAGAGATACATCCAGTGTCTTTGAGTATTCTTGGGGAGAAGAAGGGGCGTCTGGGTTTTCTTTTCAGGGGAGTGGAAATGTTCTAAAATTAGATCATCATGATGGCTGCACAACCCTGTGAATATACCGAAAATTCAATTGCAAACTTTAAAAGGTGACAGTTATGCATGGAAATTAACTTTCAATGAAGCTGTTCTAAAAAAAGATAAGAAGAGAGACAATCAGGAAATTACTCTAAATAAAAGCTAAGTTTGATGAGCCTGTGCTTTGCATAATAGAAAGACAATACATGTTTTGTGAGTGGATGAATGAATGAATGAATGGAATTGTCCCTCCCGTCTTTAGATATTTATAGGTTCAAGCTTTAAATCGGGGCTGACCAGTTGTTTAATGTTACCACTGGCCCCAATTAAAGGCCTCCCTGCAGCCATAGCTTTGCTCCAACTTTGCTGTCCCTCCCTCTCTGAGGCTGGGCTTGGATATATGACTTGCTCTGGCCAGTGGGACAGATTAATGAATGTGATGCAAGCAGAGCCTGAAAAGCATGTGGTTATTGCCGCCTGTCCTCCTGCATGACAGGGACATTAGGTCTCTCTTGGACCACTGCCACCACCATGAGAACATGCCGGAACTGTGGGGAACATGGACAGAAATGGAGGAAGCAGAGTCTGAGTCATCCTAGCCCAGGCCATGCTAGACCACCAGACCCTAACCTACCCATTTGCTGACCACACACACATCAGCAAGACCAGCTGGGATCAGCACAACTGCCCAGCTTATTCTTAAACTCATGAGAAATAATAACTAGCTGCTATTTAAAACCACTGAGTTTGGGGGCAGCTTGTTATGCAGCAGTAGCTACCTGATACAGGCTGCCTGACTTGAGATTTACCCAAAAGCTCAGGGGTGCCTGCAGCCTTCTCTTCTCCAAACCTGCTATCAAGAACTCTCATGAAAAGCTTCACTGAACAGTCAGGTACACAATCATTCCCAGTAAGGAGAACAGAGAAATCTGCCTTCAGCTAAATGAACAAAGACATCACCAAACATCTCCACCCCCTCGGGGAATACAGCCCCCTTAGCTGAAAAAGATTCTTAAAGAAATTCGGAAGGAACAACAGGCTTCGTTTCCATTCCTGTTTTGAAAGATGAATTTTGTCTGAATCACTGCTGAGCTGTTCTCTCTCCCCTTCTCTGTCCATTTGCAGCCCGACTCTCTGCCAGGATTAAGACATCGTCTCGCCCTTCTGATGTAGGATTGGGCGTTACCCTTCCAATGGGATTCTTTTTCTGGTGTGACATCAAGCGCCAAGATACACCAGAGCCAGCACTGCTAAGAGCTGGTAGAATCCAGACTCTTTCCCAATCGAGGCAAAATGATGACGCCGTCTACCATCTCCCTGCTCAAAGTGAGGTCCATGGACCAGCATCAGAGGGATCACCTGGGAGTTTGCTACAAATGCAGAATCTCAGGCCCTACCCCAGACCTACTGCTTCAGAATGTGGATGTGAGCAAAATGCCCAGGTGACAAGGCTGTGCATCCGGCTCTGTGACGCACTGGTCCCTGCTTCTCCGGGAGGATCTGAATCTCCCCTGATGCCATGGCCTCTGGAGGGGCACTGCAGGGGACTTTCAAGCTGAACATTGGCCTTCATTGTTATTACAAGTGACACCTTCACCTAGAAGAACACAAACTCTTCCAACCTCCAGTGCACGCATGCACTTGCTCACGTGCACACATACACACACACGCATACTTCCTACAACCACGCTTAGCAAATCCTCCACTTGTGAGCCCTGCTTGAAAGCTTTTCTCCTCTGAAACACAAGCCTTTCTATCCTGAAGGGCCTTTCAAATGTCCCACTGAAAGCCAGAGATTCATCCAGAGGAAATACGTAGTCTTGTTTTGAGATTAAAGGTTCCAAATGATTCCCTTCTGATGCCAACAGGATAGCTCCTTGCCTAAAATACAAGAGCTTTGTTGAAAGTAGTCTCCATGGAAATCATTAACCCAGTTTTTTAACAAGGAAAAAAATTCTAAGTCTATTTTAAACTTTTAAATATCTTTGCAAGCTAATGACAATGAAAACAAAGCATTTTTTTTAAAAAAAGAAAGAACCCCTATAGCAGAAATTACATTCAAACTAAAACTGCTCTCTAAATTTTAACAATTCTATTTTAAGCTCTTAATAAGCCCTGGAAATCCAGTTAATTTAAATTACTGGCCACACACCAGTACCCTCCCTGAAATAACTCATGGCTTCAATCATCTCAGGGAACATCGCCCCCCACCAAAAAAAAAAAAACCACCAACAACAGGGGATTGCTTATGTGCTACTTCTGCTGACATGAGATTTTCTAGAAATCTCTGAACTTTGGGATGAAAAGACAATTGAAAAACAGATCTAGGCTGTGTTTCCAAATGATTTCTTGTCCCTTGTCCACAATAACCTTTTCAAGAAGGAGTTGGTGAGGCTGAAGGTGACTGTAATTATATAGCTACCAGCATTGCAAAGAGAAAGCTGTACAGTGACAAAGATAAGACATGGGTTTGGAATGTTTTAGGTAACATGCAAATGTATTCTGATTTTTTTCAACTCTCTTCAGAAGGGGGGGAAAGTCTTATTTGAAAGATGCTCTCAAGGTGTAGCTGGTAGCAGGTTAATTAGAAAAATGAAATGATTGGGAAAGGGAAAATCGGACTCACTCTATCTCTCTTTGCCCAAGCTGGGAAGAAGTGGGATTTTAGGGTCCAGCCCTCTCGTTTCAGAATGTGGTGAAGTCAGTCTGCTCCAGCAATTGGCACTCACCCACTGGAGTGCCTGACTGGGGCCCCCTTTTTTCTAGCTCCACCTCCTGATTTTCCTCTGTAGAAGAGTTCTTCCCTCTCTCTGTGGGGACTGGGAGGTACTGACCTCACCTCTCACTCCACAGGTAAGCGCCAGACCCAGGTCTGGCCAATCGGCTCATTTCATTCCCCCAGTCCTCACTGATGGGTTCAGGGTTGGGCATGTGACCTAAGTCAGTCTACTTGGAGTCCTCCCCAAGCCTTTTCCAGGAACTATTGGAAAAACAGTGCTCCCTTTCCACTGAAGACACTTAGCTGGAAGCTGCCAAGGGTATGGCTGGAGCTGCTGGAACCTCATGAGAAGAGCTGGCCCGGGAATAAAGGCAACACGGTGGAAGGTTGAGCTGAGCGAGGGAAAGCATTCAGGCTTTGGTGAGCCCTGGATCCAGCCGTACCTGCAACCTCCAGACTTCCAAAAAATGAGAGCTGATAGATACCACCCTTTTTGCTTAACTGATTTTGAGTTAGATTTCTGTCACTTGCAACCAAAACCCATCTATCTGATTCTAGTAAAAAAAGAAGAAGAAAACCCTTAGGGTTTTCATAAGAAAGTCGAGAGAAATAGCAAATCGCTACACCAAAAGAAAAACGTCTCAGGGAAATATTTAATATATTCCCTTGCACATGAGCCTGCTAGTGCTCTAAATTTTTTAAATCTTATTTTATATTCTTACTAAAAATCCCCAGAGACTAAGACTCTGTAACCTCCATCCTAAATCTATATGAGAACACACTATGAGATGAAGATTTGAGCTTAAAGATGCAACATACGTCTGTAGGTGGCTCAGGAAATATTCTTCTGACTGACAAAAAAAAATGCACCAACCAAACCAAAATCCTAATATTAGATTTCATGTGCTACCAAGTAAACTTTTTCTCTTATAGAACAAATTGTCTCTATAGAAACGAATGCTTTTCTAGCAACCCAATCCCTATTAGGGTTGCTATAGGAACGGATTGAGAAAATTAGGAAACTGTAGGAAAAGGTAGATGACTGCTCGGTGCCTTTTTTTCCTGGAAACCCACAGAGGGCAAATGCCTTTTCATTTCTGAATGCCTTAGTACTTGGAGCAGGCCGCAGGAACACTTGAGAATATAATTCCAACTGTGCTGCTTTCCTGTTCCTGGCAAGGGTTTTATCAAGCCACTGCAATTTAATTCTGGACATGACAAGTTTTATAAGAACCACCTTCTGAAGATTGTTTTCAAGGACCAGGGGTAGGCAGGAGCATGAAATAAGGTACAGGGCTAGGGGTGTGAAAATGTAACAGTAAGGACTGAAAACTGCACACGTACTACAGATATTGTCTTTTAGAGAGAAACCCTTCATTTGGGGAAACGGTTAAGTGCACACGTTTTGTAGAAGCTTTGTTACGAGCAGTAGGACCATGCAGCGTGGGTCTTGCAGTGCAAAGGACGAGCACAGAGGTGAATGTTTCCCTTCCTTTACTGGAGAGTGGGAAAAGGATACAAACACTGGCCCTTGTCCACTTCTCAGCTTCTGGAACCATCTACTTATAGATAGGGTGTGACATCTGTCTACGGAGAATTCTCTCTCAACATTCACCCGCTACGAAGCCAGTAGATGGAGAGATTTGAAGCCAAGAGTTGTCGTCAGCAAGTAAGAACCACATGGCCTCAGGTGAGTTATTTCATTGCTCTGCATCAGTTTATCTAACCCCGTCTGTAAAATGGAGCTAACAAGATGGACCTGGCAGGAGGAATCTGTCTGCCCAGCTCTCTCCTGTCTCCCTCTTGGTCCCTCGAGGTATTTCCCATAAGAGAGAGCTACTGCCCCCTCACTTCTGAGGTGTGCACCTGGCCCTATTTTTCCCTTCTTTGGTATAAACTTTTCATTTGCAAAAGCAATTGTTGTTGTTCAGTCACTAAGTCACATCCCAGCTCTTTGTGATCCCATGAACTGCAGCTCACCAGGCTTCCCTGTCCTCTACTATCTCCTGGAGTTTGCTCAAATTCATGTCCAGTGAGTCGGTGATGCTGTCTAACCATCTCATCCTCTTCTGCCCTCTTGTCCTTTTGCCTTCAATCCTTCCCAGCATCAGGGTCTTTTCCAATGAGTCAGTTCTTTGCATCAGGTGGCCAGAGTATTGGAGCTTCAGCTTCAGCATCAGTCCTTCCAATGAATATTCAGGGTTGATTTCCTTTAGGATTGACTAGTTTGATCAATGGAAAGGCAATGAATCCAACCAAAATTTGACATTTCCCAGCCTCCTTCCCCGCCCTCTGTAGCTAAGCTGTGGCATTGTGATCACAGTTCTGTGTGTTGTGCAAAAATTATTCGAATGTTCCTTAAAGGAAGCTGCCCCAGCTGAGAAGTGGGCCCCCTCTGTCTTTTGCCCTTTTCACCTGATCCTTGGAACGCAGACATGATGGCTCAAGCTCCAGCAGCCATTTTGCACCATGAGGCAAACTTGAAGGCAGTGCTGCAGGAAAACACAAGAAGTCCAAGGCCTTGAAGACCAAGGAGTTGCCAATCCAGATTGCCAATTTCTTGGCTTCTTTTACACAAAAGAAAAATATACTTCCATTTTTTGAAGCTACTGTCACTGCATAATCTAATTCCAGTGGATACACATCAGGGCTGCATTATGACTCATGGATCCTCAGTACCTGTACCTTCATGAGCTCCTTCCTCCATAAAAAAATTTTAAATTACATTGTATGACTGTGTAGGTACAAAGACAGATATAATCTTGGCTAGATTCATTATTATGTATTCATTATTACCACATTATATTCATGTTTTCCTTATGATTTAAAAAAAATTAAAATGGAAATGTTTTGTGGTTCCTAAAAGGATCATGGGTCCTGTACCTTCTGCACCTAACGGAGGCATCCATCCATCCTTATACTCATGCCTTATCATGCTTTACCCCTAATAGAACCCGATGGTGAAGGTACTGTAAGTCTTCCTGCTTTTTAGATCAGGAAATTGAAGCCAGAGAACTTAAATAACTTGCCCAGATTTGACTCCAGTTTCATCCAACTCCAACCCTAGGAAAGTAGCTATTTTTAGCACCCAAAGGCAACCAATTATTGCTAGAGCTATTATTATTATTCAAGCCAACAGCCCTGACTACTAAAGAAAACAGACCTGACAGATGGTAACAAAGCATAATGGACATGCTGACCTTCTGGTAGCTTCTTTTTATTTTAATCCACAATATAAACCCAGCAATGAGCCCCATCTCTGCAGGAAATGTTTTAAAGCCCCATCTTTTAGCACCGAATTTACTCATCCAACTCCACAAAGAAAATAACTCCGCTTAGCTTGACAGACTCCACAATGAAAAGTAAATTATTTTTCTGGAAATGACCCTAAAAATAGCATGGAATGGGTCTGCTTATAGATACCAGAGGCAATAAGACCAAATATGCTAGTTTTAAAGGCACAAATGTGTTTTGAAACACAGAGATTCTTCTGTGGTCTCAAGAAGAAAAAAAATTATTTTCCAGAGAGTACGATAAATCACGCAGGGCAAGAACTTTGGAGTAAAAACAGCATGAACTTTGAGAGGATGACAGGGCACTCTATCCATCTTATATGCCTCCCCTTACATGGTAGCCAAGAAGAAGTCTTTCCCCCATCATCACTCTGTTTATTTCTTTTCATGCCCTCTCACCACAAACTAAAAGATGAGGAAATGTTGATGAAATCAGACCAAAGGATTGCTCAGCCTTGCAATCCACTGCTACCTAGGGGGAGGTGTACCAAGGGCTGGTTTTTAGAAAAGAGCTACAAGCTACTGCCTTTTAGGCAGGATCTGAATAGCAACTTATGCCTCAAACAACCATATTCATTCATCCAGCACTTATTAAATGCCTTCTGGATGTACTGCACCATATCAGACACCAAAGACCACTACAAGACCCTACCTTTGGAAAGTGAAGTCAGCATTCAGTGATGGCTTGGAACATACACAGGAGAATCAAGTGCGTGACGATACCTTCCCAAACTAGAGGTTAAGAATCTCAGGATGCTGGAGCCAGGCAGCCCCAGGTTCAAAGCCTGCATCTACCACTTACCTGCAGAAAAAATTGAGGCAAAATAACCTAAGCCTCAACTCTTTCACGTTTCTCTTAGGAAATTCCCCAGTGGTCCAGTGGTTAAGACTCCATGCTTCCACTGCAGGAGGCAAGGGTTCCATCTCTGGTCACAGAAATAAGATCCAACCTGCTACACTTGAGGCCAAAAAAACAAAGGCATCTTTCTCTTAGAGTAAATGGGAAAATTTAAATGGGGCAATGTGTGTGAAGTGTTGAAGACACACTAGCTGTACACCTGATGAGGGAGGCGCGTCTTCTTGCTCTGAGCACCAGTTACACGATCGAGTTCACTTTGTGAAAATTCACAAAGCTGTACACGAGTGACTTTCTCACTTTCTGCGAGTACTGGAATAAAAGTTTACATACGACAACTGGATACCTAACGTTCAGCTGAAAACTGTTGAAATTGCAGCCCCATAAACCACCTCTTTATTTCCCCATTTTCTCTAAAGCCTGCGTTATGCAAAAATGCCTGGTGGGGGTGGGCTTATTCTGTGGGAAGTAGGGGGAAAGACTGACTGTTCCTTCTGAGTCGACTTCCAATTGGCACCACGTGGAACAGGGGGCAGGGACAGAGTCAGCCGGAAAGGCCAGAACCAGCCCAAGAGACGAGAAAGCCTCCAGAGACTTCTCAGTCTCTGGGGCCAAGCACCAAACTGCCGCTGGCATAAAACGGGGTTCGAGACAAACTCTAACTAGACCGTAAGAGGAGTGGACAGCAGAGACCAGAGCTGAGCTACTTGGAGGAGCGCCTTGAGAGGGGACACGAAGAACAGACTCAGATTCCAGGCAGACCCTGGCTGCAACTGGCCAAACGGATGACCTTGGCAAGTCCCCATGACCCTCAAGGCTCAGTTTCCCAGCCTGTAAAATGGGAGACAACAATGCCTTTCATGTAGGTGAGAATTATAGAAAGAGCGGGGCGCACCGGAAATATGCCAGCCAAGGTGGCTCTTACTATGAGATTGCATTGAATCTGGCGGAAGACAGCTCTGCGGGAGCAGGGAAAGGCTGAGCCTGTTGAAACAACTTTGCTCTTTTCCTCTATCTCTGCAAATGTGTCCACAGGCAAAGACACGGCATTTAAGTTGATAGTTTGAGCAGAGGAGCTGTTCCCACACACGCAGTGTCTCTGTCTTCCCTGAGAAGTTGGCTTTGGCCAAAGGGATTTAATAAACCCGGGGCCACGGATGCCTGGGGCTGGAGCACACCGGGGTGTGTAATGGAAACACGGATATAATTAAGAGGTGGTTCATTTGCAATAATTATGCACTGGTTGGTTAATTCTTTCAAGACTAAACAGCCCTTCCCTGGGGCTGCGGTAATTGACTCTGTCATCTGCCTCGCACACTGCTGTCTAGAGAATTCTGCTTGGACAACTTGCTGACTCATTTCAACACACACTCATCCTCGCTTTCTAAGCTCCCTAAGCGACAGGTCTGAGCAGAAGTGCCAGGGTGGAGACTCTGCTTGGGAGGCGAGCGGAAGGAGAGAGAGCTAGGGAAGGACTTAGATGAGAAGAAGTGCTGGCTGCAGGGATGGAAGGAGAAAGAGCAAGTGAGACGGGCGCCCACGGTGAAGTCACGGAGAGAGATAGACGGGCCCCAACCGAGGAGCTGCAGGCAGTCTTCTGCTGCTGGTGCTGGTGCTGTTTAGTCACTAAGACGTGTCTGACTCTTTTGCGACCCCAGGGACTATAGCCCGCCAGGCTCCTCTGTCGCTGGGATTCTCCAGGCAAGAATCCTGGAGTGGGTTGCCATTGCCTTCTCCAGGGGATCTTCCCGACCCAGGGATCGAATCTGCATCTCCTGCCTTGGCAGGTGGCCTCTTTATCATTGCACCACCCGGGAAGCCCTGGGCATCCTGGAGATAAAAGGCCGGCAGTAGACCCCTGATGGGTAGAAGACAAAGCAACCACATTTTTCTCATTCTTGTGGTCAAGGGTGACATTTTCCAGAGGGGATTTAATAAACCCAGGGCCACGGGTGCCTGGGGCTGGGCACACTGGGGCTACACCTGTGCCGACAAGATCCTCCGTCTCGGGGTGGGGGGGTGGGGGGGCTAAGGAAGGAGGGGTGCCAGCCCATAATATGTCCTGTCAACCTGCCAGAAACCTCCGAGCTGGAATTTGTCTTGACTGAGGGATGCACATGCCCCACCAGGAGGGGCCCTGGGTCAGGCCCGATATGGGCACAAGCCAGACGAGCGGCCAGAGACAAGCCGGAAGTCCGCTCCCATGCCCGTGACGTAAGCCGCCCTCACGGGTGCAACGCACTCCCCAGGTTCACTGAGGTGTTGATTCACAAGTACTTTGCTTCCAATAAACACTTCATCTGCTTCACAATCTTTGTCTCTTTGCTGAATTTTTTCTTCAAAGAAGACAGGCACTGAGGTCCTTCTTCAAGTCGGCACACCCCTCGCCGCTGCCCCCACCCCCAGATCACTCAGATCACCTACATTCAAACTTGATTTCATCGCTTTCCGGTTGGGTGACCTTGACCAAGCTCTTAGAGCCTCAGCTCTTTGTGAATGGGGGTAAAGACCTTCATCTTGAATGAACTGTTGCAAGAATTTGAAATAACATAATGGACAGTGCCTGGCGCGGTGAGAGTGTTTAATAAGCACTGGCTGTTTCACGTGTAGAGGGACTGGACTGACCATTGACACCACATCTGAGACAAAAGCAGAAAAGCTGGTAGCTGGTCCAGGGGAACCAGTACAGGCTCTGCCCGTCGCTCTAGGAACCTGCTGCGTGACCTCAGGCAACGTCCTTGACCTCTCCGTACCTCAGTTCTTCTTTGGGAAGTTGAGGTTACACTTCCCTGGGAGGGCTGCCGAGGATGAAATGGAACAACACCTGGCATGTAATTGATCCTCAAGAAAAGGTGGGTCCAGTACCTTGTCCACCTTCCAGACGGGCTCCCCGTGAAAGCCTGATCTCCAGGCCCAAGTGGCCAGGCAGCAGCTCCCTATGGATTTCACAGGGACGGAGACTAGCATTGATTCCCGGAGGAGCCCCAACCTACCCTGAAGGCTTAATCAGCTCCAGTGACTGCCCTTCCTGGGTCCATCCAGACGTCTCCTGTCCTGGCTCAGCCCATCTTGGAGGCCAGACAAGGAGCAGAGCCTCAGTCAGGAGCCGCCCCCCGAGTCGCTGGGAGCAGGGGTTTATGTGTTAGTTGCTCGTTCATGTCCGACTCTTTGCAACCCTATGGACAGCAGCCCGCCAGGCTCCTCTGCCCACAAGATTCTCCAGGCAAGAATACTTGAGTGGGTTGCCATTCCCTCCTCCAGGGGATCTTCCTGACCCAGGGATCGAACCCAGGTCTCCTGCATTCTGGGCAGGTTCTTTACCATTTGAGCCACCAGGGAAGCCCAGGAGTAAGGGAGATTTCCCCAAATGTGCCCCCTTCCAGCCACCTGGATGGCAGCCAGGGGGATGGAGAACCCCTCTCATTTCACTGGTCCATACCGACCCCGGATGCCCTTCCTCATGCTGCCATCATGATGGAGAGAGGGCCGATGTAGCGGTGGGGGCCACTGTCCAGCTTCCTGTCCCAGAAGCTGGGATAAAGGACAGGAGTCAGCTTCCGGATCTATCACAATGAGCATTGATACCTTCCCAGCCCCGCCTCCCCTACTCCACAACCCCCTGGCATCTTTCTACAACACAAACGTAACCATGCCGTCCACTCACAAATAAGCAGTAGCTTCCACTGAGCCTCAGGGTAAAGCCCATGGTCAAACACAGCTCACGAGGTCCTTTGTACTGTGCTCTCTGCCGAGCGCGTCAGATTCACTGACCCCACCCCCTGCCCCTCCTCCTGACATCTTTCCCCAGACTTGCTACACAATGACTCTGTGAGCAAACTGCGCAGTCCCGCACCTCCGTGCATTTGCACCTGCTCGTCTGCCTCCCCGAAACGCCCACCGTCGCACTCCACCTGGAACGTGCCTCCTCATCCTTCAGCATGGAACTGACATCAGCTCCCCGCGTGACGCTTCCCCCACCTCCCGAGTCAGCGACTCCCTCTGTGTTTCCCTTATGCTTTGGGAACATCCATTCTTTCCTTCTCTTCCCTTCTCTCTCTACCAAGCGGCTGCCTGGAAGATGTTCCAGGCACCGAGCAAGACCCTGAGGTCAGAGGACAAGGAAGGGCAGCTACTGTGCCACTAGCCTCCAGCAGCTGTGAAGCTGCTGTCCAGCTGCGAGCATCTAACTGAAATGACAGGCACCCCAAAAGGTCACAGGGGTGCATGATGGTGATGGGAAAGCGCAGGGCACAGAGCAATCCTGGGGAGACGGTTTCAGTCTAGTCTGCATGCTAAGTCGCTTCGGTTGTGTCTGACTCTGTGTGACCCCACGGACCATAGCCCGCCAGGCTCCTCTGTGCATGAGATTCTCCAGGCAAGGGTACTGGAGTGGGTTACCATGCCCTCCTCCAGGGGATCTTCCCAACCCAGGGATCCAACCTGCATCTTTTAGATCTCCTGCCTTGGCAGACAGGTTCTTTACCACTAGCGCCACCTGGAAAGCCCCTCAACCTAGTCTGGGAACAGCGAACCCCCTCCCCGGCCCCGAGAATGCACTGTTTAAACTAGGACGTACAGAATGAATAAGCATTAGTCAGAGAAAAAGGAGGACAACCAGAGAGAACAGATGAAGACCCCACAGTGCAGACAGGCCAGGGTGGACGCCACGCTCTGAGGCCAGTCCTGCCTTCTCCCCACGAGCAAGTCTTCAGGGACCAAGAGTCCCAACGTCAGTGAGACATGTCCATTCTACCCCACTCTGGCCAGACTTTAACCAGCCGTCCTGACCTGCAGACAGTGGCCTGGCTTCTGGTCAGTACCCATCAATCGGGCTCTGGGTACATCTGTGGAGCCAGCAGGATGTGGTACCTCCTCTGCCCTCCTCCACCCACTGTCTGCCTTTCTCCCCAGCTATATGTTGCTCCTTAGCATTTACCACACTCTGGGGTACATCTGTTTGTTAATTATTATCTTTGTCTATGCTTCCTACCCCTAAACCCAGAAGGTAAGTTCGGGGATTCTCATCACTTTGTCCTCTGCTGTATCTCAGCATTTGGAACGTGGACTGTAGCCCGCCAGGCTCCTCTGTCCATGGGATTCCTCAAGCGAGAATGCTGGAGTGGGCTGCCATTTCCTTCTCCAGGGGATCTTCCCAACCCAGGGATCAAAAGTGCATCTCCTGTGGCTCCTGCATTGCAGGCGGATTCTTTACCACTGAGCCACCTGGGAAGCCCCAGTAGCCATCCTGGGACCGGGTAATATACATCTATTGAACTGAATCCTGATTTAAGTGAATGGAGAGAGTGTCCATGGAAATCGTCCATAAACATTTGGATCTAGTGAGCCTCTCGGGGATCTTGAGTGAAAGTAGATTCACAGTCCCATTGCGTGCCCAGTACTATGCTTGCGGTTAGAGGAGAAAGATCCTCTTCACCACAGAGTGGGACAGGCGGACCTAACAACCAGTGGGGGTTGAGGGCGGCTAAAGCTTCGTATTTCACATCTCCATCCCGTGGATGAGTCTGTTTCATCAGCGCAGGCACAAAGCCTTAATGAAATAAACAGTGTCACCAGTATTTTAAAAACGGACTTGGGGAAGGATGTGTGGCCTGCTGTACAGAGAGCTCATCACAGCCTGGGCGGCGTCTGAACGAGACAGGGTTTGTCAGCTGAAATTTTCAAACCAATTAGACTTTCGTCATGGAATCAGATAAACAGACCGAGGTTTGCAAAAATCGAATACACTTGGAATCACCACAAATAATGACCACCCCCCCACACACACACACAAACACACACACATGCACGCACACATGCACATTGGCCTTCTTAGCTGCTAAGCTTGCTGAACTCTGATTTAGCAAGGAAAGAGATGGGTCAATGTGTTGTGGTGTCACTGGAAAATGTCAATAGTTAACTCGAGGTTTCCTGAAGCCACTTGCAAGGTCTAACTCAGCTCCAAAGGGACAGCAGAAGTGCCCCCCTCCACCCTCCCCACGGCTCTTCCGAAAGACTCTGAAACAAGCACCTTCTCACAGCCCCATTGGTTCCTGCCGGGTAGCCTCACAGCACTTCCAAAAACAAATGAACAGGCTCCCACACTGCAGTTCCCACTGTTTCAATTCACTCTGCATTCAAGTCGAGAGCCATTCCAAGGAGAAAATTTAAATGCAATGTGAATCTGGGGGGGGTGCTTTCTGACTCTAGACTCCTCAGTCTGTTTCCCTCTGCCCACTTCACCTCCCCGGGCCCCCCGGAGCGAGCTCCTTCTGGGCTCACAGACCCTGGCTCCCCCTCCAGCGGAGCCAAGTGTCATCAGAAGGACGACGCCCTCATCGAGCAGCGGGGCCCAGGCTCCATCTCTGCTGCCCGGTGCTTTCTAGCAGAGTCTCTTTCAGAGAAGGCGCGACAGAAGCCTAACACGGGGTCAGCGTCTCCGAGGAGACAGCCACGTTGGCACGTGCTCATCTCATGATCACAGGAACCCCCCAGGGTAGACAAAACTCGATCCTCACTTTACAAGCAGGGCAACTCGGGCTCAGAGGGGTGAACCCTTTAACTGGGATACAAACGTGGGGGTGAATTCTCACACCTGAATCCATCCTTTCTCATCCACCAGGCAGCCTCTGAGGACTCGGTCCCCGCCCAGCCCGCCTTCCCGAGAATAGCAGAGCGCAGATAAGAATCCTCTATTAGGAACTTAACAGCAGATATAACTGAACGAGGGGCCAGATAAATGAGCACAGGTACCACCGGAAAACGACTACACCTGCATTTTGTATTTAATACAGCAGTTTTATCAGAAAGTGTATGAAATGAATAAACTTATTTTAAACCACCGAAATGAATCATCCACTGTAACTTGACTACATCAATGTATAAACATGAAACGTTGAGCACTACAATGAGCACAGCAAATACAAGCGGCACATTCTACACATTTAATACAAATTATTAGCATATAAAATCTAACAAAGTATTACGAAAATAACATTCAACATTGAATAAAAAGAAGCTTTAATAGCTGGGAAATTTTTTTTAAATATTATGATTCATTAAATGCAATCATTAAAAAATAAAAGTGTGTATCAGTGACATCATAGTTGATTCCCAAGCATTTTGTCATGAAAAATTTTCAAGATGTTAAGAAACCTCCTCAGAGGAATGGAGAGGAGAGAGTTAGCTGATCCAGGTATTTGCTTCTGGCACTTTCATATTCCAATAACTTTGAGACCCTTTGGAATAACTGATTTCTTCATAGCGAGTATAATTTTTTATTGATAGGAGCCTGGAGTTTTCCTTTAAGGAAACTGTTGCCAGCTCACCTTCAAGTTCTTTCATGTTTTTAATAAACGGTTGCAGAATCATTGGATTCAGCTGTTGCTGCACAAGTCTCCACATCACTTCCAATACTGTCATGTTCACATCACACTTACACGGAGAACTTTTATTAGTGGTGGCTCTGAAACACAAGCTTCGCTTTCTCAAATGCATGTTATTTTTTCCTTCTCTTGATTAATGGAGATGAGAGAGATGTTTCTCAACAGGTGATCTTTCGTTCAATTAAAACTTTCAAGGAAGCAGAAAGCTCTCTTAAAGTCTCAAGATGTACACGATTCAGCCTCAGATTTCTTAAAATACCAAAATAACAGTATTACATTTTTTAAAGGCAGTATTTTGGTACTTAAAAATAGCATAGTATACCAGAATACCAAAAAAAAAAAAAAATACTGCATTCATTAGCCCAGTTGCTAGGAAACCTGTGAGCAAGCCAAAAGTTAAGGTATAGATAGGTAAAGGGGTATTTCTTCAAGCAAAATGGGAAAAACCGGAGTTAATTTTAGCAACTATGGGTAACAGAGAATGCAAGATGATAAGATGATACTTAATTGTATTGAGGGGTTTGTATTCCTTTAGAACATGCTCTTAATTATACCCTTCACTGAGTAAGTATACATACTAATCATTAGAAATAATTAGACATGCTTGCTATTCTTCTAAACATTATCTTTATTTGCAAACAGCACATTGATATTTTCATTCTCCATGGGTAAATAAAGACTCGGTGATTGGACCCATTGCACAGCAAAGGCACCAGCAGACAGAGGAACAGACAACTTGAACTGCCAGTATTCTGCCTTGGGCATCTTGACCTATAACACGTGACAAGTAAAAGAGGAGCCAGTTCTTGACAAAGAGGGAAAAGCTGAAAAGGCTTTTGAAAAATTAATCAGAGTTCTGCTTCTTGCTGAGTAAGCTCCTACTGAACTGACTCTCCCACAAATAATAGCAACAAACTCAGGGGCAGAGGACACCACGGCATGAAGGCACTGGAAAGTCAGCCAGAGCAGGTGGGCTTTACAGAGGCAGTGGCCCTGGAGGAAGGAAGTGGCAGGAGGCTTCCTGACTTCTTACACTTTTTTAGCCTGAGGTCCGGGCACAGTCAGTGCTACAAGGGAAGCTAAAACTGATAGAAAACCCACAATCTTTCCGGCCTGAATAACTGGAAGACAGAATCCAGAGCAACTGCAGCCACAAGAAAGTGGGGGACGTGGGGAACCCTAAAAGGGAGAGACACAGAGAGGAAAGGCTCCAAAAGTCTGTGTGTAAACTTCGCCCAAATCTCAGTCTGCTTCCTGGTAGCTCAGCTGGGAAAGAATCTGCCTACAACGTGGGAGACTGACCCTGAATAGTATGAGGAAGACTCCAAGGGGTCAAGAGAAGGGTTAACACACTAAGAGATTAGCCACCATTCAAGAGAAGATTTTACCATTTTATTTAAGGGTTTAAAAAAACACTAAACTAAGATATTAGCCACCATTCAAGAGACAGATTTTACCATTTTATTTAAGGGTTTAAAAAAACACCAAACTATTAGCCACCATTCAAGAGACAGATTTTACAATTTTATTTCAATCAAGTCAACTGCCTACCAAAAAAAAAAATCCAAAAACCAAACACTCTTTAGAAACGTAAAACAATCTTAAGTCTCTATGGTATGATTTCACAATGTTTAAGATAAAAACAAAATTACTCATCATACAAGGAAATAGAAAAATGTAGCTCATTCTCAAGATCTACTATAACTGCGCAAAGATTTAAAGGAATACATGATCATAATAAACATGATAGAAAACTTCAACAGGAAAAGAAGATGCAAAAAGAAACCAAATAGAAATTCTAGGTCTGAAAAACACAGTATATGAAATAAAACTCAATGGGCAATAATGGCAGAATGGAAATGACAAAGGAAAGACCTGCTCACCTTGAATATAGGTCAACAGAAATTATCCAGTCTGGAGAACAGATGGAAAAAAAGATTTTTTTTCAAAAGTAAATAAAACCTCTGAAACTTTCAGGGCAATATTAAGAAGTCTAAGAAGATTATTCAGGCAGCTTAGGAGCAAAAAATCTGGGTCCAGGAGAATGGATCTCATAGCCATGTGGGCGCAATCACTAAGATGTTAACCACAGTCTGTGGAAGGGAAATAACAGATTCAAGAAATATTAAGAAGAAAGAAACATCAAGTCTTGGTAATTAGTTAAATAAAGACATACAAAAGAAAGAGAAATCTCAGATTTAAACCTAGAGTTATGAGACTATAAAAAACCATGAATTAAAATGAAGAATTATGACATTTTTCAAATAAGAAAACTCAAAAAACAAGTGAGAAGCCAAGAGAATATATCTGCAACTAGTTTTTCAGCTAATAATATATTACAGCCATATATATCATAGGCATATATATATATATATAAAGGACTAATCTCTCAACTATATGAAGAACTCTTAAAAATAGAGGCAGGGGGAGACCAAAAATCTGCTGGAAAAATAGGCAAAGGACATGAACAGTTAACAGAAAATAAAAGAGACAAACATAAGAAGATGCTCAACTTTATTCATAATAAGAGAATGCAAATTAAAACTACGTGAGTTATTTCTCCCCTACCAAATTGGTAAATTTACATATGCTTTTACTCTTTGACCCGCCAAATTCCACTGTTAGGAATTTATTTGCAGAGATACCTCCATGAGTATGAAAAATATGCACATGACTATTCATTGCAGCATTATTTGTAACAGCAAATATGAAAAATCATCTAACTTTAAATGATCATCCACAGGAGAGTGATTGAATAAAATATGGTATCACCGCTCGGTACACTAACAAGAAAGTGTTAAAGAAAGAAAAAAGAAGAGGGATCAGCCTGTGACCTGATATGCAGTTATTTCTCAGATATATTGTCATTGTCAGGGGGAAAAAGCAAGGTACAAAACGGCGGCGGGGGGGGGGGGCGGTGTGTGATGATTTCAGCAAAACAAAGCATGGGAAGAAAAATCCAGAAACTCATGAAAACTATTTGCCATAGTGTGTAGATGAGGATGGGGTCAAAGGTCAAGAAGGGAGGCATATCCCTTTGAGTATAACTTTTGATATAGTTTTGCTTTTGAACCACATAAATTAAATAAAAAGGAATAGAAGGACGCAAACCCTAAAATTGAAAACAAGCAGAAACAACTCTATCTTACAGGAAATAAATAATGCAATTCACAGAGAAGATAATTGATTCAAGTAACTTTAAATGCATATTCTAACTGGACCCCCTCAGTGGATGGGACAAAAAGAACTGCAAAGAAACTCTGAGCTTGATTTAGCATATTTGTGATAAAAGAACAGTAATTCTGAAAGTATCTGCGTGTTAATAGATTAAATGAGTAACCATACTAATTTTTTTTTGAAATTAGGACTCTCGTTATGGGAGAATGAAGATACAAATATGGAATGAGGAGAGGTGAGGAAAAATTGGCAGCATCACTATGAACTCATGATCTAAATACAAATGAATCCTAGGTCTGCACTCAAAAGAGCTAGAAGTAATAACACACAAATCACACCTAGCATTTCCCCTAGCATGTCCATGCTCCTCACGCTCTGCAACAAGAGAGGTCCCTGTGATGAGGAGCTGGAGAACCGCCACTAGACAGAAGCCCCTGCTCGTTGCAACTAGAGAAAGCCCACGCTCAGCAACGCAGACCCAGCTCAGCCAAATAAATAAGCAACTAAATAAATAAATACCATGCCTCTTCTAAAAGGGGACATGACTGATTCCATTTCTGGGGCAACATTCTGTTGTGTAAGCGCCTAAGGAAGTTGCTCAAAACTGATGGAGATTTGTGAGAAGGCCTAAGAAGCCAGCTTAGAGGGATTGCTGCTGGCCAAACCTTGTGGGAAGTGGAGAGGCTCTGTAAGACCACAATGATACTGAAAATAGGAAATTTAAAGGTGAGGGGGAGAGACAGGCGGATGGAGCCCTTCTTGACCCAAGAACACCAGATAATAAGGGCTTCTCAGGTGGCGCTAGTGGTAAGGAACCCCGCTGGTTTCTTTGCAGGAGATGTGAGACATGGGTTTGATCTCTGAGTCAAGAAGATCCCCTGGACGAGGGCTTGGCAACCCTCTCCATTATTCTTGCCTGGAGCATCCCACGGACAGAGGAGCCTAGCAGGCTATGGTCCATAGGATTGCACAGAGCTGGACATGACTAAAAGTGACTTAGCACGCATGCAAGCACCGGATAACAAATTTGGAATGAAAGACAAAATTAGAGATTGTAACTGCCGATATAATAATGGATTTAGGCAAGGATCGGCGGATGTTAAAACCATCGAAGAAAGGCTGTTTGGAACAGAATTGTCAGCCTCAACTGTTCCTTATAAAAGGAAAGAAGTAGCTTTACTAGCAGATACCAACCTTGAACAGTGCTCAGAAGTAGCATTACTGATGATGGAAAGTAACTGACATGACGTGCCTCCCAGAGGGGCCCAGCGATAAGTGAAAAACATCCCCTGTGTATGACATTTGCCAAAAAGATTTATTCTATATCTAGTCAGAAGGCAATAATTAGACAAAGCCAAGTTACTGAACACTCTGGAAGACAGCTGGCTGGTTCTTCAAAAACTGCCAGTGTTGGGTCTCCCTGGCGGTCCAGGGCTTAAGACCCCATCTTCCAATCCAGGGTTCCATCCCTGGTCAGGGATCCAAGGCCCTATATGCTATGGCATGTGGCCAAACAAAATTTTTTTAATGCCACTGTCATGTGGAGCAGAAAGAACAAAGTCAATGGAAAGGGGGTGTGGGGAACATTCTAGGTTAAAGGGCCCTACGGGACATGACAACTGAGTGTAACGTGTAATCCTTGACCAGATCAGAAAAGAAAAAGATAGCTTCAAAGAACAATAAGAAGCTAATTGGAAACTCTGAATATGAATTTTACATTAGATAAAACAATTGTACCAATTACTAAATGTTTGAGCACGATGACGGTATTGTAGCTATGTAGGGGGGTCGCTAAGAGTCAGACACGACTGAGTGACTTCACTTTCACTTTTCCCTTTCATGCACTGGAGAAGGAAATGGCAACCCACTCCAGTATTCTTGCCTGGAGAATCCCAGGGACGGCGGAGTCTGGTGGGCTGCCGTCTATGGGGTCGCACAGAGTCGGACACGACTGAAGTGACTTAGCAGCAGCAGCAGCAGCAGGAGAATGTCCTAGTTCTTAGGAGATGCAAACTCCTAAGAATGAAGGATCATGATGTCCACAACCTAATTTCAAATGGTTTAGGGGAACAAATGGAAAATGTGGTGAAAAAATGAAAAATGTGGCAAAAAAAAGTCAAACGCCAATAATTGGTGAGTCTAAATGAAGGGATAAAGTTGGCTGGTCATCGTATTATTCTTTTCCCTTTTCTACAGATTTGAAAAGTTGGGGAAAATGAAGAACTGGGCATGAAAATCCAGTTTACACGTGTGGATAAAGGGAGCCCTCTTTTAGCAATAGGTGTGAACGTTGCTAGAATAACAACAGGTAAATTGTTCACGGCTTTGTTGTGAAAAACTGGTTACTCAGCAACATCAGTGGAAAATGCCCTGTTAATTTATTTGGGGGGTTGGAGAAGTAGCAAAGAAAACCATTTAATGTCAAGTATTGCAGATGAATGGAACTCCAGCTGTCCCTACTCAGACAGAAAGTGAAAAATTAGATCTTACTGATGTTCGATTTCTGGGAAGCCACTTGGCAGAACTTTTCAAAGCCTGGGTCTACAATTCTCTGCACTCAGCCTGGTTCCTGAAACATACGTGGCACACCCCAAGCTTGCCCAGGCTGACACAGTTGCCATCTGTGTCTTAAAGACATGCTAAAAGAGCAAGGCGTAGAATATAGTTTTCTGCCATTTGTAGACACCGATACATTCGTGTGACTGCAAAATATTTCTGGAAGGAACGAAAAGAAACTGGTAACTTATTCTCTAGGGGGGAAAATCAGGTTGCTGCCGTTGTTACCTTTTATTCCATTGCTCTATTTGAATTTTTCCATGTGACTGCATTAACTGTTCAACAGAAATGTTTTAATTAAAGGTGAAGAATGGGTGGAAGGATGGATGACGGGTGGATGATGGCTGGATGAATAGATGGATGAATGGATAGACGGATGGATGGACGGACGATGGATGGGTAGACCGAAAAATGAGTGTATGCACAGCTCCCAATCCACACACTTGCTCCACAATACCTCCCCTCGGGCTCCACACTCCAATTACGAGGATGGGGCTGCTCTCAGGCTCATCTCCGATTTGAGGCTGGCTGACTCTGTGCTGTCTTAGGTCTTTAGTTTATGAAACACAGTTTCTCTCAGCCCTGCCTCTCCCCCGATTCTAGGACTCTCCCCCTGACCTCTTACAGCCCTGAGACACTGTCTCCTAGCCCACTGTGGTTACGTCCCTAGCCAAGGGAACTTCATCTGTCAAATTCTAACACCCATCCACTTTATCTGCAAGGACAGAACCGAATTGCAGCAAATTTCATGGTCTGGAATTGCTCAGCCTCTAGCACAGGGAAGAATTCTATTCACACCCCTGGGAAGCCTTCTGATGCCTGGTCAAGGTACCTCGCTTCCCTGGGGACTGCCTGCTAACATCCTTCTCTCCATCGCTGTGGTAATGTGCTTTTTACAGCAATTTCTCTCACATCAAGCAGCCCCCAGGATCTCATCTCTCTGGCCTCTGAGGGAGCAATGTTTCTGGCTGCTTTCATTTCCAGCAAAGGCGAGAAGGACCGTGCAAAGGGCTTGAAGGACCATGCAAAGGGCTCAGACAGCTTTCCATCTCCACTGCCGGATAGCGCCGGGGCAGTGGAGATGAAGCATGGAGTCCAGGTGGATGACGCCACCAGGAAGGGTGAGTCAGTCAGTCTGCAGCCCCCGTCCCCGTCACAGGCTGTGACCCCACAAGAGGCTGCAGGGCAAGAGCAAGGACCGTGGTGTCTCCATCTTTTAGGGGCAGAAGGTCCCGCTGGTGCCGCCCCCCACCCCTTACCAGGCACGCACCCGGCCCAACCTACGGTGCATGAGTGAGGACTGGCGTCCCACAGCTCCCAGCTCCTCCCAACCCAGCAAATGACCTTCATGCACAAGGAAGCCCCCACCTCCCTCCCGCTCCGGGAGCATCCGCCGGCTGACACAGGGTCACAGGGTCTAGCCTCTTGCCTCATGGTGGGACCAGTTCTGTGCAGTTCACACGCCAGAGGCCCCTTCACCCGCCCACCACTGGGAACAGGCCAAAGCTGAGACCCCAGCCTGACTCAGTTCCTCTCCTGCCCCGTCCTGCTTGCCTCAGCCCCTCTGTCGTGGGAGTGCACCCCCAGCAAAGGGCAGGCTCTGCCGTCCCGGCTCAGGCTCCGCCCCCGAGGAGCCCCCCTACAAGGCAGCATTTCCCACCAAGGAGCTCCTCCAGCATCCCTGCTCTCGGTCGACCCCCATCGCCTACTGGACACCTGCGGAAGGGAGGCGTGTCCACGGCTGTAACCTCACAACAGTCCCAAGAGCTGGGACGATTATCAGCCCTGTTTTACAGGTGACATCAAAGGCAGAGACTGCTGAGCCCACTTGCCCAGAGGCACACAGATGGAGCGGGAGGAACCAACACAAGGTTAGAGATGCCTGGCTGTGGCCGCCGCACTTAGGGAAACTGAGCCCAGAGGATGCTAGAAAACACGTCAGCCTCAAACCAGACGTCCAGACCTCTACAGGGCTCCTTCTACCACATCAGACCGTTTAGCCTCTAGTCAGGATTACGTCTTTAATCACAAAACGAAACAAAAAAATCTCTTGTTAACACACACACATCAATTGGATCTTTTATTTCAAACAACCCGAGACAAACACAAACCCGTCTGCAGTATCCTTAATCCCTAACATGGGTGCCATGAGCCTGGACCCTGGGCCACGGCACCCACTTTAATAACCTGATTATCATCAATGACTACGGCCCCTCGTGGACAACAAGCAGGACAACAAATCTCCGAGTTTTAGGGAGGCCCCAGAGCTGGTGTCCCTGGAGGACATCAAGCCTTTCTTTTAAACGGTTACACTTTTTGGGGGTGGCCACACCATGCAACATGTGGGGTCTGAATTCCCCGATTGGGGATATAACCTGTATCCCCTGCATTGAAAGCTCAGAATCTTAACCACTGAACCACCAGCGAAGTTCCAGGACATGCTGCTTCAACTAAGCAGCATCAGGTCCATGGGTGTGATCTTCGGGGGTTACAGGTTTGCCCTTTCCTACCCTCCCAACTCTCTCCACACCCCGACCCCCACTAGCATCAATATCTTGCTAAGATTTTGGATCGCTTCATATATGCCAGGTACCAGGCCAAATGCCTTACCTACATCTTCCCTTTTCATCCTCACGATCTCCTGTCTGATAGGTACAACCAGTTGACCGGTCAGAAACCCGAGGCTCAGAAAATTCAAGTAACTTGCCCAAGTCTATGCAGCTAGAGAATGCCAGAACCAGTGCTGGCTTCCGGGGCAATCTGAGTGCAAAGCCCGCACTCTCACACCCTACTTCTGATGCCTGGGCCTTGCCTAGGTCCACGTGGCCCCTCCGCACCTGACCCTAGGCGTTTTCTAACAACATGACCCCAGGAAGCCAAAGACAGAACAGATGGGGCCTTTGGGTCCATGCAGAATCAGAAACTGAACTAAAACTCTCAGCCTGCGAAGTACATCCCTTTGCGTCCCTGGCAGAAAAACAGAGGCGAGAGAAACAGCTGAAGCCGCCCCAAACCTGCCAGATATTTCCACCTGAACACAAAGACGCTGAAGGGAGCGAGGCTATTTTTATTTTTATTTTATTTTTTCCTTTTTCTGAAAGGCCATCGGTGGACGCTTCTGCCCTTGCTGGCGATAAAGCGTTCCTTTAATTATCAGTTTGGGGCCAAGTCCAGAAAGCTATTTTCCAGCACTATTGTCACAAGGAAGTGAAAGGCGCCAGCCTCCCGAGTGGCTCTCACCGGGGCCACGGGTGGTCGCAGATACGCTGCCTGCCCGGGAGCGTGGCCGAGCGAAGGTCTTGCAGGCATGATCCCCATGTCCCCAGCTCCCAGGCTAGCCACTGTCAGCTGGAATCTAGACATTTGACTCAAGAAGACACAAGCTTTCCCCCACCCCACGTCACCCCCCACCAAAACCTTCCTCAGCTTCCCATCACCTTCATGAAAGGGGCCCCACTCCTGCACCAAGCATTTAAGGCCACCGTGATCTAGACTCTAGAGACACAGGGAGGATGAGAAAGAGAGCTGAGCTGAGCATTAGTAGCCCAGGTCTGGGATCATAGTTGTGTGAACTTGGACCAGTGCCTTCACCCCTCTGAGCCTGTTTCTGTATTATATATTGCTGCATTTTAAAATTCCCACCTGGGACTTCCCTGGTGGCCTAGAGGTTAAGACTCTGTGCTTCTAATGCAGGAGGCACGGTTTTGATCCCTCGTCTGGGAACTAAGATTCCACATGCCAGATAGTGTGGCCAAAAAATTCAAAATAATAACATAACTTCAAAAGTTAGAGGCTTAAAACAACACATTTTTGTTACCTCAGTTTCTGGGGATCAGGAATCCAGGCATAGCTCCACTGGGTCCTCTGTTGAGAGTCTCTTATGGGTTGCAAAGTGTCAGGCTATCTGCGGTCTCATCTGAAAGTTCAACTGAGGAAGGATCCATTTCCAAGTTCATGCCTGTGGTGTTTGAAGCATTCAGCACCTCGGGAGCTTCTGGAGTAAGTGCCTCAGTTCCTTGCTGACAGATGGCAGGAGCCGCCTGAGTTCGCTGCCACCTGGATCTCTCCCGATCAGAGCAACCACATGAGAAGAGCTGAAAGAGAGAAAGTCCCAGAGGAGTCTCACTTACATGATTCAGTTCAGTTCTGTCCCTCAGTCGTGTCCAACTCTTTGCGACCCCATGGACTGCAGCCCACCAGGCCTCCCTGTCCGTCACCAACTACCAGAATTTACCCAAACTCACGTCCATTGAGTCGATGATGCCATCCAACCATCTCATCTTCTGTCGTTCCCTTCTCCTCCCGCCTTCAATATTTCCCAGCATCAGGGTCTTTTGCAATGAGTCAGCTCTTCCCATCAGGTGGCCAAATTATTGGAGTTTCAGCTTCAACATCAGTCCTTCCAGTGAATATTCAGGATTGATCTCCTTTAGGATGGACTAGTTAGATTTCCTTGCAGTCCAAGGGTTAGGTGGTTATAAAGAAATCCATCCTTATAGCCTAATCACAGGCATGACATCTTACACCTTCTGCTATACTCTGTCTGTTAGAAGCTAGTCACTAGGTCCAGCCCACATTAAAGGGGAAAGGATCACACAGACGTGTGAACACCAGAGGGTGAGGATCCCTGGGGGCCACGTCAGAAGCTGCCCACCCCAGTTTCCTTCTCCCTAAGGTGCAAACTGGGTTTTCCCTAGCAGCTCAGTCTGTAAAGGATCCGCCTGCGATGCTGGAGATCTGGGTTCAATCCCTGGGTCGGGAAGTTCCCCTGGAGGAAGGCATGGCAACCCACTCCAGTATTCTTGTCTGGAGAATCCCACGGACAGAGGAGCCTGGTGGGTGGCAGTCCATGGGGTCGCAAAGAGTCGGACACGACTGAGCAACTAAGCACAGTACAAGGTGCAGATTACACAGAGTTGTTGCAAAATTGAATTAGAAAACATAGAAAATGCTTAACACAATGTCTGATAGATTATAAGTATCCAATAACTGATTCTCTCACTTTTTGCAGATCAGAATTTCTTGATCTTTATTTCATTATCACTCTCATTGCAAGGATCCTTTTGGACAGTGTTTTCCTAATTGACCCTCTCTTCCTCATGAAATTTATTTCCTCAGATATACTACACAGGGTTGAGTTCTGGAGGACCATTTACCACCATAATATCTAAGATTTTTCACTCCCTGCAAGAACTATTTTTTTCCCTGTTGGTGATACAGCCTCTGTGGCAAATATATGCTCTAGATTTGTCTCATGCCTCCCCATAACTACAGGTGTGTTCATGTGTGTGTCCATGCATGCTAAGTTGCTTCAGTCATGTCTGACTCTCTATGACCCTATGGACTGTAGCCTGCCAGGCTCCACTGTCCATGGGCTTCTCCAGGCAAGAATGCTGGAGTGGGTTGCTGAGCCCTCCTCCAGGGGGTCTTCCCAATCCAAGGATGGAACCCACATCTCTATGTCTACCTGCCTTGCCAGGTGGGTTCTTTACCACTAGCACCACCTGGGAAGCCTGTGTGTACATGCATGTGCATGCAAACACACGTGTGTGCAAGCACACATACAAGCTAATGCCAGCTGCACGGGCACTGCTTTCTCCTGATGCTGTGGGCTTTCTTCTCTTTGCGCGTCTGCTCACTGGTTCTCTCTGCCTACAGCACCCTCTGACCCTTCAGTTCAGTTCAGTTCAGTCGCTCAGTTGTGTCCTGCTCTTTGCGACCCCATAAATCGCAGCACGCCAGGCCTCTCTGTCCATCACCAACTCCCGGAGTCTACCCAAACTCGTCCATCAAGTCAGTGATGCCATCCAACCATCTCATCCTGTTGTTCCCTTCTCCTCCTGGCCCCAATCCTTCCCAGCATTAGGGTCTTTTCCACTGAGTCAACTCTTTGCATGAAGTAGCCAAAGTATTGGAGTTTCAGCTTCAACATCAGTCCTTCCAATGAACACCCAGGACTGATCTCCTTTAGGATGGACTGGCTGGATCTCCTTGCAGTCCAAGGGACTCTCAAGAGTCTTCTCCAACATCACAGTTCAAAAGCATCAATTCTCCGGCGCTCAGCTTTCTTCACCGTCCAACTCTCACATCCATACATGACCACTGCAAAAACCATAGCCTTGACTAGATGGACCTTTGTTGGCAAAGTAATATCTCTGCTTTTAAATATGCTGTCTAGGTTGGTCATAACCTTCCTTCCAAGGAGTAAGCGTCTTTTAATTTCATGGCTGCAGTCACCATCAGCAGTGATTTTGGAGCCCAGAAAAATAAAGTCTGACACTGTTTCCCCATCTCCGGGTCACCCTTAAAGGTTTGACCAGAGCAAATGTGTGACAGGCAGCCTCCAGAATGACTCGATGATTTCTGCCTCCTGGTGTTCACGCTCTTGTGTAAGCCCTTAGTGTAGGCTGGACCCTCTGACTCACTTCTAGCAAATAGAAAGTGGCAGAAGTGATGGGCTGTTCCCATTGAAATTAGGTGACAGGGCCTCCCTGGCGGCCCCGCGGTTCAGAATGCGCTTAGCAATGCAGGGGGACGCAGGTTCGATCCCTGATCGGTAAGCAAAGATCGCACATCCCCCAGACAACTGAGCCCGTGAGCCACAGCTAGAGAGCCGCAAGCTACACACAGCTCCTGAAACCCAGTGCTCTGGAGCCTGTGTGCTGTAACCACCCTCAACTAGAGAGTCCGTGTGCCTCAACGAAAGATCCCGCGTGACATAGCAAAGGCCCCGCAGGACGTAACAGAGGCCCCGCGTGACGTAACACAGGCCCCGCATGACGTAACACAGGCCCCGCATGCCGCAACTAAGACCTACACAGCCAAATAAAAGAAAAAAGAAATTAGGTGACAAAAGACTCCAGGCTCCATCTTGCTCACTGTCGCCCTCGCCGGCTCATTTGCTCTGTTGGAAGCCACCTGCCAAGCGGTGAGGTGTCCCATGCAGAGGCTCGTGTGACAAGGAACTGAGAGTGGGCTCAGTCCTACAGCCCACGAGGAACCGAGTCCTTCCCACCTCTGTGACGGAGCTTGGAAGCTGATCCGGCCCCAGCGGAGCCTTCAGATGAAACCCCACCTTGATGGCAGGCAGCTCCTAAGTAAGTCCTGATTTCCGACCCACAGAAATTGTGAGCCCATGCTTGCTGTTTAAGCCACTAGGTTCTGTCACTTGTTACCCAGTAACAGATAATGAATACAATCGGCTTCTTTAGGAAGACTTAGCTTCCTGGGCGGCGCAGTGGTAAAGAATCTGCCTGCCAATGCAGGAGACATAAGAAATGCAGGTTTGATCCCTGGGTCAGGACGATCCCCTGGAGTAGGAAATGGCAACCCACTCCAGTATTCTTGCCGGGGAAATGCCATGGACAGAGGAGTCTGGGGACTACAGTCCATGGGGTCACAAAGAATCAGACACGACTGAGCACACACACACACACCTACCATCTACCATTCAACCACAGACATACACACTCACTTAAACACATATTCCCATACACATCATCACACACACACACCTACTCACACTTTCTCACACACTCATGTACTCCCAAATATTCCCGCATATCCATGAATGCCTATGTCCTTACACATTCTCACATATGCACGTGCACACACACACACACACACTCTCATATACACTCACACACCAGTAAGCATGAAGCGTCCCTTCTCTGTAACGCCTTGTTCTTAGGACTGATCACACTTTGTCACTGCATTTTGACCACCCAGTGTGGCTCCACTGTGAACCCCTGAAATCAGGGACTGAAGTTTTGTTTGCCCATTTTTAGGGTCTAATATCTACAGGCATCAATACGTTTTTAACACGTTAATGCTGCTCATCGCTCCCCTCTGGAAGCGAGGGTCAGCGACTCACTTTGCTTCTTGAGTTGGCTGAGTCTCCTTTGCTCTTTTCCACAAACAGAAAGACTTTTCAAGAATCCTTTGCCATCGGCCTGCTTCCACTGATGACAGGAAATCATTTCCCGTCTTTCCTGGAAAACAGCCTGCAGATTGACTCACAGATGATAATGAGACAAAGACAAGAAGGACCAAGCCCCTGAATCCACCTTGAACACTAGGAGAGGAAAAGACGCAGCATTCTCGGGAAGGGCAGCAGCCTTGCTGTGCGTTAGAGATGAGGCCAGGTGGTTTCCGGTTTCTGATGATGTGACAAAGCAGAGTTCAGACAGAAATGTGGCAAAAGCGGGAGGCATGAGGTTCACACTGTGAATTTCAAAACTCTGAAACCCGACTGCTTGAGTTTGGAACCCGCTCTGCCAAACCCAACAGCGTGGTAACCTGAAGCAAGTTACTTCATCTCTCTGTGCTGGCTTCCTCCTCCTAAAATGTAAATAGTCACAGTATTTTCCCCCAAAGAGCTTGTGTAAGGAGTTTGAAAGGTAATATATGGATTGTACCAGAAACTATCATTATCATAATTAAGTTCAGAAAAGAAAGAGATAAGGAGTAGGAATAAGCAGGGAAGGCTTCCTGGAAGAGGCAGAGTCAAAGTAGGAATAACTAAATGGATGGGATGAATTAAGCAGGAACTACTTAGGGTAGTAACTCTGGCAGATGAAACTGCACAGACCGAATGGAAAGATGACCGCTGAATTGCTGGTATTCACAAAAAGGAGGGCACTCTCAAGAGGCACAGATGGTGGAGCTGGAGGGTGACACAGCCTCGGGACAGACAGACAGACAAAGCTGAAGGTCAGGTCACCAGGCTGCCTTTCTGCCTTTTAGCAGGTGGCTCTGCCATGTTCTAGGGGGAGTTACTGGGTGCAGCTGGAGCAACAGGAGAGTGAGGTCATAGGTAATCATGGACTTGGCAAAGGAGGCTGAACCTCCACCCCAGTGAAATAAACGTGTTAATTAAGTCTAACACCTCAACCCAACAGCATTGACTTGGTCAGAGATTACCTTTGATACACATTCCTGTGTGTGCAAGGAGACATGTCCAAAGACAGTCCCTGCAGCATTGATTGTAAATGAAGCCAAACAGACTAGATTTCTATAAAGCAGCATAAAAAGAAAGAGATGAGGAAGACAGTATGGTGGCTCCCCCAACAAATTCAACACGGATCGACCACAAGACACAGCAATTGTACTTCTAGATTCAGTCCTTAGTCCCAAAGGACTGAAAGCAGAGACTCAAATAGATTTTTGTACACCCATGTTTATAGCAACATCATATCATTCACGGCTGCCAAAAGGTGGAAGCAACTCAAGTGTCCATCAGCAGATGAACGGATAAACAAAATGTTGGCACATCCATACAACGGAATATTATTCAGCCTTAAAAAGAAGTGAAATTGAGAGACATGCTACAGCATGGATGAACCTTGAAGACACTGTGCTAAGGGAAATAAGCCAGACAGAAAAGAACACGGGGCTCTGGGTTCTACTTCGATGAGGTACTTAGAATCGTCCAACTCACAGAAACAGCAGAAGGGCGGTTGCCAGGGGCTTGGGTGGGGGGCTGGGGGGAGTTCGTGTTTAATGGGTTTAGAATTTCAGTTTGGGGTAATGGAGAAATTCTGGAGATGGGTGGTGGTGATGGTTGTCCAACAAGTGTGACTATAATGCCACTGAAATATCCACTTAAAAATGGGTGACGTGGCAAACTTTATATTACACCTATGTTTAACCACTAGCACCACCACAAAAAAAGAATAAAACAGACCTGTCATTAACACACAAATTTACTTTAAAGAGAGGATTAGTGTTTTTTATAATTTATTTATTTGGGGCTGTGCTGGGTCTTCATTGTTGCATGGGCTTCTCTCTAGTTGTGGTGATCTGGGGCCACTCTCCAATTGTGGTAGACAGGCTTCTTAGGTGGCTTTTCTTGCTGTGGAGCAGGGGCTCCAGGGTGTGTGGGCTTGAGTAGCTGCAGCCCGTGTGGCTCCCTGGCTCAGGAGCACAGACTCAGTCGTCGTGGCGCACGGGCTGAGTTGCTCCCCAGCATGTGGGATCTTTCCAGACCAGGGATCAAGCCCGTGCCTCCTGCATCGGCAAGCAGATTCTTTACCACTGAGCCACCAGGAAGAAAGTGAAAGTCACTCAGTCGTGTCCAACTCTCTGTGACCGTAGACTGTAGCCAGGCTCCTCTGGCCATGGAACTCTCCAGGCCAGAACCCTGGAGTGGGTTGCCATGCCCTTCTCAAGGGGATCTTCCCAACCCAGAGATGGAAGCCAGGTCTCCTGCATTGCAGGCAGATTCTTTACGGTCTGAGCCACCAGGGGGGCCCCTAGAGAGAGGAATAGAAGGGCATAAGTAGCACATGGTACCACTGTAAATACAGCTAAAGGACCAGGGCACCATACCCGCTCCTGACAGTGGTCATTCCCTGGGGGGAAGAGACAGCAAGCCACCGGTGGGGGCTGGCAGGGGGCCCGCCGAGCCAAAGGGCCACTCTCCGCAGCCGGGTGTAAGAGCAGGGCTTCCAAGCCACACTGCCTGCATTCACATCCCACTGAGTAACTCCCACCTCTCTGCCTCCTGTTTCTTCATCCGTTCCTTATTAAACAGGAAATAATAGCTCGACGTCGTATGCTGCTGGGGTTATCACATGAATTAAAACGTGAAAAGCCCTTAAAATAGTGCCAGGTGCATAACTCCTTAACGAATGCTAGCCATTAATACCATTATTGTTATTATTATTGCTCTGAGTCCAAATAGTGGGAAGAATAAAGAAAGATGTTCCAGGATATGAGTTTGCCTGGAACAGGGGCTGGTAACGTTGGTCCCCAAATGCCAGACGTGCAGAGGGACTTTTTCCTCCAGGACACGAAGCTGCGGCAGGTGCCCAGTTGTGATCCATCTTGCAGACTGGTCACCTCAGGACAGCAGCAGTCTCACTGTCTGTGGTCTTCCTCTCTAACCTACCTACCTATCCTCACCTCACCAGCACTCGCTCGCCCTTTAAGACCCTCTAACGGTGCTTAACCGTGTTTACCTCGCCTTTCCCCAGCCTCTCCTAGGCAAGGCCCCTCACTTCCCTGAGTGTGAAACAAACCTGGAGTTCAGATGGCGTAAGGCACTCTTGGAAGGGCTGGGCCCAGAAGAGGGGGCCAAAATGGGGCGAAGTCAGCACAGTTACAGACCCTGGCATGAAGACGGCTCTGTGCCCTCTGCCCCTGACCGCCTGTCCTCTGGGGTGTGACTCCACGCCTCAGGCTCAGTCCTGCCTCCAACATGATGCCCCAGGTTCAAATCTTACCTCGGCCCCATGCAAGCCCCATCTGCCACCTTTCTACTCACGGCATCCCTCCAGGCATAATAATAGTGCCTGTGTCACGGCTGTCAGGATGATGAAATGAGCACGCTCCCCTAGAGCACCTAGAACCTGCCCCCCCAGAATAAGCACCCCATAAACTACAGCTACATTACTGCCATATTCATTTGGGTGGGAAAAAAAATCAGCAAACCAGTGTTTTCGCAGGACGGATAAAGTAGCTAGTGGGGCAAGCTGGTCTCCATTTCTAAATTATTCAGTATACAGTTAATCATTTGTCAACTGAAAAAAAATGCACCACCTAAAATTTGAGCATTATGCTTGATCTGGCAGCTACAGACCAGGATCACAGCCTCTCAGAGAGCTCTGAGGGACTGTTCTAAAGAGGTAATGGAGGAGCCAGGATACAAAGGAGTTTTTGCTGAAAAAAAAAATGTCAAGATCAAAAATTACTGCTTATCATAAAAAAACAGATATCTCAAGTTAATGACTGTAGTGTTTTTCCATGTAAGGGAAGATGCAAGAGTTTGGACTCATTGAAATTATGCCTTTGGTATGATAAGCAGCATAGCTATGGAGGGCCAGAATCCTGTTTTTCTCCATCCTGAGTCCCCTTAGGGTGAAGCGTGGTGGAGGGGTTGCAGCTGCAGTGGCTGATGACTTGATGACCACAACATCCTTTGTTTACTGAAATGGCAGGCAACATTCTCTGTCCACATGCTCCATAATGCACCCTGCAGGCAGGTAGCAGGCTAGCGTATTAACAGTATTAAACCAGAGACCCCGTGCTGAATGGCCCATTGGATGAGGCTTCTCATCAAACTCCAGATTTCAGTCTCCTCCTCTTGGAAAAACAGGGACTCTGCAGGTCACTGGAAAAGGTTCTGATGCTGGGAAAGATTGAAGGTGGGAGGAGAAGGGGACGACAGAGGATGAGATGGTTGGACGGCATCACCGACTCAATGTACATGAGTTTGGGTCAACTCTGGGAGTTGGTGACGGACACGGAAGTCTGGCGCGCTGCAGTCCATGGGGTCGCAAAGAGTCGGACACGACCGAGTGCCTGAACGACAACCGCAGGTCGGAGCTGTAGTCTCTTGTGGCAACAGCTGGTTGAATCTCTTCTCCCCACCAGGGGCAGCTAGTCATACCCCCACTGTATCTCCACCAGACCCCTACCCACGCACATTACTGCCTTTCCCCCATTGTCATCTCAAAGTACCACCCCTGTAATCACGACCAGATATACAGAAAAGAATCACAAGTGCTTCCTTAGCCAGGAAACTTGGAAACAGGCTGGAGAAACTCTCAGGACACAAATAATAAACTACAGCGTAGCAGGTGATGCTCAAGATAGCAGGTGATGCTGCTTTTGATCAAGAGCAGTAAACAGAAGGAATCCAGGAGTCTTCCTGTAGGAGGTGACTACTAACTCAATCTGGAGGGATGGAGCAGGTCGAGAGAGGAGCGTTCAGGAGGAGGGGTGACAAGGACAAATAGGCTGGACACAAGAGTGGAGCTGTGTGCAGAGAACAATGTACTCGTCCAGTCAGCGGCCAGGTGCAAAAGACGAGGAGATCAAGCTTAGGGAGGCAGGTGAGAGTCATACTGTGGAGAACCCTGAATGCTAACCTGAGTTCAGACTGTTTTCAGAGGGAAATACAGAATGACAGCGTCCAGGAGAGGAATCTGAACAGATGGTGAGAAATGCATTTGGTTCAGGGCCAGAGGCAGCATCAGAAGAGCAGTTAAAGGACCTCCCTGGTGGTCCAGTGGTTAAGAATCCGCCTGCCAATGCAGGGGACACGGGTTCAATCCCTGGTCCGGGAGGATTCCACATGCCTTGGGGCAACTAAGCCTGTGAGCCACAGCTGCTGAAGTCCACGTGCCCTCGAGACCCTGCTTGGCAGCAAGAGAAGCCTGACAATGAGAAGCCCACACACCACAACTAGAGGGTAGCCCCCTCTCTCACTGCCCAAGCGCAGCAGCAAAGACCCAGCACAGCAGAAACAAACAAATCAGCACTTGCAGTAATTCAACAACAAGTTCAAGGGGCCTGAACATTTGGGGGACCAACAGTATCAGAGAAATACACCCCCAGATCCCAGGGCAGAGGGAGAGTGGGGGGTGACCTTTTTGCCAACAACTTGCAAAGGTGTTGGAATATTAGGCTGAATGTTACAGGAAACTATAGTGTTAAGAGTTTTTCCAGCACAAGAAAAAAAAAGAGTTTATAACTTCAGGCATAAACAGGCTGATTAGGTACCATTGATTTTTCAGAAAGTCCATAACCTGAAAAAGTTAAGTAAATGTGATGCTGAGTGCAGAGTAAATTACTACTGAAAGGGATTACTGGATTCCTACATTCCCAGTGAAATATCTGGGGGATTATGATAGAGAAATATTTCATAAACTTAATAAGGAGGGGAAGAATATTGCTAACCAGAAAGCCACACTGTATTTCATAGTGATTTTCCTCTAAGTATGTTGAACTGCTGAGGAATAATTAGGCATAATAATCATATTACTTATATCTAACTTGTATATCAAGACCCACTGCAGCATTTATGAATTTTAGCTGGTTTTTAAATGTTTTCATTAATTATGATTATTCCCTTCAGTGTTTTCTAAGTGGTTTGATTGTGATGCAGAAGGTGATTTTAGGTAGCACATAAATGACTATTTTGTTTTAATTTAATCACATTAGGGAATCTCTTACTGCATTTTTATTTTGTTTATTTTTTATGCCAATTGAAGTTAGCTTTTTCGTTTACCATAGTAATGATACAAAGCTTCTTCATAAAATAAATCCATTTAGCCAAAAAGAATCAGTTAGTTTAAAAAATTTTTCAGTAATAGTATAGGTATTGTACTATGGTATGGACATGATAAACGGATACGACAAATATAGGAATGCAGAAAACTAAAGTTTGAAAAATATTGTTCTTAAATAAAATGGAATTTTGATAGAATCTGATAAACAACTTCTTGGGTATTGTTTCCCTCTCATTTTGTTCTTTTTAAATAGTTCCCTATCATTTCCAGTATATTACCATGGCAGGCTGTCATACATATTTGTTGGATAATTAAGTGAGAATTAATCAATAGAAGAAACTTACCATAAGACTTACAATTAACTGATTAATTCAGGTAACAGTGACAGTACCAAAGGCATTTATAATACATTGAATATTTATTATATTCCAGACACTTAGATGTCTTACATGTATTATCTCATTAAATGTCTACACTAACTTTATGCACTATTTATTCTTTCCTTCTTACACAAAAAGTGAGACAGAGACTACTTAAGTTGCTTGTCTAAGGGTATCAAGTCTATCTAAGGATATTTGAGTGCAGTCTAAACTCATAAGGATGTTTCTGAGGTTTATTCAGTGACTCACTAAGGTCTAAACTCAAAGGATATTTGAGTATGGTCTATACTCATTAGATGTTTCCAAGGTTTATTCAGTGGCTCAGTAAGGTCAGACATCTCTGTGAGTCTCCTGACTTACCTCATGATCGCAAGATGGCTGCCACAGCCCTGTACACCATATCCCTACATGGGTACTCAGGCAGGGAGGCTTTAGGGTCTGACAACAAACAGCTCTCCTCTCCAGAACACCTCATGAAAGGAGAAATTTCTTTCTCAAAAGCCCCCAGCACATCTCCCCTTACATCTCATTGGCCAGAACTGTGTCACATGGCAACCTCAAGTTGAAAGAGATGCAAGAAGTGTCTACCACTGGGGTGTACATACAACTGGCTTAGACCTGTCATAGTTCATTTCTGTGGCTGGTAAAAGACTAAGTTCTTTGAAGGGTGCATTACTTTAGAGGACAATAAGGGGGAAGCTACATTCAGAACAACAAGAAGAGAAAGAAGAAAGAGGTTCCCAGACTGTGAAGTGGTCAGAAGTCAGAAACCTGGGAAAATAGAGGCTTGTAAATCTTTCAAGCAGGCTTTCTCAATGTCAGCACAAGCAGAGGCAAGATAATTCCCTGTTTGGTGGGAAGCTGTCCTGTGTGTTGCAGAGGGTTTAGCAGCATGTGTGGACTCTACCCACCACATGCCAGTTGTGACAACCAAAAGTGTCTCCAGAAAAGTATCCCCCAGGGAGGGAGGAGGGGGAGGAGGGAAGCGAAATCGCCTCCTGGAGCATTTCCCGATGTCACCTGGGCACGTCAGGGTTCTGGGCCAACCTGAGTCACATGTAAAGATTTCATGCAGATGCGGTGATGCTCTTTGTGGAGTTAAGGGCAGCCAGGAAGACTTTCAGGGTTCGTGTCTGGGGCCACAGAGCCGATCTCAGGGTTTCCTTTGGGCCTTCGGAGAAGTTAGGAGGCTGGCAAGGCGTTTGAGGGGTCTCCGGAGCAGGCAGGGTGCCTCCAGCCAGCCCAGAGTCTGCTGGGAGGCACAGCCCCACTCAGACCACCAGGGTGGGCTGTCTGGGTGTGCGACCCCCGTTCAGAAGGGCCCTGTGCCCGGGTGAATGCTCTGCAGTCGCCATCTTCAAATGCTGAATATTTTAAAAATAAGGGCCCACATTTTCATTTTGCACTGGACCCTGCAAACTCCCTAGCTAGTCTGGAAAACCACCCACCACGAGGTGGCCAGGTCGGGTTCACTAGCCTCCAGGTGAGGCTGGGGTGTGGTCTGTAGAGTCAGCTGCTGAGAGCAAAGCAGGTAAGCACCCTGGCTTGGGAGGCAGTTTATCTGGATTCACTCGCTGCTTCTGCCAGTCGGCAGCTCTGAGACCGTGGGCACCGCCAGCACTCTGCCCTTCAGCGTCCTCATTTGAGTCAGCAGAATGATAACGCAGGGGCCTCACAGGGTTACCGTGAGGAATACAGCAGATGATAGGTAAACACACAAAGCACCGGGCTTCTCTGGCGCCTCCGTGGTAAAGAACTCGCCTGCCAATGCAGGAGACACGGGTTCAGTCCCTGGGCCTGGAAGATCCCATGTGCCACTGGGCAACCAAGCCCGGGCACCGCACCTGCTCAGCCTGTGCTCTAGAGCCCGGGAGCTGAAACTACCGAAGCCCGTCCTCTGCAACAAGAGGAGCCGCTGCAATGAGAAGCCCACGTACCACGGCAACTAGACAGTAGCCCTGCTCATTGCAACTAGAGAAGAGCTCATGCAATCAATAAATTTAAAAAACATATGCCAAGTACCAGACCTCACTCATCCTAGGTGTACGATAGTTGACCATACTTATTGGCATAACCATCACTGCTAGATACCATGTGCTTCACAGATAAAATTTCATACATTTTAAAAATAATGATGCTGAAGGTATAATTATCCTCATTTTCCACGAATCAGGTTAAACAGCTCCCCCAAGTCCTCAGAGCTAAGGGCGTGTCAGAGCCAGGATTTCAACCCAGCACTACCAGGCTCAAAGCCAGCCATGTTTCCACCATGGTACCCTGCCTTGTATACCCCTTATCCATCCAACAGCTCCCACTCCCTGAACGCAGAGAGCTGGGTCAGGCCAGAGGGTGTAGGACAGCTGTGGGGAGGGTGAGACAGTGGGCACGGGAGTGGCCTGGGGTTCCCAGCCAGGGCTGAGTCCTGGGGGGTCACGGCTCCTGCAGACGCAGCATGAGGGTCCAGCCCAACCCCCCGCTGCTGGTCCGTTTCCCAGCTCTAATGGCCCACAGCACTGCCTGGTCGGTGGGCCTCCCAGTGCTCATATCCACAAGCCTGCTCCTGCCGCTCCCTTTATGGAAGTGAAAGGCTAGCAGATTGGACTTTCCAGCCTGATAAAAGTAATGTTTACCAAGCGCCGAAGAATTGATGCTTTTGAATTGTGGTGCTGGAGAAGATTCTTGAGAGTCCCTTGGATAGCAAGGAGATCAAACCAGTCAATCCTAAAGGAAATCAATCCTGAATACTCATTGGAAGGACTAATGCTGAAGTTCAGTTCAGTTCAGCCGCTCAGTTGTGTCTGACTCTTTGCGACCCCATGAACTGCAGCACACCAGGCCTCCATGTCCATCACCAACTCCTGGAGTTTACCCAAACTCATGTCCATTGAGTCGGTAATGCCATCCAACCATCAGCTGAAGCTCCAAAACCTTGGCCATCTGATGCGAAGAACTGACTCATTGGAAAAGACCCATCAAAGATGAAAGGAGAAGAGGCAGCAGAGGATGAGATGGTTGGATGGCATCAATTCAAGGCATCATCAATTCAATCGACGTGAATCTGAGCAGACTCCAGGAGACAGTGAAGGACAGGGGAGCCTGGCGTGCTGCAGTCCATGGTGTCACAGAGAGTCAGACACGACTGAGCAACTGAGTAACAACAAGGACCACAGAGGTGCCTGGCATGCTGCTGGGCGTCTGAAGGAGTGCTAGTGGCTAGGAAACAAAGAAATGGGAGATTTTTAGCTCTTCCTCAAAGGGCTCATCTTCTTCCTGGAAATTCTGATATATTTATTTGTTTACTCACTCACTCATTCATTTGATGTATTCAGTACTAATGTAATTGGAACAACTCACAAAAGAGAAATGCAAACATCTATGAATCATAAAAAAAGATGTTCAATCTCACTTATAATAAGAAAAATGCAAATTAAAACTACACTGGCACACCTGAAACTAATACAACATTGTAAATCGACTACACTCCAGTATAAAATAAAAATTAAAAGAAAAAATAACACTGGTAAACCATCTTTCCTCTATCATGTTGGCTATAATCCAAAGATTTATACACAAGGTTTGGGGGGAAAAACCAACCCTCCTGTACATTGCAGGTGGTGATGCAAAATGCTATCCACTCTGTTAAGGGCATTGACAATATCTGCAAAATTGCACATGCATTTACTCTTTGATGCAGCAATTCTACTTCCAAGAATCCATCCCGAATATATGCTGGCAAAAATATAAAAGGCTATATGGACTGCAGCACTATCTGTATCAGCAAAAGACTAGAAACAACCCACTGTCATCAAAGGAGACCAATAAATAAAATACGGTGCTTCCACACAAGGGGATGGCCTGCAGCTGTAAGAGGAAAGAGGAATAACTTCATGCTGCTACAGAGTAAGCTCTAAAATATACGGTTAAGGAAAAGAACACGTATAGAACTTACTGACTTAAGAAGGGCGTCCAAAGATACATGCACTTGGCTGTGTATTTATATGGTTGATTACATGTGTGCTGTGCGTGCATGCTCAGTCGTGTCTGAGTCTCTGCGACCCTTTAGACTATAGCCCACCAGGTTCCTCTGTCCATGGGATTTTCCAGACAAGAATACTGGAGTGGGTTGCCATTTTCTCCTCCAGGGGATCTTCCCAACCCAAGCATCACACCCGAGTCTCCTGCGTCTCCTGCACTGCAGGCGGATTCTTTACCACTGAGCCACCAGGGACTTCTAGTTGATTACATAAATGTGTATATTTTTTAAAGATGGAAGGATAGGCCATAAATACACTTTGAAGATTATAAGGGAGGGGAGAACAGGGTAGGGGTGGCAGGAGTAAACGCTAGACCTAGTTTTGGGAAGTGTATGCGTTCTGTACGGCTGCTGTAACAAATCACCACAACTGGCTCAAAACAACACAGACTTACTCTCTTAGAGTGCGGGGTGGGGGCCCTGGGTTAAAGTCAAAGTGCTGGTGGGGTTGTGCTCTTTGGGGGGCTCTCAGAGAGATCTAGTCCCGGATCTCACCAGTTTTGCAAGCCACTCACGTTCCTTAGCTTGCAGCCTCTGCTCTCCTCTCCAACCTCTGCTCTCACTGCCACAGCTTCACTCTGACTCCCCCACTCCCGCCTCCCTCTGTAAGGACGCTTATGATTCCCATTGGGCTTCCCTGGTGTCTCAGACAGTAAAGAATCCGCCTGCAAGGTAGGAGACGCAGGTTCGATCCCTGGGTCAGAAAGATCCCCTGGAGAAGGAAATGGCAACCCACTCCAGTATTCTTGCCTGGAGAATTCCAAGGACAGAGAAGCCTGGCGGGTTACAGTCCATGGGGTCGCAAAGAGTTGGACACAACTAAGGAAGCACACACAAGCATTGGACCCACCTAATCATCACGGATAATCTCCTCATCTCAAGGTCCTTAATCTCATCTGCAGTAATCCCTTTGCCCTGTAAAGTAACATATTCACAGCTTCCAGTCCAGAGATTAGATTGTGGACATCTGGGAGCAGTGGCAGGAGAATTAATCAATATGAAAACCACAAAAATATTTTACATATTCATAAACAAAGTTGAATTTTTCACAAAGCAATACTTGGAAAATGACAACAAATTAAAACAGAAGACACTGTGTATCCAGCTGGTGTCATCACCTCACAGAGAGGAGGTATGCCAAGTGATTTTACTTTTTTTCAGGTTTTTTTATGTGGACCATTTTTTAAGTCTGTTGAATTTGTTACAACATTGCTTCTGTTTTATATTTTAGTTTTTTTGGTCACGAGTCATGTGGGATCTTAGCTTCCCTGATCAGGGATCAATCCTGCACCCCCTGCACTGGAAGACGAAGTCTTAACCACTGGACCACCAGGGAAGTCCCCTCCACCAAGTGACTTTAAATGACAGTATCTTAACTTGCATTATCCCAAGGGCAAGGGCTTCCCTCATAGCTCAGTTGGTAAAGAATCCACCTCCAATGCAGGAGACACCAGTTCGATACCTGGGAAGATCCTCTGAAGAAGGGATAGGTTACCCACTCCAGTAATCTTGGGCTTCCCTTGTGGCTCAGAATCTGCCTGCAATGTGAGAGACCTGAGTTCGATCCCTGGGTTGGAAAGATCCCCTGGAGAAGGGAAAGACTACCCACTGCAGTATTCTGGCCCGGAGAATTCCGTGGACTATATAGTCCATGGAGTCACAAAGAGTTGGACACAACTGAGTGAGTTTAACTTTCACTTTTCATCCCAAGGGAAAAAAGCACTGCAAGTAAATCTTAAATTGCTTTAGTTCATCATATTGTTGATGGTAACACTGATATTTTGCTATTCTGAGATTGTTGTGTGTGTGTGTAATGGAATAAAAAAGATGAGCAATTATGCTTTTGTTGAAAGAATGAAGGTTTTGGTGTGAGGAAAAGGAGACACAATGTAAAATCAGTGAAGTTAAGTAAAAACCCTGTAGTTCCTGAAGTATGAAATCATGATTTATTGTATATATTTTAAGTCCTATTTACTGACTCTACAGTGGGATTCCCTGGTGGCTCAGCAGTAAGGAATCCACCTGCCAACGCAGGAGATGCAGGTTCAATCTCTGATTCGGGAAGATCCCCTGGAGGAGGAAATGACAACTCACTCCATTATTCTTGCCTGGGAAACCCCATGGACAGTGGGGCCTGGTGGCCTACAGTCCACGGTACTGCAAAGAGTTGGACATGATTTAGGGACTAAAATGCCAACAGCACCCAAATGCTATCTTCTGAAAATACCCAGGAACAATGACCGACCCAGCCGCAATGAACACCCAGTACCTAGATTGTGGTCTCTAGGCGTCACTTCCCAGTAAAGGAACCAGAGCCCCTGGAGAAAGGACTGAGTCTAGATCTGGGGCAGGAAGTACACAGCATGAGTCTGGGACATCTTATCATATCAGAAATCGAAGAAGCTACCAAAGACTGCTAGGCGTCACCCACCAGGAAAGGCCTCTGAGGAGAGGTGGTTTTGAGCTGAAACATGAAGAACAGAAAAAGCCAGCCATGAAAGGATCCACAGGGAAACCAAGGACAAAACCCTAAGCCTGTTCAAGGTGCAGAAGGAAGCCTGGAGTAGCATCCTAGACGAGGCAGAGGTGACAAGACAGGTTGGGGGTGGGGGGTGGGCAGGAGCCCTACCAGACACCCGGGAAGGAATCGGGACTTTTTTTTCCTCCTAAGTGCATTGGGATGCCACTGATGAATTTTAAGCAGGTGATGACATCATCTGAATTAAGGTTTCAAAAGATCCTTCCAGCTGCAGGGAGGAGGATGACTTGTAAGAAGGCAAGAACAGCAGCAAGGAGCCCAGTTAAAAGGCTGCCACATCCCTCCAGGCAGGACGTGATGGTGGCCTGGCTCAGAGGAGGGACCATGGAGGGTTGACAAGTTGGACTCAGGATTTGTTTTGAAGGGAAGACCAACGTGACGGATTGATGGACTGGATGTGGGATGGAAGAGGGGGTGCTGAAATAAAGGAAGACTCTGAGGGCTTTAGGCTGATAACATTAGGGTGAGACAGAGGTGAGGAAGATGAGGCAAGAGTGATCTGGGGAAGGTTGGGAGGGGATCAGTGGAACTTTTCGTTAAGTGGAGTTGTTGAATACATAGCTACATGAGTTTGGAGATCAAAAGAGAATCAATGCTGTAGATATAAACTTAGGATCAGTCCAGTATAGATGGTATTCTAAGACTTGGGAAAGAATATGATCACGTAGGGTCTATATGGGCTTCCCTGGTAGCTCAGCTAGCAAAGAATCTGCCTGCAATGTAGGAGACCCTGGTTCAATTCCTAGGTCAGGAAGATCCCCTAGAGAAAGGATAGGCTACCCACTCCAGTATTTTTGGGCTTCCCTGGTGGCTCACATGGTGAAGAATCCACCTGCAATGTGGGAGACCTGGGTTTGATCCCTGGGTCGGGAAGCTCCCCTGGAGGAGGGCAGGGCAACCCACCCCAGTATTCTTGCCTGGAGAATTCCATGGACAGAGGAGCCTGGTGTGCTCCAGTCCACGGGGTCGCAAAGAGTCAGACACGACTGAGCAACTAAGCACAGCTCAGCACAGGCTCTGTATGCAGATAGGGGAGCTGAGAGAGACAAAAGCTAAGTCATGATTTACTGCAGTATTCAAAAGTCAGGAGGAAGAGGAGGAGGCAGCAAAGAAGGCTGGGCAAGAGCCATCAGGGAGGAAGGTGGGAAGCTAGGAGCACGTGAGGTCCCCAAAGCCAAGAAGGATGTAGCTCGAGGACAAGATCAACCGTGTCAGGGACTTCCTTGGTGGTCCAGTGGTTAAGAATTAGCCTTCCAATGTCGGGGATGCAGGTTCGATCCCTGGCCAGGGAACAAAGATCCCACACGCCGTAGGGCAACCAAGCCCGTGCACCACAAACACGGGGTCCACGCGCCGTGCAGCCCACTCGCCACAACTAGAGAGGCCCACGTGCCAAAGTGAAGACCTAGTGCAGCCAGAAGAAAAATCGGATAAAAATAAAGTTTAAAAACCGTTAGATCACCTGTGTCAAATGCTGCTGAGAGTCTGCAATTCTCTTGAGCAGGTGGTTCAAAAGACAATGGGCGGGGAAGAAATGGAGACACAGGGATGCTCTCAAAGGTAGGAAACAAAGGAAGGACTCTCCCCTGGAGGCACTGGAAGGACTACGGCCCTGCTAATACACTGATTTCAGATTTCTGGCCTCCAGAATTATGAGAGAATCCATTTCTATTGTTTCATTCCAGCTGTCTTGTGGCACTTTATTACTGCACTCCTAAGAAACAAATCCAGATTTCTAATAAGATTACTTACTCCTCAATAAGGGGCTTCCCAAATGGCTCAGTGATAAAGAATCGCCTGCCAATGAAGGAGAGATGAGTCTGATCCCTGGGTTGGGAAGATCCCCTGGAGGAGGGCACGGCAACCTACTCCAGGATTCTTGCCTGGAGAATCCCATGGACAGAGGAGCCTGGTGGGCTGCAGTCCAGGGGTCACACAACTTAGTGACTAAACACACACACACACACTCCTCAATAAATTACCCAAACCATAAGAATTCAAAGTATTTTTCCTGCCTAGCCTCTATCTATTCTGAAGCCAAAACATATATATATTTTCTAGTCTTATCTCTGGATCTGTTCAGTTCAGTTCAGTCGCTCAGTCGTGTCCGACCCTTTGTGACCCCATGAGCTGCAGCACGCCAGGCCTCCCTGTCCATCACCAACTCCTGGAGTCCACCCAAACCCATGTCCATTGAGTCAGTGATGCCATCCAACCATCTCATCCTCTGTCGTACCCTTCTCCTCCTGCCCTCAATCTTTCCCAGCATCAGGGTCTTTTCAAATGAGTCAGCTCTTCATATCAGATGGCCAAAGTATTGGAGTTTCAGCTTCAACATCAGTCCTTCCAATGAACACCCAGGACTGATCTCCTTTAGGATGGACTGGTTGGATCTCCTTGCAGTCCAAGGGACTCTCAAGAGTCTTCTCCAACACCACAGTTCAAAAGCATCAATTCTTCAGCGCTCAGCTTTCTTTATATTCCAGCTCTCACATTCATACATGACCACTGGAAAAACCATAGCCTTGACTAGACGGATCTTTGTTGACAAAGTAATGTCTCTGCTTTTCAATATGCTATCTAGGTTGGTCATAACTTTACTTCCAAGGAATGTCTTTTAATTTCATGGCTGCAATCACCATCTGCAGTGATTATGGAGCCCCCAAAAAATAAAGTCAGCCACTGTTCCCACTGTTTCCCCATCTATTCACCATAAAGTGATGGGACTGGATGTCATGATCTTAGTTTTCTTAATATTGAGCTTAAAGCCAACTTTTTCACTCTCCTCTTTCACTTTTATCAAGAGACTCTTTAGTTCTTCTTTAGTTTCTGCCATAAGGGTGGTTCTCATCTGCATATCTGAGGTTATTAATATTTCTCCCGGCAATCTTGATTCCAGCTTGTGCTTCCTCCAGCCCAGCGTTTCTCATGATGTACTCTGCATACATCATACTCTGTTTGTTTCCAAGGCAAACCATTCAATATCACAGTAATCCAAGTCTATGCCCCGATCAGTAATGCTGAAGAAGATGAAGTTGAATGGTTCTATGAAGACCTACAAGACCTTTTAGAACTAATACCCAAAAAAGAGGTCCTTTTCATTATAGGGGACTGGAATGCAAAAGTAGGAAGTCAAGAAATACCTCAAGTAACAGGCAAATTTGGCCTTGGAGTACAGAATGAAGCAGGGCAAAGGCTAATAGAGTTGTGCCAAGAGAACACACTGGTCATAGCAAACACCCTCTTCCAACAACACAAGAGAAGACTCTACCTATGGACATCACCAGATAGTCAATACCGAAATCAGATTGATTATATTCTTTGCAGCCAAAGATGGAGAAGCTCTATACAGTCAGCAAAAACAAGACCAGGAGCTGACTGTGGCTCAGATCATGAACTCCTTATTGCCAAATTCAGACTTAAATTGAAAAAGGAGGGAAAACCGCTACCATTCAGGTATGACCTAAATCAAATCCCTTATGATTATACAGTGGGAGTGAGAAATAGATTTAAGGGACTAGATCTGATAGACAGAGTACCTGATTAACTATGGACAGAGGTTCGTGACATTGTACAGGAGACAAGGATCAAGACCATCCCCAAGAAAAAGAAATGCAAAAAAGCAAAATGGCTGTCTGAGGAGGCCTTACAAATAGCTGTGAAAAGAAGAGAAGCGAAAAGCAAAGGAGAAAAGGAAAGATATTCCCATTTGAATCCAGAGTTCCAAAGAATAGCAAGGAGAGATAAGAAAGCCTCCCTCAGCGATCAATGCAAAGAAATAGAGGAAAACAATAGAATGGGAAAGACTAGAGATCTCTTCAAGAAAATTAGAGATACTCAGGGAACATTTCATGCAAAGATGGCCTCAATAAAGGGAAGAAATGGTATGGATCTAACAGAAGCAGAAGATATTAAGAAGTGGCAAGAATACATAGAAAAACTGTACAAAAAAGATCTTCATGACCCAGATAATCACGATGGTGTGATCACTCACCTAGAGCCAGACATCCTGGAATGTGAAGTCAAGTGGGCCTTAGGAAGCATCACTACGAACAAAGCTGGTGGAGGTGATGGAATTCCAGTTGAGCTATTTCAAATCCTAAAAGATGATGCTGTGAAAGTGTTGCACTCAATATGCCAGCAAATTTGGAAAACTCAGCAGTGGCCACAGGACTGGAAAAGGTCAGTTTTCATTCCAATCCCAAAGAAAGGCAATGCCAAAGAATGCTCAAACTACCACACAATTGCACTCATCTCACACGCCAGTAAAGTAATGCTCAAAATTCTCCAAGCCAGGTTTCGGCAATACATGAACCGTGAACTTCCAAATGTACCTAATGCTTAAGAAAGTCTGATTACACTACTTAATTACTTAAAACTTAACATGCAAATTTCAAAATTGTTAAAGAAGAAAATTAATTAGGCACCACGGAGCACTCCATCCATCACACTTTTTTTAAGGGTGAGATTTGAAAATGCCTTATCACTTACGTGGTTACCTGAACGTCGTCTCCTTCTCCCCAAGCTCCCTCTAGAATATGGGTTTCGTGTGTGGGCAGGGACAGGTCTTTCTGGTTCAACTTTATATTCCCAATGTCCAGCACATAGTATATGGTCATAGAGTATGTGACCAAAACCTCCCAGGGAGAATTCTTCCTTCATTTTCCAGCAACGAGGATTTTTGGAATTGAGCAGTGGCTATAGCTTAAAATCACCAGCTGCATTAGCCCCTAACAAGAGAAGCAGCTTGTCCTTTAAAGATTTCAAACCAAGCACTGACTTCTCCTATCTAGCCATGAAAGTCCTAGATGGTATCTTTTTCCAATTTTGTTGTTGTTCAGTTGCTCAGTCATGTCTAAATCTTTTCAACTCCATGGACTGCAACATGTCAGGCTCCCCTGTTCTTAACTATCTCCCGGAATTTGCTCAAATTCATATACACTGAGTCAGTGATGATGATATCTAACCATCTCATCCTCTGTCGCTCCGTTCTCCTCCTGATCTTAATCTTTTCCCAGCATCAGAGTCTTTTCCAATGAGTTGTCTCTTCACATCAGGTGGCCAAAGTATTAGAGCTTCAGCTTCAGGGCATCAGTCCTTCCAGTGAGTATTCCGAGTTGATCTCCTTCAGGACTGACTGGTTGGATCTCCTTGCAGTCCAAGGGACTCTCAAGAGTCTTCTCCAGCACCACGTTTCGAAAGCACCAATTCTTTGGTGCTCAGCTTTCTTTATGGTCCAACTCTCACATCCCTTCATGACTACTGGAAAAAGCATCACTTTGACTATACCAATCTTTGTCGACAAAATGATGTCTGTCCCAACAGAAGGCTGTTTTCTTTCTGCTGGAAATCCACTGTTCAGTGCAGCCACCTTCGTGGATTACCTCCCCCTCCCCTAGACCGTCTGGATAACTTGCTGCTGCTTCACCTTGCATTTACCTGTGATGGAAATGGCTTCTTTCCCTAAACTTCATGAACCTCTGCAGCTTCAAACCTTCCTTCTTCAGTTCCCTCACCTCTCTCAGCCCTCGCAGAACTGAAGAGAGTCAGGGCCTTGCTCTAGATCAGGTCTTGGCTTTAAGGAATGCTGTAGCTGCTTTTGTCTTCCATCCAGACCACTCAAACTCTCTCCACATCAGCAATAAGGCAGGTTTGTTGTATTATCCTTCATGTGCTCACTGACGTAGGGCTTTGAATTTCCTTCGAGAACTTTTCCTTTGAATTCACAACTTGGCCAACCATGATGCACAAGAGGCCTAGCTTTTGGCCTCTCTCAGCTTTGGACATGTCTTCCTCCTAAGCCTAATCATTTCCGGCTTCCTGATTTAAAGTGAGAATCATGCAACTCTGTCTGCCTTTCCTTGAACAGTTGGAGGTCACTGTAAGGCTACTAATTGGCCCAGTTTCAACGTTGCTGTGTCTCAGGGAACAGGGAGGCCACAGAGAGGGAGAGTGGGGGAACGGCCAGCCGTGGGGGCAGCCCGAACACACACAACAGGCATCGATTGAACTCGTCTTCTTACCTGGGTATGATTTGTGGCACCCCAAAACAATGAACGATAGTAACAGCAAAGATCACTGATCACAGATCACCGTGACAAATATTGATACAACAACAGTGAAAAAGTTTGAAATGTGGCAAGAATACCCAAAAGATGACCCAGAGACTCAAGAAAATTAGAGATAGCAAGGGAACATTTCAACCAAAGATGGGCAAAATAAAGGACAGAAAAGGTAGGGACCTAACAGAAGGAGAAGACATTAAGAAGAGGTGGCAAGAATACACAGAAGAACTATACAAAACAGATCTTCATGACCTAGGTAACCACCATGGAGTGATCACTCACCTAGAGCCAGTCATCCTAGAATGTGAAGTCAAGTGGGCCTTAGGAAGCATCACCACAAACAAAGCTAGTGGAGGTGATGGAATTCCAGTTGAGCTATTTCAAATCCTAAAAGATGATGCTGTGAAAGCATTGTACTCAATATGCCAGCAAATTTGGAAAACTCAGCAGTGGCCACAGGACTGGAAAGGGTCAATTTTCCTTCCAATCCCAAAGAAAGGCAATGCCAAAGAATATTCAAACTACCACACAATTGCACTCATTTCACACCCTAGCAAAGTAATGCTTCAACAGTACATGAATCAAGAACTTCCAGATGGATTTAGAAAACGCAGAGGAACCAAAGATCAAATTGCCAACATCTGTTGGATCATAGAAAAAGCAAGCGAGTTCCAGAAAAACATCTATTTCTGTTTTATTGACTATACCAAAGCCTTTGACTGTGTAGATCACAACAAACTGTGGAAATTCTTCAAGAGATGGGAATACCAAACTACCTTACCTGCCTTCTGAGAAACCTGTATGCAGGTCAGGAAGCAACAGTTAGAACCAGACATGGAACAACAGACTGGTTCCAAATAGGGAAAGGAGTATGTCAAGGCTGTATCTTGTCACCCTGCTTATTTAACTTCTATGCAGAGTACATCACGCAAAATGCCGGGCTGGATGAAGCACAAACTGGTATCAAGATTCCTGGGAGAAATATCAATAACCTCAGATATGCAGAAGACACCATCCTATGGCAGAAAGCAAGGAAGAACTAAAGAACCTCTTGATTAAAGGTGAAAGAGGAAAGTGAAAAAGCTTGCTTAAAACTCAACATTCAAAGACAAAGATCATGGTATCCAGTCCCATCACTTCATAGAAAATAGATGGAGAAACAATGGAAACAGTGAGAGACTTTATTTGGGGGGGCTCCAAAATCACTGCAGATGGTGACTGCAGCCATGAAATTAAAAGACATTTGCTCCTTGGAAGAAAAGCTATGACAAAACTAGACAGGGTATTAAAAAGCAGAGACATTACTTGGCTGACAAAGGTCCATCTAGTCAAAGCTATGTTTTTTCCAGTAGTCATGTATGGGTGTGAGAGTTGGACCATAAAGAAAGCTGAGCCCCAAAGAATTGATGCTTTTGAGCTGTGGTGTTTGAGAAGATTCCTGAGAGTCCCTTGGACTGCAAGGAGATCCAACCAGTCCATCCTAAAGGAGATCAGTCCTGGGTGTTCATTGGAAGGACTGATGTTGAAGCTGAAACTCCAATACTCTGGCCACCTGATGAGAAGAGCTGACTCATTTGAAAAGACCCTGATGCTGGGAAGGATTGGGGGCAGGAGGAAAAGGGAACGACAGAGGATGAGATGGTTGGATGGCATCACCGACTCAATGGACATGAGTTTGAGTAAACTTCAGGAGTTGGTGATGGACAGGGAGGCCTGGTGTGCTGCAGTCCATCGGGTCGCAAAGAGTCGGACACGACTGAGCAACTGAACTGACTGACTGACCCAGAGACATAACGTGAGAGGACACTGCTGGAAAAATGGTGCCGAGAGACTTGCCAGGTGCAGGGTTGCCTCAAATCTTTCATTTGCAAAATAAAAAACAACAACGCAGTATCTGTGAAGTGCAATAAGGTGAAGCACAAAAACAGGAAGCATCCTGCGGCATCTGGGCTGAGAAACCCAACCTAGAAGCACAAGGCGTTCAAATTGGAAGAAAGCTCACACATCACAATACAACTCTCTCACTTTATTAATGGGTAAATTGAGGCCCAGAAAACGAAGCAACTTGTCCACAGATGGAATAAGGAAGTGGCAGAGCTGAATCCTCGGAGTTCCCCTGTCAAGGCTAGAGTTTGGGCCGCTGAAGCCTGAGACCCCAGGGCGGGGAGGCCAATGGATTCAATAAGCTGCCAAGGTGAGAAAAAGAGGGCCCCTCTCCCCACCCCCGACAACAAACAGGATTACCATCATCAAAGCCAGAGAGTGACAGCGGGCAGCAGCGGCTGGCTGAGAACCGCCTCTAACGCTGGCACTTGGTACAATGCCTGTACCCAGCTGCTGCTGCTGCTAAGTCACTTCAGTCGTGTCCGACTCTGTGCGACCTCATTAGATGGCAGCCCACCAGGCTCCGCCGTCCCTGGGATTCTCCAGGTAAGAATACTGGAGTGGGTTGCCATTTCCTTCTCCAATGCACGAAAGTGAAAAGTGAAAGTGAAGTCGCTCAGTCGTGTCCGACCCTTAGCGATCCCATGGACTGTAGCCTACCAGGCTCCTCTGTCCCTAGGATTCTCCAGGCAAGAGTACTGGAGTGGGTTGCCATTTCCTGCTCCCTGTACCCAGCACCAAATGCCAAATCACTGCAATTAGCCATGCCGTGCCCACCAGCCGACTCTACGCTGGGCTAGTGGCCCAGATTGCTGAAGCGTGCGTCCTCTGCCTCCAAACGCCTTGCCATCCACAGCAGTGTCCCCTGCGCTCCCTGGGCAGGGCTCCCCAGACTCTGGCTGCGGGGTGTCTCCTACCTGCCATCGCCTGGCCTAAGAGTCCCGGAACAAGGAAATGGGCCCGGGCAGTTTTCCCCATCCTCTTCCTGCAGCTCTGCCCACCACCCTGGCACCCTCTCTCACCCCCAGAGGGGCGCTCCCCTCTCTAGAGGGAGGAGGGGAAAATACCGATCACTACCTGAAGCGTTCATTAAAAGCTGGAATCAAGATCTTGTCTACAGGGCCCCCGCAGAAACTGGGCCTCTCGCATACTGATGGATTAACAGAACTCCCACACCTGGGAGTTCAAGCATTTTGTGGATTTTTCCATCAGAAATCAATTTCAGGGAATCAGTTGAGTTGGAAACATCTGTCATTCCCAGGTCCTCATGGTGACCAGGAACCCATTTTACATCTAGACTTGAAATTCCCAAGTCAACAAAAGCGATGTGCTTAAAAAAAAAAAAAAAAAAAGCGATGTGCTAGGCAGCTGGAATTAAAGCAACCAATTTTGACCAAGACTCTGCCATTTGCAGAGCATTCCCCAATCTTCACTGAAACTGCGCAACCATCCAGAGAGGGATGTAGAAGAGAGGTTTTTTCCTTAATTCTTCCTGATTTGCAGGTGCTTTTTAAGAAATATTTATTTATGTGACTGTGTCGGGTCTTAATTCCGGCACATGGGATCTTTGATCTTCATTGAGGCATGTGGAATTTTTAGTTGCAGCATGTGGAATCTAGCTCCCTGACCAGAGATGGAACCCAGGCCCCCTGAATTGGAAGTTTCAAGTCTCAGCCACTAAACCACCAGGGAAATCCCAAGCAAGGATTTTTAACTGCGTTTTAACAAATGAGGATCTGCACTCTGAGGGCCCGGTGATTTATCCAAAATCACACACCTGGTCAGGGGAAAGCTGAAGTTCAAATTCAGGCCTTGTAATTCTCTGCAAACATCCTGGTGGAAATGCTGCTGGTCTGATGAAGGTCCAGCCCACTGGGTTACTCCTTGCCCACTGTGAGGGCTAACAAACTCTTCAGTAAAAGCTCAGGGCTTCAAACAAGAGTTTGTAGTCCACCCCTTCCAGATCAACTTTCCGCCCTTCTTTGGGCCCTTAGAGGACAAGTGCCTGCCTCCATCCTCTGACTCGGCCTGGCCAACGGGAAGCCTATGGAGGAGTGAGGAGAGAGCACGTTCACCAGGCGGCCTGGTCCCTCAACCCAAGGTCACTGGTTCTCCCCAGACAGCTCTCCGTCTCCACTGCACTCTCCCTAGGATTCCGGCAACTGCTTCCTCCCCGCATCCCAGATGATCAAAATCTGCAGTTTGTCAAAAGGTGATCAAAAGCTCAAGAGGGAAAGTAAACAGAAGAGAGGCTGGGGAGGTCCTGGAGTGCGGACGGGTGGTTGTCCTTTTAAAGAGGGTGACCCAGAAAGACTTCACTACGAAGGTGATGTTGGAGCCAAGACCTAAAAACAAGCCAATGATCAAGCCGTGCAAGTATCTTAGGGAAGTCTTTTCCTGACACCTGGTGAGTTGGAGCAATGGCAAGCGCAGCTGGAACAGCTGAGCCAGGGGTGGTCCGGGCACCAGTGGATTGCTGTCCCAGGTGATGGGCTGGATTTAGGAGAATGCAGGCAGGGCAGGAGCCACAGAGAGGGGGATGAGGGTGATCATGGCTCGACACAGTGAATCTCCGACTCGTAGAAAAGAGCGCAAGGGGCAGACTCTGGAGGAAGGATCTGGCTCAGCTCTCTGATCAGGAGTGGACTCAGCCCCGGACGTCACTTCCCCAGACCTGCCCCCACTGCTCTGGAACCCTCACCGCTTGACTTGTCCACCCTTCCTTAACCATTATGTCTCATTCCATACGTATTATTCTCTGCCTCTCTCACTCACTAACATTTAAAGTGCACGAAAGGGACTTCGCTGGAGATTCAGTGGTTAAGACTTCACCTTCCAGTGCTGGGGGGTGTGGGTTCAATCCCTGGTCGAATCTTTTGCCTTGTGGGCAAAACACCAAAACATAAAACAGAAACATTATTGTAGCAAATTCAATGAAGACTTTTAAAAAACATTGTCCACATCAAAAAAAATTAAAAAGTAAAAAATAACGTGCATGGAGACAGAGATCTTACGGGTCATGACCAAAGCCATAGCCCCAAGATCCAGTAGAAGGCTTGGCTCAAAGCAGGCACTCGATAAATGTTTATTTCAAGATGCATAAAAGAGTGGACCAATGAATGCACAAACCACTACTATGGCTGACAGCAAATTTTTTTTCTTTTCCCCAAAAGATTTTTCATTCTGTCCTGATGAAATTAAAGGCAAGAGCTGCCACTCTACCCCTGAGAAGAAAGCATATCTTTTAAGCATTCAGGGTCCATGAGTCAACAAAGCGTTTGGCACACAGTAGGTGCTTAATAAATATTCAATGACTTGACCAGTAGCCTGAAGTGATGAGAAAGCATTCCCTTCCAAACCCATCCCACAATATGTAAATACCACAACAGACGCTCTTGAGATGGGCGCTAAGTTTTGGTTGCCTTCTCCGCCCATTCCTTCCCATCCAAGACTCTGCCCCATACGTCAGAAGAATCCACATCGTGTGAAAAAGGATTAAAACTGTTTCAGCAGAAACGAAAGGAGAAATGGATGAGGTTCCTTTTTCCTTATTTCAAAAGGAAGCTCTTGAAAATAAATGGGAGGCCCTGAGGGGGACGAACATGAAGCGTGAGCCATAATAAGGGTACGGACAGAGGGCAGAGAAAGTACCAGAGCGCTCCATCCCAGGGGTGGCCGAGGGGCTGAGCGAGACTGGGAGTCCAGACCTGGGGGGCACCAAGAATAGGATCTGAGTCAGCAACAAGAGGGCTGCGAAAGCCAAGCCCACCCCTGCAGACCACCCGCCGCCAGCAGCTTTATCCACAGAAGCCCCTCACTGGGAACACACGCCCGAATGCCCATCAACAAGGGCACGGAGCAACCAAACGCGGCGTGTCCACACAATGGAATACCTGTTTGTTGTTGTTTAGTTGCTTAAGTCGTGTCCGACTCTTTGAGACCCCCATGGACTATAGCCCGCCAGGCTCCTCCGTCCATGAGACTTCCCAGGCAAGAACACTGCAGTGGGTTGCCATCTCCTTCTCCAGGGGATCTCCCCGACCCAGGGATCGAACCTGCGTCTCTTGCATTGGCAGACAGATTCTTTTTCGCTGAGCCACCAGGGAAGCCCACAACGGAATAGCACTCGGCAATGAAAACAAACGAACCAGTGACACATGCTACGATAATCCAAGTTCAAAGCTGAGCACTGAACTTCACATTGAGCCAAAGAAGGCAGACGCCGCAAGAAGAGTACACTCAGTGTGGTTCCACTCTCGTGAAATTCCAGAAGACGCAAAGCTAATCTACGGTGAAAGAAACGGGAACGGTGGGGGCCCCGGGATGGCAGGTTTTGGGGAGGAAGGCCTCATAGGAAAGGAGGGCATAATAGAAATGCTCTGCACCTCGACAGGGGTGTGTTACACAAATGCATGCCTCTGTCAAGACTGAGCAGTCCACACACTTAGGACCTGTGCATTTCACTGTATGTAAATGACACCGTAATTTTTTAAGTAGCTGTTTTTAATGTTTATTTATCTGGCTCTCCAGGGTCTCAGCTGGTGCACGCGGGATCTTCATCGTGGCATGCAAACTCTTAGTTGTGCACGTGGGATCTAGTTCCCCGACCAGGGATGGAACCCAGGCCCCCTGCATTGGGAGCGTGGAGTCTTAGCCTCTGGACCACCAGGGAAGTCCCTAGGAGGTTTTTTAAGAACGTGGGCTTTGGAGTCAGGCAGATGAGCCCCTCGACTTTTCAACCACATGAGCCAAGGGCTTGTCCTTTGTGGCGAGACCCAGTCTGAGAAGAATCCTGGTGAACGCCAGCTCCTCCTCGTCTCTGCATACCCAGCACCTGGCAGAGGGCGTAGCACGGACCTGGAGCCAAGCAAACGGTATCAAATGAACCAATCCAAGCGAGGCTAGACGTATGGCCTTGAAGCATTCTTAGGAGTGAATTTATTCCCACCAATAAAATCTGACTTAAAGCAAATGAAGGACTGATGCTGAAGCGCCAATACCTGGAGCCACCTGATGGGCTGAGCCACCTCGGCCACCTGATGTAAAGAGCCGATTCCTTGGGAAAGACCCTGATGCTGGGAAAGATTGACAGCAGGAGGAGAAGGGGATGACAGAGGATGAGATGGTTGGACGGCATCACTGACTCTATGGACATGAGCTTGAGCAAACTCCAGAGACAGTGAAGGACAGGGAAGCCTGGCGTGCTGCCATTCACGGGGTCGCAAAGAGTCAGACACAACTTCAGTGACTGAACAACAGAGCAAATGAAAGGGATTCCGCAGACATTTAGATGTTCATCGCTTATGGAAAACCATTCCCTAGTCTAAGGATAAGCTGAAGTCCCTGAAATCCACCTGGATGGCTTTCTTTCTTTGTTCTATATATAGTCACGGAGCACCATTGGTGTGCCAGCTGCTTGAGAAAGGGGTAAATATAACGGACACCAGGCCGGGTCCCTGCCCCCATGGAGCTTGCATTCTGGTGGGGGAGACAATAAGCATGTAAATGAAACTCGGATAGGAGATTATTTGGGGGACTGATCAGAGCTCTGAAGAAAGTAGAAGCTGCGAAAGAACGTGATGCGGGGGAAGGGTTGCTCTGGATGCAGGCATCCGAGGCCGCTTGAGGAAGATACACCTGGGCTAGGACCGGAGGAGGAAGAGGGCTGGCGGTAGAGCTTTCCAGACGGCTGGGGCATGAGCAGGAGGTCTCGAGGCTGAGCCTTCTGAGATTCTGCAGAGCCCAGCTTGTACAATTAACGAAAAGAGCTGCAGCCCTCAGTCTTGCTCTGTCGCTCACTTGCTGTGCAATTTCCACAAATCTCTTGTCCACTCTGGGCTCTGTCTCATTGTCTGAACCCTCAGAGAGGGTCGGCAAACAGTCTCTAGGCATCTTCCCGATTATGATGATCCAAGGGTATCTGACAGGACACTAGCAAAGCACCTCCTGTGCCCTCTCAAGGTTCTGAGTCCAAAAGGACAAAAGACAGGGGGACTGAGTCCACCAAGGCGGTGGCCTCTGGGGCCAAAGGGATTAGCTCTGAGGCTCTGACAGCTTTGCTGCTGCAAAACGAAGACATTCTCCTGTCTCCCATCCCTGTCCACAGGAAGAAAACAAGGTGGCAGAAATCCAGAGGACTCCGCGTAGCTGTCAGCCGCCCTGCGACTGGCTGCAGCCTTGGAAATGAATGGTCCTGTCAGCTCCGAAGAGGGTGAGTTCAGGATTTCAAAGGAAAATGAAATAAGAGGGAATGCAGCCCAGAAGCAATGCAAAGTAACGAACGACAAGGGCACGGAAACCTTCTACTGCAGCAAGACGGATGCAGGGAGCCCAGCAACGGGGCGCTGACCTCGGACGTGGGGTCACAGGGGAAGTGAGCGGGTGCCCCGGGCTGGCTGGGGCATCTGAGTCTCGGGGATCCATGGGCTGTCTGGGGGGACCCGGTCCTGGCTTGCAGGCCGCTGCTTTCCTGCCCCACACCCACTCCATCCTCCTCTGGCTGAAGCCTTATCATCCTCCTGCGTGTCTGCAGGGCAAAGACCTCCAGGGCCTGACCTGCAGGGCCGCCTAACCCCCAACCGTGTGCCAGGGCAAGGGAGCCTCAAGGCTCACAGACTCCCAGCAGGACAGCGGCGGGTCCCATCCCAGGAAATGAGACAACACAGACAGATGACACAGTAGATTTTAAAAACCATCGTCTACCGGCACCTCCAGTCCCGCTAAGCCCCGGTTCCGGAGTCATTCTGTGGACACGGCGATCACAGCTTCTTGTTTTCTGGCTGCGTCCTATCCTGAGAAGTGACTTACCTGTTTCCTCGTCTCTAAATCGGAAGAAATAATAGCACCGACCACACAAGGTTGTTGTGAGAATTTCATGTAAAAAAAAAAATCTGACAACAGTTTCTGGCACACGGTCAGCGCTCTCAACAAGTTAGTGCATTTTAATTTTTGTACTGTTTTATAGTCGCAATAAGTATGTTGCTATACATACAAGTAAAGCAAGTACCAGCCAAGTTCAAAGAGCCATCTAAGTTCACTGATATTAAGAAACTACAGCCTGGATTCATGGCAAACAATCGCCTGACTCTCCCCTCCCCCATCGACCCAACAATCTTGAGCAACGACACCCAGCCTCCCTTTGAGCCTTGCTGAGCCTCTGCCAGTGCACAGCGCTCTGATGAGCTGTCTCTCCTCTTAGAAGAGAAAAAGTTGAAAGCAACAGTTAAAATCTCAGACGCCTGCAGGAGCCAGGAAGGTAAAGCAGATGCGTAAAGGGAGCCCAGCGTTAGCCGTCTAGGAGCAGTGGCGACTGTGGCAAACTAGAGAACCCACGTCTCATCAGAGGGAAAAAGCTGCTACCGTCTCTAGCCAGCTTTTTTGGCAGGGAGGTATGCAGGTCCAGGGTTGGCACATCTTTTAGTTTTCAAGGGAAGCCAGAAATCCAGATATTTGTGTGAGATCTCCTGATGTTAAATATTGGCACATAATTCCTTATTTTTAAAAACATGGAAGCCCTAGCAAAATTCATCTGTTTGCACTCAGTTAAGTTGAGGGGCAGAACCCTCCCGGCTGTTACTGGCTGCTGGGCAAGTGCCATCTCCCTGCAAAGAAATCAGAACATTCTGGCTGGGCTGCAGACAGATCTTAATTAAGCTCCAGGCGGAGCGCCTATTAGCTGATAAAGGCTTTGGGAAAGAGTGAGGGAAAGAGTCCCCCGAGGGCTGGAGCCGTGGAGGAAAGCTAAAAGAAGGGGGTGGGCTTTGAAGTGGGCTTTGAGGGCTGTCAGACCAGGAAAAAGCAAAGCACAGTCCAGAGGAGGGACGGGACTTGGAAGGGGTGATGGGGGGAGGGGGTGGAGATGGGGAGTTAGGAGGAACTGAACACTCTAACTCAGAGGTTTTCCCCTTCAAGTGTGGATGCAAAACGTCACACTGAAGCACTCTTGAGAGGATTCTATTAGGAAGGTGATTGTATGCTGCTCCAGGCTGGGGGCCCTTGGAGACAGCCCCAAGGATGCAGGCTCCTCCCAGGAAAGGCAGTGCTCAGATCTCTGGATGTGGAATTAACTAGAAGTCCTCTACCCCGAGCAGACCCCGCTCAGCACATGGATCGGCTACGTGCAGCCTCCTTTTCTAGAACTAAGCTCTTCCAAAGCCAGAAATGTGTCTTCTATACGCTGGGCATGTAGAAGATCCTTAATGAATGTGCGTCGTGTGAGCCAGTGAATGAAACCAAAGAACAAGAAAAGTGAAAGTGAAAGTTCCTCAGTCGCGTCTGACTCTTGGTGACCCCATAGACTATACAGTCCATGGAATTCTCCAAGCCAGAATACTGGAGTGGGTACCCTTTCCCTTCTCCAGGGGATCTTCCCAACCCAGGGGTCAAACCCAGATTGCATTGCAGGCAGATTCTTTACCAGCTGAGCCACAAGAGAAGCCTAAGATCAAGAACCAAGACATCAAAGAAGAGGGTGCATGCCCACACTTCCAGAACCGAGCATCTCCCTCAGGGGGAAAATGAACAAAGTCATCAGTGCTCACTGCACTCGACAGCCACAGAGACCTGGTGTTTGTCCAGAGAAACACCTCGTGTGGGGTCGCGGGAAGATGAGAGTAGCACCCCATAATGACCAGAGTCAGTGAGGCGTCCTACGCCCCAAAGTACCAAGGGATGGGCATGATGCACGGCTTTAGTGGGTGTCTTGGATCATTTTAGCATCAATACATTATAAAAACTACCGTATCATTTTAAGCCCTTTCTGGGCTAGGTGGTGCAGCTGAGAGGCTCAGGGCAGGGACGGGCCTTGGTCCAGACACACAGAGAGTCAAGGGGCACAGGCTGGACCGGAGCCCAGCTCTCCAGACTCCCAGTCCAGAACACTCTAGACTCAGAGCAGAGCTGGGACTAGGAGAGGCCGCTGAGGCCCTCACCTGGGGAGCCAAATGTAAGGAGGGGCCACAAAGCTTCATGATCAAGTTAACATTTTGATGCAATATCTTTTAAAAATTGAAATTAGTGCAAGACAAACCCAAGATAAGCAAGATAGCAACTTATAAAATAAAGACTTAAAGTTGTACTCTTGCGGGCCTCAACCTCCCCCACTCTACCTTGCTGTTGTGGTTCAGTCACCAAGTCACGTCTGACTCTTTGCGACCCCATGGACTGCAGCACGCCAGGCCTCCCTGTCCATCACCAATTCCTGGAGTTTACCCAAACTCATGTCCATTGAGTCGGCAATGGCATCCAACCATCTCATCCTCTGCTGCCTTCTTCTCCTTTTGCCTTCAATCTTTCCCAGCTGCTGCTGCTGCTGCTAAGTCGCTTCAGTCGGGTCCGACTCTGTGTGACCCCACAGACGGCAGCCCACCAGGCTCCCTCGTCCCTGGGATTCTCCAGGCAAGAATACTGGAGTAGGTTGCCATTTCCTTCTCCATTGCATGAAAGGGAAAAGTGAAAGTGAAGTTGCTTAGTCGTATCCGACTCTTAGCAACCCCATGGACTGTAGCCTACCAGGCTCCTCCATCCATGGGATTTTCCAGGCAAGAGGACTGGAGTGGGGTGCCATTGCCTTCTCCAATCTTTCCCAGCATCAGGGTCCTTTCCAATGAGTCGGCTCTTGGCATCACAAACCTCCACCCTGATCCCGGCCCAAACAGGAGTCCCAAGGTGACAATTGCCCAAGACATGGAGAAAATGGTTATGTGGAAATCTACAGGAAGATCACTCCAGGAAGAGGGCAGGAAAGCAACGGAGTGCCAGGAGAGGTTGCAGACGAATGCCACCCCAACTCCCATCCCCACCCCAACTCTCAGGGCTGCATCTTTCCTGCAACAAGCCGCGCTCCAGGGACACTCAGCAAGACCCTGCCAGGAGAGCTCACGGGAGCAAATGGCACGCCCGGGCGCCCCCCTCCCTGACATCCCCCTCCTAACTCCAATCAGTTGTCTTGCAAATCTTAGCCTTTTCATCTCAAGGGGCAAGATGGATTAAAAAGTTTGGCCAGCTCTGGATAACTCTTCTTGCCATGGAAAAACAACCCAGGACTTTATGACTTACTGACAGTGGGTTATGAATGGGCGGGAAAGCATATCCTTAAACCACTGACAGTAACTCCCTTTTAAGGTATTTCCTTGGGGCCAGAGACAACACGTCTTCCTCCTGCCCCCGGTTCTAAGAGTAGCTTGTCTTTCAGAGACGGGCTTGGACTTTTAGGTCAGCCAGGCTTGGATTGAGATCCAGCTTTGCCATTTATTGTGAGGCCCCAGACGATATACCAAGACGAGACACAGCAACTCATGCTGCTGGGGGGTCCAGGGTAACTCAGAGGACACGATGGCAGCTGAGGGGCAATCCACAGGCAAAGGGGCGGGCACAACCCAGTACCAACACACCACTCACACAGGAGATGCCAGCCAGATCTCCCTGTGTTTCAAAAGAAAAAAAAAAATTATGTGAAATCTTCTGATTCTTAAAAGTTGGCCAACTAATTCAAATTAGTTGGAAATTTAACATTTAAGAAAATGCTAACCCAGCAGGGCCAAATAAAAAATGTCTGGGAGTCAAAGCCCACCAACAGGCCCGATATGTGCCGCTGACATCCACAAATCCCCCAGCAACCTGCCTGGCACCCCACAGGTGCTCAGCAAACATGGACGATTTCCATCTTTTCCGGAAACTCTCCAAGCATCATCAACATCCATTTCCACATAACAGCTTGGGAAGGAATGCTTCTCGGGGTGGGACATGGAGATATGAAAAGAAGAGCTGAAAATCTGGAAGGCTTCAAAGGGAGGTGGGAACCGCCGTGGGAATTCCTTAAAAGGATTTAAAAGAATTTTATTGGGCATAGTTTACCACGAGTCAGGGATAAGATCAGGCAGTAATTTAGTTCCTGGGCCCCGCAAGCGAGCCTGTGCCTGTAGGGTGGATAGGGGGTGGGAGGGAGGATCTGGCCTTACTGAGGTCTCCACCACCATTTCGGGTCCTCTGTCCACAGGTCACCCCAGTACTGGACTCAGAACACGGAGTTCTGACAGGCTCAGCCCCCGGGCACAGCCCCTCCACAGAGATGCTCATAAGGTCCAGCTGATCCTACCCAAGCAGAAGCAAGGCCCAGGGGATCTGGTAGCTCACATGAACTTTGAAGTCAGACTCAGCTGGGCTGTGTTTCAAATCTTCAACATCAGAGGCTCTCAAAATGTGATCTCCCAGACCAACAGTCGTGCTGTCTGGCCGCAGCAGCAGGGAACTCGTTTGAAGGGCCCCACCCCAAACCCAGAGAGACAGAAACTCAGGGGGTAGGGTCAACCATCCGGGTTTGAACAAGTGGATTTGGGTGCACAATACGTTTGAGAACTCCTGCTCTCCACCTTTGCCCTGTGGTCGTCAGCAAGTCCCAGGTCTCACTGAGATGATCAACTCTGTCCCATAGAACGGTCCTTCAGCATCCTTCCAACGACAATTTCAGAAGCCTGGTCTGTTTGTGCCAGACAGTGTGGGAGATACTAGGGGGACAGCACATAATCCTGACCCTGATGGAGCGTGGGGTCTAGCTCTCGATGCAGACAGATGATGAGCAAGGAAAGATATAAATGCCAATTTTCAGAAGCGAGAGGAAGGCAGGGCGTGACCCACCACATAAAGCTGTTTCTCACAGTGTGTGTAGGGACCACCGGAGCACTAGAGCCCCCAAATTCAGGTGGATTTCCTTTCCTACATCCCCCAATCCCCTCTCTGATGTCCCTGCTGCTCCTCAAACACGTCTCCTCGCTCCAACTTCAGGGCCGCGGCCTTCACCGTTCCGTCTATGAGGAAAGCCCTCTTAGCAGACCTTCCGAGGACGGGCGCCTTCTCCCTGTCCAGGGCTCGGTGTCACCTCCCCTGAGGTCAAGCTGAAGCAGTCTCTCCACTTAACTCTGTACCCCCACCAGCCTGCTCTGGCTTCCTCCCTGCCTTTCTCTGAGCATCCAATCCTGCGCCTCCCCATGGCCTTCCTAGTCCTGCCTCTCTCCCAGAAGAACATGCCTTCTTGGGGGCGGATTCTTGTCGTGGTCACCTCAACAGCATCAGCGAGCAAATGTCTGCCTAATAAGCGACACTCTAACCCTATTCTCAGGCTTCCCTGGTGGCTCAGTGGTAAAGAGTCCGCCTGCCAATGCAGGAGACGCAGGTTTGATCCCTGGGTCAGGAAGATCCCCTGGAGAAGGAAATGGCAGCCCACTCCAGTATTCTTGCCTGGAGAATTCCATGGACAGAGGAGCCTGGTGGGCTACAGCCCATGGGGTCGCAAAGAGTCGGACAAAGAGTCGGACACGACTGAGCGACTCAACAACAACAAACTCTATTCCCAGAAAGAGGGGGCGCTCCCCATCCTTGAGGAGGAGGAGGCCACAGGCTGTGCCCAGGGCAGGTTTTTTCGCGGCCTTGCTTGGTTCTCTGACGGTGGAAAACGGCGTAGAGACTGGAAGGAAAAGTGGAGGGGGCGGCGGGGCGCTGTCGCGAGGTCAGCGACCCTAAAAACGCCGGCTGCGCGGTGGAGCACCCCCTCTCTGGCAGAACCCTCCAACCCAACCCCCATGGCAAAAGCGCGACTCCTACCCATTCCGAGGAGAGGCGTCGCTCTCAGCCGTCTCGGGACCCCAGGGCCCAGTCCGAGTGCCCCGCGTCGGCCAGGAGTGCGGGCAGCTGGGCCGCGCGGACTCTGGGGCGGTGGCGCACGGGGACTTGGAGGGAAAGGCACCTGGAGTGGTACGTGCCGTCCTAGGAAGTCGACGGCGCCGGGCGCGTGCTGGCCCTGCCCCGCGGCGGCACGAGGCGCCCAGGGGCAGCGGCTCACCAGGACCTCCCGGGAAAAATACAAGACCCGGCCAGCGCGGCGTGAGCCCCGGGCAGCGGAGCCGGCGCGCTTCACGTGGCACGTTGGAGCCCCGGGCAGCGGAGCCGGCGCGCTTCACGTGGCACGTTGGAGCCCCGGGCAGCGCGCGAGGGGTCCGCGACCTGCGGGGCCGGGGAAGCACGTGACCCCAGCAGGCCTGCGCGCCGCGGGGCGCTTGCAGCCCCAGGGCAGCGGAGCGCGGGGACCCCGAGGGCAGGCCGGCGCGGGGGGGGGCGCGGGCGAGAGCGCGGGGGAAGGCGGAGAGGGCGGCGGCGGGGCGCTCGGCGCGGGCCGCCAGGCGGAGGCTCGGAAGGAGCCCGGCGCCGCGCGGCGCACGCGAGAGCCCAGGCCCGGCGCTGGGCCGCCCGGACACCCCGGGCGGGCGCCGCGTGCCCCCCGCGCTCCCCGCCGCCGCCCGCGCTCCCCGCCCCGCGCCCCGCCCCTCCCTCCGGCCCGCCTCCCGCCCCGCTCCCTCCCTCCCTCGGCGGCGGCCGCGCGGCGCTCCCGGCGCACTCGGAGCCCGGCGGGGACCGGGAGGCACAGGCGGGTGGCCCTCGATCCGGGTGCCGGAGCCGAGCAGGACCCGGGGGCCGAAGTTGGCCGGCCGCTCCGGGAGGCGGCGCGGGCGGCTTCCAGCCCCTGGTCGCGTCCTCGCCGGGACCCGCCGGCCGCCGGGGGACGCGAGCCGCGGCCCGGCCAACTCCGCGGCGGGGACGCCGTGCCGAGAACTTGAGGTGGGACCCTGGCGCGCTGCAGCCCCGCCGGGCGCCGCCGGGCGGGCTGACTCGGGCCCCGGCGGGGGGAGCCGCACGTAGCTGTGGCCCCTACGGGGACCCGGAAAGCCGCCGAGGGGGGCGGTCTGGGGCGACCGGGGACCCGGGAGCAGCTGCGCGCGGCGGTCACCGTGCGGGTCCGGCTTCTGCGCTTCCCTGGGGTCCCCCGGCGCGCGAAGTGACAGGGCGGGGGCCGCATCCCAGCTGTGGCCGAGGTTTCTCGCCGTCTCGCAGGAGGGTCCAGGGAGGAGGGGGTGTTGGGGAGAGGTTGATGGGGGGGCGTCCGTCTGTCACCCGCTCACTCACTCCATCCTTAGGCACAGAGTGGAGACTCGCGTCAGGCGGGTTTATTGAGTCGTTCATTAGGGCCACAAGCTTTTATTGAGAGCCCACTGTGTGCTAGGCGCTGGGGACTCTTGAGAAGACTCTGTTCCTTGGAGGGGAAGGTGGCCTCCTCACCCTCGGGGGTCTCCCTACCCAGAAGGGGCTCAGCCTGGATGGAATCTTCGGGTGAGGAGGGAAAAGAGGGAAGCTCCTTCATTCATTCACGGGTTGGTTGAGAGACTGGTTGAGCGCCTACTATATGCATCTCACCATGCCGAATCTCAGCTGTTCATTATTTTAGGAACAGTTATTGAGGTGCTGTGCTGGGGAGAGAACTGGGAGGGGGAGGGATGGGATGTGGGGCAGGATAGGAAGGAGCCGGCCTGCAGCTTGGAGAGAGCACCCCATGCCCCCCTGTGTACAGGCGGGTCACTGGACAGGTTGCAGAATGGCCTTTCCTTGTTCCATCTACTGCATTCATTCTCAAGGGGAGGAGGGAGGCTGGAATAGGTTGTTGGATAAGAAGAAAAGACGTTTAAAAAGCTCCTTAGGGGAAAGGTTTTAATGGGAGAAGGATTGAGAAAAGCCCATCTACCCATACTGATGAAGGCAGGCTCCCACCGATGGGGTGTACTATGGAAGTTGTCCATTCAGCGGGCGTTTCTTTAAGCACTTGCTGTCCATAAGCACATCCAGGGTGCCAGGCATCAGAGTCAGCAAAGTGAACGAGGCAGTTGCAGAGACCCCCTTTGCTGACCCCTCAAGATAAATGCAGGGGAGGTGAGAGAAGGGAGCTGGAACTGCTCTGATTCATCGCGTGTGTTAAGGAGGATGGGTTCTTCTGACTCCATGAATCTGAGCCGAGGTTTATTCACTGGGGTGTGTTTGATACCCACACACATGACAGCACAGTCAGAGTCGCTCCGGGAAGCCTCACCCGCTCACGTTTCCAAGGCAGGTTTGGCACTGCTGGCGACCCGGCCCCAGGGCGGGAGCCAGGGCAGGCGCCGGCTTTCTTGGGTGGGCTTCTCAGGAGCTGTCAGGCCTGAGCTTGACCCTGTGTCCTCCGTCCTGGAGCTCTGCAGAGGCACCGCCAAGCAGGGAGGGAGGGAAGGCGCGTCTGAAAGGCAGGCGATGACGGCTCCTGGGACTGCCTTCACCCGTCATTCCCTAAGAGCCCATTCCAGTGGAAAGATGTCTGTCATGGGACACAGTCAAACCCCACAGAGGCCATGAGTGTACAACCTTGATCCCCGTCCCAAGCCTTGAGGGCCCAGGCAAGGGGAGCCTTGGAGTCTGATGGGGGCAGATCTGGGAGTCAGGCTCCCGTCCCGCCACCGCTTTGAATCCCCTGCACCCCACACAGCTGGGCCGTGGCGAGGGTGAGGACGATGCCCCAGAGATCAGAAGGGTCCAGAGATGTGGCCTGAATGCAGGCCTGAGAGACTCCAACCAGAACTGAGGAGTCAACCCGGGGCCCCTCTAAAGAGTCTTGACCCAGCCGTCTTTTCTCCACGTCCCCTTTCCGAATAGGTGAAGCAGAGTCAACGTTTCTGGTGGCCAGAGATAGAGGGTCTGGAAATCCACCCTTGGTTGGCTCACTAAACCCAAAGATGGAGCCCCATGGTTGGAAAATGGTGGCTGGAAAAGCCACTCTAAAAGAGAGTTGATACAAAGGCAGAGGCAAGGAAGTCTAGCTGCAAGCGCTCAGTCCCTCCTGGCCATTTTTGTTCCCTAGCAGACAGTATCTGACTGACGGAATCCACGCATGGAGTCACTGTGGTCCAGGTAGGATCCGAACGATGGCCTCACAGGGCATACCGCCCCTCCTTCCCCGCTCCGTCCCGCCGCAGCTGACCGCAGACATGTGGCTCAACACTTACTGAGGAACAAGAAGCGAAGGACTGTTTAAGTAGGTGTCCCCCCACCTGCTGCCCCAAGGTCCCCACTGCCCCCCAAGCCTGTGCCTCCGCTTACCCCTGTGCTCCCGAATCAGAGGCCGCCAGGGAACAAACAGAAAAGACCCCCTGGCTCCCGCCCCAAATCCCCTCCTGGTAGAAGGCAAGCATGACTGTTTTTATTTTGCCAGAGGAACATTGTAGGGAGGTTCTGGAAGCTGCCTCTGTCTGGGGGGAGAAGGGGGTCCCTGGATGTTCCCTCTTAGGGGGCAGGTGGGGTGGAGGAAAGAGCCCTGCTCCCAGCAAGTATGCCCCCACCCCAGTGACTTAGGCCCCAGCTCACTGGAAGCAGGGCCAGCCCACTTGGACTGTAATGAGGGTGGACAGGAGAACGTCAGGGAAGATGGATTTCCCACGTGGGCACAGCATCTCACAGGGATCCGGTGTGCCAGGGCCTGGGCCAGCCTAATGGCTGGATCCGTTTTGATTAACGGCCTAATTGAGGATTAATGTGGCATGATCCGCCTCTGAGTCAGCCCAGCCAGGAACCCTGACCATGACAGATGATACTCCCCCGGCAGGGCAGGGACTGCAGGGAGAGACCGCTGGAGTCCCCTCGAAACCCGCTCGGGATTAAGGAATGACACGGGTTGGCAAGTGTGGGGAGGAGAGAAAGAAACCAAAGCCTGAGGAGCTCAGGGAAAAAATGCTTTTTGTTTTTTTTTTAAAGAAAGTTGCACTGCGCCTGGTTCATTTCTTACTGCCACATGCTACTAAGAGTGTAGTGGCTTCAAGCAGTACAAACTTGTTATTTTACAGTTTTGGGGGATCAGAAGTCCAGGAGGACCTCAGTGGGCTGACACCAAAGGGCCAGCAAGGCCGTGTTCCTGCAGGGAGAGTCCCTTCCTTTGCCTTTCCTAGCTTCTGGGGGCTCCCTGCGTCCTTGGCTCCTGGCTTTACGTCATTCCAGCCTCAGCGTCTGCCATCATATCTCTTTCATCTCTGCCTCTGATCCCCTTGAGTGATGGTTGCTCAGTCATGCCTGACTCTTTGCAACCCCATGGACTTGCCTCCCTGTTATAGGGACTCTTGTCGTGACACTGGGCCCACCGGTCGATCCAGGGCCGTCTCCCCATCTTCAGAGCCTCAGTTTAATCGCAGTAACATCATCCCTTTCACCATGTAAGGTTACATTCCCAGGTTCCATCCAGGGCTTGAGATGTGGACCTCTTCCGGAGGCCACCCTTCTGCCGACCGCAGGCATGTGCCTCGTCAGCTTCTGTTGACTGATGGGGAAGCTGAGGCCCAGCAGAGTGAGGGACTTGACTTCAGCCAGGTGAGGCCAGCGGGCACTGAGGTCCTGCCCTCTGGAAGGCGGTGCCGGCTTCACACTGCTCATCTGAGGAAAGAAATGCCGGGGGGAGGAGCGGGCAGGTGAGGTGCCAGGCGTGCTGCCTAGAAGCCATTCTAGCAAACAGGGGGCACTTCTAACGTGCCAGGCATGGCTCCAAGCACTTAGGAGGTGAGTGTGATGACACCCCAGGTTACAGCTAAGGACCCAGGCACAGAGAGGTGAAGTTCTTTGCAGAAGGCTGCACAGCTGGTGATCGGTGGGCCAAGCATCATGGTCCAGAGGCCACACCCTCAGCCCTGCTTGGGACCTGCTACCCCACAGGAGAGTTCTTCTGCCCAGAGACCGAAATGGCAACCCAGAACTCGATGAAACCAGTGTTGTTGATTCCTTACTCTGCTCTTATGCAAATAGCCAGTAGGAATAAGGATGTTTCCCCAGCTATGGGCAATTGCCTGCTTCTCCCCATCCCAAAAGACTCTTCAAAAGCTTGTGCCTAGAAAACAGGGGTGAGACACCCATTCCCTGGCCTGCTGCTAGTGCTGGGCACCCTTCTGCCACCAGGAGCCAGCGATGTAGGGAGATAGTAGAATGCAGAGTCAAAGAGGTTTGCTCAGAGTCCCACAGACCTAGTTGGAGCCTGGCTTCATCGCTTGCCACCAGAGTCATGAGTTTTCACCATTCAAAGCCTCAGTTTTCTCGTCTGTAAAATGGGGATGAAATCTTCATTCACCAGATCCTCTTAACAGCCTGGTGAGGTCGGCACACTTGTCCCCGCTATACGGGGAGACAGGCCCGGAAGAGGGCCGGTGACTTGGTGGGTACAGATGGCTGTATCAGGCCGAAAGGTTAATAGCAGAAGCAGCAGCAATAGCCAGACAGGCCTGACAGAGACCTCCCCCCCGTCCTGCTCCCCACCCCGGAGTCCTACCCCTGCCCCCAGGCCCTGTACCCACCCCCAGTCACATGCTGGCCACAGAGCAGCCTCTAGGTGGGGCTGCTGCCCTCCAGAACCCCTTCTGCTTTCAATGATCCTCTCTCTTTCGAAATGTGCACTCAGCCCTCTGTCATAGCTTCTGAACGTCATCTTTCTCCCAGGAGGAAGAGAAGTTGCCTGGGGAGAATCCGAGGATCTGTGGGCTCACAAAGGGGCATTCGATCAAGGCAGCCCCAGTGCAGAAAGATTTTCTCATGAACCAGAGAGTCTCCCCTTCTCCAGCAAGGCTCCCCTCGCGTGGGACCCACAGAGCCTTCCAGAACCCCAAGGAGATTGGGAAGTCAGGCAGAGGGCTCCCAGCCGAAGCCCAGAGCACCTAGAAGGCCTGCCGGCTTTCCTGGCCCCTGCCTTTCCTCTCTCTCAAACATCAACAGGCTCTCAGGGAGCCTTCAGAAATGCCGGTTCCTGCCTGCCCCCCTTAAGGGTTCTGATGGCGGGTCTTGGGAGGGACCTGGGGGTCTGTATGTCAGCTGAGTCCCGGGAGATGCAAAACCCAGGGCCGTGAGAGTTTTTGTGCTCTTCTTCTCTAACCTGGATTAAAACCCAGGGTTGTGCTAACCACACTCTTTAATTCATATCGCTCTGCATCACCAGGCTGTCTTAGTCACTGTGCCCTTCGTTCCAATCCCCAAGCTTATTCCCTCCCCCTGCCCTCCCAGGCACCCTCCCTGTGGTTGACAGAGACCCTTACATGTGCTCGAGTCTTTGTAAGATCTGTAATGTTGTGTGTGTGCTCATTTACATAAACAGCAAAGTGCTATAAACTTCTGTTGTTTTTTTTTTCCACTTGGGACCATGTTTTTAAGATCTGAATGTGTTGCTAAACCTGCATCTAGTCCATTGCTTCCAGTTCCTATGCAACCTACAGGCATTTGCCATCTGGATCACTTGTTCTTCTCCCGCACCCCCGGGAGAGGCACTGGGAGACCTCCTGGCACCAAAGCAGCACAAGATGTATTCTTGTGCCTTGTTCCCTGCTTACATCTGAGTCCCCGGAGCGGATCCTGAGTCAAGGATTGGCGTATCAACAATATATTACAGACAATGTCTGTCATAAGCCCTGTGGATCCAAGTCTGAGGGATATACCCAAGAGTGGGATTCCCGGGTCATAAGACACCAGCATCCTTCATTCCCCTTGCTACCCCTCAGGCCTTCCCAGAGGCTATATTCCTGCATTCCCTCCAGCAACGGGCTCTGGGGGTCAGACAACGCTGGGGTCCAGTCCTGCCTAATCAGGTCAAGAAAGGAGTCACTTTTGTCTGGAAGAGGGGAGAAGGACAGATCCCCATCATAGCTAGTAATAATACAGCAGGCCCATTGAGACTCCTCTGCAGGTCAGGCATTGGGCCAAGCACCTATGTCATCTGTGTCCTCTGCTTTAGTCCTGACCATAACTCCGGGAGGTCAGAGCAACATATATCCCCATTTTACAGATAAGGAAACTGCATCTCAGAGGAAGGACATGACTTGTTCAAAGTCACAGGAGACCTTGAACCCAAGTCTCCTGACTTCAGAGCTAGTGGGCTCTTCTGCTTCCCCACCTTGAGGTCATCAGCAAATCGCACCCCCCATCCCCCGCCCCCAACCTGGAGTCTAACCAGCTTTTCTCAACACTTGCTGTATTTGTTTCCAATTGTTACTGTGACACATCACCACAAACTGAGTGGATTAAAACAATACAAACTTACTGCCTCACATTCTGGAGAACAGAGGTCTGCAGTGGGTGTTGCGGGGCTAAAATAAAGGTGTGGAAAGGCTGCGTTCCAAGGCTGCGTTCCTTTCTGGAGAGCCCAGAGGAGAGTCTGTCCTTCGTCTGTCTCAGCTTCTAGAGGCTGTCCGCTTTCCTTGGCTCATGGCCCCTTCCATCTTCAAAGCCAGCACTGGCAGGTGGGTCTCTCTCACAGCGTTTCATCACTCTGATGCACCCTCCTGCCTCTCTCTTCCATCTTTTAAGGACTCTGGTGGTTGCATGGGGGCCCCCAGAGAGTCCAGGAAAATCTTCCCACCTCAAAGGAAGTTGGTTGACTACCTTATTTCCATCTGTAACCTTGATTACTGCTTGCTATAGAAGCTAACATAGTCACTGCTTCCAGGAATCAGAATAAGGACACAGACATCTCTTGGCCAGGGCTGGGTAGGGGTGCGGGGATTAGTCTGCAGGTCATAATCCCACTAGTGTCTACCTGCATGGACATTCAGGGCTGGGGCGGTGTGCAGCTTCAGCAAGGGGATGGGTGCTGGGCACTGAGCACAGGGAATACCGGCCCCCAGGCTTTGCTATGTCCCTGCCAGCCGGGCCCTCCTGCCCCATCCAGCCCAGCCAGGTCAGAGCTCCCCCTCGCCCTCCCCAGTGATCATCGGGTCAGCCTTGGTGCTCTGATACCACCCATCACCCATGTGGGAGGCCCCCATCCCTGACCTCTCTCTCTCTGATTGGCCCACAATTTCTCCCTCCATCATCCTGTAGCCCGGAAACGCTGCCTCTAATTTGGGCCTCCTAGCGCCACCTGTCCGTCACCCGGATGAATGGCCTCCCTGGGATCACCCTACCTCCTTGTCCTACCCCTTCACCGCACTCCAGTCCCACAGCAAAAGTCCCCTCAGCTCCTGCTCTCCAAAGCCCGCCGCAAATCCATCCGATTCTCCAGACCCCTCCACTGGTCCAAACCTCGGTGGCCTCTTTCCAGAGTCAGGGTGGTCTCCCCAGCCCAGCCTGGGACTTCTCCCGAGGATGCCGCGCCCACGAAGAACAAGCCGCAGCACAGTCTGTGACCTGCTGACCCCCCACACACTCGTTTTCTCCCCCTCCCCCTCGCTCACTCTGCCTGGCCACTTGGCCTTTACTCTGGTATCTGACCATCCAGTCCCATCCCCAGGTGAGGAGCAAGCCCTTCTAATTCCACCCAAGACACTACTCCCCAGGTCCTCCCAGGGCTGGCTCTGCCCCAGGGTCCCCTCCCCCAAGAAGCCCTCCTGGGTCCCTCCAGCTAACGTTGACCCCCCCACCCTGGTCATTTCCCATCGGTCACCTGGTTCTGTTCCCATCACAACACTCATTACAGCCTGAAATGATCTGTGTATTGATTGTATTTATTTATGGGAGACTGTGTATTTATGAAAGACTGCATCCCCCACTGGAATGTCACTCTGTAGGGACAGCACTGGGTCTGTCTTGTCCTCGGCTGTGCCTCCAGGCCTGGCCCAGTCGCCCAGTCCCACACGTGGTACGTGTTGGATGAATGAATGAATGACAGCTCCCTCAGGACTCCTCCTTCTCATTCCCACCATTGGAGCCCCTTTCTTAAACAGCTTCCTCTTCCTAAGTAGACATATAGACCCTAAGAGGCAAAATCACTGGATCCCACCATGCTCTAGAACTCACAGACCTAACACCATAGGGAAATTTTAAAAAATCAGCTTTTTCGTGAGGGTAACACCAGACTGGGTGAAGAGTAGCTTTATATTTCAAAAGCAGAACTTTGGAGCCTGTTTGATCTATGAACCTTACCAGAGACTCTAGCAGGCAGAACTGTTACCCGTACCCCCATCAGGCTGGGCAACACCGAGACCAAAGGCTCAGCGCAAGCGTGCCCCTGCCTCATTTGGCAAATTCAGCATCTGAGGCTCCCCAGGGTCCTCTGGCCCTCTGTGTACAAGCAGCCTGCACGAAGCATCTTTTTCTCTCCTCTCCATATTTGTCTCTGAGACAGGACAACTTTCTATGCAGGAGGCTGAGGCTTTGACTCACAGCTGATACAGATCACGAGAGAAAAAATGAGGAAATGCTAATTGGGGGAGCTTTCCACCGGAGGGAAAGAGGAGGGTTGAAAAAAAATTTCTGCAAGAAAAGAGGTGATTACAGACGTGGGGTTTCACAAGTGCTCTCCAGGGCTTGCAGGATGAGAGGAAGATTCCCGTGCCTCCATCACTATGCTTGCCAATTGGAATATCGTTTTCCCTCTTGTCTTTGGTGGCAAAGATAAAGCAGCATAGCTGAAAAGCTGTGGCACTAAAAGCCGTCTTCTCTAAGGGATTCTGGCAGGCTCTGCCTGAGGAGACGGGTTCCAATTTTAGGTGAAGTTAAAAACACTCTTAACGCTTTCAAGTCAAACCATGTTTTTTCAAACACAGGTGTACCCTAGTTTTCCAAAACTTGAGCTGAGAAACGATAGTTTGTCCCAAAGATAAATGTGTGGAGTGATGATTTGCATTTGTGAAAGAATTCCTGTTAGGAAGGTGCCCCTTTCAGACGTGGAAACCTCCGTGACTCCTGTTACACAATGCTTCAATCCACGCGGGGCTGTGTGTATATGTGTGCACTCCTGAACATGTGTGTTTCCCCTGAACATGCCCATAGCATGGATGGATACTCAGGTATCAGAAACGGGTCTCCATTTGGAATTGATAGACTTGGCTGGTACCGCTTGCATCCATGAGTGATTGAGCTGGGGCGGGGGGTAGTGATGGTGAATTTTAAAAGCGAAGTATTGGCACTCCCCTGGCGATCCAGTGGTTAAGACTCTGCACTCCCAATGCAGGGAGCCCAGGTTCCACCCCTGGTCTGGGAACTAGATCCCCCACGCCGCTTAATTCTGGAGAGCTCTGTTGCTGCCATCTAGGAGTGTCAAACTCAAGTGCCTACAGTGACCAGGAAGGAAACATACATAAGGGAAGTAAAGTGGGTGTCAGGAAGACAGCAGGGAGGGGTGGGGATGATGGTGGATCGTAGCATGCCTGCTCTTCCTAAAGGGGTCAGACATTTCTCAGCTGGAATTTGAAGCGAAGGTTGCCAGATAATCTGATTTTCCCCAAAAAACATATACGAATTTTTAAATGAAATGTCTCCATTTTTCAAAATCTTCTCCAAGCTAGGCAAAATATTTGTAAACCAAATGCAGCTCATGAGCTATGACTGCATAAGCAATCTGATTCTAATGGCACAAACCCTTAGCTTTGAGGACAGGGAAGGAAATATTGTCATCTACCCCCCGATGACAAAATCAGGCCTGGTTGAGAACCACTGGCCCACACTAAACTACCTTTCCAAGCTAAACAAATATCCCCCAAAGTTGGACAAACTTAAAGCATTAAGTAAGCAACAGTACCGATGTAGGCTGTCAGCTCTGTGGGTTTGGGGTCCACATCTGCTTCTGCGCACGGCTGTGAACCCCCAGTGCTTAAAGCCGCTCCTGGCTTACAGTAGCACTCAGTGCATTTTTATGGTGTAAATGATAAACGGAGGAATGGTGAAGTTTAGGAGATGCTGAACAATAGAGGGGCTCTTCTGACTCTTGAGTATCTTCCCTCAAGCTGCTGTAACCGAGTATCTAGATCAGGGGGCTTAAATAACAGACATTGGTCGCTCTTCGTCTGGGGGGCTGGGAGTCTGAGATCTGGTGGGGTTCTGAGGAGGGCTGTCTTCCTAACTTGCAGGTTGGCTGTCTTCTCAGCGGCCCCTCACTGGGTAGAGAGAGAGGAAGCCCTGCTGTCTCCTCCTCTCCTTATCAGGGCACTAATCTCGCCCTGGGGGCTCCACCCTCCTGACCTCATCTAAGCCTGATGACCTCCCAAGGACCCCACCTCTTAACACCATCCAGTTGGAGGTTAGGGCTTCCCCCTATGAATCTGGGGGAACACAATGCAGTCCATATCGGCAAATATCTGCAGGATCCGCATTGTCCCCGGAGACTTCGGGGGTCACTGAGGCTCTTTCCTCCCTTCTTCCCCCTCCCCACCCCTCCTAGGCCGGAGAGGGATGTGAAAGCTCAAAATGACCCTCCTACCGGGAGACAATTCTGATTACGACTACAGCGCTCTGAGCTGCACGTCGGACGCGTCCTTCCATCCAGCCTTCTTCCCCCAAAGCCAGTCACTCAAGGGTGTCTTCTACCGCCGGGCCCAGCGGCTGCGGCCGCAGGACGAGCCCCGCCAGGGCAGCCAGCCTGAGGAGCGCAGGCGGCAGATCATCATCAACGTGGGCGGCATCAAGTACTCGCTGCCCTGGACCACGCTGGAGGAGTTCCCGCTGACGCGGCTGGGCCAGCTCAAGGCCTGCACCAACTTCGACGACATCCTCAACGTGTGCGATGACTACGACGTCACCTGCAACGAGTTCTTCTTCGACCGCAACCCGGGCGCCTTCGGCACCATCCTGACCTTCCTGCGGGCGGGCAAGCTGCGGCTGCTGCGGGAGATGTGCGCCCTGTCCTTCCAGGAGGAGCTGCTCTACTGGGGCATCGCCGAGGACCAGCTGGACGGCTGCTGCAAGCGCCGCTACCTGCAGAAGATCCAGGAGTTCGCCGAGACGGTGGAGCGGGAGGACGAGGACGACGCGCTGGACAGCGAGGACCCCGGCAGCGAGGGCCCCACGGAGGAGGAGGGCCGCCTGGGCCGCTGCATGCGGAGGCTGCGCGACATGGTGGAGAGGCCGCACTCGGGGCTGCCCGGCAAGGTGTTCGCCTGCCTGTCGGTGCTCTTTGTCACGGTCACCGCCGTCAACCTCTCCATCAGCACCCTGCCCAGCCTGAGGGAGGAGGAGGAGCAGGTAAGGGCCCCGCCCCTGCCTGGGTGAGGGCGGGGCTGCTGCAGCAGGGACCACTCCCCGCTCGGAAGGGCACGTCCTTCTCGGCCTGCCCTGTTGCCTCCTCCAGGAAGCCTTCCCTGACCGCACTGGCTCAGCAGCATCCCAGTCCATCGTTGTGTTTATGTGTTTACAAATGTGTCTCCCTATGTGTCGTCCTCCTCCACATGCAGACCTGAGCTCCACAGCCTGTTCAGGTCTGCGCTGTGCCCCCTGCCCACAGCAACACTGCCCAGCATGGGAGAGGCGCTCAGCTACTCTGTTGAATGAATGGATGGATGGGTGGATGACGCGATGTTTGATGTGCCTGGCCCCAAGCTGAGCACGTGACGTGTACCACCAAAATTTATTTCATCAACTTGCATTCTTTCTCAGCCTTCCCAATTCCCTTACATGAAAAGATCCCAGCTCTTTGGGATCCTGGATATGATGGTCATTGATAGATGTGTGTGTGCACAGGCAACCTCAAATAGTGAGCATTGCTTTCTGTTAAAGAAGGGAGTTCCCATAAGTGTTTACTCCAGGGCATGATGGGGTGCATTCCCAGTTCTCAGGGATACCCCTTACTTACTGGCAGTTAATGGGAGCCAAGGGCTGGGCTGCCACTCTGCCTGTATCTTGTCTCCCCAGCGAACCTTCCAGCATCCTGGTATGGGAGGTGTTCCCACAACCACTTGACAGCTGAGAACACTGAGGAAAAGCAGCTTGCGCAGATCCGGGTCTGAGTCTAAAGTCTGGGTTCTTAACATGGAAGTATGGGTCCCACGTGGCAGCCTGGGATCTCATGTAGCCCCTCAGTTCAGCCTCCTTCTGTATGAGACCCATCTCTGGGGCCCTCTCCCCACACGTAGGGTTTCCAGAGTCAAGGCTCAAGACAGACTGAAAAGTTCAGACAGGTGCAAATTGTGTAGGCACTGGAGAAATAGGTATGGCAGTGTGAACTGAACATAAATATCATGCCAGCCAGCATTTATTGAGCACTGGCTGTGTACCATGTATGTGCTAAAGGTTTTACGTGAACCCTCTGATTTAACATTAGAACCACTCACCACATGAGGGTTTTTCCATACACACGTATTGTGGGAAAAGTTGCAATAGTGTTACATTTATAACTCTCATGGAGTTTCTGACACTTCTTTTTGAATACATTGAATTTTAAAAGCCAGTGTTAAGAAAATACTCAATCAGTAAAATGAACACTCAATCAGTAAAGTGAACGTTTGAGATGCATGAGGGGTAGTGATGAACCAGGCAGAGTTAGAGCCAGGCGGCCTGAATTTGAATCCCACCTCGTCCACTCTGGCTGTGTTTCTGGAGACAAGTCACTCAGCCTCTCTGTGCCTCCATTTCCTGACATGTCGGAGAGGTTGTAAACAGGCCCACCTCACAGCGCTGGGAGGGTTCAGTGAATGAGAAGCGATTGGAACCGTGCCTGGCATTCCGTGTTCAGGAATTACTCACTGTGAGGATTATACGCCCCTCCCAGAAAGAGCAAGTGCTTGTCACTGGAGACCCGCCTGGAAGCCCCTGTGCTTCGTGTTTATTTCTTCTTGGCCCCAACACACACAATACCGATTTTGTCAGGAAAATACTAATAAAGCCACAGTTTTATTCAACTTCTGATAACTGCTTTAAAAAAAAAAAAGATAACCAGCCTTTTTCATGACTCAGTAAAAATGTTGTTCTTCAGTTTCATTTGGGGGACCAGTGGGGGTCACTGTCTCACCCGAGCAGGCGTTTGAGTGCCTCCTGTATTCAGGCCCCATGCGGCAGTCGGGGTGACCACTGTGAGTCTCCAGCTTCAGGGCGCTTCAAGTCTTGGTGACAGCCCCGTGACCATAAGTATGGGACATAAGCCAAGAGGGCTCTTGTGAGAGGCCCACCAACTGTGCTGGGGACACTTGGAGGGGATGCACTCCAGGAAGGCTTCCCAGAGGAGAGGGCTTCCTGTCCCAGAAGTCTGAGACCTCAAAGCCTCACCAAGTATCAGTTCATCTCTCCAGCTTTTCACATATTCCCAGCGAAAGAGCTAGTATGGCGAGCCTGACAGAACCCAGCTGTGCCCCAGAACCAACAAGATGCCCCAGGTAGAACCATTTGTGCCTTTCTCTCTGCCAAGCCCCTTTGAGGCTGAGGTCTAAGCTGGGGACGGTCCACCATACTGCAGATCAGAGCAATAACCTGACAGCCTGCATGGCAAAAGCACAGATGTGTCTGAATGAAATGTGGAGTGCTTTCTTTGTATCAAATTGTCACAACATTTAAAACCCAGGAGATTTCATGTAAAACTCCAAAAGAGAAGATTTCCAGCTTCTCTTAAAAAAATCGATGAGGCAGCCTCAAGACTGAGTTCACCTGGGGCAGTCCTCAGGGAGTGCCAAGCAGGATGGCCAGGCTCCCCAGCGGGCCTCCACCCAACCTGGGCCACCTCCCCTGGTTTCCCTTTGCCTGCCTGGCCTTCACTTGGCACCCTGTCTAAAGGCAGGCCAGTGCTCTGCCATCCATCCTGGTAACAGATATGAAGTGATCACCTGCAGTGTGCCGGGCCTTTCCAGGCACTGGGGCCCTGAGTGAGCAATACACAAACCGTCCTCCCCTGTAGAGAGAGCTACAGGCTTCTGGGACGGGGGTGCCAGGTGAGCAGGGCTGAGACAGACAGTAAAAATGGTAAGTAAGTAACTTATAAAACCTACTTTGGAGGCGGGCATGGCAACCCACTCCAGTATTCTTGCCTGGAGAATCCCACAGCCAGGGGAGCCTGGTGGGCTACAGTCATTAGGGTCACAAAGAGTCGGACGCAACTGAGCAGGCATGCACCCTTGGTGGTATCCATATTGCAATACGTAAAAGTGTCAGATCAACTCGGTATGCCTTGTATTTGTTATATGTCAATTACATCTCGATAAAAATGAATTTTAAGAAGAAAGGGAGGGTCGCACGACAGTTGCGTCGGCGGCAAGTAGGCTGCAGCATTTCCTCACTACCGCAGCAGTAGTCGCGATGAGTTTGCCCCTCACCCCCAAACCTTTCCTCAACGGATTAACAGGAAAACAAGTAATGGTGAAGCTTAAATGGGGAATGGAGTACAAAGGCTACCGGGTGTCTGTAGATGGCTATATGAGCATGCAGCTTGCAAACACAGAAGAATACATAGATGGAGCATTGTCTGGACATCTGGGTGAAGTTTTAATAAGGTGTAATAATGTCCTTTATATCAGGGGTGTTGAAGAAGAAGAAGAAGATGGGGAAATGAGAGAATAGCATCTTTGGGGAATTTTTTTATATATATTTGTAGACAATAAAAATTTGTTTGGTTTTAAAAAAAAAAAGAAGAAAGAAGTCAGGAGCTCGTTTGGGGATGTGATGAGTTTGAGACACCTATCAGACTCCAGAGAGGAGGCAGCTCCTCTGGAGTCTGGAGTGTAGGGGCAAGGTCTGGGCTGCAGGGAGATTAGGGGTAGTCAGGGTTGAGAAGGTGCTTCAAGCTCCAGGCTTGCACGGGATTGCCCAGAGAGTGGGCATAACTGGAGAGAGGGGACCCAGGGACAGGCATGGATCCCAGAGCACCTTGGCCGGGTAGCAACCCCCCAGGACGGAGCCCCGTGCTCCTCGAGGTGGGACCGCTGATCTCCCCCACTCCCTCTCTCCCAGGGCCGGTGCTCCCAGATGTGCCGCAACATCTTCATCGTGGAGTCGGTGTGCGTGGGCTGGTTCTCCCTCGAGTTCCTCCTGCGTCTCATCCAGGCGCCCAGCAAGTTCGCCTTCCTGCGGAGCCCGCTGACGCTGATCGACATGGTGGCCATCCTGCCCTACTACGTCACCCTGCTGGTGGACGGCGCCTCCGCGGGCCGCCGCAAGCCCGGCACGGGCAACAGCTACCTGGACAAGGTGGGGCTGGCGCTGCGGGTCCTGCGGGCGCTGCGCATTCTGTATGTCATGCGCCTGGCCCGCCACTCGCTGGGGCTGCAGACGCTGGGGCTCACGGCCCGGCGCTGCACCCGCGAGTTCGGGCTCCTGCTGCTCTTCCTCTGCGTGGCCATCGCCCTCTTTGCCCCGCTCCTCTACGTCATCGAGAACGAGATGGCCGAGAGCCCCGAGTTCACCAGCATCCCTGCCTGCTACTGGTGGGCCGTCATCACCATGACGACCGTGGGCTACGGCGACATGGTACCCAGGAGCACGCCCGGCCAGGTGGTGGCGCTCAGCAGCATCCTCAGCGGCATCCTGCTCATGGCCTTCCCGGTGACCTCCATCTTCCACACCTTCTCCCGCTCCTACCTGGAGCTCAAGCAGGAGCAGGAGAGGGTGATGTTCCGGAGGACCCAGTTTCTCATCAAGACCAAGTCGCAGCTGAGCAGCATGTCCCACGACAGTGACATCTTGTTTGGAAGTGCCTCCTCAGACACCAGAGACAATAACTGAGCCCAGAGGACGCCCCTCGCCACCGCCGCCGCCAGGACGCGCCCCCGCTCCCCAGCCCTGCCCGCCCTCTGAGGCTCGACGCTACCGCCATCGCTGCAGAAGCCTCCAAAGGCACGTGCTGCTTCTGAGCGCAGCCCTGGCCTGGGACGGACCGAGCCACGCCCCAGGGAAGATGGCCCCGCCCCGGCTAGGCGTCCCTGGTCCCCCACGTCTAGAAGCCAAGCCCAGCACACAGCCCTGACGGTCCCCCCGCCCGCCCCCGCCCCGGCCCCATCACCTGTTCCCTAGTGAGGAGATGGCTTGTTCTTTCCACCATGTAAATAACATGCCCAGCAAAGACTCGCTTTGTGGGGCTGCCTAGAGAACGACACAAACAGCAGCTACAAGTCTGCCTTGAGTGTGGATCGTGTGCAATTAAAGAAAACCGGTGAAAAAGAGAGGAAAGCCTTCCGTGGGGCTCTGTTAAGAGAGGAAATGGCACTTTCCAGTAAGCCAGCCAGTGTGGTTCCAGAAGTATTGGGTTAGCCAATACTTGGGTCTTCATACCCGGTGAGGCCCCCGTGAGGTTGGGGAAAGGGACAGGGTAGACACCTTTGGGAAATTGCTGGTAAATACCACAGCCCCTCGCTCTTGTCTCTCTTTGCTTCTTCCCCTCTCCGAGGCCCTCTTCCCTCCTTTTCCTTCTCTCCCATCTCCTCTTCTCCTCTTTTGCATCTTAAGGCCTGTTTCTCAAACTTTTCCCCTAAGGCACCCCCAACAGTGACGTGGACACCGAGTCAGCACTGCTGACTGCAAAGGTGGAGTCACTTCATTTTATCTTTAAAAATTAATGTGGGTATTTTATTCTGTGCCACATTTATCTTAATTTGGGGGGCGGGGGGGAATGCTTCAAACCATTTACCTAAATCTAAATGTAAACCTAGATTGCATTAGATTGATGCTTTGGGAAGATGGACCGCAGTTTTCTGGGCCACCTGAGAGCACAGTCTGAAGCCCCCAAGGGTCTCCCTGGGCCCCTTAGAGACCCGCAGAGCACCCTCCCAACCAGAACACCTCACAACCTCAAGATTCGGGGTAGGGCCTGAACCCCAGGCCAGCCCACCAAATCTACTCTGCTCTCAGGGCTCAGAGGCCTTTGGTGCCCATCTGGGGAGGGGCTACCCATCCAGGTGGTGGTCACATGCCTGCCTCCACCCTCATAGATGCTGCAGCAGCATCGCTGTCTTCTTCACCCCCAACCACTTGCTGCTCCGGCCCCAGCTCCTCCCCTGGGCCAGCTGCAGAAAGAAAGCTCTAAAATAAATCTGAGGCGTGGTTAAGAATCTGCGCTTCCAGAGCAAGGGACACCATGTTCGATCCCTGGCCAAGGAACTAAGATCCCACGTGCTGCACAACACAGCCAAAAAACAAAAAAAGGAAACAAAGCGGATCTGGCCCCATCACTGTCCTGCCTAAACCCACAGAGGTATCCATCATGCAGAGAAGGACGCCCAAATGCCTGGCGTCGCCTGGGCCTGCCCGCCTCTCCAGCCCCGTCTCTTGTATCTGTCTCTCACTCACTCCACTCATCACAGTGGCCTCCAAGCTGCCGTGTAGAAGCACCCAGCCCCCGCCCACCCCAGGCCTCCACACATCACTCCCCTCTGCGGGGAACAGCCTTCCTGCAGTGCACTGCGCGCTGGCTCCTCCCCACCGCCGCCCTGGCCCTCACTGTCCAGAGTCCGTCCCAGTGGCCCCACCGCCACTGCCGTCCCCCTCACCCAGTCTATCCTCACGCCTTCTGATGGGCTCTGGAACTGCCTCCTCCACGTCTCTGCTCCTCCCTTACGGTCTGTCTCCCGCTCAAGGAGCCCCTTGCACACATGGCAGGGACTCGGCCACAAGGCTCACAGCAACTCCCAGCACCTAACGCAGGGCCCAGCACCCCGCCGGTACCCAACAAACACTCGTGGAGTGAGTGAAAGGGTAAGGGGAAACAGGCAGACGGGCCCAAGAGCAGAAAGGCGTTTGCTGTCAACATCGGATACTGGGACTTCTGAGCACCTCTCGCTCTCCCCATCCCCGTGTCTCTCTCCCTCTCTCTGTCTCTCTCTCATTCCCCAGTGGGGAGGTTGGACGAGGGCTTCTTCTGCACAGTAGACACACGATGATGCAGGCTGGAAATATCACACAAGTCACAAGAGCCTCGTTAAAGTCTCCCCTGACACCTGCTTCCAGTGACTCACGCCTGAAAAGTAAGTTTTCCGACTAATTAGCTCTACCATCCCCAGCCAGGTGGGTGTCAGAGCTATCGGGCACTGCCGTCACAGTAATAATACCTTAGATTTATGGAATGACCTTTCTCCCCACTCCGAAGTGGCTAAGAGACATAGGAGACAACTGAAAATGCTCAACAGACAGAACTGGGACACACGAAGAGATTTAAGACAGAGCCTTTGAAAACTCCAGGGAGAAGCTGATAAATGGCAGAAACCAACACAATATTATAAAGCAGTTATCCTCCAAATAAAAATAAATAAATTGAAATTTTAAAGACTCCAGGGAGGGGAAATGGTGGGGTTTGGGGGAGCCTTGAACGAACCTGGCTGTCGGGAGAGCTATGCCTCCACTGCACCAAGGACAGAAGAGGAGCCGGGGTCACTGAGGGTCCAGGCTTCTGGCATCTTCTTGCCCAGATTCTGGTCTGTGCTGGTGGCCGAGGCGGAGACCCAAACACGGGAACCTCTCAAGGCCTCCCTTGAGGGACAAATACAAGGGACAAATACTCGAGATACTAACCTTCACGCCCAGAGTGGGGCTTAAGGATCCTTGGTCCAAATTAAGAATCCCAAGGCCTCAGGACGGCTAACTGGCCACTTCTAAGACCATCATCAACTTGACCATCATGACTTTTCCACTCTTTTTTTTTTTTTTTTTAGCAATATGAAAATCTGATGCAGAAGCCCAGCTACAAATCAGATAAATGAAAGCCATTCTGATTGAAATAGGGACCCAATTATTCCCCCGGCCCTAATGGGGCCTTCCTTTTACCCCCATACAGGCAACTAACTCCATACAGCCGGGGATGGTGAGTGACAGTCACTGCTCTGGGGGAAATGGCAAAGCAGAACTTTCCCCAATTTGTCTTAGTTTTTTAGGTTGCATGGACATGCCCCCGTGTCCAGTTGAGCTTGGCGCTGCCCTAAGACTCACAGTGGGAGTTGGGGAAGGTTGATTCCACAACACAGATTCTCACAGATGCCCACGTCTGAGCAGGGCTGGGACCTCTCACCTTGGGCACAGAAGTTAGCGGGAGCAAAAAAAAACACTTGGTCATCAAGATAAATTATATTTTAATGCAGTAATTTTTAAATCAAGATTAATGTTCTACAAACTCACAGTGTCCAAAACAAATAGGATCTGCCTTTGCACTTGCGTAACTCAGACCCGCACACCTTGCCTCCTGCCTGGACCCCCAGGATGTCCTGCAACACAGCTCCGGCCACCCAAGCCCGTCTCCCAAGAAGCACAGGTGGAAGCCTGTAGCCCCTGGCACCGCAGCTGCTGGGCACGGGCCCCTTCCCCTTGGAGGGGATCAGAATTGCCCCCGACCCCACTCCCTACCACAGTGAACATTTCAGAACCAGGCCTCTGTCCTCATGATGCCTGCACAGTGATGAGGGGAGGGAGAGAAACAGTGAAATGAAACTGAAGAAAATACTTGTTGATGATGAGCACAGGATGACCCGGCAGATGGTGACTGGGGCCAGAGGACAGGCGGAGAGTAGGCCCCGAAGACAGTCAAGGAGGGACTCTCTGAGGAGGTGACCTTGCAGTGAGGACCTGGAGGAGTGGGCGGGGCAGCCTTCCCAGCAGGCAGGACAGTCAGCGCAAAGCCGGGAGGTGGGAAGCCCAAGGCATGTCACCAGCTGTTGAGGGAGCCTGTGGGCCCGGAAACACGGCCCCCCGGGAGCATCCTTCCTCCCAGGGAGGAAACTCAGATCTGCACAGCTGACACTCTGAACAAACATTCCCAGAGACCTCACTCTGAGCAAGGCCCTCTCAGAGCAGCTGGGGACAAAACAAACAAGCAAACAACAGAACTGGACTCAGTCCCTGCCACAGAGGGGCACGTATGGGATGATCCGGGTGCAGGCGCCCAGGGCTGTACGAGCGCAGAGAAAGGTGATAGCTGGGAATTCCCTGGCATTCCAGTGATTAAAGCTCAGATTTCACTGCTGGGGCCTGGAATCATCACGCGCTGGCTGGGGAACTAAGATCCTGTAAGCTGCATGATGTGGCAAAAAAAATAAAGACATCAGCTGAAGGAAGCTTGGTTTACATTCAGATTTTCATTTGCTATTAATGAAATGGTCTTACATGTATTTTCCTTCAGAAAAAAAAAGACCGTATTCCTCCTAAAAAAAGACAGTGTTCTCCCATCTCTCCATCCAGTCCTGTTAACGTATATGGAGAATTCGGCCACTTAACCTGCTCCAGTGGTCTGGCCCCCAGCCTCGCTCACGTGGATGGCTGCCACAGCCTCCTCCTCGGGTTCTGAGCTCGCCTGCCTCCCCTCCCATCTATTTTCGGCACAGCAGCAGAGGGGTCCTGTTGGAATGCAAGTCAGATCATACTCACCTGCTGTTCAGAGTGTCCCCCCAGTCAGGAGACATCCCATCCCACTCAGTCAAAGCCAGAGTCTCTCTCAGCCCCCTCTGCCTGACCTGGTCTTCTCCTTATCTCTCCTTTTACACTAACTTCTTCACTCAGTGAACAGGCCAAACATGGTCCGACCTCAGGGTCTTTGCACTTGCTGCTTCCTCTGCCTGGAAGGCTCTTCCCTAAGGTACATCCACGTGCCGCCTCTCTCCTCATTAGGGTCTCTGCTCAGATGTCACTTAAACAGAGAGGCCTTATCTGACCTCCTGCCAGCAGCCTGCACAAAAGACCACTGTCCCAGCATGCCCCAGGGTACTGACCACGGCTCTTCTGTGTTCTGGCAGACCCTGGAGGGACTGCTCCTCCCAGGGATGGCCAGTTCCTAGAGCTAGCGAACCACACACCCACCAGTGTGCTTTTCAGATACAAAGCAACCAACCTGGATGCCACACCCTTGACAACCTCTTTCCACCTCCCTTTTAGGGGTCTCACACACCAGGCCACTCTCCACCTGTCCTGATCACCCCAGGGCCAGATCAGACCACCAAGGACAGCCTTATGACCAGAGCTCACTGAAATTATTCAGACTAGCCCATCCTACGGAGAAGGCAATGGCACGCCACTCCAGTACCCTTGCCTGGAAAACCCCATGGACGGAGGAGCCTGGTGGGCTGCCGTCCGTGGGGTCGCAAAGAGTCGGATACGACTGAGCGACTTCACTTTCACTTTTCACTTTCATGCATTGGAGGAGGAAATGACAACCCACTCCAGTGTTCTTGCCTGGAGAATCCCGGGGACGGGGAGCCTGGTGGGCTGCCGTCTGTGGGGTCGCAGAGTCGGCCACGACTGAAGCGACTTAGCAGCAGCAGCAGCAGCAGCCCACGCTAAGCCTGCTCGCCCTGCCTTGCCCGCAGTTTCCCCTCCTCTGCCTCTGACCAGACCTGGTACTTCCCCACGTGGCCCCCCACAATGTCGGACATACCCTTCTTTGGGGAACTATGAGTATAATAAACTCTCTTTTCAATGGCAATTGTCTCCTGACCTGTTGGCCTCACCATACATAATAATAATAAAATCTATACTTTAAAACACTCAGCCTCTTAGCTGGCTTCATCCTCCTCGAAGAGCCTAGTTATTATCCAATACCTTACATGTTTATTGCTCATGGGCTTTCTCTCTCCACTCGATGGTCAGCTCCATGAGGGCAAGGACCTACACAACTGTATCAACAGTCTGTGATAGCACCTGGCACATAGTAGGTGCTCAATAAATATTTGCTGACTAAATGAATCTGTGAATCCCTTACTCTATACAGAGGCCTACAAAATACATACACACATCAACCATATTTGTCCATACATACAGTGGCATGAGTCTCATTATAATCTATTCCTGTTTCCTGGCACCACAACTAAGCAAATAGCCCACCACCACCCCCGGGTCACCCGATGATTTCTGCCTGGAAATCACCTCCACCTGTGAATGTGGTCCTCCATCAACATCCGTGCATTATGACCAGATACTGTGGGCGTTAGTGTGAAAACATAAAACAGAGCCCACAATATTTTTTCATTTTCTTTTCTGAAAAGAATATGCCACTTACCCAAGTGATCAGTAAATGTGCAAATAAATAAATTTGTTGTAATAAATTTAAAGCCACCAACTAGCCCTGCCTTTAAAAATGCGGGGGAACACCTAATAGGATTACATCTCAGGTCTGAATTATTGGGTAGCTACTGGCATTCCACCTTGTTCATTATTCTAGATACATGAGACCCCAAAAAGAGGTCCTCAGAATCATTCTCTAAATGATACATCCATTTAATAAGGACAAGCCCAAGGAGGTGGGTATGGGACCCCATTTTACAGAACCACTGCTAAACAGATAGAAGCTGTTTTTCTGTAAAGATGATTAAATGGGAAATGTCTCATTTTAGAAGCTCAGGGGTTTTTGAAATAGGCGTAAAAATTACTCAGCAGTGAGAGTTAACCAAGGTTTCTGGGGACAGTTGTGGTGAAAGGAGAGGAATCGGCAGAAGAGAAGCAATGCCTTTATTCTGCTGCCCTCAGTTATTCAGTCTTACCCACCCAAGGCTGCGGGGCTGGGCTTTGCTTTCAGAGGAGAATAAACTGGAAGGCCCAGCTGAAAGTACCTCCCCAACACCAAGATTTATGGTATCTAGCAAAGTCTTGGGGAGGAGTCTTAAACACTGGCCCGCCAGGGAAGTCCCAATAAATGCCCTTCTGATTTAAGTTACTGCTCCTTAGATGAACCAACCATCCCAGTCAGCTTAGAACTCAGGCTTTCCCAGGATGCTGCATTTAGCCTTCAGTGCTAAAGGCTTCCCAGGTGGCGCTAGTGGTAAAGAACCTGCTAGCCAATGCAGGAGACATAAAGGATGCAGCTTTGATCCCTGGGAGGAAAGATCCCCTGGAGGAGGGCATGGCAACTGACTCCAGTATTCTTGCCTGGAAAATTCCATGGACAGAGGAGCCTGGCAGGGGACCCTGACAGTCCATGGGGACACAAAGAGTTGGACACAACTGAGCACACACGCAGACACACACACACACACACACACTCAGTGCTAAACTCAAAAAAGTCCCAGGAAAACTAGGATGAGCTGGTCACCCTACTGCTCATCAGGCATTCTCTGCTTGCAATCAGAGGCATATCCAGCTGATGTGACTACTGTTCCCATTTTACAGGTGGAGAAACTGAGATACAAGGGGCAAGATGAGGTGTATGTGACCGGCCAGTTAGTGGCAGAGCTGAAATCAGCGATCAGAACATTTGACTTCTAATCCAGAACTCTTTCAAAAATATCTATTTCTAAGGAGGAGTTATTAGACCCCAGCACAACACTAACTGCCAAGTTGGGTGGGCACCTGTAGTTTGCCTCCCCAGCATGCACCCCCAGCATCTGGCAATGGACACTGGGACAGAAATTCTAGTGGCTCATCTACCACCCATTCTCCCTTTCCTCCTTACTAACAAGCCCCAGTTCTATCCAAGTGCACTGCCACTGAGATAAACGCTGCATTTTTCAGGCTCCCTTGCAGCTAGATATGGCCAAATGAAAACAGTTCTGACCAATAAGATAAAAGCAAAGACTTGTAGGGGCTTTGAAAAGGCTCCTGATGAGGGAGAAAATGATCCTTCCTCTGTTCTCCCTGTTCCTGGAATGCAAATGTGATTGCTGCATCTCTTGCAGCCCTATTGGACAGTGAGGTGACTCTGAAGATATAAGCCACGTACCAAGGATGATAGAACAGGAACTTGGGTATCTGGGTCCTTGAGGGCATCTTAGGGCTGCCACATCCTGGACTACATCCTCCAAATCAATGTTGGGGTTTATATAAGCCCTTTCAGCAAAGATCCTCTCTCTTCCTCACTGGACATAAACCTGAATGATATACACATGGGAGCCTAAGAATGGAGCCAATACAGAAGAGACAGAACCAAGAGATGGAAAGAGGTAAACTAAGTTCTAATGTCAACTATGAATCCCTGAGTCCAGCAGTGCCTGAAGCCATCCCTCCCCCTGGGGTTTTCACTCATGTGATCCAATAAATTAGGTTTCTGTCATTTTAACTGACTGATACATACTGGAATTGAATTAGAAGTCCAGGAACGATCCTGTGACATTTAGCATCAATCAAGACAGCGTTATCAATAAAAGCATCTTCAAGCTGAACTTAGCACACTGGTCCTCAGAGGAGTCAGTCCACATAACTTTCTTAATTTGAATCACACCAAACAGATAGATACTATTATGTGAGTGGAACACCGTGAATGAGCAGGAAGTATTGGAAGTCCCAGGACAAACAGAAGGAACATGGGCTCTGAAGCCACAGCATCTCAAGTTCAACTCCATGATAAGTCATACCTTGCTGTGTGTCCCTGGGCAAGTTATTGAACATCTAGTTTGTCCTCTGTTTAAAAAAAAAAAAAGGAACAATAACACCCACCATACTGGGATGACACGAGGATTAAACAAAATGAAGAATACAAAGCGTCAAGAACTGAATCTGGCCCATCCCCAGGGCTCAACAAATAGCAGCTGTTGCTATGATTGTTTACTGTTTTCTCCAAACTCAGCCAGAAACAGTGAAAAGGATCTGATAAATTAATAGCATACACAAGGTAATGGAAGTAGGCTTTTGCCTGATTTTTCATAACATTTCAAGGGACTTTCGCATATCTCTCATTTGTCTGCACAGCGGCTGCTAATTACAAATGCATGTTCTCACTTCGTTCCAAAAGACTTGGCAGAGCCACAATTTGGGGCTCTTTTCATTAGCAGAGAATGAATGTGGGGGGCTGCATTCTTCTACAATTACTCGGGGATCTGGGTTTCAGCCCTGCCCTCCTCCGCAGCCAGGGTGGACCCCCTCTGCTGTGGTGCACGGCTCTGGCCACATGAGAAGGAGAACTACTGCCTGCCGCTCTGCTGGGTCCATCATTTGCTTCCATCACTGACCAGCTGGGTGGCCTTGAGCTAGTTACCTGTCTTCTCTGAGCATGGTTTCCCTCAACTGCAAAATGAGGGTAATGATTGCACACCTTCCTCCCTCCCTGCAAGGGCTGCGAGGGGAAGGGGAGAGGATTAAATGAGATAATGCAGTAAAGTGCTTGGCAAAGAGTAGATACTTAGTGATAGTATTTTTTTCCCTAAAGCTATTTCATAAAAAAAAAAAAAAAAAAAATGAAAGGGATATTCTGCCAGGCAGGATTGCTATGTTTCTAAATAGCAGCAAATCCAACTCAAACTGGCTTAAGTAGTGGTGATTGGTGAGTGGGAAGGAATGTGGTGGTGGAAAAAGGAATATGGAGAGAGGACACTTATACGCTCACATCACTGAAGAGTCCCAAGGACACAACTCAGTGTCATGAGGCGTGTTTCTCCCGTCTTATGCTCCCCACCTTGTCAGCTTCATTCTCATGCTTCCCATGGTGAACAGTCCTGCTCCACCAGGCAGCTCAAGACTCTTCCTTCCTGGTGACAACACGGCTGCAGCAGCCCAGCCCCTCATCTTCTCAAGTTTTAGTCGAACAGGAAAAAGCAAGGTATCTTTGGGGTAGCTCCTCCTTCCATAAGCCCAGAGAGTCACTCTGACCGGTACCCAGACCACCTGCGCATCTCTGAGTCAATCAGCGAGGCCCCAAGGAGGCAGTGTTCTGATGGGCAGGGTCCTGGAAACATGCTCTTCAGTTTTTGAATGTTGAATTTTAAGCCAGTTTTTTCACTCTCCTCTTTCACTTTCATCAAGAGGCTCTTTAGTTTCTCTCGCTTTCTGCCATAAGGGTGGTGTCATCTGCGTATCTGAGGTTATTGATATTTCTCCCGGCAATCTTGATTCCAGCTTGTGCTTCAGTCAGCCTGGCATTTCACATGATGTACTCTGCATAGAACTTAAATAAGCAGGGTGACAATATACAGCGTTGACGTACTCCTTTCCCAATCTGGAACCAGTCCATTGTTCTATGTCTGGTTCTAACTGTTGCTTCTTGGCCTGCATACAGGTTTCTCAGGAGGCAGGTCAGGTGATCTGTTACTCCCATCTCTTTAAGAGAGTGAATGAGGTGAAAAACAGAAGCCACCAGTGGTGTTCCTGTAGCGCCCTCTACTGAGAAAACTTTTAACTCCCTGCAAAGGAAAGATGCTAAGAAGGAACTGGCCATCATGGCAGAGCTGGCATTGAAGGGTTGAATCTGGAGCTGAGAAACAATAATTAGTAATTAGCAAACATTTCAGGGCTGGAGCTGTAGAAGCATCTGCCTGGCAGGAGCGGTGGGCACAGAGAAACACAGCTGCCACCTGTAGTAAGGACAGGACAGGTAATAAATAACAGCACCTGTCTTCTGCAGGTACCTCCCATTGCAAACCCAACCCAAAGCCAGGAGACAGAACGTTCAAAGGGTGCAGGCCCTAGTGATCAGCCTCTCAGGGCAGAGAATGGGTCTGGGGGACCAGAGGGCATGTCCAGCTCAGCAAGCAGTCACTGCCCCCATTTTACAGCTAGGAAAAGAAACTTGGCAAATTCACATACCACCCTGCTCCACTGCGCTGAACTGCCCAGCCCTGGAGCCATTCTACGTAAGCAGCAGGAGGGGACAGAGGCCATGGGGTGCTATCACAGAGATTTGAGATACTCTTCAAAAAAAGCATCCCTAGAAGCTCAAAGGTCAGTGTCATCCCTTCCAGCAGTTTCAACAAATCTGCCTCTACTTGCCACAGGAGGAGAGAGAGAAAAAAATTTTATTTCAATCTCTTTCCAATAAGGCTTCCCATCAAGAGTTGTCATTTTCCAGCGGACTGTCTTTCATTTGCACACTGACCCAGGCTTCTGTGGAGTGAAAAGAGAATGAAGAGAGAAGGGAAAAAAAAGATGCGAAATGTAGCCCCACTGCACCCAAGTAAGAGGGATCCAATAATTGGAAAGCAAACCAGATAGACAGTGCCTGTGATGGGTGCGGCCTGCAAGAGGCGTGCATTATATTTTAAGCAAAAATATATTCAGCAGCTAATTTTTGCTGCAAACCTGCGGCCTGGACAACCTGGTAGAGAGGGGACTGGATTGCATTTGCCTCAGGAGATACAGATGTGCTTTTTGGGTGATCATAGCCTCTCTCGATTCATAGTTTTTGGGTGATCATAGTAGCCGTTTCCAGTGAGCCTGAGTGTGCTTTGAACCCTTGCCACCCAAACATGGACCTGTGTTCCCTGGACAGCTGTTGGAAATGCAATTTCTATGAACTTATGGTTGCCGGGGGGAAGGATTGGGGGCAGGGATAGTTAAGGAGTTTGGGATGAATGACAGAAGATGAGATGGTTGGATGGCATCACCGACTCGATGGACGCGAGTTTGAGTAAGCTCCGGGAGTTGGTGATGGAGAGGGAGGCCTGCCGTACTGCGGTTCATGAGGTCGCAAAGAGTCAGACACAACTGAGCAACTGAACTGAACTTGGGGTGAACATGTAGACACTGCTGCTTTTAAATAGATAACCATTAAGAACGTACTGAATAGCACATGGAACTCTGCTCGATGTTATGCAGCAGTCTGGAGGGGAGAGAGGTTCGGGGGAGAATGGATACTTGTGTATGCATGGCCGAGTCTCTTCGCTGTTCACCTGAAACTGTCACAACATTGTTTGTTACTCAGCTATACCCCAATACAAAAAGTTTTTTTAAAAAAAGAAAGAAAGAAATGCAGGTTCTTAAAACATTCAGGTTGTCAGGCCCCAACCCAGACTTGTGGAATCAGAGTCTCCATTTCAACAAGAATCTAGGTGATTTGTATACACAGTGAAGTTTGAGAAACACTGGTCTAAACCTACACAGGTGGGACCAGTATCCTGCAGAGACAAAGATGAGGGGACACCTAGCTTCATACACATTTGCAAAGGGGCACAGCCAATCCTGAAACTGAACAGTATGGAATCAGAACTCATCACACAGAGCCAACCTAAGAGTCTCTCTTAAGCTATCCAGAGGCTCTCAGCCCTGCTCACACTAGACTCTCCGGGGGCTTTTAAACATAAACAATATTTCAAGATATCTACAGCAAGTATAATGTAATATGAAAATATTTGGGATTTTCTCTGTGGTAGATGTAGGGGAGGGGAAATAAAAAGCTTTTTCCTTCTACCCTCTAGGTTCTCAACTGGGCTTGGTAACAAAAGGTAAACAGGAGAAAAGTATAAACATCAATTTAATAAAACCTTTATGTGATATTTCCTCATAAGGACAAAGACCCAAAGAAATGATGAGGCGTTAGGGCTTATATACTAGGTTGAAGAAAGCATAGGGGTTTCCCTGGTGGCTCAGTGTAGAGAATCGACCTGCCAATTCAGAAGACGCAGGTTTGGTCCCAGGGTCAGGAAGATCCCCTGGAGGAGGAAATGGCAACCCACTCCAGGATTCTTACCTGGGAAATCCCATGATCAGAGGCACATGGCGGGCTATAGTCCATGGGTTCCCAAAAGAGTCAGACATGACTTAGCGACTAAAGAACAACAGTGAACCCTCAGCATTCAAAATGAGGTCCAAGGACCTGTGTACAGCATCAGCCTTACCTGAGAGCCTGTAGAAATGCAGACACTCAGGCTCCAACCAGACTGACTGCACCAGAAGCTGCACTTTAATGAGCTTCCCAGGTGACTGGTGCGATGGTAAATTTTGAGACGCACTATCTACACCTCGTGGCTGTGGAATCGGGATGAGAAGAGAGAACTTAGAACTGAGCCTGACTTACAGAGTAGGAAGGAGGAGAGGGGAAAAGATTTAGCAGCAAATAAGCCTGAGGGTCCTGGGCCCATAACAAATGCTACATAAATGCTCACTGACTCCGCTCTTCTGGAGCTCGCATGTGTTCAGACATTAATGCACCAGAAGCTGGCGTTCGTGCATTTCTGAACTCCACTCGCCAGTCTACAAAGTTCGGTCTGTTTCTTGTCCTTCACCCCCACCTACTGGTTCATCTAAGAACTACAACCTGGAGTCCAGACAGCTCTTCCCAGTGACCCTGCTTGTCAAGGTCCAGGTCTGTCTGTGAAGTTCCATAAAAGAGGTTGCTGTTGTTGTTCAGTCGCTCAGTCGTGTCCAGCTCTTTGCGATCCCATGGACTGAAGCTTTCCAGGCTTCCCTGTCCTTCACCAACTCCTGGGGCTTGGTCAAACTCACATCCATTGAGTCAGTGATGCTATCCAGCCATCTTATCCTCTGTCATCCCCTTCTCCTTGTAAAAGGAGGTAAAAACCCTAAAATGTCTATGTATCTGGAAGATGTTCTCTCCAAGGCTTCCTTTTCTTCTCCATGTTCTTATAGACCCTTCCGTATTGGCACAGGGAAATCATTCAAGCTAGGATCATGACATCCTGTCCCATCATTTCATGGAAAATAGATGCGGAAACGATGTAAACAGTGATGGACTTTATTTTCTTGGCTCCAGAATCAGTGCAGACGGTGACTGCAGCCATGAAATCAAGACGCTTGCTCCTTGGAAGAAAAGCTATGACCAACCTAGGCAGCGTATTAAAAAGCAGAGACATCACTTTGCCGAAAAAGGTCCGTCTAGTCAAGGCTATGGTTTTTCCAGTGGTCACGTATGGATGTGAGAGTTGGACTGTGAAGAAAGCTGAGCACCGAAGAATTGATGCTTTTAAACTGTGGTGTTGGAGAAGACTCTTGAGAGTCCCTTGGATTGCAAGGAGATCCAACCAGTCCATCCTAAAGCAGATGAGGCCTGGGAGTTCATTGGAAGGACTGACGTTGAAGCTGAAGCTCCAATACTTTGGCCCCCTGATGCGAAGAGCCGACTCATTTGAAAAGACCCTGATGCTGGGAAAGATTGAAGGCAGGAGGAGAAGGGGACGACAGAGGATGAGATGGTCGGATGGCATCACTGACTCAATGGACGTGAGTTTGAGTAAGCTCCGAGAATTGGTGATGGACAGGGAAGCCTGGCGTGCTGCAGACCATGGGGTCACAAAGAGTCGGACATGACTGAGCGATTGAACAACAACATCTGTTCCATGTCATGCAGGCGTTTGATGGGTCGTTTTTCATGGAAAGCTGAGATCTTTGCTTGCTCGGCATCAGGACCCCGTGGGGCTGGGCCTGGAGGCCTTTTCATCCCCCATTCCTTGTAGGCAATACTTCAGCCTCCACGACCCTCTCTGAGTTCCAAAGGGCAGAAGAGCTGCTAATCAAAGGAGAAGCAGCAACGGAAGCACCTGAGGCAAGATTAAAAGATCGGAGAGACTCCTCAAGATTAGGAGAGGACCGCCTAGGAGACTGTTGTTCAGTTGCTCATCTGGATCATAGAAAAAGCAAGAGAGCTCCAGAAAAACATCCACTGCTTCACTGACTACGCTCAAGTCTTTCACTGTGTGGATCACGGCAAACTGTGAAGAAATCTTAAAGAGATGGGAATGCCAGACCACCTTACCTGCCTCCTGAGAAACCTGTATGGAGGTCAAGAAGCAACAGTTAGAACTGGACATGGAACAACAGACTGGTTCCAAATCGGGAAAAGAGTACGTCAACGCTGTATATTGTCACCCTGCTTATTTAACTTATATGCAGAGTACATCATGAGAAACGCGGGGCTGGAGGAAGCACAAGCTGGAATCAAGATTTCCAGGAGAAATATCAATAACTTCAGATATGCAGATGACACCATCCTTATGGCAGAAAGCAGAGAAGAACTAAAGAGCCTCTCGATGAAAGTGAAAGAGTGAAAAAGTTGGCTTAAAACTCAACATTCAGAAAACTAAGATGATGGCATCCGGTCCCATCGCTTCATGGCAAATAGACGGGGAAACAGTGGAAACTTTGCAGAAGAAGGAATGACGACTGTGGCTGCCTCTGTCCTCGTCACCTACCCCTGCCTGACTGCGTAACCTCTCTCTAATTGTTGTAGCCACGCGTTCTGGGAAACAAACCCACTCAGAAGGACAATGCAGGTAGTGGAGTGCAGTTTATTACACCGGCGGGCCCAAGGCAGAGTCTTCTCTTAGCCAAGGACCCCGACCAGCATTTGTGAAAATCTTTTATACCCCATGTGTACCTGTCCGCACTCACCACCCCAAACTCCTTGAGACTTACATAAACAAAGGAAGGGTAAATACAATCACAATAATTCCATCATTCATGTGTTATGTGTTCAAACAGTGAAACAAATGGCCAATAATCAATAAGCTCGAGGTTACACTCCGATAGGTACAGAAAAATTTATGGCCTGTCTGGAGACAGGGGTGATTAGTGTCTGTTTTCTCTTAGGCGGTGGGTAACTTGGATACAATCTTCAAGGTTCCCCTGTCGGGAGGGGGTCTTATCCTTCTATTGTCGTTTCCACAGGCACTAAGCACAGAGTTCAGAGTCCATTGGAGAGGCGGCCGAGCGTGATCAGCACGCACAGGCCTGAGATGGAGTCCAGGCCCCATGAATTCCCTCTTCATAATTACCAGGGGGAGGGGTGGAAGGAGGCACCCGTCTTGAGGCGCTAGCCTACTGTGTTCCCCTCTGCCCAGCAAAGTAATAAAGCCACCTTTTCCCCGTAACGCTGACCCCTTATTTCTGTTTAACACTGGGGCACAGGGAGCCAAGATTTTGGCAACAGCCCCAGAATTCCACTTCTGGGAAGTGACTTCACAGCAATCAGTAGGTATAAGTGTGGGAAGTTCACTGGGGCAATTTGTAGTAGAAAAAGGCTGGAAATCAGGTAGGGGTCCTCGTTGCAGGACCCACAGGCCGAGATAGACATGTCTCCACGTAGCCGGTTCCCCTCACGGTGCTATCGCTCAGGCCCTCAGCCGTGTCCGACTCTGCGACCCCACGGACTGCGGCACGCTGGGCTTTCCTGTCTTTCGTTACTGGTTTCCCTTGTATTCCTATGGATTTTACTTGATGCTCTTAACAACATTTCTGAGACGTCCATTAGTTTCACCTGCTGCCAAAGGTGGCTATGGTGGAGCGGAGCAGGGTCACGTGGGGCCCTCTTGAGCACATTTCCTTCTGGGTTCCTCTTTTCTTAAATGCCGGGTAAAGGTTTCAGCCTCCTAGACACCCTCCCCCCGTCCTAGCCAAGTATCAAAGTGCAGATTCAATCGGTTACTAAGTGGGGAAGTAAGGGAATGCTGGGAAAGATTGAAGGCAGGAGGGGAAGGGGACGACAGAGGATGAGATGGTTGGATGGCATCACCGACTCAATGGACGTGAGTTTGGGTAAACTCCGGGAGTTGGTGATGGACAGGGAAGCCTGGCGTGCTGCAGTCCATGGGGTCGCAAAGAGTCGGACACGACTGAGTGACTGAGCAACAACAACAACAACAACAAAGGGAATGCAGAAACAAAGAGGGAGCAATCAAGAAATGATAGTGTAACAACTAAAGGAGGATCCTGGTTCCTGCTCAAGGGACATACAGGAATTAAGGCCCCCACCTGGGTGGAGAACTGTAACTTCAGGCTGAGCACAATTTTCCTGGAGCACCGCCCTGTTACCTCACCACCAACAAATCAGAAGAAAGTTACCACCTTCATCCCAGATTTTGCCTACAAAAATTTCTCCCCCTAAACCTCTGGGAGTTCCGAGCGGGGCCCTCTGGGGCCTTCCCAGAACAGGCCCTGCCCCCACGCCCTCTGCTGAAGTACCTAGATAATAGTATTTGATGCTAACTTCCTGAGTTGTTTTGCTAAAGCAGAACCGCCCCTCACCACCACCCCGCCTCCAACAAATGGAAGATGTTAACTACTTGATGACCATGAGCCTGTAGCCCCAGGCCTCCCGGAACCTGTTGTCATTGTTGTTCAGGACCTTAGTGGGTTCCTATCCAACTCTTTGTGACCCCAAGGACTGCAGCACGCCATGCTTCCCGGTCCTTCACTATCTCCCAGAGTTTGCTCAAACTCAAGCCCATTGAGTCAATGATGACCTCCAACCACCTCATCCTCTGTCGCCCCCTTCTCCTCCTGCCCTCAATCTTTTCGCAGCATCAGAGTCTCTTCCAATGAGTTGGCTCTTCACATCAGGTGGCCAAAATATTGGAGCTTCAGCTTCAGCATCAGTCCTTCCAGTGAGTATTCAGAGTTGATTTCCTTTAGAATTGACTGGTTTGAGCTCCTTACAGTCCAAGGAACTTTCAAGAGTCTTCTCTAGCACCACACTTCAAAAGCATTGATTTTTCAGCACTCTGCTTTCTTTATGGTACAACTCTCACATCCATACATAACTACTGGAAAAATCATAGCTTTGACTGTATGGACCTTTGTTGGAAAAGTGATGTCTCTGCTTTTTCATATGCTGTCTAGGTTTGTCACAGCTTTTCTTCCAAGGAGCAAGCCCTAAGGACTGATTAAGTTAACCTTAGTGACGCCACCCTGCACCCTCATCATCAGCCAATCAGAATTGTGCTCGATCTGATCACGTACCCTGCCACCCCCTAAAACACTCACCTGGTCTTTAAAAAATGCTTTGCCAAAATCTTTCAGGGAGCCTGAGGCTTTTTAGGGCCTGAGCCACTCTGTCTCCTTGCACGGCTCTGCCATAAACCTTCCTCTGCTCCAAACCCCGACATTTCGATTTGTCCGATCTCACTGTGCATCAGGCATGTGAAGCTGTGTTCAGTGACAATGGCACAAAAAAAGATGCAGAGCCCCTGCACCCAGAGAGACTGGTTGATTTGGCTGCGGTACGAGCATAGCGTGGGATCGTCACAGGGCTGTTTAAAAGAAATAGGCTATCTACAGGTACTGATCTAGAACAATCCCGAAAGGACATCATTAAAGGTGCAGAAAGGTATGTATTATGGTCATATTTACATTTCAGAGAAGGCCGTTTTTACACCTATACTTGTGCAGGACACTGATAACCATGGCTGCTCTGAGCCAGGGAACTGGGAGTCTGAGAGTTGGGGTGGGAATAATAGTTCTTTTTTACTCTTTATCTTGTTTTATTGTTTGGACTTTGTCAAACATTACAAACATCCTTTTTAAAAGCTCAATATGCAAGGTTTAACTACATCTGAGGCTTAATCCTTGAAACCACAACATTTAATAGTCTCATGACATTTGTTGGAAAAAGGTAGATACGTGATAAAATGACTACAAACTTTCTTTATTTAAAAAAAAAACCTCACTAGGTCAAGTGCGTGGTCCACGATGTTCGGGGTCCTCTCCCAGAAAAGTGCCCTTGGGGGTGACCCCAGGGGAGCCAGCTGCCACATGGTGGACGGGGAGGTCTCTAGTCTCTGTGCTCTCCCAGGGACACTCTGCTGTGGGGTCTCCCACACACACCTTTCTTCCTATTGTCCTTGAACCTTTATTTTATGGTGGAGAATATCTAAGCGGCAGGACCTTGAAGAAGAAAAAATATTTATCCTGTCTACTTTAAAAACAATCTTTTTAATTTGGTTTAAAAAAAAAAAGAGCTACACACCGTAAAATGTGCCACCTGAACTGTTTTTGTTCGCACAGTTCATTAGTGTTAAGTACATTCACGTTATGCAACCGACCTTCAGAACTTGCAAAACTGAAACTCTATACCCACTGAACGACTCCGCATTTGCCCCACCCACCGCCCCAGCCCCTGGAAGCCACCATTCGTTTCTGTGATTTTATCTACTCTGGGGTGTGCATAGTCGCTTCAGTCGTGTCTGACTCTTTGTGACCCTATGGACTGTAGCCCCCCAGGCTCCTCCATCCATGGGATTCTCCAGGCAAGAATACTGGAGTGGGTGGCCATGCCCTCCTCCAGGAGATCTTCCTGACCCAGGGACTGAACCCACGACTCTTACGTCTCCTGCATTGACAGGCAGGTTCTTTACCACTAGCGCCACCTGGGAAGAAGTACCTCTTACAAGCCTTGGGTGGGACCCAGAGCAAGTCAGGTAAACTCTGTCTCTGGTTCTTCATCCTCAAAGCAGGGATGAAAGTAGGACTCACTGCACAAGGTTGTGTGAATTCAATGAAGCCTTGTTTATAAAGCTGTTTGAACAATACCTGGCTCACAGGAAGTGCGATATTAAGGACTGCTATAGCTGTGATGGTTGGGATCTATTTTCATGTCATGTCAAACCTATGACTTCATGAATGATACTGCTTAAAATGAGAGTAAAGTAAGTATATTTTTAATTTTTAAAAGTTGATTTAAAGAAAGTTCCATTTTTCCCAAAGTTCAAGCATGGCTGCTGCTGCTGCTAAGTCGCTTCAGTCGTGTCCGACTCTGTGCGACCCCATGGACTGCAGCCTACCAGGCTCCTCTGTCCACGGTATTTTCCAGGCAAGAGTACTGGAGTGGGATGCCATTGTCTTCTCCACAGTTCAAGCATACAAAAGGACAAATTTTTCCGAGGCGATCTGGCGCCCCCTCCTGGTACTGGGGAGCAGCATCGTGCTGCTCCCCTACTCAGGCAACAGAAAATGCACGTCAGTTCATCGAGCAGCGTCAGTTCCGTGGCTCCCTTTACTTAGACACCGCTGTTCGCTGGTAATCAAGGGCTCGATGTGGTCCAAGGTGACGGTGACCAGGCTCAGCCAGCCACCCGGCACCCACTCTAGGACCCACCTCTGGTTCCCCAAAGTGGCACGGTCCTGCACGGCCTGGTTTTCTCCAGGGGAAGGTCTACAGGTGTGCAGAAGCCCAGGGAAAGTCCAGCAGGTCTCTCTGCTCTAGCATGGGTCTGGGCCCTGCCAGCCAAGACACATCAGAAGGAAAGATTCGTCTTCCCAGCCCTCCTGCTCTTTGCGCATCGTGGCAGCTAGCAGTTGGTAGGTCCATAGGACATACACCAGATTTTTCCCAGTGCCTGCGTCCTCTGAGCCTGAACTGATCCTCCCACTCCCGTCCCCTGCCAGAGGAGGGCATGCAATTCCACTCCAGTATTCTTGCCTGGAGAGTCCCAGGGACAGAGGAGCCTGGTGGGCCACAATCCATGGGGTCGCAAAGAGTCGGACACGACTGAAGCGATTATGCACGCTCTCCTCACCCTCTTGTTAATACACATTCATGTGCCTGACCACAGTGACGCCAAACTGAAACGTTGGAGTTTGGAACAGAGAAAGGTTTATTGCAGGGCCATACAAGATGTGGTGGCTTATGTCCTAAAAATGGCTTCCCTGGTGGCTCAGTTGGTAAAGAATCCGCCTGCAGTGCAGGAGACCCGGGTACGATCCTTGAGTCGGGAAGATCCCCTGGAGAAGGAAATAGCAACCCACCCCATGGACAGAGGAGTCTGGTGGGCTGAAGTCCATGGGATCTCAAAGAGTCTGGCATGACTGAGCGACTAACACTTTCACTTTCATGCCCTAAAAAGCCTCCAGCTCCTCAAGGGTTTCCACAAAGCATTTTTCAAAGCCAGGTGAGGGAGGAGGGGTTCCTGGGCACATGACCAGCTCGTGCACAGGTCTCTGACAGGCTTATGCTGAAGGACACAGGGTTAACTTTAATGGTCCTTAGGTCCATAGATGGGGAAACAGTGGAAACAGTGAGAGACTTCATTTTGGGGGCTCCAAAATCACTGCAGATGGTGACCACAGCCATGAAATTAAAAGATGCTTGCTCCTTGGAAGGAAAGTTATGACCCACCTAGACAGCATATTAAAAAGCAGAGACATTACTTTGCCAACAAAGGTCTGTCTAGTCAAGGCTATAGTTCTTCCAGTAGTCATGTATGGATGTGAGACTTGGACCATAAAGAAAGCTGAGCGCTGAAGAATTGATGCTTTTGAACCATGGTGTTGGAAAAGACTCTTGAGAGTCCCTTGGACTGCAAGGAGATCCAACCAATCCATCCTAAAGGAGATCAGTCCTGAATATTCATTGGAAGGACTGATGTTGAAGCTGAAACTCCAATACTTTGGCCACCTGATACGAAGAGCTGACTCACTGGAAAAGACCCAGATGTTGGGAAATATTGAAGGCCGGAGGAAAAGGGACGACAGAGGATGAGATGGTTGGATGGCATCACCAACTCGATGGCCATGAGTCTGAGTAAGCTCCGGAAATTGGTGATGGACAAGGAGGCCTGGCGTCCTGCGGTCCATGGGGCTACAAAGACCCGGACACGACTGAGACTGAGCTGAACTGAACTGAGGCTCCAGGAGGCCTGGGGCTATGTGCTCAGGGTCATCAAGTAGTTAACATCTTCCATTGGAGGGGGAGGTGGTGCTTCATTTGTGCAAAACAACTCAAGAAATTTGGATCAAATACTACTCTCTAGGTACTTCAGAGAGGAACTGAAGCAGAGGATATGCAGACGTCCTGGGAAGCCTCGGTTTCCCGCCCCCCACCTCCAGTCACACCAGAACGTCTGTTCTCAGTGCACAGACATTTTCCCCCTTAGATCCTTTTCCTCTGTGCTTTCTCCACCCAGAATTCCACGTGGCTCGCTCCCCACCTGCAGGTCTCTGCCTCTTGCCATCTCCTCCTGCATGGCCTGAGGACACTGGCTCCCAACCCAGCTGACCCCCCGACTCTCGACGCCACTCTCCTGTTTTATTCCCCTCATGACATTCTCAACAGAGCATTCTCAACTGTCCTTCTTTCCTGTTTATCATACACATCTCTCACCAACTGTGAGCTCCGAGAAAACAGATCTGTCTGGCTCACTCCCTCAGCACCTCCAGCCCCTACTCAGTGTTCACTGAAGACTGGTTGAAAGAGTGAGTAGTATCTTCACTTTACACACAAGGGGATTTCGAGAAGAGGGGTGACTTTCCAGACAGCAGTGTTCCTGGAGGTCACACCTTTGACGGCCGCCCCACTGCCCAGGTCGAGCCTGGCGGCACCAGAGTCGGGTCAGGCCTCCCCAGTGAAAATGCTTTTCCCTTTTGGAGAAGGTTGGGGGGTCATTCTGACTCTGGTGACATCACATGGGGGAGATTTAGTCATCGAGCAATCTCCTGGCCCATGACTCACCCCCACTGACATTTTCAAAGAACGTGTAGACACAGTATCAATGGAACCTTTCACTCATGAGGAAGGGTAATAGGTTGCCTCTGTCCCTCAGCCACCAAATCGGCCAGTGAGATGCTGTGGACAGAACAGAACCCTCATGCATCCTCAAAACAGACACATCATGCAGATTTTTTCTTTAAGAGTCATCAGCAATCCCAAAGCCTTATTCAGACCGTAAGATGAGTCAGAGTGAGTCAATTAATCATTTGACAAATCCTTATTGAGCACCTACTGTGTTCTCAGCGGTGGGATACAGCAGGGAACAAAACAGACAGGAGTCCTCGCACTTACAGAGCTGACGTTCTAGTGACAGAGACAGATGTCAACAAATGAACAAGGAGAAACATGTGAGATGTCAGAGGGTGACATGTGACGCCATGGAGAAAATCAAAGCATGGAAGTCCAAGAGGAGATACAATTTAAAATTTCTTTTGGCCAGGTGGGGGGGTGGTGGGAGGAGGCGCTGGATCACACAGCTTATGGGATCTTAGTTCCTTGACCCAGCAATCAAACCCAGGCTCTTGGTAGCGAACGCTTGGAGTCCTAACCACTAGACTGCCAGGGAATTCCCTAAAGCTGCATTTAAAATATTTAATTTAATTCAGTAAATGAAGGCTCCTTGAGAAAGTGACATTTGGGCAAAGCAGAAGGTGTAGCCTATGCAAAGGCCCTGAGGCACACGTCTGGTGTGCTGGAGGCACAGCTGTGAGGCCTTGTGGCCAAAGCATGGTGAGCAGGAGAGAACACAGGAGGCCAGGCCGTGGAACGGGGAGAGCAGCTGGCAGTCCTCCGGACAACTTGGCTTTCACTCTGAGTGGGATAGGAGCCCAGGGAGGGATTTGGGCACAGGCGCCGCTGGACACCCCTGAGGATCGATTCCTTTAGTTTGCTTTGGGAGATCAGATTGAGACGGGCAAGGTGGGAGCAGAGACCAGGGATGTGCTTGTTGGGGCTAGAAGTGTCAGTGCTTGAGGATATCCCTAATGGTCCAGTGCTTAAGAATCTGCCTTGCAATGTAGGGGACATGGGTTCGACCCCTGGTCCAGGACGATCCCACATGATACAGGGCAACTAAGCCTGTGCTCCACAGCTACCGAGCCTGTGCTCTGGAGCCCGAGAGCCTCAGCTACTGAGGCCCCCACGCCCTAGAACCCGTGCTCCCCAGCAAGAGAAGCCACCGCAATGAGAAGCCCTCCTACCACAGGTAGAGAGTAGCCCCACTGTCCATAACTAGAGAAAGCCTGCGTGCAGCAACCAAGAGCCAGTGCAGCCAAAAATAAATGAATAAATAAACATTAAAAAAAAAACTATCCACCTTCCGATAGTTAGGAAGTTTGCAATGGACATGTACATGCTGCTATATTTAAAATGGCTAACCAACAAGGACCTGCTGTATACCACAGGGAACTCTGCTCAGTGTTATGTGGCAGCCTGGAAGGGAGGGGAGTTTGGGAGAGATTGGATACATGTATACATATGGCTGAGTCCCTTCACTGTGCACATGAAATTGTTACTCGACTAAACCCCAAAACAAAGTAAAGTTTTTTTTAAAAAAAAAAAAGAGAAATATTGAAGTAATAAAAAAAAAAATCCTTTGAGCCATGCCTGAGCAAATGTGGGAATTAAAAGTTAAAAAAAAAAAAAAAAGAATATGCCTTCCAATGCAGGGGACATAGGTTCGATCCCTGGTCACGGAACTAATATCCCACATGCCTCAGAGCAACTAAACCTGTGTGATGCAACTACTGAGCCCGCATGACACACCTCACAAAGTTCTCAAGTGCCGCAACAAAGACCCACGTCAGCCAAAAAACAAAAGAGGATGTGATGGTGCTTGGACCAGCGGAGGTGGTGAGAAACGGGCAGATTCTGGGTGTATTTTGCAGGTAGAGCCGAAAGGGTTGAGGGTAGGTGGGATGAAGGGAAGAGGCAAGCATGTTTACAAAGATCGTGGCCTCAGCACCTGGAAGCCAGGTGCCACTTTCAGAGCTGGGGGCTCGGCTGTAGGAAGGGTGGGTCTGGGAAGGTGGGTCTGGGAGAATATCATGGCTGTAGACCAGACCTGTGTGCACTCACACAGACCAAGATGAAACCCAAACAACCGCTCGCAAAACCCCAAACATCAGTCCAGCGCCAGGGAAACTGCTCAGCTCAGTTTACAAGCTGCAGAGGCAACCATTGAACAAGTCTGCAGAAGCTCCTGCTGACGAAGCTGAGAGGTAAGACAGGGCTGCTGGAGAAAAGAGAAGGATGATTGCTGAGCACAAAGGCCTCCTGCCAGAGGAAGGGGGTGCCCCTGAGCCCTGAGTCCCCTCCCCAAACAGAATCCAGGCCCCAGGCTCCCTGCATCCTTGGTTCATCAGCTCCCACTTCCAATGTGGCTCAACCTCCAAACCACGGAGGTTTCTAATCTGCAGCTTTGAATGAATGCCCAGCTCCCTTAGGAAAGAGCTCAACACAGAAGGAGGTGGGGACAAAGAGGGGCCATGTCTCTTAAACAGCCCAAAGCATCTCAAAATGAATAGCAAGTGCCCTGATGGTGTGTCTCTCACTTTGGCCAATAGTCGTGGCTCTGAGGAAGTCTGACAAGGCCATTACCGCCTGAAGACAAGCATCTCACACGGCTCAGATCACCCCCTGCTCCTGGCGACAGCAGGCGCCATTTCTGGGTGGCTTTAAATAAAACAAGAGGGCCTGCTGCCAGAGGAAGTGAGAACTGCAGCCACTGGCAACTGTCAGCCTCTCCCCACAATGATCCAGGATGAACGGCGGTAGCAGGTGCGGCCCAAGGACCCGGCGACCTGGCGCCGAGAAGCCTGGAGGAGACCTAGACATTTTGGGGTAACCGGGAGGCCCGAGGGTGTGGTAAATCCCAGGGACAGAGAAAAGAGCGCCCGTCTGGGAGTGCAAGGGTGAAAAATTGACAAGCTAAGCAGAATCCCAGTTTGGGGTGAGAACTAGAATATTATTTCTGCAGTAGATCTTTTGTTTCTGCCTGCCCAGCACCTCCTGTCTCCACTTCTGGCCACAGAAATTGGTTATTTATTTGGAGAACTGTATTAATTACATCTTTTTATTATGCAGATCTGATGCTGTGACGTTTGGAGAGACTCTAACCTTCACAGGAAATCAGTCCTGAATATTCATTGGAAGCACTGAAGCTGAAGCTGAAACTCCAATACTTTGGCCACCTGATGCGAAGAGCCGACTCATTGGGAAAGACCCTGATGCTGGGAAAATTTGAAGCCAGGAGAAGGGGGCAACAGAGGATGAGATGGTTAGATGGCATCACTGACTCAATGGCATGAGTTTGAGCGGGCTCTGGGAGATGGTGAAAGACAGGGAGGACTGGCATGCCGCAGTCCATGGGGTCGTGAAGAGTCGGACACAACTGAGTGACTGAGCAACAACAACCTTCCCGGGTGGAGCTAGTGGTAAAGAATCCGCCTGCCAATGCAGGAGATGGAAGAGACTCAGGTTCTATCCCTGGGTAGGGAAGATGCCCTGGAGGAGGAAATGGCAACCCACTCTAGTAGTCTTGCCTGGAGAATCCATGGACAAAGGAACCTGGTGGGCTATGGTCCATGGGGTGGTAGAGAGTTGGACCCTCTTGAAATGACTTAGCACAAACACTCCTCTCACAGTCAGTCAGTTCCTAAAGATGATGGTAAATTTCTTGCCTGGATCTTGCTTTTTATATGCAAACCAAGCAATTCAGAGCCACAGCCTCATCACCTCCTCTGTTGGTTTGGTACTCACAGTCCAGCTGCCCCAATCACTCCAGACCCAGGGGCCAAGCAACTAGGGGAGCCCCTCTGCCCCAGAGCCCACTGAAAGTATTCAAACTAGCCAGTCTTGAGGCTACTTACCCTGTTCCCTTGTTCCCACTCATGGAAACCACAAGGAAGTCTGCTGTCTCCCTCACTCTGACCAACCCTAGTGCTTCCCCTTGTAGCTGCCCCATGGTACACCCCTACCTCGTAGAATCTGCGGGTATAAAGCCATCTTTTCTTTTTTAAAAATAGTTATTTATTTTGCTGGGCTGAGTCTTAGTTGCCACATGCAGGATCTTAAGTTGAGGCATGTGGGATCGAGTTCCCTGACCAGGGATCGAACCCCAGGCCCCCTGCACTGGGATCTCATAGTCATAGCCACCGAACCACCAGCCAAGTCTCTAAAACCATCTTTTCAATGGCAGCCGTCTCCTGAGCTCTTAGCCTCACCCTTCCTGAGTATATAGACAAACCCTGCATTTTTTAAACAAAAACAACCTCTCCCCGAAGCGCAGTCCATGGGACTGGATGCAGCTTACCCTACCGCTAGCCCCATTTCAGGGGTGGGTATGTGACCCAGATCTGGCCAATCAGAGTATCCTATCCCTGCTTGCCATCGTTAAATGTCCAATGAGAGTCCGTCTTGAGATTTTAGCTAGACCAATCGGGAAAGAGTGGCTGAGAGGCTAGCTCATCTCTACTTTGCTCCTCTGGCTCAGTTTTCAAGCAGGCTCTCCCCAGTGGGAAACCCAAGGACCCATTGGACTGAACAGCAACACTTGTCACCATGGTAGTGTTTTCTCCTGCTACGTTGAGCTGCAGTGCAGGAGTAGACCAGAAGGCTGGATTCAACGACGGCTGGGATTTTTCCAATAGAATATGTAACACAGCATAGGGGCAAGAGTGTGGAGTATGTTAGAAAGTGATAGCAGCAATGGACAACAGAATCTAAAATGGTTTGGAGGGGAATTAAAATACGGGAGGGAGGAGCCAGGGAGTGAAAAGAGAAGGTTGCAGGATCATGGATTTATAAACCTTGGCGGGCCAAGGCATTGCTGGAATTGAGGCACTAGAGGAAATGAGTTGAAAGGCGAGGAACAGAGTGGAGCCAGGCTTCGGGGCCCTGATGCTTATTAGGGAATCTCTTAAGTGTGATATGAGAAATAGTCCCCCCTGCAATATGTTACATTATAGTCAAAAAGGATTTTTGTGGTTGTAAATAATATACCTAATCATTTGAGATCATCAAAAGGAAGATTATCTTTGGTGAGCCTCACCTAATCAGGGGAGCTCTTTCAAAGGTATCTAGATGTCTGAAACAAAAGCCAGAGGAATGTGTTCCTCCTGGCCTGGAGAAAAGCAAGTAGCCAGGTCCTGAACTGCTTCTGGGGGCCACATGGCAGGGAACTACGGGGCAGCTTCTAGAAGCAGATTGGAAGATTCTGCTGACAGCAGGGAGAAGACAGGGGCCTCAGTCCTAGAGCAGAATACAAAATGAGGGCAGATGAATTCACACCCTAATTGCTTGGATTTGACAACTCATAAGGGCCAGTGGATTTGACCTCACCCTTTCTTTCCTTTCAACTTCAATCTATTTGCACCTTCAGCTTCAAGGAATCTTTGGACGTTAATTTGTCCCAGAGACTATTGTAAAGACTTTCTATTTGAATGCAAGGCAATATACTGTTGGCTTGTATTATGGGAATATATATATATATGTATATATGCAATCTATATGCACCTCTGATAAGCTATATTGTATAACAATGTTGTGGTTTAGATGCTAAGTCATGTCCAACTCTTTTGCAACCCCGTGGACTGTAGCCCGCCAGGCTCCTCTGTCCATGGGATTTCCCAGGCAAGAATACTGGAGTGGGTTGCCATTTCCTTCTCTGGGGGATCTTCCCAAGCCAGGGATTGAACCCCACATCTTGCGTCTTGGACATCAGCAGGCAGATTCTTTACCACTGAGCCACTTGGGAAGCCCATTGGATTACAAAGTCAGACATAATTTGAGATGGGAAAAGAACAGAGTTCATTTTGAGTGGAGAGTACTGGGTAGGCTTGTGTTGATTCAAAGAAAGAGTTTTTCCCAACCCCCTCCTGAGTCATTGTTCTACGCGGATCCACAAGGAGCACTGGCTGAAATTGGGGTTCAAGAAGGCAGGCCCAGGACTGGATTGAAAGATTGCAATCCCGCCATGGGGACAGCCCACCCCCGGTTGCCCACAGGCTTCACTGTTAGGTTTTAGAGTCAGAAGAACCAAAGGTGGGAGGACGTGGGAGCAGGATGCCTGTTCCCCATTCCCCCCGTTTCCCTGTGTCAGTGGGTCTCAACCCTGGCTGCCGGTGGGAATCAGCTGGGCTCACAGGCTTGCCAGGTCCCACAGATAAAAACCCAAGACGTCTCAGTTCACTTTGTATTTCAGATCAGCCCATTAGGTGCTCAGTAGCTCAGCCATATCCAGCGTTTTGCGGCTCCACGGACTGAAGCCTGCCAAGCTGCTCTGTCCATGGAATTCTCCAGGCGGGGATAGTGGAGTAGCGCTTCCCTGGTGGCTCAGTGGTAAAGAATCCACCTGCCGATGTAGGAGATACTGGTTCGTTCCCTGGTCCGGGAAGATCCCCTCATGCCACCAAGCATCTAAGCCGGGGCACCACAACTGCTGAGCCTGTGCTCTAGAGCCCAGGAGTCGCAACTACTGAGCACACGCGCTGCAACTGCAGAAGCCCGCACGCCCTCGAGCCCGTGGGAAGGAGAAGCCAGCACAGTGAGACGCTTGTGCACGCACCTGGAGAGCCGCGCCCGCTCCCCACAACTAGAGAAAAGCCTGTGCAGCAGCAGGGACCAAGCACAGCCAGGAAAACTAATTAATTAATTAAAAAAAAAAAAGAATACTGGAGTGAGTTGCCATTTATTTCCTTCTCCAGGGGACCTTTCCAACCCAGGGATCAAACCTGAGTGTCTTGCATCCCCTCCATTGGCAGGTAGGTTCTTTACCACTAGCACCACCTGGGAAGCCCCTCAGATAACAAATACATTTGTTATGTATTAATCAGTGTGTCCATGGAATCTTTGAGACGTCACTTGAATTGAAAAGTTATATTTGTCATTTAGCTGAAATACAAGGTTAATTAGGCTTCCTGTAGTTTATCAGATGACGCTGGGAGGTGGAGTTTAAAAAAATACGGAGGCCTGACCCCATCAACCCCGTCAACCCTGGCTTCCCTCACCCTCACCCACCCTCAGCCTCAGGGAGGATGAATGATTGCTACAGCTGATGAACTGGGGGAAGAGAAGTGGGCATATATGCTTTGTCCCCTCCTGGCCCTTTTCTGAGACTGGCAGGTGTGGGAGGGGTACTCTGAGCAGCAGGGCACCTTTGTCCCTTGCGCAGAGCCTACCCACCGGCACCCTAAGTGCATGCTGGGGGTTGGGGAGGAGGCGGGGACGGTGTATTAGCAAGGCTGGCTGAACCTAAGCACAGGCTCCAAGTAGCTCTTCTGTTATCAAGGTAGAATTTTCACTTTCATCTCCCTAAATCCCAGGGCTCTTTCTCACTTGGTTGTGAACCTTCCTAGGGAGGAAAAGGATGTCAAGAATTGACACACACACCCCCAAAACTCTGACATCTGCCCCCTCCTCTCCTCCTTCAGGGCTTGGCTAATTCATACAGTCTTCACCTATTAGCTAAAAAGAAGCTTTGCTCCAAGAAGCCTTCCCCAGACCAAGGCAGATCCCCTGGCTGTGTGATTTCACAAACCCCTCTGAATTTTCTTTCTCTTGGAAGTGAAGTGAAAGTCACTCAGTCGTGTCCGACTCTTTGTGACCCCATGGACTTTACAATCCATGGAATTCTCCAGGCCAGAATACTGGAGTGGGTAGCCTTTCCCTTCTCCAGGGCATCTTCTAAACCCAGGGACCAAACCCAGGTCTCCCGCATTGCCGGTGGATTCTTTACCAGCTGAACCACAAGGGAAGCCCAAGAATACTGGAGTGGGTAGCCTATCCCTTTTCCAGTGGATCTTCCCGACCTGGAATTGAACTGGGGTCTCCTGCATTGCAGCCTTCTCTCTGGCGCATATCAAAATTGTCATTGACTGAAGTGGGATTTCTTGACCTCGACACAACTGAAATTTAGGGTCACAGAAATCTTTGTTGTGTCTCTCCTGTGGATCTTAGGATGTTTAACAACATCCTTGCCCTGCACTCACTAGAAGCTGGTGACCTACTTCCCTGCCCATCCCCAGGGGGACAACAAAATGTCTCCAGACATTGCCAAATATCCCACATGTGCTTTAATGTTCTGCTGTTTCCATCATAATATTCTTCATAGCGTCATAATATTCTTAATAGCGTCTAAACAAGGGGCCCTGCAAATTGTGTGGCTGGGTTCTGTTTGTGTACCTCATTTTAGGATTTTTTTTTTAATGTGGACCATTTTTAAAGTCTTTATTGAATTTGTTACAATTTTGCTTCTGTTTTGTGTTTTGGTTTCTGGAACACAATGTATATGGGATCCTAGCTTCCCAACCATGGATCAAACTTGCCCTCCTTGCAGTGGAAGCTTTAACCACTGGACCACCAGGGAAGTCCTTACCTATTTTTTTTTAAAATGCTTCTCTCAACACTGAGCAACTAACACTTTCACAAGACTGGCTTTGGGAGCAAAGAATGCGTCTACCTTATTTACTGCGGCACCCTCTGTGCCAGCACAGAGAAAGTGCTTGAAAAATATATGCAAATAAGGATCAAGGAAGAAGCTGAATCCAGGCCCTGGGGCTGCCATCCCCACCCCCGCCCTCCACCTCTCCCCCTGCTGAGGAACAGAAGGAAATATAACCTCAGCCGACCTGCCTAAGTCGCTCTATTCAATAGCCTGCTTTCCCCAGTCTGCCAGAACATTCTTCCAAACTCCTCAAGCGTGTCAAGCGGCAAATGTACCCTGTGTGGTCTGTGGGCCTTTCTCGAAGGCTCCATATGCCGTGTCAGCTGGACAGAGTGGTAATCCCCAGATGTAAGCAGATAAGGGCTGGGGGAGAGCCTTCTCACTGAATTTCCGAGCTCCACCCATTCAGGGCAGGCCTTCGTTTTGCATTAATTCTGGCCAATTTAGCTTGCGCTCGCTTCCACGAAACGGAGTCCAGTCGACCCGCTGGGAAATCTTAAAGCCAGCTGAGCTGAGGACAGCAGGCCCTGGGAGGCCAATATAACCCGCTCTAAAATAGGCAAGTCTACTTAAAATGGGGACCCAGGTTTCAGAACACAACAGTGAAGGGGAGATTTCTCAGAGTTAATAGTATCACTGGAGCTTTATCTTGAAAAATGAAAGTAAAATTGATTTAAAAATTAGCCTATATTTGCAGCAGCTTTCTTCATAATAGCCCCAGACTGGAAATCATTCTGATCAATGATTAAATACCATGCCATGCAATCCACACCAGGACATTACTCAGCAACAGAAAAGAACTACTGAAACACTCAGGCAACAATTTGGATAGACCTGTATCAGATTCCTAGGATGGCTGTAACCTTGAATTGACTGGCTTAGAAACGCAGAAGTTTGGAAGACTTCCCTGGTGGTCCACTGTTTGAAGACTCTGTGCTCCCAATGCCGCGGTCCTGGGTTGGATCCCTCATCAGAGAACTAGATGCCCTATGCTGCACCTAAAGACCTCGTATGACTCGACAAAGATCAAAGATCCCCCAGGCAACAACTAGGACCTGACGCAGCCAAATAAAAGAATAAATGTTTTTAAAAAATTCAACCAAGGAAAAACAGTTCGCGTGAAATGCTTACTTCCAGATCAGGAAACTCAAGTGTGAAACTGTATCCTAAATATGTACAGAGAATCTTAAATGAAGCAATTTTGAAAAAGGAATTCATAGGGCCTGGACTCCATCTTAGGCCTGTTCATGCTGATCACACTCGGCCGCCTCTCTATTGGACTCTGAACTCTGTGCTTAGTGCCTGTGGAAACGACAATAGAAGGATAAGACCCCCTCCCGGCGGGGGAACCTTGAAGATCGTATCCAGGTTACTCATCGCCTAAGAGAAAACAGACACTAATCACCCCTGTCTCTGGACAGGCTGTAAATTTTTCTGTACCTATCAGAGTGTAACCTCAAGCTTATTGATTATTGGCCAGTAGTTTAACTGTTTGAACACATAACACCTAAATGATGAGATTATTATGATTGTATTTACCCTTCCTTTGTTTATGTAAGTCTCAAGGAATTTGGGGTGGTGAGTTTGGACACGTACACATGGGGTATAAAAGATTTTCACAAATGCTGGTCGGGGTCCTTGTCTAAGAGGAGACTCTGCCTTGGGCCCGCTGGTGTAATAAACTGCACTCCATTACCTGCGTTGTCCTTCTGAGTGAGTTTGTTTCCCAAAACGCGTGGCTATAACGTTTGGTGCATTGGCCGGGAAACTCCTCACTTTGAGGAGACAAGTCCCATTTGGGACTACTCCGAGGCTTTGCGGCTTGAATCTTCTAGAGAGGGGAAGGTGCCTCGGCCTTCTAGAAGGATTCTGCTTCTCAACGCCCAGACTTTTCACGTTAGCAGGTAGTGGACGGCAGCAGGGGAACTGAGCGCTCAGGTGAGGAGGAACCCACCTGGCAGGGTGGAAGAGGGGTCCTGATCACCCCCCTGGGAGGGATTAGAAGGAGCAAGGACCCACGGGAGCCTGAAATAGACGGCGACTGCTTGGTACACAGGTTGACGAGCGTGTTAGGGCTTAAGAAGGGAATTTGTGATGGTCATTTAGGAGGTGTGTCCATGCCGTCTCAGGGGAAATTATTACCAAGCGATCGCTGGGGGATTTTTAGGATAAAAAAACTGGTCCTTGTATGCTCTTATTTTGCCCTCCCCCAGGAGGTGTCCTGTCTGCTGTGAAATTCTTGACCCCCTCGGAATTGTCAGGCTAGAAGGAGGGGGATACATAAGTAAACATGAATTGGCTTTTCCAGAGATGGCCTGGGACATGGGATATTTAACCCATCTGTGTTTTCATCTGCACCTGATCAAGCCCACCAAGGCTACTCTCTATACGAAATTGTGTATGGGAGGCCCCCCTCCCATAATAAAACAAGTGTCAACAAATTTGCCTCAGGTAAGGGGAGATGGGATTTCACAGCAGATGGAACTAGGTAAGGTAATAAATCAAGTAACTAAATTTGTACAAAAAAGGGTGCCTTTCCCCCTTGGGGAACAAATTCATAAGTTTATGCTTGGTAACCAAGTATGGGTCAAAGATTGGAAACATGATTTACTAGCCCCTTGGTAGAAGGGCCCTTATATTATTCTAACTATCCCTACTGCAGTTAAAGTTACAGGTATTGCCCCTTGGATCCATCACACCAGAGCAAAAAAGGCATACCACGCTGACCCGGAAGACACCGAGTGGACCACCCAAAAGGACCCCACTGACCCACGGGAAACCAAGATCATTCTGAAGAGGAAGAAGAAAACGAGGTCCCAGACGAGCCCTCTCTAGGATGGAGCTGGATAAACGACTCCTGCTACTCGGCCTCACCAACGCGGTTCTGAACCTGACCACTGTTCCTGCACAGGACAGCGTCTTCATCTCATGGGCACATTCCTATGCGGACTTCCACAACTCCTCCGACTGTTGGGTACGTGGGGCTATGCCCCTGTTAGTTATGGACGGACTCCCCTGGTGGGTGTTGCCACTTCGTTATGGAGACTTTATACCACTGTGCTCCTTCTTGGAACAACAAAAGGGAACTTTCCTTTCTCTCACCAATCATAACCTTTCTTTGCTCTCCTGGTGTAAGAAAAAGCCATCAATGGGCCAGGGACATGGGGTTACATTTAATATGAACACTAGTCTTACGGAGGTAACAAGAGCTTATACCTCATATATAAAAAATAAAAAAAGAAAAGGGCTCCCTTACAAAAGGGGGACAGTCCTCCCGGTACCTTGAGCAATACTACCAGGTCTGGGATGAATATTTCTGGATGACTCCTAAGAAAGGACAGTTGATTGCTCCCGCTACTATTTGCTGGGAACAAAAAAACCCACAAAGTTGGATTTGGAGACCACCACCTAGACCCAAAAGAATTAAAATATATGGGTTATTTGTCTCCTGAACAATGTAAACAAATCATAGAAGTTACCTATCACCCCAATCAGTCGGTTCAGTGGCCCGGTTCCGACTGGAAATATAATCCTGGAATCTGTTGGGTAGCCCCCAACGGGACCCAGTGGCTCTGTGGGCTTAACTTATGGCTGTGGTTACCAATTGGCTGGGTAGTGCGTTGCACACTGGGATTTGCTTTCGCCCATGGCAATATTAAGCCTAGCCTACACCAACCTCCAGTAAACCTGCCCTATCTGCTCGCAAGATGGACAAGATCTGTGTTCCAATGGTATGACTATCTTGCTGCCTTGTTTGTACCCTCTGTAGGGACAACGGATATCATGATTAAGGTGGAGGCCTTAACTAATTTCACTAAGCAGGCCCTCTTAGACAGTACAAAAGCCATTCAAGCCTTGATCAAAGAACAAATTCAGATGAAGAAGGCAGTAATTCAAAATAAGATGGCATTAGACATACTCACAGCAGCCCAGGGAGGGACTTGCGCCATAATTAAACTCGAATGTTGTGTATACATCCCTGACCTGTCTAAAAATGTATCTACTGCCTTGGAAGATATGCAAAATCAAGTGAAAGCCATGTCTGATGAAAATATTCCCCTTTGGACTTCGGTCCTGTCCTGGGTAAAGGGAGATTGGTGGAAAACTATTGTTACTGTTGTCATAATAGTTCTAATCATACTGCTCTGTGGGCCCTGCTTCTTACAATGTCTTGTGAACTTTGTAACCCAGAGGTTGATAGCGTTCTCTCATGTGGGTGGCCAGAGGGCTAAAGTACAATATATCTCAATGAATGATGCTCGTTACGAAAACTAGGAGCATCAAGAGGGGGGAATGAAAAAGGAATTCATGGGGCCTGGACTCCATCTCAGGCCTGTTCGTGCTGATCACGCTTGGCCACCTCTCTAATGGACTCTGAACTCTGTGCTTAGTGCCTGTGAAAACGACAATAGAAGGATAAGACCCCCTCCCGACAGGGGAACCTTGAAGATCAAACATACACTAATCACCCCTGTCTCTGGACAGGCCGTAAATTTTTTTGTACCTATCGGAGTGTAACCTCGGGCTTATTGATTATTGGCCAATAGTTTAACTGTTTGAACACATAACACCTAAATGATGAGATTATTGTGATTGTATTTACCCTTCCTTTGTTTATGTAAGTCTCAAGGAATTTGGGGTGGTGAGTTCGGACACGTACACATGGGGTATAAAAGATTTTCACAAATGCTGGTCGGGGTCCTTGTCTAAGAGGAGACTCTGCCTTGGGCCCGCCGGTGTAATAAACTGCACTCCATTACCTGCGTTGTCCTTCTGAGTGAGTTTGTTTCCCAAAACGCATGGCTATAACAACTCCAGACATATAGTCTGAAAAGAAGACCAAAGTCTGTGCCGAAGTGAGTCTGACCAACAGTGGACAAACAGGAGACAGGCTTCCCAGCGGCCATTCGTCACACTCACCACGTCCCACTACGGCTCCAAGTTTGATGATGATGAAGACACGTGAAATACTTGGGAAGAGCTGAAAAATTCATCCAGTCTCCAAGAGAAACTTTGCTAAAAGGCTACACAGGGACAAGAGAGCCTGATCTCGTTAGTGACAGGATTCCACTTTGAGAACCCGGCTCCCTGCCAACTATGTTATTTCAGGGTAATCTGTTCACCTCAATGGACATGAGTTTGAGCAAACTCCGGGAGACAGTGAAGGACAGGGAAGCCTGGTGCGCTGCCGTCCATGGGGTCAAAAGAGTCGAACCCAACTAAGCGAGTGAACAACGACAATCTATTGTTGGTAAAAACATACAAGCGAGTCTATGATCTCCGAGTTGTTGAAGGATTAAATGAAACACTGTAGGTGGGGAAGTGCTCTGTAAGCCAATTACACGTATGTAGTGGACACATGAATGCCTGGAAGGCAAGTCCCACATCCTCACTATCTAGTATCCCCAGAGCCTGGCCAATGCCTGGTACACAGTAGACTTTCAGTAAGTGTCTGTAGAAGGAATAAATTCAAAACTCTTGCTAACAAATACAGATTTTTTTCCCCTAAGCAGTCTTTCTTTTTCTTCTTCTTCTGGTTTTTTTTGTGTGTGTGTGTGGCCACGAGGCATATGGGATCTTAGTTCTGCAATCAGGGATCAAACTAATGCCTCTTGCACTGGAAGTGCAGAGTCTTAACTACTGGATCACCAGGGAAGTCCCCCTAAATGGTCTTTTCTTAACTGTATACATCAATAAGAACACAGCTTTCTTTTGAAAAAAATAAGGGAAGAATAAACAGAATTTTTTTGTTAGAGAAGACTTTAAAACACATGAAAAACTGCTCAAACTTATTAATAATAAAAAATCTAAAATAACACAATAAGATTTTTAAAAGCTATTAGATTGACAAAGACCTAAATGTTCAAAAAGACTACACTGGCAAGGATGCTGGGAAACAGCCTTTCCTAAACATACTGGTATGTGTTAATGCAGCCCCTTGGAAAGGGAATTTGGTGCTGCCTACCTAGCATTAGAACTAGGTATACTTTTTGCCACAATTCTATTTTGAGGGTGGAGCACAGGTTTGATTCCTGGCCAGAGAACTAAGATCCCTCATGCCATGCGGTATGGCCAAGAAATTTAATAAATAAAACGTTGAAGCTGATCCTTGTGAAGTGAGAGGAACTGAAACAGTGGACAACATACACTACTTTAAAAAAATGAAGTAAATGAATGGTGTAAATATAATTTATCTTAAAAAGATATATCTACAAAAAGCACTTCTCTGAGGCTGGCAACACAGACTGTCCTTAGGGAGGGAACTGAAAGGATGGGAGTTAGTAGTGGGGAGGAAGACTCGCACTTTCTTTACACACTGCTTTCTGTTTTGCTTTTACAGAATTTTAAAGTGCAGCGTTAGTAAACCGAGTTCCTGTGTACTGTTCACCCAGTCTCTCCTAAAGTTAATATCATGCGTGTCCCTGATGCATGTGTCAAAACTAAGAAATTAACTATTGATTTTACTAAAATTTCTCCAGTCTTTCCACGGACACCCTTTTTCTGCTCCAGGATTCAATCCAGGATCCCATACTACATTTAGTATGTATCCCTTTAAGCCGGTCAAATTTTACCATGACCATGAATTACTTTACAAAAACCAAGCATTTTTTAAAATGAAATATATGATCATAACAGTCATGTGATATTGATGCGTTGATGGCATAGTGTGTCTTTAAATTACAAACAAATGTTTTCAAGGATAATAAAACCTCTTTTTCAGATAATCATTGTGAATCATTTCTCTCAGTAATGTTTTTAAACAAAAACTCTTTCTTGCTATTGTTAGAAGTTCATTCATGGGTCTCATTCAGTCCCAAACATTACAGGTGCAGTTTCTAAGTATTAAGGGCAAACTCTCATTTCCATCACTCTTCCACTCTTCACACTCTTCCACCTTCACTCTGACTGTTTGTCGTTATTCAGTCGCTCAGTCGTGTCTGACTCTTTGTGACCCCATGGACTGCAGCACGCCAGGCTTCCCTGTCCTGCACTATCTCCTGGAGTTTGCTCAAACTCATGTCCACTGAGTCGATGATGCCATCCAACTATCTCATCCTCTGGCATCCCCTTTATGCAGCTATATTTTTCTAAATAATTACACTCAATCACCAATTCACCAAAATAGCAGGAAAAACAAAAGATATTGACTACTAGTGCGTGCAGCTCCCCAATTCCAATTTTTCAGCCTTTGGAAAAACGTCACACTCAACTTACTTTACATATTAATTTACATGACATTAAAATGAGTGAAAACTGTACTTCCCTTCAAAACTTTAACCATCTAAGATGATTAGCTTCTAAATACGAAAACAATGTAAAAGGTAAAATACAGATGTCAACAAATTATTAAAACTGCTTTAGGCTTCTCCCATCACTCAGTAACCTCCATGGCCACCAAATTAAATAAGATAAATCATGTGTTTCTGGGGTTTTTGTTTGTCGGTTCATTTGGTTTTTCCTATTTAAGCCTAAAGGCTCTATCCAGCCTCCTATGGGTATATTTCAACGGCAAAAGAGTTTTGGAATTTTAAAATTTGTTTTCAACATTTTAAATTAGCAGATTTCACAGAAAACTCCAAATGTTTAGGTTTTCTTTAAAAACAATTTTTTTTTGTAAATTTGTGGTCACACTGGGTCTTTGCTGTTGCGCAGGCTTTCCTCTGGTTACCGAGAGCAGTGGATACTCTTCCTGGCTGTGCTGGGGTCTGATGTCTCGGTGGCTTCTTTTGGCGCTGAGCACAGGCTCTAGGCTCGGCTCAGGGGTTCACTAGTCGCGGCACAGGGGCTTGTAGGTTGTGGCTCATGGGCCCTAGAGCTCCTGTTGTTGTGGCGGTTGTTGTGGCTGGCGGGCTTAGTTGTTCCATGGCATGTGAAATCTCCCTGGATCAGGGATCGAACCCGTGTCCCCTGCATTGGCAGGCAGATTCTTATCCACTGGGCCACCAGGGAAGCCCTCAGATTTTGTTAAAACACTGAAGACTCACCCACACTGTACCCACATTCCTGCCTGGCAGGGTGAGCTAGCTGTGTGGTGGCTTTCAAGCAGCTGTTGCTACTTCACCAGGGAACCTGGCTGACCACCTTTGCTCATTTCTTTACTTGCCTAGCCCCTGGCATTATTGAGTTGGCAAATCCCTTTGAGCTCCGTGCTAAATAGATAAGGCTTCTTCATTATGTCATTAAGAGAAAGGTGATCTAAAAGTCCTGTTTTAGTATATTAATGCACATATATGGAATTTAGAAAGATGGTAATGACGACCCTATATGCAAGACAGCAAAAGAGACACAGATGTAAAGAACAGATTTTTGGACTAGGTGGGAGGTGAGGGTGGGATGATTTGAGAGAATACCACTGAAACATGTATATTTCCATAGGTAAAACAGATGACCAGTCCAAGTTCAATGCATGAAGCAGGGCATCCAAAGCCAATGCTCTGGGACAACCCAGAGGGGTGGTGGGGAGGGGGGTGGGAAGGGGTTCAGGATGGGGGGCCACATGTGCATCCATGGCTGATTCATGTCGATGCATGGCAAAAGCCTCCACAATATTGTTAAGTAATTAGCCTCCAATTAAAATAAATAAATTTTTTTAAAGTCCTGTTTTCCTTCACAGGTCTCCAGACCACCAGGAGGACATTCATAAGGCTGATAGCCTCTGCTGTCCACAGGCACCTCTTCTGTTATCTTAAGATCTAAGATCAAGACTTGGTTCTTGATACTCCATGACTGATAGTGTGTGTTCCTAAAAAGTGATACATTTGATGGAAAGAGGCTCGATTGGGGTGGCAGCACTGAAGACAGAAAACTGTATTTGATGGAAAAAATTGTTTAGAAGTGCAGGTTCTTCCAAAATCACAGGGGAGGCTGGGAAAGGAGCCTGACATTTTCAGCACTGCCAGCAAGAAAGATGGTGGGAGTGGGGAGGCTTTTGGGTAGACAACTGAGTTTACCCCAGACGACTAAGTCGAGATTGTAAAAGCGCTGCTTCCCTTGGCTCTTACTAAATAAGCAAGGCTTGCTTGGGAGATTTCTTCTACTTGAGAGTCAACTGTTTCAACTCACCTGAACTTTGGTCTGTTAAATTCCAATTGGTTTCAGGGCTCCCTAATCAGGAACCACTGAGTAAGGAAAATACTGCTAATTAAAAAAAACGCCCCAAACATCTTCCATCAATGTCACCCTACTCTGGCACCTTCTTAATCAAGGTGCCACCAAGAAGGGAAATTTTAAGATATAAGCCTTTTCTTTATTTATCTTCAGCAAGCTATCCAACAATTGGCATTAAGTGTCAGGAACAAAACACCTGAATAAGTCAATTTTTTTTTTCAATTCTGAATAATTAGACTAAAAATTAGAAACAAGAATCAGTGTCAATATGTAGGACCTCACAGTTGGCAGTGGTGGTGTTGTTCAGTCACTAAGTTGTGCCTGACTCTCTGCGACCCCATGGACTGCAGCACGCCAGGCTCCCCTGTCCTTCACTATCTCCCAGAATTTGCTCAAATTCATGTCCATTAGTCGGTGATGTTATCTAACCATCTCATCTTCTGCCGCCCCATTCTTTTGCCTTCAATCTTTTCCAGGATCGGGGTCTTTTCCAATGAGTTGGTTTCATAGTAAATTACAGTAAACTGTATACATACTACTTATCACCCAAATTCTGGGATGATTTAATTAGCTTTCTCCCACATCCTGAGTGCTCTGGAAACTATACTTCATCAAAGGTATGATTAACCCCCTTTACCATTTTTATTTGCAAATTACTTTCCCACTCCTGCACCATGGTAGTTTTCCTAATAGTCCCAACTGACTCCAAAATTATCTGAACCTCAAGGCAGGTGCATAATTTCAAGTGATGAGATTTTACTCTTACCTGGACAGGGTTACCTCATGTTATATATGGAACCCTTGGAAAATACAACCTGTGAAAGTAAAGAAATTTTCTCCTGACCAAACTGGGCCACATACCTGACCCCAGGCTCTGAGGGGACCCTACTGCGGGAGGGAGCAGCTAATTAAAATCAAACAAGCTTAAAAAACAAAACACCTCCTCTTCCGTGGGAACACTCTCAGGGGACTTACTGCCCTGTTTTGACCCCTCTCTTTGGAAACCGTTTCATTTACCGGCTGTGACTTCTACTTTGAGACTGTATTTCTCTCTCCCCGACCGAAGTGGCTCCTTCATACCAAAGGATGCAATGCAATTGTGGCCACTGTGTAGGTGACACATCAATATCAGAGGCTCCCAGGGATCTTGCTCTGTAGTTCCTTCCCCAGAGAGGTCTGCAGACCAAGGGCAGCAGAGTACAATCCTGCTGCATCTGAAACATAAGCTCTTTTCCTTCCCTGATGATCAGGGCATAGACTGCTTTTCAAAACTGAAAACATACGCAATTACACGGCAGAGCACAGCATACTGCTTAGGGCACAGGCTCTCTGCTCACACCATCTGGGTTCAAATCCCAAGTTGCCAGTAAGTGCTCACCAAATGTTAGTTGTTATTTTACTTTGAATAAAAACCTCCTATTATGGTCCACAACCTACAGATGTTCCCTATCTCCCTAAACTTCTCCCCAGCTGTTCACAACCCAACCTGCTTCTTCAGTTCCTCCAGCATTATAAGTATATTTGTCTCAGGGTCTTCCCACTTGTTTTTCTTATAGTATGAGCTATTGTACCAGGTCTAATCAGCTTCTTCTCACCACTCAGCTTTTGGGTTTCATATCAACCCCTCTCTCTATCTATTCAAAATAGCTCCTTCTTCCCCAACCTAAAACATCACTGTTTCATTTCTTTTATGACACTTATCACTGACCTGGACAGGGTTACCTCATGTTACTTTCTGACTAGTCTCTCCCCGCCCCCATTTAAATATAAGCTCCATAGCAATAGGAAATCTCTTGGTCTTTGTTTTTTAGATCTTTGTTCTCCAACCAGGGATTGAACCCAGGCCCTAGCAGTAAAAGCTCTGAGTCCTAACCATGGACCGCTAGGCAATTTGCTCTTGTTCATCCTTACCCCAGAGCTCAGGGATTCACTGAGCTGGTTCACTTGATGTTAAATGAAAAGGGAAAAAGTTATCTAGTTCAAATCCCATCTGACTGTAAAAACCTAGCTACAAGAGAAAAGTGAATTTCGAAGAATAAAAAGATCTGAGTCCTGTAATGGCATGGGTGGACACCTGTCATATTCTCAACAGCCTATCTACTGAAAAACCTTTCCTTAATTTGAAAAAAAACCCAGGTTAAGAGTTCTGCCTCCCTGCTGTAGACGCCAGAATTCAAAATCCCAGTGGCTCTTGCAACTAGGATAAAGGCATGTGAGCAGGCTTTGCTCACCAGATACACCCTCATAAGACTGACTCAGAAAAGAGCCAGTGCCAGAACCAAGTCACTTCCGTCGTGTCTCTTTGCAACCCTATGGACTGTAGATCACTTCTGTCCATGGGATTCTCCAGGCAGAATACTGGAATGGATTGCCATGCCCTCCTCCAGAAGGTCTTCCTACCCAGGGATCGAATCTACACCTCTTCAGTTCAGTTCAGTCGCTTAGTCGTGTCCGACTCTGCGACCCTATGGACTGCAGCACGCCAGGCCTCCCTGTCCATCATCAACTCCCAGAGTTTACGCAAACTCATGTCCATTGAGTCGGTGATGCCATCCAACCATCTCATCCTGTCGTCCTGAGGACGAGATGTCGTCCTCATCTCGTCCATCTCGTCTTATGTCTCCTGAATTGGCGGGCAGGTTCTTTATCACTAGCACCACCTGGGAAGAGTGATGTAAAGCAACTTTGTTTTCTGGCCCCTGAGCTGTGGCTGAGAAAAACATCTTACTTCTGCTTTATTGACTACGCCAAAGCCTTTGACTGTGTGGATCACAACAAACAGTGGAAAATTCTTAAAGAGATGGGAATACCAGATCATCTTCCCTGCCTCCTGAGAAATCGGTATGCAGGTCAAGAAGCAAGTTAGAACCAGACATGGGAACAACAGACTGGTTCCAAGTTGGGAAAGAGGTATGTCAAGGTTGTATATTGTCACACTGCTTATTTAACTTATATGCAGAGTATATCATGAGAAATGCCAGGCTGGATGAAACACAAGCTGGAATTCAGATTGCCCAGAGAAATATCAATATCCTCAGATATGCAGAAACCACCACCCTCATGGCTGAAAGTGAAGAGGAACTAAAGAGCCTCTTGATGGAAGTGAAAGAGGAGAGTGAAAAATTGGCTTAAAACTCAACATTCAGAAAACTAACATCATGGCATCTGGTCCCATCTCTTCATGGCAGATAGACGCGGAAATAATGGTAACAGCGAAAGACTTGATTTTCTTGGGCTCCAAAATCACTGCAGATGGTGACTGCAGCCATTAAACCAAGATGCTTGCTCCTTGGAAGAAAAGCTATGACAAATCTAGACAGCGTATTAAAAAGCAGACATTACTTTGCCAACAAAGATCTGTCTAATCAAAGCTATGGTTTTTCCAGTAGTCATGTATGGATGTCGCGAGTTGGACCATAAAGCAAGCTGAGCGCCAAAGAATTGATGCTTTTGAACTGTGATGTTGGAAGAGACTCTTGAGAGTCCTTTGGACTGCAATATCTTTTTTACAATTAATAAGTGATTTTTGGCTGTGCTGGAGCGCCTCATCCTGGTGGCTTCTCTTGTTGTGGAGCATGTGCTCTAGGGAGCACAGGCTCTGTAGATGTGATGCCTAAGCTTATCTGCCCCCAGGCACATGGAATCTTCCCAGACCAGGGATCGAACTTGTGTCCCCTGAATTGGCAGGCAGATTTTTAACCACCAGACCACCAGGGAAGTCCTGGCCCACAATGCTTTGAAACTTTAAAACTCAGAGATGCAAACATTTTACATTTGTATGTGTGATTTCTGACAATTATAAGCTTGCATAAAACAATCAGCTGGAGAAGAGAGGCTCCCTTCGGATATTTGGATTGTCTCTAATATATACTCAAATGCCACATGTTCGCTTTTAATTTCGTTGTATATGTTGGAAGTTGGACTACCTGCCATTTCATGAAAATGCTGTCACCTAAGAAAACAAACAAAATGCTGGACTAGATTTAAAAATAGAAAAGGTAAATTAAAGGGGAGTGATGGGGAGATGCTCTGTAGGCGTCAAGTCTCAGTCATGCAGGATGGGGGCTTCTGGAATCTGGTGCCAGCACGTGTATGTAGCTGACAATACTGTTCTGTACACACGGAGACTGTCAGGAGGGTGAGCTTTATGTGTTTGTTTGCTACAATTAAGAAAGGAATTCACAATGTTAACAGAAGAGAAAACACACGTAAGAATGCAGAAAAAGCATCTGATGAATTCATGAAAACTCTTAGCAAACTATAAGTAGAAATTTAATCTGAAAGGTTATTTAACTACAGTAAAGCAATAACAGGTAATATTGATCAAATATTCAAAGTTTTTCACCTGAAACTGCAAAGGAGAGAATAAATGTTTATTATTTCACTTTAATTCAATATTGTATTTGGCATCCTGGCCACGCAGTAAAGCCAAAAATAAAAATAACAGGTTGAACATGGAAACAAGGACATGGGAGGGCAGAAAGTTGGGACTTGGACCTGAAGATTTCAAAGCAAGCCACGCAACACAGTTTAGAAATTTCTATTTGCACAACAGAAGGTGGAACCTGAAGCTAAACCTAGAAAACAAATCAGTGATTTATAAAAGAAACTGACAAAGATGGTTTCTATCTTGCTAGACTGTATCTTGACTATTAATTTGAAACACTTAATAAAATGACCACGTCCCAGGTAATTTTCATTTTAATGTTTAAATAATTCACATTTTAAATATTGATTTCTCTATAAAAGGGGTCCTGGAACCCAAGTCCTGGTTGGTGGCTTGTTAGGTACCAGAGTGCAAAGTGGAGAGGTGGGTGATGGAAACCGAAATTATCTGCTCCCTCCCCACCTCAAACATGTCTTCCATGAATCAGTCCCTGGTGCCACAATGGTTGGGGACCACTGCTCTAGAACATGTTTTAGCATTTGAAGTAGAAATAACACCCAAAAAATGTCTTAGTAAACAATAAACTGATGTTAACTATTTTATCTGTAGTCAATTAAGTTTACTACACCTTTCCAAGCATTAAAATGTACAATTTAAAGAGCAAGTAAACTTGGGAGATTGCTTGGAGGTTCTATCCGGGAAGCACAGCTACTCCTAGGCCCTTTACTGAAGACCCGTCCTCCTCCATTAGGGATGGCTGTCCGATTTCACTGAGGGCATGGGAGTGGTGAAGGAGGAGACACCCGCCTAGCTAGCCAGGTCAGTCGAATCAACCCTGGCGATCAAAGGGGCAACAGGTGTTACAACCAGATCGCCCTCACATCCTGACAAGCTTTTTATTTTGGCGGGGGGAGGGGCGCAGGACAGGCCAATGACCTGAATTCAAAATACACCACTTGCAGCAAGTGCCGTAAACATATGACAGGTCACAGGAACAACGTTATATCCCCTTAATAACTACATCATTCGATACATTACAATTTAAAAGATCCTTATAAAAAGAAGTCCACCTAATAAGTACTGTAGAATACCAGGCTCTTCCATACATTACTGGAAAAAAACAAATGCAAATAAATAAAAGCCAAAAAACTTTAGGTAACATGACAACCCACACCCTTCGCTGGTCAGACTCCATCGGCTACCTCAGTACTGCGGGAATGTTCCATCGATTTTGGCAGCCCAGGCCATGAGGCCCCCCACAACGTCCTTAACTGTTAAAGAGTCTAAGTCTGTCCAGGACTGCAAGATCTTCACGGCTTTCTGAGAGTCGTTGCCCAGTTTGCAAATCACATAAATGGGGACAGACGCCCCTTCCTGTGCGCCCTGCTTCCCTTCCCGGATGGCTTCTCCCAAGACCTTCAGGCTCTCCGCATCCCTCCGTTCCAAACGTTTCAAAGGGATATGCAAGGCGTGAGGCAGACGACAGATGTCCACCTCCACTTGAGGCCTGACGTCCAGCAACAGGTGGGGTGACCCGGAATCCAAAAGTCGCTTATAGTCCATGACGGAAATCCGCTCCTCCGGGCTCAGCAACCGGAGGGAGCGGCACTTATCCGTGGCCGAGGAGCCGCAGAAGCTTTCGTAGTCCTGCAGGTCGGTCACGGTGGGCCGCTCCCCGCAGGCGGCACAGTCGGGCCTGCGCCTCCGCAGCCGGATACAGCGGAAATCGCCTCGGAGAGCGTCAAACAGCAACAGGCGGCCGCTGTAAGAGGGGCCCAGGCCCGCAGCGGTCTTCAGCACTTCCAGCGCCTGCAGGCAGCCCAGGACCCCGGTAACCGCGCCGAGTACCCCGCCATCCGCGCAGCTGGTCACCGTCTCCGCTGGGGGTGGCCGGGGGAACACGCAGCGATAGCAAGGCCCCCCGCCGTAGTGGTAGACCGTGAGCTGGCCCTCGAAGCGCAGCGCGCTGGCGGACACGAGGGGCCGGCCGGCGAGCACACAGGCGTCGCTCACCAGGTAGCGGGTGGGCGCATTGTCGGAGCAGTCGGCCACCACGTCGTAGCGGCGGACGAGGTCCAGCGCCGTGGCCGGCGTCAGCGCCTGCGCGTAGGGCACGCACTCCACCGCCGAATTGAGGCGTCGCAGGGCGGCGGCCGCCGAAAAGACCTTGGCCTGGCCGGCCAGGGCCTCGCCGTGCAGCACCTGGCGGGCCAAGTTGCTCGCTTCGACCACGTCATAGTCCACGAGGCCCAGGCGGCCGACGCCGGCCGCGGCTAGGTACTGCGCCAGCGGGCAGCCGAGCCCCCCGCAGCCCACGACGAGCACGGCCGCGGCCGCCAGGCGCAGCTGCCCCTGCACGCCGAGCTCCGGCAGCACGAGCTGCCGGCTGTAACGCCGGATCTCCTCTCGGGACAGGGCGGCCCTGGGAGGCAGGGGCGACACCGGAACCGAGCGCGCTGACTTCTGCCCCGCCGAAAGGGCCGCCGCCAGCCTTTGCTTCAGGGAACTGAGCTCCTCCTCACGCTGCGCGACTTCGGCCTGCAGGGCCACCACTTCCTCGCCAGCCGCCATGCCTGGCCTCTTTTCAGAAGTCGTCGTGAAAGGCATTTCCGCTTCCGGCTTTTCTTCGTCGCGAGGCCGGAGTAAACCAAAACAAAAACTTTATGGAGCTTGAGCAAAGGTGATAAATTTAGATCTGCATTTCTTGCGCCACCCTCAGACTCAGTTTAAAATATTCACAATTTCTGACTATTTCCAAAGGAACTGCGAAGCGAACCTTAGGGGGACTAGAACTCGGCCGCATAGATCACCCCCCCTTCTCAGGATTTGGTCCGGTCCAACCCGTCGCCTTCCGCCCCCGCGTGACGTGTTTCCGCTTCCGGCCTGTCGCGCAGTTCCGCCATGGCTGCCGAGGAAGCGAGTCGAAGCTCTCCTAGGTCTCGGCGGGAGCCGAAGGGGCGCGCCCCGCGGCAAGACAAGTATTCGGTGCTTTTGCCCACGTACAACGAGCGCGAGAACCTACCGCTCATCGTCTGGCTGTTGGTGAAGAGCTTCTCCGAGAGGTAGCGCGCCGGCCCGCCCTCCCCGAGGAATGAGATGAGCTGGCTTTCCGGGCCTGGGTGTCGGCCGTTGGCGGCTGCGCGAGGCGGCCCTGCCCGGCCTCTCTTCGGCCCCCACGGGAGACCCTGGGGAGGACGCCGCCCTGCGGGGAAAGCAGAGGCGGATACCTTTGCGTTTCTCTTCGTGTCTCGGATTCTTAGTCCCGCCCTTGGGTTTGCTGAAGCACTTCTTTATTGTACACTCCCTGACAGCCCCCTGCCCGCCTTTTCTTAGAAGGGCTGGCCACCCTTTTTAATGCCTGCGGGTCCGAAAACCTGACCTCGCTTCTCCCTCCGCTAGACGACCGGACGCTGCGGCCGGAGCCGGGACTCTTGGGCGAGCCCGCGGTCTCCCGCCCGCGTGCCGAGGGCTTATGTAAGTGGGAGGTTTGGGCCCTGTGGGCTAGGGAGCTGCTGCTGGGCTGGGCAACCCTTCTGGAGAAGGCGGAACGGCACACTCGCAGGTGGATGTTTGATGTGATTGTTAAACTGGGAGATATTGAGTTTGAAACGTTAAACTTTTTTTTTTTTGTATCTTCAGAAAACCCTGGTATCAGTACGAATTAACCTTGTTTGGGGGATCATGTATAAATCTTTGACTGATCTTTAGGTATCAGCACATACAAACTTCTTAAATTACAGTGCTTTGAAAATTAGATAATATGTATCTTTTATTTTTTCCAACCGGGTGCCCTCAATCGAGTACGAGTTATTTCCAGACTTTTTATTTTTCCTCTTTTGACTTTTGTTTTACAAATGAGAACGGAGACTTTGTTCACGACGTATTTGTAGTAAGTGCTCCTTACACAATTCTTTCTTTTACTAGTATACCGGAGATACAGTCTTCGGGGTGGAATTGCTGAGTCGACAGAGATGTGCTTAAGATTGGTAGTTAATGCCAAATTGCTGGCAAAAAAAATTGTACCAGCTTAGAACTCTGCAACGTTCATCAGAGGGAACCAACCAGCTTTATTAAACCTACATTGTGGGAAATGCTGATTAGTGAAAAACACTGCTGTTTGATTATAATTATTTGAATCTATAATTATTTGAATCGAATCAAATAATTATCTTCACATTCATGGCTTTTCGAAGTTTTTATTCATGGCTTTTAACTTTTTTTAAAAGTTATACTTCGATTTCTCAAACTCTTCCAAGTTAGAGAAATTGTCACGTAGCTGATCTTGTTCTGGCTTGTTTTATGATTATACGATATTTTCTTTGTTCTTTCTTGTAGTGCAGTTTATCTTTAGTGACTTCTGGGTGGAGAATGAAGTTTAATAGGGAACAACTATTTACTTTTCAAGTGGCACTCAAATTACCCAAAGTCCGCCCAGCTTGATTCCTTTAAGCTACCTCTTCCTCAGGTGGTCTTGGTGCTTTGAAGTGTAGAGGGGAATAATTTTGCTTATGAATGACTCTATTTGTTTACGAAGTATCTCAGCACCACAAATAGAATCAACATCTTAACTTGTTTTGACTTGTAAAGCACATGCCCAGATTTAGTGCCCTGTGGAGAACTGAAGTGGTCTTTGCTGTTGGAGAATACATAGGATGGGTTTTGCTTTCTTCCAAGTGTGCTGGGGGCTGAGTTTTTTTTTTTTTAAGCCTTATAACAGTGGAATGTATTTTCTGGTGGTTTTCCTTGCATTTGTTTCTTAAAGCAGGACCAGAGGAAACATAATGTTGTGTTATGGGGGTTTATCTGTACCTCATTCTCTTTCCCCATTAAGTTCCCCAGTAAAGTTAACAAAATGTCTTCTTTAAGGGGGTGGGGGAAGATGTGATGGTGAGCACAGGTACAGCCAAGTATTAGGCTGACTTGTTCTTTGAATGCTAACTAGCACGTGCAGTTAATGAGAACAATAGAAAGACCTTAATTTAGAAGCCCTGGCATCTTTGGTAGTTCTTTGCTTTTGATTTGATAGTGTGGGGTAATGGGTACAATTATTTGAAATAGTGGTATCAAAGACTGTCACCATCCTCAAGTGGGGTTTTTTAAGGGTGAAATAAAATCATATTCCTGATTATGTTACTTAAATCTGTTGGGTTAAGTTAAAAAGAATAATCATCCAGAGCTACTCAACTGACTTGATACCTTTTAAATGTATTTTTGAAATAAAATTCCCCAAGTAGATAAGTAAAATTTCGTATGATATTCTATCATACATAAATACATGATCACGATATTTTTTTTTTAACGAAAGGATATGTTTTATATGAGAATTTTAACATCTCAGGACTGTATAGTAGCATTTTCCAGCAACCGGGCCCAGCAATAGGCAAGACTTGCTCTTGTTGGGCCCGGGGCACCCAGTGGGCTTCCCTTGTGGCTCAGCTGGTAAAGAGTCCGCCTGCAGTGCGGGAGGCCTGGGTTTGATCCCTGGGTTGGGAAGATCCCCTGGAGAAGGGAAAGGCTACTCACTCCAGTATTCTGGCCTGGAGAATCCCATGGACTAGTCCATGGGGTCTCAAAGACTGGGACATGAGTGAGGGACTTTCACTTACGTAGTTTGGAAGTGATATACTGAATATTTGACATTTATTTCAATTGATAATGGAAGTTTTCCTTGGTAATTAACAGGGCAATAGATTTCCACTTATACTAGGGAGGAGTTAGTGACTTTTAAATTCTTTTTTCATTTGAGACAACTGTCTCCTCCAAGCAATATGAACTTAATTTTTTTTTATTTTAGTGGCTTGAACTATGAAATTATAATCATAGATGATGGAAGCCCAGATGGAACAAGGGACGTTGCTGAACAGTTGGAGAAGATCTATGGGTCAGACAGAATTGTGAGTCATTTTTCTACCGTATCCGTTACGTTTATACGGGGGAAAGGTGATGAATGCACAGTGCGCAGAGTCCGTCTGTCTGGAAACTGAAAAGGCGAAGAGCACTATGTATGCTTGGGGTTTAGATGCGTTTTCATTGCGCCTGGGGTTTTACATACCTTTGGTATTTTGAGTCATTGGTAGAATGATAGCAGAACAGCGGGCCTTTGAATGAACTCTTTATGTCTGACTCTGCAAATCAGTTTCCTTGAAGAGCAGAATTAAAACATGATACTGAATTCAGAAGTATTATAGAACTAAGCACTTCCCTGCTGATTCACTGGTAAAGAATCCTCCTGCCAGTGCAGGAAGACTTGGGTTTGATCCTTGCATCGGGAAGGTCCCCTGGAGAAGGAAATGGCAAGCCGCTCCAGTATTCTTGTCTGGAAAATCCCACGGACAGAGGAGCCTCGTGAGCTGCAGCCATGGGGTCTCGAAAGAGTTGGACACAACTCAGCAACTAAACAACAATTTTTAAAACTAGGCTGTAGTTAGTAATGTGTGCCTTGATATTTCTTGCTCACTTTCTCTAGGTATTCTCGTACTTTCAGTAGAGAATGCTGTGTGCAGCTAAAAGCTTGTAGCTGGGAAAGGTAACTAATTGTTTTCATGTGAAACATGGTTTTTCAAAGAACTTGGCAGTTTTATTTTTATCTGTAGGATAGTTTTGTGGAAATAGACTGACTTTCTGAGTCTTAAACTTCCTCACTATACCTTAAAGCCTGTTTGTTCTTCTACGGGAGTAACTTGGGCATTTTTATTTTTGACCACTGGTTTGGCTTTATCAATGCTAGAGCAGATTTTTTAGTTTACTTCAGCTAATTCATGGGCCAAAAACAGTTAAATCCCGATTTAATTAGAAAGTACATTTTTAGACACTGAGTATTTTGTAATTTGCATAGACCAGAATTTCTCAATCTTGGCACTACTGACTTTGGGACCTGAGGGGTCTTTGCTGTGAGGGACTGTCCTGTATGTTACAGGATGTTCAGCATCAGCCCTGGACTCTACGCACAAAATGCAGCAGCAACCCCCCTCCCGAGTGCAGTAACCAAAAATACCTCTGGGCATCGTCAAACGTCCCTTTGAGGGCAAAATTATCCCCTTGTGCTAAAGAGAGCCCATTGGTATAGGCATAAAGAGGTCTACATCATAAAAAAAAGACTCTGAGTCCACATATTCTTGATTAATCCCAATAATGAAATAATTTCTATGCTGTCAGAGGAGATCTTAGTTAATGAGAAGACTTTAAAGGAAATGTGTTGCACTCTCTTTTTTTTTAATTTATTTGGCTGTGACAGATCTTAGTTGTGGCATGCAGGTTCTAGTTCCCAGACCAAGGACTGAACCTGGGCCCCATGCATTGGAAGCTCAGAGTCCTAGCCACTGGACCATCAGCGAAGTCCCAGGAAAGGTGTTATGCTTATGTACAGTGTAAATCTATCCTGTGCTGGGGCTTCCTTCCATCTCACAGACTCAGTTCACACAACTGTCCCACCTCAGTCCTCTCTGAATCTTTCCAGATGTACAAGCTTACAGAGGAGATAAAAACTTAGATTTGCAGTGACTTTTGATAACGGTTGATTCATATTTTTGGCCAACAGTTCCTCAGTTTTTCTTTTATAGGTTCTGGGCCAACTGCACTGATTCACATAATGCGTAGAATAGTCTCATTATGTACTTCCATTTAACTTGGAAACATCAGCCTGACAGTGTTTTGAGTACTTTTATCTTAGAACCTCAACCTTGAGATGTGATTGATTGTGCCTGCTGAATTGACCTCAAATTCTAAAACAATATGGTCTTCAAAGAATTCCACTTTCCTCATCAATCTAATAAAATTTAAAATGATGAGGGAAAAAATAGCATATACTGTCACGATTTCCTTGTGGTACCAGGGAAATTATTATTATTATATCATTATTTTATCACATTTAGTTCATTTAAGAAAATAACTGAGTGTGTGTGTATGTGTGTGCCAATAAGAAGCTATGCCAAAGATGATACTTGCTTGCTTTTTGGGTCCCATAAGTATATTTAGTTGGGGGCAGGGGAATTGAAGAAAAATTAGGAACCACCTTACAAAATCTCAGATAAAATATTCATAGATGCTTTGTTAGCTAGCCTTTCAAACTGGCTGGAAGGAATATTTCAGGAGGAAAAAAAAGATGGAGCTATTTAATATAAACCTTTGAAAGTCTGAAAATTATAAATAATAAAATTATTATTTGAAAAGTTTTTTTTTTAAGCTAAAACACAGGGTTATAGAAAATCTAAGATAAACTTTAAAGAATTTGAGTTTTCAGTGCAAATACGAGATGAGGTCAGTATTTTGACGGTAGCCGTCAAGCACAGAATCGGATAAAACCTGACACATCGTTTGATTTTGTTTAGTGAATTGTAATTATCATAGATTATTGATTGAATGTCTAGTTCTCCTGTATATAAGAGCTCATCAGGTAGGAATGTATTTTATTTACCTTTGTTCCTCCTTTAGACCTACAGCAGCTTGCATGTAGCTAAAAAGTATAACCTGTTTGAATTAAATTGAAAATACTTTGTTTGGAGAAGGAAATGGCAACCCACTCCAGTGTTCTTGCCTGGAGAATCCCAGGGATGGCGGAGCCTGGTGGGCTGCCGTCTATGGGGTCGCACAGAGTCGGACACGACTGAAGCGACTTAGCAGCAGCAGTCTGAGGAAGTCTGCCTACATACTGCCCAGTGCAGGGGGTGGTGCATAGGAAATGCTCAGTGGGGAGTCTTCATCCCCCTACCTCAGAAACTTGGTGACAAACATTGGCATTCTACTTTTCCAGAAATTTAGAGAAAAAAGGAAAAAACTAAGTAAGTCACGGTTTATATGTGAACCAGAAACTGTGGAAAGACTGACAAACAATAAGGAGAGAGAAAGACAATCTTTTAGGAATATAACCTGAAATCACGTGAGTGGACCAATAGAGAATGAGATATGGTCATCTAAGCATAAAATCAAGACAAGTTGATGGAATATCAACATTTAAAATCAGAGAGGGAATTGAGAAAACAAGTATGGTTATCAAATATTCCAAAAAGGTATAAGTGAGTTAAATCCTCAGTTTTCTTAGGAATGAATCAATAGATACTGCTTAAAATGATAAATCAAGTAATAGACAAAAAATACATTGTTTTTTGGTGGATAGAGGAGTGGAGTTTAAGATTTTGTCGGTGGGGGGTTTGGGTAAAAATGTTACTTTTCATTAAAAGCTGTTAAATTACTTAATTTGTTACTAAATGCATTTTTTATTAGGAAAAAATGTTAGGCATATTCTGCTTTAAGTTCTAATAAATGCAGCTGTATTTCTGTTAAAATGAGTGAGCACTTATTTAAAAAGTTTTTATTAGATTTTCAATTATCTGTGTTAAAATGCCATTTCTTATCCTTACAGCTTCTAAGGCCACGGGAGAAAAAGCTGGGACTAGGTAAGCAGAACCTCTTGCCCACCCACCACCACCCCCATACCTGCTCCTTACCTTGGTAAGATGTCCCATGTGTAGTTTCCCAGTTTGGAACAGGGCCAAAATACAGTGACCGCCTGGGATGGTTTTTAATGATCTTAATGACATTTAGTTGGTTTAACTTGAATTGCCTGTATCAACCAAGGCCCACTTAGGAAAACCAACTATTGTAAGTCTTTCAATATAAGGAATTTAATATAGAGAATCTGGTTACACCAGTGAAGGAATTTCTGAAAAGCCAAATGGAAGAGTGAGGCTACTGGAGATTAGTAGCTGCTGGAGGTCACTGCTACTCCCCCAGGGCTGGAGCAGCGATGGAGGAGCTGGTGTTTTTAGAGCCGGGAACCCAGGCTGCATGCCCGGAAGAGCTAGAATGGTAGAGTCACGGATACCTGGTGGAAGCAGGAGCCATGGAGAGAATCTGGTCCATGCTGAGAGGCAGAGTAAGAGGGAGGACTCTTGGACTTTTCCCCTTCTGCTTGAAATCTCCCTTCTTCCTGTGCTTCCTAAAGCTGTTTGGAAATCAGTTGACAAGAGAACAAATATAGTACCCTGTGATATATTTAGAACAGAGAAGGGAACTAAGGGCAAACATTTGGACCAGCACACTGCCTTAGCTGTAAGTCCTTGAACATTTAAGTTTAACGTTTTTAAAAGGTGTTTTGTTTTTTTTTTTAAAGCTGTTCTGTCTTTACAATGTAAGAGGTTATAGAAAATCTCAAATGAGCTCAGTCTCATTCTGAGATAAAAATCTTGAATGCCTTTATTTCTGTTGTCGGTCACGGTTGTTTTATGTTGAAGTGTTATTACTGAAAAATTGGGGGAGCATGGAGGAGACACAGTACTTGGAAATGGAGTATCTGCTGTCCTGAAGATCCTTGATTTCATGACATGATCAAATATTCTGAATATTTGAATCCAGAAGGTCATTCGGGATTGAAGTAATCTTGAAACTGCCCTGAAAGCCACCAAGAATTATTAACCAGTCAGTGGCAATCCCAAAACCTATAGATAGTCACTTCTTAACAGAAGTCAGAAGAGTTCAACCTTGCTAATAAGATACTGTGTTGGATTGGGGCTAGAGAACGCAGGAATTCCTGACTAGTTACCCTTACCTGCCCAGTCCCTGAGGAACTTTTAGGCATGAACATGGCTAAGTAATTGCTAGTTGCACCTTTGGCCCCAGATACAGGGCTCTTGTGTACCAGGCTTACAGTATGGAAGACACTCCCTGGATAGCTTTTGTGGGGCAGCAGTGATGGGAAGAGCAGAAGGAGAGAGACAGGTTAGGTGGGGGGTCCAGGCATCACAAGATGGTGCCCAGGACTAAAGTGAGATTATAGTTGAGTGTCAGCTTCAGAGGACTAATGGATGCTTTTCAGAGATGCTTAGCAGTTTCTTCCCTGTTTAGATGTAGACCTCAGCATTTCTGGTGACTTCCTTTAATGGATACAGGTGTTTTCATTTTTAGGAACTGCATATATTCATGGGATGAAACATGCCACAGGCAACTACATAATCATTATGGATGCTGATCTCTCACACCATGTGAGTGGTATGTGTCTTTATTAGCTATTTATTATCATCTTAGCCTATTTTACTGACCTACTGTTTATTCTTAATTTCAGCCAAAATTTATTCCTGAATTCATTAGGTAGGTATTTCTAATATTTGAAAGAATTATGATTCAAGTCATTTATCTTATATTGATTTTTGACTTTACTTCATTTTTCATTCATTAAAATGCTCATGCTATTTTAAGTTTGCTATGAAAAATAAAACCAATGTATAAGTTTGAGGCATGTGAATAGTTACATGAATAAATGAAGTATTTTAGGGGCTCTGAGAGGACTAACCAAAAAATAATCCCTTGATTACCTAATTCTATAAACTATAGTTAATTTCTATAAACGCAGTAGAAAAAGATGAAAAATACCTTACCTGTTAAATGGAATTAAACCCTGCATCAAAAGGGTAAAACCTATGAATAGATGGAGTTTATTTTAGGAATGAATGCCAAAATCAGGAATCTGTCAAAATAATTCATTTATCACATTAACAAAGAAGGCAGTCTGATTAAGTCTATAGGTGCTAAAGGGTATGTCATAAAATTCACCATCCATTTCTTCTTAAAATTTTAATGTAGAAATAGAAGGAAACCACTTAAGCATACTGAAAACAACCTAGTCCTAAGTCGGAGGTGTCTTACCTTTTTATTTTTTGCTGCACTGCCCGTCTTGGCAACCCATTCCAGTATTCTTGCCTGGAGGATCCCACGGACAGAGGAGCCTGGCAAGCTGCAGTCAGTCCATGGGGTCGCAAGAGTCTGACACGACTTAGTGACTAAGCCACCACGACTTGTGGGATCCTAGTTCCCTGACCAGGGATTGAACCTGGGCCCTCAGCAGTGAAAGCAGGAATCCTAACCACCAGTGGATTTCCCCATGAAACTCTTACCAAATGGTGAAACGTTGAATTAATTTTCAGTAAACTCATCAGTGACTGTAGGTGTACCAGGTATCATTAAACATGGAAATTTTAAGTAATGTTGTAATATAAGAACTTAGCATATATTGGTAAAGGGTACAAAATTATATTTATTTACAGGTAATGTAATTAGAAGATCCAAGAGACCATGACACCTTTCAGAAAAAGAACTTGTAAACTGTTCTGAACGTAAACTAAATAGAAAAACAGAGTCAGATCGTATCACTCAACTATTTAGAACACTTCCATGAGTTCCTGTGAACACAGGGAAAATCCACATTCCTTTACTTGCCACTCAGACTTGACTTCACTCTGTAAGTGGCCCCTGCCTTTGAATCTGAACTCATCCTCTGCCCCTCCCCTTTGTCTGAAGTGCTCTGTCACAGCTCCTTAATGCCAACTACTTCTCCTTTGATCTCTGCATAAAATCACCTCAAAAATACCTTCTCTGCTTAGATCGCCAGTACCCAAAAACTCCTTTGACCTGATAAGGCAGTGGAACCAGTGGACTAGAAAATGGGTGAAAGATGCAAACAGGCCATATGTAGAAGAAATCCAAATGGCTAATAAACCTAAGAGAAGATACTCACCCTGGGATGTAGTCAGGAAAATGCAATTAAAATAACCACGTGTTTCTATTTACTACCCATTAGTTTTTCAAAATTAAAAACCTATAAAGCAGTACATCCAGCACCAATAAGATGGTAGAAATGGACACAAATGTTGCAGGAAGAAGTATGAGTTACTGCAGCCTTTTCAGAAAGTAATTTCTCGTGATATCTGTTAGAATTAAAAATACGTACAAGCTTTGCTTTAGCAATTTTGTTGAAAGCTCAGCGGCTTTTTTAAATTGACAGCTAGTTTATTTTTTCTACAGGAAGCAAAAGGAGGGTAATTTTGACATTGTCTCCGGAACTCGCTACAAAGGAAATGGCGGTGTATATGGCTGGGATTTGAAAAGAAAAATAATCAGGTATATACGTATAGAATATGTGCTTATGATTTCTCTTTTAGTGTAACTATTAGAAATAATGTTTTTAACAAGTGTTTGGATTAAATCACCGTGTGGGGTTTGTGAAATCAGATTGTGACTTCCAAACACTATCCCCAAGTAGTTTCTTACCTACAGTCTTTCCTATGTTAAGAGTATTTTGGATGCTTTTACTTGGGGAAAATCTGCATAAACCTTTGAACCTTTCATAGAAATGATCTAATTCAGCAAAATTTATTTTGTGTGAACCTTCAGCTCTAAGTGAATTATTCATCTATTTTTGGACTAAATATATAACTTTTCAATATATATTTTTCTAATAATTTAAGATAGATCATGATTTCAGCTTTTACTAAGAAACAGAGTGGTGAAGCTTTGGAGGCAGACCTGGGTTAAAATCCTGATTCTGTCATTTAAATTACCTGTGTCCCCTTGCATATCTTACCTTTTCTAAGCTTCATTTTCCTTATGATAAAATAGAAGTAAAACAAGCGGTTTCCATTTTATTATTTCTCTAAATTCTTTTGTTTGGCTACTGGTTCCTCTGGTGACTTCCCCTGGCTCACTTATGCGGTTTCGTTCAGCTTGAGGGTCAGCTGTGCTGGTAGCTCCACGATGGCCTCGTTTACATGTTTAGCACGTGGTACTGGTTGGTGACCCGGCCCACCTCAGTTCTCCTACATGGAGCCGCTCGCCTGGAAAGCTGGGTCAGCTGCTTTACATGGCCTCCTAAGGGCAACACCTAGAAGTTCCACAGCTACAGCTGCAGGCACTCTTGAGTCCTAAGCTCTGGGGCTAACACCACTTTAATTCTTGGTCAGAGCAAGCTCATAATCAAGGGATGGGAAAATAGAATCCCCCTCTTGATGGGAAGACCCACAAAGAATTTTTGACCACATTTAGTCTATGTCACTTAGGTTGTTGGAGAGAGATGTTTCTATCTCTAAAAGATCTACCTAGCTGATTGCTTTTTGTGTAACAACATAACAACTTTATATAAATTCTTACTAATTGTACTTTTTATCACTCACTTCATTCCTATCAAAGGTTCTGTTAGGTTCAGTTTTGCCTCTTAACTGTGAAACTTAAAACATGTAAAAGCCTCAATCTTCAGTGAAATGAAGGGGTTAGATAAATGAGCAGTTTTCATTCCTTCTGAGGATTAGAATCATGTAGGAGGAAATTATACACATCTGCTCCCTATTCATCCTCCCTTCCCTTTCTTGTGCATACACATATTGGAGACAATTTGAATGGATCTCCAGAGATGGTGCGAAAGCCTCAGTATTTTTCACAGGTTCCCAGATGATTCTGTTGTGCAGCAATGGTTGAGACCAACAAGTCAGTGATCTCTCAGGCTTCTCTGAATTTGGTCGTTAAAACTACTATTTAAAATCAGGGAGTCCCAATGAGAGACCGTTTGCAACTTCTGGTTGGATCATTTAGTTATATTGAGTTGTATCTCTCATGACTTCTTAATGTCTGCATTGACTTTATAGTAAAAACTGCTGAGAAAGATTATGTATCACTTGCTCAAGGTCTCATTTTTTATGGTCCAGAAACGGAATTTGAACCCAAGTCTGTGACTATGCGTTTTGGTGGTTGTTGTTCAGTTGCTCAGTCATGTCTGACTTTTTGGGACCCCATGGACTGTAGCACTTTGGTTAAAGACCCCAATTTTAAAATGCATTACCTTCAATAGATGTATAAATATATACATAGACATGCACACATACACATAAATACATATACTCTCACATTCCTTGGGTCAAACTCATTTTGTGGAATAAACTATGTCTTGGAATTTTTTTGTAACTATCAGAAGCAAACTGAAGCGAGGGGAGTATGTTTTTGTTAGCCATTATCCCAATTATATCCCTAGCCGTGTGTTTTGTAGGAGCACCTTGATGGTTCCCCTGGCGTTGGAGACTTTTTTCCACACTGCTTCGCTGCCACCTTCCCTCCCTCCAGAACAACTAGTTTTCTGAATCTGAGCACACTAAAACAGCTGCAGTACCAAAGTCATTTTTTCCCAAGTGTACTTTACATCTTTTTGAGATATTAGTAATAGCTATGAGTCAGTAATAGCTTACAATTGATTGATACTTAGTTGTGCTTGAAGCACAGACCCTAAAGTCATTGTTATGGGCTGAATGTTTCCGAATTCATGTGTGCCTTACCCTGGGAGTGTTGGTGTTTGGAAATGGAGTTTAGGGGAGGTAATTAGGTTTAGATGAGGTAATTAGGCTTAGATGAGGTCCTGAATGTGGGGCACTATTGGTGGAATTAGTGCCCTTTCAAGAAGAAACCAGGAAAGCTTGGCCTTTCCCTACCTCCACCCTGAGCTCCTATACCCTCCATGTGAGCACACACCAGGAAGGCACCATTTGGAGGCTAGGAGCAGGATCCTCACCAGGAACCAAGTTTACATCACCTTTATGTTGGACTTTTCAGCCTCCAGAACTGTGAGAATTGAGTATCCATCGTTTAAGTCACCCAGTCTGTGGTATTTTGTTACAGAAGTCCAAGCAGAGTGGACAGTCTCCGAGTGGAACTTGTGGTCAGTTTGCAGAGATAGCCAAAAACCAAAACCCTTTCCTACCTTCACCCTCAAAAAAAAAAAAAACCGTTTTAATGCAAACTGAGGTTGGAAACAGCCCTCCCTTGGTGATTTGAATCTGAAAAAGCAGCTCGAAATCCCTGATAGATCACTTTTCCTTGTCATGACAGATGTTTGTAATTCTAAGTTACGACTATTGGCAAATATACGAGTGGAGTTAAAAATCTATTACCATTCTTACCTAGTGTTTGGAAAATATTGTTATATAGGTCATCTCCACATGTCACATTCAAAGAATAAAAAAATACTTATTTTCTGAAAAAATGAGAACTGTCAGATCTCCTTTCACTGACAAATCCTTTCTTTGTTCCATTGAGTTAACATTTTTGTTGCATTTATGAAGTTAGTATAGCATTTTTAGCACTCTGCACTTGGCTGTATTTCTTTCGTGTAGAAATTGTATTTTATAAAGAAAATCTTTTCTTTGACAGCCGTGTGGCCAATTTTATAACTCAGATTTTGCTGCGACCAGGAGCATCTGATTTAACAGGAAGTTTCAGGTACAGTGAAAACTTGTAACTGTATTTTCTACTCTTTACAATTTCTTGCCTAAATCTCTTGCTTTATAATGACTTATTTTTAAAGAAACCCTTTTCATTCCTACCTCATTTTTGTCCTGGAACACTAAAAAAGGCAGATTGAAGAGCATGAAAGACAGGTTAGTGTGCTTAAAGTTAGTATCACTGCTCAGACCCTGCTGCTGCTGCTGCTAAGTCGCCCCAGTCGTGTCCGACTCTGTGCAACCCTATAGACGGCAGCCCACCAGGCTCCTCCGTCCCTGGGATTTTCCAGGCAGGAACACTGGAGTGGGTTGCCATTCCCTTCTCCAATGCATGCATGCATGCTAAGTTGCTTCAGTCGTGTCTGACTCTGTGGGCCATAGCCCACCAGGCTCCTCTGTCCACAGGATTCTCTAGGCAAGAATACTGGAGTGGGTTGCCATTTCCTTCTCCAGCTCAGCCCCTGAGGTGACCACTAACTGCTCATTCAGAACGTAACTTCTTGTTTAGATGGCACAAAGCCTCCTGCTAAGTCCTTGGGATTTTTTTATTTTTGCTTGTTTCTTGGTGTGAGTGTAATTTTAGACTTGATACAGTAGGCTACTTTGTTTGACCATGCCAAATGACTGCCAGATTTTGTTTAATCTCTGAAACTAAAATGTCTCTTCGTCTACTTTAAGGTCCAGACTCCGTGCATTAGTTAATACATTCTATTACCTGGTATATGCTTCCATCCGTTAAATAATGTTGATTCTTTTGACCTTTGATAGCATGTTAAGTCGTTTCAGTCGTTTCACCCCATGGACTGTAGCCCACCAGGCTCCTCTGTCCACGGGATTCTCTAGGCAAGAATACTGGAGTGGGTTGCCATGCCCTCCTCCAGGTATCTTCCCAACCCAGGGATCAAACCCGCAGGTCCTACATCTCCTGCTTTGGGCAGCTGGTTCTTTCCCATTAGCGCCACCTGGGAAGCCCTTGTTAGAACACACATATACAGAAGGTAGGAGCCCGCTGTCGAAGGTAATGAGTACTTCTAATGCTGCTGCAAGTCTTTTGGATAGCGGTTCAGAGACAGTAAGAGAGAGTCAGAGGTGAAGAGAGGAGCCATCACAAATTAGAGGTCACATAATGAAAATGAAACCTCTCTAGAATTAAAATGTAAGTTCTTTTGAAAGCACAATCTGGTGTATGAAAGATAGGTACGGACCCATCCATACATCCTTCAGTTCCACACTTTGAGGCAAATGAATATATGAAGCCCACATGTGTTATAATGATTTTGAATGAAGACCCAAGGTAGCTTCATCGGTTGTGGAGATGGGGACTTTGCTTTGGGGCCTAGTTCCCCTAGTTACTTCATCACCTAGCTCCTTCTCTCATAGCTTTCTCAAAAACTTCAAGAAAAAAGGTAGAAATTGCTGCCTTTATATACACTGAGGCTCAGGGGGAATTGTTTTTTAACCTCAGTGACTCTGAAAACAGAGCTCCCGAGGAACAAGATTGAGTTCACCCATAGGACTTCCCAGCTCCTGTCTTTCTTTGTAAACCTGATGAGCTTTGCCTTTGGCCTGCAGTCCATCTAAAGTTAGGATGTGCATTCACCCATTTTAATTGTCTGACTGTGACCTCAGTTACTGACAGCTGATTCCCGCCAGTATTGCCTCCATCCTGTGATCCCTACTTCCTGTGTTTAACTTAACCAGGCTCAACCTAGAGGGACTTAGTTTATCTCAGGAATTTATTTAGATCTCAGGAAATAGAAACTTCATAGATACATATGAGGAAACACCTGATAATTACTTCTTTCTTGTTATGGAGTTTATATTGTGCTTCATCATCTATCAACTCTTGTCCCAGTATTTGAAACAGTTTCTTCTTTTTCAACTTTAAAAGTAAATTTTAAGAAAAATTTTGAAACTACAAACAATGGGTGGTTTTGCTCCACATGATTCACTTTACCATATTTTAATAATTTCTAATAGTGTGATAGGAAGATAACTCTTTAAAAGATACTAAGGATTCATTTTCACAATTGTCCTAAATTATTTACCAAATATTTTTCTGGCCTTTCAAATTCAGGACAAATGTATCATGATCATCAACTGTGAGAACTTTTCTGTATACAAATGGCCAGTGAAAGTTAAGTTTTTATAAATACCAGTGAGCTTTTGGAAAGGTCAGGATACATGTAGGCATGTATATTTATCCAGGTGTTCATATACATTTTAATTTCTTATAGGTTGTACAGAAAAGAAGTTTTACAGAAATTAATAGGAAAATGTATTTCTAAAGGCTACGTCTTCCAGATGGAGATGATAGTTCGAGCAAGACAGCTGAATTATACTATTGGTGAGGTATGTAAATAGTGTCAATTCCTCATAAAGAAACAAGGTTTAGACTTTTTATAATAAAAGGTTAATTTTCATAAACTACTAAATAAATGTGGAAGGTTTCCAGATGTCCATGCAAAAGAGTGAAAATTCACATTCTTTTAAAATTAATATAATTGACGTACCAAGATCTAAAGCTTAACAGAAGGCGGTATTCCGGTATCTTCATCCTTGCCTTTTCTTCTGACCACTCAGCATTATGGGATGAGTCTGTCTTCTACTTTTCCCCTTGTCTCGGCCATCAGCCACCCTACTTAAGTTAAAAATGAATGGTGAGGGACTTCCCTGGTGGTCCAGTGGCTAAGACTCCCTATTTCCACTGCAGGGTGCACAAGTTTGATCTCTGGTAGGGGTACTAAGATCCCACGTGCCATGTGGCCAAAATTAATTTTTGTAAAAAAATGCATGGTGAATCCCTTTTGCCCATGGTCTATGAGTAAATGAAAAGGGCAGGAATTGGAGGAGCAGTTTAACACTCTTATTCAGAGCAAGAAAATAGCTAGGAATGCTACTGCTCTTGTGGAAGTTGTGAGATGTTTAGCTTAGTGCTAAAATAGCAACAGCTAAACTTGATGGTGGAGAAGGGGGATGGCAACCCACTCTAATATTCTTGCCTGGGAAATCCCATGGACAGAAGAGTGTGGTGGGCTAGAGTCCATGGGGCTGCAAAGAGTCGGACACGACTGAGTAACTAACACTAAACTTGATGGACTACTGGAAAAAATTCAGGCCGTTTTACTTTTGGAGGATAATTTTTCCTTGAAGCTTGAGTAAACCAACTTAATATTCAGGATCAATGCCTTTCAAAACAGTTGATTTGGTTCATATGACCTATTTTAAGATAATAAAATGCATGTTTAATTTTGAAGACTTGGAGGTGCAGGTGGTTACTGTAAGAATCCCATAATTTGCACTTGCCTTGAAGGAATTGCTAGCAGAGGAACAATCTTGTTTCTGTTGTATGAGTAATTGTTGTACACCTGCTACACTTCTTTTCTCATATTTTTGAAGACTCACTTAACATATATTTTTTTAACTAGGTTCCAATATCATTTGTGGATCGTGTTTATGGTGAATCCAAGTTGGGAGGAAATGAAATAGTCTCTTTCTTGAAAGGATTACTGACTCTTTTTGCTACTACATAAAGGAAAGTTATTCATTTATACTTAATCATGTTCAATTCAATTTAAACATGGAAAAAGGCTGGTTGCTGATTTTTATAAAATGTACTCGTAGAACATAAATCATAAGGTAAGGCAAGTCTATTTTCTGGAGAAACTCCATTTTATATGTCAAATTAAATTAGAAAAATGAGCGGTGTTCTCAGTTTTCATTTACATTTTGCTGTATTAAGACCTATAAATAAAGGTATATGGAATTTCTGCATAAAAATACTGCTGCTTTCATTAAAGTATACAGATGCAGGATTTCTTACCTGGGGAAGATTTTGAAAAAGACTGGATTCATACCTAATACATTTCAGAAGTAAGATGGGTGCTAATTATATTCATGAAATATATATATGGCTGTTGCTATATGAACTGGAAAATACACATGTTTGCTCGCTCTTTTAAAGTGTACCCCAAAATTCTTAAACCAGATAATACATTTAGAGCACAGTTTAAATTTGGGTCTTTGCAGCTGTTGACTTGATAAAGCATTTCACCTGTCAGAGCAAGTCTGTTTAAAATACATATCGTGAATTGGAAGCAACAACATTTTATTGCATAGTTGTTTTTTTCTCTTCTGGGCAATAACTTCTTTCACTAAAGAAAAACATTGATGACATTAAGGTATAAATCTAGCCGCTGTAACAATTTTTATTTTTTGGCCTGGCTATGAGGCCTGTGGTACCCTACTTCCCCAACTAAGGGCTTGAACTGGAGTCACTGGCAGTGAAAGCCCCACGTCCTAACCACTGGACCACCAGGGAATTCCCACCTGTAGTAATTTTTAAACAACTGTTTTTTCCCCTCAAAATAATATGTTTCCATGTTATTTCAGGACCCTTAACAAAGCATACATCTTTAGTAATGAGTAAATCCCCTAGATGTCTTCTGTTGCGGAAACTGTTCTGCAAGATAAAAGGTTGTTCAGTAAAGCCAGCACAGATACTCTGTTTACCCATTATGATCTTATTGCAAATAAGATCAATTTCCAATTATAACATAGCTTTTAGATCATGTAGTATCTTTTAAAATTTTGAATGAGGCATACTTTGAGCAAATAAGCTTAAAATCAAGTTGACTTTTCCTTTACAAGTAAAAGGAAGAGGTATCTCTAAATGAAATAAACATATTTAGGGGACAGTATTTCTATTACTACATTTTCCTAGTTTAGTTTGGCTGCTAAAGCAATTTAAAATCTGATTTTTCCATTTGCATTCCTAACAGATCTTACCAGAAGTGAATACCAGAGTATACAACCTTTGGTGTCATTTTGAACATTACGTATTCCCGTAGTTGAATTCACAGGTCATGTTCTAATAAGGGCCAGTACTATTCTGCTTCTGTTTTGTGCAGAGCTGAATAGCTGGCCCACCATAGACCCCTCTCCTTGGGGAAATGACTTATCACTGATAACAACTAGAAAATTTATCATCACTGATGTAAACTTAGTTTTAAGCTAACATAATAGAAATAATTTTTTGCATGTTTTCTTTTTCATCTAAACCCAGAGTTAAATCTTTATTGTTAGCTATGTGGAGCAGAGATTAAATAACCACCTCAGAGATCTCTCTACTAAAGTATTGCCTTCTCAGACATCAGTGGAGTAGGTTAGGTACCTTTTGCCTTTTTTAGTCTTTTGATTCTTATTCCCAGAATCATTACAACAGTATCACTGTTGGAATTTACAGTAAAGTATTTGGGCAGTGAAAACTTTGACCATTTGGAAGTTATTAGAAAAGAATCTGGACTATTTAGATGCATTTTTGTAGTAAGTCTGGTGACTTAAACACTTTAAAATCTTTTTAAACATTTACATGTGAATCCAGCATCCCTTTTTACTTCGTAAATGGGGCCAAGGATGAAATCCAGATGTTCTCCCTGTGTATTGGTATTATCTCTGTATGAATCTAAGTATGGTATCTAAAAAAACCTAAAAATTATTTTGCCTATTTCATATTAGTTGTTGCTAGTGTCTTCTGCAACATGTAATTATATTGTTCATCTTTGTCTAAAAATGTTTTCAGTGTCTCCTCCCCCCCCTTTTTTTTTACAACTTTTTCCAGCTATTGTTTCCCTTTGAAGTACTGATTTGGCTTTTAAAGATATATTTTATCACAATTTCAGAAATTAATGGAATACTGAGTTGTATGAAACAGCTTGCTAAACCTGCTAACTGAAGCCTTAGACAGTAAGCTCTATGTAACCATAATTTGTACTATTTTCAATTAAGTCAGCTTCTTTGGGGATGTTACCTGTTGTTTGAAACTTAACTTGAAATTTAGAGAAACAGCAAAGTAAGTGTAAGATGTACAGAGCACATCTTAACAGGTTTGGTTAATTCTTCACAATAGACATTATTGTTCAGTATGTTCAGCCAATGATAGACAATCATAGGCACTCAACTATAAAAGATGGGTTTAAGAATGTTGAGATGATGTGTTGGCTGGGGTTGACCTAATTCTTCAAAGGCCTCCGTTACGTCCTGTGCTATCCAAATTGTGGGAGCACTTAAAGTGACTGTCTTTTGGACTAGTCTGTGGTTTTCAAGGATCTTGTGGAGGCCCATTGGCAACATTTCTCATCCTTGGGCTCACTAGTCCAATGGCCTCAAAAAACTAGGGATCCCATTTGTTTTCTTCAGGCCAAAGAGAAGAGCCCATCACTGATTCTGAAGAATGCCCTGTCCCCGGGCAACAGCCGGCCTTCTGTAAAACGCAGGCCTGTCCACTGAATAGTCCACCCCACCCGCAAGGGGTCAAGCATCCATGAGTTGGGCCACATCTCAGGTCGGTGTGTGAAGCTCGAGGCCCTCACGCCTCCTCTAAGGCAGGAAGTGTCGGGCATGGCCGGCCAGGTGTCCTGGGCTTCCTTCTGCTGAGCCCGGGAGCGCGGGCTTCCCAGCACGTGGAGCCGCGGGGCTGCCCACACGCCCCTCCCGCCAGATGTAGTCCAGGCCCAGCCGGGCCCGCGCAGGGATCCCCGGCACGGCCACCTGACTGAGTGCAGGGCGTGCTGCGGCCCGCTGCTTGCGCCTCCGCCGTCGGCGCTGTGACCAGAGGAAGGCGCCCGCCGTGCACAAGGGCCATGGAAGCGCACTGCGGCCATTATCCGCGGCGCCTCCTAGTGGGTCAATGGCAAATCCTTTTGGTTCTCGCGAGAGCTCACCCTCAGTGGGGATTATATAATTTCCCTTAAGCGGGGATAGGAGTGCAGATGCCACCCTCCCTCAGAAAAAGTTACGTGCAAGCACATATGGAAGTGAGAGTTGTCTTTGGGGGGCATGGGGGTAAGGGGTACTGGCCCCCATTGCCCCCCCCACTTAGCTGGACAATGAGTCCTCTTATGCTAATGAGGTACTTACGTCACTTCCGCTCTTTCTCGGCCGCCATTTTGGCTAGGGCAGGTTCGGGGAGTCGCTCCGAGGCGCTTGTATTGTCTGCCGAGGGGAGACGCGGGATCAGCCCCCTCCCCCGCCCGTTGCCGCCGCCGCCTCCGCCGGCCCGGTCTCCCCTCCGCCGCCCGCCGGGATCCATGAACTGAACTCCCGCCCCCCCCGGCCGCCGCCATCTTGTGCCCCCTCCCCCTCCCGCAGGCAGCGCTAAGGGGGATTTTGGCGTCTCCTCAGATACAGCTCCCTCTCTCGGTCCCCGCTGCTGAGGAGCGAGAGGAGCGCGGCCGCCGCCGCCGCCCGCCTGCCCGCGCCGGTGAAGCCGCCTCTCCCACACCCTCCGTCTCCTCCCTCCGCCCCTCCTTTGTCTGCACCGCTCGACGACGCTGCCGCCGCCGCCGCCCGCGCGGGGACTGGAGGGATCCGCTCGCGCCGCCGCCGCCGCCCGCCGCTCTGCTGCGCCCGCCGCGCCCCCCGGCAGCAGCCGCGGTCGCGGCGCGAGCCGGAGCCCGCCGAGGCCGCCGAGCCGGAGCGCGACGAGGCCCCGGGCGCGCCCTCGCCGCCGCCAGCGCCGTGCCGCCGCCGTCCGCCCGCCGCCGCCGCCGCCGCCCGGCCCCCGAGCACGCCGGCCCTGCGCGCGCCTCGAGGCCGAGTCAAGGTAAGCCCGGCGGCCGCCGCGCGCGGACCCGCGGCCGCCCCCGACCTTCGGCCCGCGCGGCTCCCTCCCGCCGAACCCGCGGGCGCATTGTTGTTGGGACCGCACGCGCTCCCTCTGCGCACTCCGGTGCCGACGGAGCGCCCGCCCCGGCGCGGACCGCTACTCGGGCTCTGCTCCGGGGTCCGGGCGCCTTCTGCAGCCCGACCCCCCTTCCCCGCCCCGCGAGCTCGCGGAGGCCGGCAGCCGCCCGGCCGCCAGAGCTTTTGCCGCTAGTGGTATCTCTCTCCACCCCGCCCCCAGCGAGAACCGAGCTGCTCCCATCCTTGGAACCAATCCCTCTCTCCCGCCCCCCGCCCCAAGCGAGCCCCCCACGCACACCCCCAATCCCTGGGACTAGCCTTCTGCCGGGTCTCCCCACCTTGAGCGGGGGGGGGCAGGTTGGGGGGGCGGGGAGCATGCAGGGCACGAAGTGAAAGTCTTTGCCTCCCCTGTGCGGTCCTTTCTCCCTAATATGCCAGCTCCCTTCTATCCTGACCACGGAGTCCTCCACCACCCCCTTTTCTCAATCGCAGCTGCCTGGTCAGCACGATCTCTTGCGAGCATTCTGAGCCCCAACTTTGCAATAAGATGGTAAAAAATGGAAATCCAGAAAGCTGCGAGTTTGGTTTGGGTTTTTTGTTTTTTTTTAGTGCAATGAATGGGGAGTAGTTCTTTGATCACCCATTTATTCACATCTTCTTTTCCTCTGGACTGCCTCCCTGCCCTCCCCTCCCCCCGAAATCTGGATGCCTGTCTGCTGGAAAAGGCGCGATTACCTCTCTTCCTCTTCTGCCCAAGTCCAGGCGCTAAGACCTAATATTCTTTTCAGCCACACACATACCACACTAAGTCTTCTTGATGTTCTTGCATTCCCCCGTTCCTCTGGACAGTTCTTGCCATAACCCCATTTCTCAGACAAAGGCTTAGGAGGGAAAAAGAACCAAACTGTTTTCCTGTGTTTGCCATTTTAATGTTGTCCATCCCTACAGACCCAAACCCTTTCCCTGATGCTTCTCGTGCCAGTGTCTTGAACCTTCAAAATGAAAGGGAAAAAAAAACATCTCCTGGGTAGCTTGATAGACTTTCTTTATAAATCTGCATTGTTGCTTCTGGTTTATGGCCATGAAGAAAATACCAGCCCCCACCCAAAATGCACCGCAGCCAAGTCGGCTAAAGGCGATGAGCGTTGGAGTCAGTAGGGGGCGCATTCCCTGCACTGGGTAAGGCTGCAGAGGGGGGAAGGGCCCCAGAGCTAGAACAGGATGTGCTTCACAGCGCCTTCTACAGACCATGGGAAAATGGACCCAGCAAGACACTCTGACACTCTTAGTTGGTGAGCTAACAGCAACATGGTGAAGGATCAAGTGAGTCAAGAGCAGTGATTGTATTTCTGTTAAAGAATCCACCCTGCACTTTACAAGTTTTCTCTTTTGACTTTTTCAACGTGTTGACCCTTAGACAATCCACATTTGTTCTTGACGAATCACCTTGGCACATCCTTGGTACACAGATTTCCCCTTCTCTGGAATTCTTCCGCCTTAAGCTTTGAATGTGTCACCATATCTTTCCAAGGTCAGATGGTAAAGGGAAAAGTTCAAAACCTGAGAGTAACAGGTTTGGGGGAGTAGTGTTGATTTCATTCCTTCTTCATGGCCCCATGTCTTTTCAACTCTTTGAGAGTTCAAAATCCTTGAGGGATGTTAGATTTTAGTGGGGGAGTAATTTTCATAAGCATGTAGATGGGTGTCATGATTTGCAAAGCCTTGTTGGTAAACATCAAGCCCATGTTGAGTTCTCCACTGTTAAACTCAACTGAGTTGATTGTAAAATATTTCTTCTTTCCAACTTTGGACTTGAAATTGCCATTCATTATCCCAGTAGCCAACCACCTTTGCAAAAGTGTTGACACCAGTCTTCTGTGAGCACCCACCTTCTTAGGGTGTGTTGATTTCTGTAGATTTTACTCCTCTTGTTATTTCCATAGGTGTGAGATGCACAATGCGAAACCTAGGCCCCAGCTTTTGCACCATGATGCACAGGGTTGTACTTTTTGTACTGAACTGATAGGTGGCCTAGTGGTTATGCCCTGTACTACCATTTTGAGGATCTGGACTCCGTTCCTGCCTTGCTCTTTGGACCACATTGTCAATTCACACCGGTGGGTATATTCATTTTGGAGGGTGGGAACTGCAGCAACAGGGAAGCCAGAGATTTCTTCCTTTTTGGTCACCACCAAAGCCAACACTTCCAAAATTTCAGCCTAGCCACATTCCTCAAGGAACCGGTTAGAGCTGGTTGGTTAGAACTGGTTGCGGACGTGGGTTCTGAACAGAGAAATGACTTGTGGCTTGTTTAAGAGAAAATTTTAAAGTTGCTAATATTGTTTTAATCATTTGCATTCTGCACTCTTGTGTATAATACCTTAAGTATTCAATTACTGTTATTTTGATGACCCAATCTCAAGAGTTGCTAAGCTTTTAGAAACCGTAAAGATTCTCTGATCAGAACAGGCCTTTCCATGTACTTGCTACCAAAGATTGACAGTGTTTATTGACACTTGGGTACTTTTAAGACCTTGATGCAAGTATTTTATAAAGATTCACCAAGATAAATCTTTGGGAAAATAAATGTTGTAGTCTTTGAAACATAGTTAACCAGTTGATGCTTAAGGGAGAATTTGCATTGGACATTTGCTACCACGTAACATTTTGGTGAGTGAAAAGGAGGCAACTTGGTTCAGGTATTCTATTAGAGACTTAACTATAATTGCTTTTACAATTTGTTTACTAATTAGAAGAATCAGATATATAATCTAAATGGTATTACTTGTAATTTTTAAACACTGTTTAGTATTTGTTAAGTAGATAAAATTTTGACCTGAATTTGTGTTTGATATAGAGTTGTACAACTTTTTAAATGACTAATTGGAATAAAGTTTCTTCTTGGAGGGTTATGTTGGAGGCGAAGTTTGTGAAGGTGTTTTTGTTTGATTTAGCAAATTACACATAAGATACAATGTTAACTGATGTCCTTAGTGGTAATAGCCATTTTCCCCCTACAGGAAAACTTGCTGTGAGCTCTTAAAAAGCATAAATTCTGCAATTTCAAAGGTTTCCTGATTTTGGCGTTCAAAAAAAAAGGTGAAACAGTTGGCCTTGAAGGGCTGAAATTTAGGTAAACTGTGAGGGTTTATTAAAAAGCCTCAATTAACTAGAGGGTGGGGAATGGGTAGTCTATTTAATTGAACTTTTAAGTAGATATTCCTTTGTCTTTGGCCCTTTTTGAAAATTTCCTAACACTGCCTTACTAGAGACTGCTATACTTTGAACTAACTATATCTTTGGTTTTTGGTTCTTGTAGTCTCTGTGTAGGAAATAGAGGAAGTTGGACTGTGAATCTCTAAAGATCCTTGGTCCTGCTTATTCTGAAAGTCATTGGTTTTAATCATGCCTGTTACGAGTTTGTTTTACTTCAGTTTGTCTTTTTTCCCTTACACCGGAGTGCAGGAAAAGCCATAATACTATTCATATTAAAAATAACGTGTCACCATGTGGAATAGACTAAATGTCAGCTAAGTTCTAGATTATTGTTATTTTGATGACCCAGTTTCAAGAGTTGCTAAGCTTCTAAAAACCTGAAACATTCTCTGATCAGAACAAACCTTTCCATGAATGTGTACTTGTTCGCAAATAATCAATAGGCTTTTATCAAATAAAAATGGCTTTTGATTTTTATTAGTGACATATACTCCTACATGTATTTTTATTTATATTTGATTGCTAGAAGTATAATTATATTAGGTGCATTATATATTGAAGTGTAACTACTGGTAAGTTTTAGAAAATATTAAAAGTAGTTTTTAGTATTATGAAATTTAAAGTAGCAATCTGGTTAATGTACACATTCTGACTGCACATTTAATTGTGAAAAATACAGTTTAATAAGGAAGATAGGGCTGTTCTGTTGTAAAGAAGCAAGTAGGGATCCCTCCTTGGGTAGGGAAAAAATAAAAGGAAAACTTGAGAATTTATTCTGAAAGTAGTATTTTTTCTTTTGAGAACCATGCATAAATAACAAATTGCATAAGTTGTAGTAGACCTTGGCAGATTGATTTTCTTAATGGGTGGATATATATATACACATTATACTTTTTTAGTGTTGAAATGGCATATACAAATAAAAGGTCCAAATATCAGAAGTAACATTTAAAAACGATACATTTAAGTGCACGGGGGGAAAAATCAATTAAATGTCAGGTGTTTTTTTTTTTTAATGTGAAAAAACAAAAATTTAATTCTTATTTTAGAAGATTAGAACCTGATTCGTAGCTTACATCAAGATGCCCACGTACTGTTGTGTAATAAAGTACTTGTTCAACCTAGACTTCCAAAGGACTTTCACTTTTAAAAAATGTCATAGAGTCTGTTATATCTTCCAGAAGGTGAAATATTTTCCATGAGAGAGTAATTTTCATTTATTTGCCTAAGAAGCATGAACATTAAGAGAAATGTTACTCACTATGTATTATAGTTAAATTCACAGAGCTTGATGGGTTGCTAGCATCACGTAAACTTACAAAAGTTTTCCTCCCCTACTTCTATAAGAACTTGTGGTGTTAAGTCTGGAGCAAATGCCAGATTTTGCAGATTTTGCTGGTGCATCTCTGTTAGTTACACATTTTATGTTGTTAGTTTGGAAACTTGGTGTTTGAAACTGGTATGAGCCAAACCCTGCACTAATTAAGTGAATTGGTATTTTGAATGTAGAGGCAGCTTCTTGTTTACACATTGGCACCTTCCACCTTGGTTGCTGAGACACTTTATAAGAGCAGGCACCCGTGTTTTGCCCAGCATGAGTGGCCACAGTTGCATGTGACTGTGTATTTGTTTGTTTGTTTGCCTGATTCAGTCCATTGGAAAGTGAAGGGATGGATGATTGGGTTCCCTCAGTCTCTTAGGGTCTCAGTACCCCTTATACCTTTGTTTTGATCACAACCTGTCTTTGATAATCCGCCAGTTGAGGGGTCGGTGGAAATGAGAATTCATCCCCTGCTTCACTGAAGGACGCGCTCTGCATATTAGCAGGCTTCTCAAATTGGGAGATATATGTATCTGTCTCTCAACTTGATTGTGTGGGGATATGCTTGTATACAGGAAGTCACAGGTAAAATTTGAGCCAGCTGTGTAAAGTGATTTTTGATGAGGGGTGCACGTTTTTGTTCTAATAAGTGTAAAATGCAGAATTCTTTGCACTGTTACAGTCCTTGGTTACAGTTTCTCTCCATGTATGTGTTCCTCTCCTCTGTCTTTAGATGCAGTCACAGGCCTCCTTGGTTTTATTGATCCCTAGTTGGAGAAGGCAGTGACACCCCACTCCAGTGTTCTTGCCTGGAAAATCCCATGGACGGAGGAGCCTGGTAGGCTACAGTCCATGGGGTCGCTAAGAGTCGAACACGACTGAGCGACTTCACTTTCACTTTTCCCTTTCATGCACTGGAGAAGGAAATGGCAACCCACCCCAGTATTCTTGCCTGGAGAATCCCAGGGACGGGGGAGCCTGGTGGGCTGCCGTCTATGGGGTCGCACAGAGTCGGACACGACTGAAGCGACGCAGCAGCAGTAGCAGCAGCTTAGTTCCAAGACAGCAGCTAGAGAAATCCTGATATCTCAAGAATTTTAGCAGTGTTCCAGAAATAAAGGCTTGAAAATTAAAGAGAAGAGCATAAAAGACTTTGAATAGAAAATTACCAGGGCAAGACGGCCCTGAACATACGCCACAGTTTAAGAATGACTTGTAGCTGGAAAACATGCACATAAACTGTAAGAGACTCCTACATGGAACATCTCTTAGAATTAAAAAAAAGCCTTCCACATCCTAATTCCTTCTCCAGTAAGGGTGTAGATTTGTAATTGAGACTCTTAGCTTTGAGTTGTTTGTATGTCATTTCACATATGATTTGGTCGAAGCCTTTAATATTGGTGTCATTTTCTTAGCACTTTATAAACCATTCTCAATCCTCTCAGGAGTGTCCTTGTTTCACAAGTAGGGAAATCAAGGCACTGCGGTGTGCAGCAGTGAAGTGAGCTTTGGAGTATGTCTGGCCTGGCTCCCAGGCCTGTGTTTGGAACACAAGCTTTTTTGGTGCCCCTGTGAGCTGTTTGGCTAATGAGGGCCCAAATGAGTGCTTCATAGCTTCATAGTGATGTTTTGTGTTTGGATGTCAGCTAACACCCAAGGATCCAAAGTCGGCTGTGCAGTTAAAGCATCTAGCTACACTAGCTTCTTTATGGGTGAGAGTTGTGCTAGTTGAAGAAGTAGCAACTGTGTAAGGTTTGAAGTTGCCTGTATAAGGATCTAAAAAGAAAGTTTGTTTATAGTCTATTGCTTTTCCCAGTGTTTTGTTTTCGGGCAGTCTTGTTCCTTCTCTCCTCTGAGCAGTAATTTTTGCTTAGACAGATAATTGCTGGCTTTTGCCCTTCTGCCTTTTCTGTCTTTTTCTGAACCCTCTGTGCTCCCATTTAAGAGCTTATGGAAACTTGAGCTTCCCTTGAAAATTTGTAAGGCTTTCCTTTTCTGGTGCGAGCTGGCAACAATTGAAGACCTGTATGAGTGGTCTCTTGAAACTTAATGTATCTGAAGAAACCTCTATTTGGTGGAAATGTGGTGGAATTTATTAAAATTTTACATATTGTACGTTTCAAGTCAGCAATTAAGAATTCTTGCTCTGGTGAAAAAGATGAAGTGAGAGTTGGTGTGTTCTAATGCAGGGAGTGCTTAAGAATCCTGGTTTGAGATCAGAAAAATAAAACTTTTGTCGAAAGTGTAAGGATTGAGTCATCAAGTGGCAAAACCTGCTGTAAGAATAATCCTTTTGCTAAGCCTTGACTAGCTTAGAAAAACATGAGAAGGAAATTCAAGTAAATTATGTATTCTGTTATTCAAGAATAGTGAGAGAAACATTTCCCATTACTATGGGAAAATTATTTTGACTAGTTTTGATAGAGCATGGAAAACTTATTAAGGAATTGAAAATAACTTACTTTTTATCTTAGGCCATTTAGATGGGCTTCTGGAATGCTTATAAATGAACATATCTGGATGTCCTCTTAGGCCTGCCTGTGAATTCATTTGATTTCCCTCTGTCACATCTTTTAAACCTGGTTGTCCATTGACAGCAAGCAGTTCTGAGGCTGTGGAGTTCCCTGTAGGCGGCATAGGGCTGGAGTCACTCACCACAGTGTGTCCCTGCCTTGCTGGGGTGCCTATTAAAATGGAGTAAATGTGGAAATGCTTCCCATCTCACATCCTCCCTGAAGCTAGATTGGGACGTAAGACATGTTTTCAGTCATTTTCTTTTTTAAGCAATGAGGTATCATTCCCCATTTCAAATAAAATTTTATGTGAACTCTAGTATTTAAAATTGATAAAGGGTCAGCTTTTCTGTTGTCCATCAAATGTCATTTTTCCCTCCAGCTGTGTATATCTCTCAGTACACTGAGAAGTACACCCTGAAAGCTTTTGGTTCCATTAGAGTCCTAATGGTTACAGCTAGGGTTCTTGTCTGGAATCTGAATACTCAGAAGTGACGGTTTTAGTTGTAGGCACTAGTCTTTTTGCCTGAAAGCCTTTTAACAGAGGAGTAACCCAAATTTTGTATTAGAAGTACACATGTATTTTATAAGCAAATTCTAGATCACACCTTTGTATTTCTAAGTCACCTAGATTTATTTTGGGTACTTGTGGATACTCTGTTGCATAACTATTATAAGTGCCACAGAGCTTGTGAAGTTAATACGCTAACTCTAACATGAATGGCTCACAGTGAAGTATAAAAACACTATTCTGTAAAAGTATAAATACACATTATAATGCATTCAGGAACATGTATGGCAACCACATCTGATTCTCAGTAATAACAATAGTCTGTGCTTTTTAAAAAACTATATCCTGGTGTGAACCCATAATTTGCAAAGTTATTGTTCCAGCTTCTGGTCTGGTTTAAGGTAATAACTGCTCTAAGCGTTAATTGGCTTCATCTTAACTTGATTCTTCTGACATTTGAACAGTGGAATGGTGTTATACTGGTTATGTCCTAGGAAACAGACCTCCAGAGGTTAAGTAACATTTTTAGAGTCACAAACCTAGTAAGCAGCAGAGCAAGCATTTAAACAGATGTGTCGGGCTCTAGAGCTGTATTTTTCACTACATTGTGCCATCTTTTCTAGCAGGGCAAAATTTCACTGTACTGTGTCACCCTACTTATATTACAGGATTTTTAAGGTATGAGGGGGAGAGATTTCTTACACGTGGCTGATAAGGAAGCTGAGTTTTTGTCCATAAAATCAATATTGTCTTGCTGGAAAACATAAATTTTGATGTCGGCTGTAGTTTTGTGCTTCAACTTTTTACCTCTGTCCTTCTGCTATCACTTCTGTATCTTGTTATCTTACACCTGAGGCTTTGGCTGTTTTGCAGACTGTCCAGATTGAGTAGGCAGGTCTGCAGTGTGTGTGAGCTCCCTCACATCTCAGAAGCTCAATAGAGCAGCCATGCAATGAATGCAGGTTTTTCTCTGAACACCGTGGCCACAGTGCAATAGCTTCTTCCACCTTCTCCTGACCACCCCTGCCGAGAATGAACTGTCCCTCTTACAGAGCCTCAGAACGTTTAATCTGTGACGCATCTGAACACATTTCTTCTCTCCATATATGTGTGTATGTATGCATATAGGGAGTCACCTCTGTAAGCCCTTTGTAGGCAGGGCCTGTTCGTTCATTCTACACTTACTGAGTACGTGCCATGTGCCAGCCACTGACTAACATGTTAGAGATACGGCAGAGGAAAAGAAACATCTAAAAATGTTTTAATGGACATGCTTGGCTTTGAATAGTGAGGTGACATCCTTGTCCTCTTGCCTATTTTAATTTTTCTGTTTAGCCTATCCGTTGAGATCAGGGAAATTGATCTCTGCTGAAAAATGATTCATAGTGATTATAATTTAAAGACATAAAAATCTTTTTATCAGTTACATGAATTACACTTTCAGGTCATGTTTTACTAAATCTCGAGATCACCTGTGATGAGGATTTAAAATAAAACTTTAAGTCACAATGTGATTATAATTTTGGTGACTGATGATGTGGTGAGCTAGGTCGTTTATTTCCATTAGATTCTTGGTTTGATACTAGTGAACCACACCAACATTAAAGAAAACAATACTTGTTTAAGCTGTTAAAAAAATTGAAATTTTCAGTATTCTGTTATCTTTGGAAAGGCTTCCCGTTTTGTTTTTCCTAGGGCCTCTCCTTTTGTACATTTCTATCCTGTAACTGAAAAAAACTTAAGGTGATTTGGAAGTTTAATACATGAAAATTATGTGAAAATTATTTCTGTACTGCTGCTACCTGCTGTAGAATCATTTCAGTTTTTTGCAAAATTAAAAAATAATTGAACTTCTCATTAAAGAAACCCTAACTGGGTTAAACTGTTAGTTAAGGCAGAGTGAATTTGGGTCTTTGACACTGACAAAAGTGATGTATTCCTCTGTTCCTGACCTCTTGGAGTGAAGCAGTTTTGCTAGGAAAGTGAACTCTCTACTAAGATTTTTCTTTTTAAGTACTTAACAGTTTGGAGGCCATTCATATATTACCAGAGAGGCACTTGTTTAGTATAGTCCAAAATGATCTAGAAATGGGTAAAGACCTTCAGAGTTCTTTTATTACATCCAAGACTTGCTGTAAAGGCTCTGTCCTGTTCAAAGGACGCTTTAAACAGTCGGAACAGACACTAGTAACAGCCGTGTCTGCCTCCGTCTTCACTGTTTGTCTTCTATTTCTGGTAGCCACTTTTTTTTTTTTTTTACTTGAATTGTGGTAAAATATACATGACATAAAATTAATGCATCACGTTAACCAGCCACTTTTAAGTGTACAGTTCTGTGCCATTGAGTACATTCAGATTATTGTGCAACAATTACCACCATCCATCTCCAGAACTTTTTTCATCTTGCATAGTGCAAACTCTGTCCCCGTTAAACAGTAAATCCACATTCTCCCCTCCCTGCCGGTCCTTGGCAGCCACCCTTCTACTTTCTGTCTCTGTGAATTTCACTACTCTTAGTGTCTCGAGTGAAATCATGTAATATTTGTCTTTTGTGACTGGTTTATTTTGCTTAGCGTAATATCTTTGAGGTTTATCCATGTTTCTAATAGCTACTTTTTAAAAAATAGAAAGTGAAATTAATAATTTTCAATCCAGTATATCCAAAGTATTGTCATTTCAACATGCAGTCTATTTTGGGAAGGTTATTTATGAGATACTTCGCATTTTTCTCATACTAAGCATTGGAAATGTCAAATACATTTTATGCTTAAAAGTAAATCTAGATGGGTAAAGAAGATATATTAATTGCCCAAAAGTGCATGGAAAGATGCTCAACATCACTAATCTTTAGGGAAAAGCAGATTTAAATTATGAAAATAATAACCTCACACCCATTAAGATGCTTGCTATCAAAAAAAGAGAAAAAAAACTGTTGGTGAGGAGGTGAAGAAATTGCAACCTGTACACTTGGGAGTGTAAATGGCAGAGCCACAGGGTTACCATGTGATGTAGCAAGTGTCTGAGAGAGCTGCTTGTACACCCATGTTCACGGCAGTGTTATTCTCAGTAGCTGAAAGATAGAACAAATGTCCATCAACAGGTGAATGGATAAATGTGATATATACATAGCATGGAATATTATTCAGCCTGAAAGGGAAAGAAAATCTGAATGACGCTACAGCTGGATAAACCTTACAGGCATTTATGCTAAGTAAAATCAGTTCAGTTCAGTCGCTCAGTCGTGTCCGACTCTTTGCCGACCCCATGAAATGCAGCACGCCAGGCCTCCCTGTCCATCACCAACTCTCGGAGTTTACCCAAACCCATGTCCATTGAGTCGGTGATGCCATCCAACCATCTCATCCTCTGTCGTCCCCTTCTCCTCCTGCCCCCAAGGACAGGTATTTATGATTCCACTTATGTGAAGTACTTAAGAGTAGTCAGACTCATAGAGGCCAGCAGAGTGGTGGTTGCCAGGTGCATATGGGAGGGGAGAAATGGAGAGTTATTGTTTGATGCAGATGGAGTTTCGGTTTTGCAAGGTGAAAGAGTTGTGGAGATGGATGGTGGTGATGGTAGAAGTTTAAAGCATCTCAGTTCAGTTCAGACTAGCCTCATTTTAAGTACATAGTAGCCATGTGTGGCTAGTATCTGCCGTATTGGAACACATAATTCTTAAAAATTAATTTAGAAAATTTTCAAGCAGTATGGGTTTTCTTGCTGTGTGAGTAAATGCTGAATGAAATACATTGATTTCCCCCCCCCCCTTTTTTTTTTTTAAGAAAAAATATGCATGCATAAAATCTGGAAGGATAAGTATACCCCAGTATTTACTGTTGTCTTGTCTTTGGGTAAATTATTTGTGTTCTTTGCCTTATCTACATTTTGTGATCTGATGCTAGGCCTGTTAACAGCTTAAAGTAATTTTCATATTTCAAACAGTTCAACCCATTTCAAGTATATGATTCAGTGTTTTCTAATATATTCAGAGTTGTGCAGCTATCGCCACAATTAATTTTAAAATATTTTCTTCACCCCACGAAGAACCTAGTTAGTACCCATTAACAGGCACCTTCTATTTCCTCTCCGCCCCCGCAACTCCTCCAGCCTTTGGCAACTTTGATCTTTCTATCTCTGAGATTTGCCTTTTCTGGATACTTTGTATAAATGGAATCATACAGTATGTGGCCTTTTGTGACTGACTTTTCATTTGGCGTAGTATTTTCAAGGTTCATCATGTTGCGCATATCAGTGTTTCACTCCTTTTTATGGCTAAATCATATCCCATTGTATCGATAATACCACATTTTACTTAACCATTTATCAGTTGATGGAGATTTGGGTTGATTTTCCTTCTTGGATATTACGAATAATGCGGAGAACATGCGTGTACAAGTTTTTGTCTGGGCATATGTTTTCATTTCTCAATTGCCTTTGTAACAGTCATGAACAGAATTTGACAGGGGAAAGGACCTAAACTTTAGAGGTGGTCGAGAGCAGACTAGTCCCCTGCCTACCCTTGCCCTTTAGAAAAAAATAGATTGCCAAAGTGTCTGCTTTTTCTAGGCAGTTCTCAGAAGAACATTCTTTGAGTATGATAATGGTTAACTGGTTCATTATCATAGGGGAGACCTAGAACATACATCTGGCTTTTTAAAAGCTATTGTTTTATTTAAGGATGCTAAGATCGTGGTTCTCATTTTGCAAGATACTGCCATTACAACTTGGATAGAAAGCTCTCTCTCAGATGTGACCATCTAGTAACTGTCGGCATCCATGGTGATGCTTAAAGCGCTTCAGTGCAAGTGGTCTCAGTCAGAGCTGAGCTCATGTGTCACTGCTTTGAAGGTAATGGGACCATCTGATCTGAGATATATGTATGCATTCTTAATCTTGTATCTCTGTTTGAGCTGCTTTGACTGAATTATTTATGGTTATTTCAACCTTGGGTATTAAAGTCTTGACACTTTCAGACATGTGCATGTCATATGCATTGTTTACTTTTAATTAATGTCAGTGATCAGAGCTTCATCTGCATGGATAATAGGAAGAACACTGCATCCTAGATCTGGAGATGACCTTGAGACCCAGCTCTGTGAGTGACACGCTCATTGCCCTTAAGCCAGTTGCTTCTCAGCTGCTTCTCTGTAAAACAAGAAGAGTTTAGGTAAAACCCTGATTGTTTTCAGTGATTCAAAGTGCTGCATTTTCATAATTGATTTTAGTTGATACTATGATTTGAAATACGAATCTCAATCTTTTGTCCTTCTTAAGGCCTGTATGTCCACGCCCCTTCAGTGAGAAGATGCCTAAAGATTGTTGATAGTTATTTCTTTTCTAACCAGACATGTATTCAGAATAGAGTATCTTTTTCTCATCAGCTAAACCAGCTAATGCTGAAAAAGGTGGCACATAATGTCAAAATTAAAAAGATTGTAGTCATACGTGTGAAGTGGGCCCAACCAATACAAATGCACCTTTTAGAAACATTTGTTTAAAAATCATATTGAAAACTAGAGAAGCATTGTCCTGCTTGGCCTGATCACGTCACGCCTGAAGTAACCACGTTTTAACAGGGCACCAAAGAGATTGACCAACTGGAGCCCATTTGTTGGAGATTGGCTTAGGTGACAACCGAAGGAATTGCGAGAAGCCTGGAGAAGGGGACCTCTTGAGAGGGAAAGAGGAAGTGTCTTAAAAACTTGAAAGGCTGTTAGGTAGCTACGTATGTAGACTTACGTAGCTGAACTGAGAGTTGTGGGCATCTTTCACAGCGTTGTAGAGTAAGCTTGTGAACAGAACTGTCCCAGGTGGGACAAGCTACCTGGTGGGGTTTGTGCTTCGCTCACACTAAGCGGTCAGGCAGACGGTCTCTTAGAGCAGAGCTGTTTGTGGAAGAGAGTCACACATTGTTTATAGAAAGGGGACAAAAGTATCACTGCGATAAAACATTTTTGTACAGGATGCTCTATCTAGAGAATACAGTCATTTTGCCTTGCATAAATACAGTCTACCTACCAAAGAAATAGTTATGAAAACTTAATTATAAGGGATTTAATAACTGATTTGGTTAAAAACTTGCAAATCTTTTTTCCTGAAGTGGAGGCAGTTTCGTATTTGTCACTTCGCTTGATTAATTGGGTTTCTTTTATTATCAAACTGAAAGAATAGTGAAAAAAATTCAGTTAGTAGTTAAGAACAGAAGAAAAGTTAGTTACGTTCCCTGCTTGCTTCTTGTCTTTGTTAGCAGTGTTCTAATGTGATTATTCTAAGCAGCGTAATTGGTGTTCAGTATTTCAGTCTACCTTTGGTACAGGTGTATCTTCATTGGCGAAGTAGTTTCTTTTTCTAATCCCTCTGGGCTTTCCAAACTCTTCAGCACTACTGAACATTTTCTGGTGAGAAGGAAAACGAAACTTCTGTTGTGCTGCACAGTTTACCCGCTAATCCAGAGTAGTGTTCTATTCCTGGATAGTCAGTTACTTACTGTGTGGTGTTTGGGATTGAGGAAGAGAGGAAAAGGAGGAGACCCAGCTGCCTTTTATGTGAAGGGCCTGTGGCATCTGGAAGGTCTTTTGCCCACAGTTATAGGAAATTGAAAGATAAGCTGCTTCTGTTCGGGACTGTGTTTTAGGAAAAGATTGAGTAGGGTGATTGCTTCCAGACTGAATGTAGGCTCTAGGATCCCAATGTGTTTACTCATCAGAGGGTTGTTAGAAAGGCTTTACAAGGTTCATTTTCTTAAAATACAAGTATTTTACATCTGGTTTAACTTATGTAAGGCTAGTGACATCCTGAAAAGCATGTAAGGTGTCTGTGTTCACCACTTCGGATCCCAGAATAGTCAGGAAAGATAAACACTGAATTGGTTATAAAAAGAAAGTGTTTTATAGTGACCACACTTTTACTCAGTGAGTGATATTTACAGTATTAAATATGTTGCTGAGGGGTGACAGAAATACGGGAATGAACTTGTCCTTCTGCCGGAGTAGTTTCTTTAAGTGCCATCATGGGTGGCAGTGGAATAACTGGTGCTTTAATTCTCTTCCTGTGACTCTTCAAATGCCTGCTCCTCGTAGGAAATAGCGTAACTTAATATTTTTAGTTAGATCAGTGGTTTAAAGACATTTCAAATACTGACTTAAAACACCAGTGTGGGTTATGTAAATACTTGCACCAACATTAAGTGGAATATTGTTTTAAGTATTTAGGATCTGAATTTCTTATATATTAATTTGGGTTGATGATGTACCAGAACTGAAATTGTTTATATTGTGGTATATTTGAATGTAGTATATATTGTAGTATGTATTTGAATGTCTTCCTGATTTTTTTATTAACTTAGAATATATCACTGCCTTTTTTTCTTCACTAGTAATGGCATCATTTCTGGCCTTTGATTCTCCCCCACTCCCTACCAAAAAGATGTTTCCAGAGAGGTGGTTTTTTGTTTGTTTGTTTTTACAGCTTTAATGTAGAAATGTTTAAAAAACAGAAGAGTATAAATGGTGTCCTAATTCTTAGGCTTACTGTGGGCTTCCTATAACCATATTCTGATAAGACTCTAATTTTATTCAGGGGAGATTTTCGGTAAACCATTGAAATTCTGCTCTAGCCATCAGATTTAATGCTTTGGGTGACCTTGGCATAAATTTGCATTTTGAGCTTAGTTTAGACAAGTAACTATTTCAAGGAGAGACTTGGAGAAGTTTTCCTTCTTCCCCTTTCCATCAACCTGAGCCCCTCTCTCCACTTTTTATCCTTTTCATATTTCAACTAAGATTTCTTTAAAAACACGGATTTCACCCCTTTAAGGTCAGGCGGGGGCAGTGGAAACCACTGGCTTAGACTAGGCAACTTATGTTCAGGTTTTATGAAAAACCTGGTCTGGTCTGCCTCTCAATACAGTGTTACAAATGTTTTTTTCCATAAAAATTGTAGATTTGCATTCACTAGTATAACTGATACAGTAGTTGTCATTTTAGTATACGTTCAGATTTCAGTTCCCACATATAAAGTAACAGAGTTATGCCTGCAGGTACTGGAAACCAGAACACACTACTGTATTTACTTCTGTATTTTCTGGCCTGTTAAATTAGCACCATATATTTTTATTAGCAACTTGAAACATGTAAGAATGCACATAAAGATATGAAGAATTTGTATACTGGAAAATGCTGTACTAGATCCATACTTGCAGTTATTTAAACTATAATCTGTAGAAGTTTGATTTGGAGGCTTTTTTTTTTTTTTCTTTCCTGACTCGATTATGTATGCCTAGTCAGAGGTTTAACATTGGGTTTTATGGGAGTTCTTTTTGTTGTTTTTACTTTGATGGTGCAATTATCAGTGCTTTTCTCCTAAAAACAGGGAGTAAATGATGCTATCCTTGATACGGTGTCTTTGCTGAGGGACTGCAATATACAGACAAGCCCTGTTGACTGTTGGTGCGTTAGGTCCTGCAAATCTTGCCTTCAGCCTCCTGAACTAGTACTGTCATCTGTTGGGTTCCTCTCCATGTTCTTGACCCAGATGAGCCTGAGTCCAGCACATGACAAGATTTAAGCCTTTTGGCAGAGCACGTTTCTGAAATGATTATTATTATGTTTGTCAGTTAATGACCTCTTTGCCTAAATAAAGGTCACAGTCATTGATGTATCATCACCCTTCTGTCAAGATCTGACCTTTAGGTATCTCCTCATGAGACAGGCTCCTCCTGCTCTTACTTGTCTCTCTGTAGTTGGTGTAAAGGAGTAGTTTTGCTTTTGAGATAAGAGGTTCATGCATTTGATCAGTCTTATGTATAGTTGTAATTCATATGGTTTCAAGTCATCTGTACCCTATGGCTGCACATCTCACATTTTCATTTCAATCATCTGACTCCTGCTTTCTGAGGAAGGAATTACTTTCTGAGTGAGAATTTGGCCAGGATTATTAGTAAAACTTGAGTGTTTTGGCCCTAATCAGTAGATGTGGGTATATTTTGCAGAGATTGATAAGGCGGAGTATGGCTGAATTATTCAATAGTGAATTTAAATCATTCTCAAAAATTGAAGATTTAAGTGTAGTTCATCAGATGGCATATGCTTAACCAAAATTTGCTTAACTTCAGTTAATAAAACACTTAGAAATGTTAACTCCATTATTAATGGGTTTGAGCCTTTCCCAAAATCTTTCAGAATTTACAAAGTGTTTCACTCTTCCCATAAAGTGTTTTTGTTTTTAATTTAAACTAGGGGCCGATGCCTCTTTCAGAATAATTGTATCTTCCTGACAAATCCCTGTTTTTCCTACTACTCCCAACTCACAAATGTAATTATTATGCATAAAATGCCCAATCTTCCCTCTTACTTACTCACTTCCTCTTCTATTTCCCACTACCAGGACTTTTGGTTGCAAGCAGCACGAACCAAAACTTAAGCAAAAGTGATGGTGTGCTTATTCTTGTTTATGAAAAGTTTGGGGGAGGAATGGTGACATCAAGAGGGCTGTCTTTCAGGCACAGCTGGGTTGAGTAGCAGCAGCAGCAGCAGGAGAATTTTCTGTTCTGTGCTTTTCTCATGCTCACTGTTAGCCCTGTTCGGGGCACATGTCGAAGTCGGTACTCATCAGAGTCTACAGAGAGAGCACTAATTGGTTAACCAGAGTCACATACTCTCTGCTCTGATGGTTCCAAGAGGAAGTTGGGCAGAGAGGGGAGCGAGTCTCTCCTTTACTCCAGTGACCCAGTGCCTGCTGTATACCCGAGAAGCCATATTGAAGGGGAAGAACTGTATCCTGTTCATCTTTCGATTTTTAGCACATTCATGGGTAAACTGCTCCCAAAATGATTGATGAACAGATGAACAGTGGTTTCATTCTATTAAATTGGATATTTCCCCCATTTTTATGCTGTGAGCCCAGAAGTTTATGGTTTGGCTAAAGGAAGCTTTCCTTGGTGTTAGGGTAATGGTGCTGACCTGAGGAAGGTGGCCATCCTGATAAGCAAGGAGGCTGATGCGAACGGTTAGCCACCTGGGGACAGATGGAAAGCAAGCCCATCCCTCTGCATTCCTCTCAGTGTCCACTTCTAGACAGTTTTTGATGTTATTGTAAGACATCTTCCTGCCTAAGAGTAATGATGGTAAATGTTTTCAGCTCTATTCAGAAGTGAGAGTACCCCTTAACCTCAGGCAGTCAACTACCTATTTACTCTGTCCTCCTCCCTTCCCAGTTAAGAACAGAATAAATAGGAAGGTGTGGGCCCTTTAATTCAGTTTCTAATTCAAAAGGCTTTTAAGGGGTGAAGAAGAGGCCAGTGTCTTTTAAATGTTTTTAAACAAGAATGAAATAGATAACATCAGTGAACCCCAAAGGAAGCTGTTGATTTGAAGTTGTTTCTTAACATCAAGCAGTGAGCTGGAAAAAAAATAAAAAACATAGGGCCCTTGAGTTCTTTTTCTAATCACCCATAATAATTCTAACATTAGCTGATAGAGGTTGTTGGAGACTTTCTTTCAAAGACTCTTTGGCTTGTTGTCAGCATAGAAAAAATGAAGAAATATACACAGGAAATGGAGGAACGAGCCTTCTTTAATTATTGTATTTCTATACCATATACCTGCTTTTATTGTGTTTTGTTCAGTAAGTGAAAAGCTAGAGGAAGTTTTGATTGTTTTTGAGGATGCTAACACATATGGATGTGTTATTCTAGCTCCAGATGGACAAAATTTTGGAGATGGTCTCCGTGAAGGGTACCTTCATCCAGGGAAAGGGGCAGGTGGTAGAATTCCCAAGATGATCAGAAATGTCAGAAATCTGCTAATGAAGACAGTTACAATCTTAACCTAGAATAGTCTTCATCTTTCAATGTAAACTTTAACTTGGATTCCTCCTAGCTAATTGTAGAATAACCATTTTCTGTACAGCATTTTCCAGTAAGCAGTGCCACTATTTATAATAGACTGTTTAATTCAACTCAAGTAAACTGAAGAAATTTATCTTATGGCTGAAATAATCATCTTTTATATGTAAGATTTTGTAGCTAAGCTCCCTTATGAGCATATTCTAACTTTCACAGCTGTAGGTAGATAACATTGAGTACCATGAAGCAGTGAGGTGTGCCTTACTTGGAAGTCTTAAAACAACTTGTTAGCTATTGTGGGGCAGGCACTTAGAACACTGGTGTTCTCCGTAAGAAATGGGGTTTTCTTTTATCCTGAGCTGCAGTTTGACTCCCCAGGATGTTTTCTGTATGTGGTGACATTTCCAGATCTTTCTGTATTTGTTTTACTGAGATGTTGAGCTGCTTTTCCAGGATGCAGGGAGAACTAGAAAGGGCTGTCTTTGGGTCACGTCTCTGCTCTGAAGTGGAATGGGATTAACATGGAAGTTCCAAAAGAACTGGATTTGGGCCCATGGAGAGTTTATGAAATGAATGGAGAAACAAGATGTCTCTTCTCAGAATTCATTGTGATGCTTGGTCTCTTCAGAATTAGCCTAGAACACCTCCTTTATTTCTGAAACACTTTTCTTTCAGGTGGTTCTCTCTAAATGACCTAGTTTGTGGGAACCTAGTTTTTTTTCTTTTTAATCAGTTTATTAAGCAACAGATTTTTTAAATCAAAAAGATGGTTCAAAACAATTTAGCAATACAGTTCCCATAAGGGATAGTGAATTTGGCCTTAATGCACATCAATTTGTACCAGAACTGACTTCTCAGTCTATTGGCTAAATAATGTGCAGAATGAGATGGCACAGTGTGCAGAGGACACCATAGTCGTGCTTTATAACTAGGAGTTCCATCTTGAGGATGTTAGTTTCAGTGAACTACATTCTTCTTTTGGCCTCAAGTATACTAAGTTCTGGAGAAGGCACTGGCGACCCACTCTGGTGCTCTTGCCTAGAAAATCCCATGGAGGAGCCTGGTAGGCTGCAGTCCATGGGGTCGCTAAGACACGACTGAGCGACTTCACTTTCACTTTTCACTTTCCTGCATTGGAGAAGGAAATGGCAACCACTTTAGTGTTCTTGCCTGGAGAATCCCAGGGTCGGGGGAGCCTGGTGGGCTGCCGTCTATGGGGTCGCGCAGAGTCGGACACGACTGACATGACTCAGCAGCAGCAGCAGCATACTAAGTTCTGGTAATATATCCACATTTAGGATTTCTAGAAGTTGCTGGGGGTTCTGGTAAGATTCCTTCCCCCCCAGTTTTCATAGTTAATATTGATTTTTAGAATAGGAGGTGCAGTAACTTGTCTTACTGCAGTTGAATTAGTTGACTTTGTGATCATGGTTTACAAATGGCAGTGGTATTACTGAGTGACGGCCTTTATTAATTAGAAAGCCAGATTTGCATGTACTGAATTTTAAATCCTGATGTATCAGCTTTTGTTTCTGCCTGGTTTTGGTCTTTAGAGCTACTTTATAGCCTGTAAATTTTACTTAGATTATTAAGTCAATGATAAATTTTTACCCTGCTGTGTAGGAAACATTCATGGTCACTTTGGAAGCCATACAAATGATCAGTTGCCCAAGTTTTATTTTATTTTCTTAACCATTGTTTTTAAGGAACTTGGAAAAGTGGATCTAAATTTCTACTTTAATGTATTGGGTCATTTAAATAATTTTTCAGTTCCCTCATACACACAGAAGCTTTTCCTTTTTCAAAGGGCTGCCCTGATACCTGTCAGTTATCGTTTGCTCTGACGCCTAGTGCTAGGCTTTCCCCATCTCAGCACTTACTCCACGGCACGAGAGAGTGCCTTTGTCCAGGAGTGGTGCTGACTGTGGGGCAGGATACACAGCCGTTCGTGTCTAGTCTGGGTAGTGTGCAGTAACTCCCGATACCATCACAGTCTGCAGGATAGTTCCCAGGCAACACAAACTTACTTCCTCTGGCACTCAAGATTATGTGGTAATGATGCTGAAATGGTGAACATTTTTCTGTTTTCAGAGGTTCGACATCACAAGGAGGAAAACATTCACATTTGATTTTAAAGTAATCCGTTGGGATATAGTCCTGATTCTCAACTTTAAATAAGTTCATCCCAAACTAGTTTTTTAAAGGTCTAATCAGAATTGTGCCACACTGGATTCATGTTATCTATAACATAAAATGTCCTGTTAAAAATAGAAAAGATCAGGGAGTACTTCCTTTTAAGTATTCAGAACATACTGGATAAGGATATCTACTCACTTTTTTTGTCATACTGGGCCAGGGTTTGTGATCCTACCATCAGTGGAATTAGTAAATATTGCAAGTTGTTCGTGTTTTGACTTGACTTAAATTTTTTTTTCCAATAGAAACTATGTTCCAACTTCCTGTCAACAATCTTGGCAGTTTAAGAAAAGCCCGGAAAACTGTGAAAAAAATACTTAGTGACATTGGGTTGGAATACTGTAAAGAACACATAGAAGTAAGTAGCATGTCATTTTTTAATTTTCACACAACTCAGCTTCTGCTCCATTACTTTGTGTCAGTGGCCAGGATCGTTAATTTTTAGATGCGATTCTGAAATTTAACTGCAGCACTAGCTTTGCTAGAACTTTCTCATTTAGCCTAACTTGTTCCCTTCTCCCTAAAGTGGGCTTTTTCATCTTTGCATCCTGAAGCAAAATCAGTTACCACTGAGAACGTACCATGTCGGACGTTTTCTGCTAGGTGCTTTAAAATGGTCTCTAAATTCAAATCCTTTAAAACAGCCCCTAGGGGGATATAGGAATTCTTATCTCAAATATACAGACGAAGAACCAGTAAAGAACTAGGTCCACCTCACAGCTGGACATGTGGCAGGTCTGTCTGTGGGACTCCAGAGCCTGTTCTCATTCTGATATGCCTGAACGTTTTGGTTGACCTTCTGATTGTTGAGGCGTAGTAGTTGGGGTGCTTGTTGTCTTTTTCCTTGGGATTTGAGCGTTTGTTGGCCCTTTTGACCCATCATAGACTATTGTCTTTCCCTCGGTAACAGTTTGGACTTTACAAACTGTTTTTCTCGCCTTTTATTCTGTGAACTTTCTACCAGCCCTGTGGGATAACCAGTGCAGTGGTCTCCTCTTCTAGATCTCATTACTATGATCTTGTGGTTAGTGGATCAGAAACCTCTGATTGGAAAGAAATGTTTAAAGCTGTTTTTCCCACTAGCCTTTTAAGTTCCAGCTGGTCAGGGACTGTAACTACCTTGTCCATCTGTGTGTCCTCAGCACCTAGCACAGTGCTGGGCACATAACAGGCACTTGGTAAATGTTTGGAAGAAATTGAAAATAAAAAAGCAGTTTCCTTCATGCGACAGGTTTTCTTTTCCTGGTTCCCTTACCTGCTCTAGGGGCGTATCATGAGGACCAAAGCTTCTCAGAGTTGGATTCTCTAGCTATGTCATCCCCGGTGTGGGAGTTCACTCCACACCCGCTCCAGTACTTCATGTGCAGGTAGATCTACCTGAGGAGATAGTCCATTTACTTCCCATGCAGTGGGGTGATCTTCACAAGAATAAATAGTGTAAATATTAAAGGTACTTTTCCTATCCTACATTTGATTTGTTCATCCCTATTACACCCACTACGTACTCTGGAATATATTTATGGATACTTGATATTCCACACTGAACTGTGAACCTTTTGGGAACAAGAGGAATTTTACCATAAAACTTTTTATATTCCTATCTCAAGGTTGGGGGTGGGGCATCAAATTTTTACGCAAGAGTAATTTAACATAATACCACATGCTTTCTCTGAGTAGCTGTTCTCCTTTTGGGGTTCAGAAATCCTGAGTTTTCCTTCTAGTCCAATCCCACCCCACCCCCATCTCCATAGAACATTTTTCTTGCACAGAACCAGAATAGCACATCTGTAGTACTGAGACTGAGTGAATGTTGCTGTCTTACACTCTGTTCTAATATTACAGCTGATGAGTTACAACTCTTAAGAAGAGTGCTTTGGTATCAATACATGGCTTAATTTTTTACTTAACTAGAACTTGCAGTGGTTTCTTTGGAAGCCTGGTGGCCACGAGGGGCATGTGTAGTCGATACACAATGTTCACTATCACAGCCACGTGCCCTTTTGTATTTCCTAAGAACCGTACGACTCCTAGTCTAGTTCTGGGTGGGGTTGACTTTCCTGTGCATCTCCCCAACCCTAGTAAGAGACAGGGCTTATATATCAAGTTGGGCTAGAATTAATACCATGTTTTTGAAACTTCTTTCACTGTTTTCTAGGACTTTAAACAGTTTGAACCTAATGACTTTTATTTGAAAAACACTACATGGGAGGATGTAGGACTGTGGGACCCTTCGCTTACAAAAAACCAGGTAAGTTGCAAGGAGACTTGCCCAAAAGGCAGCATTTTCCCTTTTCAGTTCTAGATCTTTCATAGTGTTGCATTATTTGTAGACAACCTAATGTGAAAAGTGTTAAAAATTTATTATTTCATATTTTCCTAAGAGAGAAAAATATGAAGAACTTTGGTCTGTTTTTTTTCATTGTCCTAAAACTCTATGTAAGAGGAATAGGAAAGTTTGTTACTTAAAAGTTGTGATGCGCAGTGTATACCAGAATTCCCCTCTCCTCCCCTAACCCTGCCAGAAGTATTCTGTTTTTTCTGATTGTAAAATGTTCATTCCAGTGTTCAGTTTATCGGGTATCCATCATTTTTCTGTGTTGCAGTCTTTGTTTTTTCTGTAGAGGGGAAGATGGGACTCTTTCTTGCATTTAAGTTTTCTTACTCGTCTGTATCGTCACCCCGCCTCTGCAGGGTAGTCTGAGCCGGCACTTGGGGTGTGGGGTAGGTGGTTCTGTAGGATGGGAGAGCTGGGTGGCTTAATTGTTACTGATTGGAGTTAAAAGCAGTATTAGGGACTCAAAGGCGGCAGCAGCGCCAACAGGTAACAATAGGTGACGTTACGACACAGGTCGGGCCGTGGGCGGCATGCCCTTTCCCACGGGAGGGGTGGCTGTCCAGGCAAACTGGACCATTATTGATGTATCTGTTCATCCGCTGGAACTTCCGTAGCAGGGAGTCAGTACTTTTAAACTCCACCTCAGAAACGGGATGTCACCTGGTTCTTTTCTTATTAATAACCCGGGAGAGGGTATTAACCAGCAGCCTTAAAATAGGAGAGCCTTCCAGTAGGACACATCACTTAGTTAATTCAGTTTTACCAATACTAAAGAAGGAAAAGCACAGTGTTTCATGTTCGTTGTGACCAGTGTCTGAAACAAGGTAGATTTTTTATGAGGAAGAAAGATCACCTCTCACCGAACTTGTGTTTCCCCTGTCATCAGAGGACCGACTGCACAGATGTTAATGAACTTGTTTCTGTAAGTTGCTCTTTGATACTAGTAAATTCTGAAGTGCTTATTGGCTTTTTAACGTTCTGCATTCCTCACATTCTGTAGGAATTTTTATTTAATTTCTTAATTTGAATCAGAGCAGCTGTCACTTCATTACTTCTTTTGAAGCTGCTCTTGCTTGAGAAGAAGGAACAGCATGGCTTACAGAAGAAAGCTGACTTTTCAGATCAGTGGTTTTTTTGATCTCAGTGAAATCCGAATACTACACTCTACTTAGATCAGAGGGGGGGAATGTTTGAGATTTTTGAAAATGTGCCCTTTTTTTTCTGTGAAAATTTTTCCATGATGGAAAGGATCAAAGGTGTGTCTTTATGTCGTATTGCCTAATTGCACTAGAACACTCTGGGCCCTGAGTTTTAGTGTATAGTGAATCTGAAACCTTCGGCAACTTAACAGCTGTACTTACAGAGTAATTGTAGTGATTTCACCTAGCTTATTCTTTGTCCTTTCTAACTATAAAATGTTCATCTTGAAGCCATTTGTCTTTGGGTTTCTCTAAACCAGTGAGCAAATGTGATTCTTCTTTTCTAAAAACACTGAGGAAGAATTCTGAATGGGGTTTTTATTTGTAACACCAAAATAAGTGTTTATTAGTTTACAACAGCTTTTTCATTTGAGTTTATATTAGGTTGCTACAAAAGTAATTGCGGTTTTTGCATTGTTGAAATTTACCTGTGCTATTGGAATACACTGAAATAAATATAGTTAAATGTATAACATAATACATTTTAATGCACGTGTCTCACTTGATGTTTTTTGTGAATGACTTATTACTTGCTGTTTATATTTATTTTAGACTATGGAAATGATGTTAGACAAAAAGCAGATTCGAGTGATTCTCTTATCCGTGTTCAAAGTGGGTTGTAAAGCAGCGGAAACAGCTAGCAGCGCAGTGCGTCTGGCCCAGGAGCCGCTGATGAACGTGCGTGTGGTGGCGGTTCAAGGAGCTCTGCAAAGGAGACGAGAGCCTTGATGAGGAATGTAGGGTCCCTCATCAGAAGTGGACAATGACCGAGTGAGAGCCATCATCGCAGCTGATCTTACTACATGAGAAGTCGCCAAAGAACTGAACGTTGCCTATTCTACCCTTGTTCGGCGTTTGAAGCAAATTGAAAAAGTGAAAAAACGCGCTAAGCGGGTGTCTCATAATAAGCTAACCGAAAATTTTAAAAAAAAGTCGTTTTGAAGTGTCTTCTCTTATTCTACGAAGCAACAATGACCCATGTCTCTCTGGGACTGTGACATGAACAAGAAGTGGGTTTTATATGACAAACGGCGACACCCAGCTCAGTGGTTAGACCGAGAGGAGGCTCCAGAGCATTCCCCAGAGCCGTACTGGCACTGAAAAGGGACATGGTCACACTTGGCGGGCTGCTGCTTGTCTGAGCCACTGTAGCTCTCTCAATCCTGATGAAACCACTACATCTGAGAAGTATACTCAGCAAATCGATGAGACGCAGCAAAAGCTCGCCTGCCTGCAGCCGCGTTGGTCAACAGAAAGGGCCCCGTCCTCATGCACAACCGCACCCAGCCGCGTGCGGCACAGCCAGCGGCTCGGAAGCGAAGCACGTCAGGAGTGTCGCCTCATCCGCCACCTTCACCTGAACTCCTGCCAGCCAAGTACCACTTCTTCAAGCATCTTGACAGCTTTTTGCAGGGAAAACGCTTCCACAACCAGCAGGAGGCAGAAATTGCTTTCCAAGAGTTTGTTGAATCCTGAGCACAGATTTTTACCATGCTACAGGAATAAACAAACTTATTTCTCATTGGCAAAAATGTGTTGATTGTCATGGTTCCTATTTTGATTTATAAAAATGTGTTTGAGCCTAGTTATAATGATTTAAAATTCAGTCCAAAACCGCAATTACCTTTGCACCAACCTAATGTTTTATAAATTATGCATTTTGCAAAAGGAAGTTTTACTCAGATCAATGTATTACAGTTTCAGTTCTAAAAATAGCAGCGTCTCTTCAAGACTATCTTGGGGGAAAAAATCTAGAACCTGTTAATGCTTATCTGAAATGGCATTCTGATTCCAGTTTTTGTCTTTTCTTTAGGACTATCGGACAAAACCTTTTTGCTGCAGCGCTTGCCCGTTTTCTTCAAAATTTTTCTCTGCCTACAAAAGTCATTTCCGGAATGTCCATAGTGAAGACTTTGAAAATAGGATTCTCCTTAATTGCCCCTACTGTACGTTCAATGCAGACAAAAAGACTTTGGAAACACACATTAAAATATTTCATGCTCCAAACGCCAGCGCACCAAGTAGCAGCCTCAGCACTTTCAAAGATAAAAGCAAAAGTGATGGCCTTAAACCTAAGCAGGCTGACAGTGTAGAGCAAGCTGTTTATTACTGTAAGAAGTGCACTTACCGAGATCCTCTTTATGAAATAGTTAGGAAGCACATTTACAGGGAACATTTTCAGCATGTGGCAGCACCTTACATAGCAAAGGCAGGAGAAAAATCACTCAATGGTGCAGTCCCCTTAGGCACAAATGCCCGGGAGGAAAGTAGTATTCACTGCAAGCGATGCCTTTTTATGCCAAAGTCTTACGAAGCTTTGGTACAACATGTCATTGAAGACCACGAACGCATTGGCTATCAGGTCACTGCCATGATTGGTCACACAAATGTGGTGGTTCCCCGATCCAAACCCTTGATGCTAATTGCTCCCAAACCTCAAGAGAAGAAGGGCATGGGACTCCAATCAAGAATTGGTTCCCTTGCTTCTGGAAACGTACGGTCTTTGCCATCACAGCAGATGGTGAATCGACTCTCAATACCAAAGCCTAACTTAAATTCCACAGGTGTCAACATGATGTCCAGTGTTCACCTACAGCAGAACAACTATGGAGTCAAATCTGTAGGCCAGGGCTATGGCGTTGGTCAGTCAGTGAGACTGGGGCTAGGTGGTAACGCACCGGTTTCCATCCCTCAACAGTCTCAGTCTGTGAAGCAGTTACTTCCAAGTGGAAATGGAAGATCTTATGGTCTTGGGTCAGAGCAGAGGACCCAGGCGCCAGCAAGATATTCACTGCAGTCTCCAAATGCCCCGTCTCTCTCTTCAGGCCAGTTAAAGTCTCCTTCCCTCTCCCAATCACAGGCATCCAGAGTATTAGGTCAGTCCAGCTCCAAGCCAACTGCAGCTGCCACTGGCCCTCCACCACCCAATACTTCCTCAACTCAGAAGTGGAAAATATGTACAATCTGTAACGAGCTTTTTCCTGAAAATGTATATAGTGTGCACTTCGAAAAAGAACATAAAGCTGAGAAAGTCCCAGCAGTTGCCAACTACATTATGAAAATACACAATTTCACTAGCAAATGCCTCTACTGTAATCGCTATTTGCCCACAGACACTCTGCTCAACCATATGCTAATTCATGGTCTGTCGTGTCCGTATTGCCGGTCAACCTTCAATGACGTGGAAAAGATGGCGGCTCACATGCGGATGGTTCATGTGGACGAAGAGATGGGACCTAAAACAGATTCTACTCTGAGTTTTGATTTGACATTGCAGCAGGGTAGTCACACTAACATCCATCTCCTTGTAACCACGTATAACCTGAGGGATGCTCCCGCTGAGTCTGTTGCTTACCATGCCCAAAATAACCCACCCATCCCTCCAAAGCCACAGCCAAAAGTGCAAGAAAAGGCAGATATACCTGTTAAAAGCTCACCTCAAGCTGCAGTGCCCTATAAAAAAGATGTCGGGAAAACCCTTTGCCCTCTTTGCTTTTCAATCCTCAAAGGACCCATATCCGACGCGCTTGCACATCACTTACGAGAGAGGCACCAGGTGATCCAGACGGTCCATCCGGTGGAGAAAAAGCTCACCTACAAGTGCATCCACTGCCTTGGCGTGTATACCAGCAACATGACCGCCTCGACCATCACGCTGCATCTGGTCCACTGCAGGGGCGTCGGAAAGACCCAGAACGGCCAAGACAAGACAAACGCACCCTCGCGGCTTAACCAGTCTCCAGGCCTGGCACCCGTGAAACGCACTTACGAGCAAATGGAGTTTCCCATGCTGAAGAAGCGAAAGTTAGATGAAGATAGTGATTCACCCGGCTTCTTTGAAGAGAAGCCTGAGGAGCCTGTTGTTTTAGCTTTAGACCCTAAGGGTCATGAAGATGATTCCTATGAAGCCAGGAAAAGCTTCCTAACAAAATATTTCAACAAACAACCCTATCCCACCAGGAGAGAAATTGAGAAGCTGGCGGCAAGCTTATGGTTGTGGAAGAGTGACATTGCTTCCCATTTTAGTAACAAGAGGAAGAAGTGTGTCCGAGACTGTGAAAAGTACAAGCCTGGTGTGTTGCTGGGCTTCAACATGAAAGAGTTAAACAAAGTTAAGCACGAGATGGATTTTGATGCTGAGTGGCTATTTGAAAATCATGATGAGAAGGATTCCAGAGTCAACGCTAGTAAAACAGCGGACAAAAAGCTCAATCTTGGAAAGGAAGATGACAGTTCCTCAGACAGTTTTGAAAATTTGGAGGAAGAATCCAATGGAAGTGATAGCCCCTTTGATCCTGTTTTTGAAGTTGAGCCTAAAATCCCTAATGATAACCCAGAGGAACACATACCGAAGGTAATTTCTGAAGATGCTTTAGAATCTGAGAAGCTAGACCAAAAAGAAGAGGATGGTTCAAAATATGAAACTGTTCATTTGACTGAGGAGCCAGCCAAGCTAATGCCTGATGCCTCTGATAGTGAGGTTGACCAAGATGATGTTGTCGAGTGGAAAGATGGTGCTTCTCCGTCTGAGAGCGGCCCTGGTTCCCAACAAGTGTCAGACTTTGAGGACAACACGTGTGAGATGAAAACAGGAACCTGGTCCGATGAGTCTTCCCAGAGTGAAGATGCAAGGAGCAGTAAGCCAGCTGCCAAAAAAAAGGCTACCATGCAAGGTGACAGAGAGCAGTTGAAGTGGAAGAATAGTTCCTATGGAAAAGTTGAAGGGTTTTGGTCCAAGGACCAGTCACAGTGGAAGAATGCAACTGAGAATGATGAGCGCTTATCCAGCCCACAGATTGAGTGGCAGAATAGCACAATTGACAGTGAGGACGGGGAGCAGTTTGACAACATGACTGATGGGGTGGCTGAACCCATGCACGGCAGCTTGACGGGGGTTAAACTGAGCAGCCAGCAGGCTTAAGGGCCGGCCTCTCTGGCCTTGGGGACAGATGCCTGCAGCCTGAGACTCTGTTCTCCTTTCGGTTACGACTGCAAAGCTGTGTTCTGACTGGTACTGCCTTTTGAGTGCCGGCTCATCAGGCGGTGGGGACATGTGGCCACTCCAGTCCCAGTGGTTATTTCTAAGTCTGTGACACATGATTGGCTGATCTTTAGAATGCTCTGTGACAGACACAGTAACTAAATGTGAAAAACCAATAAGCTGGTGGCTCATGAACGCACACGAGAAAAAGCAGAGGTTTGTTTTATCTGCCTTCTCAACCTTTCTTTCCCTCTGTAGAACAATGTCTGGTTGGACGTCCTTGAGGAGCGTTCTCCTGATTAAAATGGTAGTATAGGGCCAACACACACGCTACCAGTCCAATGTGTACAGTAGACTTCGGGGAAATCAATTTTTTTTCATGTATTCATTCTGAATAGTTGAAATGTATATTTGTACAGTCTTTTAGACCTATTCAAGTGATGCTTACGATATTGTTATTGTGTACCCATCATAGACGCGTTTCTTTTTTTAGTGTTGCCCTTGCTGTGTAATAAACGCTGTATCTAGTTGACCTAGCAAAAGCCTGAAACTACGCTAGTGTGGACTTCGGGACAGACTTAGTTTTTGCACATAACCTTGTACAATCTCGCGACAGAGGCCAGCCACATAAGATATATATCTGGACTCTCTTGTATTATAGAATTTTTCTTGTTCTGAATATCCTTGACATTACAGCTGACAAAAACAAAAACTGGTATTTCAGATGTTTTCTGAAATCTTTTAAGCTGAAAATCACAGGCAAGAATTGACTTTGCAGCTACTAATTTTGACACCTCTTAGATCTGTATGGAAGAGTGTTGTGTTGAAACAGCAGACCAATGAGAGCTGCCCTTTGGATATTTAGTTTTATCTTGAGTTAAACGCCACCCTGGTGTATTCATTTACACCATCTAATATATGACACACCATTGTAGTATGTATGATTTTGTGATCTTTATTTCCCTTTGTATTCATTTTAAGCATCTAAATAAATTGCTGTATTGTGCTTAATGTAAATACTTACTTGCTTTATTACCCCTTATAGTCCTGTGTGTCCATTATGTCTTGTACCAGTTGATGCCATGGCTTCCTCATCAGAGATGGAGCCATAGCCACTGAGGAAACTTGTGGAAGACCAAGAATGGCATAGAGAAGGCTTTCTTTCAAGGCTCCTGTTGCAAATTCTTTGGTTGGGTTTGGTTTTTGTCTTTTACCTTTTTAATCACTAGAATAAACATCCTTGAATTTTTTCAGTTCCCCTGTTGTTAAGGATCAGAACCTGCTTAGATATGTAAATGTCTCAATGATAAAAGATGTAAACATAAATAAGCATTGATTGCAAGCAGAATCTTAATACCCTGGTGTTCTTTCTTCTGAGTGAAGTCCGTATTAGTTTTCACCTTATAATGGGAACAGTTGTACTAACCAGGCAACTACTCTCTGCTTTTAACTCTGGACCATCTTGCTATTAAGAGAAAGGCTTTGCAGAGCACACGTTCTGGGAGCTGTAAAGATGCAGGAGCTGGTAGGGTGCGAGCGACCCCGTACCGAAGAACAGGAAGTTACAAGGTGGCAGAAGTAGTCCACTGTGTTTGGTGGTGATAACGTGGTGGGATGGATGCTCTTTTAGTCCATGCAGAGGCTGGTCAGTCACCTCTCAGGGACGTTGGCCTAGAGAGTTCTGAAGTGAGGCTAGTTTCCATGATTTCTAAGACTCCAGAAAGTTCATCTTAACACTTCTGTTACCTGAGAACCAAAGCTTGACCAGCCTCCCCCCACAATGTAAAGTCGTGCCTCTCAGAATGATACAGGAGAAAGCACAAGAATGGACTAGAACCTTTAGGGTGCTTGGGGCTGGCACGGAGCTTTTTTTTTTTTTGAGCTATTTTAAATCTGTAACACACATAGATGATAAATTCTGTGGACACCCAATATGCTACAGATTACCTAATCAGAAAAGGTGGCAGTGAGAACATTGTCTTACCTGAGGATAGTAATACCAGCTGCATTTAAGCCATCTCACATTTGCTTTGAAATTACTCTGCCTAATAGGTAGGAAGAATGTAGCCTGGTCTTGTGAGTCCTACATGAAGTACTAGTGAGACTTGTGCAAAATAGTGGGGTGAGGGTGGGGAGGTGCGCTCCGGGTTGGACATTTGAGCAGAGAGATGAGGACGCTTCCTTGGTACGGTGGTGTGAGTGGGCCTTGTCAGCATGGGGAAAAGAGTTTAGCCACCTAAGAACTGGAAATAAAGTTTCCCCAGTAAGAACTGTTGGAGAAGTCCTGAAAGTGTCTCAATAAAAGCCATTTTAAAACAATGCTGTTGCTACTGTTTGCTTTTGGAATAATCTGGAAAGAGAAGCTGGCTTTCTGCCATCTTCTAATTAGAGAAAGTCTATAACTGTAGACTGACTGAATAATCCTGTCGATTTTCTTTTGAACAAAGAAAAACAAAATTCCAGAGCACTTTTTGCCCTTCAGATTTCCTTGTGGCCAGAAGTTCCAGACTCAAACTGAGGAAGCACTGTGGTTTCTCTCCCGTTTCAGCATGTGGAAGCATTTTCTTGCCCCATCTTTGGTTCCTTACCATCAAGTAGTACGAGGGTCTTCAGCAAACAGCTCTGTTCCCTCTCAAATTCCAAGCAGAAAAGGAAATGCCCCCTCCTCCCCCTCCCAACGCCAATGGCTGTGTCTGTCTAGCCCAAATACCTACCCACTTGTAAAGACGCACACTTCAGAAGGGAGCAAAGCAGGTTTAGATGATAGATTTGAAAATGATCTGCATAAAAGACCGAGGAACGCCCCACCTGAAACACCTCCAGGGGCCGTTCAGCTTGCTTTTGCCGAAGGAGGACCGCCATATAGAGGGGTGTTTCCCTCTGCGGACTAAACCTTGAGGTGGGCCTCCCAGATCATCTCGCCACTACAGCTTGAGAGCCACTTAGCTTGAGTGATGGAAAGATCTGATTTTTACCAAGAGGTTAGATAGAGCACTCCGAATCTGGATTCCACAGAGCACCTGGTCAGCCTTCTGCCTCCCTTAGGCAATGATCTTTAAAACCCATTTGACCCTGATTTCTAACCCACCCAGTAGCTTATTGCTTATTGGCCTGGCACCAGTGCAGGCATGTTTCACCAAAGTGTCATGTAGGAATGTAACTCCTAAACCCCTAGAGGACTGAAAATAAAGGCAAGAGACTGCTCTCACCAAACTGAGATGCATTCCAACTTACCAGTTATTAAAGGGCTACCTTGACATGATCTAGAAAAAGACAAGCTAGACAGGCAAGTTAAAAGATAAAAAGGTGATTTTCTACCAAGTGCTACTAGAAGGTTAGCTCAAAAATGGATCAAAACTTGAACAAAAGGAAGACTGCTATTTGGCAATTCTTTGCATCCTGCTACTTCCATCAGCAAACTCCACTTTAAAAAATTAATATTCACTAGAACGTGAATCCTAGTGGGATTACAACTTAGTGGAGTTGTATTCCAAAATCTGCATGTAAGGCATAGCTGCAGATACCCTGAAAATCCTCGAGTCATATTTTCAAAGGGCTTTAGCTAAGAGGATACAGGAGGGAAGGTCCCCAGTCATTCCCAGGACACATGCTCTGCACCACGTAAATGAGGTCGTTGTGGCTGTGTTTTTTTTTCAGCATATGTACAATGCGCAACTGTGATGCAAACCAACCTCCACCCTGGCACCAGGACACCATCGGTACCCCTTAGAAAGATGTAAGGCCATTCAAACCTAAACTGGTTTTTGCAAAAATTTGGCTGTACCTTTATTAATGTTTTCTTACTACCAAGTGAAACAAAATGGATATCCTGATAAGCAAATTGTTCACCTTTTGGAAGGTGATCAAGAGGCTAGAAATAAAAGGGCTTTTTCCCATGCATGCATGAGATATAAGTGTCGCCATCTAGCCTGAAGCAGAATGCAACAGCTGTGTAAAGGGGACAGCCATCTGGGAATCAAAACTTTTAAGACCCTGCATTGAGGATGGCAGGTGAAAAGATGGCTGCATCTGCTGGGCTGGCTCTATTGGCTTCCCCCGGGAGAGGACTCCAGAGGCTTAAATACAGAGTCCTCCAAGGAGGGAACCTCCAAGCCAGGGGCGAGATTCTACCTTTCCCAGGAGTTTGACACTGTTCATAAAATTGCCCCGAGCTCAGCACACATCCTGACCACATATCGACTCAAGAACTTTCCAAACATCGCAGAAATGTTTAGGACCAGTTGTAGGGCACTAGATTCCAAGATAATTTGAATCCTCAAAACAGTCCTGCCCCAATTCCCTAAATCCACCCCCACCCCCTCAAAAAAAGTTTTGAAAAAGGAGTGTTAGTAGTAGGTTTCAAGACACGATGCTTGACCGAAGCCAACTTGTCCCAGGCCTCCAGCTGGCAGAGGGAAGATGCTCACTTGGACCCAGCATATCTGAGTCCACAGCCTCTGGGTTCCCAGCCACACCTTTCAGCCCTGATCTTGGCTGAAGACTACCCTCTCGAGAAAGGCTTTCCCTGCTGTGAACACAAGGACACGTGAGCCCCGGGTTTTAAACCAACACATCCTACTCTCCCCAGCACAGTATCTCCCAAACAACTCTCATTCACACTGCCATTTTCGTCATTTTTGCCACATCTGCCTAACAGCTGCTTTACATACTTAGTATGTTTCAACTCCCCTTTTTAAAAAGGAAAACTATTTTTGCAAGAAAATTCAACCAGCATGATTTGCTGTTTAATGGAGGCACCCCTAAAAACACAAAGCAAAACGTTAAGACTAAAACTGTTCCACTTGCCATTGCTTGTCGAGGGCTGTGAGCCCTAGACTTGCTTTGTTGGTTAAAAAGGAAAATCTGAGGGGTCCAGGGCAGACGAGCACTGAGATGGGCCCTTTTCCTTGGCCCAGGCGAGACTGGGAAAATTGGATGTGTCTCTGTGGACTCGTGTTACCTCACGCATGCCACAGGGCACCAAACCAATTTGTCAACAGAAGGCTTTGGTTCAGAGTGTTTCCCAGGGAAGTCTTTGCCCATCAGTGATTACCCAACTCTTCTTACCTGGTTTTAGACTCCTTTTTATGACATAGGACTCTCACTGGCAGTAATGGGAACTCCAACTCAGACTGGGCTTTTAATGAAGGAAAACGCAAGCAGCAGTAGTGCCCAAAGAAGGCGGGTTGCTCAGTGATGTGAGCAGGGTCTCAGGGCCTCTTGTCTTTTGGTCCTGCCACCCACACGGTCACCTTCATTCTAAGCAGGCACTCTGGCATTCCTGTTGCTTCCCATTCACCTGCCCTGAGAGAGTGTATCACCTCCCTGGCTACTGAGCAGGAGTCCTGAACTTGGGGCCAATTGGACCATTCCAGAACCAGTTTCCATGCTGGTAGACTTAAGACGGGCTTCCCTGGTGGCTCAGTGGTAAAAAAACTTGGGTTCAATCCATGGGTCAGAAAGATCCCCTGGAGAAGGAAATAGCAACCCACTCCAGTATTTCTGCCTGGGAAATCCCATGGCCAGAGGAGCCTGGCAGGTTACAGTCCATGTCAGGCACGACTTAGTGACTAAACACCACCAAACAAGGCTTAGACCAGGCAGTACCCATCTCTGAAGCTGGGGTGGAATCAGTTCAACTCAAACCAGAAATCAACTCAAACCCAATTCCATGCATTACACTCGGGAAGATGTGAAACGGATGTTGAGGTCTCGACACTCTTCAAAGGAAACCTCTTTGAAATTTTTCTTAACAGCTCTTCCTGGAAAACGTGTCCCAGAACCGCTGCGTCTCCAAATCACCTGGGGAGTTTGAACACTTAGAGATCCTGAGGACCCTCCCCCAGAGATTCGGACGCAGTTGGTTGGTCACAGGCTGTGGCCCAGCGGACTCCAAAAGACAGCTGGAGAACCACCATTCTTTCCTTTTTCCTTCGGTCGCGCCTTCTGGCATGTGGGATCTTAGTTCCCTGACCAGGGATCAAACCTGTGCCCTCCTGCAGTGGAAGCGTGAAATCCTAACCACTGGAGCACCAGGGGAGCCCCTTTTTAAAATTAACTATTTTAAATTTTTTCCCACCATTCTAAAGACACGAGCGAATGATGCTACAATGTGAGCCTTCCCAGTTCATCTGTTTGCTGCCAGTGGTCTCCTGGGTCAGACCATTGATTCTATTTCTCTCCATTCAACAAACATACCGTCACCCGACAGCCTAAGAACCCCCATCTCTACACCCAGAGGTGCGGTTTGTGTGCAGAAAGCAGCACGTGAGCAAGCTGATGCCCTGATGTCTCTGCAGTTCCCTGGGAGCCATAAGGAGACCATGGGCGTTCACAGGGCACCCTTACCCCAGGAGGGGTCACCGCTGCAGCCACCTCAGCCCTGATGCCCACAGAAGAAAAGCACAGTCCTCACTGTCCAGGGCGCTCCTCCAGGTCTCCTTTGCCCGCTCCTCGGGCATGTCTCCCCCCAGAAGAGCCTTGCTGGTGAAACACTGACCGTTAGCATGTATGATGGTGCTGCTCCCTGGATGACCCCATGAGGAAGTCCTTCCGGTTGAGGGGCCGACCTCCAGCAGTCACGCTTGGCTTGACTTGGTGTTTTGAGGGAATCTTGTCATTCTCCTGACAGACTACACCTGCCCCCAGCGGCCATCTCTCTACCTCCGTCTTCAAAATCGCCGACGGCAAAGCACAGTCATCAGAAGTCCCAGTAAAGAAGGCAGAAGCAAGCCTCCAGCCACCAGCCCTGCCCAGCTACTTGCAAGGCTAAAATGCATCCAGATGGTGCTTCCTGATAAGAAGAATTTTGATGCTTTTACGTCTACAGCGAGCACACAGGGCTCAGAGAGGAAATTCTGTGACAGCTGCTCATAGTCATAACTGCTTTGAATTCTTTCAGACCCAAAGAGACAAAGCACTAAGTGGAATTTTGCTTTAAGTTGGAGAGGGAGATGCCTGAGGCCTCCAGGTGCCTCGGTCAACAGGTCATCTTGAGAGAACTGATAATCCTGGAAACAGACCCCTTTGGGGGTGTCTGCCCGGCTTCTCACCTCTTCTCTGGAACTCCCCTTTTGACCCCAAGAAGGAACGCTTTTATGATGAATGGACATTGAGTTTTGTCAAATGCTTTTTCATGCATCTATGGAGATGATCATGTGGGGTTTTTTTTTTTACTTTATTAATCCAAGTGTGTTGCACTGATTGATTTTAAGGTGTTAAACCCACCTTGCATCCCTTGGAGATACCCCACTTGGTCATGGTGTAGAAGCCTCTTTATATGTTTCTGGATTCAGTCTGCTAATAATTTGTTGAGGACTTCTGCAAATGCAAATACTGGTGAGTCCAGGCATGTAAAGAAATTCATGAGATAATTTGGATACAAGAGAAACATGGAGAGTGAGGCCCTTCTAAAAGGACTCAGCTTTATTGTCTGGCAAGAATATGAGCCCAGTACTGCCATATTTTAGTTTTTGAGTAGAAGCTGGAAATCCAGTTCTATATGAGAAATGTCCTGATTTTTAATTGCTAGCATCTTATTTTAATTGAATTTTTTGAATAGGGAAACACCAAAATATCAAAAAGTATAAAATAAAATGGAAAGTCCACATCTCACTGAAAACAGAATGTTCACCATTTTCAAATATTTATCCTCCCAGAGAACTTTAGTGCTTTCTTTTCTTACACAGATGATAGCATTTCGTGTCCTTCTTCTTCCACTTTGGTTTTGGGGATTCTCCACATCAAGTCGTGAAGAACTCCTAATCTACTTTTACATCTTCATAGGATTCCACCCATCCATGCACGTACGGAGGTACTCTAACTGAGCCAATCCCTAGTTGATGGACACTTAGATTCTGTCCAATCTCTTGATATTTCAACGTGCAGTGAATAAATTTTTGCATTTATCATTTCTCTTGTGTGGTATATTGGGAGGCTAGATCTCTAGGGATGGAACTGGGTATGCACATTATCTAAGGGCACATACATTTCTAACTTTGATAGGCACTGCCTATGGACCTCCATGAGAATCGTGTCCCACCACCAATGTATAAGAATGCACCTTTCTTCAAAATTTCACCTATAGTGTCGTCAAAAACATTTTATTTTTGCCAGTGTGATAAATGAAAACTGAGTATTCAACATTCTTTCATACTTACAGATTGAGGTTAATATCTTTTCATATTTTGGAAATGCCTTTTGCATAGTCTTTTCTGTGAAATCCTTATTCATATTCTTTGCTATTCTGGGGGATTTCTTTCCTCTTATTTATTGGTAGGAGATGTTTATATATTAGGGAGATTATCCCTTTGTAGTACAAGCTTCAAATATATTTTCTTAGTTTGTCATTTGGCTTTTGGGTCATTTGGCTTTTGCATCTGGTTAGAAAATTTTGTTGTTTTGTTTTCATATTTTTTTGGTTGAATTTTCTGCTTGTTTTTGCCATGCAGAGGATTTAAAATTTTTAAATATCAACATTTTCTTTTATGGCTCCTAGATTTTTTATGATTCTCCAATGTTTCCGCCTCCTTATTCTATAAATTCATTTTACACATTGAACTCCTCCTTAATCCATTCGGAATTTTGGAACTGTTCCTGGTGTACAGAGTGAGGTATGGAACTCACTTTATTTTTTCCAGATGGTAACTGTGTTGTCTCAACATGAAAACAATTTTGAAATAGTTCAGGGCAAACCACACAGTTCTCCCAACCTGTGGGCCACCATTCTGAAACCTGTTGCTTTGGACAGATGTGAAGTTCACATCCATGGGGAACGTGGGAATGATCAATCAAAGGACCTAGCTCTTCCGAAGACTAACGATGGCCTAGGTTCCGGCACTCCTGTCCGAAAACAGCCACCAAAGAAAGAAAAAGACAAAGACCACCCTTTCCCTGGCTGCAAAGTGACCCTTGCCGTGGGCTTTGGGTTTGACCCTCCAAGGGGTTTGACCCTTGGTGGGTTTGACCCACCAAGGCTTTCGTCGACTTGTTACGAGACATCCGACACTTGCTCCAAAGATGATGCCCATCAGGGTACCTGGCCCCAGGCCAGCACATCAGCCGCTCAGAGGACAGAGGTCAGCGATTCCTGGCAGGCCCTGTGCCCTGGCTCGCCCTCCTGCTCAGTGTCTCCAAGCATCCCTAAAATTTCATTATTTGGCACTGCAACTCCAGGAAACTTGGGAAAACCAATTCAAGCTCATGAGTCACCATTTCCCCATAGATGCTGTCAAGGAACCGCACCCCTCCTCACTGCCCTGGGGGTGAGGGGTGACCCCCCAAAGAGTCCCTGGACAGCAGAGCCGGCAGCTCTCACTCTCTGCTGCCCCGTTCTTACTCTGAAAGGTAGGGCCATTCCCAAGGCCCGGGCCCTTGGGTGCCAAGAGCCGACTGAGGACCACAGGCCGGTCAGCCCTCCCCCCACCCAGCCCCGTCAACTGTCACAGCCGCCTGCTGCCCAGTGCCCATCACCAGGCCCCGACGCAGGTCATCGCTCCCTCATTGCACCCCCAGAGGCAGGCGCCCTTATTCTCTGCCTCTTACTGGGGAGGAGGCTGGGCTCAGAGAGGGTACAGGAGGTGATGGCTCTGAGCCCCGGGCCTGCGGGTCTCTACTTTAGGACACCTCGCAGCTGTGGCTTGATCATTTGACACTGCGGCCCCCCCCCCGCACCCCCCCACCCCCCACCGCCTCTCCTGGGCCCTCAGTCCAGGCTTTGGAAGGAGAAAGAAGCGTGGGCGTCTCCAGCCATCAACATATGCCTGGTTTTCCAGAAACGTGTGCCCTCGCCGCTTGTCTGAAAAATGAACTTCCCATCGAATCTCTGCTCTCTCTCAGCAGACCGCGGCACGGGGAAGGGTCTAAGCTTCTCTCTTCGTTGAAAACAGTCCTGATCAATACAACGCAGCCACAGGGACGCTGCCCACAGACTCGGCGGTGGCCAGGGGAGAAGGCACAAAGCTGCCACGCTGAGCCTGCACACGCCAGTCTGCCTCCAGGGACCGAACAGAAGCCCAGACAGCAGCCCTGTGTGCACTACGGGATGTCAGGGTGCTGTTAGCTCCGGGGGGCGGGGAGGTTGGAAGGGAGGGGCTTCTGAGGAGTGCGTGCTTCTAGATGGGGTGAGGGTCAGGCAGATGTGTTCAGTGTGCGAAAGTTCAGTGACCTCAACACTGGATTTATACTTCAATAATAGATAATAAAGTCTCAACGTTTTAAAATAAGTTTACAAAAATTATCTGTATACAAAAACACTGGCTTTACTTGAAACGAGGTCTTCACTTAATATCTTTTAATTTAAAATAGTATCCTAAAATTGACAAGGCTCAACTTTTTTTTTTGTTGCCTTGCTACTACTGCTCTCTTGCCTGATTCATGATGTCAGATTTCCTTGAAATCTGAATGCAGGTCTGCAGAACAGAGTGTGTATGTGCGTGTGTGTGTGTGTGTGTGTGTGTGTTGAAATCTGAATGCAGGTCTGTAGTAGAGGGTGTGTGTGTGTGTCCTTAGCTCTGGGAAAGATTCCAGAAACTAGAAATAGCCAAAGTGAGGAACCCAGCATTTTGGGACGATAGCTCAAAACCCATCTACATGAGGAGAAATTAAAGCAAACACCCCTTGGGAGACCTCAGGAAATCCTAACAGTCTCGGCGTTCTGCTGGGCATCTGAAGGCCAGAGCTGCGCACTCCCCTCAGGTGAGGGGCTTGAGAATAAGCAGCTTCTGAGGCTCCGGCTTGACTCGGTGGCGGGAGCACCCATCAAGGAAACATTTACCCCAGGTGACCTCTTGACACTTTATTGAGATGGTTCACAGGGCCAGTGGGCACTGGGGTTCAGAGAAACCAGCCAACAAAGAGAGACCTGGAGCCATGCACCCTGGTGACACCTCCCAAGACCCCCACAATTCCTGTGCAAAGATATCCGTGTCCCCACAGCCAGTCACCTGGGGTGTCCAGCTATCCCCAGGGGTGACCACCTCGTCCAGACCACCAGGCCTCCTCAGGCCTTCCCAGCTCATCACTGAGGCACTGCCCACCCCCTGGGTCCCAAGCGCTTCTCCAAACCCCAGGGGCCCCCGTGAAGCAAGGGGGAAAACTCAGAAAACGAATCCACAACAATAAAAGAAAAGAAGAAAACCACATCGCTCTGCACAGGTCTCACTTCCCGGCGGCCCGAATGGCAGGAACGAAGCGCTCACAGACGCCTTTGGCAGCTGGGGGCTCGGGGCATCACCTCTCCCACGTCCACGGGGAAGTAGTCCTCGGTTCTGTACAACGCGGGCAGCTCGAACGTCGGGGCCACCGGTGCCCACCGCTTCTGGAAGGACAGAAAACCAGGTGCCCCGTCAGTCACGTGAAGCCACTTGTTCTGAGACCCAAGAACTCCAGTAGCAGGAGTTCACCCCGCAGGGAGGGTGGGTGGTCCAGGTGAGCAGAGTCCATGATTCTTCACCAAGAATCATGGTGAAGAATGAAGAATGAATGTCATGCTGCCTGCAACAGCCAAAGCCAGCCCGTCTGACACTGATGGAGAGCGAAGCCGGCATGGCTAGGCCATGTGCCCAGAGCCCTCCGCAGTGCTTGAGAGAACAGGCGGAACAAGGCTCTGGGAGGACGGCTGAGAACACAGCTGCACCTCGGGCCACCGAGCGCCAGGAACGGGCACTTAGACCCGCAGCGGTGGGGTCTAGATCGCGCCTCGGGCCACCGCTGGGGTCCGCGATGGTTCTGTGTGGGCCCGTATGTGCTCCTGAAGCCTGGGCCATATGCGTGTGTTACTTTTTTTTAATTGAATCATTTTAAGAAGTGCTTACTTATGTCTGGTGTGGGTTGTTGTGGCAGGGAGGTTGGGGAGGGGAGATTTTCCATCAAGCAATGGTCTCCAAGCTCTCCTAACCCTACAGGTTACATAGGCATCTCTGAGTCAAACCGGTTTCACAGAGGACCGCCTCAAACAGTGCTTCTCAAGCGCGGCTGCATAGGGGACGCCCTGCGAGAGCCGTGGATGCTTATGCCCAGGCCCCGCCCCCAGAGCCTGACGTCGTTGGTCTGGGGTGTGGTCTGGGCACTTAGGTATTTCAAAGCTCTCAGGTGATTCTCAGAGCCGGACCTGATCCCATGACCTGCTCGAGGAGGGAAGGTCTGCAAGGCTCCCAGGCGGATCTGGCAGGCAAATACGGGCAGTAATGTGGGGGTCTAGGGGGCAGAGGGAGGAGGCTCTGCACGTCTCCACCTGCGGTCCCTCTGACCACCTTCTGGTCCTCCCACCCCCACCCGCAGCTCCTTCTGCTGTGTGATCTACAGGCCACCTCCGCCCCCGGGCCCCAGCTCTGCCCCCAGGGCCCCAGCTCCGACTCCCGGGCCCCCGCTACACCCTCCGGCTCCCGCTCCGCCCCCCGGGCCCTGCGCTCCGCCCCTGGGCCCCAGCTCTGACCCCAGGGCCCCAGCTCCGCTCTCAGGCCCTAGCTCCGCCCCCGGGCTCCAGCTCCGCCCCCGGGGCCCTAGCTCCGCCCCCGGGGCCCAGCTCCGCCCCGGGGCCCTAGCTCCGCCCCCGGGGCCCCACCTCTGCCCCCGGGCCCTAGCTCCGCCGGACCCCCAGGCTCCTGCTCTGTCCCGGGGCCCTAGCTCCGCCCCAGGGCCCCAGCTCTGCTCCCCAGGGCCCCAGCTCCGACTCGCAGGCCCCCCGCTCCACCCTCGGGTCCCCGCTCCGCCCCCCTGGCCCCGCGCTCCACCCCTGAGCCCCAGCTCTACCCCCCAGGCTCCACCTCTGCCCCCAGGGCCCCACCTCCGACCCCTGGGCCCCAGCTCCGCCCTCAGGCCCTGGCTCTGCCCCCCAGCTCCACCTCTGCCCCTGGGCCCCAGCTCCGTCCCAGCCTTCAGCCGCCGTCACAGGTGCCAGCGCGTGGTGTGGGGCTCCAGCCCACAGTTAATAACAGCTCCCCCAAAGCTCAGCCCCCCACGAGCCCCGCACTGCCCTGCGTGTGTCACCTGCCCCATGCTTGTCCCCGCAGCAACACCCAGACCGCCCTCTCACTGTGGCGGGGAGCGGGGGGGTGTCCAAGCCCAGGAAGGTGCCTTACACCCCCCCACAACTCGGAGGACCTGTCCCCTCAACTCCTGCCTTGCACGTGCTTGCACCCGGCCAAGGGCACCTCTGTGAACAGGACGCAGCCCCAGTCATCAGGGGCTCCCTTTTTGCAAAGGACCCACTGGGAGCACATCCCCAACGTGTGACGGGGGATATGGGGGGCGGCACCGGGGCCCTCGGAGCCCAGGAGGGGCCCAGCTCCTGGAGGGGTCAGAGGTTCCCAGGGGCTGAGGACCTAGGAGGGGCTGTGGGGGGGGGGGCGGCGGGAAGGGCGGTGGCCAGGCAGCAGACACCCCCTGTGACCGTGCGGACAGTGCTGGGGGATGTTCTGGGCCACGGGCACCGGAGTGGGTCTGTCTGGAGTCGGGCCGGGTCAGCGTGTGGACAGGAAGTTGTAAACTAGGACCAGATGATGTGGGCTCTTGGAGGTCTTACTAAACTTTATCCTGAGATCAGGAGAGAGACAGACAGAGAGGGAGCCAGAGGGGGCAGGGAGTGTGTGTAATGAGAAAAGTGTTTCAGAAAAAGCAGAGACCAGACTGGAGGGGAAAGAGGGGACCACAGCGGAAGCCGTTGCAGGCAAGTGTCCCTTCAAGGTGACAGTGGCCGGATTTGGGGTGAGAACAGACTCTAATGTCTGAGCCCTGAATTCCCCACTCCCCACCAGAGCTTGTCTCTGCTGCAAAAGAAACCACCAAAGAATACCTTATTTCAGATAAGGTAGAATGCACCCAGGATCCAGGGACCGCATACTTCCCTGAGTCACCACCACCCACATCTGGAAAGCTGGGACGAGCAAGCAAGTCACCTTGGCCAAGGGTCTGCCTCACAAAAGGGAACATTTAACCAGCGAACACCGGTCAGCTGCTCTGGGCTCAGCCGCATGGCGGGGGCGGGGGCGGGGGTATTTGGGACACACCCACCTCCTTCTCCCAGCATCTTCCTAGGCTGCCCCCTACCCCTGCGACTGGACTCAAGTCCGCCCATAGCACCGCAACCAAAACACAGCTGGGAAAGGAGCCCCAAGATGGTCTCACAGCCTCAAGGATGCTGCCCGTGGATAAGCCATCGTTTTAGATAATCCTCACCCTCTTTCTCCTGAGATCTGACCACTGTAGTATCTAGAAAATGCAACAGGCTAATAATGACAGTTCAAAGACCAGCTCCCTTGTCCTGACACATGGCGTGGGGGCTAAAGTGCACCTTCCTCTCCTGATCCAGGCAAAGGGGCCAGGCCAGAGCTGGTGTCCCTGTCCTGGGGATGCCAGGCCTCTTCACCCTCTGTTCTTTTTGTATTTTTAAGAATATGTATTTATTGTATGTATCTGGCTGCGCTGGGCCTTAGTTGCAGCACGCGAGATCTTCAGTTGTAGCCTGTGAACTCTTAGTTGTGGCATGTGGGATCTAGTTCCCTGACCAGGGATCGAACCCCAGCCCTCTTGCACTGGGAGCTTGGAGTCTTAGGCACTGGACCACCAGGGAAGTCCCTCCGTGTTCTTTCTGAAATGGTTCTCCCAACAGGAACTTCTGCCTCCTCTCTCAAGGAGACAGGCTCCCAGACGAAGGAGAAAATCCATATAAGGATGAAGGAACCAAGGAGGAGTCCTGAGAGACCCCGAGCAGCTTTAGATAAAATCGTATCTTTAGTTCCAGCAAGGTCTAGTGCAAAAAAAGGTGGTGGCACTTTTGCTGGTGATGGAGCAGAACCGTCCTTCCTGCGTTCAGATGCAAGGGGGAGGGGAACTCCCGGAGAGGTGAGCCTTCTGCTGGCAGCGTGGATTATTAGAGAGTGGCCGTGTGTGCGCTCGAAAGAGGAAGCCCCTCACCCGGACCCCACAGGGGCTCATGAGGATGAGACATTCCAGATGAGCTTGCTCCCCTTTTCTGTGGGGGCCCCCAGCCTGGGAGATGGCGAGAGACACCCCGGAGGCTGGTTCGCCCCTCCACGCTGGCCCTGGGCCCAGCCCCTGACAACTTCTTGAGGCACGTGGGAAATTTGTGGGAAAGTGACTCACAGCTCGTTGGAGCTCTGGGCCTGCAGTCAGCTGCGGGGAAGGGGGTGCCCCGAGCTGAGCCAGGGGCTCCGAATGTGGCCGCTTCAGCCCTCGATGCTGCTCTTGGAGAGCGGGTGGGCATGGGAAGGCAGGAGAGGCCATCTCAGCCTGTCCAGCCTCCACATCCTGCGGGTATCAGCGCCTTGATGGTCGTGAGGGGTCACTGGTGTCAGCTCCCATCCCCGCTGCCCTCCTCAGCCCCCCAGCTGAAGGAGGGGTGAGTGGAGGCCTGACCCACCCGGGCCGTGACTGGTCCAGGGGTGAGCAGGTGACCCAGGCTCATCTAGTTGAGAAACAGGCTTGGGGCTCTGGCTCCTGGGAGAGGAATGCTTTCTGCCCCCATCGGCCCTTCCCAGGTTCCCGCGAGGGCGGGCCATGAGCCTGGCGGTCACTTCTGCCACCACGCCGGGGGGCCTGCCCGGGAAAGAAGCCAACACAGGGGCGCAGAGCTGGGAGGCGAAGCGACACAGAATCCCGACAGCATCATCTGAGCACCTGAGTCACATTCTGCCCGAGGTTAGTGTTAACTAGCCAGTGTTGGGCTCCCCAGGGGGCCCAGACAGTAAAGAATCTGTCCGCAATGCAGGAGACCAGGGTTCGATCTCTGGGTCGGGAAGATCCCCTGGAGAAGGGAATGGCAGCCCACTCCAGTATTCTCGCCTGGAGAGTACTGGACAGAGGAGCCTGGTGGGCTACAGTCCATGGGGTCGCAAAGAGTCAGACGTGACTGAGCGACCAACACACACTTAGGGTTACCTTGGGACTTTTTCTCTTCGTGAGACCACGGGATTCTCTTCTTTTCTTAAGCCAGGTTGACCTGTCACTTGCAACCAAGCATCCTGCCTAAAGCAAATAATAAATCCCCAGGAGTGTGGGCAAGCGCCTGGAAACCAGCGGAGAAAGCAGCAGGTAAGGGCTGGTGCACGAAGCTGAAAACAGCCGGGTACCCCAGATGCCGTCCCGGTGAGCAGGACCACACCCTGGAGGCCAGGCCCCAGTCCCGGGCCCCCCAGGATGCCAAGGAAACCCAGCTCTCTCACGCCCATGCTTTCTTAGATTCTCAGGACGACCTGCCACAGGAGGGGCAGTCCCCAACTCAGAGGTCATATGAGCCACAGAGCTGGGGTCCATTCAGGCCTCTCTGGCTCTAGGTCACCCCTGCCCACTGCCCCACAAGGCTCCGGCCTCAAACCCAAATCCTGGAGAATCTCGGAGGGGACTTCCGAGAGCATCCCTGCCCATCCCTGGCCTGCAGCTGATACTAAGATTCTTATCCAGGGGCGGCCAGGTTCCCAAGGAGGACTGTTCACCTCCCTGAAGCTTCGTCCCCCGCCCCCCAGCCTGCGGGCGGGCGGGAAGTTTCCACCAGTGGGGAACAGGATGGGAGGAAACCCGAAACCTCAGGTCCAGGGCTCTGCCACCCTCCCCCAGGCCCCCACCCCGACCAGGCCCCCAGCTGGAGGAGGGCCTCTGGAGCCGCCTGGCAGGCCCTCCCGGGTCTGCCCAGCCTCCCACGTCTTCCTCATTTCCACCCCAGACCCCCGAGTTCCCAAGCCCGCAGCCCACACACCAGACGTGTGTGTGTGTGTGTGTGTGTGTATGTATGTGTGTGTGCTTGGTTGCTGCATGATTTTTAAAAACTGGAATTAATTTCAAACATGGTGAAAAAAATCAGGAGATTTCTCAGAAAAACCAGCCTGCCAGCTAGCTTCTCTTGGAAAATCAGATGATCTGGAAGCTCCCGGTGGCTGGGCTGAGGCACTCCTTGCGGGCGGCCCCAGGCCCCTGGCGGCTACGTCGCCTTTCCAGAACCTGCTGCTTCTGGTGGTGGATGCTTCGGGGTTGGCCCCCCTGGGTGGGCTGCACCACCAACCAGCTCCTCTTCTGACAAAGCCCCCACAAGGCTGCTGCAGCACGTGGTAAAGGAAAGCCTCAGGCCAGCCTGGGTTCGGGGCCTCTCCTCTGAAGTACCCCCCACCCCGCCCCAGTCAGAGCACCGTCTGCTGAAGCCAGGCCCACCCGCCTCAGGGCTTCATCTGCCCAGTCCTATTCCAAGAAATCCCCCACGGCCCCCCGTGAGTCCGGGCCCCCCTGTGTCTCCCTCTTGGAAGCCCCAGCCGCATATTCCCGAGCCTGGGCTGCTTTCTGTGCAGGCCAGGGTCAGCACATTTGTTCTGCAAAGGGCCAGACAGTAAGTGTTTGCAAGCCCCATGGTCTGGGTCACAGCTACTCAGCTCTGCCCTTCCAGCACCAAAGCAGCCATAGACGATGGTAAAGTAACGGCATGGCTGTGTGCCAATAAAACTTTATTTACAAAGATGGGGGCAGGCCCCATGGACTTCCCTGGTGGCCCAGGGGTAAGACTCCACGCTTCCAATGCAGGGGGTCCTGGGTTCGGTCCCTGGTCAGGGAGTTAGATCCCACATGCCGCAACTAAGAAGTTCGCACGCCACAACTAAAAGATTCCGTGTGCCGCAACTGAGACCCAGCGCAGCCAAAACAGAAGATGGGGGCAGGCCAGGTCTGGTATTTTCAGTCTGCCCCTAAATTAAATGTCTTCCTAAATAGAACAGGCATAACAAACCCATCCCTGTATCTCCCATGCAAGCGGGCACTAAGTAAGAGGTCCCCAGACACAGGCTGCAGGGTTTAGGGCCGGGTCCACCTTGCTGACTGTCCCCAGGCCACAGTGTTGCTTGGTCGGCTGCTCTTGAGACGTCACTGCAACTCCATCCTGTCCCAATTCACTAAGCATCCTCCACTTCAAAACAAACACCGCACCGCCATCCCACACGTGGGCCGGGTTCTGAGGCTCCAAGGTGTGGTCGACCTCTGGGAGGCAGAGGCCTCAGAGACCACGGATGCAAGCTCAGGTAGCCAGAGACTCACCATCACCTGCCAAGTTACCAGGCACCTCCAGCCCAGGGGACTTGGAAGAGGCCCAACCTACTGGGTAAACAACAACCTCACCTCCTGTGACCCAGGTTCAATACGCTTATCTCTAACCCTCACAGCCCTCCTTCAAGATAGAGGTTTCCCATCCTCTCTGTCAAATGAGGATAATACCATCGACTTCATGGATCCCTGCCTGGAGAACAGCAGTGATTCTGGAGGTGCTGCAGCCACCTTGGCACTGTGAGGACAAAAGCCACAGGCTTAAGCTCACAGTGCACTAGCTCGGAGAATCAATTGGCCGTTCAGGACTTCTTGTCACACAAGGAAGAAACACAAACCCTACTTGGTTAAACCACTTCAGTCAGGTGTCCGTTGTGCAGCCTGACGGACGCATGCTATTACCCTCACTGTCACTCCAGCTAACAGCGAGCTGCCCAAGGTCACGCAGCTAGTAAATGGGTGGAGCTGGGACTCAACCCAGGTCGTTCATATGATGAACAGAATGATTGCCAAAACAGTGAAAACTTCTGGATCTCAAAATTGTTCCAAAAGGTAAAATGGAATTCCAAATAACTGATGAATGCGCTGCCCTCTCCAGAAGCCCCACTCCCCTTGCGTGGGGGCCGCATGTGGTGACTTGCTTCCACAGAATAGAGCAGGGGAGAGAGGGGCGTGGAAATAGCTGCCCAGTAGAGACACCTGGCAAACACTGCTCGACCAGATAGTCAAGGTCAACATCATCCGTGCTACGTCACGTTGGGAGCAGGGGCCCCGGATCTGATGTGACGAGAAGGGCACTTCACCTCTGTGGTCTCTCCGCCAAAACCCACAACCCCAATCTAACCACGAGAAAAACATCAGATCAGCCTAATTGAGGGACGGTGTACAAAATACCTAACCAATAATCCTCAAAACTGTCACGGTCATCAAAAACAACGAGAGTCTGAGAAGCTGTCATAAACCAGAGGTGGCTAAGGACACACAACGACTATATAACACAGAACAGAAAAGGACACTAGGGAAAACCAGCGAAATCCGAATAAAACTTCGGAGGTTAGACAGTTCCCCCTTCAGCTGTGACGATGCACCAGAGTCAAGCAAGACGCTTGGAGGAACTGGGTGAGCGGTATATGAGAACTCTGCATTATCACAGCAACTTGTCTCTAATTCTAAGGTACAAAATTGTACTGGGTGGAGGCAGGGTGAAGCAGGCAGACAGAAGAAGCGTCTCGGTCCATCAGGACAGACCAAGCCCCCAGTCTTTCTCATCTCAACCACAGTGACTGAGTAATAAGCACTTGCTGAGTGCCCAGCCCACAGCAGGACCTGCAGGACCTACAGGCCCACGGCCCGTTCACGCCCAGCTGCTGAGAGAGACAGGTGTCCCCACTCCCATTTTCCAGAAGAGGAAACTTAGGCTCACAGACACACCAGCCCAGGATCACCCCACTGGGAACTGGCAGGGAGCGGAATTTGAACCCAGGCCCGGCCTGGCCTAGCACAGCTGGGACCCAGGGGCCCAGGGGCTGAGTGGGGCAGGGAGCTGTGCTCTGACCCAGGACTTGAGACGTCCCTCCAGGATCTGCTTTCCAACCTTGGACCCTCAGGCACGCCCCTCTAGCCTATTCAGAGACAGCAAACCAGTGGCCTTTGGGTAGCGTCTGGTCCATGCACTTGACAGGATCAGTTCAGTTCAGTTCAGTTGCTCAGTTGTGTCCGACTCACTGCGACCCCATGGACTGCAGCACGCCAGGCCTCCCTGTCCATCACCAACTCCCGGAGTTTACTTAAACTCATGTCCATTGAGTCGGTGATGCCATCCAACCATCTCAACCTCTGCCGTCCCCTTCTCCTCCTGCCTTCAATCTTTCCCAGCATCAGGGTCTTTTCAAATAAGTCAGCTCTTCACATCAGGTGGCCGAAGTATTGGAGTTTCAGCTTCAACATCAGTCCTTCCAATGAACTCCCAGGACTGACTTCCTTTAGGATGGACTGGTTGGATCTCCTTGCAGTCCAAGGGACTCTCAAGAGTCTCTTCCAACACCACAGTTCAAAAGCATCAATTCTTCGGCACTTAGCTTTCTTTATAGTCCCAAATCTCACATCCATATATGACCGTTGGAAAAACCATAGCCTTGACTAGACGGACCTTTGTTGGCAAAGTAATGTCTCTGCTTCCGAATATGCTGTCTAGGTGGGTCATAACTTTTCTTCAAAGGAGTAAGCGTCTTTTTATTTCATGGCTGCAGTCACCATCTGCAGTGATTTTGGAGCCCAAGAAAATAAAGTCTGCCACTTGACAAGATGGGCTGGTGCAAATTGTAAAACGCGTTACCTGCCACCGTGGAGGCACCAGGATGGTTCAAGTAAACACCGCGTTACTGTTTCTTCTGAACAATGCAGCCACCTGGCTGCGCTGGGCCCGTTTTCCTGTGGGCTCTGGCGAGTCAGACCCCCTAGATGGGGCATGGGCCATCCGGTCTGCCACTGGCCTGACTCACTCGCCCTCAGGAATCGCCAAGGCCGTGGGCATCTGGGCCGGCAGTGGCTCCGGGCTCACATCACCCTGGGGCCGTGGATGCTTCCAGTTCTGTGGCCTGGTCCCCTGGGAGTGGGGGGAACGGCCAGCCTGGGCCGCTGCTGGGACCAGCGGCTGTGCCCTCAACTCAGGGGCCTCCCAAGGCCGTGCCAGTGCCCAGAGTCAGGTGCGGCCCCAGGGCTGTTCTGTGGGGGAGAAGGCCGGCAGGGAGAGGGCAGGGCAGGGCATGTGCCCGGGGTCACACAGCCTCTAAACGGCAGAGCCGAGCACCAAACGGGCTCTCCTGAGCTCCTGGCAGCGGTCTCCACCTCAGCCAGCCAGCAAGCCCTTCACCCTCGAGCCCAGCCTCCCTTCTCAGCCCCCGTCAAGGCCTCCTCAGGCCCCGCCCGCCTGTCCTGCCAGCCACGCCTGTGTCTGCTGCAGGGCCCCCAGCCTTCCAGAACGCTCTGACAGCTGTGAGCAGAGCCCCTCCCATCCCTCTCGAGCAGCCCCTGCGTGTCCAATCCTGCCCACAGGGAGGGCTGGCCGGCCCCACGGTGGCCGCACAGAGCACCACCCCTGCCCCTGAGCCCTCCCGCCCGGCCCGGCCCCCAGCCCCACCAGCCCACTCAGCACAGCTGCTGGCGGTGGCAGAGGCTGCTGCAGCCCCGGTGATGGGGACAGGGCTGGGGGCCCCCAGGTGGGACAGCTCCGGTGCAGGGCGGACCCCAGAAGCAGGGACAAGCTGGTGCGGGCTCCTTAGAGGTGACGCTGACCCTGGCAGCTTCCAGAGCCCTCTGCATTCTGCTTTTAGCTGGAGGAAAAGCGTTAACATGGAAACCAGCAGAGGAAGAGCCCCCGGAAGTTCTGCCAAGACACTGGCAACCAACTCCAAACTCACAAGGGGTCTGGGAGGCAACGCAGGACACCGGGTAGACGGAGTTACGGCATGGCCCCCTCCAGAGCTGGGTCCCTGGGGGCTCCCTGACACCTCCAGCTGTGGCCCCTCTGCCCTCCCGGGGTCGTCTCCTGGAGCAGCGGGGTGTCTGACCTGGGCTTTGCTTCTCATCACACGGCCACTGAGGCTAACTGTCTAACTACCGTGCATTTATATGTATATATTTTAACTGGGCACCTGCTACATTTCAGAGACTGAAAGCTGCAGATCACAAAGGCCCTTCACACATGAGGAAACTGAGGCTTTCAAGAATCCCCTGGCAGTCCAGTGGCTAGGACTTGATGGTTTCACTGCGTAAGGCATAGGTTCAATCCCTGGTGGGGGAACTAAGATCCCACATGCTGTCTGGTACAGCCAAATAAATAACTAAAAGCTCAGTAAAAGCAACGCCTGGCTCTGGAGGGGAGCCAGGGACAGAGAACAGATGGAAGGAAAACTCTGGTAAAACCCAACGTTCAGTGAATACTGGACCAGTGCGGGGGGTCTTGGCTTTGACAACTGTCCTAGGTGGCTGTCAACCCACCTGTCACGTGAGGTGACGGGAGACGGGGACACGGAACGAGGGGAGTGCGGAAGCTCTCGGGAACCGTCTTTATAGGTTTTCTGAAAATCTAGCATTACACAAAATAAAAAGGTCATTTCAAAATAAACACATAAAGTGTATTCCCGGCAGCACACGTGAAGGGCTGAATGGCACAGCACAGGTGACGAGCTATTAAACAATCATACTAATGTCCTAATAATGCCGATGATGAAGATTGCAGCTAGACCTTCCTTTATCTCAGTCACTGCTCAGGACAGTCCTGGACAGGGGCTAGGACTGTGTATCAGCCCCATCTTACTGAGATTCTGCAAGCTTAGGCTCCACGCAAAGCATGACACCTGCAAGTGACAGGCAGGGCCGGCCAAACGGCTTGCTCTGAGGCTCTGCTATCACGGTCTTGAAATTCTCAGTAAGTTTAGCATTTTAGAAAACTTTCATTCACTTATTTCTGGCTGCGCTGGGTGCTCCTTGCTGCGCTCGGCCTGCTCACCGTGGTGGCTCCTCTTGCTGGGGGGCTCAGGCTCCGGGGCGCGTGGGCTTCAGTTGTTGCTGCACGTGGGCTCACAGCTGTGGCTCCTGGTTGCTCTGTGGCATGTGGATCCCTCCTCCCAGACCAGGGACCAAACTCGTGACTCCAGCATTGGTAGGCGGACTCTTTACCACTGAGCCACCAAGGGGAAGCCCCTCTCAGTAAATGTTGACAAAGGGGCCCTGGGTTTTCATCTTGCATGGCCCCTGCCAATTCTGTAGCGGGCTGTGGTGACAGAGCCGGATTACAAACAGGGATCTGCGTTCTCCATCCTTAGGATGGTCACACGCGGGCAGCTCCGTGCACAGTGTGGGCCCAGCGCTCCTGGTTGAGAAGACCTCATGGGGCCAAGGGTGGCTTGTGGAGCAGCGGTCGAGTTTGGGGAGGACCTCAGCAGATGGATTTGGTTGCAGCTGGGGCTGTCCCAGGACAGATCAGGTAAAAGAAGATCCTTTTCCAGGCCAGGTCACCAAACCAGCTGCCCATGGCCAGCGGCCTCCCTGTCCCACTGGGGTTCTCCATGTCCATGTCCGTGAGCCCAAACCAACAGCTGGCCAGGGCCCAGCAGCTGGCGACGGTCTCATCAGAGCCATCCTTATTTCACTCTGATACTGACTTTCAACAGAATCCTCCAGGTTCCGTTGGCCGACCTTGAAGGTGGTTGACCCCATGAAAGGATGTTGGAAACAGCACCAATTACCTCTGGGAAGCAGAAAGCAAACACAGACACAATCGACCGTTTTGCTGGCATCCGCACGTGGGCAGCCGCTCTCCATTAAACAAGCCGTCAGGGCAAAAACAGAGGCAGCCACTAGGATGAGTGGGCACCAGGCAGCTGCCCACGGGCCCACCTCGCACCCCTGCTCCTCGCCCAGGACTGCAGGAACCTGCTGCAAGGCCGCCCCAGGCTGGCCCTGGGCTCCCGCCGCCCGGCTCCAGGCGGGTGGGTGGCCGCAGGGGCCTCTCCTCCCTCAGACCCCGGTGCTCTCGCAGCTCCGGCCTCGTCTCAGCTCCAGCCTGTCCTTTGCCACCTGGTGGCCTGGGAGCCTCTGACAGTCACTGTCACCACACCGATCCCATCCCCGTGGCCCCGGAGGCCCAGACACGGATCTCACCAGGCCCTTTTACAAGACCTCAGCTCGCACACTGTCCTGGTCGGATTAGGACATTTTATCCTTTGGGCTCTCTGAGCGTAAAAAAGGACGTTTTCCAAAGTCTGGGACTTAACATTTGAGAGTAAGAGAAAGGAAAAGAGGGAGAGACAGAGCTTGGTGGAAACAGAGATGAAGATAATTAGAGATAGGGGCTTCCCTGGTGGTTCAGATGGTAAAGAATCCCACAGTGTGGGAGACGGGGGTCAGGAAGATTCTCTGGAGGAGGGCATGGCAACTCACTCCAGTGTTCTTGCCAGGAAAACCCCATAGACAGAGGAGCCTGGCGGGCTACAGTCCATGTGGTTGAAAACGGTCGGACACGACTGAGCGGCTAAGCACAGCGCACAGCACAGAGACGGAGACTCGGACAAAGGGAGGCAGAGACAGAAACGAACAAGAAACAAAGGAGAGAAAAATGTGAGAGAGAGAGAGAGCGCCAAAACGAGAGAGAGAAGATGCGGCGGCAGGTACAGGAGGGTTCAGAGAGAGAACTCGATGGGAAGGAGGCCGGAGAAGATGGGGGCGATGAGACAACGAGAGGGAGGAGGAGAGGGAAGGGAGGTGGGGCGGGGGGGCGGGCTTGGGTGAGGACCAGGGAGCAGACCTGATGGAAGCTGGGGAGTCGGTCCTGGGATTCGGGGCCTCTCCAATCCTAAACCCAGGCGGTGTGCCCCGCAGGGACACGAGAAACTCCCCAAGTCATCCCACCTTAAACCCCGTCCCTTTGTCCAAGAAATAATAGTATTCTGAAAGGACAAAGGCCAGTGCAGAAGACAGGGCGGTCTGGGTGCAGCGGCCTCCATCTGGCCTGAGGAACAGCACCTGGCTCTTCTCTCATCTGACTCAGGACCCGGGAGAAACCTCTGGTCTCCCCCTTCCACCTAGGGGCGGTGCCCCGTCCTCCACTGCAAAGCCAGAAAGAGGAAGAGAGATTCGGGGCCGCCCCCCGCCCCCCAGGGCCAGCCCAGACCTCCAGCCCCGCATCAGCCCAGCGCCCCTCGCAGGGGCATCTTCCTTCTCCTCTCGTCCATGACTGCATTCACTGTGCCCAGAAGCGCCTGGTCCACGGCAGATGCCTAATTGGTAAGTGCTCGCTCTGCCTCCGGGCTAAGGCCTCAGGCTCCTGTTGGACCCCTCCAGCCCTGAACCCCACCCTCGCATCTCCAACCCTGGCTCCGCCTGCCAGCGCACCCCGAGGGACCCCCGACTCACACGGCCCCTTGGATGAATCTCTGGGGAATTATGCTGAGCAAGAAAAGCAAGTCCCCAAAGGTGACACACTGTATGATTCCGTTTATAGAACACTTCTGAAATAGCAAAAATTTTGAAATGGAGGACAGGCTGGTGGCTGCCAGGAGTTGGGGAGGGGATTGGGGAGCAAAGGTGAAGGTGGTCACAGGAGGACGTGAGAAACCCCTTTGGGGCTGTGACTGTTCAGCCAGTCCTGTGGCGGAGGAGACAGGAACCTCAGAACAGAACTATACAGAACAGATCCAACTGTACAGAACTTAAAACACATACAAGCGAGTACAGGTGAAACGGGGGAAACCCAAGGGACTTCCCTGGCTTCCAGTGGTTAAGACTCCCTCTAAGGCAGGCGGGGGCGCCGGGTTTGGGGCTTCCCAGGTGGTGCTAGTGGTAAAGAACCCGCCTGCCAACTCAGGAAACAAGAGATGCGGGCTCCATCCCTGGGCTGGGAAGATCCCCTGGAGGAGGGCATGGCGACCCATTCCAGTATTCTTGCCTGGAGAGTCTCATAGACAGAGGAGCCCGGTGGGCTGCAGTCCACGGGGTCACAAAGAGGCTCAGTCGCAGCGACTGAGCACAAACGCAGGGAACTAGAATCCCACATCATGTGATGTAGCCAAAAAAAAACCCCCAAAACCCAGGGAGATTCAAGAGCAGCAACAGACTGTATCAAGGTCTAAATCTCACTTGTGATGTTGTACCACAGTTTTGGAAAATGTTACCACTGGGGAAAACTGGGCAAAGTGTACAAGGGCGCTTTCTATTCTATTCTTTTTTATAACTGCATGTGAATCTCTGTGTCAATGAGGAACTTCAATCAAACACACACACGTTTCCCCACCTCCACGCTGGCCCCCAGTCCAGGCCCCCAGTGTCTCCCTCTGGACCACCCCAGCAGTTCCAACCTTCTGACCTCCAGCCTTGCCCTTTCAGCATCTCCCTCTGTATTCGACACCCTCCAGGGCCCCGTCCTTGCATGGAGCCCACAACCTGCTGCACCCACTCCTCCCACCTTCACCTCCGGCTCCAACACACCGCGCACCAGGCCTCGCCTCCCCGCTCCTGCCTGAGACAACTGCACATCCCCTCCTTACCTCCTCCGGGACCTTGTGGTGCTCCACGTCTCCTTCTCAGGGAGCCTTCTCTGACCACCTCCTGCCCCCAGACCCACGTCAGCCCCCGCCCTCACCTCCTGCTTCCCCAGGAGGCACTTCCTACGCTCCACTAGACTATCGGCTGCTGGAGGGCGGGACCGTTCTCTGCCCCCCCCCCCCAGGTCCAAGGACCTGAAACAGCATCTGGCTCACAGAGGTGGTGGATGATAAGTATTTGTTGAATGAATGAATGAAAAGGGAGGTGGTGGGCGGAGAGCTGGCATCAAAGGAGTCAAGCCCGGCCCAGGGGCTACGGAAGAATGGGGTCAAGGGCTGGGGTTGCCTACGTGGTGGCTCCTGGGGCAGCCAAGGCCTTCAGGGGAACAGAAGGGGAGACTTAAGGGGAGGAGGGGATGGGCGGGCTGGCCGCCAGGCACAAGCTCTCCAGGTCTCCGGGAGCAGAAGCCCAAGGCAGACGGGACAGCAGCCAGGCAATACCCTGCAGGCCGGGCCACGCTGTCCAGCCCACCCTACCCACACGCTCTGGAGAACGACAAACCGGGGTGGGCTGGAGGCCGAGCTCACCTTCTGGGGCCTCCTGGGGGGCTTGGGGCCAGGCCGTAAAAGCTTCCTATCACCTGCCCACTGCCTCTGAAGTAGCTCAAGCCGCCTGTGGGGACGGGGGTGGGAGTGAAGGCAGGGGTCACCGAGGACCTCCCACTGGCACTTTTTTTTGTAATTGAGGGATAATTACTTTACAATATTGTGATGGTTTTTGCCATCAACACAAACTGGCCATAGGTACACACGTCTCCTCCTCTTTGAATGCCCCTCCCACCTTGCTCCCCACCTCATCACTCTAGGTTGGCACAGAGCACCAGCTTTGGCCTCCTGCATCACACATCAAACTCCTACGGCCTGTTTCACCTCTGGTAACGCACACATTTCAATTCTATTCTCCCAGATCACCCCACCCTCTCCTCCCTCTGTGTCATGCTTGCGGTCCCACACAGGATCGTCAGCACTGTCTTTCTAGGTTCCATACATATGTACCAACATTCGGTATTTGTCTTTCTCTTTCTTACTTCACTCTGTATAATAGGCTCTAGGTTCATCCACCTCATTAGAACTGACTCAAGTAAGTGTTCCTTTTTATAGCCGAGTACTATTCCACTGTGTACATGTAACACAACTTCCTTATCCATTCATCTGTCGATGGACAGCTAGGATGCTTCCACGTCCAAGCTACTGCAAACAGTGCTGCAATGAGCACTGGGGTACATGTGTCTGTTTCAATTCTCGTTTCCTCAGGGTGTATGCCCAGTAGTGGCATTGCTGGGTCATATGACAGTTTTATTCCTAGTTTTTTAAGGGGTCTCCATACTGTTCTCCATAGTAGTGGCACCAATTTGCATGCCCACCAACAGTGTAAGACGGCTCCCTTTTCTCCACACCCTCTCCAGCACTTACTGTCTGTAGACTTTTTCCATGCTCTCAACATCCCCTCCAAAGCCCTCTTGGAGCTGCCCGTGCTGAGAGCAAGACCCCTCCCCCCACGCAGTGAATGGTGCCCCGTTCCAGGCTCCTCGGATGGCAGTAGTCCCTCTGTCCAGCTGTGTGACCTTGGCCAAGGTGCTTAACCTCTCTGTGCCTCATTCTTCTCATCTGCCAACAGGGCCAATAACAGTTTCTACCTCATAGCGTGTTTCACCCAAATACCCCCAAAGCACTTAGAAAACAGTAACTCCTCAATGAATGCTGGAGAATCTCATTATTTATTACTGCCCTCTGATTTTTTTTTTTCTTTTCAAATTGGACTATACTTGATTTTCAATGTTGTGTTAGTTTCTGCTGTACAGCAAAGTGAATCAGTTATACATACACCTATATCCACTTTTTTTGTTGTTTTGTTTTGTTCTTCTCCCATACAAGTCAATACAGAGTACTGAGTAGAGTTCCTTGTGGTATATAGCAGGTGCTTATTAGTTATCTGTTTTATATACAGCAGGGTGTATATGTCAGTCCCAATCTCCCAATTTACCCCTCCTCACCTTATGCCCTGGTAACCATAGATTTGTTTTCTATATCCTCGACTCTACTTCTGTTTTACAAATACATTCATTTGTACCTCCCTTATTTTTTAGATTCCACATATAAGTGATATAATGATGTGTCTCACTGATCTCACTCAGTATGACAGTTTCTAGGTCCATCCATCTTGCTGCAAATGTCAGACCCTTCAATTTTCTTAAATGATGTCATTAGCTTGTGAACAGCTCAGGTGTACAGTTTTACAACACTGTGTTTTTTTAAGTGTTAAATGAATTCTGTTTCAAAACATGAGTTCAGTTCAGTTCAGTTCAGTCGCTCAGTCGTGTCCGACTCTTTGCGACCCCATGAACCACAGCACGCCAGGCCTCCCTGTCCATCACCAACTCCCGGAGTTTACTCAAACTCATGTCCATCGAGTCAGTGATGCCATCCAACCATCTCATCCTCTGTCGTCCCCTTCTCCTCCTGCCCTCAATCTTTCCCAGCATCAGGGTCTTTTCCAATGAGTCAGCTCTTTGCATCAAGTGGCCAAAGTATTGGAGTTTCAGCTTCAGTATCAGTCCTTCCAGCGAACACCCAGGACTGATCTCCTTTAGGATGGACTGGTTGGATTCCTTGCAGTCCAAGGGACTCTCAAAAACATGAGTATTTAAACTAAATCACAATTGTGGAAGCCAGTTCTGATACTACTTTGATTTTTAACTCCCAACGATGCTCAAAAACTATCCAGCACGCTTCTCAGCCCCTAAAAGGCGTGGCTTATCATCACCCAGGTGACCAGGCTCAAAGGAGATGCTCAGGAACGCCTCCTGGGCAGACAGGGACAGATCTCTGGGGCCACACCGGGCACCGGCACTGAGACCAGCCCCCTGGCCCACGGCCTCCCTTTCCGCCCCCCCAGCAACGACTGCTGTCATCTGAGTCCCGCCTGCCCCCCGCCCCTCCTCATACACACTCCTGGGAGCGGTGCCCAGGGCCTCTCGAGCCAGGTCCAGCCAGCCAGGAGCCGCCAGACGCAGCAGGGGACAGGGCAGCGCTGGAGCCACAGTGCTGAGACCCCCGGCCCAGGTCACCAGGGGCTGCCTCCCACGTGGGGATCGGTTAGGGCCATCCCTGCACCGGCCCCCTCCCTGCTCTGACTCCTCACTCTTCGACCAAGTTTCCCAGGTTAGTTACTAGGACTCGCCAAGTAACAGGAGCTCTGGCCTTGACATTACAACGTGACAAGGTGTGATGGTATCAGCTGGAACAGGCACCTGGATGAATTTACTGCTTAATGAGACGTGGTTTATTTTCCGGGCAGAAAGCTGACCATGAATGGAGCCAAGTTCACGAACTCCTTAGGTATTAAAGGGATCACACTTTCTCCAGATGCCTCAATGCCAGCTACAGGCATCACACGGGTTCCTACACCAGGAGGGACCCTCCATCCATCACGTCACCTGCCACCTGCAGTTGCGGATGGGAGCTGCTGGTGCTCTGTCAGGGCCTGCCTCGCTCAGGACCGCCATGTCACCCAGTGCCAAGCTGATGCCACACATCGGGCACCGCCTCTTCCCACAGCCCCTTCCTAGCCCCTCTTCCCCCTTTCTGCCGCGCACAGGAGCCAGAAGCATGCACCCCACCCATAGTTATCTGCTGTAACGCCTGCCGCTGAGTTTACTCTCCAGGGTGAGCATGAGCTGGGGCAGGGGCCAGAGCCATCACTTCTGCATCCATTAGTGCCCAGCTCACCGCCGATATCACCAACAGCGCCCCCACCAGAGTCTCCTGCATGCTAAGCACATCTCTGCAGGACCCCCACCCCACCAACTGTGGTCCTGCTTATGTCCAACAAGGACCTCCGGGCTCTGAGAGAGGCAGGAGGTGTCCCTGGCGCTGCCCAGGCGGCAGGCGCAGACTGGACCCAGGCTGGCAGAGGAGCCTGGGGGTCCATGGTGTCACAAAGAGTCAGACACGACTAAGCGACTGAACACATGGAACAGGTGGACATGAAGATGAACCGAGCTAGGGCCGGTGAAGTGCTAGCTTAGGTCGACCCAAAGGAGAGACCAAGGAACACTCACCGCTGGCACCAACGTCGTCATAAATACTACTGTTAAGTCAAAGGGAAGGCAGTCCTTACCCTTGAGAAACTCTCAGTCTTGGGGAACGACAGGTGAAAACAGAGATGACTCCCCAAGGTGCTGTGCCGACAGGGGAAGGAACAGGGGATTGGGGAGCCCAGAGGAACGCTGCCTGGGGCAATCTAGATGGCTTCCCAGAGGTGGTGATGCTCAACTTAGCCTTGAATGACGAATAATCAGCGCCAAGCAGGGAGCAGGCAGGGTATTCCAGGCAGGGGACCAGCATGAGCAAAGACCAGAGACAGTGTCCACCAGGCCAAGGGATGGGCCACGAGGCAGCACCAGGCTCGGGGATGTTCACGGGTACGGCCTGATGGTGCTGGTGTTAGGAGACAGGGCGCTGTGCCCTGCCAACCATGGAGAAGTTGGGGTGCTCCCACGTGGGCCGCAACAGTGCCCCCTGCCCCAAATAAACACTCCTCTTTGTGGAAAGGAACTTCCTCCCCGCTCAAAAGCTAAACAAATATGTAACACTTAAAAAAAATCTGATTCCCAAAACAGCCGGCCAGCAGCCCTCTGTCCCTCCCTGGTACCCTTGCCACCAAATATCTGGACTCAAACAAGATCCGTTAAAGTGTGAGTGTTGAGGAACTCGGGGAAAGCGAGCCTGCTGAGGGGCTGGGGACCCAGCGCCCCTCGCCTCCATTGCTGCATTAATATCTGCCATCTGCTCGGGCTGCATTTTTCTCCCGGCAAGGGACAACGGGGCAGAGGAGGAGAGGCCGCTCCAGGACCCGGAGAAGGCGCCATGGGATCTCCTCCACATTCTCTGTGCGGCGGCCTCGCTGGGCCTCCAGCCCCGAGATAAAGGCCCAGCCAGGCCGGGCCTCCTTCCGGGAGTCACCCCTCCGGGGGAACTGGGCACAGCGAGAGGGCGGGGCAGAGCCTGCCTGCCTCCCAGGGCCGGGCGGGGAGGGGCGAGCTGGGGGCGGGGTGGGCGGACGGCAGGGGGGCGGGGCAGCGCCACGCCTGGCACCGAGGACGCCTGCAGGCGGGCCTGGGCGGGGCAGCTCCGGCCACAGCCTCCACCACCTCCAGGGAAGCACAGGAGGCGGCCCCAGGCCGCTGGGGAGACGGGCAGACGTGGGCCCTGTCCAGCCCAGCTCTCCACTGTCTGGGGACCACCCCCGCCCCGAGGGACCCGGGGGGAGGGGGCCTCCAAGGGCCATGGACGCCTTCAGAGCATCCGCTGATTAACGTTTATTAAACACCTACTAGGCGCTCGACCCAGTAGGAAACTCAAGTGCCAACAGGCAGGTAATGACAAAGGGTGACGTGGGCCAGATGGTGGATCAGCAGGGGTGCTGCTCGGGGCGGGAGGTGGGGGGGGCGACCTCTGCTTTCTCCTTTTTATATTTTATTTGGCTGCACCGGGTCTCAGTCATGGCATGTGGGATCTAGTCCCCTGACCAGGGATCAAACCTGGGCCCCCTGCATTGGGAGTGCAGAATCTTAGCCACCAGACCACCAGGGAAGTCCCCCTTCTGCTTTCTCAAGAGAAGCCAGAGGTCGACATTCTTATGTAAAATTGCCTTTTTTAGATGCTGGCAGCTAATTCAAATTAAACATGTACATATACCAAGCTGGCCAAAGAACACATGTTGGTGGGGCAGACTGGGCCCAGGGATCTCCAGTTTGCAACCTCCACCATCTAGGCTGTGGTTCCTGCACTTGGGAAGATCACAGAGAGAAGGGAGAGACCCTGAAAAAGGTCAAAGTTGGGTCAGATCTTGTCTCTGCTGCCTATGCTGTGTGACCCTGGGTGAGTGAATGGCCCTCTCTGAGCCTCAGGTCCCTTTACCTCTGGGACTGTTATGGGAAGGCACAGAGACAAGGAACAGAAAGTCCTTAATGAAAGTACTCAATGCGCTGTGCGTGCTTAGTCGCTCAGTTGTGTCTGACTCTGTGCGACCCCATGGACTGCAGTCCGCCAGGCTTCTCTGTGCATGGGACTCTCCAGTTGAGAATACTGGAGTGGGTTGCCATGCCCTCCTCCAGGGGATCTTCCCAACCCAGGGATCCAACCCAGGTTTCCCACATTGCAGGCGGATTCTTTACCAGCTGAGCTACCAGGGAAGCCTGAAAGTACGCAATACAACTACCATAGTTGGAGCCAGAGTGCTGCTGCTGCTAAGTCACTTCAGTCGTGTCCGACTCTGTGCGACCCCATAGACGGCAGCCCACCAGGCTCCGCCGTCCCTAGGATTCTCCAGGCAAGAATACTGGAGTGGGTTGCCATTTCCTTCTCCAGTGCATGAAAGGGAAAAGTGAAAGTGAAGTCGCTCAGTCGTGTCCGACTCTTCGCGACCCCGTGAACTGTAGCCTACCAGGCTCCTCCATCCATGGGATTTTCCAGGCAAGAGTACTGGAGTGGGGTGCCATTGCCTTCTCCGTGGAGCCAGAGTAGACGCCCAATAAAACGTTGCTCATCACACTGTTGCAGAAAGCTGAGGGCCCCTGCTGGGGCTGGTGCAAAGTGGAGGAAGACGCCACAGGCTTTCCCCTCTTCCCTGGTCCCAAATGCCTCTGAAGGGGGGGGGGCTCTGGGATACCAGCCATCAGCCCCAAATCCAGAGCTGGGGAGTGTGCTGGGGGTGACCCAAGGCATAACACATCCCCCCCCTCAAATATTTAACAGTGAGAAAAATTAGTTGCTGACTTTTAGACATTAGAAGATTCATATAAAACTCCACATGCCCAGTGTGCTCCCCCAAATAGGAAAATCTGGCCCTCCTTGACCCCGTTTCTCCAAAGACTGCTTCTGAAATTCACTACCCCTATCATTAGGGCAGGGGCTCTGCAATTTGCCACAGTCCGCACCACTCCCTACTGTTCACACCTGGCGGAACACACCCATTTGTGTTACCAGATCGCCCCGTGGGCAGGTGTGGGGTGAACAGGTGGGCCGGGCAGCCCCAAGTCGAGCCCAGGCCACCATCCACCCCGGCAGCCTGCTCTGTGCCGTGTCAGGACTTGGTCCCAAGTGGTTTTGCTCTTAGCCAGAGAGCCTTCCTTGGAAAACGCTATGCTGTTATCCATTGGGAAATTAATCAAAATGACACCTCGTGAACAAGATGTTTTGGTTTGGCGGAAAACAAACAGTGGCTTACAACAAATTAGCGAGGCTGTTCTGTGCCTCTGGGTGCAGGCCCCGAGCAGAGGGCCTGGCATGGTCGGGACACCCATGGCAGGCGCTCGGCCATCACCGGGACCTGGACCCGGGGGACATGGCGACCTCTGGCATGCCCTCCACGCCCCTCCAAGGCCACATGCCTGCAGCCCCGTCTCACTTTCACTCCCACATGTGCCTGAAACGATCTCCAGATGTGAGGGGCCCTGTGTATGCAGGCAGGGGGGCCGCCTCCTCAGGCAGGGTCTCCGGGACCAGACACACGCCGGGAGACCTGGGCGCCCCCTGAGAGCCCCTGTTCTCTCTCCAATCAGACAAAGGCCCCAAGACCCAGCAAGGCAAGGGTCTCAGGGAGCTCCAGGCACAGCATGCGGTGTTTCCAGGCCAAGGAAACGCAGTTCTAACAGCTGAACTCTGAAGCTTGAAGGGCACGCCCGCGCCCGGCTCGGCTCTCGTGGTCAAGTCTAAACAAGACAGCGCTGACCCCGAATGCCAGCCTGAGCTCAGGGTAGAGAAGAGCCCTGGAAACTCCCTAAAGCAGAGCACACTTACCAAGTCACTCCCTGGCTGTGAGCCCTCCCGTCTCCCTGCCGCCCTTAGACTAGTGGTCGGCCCCCGCTCTGTGGCTCGAGACCCCTGCTTTGTCCAGGCTGCCCCCCACCTCGTCTCCTACACCCTTTCCGGCTCCCCACACAGGACTCACTGCTGTTCCTCAGGACCCGAGCTCGTCCCACCCCAGGGCCTCTGTGCCTGCCATCCCCACTGCTGGGAACATCCCTGCTTTTGACTTCAGCCTGCTCTCCCTCACTGTCCGGGTCTCAGCTTATGTGGCCCTTCCTTAGAGGTCACCCCTGGCTCCCTCAGAGCAAGCCAGGCCCTCTTTAGAAATGTCCAGCTACTGAGTTTTCTGAGGATTTGGTCACTGCCTCTGTTCTCCTGGAGTAGGAGGTCACGGCTTTCTCCCAAGATAATGAGGGATAGAGTTAAGAATGTAGATTCCTATCCTGATGCTCAGCTGTGTGGCCCTGGCTAAGTGACTAAACCTCTCTGTGCCTCAGTTCCCTGGCCGGGATTAAAAATAGCACCTCCCTTGTGGGGTGCTGGGGTTGAGAACAGCAGCTGGCACTGCAGGGCGTGCTCTCTGTCACCAGCACCACAAAACCTGCTCACCCCAGACGGCTCATGCAGTCTGTCCTGAACCGTTATTTAAAGGAGCAGCTGACTTCGCAGACCCACCAATGCTCAGAACCCTCCATGTGAGAGTCCTGGACTCTTTTTCTTCTTTTTTGTTCCCACTGCTTTAGTGGAGGAGGCCCTCTTCATCGCACATCAAATCGAAACCAGGTTTGTAGCAGACAGACTGTTTCATGATCAAGCCCATGATAACGGACAGGTAAGCTATCTGAGGCCTGCAGAGGCTAAGAGACTCGCCCACGGTCACACAGCTAAAAAATGCCATAGCCAAAGAGAGGTGCGATTCCGAGTTAAAGGTTTGCAGCATTGTAAGAATCAACATAAAAGCATAATGGAAAACTTTCATGCCGCACAGCGTGGAAATATGAACTTTTGTACCATGAAAATATTCATATGTGCGTTAGTGTTAAAACTGAAGCCTGGAAGTGTGTACATTTTTATGTCTGGGCACAGAGGGCCCAGGGCGCCAGGCCAGCCCTCACCCCGGTCTGGGCACTGACCACGCGCTTCTCCAGCAGTTCAAGTCGGAGGCCAAAGGCTCAGCCTTCGAGGGGAGCGCGTGACAAGGAGGGACACTCAGCTGGCATCCCCAGGCTGGCCCAGGCCTCGGCCAGCACCGAGTCACACGGGCAGGGGGCAGTGGGGGCAGGGGGGTTTTCTGGCCCCATCCCTGGTGTGCTAGGAGACCCTGGCCCAGTGCCCTGCGCCCTTCCTGGCCTCCCCACTTTAGCTGCAAAGTGAGGGAGAGAAAAGGAGAAGAAAGGAGGCCAGGAGGGCAGGTGGCGCTGGCAGAGTTAGCAGAACCGCAGACCCAGGCTCTCCCCGTCCCTCTCCCTCCCCAGGAACGCCTGCGCCAGCAGATGGCCGAGCAGGGAGGGGGGCAACCCCCCCCAAAGGCCCCTGCCCAGCTCCAGGGGGTGAGGGCAGAGGGCCTCCTCCCTGGGCCCCAGGAGGGAGGCCCCCTCTGACTCCAGGAGGGCCTGGGGGCAGCGATGAGCAGCCCATTTCCTTTGAGGGGGTGGCCTTCCAAAGGAGTAGGGGTGGGACCCTCAGCCAAGAGCCCCTGACCCACCCCAGCCCCTCACTGCATGGGGCAAGGAGGGTGAGTCGCAGGAAGGCAGAATCCAGAGGGCTCCTCGCTGCCAGGGGGGGCCCGTGTGGTCTCCGAGGGTGAGGGCAGTGGTCAGTGAGGCATCCACCTTGGCAGGGATGGAGGGGAACCGACTGGACACAGCGTGGAACCCAGGCTGGGTGGGTTCTTCCAGACAGAAGAAATGGGGACCCATGTGGGGGCTCTTCAAGGACCCCCACCACAGACTGCAGCTGCAGCGGTCAGAACCGGGCCCAGAGAGACCCAGCAGGACCAGGCGCTGCAGAGCGCCAGCTCTACAGGTTCAAATTGCAGCTCCACCACGTTCTGGGTGGGCAAGCGGTTTGACCCTTCGGTGCCTCAGTTTCCTCATCTGATGACTAGCCCTCCCTCACCGGATGGGCTGCGGGATGCTGGCGGGTCTGGGCCCCAGGGCGAGCAGTGATGACTGTTATCTGGAAGAGCCCCCCCAGCTGGTGCCTGGGGTGCAGGCGCAGCCCTGGAAACCCTCGGGTTTGCACTCGTGCGTACGCACACTTGCCCGCATCCCCTGGACCACGTAAAGCCCTCCCGGGGCCAGGATCAACACACCGGGGTTGCTGAATGACTCACCAGTCCTGGCTGGGACGCGTTTCCTGGAACAAGTCACCACAGGTAGGGCTGGGGGGCCCCCCGAGTCTGGTAGAGATGAGAGGGTGCAGGTCCCAGCGTGCCCAGCCACACCCCGATGGGATCCTGCAGCAGGAGTGGGCAGGGGACCCCATTCCACAGCCCTGTGGGCCTGAGTTCCAGCCCCAGCACCAACCTTGGATGCCTGACTCTCCCCTCCAAGCCTTGCCACTAAAGGAAGACAATGGTGCCAGCCACAAAGGGCCAGCTGTGCAGGTTATAGAAAAAGACTGTAAAGTGCAGAGACCAAGGAGCCAGCAGGCCCCACCGTTAGGACACCTGCTGCAGACAGCAGGCAGCCAGGACCTCTGTCCTTCCTCCTCCATGGTGCTTCTGAGTCATCGGTGGGCAGAGCACCGTGTGACTGGGGGGCTCCTGGTCACCCTGCAATAGTCACCATGACTTGAGGGACAGGAGGACCAAGGAGGCTGCTCTCAACTTCACTGTCATTGGAAGGCACAAGAGAACGCATTTGTCTGAAGAGGGGGCAATCCCAGAGGGCTTCTCAGAGGAGGTGACATTAACTTTGGCTCTAAAGGATCAGTAAGAATTCTGAGACCATGAACTCTGATGCCACGATCCAGCTGCTACGGGCTTTGGGCCAGTCCCTTACCTGCAGGCAAGCAGCTAAGCAGCCCACAGCAGTTTTTCCACCAGTATAAAGGGCACAAGGACCCTCCCTTTTGCATAGGGAGGATTGCAAGGAAGTAGCAGTTTGGGAGGGAGAGGCCTTGGCCAGCTGTGGGCTCGCTGCCCCTCCCACTGTGCCCTGCCCTTCTGGTCTGCTGGAGGCTGACTTGTGCCCTGGGATGGGGAACCCCACCTGAATTCTGGAAATGGCCCTGAGCCTCAGATGCGGAGGGAAGGGACAGGAGCTGTTTCTAATCAGCACGGGAACTTCAGACAGAGCTGTGCTTGGCAAACAGCAGACACTTACTAAACGGTGGATGAGGGGGTGGGCAGCCATGGCACCACCGCTCAGGGCACACGGGGGCACCCAAAGGAGGGTCTGCGACGCCCCAGCCACCCAGCCAGGCCCCCACCAGCCAGCCAGACGCTGCTTCCTATCTGCAGAAGCCAGCCGTGCCCTTTGAACTCCCACTTCCAGTGCCTCTCTCCCGGCCCGCCCCGGGGTCTGGGAGGGGGTCGTGGGGTGGGGATACTCACGTTCCCGAGCGCGGGGAGCCCCGAGGAGCCCAGCCACTTCCGCAGGGCCTGCGAGAGGGCCCCATGGTCCCGCTCGGCCTGGAGCACGTGGGCCTCCAGGAAGGAGACGTGGTGTCTGACCATCTTGACAAAGGCCTGTCGGGGGAGTAGAGAGACGAGATGCCACGGCTGCCTCCCTCGGCGGCCAGCAGCCACTGCCTCCAGCCTCCCTCTCACCCGGCCCACAGGCGCCAGGCTCCGGAGACCTCAGGCTCACTGGTGCCTTGCTGGGAGCATCTTCAGAAACCCTGCCAGTAACAGTGACGCCCCCTCTTGGGGCCCCAGCCGGGCGAGCCTCCACTCCTCTCTTTTGCCCTTCTCCCCCGAGTGACCCTGTTTAGACTATTTTACAGAGGGGAGAAACCAATGGTCAGAGAGGTCGGACCACCTGCCCAAAGTCACACAGCCAGGCAGCAGCAGAGAAGGGGACTCAGGCTGCACGACCTTCTTTATGAAAAATGAAGTTTTTAGAAATCGGTCTCTTTTGTTTTTTTGGTCACACTGCGCAGCTTGCGGGCTCTTAGCTCCCTGACCAGAGATCAACCCTGTGCCCCCGGCAGTGGAAGCGTGGAGTCCTAATCCCTGGGCCACCAGGGAATTTCCAGAAATTGCTTGGTTTAGTATTTGATGGGTATTGGGGAGTCTCAAACTCAGAAACTGCCAAGGGGCAGGCAGGTGAGTATAGGCTGGGTGAGCTGGAATACCAGGTCCCTGGCCCCTGGGGGTCACTCAGTTTGCGGCTCTACTGCAAAACCTCCAATATTGAGAAGAGAAAAGAGAAGGCTGGGGTCAGACCCGCTGGACTAGAATCCAGGGTCTACCACTCACTGGTCGTATGCCTTTTGCCAGGTCACTTCATTTCTATTACCCCCAATTTTATTATCTGTGAAACAGGAATTATAACAATATCAACCCTGCTCAGCAGTTTAGTGCCCAGGGCATATTAAGAGCTCAATTAATGCCAGATAACGTCATTTAAAAAGAAAAAACAGGACATTTAGATTTCATGAAAAATGTCTAGTTTTTAACAATGTTAGCAATAAATCTAGAACGTTTAAAAACAGGCTGTGCAGGCCCACTGGTTTGCGACTTCTGCTGTGCCTGTGTGCTGGGCGCACGTGCATCAGCATCTGTACCTGCGTTTGTGTGCATGTGTTTGTGTGTGTTGTGTGTACGTGTGCATGTGTTTGCATGTGTCACCTGTGCGTGCACAGCTCATACACCCAGGAAGGCCGCCAAAGGTGGCGACTCCAGGTCCATCTCAGACAAGCCTCCCCTCTGTGGGCCTCTCTGTTCCGAAAGGAAAATGTAGAAGGTTTTCCTGCACCAGGAAGAGGCCGGAGACCCTCTCAGCGCCAGGCCCCATGGGGGAGCCTCCCTTCCGCAGATGGAAAGCCCCAGGCCCGCCCACCCAGCAAGGCCCAGCGCCGGCTCTGCCCTCTCCCTGTGTCCCACCCAAACCTCCCTCTGGTTCCTCAAAAACTAGCCTCACTCTCCTCAGGGCCTTTGCAGCAGCTCTCTCCATGCCCGGGCACCTCTCTCTTCTCCATGGGGTGCACCCTGCTTGTCTCCCAGGCCCTGGGTACGCTGTGCCCTCCACAGAAGGGCCTTCCCCGACCACCTAGGCTAACACAGCCCCACCACAGAGCTGCCCAGTCCCCGTCTTCTTAGCTCTCCTCTCCCTCTCAACTTCCTGTCTGCTGGTTCAGGGTCCATCTCCTTCCAGAACGTGAGTTCTGGAAGAGCAGGTGCTGAGTCAGTGCTGTTCACAAGGCCACGACCAGGGCCTGGTCAGATGGATGGCAGAGGCATGAATGCATGCATGCGTGAGTAAATGAATGCATGGATGCATGGATGAAGGCGTGCACACGTGAATGAAGGCACACATGAATAATGCATGCACGTATGAATGCATATATGCACGAATGCACACACAGGAATGAAGGCATAGATGCAAGAGTGAATGAATAAATGAATGACTGCATCCTTAGCAAAAAGACACTGGATGAACCCAGGATGGCAGCACTGTTGTGCGGCTCCAGCAAGGGCAGAGCTGAAAGGTTCTGAATAAGGCACATCGTGTGTGTGTCTGTGTGTGTGTGCTGGGTGGAGGGGGAGACGAGGAGCCCTGAGCCGGGCTGCTTCCCCTGGCCTCACCGGCTGGCACATCTGGCTATAAAGCACAGAAGAAAGTCCTGCAGTCCCTCCCTGCAGCCGATTCCAATTTTACGCTCCCTGCGTTAATGCCGCTGTGGTGGGGAGTGTGAGGGACGCTGAGGAATGTGAGCTCACGAGGTCTGATCCGCCTCCAAAACGCCTGCCAGGGAGGGCAGGCTGGCCAGGCCGCGGCCAGGGAGAGGCCGAACCTGGCCAGGAAAGCTGACGGGGGGAATGGGACGATCCTGACGGGCATCCACACGGAGATGGGAGGAGAGGGCACAGATGGAGGCGGCTGGGGACTGTGAGCACCCTTGGGAGCAGAGGTGACTTCCACATAATTGTCTCTACAGTAAAAACGAACCACTTTTATTATCAGAAGCACGGGAAGGAAGGAAAGAAGGGAAGGGGGGGTGAGAAAGAAGGGATAGTCACATCGTCTTAAAATACAGGTGTGAGTTCTGATGTGCCTGAATCCTTGCGACAAAGGCCCCTGGATTCAGAGCAGGCCCAGGTCCAGATAGGGTGCCAGCGCCCAGCACTGAGGAGGGGTCGGGAGCAGAGACTTCTGTAATCCCAGCTCCACCACTCCCCAGCTGTGTGACCCTGGGCAAATCACTTCACCTCTCTGTGCCTCAACTGCTCTATAAAACAGGAGCGATACCAGGACCTTGCTCTGCTGTGAAGGGTAAGCAAGTTCTTTCATCTAAAGCACTTAGAGTCCCTGGCTCACAGCAGTTGCTCAGTAACTTAGTTTTTTCTTGCCTGAGGTCACCCCCACGGTTCTCAAGCTTCCCCGCCCCCAGTGGGTCACAGTGATATGGGAGCAGAGTGGTCCTGGGCTCCCTGGAGCCCCCAGCTGACTGGGCAGAGTGATGAGCAGGCACTGGATCCCGGCTCTCAGCCTGTGGGCACCCCCACAGTGACAGCCTGTCCTCCCGGAGCACCTGCAGGATGCCAGGGGCCGGCCTCACACCCTCACAACGACACACCCCACCTAGAGGAGGAAGCTGACGGCGAGAGGGGAGTGAGTGGCCGGCAGCACAGATCCGGGACATCCCCGGTGGCCCGGTGGATAAGACTCTGCACTCCCAATGCAGTGGGCACAGCTCTGATCCCTGGTCAGGGCACTGAAATTCCGCATGGCGCAGTCAAAAAATTAAAAAAGAAACAAAACCCCAAACAAAAAACAGTCCCCAGGCGGTCTAGCTCTGGAATCCATCTGCCTCAGGGCAACCCTGGGTTCTGATCAGATCCTACGTCTTGTGTCGAACGTAGCTCAGCGGGAAATACGGAGTCTCCCATTTGCCTTGAAATTCATGATCCTCTTGGACCAACATAGTTTTTCTTCTTTCTAACTAGGGCCCAGTTGCAGAGAACTCGCTCTCTGCTCTAAGGGAAACAGCAGCCCAGGGGGCTGACAGGAGGCAAATGCCACTGGGCCTCGATGGTGGCAGACTCTAGGTCAGAGTGGGGACTGCGGCAGCCTGAACAGGCACACCCCATGGGAGGGGAGAGTTGCTTCTCAGCTCCGGCTGTTCCCAGAGGACAAGGAGGAGTGGCTTGGGGTTGATCTTCTAATTCCTGGGTGCCCAGGGCAGTCCTGGACCCTGCTGGCATCTCCCAGGATCCTGCGGCTCAATTTCTCCAGCCCCGCTCTGGTCATCACCCCCCTCACCCCTGTAACCTGGCCTTCCCAGATCCTTCTGGTTGTTTCTGATGGATCTTTCTGATCCATTATCTCCTTGGTGCCCAGAGCCTGGAGCCTCCCACCGCCGAGCCTCTACCCCGGCCGTGCCGCCCACCTGCCCCTCCCACCCAACACAGCTCCTTCTACTCACCCACCAGGGCCTGTAGCGTCCACTCCTCGGTCACTACTGCCCTCCAGAGCACGCACCTCTGAAGTCACCCTTGGTGAATATGGGCAGCAGAGTAATGACCCCACCCAAAGGTCCCCAGCCTCATTCCCAGAACCTGTGAACGTATCACCTTCCATGGCCAAAGGGACTCTGCAGGTGTGAAAAAGATCCTGAGCTGGGGAGACTGTCCTGGTAATCACGGGGGTCCTTATAAGACAGCATCAGGAGAGGCAGAGGAGGACAGAGCCTGGAAGATGCTGCGCAGGGGCTCTGAAGATGGAGGTAGGTGCCACGAGCTGAGAGATGCAAGCTGGCAAAGGCCAGGATGGGAATTCTCCCCCAGAGGGAGCCGGCCCTGCTGACTCCTGCTGCCACGGTTCAGACTGCTGACCTCTGGAGCTTTAAGATGCTTAATTCATGCTGTTTTAAGCCACTATGTTTGTGACAACTTGTCACAGCAGCCCCGGGAAACACAATGGTCACACTGTTGCTGTTTCTCCTGGCAGGAACCACAGCCTTGAACTCCGTCTTTCTCACTGTGAGGGCCCGCAGCGGCATCTAGTAGGTCCTCAGTAAGTGTTAGAAGACTGAATACTGAGGAGAAAACGGGTCTCGAGCATTGGGGCGGCCCAAGAAAGGCAAGAACCAGGGCTGCACATCTTTGCGTTTTTCTGTCCTCCTTCAAACGTGTGGAATAAAATTCAAATGAATCAGCTATTCCAAGGGCAAAGTTTTAATTATATTCCTGCCTCCTTCTCTGCTGACAAGAATGTTAATTCTCTGTGAACTCCAGGGCCCCGTGCTGGGCTCCCTTCCTGGGCAGACTGGAGGGGCTCATGTCCCCTCGGTCCAGGCCACCACTGTTACACTGCAGGCTCTTCCAGCCTCCCAGGCTTTCACTGCGCAAGGAGCCAGGAGCCTGACCCAAGGGCCCCAGTTTGAGTAAAAGCCTGGGCTCTCGTGGATGTGAACTGAAGCCCCCGCTTCGTGGAATCAGCCGTGTGATCCCTGGGAAGAGGCTGGCCTCTCGGAACTCGTGCTCCTCCTCTGGGAGGTGGGAAGCGGAGGGTGCGGACTCTCAGTGCAGCCGAGAGCAAATGAGATACCATGCACCTCAGCCCAGTGGCCGCACAGACAAAAGGCAGGTGAACTAAGTCAGCAGTGAGGCAATAGGGCCAGGTGGGGACTGTGGTGAAATATAGAGCACGTGCCCCATCTGAGGGGCAGCTGCGCCAGTTCTACCAGAACGCAGTCTAGGGGTTGGAAAGGTTCAGTTTCTCAATCGGGGTCAGCTTCATGTGGGGGTTTACGCATGCATGCTCAGTCGCTTCAGTCGTGTCTGACTCTTTGCAACCCCACAGACTGTAGCCCGCCAGTCTCCTCTGTCCATAGGATTCTCCAGGCAAGAATACCGGAGTGGGTTGCCATGCCCTCTGCCAGGGGATCTTCACAACCTAGGGATTGAACCTGCATCTCCTGTGACTCTTGCATTGCAGGCAGATTCTTTACCACTGAGCCACCGGGGAAGCCCCCATGGGGATTTATACACGTTAAAATTCACTGAATTGTACACTTAGGATGTGTACACTTTATGTATTTATACCTTAAAAAGTAAACAGATCAGACTATCTAAAGAAATATGGGCCCAGAGTTCTGAGAACTGCTCAATTTCCAAAAGCCGCTTAGGGATGTCTCTTGTGGTCCAGTGGTTAGGACTCCACACTTGAACAACCGGGGCCCAGGTTCAATCCCTGGTCGGGGAACTAAGCTCTCGCAAGCTGCGTGGCATGGCCAAAAATAAACAAATAACAAAAAGCAGCTTGAAAGCAGGTTTTTATAGAAAGTACCCCAATTTTAAAATGAGATTCTTTATATAAATTCATATTTGTTACATTAAAAAAATACCATGTAGGCCCCTTTTTGCCACCCACCCCCTCCACTGGGTCTAAGGCCTAACACTATCAACGCCAGATCAGCATCTTGGGAGAGAGGATGGAAGAACCAGAACAAGTCCACAGACTCACAAAGAAAGTTAATTACCCTGGACTCACCTCCAGCTGGTCCACTTTGGCGTAGATGCCACGCATTTCCACCACCTTGGCCTTAAGGAGGGGGATGTTTTCTTCCAAGATTTGTGAGGTGTCGCTCCTGATCTGCAGGGAACAGAACAGCTTGTGAGGCCCTCTGCCCTGGACCTTGCTTCCGCCTGCTCTGGGGGTGGCCAGGCTCTGTAGAGACCCTGCCAGTGGCCGAGACCCCGAATGCCATCCTGCCCAGGGACAGGCCCAGGAATGACCCAGAGTCCCAGGTGGGGACTGATGTCACTGCCCTTGGGGACCCAGACCCAACCACGTATGATTTACTGAGCTACAAATTAATTGGGCTTCCCTGGTGGCTCAGATAGTAAAGAATCTGTCTGCAATGCAGGAGACTCAGGTTCGATTTCTGGGTTGGGAAGATCCCCTGGAGAAGGGAATTAACTGTCCCCTGCAAACATCCAAAACAGCACCAGCTTCAAACTAAGTATCTTTATTTTATTAACCACTGAACTGGACCAAATGGAAAGAATCAAAATCTCTCCCCTAAATTAAAGTTGAGCAAAGTCAAGTTTTTGTTCCACTAAAACTAATACTGGAGTGGGTTGCCATTCCCTTTTCCAGGGGATATTCCTGACCCAGGGATCAAACTCAGGTCTCCTGCATTACAGGCAGATTCTTTACTGTCTGAGCCACTGGGAAAGCCTTAATGAGAAGAGTTAATAATAATCATTAACATTAACGGTGATCACCACAAATCTCATTGTCACGGTGCTTCCTATGTGTAGCCACTATGTGAAGTATTCTTGCACATCATGCATCTCATTTAAGTTTGTTCTGCTTGGAAGGGCCCCAAAAGTGACTGTGAAGTTTGGGAAGTTGTATCTTTCTCTTGATCCGTGAGATCGGACACTTAAGCCTCCATTTTCCTTCAGAGCAAAGAGGACCAAGCCTAATCCTTTAATGTGTGTGTGTGTGTGTGTTAGACAGAGAGAGAGATACAATTTCCATGTTACCATGTCCTCATCATTCAGAGAGGCAGTATACATATGACTCTCAGGTGCTAAGGAGGATCCAGATCCCCTGGAGGAAGCCTAATGCTGATTCCCACGCCCTTCCAAGTCTGGTCTAGCTTGTGTGGGGTCATCTGGCAACCTGTTTTCAGCCAAGCTCCAAGCCTATGCTGGAGCTCCCGCAGGCACCTGCATTTGTCAGCTGGAATAGGGAAAAGTGCTCAATATCCTCCCTTGTTCCCCAGGCTGAATGTCTAGAGAGAAGCCTGTCCCTCAACAGGGCTAGTTCAGTTCAGTTCAGTTGCTCAGTCGTGTCTGACTCTTTGCAACTCCATGGACTGCAGCACATCAGGCTTCCCTGTCCATCACCAACTCCTGGAGTTTATTCAAACTCACGTCCATTAAGTCGGTGATGCCATCCAACCATCTCATCCTCTGTCATCCCCTTCTCCTGCCCTCAAGCTTTCCCAGCATCAGAGTCTTTTCCAATGAGTTGGCTCTTTGCATCAGGTGGCCAAAGTATTGGACCTTCAGCTCAGCATCAGTCCTTCCAATGAATATTCAGGACTGATCTCCTTTAGGATGGACTGGTTGGATCTCCTTGCAGTCCAAGAGGCTCTCAAGAGTCTTCTCCAACACCACAGTTCAAAAGCATCAATTCTCTGGCACCCAGCTTTCTTTATGGTCCAACTCTCACATCCATACATGACCACTGGAAAAACCATAGCTTTGACTAGATGGACTTTTGTCAGCAAACAAGGCTAACCTCAGGAGAAATCGCTAAGATACAGTGAAGAACAGGAAACTCGTGTCAATCGGGAGCACCGGGATCAAAGGCAGATCTTTTTTTTCCTGCTGATTTCTAAAGAGGGGAAACACGTGAGCATCAGGAGGGACTGGTCCTAGCAACCCATGGGGTGAAGGGAACGTGGCAGAGAGGAGATGCAGGGACCACTCCCTGCCTTTCTCTGGATCTGCAGGAACTGGAGGGTTGAGGGTCTGTGGGTAGAGCAGGAAGGCCCGTCTCTGCAGAGGCCTCTCCACTGGCTGAGAATGGGGGCAGTGGGGAACTGTCCACTCCTGCCCGGAAGGCAGCCTGCAGGTCCTTGAGGGGAAAATGGAGGGCGTCTGAAATAACCCCAAGCCTTCCCCTGGGCTCCCAGTAAGCTGGGAACCAAAAGGCAAAAACCAGGGGGGGTGGGGCACCAACACCCAGGAGCATTCATCACTTGCTGGGATCAGACCCTGTGCGGCAGGAACTTTTGGCTCTTCAACCTCATTGCATAGGTGATGAAACTGAGAAAAACCACATCATCTGGGCAAGGTCACAAGGCTGCAAAGTGGGAGATGGTCGATTCTTTGGGTCTGAGGCCACCTGCGAAAACCAGAGGTCTCCAGATGTGTTCCAGCGGGCCCACACAGAGCCAGCCTGTGTCATGCTTAAAGCCCCAGAAGTACAACCAAGCTAGGTGCCAAGATCTAAAGTTACGGGCATTCCCCTTAGAAACTCAGATCTCTAGCTTCTTGTGAAAAACCAAAGGCCCCAGCCACACTGAGCCCATGTTCCATGTGGCAACCATCAGCTGGAGCTGGGTGACAATGGCCTCCTTGGGTTAACCACAGCCCCCACCACTCCCTAAAGTCTCCCCAACCTGGCATCTGTGGCCACGCCCTACACTGTTTCATCCTCTAGGGGAGTGGAAGGAAAGGAACACATTTCTTTTCTTACATCCAACCCACTTCACATCATCACATCACAGACATGTGAGTTCATGCTTGTGCCTCCTGCTCAGAAGAACAAAGATGGCAGGGAAGAATCAGTGCTTTCCGAGCCTCTGCTGGGATGAACCTCCAGCCAGGATTATGGACCAGCGAGCCTGTCATCTACACTCCCCAGAGCTGGTCTCCGGAGCCCAGAAGTCTGGGCAGCGGATGCAGGGGGTTATCACAGAGCAAACGCGGCTGTCCTGGACGACGCAGGGCCCAGAAAGGAGAGCCAAATGCACTTGACCTAAGAACACATGCCAATGCCAAATGCAACTGCTGGGCCGAGGCCAACAGGAAGTTTCCTCCACTTATGTGAGAGAGGGGAGAGTTCGCTCCCTACCAGAAGGTGGGCCCAAGTCCACTGGGGTTTTGGAGGGCCCAGACAAGCTGCCCAAGCCCCCAAGGGCACTGAGCTGAGCAGCCTCACAAATCTAGTTTCCGTGGATAAACTCATGGGTGGCATGACTACCCATGCTCTGCCATTTCCTTTGAAACTGACGACGCGAATGACCTCAGTAGCTACTATTCATGGGTCACTTAAGACATAGTAGGCACCGTGCTAAGAAATTATTATTAATTGAGTGCAAATGATATACAGTAAAGAGCCCAGGCCTTAGCCAACAGCTTGATGAGTTGGTACATGTGTTTACATCTGTGGAACCAGACCAATGCATGGAACATCCCTTGCTCTATAAGACTCCCTTTAGCCTCCTCCCAGTCATGACCACCCTCCCAAAGCTAACCTCTATCTGACTTCCATCACAAGGACTGGTTTTGCCAGTTTTTGAACTTCAGATTACAGAGCTCCACACAGGAAGTACTCCTGTGTCCAGCTTCTTTCTCTCAACAGCATGTCTGTGAGAATCACCCGTGTTGTTGTATATGGCTGGTCATTCTCTTCCATGTCTGTGCATCCCAGCATATGAATAAACAACAGCTTACTTACTCAATTCTTTTTATTTTTCAGCAATGCCACAAGGCTTGTGGGATCCTAGTTCCCTGACCAGAGGTTAAACCCGAGCCCTTGGCAGTGAGAGCATGGAGTCCTAACCTCTGGACTGTAGGGAATTCCCTATTTACCGGATTCTACTGCTGACCGGGGCTTCCCTGATGGCTCAGTGGTAAAGAATCCACCTGCCAATGCAGGACACGTGGGTTCCATCCCTGGGTCAGGAAGATCCCCTGGAGAAGGAAATGGCAACCCACTCCAGTATTCTTGCCTGGAAAATTCCACGGACAGAGTATCTGTGGGCTACAGTCCATGGAGTCACAAAAGACTCAAACGACTTAACAACTGCTGACAGATACTAGGGTTCTTTCCAGTTTGGAGTACAATGGACAAAGCTGCCATGAACATTTATCTGCAAGTCTCCGAACTCTTGTCTTCCTCTTTCTTGGGTTATTATCTAGGATTAGAACCGCAGGGATGCAGTATATGTCTGACTTTACAAGAAACGGCTATGTGTTTCATGGGACTGTCCCCTTGTGTATTTCCAGCAGCCAGTGAAGGGGAGTTTCAGCTTCCCCACACCCTCATCCTCACGTGCTACTGTCTTTGCATTCTGGTCATTCTAGCGGATGTAAAGGGCACACCCCTGCCTTGTTTATTCCTCATGATAACTCTTTGGAGATGGGTACCATTTGCAGTGGATGAACGATGGCCACACATCCCTTCCATGAAGAAGTGGGGTCCTTTCCCTTTGGATATGGGTAGGCTATGTGACTCCTTTGACCAAGGAGATATGACAGAAATGACTCCGTGGCAATTGCCATACCCAAGGCTTCAGAGACTTCTACATTCTGTTTGCTGGAATGCTGGCTCTGGGAGGCCAGACTGCCATGCTATGAGAAAGCCCAAGTGGCCATGAGGAGAGGCTGTATGGAAGAGACTTAGGCCAACTAGTCCCCAGCCACCCAGCCCTCCCAGCCGACATCAGACAAGTGAGGGAGGGAGCCACCCTGGACGTCCTCACCCCAGCAGGTGCCCATTGGCTCAGACCAACCATACCCTCTGTGCCCTGTCCTGGCCCACATAATAAACTGGTGGTTGTTTCACATCACTAAGTTTTGAGGCAGTTTGATGCGGCCATAGATACATAGAACCAACCACCATCTCCATTTTACAGAGGAGAAAATCAAGGTACAGAGAGGTGACATATTGTGAACAAGGCCTCACATTGGGAAGAGTCAGAGCTTGGGGTGATGGCAACAGGCATTATATCCGAGGTCAGAACAGGTCATGAGCACACAGTGTGAATGCTGGTTACTCAACAGTGATCCGAGACAGACTGGCAGAGGACTTAATACAACAGACTGGAAGATGGACTCTCATTTCCAATAGCCTGATTTCATCAGAAACTAAGTGTTTCTCTCTGGACTGTGCACCAAGGAGCCCAGCCTCTCTGGGGCCTCTAACCTGATCGGTGTTCACAAAGGCCAAAGCAGGGGGCAGCGCTCTGTGCTATGACATCGCCTGCCTCCCACAGGTCCCCATTCGTCCGTGGCTTGGATCAGAAGAAAAAAGGAGGTCCCAAGCCAGGGCCACTAGATGGACAGATCTCTCTCTGTACCGTGGAGTCCACGACACCTGAGCACAGACACACCGGATAAGCTAACCATCAGCTGGTGGGACTGAGAGGATTTCTATAATCTAAATGGCATCAGCGCAGAGCCTCCTCGTAGGGACTGCAAAATAAAAAAAAACGCCTCCAAGGGCCACAAAGGCATCATACTAGGTGTGTTCTATTATGATGTAGACGTGCTTATTTGCATATAAGCACAGGGAAATAGTCTTCACTTTCGAAGAAGTGCACGCTCTTCCATTTCTTAAAACACAGGACTCTCTTGGTCTGTTTGCTATGTGCCTGCTTTCAGTAGGGCCCGAAGTACAGAGAAATTTTCTCTACCACAAAAGACATACATGCAGGATGGATGCCGCAGGCGGCAGGGGAGTCAGGGAGGCTCCCACGGGGACGGTGACTAGCTGCAGAGCACGTGTGCTTTCCACAGGGGGCGGCCACTACCGTCTCTGGCTGATGCCGGCCAGGTGAGAAAAAGCACCCAAGGGGTGGCGGAATGCGAGTGGAAGACAGATCTTTGCTTTTCCAAGAGAAGCCGGAAATTCAGATTTTTTTTTTTGCATGACATTCTATAAATGTCAGCCGCTTAGTTCTCCTTTCTTTTTTCCCAGAAGCATCCAACATGTCTGCAGGCAGGATTGGGCCCATAGGTCATCCTGTGACCTCTGTATTTAAAATCTTTGCATCAATGCATCTCTAGACTTTGAGTTCAGAAAGGACCTTCTCCATACTGCATGCAACCTTGGGCCTCCTGGCAACACAAACCCAGGCTTCAGGAAGCCTTGGCGTTTTTAAGGCTAGTAAGGCCTGGGCCCCTCTCTGTCTATCCAAGCGGGCTTCCATCCAGAGCTCTCATCATGGGTGGAGAGTGGGTCTCTCTTCACAGGAGGAAGATGGGCTGGGATTTGAGATCAAAGATGTCCCAGGATCGCCCATCCCTACCACCTTCCCAATCCCCCTGCTGCTGGGGCCCACATGGTCCTGCTGCGCCCAGCACACCGCCCCCACAGACCCGTCCCTCTGCCTGGATGCCTGCCACCCCCACCCCCTACTCCCAGCAACTGAATTCTTCTCGTTCCTCTTTCAAACCCCAAATTAATCACCACCTGTTCTGCAAAGCCTCCCCAATTTTCCAGGCAGAATTCAACACCTCTGCTCCTCATTTTTTTTTTTTTAAAGCAAACTGAGTCTTGGGATTATGTGCCTGGTTCCTTCTAGAACCTCTTTCCCTTCACAAAGCCTCTCCTTTGCACCTGGTACACACCTCCAGGCCAGCGCTGATACACAGATCGGTTTCCCCGGCAACCTAGGGGCTGAGAGGGGCAAGGGGTGGGGGAGGGAGACAGATTTGTCTCTGCATTCTGAGGCTCTTCAAGGGACCAGTCGGAGAAGGTGCACAATGTTCCGATGAAGAGAGGACTATTCAGGCTGTTCAAAGTCAGTCTCGCTACCTGGCTCCCACCTGGACCCACATCTGAACTAAAAAGTCTGTTCTCAAGAGAAAAACACACAAAGGTCCTTGCGGGAACGTCTGTTGTCTTGTTCACTGCAGTGTCCCCGGGGGCTGGCACAGGGAGGCGCTCAGATGTCTGCTGAACGTCCGGGGATACAGTTGCACCCTTCATGGTAGGCTGCTCTGAGGTGAGACGGGAGGACACGGGAAGCACGCTCCGGACAGAGCCTGGCACAAAGTAGATGCTCAACAAACATGGCTCCCTGGGCTCTCACAACCGCGTCTCCAGACATGCGGAGCCATTCCACACGGCCGCGCCCAGCGGAGCTTCCGGGGCTCGGGGGAGAGGCAGGCCTGCTCCCAACGTGGAGCTCAACCCTTTGGGCCTCCAGGCAGAAGCCGCGAACCCTGGCTGCTGGTGTGCCTTTAATAACCTGGGAACTTCCAGAACATTCTGTCAGTGCTCCTCAGGGCCCCACATCGATCTGGCAACAATCCTGGAGACCCAAGGAGGAATGGAGACCTTGTCTTCCTGGCTGAGGGCACCATCTTCCCTCCAGCCAGGAGGATCCGTCTCCACACAACAGGGGAGGAGGCAACAGTGGAGCCAGCAAAGGATTCAGGAAGGCACTCCATGCCCGACCCCGCCAGGGCCAGGGCCCGGCCGGAAGGCTCCCCCTAGGCCTCCCAGGCCTGAAGCCATTTCCTGGCTGTCTCCTGGTGCACTGCGCCGAGAGAGGAAAGTTAAATATAGACTTAGCATCCCCGCCGGTCGGCGCCCCGCATCGGGGCCGAGGGCGCCACCTGGTGGCCCACTCCCGCCTCCTCCATGGAGTGAAAGCGTCTGGGGGGGAAGGGCGTTAACAAGATGGCCGCCTCAGGGAGCTTTGTGTGGAGAGAGAGAGAGGGAGGGAGAGAGAGGGTGGCAGTGTGGCCTCCCCAGGCCGGCCGCTGCCCACGCCTCCTGCTCGCTAAGCCACCACCAAGATGGCTCCCCAGGGAGGCCCAGGAGGGCCCTGAAGCCCGGCCTGGGCCTCGACCCACGCCTCCCAGGCAGGCCCTCACCATGTCTGTCAGGCACTCACCATGTCAGCCAGGCTGCAAAACTCTTCCAGCCTGAGGAGCAACCCCTCGATGGTCTCCTCCACCTCCTTCGCCTGAAAAGAGACAATGTCCTGGAGATTAGCAAGTGGTTTCCAGGGAGACAAACGCCCTTCATTTTCTTTTCTTTTTTTAAAGCAAACTAAATCTTAGGATTATCTGCCCAGTTCCCTCCAGACCTACTTTCCCTTTTCAAAACCTCTCTAGCCTCGTTTGAAACCTGGAAGTGCTGGTGGCAGTCTTGATGCCTGTGGACGCCTCTGTTTAACTGCTCTGGTTAAAGCCACTGTGCAGTCCTCAAAGGAGAGGAGATAAATAAATACTTACAGGAGATAACAAAGTGACTCTTATCATCGCCCCCCATGGTCCAGATAAGGAAACTGAGGCTCAGAGAAGTAAGGGAACCTGCTCAAGGTCACACAGCTAACAAGCGTCGGGGCCCACATTCTCAGGTAGGTTTGAGTCCCCAGCCTGAAAGCCTGCTCTTATCAACACCAAAAAATGCCTGCTGAGAAACACCATGGAGAGAAACAGTGAACTGCAAGAGAGGCAGAATGTAAAACTATCCTCGTATGAACACCGAGAAACATGCATGTTTCAACAGTGGATTTTCACTTCATCTCATTTCAACTAGAATGACATGTGCGTGCATGCTAAGTCAATTCAGTCGTGTCCGACTCTTTGCGACCCTATGGACTGTAGCCTGCCAGGCTCGTCTGTCCGTGGGATACTCCAGGCAAGAATGCTGGCGTGGGTTGCCATTTCCTTCTCCAGGGGATCTTCCTGACCCAAGGATCCAACCCAAGTCTCATTATGTCACCTGCATTGCAGGCAGGTTCTTTACCACAAGAGCCACCTGAATGACATGTACCAAACTGCAAATAGTTAGGGGGTTAGCCAATGCAGGAGACACCAGAGATGCAAGTTTGATCCCTGAGTCGGGAAGATCCCTTGGAATAGGAAATGGCAACCCACTCCAGCATTCTTGCCTGGAAAATCCCATGGACAGAGGACGCTGGTGGGCTACAGTCTATGGGGTCGCAAAGAGTCGGACACGACTGGGCACGCACATAAGGAAGCATACTTACACTGGACTTCCCTGGTGGCTCAGTGGTAAAGAACCCACCTGCCAATGCAGGAGACGTAGGTTCAATCCCTGGGTTGGGAAGATCCCCTAGAGAAGGAAATGGCTACCCACACGAGTATTCTTGCCTGGGAAATCCCATGGACAGAGGAGCCTGGTGGGCAACAGTCCATGGGGTCACAAAGAGTCAGACACAACTTAGAGACTAAACAACAATACTTACACTAAAAAAGTATTTGTTGTTTACCTGAAATTCATATTTAACAGGGGATCCTGTAGTTTATCTGGAGACCCTATTAATAGTGCTTATTTAGCTCTGGGGCGTAGGAACTGGAGAATATGGTCTGACATGGGAGCTTTGAATGTTTTATGTCATGTAAGGGTCCAAAACTCAAAAGTTACCAAGACCATGCAGTAAGGCAAATGAATGAAGCAGGCCACTGGGGCAGTGACTCGAGAAGCACTTGCCTATTTCGAGAGCAGCCAGCCACTCATAGAAATCAGGAAACATGAGGCCAAGGTTGCCAGAATCTTCCATTTTCAAGAGAAGCCAGAAATTCTAACTTTATAGATAATGTCCCAGTTTTTAAATAGTGGCATATATTTTTAAAAATATATTTTTCCTTTTTAATGCTTCGTGGGCCAAGCAAAACAACATGAAGGGTCTGCTTTAATCACTTGTGTAAAGGGGTAGTTTGAACCCTTTTCCCCTCAAGCAGTTACTATTTTCATGACGGATAAAATACCTGCTTTTTTGTCTTTTTTCCCTCCTAATAACCAGGCATCTTGGAAGAAAGTTCAACTGGAACATGAAGCACTTTTTCTGACTGACCAGGCCGAACTGTTCTGCTCCAGGGAGGTGTTCCCAGGCATTTCTGGGCAGGCCTGGCACTGCCCCCTCACCTGAAGGCTGCCCTCAGCGCCCACTTGTCCCCAGAGAAGTGTTTATACAGTGCAGGAGCTGCCGCCTGCAGCCTAGGCCGTCGCTACCACAACCAAATAAACGGCTGCGCAAAAAAACCTCTTTCCGGCTGGAGTATAAATAGTACGGAGCTGCAATTTTAAACTCTGGAGCCTTCATCTCACAGCTGGGACTATTTCTGTGCCTGACTGGGGGAGGCTTGACAGGGGAAGGGGACCACAGTGGAAGGAGGACTGGAAACACGCAGGAAGCTCCCCTTCCCACCCCCAAAAAACAAAAGCATGGTTTTAAGAAAATGTCCTTAATGCACTAAGGGAAAAAGAAGGAGCTGAAAGGCCACTGAGCTAGGCGGAGGGAGGTTGGTGGTTCCTCGGATCCAGAGGAAAGCACGAGAGACAGGAGGGGGCACAGATCCATGATGGAGCACAGTCTAGATGAGTCATGTCCGACTCTGCGATCCCAGGGACTGTAGCCCGCCAGGCTCCTCTGTCCATGGGATTCTCCAGGCAAGAATACTGGAGTGGGTTTGGGATCGAACCTGGGTCTCCTGCATTGCAGGCAGATTCTTTACCATCTGAGCCACCAGGGAAGCCCAAAAAGTGAAAGTGTTAGTCGCTCAGTCGTGTCCGACTCTTTGCGATCCCATGGACTGTAGCCCACCAGGCTCCTCTATCCATGGGATTCTCCAGGCAAGAATACTGGAGTGGATTGCCATTCCCTTCTCCAGGGGATCTTCCCAACCCAGGGATCAAACCCAAGTCTCCTGCATTGCAGGCAGATCCTTTAGTGTCTGAGCCACCAGGGAAGCCCCAAGATGATCTACACCCCCAGTCCAAACATGCCTGGGAAGACAGAACCCTGGAGGGACACGAAGGACCGCTGGCTGGGTGGCCTCTTCCGAAGACACACGTGCAGTTCTTTGCTCACAGGAAGAGCTCTGGACCTCTCCGAGCATGTTCAGGAAGGAAGTCCTGAGTTCAACCCATCTTCCTTCTGCCGGCCGTGGGACCTTAACCCAGTGGCTTCTGCTGGGCATCTGGGTTGGCTCACCCAGAACAAGAAGGGCCACACCCACTTGGCAGGGTTGCTAGGTTAACCTCATGCATGGCTAAGTCCTTTAACAGGGTGTGGGCACACAGTAAGCGTGAATAAATGGTAGCTTTATGGATCTCTCTCACTAGATAATAGAAGTGGCAAATCACTACATATGAATTATCTCCTTTGATTCTCACAAAAACTCTCTTCTGTAGGTGCCATAATTTCCCTCTTTCTATGAGCTGAGAAACAGAGGATCAGAGAGCTTAAGTCACCTGCTCAAGGTCACACAGCTAATAAATACGGAAGCCAACATCTGACCTCTCTGACTTCAGAAGTTGGTAAGGACCAAGGTGCTCTCTGGGGAGGGGGAAAGTGTGCCCGACTTACTGCTGCCTGTCAACTAAGGTCACCCTCTCCCCCCGCGACCTCCTCCTGGTACCCAGGGCGGTGACCCAAAGCAGCAGGAGGGGAGTGAAGAAATGATCTGCTGACTGCCTGGTCAGCTAAGCGAAGAACAGGTCCCAAGACGTTCCCAACCAACAGGGAAGGATTAGCCACCCCACCGTGTCCCACAAATCATTCACTGGACATTTTTCTCCCAGAAAGTGGCCCCAGAAATACGATTCCTGCAGGCTGCAACCCACTTGCCTTTTTAACCCAGCCCATAAGCAAAACGAATGCCCTCACCATCCTTTGCAACTCCCCAGGCAGAAATTGTCCCACTCTGAGGGGAGGGAAGCAACTGGTTCCTCTTTAAGTGACATTCAGGGCTTGACTGGTGGGGATGGCAGGTGGGCATTTTTTAATATGTGTGAATTATGGCATTTACTGCCTTCTTCCATACCCACTGATTTATCCCAAAGTGCCAAGCCAAGCTTCCCAGCCGGGTGTGTCAAAAACCAAAAAGGGGCTGGCCCTGTGCACCAGCGACTGACACAAGAAAACACAAAAAGACCCTCCACCATCCGTGGTCTTCTCCAGCTCAACAGATGGAAACTCCACGGTCCAGGTGCTCAGGCCACATACTCGGGAGGATCCTTGGCTCATCTTTCTTTCCCACCCCTCACCCTATCCATCCTCTATGCACACCCTCTCAGTTCTGCCTTCACAGTACATCCCAGATCCAACCACTCCTCACCACCACTCTGGTGCAAGGCACCACTCTCCCTTGCTGGGACCATTGCAGTAGCCTGTTACTCACTAGTCCCCTCCTTCCTCTTTTGCTCCCCTTCAATCTGTTCCTCAGAGATTCTGTTAAAACCAAAGCCCTCTTCAGCTCAGAATCTTCCACTCTACCATTCTCAGCCACTAGGATGACCACGATCACAAAAATGGCAAGTGACAAATGTTGGTGAGGATATGAAGCAGCCCTCATCCACTGCTGGTGAGACTGTGAAATTGTGCAGCTGTTTTGGAAACAAGCCTGGTTTGGAGACCAACCTCAAAAGGTTAGTTACCCTATGACTCAGCAATGTATCCAAAAGAACTGAAAACAGAGGTTCTCACAAAAAAATTTGTACATTATCCCTAATAGCCCACAAGAGGAAATAACTCGATGTTCATCAACTGATGGATGGACAAACAGAATGTGACATGTGCACAGGATGGAATACTATTCAGCCATAAAGAAGAATGGAGCTCTAATACATGCTACAATGTTGATAATCCTTGAAAATAATCCTTACATGATTCCTTTTATGTGAAATGTCCAGAGGAGGCAAATCCACAGAGACAGAAAGTGTGTTAGTGGTTGTCTCGCCCATGGAATCGGTGGAGGGGAGCAGGGAATAATTGCCAATGGTTATGAGATTTCTTTTTTGGGTGACAGAAATGTTCTGGAATTAGGCTGTGGTAATGTCTGCACAACATAGTGAATATACTAAAACCCACTGAATTGTATACTCTAAAATGGTAAATTTTATGTTGCATGGATTATATCTTAACTTTTACTGTATCTTCCACCTCAGTCAGCAAACACCTACTGGAGGCCTCCCCAGCCCCACACCATCCCAGCCCGCCACCTCTCTCTGACCTCATCACCGGCTGCTCACTCCCCACCAACTACACCAACCATGTCCTCACCCCAGGGCCTTTGCACTTGCTGTTCCCGTCACTGGTAAAACTCATCTCACACTTCCTTCCAGCCATTGCCCATGTGATTTTCCTTTGTGAGGCCTTCCCTGGTCTTGTGGCTTTCCTGCCATGCCCCATCTTACACCAATTTACCTCTCTCTTTGACCTGCATCACCATTTAACTTACTACATATTTTACTTATTTGTTGTCATCTTCCCTCAACAGAATGAAAGCTCCTGGTGAACAGGGGTTTTCGCTTCATTTGCCTTTGTGTCCCTAGGACCTAAAGTAATGCCTGGCACGTAGTAGGTACTTGTGTTTCCTAAGATAGCCTTCCAACTCTCTCCATGTCTTTTCGCAATATGACCTTGCTCCTCTGCCCGTGGGGAGGAGGCGTCATTCCTTTCCACCCCTGAACTAGCCTGGGACTTGCTTTGACCAATAAAATGTGGAAGCAATGCTCTGCTCCACGTTTGACTTCCGAGACTAGAGCCCCTGCAGCTTCTGACTCACCCTCTTGGAAGACAACGGCAGGCAGTTCTGGTCGTCTGAGAGGCCACAGGGCGAGAGCGGTCCCGGAGAGCGAGAGGCTGTGGGGGAGGACCGAGACGCCCGGCCGCCAGCACCAACTGCCCGACACGAGCGAGGCCGTAGGGGGCCTCCGGCTGCCGCGGACCCCCAGCCATCTGCAGCCCCGGGAGGCAGCCCACCCAACGCCACAGGAGAGAACAGCTCAGAGGAGCCCCGCCAACCCGCACAGTCATGCACTCTAAAACGGGGGTTGTTTTTATCCACTGAAGTTGGGGGTGGTTTGTTACCTGGCAATTGGTAACCAATACAATGAGTATGTGTTGTAAGAAAGAGGGCAGGGAGGAGAAAAGAAAAAGGCCAGAGGAAGGAGGAAACGTGCTCTCTTGGAAGAGGTACGGCCTGAGTTCCGCTGTCACATTCCTGCTGCGAGGTCCTGACGACGCCTCTGACCATCCCTGTGCCTCAGTTTCCCCATGTGAAAGGGTGTGTTGGGGGGAACTCCTCAGACTTTCTCTGTCTTGAGACAGAAGCTCAAGAGGGTCTGGTAAGTTCTTTCTCGAGGTTACTCTTGGCAAGATGCTCCACCCACACAGGGGAGGACTGTGAGCCACTAGGGTCTCCAAACTCAGAAAGACACGGAAGCCAGACAGGAAATGAATACTAGGGAAGGAAGCCAAGCTTAAGAGATATTTTCCTCACATTGCTTATTTCAGTTTCCCACTTTTGACAGAGCCTTTTTACTTTTCTCTAAGAAACAGTAGCATCAGCAGGATAATAAATGGCAGCTGACACTCAGGCAGGAAGACAAAAGGGAGGGGTGGAGACTGTGGCAAAGAGAAGGCCCCTGACCCCGTCTAAAGCGGACACCTGCCGCGTGGTGTGAGCAGATCATTCCAGCTGGGAATGCACTAAACTGGTTTTATTCAAGATGAACGGTGATAGAGGGCTTTATACAAACTCTCCCAATTTGAAAATGCTGAAAACTAACCTAAAAAGTTAAAAAACACTGTGACGGTCAAGCTCAGAGATGGTGAAGGACAGGGAAGCCTGGTGCGCTGCAGTTCAGGGCGTCTCAGCGAGTCGGACATGACCGAGCAACTGAACAACACTGACGCCAAACAAGCCTGACTGCAAGCCGGATGTGGCCTTCACCCCTCTGGCTGATCAGAGTCTTTAAAACACAAACACCTGTGAAATGTCCAGAACAGGTAAACCTTCAGAAACAGAAAGTCAGTTAGGGGATCCTCGGTGGTGTGAGAGTGAAGAGGGACAGGGTTTCTTCCGGGGGTAACAAGAGCGTTTTAACATTGAATGTGGTTGACGGTGTGCAACCCTGTGAATAACCCAAAAGCAGTGAAATTGCTAAAGCTTTTGACTGTGTGGATCACAACAAACTGTGGAAAATTCTTAAAGAGATGGGAATACCAGACCACCTGACCTGCCTCTCGAGAAATCTGTATGAAGGTCAAGAAGCAACAGTTAGAACTGGACATGGAACAACAGACTGGTTCCAAATCGGGAAAGGAGTACGTCAAGGCTGTATATTGTCACCCTGCTTACTTAACTTATATGCAGAGTACATCATGTAAACTGCTGGGCTGGATGAAGCACAAGCTGGAATCAAGATTGCCGGGAGAAATATCAATAACCTCAGATACGAAGATGACACCACCCTTATGGCAGAAAGTGAAGAAGAACTAAAGAGCCTCTTGATGAAAGTGAAAGAGGCAAGTGAAAAAGTTGCCTTAAAACTAAACATTCACAAAACTAAGATCATAGCATCCGGTCCCATCACTTCATAGCAAATAGATGGGGAAACAATGGAAACGGTGACAGATTATTTTCTTAGGCTCCCAAATCACTGCAGATGGTGACTGCAGCCATGAAATTAAAAGACGCTTGCTCCTTGGAAGAAAAGCTATGACAAACCTAGACAGTATATTAAAAAGCAGAGACATTACTTTGCTGACAAAAGTTCATCTAGTCAAAGCTATGGTTTTTCCACTAGTCATGTATGGATGTGAGAGTTGGACTATAAAGAAAGCTGAGCACCAAAGAATTGATGCTTTTGAACTGTGGTGTTGGAGAAGACTCTTGAGAGTCCCTTGGACTGCAAGGAGATCCAACCAGTCCATCCTAAAGGAGATCAGTCCTGGGTGTTCATTGGAAGGACTGATGTTGAAGCTGAAACTCTGATACTTTGCCCACCTGATGCGAAGAACTAACTCATTGGAAATGACCCTGATGCTGGGAAAGATTGAAGGCAGGAGGAGAAGGGGACAACAGAGGATGAGAAGGCTGGATGGCATCACCGACTCAATGGACATGGGTTTGGGTAAACTCTGGGAGTTGGTGATGGACAGGGAGGTCTGGCATGCTGCGGTTCATGGGGTCGCAAAGAGTTGGACACGACTGAGCCACTGAACTGAATGAAATTGTACACTTTAAATGGGTGGACTGCACATTATGTGAATTATATCACAATAACGCTGCTTACACACACACACACACACACACACACACACACTCTCTCTCTCTCTCTCTCTCTCTCTCTCTCTCTCTCTCTGGAAAATCCTTCTAGAAAACACAAGTTCCGCTCAGCCCAGGAACAAGGCCACTGAAGATCTACACCTTTTGTCACAACATTTTTAGAAAAGCCAGACATTAGGATTTTTATGTGAAAACTCCCACTTTTTTTAGGGTTGGCGTCTACTTAGCATTTTACAAATCAGATCACCGGGCCAACCAGAGGACACCCACGTGCAGCCAGATCAAGTTTGGAGCGGGGTGGGGGTGGGCTCAGCTTTGGCTTGACACTTGGTGCTTCGGCCTGACCTTCCTCCTCTGTCCCCCAGCCAGGCTGGGCCAGGGTCCATGAGTGCAGGATGGGGGTGAAAATGAACCCGGCCCAGGGACTGCGAGACCTGCCCACACCCAGGGCAGGCAAATTAGGAATGCCTCCTCTTCTCCAAAAGCACTCGTGGTGGCCCCTTCAGATGACAGTGAAAGTAAAGGTCTTTAGCAGAAGCAGTCTTGTCTCTGTGCACAGGATGAACAGGCTGGATTGATGTCAGAAAGACCCTGGGAGCTGGGGCAAGCCACGAATGAAGGCCTGGAAAGGAAGGAAATCTCCTTCCTTGAGCTGGAATCCCAAACCAAGAGGGGCCTGGCCCATCAGATGATAATCCACTTCCCAAAGAGGAGACACAGGAACTCCTTCCTCCCAGGCCCCCAAAGCAGGGCAAGTAAGCGTTCCCATCCCCGAAGGACCCTTGACCTTGAGCTCTAAATGTCCAGAAGGGCTGACTATTCTTGCCCTGACCCTGACAAGAAGGTTAATTTGGCAATAGCAACTAAAAAATTTTTTTTAATATTTATTTATTGATCTTTGACTGCACTGGGTCTTAGCTGTGGCACACGGCTCAGCTGCCCCGCAGCATGTAGGATCTTAGTTCCCTAACCAGGGATCCAACCCAAGTACCCTGCGTCAGAAGGCAGACTCTCCAACACTGGACCACCAAGGAAGTTCCCCTTAAATTTTAAAAGCATGTATCCTTGGACCCTGTAATTCCCCGGCAAGGTGTTTATCCTCCAAACATATTTGCACAAATGCAGATGATGTAGGTACAGAGATACTCATTGTAATAGACTTTGTGACAGCAAAAGGAGAGGAACGGTTACCTAAATTACCATTCAGACAGACAATGAGATTGTTTGGCAGCTAGAAACAATTGGCCAGCTTGCTGTGCACTCACATGTAAAGCTAAGACACAGTGAGTGAAAAAAGCGTGATGCCGATGGGGGAGGCGGCAGGTGGCCGGGGACGCAGGCAGGGCCCGCAGGCTGAGCACCACAGGGCAGGGTCTCACGCATCACTCCAGGGTCACAGGGACCTTTGGATTCTGTAACATGTGCACACATTTTTTATTTTTAAACAAAACCTATTTAAACAGAATCAACTCCAGGCTTCCCTAGTGGCTCAGTGGTAAAGAATTCACCTGCCAATGCAGGTGTGAAGTGAAAGTTGCTCAGTCGTGTCCGACTCTTTGTGACCCTATGGACTATACAGTCCATGGGATTCTCCAGGCCAGAATACTGGGGTGGGCAGCCTTTCCCTTCTCCAGGGGATCTTCCCCACCCAGGAATCAAACCCAGGTCTCCCGCCTCGCAGGCGGATTCTTTACCAGCTGAGCCACCAAGGAAGCCTGATCCAGGGAGATCCCACATGCCGTGGAGCAACAAAGCCCGCAACTATTGAGCCCGCGCTCTGGAGTCTGGGAGCCGCAACTACTGAAGCCCACGCAGCCTAGAATCCGTGATCTGCAACAGAGAAGCCACCGCAATGAGAAGCCCGCACACACAACCTGAGAGGAGCCTGTGCGGCAACGAAGACCCCACACAGCCAAAAATAAACAAAATTATTGAAAAATCAAATCAGCTCCAATCCACTTAGAGGAACCCACAGGCCGAACAGCCACCACATTTGCACCAAGGAATCAATTCGGATCCTGAAACACTTAAAGAGAACCGGGGGCTCATGTGGACCATGCAAGGAGCAACTATGTTTTGCAAACCAAAAACTGGGATCTATGGTTGGCCTCATGTACACAGATAAAGTTAACCCTGGACTTCCAGGCCTCCGGGAGGTCATGCTAGTGAGAAGAATTCACCATCTTCTGCACAAGTGGAGGGCTGAAATCGGGCCCCTGCAAACACTGAGTAGAAGTATCAGTGCATGTCCCGGCCCCTCTCCCACCTGTTCGGAGAGCCCTGTGGGTGGGAGTGCCTTCCCTGCACTCTTACTTCCAAGAACCTGGTTTGGGGGGGCGGTCCACACCCAGTACTGGTTCTAGAAACACCTACAGAATGAATAAATGGACAATCATAGCTAATGCCGTGGATCACTTACTGTGGGCCAGACTCCGAGCCAAGCATTATCCGTGCTCACCTCACCCAACCCCCCAGCTCGGGAGGAAGGGCAGAGGGGGCGCAGGGCCGAGATCCGAACACAGGCCCTGTGGCTCCAGAGCTGACCTCCCACCACTCAGCCTGACCAGGGCAGGGGCGCACATCTGCAGAGGATGCTGCTTCAATTGATATGCGAGGAGTCAGTAGCCGGTGCTGCAGACACGGCAGCAGGCAAGATTGAAGGGTTTTCTGCCCTCTGCGAGTGGCGGGGAGCCAGCACTCCAGGCCTGCGGCAGGTCCCGCTTGCAGGGAGGCGAGTTGTGAGCTACCTACCAGGCTGACCATCAGAATCTCCGGAGAGGGCTTACAAGCGCAGATCTCCAGGCCTGGGGTGCCTCCCGGGTGCCCCCAACAGTTAGTAGCCACGGGGACTTTCCAACAGACAAATCAGTCCTGGTCACCCCGGGATCTTCAATCCTTCTGGAAAGCTTTGGGCATTCCAGTGCCCAGGAGGTGCCCACACCAATGAAATGAGGGTACTGGGGGTAGGAGGCAGGCAGCAGTTCTTCTCGTCATTGGTAGAGATCACAGATGAGGCCAATGTGAGGTGAAGGGTGGGGACCATGCCCTACACCAGTGCTCACACCTTGGCAATACTCCACCCCACCCTCTAGAGACGGATCTATCTTAATCTCTTATTTATAGGTGCAAGAAATAAACGTTTTTTGCCCTTAAAGTTTTTATTTACACCACACACACCCCTGGGCATCTTCTTTTCTCCCCTGGCTCCAGAATGGCGTGTTCAGAGCAGACTCCTTCTGCAACCATGAGCTGTCCGCTACGCAGAAGCATCACTACGTGACCAGCCCACACGGGTGGGCTCCAGGGTTACTTCCCACCTTTAGGACCCTGTTTTAAAGCTTCTTGGTTAGTGCTGAGAGTCAGCAGACTGGGAGATTTTAGCCACGGTTCCAAGGTGACCCACCCCCAAAGCCCAGATGTCCTGTGATAAGAGACTGTTCAGAGTCGGGAATGGGTCCTTCCGCTGCAGGGCAGTTCTGCCCAGGGAAACGCGTTCTTCTGAGAAACACTACCCTTCTCCAAGCACCCACTTTGGCCTTGACTCTCACACCCCCAAAGGCTCTGAATCAGGGAGCCCAGCCAGCTCGGCCTACATCCACCTGGACGTCCACATCGGTGGTCCCCTTGCGGCCGCGCCAGCCCCTCCAACTCATTCTGGCACTGCACTAAGTCCACAGATCTGATCCTGTCTTTCTCCTGCTCACACCCAGCTCAGCCCTGCTCTCAGCTTCCACACATGACCCCCTAGAATCGAATTCCAGATTCCTCCCTTTGACTCCAGGCCCTGGTCTGGCCCTGCCCACTGTCTCCTTGATCACTGAGGTCCACCCACTCAGGCACCTCTTGGGTCGTCATCTTTCCTTGCTTCTAGCTGCACACATGATGCCAGCTCTCTCTGCCTGGTGGTTCCTTCCAGTCCTCCCTGTGTGTCTCCATCACAGCCCCCAGATGTCTCCTCCGGGGCATATACCACCGTTTGCTACCCTGTAGGATCATTCCCAGTCGGCTCATCTCCTGTGCTTGAGGGCAGGCACTGCATCTATCTTGCTGGCCTCTCCCCTGTGCCCGGCACACTGTCTGGCCCACAGCGGTTCCACCATAAGGATCAGAGGAATAAACTAACCCAGAACTATATATCGAGACCCAGTAGACTGTGCCCTGGAACCCGTCCACAGAGTTCTAATCTGAACATCTAAAATTTGAAAGCATAAAGGGGACCAGTGGGTCCAAAGAGTAAGACACATGCCAGGGTTCCCAGAGACACGTGGTGTCTGCAGGTTGGACCCAATAAATAGTCTTTGCTTCCACAAAGAAGCAGTCTGTTCTGCATTTTGTCTTGAGACCCAGTGGCATTTGGGGCTAACTCATGTCTTCCTATTTTAGTCCAGACTCCTGGTTTGGAGAAACAGTTTCCTCTCCTCTCATCATGACTATAGAAACATCACAGGTTCAAGCACAAAGGTAAGTGGTAAATGATACCAGCTTCAGTAGAGGGAGACAATAAGGAGGGGTGGGGACTGTGGCAAACAGGGGACCACGACTAGGAAACAGGGACCGAGGATTTCCAGACTGTCCATTATTTTAAACAAACAAGATTTTTTTTTTTTCATGAAAATTCTCCATTTAAGAACCCCTATGTGAAAAAAGGATTATACAACAACGACCAAAAAGAACCCCTACATGAAGTGAACCAATCATATCAGAGTGCTGGATTCAGCCCCTGGCCCAGCAGTTTGCAGCCCGGGACCTCATCCACGGGTTAACTCTCCCCCCTCATCTCTGCTCACTCAGGCAGAGCAAGTGTAAGCAAGTGAAGCCCTTTACTTCCTTCCAGGCAGGCCACGAACCCCTTCTGTGGGCCAAACCTGTCCTGCATCCCAGCACAGGAACCAAATGGAATTCTGAGTCTTGTCAGGAATTCCCCGCTGGGTGGGTATCAGGACTCAGCCATCCAGGAGGGCCCCCAAGAGGTAAACATCTCTTTCTCTCCCTACCATCTTGAAGCAGCTTCTGGAGACCCTGCCTGAAACTTCCCCCAAAAGAGGAAGTTCAAATCAGAAAGAAAGTAAAGCACAAAAAAGTTGGTTGGACAGAAAAACCCAAAGGCCCTAGAAAGAGAGAAGTGCTCCCCGGTCAACTGGTCAACATGCAGCCCTTCAGTGGCCCCTCCATCCAGGGAGGCAGCGCAAAGTCCTCTTTCTGGTCCTCTCACAGGCCCCCGCCCTCACTGCTCCCCCTTCTACCTGCCGCTCTTCTCCCCTCATGATTACCCTGCTTCATCCCACCCCAGGGCCTTTGCAAGTTCTGTTTCCTCTGCCTGGGACATTTTTCTCCTCCCTCTCAGCCTGGTCAACTCGTATTCATGCTTCAGAGCTCAGCCTAAACTGATGTCGCCTCAGGGAAACCCTCCCTGACCACTCCCAGACAAAGTGGGGGTCCCTCTGCTACTCAGCCTTCTGGATCTCTGTGCTCCCTCTTCCCTGCACCTTCCTCAGGGGTTTGGAGAGGGCTTCCCCACCCGAGTCTCCCAGACACTCTCGACCACATGACCCATTTTGCATTCTCCACGGCATTCATTACCACGTACAGGTTTGGTGTGTGACACGTTTAGTGTCTGACAGTGGGGCCGTGAGCGCAGGAGGCCCTTGTGTGGCTCACTCCCAGCACACAGCAGGGGCTCAAGGTGCTGAAGGACCCACCTGCCTAGGACTCCAGGACACCCCAGGACTCGAGTCTGAGACTCCAACCGCTCCATTTAAAAGCCCGAAGTGGCCTCAGGACGTGGGCTGCTACAGGAGGCTCCAGGCACCCAGGCCTGATCCCAAACTAGGCTTCCCTTTCACCGCTAATGAATTGAGCTTTAAGTAGACGCTGCAAGTGACTCCACCCAGGGAGTTTTTGCTTCTTTTGGTAAATAAACTTCAGCAAGAGCTTGAAGTGCCTTTATTGCTGCGTGGAGCTACGGGGAGTTCGGCTCTTCATTACAGCCCTTACAAATGAGCATGAGCCAGCTCGGTCTGAGTTAGAGCCCCGAGTGAGCAAATGAAGTGAGTGCATGCAGCTTCTCCTGGAGGCTGTCCCTAACGAGACAAAATGAGGATGAGCCCCTGGGCACAATGACATCTTGCTGCTGAGAGGAAGGTGGAGAAAGAACAAGAAAGACTCTCAGGTTACTTAAACCCTTAAGCAGGTTCACAGCCTAAATGCCCATGCCTGGGGGTGTGGTTCAGAAGTTATCAGACATCCATAGGATGCCGCGTATTTGATGAGGGCCTCAGGTTTCACAGTTATAAAGTTGACAGCAACATCCTAGCCACTGGGTCACTGCCAGGATGCGATGACATAGTCCACAAAGAGTGCAGCATGCCGCTGGCACATAGTATATGCTCAGAAAACAGGAGGGATTATTATGTAATGGTAGTCATGTACGGATGTGAGAGTTGGACCATAAAGAAGGCTGAATGCCAAAGAACTGATGTTTTCAAACTGTGGTGCTGGAGAAGACTCTTGGGAGTCTCTTGGACAGCAAGGAGACCAAACCAGTCAATCCTAAAGGAAATCAACCCTGAATACTAACTGGAAGGACTAATGAAGCTCCAATATTATGGCCACCCGATGCAAACAGTCAACTCACTGGAAAAGACCCTGATGCTGGGAGCGACTCAAGACAGATGGAAAAGAGGGCGACAAAGGATGAGATGGTTGGATGGCATCACTGACTCAATGGACATGAGTTTGAGCAAACTCTGGGAGATGGTGAGGGACAGGGAAGCCTGGCGTGCTGCAGTCGATGGGGCCACAAAGAGTTGGACACATCTTGCCAACTGAACAAACAACATTATGTAATGGCAGGACACTAGGAAGCTGAAGAATAATGAAGACCTACACTCTCCAGCATGGAAGCCGCCAGCCTCTTATGACTACTGAAAGTGAAAGACGCTCAGTCGTGTCCGACTCTTTGGGACACCATGGACTATACAGTCCATGGAATTCTCCAAGCCAGAGTACTGGAGTGGGTAGCCTTTCCCTTCTCCTGGGGATCTTCCCAACCCAGGGATCAAACCCAGGTCTCCCGCATTGCAGGTGGATTCATTACCAGCTGAGCCACAAGGGAAGCCCCTTAAGACTATTAAATGCTTAAAATGTGGCTGGTCCATACCTAGGTGTGTTGTAAGCTTAACATTCCAAGCCTGATTTTGAAAACTTAGTCCAAAAAAGAGAATGTAAAAATCTCATTGAATTCTTTTTACATTGATGACATGCTGAAAGGACTTTTGGACAGTTATTTTAAATATATGGAAACTTGCGCATCTTAATCTTATAGCATTGTATGTCAATCAGATCTCAATAACACTGGAAAAAATATATTGACAATTTCACCTGTTTCTTTTCCCTTTTTATATGGCTCCTAGAATATTTAAAATGTTAAAAAAAATAAAATTATTGGCTCATATTTGGCTCAAATTATATTTCTACTGGACAGCCCTTACATTCTGACATGGAAATATACCCATACTATTTTTTTAAATTGAGATAGAATTCACATAGTATAATCTAACCTTTTACAGTGTACAATTCTGTGGTTTTCAGTGAATTCACAAAGTTGTGCAACCATAAGCAGTAATTCCAGAACACTCTCATCACCCTGAAAAGAAGCCTTGTGCCTTACCATTAAGTCACTTCCCATTTGTCCGTGCTATTTTGAATAATGAAAAGCAAGCTGCAGAACAGTATTCTAGTATCAAGTGGATTTTTTTGTAAAAAATTATGTATAATTACCTACATTTGTAAACGCATTTTAATATGCTTGGCATGATGTACACCAAACTGTGAAAGACGGTTATTTCTGGGAACCAGGACTGGGGTGAGAGAGAAAGAGGAGAAGGTGCTTCCTCTTTATTTTAAATACTTGTGTACCACTTCTGAGATTTTAAGAGAGAATGGGTTGACTTTCTGGCCCTAAATAACTCCGGGTGAACTTGGGTAAATAACTTTTTTATGGCACTGCCAACATACTGGCTCAGCTGGAAGATAGAGAATCCAACGTTAGATCTACTTTTTATTCTATGCTTTTAAAACAGCAAGAACAGCCAGAGATGAGGCATTTTCCCTCCTAGCAACAGAAGCGGACCAAGGCGGGGTGCATCCTCACAGACGCAGCCTGCCTGCCTCCTGCGGGAATCTGGCGTCAGCTCAGAGCCGAGCAGGCCGAGCGCGCGGGCAGAGGCGGGACCGGGCTCGGCCTCCCCGAGGGCCCGGGTTTGCTAAGGGCATCAGCTTTGAGCGCGCCTCCCTCTGGCATCCCGGCGGATGCTGGTGGGGGGGCGGGTCTGGGAGAGGGGGTGCTCAGGTAAGGATGGGAGGCGAGTCTCGGCCCCCGAGAGCCGTGTTGGCTGGAGGACGGAGCGGGAGCGACCTGACGCGCATCTCTGGGTGACCCTGGGCAGCCACCGCGCCGCCGAGGAAGGGCCCCGGGGCCCCCCGTACGCCCCCGGGGCCCCAGCGCCAGGTACGAGGGAAAGCTGCGGGGAAGCCGAGGGTCCGGGCCCAGCGCTCAGGGGTACCCCCACCCCTATTCGTCCACTCCCCACCTGGGGCGCGCGGGCCCTGGACCCCCAGCCCCGAGACCCGCCTCCCCCACTTCCAGCCGCGTCCCCTACCTCGGCCCCGGGCTCGGGGGTCAGGAAGACCGCAAGCTCGCGCGCCCCGCCGCGCACGGGCTCCGGACGATCGGCGTCCACGAGCAGCATCACGAGCGCGGCAGGGTCCGGCCGGCGGAGGCTGCCCGGGAGCCCGACGCCGCGTCCCGGTCTCGGAGCCCCGCCCCCGGCCCGCTGCACGCCCCGCGGCCCGCCTGGCGGAGGCGGGGCCGGGCGCGCGCCGAGCGGAGCGCCGGGCCGAGTGGGCAGCGCCGCCTAGTGGTGCGCCGCGCTCCCTGCGCCCAGCCCCCGCACCACCTGGCAAACCAGTCTCAAACCTGCCTTCAGATGGCGATAGTCGGGGGCGCCTTTAAAACGCCCCAAGTCCAGGCCACACACAGTCTCTAGGGTTAGAACCTGGGCATCTGCATGGTTTAATGCTCGCCAGGTGATTCTAACACACCGCTGAGTTTGAGAACCATGGGTACAGACTACCCCGTTGCATTGAAATCCGGTGGAGCAGCGCGTCCCAGCTCCCCTAGCACTTCAGCGTGGCCCGGGGAGTTTGTTGAAGGAAGGAGAAGGGGACGTCAGAGGATGAGACGGTTGGAGGGCATCACCGATTCCATGGACATGAGTCTGAGCAAGCTCTGGGAGTTGGTGATGGACAGGGAGGCCTGGCGTGCTGCAGTCCATGGGGTCGCAGAGAGTCAGACACGACTGAGCGACTGAACTGAACTGGGGAGTTTCTAAAAGCCCGGAAGTCAGACCTCACCCCAGGCCTATTCAGCCAGAATCTCTGGAGGTGGAGCTTGGGCATCAGTAGTTTGTAAAGCTCCCCGGGTGGTTCCAGCGTGCTTTCAGGATAGAGAACAGCTATCTTAGAGGAGCCTTTCATTTAAAGATCACCCCTCCCCCCATCACCCCGCCCACCAGGCCTCTCCTAGGACAGCAGCTTGTTTGCGCCTGGCTGACAGTCCTAAAAGTTAGGGAAGCTGGGTGTAGCGATCCTCTTCTTCCCGGGGGGACAGATTTGAAAATAAACTCCACAGGGAATCCTTAAGGATTAGTGCACTTAAGTGCACTAAATTTGACCCCCCGACCCCTAAGAGGCTAGTCTAGACCCCTTAGAGGCTGAAGACGGTAGGGTCCAAAGCAATGCTAGTATTGTTCAGTCACTCAGTAGTATCCGACTCTTTGCGACCCCATGGACTGCTGCACGCCAGGCCTCCCTGTCCATCACCAACTCCCCGAGCTTGCTCAAACTCATGTCCATCGAGTCGGTGATGCCATCCAACCATCTCATCCTCTGTCATCCCCTTCTCCTGCCCTCCATCTTTCCCAGCATAAGGGTCTTTTCCAGTGAGTCTGCTCTTTGCATCAGGTGGCCAAAGTATTGGAGCTTCAGCTTCAACATCAGTCCTTCCAATGAACACCCAGGACTGATCTCCTTTAGGATGGACTGGTTGGATCTCCTTGCAGTCCAAGGGACTCTCAAGAGTCTTCTCCAACACCACAGTTCAAAAGCATCAATTCTTCGGCACTCAGCTTTCTTTGTGGTCCAACTCTCACATCCATACACGACCACTGGGAAAATCAGAGCCTTGACTAGACGGACCTGCTAAGTGAGTCAAGTTTTTTAAAATGTAACGAGGTATCTGGAGGTCTAGCGGTCTAATTTTTCCTATGATTACTTTTCTTTTAAAGTATTAGATTGGTTTTAAAAAATCGGGCTTGGCTTGGGGCTAGAAAAAAGTATACAGGACTCCCCTTATCCCCACCCTGTTAAATCTGAATTTGTATTTTATCCGACAAGCTTAGGGCGTGAGCACACGCTTGGTGTGTCTTTTGGGTACTCCATCTTCCCCCTTCCACAGCTGTCCAATTGCTCTACATCGCGGCCCAAATATCCAGGCTTTCGGGCCAGAGGAATATTCTGGAAAATTCTTGGCCAAGACTTGGGCCTCAGGTGCTAAGGAAGAGGATTTCATAGAAACTCACTGAACCTGCACTTGGACATTCATCACTGTCCTGAAGCGTCTGATGCCCAGAGCTCTTCTGCACCACACAAGACAGCCAGGAGCCCAGCTCTGACCCTCAACCCTGCGCACGGACCGGGGTCCTCCCTCGGAAAAACCCAGAAACAGCTTCAGATTAAGCAAACAGGCCTAAGGGCAGCAAACTTCCCCTGATGGAGGAATCTCAAAAACATAATGCTAAGAAAAAGAGAAGGAAGGGGGGGGGGGAAGCAAGTCGCAGAAGGCTCTGTAGGGCACGCTGCCATTAACATCAAGTTTTTAAAACACGCGAAACCGCACTATATATTGTTTATGGATACAGACATATGGAGTAAAAGTATAAAGCTGTTCACGGGGGTGCTGTGCCACATGCAGCAAACTGGTTACTCTGGGGTGGCGGAAACTGGTGAGGGTACGAGAGGGGTTTCAATTGTGTCTTCTTCCAATTACGTATTCTTCCGTTATTTCTTCCGCTGATGCTCGTTACAGTATTTAGAGTTTTAAGATGCCCAATGTGACTCATTGGAGGGGGAAAAAAAAATAGGAAAACCAAAACCCTAGGGTGTTGGCTAAAAACGCTGCTTACCCCGACCCCCTTTTCCTGGAGATGGGGTGTCGGGGGAAGAGACCTTCGCTCTGCACAAGCATCAAGGGGATTCCTACCCTGGGCCAAGTTGGCTAGCCAACAGTCATTTTGCTTCCAGTCTCCACACCCCCCCCAATGTAATGATGCCTTAGAAACATTTTGCTTAAAATGCAGCTTCCCGGAGCCCCACCCCAGCTTTCAGAGTCGGAGTCTTTGGGGAGAAGGGGCGCGGGGAGGGGTACTCGTGAAAGCTCGGCGGTTGCCTGTGATGCACGCGGGACATCCCAGGATAGCCCAGGGTGTGTCGGCGGGCTCAGGAGCCCCCGTGCGGGGGCCAAATGAATGATCTGAAACAAAGAAGACAATGAAAAACAAGTCTCCCCGGCCCCCGGAGGCGCTGGGGGCGACCCCGGGGCCGGCGGCGCGCCCGCGGCCTGGAATGCAGCCCGCCGGGCCGCACCCTGCCCGAACCAGTCTGAACCAGCTGCGGGGACTGGGGCGCGGCGCGCCCGCGAGCTCCCCCTGGCGCCCGAGCCGCGCTCCGAGCCGCTCCGGCCTCCTGCTCGCCGGCCTCGCGGGGCCGGGCCGCCGGCTCCCTCCCCGCCGGGGCTGCGGGCGCCGGGCCCGCCCGGCCCCGCGACCCCCGAGAGAACGCCGCAGCCGCCCCCGGGCTGGGCCCCGAGGCCCCCCAGCCTCCCACCGCCCACCCCATCTGGCTTCACCTCCAGCTGCAAAATGGTTGCCTGTCTGTGCCTTTCCAAGGTCACCCCTGTCCGCTCAGGCCTCAGGCACCCGAAGTTCTAGATGAGCGTGGTCGCCAGACTCAGCTGCGCGTTGGAAACTCCTGGAGACTTCCCGGAAAATACTGATGCCCAGACCGCTCTCCAGAGACTGGGGTTTAATCGGGCAGGGGACCGTGGCCTGGGTTGGGGAGGTTGGAAGGATTGCCCAGGTGATTCTATCTGTGCGGCTCCAGCGCTGGTTATCTCTGTGGGCCTGTGAGTCTGCAGCTGCCCGGTTTCTAAGGTCCGCTAGCCTCACTGAGAATGTGAAGGCTTCTTGGGGGCCAGACTGTGTTCTAAACCCTTCACATAGATGCTTGGCTTGAATCTCCACCGCACCCTGGGAGACAGGGCCGCTCTGCTGATCCCCATTTTCGAGATGAAGAAACTGAGACCCGGAGAGGTTAAATCACTTGCCAGGCATTATAATTAGCTCCGAAGAATTGATTGCTTTCCAGTTGTGCTGGAGAAGACTCTTGAGAGTCCCTTGGATAGCAAGCAGGTTAAACCAGACAATAGTAAAGAACCTCAACCCTGAATATGCATCGGAAGGACTAAAGCTGAAGCTCCAATACTTTGGGCCCCTGTTGTGTAAAGAGGCGACTCCCTGGAAAAGACTCTAGCGTGGGAAAGATTGAAGGCAAAAGGAGGAGGCTGCCAAGGAGAGGATGAGATGGTCAGATAGCATCGCTGACTCAGTGGACATGAATTTGAGCAACCACTAGGAGATAATGAGGGACAGGGAAGCCTGGAACGCCGCAGTCCATGGGGTCACAGAGTTGGACACGACTTAGCGATTGAACACGACACAACATATTGATGATTAGTAAATGGAAGAACATGGGTGCTTGCTCACCTGCTACCCCCCTCCTGCCCCTACAGGATGACCCTGCCGTTGGTCCTGGCGCTGCCTCCTCAGCCCAGCCTGGCCTGCTGGGAAGGTGGGCAGCTGCCCTGCCCCTGTGCCAGACGCCTCCCCCCCCACCCGCCCTTTTCACTGCCCTCCCAAAGCACCAGCCCGCAATCTCTTCCTGCTCTCAATTCCCCAAGTGAACTGCAGGTTCAACAGTGCAGTTCAGACCCCGCCCCCAGCCCTCCCTTGCCAGTGTGTCTACCGCTTTTCTCTCTGAACCCTAAGATGCCAATGAGGCAAGAGAGACCCCTGGAGGCCAGACTGTTTAGGGGCCTCCTGGTCAGGAGCAGCCCCCGGGAGCGAGGGTCTCCTTTTGGGGGGTGTGTGTCCTGGGCATCCCTCTTGCCTCACCTGAGTCCCGGCCCTGCTGTGAAGACTGACCCTGTCGGCTGAATGTGTGTGTCCCGGGTTCATACGTTGAAATCCTAACCCCAAGGTGATGGTCTTGGGAGGTGGGGACTTGGGGAGGTGGTTAGATCATGAGGGTAGAGCCCTCACCTGCTGTAGCGTGCTTACAGAGGTGACCCAGGAAGACCAGGCTGGGGCATCTAGTCCACAGGAAGATCTGCAGCCATGCCACCTCCACATGGCTGACACCAAGACACAGGAGCTCTGGAGGAAGATATATATACACACACGCGCGCGTACACACACGTACATATGGAAAGTGAAAGTGTTAGTTGCTCAGTCCTGTCCGACTTTTTGTGACCCCATGGACTATAGCCTACCAGTTTGCTTTGTCCATGGAATTCTCCAGGCAAGAATACTGGAATGCGTAGCCATTCCTTCTCCAAGGCATCTTCCTGGGGATCAAACCAGGGATTGAACCTGCAACTCCCACATTGCAGGTAGATTCTTCACCCTCTGAGCCACCAGGGAAGCCTCACATAAGCATGTGTGTGTGTGTGTATACCTATATACACATATGTGTGTACACACACACAATAAGAAAAGAAAGAAAATTAAAGAGACCCCATGAGCGCTCCCCTGCCCTTTCTGCCGTGTGAAGACACGTAGAGAAGTCAGCAGCCTGCAACCTGGAAGCAGGCCTTCACTAGAGCCTGACCCTGCTGGCACCCTGATCTTGAGCTTACAGCCTCCTGAGCTGTGAGAAATAAATGTCTGCTGTTTATCAGCCATGCAGGCTAAGCTGTTTTGTTATAGTGTGGCCCAAAGGAAGACATTCACAGGTGTGTTAGATTTGCACATCACCATGCTTAAATGCTCAACAAACTGTGGAAAATTCTTAAAGAGAAGGGAATACCAGAGCACCTGACCTGCCTCCTGAGAAATCTGTATGCAGGTCAAGAAGAAACAGTTAGAACTGAACATGGAACAATGGACTGATTCAAAATTGGGAAAGCAGTACGTCAAGGCTGTATATTGTCACCCTGCTCATTTAGCTTCTATGCAGAGTACATAATGAGAAATGCTGGGCTAGATGAAGCACAAACTGGAATGAAGATTGCCGGGAGAAATATCAATAACCTCAGATATGCCGATGACACCACCCTTATGGCAGAAAGTGAAGAAGAACTAAAGAGCCTCTTGATGAAAGTGAAAGAGGAGAGTGAAAAAGTTGGCTTAAAGCTCAACATTCAGAAAACTAAGATCATGGCATCCGGTCCCATCGCTTCATGGCAAATAGATGGGGAAACAATGGAAACAGTGACAGACTTTATTTTTTCGGCTCCAAAATCACTGCAGATGGTGACTGCAGCCATGAAATTAAAAGACGCTTGCTCCTTGGAAGAAAAGCTATGACCAACCTAGACAGCATACTAAAAAGCAGAGACGTTACTTTGTTGATAAAGATCCATCTAGTCAAAGCTATGGTTTTTCCAGTAATCATGTATGGATGTGTGAGCTGGACTATAAAGAAAGTTGAGCACTGAAGAACTGATGGTTTTGAACTGTGGTGCTGGAGAAGACTCTTTAGAGTCCCTTGAATGGACTGCAAGGAGATCAAACCAGTCCATCCTAAAGGAAATCAGTCCCGAATATTCATTGGAAGGACTGATGCTGAAGCTCCAATACTTTGGCCACCTGATGTGAAGAAATGACTCATTAGGAAAGACCCTGATGCTGGGAAAGATTGAAGGCAGGAGGAGAAGGGGACAACAGAGGATGAGATGGTTGGATGGCATCACCGACTCGATGGACATGAGTTTGAGCAAACTCCGGGAGTTGGTGATGGACAGGGAGGCCTGGCGTGCTGCAGTCCATGGGGTCGCAGAGAGTTGGACACAACTGAGCCACTGAACAGAGGTATGCTTAAATGTCTGTATCTTTCAATATGGTGCCCTTTGACTGTCCACACAGACATTCAACTGTGGCTTCTCTCGATAAGAAAGGAAAGATTAGAAAACCATGGGCCTGCACTGTGACATGGCAGTTAACGAGATGCCCTAGTTTGCACACTCTTCCTCACTTGGCCTCAGTCTCTCTCTGACCGCTCGGTCCATGAAGGTGTCTGGGTTCTGCCCCCGGGGCCCCCTGAACATGCCCCACGTCTGCCGGGCTCCACATCAAAGTCCTGTGTGTCTGTGTTGGAGGCCCCAGCTGCTCCGGGGCTCACCACCCACCCTCCTTCCTCCCAGTCTTCCAGACCCATTTTCTGACCCCCAAACAGACGGACCCTTTAAGCTTCCCTTCTGCTACCTTGTTTTGCTAAGTTGTAAGGCCACCGTCAGACAGGAAGTTCCCAAAGCAGAGCCCGCGGCGGCCGTTTGGGGGATTACTGTAGGAGTCTAGGGCTGCCTTGGCACATACAAGTCAGTCCTCCATAAACATGTTTCTCTAAAATTTGAAGTCGCTCTCCTGCTTAGTGTCTCTGCTTCCCCACCAGCAAAATGATTTAGAATACAGCCCCTCTTGAGAGAATCACAGTGAAAAGCCGGGCTTTAAAAGCATTTTTTTGAACACAGTTTTGAAATGATCTCTCCGTAGCAATAGGAGACAGCACATCCCATTCTTTCTCTGTAAAAGAAAGCTTCTAATTCTCCCCAGGAATTTGATCCGTTTTTCACTGTGGCTTTTCTTTCCGCAACAGAGCTACACAAAGGGTCTTGTAGCTTTGGAGGCAAGAGGCCAAGGGTCAAGGTTCAAAGTGCTCCCTAATTGTCGTTTGGCTTTCTGGCTAGAGCTGCATGTTTCCTGGGAAGTGAGAGGAGAATCACGGGCTTAGAGAAAAGAGGAGCTTTTTCCTCCTCCAGCTACTGAAATATGAGGCTTCCCTCGTGGCTCAGTGGTTAAAAACAAAAAAAAATCTGCCTGCCAATGCAGGAGACCAGGGTTCTATCCTTGGGCTGGGAAGATCCCCTGGAGAAGGAAATGGCAGCCCACTCCAGTATTCTTGCCTGGGAAATCCCATGGACAGAAGAGCCTGGTCGTTACAGTTGATGGAGTCACAAAGAGTCAGACACAATTTAACAACTGAACAAGTTACTGAAATGTGGGTCCCAGGCTGTTTGTTCTGCCTCCATCTAAACAGGCGCTGGAGGGAAGATGCTGCCCAGGAAAGTGTGAAGGGGTGACCCAGGTATGAGCTTAGGGCCTTCTCCAAGTTCTCCTGCTGGCCAGTGGCTGAACTGGGTGTTACAGGCCCACCATTCCTAATGCAAAACCCTTGGGGCCAGCATGTTTCAGAATCAGAGCTCCTGGGTTTTGGAATGCTGATACAGAGCATGGAGGACATCTGGGGTGACAACTCCAGGGGGAGTGGGGCAGCGCCCTGTTATCAAGCTTTGTATTTCTCAGCAGAATGTGTCAACATTCACCTGCCAAGAGCTAACTGGAGGACTCAAATAAATCTCATGCCAGTTCAGCTCGGGTTTTGCTGGTCATCGCATTTCAGCTGGCCCGATGGAGAAAAAAGCAAATGGTTTTGTTTCCTGGATTTTAAAAGTACCAAAAAAAGGAAATGTGGACTTGATTTTCTGTTTGCAGCTGGGAAAACTGAGGCTCAGGAAACTGTGACCCAGGCCCATGCACATTGGCTCTTTCTCTTGTATCACATTAAGATGGATCTGAAGTTAGAAAATGAAGTGTCCTGGTAAAACAATATTTGTCAGACTATCTGGGACGTGGGAGTATATTTGTTTTCCTGCTTTAGGAACCTGTGTCTCTTTTCACTAGGGTTCAAAGACCCTTTGCTGTCCTTGGCGTTACATGGTACAGCATTGTCTACACAGTAGGCTCTCGGTAAATGAGATTCTGCTCTATATGAAGCCTGCAGGCATATCAGCAGTGGACAATAAGCCAAGAGGGGCCTCTGGCTGTAACAATGAAGTTTAGCAAAGAATAAAGAAGAAGCATTTACTTTTTTGAAGATTATCAAGGATATGAGAAACCTTGTATATAGCGTGACAGAGAGAATTTTTTTAGACTTCTTAAAAAATAATAATTTTGTTTATTTACTTTTGGCTCTGCTGGGTCTTCATTGCTGCGGGGCTTTTCTCTAGTTGCAGTGAGTAGGCGCCACTCTCTCATTGTGGTGCAACGTGTTCTCATTTTGGCGGCTTCTCTTGTCCCGGAGCCGCGGCTCTACGTGTGTGGGCCTCGGGGGTTGTGGTTTCTGGGCTCTAGAGCACAAGCTTAGCAGTTATGGCACATGGGCTTAGTTGATCCGCCACATGTGGGATCTTCCCAGACCAGGGATTGAGCCAGTGTCCCTTGCATTGCAAGGTGGATTCTTAACCGCTGGACCACCAGGGAAGCCCCAAAGATAGGTTTTTATCTTGATCAGGGATCAAACCCTTGTCTCCTGCATTGGCAGGTAGATTCTTTACCACTGAGCCACCAGGGAAGCTGAGAGAGAGAATTTTTAAATTGATTTTAAATTTAACTTAAAACAGTGAAATAACACAGTTGCTATAAAGTAAATGAGAATCAGGATGCTTTAATTAAAACATACAGAATACAGTACAAAGAGTGAGAAGCGGACAGTCTTCTGGCTCCTGGAGGGCCCCCGCCAGGTTCAGAGTGCACCTCTGGAGGGAGCATGCACAGCCTCTAGATTCAGGTGGTCTGCGTGCCAGCCACCGAGAAGCTGTACCATCTTGGTGGAGTTATGTAACTTCTCTGTGCCTGAATTTCCGCATCAATAAAGTAGCATGATACAACTTCATGGTGTTGCTGACATGATTCAATGCGACGATCTACATAAACTGCTCTAAGCACTGACTGGCATAGAGTAAGTGCTCAATAAATCCTACATTATGAGTGGAATATTGATAAACTAGAGTGTTTTCCAGGGAGGACAGAGAAGATGGCCAGATAGGTAAAACAGCTGATGGTGGCGAGGCTTTGGTCACCAGGAGCACATTTAATAAATGTCTGTCCAGGCAAAGGCTTCCTGGTGGCTCAGTGGTAAAGAATGTACCTGCAGTGCAGGAAACCCAGGTTCGATCCCTGGTCAGGAAGATCCTGTAGAAGGAAATGGCAATCCACTCCAGTATTCTTGCTTGGAAAACTCCATGGACAGAGGAGCCTGGTGGGCTGTGGTCCATGGCGTTGCAAAAGAGTCAGACTCGACTTAGCGACTAAACAACAACTTTTGAGACAAACTGAACATAAAGTCGGTTTATGACTGATTTGATGTTCATGGGACTTCCCAGGTGGCACTAATAGTAAAGAACCCACCTGCCAGTGCAGGAGATGTAAGAGACGTGGGTTTGATCCCTGGATTGGGAAGATGCCCTGGAGGAGGAAATGGCAACCTACTCCAGTATTCTTGCCTGGAGAATTCCATAGACAGAGGAGCCTGGTGGTCTACTATCCATTGGGTCATCACTTCATGGCAAATAGATGTGGAAACAATGGAAACAATGGCAGACTTTATTTTGGGGGGCTCCAAAATCATTGCAGATGGTGACCACAGCCATGAAATTAAAAGACGCTTGAAGAAAAGCTATGACAAACCTAGACAGCATATTAAAAAGCAGATACATTACTTTGAGACAAAGGTCTGTTTAGTCAAAGCTATGGTTTTTCCAGTGGTCATGTATGGATGTGACAGTTGGACTGTAAAGAAAGCTGAGCACCGAAGAATTGATGCTTTTGAACTGCAGTGTTGGAGAAGACTCTTGAGAGTCCCTTGGACTGCAAGGAGATCCAGCCAGTCCATCCTAAAGGAGATCAGTCCTGGGTGTTCATTGGAAGGACTGATGCTAAAGCTGAAACTCCAATACTTTGACTGCCTGATGCAAAGAACTGACTCAGGTGAAAAGACCCTAAATCTGGGACAGATTAAAGGCGGGAGGAGAAGGGGATGACGGAAGATGAGATGGTTGGATGGCATCACCGACTTAATGGACATGAGTTTGAGTAAACTCTGGGAGTTGGTGATGGACAGGGAGGCCTGGCGTGCTGCAGTCCATGGGGTCACAAAGAGTCGGACACGACTGAGCAACTGAACTGAACTGAGTGCCCTTCCTTTCACTTCATGGGTGACTCATTTCAAGTAGAAGTGTTCCTGTGCCAGGTTATCCGCTTCCATTTTGGAATAGTAGACCAGTTTCCACTTGGTAATGAGGATCACCTACGCCAGCTAACACCGCAATTCCGTCCTTTGCCTGTTGTTCCAGAGGCATGAGGAATCTGATTTTTTAAATCATTTAATATTTATTTATTTATTTTTGGCTGCCCTAGGTCCTCACAGCTGCGAGCGGGCTTTCTCTAGCTGGGCGAGCAGGGCTACTCTCTAGCTGGGGTACACGGGCCCCTTACTGCGGCGGCATCTCCTGTAGCACAGCACAGGCTCTAGCGCAGGTGGGCTCCATGGTTTCAGCTCCTGGGGCCTAGACTGCAGGCTCAGGGGCTGTGGTGCAGGGATGTAGTTGCTGCGTGGCGTGTGGGATCTTCTCGGATCAGGGCTGGAACGTGTGCCCCCTGCATTGGCAGGTGGATTCTTACTCACGAGCCACCAGGGAAGCCCCTAGTCTGAAGTTCTCGAGTGGCAGCTCTAACTCCCAGTTCAGTGGAATCACGGTTGTATTACCCCCTCATCCCGGGGGTCTCCTGCAGAGGCTGGGTCACAGGGGGCCTCACTGTGCGGACAGACGCAGTCAGCGGCAGCTCTGGGCTGTTCTCACTGGTGGGAGCCCTTTGGAGCCGCCGTTTTCTCTGGACCATGTACTTTTAAAAACTTTTTTGGTTGTTTGAGTCATGTGAATTTATTTTCCATCCGAATAACTGATTTTGTAAAAAGTAAATACTTGAGGAGGAAGAAGAGGATTTGCTCTGTAGACACTAACATGTATTTTGAAGCTTCAATAATCAAAACAGCATGAAACGGCCCCAAAGAAGACAAACAGGAACAAGTCAGTGATTTGGCCAAAACAAACCCAAGGACATCTAAGAAATCAGCACATGATATAAGTGGAATTACAGTTCAATGAAAAGCAGTGTCTTATTCAATACATTGTGTGAGAATAATCAATGGATCATTGAAAAAAACAACTCAGATCCTTACTTTTGCCTGATGCCCAGATAATTATCAGGTGGATTAAATATTTAAAGGTAAGAACAGTCATAGAAGAATAGAACTTAGGATAAAAGTTGGGTAAACATTTATATAATTTGTGAGGGAAACTACTAGAGAAACGAATAAAGGAGTTTACCATGGAAAATAATTCCTACAGAACAAATACCAAAGCCAGTGATAAACATGCTGCTGCTGTTTAGTCCTAAGTGGTGTCCGACTCTTTGTGACCCCGTGGACCGCAGCCTGCCAGGCTCCTCTGTCCATGGAATCCTCCAGGCAAGAACACTGCAGGGGGTTGTCACGCCCTCCTCCAGGGATTCTTCCTGACCCAGGGATCGAACCTGTGTCTCCGGCTTGGCAGGCAATTCTTACTGTGATAAACATAGTAAGGTGCCAATGACTAGTTAGGAAAAATTGATGACCGAAAGGTTGCCTTCCTTAATGTATAAAACATGTGAAGAAAAGACCAACAGCTCCCTTTTTTAACAAATATTTTTATTTACTTATTTGGTCGTACTGGGTCTTAGTCGTGGCATGCCAGACCTTTAGTTGCGGCTGTTATTTGAGGCATGTGGGCTCTTATTTCCCCAGCCAGGGATCAAACCTAGGTCCCCGGCATCGGGAGCATGGAGTCTCATCCTACCTTACCTAGACTACCGAAAGACTCCCTGATACCTCAGTTTTTAAAATGTTTTGTAAATTACCCAAATAGAGAAGCTAATAAAAGAAGAAATACCAATAAACAATTTTTTAAAAGTCCTTCAGGTTAATAGCCAAAGATATTCAAAGTAAAATAAAGACATGCTTTTCCCCCCTACTAAATTAGGAAGAGCATAAAAGTAATAAATCGGGTGTTTTGGAGTGGGAAACCACTCACGCACATCCCTGGTGAGGATGTAAATTAGAACAACCTTTCCAGAAGGAAACTGGATATATTCAGGAACCAATGCCCCCCGCCTCCAAAAAGAAAGGCGTGTGTGTTGATCTAATGATTCCTCTTCTAGAAATCTATCCTAAGGAACTAACTGAACGAAGAATAAAAAGATGTATTTACAAAGCTGTTTACCACAGCGCCGTTTATAATTGTGAAAAAAATAGAAGCAGCAAACGATAGGGAATTGGTTTTATAAAATGAGAGTTCATCTATATAACAAAGAACGAGGAAGCCATTATAAATGATGCAGAGCTGTATTGACAGAACAAAGACATTCACAATACATTGTCCTCTGAAGAAAGCAAACTACAGAATAATTTATATGTATGTAACATCCTATTTCTATCGAAATAAACATTAGGTAATAAGTATATATTGATGTGCATATGTACCGAAAAACTTGAGTGGTTATTTCTGAACAGTGCTTTTTTTAGGGAGGGGGGTGCGGATTTTTTTTTTTTTTATGTATATGCTTTTTTCCCTAAAATTTCTTCTGAAGTCATATATTACTTCACTGGACACACAGCTTCCTTAGCCTGTCTTGCGTATATAATTTCATTCCCTGGTGGCTCAGACAGTAAAGAATCCATATGCAATGCAGGAGACCTGGGTTGGATCCCTGGGTTGGGAAGATCCCCTGGAGCACGGAATGGCTACCCACTCCTGTATTCTTGCCTAGAGAATCCCAGGGTCAGGGGAGCCTGGAGGGCTACAGTCCATCCAGTCGCACAGTCAGACACAACTGAGCTACTAAGCACGCATAAGAGACAGTTACATATGCAAATATATTTTTGTTTTTCCCAGATTGTCTCTGAAGCTCTGAGCAAACTGAGTAAGACCCAGGAATAAATATTAAAAAAAAAAACAACTTTGCCTCCAATTTTTATTTTTGTTATTGATAAAAAGAACATCTAGGAATGAGTACAACAACAACAAAGAAGAAAAACAATTAGCCTTAGGAAGAAAAGAGTAAAAATAAGCCTAATGTCAGTTTGCCAAGGAGACATGGCGGTTCTGAGAAGTCCTAATTGAGATCAAACTATTGGGCTGGAAATAAGCAACAACTCAGGAATAAATTATGCATGGCCACTGTTAAATATTTTATCCGTCCTTAGCCATTATTTGTCTTTGCAAGGCTAAAAGAGAAGAGGGAAAAAAACCGATCGTAAGCATCATCAGTTTTGTCATCTTTCCTCCCTCCTAGAAGTCTTCGACATTCAACCATAAACCCTGCAAAAGAGGAAAAACTCTAACCATGCTTAAAACAAGCAGTTGGCGGGCGGAACTTGAACTTCACAACTTGATTAAGAGACGTCAAGGTGACTTCACCTTCTGTCTCGTTTTTCATCCTTCAAAATCATGAACATTTTGCTCTGCTAAACATGCTGTTTTAAAAAGCAACATTTATGAATTCTTGGCGACGTCCAGGCAGAGGTGTTTTGTGTCCCCCTGGCATTCACGCAGCACCAGGACAGGACATCAGGGATATCTGAGCAGCCGTCAGAAGCTGATGTAGCCCATTCAGCCCTTTGCCATTTGGCCAGCTTCCTGGCCACTCTGCCTCCTCTCCTGGCTCTGTCCCTTCCCTGTTTATTTCCTCTCCCTCCCCTGTCAGCTTGGCTGATGGAGGCACACGCCAGCCCCACTGGGCACAGGCCCTGTGAGCACCAGCCAAGGCCCCGCGGGGGCAGAGGGAGGCCGTGGAGGCCAGCTCCCTAGAAGAACCCTCATGGGCAGCAAGGGAACTTTACTGCAAAGGTTTTACTCTTGTTTTCCACAGGGGACTGAAAAATTGTGACGATGGCCATTTCGGGGTGAGATTTGTTTGAAATTATTTTTCAAGTATTGCCTAGCATTTTGTGGGCTTCCCTGGTGGCTCAGATGGTAAAGAATCACCCTGCCAATGCAGGAGACCCAGGTTTGATCCCTGGCTTGGGAAGATCCCCCAGAGAAGAGAATGGCAATCCACTCCCAGTATTCTTGCCTGGAGAATTCGGTGGACAGAGGAGACTGGGGAGCTACAGTCCATGGGGTGGCAAAGAGTCGGACATGACTGAGCAACTAACATTTCCACGTCGGCATTTTGTATGGCATTTTGTGCCAGAAGTGCACATTACATAAATGTTACCAATTTTTCAATTTCATTTCTTTAGGGCCACGCCAGGTGGCATGCAAGATCTTAGTTCCCCAATTCAACCAGGGATCGAACCTGTGCCCCTTGCAGTGGAAATGCAAAGTCTTATCTCCTGGACTCCCAGGGAAGTCCCTTTTTATCTTTATTTTGTTTTTTTTGCAGTACATTACCTAACAGAAGCAGAAGATATTAAGAAGAGGTGGCAGGAATACACAGAAGAACTGTACAAAAAAGATCTTCACGACCCAGATAATCATGATGGTGTAATCACTCACCTAGAGCCAGACATCCTGGAATGTGAAGTCAAGTGGGCCTTAGAAAACATCACTACGAACAAAGCTAGTGGAGGTGATGGAATTCCAGTTGAGCTATTTCAAATCCTCAAAGGTGATGCTGTGAAAGTGCTGCACTCGATATGCCAGCAAATTTGGAAAACTCAGCAGTGGCCACAGGACTGGAAGAGGTCAGTTTTCGTTCCAATCCCAAAGAAAGGCAATGCCAAAGAATGCTCAAACTACCGCACAATTGCACTCATCTCACATGCTAGTAAAGTAATGCTCAAAATTCTCCAAGCCAGGCTTCAGCAATACGTGAACTGTGAACTTCCAGATGTTCAAGCTGGTTTTAGAAAAGGCAGAGGAACCAGAGATCAAATTGCCAATATCCGCTGGATCATCAAAAAAGCAAGAGAGTTCCAGAAAAACATCTATTTCTGCTTTATTGATTATGCCAAAGCCTTTGACTGTGTGGATCACAATAAACTGTGGAAAATTCTGAAAGAGATGGGAATACCAGACCATCTGACCTGTCTCTTGAGAAACCTGTATGCAGGTCAGGAAGCAACAGTTAGAACTGGACATGGAACAACAGACTGGTTCCAAATAGGAAAAGGAGTACGTCAAGGCTGTATATTGTCACCCTGCTTATTTAACTTATATGCAGAGTACATCATGAGAAACACTGGGCTGGAAGAAACACAAGCTGGAATCAAGATTGCCGGGAGAAATATCAATAACCTCAGATATGCAGATGACACCACCCTTATGGCAGAAAGTGAAGAAGAACTAAAGAGCCTCTTGATGAAGGTGAAAGAGGAGAGTGAAAAAGTTGGCTTAAAGCTCAATGTTCAGAAAACTAAGATCATGGCATCTGGTCCCATCACTTCATGGGAAATAGATGGGGAAACAGTGGAAACAGTGTCAGACTTTATTTTTCTGGGCTCCAAAATCACTGCTGATGGTGACTGCAGCCATGAAATTAAAAGACGCTTACTCCTTGGAAGGAAGGTTATGGCCAACCTAGATAGCATATTTAAAAGTAGAGACATTACTTTGCCAACAAAAGTCCGTCTAGTCAAGGCTATGGTTTTTCCAGTGGTCATGTATGGATGTGAGAGCTGGACGGTGAAGAAAGCTGAGCGCCGCAGAATTAATGCTTTTGAACTGTGGTGTTGGAGAAGACTCTTGAGAGTCCCTTGGACTGCAAGGAGATCCAATCAATCCATCCTAAAAGAGATCAGTCCTGGGTGTTCATTGGAAGGTCTGATGTTGAAGCTGAAACTCCAATACTTTGGCCACCTCATGCGAAGGGTTGACTCATTGGAAAAGACCCTAATGCTGGGTAGGATTGGGGGCAGGAGGAGAAGGGGACGACAGAGGATGAGATGGTTGGATGGCATAACCGACTCGATGGACATGGGTTTGGGTAGACTCCGGGAGTTGGTGATGGACAGAGAGGCCTGGCGTGCTGCAATTCATGGGGTCACAAAGAGTTGGACACGACTGAGCGACTGAACTGAACTGAATATTAATTCCACGTTCCAGCAGACTAGATTGGTGTGTGTGTGTGTAAATGCATGTACTCAGTTTAAAACCCAACTAGTTAAAAGCTGTCTGTGTGTGTCTGACAGAGTCGCTCGGTTTGTCTCAAGTCTAAAGTCAAGGGAGATTCTGTCAGCAACCAAGGACTTCTGTTCAGCCCTGAATGGTGGGGTTTCCCTTTAATTCCAGGGCTTTTCCCTGTACCTGTGCTCCTAAGTGTATGGTTTTGTCACCCCACGATTGTCCAGTTGGTTAATATGTTGTGCAGCGTTCAGTATATCGCACCGTTAAAGCTGTTAGTCCATTTTATCTTCATTTCAAATATCTGAACCTAAGACTAGCGTCTACTTGAATTCCTGGTGAGATTTAAATGCTAATGAAACCGTATACTTACCCTCCACCCCCCAAAAGTTATATGTGTGTGTGTTTTTAAACCAAGAATCCTTTCCCACGTTTTCCTGCTTTACCGGATGGAGATTCACACAGAGGACATCGACATTCTCGGTAAGATACGCGGTGTGGATTGCTCCTCCTGAGAGGGACTGATTGGAGCTCCTTTCTGACTCCAGATGACTGTGGGTGAGTCGCTGAGCGGGCCTGCTGTCCCCATGCTGTCTTCGCCATGGCGTTAACTGGGAGGCCCACATCCTAAAGCCTCTGCTTCAAGGCCCCTTTACCCGGCTTGGCAGGTGACATCTCACCAAGTTAATGTTTAGTTTCTGAGTCACTGAGCATCCAGAGTTTTACCTGAGTCACTCCGGGCACATACCTGAGACAGCAGCTGCAGGCTTCTGGGAATGTTGGGGAAAACCTGATTTGCAACTGACTACCCACCAGAGATTTAAAGCTAGCACAGGACAGAGAGCCTGGGAACAGAACCCTTATGTTCCGTAAGAACAGCACCCTGTTCTTTCATCTGAGTGGAACCTGCTCCGGGTCGTTGGTGAACAATGCCGTGAATGCTATTTGCTTGCCGTGAATGCTATTTGCTTGTCGTTTCAGGCCTTGTTGCTGGGGATGGGAAGGAAAGGAATGCTGTACTGATACCATCTGTGGGTGGGACTCTTTATCAGATTCTAGACTTTTTTGTCTTCCCTTTTGCTGGATAGCCTGACACAAAAATCCCGCCCGGAGTTTTCAGAGGCTTGTTTCTGCACGCCTCTAATGATTTCTGTGAGGAGTTACTATACTTGATCAACACTGCAATTCTGGAAAGTCAGATTATACTCATTTAAGGAACTGGGATCCCTTGCACAGGGGCCTGGAGACCGAAGCTTGCTTTTGCCAAGTTAACAGTACAGTATACGCCAGACGAGAAAATGAAGGTTTCTGTACATCTTTATAAATTTTAGAAGCGTTTATAAGCCGTATTCCTTAAAGTAGTTCTGCTACAAGTGATACAGATGGATTTCAGAACTTTTCAGACTGTCATGTACACAGGAAGCACCTGGGGAGAGCTTGTTAAAATGTAGACTCCGGCCCCCACCAGCAGAGAGTCTGTTCTGCAGAACAGAGGTGGGGCCTGAGCGTGTGCTAGAGATGCATCCAAGTGATGCTGGAGCTGCTGTCTGGGGACCACGCTGTGGAGTCACACAGTTGGAGGACCGCTTTGGGCCGGTCACCGAATCCCTCTGGGCCTCAGCCATCTCCCTGAGAATGGACGGAACAGCTGACATTCACTGACGGCTTAATAATCCTTGGGCACTGTCCTCAACCCTCTGTACACACTGCCTCATTCTGTCCTTATGAGACGGTTTCACGGTGAAGACCGTCGATGGTCTACGGTTCCGAGCTTCTGAGACGGCGCTGGCAAATGGGCAGCCTGCAGGCCATCTGGGGCCGGCTGGTCTGTGTGGTCTGTCTCACAAATTGTTTTAAAAATCAGGATGTCTCATGGGAAATTCTGGGCTTCTGATATCTTCTTTTTTAAAATATCTATTTTTATTTATTCGGCTGTGCTGGGTCTTAGTTGCCGCAGGATCTTCAGTTGCTGCATGTGGGATCTAGTTCCCTGACCAGGGATCAAACCTGGGTCCCCTGCATCGGGAGCGTGCAGTCTTTGCCACTGGACCACCGGGGAAGTCCATCTGATATCTCCTTAAAAGTTTGAAGAGCAGGCAACAGTGGGCGCATAGGTGCCCAAGTGGTAACGAGGTGGTAACGCAGTGGTGTGTCTGTGTGTGTGTGTGTGTGTGTGTGTGTGTGTGTGTGTGTGTGTGTGTGTGTGTGTGTGTGTGTGTGTGTGTGTGTGTGTGTGTGTGTGTGTGTGTGTGTGTGTGTGTGTGTGTGTGTGTGTGTGTGTGTGTGTGTGTGTGTGTGTGTAAAGGGAGACTCTGGTTTACCAGCCCCACCCACCCTACTCCACTCCGGCCCCTTGGGTATTCCATTTACCCATCGCTCTAAGACCACGATTCTCTTGTGGTCTTATTATATTTCAAAAGCAGTAAAATTTGAACTTTCTGCCATTTCTTTCTTTTCTCCTGCTGGCCGGGTGCCTTGCAGGATCTTAGTTCTCTGACCAAGGATGGAACCCAGGGTCCCAACAGTGAGAGCACTGAGTCCTGACCCCTGGACTTCAGGGGCCCTGAAGTCCCTCTGCCATGTCAGACTGAAGCTTCTACTGGGTTCATGTACTCTTTATACATTAGATTTGCATCCGATTTAGTTATGGTAAATACAGTCCAAATAAACAATAATACCTGAAAACAAAAAAAACAAATGTTGTCAATATTGAGATGTAAACTTTTCTTTCAAATTCAGAACACACCATGAGACCCCCAAATTTCGTTTCTACTTTTACCATTTTCCTTGGAGAGGCCTGCTATCTGTCCCCATGTACCTGTTGCACAGCACCTTATGCTTTTAACTCTCTCCTTTATGAGAAATGCGCACCCGAACACTCATACACAAAGCTGCAAATGACACACCGTGTTTACTGTCCTCTCACAGAGTCCTTCTTTCATGACTTCTCTGGTGGCTCAGACAGGAAAGAATCTGCCTGCAATGCAGGAGAGCCAAGTTCGATCCCTGGGTCGGAAGATCCCCTGGAGGAGGGCATGGCAACCCACTTCAGTGTTCTTGCCTGGAGCAGCCCATGCACAGAGCATCCTGGCGGGCTATAGTCCATGGTGTTGCAAAGAGTCGGACACGACTGAGTGACTAACACTCTTCTTTCATGAGGTGACAGAACCCTGATTCTCTGATTATTTGAGGTACCACCGCTCACCGACCCAGCCCACACGTGGGTCTGGAACTGGACGGGGCCACGGAGGGTGGGCTTTGAGGCCTCGGCGCCATCGGTGGGGAAGGGAGGCCCCCTTCCGGGTGGTAGTTAAGGGCAGAAGGTACGCTAGAGTTGCTGCAGAGCATTTCTGTTACCACAGGGGGTTGTTTGCCTGAGAAAAATAGCAAACAGGAAAGCAAAGCCAGAAACAGAGATTCTAATAAGGCATCTATACGCCAATAAAAATTAATTTAAAAAGAAAAAAAAAATGGAGATTCTAGCCTGTGTGGTAAAATTCAGCAGCCACTGGCTCCATGTGGCTACTTTAAATAAATTACTTAAAACTACACAGAGTTAAGGTCTTCCGAGGTGGCACTAGTGATGAAGAACCAGGCTGCCAGTGCAGGAGACTTTGAGACATGGGTTTGATCCCTGGGCCAGGAAGATCCCCTGGGGGACGGCATAGCAACCCACTCCAGTACTCTTGCCTGGACAGTCCCATGGACGGGGGAGCCAGGTAGGCTGCGGTCCGTGGGGTCACGAAAAGTCGGACACGACTGAGCGACTTCACATTCACTTCACTTTCACGCATTGGAGAAGGAAATGGCAACTCACTCCAGTGTTCTTGCCTGGAGAATCCCAGGGGCGGCGGAGCCTGGTGGGCTGTCATCTATGGGGTCGCACAGAGCTGGACACGACTGATGCGACATAGCAGCAGCCGCAGCCTCACTGTTAATATAATATCTGTGCTGAAGTTCTAGCCCTGATTATTCAGCTATGTGAACCAATAAATCATTTGTTAGTGAAGCAATTGGAGCTGGGTTTACGGTATTCATAATCCGAAGACTCCGAAGACGGGAGTCTCCAGTTAGCTCTCTGGAGAACATGACCGCAGGATTTGTTTCACTGGGGCGGTTTCTTTCCACTCAGGTCAGTGCCAGAAAAAATAATCACTGGGTCCACAAATGTACTTAAACAAATGACAGTCAAGAACATCCAGGCCATTTCTATTGTTTCCCCAATTAGAAAACAATCAAGAACATAGATTGAATGGATCTGAAAACATGCCTTTCCTAAGTCCCTGGTTGGTGTTTATCAGCGTAAGAGTAATTAGAATAATGGAAATGCACAAGAATAGAAGTTTTGAAAGTGTTTTAACATCAACAATATTGAAATAAAATGACGTGATGTGCCTCCTGACATGGTAATATGAAGATACAACATCGCATCCGTAGTATTTTTGCCAAACACTTGAATCTAATTATGAGGAAACAGACAAACTCGACTTGAGGACAGTCTACAAAACAATTTGTCTCTACTTTTTAAAAAACCTCAGAAAGCTGAGCAACTGTTTCAGGCTAAAGGAGACCAGAGATGTGATGTGTGAATGCAATGCCTGGTTTCCAGTTAGATGCTGGATGGAGGGAGGGGTTTTCTGTAGAGGATGTCATGGGGGATTCTAGTACGACTTTTGTGTAATCCACGTGACCGTCTCAGTTAGACCTTTTGAATTTGATAAGCGAACTGTGATTGTATAAAGGAACGCGTGAGAGAACGTGCTTGTTCTCCCGTGCTTGTCTTCAGGGGCTCAGGGGCTCTGGTTTCTGCAGCCAGTTCTCAGATGCTTCAGGAAGAACAGAGAGATCTGGGTGGAGGGTTAGGCTGTACTTACACACCGCTCTGCTCTACGTTTGAAATTATTTCAAAATAGGAAAGCAAGCAAGCAATGCAGTGCTGTTTTCCCCACCTGGGAAAAATAGACTAGTATTTTCCATGGTAAATTTCTCAACTGGAAAACAAAGTGCTTCACAAGTGTTTTTCAAAGCCATCATATATCTGGTTGTATCGTATCTTTAATACAAAGACTCACATGACACTTCACCTAACACACCTAGTTTGTGTCTGCTGTCCCGGCATAATTAACAGCAAATCTGGTCCCTCTCAAAAATGTCCCAGTGTCAATTACAGTCACTCTTATTTTCAGCCACTTTCTTTTTGTGACAAAGGGTCATATGAATAAGTATGCTTCGTGGAAAAAAAGAACTTTAGCATTTTTTAAAAAATGAATGAATTTACATATTATTTGTATAATGGAAAAAAATGTTATCTTTACTAATAATCTTTTTTTTTTTTTAAGTTCTACCAGTTTATTGCTACCAACCCATCTCCCTCCACCCTCATGCTCAGTCATGTGACCCCATGGACTGCAGCCCACCAGGCTCCTCTGTCCATGGACTTCTCCAGGCAAGAATACTGGAGTGGGTTGCCATTTCATTCTCCATACTAATAATATCTTAAATAACTTTGCTATCCATCCCTCGGGATTACAGCAAACTAGATAATCATAATGAACTAGAAAACAAGATTTTCTATTACATAGAGAACTGAGAGCTTTTTAAAATGGGAAGGTACCTAAATACAGCTTGTAAATAAAATATGAACTCTTAACATTAATTTATAAAATACACACCAAGTGTTGTGAAGTAACTAGATGAATACATCAGCTTTTAAATGTCAAGACTTTCCACGCCTTCTAAGGTGCTCCCCAATCTGTTGAGAGCTCAGCTACCAGAGTCACTGACACACACACATGTAACTCTTCAAGTTTGGTCACCCATAATTAGACCTTTCATCAGTCTAAAGGATGGGATAATCAGAGCAAATGCTATCACTAGTTACTGCTAACCATTAATTCAAGCACCTTAAGGCAAACAACCAGAAATGGGTTGGCTTTTCCTTGTACATTTTTTTTTCCTGGTCTATACCAATGGATGATGTGTAGGGTTCTATGTACATGATGTTGAATTTTCACTTAGAGGATCTGCTGTTTCTAAACTGGAGGAAGGAATTGGTTGTCATTGTGCATGCTGGCTGGCAGAGAAGTTAGTGCAGAGATCAAGTTAGCTAATTACAGGGTGACTAATTTGGGATTAGAAATGCCTCAGGAGGAGAGTGTGTTTTATTTTGGGCCTTTTACGATGTTCAGTATAAGCTGAATCCAATCCATATAGGCAATACCTATACCTAGGGTAGTGATAAAAAGTGTAACTAAGCGAATTTGAATTCGGAAGAGAAACTCACTTTAGAAACAACTTTTGTCTAATTTCAAATCATCAAACATCTTAGTGATAATTCTGGATGATATCACGTATAACCCCTCACATTCTCTGAATTCAAATACATTTTAAATGCCCCAACCCTATGCCGGGCCCTCAGCAGTTAAAGTGAGGAGTCCTAACCACTGAAGTTCTAGTTGCTGAGCTTTTAAAAGTTAACAAAGCTAGGATCTTGTTATAATGTAGCAATTTTCTCCCTTTTCATTTTCTATTTTGGGTGCTTGCTAAATACTTGTTGGGTGACTTTTCAGGTATTTTTGCAAACAAGAAAGCAGCCTTTATACAAGTCTATCTTTATTTGTAAAAAATAATATACAACTAAAGCTAAATTGATTTTTAAAATCAAAGTTCATTTAGTGATAATGTACATTTTATAATAAAATTGTAGTAAAATACTGACATTTGATAGTTTAACCAAAGTATCATTCATGTAAAAATCATGTTGCATGTAAAATTTAATTAGAAAATTCATAGTTCACAAAAGTACATATATTTTGTTGATAGCTCATGAGGACATTATCATAAACTTATTTAAGATACAGAACAAAATTCACAGTTAGCTTGACATTTAGTACTATAAAATTTTAAGGTGAATCCACTGATATTTTTGTTAATAAGGTACACTTGAAACAATTCAGACTACCAATGAATTGACATTTTATTGTATAACCAAGTTCTATTGGTTTTACAATATGTCTAGTAATCAATTATTTCACCAATAATTTAAATGAGATATCCAGTTGAGAAGACCACTGACATATACCTTTAGCGGGACAATTAAAAAAAAAAGCACTAGCAGCTTTGATTTCCATTTCCATGAATACATACAAGACAGATCTATATTTTTAGTTAAAAGTTGTTCAAAAAGTCAAGCCCTGAAGTATTTCTTCCCCTAAGAGAACAGTTCTGATGTTAAAACTTTGCTTAAAAAAAAAAAGAGAGAGAAAAAGAGAGGTAGTATGTGAAAGTATTTTTACTTAAAATGCTGAACCCCTGCACCGCTTGTAATATAAATGAAATGTAACCTTCTACTTACTAACATTTGCCATTCAAGAGTTAAATTTGTAAAACTCAACAGAATGTTAAACCTGGAATGCCATTAAAAAATAGTGGTTAAATAAGTGGAAGAATTTCTATGAATTCAACAAAAAGTATACTGTGTTACATAATGTTGTGCAGTTAATAGTTTAGTGATAATATGTTTAGTGGTACAATGTGAACAAAATACGTTGAAGTATTCTGAGTCAAGTGATCTTCATTTAATCAACTTTACTTCATATATTTTTATCATAGAGAGAAAATATCCTTCAAAACGGAGTCATTTGATTCTTCATTGTTTTAATAGCACACAACTGTTAAAAGGTATCCATTCTAGCCCTACCATAAAATTAATCAATAAATAACTCTGAGAGAAACGTCCATGAGCACAGGGGACTCATGTGGTCCACACTAGTCTTAGTCTGTATATACAAGCTACTGTAGCGCCTGTGCACCTCATACGACCAAACAGGCAAGGAACGAAAAGTTAGCAGCCTTACTCTTACCTTGTTCTAAGTGGATGCATCAGAAAGTAATAAATAGCCTCTTAACATTAATCAAGATACACTCTACCTGTCAAAGGTGAATACCACATACTTTCCATAAAGTGTAGGCAGTGTTCCTACAAACCCCACTAAGGAAAACCCAAAACTTTCACATAAAAAGTGCACAAGGCTGTCCTGTGTATAAAAATCTCTTAGTTTGGGTGTATTTTTTTTTTTTAATGAAAATAATTCGCACTACTCAAACACATTAGAAGGGTATAAAGGCAGACCAACAAAATACACAAACAAAGGAATGATTTCCAGTGAGATTCGGAATGAGGACGAGACATTATGGGAGAGAGTCTCCCACATCAGCAGGGTCGATGGAACTGCCTTTTACAACATTTAAGGGAAGCCTGAATGGAATGAGTTTGTAAATGTGGAAGTTACAAGAGGGACAAACGCGGATCTGAACTGTTAAGAGTCTCTTAATTCAGGAACACTGCTTCAACGATTTATAACTTGAAGCAGCCCCTAAAAAACAGTCAAGTTGGTTTGATTTCTTAGAAATTGGGGGGCGGGGGGAAGCATTTGGAAAAACTGTTAAAATTAGCAACAGAGGAACAACATTTAAAAAGTCAAAATAAAATACGGGGCATATAGGAGCCGAGGTCCCCAAAGTACCGAAAGATAGACTTCTTCACATTAGAAATTAAAAAATATAGTTAAGGGAAAAATTAACCAGGCTCTGCACAGCAGGTTAAATATGCAACCACTTCAAACGGAAATGATCTAGTCCTTAGGGTGTTTAGTTCTGGGAAATGTGCTCTAACATCCAGTTCTCTATAGACAAAATAGCAAAAGCACATCATTTCAGTAGCAAAGGCCCCTTTGTTTTAGACTTGAATTTACCTCTAACCCACCGAAGTTTATATGAATTATCAAACTACTATTTCAATAACATTTTAAGCTTGCGATATATATATATTTTTTTCATGCCTATCCCAGATCACTTGTTCAGAGGTATATGCTTGCAACTAGCCAAATTTACAGTCTCCGCAGCATCCTCATTCAGAAAACATTCAGGACGTGATGGTCTCATAGTGTGATGACTGTTCCATCTTCTTCTAAAAGCTTCTGATCTGGAGCCTGCGTTTCGAACTCGGGGGGTGTGCCACTTGCCACCGGGGGTACGCTCACCTCGTTAGCAGGGATGAAACCGTTCTGCCCAGACTCGAAACTGAGTTCCACCTGCGTGAGCGACTCCAGGCTCTCGGCGCTGGGCGCCGCCCGGGGGATCTGCCGCGGCTCCCCGCTGTCCTCGATGACGATGTCGTCGTCGTCGCTGTCCTCCTCCCCCGGCTCCAGGCTGGGCTCCGGCGGCGGCGCGCAGCTCGGGAGGCTGTTGTCGGTCGACTGGCCGGAGCTGCCCGAAGTCCGACTGTTCCGCACGACGTTGTTCCTCTGGTTGGCCGGCCGCACCGTGACGATGAGGTTGCGGCTGTTGGCGATCATCATGTCGGTGACCTGGTCGAGGCTCTTCCCGGAGACTTCGATGCCGTTCACCTCCAGGACTTCGTCATTGACGGCCAGCAGCCCCGTGCTCTGAGCCAGGCCCCCCGGCACGAGTCTGGAGATGAAGATGCCCGGGACCTTCTCCAGGCCGTGCGGGGTCACCCTGACGCTGGCCCCGTCCCGGATGTAGAAGCCCAGCGGCTTCTCTGTGCCATACTTGTAGAGACGCACCCGGCGGTGCGTTTCCGGGAGAATGTCCACGTCGATGATGGAAGACACAGGCCGGAAGTCCTGGGGCAGGCTAATGACTATGTGCGGCTTCTTTCTGTGGTTGTCGGGCCGCAACACGTTGGTTAGAACATTCTTCTTCTTGATTAGTGTGTCTGTACCAAAGGCACTGTAGTCTGCTTCTTCTGTTTAAACAAATAAGATAAAATGATTATAGGAATGCTATGAAAACACACATTTATCTATGGTGGAATCTGTACAGAAAGGGCAACTCAAAACATATTTGGTACAGAAACAAAACTCGTTAAATATTAGCCCGTTTCTATCAGATAAAAAACGGAAGGAAGACAGGAAGACATGCTGTGCCAGGAAAAACCACTAGGTGGCCTTCTCAAGTAGTCACCGTAAAATTACCAAAAGGTGACGTTAGATTTGACAAAGCTCAAGGACTTAAACATTAAATACGGCAAATGAAATTCTGATAGGCCTCACACACACATTCTTGACACCATTTACATCAAGTTATTTACACTGTATTTTCCCTATATTTGTTCAAAAGCCTCCAATTTGCATGTTTATATTTGACTTAATGACATGAAATTGGACACTTTTGAAGCGCAAATACCTGTTTTAGAGGTTGGGCAGATAGTGTACAGGCAGATCTCTTTTTATTGTGCCTCACAGATAATTTTTTTTTTAAACAACCTGAAGGTCTGTGGCAGCCCTGCATCGAGCAAGTCTACCAATGCCATTTTTTCAACAGCATCTGTTCATTTCGTGTCTCTGGGTCACATTTTATTAACTCTTGCGGTATTTCAAACTTGTGATCTTTGATGTCACTATCACAAAAAGATGATGACTCACTGAAGGCTCAGGTTTGTTTTTTTTTTTTAAGCAAAAAGGGTATTTTAAAATGAAGGCTTTTTTTAGACATAATGCACTTATTTGTGCCAACATTCATGTGACTCGCTCTATTGAGATAATCGCTTTATGGAACCCACAATATATCCAAGGTCTGCCTGTAACTAAGTGCAATGGATAATACACATAAAATCATAATGAAATTAAATGAACGTGTATCAACACAGAATTCTGGTCTTCTGCAAGTACACTCTCCCTCAGTTTTCTGGGGAAGTTTTTAATCTTTCATTTTCCCACTTTTCAAAGAGGCTGAGCTGAGACAGACTCAACAGGTAGGGGAGGGTTCTGGCAAAGCTGAGTGCTCCTGCCCTGTTTAACGGCATGGCCTCTCTCCCTCCAGGCAGCGTCTCTTCAAGGACTGTAGGAATCTGTGTGGCCAGTCCAGCTTGTCAGAGTCTTGTATTTTTAGGTTTAAAAAAATATTCCCACTTTAAAATGCTGCACCCAATTAAATAACAACAATAACCTGTTTAAGCAAAGTAACACCTGGGACTGGGGAGAGACTTAGTCTTCAAGTCAGCCATTGATCATTTCTGATGTAAACTAGGCAGAACAGGGCACTAAAACTCGATCTTCTCAAACCGCGCAGCTGGGGGCAGACAGCCTACAAACACACCTCACCCGAGGATGAGGAAATAAAATTAACAGCAGGCACGAAAGGTGAAACCACGTTTCAAAAATAACTAGAGTGAGGATAAACTAAAAAGAATCTCCAAGGATTAAAAAAATTAGTAAGAATTAAAAAAGACAAAAATACCCCCACCACCCCAAGAACTAAAGTCCTAGCTCAACCAACGCCACAGACGACAGTAACATCACCAGCCTGTGTCTGCAACATGGCTTCCATCTCCAGTCTCTTGTCTTCTCTCAGCCTCCTTATTCATGACTACTATTACCTTTACTTCACAGGAAATTAAGGGTACAAATAGGAGTACAAGTTGGAGAAGACTCTTGAGAGTCCCTTGGACTGCAAGGAGATCCAACCAGTCCATCCTAAAGGAGATCAGTCCTGGGTGTTCATTGGAAGGACTGATGCTCAAGCTGAAACTCCAATACTTTGGCCACCTGATGCGAAGAGCTGACTCATTTGAAAAGACCCTGATGCTGGGAAAGGTTGAAGGCAGGAGAAGGGGACGACAGAGGATGAGATGGTTGGATGGCATCACCGACTCGATGGACATGAGTTTGAGTAAGCTCTGGGAACTGGTGATGGACAGGGAAGCCTGGTGTGCTGCGGTCCACGGGGTCGCAAAGAGCCGGACACAACTGAGTGAACTGAACTGAACTGAACTGAAGGGTACAAAATACGTTACAGACAGAAGACTGGCCCAGTTTTCTTACTAGAGCAGCAGTGTGCACATTCACTTCCCACCGTGAATGTTAAGCGTACACTGTGTGTCAGAGCCTGGAGAACTTCAGCGATGTTTCCTCAGGGTGCCTGAACACTCCTCAAAAGCTAGTTTCAGAGAAATGTACAAGACCAGGGGTACCTAATTTTTGGGCATTTTTACCACCCGGGGATAATTTTGCTTCATTTATGGAGAAAGTAATTACACTGCGTTCTTACAAAGACAGAAATTTATTTATAATTTGGCTTGGGAAATAAATCCACTGACAAAACAATCTTTTGGGCAAAATGTGGCCAAAAATCTATCAACAATCTTCTACTGAATGTGTTCATTCAGAACTGTATGTGTCATTCTATAATCAATTAAGAGAGCTCACACAATTTTTATGTGGGAAATTTCAGACGATACAAACAGAGAACAAAACCAAGCTGCCTACATACCTATTCATGGGGAACCTGACCAACAGACCCCCCAATCTGCATAATTTGGCATTGCCTCCAGACTCTGTTTGAATGCTCTTTGCTAAATTCTCCAAAGCAATATGCCCCAGTACAAAGGCACCTTTGTTCCCCCATCTAGCTAATCAGTTTCCAGCCACTGGGAAAAGAAATATTTTGGCGCAAAGCCAGGGTGCAGGGTGTCGGTTTAAAGTGTAAAGGTGAACATGTGCAGGGACCAGGGCTGACGCTCCACCTGAGCATGTCTGTCAAAGTACAAAACTCTGAACAGGACGGAGGGTTGGAAACCTGGCTCGTGGCAACCTTTCACTTGCATAAACCCAGGCTGAGGCAACAGCACGTGACACAGGCTTGTGCAGCAACGCCTCACCTATCCTGAGCCCGACAAGCTCAGCTCGCCGAAACGGATGAGGATCTTCACCTGGAATGCCGCTGAACAGCCAGGCTGGATGTCTCACTTCCTTACACACAGAAAGCTCCTGTGCTTTAGTCACCCAGAGGGAGCCCTGTAGGCCCTCCCTCTGAGCCTACTATTTAAACATTAATTCCAAAACCCCTGGTTATCTCATTCCTCAGCTCAGAGTCATGAGCCAGGACTGAGGGTCCACCAGTGAGTGGCAGGCACAGATACAACAAATAGAAGCCTACAGTGAATATAAAGCAAACCTGAAAACGAACAAAGTGTTTCTATAAATCCCAGAAACATTCCTGCACAGTAACAAAACAGTGACCATTCCTGGGAGTCATCAAGAAAGTTTAAGACTGTGATCCGTTTCAAGTTCTGCTGGAAGACAGGGAAGAATGAAACAGTTTGGGGAACTGTTCTAGCCAAGGGGTGGACAACCTTTTTCTGTAACGAGTTGTACCATAAATATTTCAGGGTCCAGTAAGTCACACAGTCTCTGTTATAAAAGCAGCTGCAGGCCATACAGAAGGGAGTGAGCATGACTGTTTCCATGAAAACTGTTACAAAACAGCCAGCAAGCCCGAGTTTGCCAACATTTGTTCTCATCCAAAATGGTTAAATGAATAGATGTGGCAGCTTTTTAGAAGGATTAAACGTCACTTAAAGCAGATTCAAGTTCTGCAGATCCCTTCACTTTCTATATAAGAAAAATCAACCACCAGCTACTTAAGAAGCACCTATGCTGCGTGGCCAAGCCTTGTGCTCTGTGCTGCACAGCCAACGCAAACCGCGCAGAGGTACTTTGCTTTCAAGGTGTTTCCAGAATAACAGAGACGGCAATTAACCAAGAACCCGAAACCATTATGATTACAGAGGTGCCAAGAGCTGTGAAGTACCCTGGGTTGAGGAATCCTGTCAGTGGGCATACAAGGGCAACGCCAGCCTTGCTCAGGGAAGTGAAGCTTATGCTGAGACTGGAAAAGAAACCAGCAGCTCATCAGGTAGGAGGGAGGAAGAACCCTCAGGCGCAGACAGGCAGGAAGAGACCTCTGGAGAAGGCAGGCTGGGAGGGGAATGAGGAGGAGGAGCTAGAGCCAAGTCAGCAGACAGGGCCCTGCAGACAGACACCAGCCCCTCCGGGGAAGTGGGGAGAATTCCGGACTTCAGCCTAAGGCCAAAGGGAAGAAAACCCAAGGATTTTCTGGCTGCAAGCTGGAGAAGGGACCTGCGGGGCAAGGTAGGAGGCTATTGCAGGTAATTTAGGATGGTACCTGGCCTGGAGCAGAGGCAATGGAGATGGGGAGTTAAGTCTGAAAAACAATTAGAACACAGTTTTAATAGGCTTGGCGATGGACTGATTGAAAAAAACAAAAGTATGTGTCAGAGGTGACACCCAGGTTTCTGACATAAGCAACTGGTGTCGTATCCTGAGACGTTTCTCTTCAGTTTCTTTTTATTTTACTTAATTTTATTTCTTTTGTTAAACTATTTTTTTACAACTTACTATTTTTTTTTTTTTTTTTTACTTTACAATATTGTGATAGTTTTTGCCATACATTGACATGAATCAGCCATGGGTTTACATGTGTTCCCCTTCCTGGACCCCCCACCCACCTCCCTCCCCATACAACTTACTATTAAAATGTATTTTCCTTAGACCGTTTCTAAATTAAACCCGACTCATTAAAAGGTAACCTTAAAACACATCTCCCAAGTCACATCTACTGCACAGCAGAGTTCTAAGAGATGGTTTAAGGGCCACCTGGTTCCAGGTATCTGGGCCATAAGGCCATGTCCTAAGGCGGATGAGCCTTAACGCAAGGCCCTTCTGGTGTCACCAACATGCTCCTTTGAAGAAACCTGCGATACACATGTGTTCGCCTAATGGCACACGAAAACAGACGGCGGCGATACGGCGAGAGGCTGTGATGCCGGTGCCCTGATCGGATCCGGCGAGGGGCCCACGCCTGTCAATGGGGCTCAGACCTGGCTGAGCATCACCAGGACGGACTGGGAGGCTCCTGAAAAAATACACATTTCCCTGGCCATCCTCCAAACCTACAGGGATGACCTGAGTACTTTTACTGTATTTTTTTTTTAATTTTTTATTGGAATACAGTTGTTTTTCTTTTAAAGGTGCAAACTTTAAATATTGTCTAAGATTGTTTTCCATACAACAACCACCTGTACAACAAGAAAAGGAAAACTCTTTTTCCCTCAAATGAGGAAATTCTAAACTCCAACAGGGCAAAGAGGGCTGGCAAAAGACCTAGGCATCCTCTCTGAAAATAACTTTTAAGATATCAGGTTTTCCTGTTCTGATTCTTGCTTCCACGGTAACAGCCCTGGAAACAGTGTCTAGGGTGTTTCCCCTCTAACAATAAATTACTGTAAAACATAAAACTTTTCAAGATATGCAACAATGTGACCTCCAAAATCAGGCTATGAAGTGGTTTATGCCTTCAATCGTGAGCTTTCACTTCAAAGAAACCTTATTTGATAGTGTACCAGATTTTAACAGGTCACATGGTTTCAAATTTTAAAATTGCTTTTCTGTTTGTCTTTTAAAAACATCACTTGGTGCCATAGCAAGTGCAATCCACTGCCCTGCTGATTCATAAACTGGAAGCCGTAGACCAGAAAACAGAAAACGTGTTACCACTAAGCAATAAAATGTAACTATACTTAATATCATGTTATATAAGTTTCCTGAATTTAATGTTCATTAAAGATTACACAGAATCAGCATTCTACTTAAGCATCTGTCCAGCTTTAAAAGAAAAAAAGTGTCGTCATGAACTACAGGGCACTGCCTAACTCTGTAAGACCACCAGCGCGTTAACGCTACTAAGTAAGGTAATTCCAGGTCTCCAGAGGGCAATCTGGTAAACGTGGGGGGGTCCGAAGAGGCCCCTCTGAGAAAGTCACCCGCACTGAGACCTGAGGGCAAGGAGGCAGCTACGGGCTGAGCTGCAGGAAAAGCGTTCCTTACAGAAGGACAGCACGCGCAGAAGCACGGAGGCGGCGGCAAGCCCACCCAGTCCAGGGGGCAGAAATCAAGCCAGCGTGGCTGTCGTGGTGCAGGAGAGGAGGCCAGGGGAAGGGGAGGCTGTGGGGCCCAGATCAGGAAGGTTCTTGCTCTGGATGCAACGGGAGCCACTGGAGGATTTTAAGTATGAATGAATCGACTGACTGACTTTGCATTTTTTGCTTAAGTCATTTTTGTATTAAACGTAACACTTTTAAAAACAAAAATCTTCTGCTGAACACACCACCTTTTTCTAAATCAAATTCTAAGGGCTGTGAATCCTACTGGACATTCACCTCCACTGCACAGAAAACTGTTTGTTTACTGTGCTTACTTCAAAAGTCCCTTTCTGAAGAAGGGACCAGCAGAAGATAACCACCCTTCAAAGAGGTTAGGGTTAATCCTATGAGTGTTACAACGCCAGTAACATAAACATGTGATCGTATAATCCACAGCCTATAATCTTTCTAACAAAGGGGATAATCCAGCAAGTTTGTCAGATGGCAGTAGTTTAAAAATAGTCATTCTACGTTCAAATACACTTCCAAATAGCAACTAAATTTGTAATGAAAATTACAACTGCTAACAAGGAAGGCCTTTTATTCAACAATAATGATTTAAATTATTCTGTTTAAAATGATGAGGTCCACTCACACATTTTGTCTTCTCCACTGCTGTTCTTCCTTCTCCAACATTCTGTGCACAGCTTTCTAATAACACGCCCTGGTCTTCATCTCTGTTAGCTTTTCTGTCTACGCCCCAAAATTTCAACTATCACTTTCTGCAGACTTTCAACTCTTTGCCCACCATTTCTGATTTTGTATGTGACAAGGCTGAAACTCGCCAGCCAGATAAGCTTCTTTTCTGGCCTAAGAGGAAACCAGTTTTCTTTCCAAGTCAATCTCTCTTCCAAACTGTGCCTGTTTTATGGCCCTGCCCCAGCTATCAGGCTCGAGTCCAGGAAGCTATCTTCTGCTGGGCTCCTCTTCAACTCTCTGACATCTGGTGAGGAGCGTGGTGCCTCTGAGTGCTCCCCTTTACCTACCTCACCTCGTCTCCCGCTGGGGTGGAAACGGGCAGCGTCTCAGCTGCCTGCCCCTCACTCGGATTCATCCTCAACAGCCCAGGAGTCTTTCCGAAGGAACATCCTAGCTGTACCAGACTCCTGTCACTTCTCAAGGAAACCCGTTTCAGGGAAAACAAATTTGTGTGATTCTAACTATTTTGTAAATAGTCAAGTGGTACAGACATAAGTTACCCTACCTACCCTTGGAGGTTTATTTTGTTGGTGGACTTCAGTTCCTCCAAACCCAGAAGGAAAGATACACAATCAGTAGAATTTCAGAGCCCTGGGAGTGGTCCAACGCTTATCAACTGATTTGAAATAAAGTTTCGCCTTCAAGGGTAACCTCGGCCCATTCTCTCAGGCTGCTTCCTGGGTTGGTTTACAAACACAGTAAGGCTTTAATTATCCCCCCAGTACTGGGCTGGTGGCTGTCATGTTGCCTTTCCAAACCTCCTCATTTTCCAAAGACAAAGGAAGAAACAGCACGCATGGCGCCCATCTACAGGCAGAAACAGACACACACACACAGACACACACACAGACACACAGACACACAGACACACACACACACACGGAAGAGGCCGCAAAGTTAAAAAAAAATTTTTTTTAGGACTTTTTTAAGTCGAAATACATTTCAATGCTTGCCATATACAGTGGTTATTTAAAACGTTCTCTTGCAAGACCAATTATCAATGTTTACATTCCTTCAAAATAATGACTTACTAATTTTCCAGATAATTAACTAGTTGTATTTTCTGTGAGAAACACCTTAGAGGAAAGCTAACATTTAGCGGAGGCCTAGTTCATGCCAAGGCACTGCACTGAGCTCAGTTAAACTCCCTAGCAATGCTAAGAGATGGTATGTTCAGTCTATAGATAAAGACATTGCAAGCCAGAAGAGTAAACAACTTTCCTTCAAGTACCTATTAAGTAGTAAACACGGTATTTCAAAGTTGTGACGGACTTTTTGCGGCCCCATGAACTGTAGCCCTCGAGGCTCCTCTGTCCATGGGATTTTCCAGGCAAGAATACTGGAGTGGGTTGCCATTTCCTTCTCCAAGGGATCTCCCCAACCCAGGGATCCAATTCATATCTGTTGCATCAGCAGGTGGGTTCTTTACCACCAGAGTCACCTTAGTTGCCACCAAAAAAGGAGAATGTTTCTATGACTCCAAAGCCACACTCCTCCTACCACGTCTTTCTGAACGGACAAAATCACATTCAACGTGAAGATTCAATATATTCCTAATTTCCATTAAGAAAAAGAATCTAAGGGTTTACAAAGTAATCAAAACTTTCTAAAGTACACTTAATTAAGTGTAAAGATGTTAATTAAACCAATAATAATATCACAGATGTCTTAACTCACTTATTAGTTAACTTGGTAATAAGATTCACACAAAATGTCTAATTCCTTAAACTGGTGGCAAACTCTGTATATCCTATCAATGAGGAAAATTAACAACTTCTAATTCTCAAACAATTTCTCTGGTTGTTGGTACTTACCCTTTTTCTGTATAAAGATCCTAAGCAGTGGGTTGGCCGTTGAAACAGCTTTGTGATAATTGTCGTCATTATTTATAGGTAGTAAATCACCATGGATGTCTGCATAGCCTACTAAAACGTCAACATTGGGTATTTTATGAACATGTTGCAGTAATCCATAAAACTCCTCAAACTTTCCAGGTTTTGATCTTTCCAGTGAAAACCGACGAAATTCAGCTCCAAACTACAAACAAACATATTAATTTTAAAAAAGGTAACAGGATCCAATCTTACAATGCATGACATAGAAAAATTCAGAGTTTCCTTTAATAAAGAAGACAGTTTCAACCACACAGTTTATAGTCAGAAACCTGACTGAAAGTGAAATTCGCTCAGTCCTGTCTGACTCTTTGTGACCCTATGGACTACAGAGTCCATGGAATTCTCCAGGCCAGAATACTGGAGTGGGTAGCCTTTCCCTTTTCCAGGGGACCTTCCCAACCCAGGGATCAAACCCAGGTCTCCAGCATTGCAGGCGGATTTGTTACCAGCTGAGCCACCCCCAGAAACCTCATTATCTGGAGATGAAACAGCCTAGGGAAGGCACAGGAATGTGCCTGCTCACTGCAGCATCTCTTGAAGGGCATTCCCTTCAAGAGATGCAGGCTCAACTTAATCCCCGGGGTACCCAGGCCTCACTGGGGACTGTCCTGCAGAGTGACTCAGCTCAAACAAACCCTGTCTGGAGTCCAGATCCTGACAACAGTCTTCCCTCCTCACTCAGGCCACGGGGTAACAAAGATGTGCCTGAGTCTTTATTTTGACTGTCAGCAAAAAGCATCTAGGTTTCCTCCCCCCATAAAAGGAAAAACAACTTCATAGGAAGTGGCAGGAATTAACTGCAGCATATGCAAGTAGGACTTTGAACTTCTTGGCATTAAGGTACCATATGAATGGAGGCATATCATAGAAGAAATAAGTCTAAAGATAAGAAGTGTCTTCCCTATGTTAATCTTAAAAAAAGAAAAGGGGGCAGTTTTATTAATACATTAAAGATATGTCGTACAACTATCCAATTAATGCAAAAGTGTTTATGTGCTTGGCACAGTGCTAGGCCCTAGAGAATGAAAGGCTCAGGCCTGCACCAGAGCTCAGCAATTAGTGGGTAAAGAGAATAATTATATGAGAGGTGTTAAGGAAGCACACAAACAGGGAGGAGGGCACTTCCATCACACCCAGTATCTATCTTCCAATTCCAATACTCACGTCTGCTTCCCTACTCTAGAACTGAAATGCCACATGATTTCAGTGGTTCCTATCCGACACAAAGGACTGGCTTCATTCAGTCCGTAATAAACAGGATCTGTAACTTACTATGGAACTAGCATGGCATTTCCTCAAATGTGGAAACCTGAGAAAGGTTCATCAGCCTTCCTCAAAAAGTGCCCCAGTCACACAAGCTTGGGAAATGCTATATAACCATAATCACGCTCTTGGGAATCACTGGGGAGACCAGTTATTAAAAGAGAGGTGAAGCCCCAGGGTTGATTGAAACAGAAAAAATTTTAACACAAACTGTTTGCCAAATGTGTTTGACCAGTGAATTTCTTCTATTTTTGGATAGTAACACTAGTTGTACTACCAACAGGACCTTAAACATCATGCAGAGAAAGTCCCTCCTGGAATCATTTGTTTACAAATGTGTCCATTCACTTCCCCAAGGATCCCATGAGCTCCCTGGATTCACTGCTTTTGTTGTCACAAAGAAGTTCATCTGCCTTGCTTATACCCACACTATTTGCTAGTTTTCAATTAAAATGAAAACTCACTAAAACCACCTCTTACCTCCCATAAATTAAAAGTTTCCAAAACACATTCCTCAAACGTAAACACTAACATTTGTCCAGAAAATAAGGTGACTCACACCTAAAGCGCTCAAAAAGTTTAGTCACACCTTCACGTTTCAAAGTAAATAAAAACTGGGGAACACCCTTCGTATCAGAGTCAGTCTTATGATGTTATCAAAAGTCATAGTTTCTTCTCCATTTTCTTTATTCTGGTATCGCAACATCCCAGTGCATTCTGATTCATCCTGTGGTTTTATTACTTCCCCTGGTGAATGGGAGTAACAGCTAATAATTGAATATTTTCGGGCTGCAATGTTTTTGCTAAAGCTTGTGGATAAAAAGTCTTTGCTCGACATTTTTTTTTCTCTTGCTTAAATGTTATGATAAAAACAATGGGAAATTGTAAGGCTTCACAGTAGATGTGCCCTTTTGCAAAGTTAGCAGAAAAAAAGAGAGAAATTGTTATGCTTCTTGCAGCAGAACAACAGGATTAAGAGAACTTTTTACTACATGAAGAAAAATACAAAAATAGAGGTAAAATTAAGACCCAATCAACAACTATTAAAACTTTTTTTTAGCCTGGTCATGGGGATGGACACCCGTCACCCAGCATCTTTGGGTACAACACTAGAAATGTAAACTTGATTTTAGTATTGGTTCCCCATGAATAATAACCAGGAAATGTACAGCTCAATGACAATTCCAGGTCTTTGATATCTAACATTGTTGAAGGACATCACCTTGATTATTAAGAGCTCTCTCAACTCTAGAGAAACAGGAAGATAAATGTTACCAAAAAGTTTCTGTCAAGAAAAGTCACAGGGTAACTGGTATCACAACTTAACTATACTTATATTTGCATGATCCATTACTTTATTTGTACTATTTTCCCCTTCCATGAGCAAAGCTATGACTTTGACACTTGCTATTTATGCAGAAGAAAAAGAAATCCTGAAATGTGGAGCTGCGTACCACAGAGTTGGGGTCACAACCTCTTCGTTATCAACTTTGTAAAAAGCTGTGATATTACCACCAAAGCAATGAAAATGGACGTATTGTTTCACCCATCTGTCCAAATACTGTTTAAATGGTGAAGATGTCATGTGCTTTTATTTAACCCCTTAAAAATAAATGTATAGTTAAAACACAAGGTGTCAGAGACGCACTAGAAATGGTACCTCCCCGTGCCTATTGATCAGTGGCTAGAACATGAGTGGGACCCACTTTATGAGATGCAGGTTCTCAGAACGCCTTGATTCTGTTTAAGAGATACGGTTCACCGGAAGTGCAGCAGAGCAGGCCAAATGTACAATGGGCAGGCAGAGTGGGAGAGACTCACAACCCAGCTGACAGAAGAGGCACATGGAAAGCCTGAAATTCTAGTCCCTACATGCTCGAGGTTTCCTAATCTGAAAGATAAATTACTATTTGACTGTATTTATCAGAGCACCTTGAATCCCTACTCATTTTTTTCCTATGATAAAAAGTTAAAGACTTGCCACCAAGATTAGGACCACGAACTGAATTTTAAGATTACGCAATACCGTGTTTCTCTTTTCTTAACCTCAACTCCCACAAACCCAAACTAGATTTATAACAGAAATGCCATGAGAAGGTTCAACCATTGGGCATGGAACCACTACTACCACTATATGCTAGAGGAAAAACTCTCTATATTTTGTTATCTTAACCCTTAGTTCAAGCATGTCACTTCAATTCGGTATGGCAATTCCATGGAGGACACAGGAGAGAGTGTATTCCTGAAACTGCTATATTTCTGTTCTTATTAAGCAGAAGGGTTTTTGAAATTAGTACCTGTTCTGATACGAGTTAAGTTGAAAATCATGTTTTTAAGTGTTAAAAATGAATGCAGATCTCAGTTATAGCTACTTACAAGACTTTGCTTATCAACTCCAGATAATAAAAACCCTTCTACCCCAGAGAGCCTTCCTTACTCTACTCCACTGAAAATCACTCCTTGATTTTGCATTCTCCCTCTACCCCATCCCCGTAATCTTATACTCAGTAAGGCTTCATTATTTTTGAAGTTGATACGCTTTTCCTTTTCTCCTATTCTTCCTCGTGTTTTGATGTTCCCAACTCGTATTATAAATGTTCATGGGGCTCAGCTTTGGTGCGCTCTCTTTAGTATTTCAGAAGGCCGAAAACTTATCTTGTAAAAAGGCTTTAAGGTTTTGTCATAAAAAGCAGAGCTTGTTGAAGTCAAAACCTTTCTGAGCCCCTGTCTTCTCCGAGAATCAGACTAGATTATCTAAGTCCCTTCTGGCTCTTCAATTCATGAAATGCTTGCGTGAGAATGTTCTTGGGGCTGCCGATCATCTTCAAATTCCAGCTCAAAACCTCCTTTAGGAAGCATTCCCTCACTAATCCTGATACACTGTCCAGCTCAGGGAGCCTTGCAATTTAGGAATTCAGAGGATACCCACACGTAGTCATCAGCAAACGGGCATAGGGTTGGTCAAGAGGGAAAACACTTGAACGGAAAGAGTAGCAGGATGGAATGAGAAGGGCATCCAAACTCAAAGCTGTGAAGTGCCACTCGCACGGAAGGTGACCGTTCATCTTACAAGATTCAATGCATACCGAAGTTCGTGCTAGAAAAATCCCCAGCAGGAAGCAAAAGCTAACTTTTACATTTGGGTGACTTACGGGTGTTTCAAACACTCCTTACTCACAGGCCAGAAGGCAGAATTCCTCCAAACGTTCCGTACCACGCCGCGCTCGCTCAAATGCCCCCCACCCTCAGGTATGCCTTGGGCCGGACTCCCACCCTCGAAGGGGAAAGGTTTCTTAAGGAGGGGATGAAGCGCTCGGCGGGGCTCCTGCCTTACCTGGGGGCGGGGGCGGGCACAAGGCGCCCCCACCCTCGGCAAGTTCATTCCCCAACGTCTCCGGCCCCCAAGTCCCCCCACCGCGCCCCGCACGGCCCCAGACACCCGGCCCGGTCACTGCGGCCCCCGCCCCGGGGCCCCCCAGCCGGCCCGGCCCCGCGCACCTTGCTCTTCACCTCCATGGTGCCCAGGCAGCCGCTGCCCACCCCGTGCCGCTGGCCGCGGTTCATCCTGAGGCCGGGCCCGCGGCGGCCTCCTCCAGCCGGGCCGCCCCTCGGGGGCGCGCGGGGCGAGTGCGCGGCCGGCGGGCTCGGGACGCGGCGGCGGCGGCGCGGGCTCCTCCTCACAGGCACCTGCAGAGGGGCGGCTGCGGCTCGCGTCTCCGCGCCGGGCCCCGCTCGGCTGGCTCCTCACGCGGCGGGACCGAGGGTCGGACTGGCGGCGCGGCGGGCGGAGACGCGGAGCCCGCCCTCCCGGCCTCGGCGGCGGCCGCGACAGCGGAGGCGGCGGAGGGGGCGGAGCGGCGGGGACACGCGCCGCAGCCTCGCTCTCGGCCGCCGGCCCCGCGCGCGCGCGCTCCCTCACCCCGGGCCGGGCCGCCGCCGCGGCGCGTGCGCGCGCTCACCTGCAGCCTCCGCCGAAGCCTCGGCGGCCCGCGCTCCGCCCCCACCCAATGGGAAGCGCGCACCTGCGCCCGCGGCGCCAACCAATCGGTACGAGCCTTGCGCCGCGCGTGGGCGGGGCCTCCTGCTCGAAAAGTCCGCCTGCCGCAGTCCGATTGGTCCCGCGCGGCGAGGGAGGCGTGGGATCACCTGAAGCCGGGCGGGGCCCTCCGGACCCCGCAGGCGAGCTCCAAAGCGCATGCGCGGGCCCTGGAGTTTCCGCCCAGCGAAGGCCGGCCGGAAGCGCGAGCGCACCTGGAGACGCGCTGAGATGGGTGGGCCGTTTGCGCACGCGCGGGCGCGCGCCTGGTTGGTCGGGACCTGGCCCGAGCTCGCGCTCCGGCGGGGTGTGGGGCGCGCTTCCCGGCTGGTTGCCGGGCGCCGTGGGGCTGCCCGGTTTCTGCCACCCCTTCCCTCCCTTCCACTTTGGGATGCTGCAGCCTGCAGCATCGCCCCTCCATCACCCATTTGCGTCCTTTAGTCGTGTGGCTGCAACTCGGATTGCAGAATTCCAGTTTTCCCTCCTCTGCAACAGTTACTGGAGAAAAATCTCAGGGCTCTAGTGGCTTAATGTCGTTGGTAGAGGCTTTCTGCAGTCTGGCAGGTCCCGGAGGGTGGAGTGGGCGCTGGGAGGAAAGGGAAGTGGGCAGACCGGGGATGGCTCCTCGAAGGTCTGTACTTATAGATCTGCCCTCCAGGGATACCCTGCCTCCCTTGTCTTTTAAATTTATTTTTAACCTTTGAGGTCTTCCTCTCCCTCCAGCCGTTTCTGGGCTATTCGCTGTGTCCACCGGTGACAGCCGCCAAATTGTGTTTGTCTCTGTCCCTCCAGTGGAATGACCAAGCTATGTTCCTGATAACAGAAGACTGAATCCTTCTCTTTAAATGCCCAGAGCCGGCTTTCTCCTCTCAGGGATCCTTTCCAGCACTGGCAGTGTTGGGGTGGTGAGGAGGAGACCCCCAGCCCCCCCCCCCCCCACTTGCAGAGAGGCTCATCACAGAGCTGTGGAACTCGCCTGTGAGCTGGACCTGGGCCTGCGGGTGGCAGTTCTAAGCTGAAATGGTCAAGAATAGCTGGCTAGGGTGCTGCATTCCTCCGGAGTCCCCTGGACCTTCCTCTCCTTGTCTCTGCCTTATCTGTCCTCACACGGGCACCTCTCCTTCCCAGCACTTGTCAAGTTCCAGTTTCCCCGTGTATTTTGGAGAAGGATGGCTCTGAAACGCAGCGACCCCTCTGCTTTGCTCACTGTGACTCCGAGTAGTAGCATCTGCCTGAGTGCTAGCAGGTACTCAGATCTGTCTCTGCTGGGTGCTGGAGCTGGGGAGGTGGTTTCTCCATATTTACATATTTAGCCCCACCTGGGTTCAGAGGTGGGCATCTCATCTTCCCCCTCTGAAGGGTTCATTTCACCAAGTATTCGTGGGGGAATTTAAAGTTGTTCTGGCCATTTTGAGTTGAAGTCCAGAGGGAAGGGGCACCATCCCAAGCTGAATCATTGTAAAATCTGCCTTCTCTACCTTCTGTTCAAAAGCACCTGCTATGTGACTCAGGCCAAACTGTAAATGAAGTGTGGTGCTGTGATGGGGCGGCATGACAGTTTGGTCTCAAGAATTCTTAATACTCTTAAAAATTATGAAGGGCCTCCAGGTATTGTGCTTCTGTGTGAATATGTCTTTCAACAGTCATTATATTAAAATGAAAACTGTTGGGACTTCTCTGGCAGTTCAGTGGTTAAGACACCTGGCTTCCAACACAGGGAACACGGGTTCAATCCTTGGGTGGGCAACTATTTAATAAGATCCCGTATGCTGCACAAGCATCCAAAAAATAAAATTAAATTTAAAAAACAAAGTTAAGTTAAAACTGAGAAATGTTTAAAACGCAAGGGTACACCAGCACAGGGACTTCCCTGGTGGTCCAGTGGCTAAGACTCCAGGTTCCCAGTGCAGGGGGTCTGGGTTCAATCTCTGGTCAGGGAACTAGATTCTACATGCTGCAGTTAAGACCCTGGTGCGGCCAAATAAGTAAATAAAAAGAAATACTGAGGAAAATACACAAGCACACATTCCAGTAGTCATCAGGGAGATGACGTCATCACAGATCCTGTCCCTTCGGGAAAATTCCATCATATACCTGTGTGACGAGAGTGAGAACAGCAAGTGACATCTTAGTGTCATGAAAATAGTTTTGGCTTTGAGAATCCCATGACAAGGTCTCAGGGACTCCCAGGGGCCACTGGGATGTCTGTAGTCCGCTGTTACCCCCTCTCCCCAGCTGCCAGGGCCAGGTGCTGGGCCCCGGTTCTGTGGGAGTGAGTGTTGAGTGGTTGAGCTTTATTACTGTTATCAGTAGTGATTTATCAAGCCCTTTTAAAAAGGAAGTTCGTGGGTGCCAACACACCTGCGTGGGCCCTGCATTCCTGGAGGTGTCGTCATGTCCTCTCTGCCCTCTCCCGGGTGTGGCACCCCTGTTGGACTTTCCTTTCTAGAAGGAAGCGTCAGGCCCGAGATTTCTGGATCTCCTAAGCGGAATTTGCTCTGAGGCCTGCGTCACACACGCTCCCGGGCTGTGTAAGGAAGGAATATGGAAAAGAGTTTGATTTTGATAAAGGTGTCCTGGAGGAGGGGAGCCCTTTCATTCCGAGAGGGCTGTTCCGGGCACAAGTTTGTTGGCAGGGCCTGAAATTCAGCTTATCTCCAGAAGCATGAAGCCCAGAGAAACAGCAGAAATGGAGAAGGGTTTGTATTCCTGTTTCTTTGGTTTGAAGAACTGACCCTAATCTCACTGCTCGCCACCCCTCCCTCCCCACCCCCAAATCCTCAAGCTAAAGCTGATCAAGACCTAGTGGGGTATGAAAAGCTAGTCCCAGACCTGGGAGAATGACTCCTCAGTGAGTTGGGGAGATAAGCAAGGTGAGTGGATGACATGGACTCTTTAAATTACAGGTTCACAAGAGCATTATTCAGGAATGATGATCACACCCGTGCACTGTCATCTGCCCAGCCCACCTCCGCCATCTGAAAGAAGCTAGTAAGGGTTTCATTTCTGCTTCAGCCCTCTTTCCAACACTGTCTGTCTAGTTCTACAACCTCACACGACTGCTATGTCTGTTTCAATGCACCTTGTGAGGTGGAAGGAGTTTGTAATTTTCCGCAGTTCATTTCATTGATTTGCATCTTGCATAACGGTGCTTTTTTGTTTCCTTCCCCCTCTTAGGGAAAAAAAATTTAAAAAAGAGGTGGCAAGAAGTCACATATAATGGTGGTGAGATTTTTTTTCAAGGAGTTTCTCTTGCCAGTTCTTTTTCTCCTTGATTGCTCAAGTGCCAGTTTTGATGGAGCTGGTTAATAATTCTTTGAGAGAGAGGTGAAGTGTACACTTATGAATCTCAGACGACTCACCAAAGCATTTTAAGCCCTTTAGCAGAGGTGGAATTAAGTCACGTGATCTGTTTTCTGGTTAATAGCTTATAACTCTCAGAAACGAATGAATTATTTTCCTGTAGCCCGTAAGAAATGAACTACTGTTTTGGGTAAAAACCCGTCCTCGTGGGAGGCAGCCTGTTCCAGGCACAGTGCATGATCCCTGCCCTCGAGGAGCTTACTTTCTGACCCTTTCCCTCTGTGGGACTCAGTTTCTTTATCTGTAAATACAGGCATCAGATGAGATCATCTTCACGGTCCCTTCCAGCTCTCAACATTCTGTGGTACCCAGGGGATAATAGAGACTCATCATTATTTCAACATCACCAGGGATGAACTAGAAATGAAGAGGGCAACCTTTCCATCAGGGTCAACAGGCAGGCAGCAGTCATTAGCTAAAATATTCCACTTCCTGGGAGGTGTAGATGCAGATGATGATAACTAACATTTATGAGGGTCCACTCTAGGGGCTTCCCTCATGGCTCCGATGGTAAAGAATCCACCTGCAATGCAGGAAACCTGGGCTTGATGCCTGGGTCAGGAAGATCCCTGGAGAAGGGACTGGCTACCCGCTCCAGTATTCTTGCCTGGAGAATTCCACAGCCGGAGAAGCCTGGCGGGCTACAGTCCATGGGATCCCAAAGAGCTGGACATGACTGAGTGACTAACACTTTCACTCTGGTGCCAGGAACTGTGCTAAGTGCCTCCCCTATGAATTATATTACTTTTTAAAAAAATATGCATGTATTCATGTATTTGACTGTGCTTGGTCTTAGCTGTGACACGTGAGATCTTCAGGCTTCACGGTGGCATGCAGAGTGGTAGTTGTGACTGTGGGATCCCGTTCCCTGACCAGGGTTAGAGCCTGGGCCCCCTGCGTTGGGAGGGTGGAGTCTTAGGCGCTGAGCCACCAGGCAAGTCCCTGTCTCATTTACTTTCAAGGTGCAGGAAGAGCTTTATACTTGGAGGCACTGAGATCTTAACTTTTCTTAAGTGGTAGCTGTTAATTTGAGCCCTTGCTCTGCCTCTTGCTGGCTGGGTGACCTTGATCCTGTTCATCCAACTTACTCAGAGCCTCAGAGTCTCTCCTCAGATGAGAAACTAAATGTGAAACTGCTCTGCGAACCTCAGATTTGGTGAGAACTCTAGTGGTTATTATTTAACACATAATATTGCCTACCAAAGCCTTTGGTAGAATTTCAAGAAATTCTTAGAAATAAAATATAAACATATAATAAACCATTCTTCTTGTTTTCACACAAGAAGAAAGAAACAAGATGTTTTAGTGGCCATTTCTTAGAGATGCCGAGAGGCAGCCTGTAGGAGTCATTAAGGATGTGACTCCCAGATGCCTACATTCTGTGCTGTCTCTGCCATTTCCTAGCTGTGTGACCCGGGTCGAGTTCTTAAGCTCTCTGAGCCTTGGTTTCCTCACCTGTAAAATGAGGAAATAGGAGTGTTATTTGCCTTCACTCATATACAGAGCATTTAGGCTAGGACCCAGCACAGAGTAAGGACTCCTCAAGTGTTATAGATTATTGTCCTTATTGCTGTCTAATTATTTTTATTACCTACTGTCATAATAGAATTCATTGATGTAATTAAGTATTAAGTCTCAACTGTATATACAATACTGTCCTTGACATGAGATAAAGAAGAAGAATAATGAAAAGAATGAAAATATGATTTCTACCAGGGGCTTCCTTGGTGGCTCAGACAGTAAAGAATCTGCCTGCAATTCAGGGGACCTGGGTCGAGAAGATCCCCTGAAGGAGGGCGTGGCAACCCACTCCAGTATTCTTGCCTGGAGAATCCCCATGGACAGAGAGGAGCCTGGTGGGCTACAGTCCATAGGGTCGCAAAGAGTCAGACATGACTGAACAACTAAACACATGATTTCTACTATCTAGAACTTCACAGTTCACATATACACTGGCTCAGCAAGTATCCTTGGATGCCAACTGAGGATCAGGCAAGGAGACAATAGTATGAATACGATCGAATTCTTGTCTCCAAGGAACATGTGTCTAGCTGAGATGTCAGACCCTTAGAGAGCTATCTTCTGGAAGTGATGTGTGGAGTAGTTAAGGCAGGGAGGTTTGTTGGAGTTGACATCCTGGAGCTCACATCTGGCTCCATCACTCACCAGCTGTGCAACACACCTCCATCTCCCTGAAGACCACCTCTCTCTGGAGTGAAATGGAGAGTGATAATATCTACCTTCTTTGAACTAGTAAATATTTATTGAGCGTCTATGACGTGGCAGGCACTTTTCTAGATGGTTAAGGATACAGGAGTAGGGAAGACAGGACGCAATCCCTGCCCTCCTGGGGCTGACATTCCAAGACACAGATAGATAGGCAAATTAAATACTTACAAGATAGTGTGTTAAGTCATGAGAGCTATGGAGAGAAAGAAAGCAGGGAAGGAGGATGGGGAGGCCTAGGGAGCTTGAGGGTGGGGTGAGGGCTAGAAGGGAAAAGAAAATTCCAAATAGGGTGGCAAGGGGGGCCCGTCTGGGACACTGCAGAGGAGAAAGCCATCCTGGGAGCCTCTCCGGCTGTTGGGGGCGGGGGGGGGGTGCGGGTTGAGGATGGGGAAGCCTTCCAGGCGGGGGCTCAGCGTGGGCCTGATGACCCGAGGAGATAAAGCTCTCTCGGTGCCTGGCTCAGAAGACCTCAGCTGCTATTCTGAGCCATTACTCAGTGCGAATGAAGGCCAGGGTAGGAGAGAGGGGGTGGGAGCAGAGAAGTGAGAATGACTAAGTCAGCCTTGGGGCTGGGGGGTGGGGGTGGGGGGTCTGGAGTATTTCACGGATGAAGCGGCTTCGGTTGCAGCCCGGGCAGAGGAATGAGGAGGAGTTTGCTAGGGACGTGGTGGGGTGGGGGGGTGGGTGGAGGGGGGCCGGCGGGGGAGGAGGCATTCCAGCCCGAGGGAGCTTGGCAGCGGGGGGTGTGGGGGCGGGCAAGGAACGCGGGGTGCTCCCCGAGCCCCTGCGTGGGGTGTGGGGGTGCCGGGCAGGGGTCCCCTGCAGCGATGGGGGGCCGGCAGAGTAGGTGGCGAGCAGATGCGATGGGTCTTAAAGGCCACGGTGGGGAGTGTCTGCTTTCTCCAGTTGCTGCCGGGCGACTCCTAACATCTTTAAAACTGGGCACTGGAAGGAACAGATTTGTGTTTTAATAAGCTCTCCGGAGGAGGCAGGCACTGGGGCAGCGAGTTAATGAGTCTTTCAGGGACCAGTGTAATTAAATGACGAAGCGAGTGGCGCGGCCTGGCCTGTGGGACTTCGGGAGGAGGCAGGTCGTCCAGGCGTCAGTTACTCATTCATTCAGCACATTTTTATTGAGGCCCCGCTACGTGCCAGGCACCGCCTGGAAGCTGGGGCTGCGGCGGAGGGGGTTGAATAAGACCATCTCTTCCCACGAGAGACACAGATGATGAGCAAATGAACGCAGTTTGGGGCTGGGGGCACAAACAGGATTGCTTTATGGCCCAGGCAGGAGGCGGGGAGGGCAGGGCTTACAGAAGAGGAGCTGCCCCCAAATCAAGGGCCCAGCCAGCCCGTGGGTCTGTATGAAGGTGGGCTGCATACAAGCAGGTCTTCTGGTTCTTAAAGAGAGGCTGAACATTTTTGTTGTTGTTGTTTTAATTGGAATATAGTTGCTTTGGACTTCCCTGGTGGTTCAGTGGTAAAGAACCCACCTGCCAATGCAGGAGATGCGGGTTCAGTCCCTGAGTGGGGAAGATCCCCTGGAGAAGGGAGTGGCAACCCCCTCCAGTATTCTTGCCTGGGAAATCAGGTGGACAGAGGAGCCTAGTGGGCTTCAGTCCACGGAGTCAAAAAGAGTTGGATAGGACTTAGCGACTAAAACAACAACAACAATAGTTGCTTTACAGTGTTGTGTTATTTTCTGCTGTATAGCAAAGTAAATCAGCCACGTGTATACATATGTCCCCTGGTCCTTGAATTTCCTTCCCATTTAGGTCACCACTGAGCACTGAGTGGGTTTCCCTGTGCTGAACAGTAGGTTCTCATCAGTCATGTATTTTATACATAGTAGTGTATATATCGCAATCCCAGTCTCCCAATCCATCCCACCCTCCCCTCCCCGCTTGATGTCCATATATTTGTTCTCTACATCTGTGTCTCTGTTTCTACTTTGCAAGTAAGTTCATCTATTCCATTTTTCCAGATGCCATATATGAGTTAATAGTAGTATACAACTGTTTTTGTCTTTCTGACTTACTTCACTCTATAGGACAATCTCTAGGTTCATGCACATCTGCAAATGGCTCAGTTTAAGAGAGGCTGGACGTTTTCATGTGAAATTCCTGATTCCAGTAACTGTTGGCAGCTGATCAGAAAGAATGGAGTGACTGAGGCTAAGAGGAGTGTGTGTGTGTGTGTGTGTGTGTGTGAGAGAGAGAGAGACGCGCATGAGTTCTGCTTAGGATGGGTTGTGAGAAGAGCTCTGAGGAGGTAACACTGCTGGCTGGGGTGAGGGGGAGAGCCTGTGCCGGGGATGCAGTCAGGCAAAAGCTTGATGTGTTTGAGGAGCTCAGAGGAAGCCGTGCCTGGAGCTTGAGGAGCAAAGGAGGAGAACGGCCTTAAACGAGACCAGAGGGGAAGAGAGGGCAGGGCAGGTCGTGCAGGTCTTGTGCTGACTCTGGGTTTCTGCTGTGTGTGTGTGTGTGCGCTAAGTCACTTCAGTCGTGTCCGACTCTTTGCAACTCTGCGAACCGAAGCCTGTCAGGCTCCTTTTCCAGGTTCATTGAAAAGACGTCTGTGAACCTTGAGAATTCCAGAAAACGCCTCAGTCCTGGCAAGCCCTCTTTCATCTTCACAAACATATATGGATTTAGGTACTGTTATCACTTTTATTTTGTAGGTGAGGAAACTGAGGAACAGAGAAGTTAAGTCACTCACGCAGGGTCACACAGGTAAGTATCAGAGCTGGTGCTCAAATCCAAACTGTTGGATTCCAGAGTCTTCTAGGTTACCTCTCATAGGGTCAAGTGAATTTCAGTGATGGGTTTAAACATCTTTCTTCCGTGATGAAATACATCATTTTGTCTGGAAACAGAAAGGCCTGCCTGCGTCCTCTACCCCTTCCCCGAGACAATCCTACGGGTGAAAAGTCAGCTAAGAGTCAGGTTGCAAGACTTGTTGCCTTCTAGGAGCCTTCTAGAAACCCAATAGCCTCCAGGGGATTGGCCCCACAGCCCCAGCATCTGATCAGAATTCCCCATGAGATTTTTTTTCAGGGGGAAGGAGAGTGTGGTTCACTATGGAGAGGAGTTTCCAAAATGAAAATAAACCAGCAAACAACCCACCTTGTTACTGGAGATCCAGTGACTTAGCCTTATTAAGTTCAGCATTAAGGAGAAGAGAACGAAATTGTTTATAGAAACCTTTTCTCCCTCAGGAGATATTTAAGAACTGAATGTATTTTTTTAAAAAAATTTAAAGGCATGCCAAGTTTATGTAAAATTATACCAATGATGAAAGAGGCTGGAGAACAACAACAAGGCCAGCCAGAGTTGATGCCCACAATCTTAGGCTCTTAGGAAACACAGAGGCAAACAAGAATAAGGAAGCTAGGATCGTGAGAGCAGAGTGATCCGGGGGACAGCTGGGGAGCCCGGTGCTATGGGCAGCCGCTGTCCCCGAGCTGGTACCTCACCCCCCGAGCCTCGTCTTTTCACGGGGGATCCAGAGTAGCTGCCTCAGAGGGTTAAGAATTCCACCAGATGACAAATATGTCACTTAACACTCTTTCCGGCATGTGTCAAGTATTGAATCAATAGTACCCGTCACTGTTCCAAGAGCCTTTTGGGTTCTCAGTTTGGTTTGTGAGCAAGAACCCCCAAGCTGGTGTTTGAAGGCTCAGGGCATGTCAAGCCTGAGCTGAGTGCGCTGCGCACGTGGTGGTATTTATTTATTTAAATATTTCTTTTTATTTTATTTATTAGTTTGGCTGTGCCATCTCTTAGTTGCAGCATGTGGGATCTTAGTTCCCCAACCAGGGATCTAAACGTGGACCTCTAGGAAGTCTCCATCCTGTGATATTTAATCCTCACATTAACTCAGGTACGGGGCTTCTCAGGTGGCAGTAATGTTAACGAATCCGCCTGCCACTGCAGAAGATCTAAGACAGGAGGGGTTCGATCCCTGGGTCGGGAAGATCCCCTGGAGGAGGAAATGGCAACCCATTCCAGCATCCTTACCTGGAAAATCCCATGGACCGAGGAGCCTGGCTGGGGTCACAAGAGTTACAACTGAGCAACGAGACCACCATCCCCTGACTTAGGGACTGTTGTTACTGTTCTGTTTGCAGATGAGGGGACAGGGAGAGGCGGGGAGGAGAAATAGTTTGCCTGTAAGCTTCACACAGAGAGGCGGGGATGAGGACCCAGGTCTCTTCTGACCCTGCTGTCCGCTGTAACTCTACAGGCAGACTTACCAAAAAAAGTAGATACCATTTTTCCAGTTCCAGGTCTCCTTAAGTATAAAGAAGATCTAAGTATTTCAGGAAAGTGCCAGTAGGGAATTTTTAAGTGGAGTGAGGAATACCCGGCAGCCTTCCAGATTGGGGGGGTGCGGTTTGCTTATGTTCAGACATATGAACATAAGCATATGAAATTTTATATGAAATTATGTGAAATTTTCAGGCTCTAGGTGTTTCCCGCACAGTTGAAGAGCTCAAGGCAGACTTGACCCCGTGCCCCAGGGCAGATCCCTGCCTACTGTCCAGTTCATCACCCCGGAGGTAAATGTGCCCTAAAGCGTCTACTCAGATCCCTAAAATAGAATCCTCTGTGCCCGGCCTGTGTTTCCTATTACTGGGTTCAGGATGGTGAGGAGGTGGTTATCTGGGTTTACCAACCTCTGACTTTTGTAGTCGTGAACAGTAAATGTTACTTCTTATTTGTATGTGAGCCTCATTGGTGAGTCAGTCCCGTAACCTGGGAGGAAAGATCTCCCAGCTCCATCTTTAAGTCAAGAGGATGAATGATTACTGATGCTCATCTCAAGCGTGGCCAGGAACTTGGGAGTCCTGAGGACCCACCCTGAATGAGGAACCTGCATCCTGGGCACTTCCTGTGGCTTCCTCTTTGTCACGCCTACCGTCCATCACTCGATGATGCACTCATTCATACGGCAAACTGGGAGAGCCTGCCGTCCTTTAGACAACTGTCTGCTCTCCAGGGACCCAGTGCTTTTCAAACAGGAGTGCCGAAGGACCTGTTTTTCAAAAATTTCCCCATTGTCACAGGTGGGCCCTTTTGTAAAAATAGGATAAAAATGATCTACTTGAAAAAAATGAACTTTAAAAATACCAGTGACATGTAAAAAACATGCCCCAATTTTTTAAGCCCCAGTTTTTAAATTTAATTAATTTATTCTTATATTTATTTATTTGGCTGTGCCAGGTCTTAGTATGAGGCTTCATGCTTCTTTGTAGCATGTGGGATCTAGTTCCCCCACCAGGGATTGAACCCAGGCCCCCGGCATGACGAGGGCAGAGTCTTAGCCACTGAACCACCAGGGAAGTCCCTATGCCCCAGTTTTTTAGGGTAAGATTCAATAGACCACATTTCAGTAGACTTGTGCTTGAGGGCAGAATCACAATCAAGGGTGACAAATGTCTTCACGGGTCTGAGATTCCTCGAAGAGAGGAACATAAATCATTTTGCAGGAACCCAGAGGGTTCAATCATATGACTAACAGAAGCAGTCTTGAGAATCGGGATCTCCAGCTTGACTGTCCCCACGCGTCCAGTTGTCCGTGCCTTCAGGTTGTTGGGTGGAGCTGAAGCTCAAAGCGCTAGATGCAGCCACGTCTTAGGAATGGTGTACAAATCTCTCATCGTCCAGTTCTTTTGGTTCACTAACTCAAACTGCTTAGACGAGGTCCACATAGACTTACTCTACAAATTAAAGTATTTTAAAATAATTTTTATTATATAAGTCCAGCATTTTGTGATACTGCTCATATGTGGAATCTAAAAAGTGCAGCAAACTAGTGACTATAGCATAACAAGCCAACTCACAGGTGTACAAAACAAACCAGTGGTTACCAGTGGAGAGGGGCCACGTGGGGGGAGAGTGGGAGGTGTAAACTATTGGGTGTCAGGTAGGCTCACGCATGTGTGTGCAACACGCAGAATGGAGCCAGTATTTTGTAATCACTGTAAATGGAAAGTAACCTTTAAAAATTGTATAAAAATAATTTTTTTTATAGTCAAGCCTTTTGGAGGGGGAAAATGTCTCCCTCTTACCTTGCCATTTAGATCTTTCCTGATACACACATAAATATAAGAAGGGGCTCAGGTGCTGCTGTTTAGTCACTAAGTCGTATGTGATTCTTGGCGACCCCATGGGCTGTAGCCCGCCAGGCTCCTGTGTCCATGGGATTTCCCAGGCAAGAATGCTGGAGTGGGTTGCCATTTCCTTCTCCAGAGGATCTCCTAACCCAAGTATCAAACCCAGGTCTCCTGCATTGGCAGGCTGATTCTTTACTGCTGAGCCATCAGGGATTCATATATATACACACACACACACACACACACATTATACATATTTTTACAAATCTTGCTTGTTTCACTCAACAACTTATCACGTTGCTGATGCTTTCACTTACTACTTTCGTACCTTCCCCATTCTTCCCTGACTGTATTTTAGCTCCATGTAGGTACGTCATGCCTTACTCAGGGAGTCTTGTGATGGTTGACCCTTAGGTCATGATTACTCAGTTGCAGTGAACGTCCTGTGTTTATGTCCTGTGCACCGAGGCGTGTGTTTCTCTAGGACAGATTCCAGCAGATCTATCTGTGGGTGTGCACATTTGAAATGTTGTAGGTACTGCCAAGTTCATCCTCCTGAAAGATAGTATGCGTCATCGACAGATTTTAGAGTTGAAAGATGTGCTGTTGAACTCATCCCTCCTTATGCGGATCAAGGGGCTGAAATGATGGGCAGAGCCTGGTCGAGGTCACATGTGACTGAAGGCAGAGCCAAGGACACAGCCTCTTGCTTCTCTTTCCAGTGAGGTTGCAGAGTTTTTATCAACCTTTGACCGCCCGATGGCCATTTACCTTGACCAGAGGTGTGTCCTGCACAGAACCAGGAATGAAAGCTTTGAATACTTATGTTCATGTCAAATTTGAACCTCGGTCCTTAAGACAGTGTCTTAAGACCCTTAAGAAAGGGATTGTGACTTGAGGTACCTTTGCAGCCCCTCTCGGAGGAATATCTGATTTCCGTTGCACCAAACCACCCTTGTTGTGTACAGGGACAGCTGAGTAGAGTGGGCGAGGGACTGAACCTGGCCTCCAAACTCAGCTGTGCTCTGACTTTGTGATTTGGGGCATGGTACCAGCCTCTCCCAGACTTTCTGTATCTGTTTCCCCACCTTGGAAGAGGTAACCCTCTTGCAGAGTAATCATGATGACAAAGTCAGAATAATGTATGGAAAACGCTTGGGACGCTCCCCGGGAATGTTGGTTTCCTCCTCTTATCCTTCTCTTGAGGAATTTAATAAAAAGATCAGGATTTGCGTCCAACAGAGGGCACTGTCTGAGCTGGAGTGGGAGTCTTCTCAGCGCAGAGAGGAGCTTTAGTAAGATGCTCCCGTGGTGCTAATTTATTCCTGGAGTCTAGATTTCATTAAGGTCAGAGTCATTTTCACTTACCACTGCAGAGCTGCTCTGAAGAGGTTATTTAAGGATGAGAAGCGGCCACATCCCCAAATTCCATGGACACTCCCTTCCATCTAATCCCTCTCTGAACCTTTGGCCTCCTGAGTATCATCGTCTGTCTTTGCTTCTCCATCTTCCGTGTAATCCGTCTCTGTTAACGGCATCGCTGGCTCTCGGGCCATCTAGGACTATGACTTTATTTTGGACCTTCTGTCTCTCTCACTCCCTGTATCCAGGTAGTTGCCTGATTCAGAATATCTAACACATTGGTCCTTCCCTGCTGCCACACAGCAGCACCCAGGGGCAGACCCTCACGACCTCCTCCCAGGACCAGTCTCCACATCCAGACAGGTCTGGGAAGCCCCAATCAGAGCGCCTCAGCCAGAGCCATCTGACCTGTATCCAGGGCCATCTGACCTGCATCTCTGGAGCCCAGTGGGCTGGGTGACACCCCACCCCCCCACCCCCGTTAGCAAAACACTCAGGGCTCGGCAGAGCCTGGTGGCTCCCGCCCTCCCCTTGGGCTGCCATATACGGAGAGCTGACTGTGTAAAGCTAAGGCCTTCACAGGCCTGGTCTCATTTACCCTCAGGAGATAGGAAATATTATTGTCCCCTGTTTTTTTTTTGGCTGTGCCGCATGTGGGATCTTAGTTCCTCGACCAGGGATCGAACCCACGTCCTCTACACTGGAAGAGCAGAGTCTTAGCTGCTGGGCTGCCAGAGAAGTCCCATATCATCCCGTTTGGGACAGGGGAAGTTGGAGTCGGCAGAGTATGGAGACTTCCTTAAGGTCACATAGCCAGGAAGTGGTGATGCCAGTCTTTCAAGCCCTATGTGTCTTAACTGTGTTTCCCAACAGTGGTCCTCCTACCCCAGGGGTGTGTTAAGAGGGTCCCTTGAAATGTCAAAAGTGGCAGTGGTGCCTGGCTAACGTCTAACAGATGAGTGGAGTCATTATTTTTAAATTTCTCTTAAAACACCACGCAATACAAGACTTTGTCCCTACCACACCCCCCTGCAAAAAAAAAAGGAATAAGCCTAAGGCTCAGTCACTTGCCTGGTTTCAGTGACCCTTCTTGACAACTGTGCAGTCACACAGTAGTAAATTGCTTTAATTCTTAGACTATATTTGATCATTTATACCCTAGTGGAATGCTCACTGCTGTTTTCATCTGATAAATTAACGAAAAGCCCATATTACTGAAAAATCAACGTTAAAAAGAAAAATACATACAAAATAGCTATTGGGGTATATGTATAAGTATATTGTGTGTGCATTGTGTGTATTTATAAATAAAGTTATATGATTAAGGGGAAAAAAAGAAAAATTACGTAGCAATGATTCTATACACATCTGTACTTTCTTAGGGGAGACAGTGCTTACTAATTAAAACCCAAAACAATCTCTCCTCACCTCTTCGAAACAAACACAAAACTTAAAAAACAATAATAAACTTTTCAGAACACAAAATGCAAGGATTCCAAGAGAAGTAAGGTTCAACAGCAGGTGGCTGTCATGACCATGCCCTTTTACCAGAAAAGAAGCTTTGTGAAGTCAGGGACTGTGTCTTTTGTTGCTGGGCGACCAATTCCTGGCACATAGGAGACTGTCAGGGACTGTTTGTTGAATGAATGAACAGCCAGGATGTGCTTGCGCAAGCCCAGGACGAAGTGAGAATTTCCGAACTTGGTCCCTTTAGGAAGAACTGAACAGTGACCAAGGTTTTCTGCACTTTATGGTTTGTGGTGCCCTCACCATCATCTCATTGGATCCTACAGTCACCTGTGCAGCCGTGTTGCCCCCAGTTTTCAGAAGTGGTTGCGAGAAGTGACATGCTGAGTTCAAGGTCTACAGTAAGGAAGAGGGGCCAGGTCTTTTGAACCTAAACTCAGTTCTCTTTCCACTGTCCTCCCACCCTAAGTAGGCTGAAGGAGGTCAGAGATGGGCGACTCAATCAATCAAGGCTTATATTTCTCATTTGTAGGGTGGAAGTTCTTTTTTAAATGTAATCTGCAGCCTATATTCCCATTAATCCTTGATCATCTTCTTTTTAATATTTGTTTATTTTTGGCTGCATCAGGCCTTAGTTGCAGGCTTAGTTGTGGCTTGCAGGCTTGGTTGCCCTATGGCATGTGGGATTTTAGCTCTCTGACCAGGGATTGAATCCAGTCCCCTGCATTGGAAGGTGGATTCTTAACCACTAGACCACGAAGGAAGTCCCAGAAAGGAAGTTTTGATTGTCATTCATGTCTACTCTGTTCTTGGGCCTCTCTTTTCTACGACTTCTTCCCCAGGTGATCGCTTACATCTCCTGCACTGACAAGTAGGTTCTTTACCACTATCACCACCTGGAAAGCCCAAGAGCTAATGTAGGAGACATAAGAAATGCAGGTTCAATCCCTGGGTTGAGAAGATCCTGTGGAAGAGGGAATGGCAACCCACTCCAGGATTCTTGCCTGGAGAATCCCATGGACAGAGGAGCCTGGTGGGCTACAGCCCATGGGGTTGCGAAGAGTCGGACACGACTCGGCGACTAAGCACAAGGCATCCCAAGGGACTCAGTAGTAAGGAGTCCACCTGCCGATGCAAGAGATGCAAGAGACTCGGATTGGACCCCTGGTTGGGTTAGACCCTCTGGAGGAGGAAATGGCAACCTGCTCCAGTATTCTTGCCTGGAAAATTCCATGGACAGTGAAGCCTGGCGGGTTACAGTCTATGAGGTCTCAAAGAGCCAGACATGACTGAGCGACTGAATACACACGCAGGCAGGCATCTCAGATCGACATGGTCCAAACTGAACTCGTGATCTCTTCATCCCCTTCTCATCAAACAGTTTCTTCCATCTCAGCAGATGGCAGCCCCATCCTTGATCTTGTGTTTTCCAAACGACCATCAGTATTATCCTTGACTGCTCTGCTTCCCTCACACCCCATATCCAGTTCTACTGGATTGATCTCCAAAGTATATCCAGTTACCAACCGCTTCTCATCACCTGCATACCTCCTACCCTGGACCACGTCACCATCATCTCTCGCTTGGACTATTGCAGTAGCCTCCAGTCTGATTTCTCTGCTTCTGCCCTTGTACCTATACAGTCTATTTCCTATACCACGTCAGAAGGATCTCAAAAGTCCTAGGTACACCTTTGCCCTTCAGACAAGCTTCCTCTGCTTATTGCAGGTTGCATCAACACTCAGGTGGAAAGCAAGCTGGTGGCTGCACCATCCCCATTTTATTTTCTTCCTTTTCAGAATTCCTATCTGTTGCCAGCTAGGTTTGTTTGCACTGGGTCTTAAATTCTGACAATTGTATCTTACATCCCTCCCTCCTGCCCCACCTCTTTCTCTTTAAAAATATTTTAAGACTTTTTCCATGGCTGCTAAAAACCATAAGGTAAAGATTCAAGTATATATTTTAAAAATCCGTTACATAAAAGAACTGATTATATCTCAACAATTGGAATCCAAATAGAATGAAACAAAAATTCAGCAAATATGCGTTTATTTTTGTTACTTATTGCTCAGAGCAAAGCCAGGGAGTTTAAGTGGCAGAAAGAACACACGTCTGCTATTTGATATTAGACAGCTGTCATCACTCTCAATATAGCGTTCACAGGTTATGGTTCGTCTAGCACTGAAATATACACACCCTACCTCCCAGTACAGAGGTGACAGGAGTCCTCAGTCGTCTCCTATGCTACGGTGGATTACATTTTGCAAACAATGAGCACAATCTCTCCCTTAAGGAAACTTGTTATCGAAAGATGCGAGGGATTGGAATGTGTAATACAAAACAGACACGCAGAGAAGAATGAGTTTTATGGCGCAGGAAGAGAAGGACTGACTTTATTGCCTGTAAAGTAAAGTCCACATGCTACAAGTTGGCCTGAACCCACCTTGTGCATCATTTTTATTTTTTTCCTCCAAATCGACCTGAGGTTAAAAACCAGCCAGCCCTTTCTTGGCTGGAGGACTTTAGGGATAAGCCCCTTAGAGCTCAGCCTCCTATGAAGAGGGGTTAATGCCTCCCAGGGAGGTTGTGAGAAGCAGGAGGACGCACTCTGCTGGCCTCTGTCAGCGTGTTCTGGGTTAGAGGCAGGAGAGTTGTATCGTGTTAGACAGAGTCACAAGCCTAGTTGTCGTCTCCATGAGGACATGAAGAATGGTTCTGGGGAGATGCACGTGGGCGTCAGGTTGACAAGGGGTGGACTCCCGGTGAATCAGTGTGATTGACTAATGGATTCCCAGATAACTGGTTAAACATTCTTTCTGGGTGTGACTCTGGGGGATATTTCTGGAAGAGATTACCATCTGAATCAATCCTATGAGTAAAGATAAAGAAGATCACCCTCACCAGTGCTAATGGGCATCATCCAATCTTTTGAGGCCTGAATGGAACAATATGGCAAAGGAAGGGCGAATTTGTCCTCCTGGTTTGAGCTGGAACACCCGTCTTCGCTTGTCCTCGGTCGTGGGTGCTCCTGGTCCTCTGGCCTGCAGGCTCAGATTGAGATGAACCCACCAGCTCCCCGTCCTCAGGCCTTCGGTATGTAAGCGTACATGTTAGTCGCTCAGTTGTGTCTGTGACTCCATGTACTGTAGCCCGCCAGGCTCCTCTGTCCATGGAACTCTCCAGACAAGAATACTGAACTGGGTTGCCATTTCCTTGTCCAGGGGATCTTCCCAACCCAGGTATCGAACCGGGGTCTCCTGCACTGCAGGCAGATTCTTTACCACTGAACCACCTGGGAAGCCCCCGGTCTTTGGACTCAGGCAGAATTACATCACCAACTTTCCTGGTTCTCCAGCTTACCGAGGACAGATCAAGGGATTCCCTGGTCTCCATAGTCACATAAACTAATTTCTACCATAAATCTCCTCTTGTCTCTCTCTCTCTCTCCTACTGGTTCTCTCTCTCTGGAGAGCCCTGACTAATGTATTACCATAATTTTTGTTCCCCTTCTGATTGAGCTAAACAGAACTCTGTCAAACCTGGACACTGCTGGGATCCATACCTTTGCTTATATGACCCCTTTCTCCTAGCAGGCTCTTAGAACCTTAGCCTGCCCTAAACCAACTGCAACGTCCTGCTCAAAGACCACCTCTTCCAAAATGTCTTCCCAGATGCCAGCAGTCATTTGCAATTTCTCCCAGCTCTTGTTGTAGAAAACGGCTGTCAACATGCCGGCTTCCAGCACCCCCAAGTGGGGTTCTGACTCCTCAGTTTGCTCAGGTCCCAAGCCAGGTGTGACTCCAGATACCCAACTCCTCCTCGGCTCCAGAACCATCCATCTTTGAACGTCCCTGGTAGTTTAGTGGTGAAGAATCTGCCTGCCAATGCAGGGAACCCAGCTTTGATCCCTGGTCCGGGAGGATCCCATGTGCCCCTGCACTGCAACCACTGAGCCCACGCTCCTGGAACCCATGCTTCCCAGAGAGAGAACCCATGCTTCCCACCTCGATGAGACGCTCACGCAGCGCAACTAGAGAGGACCCCCCGTTCCCCGCAACTAGAGAAAGCCCGCACACAGCAACAGAGGCCCCACATGGCCAAAAATAAATCAAACAAATAAATCTTAAAAAAAACCAAGGCCATCCATCTTTGCCCATCTCCCGCCCACTCTTCACCAGATGTCGTTCTCTAGTGCACACCTATGTTGTCATTTTTTGTTGCTCGTTTGCTAAGTCGTGTCCAACTCTTTGTGACCCCACGGACTGTGGCTTGCCAGGCTCCTCTGTCCTCTACTGTCTCCCGGAGTTTGCTCAGATTCCTGTCCATTGAGTTGGTGATGCTGTCTAACCATCTTATCGGACTTCACTTTCACCATCAGACACATCTACTGAGCCGAACGTTGTTTCCACTTTGGCCCGGCCCCTCATTCTTTCTGGAGCTCCTAGTAATTGCCCTTCTCTCTTCCCCAGTAGCATATTGGATATCTTATGACCTGGCGAGGGGTGCTCATCTTTGGGCATCTTATCTTTTTGCTTTTTTCACACTGTCCACGGGGTTCTCCAGGCAAGAATACAGTAAAGTGTTAGTCACTCCGTCGTGCCCAAATCTTTTGCGACCCCATGAAATGTAGCCTTACCAGGCTTCTCTGTCCATGGGATTTCTCAGGCAGGAATACTGGAGTGGGTTGCCATTTCCTTCTCCAAGAGATCTTCCTGACCCAGGGATTGAACCCGTGTCTCCTGCAGGAGATCCTGCATTGGCAGGCAGGTTCTTTACCACTGCACCTCCCAGGAAGCCAAGAATACAGGAGTGGGTTGTTATTTCCTTCTCCAAGGGATCTTCCTGACCCAGGGATTGAACCCGCGTCTCCTGCAGGAGATCCTGCATTGGCAGGCAGGTTCTTTACCACTGCACCTCCCAGGAAGCGAAGAATACAGGAGTGGGTTGTTATTTCCTTCTCCAGCGGACCATGTTTTGTCAGAACTCTTCATGATGACCCATCTGTCTTGGGTAGCCCCGCACAGCATGGCTCATAGCTTCAATGAGTTACACAAGCCACTTCGCCACAACAAGGCTGTGATCCATGAAGTAGTTTGTGCTGCCTAAACCCTTCAGTGATGGGACTATGATGCCTTGAATGGGGCGACCCTGTCTATCTCTGAAGCTTGTCCTTTTTTTATTATTTGAGATGTAATTCAAATGCCATAAAAATTCACCCCTTTAAAGTATACATTTCAGTATTTTTTTGTTTTTATTATATTAACAGAGTCGTACAATTGTCAACACTATTTAATTCCAGAATATTTGCCTCGCCCTCCAAAGAAACCCCAGACTTACTGGCAGTTACTTTCCATTACCTCCTTAGCCCCAGCCTCTGGCAACCTTGAATCTTCTTTCTGTCTCTATTGATTCATTTATTCTGATATTTCATATAAATTGTACAATATGTGGCTTCTTATGTCTGGCTTCTTTCACTTAGCATGCGATTTTCAGGGTTCATTGACGTCATAACATGGGTCAGTATTTCATTCCTTTCTGTGGCTGAATAATATTCCACCGCGTGAATACACCACATTTTTGTTTATGCATTCTCCAGCTGATGGACATTTTGGCTGTTCCTCCTTTTTGGCTAACATGAATAATGCTGCTGTGAACATCTGTGTTCAGGTGTTTAGCTGACCTTGTATTTCGTGGAGAATATGCCTGGGAGTAGAACGCTCGTTCGGATGACAGTCCATGTTTCACCTTTGAGGGACTGCTGGACTCTGCTATCTCCCACCCCTCCAGCAGTGTCTGAGGATTCTTATCTCCCCACATCCTCCCCTAGTCTCATCTGGTACTACGCTGCTCCTGGGTCTCTAGGCTCTAACCTCTGATGCCTGTGGGATTTTCCCGGACCAGGGATTGAACCCATGTCCCCTGCACGGGCAGGTGGATTCCTTACCACCAAGCTACCAAGACCACCAAATGGAAGGTCTTAAAGGTGCCTGTGATTCTAACCTTATCAGACCCAGGGCCTCATTGTCCATCCTGAAATGAAATTCACAAATAATATAACCTGCTCAGAGAGTGAAAACACATACATGTAATTCTCAAACTCTAAAACAGAATCAGTGAAAAGTAATTTATAAGAAAATTATGTGTATTATACTGCTGGAAGTCCCAGCGAAGTAGCCAGGGGCTTGAACTGAGCAGGCAGAAGCTCTGTGAAGGTGACAGCTGCACACACAGGTAGACCTGGGTGTGGGGTGTTGACCACTTGTGTACCACCAGCGCGGTGAGTGGAGAGGCTGCCAGTGCTGATACTCCACAAGAATGACCAGTGGGAACCCCCACTGGAGTCCAGTTCAGTCTTCTCTCAATTTACACAGTCACTGCAGTCCAGGAAAATCCAGTGTATGTTTAAAACGTGCAAAAAACAGTCTGTGTTTAAATGTAAAATAGAGTTGTTTTCTGGGTTAACCGAACTGCTCCTGGTAAGAACCACCAAGATATACTCTTGCCTCGGGCTGAAACATTCTTCCTCCACCCTTTGGCCAGGTGCTTCACCTATTCTTTTTTTAAAAAATATTTATGTATTTATTTGGCTGTGTCAGGTCTTAGTTGAGGCACACAAGATCTTCTTTGCAACTTGCTGGATCTTTTCTTGCGGTGCACGGACTCTCTAGTTGTGGCATGCGGGCTTAGCTGCTCCGTGGCATGTGGGATCTTAGTTCCCTAACCAGGGACTGAACCTGAGTCCCCTGCATTGCAAGGTGAATTTTTAACCACTGGACCACCAGGGAAGTCCCTCAAGTCCAAATTGGAAGGTGCTTCCTCAAGTGAACCTTTCTAGCCTCTTCTCACCAGATTAGTTTTCTTCCAGAGCATTGCGGGCTACTTCTTCATAGCATTTAATATATTTAAGACCATTTGCAAGTATACATTTATCCGTTTTCTTTCTATTAACCTCCACCTCCCAGCTGGACTCTGACAGCACTAGGTCTGGACTTGAGACTTTCCTATCATTGTATCCCCAGCCCTTAACTCCTGCCTGGTATGCAAATATTTGCTGCATGAATACAATAGTTCTCTTGTCTACCTCCTTTGTTGTCCTGGGACTTCTTAGAAGACATTATTGTGCCAAATTTATCTGTGTCCTCAGCGCTAAAGATAGTTCTTCCTTTTATGTGGAAAACAGTGGTCAAATATTTAATGAGCAAATAAAAGCAAAAGCACAATTGGGCCTCCAATGTCCTAATGAATGAGCTGAGGAAATGGTACGAGGTGTTTCGGTAAATCCTCCAGAAAGTGCTGTCATCCTGGGTCATGCTGAACTCTTCTTTATAACTGTGGTTTCAATAGGGAACCTTCGTTTTAACTGTGTTAATAATTATTTGTGCCCTACTGGTTGTTTAACAAACCACCCCAAACCTTAGTGGCTGCGTGTAACAGAGAGCTGGTTGTGTCTTACGATTCTGTGGGTTGGCAGTCTGGTGGGTTTACTGGCCTCTCTTGTGACCACAGCCACCTGACAGTGTGGCGAGGACTGGAGGGTCCAGGTGGCCACAGTCACTCACGGGTAGTGATCTGGCTGCCAGCTCAGGTGCCACGGTTCTCTTCCACATGGACATCCATCTTCTAGGAGGCTAACCTGGGCCTCTTGACCATTTGTGGTCTTGAGGGTCCAAGAAGGTGAAAGCAAAGACAGAAGGTGCAAGGTGAAGACTGCTTCCCAAGCTGGACAACCATCACTTCCGCCTTGATCTGTTGGTCAAAGCAGGTCACAGATTCACGTGGCTACAGCAGTTCATCACAGGGGCCACTGGATCCAGGGGACACATTCACTGGGACACATAACATAGCAATCCACCACCACAATCTCTTTGGAGGACACTCTTGCAGTTCCTCGTTCTGTAATCTAAAGGGCAGCTCTGGGTCTTTCTTGTGGATGGAGGGTCCCCAGGGACCCTGAGTCTCCCCTCCAAATGTGGCATCTCCCTGTCTGGTCCTGGAGACAGAGTTGGAAAAGATGGAGGAGATTATGTTGAATATGTTCTTTCCCCAGATTTTGTTTGGTTTCATTTGGGGAGCAGGATCTCAATTTTGCTTTGGTGAAGTCATGATCTCATTTTATTTTCCTGCCATTTTCCTTGTTTCTCTTCCAACTCAACTGCAATAAAAAGTTAAGTTAATGGAGCATTCTGGCTAGTTCTGCAGATTGTACTGCAAAAGGACCTCAGGGTGGAGAGCACTAATTCTAGACCAAGACTCCTTGAGTTAGAATCCTGGCTTTGTCGCTTGTCTGCTATGTGACCTTGGGGAAGCAACGTCACCTTCCTTTGCCTCAATTTCCTCCTCTTAACAAGGGGATCGTGAAGCCTGGAACAGTGTGGTGAGGATGGAGTGAGGAAAGCATTGCGAAGCACTCAGAGTGGGCACAGGACAGTCACCACCCCAGACAGCTGGGGAGGAGCCAGGTCAGGCAGATGGTCTACGGCTTCAACTATAGATGTGCCTCGGGGTGGGAGAGGGTGGCGGAGGGTAGGGGTAGGGATGGGGATGGGAAAGGAGAGGTGGCTTCACTAAAAAGCAGCATGCAGTCTCTCTTAACATATCTGCGAGACAGCGAAGACTCCATGTGTGGCTACTTTTGCTCATAACCGCCTCTCATTGCAGCCCTATTACGAGGTATTTGTGCTTTCAGTATAAATTATAAATCTAAACACATGCAGAGTTTGTTTTCCCCCCAAAGCAGATTCCAACCAGCGTGAAACCAGCCAATCCAAATAAATTGTGCGCTTAAGCCCATTGTTTCCAGCAACATGTAAACTGTTGGGTTGTAAAGAATTGCTTTGAAGAAGGCACCCCATTAGTGCTCCAAGCATCAGGGTTCAATTTAGGCTGCACATTTCTTTTGAAGAGTTTACTAGAAATCTGTGGCAAAGAAAGACACACATTGGGGTGGGGGGTGCGGTGGGGAAGGTTTTCTTATCAAATTATACAAAATGCATTTACAGGATGTTGTCATAAAAGCACAAAATAAAGCCACAACCCTGAACTCCAGGAGAAACGCAGAATTCCTCAGCTGGGGAAGTCATTCTGGGAATGCAAAGATTGCTTCCAATGTTATGTTTGTAAGGAAATGACAGTCACCAAGTGGAGAATGTCAGGTCCTCTGAGAAGCCCTGTGGGCACTCACGTGCGGAGAAATATTTACTTAACTGGAGTTGGTTCGGAAAATATTTGACTCTGGAGGGTCCCTCAGGGAGTGTGGAGGGTGTCCGGGATTTTCCTTCAGGTCAGGACAAGGCCTTTGCTAATCCCCCCAACTGATAAGGCGCCTTGATTTTTAGGGTGGATTCATTCCTCCGCTGAAGCAAGCTTTAAGGCCCTGGCTGAGGCCAGAGCGGGGACCTGTCATTTCAGAGCCTTGCCCAGCTCTAGAGAGCCAGCCTCTAGCTGACAAACCCGTCGAGCTTGTCACCGTGGACCAGAGGTGCCAGGAACTGGACTCTGAGTCAAGATGGGAGAGGAGGAGACGCCTGGCAATGATAGATTGGAATATTTACCTCCAGGAAGAATCAGCAATTGGATGTTCTCTTTGGTGCCAAAGGGTTGATAAAGGAGGAGAGCTGTGATCCTACTACCTGCAGGAAAATGACGGGTTTTACCAAGCGGGATGAATTTCCTCCCGTCCAGCTCACCTCCACGCCTTCCCGAATGGGAGACCCTTTCACCATCCCAGACTCTGTTCCTTGTGTCTGCAGGAGGCTGGGGTTTGGGGAAGGGGTGAGTTCAAAAAAGCTCAGCCAGGAGTGAGGCTCCTGGGTTCCAGTAGTGCTTTTCCATGAAAATTAGACAGAAGGACTTGATCCAGCCACATTCATAAAGTTCCTTCTCTGCTCCGGCCTCTGAGTGTGCAATGGTGTGCGCAGCAGTCATCCTTCCTCTCAGATGGGGAAGAATGGGGTGCTGCTCACGATGACAACCACACCTACACAACAGGAGCCGGCTGCACGCCAGGCAGGGTCTGCGCGCTTACAGAGAACGGCTCAGGGCGTCTCAGTGTTAAAGTGTATGAATCACTCTGGGATCCTGTGAATCTGGTTCAGAAGGTTGGGGGTGAGGCCTGGGACTCTGTACTAACAGGCTCCCAGGTGATGCCCCATCCTCCCGTCCATAAGACTGAGCAACAAGGTTTTGTTTCATCTAATCCTCACAACAACCCAGTGAGGCTCTGTAGGGTTATTCCTATTGTACGGATGAGGAAATGGAGACGTCAGGTGACTTGCCCGAGGTCATTCAGCCAGGACTGGATGCCGGGCCGTGTGCTTACACAGCTCTGCCGTGATGAGGCAGCCAGGCTGCTGGGCAGAGAGGCTCCCCAACAGACTGGGGGTTCAGAGAACATTTTGGAGAATGTGGCTCCTTAGGGGGTTCCAGCAGGTTAAGGGTTAAGGTATCAACCAGGTAAAATCCAGGAGGACAGGGGGAAATGGCCCCAGAGTTCTGCTGGGGAGACCACAGGAGAGCCCCCGTTAGAGGGGCCGAGTAGGAGAGGGGTAGAGTCCCAGGCGCCGCAGGGCCCCCAGGGCACAGCTCTGACGTTCCCCCAGGGCCGGAAAACAGAGGTTCTCTAGAAGGATCGGTAACCTTTCTGTTGACTCATCCTGCCCTGGTGACACTTCCTGGGCGTCCCCTTCATTCTGGAAGGCAGGCGGGCGAGCAAGGAAGGGCCCTACCTCGATGCCCCGCCCACCTGGTACTTACCACCGGGGCTAAAATTAGCACTTGGTGTTGCAGGTTTCTGTTTGCATGTCTGTCTCCCACTGGAACGTTTCCTTCCCCTTCATCTCTGTCCCCGAAAGCCTCAGCCTGGCACGTGGGCTGAGAGCCCATGCCCTGCTGACTCAGAGGGGTTGGGACGGGAAATGGTTTGACAGCCTGAGGAACGCGGCGCTCTGGGAGGTGGGTGCCTGTGGGGGCTGCAGAGGGGATTCTGGGGCAGCGGGGAGGAGTGTGGTCACTCAGCGCCTGGAGAGGGTCTTAAGGAGTCATCATAGGTCTCCCTGCAAGACTACCTCTGAGTCCAGTGTCTCCTAAATGCCGGCAACTCAGCGCCACCTTGGCAACCTGGTCATATCCATTTGCCACCTGGGCCCTCGTGTACTAAATATTTTTCTTTACATCGATTTACCTTATCACCTAACATTTTTATTCTGGGTTCATAGTGTTAGTTGCTCAGTCAAGTCTGATTCTTTGCAACCCCATGGACTGTAGCCCACCAGGCTCCTCTGTCCATAGAATGCTCCAGGCAAGGACCCTGGAGTGGGTAACCATTTCCTTCTCCAGGGGATCTTCCTGACCCAGGGATGGAACCCAGGTCTCCTGCCTTGCAGGCAGATTCTTTACCAGCTAAGCCACCAGGGAAGCCCTTGGGTTCATAAAATATATTTAAATAAACTTTCAATTTTATTTACTTGTTTTTCTTTCAGTTTTATTGAGATATAATTTACACATAGCATCATATAAGTTTAAGGTATACAGCATAAGATTTGACTTACATACATCATTAAATAATTACTGCAATAACTCCAGTGAGCATTCATCATCTCATATCAATACAAAATAAATAAAAAGAAAAAAAATACTTTTTTCCCTGTGATGAGAACTCCAAGGATTCACTCTCCTAACAACCTTCTCAGGAACATACAGCAGTGTTGATTATATTAATTGTATTGGACATTACATCCTTAGGACTTATTTATCTTGTTTTTTTTTTAAGGGTCTGGATTGACCCTTGTAGTTTTAAAAATATGCTAGTAAAGTAATGCTCAAAATTCTCCAAGCCAGGCTTCAGCAATACGTGAACTGTGAACTTCCAGATGTTCAAGCTGGTTTTAGAAAAGGCAGAGGAACCAGAGATCAAATTGCCAATATCCGCTGGATCATCAAAAAAGCAAGAGAGTTCCAGAAAAACATCTATTTCTGCTTTATTGACTATGCCAAAGCCTTTGACTGTGTGGATCACAATAAACTGTGGAAAATTCTGAAAGAGATGGGAATACCAGACCATCTGATCTGTCTCTTGAGAAACCTGTATGCAGGTCAGGAAGCAACAGTTAGAACTGGACATGGAACAACAGACTGGTTCCAAATAGAAAAAGGAGTACGTCAAGGCTGTATATTGTCACCCTGGTTATTTAACTTATATGCAGAGTACATCATGAGAAACACTGGACTGGAAGAACCACAAGCTGGAATCAAGATTGCTGGGAGAAATATCAATAACCTCAGATATGAAGATGACACCACCCTTATGGCAGAAAGTGAAGAGCATCTAAAAAGCCTCTTGAAAGTGATAGAGGAGAGTGAAAAAGTTTGCTTCAAGCTCAACATTCAGAAAACTAAGATCATGGCATCTGGTCCCATCACTTCATGGGAAATAGATGGGGAAACAGTGGGAACAGTGTCAGACTTTATTCTTTTGGGCTCCAAAATCACTGCTGATGGTGATTGCAGCCATGAAATTAAAAGACGCTTACTCCTTGGAAGGAAGGTTATGGCCAACCTAGATAGCATATTTAAAAGCAGAGACATTACTTTGCCAACAAAAGTCCATCTAGTCAAGGCTATGGTTTTTCCAGTGGTCATGTATGGATGTGACAGCTGGACTATAAGGAAAACTGAGCGCCACAGAATTGATGCTTTTGAACTGTGGTGTTGGAGAAGACTCTTGAGAGTCCCTTGGACTGCAAGGAGATCCAACCAGTCCATCCTAAAGGAGATCAGTCCTGGGTGTTCATTGGAAGGACTGATGTTGAAGCTGAAACTCCAGTACTTTGGCCACCTGATGCGAAGAGCTGACTCATTGGAAAAGACCCTAATGCTGGGTGGGATTGGGGGCAGGAGGAGAAGGGGAAGACAGAGGATGAGATGGCTGGATGGCATCACCAACACGATGGACATGGGTTTGGGTAAACTCTGGGAGTTGGTGATGGACAGGGAGGCCTGGTGTGCTGCAATTCATGGGGTCGCAAAGAGTCGGACACGACTGAGCAACTGAACTGAACTGAATTCTATTTATTTATTTATTTGGCTGTGCTTGGTCTCCATTGCTGTGTGGGTGGCGAGTGGGGGCTACCCTGTACTTGAGGGGCACCAGTTCTAGGGCTCGTGGGCATCTGCAGTCACATCTCCTGGGCTCCAGAGCACAGGCTCCATCCTTGTGGCTTGTGAGCTTAGTTGCTGCACAGCATGTGGGATCTTCCGGGATCAGAGATCAAACTTGTGTCTTCTGCCTTGACAGATGGATTCTTTACCACTGAGCCACCAGGGGAGCCCCCTTATTTATCTTACAACTGGAAACTTGTACTTCTTGACCACCTTCATCCAGTTCCTTCCTCCCCCAAAGCCCCACCTCTGGTATCCACAAACCAGACCTTTTTTCTATGAATTTGTTTGTTTTTTTGAAGTGTAATTGACCTACAACATTATGTTAGTTCCTGTTATACGACATAATGATTTGTTATTGTACACATTACAATATGATCACCACTAAACTTTCAATCTTAGACTAGTTTGAAATTTTCAGAAATGCTGAGAAGATGGTACAGAGAACTCTTACATGTTTTGCACCCAATTTCTAACTGTCCCCCTTGTTGTCATCTTAGATTGCTATGGTTCATTTGTCATAACTAATGACCCAATGTTGATGCAACATTATTAACTGACATCTGTGTCTTATTAAGGTTTTGTTAGTTTTTCCCTTATCTGATGGACTCCCTTTTAAACTTAAGAAAGTCAAAAATAGGAAAATGAAAGACAGTGGAAAACCATGATCACTTGGCAAACAGGATTCTAGCTGGATGCTGTTGGCTCACGACTGACCTAAGCTTGAGGCCCGCTTTCTCTTTGTCCAAAAGGGATGTTAGTAGAGGGTAGAGGTGTTAAAGATGGGTTAGCACGGAGCTGAGGCTCTCCCAGGCCAAATGGGATGGGAAGAGAATTGCCATGGAAGTAAGATGACATTGGCACGGTAGAGTCGGTGGGACTGCCTGTGCCCACTCTGCATGCCGCCCGGAGTCATCTTGGTCACTGCCCCACGTGAGCCTCCCTTTGGGAACTGCCAACCCTCACATGGCTGGAAACCCCAAGTCTGAGACTGCTGGCTTCCAAACCCAGGGGGCTCCTTTCTGCCCTGGAGGACAAGGTGGGGGGGCTGGTGCCTCCACTGGCCCAGGGCTGTGGGGACATCATCTGTCTTCTTTATAGTGATGCCCCAGCTGAATTCCCAGAGCCTGCAGGCATTGGACAAGTGAGGCATAGAGAGCTTTCTGGAGAATTCCATCACATCACAGCACGTGGGAAGGAAACACTTTGCGTGGCATCAGGCCTGCTTGCCTGTCATGTGTGAGACAGGTTGTGTGAGTGGTCGGGGAGCAGGAGGGCTGAACTGAAACCGGGCTTCTCGACAGCCCTTGTCTCAGTGAAACGTCTGAGCTCGTTCACGTTCATTCCTTTAGAAGGCTTCACACTGGTTTCCGTGATTCATGAGTTAGGGTAGGTGACATTGTTTCCAGAAACCAAGTCATCACTTTCCAATCCAGCACTTTGCTTTCAGGTAGATATCTGCTGGCCTCCTTTCCGGGAGACCAAAGCCCGCTCTGGAGTAACGTGGACAGCTCCCTGGCTCTTAAGGAATTTTACTCAGTGGAAAGTCACTTTCAGCTCTGGGTCCCAACACCTGACTGCATGAGTGTATGCTAAGTCGCTTCAGTCATGTCTGACTCTGTGACGGTATGGACTGCGGCCCGCCGGGCTCCTCTCCGTGGGATTCTCCAGGCAAGGTTACTGGAGTGGGTTGCCATGCCCACCTCCAGGGGATCTACCTGACGCAGGGATTGAACCCACATCTCTTACGTTTCCTGCATTGGGAGGCGGGTTTTTTAGCACTGGTGCCACCTGGGAGAGGTGATCAAAGTAGAGCGTTTGCAGAATTTCTGGGTTCGCTTCTTAGGACTGACGTTCAGTTCTTGGCTGACAGATTGCAGGATTCTTTGAGTTAGTCCAAGGAGGCCAACGGATAGATGAAATTTTCTCTGAGTATGGGGTGCCGTGTTTCTGGTGGAGGAAGCTGGTTGGGACAGAGATAATAGATAAATCCATTTTACTTTTTGAAATGAAGCTACTACAGGTATGAGCACCACCCTTAAAATTTTCCTCCCCCCTTTCCCAGAGGTAATGACTCAGTGAAGTTTATATTCTTCCAGACTGTTTTCCTAGCTTTATATGTGTTTCCATAGCATTTCATTTTATGTGTATGTAGGTCAGGAAGCAACAGTTAGAACTGGACATGGAACAAAAGACTGGTTCCAAATAGGAAAAGGAGTACGTCAAGGCTGTATATTGTCACCCTGCTTATTTAACTTATATGCAGAGTACATCATGAGAAACACTGGGCTAGAAGAAGCACAAGCTGGAATCAAGACTGCCGGGAGAAATATCAATAACCTCAGATATGCAGATGACACCACCCTTATGGCAGAAAGTGAAGAAGAACTAAAGAGCCTCTTGATGAAGGTGAAAGTGGAGAGTGAAAAAGTTGGCTTCAAGCTCAACATTCAGAAAACTAAGATCATGGCATCTGGTCCCATCACTTCATGGCAGATAGATGGGGAAACAGTGGAAGCAGTGGCTGACTTTATTTTTCTGAGCTCCAAAATCACTGCAGATCATGACGGCAGCCATGAAATTAAAAGACACTTACTCCTTGAAAGGAAAGTTATGACCAACCTAGACAGCATTTAAAAAGCAGAGACATGACTTTGCCAACAAAGGTCCGTCTAGTCAAGGCTATGGATTTTCCAGTGGTCATGTATGGATGTGAGAGTTGGACGGTGAAGAAAGCTGAGCGCCACAGAATTGATGCTTTTGAACTGTGGTGTTGGAGAAGACTCTTGAGAGTCCCTTGAACTGCAAGGAGATCCAACCAGTCCATCCTAAAGGAGATCAGTCCTGGGTGTTCATTGGAAGGACTGATGTTGAAGCTGAAACTCTAATTCTTTGGCCACCTGATGCAAAGAGCTGACTCATTGGAAAAGACCCTGATGCTGGGAAAGATTGAGGGCAGGAAGAGAAAGGGATGACAGAGGATGAGATGGCTGGATGGCATCACCGACTCGATGGACATGGGTTTGGGTGGACTCAGGGAGGACAAGGTGGACAGGGAGGCCTGGCGTGCTGCGGTTCATGGGGTCGCAAAGAGTCGAACACGACTGAGCGACTGAACTGAACTGAAGGGCGGAGGGTTGCACAACCAAGGTTATATTGACTGTATCATTCTGATCCCCCTTTCACTCAGTAATTCATCTTGAAGACCCAACTCCATTGTTACGTGCAGATGCAGCTCACCCTTTAAATCCCTGTCTTGGATTCTTGCATATTCCATTTAATCAGTCATTTTTTTGGGTGGATATTTCTGATGTTTCTTATGATAAACTTTTTTTTTCTTTTTTAAGCAAACGTCAGTGTGCACGCCTCCTTAAGGATGTGCATTAAGTGATGTTCTGGCTGGCAGTCTATGCTCATTTCTGGTTTTCAAAGTTTTAGCCAAATTACCCATCAGACTATCTGTGTGTATTGCTGTGGGGAGGGGGTCAGTTTCTCTTCTTCAAAGCTGTTTATTCCTGGTGTCTAGTCTGCAGTGGTGGCAGGGTGGCAGGGAGCCAAGGGGTGCAGAGAGAAATTCATCTCTACGTGTTACAGGCTGGGAGGCACCACAGGGGCTGGGGTGGAGGGAGAGGGGTGAGGGGGCGGTCTCCCTGGTGATGGTCAATGGGGGCTTTGTTCCCGGGTCCATCCCTGAGCAGGATCCCAAACCGAGACACGCCAAGGTGACCAAAGGAGCCGGACTGTGTCTGGACCCCACTCTTGACTGGCAGAGACTGTCAAGTTCATAGGAATTCCACATACATGTAATGGGGGTGGCTCAGATGGGCTGGGGCAAACCCTGAAATAATTAGGTTGTAAATAAGGAAAAGAGGCAGTAAAAGAGGCTGACCACTAAGTGCAAAGACATAAAGGGAAAAGGCCAAGCTAATTCACACCCCTGACGAAGTGGGAGGTGTGAAGGGAGATGGGGCTTGAGGGGGGAAGCTGGACCAGGGGATGGGGTGTGTGCAGGGTCGGATCCAAGACAGAGGCGGGGGAGGGGGACAGACGGGAAAGAGGGGAGAAAGGAGAGAGATTGAGAGGGGTGCACCGAAACTGGCAAGGTAAGGGGGGCGCGAGGAGAGAGCGGGAGGGGGAGCCTGTGTCTGGTCTGTTTGCGATTAGCACCGAAGCCGGTGCCCAATGAGTGAACAGAAACTTCCAGTCGTCCCCACACCCCACTCCGAGGCAAAGCAGAAATCAGATGCTCCGGTGATTAATCCTGGAGAGTTCAGGACACGACCACAAACGCCGTGCAGACTTAAAATTAGCAGCCTTCCCCCGGCCCCCTTGCCAAGATGGGAGTGGGGGCCGGGCCGTGAAGGGGTGGGGGCCCCGCCTGCTGGGGGCCAGCATGGAACTCTCCCCGGCGGAGCTCAGAGTGACACTGACGGGCGATCGGCCGCCGCCAGAGCCGCAGGCGGCATCCGGGGGGGACGGGGCCGGCCGGGGGGCCCCAGGCAGGCTTCCTGGAACCCCGCTCCGCGGCCGCCTGCACCCTGACCCGGCCCGATAAGAGCCCTGCCGCTCTATCGGAGCCCGGGGAGCGCCGGCCCCGCGAGGGAGGCCGGGGCGGGGGGTCCTCCGAGGCCATGTTCCGAGCGGCCAGCCCGCACAGCCTCGTCTCCTGAGACCCGCGCCGGTGGGAGCCGCCGCTCGCTCTTCTCAGCGATAAAGAAAGTCGAGCTGCCTCCAGGGGGACGGTACGACACAGAATGTTCGGACCTGCCGGGTGGTGAGTGTGGACCAGACTCCGCGGTGGGAGGGCGGCATGTCCAGCACATCCCGCCTGGAGCTCCGTGAGCCCTGAGGCTGAGATGGGATCGCAGGAGGACCTTGCTGTGTGGCCTTGGGAAAGTTCTTTCCCCACTCTGGGCCTCCCTTTGTCCATCCCTAAAATGGGTGGTTGAACGAGGTCGTCTTTAAGGGGTTCTTACTACGACTATTTTTTTTTTCTTCTTGTTTTTGACTGTGTGGCAGGCTTGCAGGATCTTAGTTCCCCAACCAGAGATTGAACCCTGGGCCCTTGCAGTGGAAGTACAGAGTCCTAACCACCGGATGCCAGGGAATTCCCTATGACTACTATGTTTCATGGGTCTGCTGCGCCAGGCGTTGTGCCAGGCATTGATAAAGCTTCAGCTTGGACAATCCCCTCCAGCCCCGGGCAGGATAGAGATTCTTATCACTATTATCCTCACCGTACACTGTCAAAGGGGGGCTCAGAGAAATGAAGTGACTTTCCCGAGGTCACACAGCTGGTTGGCAGCAGAGATGGGAATCAGATCTCGATCTTTCTAACTTGCCTCGTGCTAAGCTCTCCACCTCCAGGAGCAGTTGAGACTTGTGTCTGCTGTGTTCTCTGAGCCTGCGATGATCCCAGAAAGCAGAAGTGAAGGAGGAGAGGGAGTGTTGTGTGTAGCAGGCTGGCAGAGGGACTGGACAGGCGAAGCAATAGGCCGGCCAGCCTTTGACTCTTTGGAGGGTCTGTCAGCCCAGGGATGAGCAGGGGCTCCTGGCTTGGATGCAGAGGGCCTGATGCCCCTTGTGGTATTTGCTGCCCTGTTACAGGAGGCTCCCGGGGCCGTGAGAGAAGAGGGTTAATGTCAGGCAGGGGTGGAGAGAGCTGGGGCTGGGGAGAGTGGCACATGTCTGTATGAGGTTGTGTTCCAATTTTATTTTGCCTTTTCAAAAATCTGTTTCGAATCATTCTGGGCTCCCACTGCTCCTCTGGACCAAACAGAATTGTGAAACACATACAGTGCTTTCCACATGCCTCCCTTGGGGGAATCACGTATTCACATCATCAGAGACTATTTGCATATGCATCCCTGCAGCTGTGATGGCAGCAGCCAAGAGATAAGATGCAGATAGAGCCAGCGAGTGTCTCTCTGGCACTGACAAGGAGGATGCACATCACATCGAGGAGCGCTGGGAAATCGAGGGCCAGGCCGTGGCAGCTGGGAAGTCCCTTGGGTGCCTGGCATCTGGGCAGAGCTGAAAGTCCCAGCACCCAGATGTGGCCTCCTCTTTCTTCTTCTCTTGGAAAATTCCACCCCGCAGCAGCTCTGAACTTACTCCTTTTCTTTCTGGGTCTGGCCCAAGCCCTCTGCCCTGGGCTTGACTTGAGACCCGACTGGCGGTCCTAGCTCAAGAGTGACCAGCTTGTCCCAGGAGATTCCCCTCAGTCCGGGCAAACCTGGATGGTTGGTCACCCTTCGCAGTTCTGCCCTTGATTTTTTCTTTCTTTTTTTTCCCTTTGCAACTTTGAGCTAGTGACTTTCTTTCTCCCATCTGTAAAACAAAAGGATTATTTTAGGAAATCTTTACAATCTCTTTGCAACTCTAAAATGCTGTGACTCTGGATGGAGAGAGTCCGAGCACTCAAGTACTAAATGTGGGTGAGACACAAGCTTAAAGAGGAGGAAAACCTCCCCGTGAATCCCCCAGTGCATCAGGGAATGTGCTAGGGGAGGCTGGAATTCAGATGAGCTTGAAGAAGTGACTGCTGGCCTGCAGTGCCCAGTGATTGCTGTCAGTGAGAACAGTCCTGAGTACCCACAAGCTTCAGAAAGATGTGTGTTCAGTCACTCAGTCGTGTCTTACTCTTTTGCGACCCCATGGAGTGTAGCCCGCCAGGCTCCTTTGTCCATGGGACTCTTGAGGCAAGAATACTGGAGTGGGTTGCTATTTCCTGCCATTCCCAGGAGCCTGGGAATCTTTCAGACCCAGAGATCAAACCTGCAACTCTCGCATGTCCTGGAGGCAGAGTCTTTACCAGTAACACCACCTGGGCAACTTGCCAACACCCATCTGGTGGGGCCACACTCACCTGCTTAGTGCCTGAGCTGTGGGTCCCCCCCCCGCCCGGGACACTCTCAGCTCTGTGGCCCTCTCAGGCGCTTGGTGTGCTGGAGCCAGCTTGGACCGACTCGTGAAAACCAGTTGTCAGATTTTCAGGAACTTGGTGAACTCATTGGTAAACAGAGCCATTATTAAAAATTAAGCTACGCAAATTTATAATTAAATAAATGATATTAAAAACAAAGGTTGTAGGTATTCAAAACTCATCACTTTCCATTTTTAAAAAAGCTACCTGGTTACTGATACTGGTGTTCCCGGGGATATTTACATCTGGTGTGTCTGTCTCGTGGAAATACTCCAGTGCACTATTGCAAATCTCTTCCCAAGTCCACTTTTTTGTGACTTCAGGTTGGCAGCCTGAAGCTGGCCATGGGTGGGAGTAATGACACTAAGGGAAATGGCAAACAGTACAACTCAGGGCTTGCTTTATTGTTTTGTTGATTATCTAGATCAATAGACAAAATGACCTAGACGAGAAAAGAGAGAGAAAAGGTTGATGCAGATTGAACACAGAAGTGTGTTATCTCTCTACTTGGTACAGTGGGAATAGCACCAAAAATCGAGGAAGTTGCTCATTGTCGACAAACCAGGAAAGCTCCGACCTGCTCCCTGTTGTACCCTTTTTTCTCACTCCTTAGCGTAAAAGCAGATATCAGCCAACGTTCCGGAAGGAACCATAGCCGCTCATCAATTATAACCACGGGTTGACAATAGATATGAGAGTTGGGGGCAAAAATCAATAAGAATGTCCTGTGTGAATCATTTGAGTATCTGAAATTTACAAAAAGGGGGGGTCATTGTACATTTTATGTTTATCTGTAAGTTGTGTGTTACACAGGCTTTATGTCAATACAATCTATAGTAAACCTGAGTATATATGTGTGCGAGAGTGTGTCTAAATGCATTGATTGGTACACCCGTGTGCATGTGCTTACACACACAAACACTTTCCCCCGGAAAACTGGTTGTTAAACCTTTACCCACAGACCGCTGGCCCCGCCGCATCTCTGCTTGTGCCCAGGGTCTTAGAAATCTTATGGACCATCCTGAGAGACGGTGCTCAGCCCTCACCCGGAGGAATTCAAACTCCAGGCAGCGGGCTTGGATACAATCCCTCATCTTCTTCCTCTGGCCTCAAGCAAACCAACAGCCAGACGCCTCTCTCCTGCCCTAAGCACTGGAATAGATGCAGAGACTGGGAGGGGCAGAGGGTGTCCCTCGCACCAGCTGCCTCTGGGGTCCCAGCTCAGGCAGCAGGAAGGCCCCGGCCCCCAAGTTCTCGGTTCCCTCGTTCACGCCCCCCACATCTGCGGGGTGTTTCCGGGTCTCCTCAGGGGCAGCTCCCTGTAAATCCAATCCCGTTTCAGGTCTCACTCCTGCCATCCTTGATTTTAATGCACAACACACGATTCTCTAATCAAAACGGCGTCTTGGATCGCGGAGGAGGAACAGCTAAGCCAAACCTATAGGAAAGTTCAGACAACCTTCTATTTTTAGAAAGCCTCAGAGCCAGGTGGGCTCTTTCCAGTCTCCCAGGCCGGCAAGCACGAGAGGAAAATATTTCTCATTCCCCTGTCCTGCCTTCTTAGGGTCCCGGCCAAGGAGGAGGCCCAGGTGGGGACATTGGCCGCCTCAGAGAAGAGAGGCTGGGATGGCAGGAAGCGATCCCTGCCCGCAGCAATTTTAAAAAGAGCTAAAACCGGTTTTTAAAAAATTTTTTAATTTTGCATGTAGGAACAGCAATCCTGAGTTTAAATCTCAGTGGGTCCCACTCCAGGCAACCTTTTCCAGACCATTCATTCACTCACATGCGTGTGAGTGTGTGTGTTAGCCACTCAGTCATGTCCGACTCTCCGTGACCCCATGGACTGTAGCCCCCAGACTCCTCTGCCCATGGAATTCTCCAGGCAAGAAGACTGAAGTGGGTTGCCATGCCCTCCTTCCGGGGATCTTCCCGATCCAGGGATTGAACCTGGGTCTGATGCATTGCAGGCAGATTCTTTACCACTGCGCCACGTGGGAAGCTTATATTCACTCACATATGTAATTTTAATTTTTAGAAAGGAGATCATTCTTACATTTTATTTTGCATGTTTCTTTTTTCACTTGACAATACACCTTGGGTGTCTTTCCCTGTTAACACAGGAAGACCTAAACCTTTCGATGCCTGCATAACAGCCCCCAGGAGGACTGTGAGAGGGGAGCTATGCTGACAACCATATCTCTGTTTTCAAATCAGGCCTCAAACTTTCTTTTTTTGAAAAAAATTTTATTTATTTTTATTATTTATCTGGTTGCGCTGGGTCTTAGCTGCAGCCTACAGCTTGCAGAATCTTCAGTCTCAGTTGGGGCATGTAGAACTCCTTTTTAAATTAATTAATTTGGCTGCGTTGGGTCTTAGTTGCTTTCATTGTGGCTCGTGGGCACTGCATGTGGGATCTGAGTTCCCCAGCCAGGGATCGAACCTGTATCCTCTGCCCTGTAAGGTGGATTCTTAACTGGACCACCAGGGAAGTCCCGAGTCTCGAACTTTCTTGACCACTGAACACACAGATAGAGCCCAGCTGCTTCCATTTGTCAGTAAAAGGACATTCTGTTGGCTCTACCCTCCGCCTGCCTCTGGAAGCTGCTGCTGCTGCTGCTAAGCCGCTTCAGTCGTGTCCGACTCTGTGCAACCCCATAGATGGCAGCCCACCAGGCTCCCCCGTCCCTGGGATTCTCCAGGCAAGAACACTGGAGTGGGTTGCCATTTCCTTCTCCAATGCATGAAAGGAAAAGTGAAAGTGAAGTCGCTCAGTCGTGTCCGACTCTTCGTGACCCCATGGACTGCAGCCTACTAGGCTCCTCTGTCATGGGATTTTCCAGGTGAGAGTACTGGAGTGGGGTGCCATTGCCTTCTCCCTCTGGAAGCTGACAGCTCCCCATCACCTCTGCCGCCCGCACCCTGGTCCATGTGGCCACTGTCTCTCTCTGGACTGTTGTGGTCGCCTCCTCCCTGATGTCTCTGCCTCTCCGCTTGCCTCTCTGATGGTCTGTTCTGCACGTGCAGCCAGCGGGGTCTTGTTCAAAGGAGATCAGATCCCACCCCTCCTCTGCTCAGGGCACCTCCTCTCTGCAGGCCTGGCTCCCCCTCAGCTGGCGTAGAAGGCTAAGTCCTAACCACAGCCGCCAGGCCCCACGGAACCTGGGCCTCATCTCCCCTGCCCACTGAGTACTCTGCTGAGCACAGTGCAGCCTCAGGACCTTTGCACTTGCCTTCCCCGCTGCCTGTGACACTCATTCTCCAGATCTCCACATGGCTCCCTGCGTACCCTTTACCATCATCTAACACACTATACGTTATTTTTCTTTTTCAAAATATCTTCTGCTTGAGGGGTGTGGCTATTACCGTGATGGCCCTCGAGTTGAATCCCCTCTCTCACCACCCAGTGCTGCTGGCGGCTCTGCACAGACCAGCGTGCCCAGTCTCGCCCTCCAGACTCACTCCACGGGCGAGAGGGACTGAGGGGAGGGGAAGGCCCTGCAGGTGGAGGCCCGAGGGGGTGGGCTTGGTGGTCCCTCCAGACCAGGGGACGCCTCCACCCACCAGATGCCAAATGGGCTGGTGTCTGGTTGACAGCAGCTGAAACAGCCCAGAGCCTCTTCTCACTTACCCAGAGGCCCCCACTGTGTCCCTGGCTCCCAAATCCAGGTCCAGAGAGCTGTCCTCGAGTCTTTAAGAGCTAGACCTTGGGCGACTTGAATTCATCACAGTCAGGTGAAGAGGCCCCTGATGGCCCCATCTACCCTCCTCACCGTGAGACAGGCACCATTTCACACACTCTACATGTGTCTCTGTGAATCCATTCAGCCCTCAGATCCTGCCCTGCTTCACAGATCTGGAAACCGGTGAACAGAGAGGTTAAGGAACTTGCCTGAAATCACACAGTAAACAGCAGAGCTGGGTTTGGATCCAGCTTGTCTGGCTTCCTCTGGAGTTTACACCACCTCTTGGTCGAGCCTAGTTTGTTAAGTGTCACAAAGTCTTCAGTCCTAGGTTGTTGTTATTTAGTCGCTAAATCCTGTCTGGCTCTTTGTGACCCCATGGACTGTAGCCCGCCAGGCTCCTCTGTCCATGGGACTTCCCAGACAAGAATATGGAGTGGGTTGCCATGCCCTCCTCCAGGGGATCTTCCCGACCCAGGGGTCAAGCCCGTGTCTTCTGCACTGACAGGCAGGTTCTTTACCACTGAGCCTCCAGGGAAGGCCTCAGTCCTCCAGACGTGTGTTCAAATCCTGGATCCCTTGTCAATGTGCTGTGTGACTCTGGGCAAATTACTTCACCTCTCTGCACCTCTAGAATGCAAGAGCTCTCTTTTCCAGAAGCCGCATGAAGTGTCCCACGGTTCTCCTCTTGCCATATTGTTCCTTGTTAGGTTGCATGCTCATTCCTGAAGCATCCCTGGAATACTCTCACTGGAGTAAGGAACCGACAAGGCTCGTCCTCGGAGCTGCGTGGGAATCAATTCCACCCAAACCAGTGTCAGCGAATCTGGACATGAGGTGGCCCCCAAAATGAAAGTCGCTCAGTCGTGTTCGACTCTTTGCGACCCCATGGACTATACGGTCCGTGGAATTCTCCAGGCCAGAATACTGGAGTGGGTAGCCTTTCCTTTCTCCAGGGGATCTTCCCCACCCAGGAATCGAACCCAGGTCTCCCACATTGCAGGTGGATTCTTTACCAGCTGAGCCACCAGGGACGCCCTGAGGTGCCCCCAAAGTCAGCGGCAATTCTTGAGGGGAGCGAGCAGGGGCTGCGCCACAGGAGGGCAGACGTCCACTCTGGCTGGGCTGGCTTGGCCGTTGACCTTGGTGACCATCTTACGGCCAGAAAGATTGTCCGGGATGAGTGGTGACCAACACAGGCCGTCTCTGGCCTCATTCGTGTGAGGCTGACGGCCATACTTGGGCCATTGCACACACACGTCTGGAATACCTATTCCGAAGGGTAATTCCCAGGGAGAAAGTGTGTTTATACATTTTGGGGGGGAAAATTCCATTTCTGTTGCCAATTAGTTCTGCTTGAGAGCAGCTTTTCTCAATACCAGCTTGTTGGCTGCCTAGGCTCGCGTTTTGTGGATGAGCTTAAAGTGGGGGGAAAACGTGACTTTTCTTTCCTTCTTCCACCCCTCAACCATGATACCCGGCTGCTAGTGTTAAAAGGGGTCCTGTAGCTCATTTAGTTTTCCTTGTCATGCTGACTCCAGGAAAGGCTATAAAAACCATCCGCGGGCCCCACTGGCTGTAACTGGCTGGAGGGGAAGTTAGCTACCCCAGTGGCCGAGTTATCAGAAGCCAGCTGAGACTGGGATGCTTCATGAAGCCTCTTCTCCTTGCACCTGCCCCCCAGGCCGGCGCAGGGCGGAGGCCGCTGAAGGGGCTTTGTATGTCTCTCTTCCTTCCTGGCTCCCAGGAGCTGCAGGGGCTCTTGGCAAGATGCAGCAGCTGGGAGGCCATGTGGCAAGCTGGTCCCCCGAGGGCCTCTGACACCCACTGCCCACACCAGAGCCCAGCTCTGCTGTAGCCACGAGCCATGGACTCGAGGTCTTGTTGACTCAGTTTCCTCATTTTTAAAGTGATGGTCGTGGTCCTTCCTCTTGAGATTGCTGTAAGGACCACACGAGTGGGTCTGCTTGGAGGAGCCCCTGACTGCACATAAAGTCCTTCCTAAACGTCAGTTTGAAAGTTTAAAATTTATTTGTCTGTGGCAGTACTGGGCCTTTGCTGTGGCGCACGGGGCTCTCTGTTGCTGTACACGGGCTTTCTCGAGTTGCGGCGAGCGGGGCTCCTCCCTAGTTGCGGTGTGTGGACTTCTTGTTGTGATGGCTTCTCTATTTGTGGAACTTGAGCTCTAGGGAGTGAGGGCTCTGTGGGTGCCGTGCATGGGTTCAGCTGCCCCGAGGCACATGGGATCTTAGTTTCTGGACCGGGGATCAATCCAGCGGCCTCTGTATTGGCAGGTGGATGCTTGACCACTGGACCACCAGGGAGGTCCCTAAACGTCAGTGTTTATTACTGACTCAGGACCCTCCCATTCTTACTCCGCTGATACTCGAGGCACCTGTGGTTGTGCCAGAGTATCTTAACCCAGCCGCCTGTTGATAGACCTGTGATCGCTTCTAGTCTTTTGTGATTTCTAAGCATGCAGCATTGAATCACCTGTAGCTTTGTGTCTTTACCTCTCCCCTAAGGTATGTGAACCCCACGATAACCTTGGCTCTGGACTTTCCTTCCCAGGGCCTGTAGGATGAGGAGAGGTGTGTGGACAAAGGGCCAGCCCCAGCCTGGCATGCAGACAGGCCTGTGGGACAGGCAGGGTCAGGCTCTCTCGAGCCATCCAGCCCCCAGGTTCCTGGCCAATGCCCAAGGTGGCCTGGAGAGAAGAAATCTGTGCCATGCAGGTTCTGCCCATCTTTTGTGATCCTCTTCCTCCAGGAAGCCCCTGGGATCTCTGTTCTGACATGGATTTAGTACCATGGTGTCCTGCTTCTTTTTGAGGAGGGCTAGACCTTAAGATGAGGAGTCAGGAAGGCTGGTGTTTGGTCCTGACTTCTTATCCCTCCACCCACGTAACCCCTGGGGCCTCCGTGTCCTCATCTGTGTGAACTGGATAATAACAATAATGATAGCAACTCACCAGTCTCCTCCCAAGACTAAGAAAGGTCTTGGGAGGGCTCAACAACATACCATTGGTGGAATGTTTGACCCTGCGTTGGTCCCGAGAAACACAAGCTTGGACTAGGAATGTCGCCTGTGGGAGGGTCCGAGTGCCTGCCCACTGGGCTGTGGGCACTCGCAGGCAGTGGTGTCCGGTCTGGAACCGAATATAAAGGGAGTCCAACCTAATGATGTGGCCTTGGGTGAATCGTCCTCTTTCTGGACTGAGTTTTCTCTCGAAAATGGGGGTCCCGATGATACCTATCTAGCAGGTTTGTTTGGGGAATTCAGTGAGGCCAGAGCAAATAATGCTTTGGATCTGGCAAATGCTCAATAAACGCTAGCTATTGCTGATATCATTAATGTTGCATTACCCAGGGACGGGGGAGCCTGGTGGGCTGCCGTCTATGGGGTCGCACAGAGTCGGACACGACTGAAGCAACTTAGCAAGCAAGCAACTAGTTGTAAAACATCCTCCCAGAAACTGGCAAGGCGCTGTGCATGCCCTGGGTACTTTGAGAGTCAAATGCACTGACTGACAGGGCCAAGTCCACTGGTTATAAGGTAGGGTCTGAGGGAGGCATTGATGGAAGACCCCATTTCTCCTGTGGTTGACTCCCTTAGAGAGAATGGAGTAAATAGAATAAAACCACCCAAGATGACCTGACCTGTGGTTCATGCCATCTGCCGGCACCTAACTCTGTGGGATGCTGGAGCAGGCGTCACCACTCCCATTTTACAGATAAGGAAACGGGGCTCAGAGATGGGAGAGCCTCTCGCCGTGTTCCACAGCCAGCTCACAGCGCAGCAGGGGCCGACCCACTTCTCCTGACCCTCAGAGCAGTGGTCCTCACCCCGCCTCGCACAGGAAATGGACCGCGGGGGCGAGATACAGAGTCCCTCATTGAGCAGGGCCCTTGCACATTTCTGACATTTTTGCATCTGGGGACACGGGGTGAAGAAACTCAGATGAACCGTTCTTGTTTCCTGGTGGACAAACACTCCTGACCCGGGGTGAGGGATGTTTGCTGCTGGACTGGGTTGGTCAGAAGCGTGGTTTTGTCTGGATTTTTCCCTTCTTCCCTGCACCCGACTGCAGAAGATCCAGAGAGGGCGGCAAATGTGCTGAAGACCTCAGGAACTGTTCCAGGGTATCTGAAAGGCGGGAGGCCCCTGAACTGTGGATGCTGGAGGCCCCGGTCCCAGCCGGTATGCCGTAGGACCTGCCTCAAACGAGAGCACAGGAAGGAGCAGGCAGTTGCTGCCCCCGCCCCTGGCTCCCTCTGTATGTCCTCTCGTCTCGTAAGGACACCAGCCACTGGATTCAGGGCCCCCTCATCCAGTGTGACCTCAGTGGAACTAATCACATCTGTGATAGACCATTTCTAAATAAGGTTATGTCCTATGTCTCTGTATAGACACGAATTTTGGGAGGACACCGTACAACTCACGACAGCAGCTAATAGTCACCATTGTTATCACTCCCTCCACCGCCTGTTGAAGCAGTATGCACAGATATCGGCTCTTCTATGAACATCTTTTTTTTTTTTTTTCATTTTTAAAAAACCTTTTTATTTTGTAATGGAGTATAGCCAATTAACAGGGCTTCCCAGGCGGTGCCAGTGGTAAAGAACCCGCCTGCCAATGCAGAAGACATAAGAAACACAGGTTTGATCCCTGGGTCAGGAAGATCCTCTGGAGAAGGGAATGGCAACCCATTCCAGTATTCTTGCCTGGAGAATCCCATGGACAGAGGAGCCTGGCGGGCTGCAGTCCACGGGGTCACAAAGAGCAGGACGTGACCAAAGCGACTTAGCACGCGTGAAGATTAACGATGTTGTGATAGTTTCAGGTGGACAGCAAGGGCCTCAGTCATACATGTACATGTGTCCATTCTCCCCCGAACCCCCCTCCCATCCAGGCGGCCACGTAACACTGAGCAGAGTCCCCTGTGCTCTACAGCAGGTCCTTGTTGGTTCTCCATTTTAAATACAGCAGAGTGTACATGCCCATCCCAAACTCCCTAACTATCCCTTCCCCCTGAGCTTCTTGTATTCCTTCTCTCTTTATTCCTCTGGCCCCCTCTGACGCTGTGCAAAGTGATTTCATGGTTATCTCTGAGGCTCAGAGGGATGGACTGACTTGCCCCAGGTTGCACAGCTGGTAGACAGCAAACCTGGCTTTCGGACCCTTTTTTCTCTGACTGCAAAGCTGACAAGGTTTCGAGACCCCCCAGTTGCACCCCGAGAGCTTGGGGCCGCTGTACTTTTCCTCCCAGGATCCCAGCTGTCTGAGACAGGCTCGCTCCTGCCCACACGTCTCTCCAGAAACATCTTCCCCAGAGAGGCTGTAAAAGGGTGGTGGGCAGGATTCTTTATTCGGGAAACATGAGATTGTGCTCTGCCGCGGGTCGCTGTGCCCAGGTCTCCTGTGGGCAGGAAGCTGGCGTGCCCCGTGCGTGTGAGAGCGTGCCAGAGGCACACACGTCATGCCTCACATCTGGGAACGTTTTCAGAGTCTTGACTGGGGGCTACAAATTGCAAAGGGGTCCTTTAAGGTGTTATTTATTCATCATCGAGACCGTGCTGTTAAATGCTCGCGCAGAGTCGATTCACTCTGTCGGGTCCATGGCCCTGACTTCTCAGGCCGGGCCTGGCCATGGCCTCGCAGCAACAGTGGGGCTGGTTTTTTGACATCAGCAGAGAGGGGAGAGTGGGGCCTGGGTGGGGGGGCAGGATGGGCCCGACAGAGACAAATGAGCGCCAGCCAGATGGTGCTTCACAGGTCACCTTTCATCACGCTTGCCGGTGGGAGGTGTGGGCAATTAGGAGTCGGGAAAGAAAAACTGTCTTTCCAACAACTGGGGCTTTGGGGCCAGGAAATATTGGCTCTGTCATCCCAGAGAGAGTGAACTGGTTGGATATTTCCCGGGGAGATCGGGGTCCCCAAAGGACCCAGCCAGCCTACAGAACTTGCTGGAGGCTGTTGATGGGGCCGGACACAGGGCCGAGAGCCCTGCTCCGAAGCAGGCTGTCTGGGTCCAGGTCCTGTCTCCTTACGACCACCCTGGTCAGCCCTGCTGTTGGACAGGGATTATCTCAGAGCCTGCCCGGGGGGCTTGCGGGAAGCCCTGAGCTAACAGCATAGATGAGTTCTCATTAACCCCAGCCAGTGTCCTCAGGAACCTGATCCAGCGCGGAGCTGCCTGCAGACAGAGAGGAGCCGAGGCGAGCAGCCCTCTCGCAGTGGCTCCAGGGCCAGACTCCTAACCCGCCTGCTGCATGCCGGGCAGGAGCCTTCCTCCCTCAGGGCAACTGGGAGACAAGTGTCGAGGTGGTCTCACCCGGTCTGGGTGGTCCGTGTGCTAAGGATCCAAGAAGCCAGGCCTGCGGACGTCAAGGGTCTGATTCACATTCGCAACTTAGGGCTGATGGAAGGACAGATGATGACCACGTGGTCCCTGCGGCCCTTCTCAGGTGGCTCCAACCCCGGATGAGAGGCGGGGAGGGACACGTCCTAACGGGCAGTCAGCTGGGGTGGGGGTCACACAGGCCTGGGGTGGGGAGCCCTGGACAGCAGAGTCATCGAGGCTCCCAGGTCCTGTGAGCTGCATCTGGGCTGAAAGTCTGTTCTCCAGACCTGGAATCAGGTATCTGTCAGCATGTGAAGGCTGAGGCCTGAGCCTTCCCCAACGTCCCCGTCACCTCCAGGTCTGACTGCCCTGGGGTCATGGCCAGGCCGTGCCAGCCGGCTGCAACTTTCCCACGGAGGCCAGTTTCCGAAGCTCTCAGATGCTGTGGCTCTTGGCTTGTTTATCTCCACGGCACCAAGCCCGGCCAGCTTTTGGGCAACAGGAGCCCCAAAGTCTGTGAAGAAGGGACCGTAGAACCCAGCATGGGGGCGGCTGGGTTGGGGCACAGGACGCTGGGCACCCTGGCTGCAGGCAGCTCTGAGCATGGTCCTTTGGAGCCCAGGAGGCCAGCAAAGTGAGGATGGAGGTGAGGCTTCTCCAGGGCCCTTCCCTGGAGGGCTGCTTAGGGAGGGCCCTTCCTGGCTTCATTCTTATTGACTTATGTATTTAACTTTATTTTGGGGTTGCCCTGGGTCTTGACTGCAGTGCACAGGCTTTCTCTGGTCATCATTGGGAGACGCTCCCCATTTCCAGGCTCGGGCTTCCTGCTGCGCTGGTTCCTCCCGTCACAGGGCACAGGCTTTAGGCACACGGGCTCTAGACGTGCCTCACGCGGGCCCGAGTGCACGTGGCTCAGTAGCTGTGGCTCATGGGCTTAGCTGCTCTGTGCCGTGAGGAATCCTCCCGGACCAGGGGTCCGACCCGTGTTCCCTGTAGGTTCTTGTCCACTGTACCACCAGGGAAGTCCCGTGGCTCCACTCTGCTGAGCTTTATTTCCTGATTCTAATTCCTGATCCTTCATTTCACTGCTCCAGCCAGAGGTCCCATTCATTCATTTTCTTAGTCTTCACAACGAACCCACAAGGGAGGGAAGTGCTGTTATTGTTACACACAGTTTTAGATGAGAAAACACACGTAGAGCTTAAGTAACTGGTTCCTGGGCACAGAGTTGAAGAGTATTAGTTACGTGTGGCTCCGTGACACGTGACTTCAAAATTTAGTGGCTTAAAGTAACGCATGTTTATAATCTCATCGCTTCTGTGGATTGGAGGTCCACACCTGGCTTAGCGAGGTCCTCTGCTTCAGGGTCTCTCACAGGCGACAGTCGAGGGGTCAGAGGCTCCCTCACCTCAAGGTCCGACTGGGGCCGGATCCTCTCCCGTATGCTCACAGCAGTGCGGGCAGGGTGCTCTTCCTCCCCAGCTGCTGGTGGGAAGCCCTCGGATTCCTGGCCCCGTGGCCCTCTCCAGCACAGCAGCTTGCTCTGTCAAAGTGGGTGAGCCAGGAAGGGGTGCGCGCGCACGCGTGCATGTGTGTGTGTAGTTGGGTCACTGTCTTTTATAACCCAATCTTGGAGATGACATCACTTTTGCCATATTCCATTCATTAGAAGCAAGTCACTGGGCCAACTCATATTTAAGAGGAGAGGGTGGGCGCCAGCAGGGGTGGGTCGTTGCGGGCCACTTTGGAAGCTGCCCAGCCTCAGAATATTAACCCACTTGGGTCTGACTCCAAAGCCTGCTCCCCCCACCACCCTACCCCACCAAAGAAAGGTGAGCAAAGAGTTCTTTCCTCCCCAGTCCGAGAGACGGCCACCTGTCTGCTACCCGCCAGGTCAGAGTTGGGCCGCCCATTCGCGTACTCAGGGAGCATTTACTGAGCACCTACTATGCTCCAGGCCCTGCACAGGACAGCTGTGGTTCACGCCCACGAGAATGTCCGTCCCAGAGACTGACCTTGGGTAGCTGCACATCCCCTGACACTGTCACGGGTGTGTGCTGAGAAAAATGTCCTGTAACTGATCTGAGATTTCTCAGAAGCCTCGGTCGTAGGGCAACATGGGAAAGCGCTCGATTTAGTCTAAGCTGGTAAATGTAATCTGGTGGAGGCCCTGAGGTAAGGCTCCCGCTCCCCCTCAGCCTCTCTCTAAGCGCGTCTGAGTCTGCGTGTCCCGGAGGGGTGCTGCAGGCCAGGCTCCCCGCCAAGGGGAGGAGGCGGGTCTGCAGCCACGTCCATGCCTGGATCACCGCTTGCCTCTCTGGCATTTGCGGCTGCAGCTGGCGGCTGGAAGAACTCACACTCTGGGCCCGGAGCCCTGCCTGGCTGGCTTGTCCTCACCTTGGCTCACACCCCCCTCCATCACCCCTGCATTTGGCCCCCCGCCTCAGCTGTCCCTGCCAGCGTCTGCTGCAGTCACTCGGCCCCTCCCCCAACAACGTGTTCCCCCCCCACCCCAGAAGGGATGTGTTGAGCCCCATCTTGGTCCCAGGGGTCCCCATGTAGCTGATGAGAGTGGACCATGGGGCTTCTTTCTCTTCAACCTGCTGCATCTCCAGGTTCCCCAGCCTTAAATGGTGGGCAGCGGTTTCAAGGCAGCTAATTCCTTGAGCCTCCAGAAGATGAAGCTGCCTTTGGAGCTGATCCTGCATGTATGAAAACACCAATACATAGAAGTAGCTGACACAAAGGGTGCCTGTTATACGCTGGGGTCTCTTCTAAGCACTTCACGCATGAGCTCACTTAATACAGCAATTCTGTGAAGAAGTACTGCTAGTCCCATTTTACAGATGGGGAGACTGAGGCACAGAGGAGGGAAATGGCTTGCTTGTGGTCACAGAGCCAGTAAGCGGTGGAGCTGGGATGTGGACCCAGGTGCCCCCGAGTCCACGCTCTTCACCACTGGCATTCTCCATTTCCTGTCCTCTCTGGGCTGAAGCAGAGAGGGGTAGAGGGGTCCTCACTTCCTCTGCATATGCTCCTTTGGGGGTAGTTGGTCAGCCCAGGGTCACAGCTGAAGGGAGGCCTTCTTACTTTCTTGGTGATTTGGGAAATTGCTATGTTCATTGAGAGCTAAGGGCCTTTCAAAGAATGTTTTCTCACACTGGAGGCTTTTAAGTCTACTGTCTCAAGGCAGAATCTATTTTGATCATCGGGAACTGAGCCTGGCCGTGGTCCTGCTCTTTCTGCCTCTGTACGCATCTCCCTCTACCCGGGCAGGTCAAGGATTGAGTTCTAGGAGGGGAGGGCCGTTCCCCACAAAGCAGAGAGGAAAGTGCGCGATGCTTTTTCCACCCTGTTGCAGAAATGGTCACGCACTGAGTCAGTCACAGTCTTGACAGACATGGTGAAGGAGAAACACGCCGAGCAACGCGGTTGTGCAACAATTGTCTGAGCCCATTTTAGGCTGCGGTGGCAAAGCACCAGAGGCCCGGCGTTCAGAGCCACCGTCTCAGCTTCAGTTCTGGGACCCAGCAGAGGCCCAGCTTCAGTCTCCCCACCTGGGAACAAGGAGGTCAGCCTGTCACCTCGAAAAGGTGGAGCAGCTCTCCTGGGAGTGACCTGGGATGCTGAAACCAGGGTGGCCGGGGAGAGCAGGTCGGGAATGCCCAGGGCAGAAGGATGGCGGAGCCCCGTGGGCATCCCAAACCCTCTCGTCTCTCAGGTGCCTCCACCCTCTGTCCTCCCTGTCCCCACCTAGGCCGATCTAAAGGAGGAGGCCCCTGGGTCAACCACTGGGCAAACATTATAACTGCGAATTCTCTGAGACAGCCCTGCGCAGCGAGTCGTGTTATCATCCCCATTTTACCTGAAGGAAAACTGAGACTCAGCCAGCTTGAGCAACTTGCCTTGATGACGCTGCGAGAACGTGGCAGGCTGGGATTTGTCCCCAGGGCCGTCTGACTCCACACCCTTCACTATCCTCCCAGGCCTGCTGGGCCATTCAGGTGGCTGGATGGGGAATAGAGTGGAGGAGAGAAGAATTTGCCCCAGGGGAAAAAAAAAAAAAAGTCAAATGCCAGACTCCAGAAACGCCCAGAGCTATGAGCTTTGTGGTCCATGCCTTCTCCTCACCGTGAAGGAGCCAGCCTGGTGAGCCCAGCTGCGGGGAGCAGATGTCGGGAACTTCGAGCAGAAACCCAGTTCTGAAATGTTCTAGGACAAGGCCGGGAAGGGTCCTCTGGGGAAGAGGTGGAGGGTCCAGTCCATTTTACTGGAGGAGACGGAGTGGGGGTGGGGTGGGGAGATGCTGATTTTGCTGGTTGATGGTTAATGTTCCCTCCCAAGGGTATGTGTAGTTTATGCCAGTGTTTTGAAACAAAATTCAATCAAGCTAGACTCAGTGCCCCAGGAAGCTAAGAAGATAGCCGTCCTGGAAACTGTTTAGGGTGAGGGAATAAAAGGATATGCCAGACAATTTGCCTCCTTTCTGACTCTACACATCTAAAGCAGAGGTCCCCCCTTATCACTGAGACCCCTTGGAAGAGGGGTCTTCCATGCACCAACAGCTGAAGAAAGTGCTGTCCTGTATCAGCATGCCTCTTGTCTTGGCTGGATTAAAGAGAGAGGAAAAAAAAACAAACCCCTAGACATATTAGCTAAATCTGCTTTGGTCCCCATTCTGGGGCCTTCCTAGGAAAAGTCACCTCTGCGTTAGGATTCTGAGTTACACGTGGTGAATCCCCAAGTCACCCTGGCTCAAGCTGAAAAGAGAACGGGGACTTCTCTGCTGGTCCAGTGGCTAAGATTCCAACCTCCCAAAGCAGGGGGCCTGGGTTCAATCCCTGGTCAGGAAACTAGATCCCACATGCCGAAACTAAGAGTTTGAATAAATAAATAAATAAAAATTTTAAAATAAGTAAATCTGTTGACGAACGTTTAAAAAAAAATAAAAAGAGAATGTATTGGCTCGCATTTAAGTCTAGGATTTGGTACAGCTTCGTGTGTGGCTGGATCCAGTGGAGTGGCTAGGGGTGGAGGATCTTAAGGTTGATTTTCAGTGGCCTAGACTAGAAGTGATTTCTTTGGCTGAACCAACCATGGCAGCTGTGAGAACGTGGTGGTCTGAATGGGTGTCAATGGTATGCACTGAAAAGTGGTAAAGAGGTCACTGGTTGGGAGAAACCTTTGATGCTGTTGGAAGAAAAGTCATGTCAACAGAGAGATCTTCTTAAGTTCTGTGTGTTCAAATGAGATCTTAAGTCTCTGAGCCATTCCAAGCTCTGAGGACCTTATAGAGCAGCTGGATTGGCGTGGCAAGCATGTGCCACATAAATACCCTTCTTCCCCCTCCTTCAATTCATGGCAGGCATTGCTAAAGGATCTCAGCTCCCTTTCATAGTGAACTGCAGACTCCAACTCAATACTGATTTGGAAGCGCCCCGTGTTCATCAGTTGGTGTTAGAACAGGGGCCGAAACGATGTGCAATTTCTGTTCTAAGCCGATGGAGTAAAGGAAACTGGAGCTCTGAGGGTTATGTGATTTGCCCAGGGTCACGCAGGAACTCGGACCAAACCCTCCTGACTCTGGCCGGCTGCCTTTCCTGTGGGATTCTGCCTGATTTGAGCTTTGAGAGGAGGTCTGTCCCTCAGTGGAGATTTCCATTCCAGACAACTGCTGCACGTGGTAAAGAAATAGACTTGAGGTCAGAGGAAAGCCAGAAAGCTCGGCCACTGACCCAGCTCAGGCTGAGAACGTTCCCTGGGGCTGAGTGCGATTCGGCGGGCAGGGCAAGTCATGCGGAAACCACCAGTCAAACCTTCTGTGCACCCACAGAGCTCTCAATGGGCATTTGCGTGCCCTACTTTAAATAGAATAAAACCTGGGTGCTCTACCTTAAATATAATAGAACGTGCTCTACTAGACACACTCTCTTCACGGGAGATGATGCTGAATTTACTTCCTCCTGGGAACCGGGGTCAGAGTTGTCTTAGAGGGAAGGAGAAAGGGCTGGGAAGCCAGAAAGCAGAGACTGCGTCCTAACATCGCCTTTATTCTCCCAGCTCAGCCTCACCCAACCAGAGGAAGCAAGTATGTGCCAAACGACCAGCTGTTTATCTGGCCGTAGGAGGGTACCGAAGGGCATCCTGACCTCAAGGAGTATGAATTTACTAATAATTTTCGTGGACTGACATTGGGCTTACCATGTGCCTCTCACAAAGGCAAGAGATTTGCCAGTATCATCTTAGGGGACTTCCCTGGTGGCTCAGTGTTTAAGAGCATGCCTTCCAATATCCAGGGTGTGGGTTTAAATCCTGGTTAGGGGGCTGAGATCCCACATGCCATGTGGCCGAAAACCCAAAAAATATAGAACAGAAGCAATATTGTAACAAATTCACTAAAGACTTTAAAAATGGTCCACGTGAACAAAAAGAAAATCTTAAAAAAAAAAAGAAGAAAAAGGAAGCATGGGGGCTTTGCTGGCATTGCGTGCCAAATCGCATCCGACTCTTTGCAACCCTGCGGACTGTAGCCCACCAGGCTCCTCTGTCCATGGGATTCTCCAGGCAAGGATACTGGAGTGGGTTGCCATGCCCTCCTCCAGGGGATCCTCCCGACCCAGGGATGGAACCTGCGTCTCTTACATCTCCTGCATTGGCAGGCAGGTGTGTTCTTTACCACTAGTGCTGCCCGAGAAGCCCTTTGCCTGCATTGTGAATCCCTGGGATTCTCCAGGCAAGAAAACTAGAATGGGTTGCCAGTTTCTTCTCCAGGGGATCTTCCTGATTCAGGGATCAAATCTGGGGCTCCCACATTGCAGGCAGATTCCTTCCCATCTGAGCCACCAGGGAAGCCCTGCATTATCTTAAATCAAATTCACACAACCCCAGAGAGGAGGTGGAGTTTGCCCCTATGAACAGAGGCTGAACTGGAGGCTTAGACAGAGGGAGCCACACTGCCCACGGCCACCTGTGAGAGAGGGCAAAGCCGGGCTCCCAGTCGGGCCTGCCTGACCCTGGTCCTGACCGAGCCCCATGCCATGGGCTGGCAGGCATGGTGAAGTGGGGCAGAAGGGAACATGTGAGCCCCTGGAGAGCGATTCAGTCCGTCACCCCCAGCATCTGGGTGCAAGGTGCTGCTGGGCTCAGAGAAATCCATGATCTTTCCCAGAAAGCACAGGGTGTGCCTTTGGGATGAACATCTCTGGGGATGCTAATAATGTAAATGAGTGCCTGTAAATAAGAGCTTATGTAAGTAAGCTCGTGGCCCACAGAAAGACACCATCAGTTTGAAAGCTTCTGGTTGAGAACAAGTCTCCCTCCCCGCCCATTGTACAAGTGAGAAAACTGAGGTTCAAGAAGGAGAACTGCCTTCCCCCAAGTTGCACAGCAGTGAGCCGTGGGGCCAGGACTCGAATCCGTATCGGGGTCCCAGTTCAGCTGACTCCCTTGGAGACCCATGAGAAATGATAGGGACCAAACCGTGGCAGGGCAGTGCTGGAGCATCCAAGAGGAGGATGCTGGGGGTGCCCCGGACGGAGAAACACCCAAAGGTGCTGTGCACGGGCGTGGGACAGCCGTGATGACGGCAGCGCCTGCGGCGTCCACTGCCTGGGCTCAAACCCAGGCCCGGGACCTGGCACTTAACAAGCACCCGATTTCACAGATGTGGCCAATTATTACTGCTTCTTGATTTCCTTTGGAAATTCACTTCTAATACGTTTTGGCTCTCCCCATCCTCAGGGGGCCCTGGCCCTAATCAAGGCAGCCTGACTGATGACAAAAACAGAGGCTCCCAGGTAGGCTGGATACACCCGCGCCTCCGGTGGGTCTGGCAGCGGCCGGAGGTAGAGTCGAGTTTGCGGCTGATCCTCTGCTCACCAGCAGTCAGCTCCTCGGAGCCTCTGGAGGGGCTGCTGATGGCGGAAGCATCTGGAAGGGAAGTGCGAGGGCAGATGTGGCCACAGCCAAAGGCCCGCAGTCAGCAGGGCTTCGCTGCAGCTTTTTTGGAAAAAACTCCACACCTGGAGCCCACGAGATGCAGGGTCACGTCCCAGAACCACAAGGACCGCTGATGAGACTGGGTTCACCCCCAGGAGCGCCGGCTGAGTGCTGGGGCGTGGCCTGCTGAATGCCTGCGATCGTCCCCGTGGTCAACTAAACTCCCCGTGGACAGCAGCTGTGCTACGGGGGCCCTAGGGAATCAGAAGGCATATTTCTGCCCCTTTCTCCCAGGCCCCTGACCTGCCCTTCGGCCTCAGGAGTTCCTGGCTTCACCCTTTGTCCAGGACCTCCAGAGAGAAGCTGATAACAGCAGTGCTGAGGCTGAGAAGGGGTCGCGGTGAGGACAGCATGTTCCTGCAGCAAAGCCCCAGCCTCCTGCCGCCCCCTCCAAGTGCTTCAGCACAGAGCAAGGGAGCTTGTCCTTTGGGAGATGCAAGGACAGGGCTTTGAATCCCGACTCTCTCAAAGAGCTTCTCCCCACTTTGGCGTGGTGTGTTAGCGTTCAGGGGGTCATAAATCTGCTCTAACAATTCCAGGCAAAAGGAGGATGCCTTGGAAGATTACAGAGATGTTCTTTTTGATTATACAAAACTAACAAATAAACACCAAAATCCTAGAAAACCCAACAAAACCAATTTGAAGAAAGCTTTGTTGATTCAGGTAATGGAAACGTCCAGTGGTCGGGTGGGTTTCAGGTGAAGTTTGATCCAGCTGCTCAGCACTATCATGGGCATTCAGACTGCCACAGCCTCTATCCCTCTTCCATATGCATCTGTTTGCCTGTGTTCTCAGAATGGCCGTTCCAGCTTCAAATATTCATGACCCTTCAGTCCAAGGACCCAAAGCAACTACAGTGTTCTTCCAAGTCTCTTCATTTGTATTTCTGAGGGAGGGAATCAGATGTTTGGATTCATTCTCTCAGGCCAAGCACCAGAAGTTGTATGTTTCTGGCCCGTGAGTGGATGGTCTCTCCTATGTTCAGTCACAAGTGGCCAGACCACAAAGGTCACACGCTTGCTCCCACCCAGTGGAGGCAGGATGTCTGAGAAGTGGTCACGGACCAGTCAGTCACCCTGATACCTTCCCAGAGAAGTGGGGACCCGCAGGCTGAGTGCCATGAGTCCCCAAGGGCTCTGCCAGTCCTCCCTGGCCTGAAGACTATCTGAAGAGTCCTTATTTGTTCTAATTAGTAATTTTAGGGAAATTTAAGATTGGTTCTGGTTACATTTTTTTTCCCCATAGCTATGTCTTTAGGCTCCGTTTCTGGTTCATTCAGGAGAAGAAATTCAGACATAGTTCAGGAGATGGTGTTGATCACTGTTCCTGAGAAACTGATCAGTAACTGCGTGTGTCCACCGTGAACAAGCCCAGGGTTATCCTCAGGTGGCTTTTGGCAGGCAGGCTGACTGCCTCATCAAACAAACTCTGCCTTATTTTCTTACTTTCATACCAGGAAAAAGGTTTGAGCTTCAAAACAAAGCACCTACGTCATCGATTAGACTGGAAGAACTTGTTTGGTCAAATTTAGAACCCACAAGAAGGTCAGAGAATAAATTTAGAACTGACCTCTGATCCCTGAGGACCAGCAGCTCTGTCTGGACCTGGCTGCCTACTAACACCACCTGCTACCTTGAGTTTGGTTGACTTTTCACCTCTGACTCTGCATCTATTCTTGCAGGATAACATGGTCTTTAAGGGCATGACCTGGCATCTAAAATGCCTGTCTCTACTACCTCATAGGCTGTATGACTCTAGGAATGTGTTTCATCATCTGAGCCTTAGTTTCATCACACATTTTTTTGACTCTTTATTGAATTTGTTACACTATGGCTTCTGTTTTACTCTTTTTTGGGGGGGACCACAAGGCATGTGAGATCTCAGCTCCCCGACCAGGGATCAAACCCATATCCCCTGCATTGGAAGGTGAAGTCTTAATTACTGGACCACCAGGGAAAGCCCTCATCCTTTTTAAAGAAGAGGGGAGGGTAATAATAGCATCTGCCTCATAGGGTGTGGGGCTTCCCTGGTAGCTCAGCTGGTAAAGAATCTGCCTGCAATGCAAGAGACCCCTGTTCGATTCTTGGGTCAGAAAGATCCCCTGGAGAAAGGATAGGCTACCCACTCCAGTATTATTGGGCTTCCCTGGTGGCTCAGATGGTAAAGAATCTGTCTGCAATGCAGGAGACCCGGGTTTGATCCCTGGGTCAGGAAGATCCCCTGGAGGAGGGCATGGCAACCCACTCCAGTATTCTTGCCTGGAGAATCCCCTGGACAGAGGAGCCTGGAGGGCTACAGTCCATGGGGTCATAAAGAGTTGGACACGACTGAGCAGCTCAGCCCAGCACATTGGTTGTTATGAGAATTGATTAAGCTGTTTTTGTGTGCTAAAATATATATCACACAAAATTTACCATTTTGATCATTTTTAAGTGCACAGTTCTGTGGGATCACAGCCATTCACACTGTCGTGCGCGGTCATCACAGCCGTTCATCTTCAGAATCATTTCGTCTTCACCCCCTGAAACCCTGCACCCATTAAACAATATCCCCCCATCCCCTCTCCCCCAGCCCATGGTGACCACCATTCTCATTTCTGTCTCTGTGAATCTGATTACTTTAGGGACCTCGTGTAAGTGGAATCAAACAAGACTTGTCCTTTTTGACTGGTTTATTTCACTCAGCACAATGTCTTCAGGGCTCACCCATCCTGTAGCGTGTGTCAGATTTTCTTACCTTTTTAAAGCTGAAAAATATTCTGTTGTTTGGATAGGCTGCATTTTGTTTATCCATTCATCTGTCAATAGATACTTGAGTTGCTTCTACCTTTTGGGGATTGTGAATAAATGCTGCTGTGAACACAGGTGTATAAATATCTGATCAAGCCCCTGTTTCCACTTCTTACCCAGAGTGTGATTGAGATAATTTAAAAAGGGCCCTTAGCCCATGTTTGGTGTACAGTAAGCACTCAACATATCATAGCTGATTTTAAAAAATCAGTATTAGAAAAATGGTGGGTAAAATTTTAAAAAATGCAAATGAAAGAATGAGATGACATTTTCCTCTGTCATCTTAGCAACAGTGAAAAAATAATAAGTCTTCAATGCAGTTGCGACATGGTGAGATGGATTCTGTCATAGACATCCATGGGTAATCTTTCTGAAAATGACTTGCAGTGCTAAATATGATATATTGGGGTTCTTGGACATGTTCGTACTATTTGACCCAATAATTCCACTTCTGAGAACTCATCCTAAAGAACTTCAATTGCAGACCAATATTTGACTCTGGAGAAGTCTGTCACAGCTATCTTTGTAGTATTGTGGAGGCATCCTCTATTTCTATCCATTGGGAACAGTGAAAAAAATAAGGCCAGTGTAGTCCTGTCACGGCCTGGAGGAAGAAATGCAACCCACTTCAGTTATTCTTGCCTAGGAAATCCCATGGACAGAGGAGCCTGGCGGGCTACACTTCATAGGGGTTGCAAAGGAGTCAGACACGACTGAACAAGTCCTGTAATGGACTATTCTGCAGTCATTAAAAATGCTGATGAGAATAGTGAAATGAGAAACTATGCGCTCCACTCTTTCATGCAAAAGAAGGTATAAATATTGACTATATTGATCCTATAAAAATAGGTAACACTTATTGAGCGTTTACTCTGTGCCAGAAACTCTGCTAAGTTCTTTCTTACTCCTCCCAACAACCCAAAGAGGTGGGTACCATGATTACTCCATTTTACAGATGAGGAGACAGAGGATCCAAGTGGTGACTCTCAGTGTCACACAGCCAGAAAGTGGCAGATCTGAGATTCCAACCCAGGCCCCTGGGCTCCAAAGAGTAGAAAAGGAATGGAAAGAACACGGTCCACTTGGAAATAATCATGCTCCTTGGAAGAGCAGCAGTGAGTTAATTTTATTTTCTTCCTTATGCTTGTCTGTATTTTCCCCTCCAAAGCTGGGGGTGGGGAGAGCGCGTATCAGATAAACAGGAAAAGAAACAGGCAATTGCCTGTTGCAAGCAGGCATCTTCGAAGATAAAACCTCCAGGTCTTGTGTCTCCTGCCACGAACTCAGTTTGTGTCCATTTTTTTCTGGTTAAAGTAGAGCAGAGTGTCCTGGCTGTGTGTTCTGGCTGATTGCTTAATAATCATGGACACGCGCGCGCGCACACACACACACACACATACACACACACACGCACACACACCAGAAGAAAAGACAAAACCCAGCGGTAGCCAAAACTCTGCTAGATCAATGCAGACTGTTACAGGCGCAGCTTTCCAAAAAGCAGAGCTCAGTGAAATAAATATTTTTCCTGTGAGGAGAGGCTTAAATCGGCGATCTTAACAACCCCCCAATTCATTCCAGATCCTCTCCAAGTGGCTCGCGTCAATGCACCCATCTTGATGTACTTAGGATCACTTAGTAACTGCAGAGTGCCTGAATGTCTGGCTGGCTTCTCCAGCTCAGCAGGGTGCCAGGGGCGCTGGAGAGAGGGGCAAGAAGGGCTTTGGCTCTGGGGAAGGCTCTCCAGAGCTCCCCACAACTTCTTGGGGTCCCCAACTTTCTTTTCCTGGTAAACCATCTCTATTTAATCTAAACTGGAGGCCTGAGAATTCAAACTCTGTTCTTGGCGAAGCCGTCCCATTCCTGGAGCCCTGGAGACAATCTGCAGGAAGAATTTAGAATCAGGGACTTTGAAAATATATACACACGAAGAAGTCTGGATTATCTCAAAAACTGAGAGCTTCACTCTCCAGGCAAAAATGTGTCAATTGATGAATTCATTCATTCACTGGCTCATTCAACAGTTGTTTATTGGGCCATCTCCTGTGTGTAAGATTTGATCAAAGCTAGTGTTAAGATAGTACAAAGCCACTGGAGATCCATCCATCTGGCAGATACTTACTGAAGCCTCCTAGGAGCCAGGCACCTTCTGGGGAGGCTGGGCTGTTAGCAGGAAACTGCTTCTTGGGGCCTGGATTCTAGCTGGGGTGACGGACAGAGAAGGAAGATGCAGCGTATAGGAATATCAGATGGTGTTAAATGCTAAGGAGAAAAGTAAACTGGGATGGGTGGTTGGGAAAAGGTGGGCAGGGGTGGTCCCACTTAGATGAGGGGCCAGGAAAGGAGATATCAAGTAACAGCTTGCAGGAGATGAGGGGAGATGGTTCAAGAGGCACAGAAATTAAATAACAGTGACTCACTGATCATGCGTAAGTCCCTTTTCAAGTATCTTTCAGTTCTGATAATGCCAATCAGAAAGTCTCTATTTACCGTCAATATGTCTTTTATGCCTCCCTGAGACCCTGTAATTGTCCCTGCTTCCCCTTGAAAGCTCAGAGGCTTGGTAGGCAAGCGTGCCTACAAGCCCTTGAACTTGCCATTGTGTTCAGTGTGACTCTTTTGCAGTTACTGTTTATATTACTATTGATGGCAAACAACACCAGCTCTTCACTTACAGTTATGAAAAGCATCTTTCCCATTTGTTCTAGTTTTTGACAAGTGAGTTGATTTGAAGAAGTATTAAGGAACTTGAAATACCGGCGGTCCTCAAACATGGGGGAAATTGTAAAGGTGATCAATGAATGAAATTTGGGATACACTAAAGTCTGACGTGACCCTTCACCTAGAGTTGCCCAGAGCCTGACTCGGGAGATGAAAGCTTACCGTGTGACTCAGCCTGCGATCATCGGTCCCCTTTAAGGGCTTCTGGAAGGGGACAGCGTTTTCTGAGGCTCTGATGGGTCAGGGAGATCTGGTCGGAGGGGAGGCTGCTGCTGGGGGCACCGTTGATGGCAGCGGCGAGTCTGGACCTGCTGAGCGTGGACGAGCAGGACATTCCAGGCAGAGGAACAGGGAAGCCGGGCCGCGGAGGTGGAAAAATGGGGACAGTCACCAGGCAGCAAGTGTGTCAGGGGGCCGCGTTGCTGCGGGAGGCAGCCCCTTGGGAGACTACCCCAAGTCTGCGCTTGTCCCAGGACTCGTCCTGACACAATTCCATTCATCTTGAGCACAGCTTGCCTGCCTTCTGTGATCTCAGCAGACCCACAGGGCAGCACTGTGGTTAGTCCTGTTTCACAGATGGGGAGCTTCAGGCCTGGCCAGGTCACCCAAGCAAGGTGACGAATAGTAGGCTGCTCTCAGGACTTAAAAAAATCTCTGTTAAAAAAATTTAGACATAATTCACATACCGTAAAACGCACTGTTTAAAGTGCACAATTCAGGGGCTTTTAGCCTTTTCACAAAGTCTTCCAACCATTGTGCGTATGTGTTGCTCAATGCTGTCCGACTCTTCGTGACCCCCTGGACTGTAACCCGCCAGGCTCCTCTGTCCACAGGATTCCCTAGGCAAGAATACTGGTGTGGGTTGCCATTTCCTACCCCTAGAGGATCTTCCCAAACATTGCCACCATCCAACTCCAGAACAGTTGCTTGGTTTTTTTAATCAAAGATTCTTTTTTTTTTTTTTCGGTGTGGACCATTTTAAAAGTCTTTATTGAATTTATTACTACTTACTTCTGCATGATGTTTTGGTTTTTTGGCCAAGAGGCACGTGGGACCTTAGTTTCCTGACCAGGGATCCAACCCACACTCCCTGCATTGGAAAGGTGAAGTCTTAACCGGTGGACTGCCAGGGAAGTCCCCAGAACAGTTTCAGCGTCCCCAGAAGACACCCTGGATGCGTGAGCAGTCAGGCCCACTCTCCTGTCCTCCCGACTCCGGCAACCACTAGTCTAGTTTCTGTCTCCCTGGATTTGCCTGTTCTGGACTCTTCGTATAAATGGAATCGTATAATACGTTGCCTTTTGTGTCTGGCTTCTTTTTGTCAGCATGAGGTTTTCTAGATTCATCTATGTTGTAACATATATCTGTGCTGCATTCCTTTAGATGGCTGGAAAATATCCCATCATGTCAATGTGCCACACTGTTTATCTTTCATCAGTTGATGAACATTTGGATGGTTTTTCCTTCTTGGCTCTTGGGAATAACGCCTCTGCGAACATTTGCGTACAGGCTTTGTGAGGACATATGTTTTCGTTCCTTTGGGGATATATCTGGGAGTGGGATTGCTGGGTCATATGTTAAGTCTGTGTTTAACTATTTGGGGGGAACTGCCGGGCGGTCTTCCTAAGCGGCTGCACCGTCCTGTGTGCCCACTAGCAGTGTCCGAGTGTTCCGGGGTCTCCACTCTTGCTATTGTCCATCTCTTGGATTATGGCCATCCTAGTGGATGTCAGATGGTACTTCACTATGACCGACTGGCATCCCTAGCAGGCAAATTGTGATTGTTTTTTGCTTTTCATCTAAAGCCGCGGTGGGAGGGAGGGGCTCAGTTAGCAGTCCTTCTCCTTGACTGCTTTCTTTTTTTCAAATTTTATTAATTTATTTATTGGCTGCGCTGGGTCTTCGTTGCGGCTCACAGGCTTCCTCCAGTGTGGTGAGTCGGGGCTGCTCTCAGCTGCGGCAGCTTCTCTCCTTGTGGAGTACAGGCTCTGGGAGTATCGTGGCCCTCGGGCTTTGTTGCCCCGAGGCTTGTGGGGTCTTCCCAGACTGGGAATCGAACCCCTGTCCCCTGCCTTGGCAGACAAATTCTTAACCACTGGACCACCAAGGTAGTCCCCAGCTGTGATCAACTGGAAACTTGCGGTCTCCACCGCCCAAGCCCCAGCCTGGTGTGGCTGGAACTGGGGTCAGTGGGCACAGAAGAGGGAGGGCTGATTGCGGCTGGGGTGGGGGCGGCCGGGCTTTGCGGCCACTCCGAGGACCGGAGGGAGCTAGAAGGGCAGTCAGAGGGTCCTCGGGGTTTGGAGGCTGGAGAACTGGGGGGGTGTGATGGGGCTGGCAAGGACTCGTGCCAGGAGCAGAGCTGGGAGATGGCACCCACCTCTCCTCCCGAGCCCAGGGTGAGCTGCGTCCTCACGAGGACGGGTCTTGGGCTTCACTGAGACTGAGGGGGCCTGTGTGAGGCCGCAGACTCCCGCTTAGGGAAGCTGGAGCGCAGGGGGTCTTGAGGTGGGAAGCACCCCGGGGTGTGCGCCAGACTCTGAGGCGGGCTCAGAGCTCCAGGCCTGGCCTTCACCCCACGAAGAACACTGGGCACGTACCACCCACTGTCTCCAAGGTCGTGGCTTTCAGTCCTGACCCCCAGGACCCTGGTTGGGGCTCATTCTTGTGCCCGTGGTGTGGGGGCAGGGCTCTGATGACCACAGACTCAGCGCTCTTTGTCAGCAGCCGGCTGATTTCTTTTGGGGGGGGGGTAGAGTAGAAAATAATAGCTTTGTTGCTTTGCCAAAATGGGCCTCCGTGGGCCCGTGCTTTCAAAACTGTGTCCCTGCCAGCCTATTTCTATCGCTAACACGTATAATGGTCATGTTTCTTGAGCATCTACTACGTGTCCTTGTGACATACTCCACTCTGATGCTTTCCATTCCCTACATGCTCCTGCTCAGTCATGTCCAACTCTCTGTGACCCCCTGGACTGTAGCCCACTAGGTCCTCTGTCCATGGGATCTTCCCAGGCAAGAACACTGGAGTGAATTGCCATTTCTGCCTCCAGGGGATCTTCCCAACCCAAGGATCGAACCTGCGTCTCCTGTGTCTCCTGCATCGCAGGTGGATTCTTTACCCACAGAGCCATCAGGGGAGCTCTGATGTTTTACTTGCATTTAATTTCCATCTTGCAGCCCACCTACACAGCCAATGAGCGGTCTAGTCAGGAGTCCAACCTCATCTCTACCGACTAGGCCACACTAGGAGGGAGATGGTGTAGGAGCCTTCCGCTTTAAGGCCTCCTTCACAGGCGAAGGGGGCCTCAGTCCGTGGGGCCGCAAAGAGCTGGACACGACTGGGCAACTACCACTCACTTTCCCAGGAGGGCAGATGGGTTTTCTGTTGCTATGGAGCGAATTCCCAGGAACCCAGCAGCACAATGCCGTCCCCACGAAGGGCTCCCAGCTCTGGAGAACAGAAGTTGGTATTGGAGATAGTGGGTAGACTGAGTTCTTGTTTGGAGGGTCTAAGGACAAATTCGCTTCCAAGACTGTTCTTGTTGACATCATTCAATTCCATGTGGTCATAGGACTATGGGCTTCCCCAGCGGATCAGTGATAAAGAATCCGCCTGCAACGCAGGAAACCCAGATTCGATCCCTGGGTTCGGAAGATTCCCCTGGAAAAGGGAATGCCCACCCACTCCGGTATTCTTGCCTGGAGAATCCCACGGAGAGAGGAGCCTGGTGGGCTACCGTCCATGGGGTCACAAAGAGTCAGACATGACTGAAGCGACTGAGCATGCACACACGTACGTGGGACTAAAGTTCTGCTTCCTCCCTAGCTGTCAGCCGGGGCCACTTTCAGCTTCCAGAGGCCTCTGCTGTCCTTGCCACGTGGCCTCGCATCTTCAAAGCCATCAGTAGAGACTCTCTCACACCGAATCCCTCTTTTGCTTTAAACCCCTTCTGTCTGGAAGGGTCAGACCTGCTTCAGGGCTCCTCTGAGAAGGCCAGGCCTGCCCAGGATAACCCCCCGTTTGTCACAGAAGGTGACACACTCACAGGAGTAGTGTCTCTTGGTATTCCCAGGTTCCACCCACACTCAAAGGGCAGAGGATTTCATTCAAGTTCAAAGTCCCCTGGGATCGTCCGTCATGGCAGATCTTAGGTTTTGGTCTTTTTTTTAAAGATTTTTTGATGTGGACGATTTTTAAAATCTTTGCTAAACTTGTTACAGCATTGCTTTGGTTTTATGTTTTGGTTTTTTGGCCGCAAGGTATGTGGGACCTAGCTCCTCGACCAGGGGTCGAATCCACATCCCCTGCAATGGAAGGCAAGTTCTGAACCACTGGACCACCAGGGAAGTCCCCTTAAGTTCTAATAATAACGAAATTATAGCCACAGGAACGGTGGTACTTCCTGTTACTCACTCAGAGCATCGTGGTTTCAGACTGACTCTACATCTGTGGTCCAGTTGGAGCCTGACAGTGATGCTGCGAAGTACGTGCATTATCCCCGTTTTACCCAGGAGAGGGATGGACGCCTCGCTGGCGTGTCTGGGGCTGGAGCCCAGATCTTCTGACCCTGAGCCAGCTGGGGGCTCTTGGCGCCCACAGCTCCCCCGCCTGCCGTCAGAACCCTCAGACCTCATTACCGTCCTTGGAAAGGGTGAAGCATCTGTTTCCAGCCAGCCCAGCCCTGGGGGAGCGCTTCCCTGCACACTCACCCCGTTGGGTCATCGAAGCTGTGGCGTTTACAGGAACTGCCCCTGGGCCGGGTGAAGCTCACCTCATTAGGCAGGAAAGCGAGTCAAGACTAAGGGGGCACAGAATCAAAACAGCATGTGTGCATGAAGGGCCCTGCGATGGGGCAGGGCGTCTGGCCCAGGCCGCTATGCTCTGGCTGAAAGAGGGGGCCGCGCTGTCCAGAGGGCCGTGTGTCAAGGATGGGTCATCACTGACCCTCGTCTCCATGCGCCACGCCCAGGGCTCATGGATGCCCTGGGTGCCCGCATCTTCCAGGTGCTGTCCGCCTTAATATTAACCAGAGCCTGAGACCTCAGCAAGAAATCCCTGCCTGCCACCCCCCACGCACTATCCCCAAGAATTCTCGAGGGTCTTAACATTTCTCCTAGATACATTTATGCTGATAGATTAAGTTTTTAAAAATTTCCCTTCTTCTCCTAAAATTGCTGTCTTGTCCCCTTTCATCCCATGCTGGATGCTGCTCCAATTCTTTCATTTTTCCTAAAATTTTGCTGACACAAGTCTGGTGGGAGAGCAGACTTTGGACATATCTGTTATGAGCTGGTGCAAAAGAATCCGGTTAATTTAAGCCGAGGGGGTCTTCTGGAAGGCCATCTGGGGCGGGGGGGGGCTCCCTGAATGGATCCAGAAAAGCAAGCCTGGAAATAGCCTGAACCACAGGCTCGGGAACCCGAGGTGGGCTCCTGACGGACCTCGCCGTCGGGGGCGCTGCGTAGCCGGAGTGAACGACTCCTGCGTGTTCTCTCTCCGGTCCTTCAACTTCCGTTTCCTTCCCCGGGGAGGCCGTGTCTGCGTAGCCTCTGCTTCTCTCCTTAGTGAGGGGGTGGTGGGGCTGGAAAAGCAGACCGACGGCAGCGGGCTAGGAAAAGGGAAACCAGGGTGCCGTCTGGAAGAGAGAAAGTCCACAGAATCAGGGGTAACGGGAACCGGAGGGTAGCACACTCGGCAGTCTGGAATCCCCAACCTAAAATCCCGCTGCCGGGAGACCGTCCTGCATTCTGCCCTCCCCTCTCCACGGCCTCCCCAGCTCCAGCTGTCAATCATCACCCCTCACAGGCCTGAGCTTTCTTACCCAGAACAGTTCAGCATCTTTCCTCCCGCCACCCTCCACCCCAAAAGGCTCAGAGCCCAGCTTAGCATATCCTAAACCTAAACCCGGCTAAACAACGAGTTTTTGACCTGTTATGGATTGAATGTGTGTTCTCCCTGCAAAACATATGCCGAGTTCCTACCCCCTCGGACCTGCGAATGTGACCTTGTTCAGAAATAGGGTCTTTGCAAGACTTCCCCGGAGCTCTAGTGGTTGGGAATCTTCCCGCCAATGCAGGGGACAGGGGTTTGATTCCTGGTCCCGGAAGACCCACGTGCCACGGAGCAACTGAGCCCGTGAGCCGCAACCACTGGGCCCGCACACCCTAGAACCGGCGTTCCACAGCAGGAGAAGCTGCAGCGATGAGAAGCCCCCGCTCACCGCAACGGGAGGAAACAGACATGCAGCAACGAAGACCCGGTGTGGCCGAAAAGAAAGAAACTGAAAAAAAAAGAAGGCCTTTGTGGATGAATGAAGTTCAGGTGAGGCTTTTGCGGTGGGCCTCAATCCAGTGGTGGCGTGCTTATAACTAAAGGGAAATGCTTGTGAAGACAGAACACACTAGAAGAGGCTGTGTCGCCCTCGAGGCAGGACTGACGTGGTGCGGCTGAAAACCAAGGAAGGTGGGGGATTGGTGGCCACCATGAGACGCTGGAATCAGCAAGGAAGGACCCTTTCCTGGAGGCTTTAGAGGGGACAGGGCCCTGCTGACGCCTTGACTGGACTACAGCCTCCAGAACTGTGAGACAATACATTCTATCGCTGTTGTTTAATAAAAGGAAGAGCCACTTTATTTATTTATTTTTGGCCCCACTGCAAGGCATGTGGGATCTTAGTTCCCCAAACGGGGGTCAAACCTGAGCCCTCTGCACTGCAAGCATGGAGTCCTAACCACTGGGCCACCAGGCAAGTCCCACATTTCTGTTGTTTTAATGGTGCTTTGTTAATAGCAGCCACGGAAAACTAAGATGCTGCCTCAGGTCTCTGACCTCAGCAGCACAAAGCAGTGGGAAAAGCCATAAGTGATGGTTTGTTTTTTCCTTTAAATGAGGAGAATTCAAAAAAAAAGTACCTCCTGGACACTGTACAGAAAAGGAACTAATTTTAACAGTTTCTGTTTTACAGATGAGGAAACTGAGGCTCAGAGTGTGTGACTCCAAGTCACACAGTTAGAAGGGGGCAGAGGCTGGACTTGAACACGAGTTTTTTTGACCCCAAGACTTGTACTCATCACCCTCCCTGAGAATGTGTGGGTGTCGCTCCCACAGGTCATTGCAGAGTCCCTGGGTCCTAGTCCCCAGATGTCCTTTTTCTTTATTGCGAAACTTAGTACTAGCTTTGTCCTTAAGGGAACTACCTGTTCTGACCACATTTTCTGGAATCTGAGCCTCTGCAGATTGAGCCCTCTTTCCCTGGTGATTTTCATTACAAAATGGGAGATGCATTCCCACCAAAATCATCTCCCAATAGACCCAAGTAAGAATGTTTGGCAAAGAAGGAATTAATTGGTAAACAGCTTGTAATATCCCAACTCCAGTGTCTGCCTGGAATGTTTTGCAACACTTTCGGATTCTGATTTCAGCACAATTTGTTTCTTTCAGTCTATTAAACCACATGCATATTCTTCAGGCTTGGGAATCCACTGGCCAACTCTGAATGGCAAGAATGGAGACCCTCTCTCACTTCCCTTGGGCGTTTGTAGTGGTTGGTAGAGCAGGGCTGCAATCCCTGGGGAGACCAGTAGGGGTCTTCCTCCAACAGGAAATAAATTTAAGGCTGAAGATTCTTGACGTTCAAGGCTTTGGGTGCTAGAAAATAAGGCTGTTCCTTTGGGAGGAAATTCTTGCAATGTGGGTTAACCAGCTGGCATGAAGTCACCCAGTCCTGAGAACAGGGCAAGAAAAAGTGTGAACAAAATCTGACTTTTCCTGCCTTCTTGCCTACCCTCCCCTCACCCCCAGGAGGCATTGGAGCTGAAGCCAGGGTGCCTGGGACAATCTGTCTACTGCATGTCAACACAGTCGAAAGAAAAACCAGAAAAACAGGCTGGCTTGACTTTTCTCTTGTAAATTGTTTCCCTCGGGACAACCAGATGGCTCCTCTCTTGTTGACCCCTTGACCATTTCTCGTGCTGTTAACAGCATCTATTAGCAAACAGTCCTGCTCCACCGGCCCACGTGCAGGAGCCCCAGGCCCAGGCCTGCGGGCTGGGGAAGCCTCTGGGATTCCAGGAGGCTGACTCAGCACCTCTGGGCTAAGGAGCTTCATGGGGTGCAGGGTCCAGGCACTTCAGCTCTAAATGGGGTGAGGGGCTGCCTCACAGGGTGGAAATAGGATGGGTGATGTAAAGGCTTTGCAGTCCCTGCCCCGTCCCAGCTCCTCCCCCTTCACTCTCCCCCACAACCCCCCCACCCCCTGTCGACCTTTACCGTAAGAAGACCCAGTTGTGATTAATGTTTGAGGGATAGGAAGGGGACTCTTGGGGCTTCCCTGGTGGCTCAGAAGGTAAAGAATCCTCCTGCAATGCAGGAGACCCAGGTTCAATCCCTGGGTCAGGAGGATCCCCTGGAGAAGAAAGGGCCACCCACTCCAGATTCTTGCCTGGAGAATCCCATGGACAGAGGAGCCTGGTGGGCTACAGTCCATGGGGCTGCAAGAGTCAGACATGACTGAGTTGCTGAGCACCAAGGGGGCTCTTGACTTCCTGGGTGGTCAGCAGGGAGCTCTCTGCCATCCTTGTCTGAGTTCCATCCTTAGGCACCGCCTCCTTTTGGGCTTTGTGGGTGTGGTAAGGAGTGACATTTTTAATCCTAAGAGTTTCCAGAAGCGCCGAACTTGGGGTGGGGTATAAGAAGCTGATAGATATTTTTAAAAGCTTGCTCTGGTTTTCAAGGGGGGGGCAGAGGGTGAGTGGAGGCGGAGAGACCAGTGGAGACCAGAGAGGGGATGGGGGCTTGTCCCCAGGGTCCAGAGAGGAAAGAGGGGACAGACTCAGGGTGTTTCTGAGAAGTGGGGTGCACGGTGACCAAGGTGGAGGAAAGAGATGCCCCAGGGGTCTTCCAGCCTGGCTGCCAGGAAGACAAATCTCTCTTCCGGGGAACTAGACTTCGGTGGTCAACAGATCTGAAACAATTTTAGAGGTGGAAAAGCAGGTTCTTAACTCAAAAACACAGAAGGAATATTCACAGAGCCAGTCACATAAATATTTGAAGCTTCTGTTACACACGCACACACATGCATGCACACACATGCACGCACACCCCGTTAAGAACAAGGTAGAAAGTAAGTGAGGGGCTGGAAGAAAGTCAAGAAAAGATCCCCATCCAGGATTTATAAACAGCCCCTGGAAATCAAGGAGATCAAGCTAGATAACCATACAAGGGAGGATGAATCTGTGAGTCCCAGAAGAAGACTCTAAGGACAAGGAACGAATGGAAATACACACGCTCTCATTAGGAATCAGGAATCAGGTCCATATGTGACTTCTGTCCAAGCGCTCTTCAGCCCATTTTACAGACCTGGCTGTTTTAAGACCCTGGCTGAGGGAAGGCTGGCAGCCTGTGCTTAAGTCCTCAAACTCAAAGGCCAGAATGGGATGAGATGAAACACACAGCGCCACGTTTTGCTGAAATTCCCAGGTGGCTCAGTGGTAAAGAATCCGCCCATCAATGCAGAAGACACAGGAAACGCGGGTTTGATCCCTGCTTCGGGAAGATCCCTTGGAGGAGGGCATGGCAACCCATTCCAATATTCTTGCCTGGAGAATCCCATGAACAGAGGAGCCTGGTGGGTTACAGTCCATGGGGTCACAAAGAGTTGGACACGCTTTCAAATGATCTGATTTGGGTCCAGTGCAAGGTCTGATGTGGCTGTCTTAGCTCTTGCATCTTGCGGGGCCAGGCCCAGTGGAACTGGGAGTAGGGAGGAGGGAGATAATACTGAGAGTGGGAGACAGGGCAGGAAGGATGAATCTGATTCGCATAATAAAGGCTTGGTGGGAGGGAGGTGGAGAGGGAGTCCCGAGCTGGAGGTGGAAGGGTTAGTCTGCAGGCTGACAGATTGGAGGCGGGGCTAGGAGAGGGCCTAGGACAGGGCCACGTGATGACTTTCATCCCCACCCCCCACCCCCACCCACACAGCAAAAATATTAAATAGTATAGTATTTTACGACTGGTATAAAGATGAATGTATTATGTGATAAAATACATCCTATTAATATATGTAAGTAATGTAATTTTATAACTATATAGTAAAACATTCCCTTTGACCTGAAAGTTCATTTTTCAGTTTCCTGATTTTAAAAATAATCCTCACATTTTCATGGAGCCTGTGCCCTGTGACCCCATCCCTGGTGGAGAAATTGGCCCTAACTGTTCTTCCACAGATAGCAGCCAGGAACAGAATTCTTTCCCAGACCTTTGGGCTGGCTTGGAGAGAGACTCTGGGCTCTGCTGTCCAGCTGTCTGGTGAGGGGACGCTCTGTGTCTCCAGGATACCGAGAATTCCAGTTGGTTTCATCCAGGGCAGAGTGGTTGGCCCATGTGGCCGTCAGAGTTCTGCCCACCTGGATTTGAATCCAAACCCAGCCTGGGTTGGGCTGTCCAAACCAGGGTCAGCAGTCAGGTTCTTTGGGGTTAAAAAGCTACATAGCCTTTGGGTCTCTCCTGGCCTCCAGGTGGGGGTTTACAGTGAAGGCAGACCACATGCAGAGCTCGGATGCCACAGCCAGCACCCCGCAAGGAGAAGGCCAACCTCTACCCCAAGCTCGAGTCCTCGGGCTCAGGCGTCCAGGCTTTCATCCATGCCCGGGTGTGTGTGCGCGTGTGCACGTGAGTGGGAAGGGTGGAGGTGGCCCAGGCCCAGTGGGGGCTGTAGGCCCAGGGCCCCTTCTGAAGACGTCAGGATGCCAGCCCCCAGCGCCCCCCTCCCTTCTCGGGTCAGGAGAAGAAGCCTGAAGAGCACGTGCAGCCCGGTCTCCACCACCACTCCTCTCGCCCGTGAGGACTCATTCCTGATCCCCAGCGCGCTAATCCCGGCCTCGGCCTGGCTGTTCCCCTGGGTCACCGTGGTCACCGTTCTGCCCCCCACTCGCCCCACGGAACAGTGCATGCCTGCAGACAATCTTGATTATCGCAACTGGAGGGTGGAGAGCTCCTGGTGTGTGTGTGGGGGGCGTACTGTAAATACACAGGACAATGCGCACGGTGAAGAACGACCCCGCCCCAAATGGCCGTGGTGCTGAGCTAGAGACCCTCCCATAGCTGCTTCTTGAGTGGGACCCTAATTAGCACCCTCTACCTGACACTCACGTGACACCTATTCACCCCCAGGATGTGGGTTAGGTCTACGCACAGCTGGGCCATGCCCACCCACCTGCACGAATTTTACAGTGAATTTTTTTTTTTTCAATTTGGCCTTGCCAAGGGGCATGTGGGATCTTAGTTCCCTGACCAGGGATTGAACCCTCGCTCCAGGAATTGGAAACATGGAGTCTTAACCCCTGGACCACCAGGGAAGTCCCTTACGGTGAGCTATTGAAGACCTATTGCTGCCACTTGTTAGTTCTGGCCATTGCAGTTCTACCAGCCTCAGTTTCCCAGTCTGCAAAATGGGGGTGGTCACAGTGCCCACCTCAGAGGGGTGCTGTGGAGAGATGCCCAGTTCCTTTTGCCTGGTGCCGTTCTTATTCCTGGTCCTAAGCGGACCAGGGTGGGGTGGTGTTCCCAGAGGCCCAGCTTCATCTACCCTTCCTCCCTGGGCAGCCCAGCCCCCTGCCCTGCCGACCTCCACAACCACACACACTCCCACTCCATGGACCTCAGGAGGCTGCTTCTGCTAAGACTTGCTGGTTCTTCCGGAAGACCCCTGGCTGACCCGCCAATGGAGTGTGTCAGTGGTGATCAGGGGCTATTTAAATTAAACACCCTCTGAATATTTCACAGAAATTCATGAGTCATCTTTGCCTGGTAAAACCCCAGTGGAGTTAGCTGGGAGTGTAGACAATATCTGTGGACCTTTGGAAAAAAAAAATTTTTTTTAAAGAGGGAAGTCTCTCCTTTGACCCCAAGATTCACCCTGAAAAGCAGTGTTCTCTAGGTTGGCGGACATGCAGTCAGCTTGGCAGCTTGATTTACTCCCTGACCGAGCGCAGCTTAATCAATCTCTTGGTTTTCTTCAAATTAATACTTTTTTCCAATTACGTTAAGGTATTGTTTCACAAGTAAAACATGCTGTATATAGTTTACATCTTGCTCTGGTTTTTGTCATTATTCAAAAGCTCCAGTCGAGTCCGACTCTTTGCAACCCCGTGGACTGCAGCAGGCCAGGCTCCTCTGTCCTCCACTGTCTCCCAGAGTTCGCTCCAACTCATGACCATTGAGTCGATGATTGCTTTCAACCATCTTGTCCTCTGTTGTCCCCTTCTCCTCCTGCCTTCAATCTTTCCCAGCATCAGGGTCCTTTCCAATGAGTCGGCTCTTCAATTCAGGTGGCCAAAGTATTAGAGTTTCAGCTTCAGTCCTTCCAATGAATATTCAGGGTTGATTTCCTTTAGGAAAATTTACTTACATCTTATTTCAAAATTTTCTCATGTCATTCTTTCTCAAAATCGTATTCCTAACGGCCACACAAATGGGTTATTGAACCTGCGTCTTGTGCTTGGCCATTTGTAGCCATACGCCAGTGTTCTCATCTGTGAAATGGGCACAGGTGTGCTGTGAAGTCCAATGAGAGGGCCTCCCTGCCCTGTCCTGTGACTGGTCCTTGATGGGCTACAGGCTGGAGTTGAAGCAGGACAGGAACTCCTCCAGGCCTACCCTGGGCAGGAAGGACACAGGGGCCGTGGACCGCATGATAGACGGAGGCAAGGGACCCTCTTGCAGCAGGGGTCCTGACCCCAGCGTCTGGTCTTGAACCACCTGGCGGTCAGGAAGTTTCTATTTGCCCTGCAGCTGTGGGACCGTGAACCCTGAGGTCCAGCTGGGCCCCCCAAGAGCTGCTTGCTCTTGTCTTACACCAGAAGCCAGAACTGTCAGCTGATCTGCCCCCGTGAGGCTGTCTGTCTGTCTGCAGAGACACACCTGGGGTGTTCCCTCCTGGCTCCAGGTGCCCCTTCCACGGTGGCCCCTGGGAGCTGGGGGCAGGGCCCAGGAATGGGACCTGCTGGGCATGGGGCTTTCTACTTGCTCTCTTTAAACCAAGTGCCCTTCAAGTCCGTACTCTCTTTATTTAAACACAGCATTGAAAAAAAAACACTTTAAATCATACAGAAGACGTCTACTCTAAATGGACGGTTACCTTAAATGAAATTCAGCATAAACAAAACAACCGGACTGCATTCCAGCTCCTCCTCTGCCGCCCCTGGCCCTGTGCCCCGGGGCCAGCTCTGTGCTCTGTTGAACAGGAAGGGTGACAAGTGTCAGGAAGCCAGGGAGCTGGGATGAAAGGGGGGCTAAAGACTGAGATAGCCCTCCTGCCGAGCGAGGCGCAGCCCGCTGTGCGGCCCTCATTGGCCCAGAGTGTGCCTGCGTTCTAGCCCAGTCCTCCCCAGTTACAGAGACCGCAAGACAGAGGTTTAGAGGGGAGCGAATTTGTTCAAGATTGAGAGCGCTGGAACCATGTTCTCCTGTTTCCGTGGGCATGTCTCCGCGGTCCCAGGCTACCTGGCTGTGGAGGGGCTCAGCGGAGACTGGGGGAGCCCGAGCTGGCGGGCCTGGGGGCCTCCGCGGCTCCCATCCTGGGCGGGGGTCAGCTACGGGACTTCACGTGGGTGAGGCGCCGGGGGACCGGGTTTGGGCAGGGAGGGGGAGTTTTGGCTCTTCTGGCCCTTCCACTCTGCTCTGGGTGATCTGGGCAGGTAGTCTGACCCCTCTGGGCTGGGTCTGGCCATCGAGAAGACGAGGGAGCTGGACTCCGTCCGGCGCAGACGGTCTGGTTCCCGGGACAGCACTTCCCTCTTCGGTATAAACTCACACCCCTCGTCCTGGGCCATTTTGCCATTTCCTTTCCTGCTAAACCAAGGGCTATTTTGGAAACTCCTATAAGCAAACTAATCCCTGGCTGGCATTTGAGTGGATCTAAAAGAGCCCTAAGTGAGGGACTCAGGCATAAACGCTGCCCAGCCCTGAGAGCCCACGCGGTTAAATTTAGAAGCATCACCTCCAAATGAGGTGAAATTGCAGGTTCCCGCGGCCGGCGGGCAGCTTTGGGCAGCACTGAATGGGACAGATTTAGCGGGGGCGGGGGCCAGTCCCTCCGGCTGCACCTGGCCGAGAGAGCCCCAGGACGGTCCCTTCAGAGTCCGGGAGCTGCTGCTGGGTGAGGAGCCCTTCAGCCGGCCCGCCCGCCCCGCGCTCCCCAAGCCTCAGGCGACTGGCTGGAGAGAGGCAGCGAGGGACACGTCCTGTCTGCCGCCGAAGGTTTGGTGTCTGCATGACTTCTGTGTCTCTCTCCTCTGCCCAGGGTCCCCCGCGAGGTCCCCGGCCGGCTTCTCACGCCCTGCAGAGTGCCGGCGGCCCCCCCCCCCACGACCGCTGAAGCCCAGCCGCTAAAGGATCACGCCGGCAAGGGAAGAGGGCGGAGGAGGGGGACGGTCTTGGGGGGAAGAGAGGGAGCTCCAGGTGCCCGGTCTCTGTCCGAGTGGTCAGTTCTGCTGTTGTGTCAACAATGGAGCATCATTACTAGGATGACCCTTGGTCAAAGGCGACAGACTCCAGTTGGGACCTGTCGGGAGCCCACTGGGGGCTCCTGGGAACCCAGGGGCCTCAGCTCGGCCAGCTCACGGCCAGTCCACTGGAGGGGGGACGGTCCTGCAGTCCGCTAGGTGCGATCCCAAGGGTCCGCGACCAAGGATCGGCCCTACCAGGGGCCGGCCAGGAGGGGGCGCTGCTGAGACCCGACGCTGGTCCGAAGGGGCCTGGGCTCCACATCCCGCTGAAGCCAGGTGGGTGGCGCTCCGGGTTTCTCGGCCACCTCCAGTGCCGCATCCTAGCCTGGCAGGTCTCCGTCACGAACTTGCTTCCATTCTGGGCCCCCTTTCCCCAGCTTCAGGCTCATGGTGGGGGTGGGGGGTGTTGTGTGTCTTCAGCACAGCCCCCCACAGAAGCAGGTGCAGCCTAGCATGAAGTAGCCAGGCTTTGAAGCCTGTCATGTCCAAGTTCAACCCAGCTCTAAAGGTTCCGACCTGTGTGACCTTGGATGAGTTATTTTCCCTCGTCTCTGAGCCTCGGTTTCTTTATATGCAAAATGGGAACGATAATAATGATACTTGCCTCCTATAGTGATGAAAGAATTAAATGAGATTTTAAGCTTTTGGAGCAGGTAGCAGACACAGTGCTGGCCAGGGGTCATCTGTTAAAAGCTGCTGCTTTTGTAAATAAAGTTTAGGTGGAACTTAGCCAGGCTCATTCATTTGCATATTGTCAGTGACTACTTTCTCTCTAAAACGATAGCGCTGCATAGCTGTGACAAAGACTGCAAGGCCTGCCTGCAGAGCCAAGAACTTTCACTATCTGGCCTTTACAGCAGATGTTTGTCCCCCGCTCCCTGGAGTCCAGCACATAGTCCAAGTTCTTATATTTATCCTGTTCTTCCACGGCCTCCACCTTGAGCTGCATAGCCCAGTGAAGTCGGGGAAGCACGTGGCCTCTGGTCCGTCCCAGAAAGCTGTGCTGTGAATCCTCCAGGCCCCAGAAAACATCCCTGGCCCTGCCTGCCAGCAACTGTCTAGTGGGGGAGACAAAAAAGCTCGCCTTTCACAGTCCACCGTAATTAGAGGGAGCTGGGAACTGGGGGGAGGTCCAGGAAGGCTTCCTGGGGGAGGTGACATCTGGGCTGGAGGCAGAGGGCGGAGGTATCAGTCAGGGGATCAGCCCCCATGTGGCAGCCAGACCTCACATTGTTGTTCAGTTGCTCAGTTCTGTCTGACTCTTTGCAACCCCGTGGACTGCAGCACGCCAGCCTCCCCTGTCCATCACAATCTTCCGGAGCTTGCTCAAAGTCATGTCCACTGAATCGGTGATGCCATCCAACCACCTTGCCCTCTGTCCTCACATGGAAAATGCAGACACCTGAGCCAGCCTCTTCACCTCTCAGAGCCTCTTTCCTCATACGAAAAGTGGGGCCACTGACCCTCACGGCCCTGCCATGAGCTGTTAGTCCACAGCCAGCTGCTGATGCCTCGCGTGGGTCTGCACCGAACCTTAGGTCTTCTCCTCCTTGGCCCGCCTTTCCTAGCACTGGGCAGGAAGATGGTGGGTTTGTTCTAGCGAACTGCATGCAGAGGAACTGTTTAGCAGTTTAGCAATTGTCTTTCTCTTTTATCCTGAAGCGGAGGACTAGAGAGAGGCTGGAGGAAGGCCCCAGGAGGCCTGGAAGGGAGGGTGGTGGGGGACGGAGGAAGGTGTTCCAGTCCCAACCCTCTGGGGCAGGCACACCCCAGCCGATGACCTTGGGGGTCCCCCTGCCTGCTCCCTCCTGTTCGCTCGCCCAGCTTGGCTGGGGTGGAGGGAGGGTGTGTTTGCCAGTTTGAGAAGGTTCCAGTGCCTGTGCTGATAGGGGTGGGGGCAGCGGCGTGCTGATAAAAGTTTAACAACCAGCAGGGAAAAAAAAAACCCTCAAAACCTAATTTGTAGCACTTGCCCAATTCCACGCTGCACTTAATTCTATCGTGGCTGATTTCAAGCTACCAACATTCCTGACAATTTAACCTTCGACTCTTGTGAGCTGGTCCAAGCTGGCAGCAGTGCAGCAGGTAGGGACTGTGGGGGTCACGGGGGTCCTCCCGTGGGGCTGGGGTGAGCCCCAGAGTGGGGGATACCTGACCGCGTACCTGAGAGGTGCTGGCGTCCACGTCTGTGTCTGAGAACTCGTGGGTCTTCAGCCCGGCTCTGCTACTTCCTGGCTGGGTCCCTGGGCTCCCTTGTTGTCTCTCTGAGCCTCCGTTTCCTCACCTACTGAGCTAGGTAGCTCCTACACCAAGGGGGTTGTGTGGTGCTAATAAGATAATTCAATAAGGCATTCAGTGCACTTATGAGCACTCAATAAACATTGCCTCCGCCGCCAGATTGCATCCACCTCCCCGTCCGTACCCCTGGCTGCGGTTCACGGGTCTATAGGGTGGGACAGCCCCTGGCACTGGGGCTCGCCATGCAGTGGGTGCTCAGCAAACCCTCGCTGCTTCCCCTGTCAGGGCCAGGGGTTGTTCCTTGGTTCACCTGTCCCAGCATCAGGGTCTGCAGGCTGGGGTCTCGGTCAGCCGACCGCCGCACAGACAACCAGCTCTTTCCGGTGTCTATTTCACATTATGTGCTATTCAGTCCATTGTTTCCTTGATCCTTTTCTGAATTCCCATTTTACAGATGTGATCACTGAGGCCCAGAGCCAGGGAGTGACCCAGCTGCAGCTGGGATTTGAGCCCAGGTCTGGCTATTTGGTTTCCAGCGCTCACCTACGCACAGCGGGTATGGGGTGAGGGCTGTGAGGGGTGTTGGAGGAGGAGGAATCTTGTGGGGCTACACCAATCTTCCAGGGGGTTCAGAGTGAGGGTTCTGGAGCCTATGTCAGGGGCTACGAACAAAGTGCAGGACTAGACACTGGACAGACGTGGCCTCAAAGAGAATGTTATTCCAGCCACAGGCTCCAGGGTGGGCAGAAGTGTGGAGTCTGGACTCAGCCGCTGGGTCGGGGGGATGTGGGAAGCAGGGGCCTCACCAAGGGGGAGCAGGAAGGAGCTGATGGGGCGGGGCAGCCCTCCCTAGGGCAGTGGGGTCCCTGGAATCCTAGCACTGACCCCACACTGGCCAAGGAGCAAGGTATGAAACTGTAGCAGCAGAGATTTAGGTTAGATATGGAGGAGAACTTTCCAATTGTGCTGGAAGACAGTTGGCGATATTCCCAAGGGATGTAGTGGCATTTTTTTTTTTTTTTTTCCAGTCTCAAGATGGTTTGGAAAAAGGAAAGGACAGTCAGGGTTCTAGGCTGGGCTTGCTGCAGCTGGGTCAGAGACGGGACAGTGGACTGGGGGCTTCTGGGAGCCTCCGATGCCAGCAGCCTGGCATCCTGTGAATTGGGCTTCGTCACCTTCCTGCTCAAAACCTCCCCTGGCTCCCAGTTACCCTCAGCCAATTGCAAGGCTGGAGCCCTCCCTGGGGCCACCGAAGCCCCCCGACCTGTGCTCTGCTGGCCTTTCCAGCCTCACCTGGGGCCACACCCCCACCCACTGAACTGTCCGTCTCTGGGTTACACCTGGTCTTCTGCACCTCCAGGCCTTTGCTCATGCTGTTCCCTCTGCCTCAGATGCCCTTCCCTCCCCTCCCTTAATCCTTCTTCCCTCCTCAGCCTTGCCTTCTCAGCTCTGGGTGCCTCTTCCATGGGTGGGTCTGGTACTCCCATCACTCTGCTAGGGATGCCCTCTGTCCCTGGTGGCTCACTAGCCTCCTGCTGGACCGGGAGCCCTGAAGGGCGAGGGCTTGGCCTGCCTTGCTTGGTGTCTGGCTCACAGGAGATGCTCTGTAGGAGTTTGTGGAGCGGGTCAGGATTCATGGCAGAGGGGAGGTGAGGAGAGCTGGCTCAGGACTTGCTGTCTCCCCCTGCACGAGGACTCAGCGTTGCACAGGCATTGAGAACCCAAGCACAGAGTGCAGAGACCTGGTTCCCATCTTGCTCCTGCTCTCGCAACCTCACCGAGCCTCAGTGTTCTCATCTGTGAGCTGGGCACAGCATGGCCCCCCGCCCCCGCTCCCTGGGGCTGTTGTAGGGACCTTGGTTGCCCCGATGGAGGGTGGCCGGTCTGACTGTCCCGCCCTCTCCCCGCAGGTGACCACCATGTCCGTGAGGGTGCGGTTCCTGTCCTCTGGGGACGCGGGGACCGTGGGGGTCATGGGCCGGAGCGCCTCCTTCGCGGGCTTCAGCAGCGCCCAGAGCCGGAGGATCGCGTAAGTTCTGCCCACACCGCGTGGGGGAGGCTGGTCTGAAGGCCAAGGACTGGGGAGGAGGGTGGTGAGGGCGTTCTTCTCTGCTGCCGGTGGCCCTGAGGCTCTCATGCCAGCCCTGCAGCCCAGGGCAGCATGTGTGTGTGTGTGTGTGTGTGTGTGTGTGTGAGACTCAGTGCTGGGAGAAACCTCTAATTTGCTTCAGATCCGAACAGGTGTTATCTCACGTATTCCTGGCTGTTGATCCTGTAAGTGGATCTGCCTGAGTTTATCAGGCCCACTTGTCAGATCAGAAAACTGAGGCTCAGAGAGGTGGAGCCACGCACCCAAGGTCACACAGCAAGACAGATTCAGAGTTGGAACTTAGTCTCCTGGAGGCGGGGTTGGGATAGAATGTCCTTCCTGGCTGACGGAACAGGAAATAGGGCCACCTGTGACCTGGGGCAAGTGACTTCACCTCTCTGAGCCTGGCTCCCTCGTGCACCCAGTGGGGATGCCCAGTGTCCTTCCCTTGCGGGCTTGCCATGTGGGTACAGGGAGGCGACACGTGGTGACTGCTGGGGCACGCTGGCACATAGTAGGGGCTTGTGGGAGGTTTCCAGGGAGGCGGAGTGGCCTCTGCAGAGACAGGCCTGGTCGGCACTCACCCCCCGGACTTGAGTTCACAATGGCTCCAGGATGTCTCTTCCAACCTCGGGGAGTGCCCGGGAGCAAGCTGTGTTTCCGCTCCTGGGGCCACGGCCCTGCCAGCCCTGGCATCCTGAGGGGCCCACCAGCCAGCCGTCCAAACGGCTATGACGACAGCTGAGCAGGGCGCGGGGCCTGGTGGGCTGGTGACCCCGTCAGCGACCCGAGCTCATCACGGCGCTGCCCTCCCGAGACCCTGCAGGGGCTCCCATCCCACCGAGAGTCCAGTCCTGTCCTCGCGGGCCTGGCCGGCCTGCTGCAGCGTGTGCCCGCGCTGGCGTCTCTGCCCCCTCCAGGCCTTTGTTCAGCCCACACCCCACCTCCACCCGGAACCCCCCACCCCCCTTCACCTGGCCCAGTCCTGCTCAATGCTCAATCTCAGGGGCCTGAGCTTCACTGCAGCATCCTGGGGTGGGGAAGGGGCCCCCGCCGCCATGAGGCTGGACCCCACAGTCAGGCCCTCCCAGCTCCCTCACCTCTCGCAGCTCCTCAGGTCCGAGATGTGCCAGCTTTGAAATCCTGGACACACCCTTAGGAGTCCCCAGTGAAAGCTGCTCAGTGAGTGTCCGACTCTTGGCCACCCCATGGACTGTAGCCCAGCCGACTCCTCTGTCTGCGGGATTCTCCAGGCCAGAATACTGGAGCGGGTAGCCGTTCCCTTCTCTAGCGGATCTTCCCAACCCAGGAATCACACTGGGGTCTCCTGCATTGCAGGCAGATTCTTTACCAGCTGAGCTACCAGTGAAACCCTAAGGAACCCCTAATTCATTCCATAAATATTTCTGGACACCGGCTCTGCTCTGTCCCAGGCCGCACCCTCCTTTCAGGGCTGAAAACACTCGGGGTGGGTGCAGCTGGGGGCAGGTGTCATGAAGGAGTTAAAGCAGGGCAGGCAAGCGGGCAGCGGGGGGCTGGAGGACACCCCCAGGGAGGAGGGACCCAGTTCAGTGAAGGCTGGAGGGGAGAGGGGTGGATCACTGCAGACAGAGCATGGGGGTAGGGAGGCCTTGCAGGCGGCCAGTGGTGCAGAGGCCCTGGGGTGGGAATGAGCTTTGGGGACAGGAAGTGGGCGTGCGGCTGGCCTGGGGGACAGTGCTCAGGAAGGGAGGGGACCCTATGGGGGCTCTTGGGACTTGCACAGCAGGGGGGAGCCACGGACAGGCTGGCGCAGAAGAAACCGAGGCCCCAAGATGGGGAGGAATTTGGCCAAAGCCTCAGAAGGAGTTAGTGCCCCTGATGCTAAGCCTCTGAGGAGGGACTGTGTGGGTGCCCCTATGAGGAAGGTACACAGTGGGCACTCCATAAATGGTGTGAAGAGGGGCTAGGGACAATGAGGAAGGCACACACTGGGCACTTCATAAATGCTGTGGAGAGGGGCTACGTCCAAACTGGCCAGGGAACGACGTTGTTTCTCCACCCTGTCATTTCTGAGCTGCCTCTTCCTGGGCTTCACCGGGGCTCCACCCCATCAGATCTGTAGTCAGGGCCGCTAAGGACATCTCTGCACGTCCCCGGGGGCCTCCTGCCCGTGGGACCCTCCCCAGCTGAACGCGGCGTGGAGCCGGCGTGGAGCCGAGTGTGCGGCTGGGCCTCCCGGAGGGTGCCTTTCTCTGACTTCTACAGAACTCTGGGGAATCTGCCCCTGGGCTCTGCAGCAGGGAGGGGTCTGTGGACCCTGCAGCCAAGACCGGCTGCCCGAGCTCACGGCCACCCAGTGCCCTGCACTCAGAGTTCACACTCTGCTGTCACGACCCCAAAATTCTCAGCAAGTTTTGACCAGAGGGTCCTGCGCTTTCTTGTGCTCTGGGCCTCATCACCGGTTCTGTCGCCCGTCCTGCCGGCAGCTCTCCCCCTGCTAGGCTTCTGGGGGCCTCTGGACTCCCTGAATCCATGGCAAATGTCCCTTCAGGCCCCACTTGGGGGCTCTGCACAAATAGTGCACCAAGCGAGGTCCCCGGGCTCTTGCCAGCCTCCCCTGGATTCCTGGGGTCTCTGGGCAGAAAGAGGACAGAGCGGGTCTCACCTGCTGACCCTAAGGCTCAGTGGGCATGAGCAAGGCCGTCTTGACCAGATGCCTGCAGAGCCTGTATCCAGCCTGAGAGAGATGGCCTTGGTGGCCATAAATGTCCTGGGCCCCTCCTGGGGGTCCTCGTCCAGCCCCCCTCAACCCCACAGGAAGTTCTAGAGGAGACGTGGCCTGGATGGGGTCTGAGGTTCCTGAGTGGCCACCATCGGGCCTCGCCCTCTGCAGTCCCCTCGCCAGGGGTTGGGGGGACGCTGCCTGTGACGGCGTAGAAGCAGCAGGTCTATCTTTAACTTCCTGTCTCTGTCCCGCTCCCAGGGGTCTGGACCCTTGGCTCTGGGTCTGGATTGGGTTTCAGGCCTCACCTTCTGGCTTAATTGCCCAGGTAATCCAACCAGGCTGAAACAGGGCCGCTCGCCAAGGCAGTCGGCAGTGGGGGCGGGTCAGGCAAAAATAACCTTAGACGGGGGAAGAGGAGAACCAGGCTCCGCCTCGGTGTCCCCAGCCCACATTCCTGCCCTCACATTCCTGCCCTGGCACCTGGCAGGCACCCTTTGACTCTGGACATTTTTTTTTTAATTGCATTATCAAAGAATTCACTTGGGGAAGTAATCTGGAAATTTTGCACTAAGGTGTGAAGGACTGTTATTAATATAACCAGGCCGTGTGTAATAAATGTTGATACATAATAATATATTATGACATAAGGCCATATATAACAAGGTGGGGAGGTGAAGAAGGCCAAGTCTTGACACTGTCTCCTTCTGCCTTGATTGACAGCCAGGGCCGCTCTTAATCCCTTCCTGCCGTTCCTCAGCCAGGCCTCCCCTCCCCCAGGCTGTTGGGCAGGGACCCCCCTGAGCCAGGATCTGCTGCGGTATCCCCACTGCCTTGGGAATTCTTCCACTGACATGCCTGGGAAATGTCAGTGTGAAAACTAAGCATCAGCCCTTGATTTCCAAGGAGAGGAGACTAGAGAAAGGACAGATGGGGGGCTAGAGCTCAGACATGTGTCAGGAGGCACGGGCTGGCTCCCACGGAGCCCCCGGAGCAGACCTGACCTTGGCGGGTGTCGTGTGCCTGTCTCTCCTCATCCCTGGGCATCGAGTACCACCAACGCAGGAGGAAAGGCGAGCTTGCAGCGAGCTCTGAGTCTTCGCCCGAAACGTGTCCGGTCGATACTATTATTTATTGCCCCGTCGCCAGCCCCGCCCGCCTCCGGATCCCGCACCTGCAGCAGTCATGCACCGGGGCCGCCAATGTTTCTCAACGACCCGGGCAGACGGACCGGCCTGGCGGCCTCCCATGAGGGATGGGTCCACTGGGTCGCACGTGCCCATCTGGAAGCTTGTCTGGCATGCCGGGGGTGTTTAATATTTACTGAGTCCTCCCAGGGCTAGTGTAACATCCGCCCCTGGAGGGTGCTCCCTGCCCTGGCGGTTGTGACACTGGGCCAGACGTGCAACCTGATTTCACCATCCGGAGGCTGCGTTGCAGACCCTGGAGTGGCCACCACATCTGCTTGGTGGGACCTCAGACAGGTACACCGGGCACAGAGCTTTCTCGGGAGCCCGTGCTTTGGGGCACAGTCACAGACAGAGGGCAAGGAAGCCTCCAGGTAGAAGGAAGCGGGGCCGGCCCAGGCTGCGCACCTGCCGGGGACCGTGGGCCCCTGGGAGCTGGCAGATGAGCGGGGCTCCTGCAGCCCCACCTCCAGGCGGCATGCCCACCCCACCTGCCTGCCTGCCCACCTGCGGGGGACCCTAGCCTGTCTGAAACCTGCTTCTCTCGAGGCTACAATCCGGCCCATCCCTGCCAGCCCGGAGATGGCAACTTTGTGGAGGCTGTGTGCTAAGAGGTGGGTGACGTGACGTCCAGGAGGGTGGGAGAGCAAGGCACAAGCCCCTTCCTGGGCTGTGCAAAGTGTCACTTGACATACAGTATGTGAATAACAGCGACAGAGGCTGCAGGGGTGAGCGCTACTGACGTGACAGGCTTTATGTCAGGGCTGCACGCACGTTACCTGGTCAAGCATGGCCGGAATGGAGGAGCCTTCCCTGTTCACCCTATTGAAATTCATTATCTGGCCTTTGTTTTTTCTGGGCACTAGACACTATCTGATTATAACTTTTGAATTGGAGTATAGTTGTGGTGGGCTTTCCAGGTGGTTCAGTGATAAAGAATCCCCTGCCAGTGCAGGAGACGCAGGTTCCATCCCTGGGTCGGGAAGATCCCCTGGAGAAGGAAATGGCAACCCACTCCAGTATTCTTGCCTGGGAAATCCCATGGACAGGGGAGCCTGGAGGCAAAAGAGTCAGACACGACTTAGTGACTAAACAACAACAAATAGTTGCTGTATGACGTAAATGATATACGTACTTTAAAAAGTCACCCTGTTAACTTCAGCACATATATAGCACTTACTCTTTCCTGGGAACTGCTTGAATCTCTTTACATTTATTAATCTCTTTACATCTGTTAACTCTCACAGCAGCCCTTCCTCTGGTCCTCATTTTACAGATGAGAAAATGGATTCACAGAGAGATCCAAGAATTTACCCAAGGCCACACAGCTTAAAACTGGGGGAGCCAGATGGTATCCCTGGCTCCAGAGTCTGTGCTTGCTACCACCTCCCACGAGCTCCCCACAGCTGGCAGGGCCGCGCACAGGGTGGAGGTTTTGTCAGTCTTTAGGTCACTGTCCTAGTCCCGGCTCCTGGAAGGGCATCTGGTGTGTAACAGGAGCTCAGTAAATATTTCCTGAGTGAATGACTATCTCATGACAACTCTGTGGGACGTGCCCTCTTATTATATCCCTCTTTTACAGATGAGAAAACTGAGGCTCCAGCAGATTAAGTACCCGTGATCTCTGGAGTTAGGATTTGGACATGGGCAGCTGACCAGGAGCTGTGTCCCAAGAGATGATACGAGTTTCTAGCTTGGCGAGGCCCCGAGGTTTCCAGGGCGGGGTTCCAGATCCTTCTTTCCCACAGCATCCTTGGGACGGAGTTCTTAGCGTGCCTGGGCAAGGCTTGGATCTGTATCTCTGGCACCCTGGTTTGTGATGTGGCATCCATGCTGGAGAAGCACGGGGCTTGGGGCTTGGTCCCCGTTGGCAGGGGGGCAGGACAGCGCTCCTGAGTCAGTCACAGGTCTCTGTGACTGTCCATGGAGTGTGCAGCGTCCTGATGAGGTTGGAAAGGCAGCCCAGCCCCCTGCCAGGCCTCGCGGGGACCAGGGCTCATCGGTGGCCCAGTGGCCTGCTCCCAGGCCTGGTGAAGGAGCTGGAGCTCTGTCCTGCTGGGCTCCTGCCCGCTCTCCAGACCCCAAGCCCCCACCCCTTCCCCTGAGGACCTTGAGCCTCCAAGATTTGGACTCTGGCCCCTTGGCTCCCATTGAGGTGCCCGGCTCAGGGAAAGCCCCGCTCTGTAAGTGTTGGAATGAATGAATGAGCCTGTGCCCTTGACGTGAGACCCTGAAAAGGCAGCAGCCTGGGAAGGGTGTCCAGGGAGACCTGGAGCTGGGTTTCTATCAGGAGGACGGCTCCCGAGCGAAGCAGAAAGGGAGAAGTCCTGAGAAAGGGGTCTTCTGACGGTAGACCAACACACTGGCCAGCACCTGGGAACATGTTAGAAATGCGGGTTCCTAGGCTCCACCCAGACCTGTCAGACCAGAACCTTCAGGGCGGGGTGGGGGGCGGGGGAGAGCGAAAATCCGCATCTCACAAATCCTCCACGTGCTTCTGGGGACCTGAGCGAGTCCTGCATCCTGCTCCCAGCTGGGCGGTTGAGATCCCAGGCTGAGGGCCTGCATACACGTGGTTGAGGTCCCACCTCTGGGGGGACATGGTCTGGGGCAAGTTACTCACCTGAGCCTCAGTTTCCCTGTCTTGCAGGGGTTAATACCTGCCTCTTAGGGTGGTTGTGCAAGTCGATATTTATACACAGCCTTTAGCAAGTGCCTGGTGACTGCGGATCCTCAGCGTGTACCCTTCTGCTGCGTCTTATCACTCGGCTCCCTGGGCCGTCGGGGCGGTGGTGTTGCTGGGTCCAGAAGCCCAGTAGCTGCGGCTAGGGTGTCGTTTCTCTGCTCTGTGGAAATCTCAGTTGCCACTGTTAAGGTCTTTGAAGCTGGAACTTTGCTAGGACCTGACGCTCTCCTCCCCACACCCGTCCCGGGGTCCCAAAGGTAGGCAGGGCCCCTGTGTCCAGCATCTTCCAGCACCTTCCGGCCTCTGCTTCAGTCAAGCCTTGCCCTGGAGGTCCACCGCCCCCATCACACACAACTCCACCGGCTCCTCTCCACCCTTGCTCACCTGGAACACCCTTCTTGGTGGGGGTGGCACCTTTGTCCCTGCTCTTCCTTCAAGGTCCAGCGAAGGGCCCCAGGATCGCCCTTGACATGTGGCATGTCCCTTGTTCAGTTTAGTTCAGTATTTGCTGAGCACTACTGCCTTCCAGGCTGTTACAGGGAAGGATGCAGATAGGATACGATTACTTTAACAGTAATGGATATTTATTAAGCGCCTACTAAGCGATCCCACCGTGCCAAACCTCTGACTTGGTAACTGGGAGACTTCTTAGCATTACCCTCTGATTCAGGTTCTGCTGTATTTCCCATTTTACAGATGAAAAAAACTGAGGCTCGGGTAGTATATTAGTGTAGAAGTGAAGTTGCTTTGACAAAGAAACCTCCCAAAATACAGAGTGTTAGATGAGATCAGTTATTCCTCCCTCTTTCTCATAATAGCGTAGAGTCAATGGATGGTCCGCTCCACGGGCGGCCTGTTCCTGCTGTCTTGTTGCTCAACCATCCCCTGAGCGGGTCCCGGGGCACGTGGCTGGAGCTTGCTCCTCAGTGCACCGAGAGAGACGAGGAAGGAGGGGAGACGTTTTCTTTCGGGGGGTGGAATATGTTGACTAATCCAGGCTTGGGACAGGGGTTTGCCTCAGAATGCCTGTGGATGTACGTGCGAGCGTGTTCATGCGTGCGGCGATTTGTCAGTCTACCTCTTGCCAAACTACGTGAATAAAGAGCAGGGCTGGGGAGATGCCCCAGAGGAAAACTGAGGCGCTGTTAACAGAGGGAGGGGGACGGATGCTGGGCCGCCAAAGCCAACAAGTGCCCAGCCTGGGAACGCCACTGGACCACGGTTTGGCCTTCATGTTGCTGCGCCCGCACAGAGCTTGCTGAAGACAGACAGACAGACAGACAGCGCTGGCGTTTGGGCCGCTCGATTGTACTGCTCACTCTAAGCTAATTTCTCATATCTGGTTAGTATTACTGTTCTTTTCATCTTCAAATTCAAGCGCTCATTGTGCAGATGAGGAAACTGAGGCCCAGGGAGCCGTGGTAACCTTCTTGAGACCACGCAGCTTGGGGGCAGCGGAGTAGGACTCAGCGAGGTCTCCTGACTGCCTGGGGCTCTGGCCGCCGTTCCCGAAGGGCCTGTCCCCGAGATGGGCCGTGCCCAGACCCCCGCCCTGATCCCCCCCATCCCTTCTCACAGAAAGTCCGTCCACAGGAACTCAGTGAGGTCTCGGATGCCTGCGAAATCCTCCAAGACGTACAGCACGCTGCGGAAGGGGTGCGTCTGCTCGGACCCCAAGCCCCAGCAAGTGAAGAAGATCTTCGAAGCGCTGAAAAGGGGGCTCAAGTAAGGAGGCAGCGGGCTGCCTGTCGCATCCTTCGGCCTCATCCGCTCGCTCCTCTCCGCCCCTCTCTGGGGGTCGTGGGAGCCTCTTGTCTGTACCCGGCCACAGAGCGGGCTCCTGGTGATCCATTTAGTCAACAAGCATGTCCGGGTGCAGCCACGGGCTCGGTCCCTTCCTTGAGTGCCGGGATGAGGGAATAACGGCAGGGGCGCCCTGTTCTCATGGAGAACACCCACGAGGGGCAGGGGGCGATGGCCATAAAGGAGTCATGTGGTCAACACCATAACTTCTGTAAGCCCCGAGGGCAGTGGCAAGCGGAGGTGATGGAGAGGCAGCATCTGGAGGGCTTGTCACACAGGGGGGTCCGGAGGCCTCCCTGAGGACATCCTGGCCATTTCTGAGCAGGACCCATGATGCTGGCCTCTGGGGGACAAGCATCCCAGGCAGAGGGAGAGCACGCGCAAAGGCCCTGCGGTAGGAGCTTGCAGAGGAGCTGCAGGTCAGGGCCGGGGCGGCTGGGCTTGACTGAAGGAGAGAATGACTGATTGAGCAGAGGCCGGGACAGGAGGAGTCAGTCACTTATTCCCCATATTTTTATTGGAGGCTTATCAAGTGCCAGCCGCAGAGATCAGTTCAGTTCAGTCGCTCAGTCGTGTCCAACTCTTTGTGACCCCATGGACTGCAGCACGCCAGGCCTCCCTGTCCATCACCAACTCCCGGAGCCCACCCAAAACCATGTCCATCGAGTCGGTGATGCCATCCAGCCATCTCATCCTCTGTCGTCCCCTTCTCCTCTGGCCTTCAATCTTTCCCAGCCTCAAGGTCTTTTTTAATGAGTCAGCTCTTTGCATCAGGTGGCCAAAGTATTGGAGCCTCAGCTTCAGCGTCAGTCCTTCTAATGAATATTCAGGGTTGATTTCCTTTAGGATGGACTGGTTGGATCTCCTTGCAGTCCAGTGGAGTCTCCAGAGTCTTTGGCTGCAAAACACAGTGTGAAAAGTCCCCTCGGGTCCACGGTTTTTCCTGTGTTTTCCAGAATAGGGGTTCATCAGGCCCCTTTCTGGTCCTGGGCATCCAGACAGCAGGACGGCCCGCCTTTGTCTGTGAGGGAGGCGTGCCCCCCACCCCGCTACAGCTCCCATGGTTGGGGGGATATTGGCCTCTGGAAGCCATCGCCTGGTTTCAGACCTGGGTTCAGACTCTTCTGTGCCTTGTGGACCCTGTACTGGGTGGCTTCCAAGTTAGTTTGTCCATCTCTAAAATGGGTATAATAACAGCAGCTCCCTCCTGTTGGCAAGGCTCTTTGGGGACTTCCCGCTCGGCACAATGCCAGGCATGCAGTGTGTGGGATGCAGAGGCAGGGCGGGCAGGGGCCGGGCTCTCAGCGGGGGGCCGGCTCTGCCCTCTGACCCTTGAACCCGCGGAGCACCCCGCTTCTCTGCTGGTCGCTGGCCGGCGGCCGTGGCTGCCTCCTCCGTGAACACCGCGCACCCGCCCATTTCTTTCCTTCCTCTTCTCCTCCAACTCCTCTCCCTCGTTCTCCCCGCAGGGAGCATCTGTGCGCCCAGCAGGCCGAGCTGGATTACCTGACAGGACGCCACAAGGACACCCGCAGGAACTCCAGGCTGGTGAGACCCCTCCCCACCCCTTTCCAGCCGAGCGGCCTGGGTGCAAAGACAGCCCCTCCTGCACCCCGTTGCCTGCCTCGTGGGTGTGAACCTCAGTCTTGGGAGCGCAGAGGCCTTCAGAGTGGACCCTGATGAATTAAACCTCGCAGGCTGGTGGGAAGCTCCCCCCACACCCCCAGCCCTCGCACAGTGCAGCAGTTCACACATCTTAGGGTCACCTCCAGCCCCCCTTTAGTTCTAGAAGCAGCTCAGAGGTGGATGGGTGTACAGGAGGATGGATGCATTACCTGGCCCTGTTCTGTAGGTCTTGGCCATCGCAGTCCCCCTGCAGTCAGGGTGGCTCATGTGATGGCAGGGAACTGGATCAGGCATCAAATCCAGGGTGTGTCACAGTGGCCCCGACACCGTCCTGGATCAGCCCCGTGCGTTCCCGCAACGTCCAGCGGCTCTGCAGTCTTGTCGCCATCGGGACAGTTTTGAGGCCGCCCTGGGGCTTGTCGAGCCCAAGATTCACCTGCTCTGGTCTTTTACCATGCCCTTAGCAGAGCTGGATTTAGAAAAAAAAAAAAAAAAAAACTCCAGAAAAGCCCAACAAACAAAAAAATACGATGCTCAGTTAAACTTGATTTTCAGATAAGTAACAAATCATTTTTCAGTGTAAGTATGTCCCCTGCCACCTTCAGGACATAGTCACACTAAAAAAGACACTTTATCCATCATTCAATGGAAATTTAAATGTAACTGGCTGTCTTGGCTGTCTTGTCATCTATCTGCTGGCATTTCCAGGACACCCCCGCGAGGGGCCTGCGTCTCTCCGGCGCTCAGGTTCTTTCCGGTCTTGGGGAGTCCTTCTCGGCCCCCTTGTCTCTATCTGGCTGCTATTAAGGACAGGAGACCCCTCTGTCCTCGACAGGAGTAGACTTCTGCAAGCAGAGACCAGGAGGCCTTGCTGCCTGTGGCTTTCTCTGGCTTATTCTAGCATCACTCCTGCAAAGCACCAAAGCACAGAACAGGCCGCCAGCTTGACAGAGGGACTGCAAACGTGGTGGCGGGGTTGGGGATTAGTCTATCAAAATTGTGTCCCCCACTTCTATATCCTGGCCCCAGCAGAGAAGACCTTGAGGGTCAGCAGAGTGGGAGACGCAGGGCCCTCTGCCTCACTAGGGGGCCGGCCACTTGGGGGAAGGGAAGGCGGGTGGCCTCAGTCACGCCTTGTCTTGGGGGGGCGGATGGCTCAGTGCAGAGGCAGAAGGAAGTGGTGCCAAGATCCCACCCCAGGTCCCAGCCTTCTGAGCACTTGCCACACCTCCCTCTGCCATGGCTGCGGGTGTTCTCACGTCCCGGATCTGTCTCTCCCTTCTAGAAGTAACTCTAAGGAAGGGAAGGCTTGTGTAGAGGTCTGTATGTTTTAGCTGCTCCCATTTCATAGGTGGGTACACTGAGACCACGAAGGGGCCACCCCAAGGGACGAAGCACGTGGGGTCCGGGTCCCAGTCTCTGAGAAATTGCTGTACAGCTACTTTTCTTTCCAAAGCCTTGGGAACTTCCCTATTTCTTAATGTCTTACATAGGGTTTTCATTTCATCATCCCACACATACGATGTCACATAACTGCATACCTAGGAAAACAGAAGCCCCTTTGAGGGGTGGTTAACCATCTTTTCCCTCTTGCTTGACCGACCCGTCTCCTCAGTCTTCTCTGTCCCATCCTGTTTAATCCTTGAGGATCATCTAGTATTTATCTTTCCATATTTTCCTCCCTCGTCACAGTACTCTAAGTACACAGACTGTGGATATATGGAGGGGTCTGGTAAATAGTTATCTTACAAAGTGAAGTCACAACTTACATACTCTCCCATGTCTTACTTCTTTTCGTTGGTGGTCGGCAACTTTGTGGAAATTCGTCCAGGCTCAGAAATAGTGACCCTAACCCACACAGGCAAAGCAGGGCCTGTTTCGGAAATAAATTTAATGTGAACACAGGCACACCCATCATGGGCACACTGTTTGTGGCTGCTTTTCATGCTCCAAAGGCAGAAACCATGTGGCCTGCACAACCTGCAATATTTACTCTCTGGTCCTTTGCACAAAGACTCCCTCGCCCTGACAATAGATTCTTTTCACTGGCTACACCACGGCCCCTGGCGGGGATGGCCCAGTCTGGATTTGCAGTTTCCTTCCATCTGAACTCCTGGCTGCTGCTGGCTGCCTCTCCCGTCTCTGATCGTGGTTGAAGTCGCCCCTTAAATAATCAAATCGCAGTGGTTCCCTTCTCGAGTTTGCACTGTCCTTTTCATAACAACCCTGTGGGGTAGGTGCGATGGCGTCTCCTATTTCAAAAGGAGACGGAGACTCAGAAAGGTAGAGGAGCTTGCCTGGGACACACAGCTGGCACAGAGTCAGGCCTTCAGCTCCCTCCCCCAAAGCCCATTCGTTCACTCATTCTTCCTGCCCGGCCTGGACTTCAGCTTGCTGACTGCAGGCCTCGGAGGACGGAGTGGCCGCTGAGCTCGGGTGCCCCCGGGATGTAGGCTCACGGGTCTCGGAGGAACACCGGAGCCCTGACATCTCTCCTCCCCCTCCCCCAAACAGGCTTTCTATTACGACCTGGACAAGGTGAGGGAAACTTCTGTCCGCGTGTGGTAAGCAAGGCGGGCCGTGGCTGGGCCCGGCTGGATGGGAATGTCGTCTTCGCTGGCCTTCCATCCCCCTGGCCATCCTATGGGAGGAATACTTGGGTTTCCTCCCCACTTGACAAATGGGGAAACTGAGGCTTGGCGATGAGCCTTTCTCAGGGACGGTGAGGGGCTGGCCTGACTTCGAGCCCAGCTCTGTGTCAGGACCTGCAGGAGGGTGGCGGGGGCTTGGGGTGGGGGTGGCCCAGGCTACTTTTAAAGCATCTTCTGTTCTTCTGGGAGAAGCAAACACGCTCAGTGGAAAGGCACATTCGGAAGATGGAGTTTCACATCAGCAAGGTCAGCCTGGTTTTGGGGGCGCCTCTCAGCTTGAGGGGGCACCTCTGCGGGGTCAGTGGAGGAAGGTTCTCTGGGTGCCAGGTGGCTGCAGAAAGCCAAGGGGGTGCAGGGACTGCGGGGCCTGAGCCCGAAGGTGGGGATGGGGTGGGGGTGGGGGTTAGAGGGCCGAGAGTGATGAGTCCAACCACCCGATTGTATGGATGGGGCTGTAGAGGCCCGGAGAGGGACACAGACGGGCTCAAGGTCACACAGCTAGTCCCTCAAGCTTTATATGGGCAAACCCCTCCATGAACTCACTCTGCTCCCCGGGAGCCCCGCGGGTGGACGGAACATCACACACGCACCTTCCCTGTTTGACCGCTGAAAAGCGCATCCACGCAGCCAGCTCACTAGTTTTTATCGAGCCCGAGCTGTGCGCCAGCAGCTGCCAGGTGCTGGGGATGCGGAATGTATGGGACGGACTCGGTCCCAGTCCCAGAGGGGGCACGCTCGCTGGGGGCGGGGCCAGCACTACTGGGGGGTGTGGCCTCCGGAGGGGCTGGAGTCCAGATACGGTTCCGGATGAGTGCGCCCACAGGTGGACGAGCTCTACGAGGGCTACTGCATCCAGTGCCGCCTGCGCGACGGCGCCTCCAACATGCAGCGGGCCTTCTCCCGGTGCCCGCCCAGCCGCGCCTCCCGAGAGAGCTTGCAGGAGCTGGGCCGCAGCCTGCAGGAGTGCACCGAGGTGGGCGGCGGGGGGCCGGTTTGGGGGCTCCCTGGGCCCTGAGCCAGCCTCTCTCTCTGCCCTCGGGGGTGGGCGGGGGTCTCTGTCTGGCAGGGTCCGTGCGTGCCCCGTGGTCCATCCCGGGGCAGGAGGTGAGCCACCTTCTGTGGGGCTTTGCAGGACATGTGGCTCATCGAGGGGGCCCTGGAGGTTCACCTGGGCGAGTTCCATGTCAGGATGAAAGGTAACAGGACAGGGCTGGGGTGGGGTGGGGGGCAGTCTGGGTGGAGCCTCAGGCCTTCTCCGGGACCTTGTGCTGAGGATAGGGAGTGATGGTCAGAATCCCAGGGTTCCAGGCCCAGCCCGGGTTTCTACTCCTGTGACTTGTGACCTCGGGCAAGTCCTGTCCGCTCTCTGAGTTGAAAGGAAGGGCCCAGGTCTGCCCTTTGTCATCGTGATGGCTTAGCTCACTGCCGCCCCCTGAAGCTGATGACCCCCACTGTGGGAGGGCTCCCCACTTGAGGGCCTGTGATCCACGGGGTAGGGACAGTGGACAGCGGAGAGATGAGCCCCTCTCTGTGTTCCAGGCTTGGTGGGCTACGCACGTCTCTGTCCTGGAGACCAGTACGAGGTACGCCCACCCTCTGGGATCGGTCCGGTCCTCAGGGCTCCCCGCCAGGCCTTCGGGAGTGGGGATTTCTGGGAAGCAGGGTCTCCGCTGGGTTCCTGTCCCACCCACCCCCCCAGCTGGCAGGGAGGGCCCCAGGCCGTGGCAAGGGGCGCGGCTCACCGCTCCTTTCTCGGGCCTGGCGCACAGGTGCTCCTGCGTCTGGGCCGCCAGCGCTGGAAGCTGCGGGGCCGCATCGAGTCGGACGACAGCCAGACCTGGGACGAGGAGGAGAAGGCCTTCATCCCCTCCCTGCACGAGAACTTCGAGATCAAGGTGGGTGGGGCCCGGGGGCGGGGGCCGGGCCGGGGCCGGGGGCGCGGCGCCCACGCCCACCACTCCACCCTCCCCCAGGTGACGGAGCTGCGCGGCCTGAGCTCGCTGGCGGTGGGCGCAGTGACCTGCGACGTCACCGACTTCTTCACCACCCGGCCGCAGGTCATCGTGGTGGACATCACAGAGCTGGGCACCATCAAGCTGCAGCTGGAGGTGCTGTGGAAGTGAGTCGGGGCGGCCGCTTCCCCGCTGCCCCTCCTGGGGTGGGGGGAGTGGGGTGGGGGCGGGGGGGTCGGCCCCAAATAGCCCCCCACCCCACCCCCCGGAGAGGACCGCGGAGAGGCCTCTCTGGCTCCCCCTCGTGGCCTGACCTCACCCCAGCATCCGCCCCGGGTGGCCCCGCCCTCAGGAAGCTCCCGAGACAGGCAGGGGCCCAGACCCTTTTCTGCAGCCCTGTCCATGCCGGGGCCTGCCCCCCACCCCCCACGAGTTTAAATTCTCTTCTCTCTTTTTTTTCCTTACTTTTGAATTAGTGGCTACTAGAGACCGGGGCCGGCCAGGACCCTTTATGGCAGCCTCCTGGGCTGGGTTCCCGGGAGAAACCCACCTCCGCCTTCCTACACCCCCCATCGCATTACCTGCTGACCCCCCGGCGCCCACCAGGCACAGGGCTGAGCAATCACCCTGCGGTCCCCCTGGGCCACAGCCCAGGATGGGGGACGCTCGTGGGAACCACCCCTGCCTAGGGTGGGGCTTTCCACTGAGCATCCCATCCTGGTGGTTCCCACAGGTTTTGGTTTTTGGTAGCAGAGATTTTTTTTTATCCCCAAATGAAGCCTTGTGTTTCAAGGAAATTCCCTTCTCCTGATTCCCTAGGGCAGGTGCTGCAGGAGCAGAGGGGCTGACCACGCTTCCTCTACTCTGGTGCCCGTTCTGACCAGTTGGGGCCAGTCTCTCCTTTCTCCCTGGGGGTGAACTGGGTGGATGTGGATGAGTGACGCCCCCGCTTCCGTGCCTGCATTTGTCTAGTGGGGGTGAGCACACTGCTCAAGCGGTCAGGGCAGGGGGTGGCCCAGCGCCCTGCAGCCCCAGGTCGGGAAGGTACAAGGACCCAGGCATCTCGCTGGCCCACAGCTGCCCTGGGCAGGCACAAGGACCCAGGCATCTCGCTGGCCCACAGCTGCCCTGGGCAGGCAGGGCCCCTGGGCCACGGGCCCGTGGCTGGGCTGGGCTCCAGACGCTGTGAGCTGGGCCAGCGTGCAGACAGGCGAGCAGATGTCCAGGAGGCAGGGAGGGCCGACCCAGCCGTGGCGGCTCCAAGGACAGGCAAGGGTCTGGCCGGAGCGTTGCTTCCCGCGCTTCCCCCGCGGGTCTGCAGCCTCCCCCGGGACTGTGATGGGAGCCCCCTGACCCAGGAGGAACCTGCGGGGGGTGATGATGTGGTTTACCCAGAAGACGAAGCTCTGAGTGTCCACCACTGCTCTGCTGAGCTTCTCAAAGGGTGGTGGCCGATTGCTGCCCCTCCCCATCTGGCTAAGGACCCTCGGAGCAGTGGATGTCTGAGATGTTTCCAGGAGGCTTCAGGGCGGGGATGTGGAGTCCCTCCACTGTGCCTGTCCCCCCCACCACCGAGCCTCTGTCTCAAGTCCCCTGGTCCTGTCTGTGGTACGATGGCCTCTGGCCATTGATGACACCCTGGCCTCTGCTCTCCTCCAGCCCATTTGATACCGAGAGCTTCCTGGTGTCGCCCAGCCCCCCAGGCAAGTTCTCCATAGGCAGCAGGAAGGGCTCCTTGTACAACTGGACACCCCCAAACACCCCCAGCTTCCGGGAGAGATACTACCTGGTGAGTGAGCCTCACTGGGCGGGGATGTGGTGGGCTAGGATTGGTGGTGGGGGAGGGGGTGACTCCCCAGGGGTCAGCACGTGGTCAGCACATGCACCTCCAGGTTCAGCAAGCTTTGGGTTCAGCCTCCCTTTTTGGGGGGTGTTTTGGGGTACCTTTTCTTTTTCACTGCCTGCCCTCTGTTCTGCGGCCTCTGGACTTGGTTCTGGGCTTGACTGGGATGGGGTTCTCCAGGTAGTTCTACCACCCTGGCCACGGCCTTGGCCTCCAGTTTGTTTTGCACTTTGGAACGTGTTTCCAGTAGGTAATAGCTTGACTTCATGTACAGTGATACCCCTCTTTCCTGTGGCCTCCAGGGGCCTGGGTCCCTTCCTTGGCACCCCTACTCTTGTCGCCTTCCTCCATGGTCCTCCAGAGAGGCTCTGGGCCATCTGGGAGCAGATGCAGCCTCTCTAGCCTGTGTCCCTCAGCCGCCCTTGCCCTGGTGATGCCCTGGAGATCTTCTCAGTCATGTTGACACTGTGCAGCATCCCATATTTGGCTAAAACCCGCGCTTTACTTAACAAGATACTGAGGTTCAGTTTTTGCTATTACCAATGACCGGGCAGTAAATAACCTGGTACACAAATCACCCTGTATGTGTAGATGCCCCAGGGAGGGTCCATATGGGACAAAAACAAGGACTTTCTGTCAAGCCCAGAGGGAGGCTGATGCGGAGTGGGACCACCCTGCCGCCCTCCTCTGGACCTTATGTGGGGAAGGCAGCTTTAGATGAGCCAGGCAGCTTGTGCATTTAGAGGAATCTTGGTTGTCCGGCCGGGGTGGTCCCAGCGTACTTTGGTTACAGAGTCATCTACGGTCAAGAGCAAGGACTCTGGAGCCAGATGGCCTGGGCTCCAAATTCTATCTATCTGTGCCTTTCATGGAGAAGGCAATGGCACCCCACTCCAGTACTCTTGCCTGGAAAATCCCATGGACGGAGGTGCCGGGTAGGCTACAGCCCATGGGGTCGCTAAGAGTCGGACACGACTGAGTGACTTCATTTTCACTTTTCCCTTTCATGCACTGGAGAAGGAAATGGCAACCCACTCCAGTATTCTTGCCTGGAGAATCTCAGGGACGGCAGAGCCTGGTGGGCTGCCGTCTATGGGGTCGCACAGAGTCGGACACGACTGAAGCGACTTAGCAGCAGCAGCAGTGCCTTTCATCTGCTGTGTGACCTTGAGCAAGTCACTCAACCTCTCTGGACTTCCGTTTCTGCACTGGAGAAGTGAAACTAACAGCACTGCCCCCATGGGGCTTTGTGAGGGTTAAATAAGTGACTTTGTAAAGGAGGAGTGCTTCCTAGATTGCCTGGCAATAACAGGTGGTGCTGTAGGAACATCAACCACTGGTCTGGTTGATGAGGGAAAGGTTACAGCAGAGGGGGTCAGAGTTTGTGTCAGCTGGCCTGGATTAAAATGCTCACATGTCCATCCTTCCTGGTGTGCACTTCGCTTCTCCGAGGGCAGAAGAGCGCCACCCTCAGGGAGTCGTGTTGAGGGTTCACTGCGGGCTGACTCAGGGGCTGGGGCTGGAAAGGAGTGAGTGAGCCGGATACAAGAGGTGCCAGGCACCTTGGTGGGCCCCCGTCATCCCGCGGCTGTGGGTACACAGAGCAGACGTCTGGGGGCTGCCCTCGGGGGTCTCATTCTGATCTCCAGGGCAGCTGCTGAGTCCAGCCTGTCTGTCTGTCTGTCTGCCGGCCTGTCGGTCTCCAGTCTGTCCTGCAGCCACGGGCACAGCAGGCTTTGCTGCTGGACGGGCCGAGGGCCCCCTCCGTCCTCAGCTGCCTGTCTGATGGCGACCTTCGGGGCCCCGGCCTGCGGAGCCGCAGTCAGGAGCTGCCCGAGATGGACTCCTTCAGTTCCGAGGACCCTCGGGACACAGAGACCAGCACGTCGGCGTCCACCTCGGATGTGGGCTTCCTGCCCTTGGCCGTTGGCCCCAACTCCTCCATTGAAGAGGAGGCCCAAGAGGATCCCCCGCCCCTGGGCCTCCTGCCAGACATGCTGCACTTGGCGAAGGGCTCGTTAGTGGAGCAGCCGGGCTGGAGAAACTTGGAGGTGGAAGCCCCCGACCTGTCACAGGGCTCCCCCTTCCACAACCACGCACTCTCGGGGAGCCAGGGAGGCCCCGACGAAGGAGACACCGAGGACATGGCGGATGGGCCTGGGCTGCCCCTCGAGAGGCCTCTGCAGGAGGTCCTGGACTTACTGAGGTCTGTGGACCCTGCCCCGCCGCAGCTCCGGGAGCTGGAGTACCAGGTCCTCACCTTCAGGGACCGGCTGAAGGTATGTGTGCTCTTTGCGGGGGGGCCTGCCCTGCTTGCTGATGCTGGCAGTGGGACAGGGAGCCTGGCATGTTGTAGAGAAACTGAAATGAACTTTTGGCCAACCCAATACTTATTTGTGGTGACTTTGCTGTTTGAAACAGCCCTCAAGGCCTGGGCTGAGGTGCTGGCCAGTGTTCCTGATGCACCTTGTGGAGGAAATCTGTGTGTTGGATAAGCCTTGTTCAGCCTTGGCCTTGAGTTCAGTGTTGATGAGTCAGCGATACAATGTCTATATTAAAATAAGATGCCTTTAAGCAGACACAGGCAACCCAGGTGGCACAGCGGGAAAGAATCTGGCTGCCAGCACAGGAGACACAAGAGACGCAGGTTCGATCCCTGGCTCAGGAAGATCCCTTGGAGAAGGAAATGGCAGCCCACTCCAGTATTCTTGCCTGGAAAATTCCATGGACAGAGGAATCTGGCGGGCTACAGTCCTTGGGGTTACAAAGAGTCAGACACAACTGAGCACATGCGCACACACAAACAGACGCATAAAACAAGGTTCTGTGTTGACGGGCGGATAAAAAATGTTGACCCGAGGCTCATGGCCTCTGCATTTCCCCTGGGAGCAATGACTGGTTCAGTTTCAAGTCCCAGGGATCACGGTGACTTTATGCACTGTAATTACTGTGAATAATGGGGGCCGTGTGTGTGTGTGTGTGTGTGTGTGTGCACGTGTGCGGGCGTGCATATACACATGTGCACACATTTTTTTCCCCATCAAGCAAGGAAACGTCTGCAAGTAGCCTTATTGTTATCTTGTTGCTCAAGATTTTCTCCTTGGGATCAACCTTCAGGAGCCCAGTTCTGACTCGTGGGGGCTGAGTCAGCCCCGTGGACTCTGTGGGACTCAGCCACAGGGGACCGGCTCCTGGGAGGCTTTGATGACTCGACCCGCCCAGTCCCCTAGGCAGGGGCTGCCTCCAAACTCCTCCCCTTCCACACTTCCTGAGAGAGGAGATACCTGGAATCCAGAGGCTCACCTGGCGGCCTTTGGCCTGGGTTGTCTGGCCTGACCCATGCCATCTTTAAAAAATAATTTGCAATTAGTTGTCGATATTTAAAAACTGGGCAGCTCCCCACAAAGTCTAGGTTTCTGGTTTTTCTTGGAAAACTGAATGGTCCGCCTCAGGCCCCACACCCCGGTGGCAGGGGCCCCCTGGGGGGAGGGCCCTGAGGACGTGCCCCCCGCCCGGGCGCCCCTGAGGCCTGGCCGTCGGTCCGTCCGTCCGTCCGCAGCCCCGCAGAGCTCGCCGGGAGCACGCGTCCGCCGAGAGCCTGATGGAGTGCATCCTGGAGAGCTTCTCCTTCCTCAACGCCCACATTGCCCCCCACGAGCTGGCCCTGTGTGGGGGCTCCCAGGGCCTGCGGTGAGTGCGCCCCTCCCAGCACTGACCTGGAGACCAGCCTCGGGCCCAGCTGCCTGCCGGCCCCCTGCCCCGTCAGTGTCTCCCACAGCGCCCACTCTGCGTCTGTTTTCTTTATTATGGTCCTGGCCCATGTGCCCGGCACATGACCAATGGAGCAAACAAGGATACCTCAGCTGGCCTTGAGCTTTTGCTCTGAGCAGTGGGCTTTCTTTCTTAAAAAAATCTTATAAAATAACACCAGCACATGCGGTAGAACCTCAGACCTCTTTGGAGCAATCTCGCAGCCCCACCCCCATGAGCACAGCAGTACAGAAATAGACGAATGGGCTACATTTCGCCCCACCGCTCAGGATCCCACGGGGAGGGGGTGGCATCTCCACCCAACATTCCCGCGTCACATCCACCCCTTCAGGGCTCGGGCTCAGCCCCTGCCATGGAGCAGACACGGTGCCAGGTGCGCTGGTGTCTTGCTCAACCCCCCATGGCTCGAGTTTGGGGCTCCTGCCTCCACTTTCCGGATGAGTAAACTGAGGCTTGGGGAGGCAGACTTATCCAGAGTCCCAGAGCTAGGGATGTGTTCGAACCTCAGGCTTCTGCTGCCAGTTGCACACCCTGGAAAGTGGGTGGGGAGGGGGGCATCCTTCCCAGCCTCTGCTTTGTGTGAGCTGTTGCGTCTCCAGGAGCCGGCCCCCCGATCAGAGCTCCTCAGGGAGGGAGGGTTTCCCCTGTCCCTGAAGGCAGCTGAATGCTTACGAACCAGTCACCCAGTTCTCACTTCCACTCAGAAAGGACAAGAGTCCACCCCCACCACCATCGCTGAAAGCGTCATCCAGGGAGCTCACGGCTGGCGCCCCAGAGCTGGACGTGCTGCTGATGGTTCACCTCCAGGTCTGCAAAGCACTGCTGCAGGTGGGCGAGGACCTGGGGAGGGTGGGGTGGAAGGTTCAAGCGGGGGAGGGGGCCAAACAGTCCTGTGGTCCTCAGGCAGCCCCGGCCATAAGCCGAAGGCAGTGGTGGTAACTCTTAGTGGCAGATGCCAGAGCTCCAATCCAAACTGGCTCAAAAGGAAAGGATTTGGTTCACAGACTTGAAAGGCCCAGCGGTGGGCTTTGGGTCCAGCTGGATCCAGGGCTGCAAACAACATCACGATTGGGTCTCACCCTCTCTCGGCTCTGCTGCCTGTGCGGGTTGGCTTCTCTCTCTGCAGGCTCCTGGTAGCTCCAGCCTGCACCCTGCCTCTCAGCTGCTCTGGCGAGGAGGAATCCCCAGATGACAGGGCGCTACCGTGGGGATAGGAGGGACGGGGAAGGGGCCGGTGGGAGTCACAGTCATGGTGACCTCAGAAGGCATGTTCTGGGCTAATCTGGAGCCCCATGGGCTGCTCCCCAGAAACTGGGCTCCCCTAATCTGTCGAGGATGGTCCAGGAGTGCCTTCTGGAAGAAGCTGCACAGCAGAAGCAGGTTCTGGAGACGCTGTCCGTGCTTGACTTTGAGAAGGTCAGCAAAGCGATGTCCATTGAGGAGAGTAAGTACTTGCCATCTGGCCGTGTGAATGGCGGGAGGTAATGAGGATGAAAGCCCGTGGCGGGGGGTGGGGGGCTCCTCTCCCTTCCCGACACTCGACACTCAGTGGCACCCAGGGGATGCGAGTCGGGGAGTGGCTGGGCTGGGACCAGACCCACACCATGGGGGCGGGAAGGGTGGCCAGCTAGCTTCGGTCAGCCGGGTGACCCTGGACAAATGAGTCGCCGCTCTGAGCCTCAGCTTCCCCATCTGTATAACGGGGAGGTCCCTGGGTAGGCGTCAATGAAGGAATCCCCGGGACTCATTCAGGGGTTGAACAACAGGGGCTGGGACCCCACGCCCATGGGACCTGCCCTTGTCTGTCAGGGGAGATTGGGGACAGCAGAGCCCTGGGGGTGTCATGGGGCCAGTGGGCGGTGACCAGATGAGGCTCAGGGCTGAAGGTGACGCCCACACGTGGGGAAGGGGCCTGCCTTAGGCCAGGCCCCGCCCCCTCCCCGAGCCCTCGGGTCCCAGGGGCAGGAACTTCCCCGGGCCTCCTGGTTGCTCGTTCTTCCCCCTCGCCCGGTCAGCTTTCTGAGCCTGGGCTTTCAGTCCTCCCGCAGGCCACGCGGAGGAAGGGCTGCCTGAAGCTGTGGAGGGGCTGCACAGGGCCCGGCGCCACCCTGTCCTGCCTGGGGACGGCGCTGCTGGACCAGCTCAAGAAGACGTTCCTGCACAGAGTCAGGGGGAGATACCCAGGACAGCTAGAGATAGGTAGCCCCCCCGCCCCCTTCCTCCCCACGCCCCCCAGGAAATGCTGTGTGGAGCCCCCAGGGCCTGGAGCATCACCACTGCAGGCATCGCTTCAGCCCCTTCCATGCCCGCCCCGCTGCAGATGCCCGCGTGGCATCGAAGGGAGGCATCGCTCAGCTTGAGCACAGAGCATCTCCTCTTCCCGGGTAGAGGGGGGAGGAGCCCGTGAACCCCGGGAGCGGCCTGCGTCCGTGGGCTGGTGCAGCTTCTGGGGACCGGTTGATACGAGAACCTTAGAGAAGGGCCCCTGGGGAAGGTAGGCAGGACTCTATCTGCCTGACAGCGGCATCGTGAGTCTTGGCTGGACTCTTCCTCGGAATGCAGAGCTGTAGCATCTTTCTATGTTGACCACTGAAGGGTGGCAGGCGTACTCCTGGCAGTGGCTCTGGACCTTAAGCAGTTCTAACCACCTGCCCTGCCTCTGGGATTCAGACTGAGGGGCTGGTGGGGCCCAGGACACATGGATGCCCCGCGGGACCCCCAACTCAGGCTCGGGGGCCTCAGCTGGAGTGTGTCCCTCGTGGGAATGGGGGGTGCCTCAGGGATACCATCCACAGGCCGTCACAGAGCCTCCAGACTGACCCGGCTGGGCTCCCGGGGTGTCGCCAAGAGGTTGAGACCCCCGTCTTCCCCCTCGCCCTCTCTGTGTGTCGCCAGCCTGTCGCAGGCTCCTGGAGCAGGTGGTCAGCTGTGGCGGGCTGCTGCCTGGAGCCGGGCTCCCCGAAGAACAGACCGTTACCTGGTTCCAGTTTCACAGCTACCTGCGGAGGCAGAGCGTCTCTGACCTGGAGAAGCACTTCGCCCAGCTCACCAAGGAAGGTAGGGGCTGGGGCGGTGGGCAAGTGCCCTGCAAGCAACATGGTAATGATGGGGGACGGCCCATGGGCCCATCGCGGAGCTCTCGGTCTTGGCTCTGGGAAGCCGGTTTTGCAGCATGCCTTTCCCCTCCAGCTGTTCTTTTGAGAACCTGATTTAATTAGATTCTGTGTTCAGCCCACATAGAAATGAGGTCCTAGGGCAGGAGGTTGTACGAAGCACAGAGCAGAGGTCAGAAGTGGACAGGAGGGTGTGCTGGGCTGGCCCGAGTTCCTGAAGTAGGGGCTGGGGTTGATTCATCTTCAGGGTGTATTTGATCCCTAGCTAGAAGGCCTTCCTGGAGATTCCAGGAGGCCCCTGTGGGACCGGTTTGGGCGGGGCCTCGGTGAACACACAGACGTGTCCTGGGATTTGCTCCTCCAAGGCTGATGTTCAGCCTGCAGCCACCCAGCCGGGCCGCAGTCAGAGGGGACCTGGGCCGCCTCTTCTGTCTCTTCCAGTAACGCTCGCGGAGGAGCTGCAGTGCGGGGCCCAGGCCAGGACAGTCAGGAAGCTGCAGGGGAAGCGGCTGGGCCAGCTCCAGCCCCTGCCACAGACGCTGAGGGCCTGGGCGCTGCTCCAGCTGGACGGGCCCCCCCGGGTGTGCAGAGCAGCCAGCGCCCGCCTGGCCGGCGCGGCCAGAAACAAGAGCTTTCGGGAAAAGGTGCGTGTGGCAGGCGGCGGCCTCTGTGGGAGTGTGAGCCAGGGGCAGACGATACAAAGGAGAGTGACGGGGCTGCATTCGCGAGATGCTCCCGACATGACCACGGCCTCATGCGTGGCCATCTTCACCATGGGCAGCACCAGCCCTGGGGGCAGGTCTGGGGTTGCCAAGCTGTCAACTGCATGCCCCATGCGTGTCAGCTCCCTCAGCTGTGTTTCTGCAGCCACGTTATCTGTTTGGTCTCTGAGACGTCACCTGCATGTAGAATGTTCATTTTTCAGAATTCTGTTACCCTCACTCACTTTTGACTAATATGTATGGCTGGCTGGTTCGTTGTTTGGTTCACTCGAAAAACCAAGAGACGGGATCCCTGTGCCTTTTAGGTTCCTGGCCCTGTGACTATTCTAGATTTAGGGGACCAGCTCCCGAAGTCGGAGAAGGGCAGTACTGGGGCCTTACCACAGTCTCGGGCACACCCAAGTGCCAGGCACATCCCTAAAACACCACCCCCCACCCCCGCCTGCTTCCTATGAGCCCCTAAAGCAATATTGCAAAGTAAGCACCAGCTTTGTTTTCCAGCTGGACTGACATGGCCATGGTTATGTGACCGATGGGGCGGGGTCAGAGCTGTGACTGGAAAAGGTGATGAAGGAAGAGATGCTTCTCTTTCTGGCAGCCTCACCAAAGCTCCCTCCGTGTGTTCCGTTCTTCTGCTATCCCCCCTGGACATTGGGGTCGCTGATGTAGCCTTTCACCTAGATGGTAGTTTCAGAATGCATTTTGTAAACATTAGATGAGTTTTTAAAAAAATATTTGGCTGCACTGGGTCTTAGTTGTGGCATGTGGCATCCAGTTCCCTGACGAGGGATGGAACCCAGGCTCCCTGCACTGGGAGTGGAGTATCAGCCACTGGACCACCAGGGAAGTCCTGAGACCAGTGCTTTCAGATAAACTGAGTACACAGCCTACAACTCCATGCTGTGTACGCACGCTGTGAGCATACTGGAAGACCGGCGGTGGGTAGTACCATGGATTTTGCTCTCACCAGCCCCCCGTTCACAGCCACCGTATTTCCTAGGCCTTGCTCTTCTACACCAATGCCCTGATGGAAAATGATGCAAAACTCCAGCAAGCTGCGTGCGTGGCACTAAGACATCTCAGGGTGAGTCTAACCTACACTTGCTGGTGATAGAGAGAAGCCTGGTTGTGATTTAACGCTGAAGTTAGTGCATTTCAAAATGATTCCACTGGGACCAAAAAGAAAAAGAAAATCATTGCCAGTGAAAAAGCACCAGAAAGAGGTGGCTGTAGAGAAACGGCCGTCAGCTCCGCCAGCAGAAGCTCCGTGGGCAGAGGCCCCTCAACAGTGGCCTTCTGTGCATTTGCTCCGGCTCTATGTGAACCCAGAGGCTCATGTTTGTGCTCTTGGATTATATGGTTTAATAGCCTCAATTTAAGATTTTCTAAAAGCACGATAAGCTCACTGTAGAAAAACAGCGTAGAGCTTCTCTGCTGGCTCAGGAGCAAAGAATCCACCTGCTAATGCAGGAGACACGGGGTTCGATCCTTGGTCCACGAAGATCCCACATACCTCAGAGCAAGTAATTCTGTGCAAGACAACTACTGAGGCTGTGTTCTAGAGCCCGGGAGCCGCCGCCACCGAGCCCATGTGCCACGTCTACTGAAGCCCCCAGGCTCCAGAGCCCAGACTCTGCAACAAGTCACTGCAGCGAGAGGCCCGGCACCACAGCCAGGGCAGCCCTGGCTCGTTGCAACTGGAGAAGAGCCCGTGCAGCAATGAAGACCCAACACAGCCAAAAATAAACGAAAAAAAGGTGTAAAATGCAGAAATGCAAAAGTTCCTCATCCTTTTTTTGCCACACCTTGAGGCATGTGGGATTTTAGTTCCCCAGCCCGGGTTCGAACCAGTGCCCCCTGAAGTGGAAGTGTGGAGCCCTAACCACTGACCCGCCGGGGAATTGCCCCAAAGTTATCCCTCTCTGTGCATAAAGCTGTTAAAATTTGTATGGAGTTCTGAATTACTTCCTTAGGCTAGACTTAGTGTTCAGTGATATCCCAGGGCCAGAAAATATAAATTTTAAAAAATATGTATTTTTGGTTGCCCTGGGTCTTGGTGGCTGTGCCTGGGCTTTCTCTAGTTGTGACAAGCGCGGGCTCCTCTTTGTTGCGGGCCATGGGCTTCTCATTGTAGGGGCTTCTCTTGTGGATCAAAGGCTCTAGGCGCACGGGTTTCAGCTGTCACAGCACACTGGCTCAGCGGTTGTGGCTCTTGGGCTTAGTTGCTCCGCAGCATGTGGGGTCTTCCCGGACCAGGAATTGAACCCATTTCCTCTGCACTGACAGGCGGATTCTTATCCAGTGAACCACCAGGGAAGCCCCTAAATGCTTTTGAGACTCTTGAGACAACACACCCCTTTACCCTCATTTGTGTAAAGATGCAGATATGAGGCGATGTTTGTTTTACTGCTATTTGCGCCTGTAACTCTTATTTTAAAAATCTTTGTCATTTTGCTAGATGAAAAATGGTCCAATACAGACTAAATTCTGGAAGGAACCGACAGGAAATTCTACAAGGTCCATCTGGTTATGATCAAATAACCAGGGAGTGTCTGGGTGCCCACTAGAGGGGGCTAACGTGCACTCTGGGCCTGGGCCTGGGGGACGGTGGGTGGTCAGCCGTGCCTGGACCAGGACACCGATGATTCCTCTCCTGGTCTGACCTGGAGGGAAGGGTTGGGCGAGGCAGAGGAGGTAGAAAGGTCCAGAAGAAAGCAGGTCTTATTCCAACATGGGCCTTTTAGAAGGTGTCAGGGTGGAAAACATGACGTTTGCCAATGGCACTTCAGTGAGACAGCCCTCATGAGAAGCACAGAAGCCTTTGGAGAAGGAAGGGGCTGAGGTCGCAGAGACCATGCTAGGGCTGGTCGTGCAGGGTTTTATGAAAGCGGACACCTGTTCCTTAAAATGTCCCCTGAGGGGCCCGCTTTCCCCCAACCTCGAACAGGGCGTGGAAAGCATCGATCAGATCGCCAGCCTGTGCCAGTCTGACGTGGAGGCCGTGCGCACGGCCGCGCGGGAAGCCACGCTGTCATTTGGTGAGGTCCAGCGTCCCGTGTTGCCCAGTGTGGGTGGCGGGGTGGGGGGTGCCGGGGTCCATGGAGAGGTTGTGCTGGTGAGGCCACGGTCAGCTCCCCAGTCAGCTCCCAAAAGACGCAAACCCGCAGCTGGGACGGGCACCACCAGCGACCCGCTTCACTGCGCCTGGCCAGGGCAGGTTTCCTTTATGGTTGAGGTGGCAAGAGGAGCTCTGTTAACCTCTTAAACTGTCCCGTTTACGATCCGTGGGGATGAAGGCCAGATGTAAGGTGGGACTCAGGTTCAGCAGCCTGTGCTGGACACAGGGGTGGGTCACAGGGTCCACGTGAGCCGGGCCCCAGGGCTCCCTGACCCCCACCCTCTCCAGCGGCCCCGGAGACCCGGGCATCCGGAAGCACTGAGGCCACGTGGCTCCCCCGAGTAGACAAGCGCGAGGTGGGGGGACAGGCTACCGACAGATGACCTTGATATTTCAGGGGAGAAAGGCCACTTGGCTTTTGAGAAGATGGACAGACTCTGCTCAGAACAGAGAGAAGCGGCCTTCGGCCAGGAGGCAGATGTTGAAATCACAATATTTTAAAAAGCCTCAGCTGACGGGCTCAAATCTGGCATCCTCTGTGCTGCGGCCTGGCCCCAACACAGGGAGGATTCTGGGGAGGTGCGGGGTGGGGGGCAGGCTGAGTGCTCCCCCAGAAGCATCAACTGGCTGAGCTGCTGCCTGACCCTCCAGGCCAGTTACGAAGCCCCGGGGCGTAGGTGGGACTTCTGCCCCGGAGCAGAGCAAGCACGGCACGTTGAGGGCTGCGCTTCAGCCCGCCTTTGGCTCTGAGCATCGGCCTGACCTTCTGCAGGCTGCAGAGCCGGGTCAGTGCCCACCAGTCCTGCTGCGGGGAGGCCGAGGCTGGGAGTCAGCAGGGCAGCTGGCTCGGCGCCACCTGGTTCCCTCAAGCCCAGGACTGAGGCGGCGAGCGGGCAGGCTGAGGCTGCCAAGGAGGTGACGCGGGTTGGGCCTGGCCACGGCACAGGCTGTCGCCGTGGGAGCGGGGTCGGGGGGCACGCAAGAGGGCCGAGCCGGGGTCTCCACTGTTCACTTCAGCCCGAGACGCAGCCCAGATGCCCGTGGAGCCGGGCAGCAGCCTGCCGACCACGGACCTTGATCTCACTGTGCTTCTACGACACAAGGAAACAAGGATGGGGCCTCAGCCGGGAAGTCCGAGCGTCCTTTGCTTTGACCTTCACCAGTCAGAACAGAGGGGCTTCCCTGATGGCTCATCAGTAATCAATCTGCCTGCACTGCAGACTTGGGTTCGATCCCTGGGTCGGAAACAGCAACCCCACTCCAGTGTTCTTGCCTGGAGAAGTCCATGGACAGAGGAGCCTGGCGGGCTGCCGTCCACGGGGTCGCAAAAGGGTCCGACTGAGCGACTAAGCACGATGAAGCATAAATCAAAATGGAATCTACTTTTTGAAGCAAGTCCACTTAGGGCTTATTAAATAAATTGCTTCAGAGGCCATACGCTGGTCTGAAGAAAGATGTCACTGAACATCATGTTTAAAGAAAGAAAATTAGTTTCCTATTTAAGTCTTAAGAAAACCCCAAGGTGTCCTGGGATGTTTCTGGGTTAATACAGAGGCACCCTGGGTTCTGGATATGGAATCCACAGTGGAATCGGAAAGCTCTGTAATTTAAACATGCTCATTTACATTTCATGTATATATTTTGTGCTTTTTGGTTTAATTCAGTATTTATTTGCCTTGCTGATATGTTTTTTTCTGAAATTTCAATAAAAAAGAACTTTTTATTGGTGTTTCACTCTGTCTGAGACATGTGGAAGGCAGTGGTTGTTTTCTCAAATGTCCTGAAGGAAGAAGCCGCCCTCACCCCCGCCCCACTCCCCAGGGCTCTTCCCAACGTGACGTTCCGTGAGGTGGCTTCTCCCACAGACGCAGCGGCCGCAGAGGGTGGTCTTGGGGCACAGCGCCCCTCGGATTCCCCACAGGCTCCCTGATGCAGCCCGAGTCCTCTCTCCTTAGACACCAGGCGGCCACCCTTCTCTGGCCCTGGGCCCTAATTTCTGCTCAAGGTTACAAATTTCTTCTTTTTTCACACTGGCATTCCACCTCCTCATGAAAGCTTGGCTGCCCTTTTTTTTGTATCTGAGACGTCGGTGACGGTGGGTGTGGCACCCCCTTCCGGGTTCCCAGTGGGCCCTTGGGGGCCACGTGACCACAGACTGCCTTCCCTTCTGGGTTCCACGGATCGCACTGGGAGGCCACAGCATCCACAGGTTACTCAGCAGCCAGCTTTGAAACAATCATAAAACCTTAAAGGATGTAAGGGAATTCTTTGTACTATTTCCCCAACATTTTGCAAATCTGAAATTATTCCAGAATAAGAAATTAAAGAAATAAAATCACCTCAGGGGAGAGTCCCATTTGATTTCAGACTACACTACATGAATCCATTCAGTTACAGCTCCATCAGCTCCACGTCAACTGTGACTCGGGAAAGGGGCTGGGAGGTGGCCACCCTGAGTCCTAGGCAGCCGGCGAGGGAACATGTTTGTCAGGTTTGAGCAGTTCTTCAAACAACCTGTATAAACTCATTAAGTTATCCAAGGGCCCTAATACACCGAGATGGTGAGTTTCGTTACCGTTACTGAGAGAAACAGTAAGAGCCCCGAAGCTCCGAGTAAACACACCAGGTGAGGAAAGTTCTCGCAGACAAAAGGCACCCGTGGCAGCCTTGTAATCCTCGGCTGTGGGGAAGCTGTAACCCCTCCTGAATGACAACACCTGCTTCACATCAGCAGGGATGGGATGAAACACGAGTTGCCCAGCCTGCTTTAGGCCCGTTAAGCGAAGAAATGGGAAGCACCCCAAATCCATGTTCTTTAGAAAAAAAGATTTTTATTGTTGCAACTAAAATGCAAACCATCATTTATATGGCAAGTTGGAAAACTGTACAGTTTGACAGTTCTGTGAGGTCACAGAAGACCCTGAGACGCGCCCTCCCACCCCCCATCATGCATCCACGTAGACACACACCTGGAAAGGTATTATACCAAAACACCTGGCTGTTTTGTTTTTATTTTGTAAAAATGGTTTATTCTATGGCCATTGTAAAAAATAATGGCCCGATGAGTAAATATTGGCTTAAGGCATACAGCAGAGCGGCTCACTACTTCTCTAACATACGTGTGACAGGACGCAGAGCCGTGTTTTCCAAGGATAGGGGGTTAAACCAGTATGTCCACTTTGAAATGCTACTATATATACACACCCAAACTACTACATACACATACAGGATTTAACAGAACAGACGGACAAGCCCAGCTCAAACACGCTTACAGCCTGGCCCTCAGCCTCATCCGCACCTCACCAAGGCCTGCGGGCAACGCCACAGATGCTCCCCCACGGAAACTTCTCGCAGAGCTTCTAACACGTGAAAGGCAAAAATGTGAAAATGCTGGCAAAAGAGCAGCTCGTGAGCCACAGCTGCCTTTTTTTTCTTGGTAAAAAAAGCCACTGAGTGTGGAGGTCACAGGTTCCCCCCCACACAGTAAGAGTCCTGAGCACCATCAGTCCCCAGGGTTCGAGGTGGGGCAGACGCCTCGTGCAGCAAGGCCCCCGGACCTAGAGGGCCACAGGCTGACTTGAAGGGCCCGTCGTCCAGGCTGTTTCAAGAAGGGTGGTTTCCGACGGTTGCCTTGGTTCCAAATCATGGTCCGCTCAAGTCGAGTGTGAATTTGGGAGCAGTGGACGCTGATCCCAAAGGTGTGTGTGAGGGTGGGTGGGAGGACTCTGCTTGTCTAAATGTCCAGAGTGCAGGTGTGACTATGGCTTCCCATACCCTTGGAATGTCTGAGCTGCAGTGGACCCAGCTGGATCAGGACAGGCTGGGCCTCACTAGGAAGTCACCAGAGGGTTGTGCCAGGAATCAGGCAAGTATCTGTTACTGGAAAACGTCATTCCACTGCTGAACGGCAACTATTTCAGCACAGTCGTCGGAGCCACAGCCACGTAACGATCGGACCGTGCAGAGGGAGGCCGGGCTTATACACGGGGCACGCTAGTCAGCAGAGCGCTAAGTGTTCCAAGCACATCGTATCTGACAGGGGCACAGGAGGACGGGACATGCATCTTGATACACACAGGGAGCGTGGTGGCTGAGGTCAAGGTTGAGCAGGTAACTGGGGAGGGGAGGAACCGGGACAAAGGAATCTCACACCATGTCTTAAATAGCCAAGTGTCCATTATACATTATCCCCTTGTTCTATGAACATATGCAAGTTCCCCGCAGCATCATGAAAGGACGACAGCTCCCAGCCACCCTCCTCCAGGGTACTGGTACTGGTCTACGCAGTGCTCACAGCAAAGTCCTCCGTTCCCAGCCCGACCTGAGGGTTTACTGCTGCACTTTTTGATGAAGCCCTTGGTGCAAGGCTGACATCAAAAAACCCGAACACGTTACTGGTTTAAGAAGACGCTAGTGCACTGTGGATGCCTTCGGGGGAAACAATGTAAAATAAATACGGAGTGGAGAGGGGCTCACCATGGGCGGTCTCCAAGGAGGGCGGCGGGGAGGACTCTGTGTGCTGCCCGCTGCGGGCCCCCGCGTGAGGCTCGCCCTGCTGCCCACCCAGGCCGCCCTGCCCTGTGCCCTCCTCAGAACTGGGCTGTGGATCTGGTCCTCCGAGTAAGGGAGGGGGAGGAAGGGGAAAGGGCGGAGCCGAGGCCAAGCGCCAGGAGGGCAGCTTCAGTGCGGAGCCGGGGCTCGCGGGCGGCTGGCAGCCCATCAGGTTGTGTGTCGCTGCTGAACAGGACTGGAATGAAACCAAGCGCTTGCAGCCGAGCCCGGCACTGCAGACCCACACACACCCTGGCCACCCCCGCCTCCCGCCAAGAGTTCGATTTTTCACAGGAGCTCTGCCTTCTCAAAAATCACCTCCAAAGAAAAAATCGTTTGCATGCTGCTAAACCACTGGATGCACTCAAAGACGGTTGCTTAGAAAAGAGGTAAAATGTGAAAAACTGTAAAAGAACAAATCGCCTTGTGAGGTGATTTCCGTGACCGGAGGTTTGCGGCTACTCCTTGATTTTTTCCCCTAACTTGAACAGCGACACGTTCCAATGGGGGGATTTCTGCCGAGACGGCATTTCTATTCCGAGCCGAGCGGAACCTGCTCCGTCTGGGTCTCAAGGCCTGGGTGAAGGGTCGGCAGCTGCCCTGTGGTGACCTCTGGCCCCTGGGGGCCCTGAGTGGGAACGGAGCGAGGCGGGCAGGCCGGGCAGGCGGGCCGTGATGGGAGGGCTCTGTGGAGAAACGGACGCAGGACACAGCGGGGCACCCTGAGCAGAAGCAGAAGCCAGGTTCTGTTTTCTAGAGACAGCCTTTGCTGCTCTCCTTCTCCCGGTGGGGAAGCGTGCAGGCACGGTCCCCGCTCAGTGCGCCCACAGCAGGGGACGCGCCCGAGCCAGACGGGGTCCGACCCTCAACCCTCTTCTCCAAAGGAGTTTACATTCGTACACGTGTGGGAGTCTTTCCCTGGGAATCAAATAAAAACTGTATCTGGTTATACCACCTAAGGGTACAAGAAAGTTTCGTAAGTGCCTGGTCTTTTCTACCCCCCCACTCAGAAATAACAAAAAGCTGCTTTTTTATAAAGGTTAAAAACAACAATGTGTTGTAATTCTATTATTTTTTTTCAAAAACGAACAAAAAAAAGGAAAAAAAGAGAGACAGACATATTTGGCATTTCCTCCGCTTACTCCTGAATAGGTTAAGGCCCTGAGATTAGACTCTTCTACTCCTGGGACCACAGCACCTCCAGACCCCAGCACATCAATCCCCAGTCCTCTCTCATAGCCCTTCACAGTTCCAGACTCGGAAAACCTGTCATCTGTCTCTTCCGGGACGGGCTCAGAGCCTCCCGCAGCACGGAGCGCCACCGCCGGGCGAAGGCCAGGCTTTCTGAACGCGGTCCGGCCAGCACGTCCGTCAGTGGAAACAGACCCTGTAGCAGAGGTATGCGCCGGCCGTGAGGACCGTGGCCACGCACACGTTGACCAGGAAGGGCTTCCAGTGGCTCAGCGGCTGGTCTTGCTCCTCTGCGGGCGGCGACGGCTCCCCCTGGGCAGGGTCTGCACCCACGACCCGCCTTCTGACTTCAGTGTCTTGACTCGCGCTGAGGAGTGAGGGGGCAGAAAAGGGTTACTCACCCAAAAGACAAGGACAAGGACGCTATTATCACGGGAGGAACTGTAGGAAAAAGGAGCCCCCTTGAAATAGCCTGGCGACGCTGACAGTGGCTGGAAGCCTGTCCTTCCCGGGGCCCGCCTGCAGGGCCAGGGGAGGGGTCCAGAGAGCTGCCGCCCCAGGGGATGGGGGGGCCCGTGTGCGTGTGGGCCCCCCGGTGCAGAGCCGCTCAGGACCGACCTCGGCCCACCCCATGCTCTCCTGGCCCCCTCTGGCTTTCAGCCCCCAGACCCACACCTTCCTGCTCTTCACCTTCACCCACGGGACATGGAGGGCACCTCTCTCCACTATCTCCATGAAAAAATAAACAGAACTCGTGACACAGACGTGACACAAGCCGCAGGCCAGCTCCTGTCTCTGCCCCGCGGCCCCCGGTGAGCCCTCGGGGGAGCACACCGGTCCACCCTCGAATATCAGAGGCAGCCCGGAAAGCCGGGCACAGCCTCCTGCACTCAGGATCTGCTCTGGGAGGCTCCACTGGACAAGCGTCTCTCGAGCCCCAGAACCAGAAGTGCAAGAAAGACCCTGGGAGTAGGTTCATGGGTTAGGACTCAGATCTGGAAGCCAGCATTCGGCAAAGTAACCAGGGAAGATCTGGATGATGAGTTTAGCCGGAGGACCTGGCGGGGCACACAGCACGTGCAACCTGCTCTCTCGCGCACGATGTTCCCAAGTCCGGCCACAATAATACACTCTGATCCTGTCTTTCAACAGCTGCGGAATATTCAGCACAGGGAGAAAGCCCGACCGATACATTCCCTGGATACAGAATCAACCCACCTCTAGTTTTCACCATTACAGGTGATGCCGCCGTGAACACCTCTGCCTACACATCTCTGCACTCCGCATGCCTGCTGAGAACTGCTGCAGGCTGAATTTCAAGGTGTAGACAAACGTGAGGTCAAAGTGGGTGCTAATCCTAAACTGCCATCCAAAACAGCAGGCAGCAAGGGCACTGCTTCCATGGGCTCAGGCTGATTCCTGTCCATCCTTCAAGCTCCTGCACAACGCCACCTCCTGCAGGCAGCTCTCCTTGACCACCCGGGAAAGGCTGGGTAGCTCTCCTCTAAGGCTGACCACCTCAGCGTGCGCCTCCATCACAGCCCCGTCTATGGGGCCCCCACCACAATCTACTGTTCCCTTCCCAACAAGATGATCCACAACACAGACCAGGGACCCTGGTCTAATTATCTCATTTCTCACATGCATCAGTAGGTGCTCAGTAATCCTTGTCAAACTGTAAGGAAGCAAAACGACAATTAAGGCTACACAAAAAGGTTAAGTTCTGGGGGCTTAAGGTAGGTGATCAAGCCTGGGTCTCAGCTTCAGGACCAGCCCAAAGCCCGGCTTCTGTTTTCTGCCGCTGTCATCGCTGGGTAGGAAGACCTGACTCTCGCACCAGACCCCTGGTTCCGACCAGCACCACCAGGTGGTGCTAGACCCCCGCTAAAGTCAGTCACTTTCCTGGGCCAACCTGTGGCTCAGTCCAGAGGCTCTGCCAACCAGCGGAGGCGCAGTGCTGGTCCAGGGGCACCGTCTCCCCAAGGACACAGAAGTACCGGTTGCCAAGAGGAGGCTGCCCCCCCCCCCGCCCCCCGGCCTCTTCCAGTAAGCCAGGACTCTCTTAACTTTACCTTTCCAGGCTACAGGGGGCATTTAAAGGGGTTCTGGTCGCTTCCTTGATGGGGCCATCTTCTTTATCCTCCTCCTCAGTGTCATCCTTTACCCACTGATGGTTTGGGAAGAATTCCTTGCACTTCCCATTGTGTGGCTCCAGGACTCGCTTGGGGGGCCGGGGAGGTGGGGGGACGTGCTCAGGTGGAGGTTCCAGATCTTCGTGGGAGAGCTCTTTCCATTGCTCCTTGGAAAAACAGCAAGAGGAAGATTTGTCGTTTGGTGATTTGTCAGGAAATCTGCTCCCTTTCAAGTGAGGAGAGGTGAGGGCTAGGTGAGGGGCCTTTCAGCTTCTCAGGTCTCCAGCCATGTCCTTGGAAGATGAGGTCTTTTGAAAACAAAGTCTATTCTCCCTATTAATGCTCTCTATGTGAGCACTTCAAAGAAACTGGAACATGGTGACAATTCCCACAACTTTCTAGCTAAACAGACTTAAACATGAAGTCTAGCTATTTCCCCTGACACGTGACACTATTTCAACTTTGACACTGATCAGCCTCCTTCTTTAGAGGCAAAAGTTTAAAACCTACACACCTGGGATTAAAGCCAAAGGAACGCTGACCTGCACGGACGAGTCTCCCATGATGAACTTGGCGCCCTCGATCACAGCCAGGTAGGAGAAGCGGAGCTGGTCTGCTGTCTGGATCAGTCCCATCCGAAATTTCCGCATTTCTAACAGAACTTTCTTGATATCGACAGAAGAAGGGTCTTTCCTTTTGTCCATCTGAAAGCCAGAGAGGAGACACAGCTGAGTGAGGTCCGGGTGTCAGGTACAACATGACTGTACATGTCCTGGGGGAGTGTGAGAGGGAAGTGTGAGGGAAGGGGATTCTCTGGCTTCCACATCAAAATTAAGAGGACTGCTCCAAATGAAGCTGTTTAGGGTAAGCTCCCTTGATGGCAGGGAAGCTGCTAGAAAGTCAAGAGCAAAGCTAGCTGACTGCAGACAGTGACAGAGGGCTGCGGCCAGGCCAGCCTGGAGGGCACTCCACGCTCCCTCTGCTTCCTGCGGTCTTTCAGGCCGTCTTACCAGCAAGAGGCAGGTGTCAGCCAGACAGAAGGTGCCCGACCTGCCGATGCCGGCACTGCAGTGAACCACGATGGGGCCGTGCTCGCGGCTGAGCGAGCCCGACTCACGGACTTTGAAGAGAAAGTTCAGAAACGAGGCGGGCGATTCGGGGACTCCAAAGTCAGGCCACGTGGTGTAGTGGAAATGTAAGATCTCTCGGGTTTCTCGAGACTGAAAGAGAAATAAACACGTGACGACTCTAAAAGAATCTCCTGCGTGACAGCCACTAATTTCAAGTGAGCGTGAAGCACCTTTCGACCCGCCTGCCTCCACGAGTGGCCTTCACTCCTGGGCTCTCTCCCCGGGACCACAGACCCAGCGGACAAGCCCTGAGCCCCAGGTTCTCCCCTTGGGACCAAAGACCCAGCGGACGAGCCCTGAGCCCCGGGTTCTACCCTCGGGACCACAGACCCAGCGGATGAGCCCTGAGCCCCGGGTTCTCTCCCCGGGACCTCAGACCCAGAGAACGAGCCCTGAGCCCCGGGTTCTCTCCCCGGGACCTCAGACCCAGAGAACGAGCCCTGAGCCCCGGGTTCTCTCCCCGGGACCTCAGACCCAGAGAACGAGCCCTGAGCCCCGGGTTCTCTCCCCGGGACCTCAGACCCAGAGAACGAGCCCTGAGCCCCGGGTTCTCTCCCCGGGACCTCAGACCCAGAGAACGAGCCCTGAGCCCCGGGTTCTCTCCCCGGGACCTCAGACCCAGAGAACGAGCCCTGAGCCCCGGGTTCTCTCCCCGGGACCTCAGACCCAGAGAACGAGCCCTGAGCCCCGGGTTCTCTCCCCGGGACCTCAGACCCAGCAGACGAGCCCTGAGCCCCAGGCGGGCGCCAGGCTGCTCCTGCTTCAGCTGCAACACTTCCGCCCCAGGAGCCCTCGTCTTGACACCCCCTCCCTTCTGCCGCCTTCCAGGCCCCCGCTGACCTCTCTCCCCCCATGAGTCGCAGTGACGCTGCACTGCCCCCTGCAGCAGGCTTGTCATCAGCACCTCGGGGTTCACATGAAAGAGTGGAAACGTAGCCACACGCATGGGGCGCCAGCTCTGGGAAACCCGGGGCTTTACAAGACCATCAGGACGTCTAGAGGACTGTCAGTTTACAGAAAAAAGTTACCGACTCGGTCCCCAAAGGCTGGAGGCTGCCCCGTGTGGCTCAATCCTCGCTGAACAGATGGTCAACGAGGAGGGAGTGCCGATAAGACCAGCTGGCCCAGCGCCACCAGTGAGCGTCTACTGCTGGGTGCCTGGGCTCCCGGAGCTCTCGCACGCAACCCCACTAGTCCAGTTACTCCCATTTTCCAGATTAGAAGACTGAGGCTTGGCAGGCACCCCTCCGCTAGGTAGGTAGGCAGGAGTTTCAATCTGAATTGTCTGACTCCAGAGCCCACGTTCACAGCCTGCTGCAGGGACCCTTGAAGGTGGACCCTGGTGCTTGTCCCTGAGTGTTTCTCCTCGTGGGTCCATCAGCTCCCAGGGGAACCGTAAGGACGGCCTCCGGGACTGATTTCTAGCTCTGCTCCTCTGAGACTCCACTCCCAGGGCAGACAATGGGCTGCCCGGAGTGATGGTCAAACCGCGGTTCTTGCTGAGGAGAGCACTCCAGCTAAGAGCCCACAGTCACGGGAGCCAGTCACGGGATAAGTAAGGCCTGAGACAGGAACCCCACTAGCGGCGCACAGCCAAGGGCCATGCCGGCACCCAGGTCACCTGAAGAGCAGCTGATAGGGAAACGCTGGGCCAGAGACCCGGCGACCGACAATGCCTCTCCCCTCATTTGGCAAACGTCCACCACGGGCCTCCTGGGTGCCAGGCACCACGGGGGAGCAACTCGGCCCTGCCCTACCAGAGCTCATAGCTCCGGGACAATCACCTTCCCCAACCCGAGGGTGATGGAAACGTGGGAAAGGACCCACAACAAACAGCAGGGACCTGACACTCGCAGAGCACACACATGGGTCCCCTCACACCAGCCGTGACACACGCTGGTATCTTCCTGCAGAACTGGAACCAATCTGCTGATCACATCAGGATAATTTTGAGAACCACATAAACAATTCCATGCCTTCCTCCCTAGAAAATGACCTCCTCACATACTTTAATGGTTTAAAAGAGAAATGTGTCTTCCTTTTTTGGGGGGAGGGGGTGTTAAGAAAAGCACTTAAAAACAGATTTTAAAAAATGGAATAAGAAAACAGGCCAAAAGTTAAGTTCCTTCTTTAAATTCTTAAAAAGGTGTGGGTTATCTGTGTTTACTCCCTGCCTCATGCCTGTCCACCTCTTTCTCAAGGAGCTCATTCCAGACGTATGCTCGAACAGATCCACAAGTCTCAGAACAGACTTTTTTTTCAGAACCACATTCTGTTAGAGCAAACAGATCTCCCCCAAACCTCTCTGCTCTGCCGCCCAGACAACGCAAGCCTCTTCTGCTCGGGCCGAATTCCGTTCTCTTAAGAGTTTACCAGAAGTCATTCGTTAACGCCAGGCTCCAAGCATTTAAAAAAAAAGTCTACCATGTAATCCTCCAGGCACATTCCAACCCTCCGCCAACATTAATCCTGAAAACCCTCCGTATCAGCCCCTCCATAAATCAGCCCGGGAGCCCGCGTGCGGCCCGGCCGGGGGATCCAGCGCTCACCGGGAAGGGGGCCTGGGCCAGGGCTGCATTCCTCCAGAGCCTTGCGGTTTTCACCTCTTACCGACTCCTAGGCACCTGCGCTAAGTTCTCCATCTTACTCCCACTATGAACCAACCCCACTCCAGGGATCACGGCAACTATAGAGCAGAAGTTGAAAGTTAAGCTGCGAATAAGACAAGGCCGGAGCAGACCCTGCCTGTCAGCCTGCCCGCGGCCCTGGGTGGTCCGTGCTCCTCCGGCCCTGCTAGAACCCACGAGCCCCCTCACAGCGTGCTCTGGGCCTTGTTGCTCTCACCGCACACGGACCACTGAGGGAAGCCTTCCAAAAACCTGGGCTGGGGGCAGACTGACACGTGGGGAGACACGGTGCCCTCGGCCCAGGGTCCGACAGTTTGAGGAGATGGGCCCGTGTGACTGCACAAGGCCGGATGCCTGCGTCTGAGGGAGCCCCCAGAGCTGCCCTGAGCTCCCCTCCGCGGTCTCCGTCACTGGTAGGGGTCTCCTGGGGGGGGGGGCGCAGGCAAGCTCTGCAGCCTTCCCGTGGCCGGGTCCTCAGCGAGGCTGCTTCCAGCAGTGCCGAGAGGTGGTCCAAGGCCATCATTTAACAACAGCCAGCTTCTGGTGTTATAAATTCCCCACCACCCCCACCAGAAGCCTAAGACTTCATCTAGAAACTGTTCACTGACCACAAACTGGGCCTTTCTTCCCTCACTGCAGACTAAAGAGGCCGTGGACGAGAGAGGCCCGTGTGTTCGGCTGGTGTTAACTCCCAGGCTATCCTGTTAGACCCTCTGCAGTTGGTCTGAGGTAAGAACCTACCTTTTCCCCTAAGAACTGGGGTTAGCTGGGGCTGAGAGAGAGTTCTGTGGAAAGTGCGATACTAAGGCTTGTCCCCCCAGACACCGCTGGTCACCTGGCAGGTAAGCAGGCAGGCGCTACTCACCATGCTGTGAAAACCGCATCTTGCTCAGAGCTCAGAAACCCCTGGTGCTAAGTAATATCGCCGAGTGAAACAACGCCTCAAGCAGACGTCGCCAACAGGACCGCCCCAAGCACTCAGGTGCGTGCCGTACTCACCGCGAGGTTTTCCAATTCCAGCTGTCGTACTGTGTAATAGGACTTAATGTCTTCGGAGACCAATGTCAATTTCAAATTTGTGTCTTCAAAGACCATTTCTCTCTCTTCTTTCTGTGGCCAGTACTGTGCACATTTTAACTAGGACAGAAAATAGCGCTGAGTTATTATGAGCGATGGACTGTCTTCCTATGGAGGTGTGGAGTACTGTCCACGAGCTTTATGATAACCTCCAAACCCAGGGTTTTCTGACCTTGAAAGCTGCCATCAATGTAACCCGCCTGCCTCCTGGGGAGACAGGGAGGGGCCTGTGAAGACCTAGGCCAGGGTGAGGCGGGCAGACGGGAAGTGCACTCCACGCCCAGCCGCCCTGGTTATCCACGCAGAGAAGTACTCCAGGCGTCGCGTCCCCTCCCTGTCACCGACGAGAGAAGCCAGCCTGCACACAAGGTTCAGTCTCTCAGGAACGACTTTATGCAGCCATTTCACAGATGATCAAGAACCTGACTGGTGCCCTTGGCACAGTGCCGACTCCTTGCCTGGGGGATCATAACAAGACCAGACGAGACCATGGGAAACACCGTGAAAAGCCTGAAGGGTTATGCGTGCTAAGTCGCTTCAGTCGTGTCGGCAAACTTTGGGACCCTGTGGACTGTAGGCCACCAGGCTCCTCTGTCCATGAGATTCTCCACGCAGGAATACTGGAGTAGGTTGTTATGCCCTCCTCCAGGGGATCTTCCCGACCCAGGGATGGGACCCACACCTCCTGCGGCTCCTGCACTGCAGGCGAATTCTTTACTGCTGAGCCACCAGGGTGCCCCCTGTAGGCTGTAATCAAATGCAAACCAGGATCTAGAAGGCTTGAGAGGGGTCCTCCAAGGCTGGGGATCACCTCCCGCCCCATCCCACCCTTTTATTCTGGTCTGGTTCAGTTCAGAAAAGTCCTTTTGATGTTCAAGTTTAAAAATCCCAGGAGCTACCTGATAGTCTTGATTTAAATTAACGTTTTCCTTAAAGCAAGCAAACTCCCAAAGACTTGGTTTCATTTAGAGGTCAAGAAAGAAAATTTGGGTCAAATTCAGAGGCAATGCTTTGTGTGAGCCAAGTCTCTATACCAGACATTTCTGGTTGCTGATGACTATTCTGGACAAAACCGTCAGGTAGACAGGGAGAAGCTGCCAGGTCCCTAAGCCAGAACTGACACATCCCCAGACAGGGGCCCTCAGAGGCAATATGACTTCCATCAAATGAAATATCAGTGCGTGTCAACAGCTCTTTGGGAAACAGTACAAGTTCAAGACACTTAGAATTCAACACGCACTGACTCAGAGGAGCCGGGAGGCTCTTGAAGAGGCTGAAGACAGAACAACAAATGCCCACTGATCCTGCTTTAATGAAAACCAAAGCCACAGAAAAAAGGGAGGGAAACAAATTAAGAAACACCACATTGTGAGGCCATCAAAGCAACCAACTTTATGGTCCCCAAACAGAAGGCCAGTAAGGTTTTCTAAAGAACCTGGACATGGACGTTTTGGACAGTTTCACTCACGTCATCTCCCTGCACCGATGTGCATGCACACGTGCTAAGTCACTTCAGTTGCGTGTCCGACTCTTTGCCACCCTATGGATCGTAGCCCTCCAGGCTCCTCCGTCCATGGGGATTCTCTAGGCAGGAATACTGGAGTGGGCTGCCATGCCCTCCTCCAGGGGATCTTCCCGACCCAGGGATCAAACTTGCGCCTCTTAAGTCTCCTGTACTGGCAGGCGGGTTCTTTACAACTAGCGCCACCTGGGAAGCCCCGCTGCCAAAATGAACCCCTGGAACAGAGCCCAACTGTCAGCATGGAAGTGATCCTGCCACTCAGGACACAGAAGCATTGATGGCGTCGCACGATCACGACTGCATGCTTAGCCAAAGTGGGTGAGGCAGGTGAGAGGAAGACTTTAGAGGACGTTTAAAGGAGGCATTTATTTCTACACTTCGAATAATCAGATCTGTGTAATGCCTTGAGACACCAGAAACAAAGAAACCACCTTGGTAGGCCCACAGTCACGAGTGCTGGAGTGGGCACCCAATGTAGTGAGCAGACAGAGTGAAGCCAAGAAGCAGAAACGCAGAATGGCCAGTTGCTCTCAGAGAAAAGGCCAACGTTTTCCTGTCTCATGGGCAGGAGAGGCAAGTCTTTTAAATCTCATCTCCACACAGCAAGCACTCACTTTCAAAGGTGAATATAAAGCCTCACAAATCTCCGTTATCTGGATAAAGACCAAGACTCTGGAATTTTATCACTGAGGAATTTTGGCACACACTGAGTGTCAATCAACCAATACTTATTTAAAAACAGGAGTTCTTCAAAGAACTTTTAGGCATCTCCAGCAACATGCCACGGTCTGCTCTCTGTCATTTCCTGTAGAAGTTTTCTGCTGTAAACACATAAAACAGAACAGAACAGAGGCAGCACGAGATCACTATTTCCTGTGATCCTATTAGGTTGATACACAGGGACCGGAAAAGGAGATTATTTTGTTGAAAAGCAGTCGTTTACTGAGTTAAACTGGAGGCATGTCTTGAGGTGGCAGCAAACAGCCGCGGGCCAGCGCCAGCGCTGGCATCTGTTAGAGACGCTGCCACCACCAGGAGGGCGGTGCGAGAGTTCTCAGGTTCTTCTAAAACAGCTAGGTCATGCTGAGAAAAATCCACAAAAGTCATTTGAGGTGACCCTCTGATGGGTGATCTGGCTGGAAGAATGATGAACGCAGAGAACTAAAAGTGGAGTGAGAGAGAGACGGACAAAGCCTAAAGCACCCGTGATACAAAACCCAGGGTCTCGAGGCTGAACGCCCTTGAAATCAAACAGCATCTCTAGAAGGGACTTCAGGAGAGAGATTCGGGTGACGCTTCTGGTTGAACATGGCCTGGCTTACTCCCCCCTTGCCTGACAACATGCATGCCCGGCCCTTGCACACATATGCATGCTAGCTTATCATGTCTAAATGCAATTTCTACATGGAATGAATGAGAACCTTGACCACCTGGACGACCTTGGTCTAACACACACAATCATTTTCTGCACAACTGTCTTCCAGGAAGTATCGGGTCCCAGAAGGGTTAACAGGTAGGTCTGCCAAAACATACGAGGGGGACCATCGGACACTATTTGGTGAAAGACAGAAACCAGAAAACAAATATGCATTACATGGCAACACTCTGCAGGCTGGTTTTTAATCACAGGCTGTAGTGGAAAAATTATAATTAGATTAGTTGAGCAAACAAGACACTGCAATTTCTTATAATTTCCCCCTGTCAGCTCTGGTGGGGGTGATAACTGATAACGATGATGCTGAATTTAAAATGTTTATCCCAAGGAAGGTTTAAGAACCATAAACCATACACTGATTTCCATTTCAATTTGCATGTCCAAGTGACCTAGGGTAAAAAAAAGAGCTACAGAGGAAAACGGGGACTACGCCACATTACCACAGTAAACTACATTTAAAAACCCAAAAAAATTTTTTTTAAATGGCCAGCGCAGCAGTCCAAGGGGAAAGGACGTCACAGTGGCTCTGCGGTCTCTCTATGCTCAGCCTGGGGTGGGAGACCAACAAGGGCAGGGCCTGCTGACAAGCACGTGACTTCAGGACCTGATGCCCTTCCTGGTGTCCTGTGACCACAGCAGCTGGAGCCAACCATGTGCAAACAGCAAAGAGTTTTCACCTGAACTTCTAGTGACAAACAAATAAAAGGCAAATGCTACCTTCTCTGATGAGTTTTGAATAAGTTAGTCTTGATTTAAAATTGTCAACCCTCCACACTGTGATAAGAGTGATTCGCAACTGAGGACAAGTCTGCTTCCCCAGGGACACTGGACAGCATCTGGGGACGCTTTTAGAGGCTTCCGCCGCGGGCAGGGGTGTGCCCAGCAGCTGGTGGGTGGAGACCAGCGATGCCCTGAGGCACAGGCAGCTCACCCCCCACCCCCCCACCCTCCCCGCCCCCAGCAACCCGGCCTGAGCGTCAGCAGTACCAGGGCTAGGAGACCCTGATGCTCCTCTGTGCTCAGCACCCGCGCCGGCCACCATGTTTTGCTTTCCCTTGGAGAGCGCCTGTGTGGCCCGAACCTGATGTTTTCTTTGTTTATTCAAAATTGCTGACAAGAAAGGTGGCGGATGACGGCTTACTTCACGTTTGCAACTTTGTGTTTTACTAATCAAGCCACTGCAGAGAAAATTAAAAAACCACTTTCACTGAAGACTTTTTTTTTTTCTCAGACAAAAAGCACTGCTGCAGCAGTTGAACATTCAGCTAAGTGCTTTATCTGTTTCTGTAGTGCGAATGAATCCTTTCTTCTCAGAAAAGGAGGCAGAGGCAAAAAATACGATTTTAAACATCAACTGTCATAAGAGGGCCCTTTGCTGTCGCCAAGCCCCGTCCCTTCCGGGGAGAGAGGGACGAGTCTGTACGGCGGGCGCGTTACCCCTTCAGGTTCCCACTGCTCAAGCTTCCTTTGACGTGTTACTGCTTCGCACTTGTACTTTTCCCCTTGAGGGCCACGACGGTCCTTTCTCCGGAGGCGGGCTCCTCTGGAGCGTTCATGTCCTCCCGGGAAGCCAGGACAGCGGCGCCCCCGCTGAGCCCCAGAGCACGGTGCCAGCGCGGCCCGGCCTGGGCCACCCTTCCTGCTGGCCTCCACGCTCCTCAGCTCTCTTCCCCTGGGGCTTCTGCCTTGGAGGCTGCGGAGCCCCAGCGTGGCTGGCAGTGGGCATCGGGGAGAGGGCAGGAGAGGGAGGAGGATGTGGCACCTACGCCCTACGCGAAGACCACACTGTGCCCTCAGACGTGTGGGGAGGAGCCCAGCCACGCGGACCTGAGGGAAGCCACACGCGTGCCTGGAAGAGGGGTGAGTGTGATTTGGGTCATTAGTCCAGAGAAGTGGCTGCTGCTGCTGCTGCTAAGTCGCTTCAGTCATGTCCGACTCTGTGCAACCCCATAGAGAAGTGGCAAGAAACTTTAACAAAATAAAAAGTTTTTTTTAATAAAAGTTTGTTCTGGCTGGAGTAGAGTGAGGAAGGCAGGGAACGGGGCCCAGGCCACCTAGGGCCCAACTGTACCCGTCCAGCAGTCACACGGTGTATACCCTGGGAGCAGTGGGAGCCCCAGATGCTCCCCAGAAAGGTTTCAGCTGGCAAGAGGTGTGGGAGACCTGGTTTAGAAAGATCGCTCCGGATGCAGGGGGCAGAAGAAACTGAGGAGAGGCAGGAGGTGGCCTGAACAAACGTGCTCACGTTACAAAGTACTCTACAAAGTACTTGGAAGAGAGGCCCGCACATCCTGAAGGGAAGCGCAAGCAGACACCGTCCCTGTGAGAGAGGAGTGGCCAGGAGCACATCCTGAAGGGAAGCGCAAGCAGACACCGTCCCTGTTGAGAGAGGAGTGGCCAGGAGCCCAGCGTCTGCGGATCTGATGGGGCTGAATCTGCATCCAGCTGCTCCCACGCTTGGCTGTGCAAAGGGACACTACCAGAGAAAGCAGGCACTATCAAGACACAGGAGGAACTTGCTCTTCAAAGTAAAACTCCGCTTGCACCGCTCCACGACGCCGGCAGAGCAGCACCGGGAGCACAGGGAAGCGGAAAGCGGGACTCACGCACCGCATCTGGGCAGACCGGCTGACAGGGTCGGGTGGAGAACAGGGCAAGGGCTGTTTCACTTTTCTCTCCTTTAAACTCACCTGTTTATCTGACTTGTTTACAATAAACATGTAATTACGTACTGTTTCTTTGATTTTTATAATAGAAATATAAAGCAACCTGAGGCAATGAACAGACAAGCGTCACGCTTGTGGACCGGCACCCACGCGGACAGTGACGTGAGGACTGGGCAATGGGGACTCACCGATCCTTTCTCCATCACTCTGTTGAGCATGACGACGCCCCTGCTCTTCTGCTCCCACACCATCTCCCAGAAGTGACCGCAGGTGTTGGGTAAAGGGCCCTGCAAACACACAATTTACACTGTGTGCGTCTTACACACAAACCGTCCCACGGCGGGCTCGCTGCTGGCAGTGAGTGGACGACAGCACCCGCAGGTCGCGTGGCGGCCGTGGCTGAGACCGGGACCCGCCTCTCCCTGCCTAGTGGTCAGTAACCACAGTTCTATTTTCTAGCATGCCACAAAAGGTCATTTCCGTATCTCAGAGCTGGTTCAGAGCCGAGTGACAGAGGAGAGAAAACAGTGATTCTGCTTTCTGGTTTGGGCTGGCCGGGGCAAGGGCGCCAGAGATCTCTGCGTCAGGGCGGGTGGGACAGCGAGCAACACTCCTGGCTGCAGGTGAGAGGCAGCACGGGGAAGGGTCAACAGGGATCAGCTGCCATCTGCATGACCTCGGACACGTCACCCTAGCTCTCCTCCCGCAGCTTCTCCACCCGGCTCACTCATCATGAGAGCACCTGTTCACAGGGCTGTGAAGATGGTCACAGACTTACTACACCTTTCCACGGCACCCGGAACACAGTAAATACCCAAACAAGTGTGAGCTCTTATTGTATTACTATGAACGGCTAACCTGACCACAGACTCTCTTCATCCCTGGAGCACGGAACCTAAGAGATGAGGACACACAGGGAGTCGGGGTGGGCCAGGGGCTGCGCTGTCACTGGGCCCCACAGCCAGGGTTCTCGTTACGGCCCCAAACATCACTCCACTTCAGAATGGGTATGAGGGACTGAAATCATGGAGGATCTGAAAGGATACACACCAAACAGCCAATACTTGAAGGTGGGCGTGAAGGCCAGTATCAGTGACATTATTCTCTACATGTTTAAAAAATGAGATGAGAACCTTGCATTATTTGTATAATGAACATTTAGAAAATGGGCCCAGTGTTCTTGGTTTTGTGGCATCGGAATGATTTCAGTCCCACTGCCCAGCGGTGCGACTCTGGGGCCAGGCTGCCTGAATCCCTGACATACATCTCAGGGCAGAGGGAGACCATGTCAGCAAGCAGCTGGATACCTCTGGGGCTCGAGCTGATGGACAGACGGAACTTCAGACGTGCCAAGCAACTGCCAAGGCGTGGGGGTGGGGAGGATAGCAGGGTAAAAGTTTTCACGGTGATTTCCTAATGCCCGTTTGACTTTATACACCCTATCTCTGCTTTGGGCTTGCTGACCCCAGACCAAAGTTGAATGGCTGAAATCAGGAAGTAAGAAACTTGACTAATTCTAAAAGAGAAGTTCCCAAGAAGCCACTTTGCCACAACCTCTTCCCACCAGCTTGCCACCAAGGTCTCCCTGCCCCTCACCCCAACTCCAGAAGAGCTGGGAGGACCACGGGCTGAGGGCCTGATGTTCCATACACTGACTGGGGGGGGTGGTGGTGGTGGTGTCAGGCCGACTCTGGTCATGTGCGGAGAGGAACCCGCATAGGACAAAAGGGACAGTCAAGAAGGGCCACCAGGAAAACGCCTCGCCCCAAAGCAGACTTTGTTCCCTGTGCTTCCTAGCTTCATTGTCATTTTAGTCTCCAAATATTAGACAGAGTTATGATGTTCCCAATCACCCTAGGACCCAAGCCTAATATAAGACTGAGAAACTGACATGGAAAGAGAAAAAAGGAAATCAGAATTTAAAGAGAGAGAGAGAGAGAGATTTAGACCGTGTCTATCAATGTACCAGGTAACAGATGAAGACTTGAGAGAATCGGTTAAAAGAGACCCCCCACTTCATCCCCTTCCCCAGACTCCCGTGGTCTTCGGGTCACACACCAGCGTTTCACAAAAGGCCAATTATGAAACCACTGTTGTGATTTCTTTTTCCATAAAGATGCCAAAAACCAATGGGAGTTTCAAGTGATCTTGTATGCTTCTTCACATAAGCTAACTCACCCCTCCACCCCCAAAGAATGAGGACCATGCAGAGGAATTCTGAAAGGCCATCTGGATGAAGATTTCTGGTCTATTACTAACCCTCTTACGAGTCCATAAGCAGCCCTGATGCCCTGAGGCAAATGCCTAGGGACTCAACACAGGTACTGTCTTCTCTCGCTACTGCCTCTGTCAACAAACCAGACAACCCTGGCATTTTACTGCTGTTTTCTTCAAACCCAGCAATGCCATACTTCCCAGAAAAGATTCATGTCATGACCAGACTGAATCTCTGAAGGAAGACTTTTCCCTTCCATGTTGCTTTTCTGGGTTAAAAACCTGATCTTCTAAAAGATGTGGAAGACTTTACTTGAGCTGCCAAACTCTTAGGCTGACATCGAGAGAGGCAAAAACCATTAGAGAAAAATTCAAACCCTCTGTTTACCTGGGTGAGAATGTAACTCCTTTGGGCTTCTTCCATTTTTATCAAACTAGCATTAATATAGTCATTATCTTCTTGATGAAGTTTAATCCGACTGTGGTCAACTGAAAGGCAAACCAGAATACAAGGTTAATCCGGGGGCACTTAGGTGCCTGCAGAGGCGATGCGCCCTACAGGGAAAGCAGAGAAGGCAAGTGAGGTGCTCAGGGCGCTCACACTGGCTGAGTCCAAACTGTTTTGAGATTAAATAAGTGTCTCCAATAATGGGAACTACTAGTACTTGCAGAAAGTTTTTGAAAGTATCTGAAACTTAATACAAAATAGCAACAGAAACAAATTACACTAAAACATAGATTAACTCCTGTCTGGGAAATCTGTTCCCAGGCTTTATCATCCTGTAATATTTATTACTGTCCTCACGCCTCAGAAGACTGAGGAGGAGGGGGATGTCAAGGAACCTGTTCTCTGAGGCCTAAAATATACTTTTATGAGTGAAAAATGCAATGGTTTTGATCTTTAAAAGGGAACAAAATCCACCAATATTCCACCCAGTCAGAGTTCAAGATGGTACAATGAACTGAGTTGGTACGATTTATGATCACATCTCAACCTCACCTGTGCCTAATGCTGCCAAGATTAAATGGCTGAAGTATACAACAGTGTGAAAACTCATACCTTGAATTCCTTGATACAAGGTTGTCTTTAAAAAAGTTCAAGTATAACATAAACGTCACAACCAAAGACACTTAAAAGAGAGTTTAACAGGAAAACATAGACTCTGAATCCAAAACATAACACTGAAAATATAGTAAAAGTAACTTTTCAGAATAGTTTTTAGAAATAAACTTGCATTTGAAAGGTCTGCCCCAGATTACTAAAAAAGCACAGCCACTTCTTTCCCTCTTTACCACAGTTTTGTCACAAAAGCCCTATTTTCCCGAGGGCAACTTTCCTTATCTTGCCAGTGCCATTAACAAGCGCAGGTGGGTATTTTTATTTCTGATACAACACAAGGGACAGTAAACTCAGGTGATGACCCATAAATAGTTCTCCCCTTGCCCAGTGAGAAAGGAAAACTTAATGGGGATAAGCAGTTAGGGGCTTTCTATTCGAAATTCGAAAGTGTCCCAGAGATGTTTTAGTGAATTAGCCATTGTTTGGAATAATGTTTCTCGTCAGAGAGGGCTAGCACACACTGAAATACTTGGGTGACATTGAAATGGGCCATGGAGGTGAGAGGCCTCACAGCACCGCGTGGTGACCTTGGGCAGACAACTTATCTTCTGAGTGCTGAGTCTTTCACCTGCCAAATGGGAGATAACAGGATCACCTTCTACCTTGAAACAGTCTCCCCATTTCCTCCATAACTTTAAAAGCAAATTATTCTCTAGTGAAGAGCAGAGGTAGGGGAGAAAAATACAAGGGGTTAAGACTGGTTAAAAAGTTTGGGAATTGTATCCCTGGAAGAATATTTCAAATGCTGTTTTTCCTCTCTGTAAAGCTGGTTTACAAAATTATTTAGATGAATACTGATCAAAAACAGAAAAGAAATATGAAAGATAATATTGTTGCCTAATTCAGAGTGAGTACAGCACAGGCTACAGACCATGGGCTCGGGGGGGGCACCGTGTGTATGGTGTGAACTGTGATGGTGATTCTGGCGCAGGGCAGCTGGCCAGGGCCTCATGGCAGAATTCCCTGAGAAGAGGCCATTAGTATTATATTTAAATAAAATCTATGTGGGGCCAAGGCCTAGAAGTGCTAAATCAAGAGAATCGGGCACTGGGGCAAAACCCTGTGTCACCCGACCTAGACCCGCATGGTGGATGCTCCCGGCGGGCACTTCAGTTCCTGATCGTCTCAGCCACAGCCGACACTGAGAGTGAGACTCAGGCTAAGCGCTGATGTGACCAGACTTCAGTCTTCACCCAGTCCTGAGATCCCTGTGACCCCTGTGTGACTGAAGATCAGAGAAGAGGGCAACCAGCCTGAGGCCACGCAGCTCAGAGGGGTAGAGAGCCGTGGCCGCCGTCGGAGGCAGACTGCTCAGCGCCAGCGCTGATTTCACTCCCCTCCCAGGGACTGGGGTGCTGCCTCATCTGGGCAGGAGGCACTGCCACTCTCCTGCAGAGGGCACCGGGAGCTGCCCCCCGCAGCGGACTTCGGTGGGACGGGCCTGCCCAGGGGCCTGGCGGCACCGTCACGTCCCCGGCAGAGGGCACTGCTGTGGAGCTGCTGCAGCCACGACCCTCACTGCTGGGCGATGTCACGTGGAGATGAGTCCCAAAGCTCTGCGCCTAGAGGAGGATGAAGTTCCTGTCCTTCCCTCCGCTCCAGTTTTCCTCACTTTACAGAGATTCTAACAGCTATTCACTTTTGAGATATCAGCGGACTGAGAGCCAGTTACTCAGAAGGCAGAGGAGGCTGCCAGTGGGCACGCTGAGAGCTAATGGCAGGAAAGAGCCAGAAGAACAGTGCTGGCGGAGGGGGTGGGCTCGGGGGAGAGGTGGGTCAGTGAGCAGAGCTGACCGCGTCTCTAGCTGAGGCGGTGGGTGACTGCCTCCCCCCACCTCCCGCCCATGCCAGTGCAGGGAATCACTACCGGTCAATACAATGCTTGGGGCCTAACAATACTGTCGCTGAGTCACCCAGAAGGGGTTATATTATGCCTGCCATTACACACACTCAGCTGGTAGGAAAATGATTCATCATTAAAATAGTCAAAGCTAAGAAAAGTGCTTTGAACTTTGCTGAATTTTCTAGAAACTGAAACCGTATCCCTTCTCCATGGGTGGAAAAATGAACCATTACTACAAGTCTCTAATACCTTTATTATAGGAAACAATCAAGTCATAAACCTTGACTGCTATTGATTTATTACCAAACCCCAGGACTAAAGGAGTCTGAGAGGCTCACGGCCTCAGAGGAGCGGCAGGCTGGGAGCAGGTGACTGTGGGGCGTGAATACTTACAGGGACTGACGTCTCTGTACCTGTTTCGGTTCTTGTTCTTAGGAAGCTTGGCCACTCTGCATGGGAAGTCACTGGCTTCATGTCGGATATCCTACAAAATAAGAGATAAAGAGTTCTCTGTTGAAATCTCTGGCGCCAGGAATCCACAGGAATAGCTGCCTGCGTGCGGGCCATGTGCCAAGCAGCGAGGAAGACGTGGCCCAGAAACAAACATCAAAGGGGCCCGGGGAGTGCGGGAAAGGCAAGGTGCTAATTCCGAGGCCTGTCCGAGGTCATGGGCGGAAGACAAGGACAACCATGCGCCTCGGGTGGGAGGAGGTGGCGCGGGGCTGGGAGCTGGAACGACGCGGAAGAGGGCAAGGGGACGGAGACGGGGGCGCAGTGCTCAGCACACCCAGCACAGCAGAGGCACAGGGGCTGGCGTTCACACTTTATGCGGGGACAGGGAGGGGGCTGGTGGAGGAATGACAGGGCTGGAGTACACAGGTGGGTAGAGATCAGATCTTGGAGAGCCTTCTGTGTCAGGCCTGGGAATTCCATCTGCAACCCCTTGTAAAGCTACAGTTTGTCAAGAGCAGGTAAAATGCCCCTTTCTGCCAAACCACTATCCAAACACTTTCCTGTGTGTGTGTGCGCGTGTGCACGCATGCACGCGATCAGCCATGTCCAACTCTCTGCAGCCCCATGAACTGTAGCCTGCCAGGCTCCTCTGTCCGTGGGATTTTCCAGGCAAAAAAACTGGAGTGGGTTGCCATTTCCTACTTCAGTGGATCTTTCCTACCCAGGGATCAAACCTACGTCTCTTAAGTCTCCTGCATTGGCAGGTGGATTCTTTACCACTAGCACCACCTGGAAAGCCCCAAATGCTTTCCTAGAAGATGGTAAACAAACCCCATTATAACAAACTGTCAGAAAGAGCAAGTGCCTGTACTCACAGAAGACTGCAGCGTGTGTCCTGCTAGACAGACCACACACATCTCATTTTGCTCTCCTACATCAACACCACTATAATCCCATTTAGAGATCTTTTTCTTCACGTCTGTATTTTACTATCAACAAAAAGGACAAGCCCGCAGTGAGAGAACAGGAGAGCAGACAGCAGCAGCACAACTGTGGAAGCTGGCAATCAGACTGATGAGCAGCTGGCAGGTGGGAGGAGGCTCAGTCACAAGCCGGTGGCGGGGAGAGCAGAGCATCGGCCTGGTTTCCACCACAGAACCCTCCCGGAGGGCAGGAAGCCTGCTTCTGGAACGAGGGGTGGGATTCACTGCAGGGAGGGGCGGGGCTGGACCGGGGAGCTGCATCTCCGGCCCCACCTCCCCCTTCCTCCTGCTGGGTGCCTGCTGCCTCACACCTCTGCGGAAATCTGGAGATTTACCTTCTGAAAAATGTGAATCGGGGGCAGAGCACCGTCCAGGTGATATGAGCAAACAAGAGGAAAGACCAAAAGACCCCATCACGAGGGTATGCAAATAACAGCCCACCTGCACCCAGAGGCCTCGGGGCCAAATGTGTGCTGACCAGCCCCGTGCACCTGCTGGGAGCCTGCAGTAGACCCCGGAAGCCCCTTGTCTTCATCATGCACAGACCACCGATTAAGAGGTGTCAGAGGAAGGAACGCCTCTAGTATGAAAGAGATTTAAAGGAAAAACAAGAAAGGGGAAAAAATAAGCCCCTTGGAGGAAATAAAGTGCAGAGAAACAAAAGCTTAAAAATATATTTATCATTAATATACTCAGAAAGATAAGATACTGTATTCATGGATTAAGAACAGGATGTTGGATAGAAATGTCTCTTGGAACTTGAAAGCAAGATGGCAGAAATGATAAACTTAACTGAAGAGTCAGGGACAAAGGCAGAAGAAACTCTACCTTTCCAGAAGGCAAAGCCTAAATAAACAAATAACAGTGGAAAATTCAGCAGAATAAAATACAAGGAAAGAAAACATTACAAGATAGTTCAAGGAAATCTACCAGACACATCAAATGCTCAGCAAAATGATAAAAACAGACCCACACTGGAGCACAGTAATGTGCAGGTCCAGGATCTCGCCAACAAAAAGAAGATTCTGTAAGTTTCCAGGAAGAAAAAATAGTTTACTTTCAAAAGGTAAGGGGATCTGAATGGCTTCGGATTTTGCAAGAACACTGAAAGCTGAATGGCAATAGAGCAACGCCTTCAAAATTCTGAAGAAAAATGATGTCCAAGCTAGAATTCTATACACAGCCCCATTTATCGTCACGCAAGAAGGAACCAGAGAAATGGCTCAGATCTGCAGGGTCTCAGAAACCCCACCATCTCTGCTCCCTTTTCTCAGCAATCCACTGGAGTTTCCACCTGAGTGAAGGAAAAAAAGCCAAGGAAGAGAAAGATGGAAGATACCCAGGGGAAAAACAAACGAACAAATAAGGATCCACCATAAGAGCAGAGGCACAGGAAATTTCCAAGCAGGCTGTGGCGGGGAGGCCCAGGATGACTGCCATGCACCAGCCCCAGGAGGTGAGCAGCCGGACCGGACCAGAGCGACTCAAGAGATGGACATGCCGACAACATGCCTGTGTCCACCATACCCACCGTGACTGAACAAAACCACCAGAGGGAAATGAGAACACCGGCAGTCCAGAAAACAGGGACGCCAACTGAGAAGCAAAGCAAAGAAGTCTCAAGATGGTAGCCATGTGGCAGTCTTCAGAGCAAGCGACCCAGACAGAGGGACAGAGGTGTCCAGGAGGGATGCCTCCTCCAAGACCAGAGCCGCAGAATCCCCGGAACCTGCTCCGTCTGATCCAGCAGCCATGAGCCTCCAGAGACGGGGCGCATCTGAAAAGAGACGCCGTGCGAGTGTGAAAAACACACATTGGGTTTTGGTAACTTAGTACTAAGAAAAGAAAGTGAAACATCTCAACTACTTGAAACACTGCCTATTGGTTGAAATGACATTTTGAACATGCTGGATTAAGCAAACTATACTATTACTTTCATCTGCTTCCTCTTACCTTTCATGCTGCGTGCTAGGTCATTTCAGTCATGTCTGACTCTTTGTGACCCCATGGGCTGTAGCCCCCCAGGCTCCTCTGCCCGTGGGATTCTCCAGACAAGAATACTGGAGTGGGCTGCCATGCCCTCCTCCGGGGGATCTTCCCGACCCAGGGATGGAACCCATGTTTCCTATGTCTCTTGCACTGGCAGGTGGGTTCTATACCACTAGCGCCACCTGGGAAGCCCCTTTCTTACTGCGGCTACTAGAAAAAGCAGAATTACATACGTGGCTGGTACTGTATTTCTATAGGACAGTGCTAACTGAGCTTGTGGAAAACTGTTGTGAGAGGTTCTCAGAAGGTATGAGAAGAATTAACAACAGGTAGGGGCTTCCCTGGTGGCTCAGGCAGAAAGGAAACTATGCAAATGAAGAAAAGGCAATTATTAACTACAAGAAAATCTATTAAAAAGGAAAGCATCACAGTATAACACTATCTGTGATGATGTGCTACGCAAACAATGTAAACAATGAATATGGCTTTCACCAAAAAGTATAACATACTGGGAGAATGGGGGAGGGGAAGCAAAGAGGGATAGCAGAAGGAATGGCTGCTTAAGAAAACGACATCCTATATCTCACTGAAGACCTAAACTAATGAATCAAAGGATAAACATTTTCCTTAAAAACTGGAAATAAATGAAAGCTCGAAGCAGGCTCAAAGAGTTCAAAAGTCATTCATAAAGAGAAAGATTGGGTAATGGGAAGATGTGGGCAGCAAATAACTGGATTATAAGACCACCGTGGTACTATTTAACTTCTTAAATCATGTATATATTCAACTTGGATTTAAAGAGAAAGTCCACACTCTGCTATTCTACTTATTTAAAAGAAAAATCTACAAAACGGCAAGGTTTTTGACTCATAAGAGAGACTACATAGCAATTTAAAAGTATGATAATATATTATAAACCCGCATGAGATTAAACAAATTAGTCTAGTAGTAACGTATCCATCACATCTTTCATGGATGAGATTAAGCTTTCGGGGAAATGCTACACAGCACAGAAAAACATCTTGAAGGGAGAAAAATTCTCATCTTGTAAATTTCTTACTCTGGTTGTTACTGGAAGTGTTCACCAATAGGTACATATTTGCCTTATGACATGAAACAATCTTGATCAGTCCAGCTGGTGTGACTGAAAGAAGATGGAAGAAATATTCATTCTGAGGAAATAAGGGCCAAAATAACAACGGTGTGGGGCAGATTTTATGCAGCTGAAGGATTTATTAATCTGTACTTTTTTGGTTGAAGAGAACACACTGAAGACAGCTAACAAAAATATTGGGAAAATAGAAGCTACTCACACAATACTTTTAAAAGAAGGTTCTAAAATTAAGGTATACTCAAAGAGTTAAATGCACAGATCTTAAACATGTAGTTCAGTTAGTTTTTCTAACCAATTTTTTTTTTCTTTCCTGATTTTTTCCCAAATTTCGTACTTTTTATTTTGTACTAGGGTATACCCAATTAACAATGTTGTGACAGTTTCAGGTGAATGGAGAAGGGACTCAGCCACACACAGACACGTATTCATTCTCCCCCAAACCCCCCTCCCATCCAGGCTGCCACACAACATTAAGCAGAGTTCCATGTGCTATACAATAGGTCCCTGTTGTCTAACCAACTTTGAGGTATAATTTACAAATAATAAAACAAACCCAGTTTAAGTGTTTCTCTATTTCAGAATTGCATATGAGAAATATATGCAGGCTTTAAATATAAGAGTTTTCATTTCACTCAGTAAAATAAAATGCCAGGATTACAGTATTAATACCGAGGAGTGATAAAAGCACCTTTAAAATTAAAAGTTAACTACCAACAGTGGTTTAGAAAAAAGCAGATGAACTACTGTACCACAAAATGTGACAGAACTACAGCAAAACAAGATTTCTGCATTCTAAAAGTGTATCAAAGGTAAGCCAACTTTCCAACAGCTGAAGAGAAAGCAGATCACTGACTAATGATCAAGTTTAAGGAGACTGCCATCACAAGTATATGGTATCCCTAGACCTTTTATTACTCTGACCAAAGATTAAATAATCCACTGAAGTATGTAAAATATCCACACAGAGAAAATAAAATAGAATAAAGGCCTTAAAGCTGATGATGAGAAGGTGACTGACTGTTGGGTAAATTTAGGAGCCAAGCCAAAAAGGAAATAGTAAACCTGTCATGAAACATATTCTCAGAAGCATCCCCTAAAAAATACCCCATTCAACATTTCAAGCACCATTCAAAGTGTACCTCATCATTTCAGGGATGAGATCACACTGAATGAGAAATTTCAACAGTGCAATGACCTATACCGACAGATAACCTACCCATCTCCTTCCCTTGGATGGTGCTTCACTGGCTTTTCAGGAGCCTGCTTCCTATTCTTAGTATAGGTTTCAGAAACGTAACAGAAGAAAGCATCACGTGTAACAGATATCAAACGTTCATGCTCTCCTAGAGAATACATCTGATGATGTGCGGCCAAAGGAAGGCTCAAGTTCACTCACAGCTTACCAGGGAGTGGTTTAAATTACACCATGTCATTTTATATAGGCACTGGGTACCCCAAATGATCTGATTCATTTCTACGGTGAATCATTTTCATGGGAGAAAAAAAAAAGCAAGTTCTTTTAAAATTATGACTGAGCTGGGCTAGAAAGTTGGGATAAAGATGCCTGATAAAATTTAAACAAAACATCTGACTGAAAATCAATCTTAAGAGGCAAGGTAGGGCAGAAACCATCATTATTTGAAAAATTTCTAAAGCTAGTTCTGATTTCCCATCCTTCCACACTCACTTAACAAGATGACTGATGACCTCCCAGTGAGCACCAAGGCTAACATCCTCATAAAGCTCTGGGAACAGAATGAATTAGGGCCCAGAGTCAATCAGTTTCTCTATTTACAGGAAAGCTCATTATCCATTATTCAAATACCTCCCAAATCCAATTAGGCAAAAGTCAAACATGGGGTAAAGCTGATAATGTTTTACATGAGAGTTCTAATTTTTGAAACACATAGGCATAAAAGCCAGGCTTGCAGAAATAGTCTAATGTTTACAGCACTTTGTTAAGTCAAACCTAGCGATTTTGGTTTGAACATCCTTCTCTCTTCAGTCCCACAACAAGGTGAATGTCTCTGGGTCCACAGTAAAATGCATTATTTCTCTTAAAAGTCTTCAAGAGTGATGAGGTGGAGCCAGTGTCTCATTCAAGCCGGGAGTCTGCTGGGAAGGTCCTAGACTCTCAACCCTCCTAGCACCAGCCAGGGCCCAGAGTGGGCATTCAACTTAATTCTAATGACTGAATTAAGGAATGATTCTAAAGGCGCTCAAAGAGTCCTTAACTCTATACCAGTCTGCTTCATATTATGGAATAGAAATGTTCTTGAAAGAGAATGTGTTTAAGCAAATGTCTGGTCCACTCCTGCTTTTCAATAATAACAACAATTATTGTTAATTACTATTTTGCTTTGCAATTGAGTCACACAGCCTCTCGACAAGATAGTACTAAAAGAGCTACTAAAACATGAATTCAAAGCAAAAATGGTTATTTTTAGATGATTTAGATAGCCATCTGTTTTAAATGTCTGAAGGAAGAAAAAACCCCAGTGGTACCTTGAATTTGCTAGAATTGCAGCGAACTGCAACTCCCTTAGCATCTTCAACATCTTCTATGCTCCCCACACCCTCTTTTTACAAATGGTTGCCTAATTTGATTGTTCTAGCTGTTACCTAGTACTTTAAGGAAGCTACTGGCTCTCAGAAATAGAGCTAGATCAAAGGGAAATACAGAAGTACAGTAAAGGCAATAATTTAAAATAATACGAACATACAGGGCATACATTTCCTGGAACTCTTGCAAGTAGTCACCACCGAATAGGAAGATATATATAGAAGTCGGGGGGGGAGGGGGGAGGGGATGGCTAGACTAGAATTTTAGCAACCAAATCTTCAAAGTAATGTTTGTGAACAAACTTCATTACTCATAAATCTCATTATAAATGAGAATATAAAATTACTGTATAGTAAAGCATACTGAGAAATACACAAATTATCAAAATCAGAAATTCGACATCTTTCAAGCTGAAAGCAATGCTGTGTTCTGTCTATACTAGTTAATGGAACAATATAATTTACTGCGAACATCTCTGCTGTTGTTCTTTTTTTTTTAATAAATTTATTTATTTTAGTTGGGGGCTAATTACTTTACAATATTGTAACAGTTTTTGCCATACATTGACATGAATCAGCCATGGGTTTACATGTGTTCCCCTTCCTGGACCCCCCATCCACCTCCCTCCCCATCCCATCCCTCTGGGTCATCCCATTGCCCCGGCCCTGAGCCTTTGTCTCATTCTGCTGCTGTTCTTTAGTCGCTAAGTCATCACTAAGTCATATTCAATTCTTTGCCACCCCATGGACTGCAGCACCCCAGGCTTCCCTGTTCTTCACTATCTCCCAGAGTTTGCTTAAATTCATGTCCAATAAGTCAATGATGCTACCTAACCATCACATCCTCTGCCACCCCTTTCTCCTTTTGCCTGCAGTCTTTCCCAGCATCAGGGTCTTTCCCAGGGAGTCAGCTCTTCACATCAGGTGGCCAAAGTATTGGACTTCAGCTTCAGCCCTTCCAATAAACCTTAGGAAACCAATATGCCAGAAGTCACAGTCAGTACTGCTAAGTTGTAAGATAATCTACAATGCTTAGATAATAAAGAGTTTAAAATTTAGTTAACTAGTAGCAAGCTTGCTTTGGTTTAAAGTTGAAAATGATTATGTACTGAATAGATAAAGATGCTGAAAAGTAAACCAAGAACCTCAGAATCTCATGTGGTAAGCTGAAAGAGAGGAAGGAGAAATGAACACAACCGGCCTGCATTTAAAAGACAGCAGGATCTACAATGATCATTCTTGCCAGAGCTTGCGGAAATGTTGGGTCATCTTGTCCACTGGTCGGGGGTGAGGTTCAAAGATAATGGAGTTACAAATCACTACCAGAACAATTATGTGCATTTGGAAAATGACATGGAAAAAAGCATAATCAAATTGTTTTACAAATTCTCCACAGATGAGAAGATGAGGGCAGGCACGAGAAGTGTGGAGCCCCCTCCACAGGGTCGGCAAGGGGACCGGGGGACCAACCGGTGGAGGTGGGGGGGCTGATGTCAGCTCTGAAAACAAAGTGAGGGTCGATTAAATATAGAGAAAAACACAAAGGCACAGCTAGGCTCAAAAATAAAACAAGAACAAATGAAAAAAAAAACAGACCTCCCACTCAAAATCATCTGTAAGCACAATACCAAAAAAAGAAAAACACACTACAACACAAACGACTAGTTCTGAAAAAGAAAACCAACTAGAAAAATAACTATTTCACATGAAATTTACTGTTAGCTTGTCAGGCACTTTAAAGATAAATATATTTGAGATCAGGGATAAAGAAAGAAATCGTGTATAAAAAAAGATGTTACATATACATCTAGGAAGGAATAAATGAAGCCATAATAAGCAGACAGTAAAGAATAAATGAGAAATCTTGAAATGAAATTGACAACCACTGAAATTTAAACAACAGCCCTTAACAGATGAAGATAAACTCTCCACAGAACACAAAGGATGGGTTCTTTGGAAGCTTAGTACAAAGGCACACAGCATGGAGAAATAGGAGACCTGAAGGAATAGGTCAGAGACACGAAGGGTAGAGCGGTCCCAGCACACCTCTAAAATAAAAGTCAGTGGCCACACGTTAGGGTTAGAGTAAAGCTGCAGTATATTAAGGGTAAAAAAAAATCTTCAAAGTAAAGTATATTATCTTTTGGATGCTTAATATAACGTTAACATTATCATTTACTTTATTTTTAACAACTCTGTGGTTACACAGTCAAATAGTTAACAAAGAAATATAAAAATTGTGTTTTCAAGGGTCACTGACTTTAAACCTTATTTTTACAAACCTTAAAGTATCTGGTTTTTGTTGCTTTTTAACATCACTTAGGTTTTCTGTTAAATGTCATAAATTTCACCTTGGGTAGAAATCAATAGGCAGAAAGTGAATCAGACTTACAGTAACTGATGTCAATGAAACATATTGGAACAAGTATTTCTTTTTTTTTTGAATGCTGAGAACCACAAAACCATTCCTGTAAGAGAAGAGTCTAAAAAACTGAATCCACTTTCACTTCTGCTTTGTTGACCTTCTGCTTTCCATAAGCACAGTTTAGGTGTTCGGGTCCTGGGGTTCTGGCACTTTGCTGAGGACAGTGGCACAGCTGACTAAGGACACAAGTTGCTGGCAGGCATCTGAAAGTGGAAGGTTCACACTTTGCTTTACAAGGAGCCAGACGGCCAACCACCAGCTTCCTCCCTCCACGGTTAATTTCCCTAGAGGGACTTTAGGAACCCACACAATATTCCTACTTGGAAATAACTGAGAACCATATTTATGAAACTGATGGTATTCTGTGTATAATCTGGGAATGTGAATGGGAGGGAAACAGAATGTCAAAATGAAACCAGCTTTGGTTAAGAGTTTGTTTAATATTCCAAGAGTAGTACAAGATTCTCTTACCATAACCAAAGAAAACGCTTTTGTATTATTGTTACCAACCAAGTGAGTTTTCTAAATACCTTCTAGATGTAAACATACTTTTCTATACGCCATCTGGGGATTAGAGATGATGAAGGAAGATGCGCCCAATGCTCAAAAGCATTCTAAACTGATAGTTCTTTAGTGAAGCCACAAAAGTAAAATGACAATTCGGGGAAGAGACGAAGTGGTGACCTAGCTCTTCTGCCTGGCTTTCCAAAGAACTCTGCGCATGTGGATTAAGGAAGCAAGGTTTAGATTCAGTGTTTGAATCTCTTCAATTCATCCAAATATTTATTTAGCACTGACTATGTGGAAAGCAATAAGGATAGGAAAGTGAACAAGGGAGGCAAATTCCTGCCACTATGGACCTTGTGCTCCAGTGGGGAAGACAGCTGGACAAACAGACGCAAGGTTCTGAGCCAGGCGCTGTCACATGGAACTCACACAAACACGCCCATGACTGCTCTTCAGGGACTGACGATAAAACAGAAGATCAACGCTCTGAGCAAGGGGATCCTCAACGTACACCCCTCCCCACCACCAAGGATCCGACCCCCCTGGGAGAAGCAGAACCAGCAGTTCAGAAGCCCCGCCCCCCATCCGCACGTGCGTTCCTCCCGGGGACTGGTTTAAGGGTTCTAGCCCAGAACTGTGCCTGAGAACAATGACAGATCCCAGGCACTATGCATGAAAACGCACGCACCATCCATTAGGGGTAAATTAAGGACAACCTGGTCTACGTGCAAGCCACTTCTGCAAACAACCCAATGTTAATGGTGTCTTTTGATGAAGAGAAGTTCTTCACGTCAACATAGTTCAATTTATGAATCTTTTCCTTTATTGTTAGTTTTTGTGGGGAGTCTTGTTTAAGAAACGGTTTTCCATCTCAAGTTTATACACACACACGCCTACACTATTTTTGAAAGTTTAAAGAAAAATGTTTGCCATATATTTTCACTTATATCTTGATTATGCCTCAAAACGCTGGAATAAAACATACAGATGACAAAATGCCATGTCAGTCCCTTCTGACAGCTGGTTTTGTGCACAGTAAGCACTCCTTTAACTTCACCGGCAGGCACTCACTGTCTGCTGAATGACGTACCATAGAATCAATGTCTGTCTTTGCCTACCGGTCTTTGAGAATACAAGCATTTTTCTAACTCTTGTAAGCTCTTTACATATTTTAAAGCCATCAATTCTTTGTCTGTGCTGGAAACCACTTTTCCAGTTTACTTGTTTGAACATTTAAAGTTAATTTCCCCTACATAAAAATTTTTTTAAGTGTGGAAGGATGATCGTAAAACATCATTATAACAATAGAGCTGCCACTTGGGAGAATGATTGAGAGATTTTTTATTTTCTATTGTTTTCCGATGGTTTTCCACAGCACATGTGCGTTACCTAAGTAATAAAAAGTTTTAAAGTAGTTCTACGTTTTTAAGTATTCAAACCCTATTGACCTTTTCCTCTGCGATTTCCTTTATTGCTTCTAATGGTATAAAGTTGTCTTCTTCTTCAGCATGTAATAACACTTGAGAAAAAGCAGAGTCTTTATCCATCTGGCTTATTTTCCTTATACAGTTTTCAACTACATCCACTCTACTGCCTTTGAATCTCAAACTATGCAAAGAATAGGTTGTTTCCTCTCCTGTCAGCCTAACAGTTACTCTGCTAACCTCTGTGTCTGTTCAGAGGGCTTGCCCTCCCTCTCCCTAAACTCAAATAGTAACAAAAATGCAGCTGCATCTGATCATTCAGATTTCAGAATGAACAAATCACTATTTTTCAGAGAAAGGAAAACCATTAAAACTAGGTAGAGTTTTTTTCTTTTTAAAGATTAATGCAGGCTCAATTCATTCTTTGCAGCTATTTAGTAAAGATCAAGAGGAACACAGGAGATTAAAATAGTAGGAAATTAAAAAAACCCACAATAGCATTTCTGTACCTAAGATGAACACTGTTACTTTGTTCTTCTGTAAGGAAAGGGTAGGTGGGATGGCTCTGGCACAAACTTCTGCCCCCATATTTATCTGGTATGTATCATTATGTGTCTAAACTTGTAGTGAAATACATGGAAAAAAAATGAAAACATTAAATTATTTCTGTTCTTCTGTCGATAAGCAGACTATTTTGTAAAAAGCATATTTCTCCATGTTACCTGACTTCTAACTTTTTAACTTCTGTCAAAGCAAATTTTACTTTATTGAGTATATTTAATTAACAAGCAACTTTCTGAGTAACTACTTCAAGCAAGATCCAGCATAAAATAGCTGTGTTGTTGTTGCTCGGTCACTCAGTCAGGTCCGACTCTTTGCAATCCTGTGGACTGTAGCCCGCCAGACTCCTCTGTCCATGGAATTTTCCAGGCAAGAATACTGGAGTGGGTTGCCATTTCCTTCTCCAAAGACAGCTGCACCTCAACAAATTAAATTAGAACATCTTCCCGCCTCCTTCAACATATTCAGATGCAATTGTTTTAAAGAAGATGCCTGTCAACGCAGGAGCCACAGGTTCAATCCGTGGGTTGGGAAGATCCCCTGGAGAAGGAAATGGCAACCCACTCCAGTACTGTTGCCTGGGAAATCCCATGGACAGATGGGTCTGGTGACCTGCAGTCCATGGGGCTGCAAAGAGTCAGACATGACTTAGTGGCTAAACCACCAGCAGCAGCAGCAGCACCTGCTTGAGAAGGGCTCTGTGCCTTCCCCCTCTCCAGTCATGAGCTCTGGGCAAAAGCTGCATGATCTTCTGGTCATCTGCCTTCTTAGAACTGGATACATAAAAAATACATTTTCTATGGGACGGAAGGAGGCAGTAAACCTCTGCTAATAATATATGATCAATTTTTAGAAGCTTTTGAAAGCTGATGCATGCCAAGTCTTTCCTGAAGAGGATTTGCTCAATATCTCAATGCCACAACTAAAACTATATAGGAACTAAAAATCCATACATATTGCTAGACACAGACTTGGGTCACTATTATTACATAAATAACTGAAGCTATTGCAGAAGGAAGATCCCTTAAGATATCACAATAACAGCCAGACACTCTTCTTCCCAAGGCTCACAAAATGACAACATTTATGCTGGCTTAGCAGGAAAATAAATCCCTAGGACCAAATAAATCAAACATTTTGCAAAAACCAGGATAAATAAAGAACTTTAGAGACACTAAGTCTAGTGACATTTTCATGGAACAGGCAATGCCTAAACTTGAAAAAAAGCTCACCATTAGAATGTTTGCTTTCTTACTGCACTGAAAAGCAATCTTCACAAGATTACTCAGAGCAAACAGTGTGTAGCTTCAATAAGGTATGTTCATTAGAGAACAGGATAGTTAAAAACCCAGAATTGTAACATTCTTAAAGGTAACCAGTCGTAACACCCAAGTGTGTTTTTTAAAGCAAACTCTTATATATGATGCCAAGGTCAAGTTTTGAGGATCACCTTCAGAACCCAGAGTACAATATATCATTGTACTCACAGCCAATTTTTGGCCTTGCATTTCATGTTGCGCCAATGTTGTGGGGCAGGTGGTTCTGTCATGATCCCTGTCCTCACTGAGTTCCCACTCAGTGGGGAAGACCACCTGTGGCCAAACACAACACTACTGAGTGGAGTCCTGCTCGGAGGAGACATGTATTCACAGGAAGAAGGGAAAGGCATCAAGAAGAGTCGGTGACAGAGAGAACCGCAAACTCAGGAGTGACCAGGGAGCAGCCACATCTGATGCAGAGCAGGGATCTTCCCGGCACTGCTGACCTGCTGCCTCTCCTTGCCGACGCTGGTTGGCGTTCAGTGGAGAAAATAAGTCAGACGGTTAATACCCAAGCTGTTTTGCCTAGTCTGTGCCGACACTGTTGATTCAAAGGAAGCCTGAGCAACGAGGGCTGGGGAGGAGACAGGACGGCCATCCTGCACCGAGCAACCCCAGAAGCCTGCCGCCTGGGCCTCCCCAGGCCCAGGTCAGAGAGGAGAGAGTGGGCCCGCACCTCACAGCAGGCCCTGCGACCCGGCTCGGCGGCTCCCAGGGGCGCACAGGGCACGGCACACCTGACAGGCTCTAAAGCTGCCTCTGCTCCACAGGGCCAGACAGGCTTTCCCCGAGCCTGAGCCTCCTCAGCTCCAAGGAGCAGACACTCCAGGTCTAGCGTGTTCCCCGCCGAGCCTTCATCAAGGATCCCCTGAGCTGAGTGGGCTAAACAGAACGAACCAAGCTGAGAGATGAACGTGGAGTGAAGGAAGCGCAGGAAGCGTGAGGACGGCGCTGGAAAACAAACAGTGGCTGTAAGAAGAGAGCACCAGTGACCCCACTATCTCTGAGAACGCTGCTCTCTGACTTCCTCAAGAGAAAGGTCAGGGGTGATTTTCCAGTAATGAGTAACTTCCTGCCATGATACCCAGGGAATGGCTGGGTGTGAGAGCAGCATTTCTTGGAAGGATGTGCCTCTTCCTCTCCACTTTTCCTGCAGGCGGCACGGCTCTCTGATGTGCTACATTCCTGGAGAAGGCTTCACTCCATCTGAGATGGGATCCGGGCTCCCTGAACCCCACCCCTACAGACCAGGGGAGGAGCAGGTCAGCAGCTGGAATATCAAGGTTTTCCTGGAGCCCCCGAGCCAAGCTAAGGGGAACTCAGCATGGTAGAAAGCATGCCCCCACACCCCCAGGCCCTCTGCAGCAAACACTATTCAGGCAGGAAGGGCAAGTGCTGGCTTCCTAGCTCCCTGCCAAGCAGAGCACGCCACGATGTTCAGCTCCCTAGAGGCCGCACTCCGAATGCCTGTCCATGTATGTCCGGGATGATGGTGCCTCAGCCCAGACCCCGGACATGAACGTCAGCTTCCCTGACATTTCCCTTTCCTTCCCAAGTCCAAAGGCGACGTGGCTCTGGCTCCTCTGATCCTGAGTGTTCAATTTTTTTTTTAAAGTATTTATTATGATGCTAGGACACACTTCAAAATAATTGAGAGCTAGGAGGGGTTAATGGGTAGGTGGTACAGAGGAAAAAAGATGAGCCATGAGCTTATAATGACTGAAACTGGGTGACGAATACACGGGGGTTCGTTATACTAATCTGTTTCTATATGTTTGAAAGTTTTCATGAAGGATTCTTGCAACTCAATTTTTTTAAGCAGGGAGGAATACTACAATTGGATGCGTGTTTCTGAGCGATCAGTCTGGCTTTATGGTTCTGGGAAACCAGCGGCAGCAGCACAGGTTTTCCCTCTCCCTGAATTCCCCCCTAAAAGTAAACGGGACAGCAAAACCGACAGACAACCCTCAGACAACAACGAAAACAAAACCCCTCAGGATTCTGAAAGCACAAGGAGGTGGGGACAGCCAGTGACTAAGACCCATGTGGCATCGCACTGTATGGGAGGAAGGAGAAGCAAGACATGGGGGATTCCGATGGCTGTGATCAGGAGAACCCCGAAGCATAAGGCCTCACGGGGAGGTGTGACAGGTCGACCGTGTGCGCAGCCAAAAAGGGAGCAGATCCTGCAGGCTCCAGCTCACAGGCGTTGGCAGGCTGCCCCTCCCCCAGGTACTCGGAGGCCCTCCAGACTCTCCACTAAGACCTTCCAAGACAAAGCCTGTACCGAGAGGCTTCTGGGAGTAGAACAAATCGAGCACAGTAAGGACAAAAGGGGCACAGGAAAGAGAAGGTTGAGATAATAGGTAAAAATGGGAGGAACAGGGGAAACAGATCTTGGAGAACAGAAGTCACTTCACAAAGGCAGCTGAAGAGGGAGCCTGAGAGCCCTGAGCGTCCGTGTGATCCACCCCTTCCCTCCTCAAAACTGCTGGGAAACTGTTCGCTTAAAGATGGTCAACAGACAAGGAACAGCTGAGTTCCACATAACGTTACTATATGAGAGAACAAGGGACAAAAAATACCCCTAAAGAAAACAAGAGCAAGCCAGAAAGATGCCCACAAAAGATGAAACTCATCCAACAAGTGGAGAAGACACTAGGAACATGGTAGACGCGAAGGAAGAACAGCACAAATGAGAAGGAGAACTCACAAAATAAAGGAACCGGAAAACAGAATGATCTGAAAAGGTAAGGGAAAGAAAGTGGGGACGAATTACAAAGAAAAGAAGAAAGTATTTTCAAAAATGAAGATAAAACAAGAACCCAAGAGCAAACATACAAGTTTACTGCCTTAAAGGAAACAGATAGAGTGGAGTTAAAAAAAAAAAAAATCCAAAAAATATAACCAAAGAGAAATAGGTTCTCTGTACTGTTTTAATTGTGTAAGTTTGAAATTATATTTTTTTAAAATGTGCAATTATACTTAACAATTTTTCTTTTACTTTTAAAGCTAATTAGATTTAAAAATTTTTGAGGAAGTGAAAAAAATAGATGATAGAAAAAGAAAATCAAACACACAACAGGCTGAGTCCCTGAGAAGGAAATCAAAACAATGGAACAAGAAAATACTGAAACCTCGAATGTAAGATTCTCCTGAAATTAAAAAAAGAAAAGGCTTGAAACTATATATTAAAAGAACACACTGATTTGGGAGGAGAATGACCCAAGCTGGCCAAGAGCAAGATATAGTTTAATAAATGATTATACTTTGACACAAAAGGTTAAGAAAAAAATGCTTTGGGCACCTAGCAAAAGGACCAAATCACTTTAAAGGGCAGAGAAATCCGAGCATCAAACACCCACAGCGACGCTTCACACCACAGGACACACAGTGGGGACCCGTTTAAATTATGCAGGGAAATAATATGTGCTCCAAAGGTGTTTCTATAGATAAAACGGCCTTCAAATAGTAAAGCTGCAGACAAACTGCTATGAATATGCACTGATAATTCACAGAATGTTTCTATAAACCATTCCCGAGGAATCTAGTGGAGAAGGAGCATCAGGCAACCGAAATGACCAGAAAGGTTTAACTAGCAACCGACCGTGAGCACTAACCCTTACCAGTAGGTCTAAAGAGTCGGATACGACTTAGTGACTGAACAACAACAGAGCAGGCCTAAGACCAAAGGATGGCCGTGCGGCAGGCAGTGTGCTGTGCCGTGCGGAGGACAACCGCCAAAGGGAGCAGGGGGCAGAGCAGGAAGGGCAGTCAGCTTAGGGACATCCACTGCGACTCCTCAGGCACCGACTGAAAACACTTCAAATCGGGTGCTGGGGGAGAGGCAAGGAAAGAACTGGTGATGACTACATAACTTCAACAGTGCTCACAGAAGGGAATCTCAGTAACAGTCCAAAACTGAGGGCACCAAAGGTACATCAGTGTCGAAGGAGTCATCAGAAGACACCAAGATTCCTAAATACTCAAAGACTTACAGAATTCCTCCACAGGAATCATAAAAACATGTCCACTGTCTACAATGTAAAGGTGTAATGAAACACTTCACCAGCGTTAACAGTCTAGTAGTATCTACTCCTCCGAACATACAAAACAAACAATGAACTCTAAAATAATGAATTCATTATTTCTGAATTGTTACTACTTGTTTTTACATAGATGGGCCCACAATATATGTATTATTCTGTAATATAATCTTGTTATCCAGCCATCTAACCTACCTTCATTTACTCAGATAATTTTTCTAAAACTGCATTTTCTGGGTTTATCCATCACATTGCAAATAGAAGAAATCAAACTGCCAGCATCCACTGGCTCACAGAAAAAGTAAGAGAATTCTAGAAAAACATCTACTTCTGCTTCACTGATTAGGCTAAAGCCTTTGACTTGTGAATCACAACAAACTGTGGCAAATTCTTAAAGAGATGGGACTATCAGACCACCTTACTAAAAGATGCTTGCTCCTTGGAAGAAAAGCTGTGACAAACCTAGACAATGTATTGAAAAGCAGAGATACTGCTTTGCCGACAAAGGTCCATCTAGTCAAAGCTCTGGCTTTTTCAGCAGTCTCACATCCATTAGAGTTGGACCATAAAGAAGGATGAGTACCAAAGAATTGATGCTTTTGAACCATGGTGCTGGAGAAGACTCTTGAGAGTCCCTTGGACAGCAAGCAGATCAAACCAGTCAACCCTAAAGGAAATCAACCCTGAATATTCACTGGAAGGACTGATGCTGAAGCTGAAACTCCAATACTTTGGCCACCTGATGCAAAGAGCTGACTCACTGGAAAAAGGCCCTGATGCTGGGAAAGATTGAAGGTGGGAGGAGATGGGGATGACAGAGGATGAGATGGTTCGATGGCATCACCGACTCAAGGGACATGACTGTGAGCAAACTCCAGGAAGTAGTAAAAGACAGGGAAGCCTGGCATGTTGCAGTTCAGGGGTTGAAAAGAGTCAGACACAATTTAGTGACTAAACAATAAGTTAAAAAAAACTTCACTTTAACAGATTTGAGAAACAGATTCTCTCGTTGAAGTACCTTCCACATATTCTTATGTTATTAAATCTTAATTATTAAGAGTTGCTGAACAAGGTCAGCCAGAACCGAACAGTTCTTTTTCATCAGTGGGAGCCTAACCTCCACTGAGATCCTATTCTCACTATCCAAACTCGAACCCAACACTCATGCCTCGTGTTCCTTCTGGGGTCCTTTACATTTGCATGGATAGAGGCCCTTGGCAGTTACCTCCTACTGTTAAATTTCTTCACGCTGACTGTCTGGTCACCATGCTTGCAGCGACCCTGTGCAACTTCATGATTGTATTAATCATCCTGGCTTCTCTCCCCCTCTATTCATGCTTCCTGAACTCAGATACTTTAAACCAATGTCCTTGTTACTTTTCACATGTCGATTGTTTCTTTTTACTCTAAAATTGAAAAATGGGGGTATTTTCTGATTATTAAGGTAATGTATTCCCATTGAGAAAACTCAAGCAATACCCAAAACCAGACCACGTATGAAAATCATATGACTACTGAAAAATCAACTGACCACACATGCAGCAAGCAAGTGGTTATTATCTTCATGAGAAGACTATCCGCTCAAGAACGAAGAGCAAACTTCTCAAAGCCGCCTGTCACCTGTGCCCCCCCCCGTGTGTGTTCATTCCTCTACCTACTCTGCTCTGCTTCAATTACGGGCAACTTGGCATTTACACATCCCTGTCAGGCTTTTTTTCAGACATACTTCGGTCTGTTTTGAGTGGCACTAAATGGTTCTCTCGTGGTTAGAAACCACCCAGAGGATCTCTCAGTAGCAGGGCCAGAAACTGTAAACTGGCTCAACTGTCTACAGACAATCAGTAAGCTGGTAAAGTACATTCAGACTGACAACTCTGTTCTCAATCTACTTATTTCTCTTATGGGCAGTTGCTTTTTAAAACAAGTTTAGAGAAAACACACAAGGATATGAGAGGGATATATGATTAGGAGAGGAGATGCTTTTTGAGGGCAAAAAAGAAAAAAACTGGAATGAAATCACACCACAAAATGGCATTACTAATACAAGAATCTATGGAAAACAGCACACACAAATGAGCACAAGTGAAACCGAGGAAACCTGGTAAGATGGACAAACTGCTATCAATATCAACACCCTGGTTGTGACAGTGTATTACACTTTTGCATAATATTAGCAAGGTGGAGGAAACTGGGCAAAGGGTACAAGGGCTCTTTCTATTATTTCTCACATGAATCTATAATTATCCCAATAAAAATTTTAATAAAAAATGATTGGCAGAAAATAGACAAAATGGGTATCGTACCTACACTGTGCAGTGATAGGGATAAAGAAAACTTTTATTCTTTTTTGTTTTCCATAGTAAACGTATCACTGAATAATGAAATACAGTATAAATTAGAAAAATAAGAATTCTTAATAAGGGTTGAAAGGATAAGATCAAGACTTTAGGTATTCTCCAAATATTTTATAAAATCTCAAGCAATGTGAGTAAAGTGAATACAGGACTCTTCAACAAATCATGGGATTCTAGTATAAGGCAAATCCTTAATTTTAAAATGTCTATAAACAAAGAGGAAGTCCTCTTTTCTCCGAGTGAATAATTGACTTCCGGGAGTCATTATCTCAGGAGGTGACATACTCTGGAGACCAAAGCTTAGGCCAGGCATGTCTTCCCTGCCTTGCTGAAAACTGTTAAGCCCCTTCTGTTCAAAAGGCTGTCCCACCCCATCCTGTAAGCCTCGCCCAGGCACTCACTGACCTCTTCACACCAGCTTAAAGCCCTTTCTTCAACCCTCTCCATGCACCTTTTATTGTTCTTTCACGGCGCTTTCCTCCGCAATTCACAGTCTGCGTGACCGTTTCATGTCGTCGCTCTCCCGTGACTGTCAGAGAGACCACGGGCTGTGGTTCCCACCACCCTCGCCTGCACACGTGACACGACCTAGCATCCTGCCTGGTATCCACAGGCACCCAAACAGGCTGGAATGAATTAAGTGCCAACATAATTTATATGAATTTATAGATGACCAGCATAATGATTTATAGGGAAAATTACAACTCTTCTGTTCGTGAATAATTGTTAGGTAGCTTACTCTTAAGTGCTGAGTCCTTAATGTGGTTTCTTCAATTCCATAAACATTTCTGAAGAGTGTACACAGGTATCCATCTTACATGGCAACTAAATTCTATAATTTGCTATAAGGCAAAAATTGCATGCAACTGAGATTAAAACCTCGGGAGAAAATCCCGAATTGCCAGCACTGAAGCCGGAGATGTTTCAAAGCCCAGGTCTTCACTTCTTCTGTTTCTCTCTCACCTGCAGTCTCCCCTCCTTGCAGAGAATATCAAGACATGGTCAGACAGCACAACGCGGTACTTAGAGGAGTTTCTCTTTTTGTTTTTGGCACTATGTATAGTTTAACTAAGCAAGATTAAATGCGTGTACGATACAAGTCCACAAGGTGACAATAAGCCAGACGCTACGATACACTTGGTTTTGAGGATACAAAGGTCTGAAAGGCATGATCCCATATTCTTGAAGGGTTTACATAAGCACTAGAATAAAAATATTAATTCACATAAAATGTAATTGTTACAAAGGAGCAACATGCTGTTAAAAAAAAATGCTATTTGGCATGTCAGAGGCAGAATACGTGCTTTCCAGTGGCTTTCTTCCTGGGACCAAATCCTAACTGTCCTCCAGGGAGATGGGATTCCTCAGGTGGATAAGGGAAAATCGCTGCATTCACAGAGGTGACAGAGAAAGCATACTAGTAATATTTGCCGTAGTATTTTTTTTAAAAAAGGGAACTGAACAGGACAGTTAGCTTGGCGTTGGGAGCAGGAGACACGTGCTCCACAGAGGTGGGGCCTGTGAGCCGAAAGGAGGCTCTCAGCGGACAGAAGACCCAGCACCCACGACGACTCGGTCTGGAGGGCGAAGAGAATGAGGAGAGGGGAGGGCTTGGGGGTGTGGAGTGGGGGGAGGCTAGCCAGCAGAGCGGCCCACACCCTCTGCAGACCTGCTGTAAGCACCTGTGTTAGGTCAGGCCAAGGAATCTGGAGACGACAGACCCAGCAACGGGGAGCCACTGGAAGTCTTCGAGTAGGACAAGGATATCCCTTCTAGTCTCATGAAAGACAGGCTGGAAGTGAAGGGCCCGAACCAGCTGAAGGGGACCACAAACGGGGACAGCAAACAGCCAGAGAGGAGGGGGCCCGAACAGAGGCAAGGGGAGAAGACGAGGAAAGAAGGGGGTCAGATGCACACTTCAAGAATGAAGCCGGAAGGCTCGGCAGTCAGCTGGAAGTAAGGGAAAACTAAAGAACTGAAGGCTTTTAGGTTTCGAGCGCAACTAGGAATAGATACATATGTTAACATGTAAACAAATGTCTGCTGATTTTATAATTACTCAGTGGATTTCACAATATACACAAAAATGTTTAGTGGTTAAAAAATTTATCAAGCTTATAAGAGAAGATAAAGCAGTGCTCTATGTTACAAAATACATCCTCCAAATAAGAGCATAAGAAAGTCTACAGAAATATATCTAATATAAAAAGAATGCATTAGAAAATATATAAAATCTCACAGGTAACCCATTTCTGTCTGATCTATTTTAAAAGAATGTAACATATCTGCATAGGTTAAAAACAAAAGGCTAAGTCCTTGAGTGATTTTCTGGCAAAATAATTAGATGTTTTCAGAAAAACTGCCAGTAAATTAGAGAGAAAAACCTAAAGTCCCATTTGGATAAAACTTGTTAAAAGAAAAAAGTGCTGTCTAATATGACAGCTTCCATAGCCAGACAGCCCCACTCCCCCATCCCCTTCTGTGCTATGATTATTAAGAGGAATAAAATGCCAGAAACTTCCATCACACTATGCCAGAATGCACTTGTGGAACAATCTGTAATTCTGGGGAGTAGCCACGTTCCACCTCCAGCCCCACCTGACCCCTCTTCTTGTTTACGATGACGCCAGACACAACCTTTCAGAAGTGGTTCATCACACCTTCCTTTCCGAGTGGGCGTGGGTAGGCCCAGTGTCCCTTTCTGCTGAGAAGTGAAATGGCCGCCGTCAAGTCAGGGACAAAAAGCTGAACGTGAACCAGCAGGGAACCTCAGCCCTGCAGCTCTCCACAAGCCAGTTCAAAAGCAGCCAAGTGCTAAATGGAAACACCCAGGGCAACTATGCCATCAGCTCGCAGCCCAAGGCCCCCGCATTTCAGCACTGCTTGGTTGAGCACGAAGATGAAGCGCAAGCTGGCTATTTGTGGGTTCAGGGAGGGGAACGTGACATTTATGGGAGATGATAGTCCCGGAGGCAAACCGTTTCTTCACAAGGCTGCGAGGGCCAGGCCTGCCGTGCCGTTCAGACGCTCCCGTAGGCCCCATCGGCTAGGCCTGACTCGCGCTGCCTGTACTTGCCCCTGAAGATGTCTTTGTACCAGGTGAGGCACAAATCGAGCTGTAGGAGGCCACAGAGACCACCTGCCCAGAGGTTTACCTGGGCGCCTGGCGGAATTTCCATGTACTGTCGCAAAAAGGTCTTATGTGAAAACAAGTCTTAAATAAGAAATATAATCAAGGGAAATGTAATCAGTATTAACTATAAAAGCTATTATTTTCTGCAATGTGATACATATCAAAGGAGAATGAAACTGAAATACAGGTACAGTTAATAAAGTTTAGTCACCTGGGATTCTACAATTTCTCACAGCAAAATTAACATGCGACGACTCTGCTACAACATTTAATTTTGAAAACTTCAAAAAGACTATGTATTTATTTCAAAAATAGCAGCCTCAGATAGGAAATTCAGGGGCAGATCAGAAGCAAAAACCCTGGTCCAAGCAAAAAAAAAAAAAAAAGGTAACCAAGGAAAAAAGGTCAATGTCTGGAGACCCCAGAAGAAAACAAAAGAGGATAATGATGAAGAGATGGCCAGCCCAAGAAGTGCTGTGGGAGCTGTCATTGTTCTCTAGCCTCAGAAGCACCAGCCTTATCAATTCTTCAAGCTCTAATCTATCCCCTGCATCCCTGAATCCAGCCTCTCCCCTGAAATCCATGCGAGTCCATACTTACCTGGAGGGGAGCAGAAAAACTACTTCCAGTGCCGAGGCTGCATGAGAAGAGGATACATTAATACACCCCATCCCACCCCCCCCACCAACCTCCCAGACGGAACTGGGAATGGTTTTTATTAATAAAATCACTATTATGCATCATATTAAATATTACATATAGTAATCATCATATATAATAATTCTATGGGAGAAGCACATATTGTATTAATAGTGACACTTCAGGTATACTGCAGATTAAATAGGTACCTGGGTTAAGCTTGGATCTTAACCACCATTCATGGCACTGATTCTATAGAAACTATGTTCCGTGTCCTGAACAACTAACTTTCAACCTTTTGTACTGGACACGTTTACGAATTAGGGACTGTCTGTCCTTTCATGCTTGGTTACCATTCTAGACTCTGCCAGCCAGAAAAGTCCATCTGAACACTGTTCCCGTGGACTGACCCAAGTAGGATTTAAGGGGATGCTCTGGACAGTCATAAACTTTGAGCCTCACAGCCAGATACTCCATGACACACGAGACCGCCTACAGCTTTTTAACTGAGGCCTTTCAATTTAAAAAAGACAAAACAGGGAGATCAAAAATCAGACAAAAAACAAAACTCGTGGACAGCGAACCTGGCCACACTCTGAGCCTGTTCTGTGTTACAGGCTGCCGCACCCACCTTTCCGGCTGTTTAGGAACACCTCTCCCAACCTGCTGAAGGCTTGCTTAAGCAGGCATAAGATATGCTTGCTTCTATCATCCATCCTCTTCAACTGGCCTTAAATACAGAGACGGAAAACAACTACAGATTAGACCGTGGAAGTAGTAGTTTGTTGCCAGTTTGCAGCCAGTCAAATGTCCCAAGGTACACAGCGCGAGAACCGGCAGAGCTCGGTTCCGACGTCCACAGCCACCACCACCGGCCCCGTGTCCTTGTAGGGAAGCAGCCTCGAGATCCAACACGTGGATAACTGCTACTGGTGCCCACGGTGGCCACAGGGGAAGAGGGTGGTGAGGAGGGGAAGCAAGGAAGGGGGAAACCAAGACAAGAATGTGATGGTGAGTGGGGACTTGGTAACGGAGCCCACAACACCGGGACTGCGTTAGCACCGAACCCACCCTACTGGGACAGAAATGCTTCCTGCTTCCCATGACCATCTTCAACACACTTTGTAAGACTCCTGCCAACAGCTCTGGCTTTAATGCTATTTCCACTTTGTTCTCAACTGTCTACCTCTGGCCTTCAAACTTGTTCAAAGGTACTTTCATGTTGAGAAACAATTTCCGTAAGTAGCAATGAGGGTTCAGAACCTCTGCTCTGAGATGAGCAGAGTGAAGGCAGGCGAGTGCTGCAGTCCCAACAGGAAACCTCTACTCCGACAAAAGGCATTCCCCAGGCTCCAGGAAAGGGGTATGTCTGGAGCAAAGGACACCGGACCAGGAAGAAAAGAACTCTCTGGGTCACAAGTCTGTTTTACGACCACTTAATCACACCAGGCCTCAGTTTGTTTGAAAAAACCACCCTGCCTCATGTCCATCACCACAGTGGCTTGTGTTCAATACACGTAACAGAAATGTGTGATGCCAACTGTGAAACTAAGGGTGTTTATACACATTTGATTATAGTCACAGAAAAATTCCAGTTTAAAAGACAAACCTTCAAAAAAAAAAAAGAAATCAAATCCAACAAGAAGCCAAATCAACCCAAAATACCCCTTCTTCACCAGATTAGACATGTCATTCCGCTCCAAGCCATAAAGCCAAGCCTGCCTAGGCAAGAATAAGGCTTTTACATTTATTTTTATTCCTCTTCTCCATTCAAACAATACCATTCTTTTCCTAAGAACCAGAAGATGCGGGAAAAGTTGAGAGTCACAAAAAACAGAATAACCTTCAGGGTTGAACCAAGGATAATATGTTAAGAAAAGAGTTAAAAACAAAAACAATGATTTCGTTTCACATGCAAATTCTTCACCTGCCCAAAATTTTGTTTTGCTGGAAATTTTCTGGCAAGATCAAAATCTCAGGAAATTCCAAACAAATGAAACTCTAAAGGCAAATTACTTAGGAAAAAGGATCTAACTTTAGAGACCCACGCACACTCCTCCCATTTTTGTCCAATTCTTTCCTTTTATAAAGGAGCACCAAATCAACCACAAAATCATATGCTAACAGGAGCTCTGCAGCCTGCAAGCTGACAACTCTGGCTTTTAATAAATGCCTCTATTTCCTGTCAGCATTGGTCAGTCCCAGCTACCAAACCTAAGGAGTTTCAACAAGGGAAGACTCCCCCCTGCTGATGTCTCTCATACTTGGCCAGCACGGTGGAACGCAAGAGCTGAGAAACCACAGGGCAAAGGCCCCTCCCGAGTGGCATGGGCTGCGTGCAGCCCCGAGGCAGGACCAGCGGAGGAAGACAGAGGCGGTTTACAGACGAGACTTAGTTCCAGCGAGTGTGTTCATGTGTGTATGTGTCTATTTATCTGAGATGAGGACCACTGGAATGAAGTCCCACTACAAGGAGGGCACTGTGACGGAGACACCAAGAATTCCACCCGGATCCGGCTCAGAAGGGCTTCTCATTTCAGTGGAGGAGGGGGTGGTTCCACACATACTATAAAAGGTGAGAGAGAAAACAAAGTGTGTGCTAAACCGATGGAGGAGTCAGTAACACATGGGCTGCACAACACTTATCAAGTCAGCGCCTCCCTGTCAGCCAGTTTCCAATTCACGGCCCCAGAGAGCACAGCTCCTCGACTCATTCAGAACTATGCATCAGGTTCTTTTATGTGCCTGGCACTATACTGGGCACTAAGGGACAGAAATGACTCAAACAAAAGCAATCCTGCCAGTCCTGCCCTTTTCAAGACTTCTAAGACAGGTTAGCTGGTGATACGTAAGCAAACAGGCAATTACAGGACAATGGGTATCATTACAGTATCACCACACAGAGCGCTATGGAAGCGGAAGTGCAGGGATGGGGGAGTCGGGGAAGTCTGAGAAAGCCTCCTGAAATGCCCACGCTGGGACTGGAAGGCAGAACGAGACATGGTGAGGGAGAATGTTCCACGCAGAGGAAACAGTACACACAAAGGCCCTGTGGAAGACAGCAAGCTGACATTTCAGGAACGAAACTCATTTTGGAAAGCTGTACCAGAGTCCAGGAACATCCATGAGCCATTCTGAATTCAGGGGCTGTTACTACTTCTGGGTGAACAACTGAAACAGCACAGAACAGAGAGGCAGGTGAAAGTGGCAGTGTGGGGAGACGCGTGGGGAACTCCCCCCAGCAGAGGAGCAGAGAAGCCCAGGAGTGAGAGCTGGGACTAACTAGCTAGAAAGGGAGAAGATATAAAAGGAAAGGGAAAGGAAAGGAGAGAGTGATGGAAACTGCGGTTAGAAAATATTCAAGAAGCAAATAGGGGTCAACCGTGTTAAATGGCGTTATGATAAGGATGCAAAGACTCCGTTGGATTTAGCAACAAGGAAGCAAACAGTGACCTTGTGAAGAATTATTTTCCCGGTGTGGTAGGGTGGAGCACAGCTTCCCTGGGTCGGGGAGTGACTGGGAGGTGAACAATGGACACAGTAACCTATTTACTTCAAACATTTCAACTGGAAAGCGGTGATGGTGGGGGAGTTGCTGCCAGAGGAAGCCTGCAAATGTTTAAGTGGTTCAAAAAAGATGGTAACAGAGACGGAAGGCTAAGGACACATACCTAAAAGAGTCAGTCACAAAGCTGTCAGAACAAGACGCCTTGAACAGGTAGGATGGGAAGGTGTGGAGAGCATATATATAAGGGCTGTCTTAGGAACAAAGGCTCCTTTTTCCCACAGAGAGAAATAAGGCATGAAGGATGGCTGGCAAACTTCAGACCTGACAGCCAGGAGCGGGGGGAGACAGATCTGAGGTTGCTGACCAGATTTCTAGTGGGTCCATCTGCACAACTGGTAGATTTTCTCCAGCAGCACTTAGGAGCGGGGGCCCAGGGAGAGACAAGCAAGTGGCTGACTTGGTCCAGGGTGGAGCTGGTCAGGTGTGCTAAGGGCAAGAAGATGGGCAAAAGGGCGAGGTGGGAATACTGGAGCGGCAGCATTTCAAGGGACTGACCGCTCGCTGCCTAAGGAGGGAAGGGAGGACTTGGGCTGGAAACGAGCAGCTGAAAATCTGGCTGAAGGAGTAAACCCAGAGGAGGGAAGTAACCGAAGGAGGGGGTATGGAGGCGCAGGGCGCTGTGACCGGCGAGTGAAAGGTCTGAGTCTAAGGGCAAAGACAGAGATGATCCTAAGGGCCAGAGCACGCCGATGGGAGGGATACGGCGAAAGGAGAGAGACACGAACTGTACACGGTGAGGATGGTGGGCAGGTGGCCCCGGGGAACACTGACGTGGTCCAGGACTGACAGTAGCGGTGGGACGGAGGACACGCTGCGAGCCAGGAAAATTAGGGGGGGACGGAGGGATGCAGAGGAACCCACTTAAAACATAAGCAGCATCATACAGGCGAGTAATTAAACCAGTCCCCAAAGGTGAGTTACTGACAAAGTGATGAACCCCTGCTGGGGTCCTCTCTAAGACATACACACACCCCCACCTATACCTCCCCTCCAGTCCTAACTGTTTTCACTTTCTTCAGCAAATCTGAAGACAAAGCATAATCAATGAACTGGAGTCTTGTCCAGAGTTTGGACTTCTATTGAAGGTCTATTTTTATGATGCTTTCCTATTCACTTCCATCTTAAAATAGTTGCTCCCTCACCCCCCCGCCCACCCACCCCCGCCCTATGCCTGGCAATATTCTGCCCGTTTAATCGCTGTGCTTAGTGATTCTGTGAGAGGTCTATGAACTATTGTTTTTCGACTCCATGTATCTACTGCTATGGATGTTCTATAGTATCCATTCAGTGACAGGTAAGTGACTCCAAAACAAAACTGGAAGGAGGAAAAACAAAAACCAAAGCCACTTAAACATCCTCCTTCACTATTAAAAGAAAAATAGTCAAAGCCTCTTTTACTCTACTTTGTCACCCATTAGTGAGAAAAACTCTCCCCTTTTCAAATCTCTGACGACTAGTAATCAACAATTATTCTTTAAAAAATAAAATCCAGTGTTACTTTGATACATGATCTTCATAGCCAGAATTAGAAAAGGGGAAAAATAGATGTTTCACAACCTTAATGGTTTACAGATATCGAATTCTGACTGTTCCTACACAGCAAGGAATGAGGTTAGTAAGTATGTGAATGGAAAACAGACAACAGTCAGCAACTCATTCAGAATTGCTCAAGAGGGTAATTTGTATGTTTAAATTCAAGTAATCATAAAGTCTCAGAATTTGTAATCATATCCAAAATGTTAAAACGCCTAAGAATTAAAGCCCATCGCTTAGTCATTTTAAGCTAGGATAAATTATCGGTAAACTTATTTTACAAGGTACTAGACATGAAAGAATCACTCAAACAAAGCCATCTATTTATAGAGAACTGCTAACACAGACCACATAATGGCATGAGCTAGCCAACATCATTAAAAATATCCTTTAAAGTTCACAATGAATAAACGAGACCTTTCTTCTTACAGTATCATCTGCAAATCAGGGAGATAGCCACATATTTTCAATCTGCTCTTAGTGAGTCAAGTTTATACTTAAAAGTTTCTTTGAAAAAATATTTTACATATTAGAATATAACGCTGTTTTCTGTACAGACTGAAGAGTATCTGCCGGGCTTCTCGCTGCAAGGACTGACTGTCTTTCTTGCACACCACTTATCCTCACTGCCTCCCAGAGCCTGGCACCCACCTCATGTACTTGAATGAGTGAATGGACTCTGCCTGAGAGGAGCTTACAACTGGAGAATAGAAGAGGAAATAAAGGGTAGATAAAAAGCTTCATGGAGGAACTGATCTTCAGTTATTGATTTCAACTGCACATATACAAAAAATTATTAAATGAGCAGTGCCATCATGTCACATGATTCGGGGCTGCTGAAACACTGAGTTAGTTCCGTCCTTCTGGGATTCAGCTTTAGGAAGGGAAAAGGTATAAACCCTAGAACAAAGATCCCAACTGTTTTATAATGGTAAAGAATCTGCCCTACATAGTGCTTGTACTTTAAAAAAAAACCTTTATTTTAAATTAATTATTTATTTTTGGCTGCGCCCTGCAGCCTGCAAGATCTTAGTTCCCTGACTAGCGACTGAACCCACGTCAGTGGTGGTGAAAGCACGCAGTCCTAACCACTGGGCCACCAGGGACTTCCCTCTATCGTTTGTTCTGACTTGTTATATAGAACACACCTCTATGGAAGAACAGATGCTCAAGAGAGATCAAAGAAACATCATCTCTTACAATAAAATATGAACTTCTGTTCCTAAACAGGTATAGAGACCTCTTACATCTAGTCTTTGTAATATATATATACTTTCTTATCGTGGCTCTCATTTATTTCATCCCTCGCTAGAGTGTATAAGGTAGAGAAAAAAACCTCATAAATTGAGACACACAACAAATGGCATCATTCCTAACCAGGCCACAAAGCAAGTTATTAAAAACCTTACTTCTTAGATTTCTCAGTGCAAATACATTTGAGCAAGTCATTCTTCTTATCAAGTCCTACATGGACTATCCAATTTAATTTCCAAGTTGATCATCAAAAATAGTTCGTGGAAATAACTGAACAAGGGACAAAAATATAGTCACACTCAGTTGCTCGAGGTGGAAAAACACGGTGGCAGCTTCCAGCTTCCCCAAAATAGCAGAAGGGGGCTGAGGCTGAGGAGGGAAGGGGGAAGGCAAGGAAGGAAAGAAGCCCCTGGTTAATGATCTTATCCTGGCTTTTAATGTCAAGGGCCCGCCCTCAGGAATTTTGACAACAGCCACCACATTTCAGGCTAGTACTCCCTTGCTCTGATTTTATCTAATGACAGCACACTAACTACTTACAAGCCTAAACAACATCTTAAAAATCATCTTAATTCTAATGCTGATAGCAAACTCTAAGGAAAAAAACCCAGCCTTAGACTAGAGGCTGTAGAGGCTCAAATTCAAGGGTCCAAGGGCTGAGTAGTTCATACAAGAGAGGACAGGCGGACCCGCTGCAGAGCTGTGGTAAATGAAGAATACACATGAGTTAGATTACTAGTGTGTAGTTAGCGGGCAGGAATGGTGGCCCTGGGCCCACCAGACCACTATCAAGGTGGGTTCAGACCGTGTGATCTGCAGATTTTTCAAGAGAAGTCAGAAACCCAGATTTGTATGTGATTCCTCCTGATTTATCAACAACGACAAAAGTTTAAGCCCTCTTGTTTTTAAAGCACTGTGTGGACCAAGTCCAATATAACTGGGTGGTCACCTTGTGACATCTAAGTAACACGTCAGAAATACGAACAATGGTCACAATCTTAACCTTCTCCTCCCAGGTGCTGATCACCCAGGAGGCACAGCACAATTCCTTGTCTGCAGTGGTGCATCAGTGTGAGCATGGCCACCAGGCTGTTCTAAAGCTGGATCTAGGAGACGGGAGACCTCAGGCAGGGAAGAACATAGAAGCTCTGACACCTAATTGTCCTCCTAAAGCATTCCTTGCTATTAAAGACCAATTTATGGTGTGTAATAAATGGCACTGCACGTAAAGCACTTTGCCCAGTGCCTGGGGCATACAACAGACTTCAATAAATGTTAGCTATTACTGGGTTTCATTATGAATGAGTGTAGAACATGGATCAGACCGTGTGTTTCTCCCTTGAATGGGAGATATTAGTCCAATTACAAAAACCCAATAATCCTCTTCAGACATGAGAAGAATTTCAGAAAAAACTGCATTCATCAGTGTGGCAGTTGGTCATTTTATACAATAATCAATTTATGCCTACACAGAGTGCTTTCCTTATTTTTAAAGACATAATGAAGTCTTTAAAGTTTCATTCGAGCTAATATGAAAATTTAAAGTTCTGTCTCACTGTTAGATAAAGGGGGAGCGTGGAACATAGAAGGCTCCTGAATCTAGCATCTATAGGACATGAAGCCCCGATTTTCCCAGCAATGTTGTCCCACTCTCCTGGCTCCTCATCTGACCACGGAGTTGCAGGATATTAGATTCCAGTCATGCTGTAAGGTCATCTGGTCTAATCACTACATTTGTCCTGATCCTGAATGTTAACTCCTTTGAGGTCCCACAACAGTTGAAGGCAGACCCAGAACCCAAACCCCGTGCTCTCCTTCCACCATCTCACATGTCCCTGGGGGATGTATGTTCAGGGTGGTTCCTTAAGGGTGGGGAGCAGGGCAGCATGGAACTAATGCTTTCAAATAAAACTCCAGTGTGAAACTAACCAGTACTGGAAAGAGACAAAAGCCCAGTCTTTAGGAGTAAAAGGCTCTATCAATGAAGGGGACAGGGTGGGTAAGGTTTCGTATGCACAGTTACAGCCCAGGATCAGATAGACTTTTTAAAAATACCCTCTTAGCTACTGGCCTGAAGCAACAGTTACACACCTCGAGGACAGAATCTAATTTACCTGCTGGAAAAGGAGAGACATCACTCAGCAAAGCAATCAATGATTTTAAAAGAAAGCTGCTATGCTTCAAAGTGTCCAGCTACCAAAGTACTGAGAAAAATATGCTTTTGAAATGTAGCCAAGTGCAGAATACAGAGTCCTACATTTACAATTTGTCTTTCTAAGAAAGCATGTTTTAATGTCAAAGGATACAAAGCAAGCTGTGAACAGAAGACTAAAATTAGCTAAAACCACAAATAACCTAACACACTTATCACTTCCTTATGATCAACCTACAAAAATCAAACATTAAAAGCATTTACAAAACTAAAGGAGTGATCCCAATGTAATCCTTTAACTTCAGCTACATCCTTTCTTCCTCCTAAAGTGGACCTGACATGGAAACATTACCAAAGCATGACATTTTATTGCTTTGAAGGCAAGTACAGGGGAAACCACTAGAGCCAAGTTTTGCCCTGTAAATAAAATAGCATGTACTGTGCAGCTCGTCAGTGGTTAGAATGGTAACCACCTCCTCAAACTGAAGATAGGACATTTTAGATGATGGACCACACCCATCTTCAGCTGCGCTTCACACAAAGAGCCAGGGACACGCCAGAGCCCTACTGCAGACCAAACCTTGCCTCAATCTCCTACAGCCATTTATTTCTTACGTTCAGAAGGAGCATCGTCCAGTGAAGAAAGTCTGCTGGGAAACAATAACAAGCAGTGGAGCATGTTGCAAAAGGAAGCTTAGTTGACAAATATGGGTTCCTGGTGGGGGGAGGTGCCAGTTTGTTAAACTTCAACTATTTTTTTTTTTTACAGTTATTCTGAGTGACAACTATCTTTTGATAAGTTTTCTGAGGCAAGTTCAAGCTCAAAAAGGATGGAAACAAGTGGTTAAGAAAAGATGAGCATAAAACTTACCAACTGCTACTGTGCACTCTTCAATACTATTACTCAAATCATCAAAAGCATTCTCACCAGTGAGTAGGAAAACAAGGAACAGGGGCAGACCTGAGCACCACGGTGAGAACAGATGGACTAAGACTCTGCTAATGGCCCAATATTCCTAGGACGTATTAAGAAAAACTGTCAGTAGGACATGAAGGAGTATTTAAATACACCTAGAAATAGTACCATGATAGGTACGTAAAGGACCCATGAGAGCACAGCACACATCCTGGGGACGTGGATTCTCAAACAGTCAAGAGACGTGTGGACGGGCTGGCCCTCCAGCATGGCCACCTCTCCCGTGTACTGAGGGCTGCTCCAGAGATGGGCTTTGCGCCTGTCAACCTGATGGGGCTTTAATGCAACTTCCTGATCTTGCACCACTCTGTTTCACCCCTTCACCCCACCTCTTAGGATGATGACCTGAAAGACCCTGGCAATAAGGAAGTGGCATCCAGGCGGTAGGGGCTTCCCTGGCAGCTCAGCTGGTAGAGGATTCGCCTGTAATGCGGGACAACCCGGTTCAACTCCTAGGTTGGGAAGATCCCCTGGAGAAGGTACAGGCTACCCACTAGAGTATTCTTGGGCTTCCCTGGTGGCTAAGACAGTAAAGGATCTCCCTGCAATGTGGGAGACCTGGGTTCGATCCCTGGGTTGGGAAGATCCCCTGGAGGAGGGCATAGCAACCCACTCCAATATTCTTGCCTGGAGAATCCCCATGGACAGAGGAGCCTGGTGGGCAACAGTCCATGGGGTCGCCAAGAGTCAGACACAACTGAGCGACTACACATCACACAGCACATCCACATGACAGAGAAAAATAATGGCGACACTCTTAACTCTAAGATGCTGTCAAAATACACTTCAAATTAGGGTAAAAATAAAGCATAACAACAAGAACAACAAAAACCAGAAAACTCCCTCCAATACACCTTTGAATATCTTCTGAGAGGCCTCTTCTCTCTGTGCGAAAGGGCCACACAAATATTGACTAGCCGCTGAAGCATACTTCACCTTTATCCCTGCAGAAGCAAACTCAGGCCTGACTCTGAATAGTGAAGCAATACAAGGTCTAAGAGAGATAAATATAACAGCGACAAATGTTTAACCACCAAGGGAGTTTAAAGCTAATTTACCCTGTTATGCCAAATGTAGCTTGCCTATTTGTTCTCCTTAGTGAAGTTATATTCAGAAGTGATTTCATGTGCAGACATTTTTAAGTGACCCCCTGTTCTTCAGGGAACTCCAACTATTTGGAGTGATTACTTGATGTTCACCTTCCTGTAAGAAATTCACAGCAGTGCATAATTCTCTGAGTAATCAGTACTCATCAGAATAAAAACTAGCTAAGCTGTTCCCCGGGACTTAGTGTGGCAATTTTTAAATGTGATTCTTCAAAAGGAAGAGTTGTACCAACAACAAAGCCATTAGGTAAGAAAAAAAAGTCGGGGGGGCGGGGAATGTTTAATAACAGAGTAATGGAGATAAGGGAGAATTTTCCCTCTCTAATCACGAAATAATAAACTAGAAAAACACAGTCCTGGAAACCTGGTTTTGCTATGCTCATCTTATCTTTGCAAGTGGTGCTGCTGGCCCACAAAAGCCACAAACACAACCGAGGCTTTTCCTTCTTCATCTGTCAGAGAAAGCATGTCTCACTCAGTCTTTGCGAAGACTGCTCTGCAAGTAAAAGAGCCCAGGACACAAGGCTACTTGGGCCCAAAGGTTTGCTTCAACAAGTGGTTAACCTTCTTCAATAAGTACTCAAAATTTCCTGGCACAGTACTAGATTAAGAGTAGGAGGGAATATGTGTATTTTCCAGAGAAAAATACAGTCCTTAAGGGTCCCTTTGCTAATAAGCCATGTTTACTTTGTGATTCTGTGCTGCAGAACTCCTTAAGCACCAAATCTAATTACCATGGGGTATCCATAGAACTTTCGGAGAAAGAAATGGCAACCCACTCCGGTATTCTTGCCTGGAGAATCCCATGGACAGAGGAGTCTGGCAGGCTACAGTCCAGAGTCACAAAGAGTCAGACACGACCTAGCGAGTAAACAACAACAACCACCCGTAAAACTTTACATACAGCCTCGGGAGAATCATGAGCATTTGCAACTGCAAGTTAAATCAGGTCACAAATTTTAAAAGAAGAAAACTGAAAATCATTTATCAGTAGTTATTTTTATCTGTAGTGTGACTTGTACCACAATCTCAAGATTGACTGATGGGGCGGGGCGGGGGGCGGCTGCGCGCTTGATTTTTCTTTGGCAATTTATTTCGGGGAAGAAAAGATCTTACATGGGAAATGGTCTTGTTTCTAGCTTTCAGACATTCAAAATTTACAGACTGTCAGTAAGTCACTTGTGATTACATCAAGCTGCCTTGAGAAAGGGGAGGACAGCTGTTACGCAACTCTGAAGCCCAAAGTGAAGCATTATTTCTTAAATGCTGGAGCCTCAGGTACTTTGTTCGCAAACATGGCAGCCATGTATACTAACATACTCTTCAAATGAATTTAGACCACATGTAGGTTTCTTTCTAAAATTACAACATAAAGGGCAGCGACTCTTCGTGTACCTAGCTGGGGTTGAATCTTTCGTAAATTCTCAAGAATCAGTTCCTCTGTCTTTACAGGAAAAACCACCAATTGCTACTTCGAGAAAAACTGCAAGCATAACTCATATGTCAGTGCCACTCATTTTCCCACATTACTGAACCAAAGGAACCCCACTTATTAAAAATGTTTCAATACCTCTTGAGAAAAAAAGCTTCAATTCTTTTGAATCTTTAACTATCCTCACAAAACTTTCACGCATTTTTTTAGCTTAATTGTACCCACTGACACCCACACACCTTACAAAACTGAGTAACCACTGCAGTGTTTACAAGGATTACTTCAAGAACATTAAACTCTCTTTGTAAGTACATTAAAGACTTTTATTACTTGATGAGAACTTGGTGGTCAGTTAGTCGAGGATCATTTTTACAAAGGAAGGGACTGAAGCTCAAAGTAGGGAAGGGACCCAGTCAGCCTAGTTAGTGTTAGAACTGACTAGAGAGAAAGCAAAAGATTTAACTACTCTCTTTGCCAGAAGTGTGGTCTGATCAAAGGCCAAAAATGTTTGCCTTTACCACTTATACTTTGAGGAAAAAAAAGAAAAATCACAGATTTTAAAAGGATTGTTACTTTACAGAGAACCGTATTTTTAATTCCACTATAGTCAAAATGTATTTTACAAACCACGTACATGTGAAGCCCTTCTGGAAGGCATGTGAGAACAAGTCAAGAGTGATCAGAACAGAGTAATTCAATAATTCTTAGAGAGACAGATATACTACCTCCAAGTTTCCTATTAAGTTCACCCCAGGCCAAGGACAAATTTGTTGTTAAACTGAAAGTTCCTGGGAAACACACTGGTGGTGTGAACTCCTACTGCGTAAGAATCCAAGCTCTTCTTCCAAGCCACCACAGTGGGCAGAACCAAACTGCCGCATCAAGCCACAGCTCACACCGTGCCGGTTTTCTCTGACAGTGGCCTCTGCCATTAGTACCGACACAGGCTGATCTATCAATGTGTGTGTCTCCCATCACTCCTCCCCTAGAATGCGAGTTGGGAACCTTGACTCGTCTGTCTATTGTCAGGGCCCAGAGCAAAGTGCTGACAATCAGTTCAACCCCAACATTTCTTAAGGCACTCTGTGGCCGGTGCAAAGCACACCAAGATGAGTGAGAAAGATGGAAGAGCTGACTTCCATAGCTCGGACTCTACAGGAGACGAGCCCAGATACGAAGAAACCACTCCCGTGAGAGCACAGGACTTCAAAAGAGATGGGTGTGAAGGTGTACGGACGCAGACCAACGAGGCCGCCAAAATCTAGCGTGAGGGGCAGGCATCTGAGCCAGAAAGAGTAGGACTGGCAGCCTAAACAGAGTGCTGAGCCAAGGGACAGAGGAATGAGAGAGAAGGGTGAGTCTGGGGAAGACCGCACCTTCCAGGGTGGCGAGAACTCAAGGCACACGGGAGGGAGGGGAAGGCTGGAGCCTGGCCGCCACGCCAGGGAGTTTGGGCCTCACAGAGGAACGACAGGCTCAGGTCTGTTTTTAGCACAATTATTCTAAACATAATGTGAAGAATACATCCGATGGGGGGGGGGGAGATGTGGAGAGATTGTTGAGGGACTTTATTACTATGTTTCTGGTTTCACTAATTTCTGTCATGCGAAACCAGAAATGGTAGCAGCATAGGCACGATTTGAGAACTGAGACCACTGGGATGGTAGGAAGCATGTCGTGGTGACCAGTCAATGAGATGCGGCAGAGGGAATCAAGAACCATTGCAAAGTTCCCAGCACTCCTGGATATTCAAAATGTGCACCAAATGACTGGTACCAAACTGCATTATCTTGGACACAATGACCCAGCTGGACTTCCCATTGTTCCCGAGCAGGGGCAGTACAAGGAAACATGCCCAGCCTCTTTGCAGTCAGTATCAGCCGGTCACCACCAACGAATTAACATAAACACTGTAGGGAGGGATGCCAGCTTGTGCAAAACTCACACGCCATCAGGTAGGCTGATGAAAAATACATGCCGTTAAGAGTACAGCATAGGACCAAAACTGCTAACAGGATTCTGCAATCTAAATGATCAGAAAACGGACAACTCAAAAAAAAAAAAAAAAGGCAGTGGAGGGGGGTTGCCACGCGGCGGACACAATTATTTCAGCAGTTTTGAGACTGAAAAAACCCCTATAGGAAATTTAAATATTTATCATAAAATTCAATATACATTAATTATATTACTCAATACCAGAATTTTTAAAAAATAGATTTGGGAGAGCTATTTGTGCTAAAATGCAAAATGCACTGGAGAGACCTTGGAGCCCAATGGTAGCTAACTGAAAATCACTTGCATTACCACTATACTGGCGGGATACAATCCATGGGGTCGCACAGAGTTGGACGTGACTAAGCACATACGTGTGCGTCCGCGCACACACGTTATCCGCCAGGTGACTTTTTAGAACCATCTGGTAGGGTTTATGATGTACTTCCAAAAGAACCAAAGTATTCCTATAAATACGTCAGTGATGTCAAACAAATAATGACGGCAAAACATTCTTCCTTTCACTATTTCTACTTGTGTCCCCTGTTAATCTAAGAGGAGTCCAGACAATTACAAGCGTCTTTGCACGTTTCCAAAGCGGGGATCAGACACCTATATTTAGTGCACTCAAACCAGGGCTACAAGAGAACATTTAGATCTAATGGGTCACTCAAGATGACTAGGGCTTCCCAAGCTCTCCATGTCATTTCCGTTTGTCTTTTTTTTATAAAGTGAAGTGAGTCATAGTGTATAGATCTCTTCCTCTGCACAAAACAGTTTTTCTCTGAAGGGCGCAGTATTTATATAAAAAATTGTTAGGAAATTTTGATATTCGCCTTAGACTATAATAACACAAGAAGTATAGAACAGTAAGGAATTTTAGTGGACTATTGTTATAACATGGTTTTAACACAGTCAGGCATTAAGTTGTATTTCACAATGAAAGCAGCTATAAAAACAAATGTCAATTGGAAGAGTGGCCCATTTTACAAAGCCTGCCTCTAACACAGAATAAATCTCGCCTTCAAGTCACAAGCTATTGTTGCAATCTCTTTTATCTGAGACAATCAAATCATTCATACTGAGAAGTAGTGAACAGTGTCAGAGAATCAAAGAATTAGAAGTGAGAGAAATAGTGAAAATACCTGATCCCAACTTTAAATGACAAATGCGCAGTTCTTCCTATTTTCATTCATTCAAGTCCACTCTTCTCTCATTCTAGCTCCAAAACCAATCCCTTTCCCCTATCTCTTCTCTCTTGAGCACTCAAGGCCTGCTATGTATTACTTCCACTTTTCAAACCAGACATACAATCGTTTAAATGATAGAAGACAATTTTTAAAGCCATTTGCACATGCTTTCAGAGCTGACTTTTTACAGACCTAAATGCTTATTAACGTCTATGCTATTTATTAGCATTAACGACTAAAACCATTTATACTCACTTTATGAAATTGACAGAGAATCTTTGCTTGGAACATTTGTTTTCTAAGCCGCCACATTCCTCAGCATGTAAAAGTCTACTTCATCCTTTGTTCTTTTCCCATTGTTTCTGAGTTTTTACATCTTTTTGTTCTAGTTAAAAGTTAGTATAGTGAGAAATAACTGCACTGCTTTGTTTACAAAAATTACGTATTATTTTTTAAATCACAATAGACTAAGCAAGCTCAAGGTGGCTTGGTAGAAAGTTGCCTTCACTGTGACATGCCACAGAATATTTTTAACTTCCATTTTCTACCAACTATAAACACATTTCTTTGAATTTCTGAAAAATAATGGTTTCGGTAAATTGACACATACTTTGGAAAATCTGCCACCTTAAACTCAAGGTTATTTGAATTCTACATTGTTTTAAAATGCCACAGTTGGCTGTTAACACTTTTAACGTTAAGAAGGAAAAGAGCTTCTAATTTCGATTTTGTAAGAGAGCAATATCTGTACTGCAAAAGTGAGAAAGCCTGAGTGGATAATTCTCTAAGATAAAAGAGACCACCTCTAGAAATGTGGCAATCCATATGAATCTAGAGAAATCTCAACATATAACTCATGGGGCTTCAAGGTGGCAGACAAACTTAAGAACAATGAAGGAAATTTAACTGAAGACCATGCTCGATGCTAGTGGCTTGGTTAACACAGTTTTAACAATACTTGGGTGACAGGTCTCTCACTCTGCCCTAAAACAAATCAAATTCAACCAAAGGCTTTTTACAATATGAATTTGTTGTTGCCAACTGAGTCAGTTTCCATATAAAAGATTTTCCCAAAACCTCCTGGAGACCACCCCTACTTGAGACAGTGTACGTCATAATCAACTTCAACACTTCAGACCAAGAATTTTTTCTTTTAAAACCACTTTACACTACTGTATTAAATCTGATGCAGAAAACTTGTCTACATATTCTCAAAGTCACTCGTGGAATTCATTCAATTCACTCAGAGAGACTAGACATGGAATACAAATTTTATATATTGATCGACCACACTTATACAGATTAGAGTGGTTATAAACATTAGTCTATCAGAAGCTAATATACATTACAGTGCAAGTAAAAAGAATCCTGTCAAATAAGCTTGATGCAAATCCACATGAAACCAAGCCTGCCAAAAAAAGGCTTTTGTTAGTCAAGCATACCAAAGAACTGCTTAAAGCTTTTTTCCTTTTTAAGTGGAGCTCAAAATAGATTTTAATACTACCAGCTGATGGGTCTCACAATTTGCCTTTTGAGCCTATAAGCTGAAAACAGCCTTCTCCCTTTACACAAGTAACAACATCTCTCTATTCTGTACATCGCTTATTTAAAATACCCAGTGTGGTCTTGGTTAATCCTCACAACCCCCGCAATGACATTTAACCGGGAGCAACATATTTTCCTCACAGGATTTAGCTGCTCCTGAAAGCAGACCTCTTCATCTTTTCTATCTGATGATGCAGACATATGGGAGAAACCCCACCTCCCTAAGTTTTTATTCATGAACCACCATAACCCACAAGGAGATGAAGACTGGGAAGACATCATCATCTCCACCCTGACCAAAGGGTCAGATGCTCGCCGGAGAAAAAGATGCTGTTTTCGAGAGGGTAAAAACGTTAACCTCCCCCCGAGCTGCCTGCCTGACAGGGGGTAACCTTCTGGCCCCAGTGGAGTGGGCGCTACAAGCCTCCTGGCTGGAAAGCGCTTGAGCCTGATACTCTTCAAGGCCGAGCTCACGGAGCAAATGTGTCTTCCTCTGACAGATCTTCCCTGATTCCCTTCTCTGAGACAGCCTCTCTCCCCTGAAGTCACTCTCGACCCGCTGATATTTTGTTTTCTTCGAAGCCCCTGTCACCATCTGAAAGGATCTGCTCACGTGTTTGACTGCCCCCGTTCGACTCTAAGCTCCCGGGGTGGATAGGATCTCGCGGGTCTCTTTCAGCAAACACTACCTCCAGCGCCTCCGCAGCGCCTAGCACGGTAAGAGGCACGCAGATGCAGATCCATCAAATGAATGAACAGGAAAGGGGAAGGGACTGTCATCCTTGGGACTCGACGCAGCACGGCGACCAGGGAGAGAGGAAACGTAAACGAGGGCGGGCGGGAGTCCCCCTCTACCCCCGGTCCGCGGTGGTCCGGTCCAGGAAGGGAAGTGGGGGGCGGGGGGCGTTCTGCCCACCGCCCCAGGGGACAAAGAGGGGCCGGGCAGGGGGGCGGGGTCGGGGAGCGAGGCTTCGCGCCGAGAGCGGAGGTCGGCGTCTTCCAGGCTCGCGAGGTCGGTCAGCCGGGGCTGGAGGACGTGAGGGAGGTGGGGGATCAACGGGGGGCTGCGAGGCTCGGGAGAGACGCAGGCCCGCCCGGGGAACAAAGACACAGGGCGCCGGCCGCGGCCGCCGTCCGATCGGGTCCTCAAGCAGCGGGGGCCGAGGCGGAGGGCGGGACGCACAGGGAGACCGGGGCCGGGGGCGGTGTGTGTGAGGGGAAGGCTCTCGAGGCCTCAGGAAGGGCCTGCAGCGCTCCGGGGCGCTCCCGCACCTGGTAAATGGCCGCCCAGCTCCCAGCTCTGTCGATCTGCTCGAACTCCTTCTCCATCTCCATGACGGACCGGGGCGGCTGCCGCGCCTCTCCCTCGGCCCCGCTACGCCGTCTGCCGCTCTAGGCCGCGTCGCGCTCACCGGCCCGAGTCCCGCCGCAAGCCTCGGCTCCGCCGCTACCGCCGCCTCAGCCGCCGCCGCCGCCGCCGCTTCTTCATGTCAACCCGGCAGCCGGAAGTACGCACCGCGCTGCCGCGAGCTCCGCCCCTCAGCCGGGAGAGCAAATCAGCGCTCGTAGGTGTCGGCGAGCACTTCCGAGGGGCGGGGCCGGGGGCGGGGCCGGGGGCGGGGCCGGAGGGCAGACATCTTGCCGCGCGCGTTCTCCCCTCCCTTCCCGGACTCCGGGCTTGGGCGTGGCGCGCGCCCGTTGCCTAGGCGACCCCTGGCGCCCCGCCCACGGCGCGTGGGTTTGCAAGCCTCCCCCCACCCCGCCCACGCGTCTTGAGCGCTCTCCGTGACGTGGTGCGTTGGGTTCGAATGACCTTGAAGCAGTCATGCTTCTTTCCTGCAGCGCCAGGGCCTAGGTCTCAGGGCGCAAAACTGGAGGAGGCGCGGAGAGCGAGGGGGCGTTACGTGCTCCCCTTCCAGTCTTCCTTCTCTGGTCCGGTGTCTGCCCTGGCTTCTTGAAACTTAGAGCTTCATGGTTTACCAGACTGTTGGGAAAGGCCCCGCTATTCTCTGAATGTACTTTCCGTTTTGGAGTCTGCTGGGCGCTGCGGAAATTAATGGATTGGGATCTTGAAATGATTTTCAATGTTTCCCCAAATAGCAAGGAAGTCCTGCTCCGACTGGACTCAGTGTAGCACACATTCCACGGTGCAATAGTGTTGAATAATGGCAGGTTTCCGGGCCGACCTCCAAAAAATTCGGATACGGGAATGTGTATTTTTCACCAGCCAACCCAGCTAATTCTGTACCTGTGGTCCTTGAAGCACACGTGAAAAGGGCTGGTCAAGTTGCCTTCCCGCAGGTTCTACTTTAAGCCATCCACCTTTGGCTCTGGCACCTTATTTGGATTTTGTGAACTTAGTGGGGTCAGAGACCCTACAGGAGGGAATCCTCTCTTCGCTGCTTCCATCTCAAGCCTCCCCAAGAGTTGTGTTGAATTCCAGCTCATTCCTTGAAGTGCATACGGTGGGCACTGTGCCTGGCATTTCAAGTACATTTTCTCATTTAATCACTACAACCATCCTACAATATAGGCACTTTTATTATTCTCATTTTATAGGTGAGGAAACTGAGGTGCTGGGAGGCAAAATCACTTGGCCAAGGTACCTTTGCATATGGGTATGGAAGCCAGGATTCTAACCCAGTCTCCAAGGGAGAACACCCTTTGGAGCCAGGCTGCCTAAGTTCAAATTGCAGCTCTATTAAATATAATACTAGCTGTGCAACCCTGGGCAAATTACCTAACCCCTCTCTGCCTCTGTTCCCTCCTTTGTAAAATGAAGATAATAAAAATACCCACCTCATAGGGTGCTGTGAAGATTGAAAGAATATGTATAGTGTTTTTGGGTCTTCCCTGGTGGCTCAGCGGTAAAGAATCTGCCTACAATGCAGGAGACACAGGAGAGTGGAGTTCGATCCCTGGATGGGCAGGATCCCCTGGAGGAGGGCATGGCAACCCACTCCAGTATTCTTGCCAGGAAAATCCCATGGACACAGGAACCTGGCGGGCTGTGATCCGTGGGGTCGCGAAAAGTCGGACACAACTGAAGCAACTGAGCACACACACAGCACAGTGCTTCTAGTCTAGTGGGTGGATCGATACACATGAGCCCCCGTTATTATAGTCCATCAAATAATGGCAAATGCGAGGTAAATTATTATAGAGTAAATGCAATTGGTTCAATAGGCAGTGTCTTTAGAAACTGTTTCATGGAGGGGGAAATTAACAAAAGATGTCCCTTCAAGTGAAAAGTTTGGGAAACCCACACTTGGAAGCTGCCTAATATAAGTCTTAGCTATTTGACTCTCCAGGTCTGTGAACTCTTCCTGCCCTTGTTTCTTTAAGTGCTAGTTTGTCTGGAACTCACAGAAGAGCTCCCTGAAGGGAACAGAGAACAAGGCTGGTTCATTCCTCTCACATGGGCTGAGCTAAGTAAGTAAATAAATCAAGTGCCCATCTGGAGCCCAAGTGGCCTTCATGCCTTCAGGGAGTGCCACCCAGTGACTGAGCGGCTTTTGAGTGGAGCCCGTGCTATGCGCAGGATCTTGGTGAAGGAGTGTGGTGGGGTGCAGGGTCCATGTGTGTTTAGTGGATATATTGGTTACCTAGAGTGACCCTAACAAATTACCAGAAATTTGTTGGCTTAAAGCAGCAGAAATAAATTTTTTGAACAGTTCTAGAGGCCAGACATCTGAAGTCAACGTGTTGACAGGGCCACACTCCCTCTGAAATCTCTAGGGGAGGATCTTTCTTTGCTTCTTCCAGCTCCTGGTGGCTTCAGTCGTTCCTCAGCTTGTGGCAGCATAAATCTGGTCTCTGTCTTGTCTTGACACAGTTTTCTTCTCTGTCTCCTCTTGTGGCTGTCTAGTCTCCTCCGCCTCACTCTGCAGGGTATCTGTCATTGGATCTAGGACTTGCTCTCACACAGGGTGACTTTGCATGGCCAGGTGATCCAAGATGATCTCATGTTGAGATCCTTGAATTAATTACATCCGCAAAGACTCTTTTTCTGAATAAGGTTGCATTCTAGGTTCTAGGGGATAGGACTCAGATATATCTTTTTGAGGCCCCCCCCACTCAACCTACCACAGTGGCCCAGGGTAAAACTTTGTCACAATATTGATCCTAAATGAAACCCTTCATTTCAGATTTCAGCTAGTCACTATTATATCCATTCTTCACATAGCAGCCAGAAAGTGCTCTTAACTTTTAGATCACGAAAACTTATATGTAAAATCCTCCAGTAGTTACCCATCCTTATTAGAATGAAACCCAAATAAGTCCTAACCTTGGTCCACTTCGCCAAGCTCTCTCCTTTTTTTGTACTCTAGTCCAATTCTCTAATTCACTGAATGAGTGTCAACCTCAGGACCTTTGCACCAGCTTTTCCTGCTGCCTGGATCTTCTTGCAGTTCTTCTCACCGTTTAAATCCCAGGCAAAATGTCCTCTGCAGACAGGTCTCTAACCACCATCTCTAAAATAGACCCCAGTCACTGTCTAACAGTGACCTTGTATTTTTTCATTTTTTTTTTGCATCATAGAGTTCATCTCTGTGTAAAATCCCCCTCTTTATTTGTTGGCTTGTTTCCTTTTCCCGCCCCCCCCCAAAGCATCCCATGAGGGTAGGGACCTCGACCTCTTGGGCCGTGTCCCAAGCCCCTGATATTGTGTTGGGAGGAGGGACTCAAGGTGCTGGAATTTTCTGCGGCTCTCTGAGGCTTGGCTCTTGTCCATAACACTCTGCCAGTTCCCTGCCAAGGCCTGGCCTAGAACTAGCCAAGCCTTGGTATCCCCTAGAGATGTGATGGTGATGTTGGGGAATCTTTTAGTGATGACCAGTTAGAAAATAAACAAATGACCATGTGTCACGATAGCGAAAACCTTTTCCTGGCAGGCCTGCCTAAGGGATGGTCTCACGCGATTTCCCGGGTCTTTCCTTCACAGATTTAGCTAATGGAGGAAATCAATGACCCATTAAACTTTTAAAAATGTCCTAAAGAGTTGTCAGTAGAGAAGGATGGCTGTTTACCAAGCCTCGGACAGATCATTGACTCCTGACTTAGCAGTGTCAGCAAGTTTCCTGGTAAAACTCTGTCCTGGTCTTTTCTTTTTCTGGGAGATAGACCAGTATTAGGAGCTTGGGATTCAGGGGGAGGTCAAACTAGTCTCTGATGCAATGTCACTTCCTCAGAGAGGCCCCTTCTGATGCCCTGGAGTAAACAGTGCCCCGCATCCCTGTTCCTTCTTAGCGCTTATCAGGCCTTTGAGAACATATTTCCTCCCTATTGTTACCACGCGCTGTTCTGTCATACATTTTTCTATGTGTTGTTGTCTGCCACGGCGTGTAAACTCCATGAAGAAAAGAGACAAAGTCGATCTGATTCAATGCTGTCTTCCTTGAGCTACAGGTCGTTCCCAGATGGGCCCACAAGACCTTGGAAGGTTCCAGAAATCAAGATAACAGGACTTTTTTCTACCTCATAGACTCGGACCTCTAGAGTCCTCAGGGCTCTCCAGCTCCTTCTGTCTGCCCGTGAGGACACACCGCCAAGAAGGGACGCGGCCCTTCCCTCCGAGACTCACAGCTGTTGTCCTGAAGAGATCTGGGCACCTGGACCGGTTGGCTGATTTGGCAATAGCCAAAGACATCCCTGAGATGGGATGACTGACTCAGAACAAAACCCAGGCCTGCAGCACTGAAACTGGATGCACAGAGAGAGCTTCAGCCACGGGTCACAGACATGTTAGGTGTGAGGTTGCATTTTATTTTACTTTTTAAAAATAGTTTATTTTGGCTTTCTCTTTAAAAAAAAAAAATAGAATTTTTTTTTGGCTGTGTGACCTGTAGTATCTTAGTTCCCTGACCAGGGATTGAACCTGTACCCCCTGCAGAGGAAGTGTGGAGTCTTAACCACTGACCTCCAGGGAAGTTCTGATCTCACATTTTATATTTTCCAACAGTCTTAAAAGTCTGGTGTTATTCCATTTTGCAATGAGAAAATGGGTAAAAAGAGGTGAAATCAGTGAATACCCCAATATAGAATGTTGGTCTGAACACGGTGGATTAGAAGCTTCTAAACCCTAGGTCTGCTGCTTGCTACCTTTCAGGCTTTGGGCAAGTTGCTTAACCTTCTCGTGTTAGCCTGGATGCTTTCCAGTGAGAAAAGCTCAACTGAAAGTCACTTTCACAAAATGGGGAATTCACTGGCTCATGAAACTGGGAAGTCCAAAGGTGGCTTGCTTCAGGCACAGCCGCATCCAGGGGCTCAGACCTTGTCATTGTGACTCTCTCCCACTCCTGCTATCTCAGTGCTTCCCTCTCTGTTAGCTTCACTCTCTTTGCCAGGCACCCAGGATGGCCCTGGCAGCTCCAGGCTCACTCCTTGCTAGCTTGGCAACGCCGGCAGAAATGGTACTTTTCTTCCCCCATGGTCCCAGCACCAGTCTTGGCCTTGAAGCTCATTGGTTCACTTGAGTCTCATATGCCATCTCTAAGCCAGTTGCTTTGTCTAAGGGACATATTGGCAAATAAGTAAACTGAGGCCCAGAAAGGTCAATTTCTTAACCAAGGTCACACAGCTATAAGTATGGAAGTAGGATTTAGATAAGAGGCAATCTGGTTTCAGTATCTGTGCTCTCAGCCACAGTCTCTCCAAGAACTCCCATGAGCTCTTAACAAATAATAACCATCTGTGCGTGCTAAGTCATGTCTGACGCTTTATGACCCCATGGACTGTAGCCCACCAGGCTTCTCTGTCCATGGGATTCTCCAGTCAAGAATAATGGACTGGGTAGCCGTTCCCTTCTCCAGGGAATCTTCCTGACCCAGGGCTCCACCCCAGGTCTCCTGCATTACAGGAAGATTCTTTACCATCTGAGCCATCAGGGAAGCCTTAATAATAAACCATGGACACATGATAATAGTGATAATAATAATCAAAACAGCATGGTGAAGCTACTACTATTATTATCCCACATTTGAACTGAACCACGGAAAGTTTCACAGCTTGCTTGTAGTTACACGGCTAAGAAATGGTGGTGTCAGGATTTGAACCCAGCTCAGCTCTAGATGCTGTTTCTAATTCTGAAATTCTATGACTACATTTGCATTCTGCACTGTTTCAGAACTCACAGGAAGGTTAGCAGCCCAGAAACTCCTCCCTCACCTCCTCCCGGGACCTTCCCCATCCTTGGGAAGACTCTCCCACCCGCACAAAATATCTCAGACTTTACTCCAAGCTGTTAAAAATAAAAACAAAAATAAATACATAAATCTGGAGCTGCCTCTCTTGCAAGGGTGAGTTCCCAGGGACTGGAAGGGCAGGCGCTCAGGGGAACTAGGGGAATCACGTGTCTTCTGAGAAAGGAAGGTGGGGGGTGGTGATTGAAGCAGGGAACCTTCGAGCAGGGAAATTTGACTCAAGGATGGAAACTAGACCTGGCCCCATGCTTTCAGCAAAGGAAGGTTTCCAGAGGCCACCCCACTACAGTGGTTCTGGGAGTAGATTCTGCAATCTGGCTGACTTGGGCTTATGTGCTGTTGGACAGGTTACCTACCCTCTCTGATTGTCAGTTTTCCATCTTTTATGTTAAGACAGGGATGTGACGGTTGGATGAGTTGATGTCTGAGCCTTGTCTCTAGTTCAGGACAAGGACTCCATAAATATGGCTGTTATTATTGCGATTGCGTAGGTTACTGAGTGAAAAAAGCTACCACCTGCCTCCAGATATTTTCATGGTATATGTTGCCACCTCCTATTTTACATCTCTAATTTTTGGTATACTGCTGAAGGTGAGAAGAGCTGGCTTTGTGGGTGTGTCTGTAATCTGGTGGCTCAGGGGTAAAGATCCTGCCTTCCAATAAAGGAGACACAAGAGACGCAGGTTTGACCCCTGGGTCAGGAAGATCCCCTGGAGGAGGAAATTGCAACCCACTCCAGTATTCTTGCCTGGGAAATCCCTTGGACAGAGGAGCCTGGTGGGCTACAGCCCATGGGGTTGCAAAGAGTCAGGACACGGCTGAGTGACTGAGCACACACACTGTGATCTGTGCAGCTGCACAGGGCCCCAGGCTTAGGTCTTTTTGATTAAGTATTTGCTTCAGCAGTTTTTGTGTTTGAAGGTGGAAATAGTCTTCCATTTGAGAACTGACTGTGTGCAGAGACGGAGGGGCTGGCCTGAACTTTCTCTCCTGGTGCTGGAGGGAGACCTGTGGAGAGGTCCTACACTTGGAGTGACTGAGCAGAGGGACCCAGACTTGGGGAAATGTGTTCACAACTCTTTTGCTATCCTCACCTGAGCCATGGGGAACAGTGGGTGGAGCTTTCCTTCGAAGAACCAGGATCTTCCCACTGCCCACATCTGGGGTAGGCAAGGGAGAGTAAAGGTCTAAAGTCTAGAGGGAGAGGCAGGAAGGCCCCTTCCGTGGCAGGTAGACTGGCTCCTACAACATGGTCACAGGCTAGAGAGAAAGGAGGAAGGAGACCAGCATGAGCGAAAGTAGGATGCGGGTACATGGCCTCTAGAAACTATGTCCTCACAATTTCATTTTATGTTTTCCTTTTCTGCACATAATTCCCACCTGTTACACTCAAGGCTTCACTAAAATGTTCACTGCTACAAGCTCATCTTAGGTTGGGGGTCAGATACTAATCGTTCCCAACATTAATTCTCTTCTTCTTTCATAGAAGCAGGATTGTACCTTGGCAATGGCTGCCCAACTAAAGACTGCATTTCCCATGTTCCCTTTCAGGTAGCTATGCCATGTGACTACATGCTGGCCAATAGGATGTGAGTGTTAGTGATGTGGTCCACTTCTAAATCGTGCCCTCAAAGGCCTAAGCGGTACTGGGCAGGGGTACATGTAAGTTCTTCTTTCGCTTTTTACTCCATCCTCTGCCTGGAATGTAGGATGCAGTGAATTCCAACTTGAACTGTGCAGACAAGGGCAACATATAGGGGTGGAAGAGAAAAAGATAGAAGAGCCTGGCCCATCACCCTAGACTGGTCATGCATAGAATGTTCTATGAGAGAGACATAAAGGAGGCTGATATTCAGCTGATACATACAGGTCTAGTTATCGTGGTTGCTTACAGACATTCTTATTGTTAAAAATAAACTTCTGCTTTGTTTAAACCACTGTTTGTGGGAGTCTCATTTACAGTAATTGAATCTGTTTTCTGGTTAACTCAGCCATGTTTTAGGGGGCTGATAAGGAAGAGGGCTGGGTAGTGCCTCCAGATTCAGATGGTATTGGGGGTGGTGTTGGGGCACCCTGTTACAGGCAGTTAAGAGAAGGCAGACAAGGGCTGTAGAAGTCCTGGGAGAGCCAGCTCACTGTGGTTGCCAGGCAACTACAGGGATGGTCCATGGGACATGTGAACATCCCCCAGAGATTCTGAGTAATATCCTGCAGAAAGAACCTGATAAAGTTTAGTCTTGTTCGAGTCATGGGGTCTGATTGTTAGTTAGATATTCAAGGGGAAGCTGGAAATTTCGGGGACAGCTGGGGTTAGAAACCATGCCCAGAGAATGTTAGTTCCCTTCTGAGGCAGATACTTTTTGGTTGCCTATCTCTCCATCATTCCCTCCCCTACCCTTCTTGTTGGCTGACTGAGCCCACCCAATATAACAGAGGCAAAAAAAGGAAGCTATTCTTTTTCCAAGCCATCTTGGCAGTTAGAGCATGGACATGTAACTCAAACGCAGCTAATTAGATGTCAGGCAAAGTCCTGGGAAAAGTTTCTCCTGGGAAAGGTTTCTCCCTTTTGTAAGAGACACGTGGAAGGAATTACGCTCCTTCCTCAACAGGCTAAGGCTGGAGGAGCACAGAGAAAGAGAGCCCTGTGTCCTTGACAAAGTCACTGAGTTACTGAGCTGTCCCTGGAACCACCTGGCTCTGAACTTCTTTGTAATGACAGGCTTTTTTGTTTTATTGTTGAAGCTACTCTTTTGTTACTTGCAGCCAGAAGCACGCTAACTGATGCTGTCTTCTGTCTCAACCTTCCTCCAGCCCTGTGGGTCTCAAGTGTAACCTCACTCCTTCTGCAAAGCCCTCATTGCTTTGGAGGTCAAGCTCTTCTGGAAACCACCTGCAGCGACTTGTCACCACTTTTCTTCTAAATAAGAATCTCCCTCGTCACGTCTTACTTCTTCATTTCAGAACCAAGATCGGTATCTGGGTGGGGTGGGGTGAAAGCAGAACTTCAGCCTTTGTGCAACCCTCTCTTTTGGCGCAGATCAGTCCTCTTGTATTGGCCTTATCGGTCCGGATGTGTGTCTCTTTCAGCTGACCGGGAGCTCATCTCAGCCATGGGCTGAGTAGTATTCATCTTGGTATACCTTAGGGAGCTCAGGGCTGGGCAAAGGAGGTGCTCCCCGAATGCTTGTTGAATGACTATATGAAAGAATGAATCATCTAAACCCAATTTTATCACTTCCCTCAACAGAGCCAATTTCCCTCCCCACTGCCCTCCTACACTACTCTGGGACAAGACAGTTCTTGCAGAGGTAGAGACAGGAAGAAGTTAATTCGGTTCTCAGTTCCAAAGCAGCTTCTAATCCTTCTCTCCTTAAATTACCTTTAATCCACCCACTGTCAGCCTTAGCTATGGTTCAGCTCTGAGCTGACTCTGACCCAGAGCATCTCAAAAAAAAAAAGGAAGGAATGAGAGAGAGAAGAAAGGAAACTGTGTTTGTATTTAAATCATTTCAAGAAACATGGAAGAACTAGAAACAGAAATGATTCGAGGTGAGCATGCTCTCCACTAAGAGTTGTCAATTCTAGACCTTTTCTTCCCCCTCAGTTCTTCTTCTAATTACAAAAGTAATACATGTTTAATGAAGAAACCTTGGAAAGCACATATGAAAGAGAGGAAACTTAGTGTTTTAGTCTGACCGCTTATGATGGTGACTTAACATTTTGGTATGTGCATTTCCACATTTCTTTGGTTTGTCCCTGTTTCTTCCCCTCTGTCTCCATCTCCCCCTTTCCCTCAGCCCCTCTCCACTCTTTCTCTCTCTCTCCAATTATCTTTCTCTCCTTCTCAAATTTAAATGCTTCCAAGTTCTTCACCCTCCAGATGGAGTTGTCCCCCGCCCTCCATAATAAACATCTCAGCTTGATCTAATTCCCATCTTGTGAGGCAGCAGGAAATTCAGTGCCTCCGCAACACTTTCTGAGAAGTCTGAGGACCTTTTCCTCGAACTCGGGTTATCGCTTGTCGCTGTTCCTTCAGCCTGCTCTCCAGCTTCCCTTGCTCTTCCTGCATGGGTCGGGAATGCTCCGGCCCTAAGTCACACTCCAGCTGAGGCAGGTCAGCGCTTCGTTTCCGCACAGGACGAGAAACCCAGGGACAGGTGTCCCCGGTCGTGCTCCTGGCCTGCGCATCCCCTCAGCCTGCCGTGTTCACACTTACAAGCTTCCTCCAGTCACTGGAGTGGGCTCAGGGCCCATCGGGGTCTGGTCGCGAGCGCCAAGGAGCGCGCACCTTTGGGAGCAGCCCTCGGCCAAGGACAAGGGGAAGCTGGTGCTCCTTGCTCCTCAGAGGGGGGCCTCTCAGGGGCTGGTTGTTCCTGGGCTCTTGGAAGTCCCCACAGGGGCAGAGTCCTCCTTGCCCACAGTGGTGATCGGCTCCTGAGTGTCCTTCCCATTCCCTTAACCCTGGACCAGTCCTCCCTAAGATCTTCTCTCAGGTCACTCACTAGCATTCAGAGCTTTGCCTCAGCATTGGCTTCTGGAGGAACTCTGCCCAAGATGGTAGACTTGGGCTTTTCCTTCTAATTCAAAGGCTGTGAATAGAAGCATCATCTTCAACCAGGTGTGATCCACAGCTGCCTGGCATCTTCAAAAGAGCAGGGCAACCCCACTGCTAGTCCTCGAGACATCAAATATATTGGGTTTCATCTAGGGCCCCCCCATTACATGTGCTTTGCAGCCACTTGTATATATATGAATAGATATGCTTCATATATATACAATAAAATGATGAAGGGGCCCTCTGAGTTACTCAGTCTAAATTCAGAGCTCATCTAGCAGTTGGGGGCAGTCACTTCTCTTCCGGGCTCCCTGTGAAGCCATTTCAGTGGGAAAGCACTCTGCTTCCTCTCCTGCATCCCCTCCCCTCTGTTTCCAAGCCCCCAAGAGCCAGAAGTCTCACTTGAGCTGGCTGATGGAAGTGAGGAAGGTGTAGAAGAACTTTGCGTCAAATTATAATTTTGTTTTCTTCTTTTGGCTGCACCACGTGACCTGTAGGATATTTGTTCCCTGACCAGGGATTGAACCTGGGCCCTTGGGAATGGGGAGCCCAGAGTCCTAACTACTGCACCGCAAGGGAAGTCCCTTTGCTAATTTTTTTTTAAAATCAAATTCTAGATTGAAGTTTTTTTCGAGCAAATTTTTACAGAAATATAACATATATACAGAATAAGTACACAGTTTAAAGTACATAGTCTTAAGTACACAGTTTAAAGAATTTCTACCAGCTGAACATGCTCATGTAGCCAGCATCCAGATCAAGTCACAGAGCTCGACCAGCCCCCCGAGAGCCACCTGGTACCCCTTCCAGTCACATCCCTTCCTCAAGGACAACCACCATCCTGACACCTAACACTCTGAGTTGGTTTTGCCTGTTTTTGAGCTTTGCATCAATGGAATCACTCAGAGTGTGCTCTTTCATGCCTGCCTTGCCTTCTTTCTGTCAACATCAAGGCCACGAGATTCATCCCTGCTGGGTCTAGCTGTGGCTCACTGGTTGAGACCAACATTTTAATTTGAGGAGTTTTGAGTTTTAAGAGCTGAAAGGAGATAGTTTCGGTATCTAAAAGAGTCCCCAAAATTATAGAATTGGAGAGAGGTGGGTTGAGGACACCACATGTCTTGGGGCAAGTGACCAAACTTCTTGTTTCTCTATTTCTGTAACATGGGGCTAATACAAGTTCCTTCTTCACAAGGTCCTTGTGAGGATTCACTGAATTAATGTCTGCAAGGTGTGCAGGGGCTTCCCTGGTGGCTCAGACAGTAAAAAAAATCTGCCTGCAATGCAGGAGACTGGGGTTCCATCCCTGGGTCGGGAAGATCACCTGGAGAAGGGAACGGCAACCCGCTCCAGTATTCTTGCCTGGAGAACTCCATGGACAAGACTCACACACAGGGTGTGCACAGCAGGGCCTGGCCTGTGGGGGGCGCTCCGCGGAAGCCTGCTGCCGCCTCCACTCCTGTCTCTGCTACGGATCCGGCCTGGATTTTTATTATTACCCAGAGGGAAAACGGAGGTTTCAACACAGGGTATTTGGTAGTAATTATTATAAAAATGATTTCACAGTAACACCTCAACTAGTTGAGACAGATCCCTAGACCGGTTAGGTGTGTGTCTCAGGTAAAGCGCATGTCAAGCCTGAGAAGTTAGTACGGCTCATGCTGTTTAACAGATGAGGCAACTGAGGCTCAGAGGACGAAGCAACTCCTTTGAGGTCACAGAAGGGGTTGGTGGTGGAGCCGGGGCCTCTCTGACCAGGGAATCCTGTTCGTCTCTTCTCTCTGCCCTTTCACCTCCTTCTCATCTCCTGCTGGATCTAGCAGTCCTCAGGAGGCCCTGGGGTGGTCCTACCCAGCTGCCCCTTGGCCTGACCCCCTCCCCCACCCCCGCAGCCAGGCGGTCCTGCCTTTAGAACTTATGGGGATGTTTCCTGTCTTGATTTTCTCACTGACCCGTTCGCATGAGGCTCCGTGTTTCTCGCAGGTCTCATAAGCAGCACTTGGTGAAATACCAGGTGAGTCAGTCATCCTCAGCAAACAGGTTCTCAGGTAACCTCACGGTCGTGGTACAGTGGCTGGGAATGTCGGTTTTTATGGAGCTGAAATTGGTCAACTGAAGTTACAGAATTTTCCTACTGCCAAATCATGAAATTGGTTCAGGCCAGCAGGCATGGTAAAGGAACTTGTGAGAAGGAGGTAAGGCACTTTATAGAAATGGAGAAAATGCCAGAAGCAAGTTCGAAAAGGCTCGTGAACAGGATGGCCTGGGGGGGCCTTGGTTACACAAACGGGCAAGTCCCCTTCAGCTCTGATCATGTGTCCCTTAGGGTGCTTGGCTGCAAGCGACAGAGAGCAGGGCCTCACACTGGCTTAAGCAGTACGCGAGCTGGGAGGCAGGGCAGCTCTCAAGTCGCTTGACTTGGGGGTTCAGGGATGTAACTGAGAACTCAGGTTCTCTCTCTCTTCCCTCTACCATCTACACGCTGGCTTCAGCTGATAGTTGGTTCCTTCTCTGGCTGCGAAATCATGGCCAGTAGTAATCAGGCTAAAAACTGTTAGCGTCCAATGGGGAAAAAAGAAAGAGCGGCTTCCCTTGGACTCTCTCTTAAGAGTAAGGAAGTGTTGCTGCCAGAAGTCCTTAGGACATCTATCCTGGTGTCTCGTGGGCTAAGGTGGCTTGGGCCTGTTCACCCCTGAACCAGTCATCAGCAAGAGGCATATTTGGAGGACATATTTTGGCAACATTGGGAGACATCTGGAAGTATTAGCGGTATCTCACAGGTAGAAATCAGAAGTTTAGTCACTAAGTTGTGTCCCACTCTTTTGAAACCCATTGGACTGTAACCTGACAGGCTCTTCTATTCGTGGGATTCCCCAGGCAAGAATACTGGAGTGGATTGCTGTTTGTTTCTCCAGGGCACCTTCCTGACCCAGGGATCAAACCCATGTCTCCTACATTGGCAGGTGAATTTTTACCACTGAGCCAACAGGGAATCCTGTAGAAATCAGAGATGCAGCTAAATACCCTACAGTGCCAGGATGGTGCTTCCGTGGTTCACACACTACAGAAAATTACCTGTTCTGAAACGTCAGCACTGCAGAGGTTGAAAATCCCTGGCTTAGACCAATCAGGCCCTGTCTGCACTGGGGTGTAATAGTTGGTGGGGAGTCACCTACAGTGTACACTGCAAACTTTGTTTTCAGACTTTGTCACTCTGTTAGGGACACTTTGGCTTGGTCTGGAACACTTGCCCACTCATAAGCATATAGAGCGTAAGGCACTGTGGTTCACCAGTAGTTCCCCCACAGGAAGATCCTGGTACAGAGAGTGGTAAAGGATGTTAAACTAGCAGAACAAAGCCAGAAAAGCCCATCTCAACTTCTCTAAGAAGCTTAAGCTCTTGATACTGTTGGAGGGGACAAATTTCATGTCTTAACTGAGAACCCATGAAACTGTGATCTCCCCCCAAAGAAGAGGACAGTGAAACCCCCCTCAAAGAAGGACAGGGAGACATCCCAGAACGTAATAGGGAAGGGGGGAAGCAGGCGGCATCCTGGGATGATGCTGGGGAGGAGGGGAAGAGAACGAGTACCTGTTGACTGGGCCTCAGAGATGGCTGTCATTCGTTCCTTCCCTTCAGGTGCGGGGTCTAACCTTCCACTCCCTTGAATCTGAACTGGCCTCACATCTGAACTTTGTGTCAGTTGTGACCAGTAGAACACGGTGAAAGTGATCCTGGGCCAGTCCTGGGCTTCCTGCCTTGTGGTGCCCTGAGCAACCACGGAAGGAGTCAAGGCTACTCAAGTGAGAGGGCACTGAGGTGCCATCTTGGAGGTCCGGCCCAAGTTAAGATGCATCAACCCCTGTAGCCATCTGCTTGCAACGGCCTGAGAGAATCCAAGTGAGAACTGCTCAGCCGAGTCCAGTCAACCCACAGAGCTGTGAGTGAGAATAATAAACCGTTGTTTTTAGACCTCTAAATTTGGAGGTGGTTTGCCATGCATCAGTTGATAGTGAGAACAATATATATATATAAAATAATATGTATGTGATTAAGGTTTTCAATTTTAATATTTACTAATATTTTCATTAAAATATTTCATTATAAAAGTGTTACCAAAAATGGAGAAAAGAAACACCACCCCTGGTTATGCTGATTTAACTCTAATCACAACCACTATTAGCATTTTAGTGTGTATTCTCCCAGTTTTCTTCCCTATGGAAGGTTTTAATAGGGAAGTTTGAGAGCATGTTTTTTCCCCTTTACAAATATGTCATCATCAGTATTCAACATTGCCACAGAGTGTTTGCAGCTAGCAAACTATACTGATAATGCCACTAACAGCCACTTACAGTAGACAGAAAAACGGTACCCTTAAAGATGTCTAGGAGCTTTCCAGGTGGCACAGTGGTAAAGAATCCACCTTCCCAATGCAGGAGATTCAGGAGTCATGAGTTTGATCCCTGGATCAGGAGGATTCCCTGGAGAAGGAAATGGCAACCCACTCCAGTATTCTTGCTTGGAAAATTCTGCGGACAGAGGAGCCTGGTGGGCTACAGTCCATGGGGTTGTAAAGAGTCAGCTGAGCACACACATACACACCCACAGATGTCTATGCCCTAATCCCCTGAACCTGTAAATGTGTTACTTTATGTGGCAAAAGGGACTTTGTGGGTGTGATTTAGGTTGAGGATCTTGAGATGGGGAGATTATCCTGGATTATCTCAACGGGCTTAGTGTAACCACAAGGGTCTTTATAAAAGGGAGGCGGGTGGGTCGAAGTCAGAGAAGATGATGTGGGTAAGGAATCAGGGTCCAAGAGAGTGAGCAGACTATGCCAAGTTGTTTGCTTTGAAGATGGAAGATGTGCCGCAAGCCAAGGAATTCAGCAGCCGTCTAGAAGCTGGAAAAGGCAAGGAAACAGATTCTCCCCTGGAGTTTGTAGAAGGAACCAGCTCTGCCAGCACCTCGTTTTAGCTCCATAAGACCCACTGTTTTGGACTTCTGACTTCAGAACTATAAGATAGTAACTGTGTTACTCTAAGCCACTATGCTTGTGATCATTTGTTACAGCAGCTATCAGAAACTAGTACGTCACCTTATCAATCATTTAACACTCAGTATCTTATTTAATTCTCACAACAGCCTATGAGGCAGGTCCTGTTACCATCTGCATTTTAGAAACGAGGAAGCTGGTGCTCAGAGAGACAAAGGGACTTCCTCAGGCCACAGAGTATTAAATGGCAGAGCCAAAGCTGGCCCGCCATGTATGGTTATATCTGTAAAAACCACTGGTATAGGATTTATTTGGACTTGGGTAAACATACAGACGTTGGTTTAAGCCTTTGTCGTGTTGCCATCTTTTTTTCATCGTTTGTTCCTGTATTAAGTTGACATTGTGACTTCTATGGAAGTCCCCACCAGCCATAAGATGAAAACCACAGTTTTGAAATTGCATGAGCCATTGACTCATTGGCTTTTATTGTTATTGGCACTAAAGTGTCTCATTTGAAGAGATGAAATCCCAGTTCACTCTGGGGTTTGGTGGACCAGATGTAATTTTGAAGGTGCTTAAATCTCAACTGCTCCGCCAATCTTTTGCTTTTGAGACTAAGTTTTAATGACCCTTAAAGAAGCTCTACAAGGTCTCTGAAATGGAGTCTGAATGCATCTATAATCTGAACATAGACAAAAGTTTGTGCAAAGAAGATTCTTTTCTACTCAGTGAAGTTTCCTCATCGTGCAGCAAGGTCGGTAAATCGATGAGCTAAGTTCACACAGAATGGCATGAAATCCAGTAGTGTTCCCCCAGGCTGCTTGTGCATTGACCTGTTTAGAACAATCTTTTTTAAAATTTATTTTTAATTGAAGGATAATTGCTTTATAATGTTGTGTTGGTTTTAGCCATACATCAACATGAAACTGGCCACAAGTATACACATGTCCTCACCCTCTTGAACCTCCTTCCCACCTCCCACCCCATCCCACCCCTCTGGGTGGTCTCAGAGCCCCAGGCTGAGATCACTGCACTATACAGCAATTTCCCGTTAGCTTCCTATATTACACATAGTAATGTATATATTTCAATGCTGCTCTCTCAATTTGTCCCACCCTCTCCTTCTGCTGCTGTGTCCCGAAGTCTGTTCTCTTTATCTGTGTCTCTATTCCTGCCCTGCAAATAGATTCATCAGTATGATTTTTCTAGATTCAATACAATATTTGTTTTTCTCTTTCTGACTAACTTCACTCTGTGTAACAGGCGCTCAGTTCATCCACCTCACTAAAACTGACTCACGGTCGTTTCTTTTTATGGCTGCGTAATATTCCATTGTGTTTATGTACCACAACTTCTTTATCCATTCCTCTGTCAACAGATATCTAGGTTGTTTCCATGTCCTGACTGTTGTTCATAGTGCTGCAGTGAGCTTTTTAAAAATGTTTTAATGTGTGGAAAACAGTCATTCCCCACATCTAATACCAAACATCTGCATTTCCATAAAGATCTCCCAGTTTCTTACATGTACGTTGGTCCCACGATCCTGGGCTCTTACTCCCTCTCACACAGTCCCCCACTGGGGTCAAGATTTGCTTCAGAGTTCTCACCAAGCTTGATTTCCCCCCAAACATCCAACTGATAGTCTTGCGCACTTTTTTTGGCCACACCCACAACATGTGGGATCTTAACTCCCTGACCAGGGAGCGAACTCTCACCGCTGCACTGGAAGCACGGAGTCTTAACCACTGGACTGCCAGGAAAATCCTCATAGTCCTATTGTAGACTCTTCTGAAATAATTTTCGTTTTACTTTTTTTTTAAAGAAATTAAGACATTATCTACTATAAGCTTTACCCTATTTACGGTCAAGTTCTACAAGATGAAACATCCTACAATGGACAGGCCAATCCCCAACAAGGAAGCAGTTCTGCCCAAGGTATCAGTGGGCTGAGGCTGGCAGCCTGGATCACAGCTATAACGGCAGGTAGTTTCCCCTTGCTGTCAGCCTTCCCTTCCTCGTCTCACTTCCCCACTCTGGGGCCCATGTTTCTGTCGCTTCTCATCTATGTATTTGTTCAATGTCTCTTTTCCTTCCTGTAGTATAAACTCTAAGAGGCAAGGATTTTGTCTCTTGTTCTCACCATAATAGTAGTTGCTTAATAAATGTGTTGAATGTATGAAAAGGCCAAGCAAAAACTATCTGTCATAAAGCATCTTTAAAATTTGAGGATATGGGGACTTCCCTGGTGGTCCAGTGGTTAAGACTCCAGGCTCCCAATTCAGGGGGCCTGGGATCGATCCCTGGTCAGGCAACGAGATGCCACCTGCCACAAGTAAGAGTTTGCATGCCGCAACTAAGACCCAGCGCAGCCAAACAAGTAAGTAAATAAATAGTTAAAAAATAGAAGAATAAATTGTGAGGACGCCTGGAGGCTTCTCTGGACTTCAGTCTTGGTGACTCTCTAAACATCGTTTGGGGAAAAAAAATGTATGAGTGAGACAGAGAGAGAGAAAGAGAGCGACATTGTCTTTGTAGACTAAATCTGAGCTGAAATCTAGCACTGCCACTTAACTGCCACATTACCAGGAACAAGGCACATTCCCTCATCTGTAAAATGGGAATTATAAAAACAAGATGAAACGTGCTAATGGATGTCAGTGCTCTGCACTTTGTAAACGTTGGCTTTGACCTTCTTCTCTGCTCCTTCTCTTGGGTTTCCAGGCCAGCACTGGTGCCCATGGTCATCCTCGTCAGCCCACCCTGGAGGACTGCCTGCAGTGTGGTGGACAGCTCTGTGCATGCCTATGGCAGCTGCATCACCGCCCAGGGCCCATGTGTTTGGCATGTTCGCAGCAGGTCAACAAGGGAGGTGCCTGGCGGTCGACAGCCCCAGGTGGTACCTTCAACCATTGAGAGATGGGCATTGTGGATAAATGTCTCGGCTTCCTGACCCCTTCCCGGGACAGTTCTGAAGTGTCCTCTACATCACTTCCCAGAGGTCCTCCGTGAGGTTGAGCCCCATTTGCCCACAAAGGTAACCAGCTCATTGACACGCCTGTGGTTCTCCCTTCCCTGTCTCACCTCCCACTTCCTCATTACCCTTCCCGAGGTTGTTTCCCAAATAAACTACCTGCACCCAGGAAGTAGCAGTTGCTATCTGTCGGCCTCAGGTTTTATCATTTGCTCAACTTCATCTGCCCAACTTCTAGCTGTTAGCATCTTCATCTTTGCATGAGTTTGTTTGGTATTTTTTTTCCTGGCTGTAGGAGTCAAGCAGGCTAGAAGTGCTGAAGAATTAATGCTTTCTCCCTTCTGCCTAGCAGCCATCAACCTGTGGGTGGAAGGAAGCGGTGTGTAAATGCCCTCAGCTCCCTGGGCCTTCAGGTAGAATAACTCTGAGACATATGTCCTACCCTGAGGGTGGGACGTGGGGTTAAGCTCTAGTTGCCCATAGTAGTAACTGTCTTGATAACTTGCTTAATCTTGGTTGTTCTTCCTTCCCTCCCTCACTTTCCTTTTCCCGATTGGTGTGTCTTTTGCCTTCTGACTAAATTACTTGTCCTTGAATCTTTGTCTCAGGGTCTGCCTCTGGGGAAACCCAAATGACAATACAAGCTCTACTGTGGGGGGTTTCCAAACTAAGACATCCGTTAGATCCAATTGTAGCTTCTCTTTAAATCTCTGAAGAATAGGAAGGAACCTGCTATTGTCCAATTAAACAGCACTCTTCTAATAATTCCACCTGAAGCCGAAGCAGATGACTCCTATTCACTGAGTGGAGGGACCTCATCTTTCCCGAGGCGTTAACAAGCCTCACACCCCACCCTTCAGTACACAGTCGCCCCTGTATTTCACATGAATTCCTTTGTTGTCTTTCACGACGTTACTGAAACACTGTTGATAGCCCTGGAAACGTCCCTTGGGTCTCCAGCGGGGGCCATCTCCTGTTCCTATTTATTTAGTTACTTTCTGGGGATAGGCACACATGTTGAATGTTGGCAGCAAACGGTCTGGCTCAGTACTTTCATTTGTTAAAAAAAAAAAAAATTGAGAGTGGCTGATTGGAAATCCCACAGCAACCAGTCCCCCAACTCCCATGACACTTTGTTATTTTTCTAAAATTTTTTTTTCCTATTTTCTTTCTTTTCATAGTGGTGAGTACAAAGGATGTTTGCTAATTCGGGGCCCTTCTGCATTGGGGGCCCATCTCTCAATGGTTGAAGGTACTGCCTCGGGCTGTCAACTGCCAGGCACTTCCCTTGTTGACCTGCTGCGAACATGCCAAACACATGGGCCCTGGGCGGTGATGCAGCTGCCATAGGCATGCACAGAGCTGTCCACCACGCTGCAGGCAGTCCTCCAGGGTGGGCTGACAAGGATGACCATGGGCACCAGTGCTGGCCTGGAAACTCAAGAGAAGGAGCAGAGAAGAAGGTCAAAACCAAATTGCATACTCTTCTATGCCAAGCCCTCTGCATTTCCATTGGCACCATCCCTTACCCAAGTTCTCTGTCCAGGACGTTCCTGTGATGCTCCTCCCGACAAAGAACATGTGACTTAGCACCACCTAATCAGAGCAGCTGAAGTACAGGGGCCACCATGACGTGCGGTGCAGATTGGTCCAATCAGAGTTCATCTCAGGATTTGTTTGGTAGCAGCCAGGAAGCTGGTCTGTCTTGCAGTCCCTTGGGAGCTTAGTGTGGTTGGGTTGCTGACAAACAACTCGGCTTACTGAACGTCTCAATTCCAGAGGAATTTCAGATGTTCAATTCAGTTCAGTTCAGTCGCTCAGTCATGTCTGACTTTTTGTGACCCCATGAATCACAGCACGCCAGGCCTCCCTGTCCATCACCAACTCCCGGAGTTTACCCAAACCCATGTCCAGCGAGTCAGTGATGCCATCCAACCACCTCATCCTCTGTCGTCCCCTTCTCCTCCTGCCCCCAATCCTTCCCAGCATTAGGGTCTTTTCCAATGAGTCAACTCGTCGCATGAGGTGGCCAAAGTACTGGAGTTTCAGCTTCAACATCAATCCTTCCAATGAACACCCAGGACTGATCTCCTTTAGGATGGACTGGTTGGCTCTCCTTGCAGTCCAAGGGACTCTCAAGAGTCTTCTCCAACACCACAGTTCAAAAGCATCAATTCTAAGGCACTCAGCTTCCTTCACAGTCCAACTCTCACATATTTCAGATGTTAAAATTTTTTTTCCACCGAACACTGCTCGTTATTATAGTATGTTAAATCTCCCTGGAGAGCAGATTCCTTACCAGTATTTTTGAGCAGCATCTGTCACTTTCTAGTCACTTCTGCTTGTTTTAAAAAGCTCAGTCTAAAATAGATCCAAAAATATGAGCAAATACCTGATTTAAATCTCGTATTGGTCAGAATATTAGTCCCACTGCAATAAATAAAAGGCAAAATAATTGGCTTAAAAAATGAAAGTTGAATCTTCTCTCATGGAATAGCCCAGAGGTTAGCGTCCAGCTGGCCATGGTGGCTCCACCTTGTCTGGGGTTCAGACTCTATCTCGTTGCTGGGCACTCTTAACGTTTGACTTCCACTTCCTGGTCTAGGAGGGCTGTTTTAGCTCCTACCATATTTCCTCCTGCTGGTGGGAAGAGGGAAAAGGGAGGAAGAGGGCCCTCTGCTCCCTCCAAGGGCACAGTCCAGAAGCTTGTCATCACAGAGCTGGGGACGTGAGCCCTGGTCTCCAGCCTCCTCCTTGCCTCCAGTTCTTCCCACTCTGCTCTGTGACCCATGTGCAGCATCAAAGGGCTCTCTTGCCCTCTGGCTTCTGGATGGGTTTGATCAATGAGAGACACTGGCAGGAGACTGGAGGAGAGGAGAAGCATGGGTCTGGTTATTCCCCCAGCTCTCCTGTTGGGATCTTGGGCCACTGTGTCCCTTGACTGAAGGTCACAGGTCCTTCAGACACCCTCTTCAGAGGTCTTCTCTCCAGATCTGGCAACTGCTTCCCTCTTTGCCCTTTTCACCTTAAGGTGATAACGCCGCCTCCACTGTTACTACCTAGGGGTTGGAATGCCACGCTCCCCCCCCAACCCCGCCCCGTTATTACTTCTTAGTGGTAACACCCTCTCCTCTCTGTTATTAGCCTTGGTGGTGTTGTAGCATATCCATGGGGGCTACACCCTGCCAAATGTTTTGTAAACAGTCCATTCATAAAACTCTCCTCTTGCTGAGTCTCTGATTGGTGTGAATCCTCCTAACAGTCAAAGGCCATAGACGCCTGTATTATCATCCCTATTGCATAGATGAGAAACGGAAGGACAGAGAGGTTAAGTGAGCTGCCTAAAGTTACAGAGCTAGTAAGTGGTGGCCCCAGTGTTTGAACCAAGGCAGTCTGGCTCCAGAAACCGCATTCTTTATCACTACACTGGCCTTAGCTTCTTGAAATATGAGGCAAGAAGGACAAGGTTGTGGATTATCCTCCAAGTCATCATTAACTTGTTGGGGGCCTCAGTTCCTCATATTTTTGGTGAAGAGGTGGACTAGTCCAAGAGTTACAAATCCTGATGCCTGTGGAAGCCAAAAACTGACATAAACAAGGGACATGGACTGCGTCATTGCCACCAAGAAATAGGCTTTCTCTTGCTTTCCTGTAAAGATCTGGCCCTTCTGTCCATTTTTCCTTCCCCACTAGCGTAGAGAACCAGGCACACAGAGAAGTCATTAGAAATTACACTTGGCTGACAGTAACCATTATCAATACTTGACTATAGCAGTTTAAACCAATTAGAGGTTCCTTCCTTTTACTTAAAGCCCGACTGGACGTCAGCATTCCAAGGGGGTAGTAGCTCCATGGTGGGGACAGAGATTCCGTTTCCTCCCATCTTTAGTACTGAACCGCTCTCTCTCAGGTCACAACACGGCTTCTTAAGCTCCAGCCATCATGTTTGCATTGCAGGGAAAACGCAGGAGAGTGGCAAGGCACCAACAGGCGTTCTTGGAAGCCCCACCATCAGCTTTCACTTGCAATGCATTGGCCGCCCAATCTCAGCATGACTGACAGTTTGGACCGAAGAATTCTCCGTGGTGGGATCTGTCCCGGGCATGGTACTGACAGGATGTTCAGCAGCATCGCCTCCTCTGCTCACTAGATGTCAGCAGTGCTCCCCCTCTCCAGCCCGGACAGCCAGAAACATCTCCGCTTGTTGCCAAGTGTTCTCTGGGGACAAAACTGCCTCGATTGGGAAATGTTAGTGCACCCTCACATTCAAGAAAAGCTGGAAGATGTGATTTTTGACTATCTTACCACCCCCAGGAGTGTAGCGGTGTCAGTATGAGGGAAATAGAGCTTAGGCATGTGGATAGCGAACAGCAGTCCTGGCTCCAAGACACCTCATTCAGTTTCCTTTTATTTCTACTGAAAGAGAAACAGTGGCCTAAGGGCGAAGATCAACATTGTCAATGTCAGAAGCAATAGAGGATGGTGGGGACTGTGGCAAACTGCAAGCAAAGGCCCCATAGACGGGGGTGCTTTCCAGATGCTTCCCAGTGGGTAATCCTTTGTTACCCAAAGGGTTGTGGGGGCCTTCCCTGGTGGTCCAGTGGCTAAGGCTTCATGCTCCCAATGCAGGAGGCCCGGCCTTGATCTCTGATCAGGGTACTAGATCAGGGTACTAGTTGCGGTACTAGTGCCGCAACTAAGAGTTTGCACGCCACAACTAGAAAGAGAGAGAGGAAGAAAGGGAGGAAGAGAGGAAGAGAGGAAGGGAGAAAGAAAAGCTCCTGCATGCTGCAACTAAGAAGATCCCAGATGCAGCAACTGGGACTCAGCGTAGCCAAATAAATTTATGAATTAAAAAACAAGGGGATCATGGCACCGGAGTTATGAGAGCTTCTGATTTTTCAAGAAAAACTAGAAACCGAGACTTTAATTTACAATCTGCCATTTCTAAATATTGGCAACTATTCAATTTTTATAAAGATTTTTATGAATAGTGTTTGACCCATAGGATGCTAGTTTGCAGTGAGTGGCCGACAAGATTTTAAAATTTTTTATTTTTAAACATATAGAAAAAATAGAAACATAATACTTGGGTACCCATCTTCGACAATCATCCACATTTTGCCAATCTCATTTGGTTATCTTCCTTCAAATTTCCCTTTCTTTGCCAGAGTTCTTCTAAGAGCAACTTGTTGGCCTCATGTCATTTCACCAGTGAATACTTGATAACCACTTTAAAAATTAAGTCACCATGCTGTTATCATACCTACCAAAGTTACCAACAAGACCTTGGACTGGACCAGATGATTCTCAAGGGGGCAGTCGGCTTTGCCATTCTAAACGTTAGTAACTGATTCTCCTTCCTGTCTCCTGACCACCCTCGGTCTCTCACCTCTGTCCCTCCTTTTACACACATAGACAGACACACAGACAGATACATAGATAGATATACACGTGGAAGCACAAACACTGGAGTACACACAGACACACAAACATACGGACAAACTCGCAGAACACCAACACACACATTCAGCACACATGAACTCCGCAACCACTTCTTTAAGAATGAAGCACACGTCCTGAACTTAGACCTGCAAGCTTTTTAAACTGAGCTAGAACCGGTGCCTGCCCCATTCCCACCCACATCCTGCATCTCCCTTGTGCTCACTAGTTTTTGACCCTGGACTGGTTCACTCACCCAGGCCTTCATTTTCCTTTGTGCAAAACAGGGACAACAATTCCAACTCTCCCCCAACAATGGGGCAGGGAGGAAATGTAATTACAGGATTGCACACTCTTTATGCAAGTATTAAAGTGCTTAATAATTACTGCCACCATAGCAGCAATGATGAGGTGATTAGAAGCCCCAGCAGAAGCAGACAGTAAACAAAGAAGTCCAGAAAGGACTCTGATGGTCTGAATCTTCTGATTCCAGGCAGTTTAAGACCCACGGCCCTTCTGTCCCTGAAGTCTTCCATTCGCCTTCTATCAATTCATGAAGACGTTTTAGCAGCCTGGCAAGGGAAAAGGTTCAAAATCCAAATTCCCAACTCAAGCCGTTAAGGGAGAAAGATATTTTGCAGCTTGGTTCCTAAATTAGAAAATGATTTCTGGGTGTTTAAATATCTCCCTTTATCTCTGTGCCACTTACACGGCTGCTGACACAGCTCTGCAGCCTGGGTGGGGCTCGGGGTCAAGGGGAGGGCGGGTGATGCATTCTTTAGGTGTGCCCTTGGAGGAGATGTCCAAACAGGCTCCTGGTTCCTGCCATGCTCTGCCAAGGACACTCCCAAAATATCCAGGGGACAAATGCTATTTTTGAGGTTCAGCAGCCCAGCTGGTAAAGAATCCGCCTGCAATGCAGGAGACCCCGGTTCGATTCCTGGGTCGGGGAGTCCACTGGAGAATGGATAGGCTATCCACTCCAGTATTCTTGGGCTTCCCTGGTGGCTCGGCTGGTAAAGAATCTGCCTGCATTGCGGGAGACCTGGGTTCAATCCCTGGGTTGGGAAGATCCCCTGGAAAAGGGAACGGCTGCCCACTGCAGTATTCTGGCCTGGAGAATTCCATAGACTGTATAGTCCATGGGGTCACAAAGAGTCAGATAACGACTGAGCAACTTTCACTTTCACTTTAAAGGCTACCATGTGCCACCCCCCCCCAATGATCTGATTTCACTCAGAGTTTGCTTTTAAACAGAGCCTGCCTTGCCTTTTGATATTCCAGGAAATTTGGTTTCTCTTGGGGTCACTGGAGTAAAATGTGAATTAGCCTCAGTGCTTCTAGCCTTCTCAGAACTAAACTCTCTTAATGTTTAAATTTTTTTCTCTTAATCTTTTGCTATTTCTTTCCTATTATCACATAGAGAGGATGCCAGTTAAGTGCCTGAGGTTAAAATTTAAGATGGCAGATATTTAAATCCAGTTCTTCCTGAAAAGGTACAAATTTATCATTCCTAAGGTCAGTTTCTGGCCTAGAGTCAACAGAAAATGAGGAATTTTTGGTTCCTGTTGTTCTGCTTTTTAAATCCACATTGGAGGTCAACACCCTTTGAAGATGAGTTCATTTACAAAATATTATAAAGTTGAGAAGTGGCCATTTTAATTTCTGCAAAATGGTCAAGATAATGATGATGATGTAATGATCATAGTAGCATAAGAGCTGCTTTAATTTGAGCATTCACTGTGTGCCAGGCACTGTGCTAAGCTTGTCATTGCTGCTGCTGCTGCTGCTGCTAAGTCGCTTCAGTCGTGTCCGACTCTGTGTGACCCCATAGACGGCAGCCCACCAGGCTCCCCCGTCCCTGGGATTCTCCAGGCAAGAAAACTGGAGCAGGTTGCCATTCCCTGCTCCAGTGCATGAAAGGGAAAAGTGAAAATGAAGTCGCTCAGTCACATCCGACTCTTAGCGACCCCATGGACTGTAGCCTACCAGGCTCCTCTGTCCATGGGATTTTCCAGGCAAGAGTACTAGCATACCTCATTTATAGTAGATATATAGCATATCTCATGTATAGCAGGTACAGCTATTATTCTTATGATGAAGATTTCCACCTCTTCCGGGAAGCCCTTCCTGACTCTAGCCTCATACCCTCACCCCAGGCTGAGTGTTCTATCCTTTGGACCATTAGACTCAGTGCTCTTTGAAATTACTTGATTTCATGTCCTTGAGAGCAGAGGTCATGTCTTATTCAGCTTATGTATCCTAAGGGGCCAGAGCATGGTAGGTATATAGTTAAGGCTTGTTCAATGAATTGAATAAAAAAATCTTAGGCGAATTGCCCAGTTTTTCTGAGCTTCATTTTTCCCCTCTCAAAAACTGAGTTAGCAACAATAATAATAACAGCTGATATTTATTGAGTCCCCATGTGGCAGAGATGACTGGCTACTTTCCCAATATCTATTCCTTATTAACAGACCCTGATTTTGTTCTGGGCAGCAATATGCCTCCCATGCAGTTAGGGGAGAAGCTAGCAGAAGTTGTTGGGTGGAGCTGATAGTTGGCAAGTACACACCTTTCATCCCTCTTCACACCCTCCTTCTTCAGGCCTAGAATGTGGACACAATGGCTGGCACTCTGGCAACTATTTTGGTCCTTGAGGCAACCTCAAGGATGGTGGAGCAAAATGACAGAAATCTAGGACCCTGATGATTATCTATTCATCATTCTAACACTGGATGTCACACCTTTTGATTTCTTAAGTGCATATAGGGAAAAGAGGAGTTGGTGAGGGGAAAAAAAGGAAAAGAGCTCTATCTTAAGTCACTTACTTGGGTTTTTTGTTTTATATGGCCAAACCTAATTCTAACTGACAAGACTTGGCCAGGCCCATGTTCAGCGCTTTTATTATGCACCTCAGTTAATCCTCCCTATAGCACTTTCAAGCAGGCATCATCATTATCACTTCTATTTCACGAGGAGACAGAGACTCTGAGGAATTAAGTGACTGGAATTTGAAGCAGGCAGTCTGTGTCCAGAGGCAGCACTACATTCTGCTGCCTGCTTCACTGTGATCTTATGGGGGTTGTGGAAGTATATAGATAATGCAAATCTCTGGATTCATAGTCACTGTCTCCCTCACTCATTCCCTTATTAATTCATTTATTTAGTCAACAAGGATTTATGGAGAGCCAGCTCTTAGGCTTTATTAGACTTGGGGCTATGAAAACAACCAAGATGGTTGTCTGCTCTCCAGAAGTCCCCCCACTGGGAGGTTCTTTTATTGTTACTTCTGAGGGGTAGCTAGTGGGTCAGGGTCCCAAATATGGTGATGCACTATACAACCTCAGGGACACCATCTACACAGACCTCAATATGAAGGGTGCCTCCTAGATTTGGGCAGTCCACAACCTGCACAACTGTATGTGGCAGCCCAGCCAGTGACAGAATTGGGATGCAAATCCTAGTCTCCAGTCTCCTACTTGGATGCCTTTCCATCTATTCCCTGTAATGTCTTCATTTGTTCCCAGATCCCTCTTACAGTTTGTCGATTCCAGTCTCTGTCTTTTCACGTTAGAAATGTTTCTAAGATGTCAGGGGCTCTTTACCTCTATTCATGTATGAGAGGGAGGCATAAACAACTCTTTGGAAGCTCCACGTGTTTCTCTGCAATGTGGTTGGGCAGTGAGTCAGCTTTTTCATTCTGGGACCCAAATATCATTATTATCAGTGTGTTTGCCAAGGAGGTTCACTTCTACTTCTCTGTGGAGGACTCTCCCAGAGTCCTGCCCAGGAATCCTGCCTGCACCAGGCTGCCTGTGTTCTGGAAGCCGAGGCAGGGAAGGGAGCTGGGTCTGACCATTTTGGCTCCTTGTTTCATCCCCAGCCTCAGTGTCTCCGGAAAGTAACTCCCAGACCCCTGCCGAGGCGGGCGGGGCAATCACCTGGCTACACAGAGGGGCAGAGGGGATTGAGAACCTTCCACCAGCTTCCAGTCGAGGTTCCTGTGCTCATCCCCTCCTGTTACTTCACCCTCAGGAGCATCTGGCAACACCATGAAATTTTTTAAAATGGTAGACGCGACTGATTGAATAAAATACTTAAGTTTAATTTTACTTAAATTTGGGACTTTTACTCCCCAACCTGGTATAAAGTCTAGTGTGACTTATCACTATAAGTTAGTTCTGCCAATTCAAGGACCCTATGTAAATAGAATTATACAGTATGCATTCTTTGCTGTCTGGCTTCGTTGTTTGTTTTTGTTTTTGGAGGTGAGAAAGGCCTGAGTGGTTTATTGCAGCTGATTTCAGGCAGCCGCCCCTCACGGCCACCAGCCAGTCATCCATTCCTGTCCTGGCGACCGAGCTCGTGTCCAGAAACTGCAGAGACTCCAGTGGGAATCACGGTGCGGAAGGTGGGAGGCTGGCCACACGGGCCCTGCCTCGGGTGGCACAGACTCAGCCCAGATCCGGAAGCAGGAGACGGCTGGCCCAATGGAGATTCCGGGGAGGCCGGGCCACACCCTGCCTCATGCAGCGGGCGTTCCGATGCTCCTGTCTCCACAGGAACCTTGGCTGGAGCCTCAGGGCGGGAGTAGCCGGCCAGGACTGCCCACCAGTGAGGCCCTTGCTCAGCGGCACGACCTGCATGTCCAGGCTTCCGGGAGGCAGTCACAGTAAAGGTGGCCCTGGGCGGACACACCCCTGAGAGGCCTTGGCCTCCAGCAGTTTCAGGCCAGCGTCCACCCTCAGGTGGACGAGGACCTGCAGTGCCCGGGGCCCTGTCTGGCATCTTTGACTCAGGGACAATGTCTGTGAGGTTCACTCAGGTTGTTGGGTGTATCCATACTTCATTCTTTTTCATTATTTTAGCTTATACCTTCTATCCATCTACCTGTCTATCATCTATCTAATTTATCACAATTTATTTATCAACTTGCTGTTGAAGAACACTTGAGCCACTTCCAGATTTGGGCTGTAATGAATAAAGCTGCCATGAATGTTCTTGAATGTGACTTTCTGTGGATATATGAACCCAGCTCTCTGGGGTAGGCTTGGGGCTCTAACTTGGAATCCACACAGGATCTGTCCTTATTACTCTATTTACACCATCTCAGTTCTTATTGGCCTCCTCCACTGCAGGCTCAAGCACCCAGTCATCTACTTGATGTTGCCACTTGGATGTTTTACTGACCTCTTCACCTTATCATGCCTTACCCTGGAGCACACCCCGTCCCAAGCCAACCCCAGCCCCTTTCCCCAGTCCCCCCAGCTCAGTCAACACCATCACCACCCTCACAGAGCCTGAGCCAGAAGTCAGCCTTCAGTCTTCCCTTCATTTAAATCACTGCTTCTCCTGGTGCCACATCAACCTGTGGATTCCAAGTTCAAACTCTCTTTCAAATCCATCTTCCCCTCCCCGTCTCCACTGCCTCCTCCGGGTCCGACCACCTCATCTCTCTCTTAGATATCTGCCCAGCCTCCTAATGGGCCTCTCTGTTTGCATCTTGCTTTCCTCTAACAGCTTCTCCAAATGGCAGCAAGATGCTCTTAAAATGTGAATCGGATCATATTCTTCTTTTGAATGTCTTCCCACTGCACTTGGACTCAAGACCAGACCCCTAAAGGGCGGTTTACAAGCATCTGGCCACCACCTGTCACATGTCATCTCTCCCAGGCACTCTCCTAGTCCTTGGGATTTACCACCTCCCCCCCTTTATTTTTAACCTTGGGGACTTTTGCGTTTGCTGTTCCCTCCACCATTGTGTTATTAGTCCTTTGCATAACGTTTAAAATATCTTTTGCGTATAAGCAAATATGAAAATATATTCTTTTCCTTTCCACCCCCTGAAAATGTCACAAATGAGTAAATGCTATACACATGATTCTTTACATTTTTTGTGTGTGTTTTGCTTGAGAAGTCCTGGCATGAACTTTACTTACCTATTCATAGAAACCTGCCTCCTTGTGTTTTAAAAGTGTTTTTTATTTATTTGTTTATGGCTGTCCTGGGTCTTTGTTGCTGTGTGTGCATTTTCCTGTGGTTGCAGGGGGCAGGGGTACTCTCTAGTTACCAGGGCACACGGGCTTCTGTAGTTGTGGCTTCCGGGCTGTGGAGCACAGGCTCAATAATTGTGGCCCATGGGCTTAGTTGCTCTGCAGCATGTGGGATCTTTCCAGATCAGGAATTGAACCCATGTCTCCTACATTGGCAGGCGGATGCTTTACCACTGAGCCACCAGGGAAGCCCCCACCTCCTTGTTTCATATCACTGAATTTTATTCCACTGTATGGATGGACTGCCATTTATTCATCCAGTCCTTTGTCAGTAGATACTGTTTTCATTTTTTTTTTTTGCTATTATAAACAATGTGATAATGAATAACTCTGTATATGCCATTTAGCATATGTATGAATAAACCTGTAGAATAATTGTCAATTATTTGTTTATTGGCCACACCGTGGGCTTGTGGGATCTTAGTTCTCTGACCAGGGATGGATCCTGTGCGGTGAATGCCTGGAGTCTTAACCCCTGGACTTTTGGGGAATTCTCTGATCATCAGTTTCTACTCATCAACTTAGCAGATTGTCAGACTGGGATTTCTGCTGATTTGATGAGGAGGTAAATGATATCTCTCTCATTATGCATGATATTGATCATTTCTTTCCATACTTAAAAGCCATTTGCTTTTCCTCTTCTTTGAACTACCTCTTTTTGCCTGTTTTCCCACTGAATTGTTGATATTTTTCTTTTGATTTGTTGGAACACTTTGTATGTTAGGAAAATTAGCCTTTTATGATTAGCCCCATTTGTCTCTCGGCATTGAATTTAGTAAATCTTTTTAACCATGAAGAGTGTTTTTAACATCTTTATGTTGTCAAACATATTTATCTTTCATTTTAGGACATTTCGGCCTTTCCTGGTGGCTTAGATGGTAAAGAATCTGCCTGCAATGCAGGAGACCTGGGTTTGATCCCTAGGTCGGGAAGATCCCCTGGAGAAGGAAATGGCAACCCACTCCAATATTGTTCCCTGGGGAAACTCACGGACAGAAAAGTCTGGTGATCCCCAGTTCATGGGGTCACAAAGGGTCGGACACAACTGAGAGACTTCACTTAGGACATTTCAGTTTTGCTTCATTATTCAAAAGGTCTTTCAGAGTCTGAAGTTATAATAGATTTATACCTATCATATTTTACTACATTTGCGGTTCCACTTTATACATTTAAACCCGTGGTCTATTTGGAATTTGTCTTGGTTTAGGTGTGAAGGAGGTATCCAACTAGAGTCCCCCTCCCAGTGACTACCTGAATTTTTTCTTCTCATGTTGACTCAGTTTAAATGTTGTCTCCTCTCTGACTATCGTGTTCAAAAGATTTCCTATCTCAGTCCATCGTCTGTATCTTTCATAGAACTTATTGCAATTTGTGGTTCTAAAAACATTTGTCGGCTTGCTTTTTTTTTGTTTCTCCCACTAAGATGTCAGCTCCTTGAGGGCTGGGATGGCTGTCTTTTTCGCCATCGTATCCCCCACAGCTTGCACAGTGCCTTGTACATAGCAGGTGTTGTGGAGGACATGTGATGTTGCTTTTGCCTTCTAGCATCTGTTTTTCCTTCTTCTAGTATTTGCATTCCAATTTTCCTTTGACAAAACCACACCTCCATTGCTGCTGGTCCAAGGGGTTTGAATAGTGTGGACTCCACCCCCTGGCTTCAGGTATGGGGCGTGACCAATCTGTGGTCCACCCCTGGCAACGGTGATTGGCTGAGATGGGTGCATGACCTAAATTCAACCAATGAGATACGATCTCCCGACGGAGAGGCATTATTGAGAGGGGGTGGGGCATTCCCCGTACAGATTTTTCGAGGCCCTTGACTTTCTGGGACAGAAGCACCAGCCTTCTCACGTAAAAATGAAAGGGGGGGTGGGGCGGGGAAGAGTCCTGGCAAGGCAACTATGGTCTCTCTCTTGCTGATCTTGAAAACAAAAAGAATATTGTAATTCTGCATCTGGGGTCTTTTGATGATTCAGTTAAAGAGACGCTTCCATTTCTTTCAACCCAACAAATATTTCTTAAGCACTTATAAGCTGTGTAAGACTTGAGCTGAACCCTGGGACTGGCCTAAGATTCTGATGGTGATGTTTTGCAGATACAGTGGGCTTCTAAAATATTTTTGAATTAAAACAACAATGTCAGAGTTTATAAAATATATAAAATATAAAGGCCAAAAGGCCAAAAGACCTTTACTGACATTAAAAAAAAAAACAAGTAATACTTGTGCCTGGTTAGAAAAGTGAAGTCATTCAGAAAGGCTCAAAACATAGCACACAGGTGTAATAAACCACCCCCACATTCAGGGGCTTAAAAATTGGCATTTTTAAAAAGCTCACAGGCAAAAAAAATGGCGTTGAGTCTACTCCCCATTAACAGTTTCTTGTGGTTGTTTTTAGAAAACCTTTATACACATATAAGACTATTTATATGTATATGCCAAAATATTGTTCTGCTTTTAATTTACAAAAGTGAATATAATATGCATCCTGTTCTTCCCCTTCATTTTTCATTTAAAAGTGTCAGTAGAAAAATGGATGAGGGATATGAACACACAGTTCTCAGAAAAGGAAATACAAATAGCTCATAAATATGTGAGAGGATGTTCACCCTCCTTTGTCATAAAAAAAATAGCAAGTTAAAAGTACACACAGAGAACGTTTCTCATCTATCAGATTGGCAAAAATCCAAAGTCTGATAACACTGCGTGCCCACCAGTCTGCAGGAGAAGACACTCTCTCATACCCTGCTGGTGGAAGTGGAAACTGGCCCAGTCCTTCAGAGAGCAATTTGACCACATCTATCACAGTGACAAATGCATATACTGTTTGATGCAACAGCCCCAACTGCTGCAAACGAAACCTTCAGATAGTCTTGCTCAGGCATAAAATGACATACACCTAGGATCATGTTTCAAGTAGAAGTTTATTATCATGGAAGCTCTGAGGGCCAGACCTTGTTGGTCTTGCTCACCTCTGGGGCTCCAGCTCCTAGAACAGTCCCTGAACGTAGCAGATCTCACAGGGACAACGCTTACTCAGTATCCATTTGCTCTTCCGCCTTCCTCACCTTCGTTTGCAATCAGGTTGTAACTATGCTCATTTCTGCCCAATGGGATGTGCAAAAATCATGGAACCCACTTCCAGCCTAGTCCTTAAAAAAAGTCCATGCGACCTTCTAGCTGTCTCTTTGCCTGCCAAGTCCATCTCCAAGACCACCTATTCCAGATGGCATAGCAACAAGATGCAGAAGGGCTCTCCCTCTGCGTCATAATGTGAAAGCAAGGAACAAACCTTTCCTGTCTTAAGTCACTTCCATTTGGGAGGTGGTTACGCAGCATAGCCTATCTTACTCTTATTAAAATGTAGGTGCTCAGGGTGTGTGTGTTTGTTAGTCGCTCAGTCGTGTCCGACTCTTTGCAACACAGTGAACTGTAGCCCGCCAGGCTCCTCCGTCCATGGGGTTTCCCAAGCAAGAATACTGGAGTGGGTTGCCATTTCTTTCTCCGGGAGATCTTCCCAACCCAGGGATCGAACCAGTGTCTCCTGCATGGGCAGGTAGATTCTTTACCACTGAGCTACCAGGGAAACCCATCATCTTGGTAGATCGTGCAAATTGTTCTCCTGAGAGTTTGCATTCATTTATACCCTCACCAGGACTTCCCTGGTGGTCCAGTGGTTAAAACCACACTTCTACTGCGGGGTGTGTGGGTTTGATCCCTGGTTGGGGAACTTACCCTGCATGCCGCTCGATGTGGCCAAAAGGAAAAACACAATTATACTCCTGCCAACGGGCGTGATGAGAACTAACACAGATCTCACTCTGTGCCGGGCACCGTGCTAGGCATTTCATACATGTGGAACAAGCTCGCCCTCATAGCTGCCCTGCTGTGGTCATGCTATTGCTGTCCTCGTTATTTGGGAGAAGGGATGGCAGCACAGGGAAGTTAAGTAACTTGCCCAAGCTCACGCAGCTGGTAAGGCGAGCTTACCAGCTATACTTTACCGTCTGTAAATTATAAAGTCCTCATCTCCTACTTCTTTGAATGAACTGGCCAAGGCCCTGGAATCTGTATTTTAGAATGACTCTATATATGCTACTGATAGTCAGCCAGGTTTGGGAATTCAGAGCCTGGGGGACTTCAGTTAAAGGTGCCAGAGCGATTTTGTTACTGACAAGGGTTTTTGGCCTCCTTCATCAATAGAAATTGATCAGAGGCCAGACAATAAATTCAGGCAAGACTTTATTGGGGTCCCTGCTACAGTGGGGCGGGGGGAGGTGAGAACAAACAACAGATTTCCTTGCTCCCTCGCTTGCTTCCTCAGCTGAGGGGGCAGCAAGCTTGTTTCTTATATGGGGTGAGGTAGGGATATGTCCATGGGTCAGGCTAGAGGGGTGGCTGGGTGTTTTGCCCACCCTAGGTGGTGGTGTGTACAGGGGGCATGTACAGTATCCTGCTTTTGTTCCTGACAACGTGTTTTTGCTCCAGGCTCCTCAAAAATGGCAGTTGGGCTTTTTGGTCTCTTTGTATCTTTGGGGTCCAGAATTTGCCCCAACTGTGCATGCATGCAGTTATTTTTAGTCCCATACAGTTGCTTTGTATTCTGTTGCTGGAGGAGAGGTGTGTCCAGGTGCAATCATTGCAGCACTGCAGCAAAGGGTCTCAGGTCCCAGCCTGTCTCAGTTTTGCTAAAGCAGCTAAAGTATCAGGGCACCCTGGGCACATCAGGGCATCCTTGACATAGCCTTCAGTATTTGTAAAACAGGAATAAACTGATAAGAATGAATGAAAACTGTGTACTTCTTTCCATTTTTTTAAAAGGATTTACTCCATGCATATACTGTACACAATTTTCCAAACAGACCCACTTCTTTAGAAGTGTAGGACTGATGTTGAAGCTGAAGCTCCAATACTTCGGCCACCTGAGGCGAAGAGTCGACTCATCAGAAAAGATCCTGATGCTGGGAAAGATTGAGGGCAGGAGAAGGGGACAACAGAGGACCAGATGGTTGGACAGCATCACCGAGTCGATGGACATGAGATTGACCAAGCTCTGGGTGTTGGTGATGAACAGAGAAGCCTGGCACGCTGCAGTCCGTGCTCGCGAGGAGTCGGACACGACTGAATGACTGAACAACAACATTTTGAATATAACTTCATCTGTGGGGTTCAGAGACATAAGAGATGGAAATATGATAAAATTTCGCTTTTGCACAGAAGCCTGAGTTGGGATGGTGACTCTCCACCACGGAGTTGTCGGAGGCTCGGGCCCCATTAGCAGCAGCATGTTGTTCCCATCCCAAATGGCTGACCACCACTTTTGCTTCCCCTGTTCAGCCCCTTTGACCATCCCTCAGTCACCTGGCCACTTCCCGCTGCAAAAGAGTCTGGGAAATGTAGTCTTTATTCAGCCATACGCTTTTATGGAGCTTCTATCATTACAGAAGGGGAAAACTGATATTGGGGGACAACTTTCAAACTCTACCACTGAAGAGTATAGACTTTAGATTCTGGAACAAAATAGATTACTCATTCCCAATAACAGCACTACACCATATGGTTTCAGAATTTCAGCTGACCATGACTGCCAATTTCAGGAGGCCCCACTTGGCTGGTCGTTGGGGTTTGTGGGCTGCCGTATGGTTGTATCATGCAATAAGCACATGTGACTCCTCAAACTCATCAACAGTAACAGATTAGAGCCAACAATATTTATTTTTAAATTTCTTCTCAAGGGTGTCGTCCTCAGCATCGGAAGAGAGATTAATTAATATTTTGCTGATTATGTAAGAAGTTGCATGTAGAAATTGAAGATTTCTTTTGCTTCCCATCTTCTGATTTCTTCCAGCAGTGTTAATGCCACAGATACATTGGTGTCTAGGCTCTGCCTGAATCACCTGCTGCTTATTCTAGCTCCATCTCTGGTGTTAGCAGAGTTCCCCCTGCTTCACCTCCCACCTGTATTCAGCTTGATTCCAAATAAGGCTCCTCTTTCATAGAGCGCATGCTAAGTTCCTAGGCACTCAGCTAGGTGAATAATCTACTTTGCGGAGTTTGCCTACCTGACATTTATTTCCTCTTTTTCTGATAAGAGCATCACAGTTTTCTTACAGAACACCCTGTCTCAGTGCATGTAGTTTACCAAGAGCTGAGCCTATTCCTGGCCTTAAATATGCGCATATGATCTAGGCCTGGCCAACCAGTGTTCCATTTCCCTGGCCTGATTGGGTAAGAGAGAGACATGTAATCTGGGGAAGCCAGTGAGATTCAGGTGATCTGAACCACTGGGAATGAGAAGCTCTTTATCAGCTGGACTTAAAGATAGTATGGTGTTCAATAAAAAAATAAATAAAACGGCAACCCACTCCAGTATTCTTGCCTGGAAAATCCCAAGGACGGAGGACCCTGGTTAGGCTACAGTCCACGGGGTCACAAAGTGTCCGACACGACTGAGCCACTTCACTTTCACTTTCTAAAGGAGATCAGTTGAGGGGGAAGAAACAAATAAATAAAATAAAATTTAAAAATAAATAAATAGGTTCAAGAGGGAGGGGACATATATATACCCATGGCTGCTTCATGTTGCTGAATGGCAGAAAGCAACACATCAACCAATTATCCTTCAATTAAAAATAACTAAATTTTAAAAAAAGTAACATAGAAAACATAAATAGATAGTGGGAAATAAAAGATACTATCATGTCCTGGGCCTAAAGCTTCTGGGGTTCACCTTTGCCATCTCTTATTCATCCCTTCATTCAGCAAATGCTTACTGGGTACCTACTATGTGTCAGGTGCTGTTGTAGGCACTGGGGCCACAGTACTGAGAAAACAAAAACTTTGCCTTCGAGGAGCTAACATTCTAATGGAGGATCCAGATTATAAACAGATATTTAATGTGGTCGGAGAGTCACAGGTGCTAGGGAACGAAAAACCAGGATAAAGGGGCAGGAGAATAGAGGGCTGCTGTTTTATACAGCGTGGTCTGAGAAGAACTCTTCAAGAAAGTAATATTTAAGCAGAGACCTCGGGGAGTAAGGAACGGCCATGTTCCTTCCCTTGGGAGGGGCGTTATAACGAGAGGATTTCAAATCTGAAGCAAAGCTCTGAAACAAGAGCATGCTTGCTTTGTTGGAAGAATAACAAAGAAGTCAGTGTGGCTGGAACAGAGAAGACAGGAGAGAGAGAAGACGGGGATGAGGGGACAGACTGTGAAGGCCTGGTGGCCGTGATGAAGACCCCGGACTTTGTCCTGAGGGTGCAAGGGAGCCACCAGAGGGGTTAGGGCAGGAGAGAACCTGGTCAAATGGATGCTTTAGGAAACCCACTCTGGCTACATGAGGGGAGGCAAAGACTGGAGAATTTGAAATGTGAATTGAGAAGTATTTGGGGGGCTCTGAGATGACCCATGTGCAACCTAGAGCAACAGTTTTCACATTTAAAACTCTGCACTAGTGTTTCTCAACTTCAGTCATCCAGCCACTGCCTTCGTTATGTACGTCCCCTACTGCCTATAGTATGTCGACCTACTAACTTACTTAGTGTTTTTCTTTAAACAAACACATTTATTTTACTAAAGTAGATTTACTTTTAAAGGAAATATTTTATTTCTACTGTACCAGTCAACTCAGGCTAGATTCTGCTGCAGTAACAAACAACCCAAGAAAAAAGAGCAAGTGGCAGGACCACATGCTGGCTCTCAAAGCTCCTGCTTGGAGGCTTAACTCAGATGCTATTGGTCAAAGGAAGTCACACTGCCAAGGCTGCCATCAGTGGGGAGAGTTACCAGGGAACTGCCAGTAGGAAGGACTGATAAACATTGAAAATAACACAATCTGCCACATCTATTGTAAATGGAAAACCAGCACCACTTGCCTTTGACAAAAGGCAAAATGTAACAAAATGTAAATGTAATGACAAAAATATAAATATGAAAACATTTAAGTTTATTAAATTGTGGCCAAATAACTTTGCCTTTTGAAGGCTCTAAGCCTAAGGCCCACTTGTTTTTTGTTTAAAAAGAGGATGGGTGAGCATTAGAAAGGCATTAAAGACATATGTCTCAACCTGTTGTTGCTGTTCAGTTGCCCAGTTGTGTCCGACTCTTTGTGACCCCATGGACTGCAGCCCACCAGGCCTCTCTGTCCCTCGGGGTCTCCCGAAGTTTGCCCAAGTTCATGTCCATTGCATTGGTGATGCCATCCAGCCATCTCATCCTCTGATGCCCTCTTCTCCTGCCCTCAATCTTTTCTAGCATCAGGGACTTTTCCAGTGAGCTGGCTAGTTCACATCAGGTGATCAAAATACTGGAGCTTCAGCTTCAGCATCAGTCCTTCCAATGAGTATAGTATTCAGGGTTGATTTCCCGTAAGATTGACTGGTTTGATCTCCTTGCTGTCCAAGGGACTCTCAGGAGTCTTTTCCAGCACCACAGTTCAAAGGCATCGATTCTTTGGTGCTCAGCCTTCTTTATGGTCCAGCTCTCACAACCGTTATGTGACCACTGGGAAGTCCATAGCCTTGACTATATGGAACTTTGTCGGCAGGGTAATATTTCTGTGTCTAGGTTTGTCATAGCTTTCCTTCCACGAAGCAATTGTCTTCTGATTTTATGACTGTAGTCACCATCAGCAGTGGTTTTAGAGCCCAAGAAGATGAAATCAAACTGTTATCTAGATGTAATAAGAACATTCAAAAGAAAATGGAGTGTTACTGGATGGAGCAGCCCTGTACCTACTAACATCTTCCCGTGAAGCATCATTGGTACTTGCTCTATACTTTGAGAGATTCTGATTTAGAATCACTCTGGAGGAGGATGTAGGAGACGAGAAGTTTGAGGGAGTGATGATGACAGCTGCGTTCTCCCAGGTGTTTGTTGTATAATATAGCGGCCTGGAGATGATGTCCCTGGATTACCCTATTTACACCTCAATTATCAGTTCAGTTCAGTTCAGTCACTCAGTCATGTCTGACTCTTTGCGACCCCATGAATCGCAGCACACCAGGCCTCCCTGTCCATCACCAACTCCCAGAGTTTACCCAAACCCATGTCCATTGAGTCGGTGATGCCATCCAACCATCTCATCCTCTGTCGTCCTCTTCTCCTGCCCCCAATCCTTCCCAGCATTAGGGTCTTTTCCAATGAGTCAACTCTTCGCATGAGGTGGCCAAAGTATTGGAGTTTCAGCTTCAACATCAGACCTTCCAATGAACACCCAGGACCCATCTCCTTAAGGATGGACTGGTTGGATCTCCTTGCAGTCCAAGGGACTCTCAAGAGTCTTCTCCAACACCACAGTTCAAAACCATCAATTCTTCAGCGCTCAGCTTTCTTTCTTCACTGTTCAACTCTCACATCCATACATGACCACTGGAAAAACCATAGCCTTGACTAGACGGACCTTTATTGGCAAAGTAATGTCTCTGCTTTTAAATATGCTATCTAGGTTGGTCATAACCTTCCTTCCAAGGAGTAAGTGTCTTTTAATTTCATGGCTGCAATCACCATCAGCAGTGATTTTGGAGCCCAAAAAAATAGTCTGACACTGTTCCCACTGTTTCCCCATCTATTTCCCATGAAGTGATGGGACCAGATGCCATGATCTTAGTTTTCTGAACGTTGAGCTTTAAGCCAACTTTTTCACTCTCCTCTTTCACTCTCATCAAGAAGCTCTTTAGTTCTTCTTCACTCTCTGCCATAAGGGTGGTGTCATCCGCATATCTGAGGTTATTGATATTTCTCCCAGCAATCTTGATTCCAGCTTGTGTTTCTTCCAGCCCAGCGTTTCTCATGATATACTCTGCATAGAAGTTAAATAAGCAGGGTGACAATATACAGCCTTGACGTACTCCTTTTCCTATTTGGAACCAGTCTGTTCCATGTCCAGTTCTAACTGTCGCTTCCTGACCTGCATACAGGTTTCTCAAGAGACAGGTCAGGTGGTCTGGTATTCCCATCTCTTTCAGAATTTTCCACAGTTTATTGTGATCCACACAGTCAAAGGCTTTGGCATAGTCAATAAAGCAGAAATAGATGTTTTTTCTGGAACTCTCCTGCTTTTTCGATGATCCACACTTCAGTTATGCCCTACCACAAAAGCACATTTATCTCCGCTTTACAGCTGAGAAAAATGAGACCCAGAGAGGTTCAGCACCTTGCTCAAGACCACCGGTGGAGGGGACAAGGAGACACTCCCAGGCTCTCAATAAGCCTGAGGCCTGAAGGTGTAGTTTCGGTCTTGGCCACTTGGTGTCACTCTTTCCAAGCTGTAGGAAGACTGCCCAGCAGAGATGGGCTTCATGGGAAATAGACGGGGAAACAGTAGAAACAGTATCAGACTTTATTTTTGGGGGGCTCTGAAGTCACTGCAGATGGTGATTGCAGCCATGAAGTTAAAAGACGCTTACTCCTTGGAAGGAAGGTTATGACCAACCTAAATAGCATATTTAAAATCAGAGACACTACTTTGCCAACAAAGGTCCGTCTAGTCAAGGCTATGGTTTTTCCAGTGGTCATGTATGGATGTGAGAGATGGACGGTGAAGAAAGCTGAGCGCCGAAGAATTGATGCTTTTGAACTGTGGTGTTGGAGAAGACTCTTGAAAGTCTCTTGGACTGCAAGGAGATCCAACCAGTCCATCCTAAAGGAGATGGGTCCTGGGTGTTCATTGGAAGGACTGATGTTGAAGCTGAAACTCCAATACTTTGGCCACCTCATGCGAAGAGTTGACTCGTTGGAAAAGACCCTAATGCTGGGTAGGATTGGGGGCGGGAGGAGAAGGGGACGACAGAGGATGAGATGGTTGGATGGCATCACCGAGTCGATGGACATGGGTTTGGGTAAACTCCGGGAGTTGGTGATGGACAGGGAGGCCTGGCGTGCTGCGATTCATGGGGTCGCAAAGAGTCAAACATGACTGAGCGACTGAACTGAGCTGAACTGACTGACTGGGGACCCTGGGCAGAGCTATTTACAAACTAATCCTGAAGAAGGCAAAGGGACCCTACCCTGTCCTTCCCGTGTATGTGCACAATCCCCGCCTGTTCTATTTCCCATCGTGCCCGAAATAAAAACCAGGTCTCACTATGTGTCCACCCTGAGCCAGGAGAGGAACTCGACAGGCATCATCTCATACAAGTCTGCTGGCAGCGCAGCAGTGTTTCCACACCGTGGATGAGAAAAGAGAGGCCGAGAGAGTTGAACTGATGTGCCCAGCTAATAAATGACAGATTCGAAGCTGATTCAAGCCCCAGTATGAGTTGGAAGCTTAAGGGTTTTGATGGTAAAGAATCTCCCTGCAATGCAGGAGACCCGGTTTTGATCCCTGGGTTGGGAAGATTCCCTGGAGAAGGAAATGGCAACCCCCTCCAGTATTCCTGCCTGGGAATCCCATGGACAGAGGAGCCTGGTGAAGCGGAGTCCGTGGGGTCGCAGAGTCAGAGTACAACTTAGCGACTAAACAGCAACCATCCTTAAGCCCTGCTTTCCAGCTCCAAATCTCCAAGATTCCCTGTCAGGAAGTCACCCTGGCTGTCGTTTCTTGGGGATCATTGCAGAGATATCCAGAGTGTAGATAAGCAAATGTGTGCACGGATTCCTGTAGCTGTTTCTCTAAATGGAAGTGCACTGCACTCCCTGCTCTGCACTGGTTTTGCCTTTTACTTAATAATGCACCTTGGAGATCTTTCCAGATCAGCACTAGGAGAGCATTCTTCACACATTCCATTGTCTGAATATAATAATTTATCTAACCAGTCCCCGGTGATACCATGTAGGTGATGCCAGTGTTTCGCTGCAGCAAACAATGCTGCGATTAATATTCCTTTCACAGGAGTCTTTCCGCGTATGCGGATCTGTTTCCGTAGGGATAAATTCTTAGCCCCTGAACTGCCCAGTCATAGGGCAGGGACATTTTTAAATTTTAACACTTATTGTCTAAATGCTTTCTGAGGTCGTGCCTACCAACTGCCATTCAGGGCAACGACTGACTTGAGCACGGTTTCTCCACACTCCAGCCAACGCCAGCTATGACCCGACTGCTCCAGCTTGGCCTTGCCGATTGGGGAAAACATGTTCACCGTGGTTGTCATCTGCATAGTCTTTCTTTAGGCTGGTAATTAAAAAATATACCTAAAGGCCATTTGTTTCTCTCTTCTGGTAGTAAAGCATTCACATCCTTTGCCTATATTTCTATCTGATAATTGTCTCTTCATCTGCAAGAGCTCTTTATATACTAAGAAAATTATGTCTTTGTTTCTCACAGATGTTACAAATGTATGTATTCTAAAATCCAGATATGTCAAACAGAAATGGGATCCCCTTCTGCACCATGTTTTTCAGGCCTGAGGTTATTTGACAATATGTTGTGGATCCCATTCTGTATAGCAAATGTGCCTTTGCAGCAAAATTATTTTTTGAATTTATTTTTAATTGGAAGACAATTGCTTTATAATGTCGTGCTGATTTCTGCCAACGACAATGTGAATCAGCATAAGTATACATATCTCCCTTCCCTCTTGAACCTCCCACCCCACATCATATCCCACCCCTCTTGCAAAATTATTTGTTTGAGAATTATTTAAAAATCATTCTGGATATATTGGAAGCTCATCCCCATGGCTCTGGATCTAGGTGAACACCCGTGTCAGAAAGGAGGATTATGAAGCATCTGGTATGCACTGTCTGTTTATGTATGTTAGTTAATATAATCCTACCCACAACACTGCTGTAACATCATCCCCATTTTACAGCTGAGGAAACTGAGGTCCAGAGGGGTCATAGATTTTGTTCAAGGTCTCCCTGCTGCTCTGTGGGAGAGCTGGGATCCAAACCCATGTCATTTTGTCTCCTAAGCCTTTGCTACCATCTTTCATGACCTTAAATCTCCACATTCCCACTGAGTCTGGATGAAGATGGCCCTGGGGTCAGTCCCTATTCCCCACCACCATCCCAGGCTGGAGAGCTTCACGCAGTTTAGGTATGAAGCCACCGGGAGGTGCTAGGGACACATCCCTTGTCTAACGGCGGCAGCCTGGAAGGGATGCATTGTGGCAGCCTAGGTCTTTAGGATTGCCAAATGGCCCTGGGTTTAGAACCCCTGTTGTACAGGTCACCCAAAACAACCAAAGTTGGTCCTGGTTCACACACAGAGAGTTCCGCATGTGGGAGCTCATTAATACCCAGAGGTGGGAACTGACACCATCTTTGCCTTAGAGACGAGGACACTGAAGCCCAGAGAGGTTCAGTGACTGGCCCAAGGCCAAACAGCCAGCATCCAGCAGACCCGGGGCTGGAGCCTGGTTCTCAAGCCCCAGCACCTGTGCCCTCAACCACTGTATTCTACTGTCCCTCAGGAAAGTATACATTGTGTGGGCATCAGATCCATAGGATCATTCTCTACTTCCACAAACAAATAACGTCTCTCCCAGCTTTCTTTCTACATGTTTTCATTTTCCCACTTTTGATGGAAACTCAGGTACGTGAGATTTTCCATTTTCATTGCAATTATACCATGAGAACACCAGCCTGAAGTGCCGTAATAAATGGCAGCCGACACCCAACCTCAACATCAGAGATGGGCTGGGGAGTGGCGGAGACTGCAGGCGCAGGTGGCTCGGCCCTGTCAGCCTTGGAACATTGCTTCCTGGCATGTGAGCTGGCCCAATTTTGCGAGGATGTGCTTAGTCGCACAGTCGTGTCCAACTCTTGGGACCCCATGGACTATAGCCCTCCAGGCTCCTCTGTCCATGGGATTCTCCAGGCAAGAATACTGGAGCGCGTTGCCACACCCTCCTCCAGGGGATCTTCCCAACCCAGGAATCAAACCCATGTCTCCTGCATTGCAGTCAGATTTTTTGCCGTCTGAACCACCAAGGAAGCCCAACAATATTGGAGTGGGTAGCCTGTCCCTTCTCCAGCGGATCTTCCTGTCCCAGGAGTTGAACCGGGGTCTCCTGCATTGTAGGCAGATTCTTTACCAGCTGAGCTGCCAGGGAAACCAGAGATCCAGATTTCTAATGTGAAATTTCCTAATTTTAAAATAATGACAATTAATTAAAAAGTTAAAAGCCCTGGGATGGCCAAAACAAAACATGTCTGAAGCCTGATTTGGCTTGAGAGCTGCCAGTCTGCAACCTTCCTGAAGGGTGCATTCAAGGTCCAGGAACAAACAGGCATCCTCTCAGCACCCGTGGCCTCTCATGGTCATTTTATTAATTCTTTTACCTATTCAGCCATACTTTCATTCCCTGTTTGCCTTCCACCCACCCACTCATCCATGGATATCCATCCATCCACCCATCCATCCATCCCTCTATTCATCCTCCATAGGCTAATTCATTTATCCAACCATCATTATTGTCCTAGACCCCGGCCTCACGTGCTGGACTCTGGCCAAGCCCTGGGGACACAGTGAAGCCTGCGAACCCACCCTTTTCCTCTAGAAACTCATCATTTGGTTTCATAGAAATGAGAAGAAGGAGGCCTATCATAGACAAGGATGGAACCAAGTGGTGATAAATTTAGACGCCACCATTTACCAGCTCGCCAACCTTGGACAGATCACTACATCTTTCAAGCCTTGGTTTCCTTCTCTGTGAAGTGAGGCTGACACAGTGACTCTCAGCTTGCTCGCAGGCAGGTTGTCAAGACCAGGTTAAGCCAGGTAACGCATGTGAAGAGGGGTAGGGACACGATGGGGTGACCCCTGTTAGGCCGTACGGACACGTGGGGCTGCGGTGTGAGGTGGGGTCACCAGCCCGGTCTGGGGTCTGCGGAGGCTCTGGGACGTGGCAGCGTCCACACGTCCGCCAGGCTCATGCTGGGAGAGGGCGTGCTTGCTCATTTTCCGCACAACTTCCCCCTGGTCGGCTGACACCTTCCGCCGGCCCAGAGCGCGCTGGGTTTCCCACTCTTGCCTCACTTCTAAAGGGCGGTTCTTTCTCTGACCACGCCGCCCCACCCCACCCTGCCCCAGTTTGTGGGAAAACTCTATGGAACAGAAAGGGCTTGCGGGCTCCCCCTTTCCTAGATTCGTTGTTATTTTTTTCCCTTTTAAATTGAAACCATGCTTATTAAGGAAGATTAGAAAAAAAACACATTAAACAAGAAGAAAAATTATTCCTTGTCCCATTTTTCTAATGCAACCACACTACAGTCTGGTTTTCTGTTTTCTTTTTCCTCTTTCTCCTAACCTAAGGTATTTGTGTGTGCATGTGTGTGTGTGAGTGTGTGTGCATGTGTGTGTGTGTTTGCAGGTTTGTAAATCATACGACTATTTAGTGTCGTGCTTTAGAAAGCTTTTCCATGATATCACAAGCATTTTCCCCCACTGCTCATCTTCAAGAACGCATGTGAAGGGCTGCATTAATTTATCTAGCAAATGTTAAGTGAGCACCTACTGTGGTCTGTGGGAGAGAAACGATGGAATAATACTGAGCAACATTCTGTGCCAGACACTGCTCTTAGCCGTTCAATTAAATTGCTTTTTCCTCGCAACCACCCTATGAGGTGGTGCCATCATAATGTCCACTTTATAGATGAGAAAACTGAGGTCCAAGGTTGTACAGCTAATAGGGGAGCCAGCATTTGAATGCCGGCGGGTCAGATGCAGAGCCTGGACTCTGGCTATGCTGGGTACTTTGTGTTTAGTCACTCAGTCGAGTTCGACTCTGCAACCCCATGGACTGCAGCCTGCCAGTCTCCTTTGTCCATGGGGATTCTCTAGGCAAGAATACTGGAGTGGGTTGCCATGCCCTCTTTGAGAGGCTCTTCCTGATCCAGGGGTTGAACCCAGGTTTCCTGCATTCTTTACCATCTGAGCTGCCAGGGAAGCCCTTTGGCCACCCAGAAATGGTGACCCGGATCCAGAGGAGTTGGAGCTGAGACAGAGAATATACAGGAGCATGAGACAGCCCTGAGGGGGCTCCAGACCCATCCTGGGCATCATGGAAGTCTTCCTGGAGGAGGAGGTATCATCTTGACTAAGGAAGTGGAAGGTGAGAACACTGCACAACGAGGGAGCGGCACTTACGAAGGTCTGAGGTAGGAGCAGTGTGGGGTGTTGACAAGCTGACAATGAAGCTGGTTGAGGTTGGGGAGGTGGGTGGGGCCAGATGGTGCAGGGGCTGTGGGCCCTGGGAATCTTGGGGAGCCCTGGGGAGCCCCAGGGAGTCGTTCAGCTGGAATGTGTCCTGACTGGGGAGGCTTTCCCTGCCCTAAGCCAGGCAGTGCCCCTGCTCAGTTCCCACAGGGAGTCTGAGACCCCCTGGGAACTCCTGGACAGTTCGTCACCTCCCTGTTATTCTCGATGGAAGAAGGTTCTGGAAGGTGGGATCTGGACTAATTCATTCACTTCTGTGGCCTGCGACCTCGATGGGTGCGCGCAGGTGAGATTCCTGGAAAGAGGTAACAGCTGACAGCCTGTGGTGATTCTGTGTCCAGACTGTGGCACGGCCGTGGAGACTGGCCCCTCTGTGGCCCCCTGGGCCCCTCAGGGTGCAAGGCCTCTGGAGATGGGCCCGAGGCCTGAGCTTTGCCAGGACTTTGCTCTGACTGGCCCACGGTGTCTTGTTTGGTTTCTGAGAGGCCCCGGTAAACAAGTCGACCCTTGTGGGGACCCTCTCAGAGCTGATGTGAAGGCCTTGAGGAGCCAGAGAGGAGCGGCTCGCGTGCAGCTGCCCCCACCCCACCTCCTCCCCTTCCCAGGCCTGGCTGGGAGCGCGGCTTCCCCCTCCTCTGCTCGGCCGGCCGGCCGAGGGCCTCCAAGGTAACTATTTGCTCCCGCCCCCTCCGCCAAGCCCACTATCTTATCAGCTCAAACACTTCAGGGTTCAGGCCAAGAAGCCAAAGTCAACTTTGAAAAAGTCTTTAAAAGGCCAAAACACAAACACCAGGGAGGACATTTGGAGGGGGTTGGAGAGGAGGGTGGGGGGGAAGAGCGCTGGGTTTCCTCTAACAGACTCGACGCTTGTGACTCTCTGGGTCCCCAGAGGTGTGTTGGAGGACAGTCACCGTTTTCAGTAGCGAATGACTGAATTCACCCACATCCATCAGTTGGGAATGGATAAATCATGACCCACTGTACAGTCTCTAAAATGAGCAAAGCCAATTCCTCTGCAGCGATAGGGAAATACATTGTAAAATGGAAAAAATAAAAAGCAGGGATACAAAGCTGGTTTATGTATAATCAATCAGATCCTTTTTGTGTAAATAGTAAAGGTGGGGATATATCTCCCCACATGCCTGTTGATGTGTAGAAATTTTCTAGAATCATTGCCTGGTGTCTGGAAATGTTAGCTGCTTCTGGGTCTGGAGTCAGGGGGAGACAGGCTTCTCATTATCCTCTTGATATCTTCTGAATGACTTAATATCATGTTAAAGTATTATTCTAGAAATAAATAAGCTAAATAAGAACATTAATGATTTTGTTCCAGGCAAACGGCTGTAGAAGGTAAAGTGACTTTTAGCACGGTCAGATTATTGAAGGTCTAGCTTAAGGGGAAAACCTAAGCCTAACTAGAGTCCTCCTAGTAACTGACCATATTCGACCAAGGCTTTCAAAGTTCTCCTGTGTTTTATAAACCTGGATGCTTAAAACGCACTTTCAAGACATCATCTCCTTGAACCTCTCGAACATTCTATAAAGTAGGATCAGATCCCTGGGTAGATTGATTCATTCATACAACAAATAGTTACTGTTTTAGGTGGTGAGGATGTTAGCAATCAACAAGACTGTCAAGACCCCTGATTTCAAGACTTGCCTCGATGGTCCAGTGGCTAAGACTCTGTGCTTCCAATGCAAGGGGACTTGGTTCAATTCCTGGTCAGGGAACTAAGATTTCACACGTTGCAACTAAAGACCTTGCATGCTGCAGCAAAGATGGAAGATCCTGCATGGTGCAACTATAACCCAGCGCAGACAAACAAATAAATATTAAAAAAAAAATCCCTGATTTCATGGAGCTTGTGGGACCAGAGGGAATGCTGAACAAGTAACAAGCAGACAACAGCAACGCAAAAAGCAAGTATGATCATTGAAGGTGGAGGGGCTGGGAGGAGAATGAGACCAGGGAATGGAACTGATGATGGGTAGTGTGGGTAGTGGTCAGCAAAGGGGCTCTCCAGGAGGTAATACTTGAACTGAGACATGAATGAGAGAAAAGAACCAATCACAATAAAATTAAGGAGAGGAAAGTAGAAGGAATAGCTAGTGCAAAGGCCCTGTGGCTATACTAAGCTTTGCTTGTGGGAGAAACAGAGTGGTGGCCAGTGTGGCTGGCGTGTAGACAGAGAGCCAAAGAGGGCTGGTAGGTCTACCTTGGACAGGGTGGCAGGGGCTGATCCTGGGGGCCTTGTGAACTTGGAATCCAGACGAACAAACTGAGGCTCAGAAAGATTATTTGCCCAAGTGAAAGTGAAAGTGTTAGTCACTCAGTTGTGTCTGACTTTTTGCGACCCCATGGACTGTAGCCTACCAGGCTCCTTCTGATTATGGAATTCTCCAGGCAACAACACTGGAGTGTGTAGCCAATCCTTACTCCAGAGGATCTTTCCAACCCAGGGATCGAACCTGGCTCTCCTGTATTGCAGGCAGATTCTTTACTGTCTGAACCACCAGGGAAGCCCAATCTGCCCAAGGTGACACAGTCATCAGTGGCCAAGCCAGGATTCAGGCCCAGGTTTCCTAGCTTCATATCCAATCCTTTAGAGAGTAGTGTACATCTACATGTAGCAAAAACATGAAGCATGTATTTCCATACGGCATAGCCCGTGTTCTGAAAACACTGGTGTCTTTTCTTTTCTTTTGCAGAGAAAAGTGTGCACATCCTACAGAGACTTCTCACCAAGGGACAAGCTCATCGAGTCAGCATCCAGATGAATGTTCCAGAATGAAACAGAACATCCCAAAAGCCCCCTGTATGTCTCCTCCCAGCAAATCCCCCCATGGTTAACAAACCCCTGTCCAGAGTTCTAACCCCAGAGCTTAATTTTACTGCTTCTGGACTTTATATAAATGGAATCACACAGCATGGGCTCTTCCCTGTCTGGTTTCTTTCACTCAGCATTACGACTGGAAGATTCATGAAGCTTCAACAGACTTTTACTGTGTTACTGCCCGGACCAAGACAGCACGAAGCACGCAGATGCTTCCCTCCTCCAAAAAGAGGCCACGAGGAAGGAGCTTACGTGGGAAGCCGTTCAAGGTATGTCGTTCCGTGAAAAAGGCAGGTACAAAACAATATGTGTAAAGCAATCCCTGTTTTGTTGGGGAAAAGAGTGTTCCTTTTATGTGGAGCCAAAATGATCCTAGAAAATGAGTTAAATTGTCTCTCAGCCATAGTGCACTATGAACTCTCTGTGAATCGAAACAGCCGCTGGATGGAGGGACTGCCTTGTATTTGAGGACGTGCTGAAGAAAAGATAGGATCTGCGCGCTGGACTCACCTGAGCTATTTAGGTTATATCTTTCTCCCTCCTATCCCCACTTTGGCCCTCTGTTCATGGAGAAACTGTCGAGTTAAGTGCCTGTATCATGGGACTCAACCCTGGAGTCAAGGTTTCATAGAGATTCTCCCTGCATGCTGGGGATGACAGGTGGATTTTATTTTTCCTTATTTGTTTATTCTAATTTGTGTAGAAAGAATAAAAGATCTGGTGTGTTAAATAATGACCACGGCAGTGGCAACAATCTGACAGACAAAAAGGAAGCCTTTTCTATCCGTAGTTGATGCTGCTGCCAGAAGGTCAGGCTGAGAAAGGGGATGTCACCTGGTGTACCAAGTCAAATGGGACCAGGGACAGAGCCTCGCTCCCCTCGTCACGGCCGGAGGTGTGGTGAGCAGCGCTCGTGTGGTCATAATGGAACGACTCTGCAACCAGACAGACTAGGAGGTGAATTCTGAGCTTGCCCCTTGCTAGCTGGGGGGTTTGGCGGCTACTGCTGCATAACAAACACCCCCAAACTTAGTGGCATGAAACAGCCATTTTATTCTTTTGGATTTATGTCCCTTGGATCCTGTGGGCCAGGAATTCAGACAAGACACAGAGAGATGTATCTCTCCGTTCTATAATGTTGCCAGTCTCAGCTGGGATGATTTGAAGATTGAGGGTGACTTGGTGACTAGAGGGCACTTGTATCGTGCCAAGAGTTTTCACTCGTATGGTTGGCGGCTGGTCCCTCTGCAGGGCTGGCGGGAGGACACCCTATGTGTGACTTCTCCATGTAGTCTATTCACTTGGGCTAGTTGGGTTTCCATATAACGTAGCGGTGGGGCTCCCAGAGCAAGCGTTCCACAAAATCACACTAGAAGTGCAGGGCGTTTTAATGATCTGGGCTCGGACGTCACCTAGGATCATTTGTGTTTTGTCAGTTGATGCAGTCATAAAGGTCATCCAAGATTCACGGGAAAGGGACAGGAGAGGTTGGTGAGACCTTCCTACTCAATGGGAGGAGAGTCAGAGTCACTTTATAAGAAGAACCTGAGGAGGATATCCAGAACCTGGAACCTCACAGATGGCTGGTCAGAGTTTAGCATGAGGCAGACATTTTGGAAAACAGTTTGGAAAAGCACTTCCTTGAAAGGTTAAACATGGAGTTTCATTAGTCATTCTCCTACATATATATATATACACTCAAGAGAGTGAAGACATACATCACACAAAAACAGAAGTCTGTCAGCAGATGAATGGATAAACAAAGTGTGCCATATCCACTCAGTGGAGTATTATTCAACCCTGAAAAGGGATGTGGTACTGATACAGGCTACATCCTGGGGAAACCACAAAGACATGCCAAGTGGAAGAAGCCAGGCACCAAACCCCACAGATTGTACGATTCCGTTTATACGAAACATCCAGAAGAGGCAAGTTCACAGAGACAGAAAGTAGGTTACTGATAATCAGAGTCTGGGAAGGGGTGAATGGGGAGTGACTGCTAACAGACAGAGTTTCTTCTGGGGGCAAGGATGATGTTCTAAATTAGTAGTGATTTTTGTACAACTCTCTGAATATACCAAAATCCACTGGTTTGTACACTTTAAAAGGATCGATTCTTTGGTATACAAAATATATCTCAGTATAGCTGCTTCTCAAAGAAAAAGCAAGAAAAATCACAAGGGTGGGAGACACGGCTGTGAACCTCTTTAGAAAATGCACAGGGTGAACAGGAGCTCATGTTCCTGGGCCTCATCTGTAAAATGGGGCTATTTGACAATCAGACGAGCTCCTAAGGTGTTTGGGGGATTAAAGATATGGCCCTGAGGCTGCATCGTGCAAGGACAGTGCGGCTGGATAGGGCGAAAGAGGAAAGTTTCTCATACCTGCCGAAAAGAGCCAGGTGGGACATACAGTAGTTATGACCCGAATCCAGCCTCTTCTCCCGCCTCCGTGCCAGCACCCTGATCTGGCCCCCATTACCTTGTGCCTGGACTACTGCAGTAGGTCTTCGCTGGTCACCCTGCTTCCATGCCTGTTCCTCACCCCACCCTCTACACACACACGCATGTACACAGTCCCCTCATGCAGCCACAGGGGTGTCTATTAAAGTCTAAGTCCAACCATGTCCCTCTTCTGCCCAGAACCCTCCACGGCTCCCACCTCATGCAGAGGAAAAGCCACAGATCCTATGAGGCCCTCCAGGTACCTCTGATGCCTCCCTGACATCATCTCTCTCACCGCCCCCGTCACTCTCCAGATGCATCAGCCTCCTCACTGCCCTTCAGACACACAAGGAACGGTCCTGCCTCAGGGCCTTTGCACTCGCTAGTCTTTCTGGCTGGAGCATTTTCCCCACAGATATTCTCAAAGTTTGTTCGCTCACCTGCTTCAGGTACTTACTCAAATACCACCATTTCAGTAGGGCCTGCCTCAGCCATGCCTCACAGTCTGTATCCACTTTGGCTGCATTATTTTTCTCTGGCATTTTATGTATTTTTAACTTATTTTTTTGTTCATCATCTGTCTTCCCAGCTGGAACGTAAGTTCTATGAAGTGGGGGATGTTGTTCTGTTTTGTTCACAGCTATAATCCCAGGGCCTGGCACATGGTAAGTGCGCAGTAAATATTGCTTGAGGGAATAAAGTGTAAAAACAAGCAATGAATGAAGCAGTGCTGACGGAGGATAGCAGGGAGTGGTGGAGACTGTGGCACAGCGGTAACCCTGGTCCCATCTGCAAGGAGCAGCTAACGCTTGGCTATATACAGCCTAACGCTTCCATGTGGGAATATGGACCCACTATGGCCAAGCGCCAAGTGTTTCAACGGAAACCAGAAACTTCTGTATTTATGTGAAACGTCTTGATTTTGAAACCATTAAACCACTGCTGATTAAAAATCCACGTCGGCTGCTTACATAGGTGTGTGCATGCAAGCGTGCTTAGTTGCTCGGTCATGTCTGACTCCTTGTGACCCCTTGGACCGTAGCCCGCCAGGCTCCTCTGTCCATGGGATTTTTCAGTCAAGAATACTGGAGTGGGTTGCCATTTCCTCCTCCAGGGGATCTTCCTGACTCAGGGACTGAACTCACATCTCCTGTGCCTCCTGCCTTGTAGGCAATTTCTTTACCCACTGAGCCATCGGGGATGCCCCTCTCTAGGTGGGAAGCTGCCATCTGTGACCTCTGACCTAGGTCACAAATGTTTCCAAAGGGGTTTCACAGAACCCCAGACTTCTGGGAAAGCTGACAGGACTTCCGAGAGCGGCAGCTGAAGAAGTAAACTTGGCCTTTGAGTGTTTCTGTGAAACGAATGGCATTTTCTTATTTAGGTTCTTGAGATGATTTTATTTCAGGGTGAGTTCCTTTCTCTTCTCATAACTCTCAATTCTACCCTCACATTTATGCTGTGCCCGGGCATCTTTCCGCCACGCTGGAGCAAAGATCAAAAGTAAATATTGGCAGAACATTGGTTTTACTGTGACCCAGATAAGGAACAGCCTAAAACGGAAATAGCGAGATTTTATTGTTCCTCCCACAACTTCCCTCCTCACCGGACTCCCTCAATATTTACTTATTAATTTCACTTCATACAAAGTCTTGGTGTTAATCTGGTTGCCAACAGGGCAGGGCCTGAACAACTCCAGGAGCTCCAGGCTATAAATAACCCCACGAACAGCGCCCCCTGGAGTTGTGCCATGGCTGCCCACACGTGTTTATTCAGATCATCATCTCATTCTCATTGACCGGGCAGAGGAATCCTTTTTGCTTCAACAAATTTTTCCTGCTTTGTGAAAGGAACATGAGCACATGGAGAAAAATTCAGACAGGGTAAGAGGGTTGTGGGGAAAACTGTCTTCCTTCTGCCTTCATCCGATCTCTCCCAGTTGCTGTCTCCAGAAGCTCCAACTGTTGCCTGTTTCTTGTGGGTGCTTTTAACTGTACATACGAATCTCCGTCAATCTCCCCCTCTGTCCAACTATATAGTATATCACACACATACACATCCATCCGTATATGTAGTATCTCTTTCTCTGTTTCCCATGTTGCCTGACATTTCTTTTTGTACCAACGGTTTGTACAAGGCATCGGCCAACGACAGTTTTCTCAGGACACATCTATCTTGCTGCCTGTTTTTGTACAGCCTGCAAGCTAAGAATGGTTTTTACATTCTCTTACATTTTTAAATGGTTGAAAACAAATCAAAAGAAAGATAATAATTTACGGCCCATGAAAATGATATGAAATTCAAGTCTCAGCATCCATGAATAGAGTTGTATTGGGACACCATCCTGTCTGTGTGTTTGTGTGCCCTCTGAGGCTGCTTTCATGCTCAGACGGCGTCCTTGAGGACTTGCAGCAATGGCTGTGTAGCCCACAAAGCCCCAAGTATTTACCATGTGGCCCTCTACAGAAATTGTGTGTTCACCGGTTTATATTGTACACGTTCTGCCTTTTTCACGCAACCAGAGCTCCTGGAAGTCTTCTGTTCTCAGCACATGCAGGCTTTGTTTATCTTACGATTTTTTGATTTTATGATAGTGTAAAAGTGATACGTGTCCAGTCGAAACTGTAATTCTGATTTTGAATTTTGATCTTTCTCCAGGCTCACCGTGGTCCAATCCTCTCTTGTGATGCTGGGCAGGGTGGTGAGCCATAGCTCCCAGTCGGCCCCATGGCCACCAGGGGAACAACTGATACCCTGACAGCCGTTCTGGATCCAGACAACCATCCTGTTCTTCCCTGTCAGCACGGTATCAATAGATGACATGAGATATTCAACATTCTATTATTAAATAGGCTTTGTGTTAATTGAATTTGAACAACCCTAGGCTAATGTAAGTGTTCTGAGCACGCTTAATGTAGGCAAGGTTAAGCTGTGATAATAGGTTAAGTGCATTAAATGTATTTTCTTCTTCTTTTTTTAAGGCTGCATTGTATAGCTTATGGGATCTGACCAGGGACTGAATCCTGGCCACTAGAGGGAATTCCCTTCAGTGCACTTTTAACTTAATATTTTCAACTTACGATGGGTTCACTGGGATGTAACCCTATTGTAAGTTGGGGAAGATCTGTGTTGATTGACCTCATTCCTTTAAACAAAGGCTCAAGCATCTCTCATTGCATCGCTGGGCCATCGTTGATCCAGTTCTTAGGACAGACTCCTGAAATTCTTGTCTAAATGAAAAGCGTTCATGTCTCAGGACAGTTTGAAAATTCCTGACAAGTACAAGAAATCCCAAGTTGTCTCTCTGTTTATAATTTATCTCTTGTTCTTTGAGAAACGGGATTTGCGGCAGCTTACAACAGGAGGGGCAGACCCAGTAAAACTGTAAAACTACTAAGACAGAGGTGAAATACCAGGAAAGGATTGGAGTCGAGATGCTTGCTCCTCTTGGCTTAGGAAGCCTGGATTATATTTGAGCTCAAAGCTTTATTTGAATCATATTTGCAGATGATGCAGAAATCTTTGTGGATGTTTATTTTCCTCGAGAAGGAGGTTGAAGGCAGAAGGCCTCTGAGAAGCTGGAAAAAATGCCAATCAGAGTAACAGAAGACAGTGTTTCCTACCCTTACAATTGCCAAATCTTGAATTAAATGAATTATTATTAACTTAATATTTTTCTTTAACGTACATAATTTTGTAAAAACCTTAAACATGGTTGTTTCATCTGGAGAAAAAATACCCATGAATTCATGGTTCTGATGAGTTAGTAATATGTGTGCTTTTTCAAATGTGTGTAAATACATAATAAACACTAAAAATTTTTTGAAAGCATAACTTTATCCATGTACCACCTACAATAATCTTGAAAACCAACAGTGGTGCTTGTGCTAAACATTTAAAAATGCTGGGGTGTCAGACACTGGTGGTTACCATGCCAACTGCCATTTCTCCCTTCCTTTCTGCTGACGGAACCCTGTCTTTGTTCTGCTGGTCATGTACCCAGGCCTGGGAAATAAACCACATTTGATTTAAGCAGTTATCGCCATCCTATTCTCCTGGACCCGTGATTGGTCTAGAGGTAGTCTTTTGACCCAGTTCTGGCCAAAGGGAAACTCTCCTGGGGGCTTCTGGGAAAGGATTTCCTCTCTGATAAGAAAGAGGCATATGAGGAGAGATCTGTTTGCCTCTTTTCTTCCTTTCCTGCTTTGGATGTAATTGTGTGAAGAGGTGATGAGTGAGCTGTGGCAACCATCTTGTGACATTAGGTGAACAGCCTAAGGACAAGTTGCTGACTTGCAGTTGAAGGCAAGGAGCATTGATTGGTCCTTTATGTTCACCCTGAGATTCCAAATACACCCTAGGGTCTCCAGTCTCCAGAAGTCTTTTAAAAAACAATAAATGCTATTATTATCTAAACTGCTATTGTGGAGCCTCTGAAAACTATCATAAAGGATCCAGCTGGCTTTGTCCTTTAGAGCTGGACTCCAAGAGCCAACAGATTGAGGGCCATATTCCAGCCCCACCGAGCACTCTGCTATCCTGGCAAGTGGCTTAACTTTTCTAAGCCTTAGTTCTTCTGATCATAAAATATTTATCTTTTGCAGTGATTTTTGAGAAAAAAAATAAAATTCATTTAAACACTTGGAATATGAAAGTACTGTTAGTATTAGCATCAATATTACTTCTTTAGTATTCATATTCTCCTCTAAGAAGGTGGGACAAAAAAAATAAAAAAAATAAAAAAATAAAAACAGAAGGTGAGACAGAGACAGGAGGTTCACAGGACCTAACTAAAGACCACTAGTCTAGCACAAGCAAGAGAAGATGATCAGAGTGTCAGAACTGACCACAAGCTGCAGATGAGTCAGTGCTTCATGGGACAAGCTTAGTGGAAGCCTTGGGGTCTAGACTACCAGTGTGATAGGCAGATTCCTGGCTGTGAACTTTCTGGTTCAGGATTCGTGACTCACACTTTCCAAGAGCACAGATTCTACGTTTGGTCATCTCATCTTTTTAAAGGATGTGGGAAGCTGTCCTGGGTCCAATGGCTTGGAGGCAGTGGCCTGGGGGCTATTTACGTAAGAGACTGGAAAGATTCAGGGGCAAGGTCGTCACTGCCGTATGTTTGGTTTACGGAGCAGCTGTTGGCCGTGTCTATAGCAGCCTGAATGGAAGGAAATAGACCGGGAGGTATAGCATGAGCATTAGGTGGTGAGTCAGTAAACTCGTGACTCCAGCGTGTGCCCCAAGGAAGTTTCTTCTCAGATCCAGACCTCAGTATCTCCCTATGTACAGTGGGGCTCCAGGGCAACCTAAGGTCTTCTGATAGATAGAAATGCATTTGGCAGCAAGGAGATGGAAATGCAAGTGACTGATGCTCAAACTAGCAAGGGTTTATTTTTCCCCATAATAAGAAGTTCAGAGGGAGACAGTTGTTGGTCTTGACTTAGTGGCTCAAGACAATCAGGGCTCTTGCTGGCATCTCTGCAGTTCTCTAGGCTTCCCCACCATGGTTTCAGGGTAGATGCTCAGTGCTTCTAATGATAAGAAGAGAGGCGGCACCATCCGCTCTGTCCCCTTTACCCCAGAGTGAAAGATATCCCTGCATGCCAGGAGCTCCCCTTGCATTTCTTTTGGCAGAGCTGATCACGTGGTGGGTCACATGCCTGAGCCAGCTGCCAAGGATGCTGGGAAATTGAGGACCTGGTCACTGCTGTGAAGGTGAGAAAGAGAGGGGAATGCGCATGGGCTTGCCAACCACACGGTCTCAGGGCTGCAAACCCCTGATCCTGGCCCCCAAGGTCTCGGGCATCCAGAGACACTGTTGTCCTCCTACGGCCCTTCCAGCGACAGTGGAAGTTGCGAGAACAAGATCTGGATTCGAATCGTGCCTCCGACACTGACTCTTTGTAGGACTGTGCGAAAGTCCCTGCATGTCTGAGACCTCACGTCTCCAATAGGATAGAATATAAAATCCAGCTCTTCCCTAGGGCTTCAGGGCCCTCTGCAGTTACACAGCACCCCGTACACCAAAGGGCTCTGCCTTTGGACCCAAACTGAGTTTACAGCTCTGCAGTTGCCATTTTGAAATCCTTACTGATTTCAGAACAAGTACCCTGCGTTTTCATTTTACATCTGGTCCTGATAATCCCATAGCAGGTTCTGTATGGTTTGTCAGACCCTGTGTGAATTACCCATTTACCCACTGGTATATAATCCAGGTCTTCGGGTTGAAAATGACAGAAACAAACCCAGTTCAAAAAGAGTTTAAGAACAAAGTGAGTGAGTGTGTGTGTGAGAATGTATAGCTTTATGCAAATTGGACTTCCCTCGTGGCTCAGAAGATAAAGTGTCTGCCTACAATGCTGGAGACCCAGGTTTGATCCCTGGGTCGGGAAGATTCCCTGGAGAAGGAAATGGCAACCCACTCCAGTACTCTTGCCTGGAGCATCCCATGGACAGAGAAGTCTGGTAGGCTACAGTCCATAGGGTCACAAAGAGTCAGACATGACTGAGCGGCTTCACTTTCCCTTTACGCAAATTGAATTCTTGAGATGGGTTCAGCTTCAGGAGTGGCTGGATCCAGATGCGTACTTGCTCTTTAGGAGCCATGCCCCTTCCAGCTCTCAGCTCTCTTTCCTTCTGCATCAGTTATAGTCACCCTCTAGCCCCAGGAACCCAAGCTGCCACTCTACCAGGTCAGCAAGCCAAGTGGATAAAAGCTAACTTTCCTACGTTTTCCCAGCATCAGTCTGGGGTTGACTAGGGTTGGCCTGACTTGGGTCCCATGCCCATCCCAGAACCAGTCCCTAGGAATGGGGATAGAATATGCTCATTGCCCAGGCCTCATACACCTATCGCTCTTGTTGGGGAGACAGCCCACTTCCTCTTGAGCCACATGGAGTGACAGTGGGGAAGGAGTGGGTCCCAGAAGAGGGCGGGGGGTGGACAGTGGTCAGGTACAAACAACAGTTGGCTATTGAACCCCCCCCAACTATCCCTGTTCCGAGGCCTCCTTTGTACGTGCTTAGTGCTCCATAGATGTTTGTTAAATGAATGAGTGATTATACAAAGTAAACCACTAGAAGAAAAATCCACCTGATTTATCAGAATTCATTGTGATCTTACAGATCGTTTCTGATTTTCCATGTCTGGCCCATTTTTTACTCTATTCTCCCAGGCTGGCATCATTTCAAACCTCAGAACCCTGATTCCTCCTGCTTGAGTGCGCAGCGAGGCTGCCTCATGGGGCCGAGTCGCATGCGGGCCCCCGCCCACCGCAGGCCCAGGCAGATGAAGGCTGAATCAAGAATGGCTCACTCTGCCCCGTGGGAAATGCCCAGGAGGCTCTAGCCCAGGGAGATGGCAAGCAGCGTGTGATAAAGGCAGGCGTCACCAGGTCTTTTTCCTGCCTTCACTGGCCGGCTTCAGCAGGGCACACTTTCACCCAGTTCTCTTTCGCATCAAGAGCTTCCAAAGACTCCTCTCTGTGCCTGAGTCACACGCAGGGCCTGGGCAGGGGATGCTGGAGCAGACAGACTTGGAGCCTAGTGCACTCAGGCACACACGCTCCACCTAAGGGGGTCCCTAGGACTCAGCTTAGGGGGTCCCTCCCACTGTGGCTCCGTGAAAAATGTGCGTGGTGTAGCCAGACCTTCCGATTTTTCAGTAGACTGTTTTAGAGGTTCACAGCAAAATCGAGCAGAAAGTACAGAGAATTCCCGTATCTCCCTGCTCCCACCCTATCCCACGCTCAGCCTCATCACCTACCAACAATCCCCCACCCCACCCCCCTGCCAGAGCGGTACGTTTGCTACAATCAGTGAACCTAATGGACACATCATTAGGGACCCAGTCAGAGCCTGTAATTGCATTAGGGTCCAGTCTTGTTGCTGTGCCTTCTATGGGTTTGGACAAATGTGTCCTGACACGTGTCTACTGTCATAGTATGGTACAGAATCCTTTCACTGTCCTACAAATCCTCTCTGCTTCGCTCAGTCATCTCTCCCTCCCTTCTAAGCCCCAGCAACTCCTGATCTTTTTAATGTCTCCATAAGGTTGGCCTTTTATAGGCCTTTTGATTATCTTATTGCATTTTCTTGCAATACCCAGGGTTTGGGCTGAACTGCCAGCGTCCACTCTGAATGGTAGATGCCCAGGTCAGTCTGGTTAAATATTTTGCATATTATTCCTGGACATATCCCTTTCTTTAAATGCTGATGATAAATTCTAATTTTATGAAAACATCATGCAGGCCAAATCAAATAGGCTGCAGGCTGCGTTTGGCTCGTGGGCCACCAGTCTGAGAACTCAGATATGGGGATGAAGAAGGGTGAAGTTGGAGTCTAAAAGCCCTAGTCTGCTCGGCTGCTTCAGAGCTGAGTGACCTTGGAATCACCTGGGTCTCATCTCGTCTGTTAGGTGAAGGCCTTGAGAATGCGATGATGCAGGCAGGGACACAGTCGGTGCCCACCTCTGAGGCTGGATGTCCTGGCATTTTCACAGGCTCCCGTGGCCTGCAGTGGGCACAGTAAACCAAGGCGCAGATGTACTGCTCTTGTAAAATCTGAAGACGGTAAAAACATCAAAAATTCCCAGACATACACAGGCTTTGAGGGTAGGGAGAAGTGAGAGCGCAGCGAAGGGAGCCTTGCTGCCTGCTTGGCTGGGCAAAGGGAGAATTTCTCTGCCTCCCAGAAACTCTCCATGACAACAACCATCTTGATGAGGGCAAAGTTGATCCACGGTTAGGAGCCAGGCTGCCTGGGGTCTAATCCTGGTCTTACCGTGTACTAGCTGTGTGCCCTTGAGAAAGTAACTTCACCTCTCTGTGCACCAGAGCGTCAGAGGTGCTGTTCTTATCGTGGTCTATGTGGTCGGTGCCCCTTGAGCTGGGCAGCACATGGCTGTCTCTGATGACCCTGAAGTTCTTGTCTGGAAGATCAAGGTCAAATGAATTAACTCATGGGTTGTGCAGGAAGTGGTGGATGCTCAGCACCAAGTAATGGCTCCCTAAGCATCCACCAAGGGAGGTGTTATTATCTCTGCTCTGGGCCACGTGCTTCACCTGCAACTAGCACTACTGTACGGTAATCGCCCATTTTAAAGAAGAGAAAACCGAGGCCCAGAAAACAGTTTCAGAGAAGGTGAGTAACTCTCTCAGAGTCACCCAGCTAGAAAGTGGCAGAGAACAACAACAACAAAAAGCAGGAATGAACAAGATTGCAAACAGCTAGTTCTGACTCAGCGCCCCTTGTCTCATGATGGGCCCATCGCTTTAAGCACATTATCTCAGTGCAGCTCCAACACCTTTGCCCTCCCCCGCCTCCCAGGGCTCCATGCCTTAAGAGGGTGTATTTTCCACTGTCCCTAACCTCCACTTCAGAGGAGAGAAGGGCCCCACTCCAGACAAGGCTGCCAGAGCTGAGTCTAGTTCTCAAGGTTCATGGATGGGTTCCCAGTGGGGTGCTCTGGCCCCGTGACCAGAGCCTCACCTCTTCTTCCCCTTTAATCCTCAGATTTCAAAGCACTTTACACACATACTCTAATTAGAGAAGACACCTTCCTGTACTCTAATAAACTCTCTTGTGGGGCCCCAGGGCATCAGGGCTGCAAACACTACTAATTCTAGGATATACTCACAGGATGTGGCCAGAACAGCCTTGACTCAGACTGCCTGATTCAGGGTAGCCCCCCTCCTCTCTCTCTCCAGTACCTGCTCTGTTTTCGATGTTGCACTGATCAGTTATTTTAAATTGTGTATTTGTTTAATAGCATATTGACTCAATATCAGCAGCTACATTTATAGGGCTGCCACTACATGCTGGTCTTGCATTTTGCTTTTACAGTCATCTCTCAGCAGCCATGGGCTTCCCAGGTGGTGCTGGTGGTAAAGAACCCACCTACCAGTGCAGGAGACATAAGAGACACAGGTTCGATCCCTGGGTCGGGAAGACCCCCTAGAGGAGGGCATGGCCACCCATTCCAGTCTTCTTTCCTGGAGAATCCCATGGACAGAGGAGCCTGGCAGGCTATGGTCCATAGCGCCACAAAGAGTCAGACACAACTGAAGTGACTGAACATTCACGTGCACACACACATGCTCAGTATCCACAAGGCATTGTTTCCAAGACCCCTACAGATAAGGAAATCTACGGATGCTCGAGTCCTTTATGTAAAATGTCAGAGTATTTGCATATAGCCCACTTTAAATCATCTCTAGATTACTTAAAATACCTAATACAATGTAAATGTTATGTTAATCATTGCTGGCATATGGCAAAGTCAAGTTTTGCTTTTTGGAACTTTCTGAAATTGTTTTTTCCAGACAGTTTTGATCCTCTGTGGGTTGAATCCACAGATCCGGAACCCTCCATGTAAAGGACCGACTATGTCAATCTCCTGGGGCACAGAGAGGTTAAGTAACTTCTCCGAGGTCACACAGCTAGTGAGGAAGCTGTATTTAATTGCTTATTTATTTATCTGGGTGTTTTGTGTTTTTCTCCCAACTCATCCATTCATCCAGTCATCTATCCATTTATTTTTCAAACACATTTCTTTAACAAAAACTATACGCCTGGCTGGGCTTTAGACCCTGGGGACACAGAGGTGATCATGTTCACTGCTGTATCCCCAGTACCTCATATGATGTCTGGCACGTAGTAGGCACCCAATAAATACTTACGGATTGAATTAACACGATCTGTACTCAGCCTGTGTGACAGCACAAGTCTTTGTGTAAATATTGACGCCTCTTTCTGTGCCCCAGGGAGAAGGAAAACCGCATTGTTGGCTCTTTTCTGGCTCTCCATGCTTTTTCCCATCTCCACACCTTTGCTAGAGCTCTTCCCTCTGGTGGCCTTTCCTTTCCCATCATGTAGATCAGAGGTTGACACACTATAGCTTAGGGGCCAAATCTGACCCATCATCTGTTTCTGTAAATAAAGTTTTATTGGAACACAGCCACATCTCTTTGTTTCAGGATTATCCATGGCTGCTTTTGATCTACAACAGCAGAAGTGAGTAGCTGTGGCAGAGACCTGTGGGTCTAAATACTTATTATCTGGCTCTTTATAGAAAAGGTTTGTTGGCCCCTGATCCAGCTGACTTTTCCATATCTTTTAAGAATGAGTTGAAATGCCTCCTCCTCCAGGAAGGATTCCGTGATCTCCCAGGCTGATTTAAGGGTCTTTACTATGTGTTCCAGTAGTCCCATCTTCCCTCTAAAACAGGGTTTCTCAATGTTCCCCTGCTCTAGGAACCTTTTTAGATACTTTTTTTTTCCTAGTTGCCCATCCTCCATGAAATTTTAATACACAGATAATCTGTATATCTGTTTTAATACACTGATAATCTGCATGTCTGCAGCCCTTTGAAGGGCCATAAACCTTGGTAATCTCTAAGTATTTTCTGCCTTTGTTGAGACTACATGTGAACATAACTCTTATTGTTCTGTAATCATTCAGTTGAACAGAATCTATTGAGCACCTACTATGTGCCAGGCCCTGTTCTAGGCACAGAGGACAACAAAAGCAAAAATAAGCAAATGGAACTACATCAAACTAAAAAAAAAATTTTTGCAGAGCAAAGGAAACCATCAACAAAATGAAAAGACAGCCTACTGAATGTGAGAAGATATTTGCAAATGATATATCTGATAAGGGGTTAGTATCACAAATATGCAAAGAACTCATACAACTCAACATCAAAAGAGCAAACCAATTAAAAAATGGGCAGAGGATCTGAATAGACAGTTTTCCAAAGAGGACGTACAGATGGCGGGCAGACGCATGAAGATATTGAACATCACTAATCATAAGGGAAAGGCAAACGGAAACTACAATGAGATTTCACCTCACATCTGTCAGAATGCCTACCATCAAAAAGACAACATATAGCAAGGGTTGGTGAGGATGTGAAGAAAAGGTCAGTGCAGTGCACTGTTGGTAGGGATGTAAATTGGCACAGCCACTATGGAAAACAGTATGGAGGTTCCTCAAAACATCACAGATAGAACGACCATATGATCTAGCAATTCCACTTCTGCATATCTTTCTGAAGAAAACAAAAGCACTTATTTGAGAAGATATATGCCTCTCAACGGGGCTTCCTGGGTAACTCAAACAGTAGAGTTCTCTCCTGCAATGAGGGAGACCTGGGTTCAATCCCTGGGTTGGGAAGATCCCCTGGAGAAGGGAAAGGGTACCCACTGCAGTATTTTTCTGGAGGATTCCATGGACAGAGGAGTCTACCGGGCTACAGTCCATGGAGTCTCAAAGAATCGGGCACGACTGAAGCAACACACAGATGTACACATGCCCCTCGAAATGTATTGCAGCACTGTTTACAATAGCCGAGATATGGAAGCAACCCACGTGTCCATCAATGGGTAAAGAATAGGTGGTGTGTATATATATACACACACATACATATTAACCCCTTGCAGATACATCATTTGGAAATATCTTGTCAGATATATTGTTTGCTTTTCTCTGATGATTAGTGATGTTCAGTATCTTCAGATACATCATTCAGAATCTGCTGGCCATCTGTATGTCTTCTTTGGAAAATTATCTATTCAGATCCTCTGCCCATTTTTTAATTGGTTTGCTCTTTTGATGTTGAGTTGTATGAGTTCTTTGTATATTTGTGATATTAACCCCTTATCAGATATATCATTTGCATATATAGATATATATACACACACACAGTGGAACATTACTCAGCCATAAAAATGAAATTTTGCCATTCGTGACAACATAGATGAACCTAGAAGGTGAAATAAGTCAGAGAATGACAAATACCGCTTGACATCACTTATATGTGAAATCTAAAAATCAAGACAAATGGACGAACTTGATAAGACACAAATAGTCTCAGATACAGGGAATGCACTGGTGGTTGCAAGAGGAAGGGGTGGGGCAATGAGTGGAACAAGGGAGGGAGCCTGAGGTACCAGTGCCCAGTTATAAAATACACCATTCAGGGGGGTGTGATGTACAGTATGGGGACTATAGTCAATAACATTGTAATAGCTTGGTATGGTGACAAATGGTAAATAGACTTATCATGGTGACCATTTGGTAACAGATATACATATTGAAACACTATGTTATACACCTGAAACTAGTGTAATATCTTAAGCCCACTATACTTCAATAAAAATTTTTTAAAAAATGATAGACAAACCTGAAAAACACTAATTCCAAGAAGAAGATATATACACCCGCATGTTCACTGCATTTTTATTTCCAATAGCCAAGACATGGAAACAATGTAAGTGTCCATTAACAGATGAATACATAAAAAAAATGTTGTGTGTGATATATATACATAATACTATATATATTATATAATAATTATGTAATATACACAATATAATATATAAATGATATAATTACATATATTATATATTATACTACTATATTATTATTGTTATTATATAAATATTACTGTATAATGTTATTATATATTAATACATTTTTATACATTATATAATATATATAATTATATTATATAAAATATATCATGTAAAATATAATTATATATAATATTAAAACATTATGTTATACATAATGTTATATATATAATTTACTATTATTCAGCCATAAAAAAGAATGAAATCTTCCCTTTTGTGACAACACGGACAGACACTGAGGGCGTTATGCTAAGTGACATGTCAGAGAAAGACAAACATCATATGATCTCACTTATATGTGGAATCTAAAACAAAAACAACTTAGCTCATAGATACAAAGAATAGATTGGTGGTTGTCAGAGGTGTGGGGAGTGGGGGCTAAACAGGTGAAGAGGATCCAAAGGTACACATTTCCAGTTAAAAAATAGTTACGTCATTGGGATGTGCTATACAGCCCGGCAGCTGTAATTAACAATATTGTACTGCATATTTGAAAGTTGCTGAGTGTGTAGAACTTAAAGTTCTCATCATAAGAAAAACTGTGTGTAGCTATGTATGGTGACAGACACTAACTAGACTTATTTTGACTATCATTTCACAATATAAGCAAATATCAAATTGCTATATTCTAACATATGTAACTAATATAATGTTATACATCAATTGTGCCTCAATCAAAACAAAGAAAGAAAAGCCTTGAGTTACAGTTGATTTGTTCTCCTGCACAACCCAGGTGTGACCTCTGGGCATTTGGCATTTGCTTGTGCTTTTTCCTCTGCCTCAGTAGCCCTTCCACATCTTTGGCTCGGTTAGTATCCCATCCCTATTTGCATCTCTCTGGTACTCAGCTGGTAAAGAATCCATCTGCAGTGCAGGAGACACTGGTTCGATTCCTGGGTTGGGAAGATTCCCCTGGAGAAGGGATAGGCTACCCACTCCAGTGTTCTTGGGCTTCCCTAGTGACTCTGATGGTATAAAGAATCCTCCTGCTATGCAGGAGACCGGGATTCAATCCCTGGGTTGGGAAGATCCCCTGGAGGAGGGCATGGCAACCCACGCCAGTATTCTTGTCTGGAGAATCCCCATGGACAGAGAACCTGGCGGGCTATAGTCCAGGGGTTTGCAAAGACTCGGACAAGACTGAGCCACTAAGCACAGCACATTTTCATCTCAGCTTCTATATCACCTCCTCAGGAAAGTCTTCCCTGATTTTCCAGACAAGATTCAGTCCCCTCTCAACCTGTCAGTGTCCTTACATCATTCATTCATTCATTATTTCTTTCCTTCACTTAAACATTCAACCACTTATCCACCAAACATCCATAGAGCACCCGCTCTGCTCTAGGATTTGTTCCAGGCACCGAGGACACAGCCACTGCTCTCACGGAGCTCACATTTGGGGACCATTCAATAAACAGGCAAACAGATAAGATAACATCAGACAGATAAGTGACAGGAAGTAAATGAACAGGGTCGCGTGGTAAGAGGGTGACTGGTGGGGTCCTCCCTAAGAAGGTGATGTTTGAGTCAACATTTGAATCAAGAAGAAGGAGCTGCTCATGGAAAGATCTGGGAAAAGCAGACCCGGGAGAGGGAGCAGCAAGAGCAAAGGCACTGAGGCAGGAACATAACCAGCACAACGGAGAAACAGCCAGGAAGCCCCTGTGGCTGCAGCACAGGGGAAAGAGGTGCGCCTAGAAAGGTCGGGGGGTGGCAGGCTGGGCAGGACCTTAAGATTTAATATGGACACTGGGTCCTGACCCGGGAGCAGAGGGCAGCCATCAGAGGGTTTTAACACGGTTCTATATTTCTTCACAGTCTCAGCCCTCTTCACCTTTTGCAGTTCTGTGTTTGCATGACTTTTGGAGCGGTGTCTGGCTTTTGACTGTGAGCACCCCACAGGGGTCCACCACGTCCCTTCTGATCCCCGAATATCTGTCTGCTTCATAGTAAGTGCGGCTCTCAGGTTGGGCGCCCCCATAAGCAGGTACTGAGACAGGAATGCAAGTTGTGTGTTTGGGAGGTGATCCTAGGAGGTAAGGAAGTGAGGACATGAAACAGGGAGGCAAAGGCAGCCAGTCTGGGGTACGTTTTTGAGCGGTCACTGTTGTGGCCAGCCGGGGCTCACTCCTGCTGGAGAGCACTGGGACCAGCAGAGACCATCTCGCCGAAGTAATCCCACCTGGGAGAGAGGAAGTGGGTTTTTATCCACCACCTCCATGTCACTGGTTGAGGGTTGCCACCAGGGCATGAACTCTTGGGCACTTCCGGCCCAACCAGCAGGGGCTTAACGTGCCCTGCTGGCCGGAGAGAGCCCTCAGCACAGAGACACAGGTGCCAGTGGTTGGAAGCCACTGGGTGGTGAGCGGGGGTGAGCATGGTCTATATTTAAGTAACTCATTGACAGCTGACCAATAGAAGAGACAAGGAAGAAATGCCTCTGAACATGGTAGCGTGGGCTCCACTTCCCTTACAATTTTCAGCGAATCCCCAGAGCTCCTCAGGGGGTTAGCATTTCTGCTCCAGTCTCTTGGTTTCTGTGTGGCCAGGATAGAAGGTTCTGGAAGTCTGCCCTGCCATCCCAGGAGGCTGGGGCTCACCACATCCTGGGAAACTGAGGAGGAGAAATTTGGATTTTTCTCTAGGAAGCAGTTTCCTCAACAGTCCACAAGGCTTTATCAGCGTTCAGCCCTCTCTTATTGGGCAGGCAGCCCTGGCGGTCTGGGCGCTCGCTACATTCCAGGAGCAAACAAAAAAAAAACCGTGCCCTTCTCACCCCGCCTGGGAAAACTGGACCGCACTGAGATGGCACCCTGCCCTCCGCCCACCACCCGGAAACTGGCCTGGTTGGCAACGGGGCGGGTAGGGAGGAAGGCAGAGCTGTTTGAACGCGTCCCTCACCGCCGCAGGAGGGGTGGGAGACGGCAGGGGTGAGCTGCAGAAACGTGATGAGGTTATCATTTCCTCTTGATGCAGATCCCCTCGCCCCATGAGTGGGCCTGTGCAGACAGAGATGGTGAGTGATATAAAGATGCGGTGGGGCAGAGAGACGCCTTTCAGACGAGCAAGTCAAAGAATCCTGCCCATTACCTGGAACCCGGAGGCCTCCTGGTCCATTGTGAGTGGAGGCCAGGGATGCATCTAAACATCCTACAACGCCCTGGGCACTAGGTAAGCAGTGGGCATCATTCCATGAGACCAGGCTTCCTCAGCCACGGCATTGCTGACATTTGGGGCTGGATAGTTCTCTACAGTCGGAGAAGGCAGTGGCACCCCACTCCAGTACTCTTGCCTGGAAAATCCCATGGACAGAGGAGCCTGGTAGGCTGCAGCCCATGGGGTCGCGAAGAGTCGGACACGACTGAGCGACTTCACTTTCACTTTTCACTTTCATGCATTGGAGAAGGAAATGGCAACCCACTCCAATGTTCTTGCCTGGAGAATCCCAGGGACGGCGGAGCCTGGTGGGCTGCTGTCTATGGGTTCGCACAGAGTCGGACACGACTGAAGTGACTTAGCAGCAGTTCTCTACAGTGGGGACAGTCTTGTGCACTGTTGGATGTTTAGATGCATCCCTGGCCACTCACAATGGACCAGGAGCAGTTGCCCATTCCCAGTCATGACCTTCGAAAAGGATTCAAAATTGCCCCTGGTTGAAAACCACTGCGTTAGACCCACGCGTACTTACACGAGGGCTTATTTTGTTCCAAGCCCTGTGTTCAGTGACTTACGTGTCTCAATGCATTGAGTCACAACCAACTTATCAGGTTGGGGCGGATGTGGCAGCCCCATACTGTCGTGCCCAGGTGCTAACCTGTCCTCCCCTCCTTACGGTGTTGCTCTGGCCTCATGTACAACATGCCTCCACCCCACATTCATATTGCAGCAGGGAAATGGAGAGGTGGAACTTGGAAGTTGTCCCCATGGCTTAACACCACATCCCATTGGTCAAAACTTGGTCATATGCCCACATCTAACTGCTAGGAAGGCTGGGATATGTAGTCGTTATGGGGACAGCCCCATCCTCAGCTACAAGTCCCCCATGGAGTTGGGGAAGGATCAGTTCAGTTCAGTTCAGTTGCTCAGTTGTGTCTGACTCTCTGCGACCCCATGGACTGCAGCATGCCAGGCCTCCCTGTCCATCACCAACTCCCAGAGTTTACCCAAACTCATGTCCATTGAGTCGGTGGTGCCATCCAACCATCTCATCCTCTGTCCTCATCCTTCTCCTCCTGCCTTCAATCTTTCCCAGCATCAGGGTCTTTTCCAATGAGTCATTTCTTCGCATCAGGTGGCCAAGGTATTGGAGTTTCAGCTTCAGCATCAGTCCTTCCAATGAATATTCAGAACTGATTTCCTTTAGGATGGACTGGTTGGATCTCCTTGTTGTCCAAGGAATTCTCAAGAGTCTTCTCCAGCACCACAGTTCAAAAGCATCGATTCTTTGGTGCTCCACTTTAGGACAACTGGCAGCCTCAACTATGTCGCGTTTCATAGATGGGAAAATTAAGGCACAGAGTGGTTAAATATTCATCCAAGATCACCCAGAGAATAAGGAAATTAAGAAAAGAAATGGATATAAAGTGTAAGTGCTCAATGCCAGCCTCCTTCCCTCCTGTATCCTTGGAAGGTCACCCATTGCCATTTATTGGTTCCAAAGGTCTCCCTTAGAGGAGGTTACTGAGTTTTCCTACACCTCTAGGACTGAAGAGTTTCCCTTGGCCTCTGAAATCCACACCCTTTAGGTCATCCAGGTGCAATTTTCAAACAACCCAAAGGTGTTAGACTCGTTTATTTAGTGGAGCAAAGGGTCCAAGACCCCTGTTTTCCTACACGTGCAGGTGGGAGAAATGTTGAGGCAAGCTCTCAGCTAAAAAGATTTACCCACACAGTAAGGACTCTGAGGCCGAGAGAAGGGAAAGGACTTTTTCAAGGCCGCGCAGCTGGCTCCTGGCAGAGTCAGGACTAGGACCCCCGATGAGGACCCCTGACGGAGCACTGTCTTCCCGTTTCCAAACCCTGGGAGGCGTCGCCCCTCCTCCACCTTCTCATTGCCTGTTCTCTGTCCTGAGCATCTGTCCCCTTTCCTGTCTTAATCCCTTCATCACTGTGTCAGTGAGATTTCTGGAAGAAGCTGAGGTTTACACTTTGGTGACACTGTTGTTGTCTATCCAACAGCCAGACTCTCTTTTCTTCAAAAGCAGAACCTTGATTTTGTTAAGGAGTAGGAGGTGATAAGTCCGGCCCCAGGGGAGGGATTAAGATGGGGCTAACTTAGTCATATTATCCCATTCTTCTTGATTTCAACTTACTTTCCCAGTCTCCTTTGCGGTGTAGAACAGACGTAGGTCCAGTTCTGGCCAATTCAGTGTGAGGAGAGTCCCTTCAAGGAGACTGTGGGAAAGATTATCTTCCCTGATTAAAAGAGCTCAAGGAAAAAGGAGGTTCCCCTCTCCCCTCAGCACTTTCTCCTGCCTTGAACTCTGTTAAGGATGTGATGCTAGGGGCGGTGGCAACTATCTTGTGACCACAAGGAGACAAGACTAATGACAAAAAGCCAATGCATAGGATGGCTGAGTGGAAAGGATGAAAGAGGCTGGATACTGGATGATACTGTTGAGGTGCTGCCTTAACCCTGAAACTATCTATCTCCAGCCATTTTGTCCTCTGAAAAAATTAAATGCCTTTACTGTTTAAGCCACAGTTAGTGGATTATTCTGAAATTTACTGCTGAAAGGGTTAAGTCACTTCAGTAGTGTCTGCCTCAGGACTGTAGCCTGCCAGGCTCCTCTGTCCATGGGATTTTCCAGGCAAGAATACTGGACTGGGTTGCCATTTCCTACTTGAGGGGGTCTTCCCCCCACCCCCAGGAACTGAACCACATCCCTTATGTCTCCTGCATTAGCAGGTGGGTTCTTTACCACTAGTGCTAAAGAAGGCATTCATAGCTAATATAATTATGCTCAGTCCACCATATTTTGGCCCTGGAGTTTCTACCCAACTCCCAGATGGTAGGACCATCACTTATTTTTACAAGTGGTCGACACATCTTTTTTTTCCTCCTTGGAAGCTGATGGAGAGCAGCCCATTCAGTTTGCTTCTGTCCTTGCAGGATGAGTGAGGTGTGAAGAAACACACGTACTAATTCTTGGAAGACTTTTGACACTTACTCAAAAGAATACAACGTTTGCTTATATTGAGGGGGGCGGCTTAGATTCTTTAATGTATTATTAACTCTCAGAGTTTCACAGCATTTGAGAATTTTGGACTTAATGAAATGTCTGTATCAATTAGAAATGCTTGGGTGCTGATAACCGAAGAATCACAATGACCAACAGTTATATGCTTAACATAACTTGCCAGGCACTTTAATAAGCACTCCTCCTACACTAACTCATTTATTCTTTACAACCCCACGAGGAGATGCTCTTTTCCCTCCACATAGGGAACGCAGGCACAGAGCTAGTAAGTGACCTAACTGAGATGTGACGCCAGATAGCTGACTCCAGAGGTCATGCTCTTAGCTGCCACTCTTTAGAGCCAAATAACAGTGACTTCAGCCATAAGAACACCTGTCATTTACTTAAAAAAGAGTTTAGCATGGAGTCCTCTGACCTTGCCCTTTGCCATCCTCAGCACGCTGGCTTTTGCCACCTAATTGGCACAAGACGGTGACTGAGGTCAAGCATTCCCAGGTCCCATGGTTGTATCCACGGCAAGCAGAGAAGGCAGTGGCAGCGTTGCCAACCCTCCTCAGTGGAAGAGAAGTCTCCCTGGAGCACTCCTCTAGCAAACTGCCTGTTGTATCTCATTGGTCAGAACCAGGTCACATGCTCACCTTGGACCAATCACTAGCAGACTGGAATGGCTACGCCACGATTAGCTGACCAATCACAATTTTCCCCTGGGCAAGGCGTGACTGGCACAAATTGGGGTTCAGTTAGAAAAGAAGGGAGATGGCTGTTGCGTGGGTAGAGGGCTGATGGCATGGATCCCAGCCGCTGACATTGCTGCGTGTGGAGTGAGCTGGGCTCTGCCTTCAGCTCTTTACATATATTATCAAGTCGTCACACTATTATGATCCCTGTTAGGATGAAAAATTTGAAGCCCAGAGAACTTCAGTTGACTTATCTTAAATCACCCAGAGAGAAGGAAACTGGATGCAAATGCAAACCCCTTAGAGACCCGCTCTCAACCCCTCTAGATGGGGTTGCCAGATAAAATAAAAGATGACCAGTTAAATTCGAATTTCAGATAAAGAAAGCAAATGTTTTAGTTTACATCTGTCCCAATTATTGCATGGGCTATACTTTTACCAAAAAAAAAAAAAAATCTGTTGTTGATCTGAAGGTCAAATTTAACTGGACATTCTATATTTTTATATGCTAAATTTGACAATCCTACTTAGGGTCACCAGGTCAGAAACCTCAGCACTTGTGTGGGAGCTTAACCGCACTCTGTTTGCATAATAAACACTAAGAAAATTCCACAAAGAAATATGCATTCTCCCATTTTTCTGGAAACCTGACCCCTCTTGGGTTATTTGTTTTCTTCTTTTCAAGAAGGGTACAGAGAAAATGTCCCTGCCCTCAGAAAAACAACAGTGTATGTATTGGGATAAATGGCCGCCGGCATTTGGCCTCAGGGCCAGGGAGACAGTAGGGAGAGGTGGGGAGTGTGGGTCAGGGGGAGTCCTTTCGGGGAGTCCTTTCTCACACTCCCACCCCCAGTTGATTATTGCTAGGAAGAATGTGGACCTAGCGGAGTCCAATCCTCCAAAGTTTGAAGGGAGGTAGAAATCTGAGTTTTTATGTAAAATCTCTTTATTTGTGAACACTGGCTCAAATTTTTATTAAAACGCTGCATGTGCCAAAGGAAACATATCTGCAGGCTTGTGGGCAGCCAGGGAAAACCGCTGCTGTTTCACTTGGGGAGATGAGGCTGCAGCTTCTGCAGGCAGGGGAGCAGAGGGCTGGGCCGGTGATAGGAGAGTTCGTGGGGCTAGAACTGCAGGCAGATGGTCTTCGAATCGCCTCTCTTCCAGATAACTGCTGTGTGACGGTGGGGAGGCTGCCTAGCCTCTCTGTTTTCCAAACCATTCAGAGGATGTCACTGTACCCCTCGTACCGTGAGGCTGGGAGGATTCCACTGATGAAGCAGATGCAGGTGAGGTGCCTGGCACGAGGTGAGGGCATGCTCATTCCTTTCCCTTCCCTGGGAATGGCCCACACTTACAAGTTTAGCTTGAACATGACTTGTTCGTGCCCTGCCTTCTCCCTCCCTTCCTTCCATCTACCTTCTTGCCCTCTCTCACTCCCCCTTCTCTTCTTCTTCCTCCTCCTCCTTCTTCTCCTTTTTAAAATTAAACTGTGTGAAGATTCTGGAATTCCAGTTGAACTATTTCAAATCCTGAAAGATGACGCTGTGAAAGTGCTGCACTCAATATGCCAGCAAATATGGAAAACTCAGCAGTGGCCACAGGACTGGAAAAGGTCAGTTTTCATTCCAATCCCAAAGAAAGGCAATACCAAAGAATGCTCAAACTACCACACAATTGCACTCATCTCACACGCTAGTAAAGTAATGCTTAAAATTCTCCAAGCCAGGCTTCAGCAATACATGAACCGTGAACTTCCACATGTTCAAGCTGGTTTTAGAAAAGGCAGAGGAACCAGAGATCAAATTGCCAACATCCAATGGATCATCGAAAAAGCGATAGAGTACCAGAAAAACACCTATTTCTGCTTTATTGACTATGCCAAAGCCTTTGACTGTGTGGATCACAATAACCTGTGGAAAATTCTGAAAGAGATGGGAATACCAGACCACCTGACCTGCTTCTGGTGAAACCTGTATGCAGGTCAGGAAGCAACAGTTAGAACTGGACATGGAACTACAGACTGGTTCCAAATAGGAAAAGGAGTACGTCAAGGCTGTATACTGTCACCCTGCTTATTTAACTTATATGCAGAGTACATCATGAGAAATGCTGGGCTGGATGAAGCACAAGCTGGAATCAAGATTGCCGGGAGAAATATCAATAACCTCAGATATGCAGATGACACCACCCTTATGGCAGAAAGTGAAGAAGAACTAAAGAGCCTCTTGATGAAAGTGAAAGAGGAGAGTGAAAAAGTTGGCTTAAAGCTCAACATTCAGAAAACTAAGATCATGGCATCCGGTCCCATCACTTCATGGCAGATAGATGGGAAAACAGTGGAAACAGTGGCTGACTTTATTTTTCTGGGCTCCAAAATCACCGCAGATGGTGATTGCAGCCATGAAATTAAAAGACACTTACTCCTTGGAAGGAAAGTTATGACCAACCTAGATAGCATATTAAAAAGCAGAGACATAACTTTGCCACCAAAAGTCCGTATAGTCAAGGTTATGGTTTTTCCAGTGGTCATGTATGGATGTGAGAATTGGACTATAAAGAAAGCTGAGCGCTGAAGAATTGATGCTTTTGAACTGTGGTGTTGGAGAAGACTCTTGAGAGTCCCTTGGGCTGCAAGGAGATCCAACCAGTTCATCCTAAAGGAGATCAGTCCTGGGTGTTCATTGGAAGGACTGATGTTGAAGCTGAAACTCCAATACTTTGGCCACCTGATGCGAAGAGCTGACTCATTGGAAAAGACCCTGATGCTGGGAAAGATTGAGGGCAGGAGGAGAAGGGGACGACAGAGGATGAGATGGTTGGATGGCACCACCGACTCAACGGACATGGGTTTGGGTGGACTCGGGGAGTTGGTGATGGACAGGGAGGCCTGGTGTGCTGCAGTTCATGGGGTCACAAAGAGTCGGACACGACTGAGTGACTGAAATGAACTGTGTGAAGATTCAGGGCCAGGTGTCAGGAGATGGGGGAGCAGGCTGTGATGCTATTCCAACCTGGAAGTGAGACTGGGGGAAGAGTCTCTTTCTCGTAGGGCCTCAGTTTCTGCCTCTGTGAAATGGGCAGGTCTGATTGCAGATGTATTATAGACACTCTTGCAGGGGGGCTAGGGTCAGGTAATTCTGTGGAGACGTCTCAGGGAGGGATAAGGGTGGGGATGGGGGCCTTGGGGGTGATGGGAGGGTTGTCTGGGGGAGACTGAGTCAGAGGGCACTCTCAGGGCTGGGAGCAAGAGAAGAACACCCCAGCAGGCAGTGCCCAGGAAGGCCATAGGAAGGCAGCAACACCTGTCATCAGGGAGCCCGTGCACACCCTCGGAGGAGAGTGAGGTCCCCGCCTGTCTCAATCTGACCCCGGGCCCATCCCTGGGACTTGGGGTCAAAGCTCTTAACACAGCCTCCTGCCTGGAACCCGGAAACCCCAAGCCCCTCCTCCAGCTCTCTGAGATCTGATCTCCACTCACCTCCCCTCTCACCCTCCTCACTCTTGTCAGTCCAGCGTCTGGTGAGTTTCTCGAATGGGCACCTCTCTTCCTGAGCCTCCAGGCCTGGGCACAAGCTATTCCCTCCACCTGGACTCTGGTCTCCCTCCTCTCCAGACCTCCCAAGATCACACTTCCTTCTGGTTCAAACATCAGCTCAAAATCACCCCTGTGGAAAACTCCTGCTGGTTCCCGGGTGATCGCGGGCCCTCCTGGAGCTCCGCCCATCTCCTCAGGGTGCCCACAGCCACCTGTGAGCTTTGTCTGCTTGTCCGCCCAGTCTGTCTGTCCTTCTCCTGAGAATGAGGTCAGTCCTGTTACTATAGCCCATTCATTGAAGGAATAAATGGGCGAGTAAGTGAAAGAACAGATGAAGCTCTGCCAAGGATCTGGTACGTTTCCCAGGCTCAGGGGGCTCTGCGCCCTCTCAGAGGGATGTCATAGTAAGTCAGATGCATCCTCAACCTCAGCCCTCCTGTATCGCCCTGCTGCACTGATAAAAAATCCCACACTTCAGCCAGGTCCTCCCAGTGTCGCCCTGGATCTAGCCCCGTGACCTCTGAGGACTCGCCTCCTCCCCAGCGGACCCCCGGCCCCATCCCATCTCAACCGCACTGGCCTGCCTTCTGTTTCTTCACCAACCAGGCCTGTTCTCGCTTCAGAGCAAGCACTTTCTGTTCCCGGCTCGCTCAGCCCCAGGCCGTCTTCTCATTTATGTGTCAGCTGTGTCACTCCCGTCTTCCTGCCTGGGAAATCCCACGGACAGAGGAGCCTGGTGGGCTACAGTCCACGGGGTTGCAAAAGAGTCGGGCATGACTGAATGCCTAAACAACAACAACGTCACCTCACAGAGGCCTTCCCCACACACATCTTCCCTCAGACCACCCTGTTTTGTCCCTTCACAGCATGGATCACTATCTGAAATGATTTTGTTCATTTTCAAGTACTTGATCCACTTTTATCAAAGCTCATCACTGTGCAGAATTAAGACAGTTTTCCCAGCTTCCCTTGCAGGTAGGTGCAGCCATGCAACCAAGTTCTGACTCCTGGGTTGTAACTGGGAGTACGTGTAGCAGTTTCTGGAATCTTTCCTAGAGATTCAGGCGTTGCTTGCCCTCTACTCATTATCTTTCCTTCTCCACCCTGCCACCTGGAAGGCAGAGGAGAAGGCTGGTGCCGTGGCCTCCATGTTGGGGCATGAAAAGGAAGACCACACCCTGGGAATGGCAGAGTGGTGAACAGGACAGAGGGTGGGACACTGAGCACTCTGTGGAATCTTCAAACCCTCCCTGAACTGCCTACATCTGAACTTCATTCATAGGAGAGAAAACTAAGCTCCCCTTTTTATGGTTGATGTTTTCAAATTAAGCTTCGTATATTTTATTATGAGTACACTTGTTTGGCCAAAGCAGTATAGTCTAATGAAAATGTCAGTTAGAATATAGGCTGGGTCTTTTTATTTTAACATATGCTCTATAGGGCTTTGTCTAGAATCTTAGCTGGAGTACTGGAAGAGCCCTGGGTCAGGGAAAGGAGGCCACTTTCCTGCGGCCACACAGCAGGGGAGGGGCAGAGCTGAAGTGTGATCCCAGGGCCCCAGGTCCTAACCCCCGACCCTCTTTCTCAGAAGCTCCTAGCTTGAGGTGTTGCTGGACTTCCCCCAGGACCATGGGCGAGGTGGTCTACACTCATCCTGCCTTTTAGGCCATTAGGCCAAGAGGCCCTTCCTTATTTCTCAGGGGCCCAGAATGTGCTGGGACTGTGAGAGAAGACCCCGAGTGTGGGGTGCAGTGGGGATTAAATCCCAGCCCTACTGCTGGCAAGCTGTGCACCTTGAGGAAGACCCCAGTCTTGCTGAGCTTCAGTTTTATGACAAATAATGTCCCTGGGCATGACGAGTGCCCTGCAGAGTCCCTGAGGTGCTGCATTTAGAATGTCTGGGGACTGCCCTGGGGTCCAGTGGCTGAGACTCCACGCTCCCAATGCAGGGGGCCCGGGTTCCATCCCTGGTCAGGGAACTAGGTCACACATGCTGTAACTAAGAGTTTGCACGCCACAACTAAAGGTCCTGCATGCTGCAACAAAGACTGAGGATCCCGCATGCTGCAACTAAGACCTGGCACAGCCAACTGAATAAATACTTTAAAAAGTAGAGTGTCTGATTTTCATGAAGGACAGAGTACTACATCCCACTATGTGGAAACCTCTCAAGCGCGGGTTGTATCATTGGTATTAAAAGGAGGTGGGCAACTTAATGCAAACTTTGGAATCAGTTTGGGTTCAAATCCTGGTCCCACACTTATTCACGGTGTGACCCTGAGCTAGTCACTTCCCTTGTTCTGACTTTCCTTGGTGTCCTCGTTGGGAAACATGGATTCATTCATTCATTCATCATGTATGTGCTGAGCACCTCTCAGGTGGGCCGATGCTGGGTGCTGAGATTCAGTGCTTAACAAGTCAGACCAAGTCTTCCTTGTGGAGCCGATATTGAGCAGGGAAGGGAGTCAGATGGCAAAGAAACAGACACACACGAGGTGAGCCAAAGCAGGGGGAGAAAGAGATGGAGAGAGGGGTTCTCTAAGACAAGGTGGTCAGGGAGGCCTCCCTGAGGATGTGGCAGAGACCTGAATGGTGTGAGATGCGAGGTTCTAGGGTAGCTGAGCCTGGTCTCCCCCATCACCCTGTAACTATTCCTGGGCCTCCCCCAGCTGAATTCTTCTCCAGAGCAGGAACTGCGTGGTGGCCAGCTCTGTGTCCTGGGCACTAGCCCAGGGATGACTGGGTGAGCCAGAAACACTGGCTCCCAGCCACCACCCCCCCACCCATGCTGCGAGCATCCAGTCCATCAGCAAGGCTGCCTGTTTGGGTTCCTAAAGTTTTCTTGAATCCATCCACTTCTCTCTGCCCTCCCTCACTTCCTGCCTGGACTACTGCAGCAGCCCCCGCCTTGGTCCCCCAGCTCCCACCTCACTCTCCCCACGTCATTGCCCACCCCACTCTCCCCACCTCTGTCTTCCCCATGGCATCGACATCAGTTTCCCACGGCCGCTGTAGCAAATGATCACAAACTACGTGGCTTAAGAGCATGAATTTATTTACTTACAGTTCTGGAGGTCAGAAGTATGAAATCAGTCTCTCGGCTGAAGTCAGGATGCTGGCAAGGCTGGTTCCTGCCGGAGGCTCTGGGGAGAAGCCGTTTCCTTGCCTTCTCCAACTTCTAGTGGTGACTTCCATTCCTTGGCTTGTGGCCCCTTCCTCCCACTTCAACGTGCCTCCTTTCAGTCTGGTTCTGTCATTCTCTCTGCCTTCTCCTCTCCCATGGTCAAACCTCCTTCAGTCTCCATCTTATAAGGACTCCCGTGATTCCGTTGAGCCCACTCAGATCATCCAGGATCATCTTCCTAGCTCAAGATCTTTAACTAAATCATAGCTGCAAAGTTCCTTATGCCATACAAAGTTACGTTCAAAGGTCTGGGGGATTAAGAGGAAAGTATTTTGGAAAGGGAGCATTATTCATCCAAAGGGATCTTATTAGAACCTAAGTTAAGTCTTGTGCCTTTTCTGCTTAAAATCACCCTATAACCCCCAGCTCCCTCAGAGCACATGCAAAGCCCTTACAGTGGTCACAAAGCCCTACACAGCTGTGTGCTGGTTACTTCTCTAAGCTCCTCTCCAGACCCATGCCTGCTTGCTGGGCCTCAACACTCCACGCATGCACCTGCCTCAGAGCCTTTGCACATGCTATTCCCTGGGTCTGGAGCCTTTCACCCTGCCTCTTCCCAAGACTAGTTGCTTGTTATCCTTCAGGTCCCACCTCCTCAGAAAGCCCCCTTGGACTCTACCCTCCCTGTAACAGCCCTTCCCTCTCCCCACAGTCTGAACACAGTCTGAAATTGTCTTCACTTTGTTTTCTTGTTGATTATCCACCATCCCCATAACACTGCTATCTCTTGAAGACCCAGTAGGGCTGGTCTGTCTGGTTCTCTGCTGTATCTCCTGCACCAAAGACAGGGCCTGGCACCTGGCAGTGCTCAGGAAAACTTTGCCCCACGCATCCCTGTGAGGCCAGCTGCCAGTGTCCCCCGTGCTGTTGTGAAGAAAATACAGACACATTCAAAGACATTCTGACTGTCCTGGTGGCTTTTTGGCTTATCTCTTTCCCCAGTCAGTGATTAAAACTGTGTCTTCACATGTGAAAAAACAGTGCGACCTCTTTATACGAGTCAAGCAAGGACTTCAGAGGGCCTGGAATAGAGGTGAGGTAAGGTCTCCTAAGGGGAGAACCGTCAGGAGTGGCCTTGGGTCTCGTGAGGGAAGAGCAGGGTCTTGGGGTGGGAGCCCCGGCAATGGGGCTCTCTGTCTGTGCCTCGGCTTCCACGTCTGCGACTGGAGGTTGTAACAGGGTTACAGCAGATGCTCACCTGCCCTCACCTTCCCGCAGGCTCTCACCTGTCCTCACCTTCCAGCGGGGCTCTCACCTATTCACACTTTACTGTGGGGCTCTCACCTATTCACACCTTACTGTGGGGCTCTCACCTGTCCTCACTTTCCGGCGGGGCTCTCACCTATTCATACCTTCTGGCGGGGCTCTCACCCGGGGCTCTCACCTATTCATACCTTCTGGCGGGGCTCTCACCTGCCCTCACCTTCCGGCAGGGCTCTCACCTATTCACACCCTACTGTGGGGCTCTCACCTGTCCTCACCTTCCAGCAGGGCTCTCACCTGTCCTCACCTTCCAGCGGGGCTCTCACCTGTCCTCACCTTACAGCAAGGTTCTCAGCCTCCATGCTATGGACACTGAGGGTTGGAGCATTCTTTCCTGGTGGCTCAGACAGGAATGAATCCACCTGCAATGCGGGAGACCCAGGTTCCATCTCTGGATTGGAAAGATCCCCTGGAGGAGGGCATGGCAACCCACTCCAGTATCCTTGCCTGGAGAATCCCATGGACAGAGGAGTCTGGCAGGCTACAGTCCATGGGGTCACTAAGAGTTGGAGACGACTGAGGAACTCTTATTCACTCACTCACGTACTCTGCTGTGGGGGCTGCCCTGTGAGGGGAGGGATGCTGAGTGGCATCACTGACCTCCACCAGTGAGATGCCAGGAGCATGTCCCCAGTTGTGACAACCCCAAATGACCCCCAATGTAGCCTAAATTCTTCTGAGGGGAAAAAAATCACTCTGGGCTGAGAACTGCCACCTCAGTTGAAAGAGATGATGTGGGTAAGGCATCTGGCTCACAGCCTGGCACTCAACAGTTGCTCAGAAAATGGGAGCTGCTATCTGGTCAAGAGGGTGGCCAGGCTGGACTCTTGGCTCTGCCACTTAACAAGTTAACAGGTGGCCTCGGGAGAATGACTCTAGCTTCCTGAGCCTCAGTTTCTTCATCTGGAAAATGGAATAATAATAACGCTCACTATCTTGGGACTGTCAGGGGGGCTGGGGACCGAGCCCCATACCCAGTAGCTGGTTCAACTTACTAACTCTGAGGATGAAAATGAAAGTGATGGTGGCTCCTGGGAAAAGTGGAAGTGAGAGAAAGGGCACTTTGCAAGTACAGCCTGGGGTCTCAAGACTGTGTGTGCCCCTGCATGAATGAGGGACACACAGTCACCCCTGCCCACCCCTGGGAGGGCAGCTGGCTCAGACCCTCAGCCCTGCTGGGGCGTTTAATAATTAAGCTGGATAAGGGGTGACAAGGCTGGAAGGCCAGCAGCGAGCGGGGCCTGGCCTTGTTTGGCTTTGGTGACGTGATGGCCCTGGGATCATGGCCTTCTCGAGCCCATAAACAGGGGGTTGGGCCCCGAGACAGGCAAGGCCAGGCCAAGGTCTGTGACAGTGGCCTTGTGTCCGAGTCATGCTGGGGGTGGGAGGGGGGCGCCCGGAGGCAGCAGGGACGGGGGCACTCTGGAATGGGGGCTCTTTCCTGCGGGGGCAGCTCTCCCCTCTCCCCTTGCTCACACCCTCTTTCTCCCTCTCCTGCCTTGCCCACCCTCTCTAGTTGCGGCCTCCAGCGTCTCCAGCTCTCATCGCCTGCCGAGTGCTGCCAGAAGGCTTCCTGCAGGTGGGCTCCCACCATCCCTGTTGTGGAGGGGGTACCCTGCCCCCTCCCCAGATGAGCAAGGCCTGTGACCATGGGTACCAGCACCCAGGTTTGAAATCAGAGGCTGGAAGTGCTGAGTCACCAGCCCCCAGGGCAGAGCCACGATCCAGCCCAGGTCTGGGGTCTCCCAAGCTTGCACTTAAACCCCACGCCCCTCTGCACCTCTCCGTCTGTTCTCTGCTGTCTGTCTGTCTGTCCCCCATCACCTGCCCGCAGCTTTCTCTAAACCACTTTCTATGGGTGTTTTTCTGCATCTCTGGGTCTCTCGTTTTCCACCTCAATTTCCCCTTGTCACGTCCTGGGTCTCCCTCCCCACTCCCTCCCTTGGGGTCCCTTCTTTCTGGTTCTGTGTTTCTCTTCTCCGCCTCTCTGTGTTTCTGCGTCTTGAACTCTGTCTGTTTCTCCCTTTCCTGTTCGCTCCCCCCTTGCCTGTCTCCCCCTGACCGCCCCGCCTCCGGGCCCGTCTCCCTGCAGCCAGCCCTTGTCCCCACGCCAGCACATTATGTCCCTGGTCAGAGCCTGACGTCAGGCGGGGCCTGGCGGGCGGCCACAGCCGCTGCCGGGCAAGCGGAGGGAGCCGTGCTTTCCCGTCCCCAGCGCCCGCCCAGCCCTGCAGCCTGGGGCTCCGAGCCTCCCCGCCTGGCCTCCACTGGCCAGAGAGTGGACAGCAGTGCTTGGCGGCCACCTGGCCCGGGGGCTGGGGACAGCTCCTGGCCCTGCCTGGTCCCCAAGAGGAGATGCTACAGCCTGGGGACAAGACCCAGGGCTGAATCCTGACTGTGTGACCTCGGGCGAGTCACCCAGCCTCTCTGAGCCTCGTCTCTGTAAAGCAGGACCACTGAGGCTCAAGTCTGAGGGGAGGATCAACTCTACCAGGCGGTTTACAGCCTGGGAGGTGCTCAGCCCACTGCGGGAACGCAGGATCACCACAGGGCGCCCCCACCCCCAGCAGTCTTCAACAGGGGAAGCCTCGGAGAGAGACGGGGGTCTGGATGATGCAGGACTGGGAAACACAGTTGGTCTTCAGAAGGCAGGGACCTGCATGGAGTGATGGGGGGGATGGCCAGGCACCATGAAGGAACACCCCACCCAAAGTACAAACAGTGCCCCTGCCGAGAAATCCTGCCCAAGCCCAGTTGGTCTCAGGCCCCATCAGAGCCTGAAGAAGTGGTTTAAAAAATGTCATATTTCTTGTTTGGTTTGTTTGGTTTTCTCCCCCTCTGATTTTCAAAAGCAGTGCCAATTTCCGTGAAGGACATCTCGAAGGGCACCTGAGCATCCTGGTTTAAAATAGACTTTGGGGGGTTAGACCAACCCGGGTCCAACCCAACTGTGTGACCTCTGGCCAGGGGCTTCATCAGCTGAGTCTCAGTTTCCTCATCTGTCAAATGGGAACAATGAACACAAGCACATTAGTTATTGTGAAGAGCAAGCAAAACGATGCCTTTCAAAGCACAGAGGTCTTTTTTCTTGTCTTTTTTATTCTTCTAATTTTAAATGTAGGAGATACAGAAAAGTACGGAGATGAAAACAAGAAGCCCCCCTCCAGAGAGAAACACGCAGATTTTTTTTGTGGAAATTTGGCTTAGTTAATTTATTTGTCCTAAGATCCTACTCTTGCATGCGTTTTCATTTTTCACAAAAATAAAACCTGATTTGAAGTTTCATTTTAAAATATCTTTACTTATTTTTATTATTGTTTTTTTTCATTCATGCATACTCAAACAGCTTAAAGGGCCTCCAGTGAGCTATGAGGTTGTCTCTCCCACCCCAGCCTCTGGCTCCGCTTCCTGGAAGCCAACATAGTTAGCAGATTCTCACATGTCCTTCCTTCCTTTCCTGGGGTTAAATCATCTTTGGACACATGACTTCCAATTCCTCTATTCATTTTGGGTTTGTTTGTGTTTTTCAATTCGCTTAATTATAAAGTATGACATTGCTTAAAAAAATTAGAACACACAAACAGAAGAAAGGGGAAGATAAGAAAAGTGGAATCTCCTGAAACCTTCCTTCCCCTTTACGTTTTGGAGCACATCCTTTCAGGCTTTTTCCATCACCTGATGTCTGTGTACATTCTTGCCATCCCAGGTGTCTTTTTTTTTTTAGCTCTGATCAAAGCTTGTGACGATATATTTGTATTTGATGATTAGATATTCTGGTCATTATCTGCCTTCTCCACTGTGCAGAAAGTTCCAGGAGGCAGGGAGGGTCATGTCATGTCTGCGTCCCCCACAGCCAGCAGGGTGCCAACACACAGTAGGCCTGTACTGAATATTTTCCACATGAATGAATGAATGGGTAACTTCCCTAAAGGGATTACATAATATATTATACTACCCTGTGACCTATTTTTTCACACTTAACATATCGGGTATATCTTTCCACATCTCTAGCTAGGCAGCAAATCTCCATTTTTCATGTCTGCACGGAGGCACCACAATAAACATCATTTTGATGCTGACCAGAGGCTTCTGCCCCGAACTGGGAAATTCTTTTTCAAACACAGATCTGTTAACGAATTCCATATGAGCCACCCGTGCCCCAGCCCTTTGGCCGTTTACTTTCAGCCTGACACTTCATTGGTTTTTTGGGACAAATCAAGACTTACTGTCTCTCCCTGACATGTTTTTCCAGAGAAGCTTAAGAGTGAAAAACTCATCCCACTCCCATCCCACTGTTTCCGCCAGTTGCCAGTGAAGTGTTCTGTAGATTTGCTGAAGTTGGGAAACTTGGTATAACCCTTGCCTTCCTGGCTGCCTTGTTGCAAACAGCACGTATCAAGCTCATTCCTACCTCAGGGCCCTTGCACTGGCTGTTTTCTCTGCCTGGAATACGCTTCTCTTGGCTTACTTACTTCAGGTCTTTGCTCAAATGTCCTCTTCTAAGACAGGACTTCACAACCATTTTTTTTGAAATTAGCCTCTCTAAGTTATTTACCCAATTTTACCTTTCTTCCTAAAGCTTCCTTTCTTCCTAAAGTTTTACCTGGTGGCTCAATAGTAAAGAATCCGCCTGCAATGTAGGAGAACTAGGTTTGATCTCCGGGTGGGAAAGAGCCCCTGGAAAAGGAAATGGCAACCCACTGCAGTATTCTTGCCTGGGAAATCCCACGAACAGAGGAGCCTGGAGGGCTACAGTCCATGGGGTCGTAAAGGACTGAACAATGAATATCATGTCACATTATGTTTTGTTACATTCATATTTTGGATCATATTCATTATTTAGTGTCCATCCCCACTGACTGTGCTTGTTGTCTTTCCTACAGTATCCCCAGCACCTAAAACAGAGCCTGGTCACTGTTGTTGCTCAGTCGCTCAGTTGTGTCCAACTCTGTGAACCCATGGACTGCAGCATGTCAGGCCTGTCCTTCACTGTCTCCCAGAGTTTGCTCAAATTCATGTCCATTGAGTCAGTAATACAATCCAGCCACCTCATCCTCTGCACTCCCCCCCCCCCTTCTCCTCCTGCCCTCAGTCTTTCCCAGCATCAGGGTCTTTTCCAATGAGTCATCTCTTTGCATCAGGTTGCCAAAGTATTGGAGCTTCAGCTTTAGCATCAATCCTTCTAATGACTTATTCAGGGTTGATTTCCTTTGGGATTGACTGGTTTGATCTCCTTGCTGTCCAAGGGACTCTCAAGAATCTTCTCCAGCACCACCAGTTAGAAAGCATCAATTTTTCAGTGCTCAACCTATGGAGCACTGTAGGCGTTCAATATTGGTTGAATCAAGAAATGCTAATTCCAAGATTCTAAGCTTCCTTCCAAGGCTGAGAACTGACTGCCATTATTCATTCATTCAAGATTTATCTGTTGAGCACCCTCTGTGTGCCAGAGCCTGTCTGGGTGCTGGGAGGACTACAGTGGGTAAGGCAAACAGGCCCTCCCCTTAGGGAGTGTGGTCAGTGGTCAGAGACACGACTACAGCTGGATGAGGACATCCAGGTTGACTTGTCGGCCTCGGGTGGTGGAGAGAGAAAGGGGCTTGTGTCCTGACAGGTGTGGGTGACATGTTCTCACTCAGCTTTTGCAGAGCTGGGTTAACTGTGAGGCTGACACAACCGGGAATGATATCCTTGTCGCCTTTATTGCCTGCTGTTCCTTCATCATAAGTGGAGAAGAAATGAAAAAGTGATGCCAGAAACCTCTCTGCATTCCTCCCACAGGCCCAGCTGGGTCTTTGCTTGTGGAACTAAGCACTGCCCTACTTTCCGGCTGCCCTGCACATTGCATCCTCCATGTCAGGGACGTTCCTACCCTAGTGGCCACAGCTCCCAGGCAGAGACGCCAGAAGACGTGCATTCCCAGCCTCCCTTGCAGCTTGGTGCAGGCCTGGGGCTTGGGGCTCCACCAGTCAGACACGCCTGTTAGAGATGAATAATCAGAGAAGGGCAGGACAAGAGGTGTGAAGGAGAATGGACCTAGTCATCAAGGACGCATTGGGAGGGGTCCCAGGAGAGCAAGCAGGCTCCTTTCTGGACAGCCCTTCCAGAAGACCTGGGCCTTGTTCCTGCCTGAAGAGCCCTCAGTTCTAACTCTGTGGTCCCCCTGGGATGACAAGTACTAACAGGTATTAAGAATGTTCATTGGAAGGACTGATGCTGAAGCTGAAGCTCCAATACTTGGGCCACGTGATGCAAAGAGCCAACTCATTGGAAAAGACCCTGATGTTGGGAAAGATAGAAGGCAGAAGGAGAAGGGGGCGGCAGAGGATGAGACAGTTGGATAGCATCCCGACTCAGTGGACGTGAATTTGAGCGAACTATGGGAGACAGTGGAAGACACAGGAGTCTGGCGTGCTGCGGTCCATGGGGTCACGAAGTTAGACGTGACTTAGCGACTGAACAACAACAAGATTATTCATGTTCTTTGACTCCTAAATCCCTCTTCTGGAATTCTATACTGAGGAAATAATCACAAATGGTGAAAAATGTACAGAGATGTTTACAGTAGAATTATGTAGAGTAGTGAGGCGTCAGAAGCTACCTAGACACCCAGTGACCAGGGAATGGGTTCAGTTAACTAGGCAATGATCCCAAAAAGAAGACAAGAACTGATTCCTCCAGCGAAATGTTAGTGGGATACTCAGGGTTAGGTACATCCTTGAGTGGCCAAAAAAAAAACCCAAAATAACAGGTGAGAGAAAAGTTTGTTTTTCTCTCTTACACGAAAGAAGTGTGGAGGTGTTAGTCCAGGGCTAGTTGGGTGGCTTCATACATCTGTCAGGGATGCGTGTTCCCTTTCTCTTGGGTTTCTACCATGGCCCAAGACAGCCGCTCAGTTCTGGCCACAGCTCTGCATTCCAGCCAGCGAGGAGGATGGGAGAAAAAGCACAGGCAACCTCTTGGTAAGGACTCGGACGTTATATCCCATTGGCCGGGACTTGTCACATGGACACACTCAGCTGCAAGAGAGGCTGGGGAGGGACTTGCCTGGTGGTCCAGCGGTTTAGACTCCAGGCATCCAATGCGGAAGGCACAGGTTCGATTCCTGACTGGGGGACTAATATCCCACACGCCACGTGGGCTAGCCAAAAAAAAGGGCTGGGGAATGTAGCTTTTTCTCTGGGGGGTCACTTGCAAGGCTAAAATTTGAGAATTTGTATTATTAAAGAGGGAGAGATCAGAGAATTAGAGGGAAACGTGGGTCTTTGCCACAATAACAACAATTAAAATAACGTCCAAGAGGATTCTGCAATAACATTAAAAAATTGTGGAGTCTAGGAAAAGCAAGGTTTGAAATTGTATGAAGAGTGTGACTGCAACTGCACAACAAAATTCCTAAACAGAGAAAGCTGCTCAAAGGACAAAACTGTTGGAAAGTTAGCCTTGGTGGGGAGTCCTGTCAGAGATGTCAGTTTTCCTTTCACTGTTTTTTCGGAATGTCAATAACTGAGCAGACCTAAGTTCCTGGAAGAATCCCTGTGCAGATTATAGAATCTACCTGAGCCATAGTTCATGCCATGCAATTTTTTTCCTTGAATGTGCCAAGGTGGCCAGATGGGGAAAGAAGAAATGAAACGATCTCGAGTCACAGACATGATTGTGAACAGAGAGAAAACCAAGGAACCCATAGAAAGTGGCTAGAAAAAAAGAGCCCTGGGACTTATCACAGGTTCAAATCACAGCTGTGCTGAAAGGCCAGCTCCGTGACTGGGGACAAACCAGCTGCCTCCCCATGTCTGCATCTACCCTGGGGAAGGAAGGAGAGCCTCCGCCTCTGGGTGTGATGAGGAAGCGGCTCCCGCAGAGAGCAGGCTCTCCACCAGATGCTCTGGGGTGATTCTGTCCTCCTAGGGGACATGCGGCAGTGTCGGGAGACCTTTACCACCGGCGCAGGGAAGACGTTACCGGCGTCTAGTGGACCACGGCCAGGGATGCTGTTAGCATCCTGCAGTGCACAGAACACGTTCCCTCCCCAGGGACGGTGCTGCGTGCTGTGCTCGGTCGCCCAGTCAAGTCCGACTCTTTGCGACCCCCTGGACGGCAGTCCGCCAGGCCCCTCTGTCCATGGGATTTCCCAGGCAAGAATACTGGAGTGGGTAGCCGGTCCCTTCTCCAGGGGATCTTTCCGACCCAGAGATTGAACCTGGGTCTCAGGCATTACAGGCAGCTTCTTTACCATCTGAGCCACCAGGGAAGCCCCTACAGAGACTACCCAGCCCCAGACGTCATTGGTTCTGAATTGAGAAGCGTTGCTCTCAACACGCGCCAGCTGTTACTACCGTGGAGCTTGTTTCCTGGCTTTTGCTGTCATGAACCGCATGGTAGTGGTCAGCGGGGTCACACGCCAGTGGACACGTGTTCTGAGCATAGAGTCGCTACAGCAGCCCTGCGCCGCCCTTTCCTAGCCTCCTGGATGCCCTGAGAGGTCTCCTGCCTCTTATCTCAAGCTCTAAACTAGGGGTTTGGAATGTGTCTGTGCCCAGGGGAGCTGGGAGAAAGCGCAGGACGGCCGACGGGGCCCGCGCGGTGATGAAGCCAGCAGCCCCCGCGGGCCGGTGTCTGCCCTGAGCTTCCTACCCTGTGGGGCTCTGCTCCGCGCCTTGCCTCCACCCGAAACCCCGAGGTCGGCGCTGCCATCACCTCCACGTCAGAGAAGAGGAAACAGGCTGCAAGGCAGAGCAGGAGACAGCAGCTGGCCACAAAGGCGGCTTGCTGTCCCCAGACCTTGCTGGTCTGGCCCCGGGGTCCTTGTCCCGACCGCACGTCAGAACCACCTGGGGACTGAAAACCTCAGGGTCCCCCGTGGCCCCACTGATCCGGTCAGGTCAGGCTTGGGTTTCGGAATCAAACTGATCTTAACTTGACTCTTGGCTCCTCCACTTTGTGGCTACGTGACCTGAGGTCAGTGACTTTACCTCTCTGAGCCTCAGGTTTGTGCTCTGGAAAAAGGGTAGCGTTAGCTGCCCCCTCAGAGGATGGCCACGAGGATTCAGCGAAATGTCCCACGTCACAGGCTGAGTGTGGGACTTGGTGCACAGTAAGCATAGGTTGAGTGGTGGCTTTTATTTTCATTTTTGGAGCAAGGTTTAGGCACATGTGTGTGTGTGTTTGTGTTTAAGCTCTTTAATTAATTCTGTTGTGCCTGGCTGCTGCTGCTGCTGCTAAGTCGCTTCAGTCGTGTCCGACTCTGTGCGACCCCATAGACGGCAGCCCACCAGGCTCCACCGTCCCTGGGATTCTCCAGGCAAGAATACTGGAGTGGGTTGCCATTTGCTTCTCCAGTGCATGAAAGGGAAAAGTGAAAGTGAAGTCGCTCAGTCGTATCCGACTCTTAGCAACCCCATGGACTGTAGCCTACCAGGCTCCTCTATGCCTGGCTAGTTACCTATCAATTCATCCATTATCCATCCAATCATCTATCCATCCATCCAATCATCTATCCACTCATTTATCCAACACGTTTATTTAACACAAACTGTGTGCCGGACTAGGCTTCAGTCCCTGAGGACACAGAAGTTCCCCTCATGAAACTGACAATAGCAGTGTTGAGAGAATAGAGTAGAAAATAAATGAATAAATATGTTACATAAAGTCATATGTAAACAGCGTGGGACGGAACTCCTCTTCCAGACGCGGTGAGACGCCCATGTCTTCTGTCTGCCTTTCCAGACACCCTCCCCACCCCTCACTGTGTCTCAGCGCAGATCTGTGTGCAGAGCGTCAACCTGGGGAGCCCACGTCTCCCCACAGCAGACACGAGAAAACTCACTTTCTCAGCCTTTCTCGCAGCTTGGGTGCAGGCGTAACAGTTGTGTTTGAGAAACAGCGAGGAGGCCTTGGAGGTAGATGTGGGACTTGAAGTTCAGACAGGCCCAGGGGATTGTCTGAAACTGGGCAGTGGGGGGGGGTGGAGGAGGCCGAATTTGAATCCAGGTGCACTGGATGCGTCAACGCCAGCTCTTCCCTGGTTTACGGTCCTCAATGCAGGAGGATAGCATTGCACTGAAAGGCAGGGATGGAAAAGTTAAGAAGTTCAGCCAGTGTTACAAGCTGAGGCCCACCTAGTTGTTTATCAGTCACCTACTGTAATCCAGGCCTGGGCCTTGCATTTCATAAGCATGGGCTGGCAACAATCCTACAAGGTAGGATGAGCAAATCCTAGGTTTGGAGAGGTCAAGCAATTTGCTTGAGGCCACACAGAGAAGGAATCGGGATACAAACCCACTGTTTATCTCCAAAACCTTTGTTCTTCGGAGTACACTCAGCTTCCACCAAGAAGACCCATTGAAGATGTAGCACCATTGTATCTGACTCTGACCACACTCCGAGTCAGGGTCGGCATCTCAGACTTCTTCCCACTTCCAGATGAAACCCAGAGGCACTACATATGTTAAGCTCGCAATAAATAACATGTCAACACTGCAAGAAAGCATAACCAACTTGCAGGATTTTGTTTGAGAATTTCAGAGGCTCAGAGGCTCTTCCTTCTCATATTAATTTTTTCCTGCTAAATATCCCTCACATGAAAACTCTAGCTGACTCATTCTTCGACCTTATTTAGTTCTTCTAAAATGGTGACTTTGGGATGGGGGCAGTGTAAGACGTTATTTCCCGCCATTCCCAACCTGGACTGTAGCACTTCTCTGTCCCACCTTCCATCTATCCATGTATCTATCTGCCATCAATCCACCCACTCACACATCCATCCCCCTGTCCTATTCACTCTCTCCAACCTTCCATGTGTTCCTCCACTGATCCATAAATTCAATCATTCTCCATCCATCCATCCATTTTACCCATCAATCCATCCACCCACACTTCTATCCACCTACCCTATTTACTCAACTCTATCCAGCCTTCCATTCTCTTCTTCACTGATCCATAAATTCAAACATCATTCATCTGTCCATCATCCATCTATACATCCATTTACTCAATAAAAGCATACTAACTATCCCCTTTGTGCCGAGCACTATGCTAGACTCAGAGACACTAGAAACAAACAAGACTTTGTGCTTGGCCTCACAGTATGATGGGAGAGACAGATATGAGGGATGGTATAGGAAGAACTCATTCAGTCATTTTTTCCACACATGTTCCATACCTCCTCCTCTGGGTTGAGCAGCAATAGATGCTGCAGAACAAAGATAAAGGAGGTGAGGTCTTGGGCACACGTCCTAGTGATAGAGACAGAAGTAAATATGAACCAAGGCAGGAAGTACTTGTTCAGTAATCTTTTTCTCATTCAGCATGTGTTCACCGATGCCTCCCAAATGCCAGACCTGAGCCCTGGGGACACCAAGATATAAAAGACTTGGCCTTAACCACTTGGAGCACAGTCTAGTGGAGGAAACAGTCCAATAGAGAATTTCAGCAGAACGTGATACGAGCTGCTATGATATGATGAGGGTAAGAGCAGGGGTCCCCGGAAGCGAGGAAGGCAGCCAGTGGAGCTTTCTAGAGGAGCTGGGGCCAGGTCTGAGCCCAGAGGATGACAGGTCTCCTCAGTTAGCACTGCTTTCCTGGGATCCCCACGACTTTCTTTCCTCCCTTCTTGCAGGACTGGAAGGTCAGACTCAGGGCCCCCTGGGACACCCCCTTCCCACCCAGGCAGCCCTCTGGAGGCTAGGACTCAAGTTCTGCCTTGGGATAAGGCCCTGGGCAGCTGGCCGGCCGAACCTTGGAGACTGTCCCACAGTGACCAAGGTCCACTGGTGACATTGAGGTTGTTCGTACAAATGTGCTCCATTTGCTAGGCAGTCTTGTTCACAGAAGAAAAACAACGAAGCTGCTGGCGTGACATATGGGGGTGTTGGGGGTGCTGAGACTGTCTACCGTGTATGGTGCCCTGGGGAACAGTGATGTGGGTGGCGGTGGGGGTGTGGGAAGGACAGAGCAAGGCGGAGAGAGACGGCGGCAGGGGCCAGAGCAGGCAGAGCCTTGCAGGCCTTAGGAAGGACTCAGGGCTTGATCAGAATGGCAACAGGAAGACTCTGAGCTGGATTCATATGGACTAGGACATAAGATTCAAAACCTCCAGAGAGCTTCACTTTGCTACACAGCAGAAACTAACACAACATTGTAAAGCAAACCATACTCCAATGACAATTAATAATAATAATAATAATAAAACCCCCTTCAGATATCTAGCAGTTAAATCACTTGGGTATTCATTCCTTCCCCCAATAGTTGAGCACCTACTCTGTCCCAGACACTCATCCAGGCACTGGAGAGAAAAAAAAGGGGAATGAATATAACAAACTCAGACTCCGCCTTCCTCGGACCAGAGGGGACACAGACCCTACAGCAAATAATCCTACGGTGAAACACAGACAGTGATCAGAACCATCAGGGAGGGCTTCTCTGAGGTGATGCAAAGGCAGCTGGTTTAGTACTTTATTTGGCCAGTGTACATGGAGCACCAAGCATGTCAGAGACTGTGCTGGGTGCAAGAGGTGCCGCACGAGCCAGGCAGACCCAGTTCCTGCCCTCGAGGAGTGGACAACCAGTGGAGGAGACACACCAATACGTGGACCGCACCAGCCTGGTGAGAGAAAGGCAGCTAGGGTACCGTGGGAGCAGGGAGGACTTCCTGGAGGAGGAGTGTGGGAAGGAGTTGGGCAGGAATTGTGCATGGGGTGGGGGAGGGGCTGGCGGGGGGTGGCGGGAGGAGATGCCGCGGACTTGGGAGAAGGTTCAGATCCACAGCAAGGAGACCCGAAACCGTGGATGCAGAAAGGCAGGGAGTGTCTGCGGGGCAGAAAGGCAGGAGGTGTCTGCGGGGCTCCCTCTGCCTCTCTCCCTCTCTCTGCCTCTCCACCTCTGTCTGAACCCTCTCTTTATCTCTCTCGCGACCTGTCTCTGTCTTTATCCATCAGTACCTGACAATCTCTCCGATTCTCTCCTGTTCTCGGCCTCTCAACTTCTCTTTCTCTCTGACTCTGTCTTGCCTGCTCTGGTCATCTTCGCGAGATGTCAGTAAGAGACAAGGATACTGGGGGGGAGAGAAAAACAAATGGGCGGGTGGGCAGGAAGCGAGGTCAGGAGCGCAAGGACAGCTGAGCACAGGGACGGGCGGTGACTGAATGTTCTGTTTTGGAAAGACAGCTCTGGTCAGGGGCGAAGGTGGCTGACCACGAAACTTGATAACCTGGTCAAACTCGGCTTCTCGCCAGCCCTCCAGCCAGCAGCCCTGTGACCCGGTGGACGCAGCACAGAACCTCCCCGGGGGGAGGGGGAGACGGGAAAAGGGCCCACAGGCAGTTTCTCCTCTGGCGGGCGAGACTGGCAGGAAGGGGTGGGAAGAGGGAACGGTGAATTCTCAGGCGAGCGCTCAGCGTGGCTTAGAGTGGGAAAGGCCCGCTTATCTCCGGATCCTTTTCCAAGGGTGAACAAGGTATTAAGTGCTCACTGGGTGCTGGGCACTGTGCTGACCCTCTCACGTGGAGCACGGTGGCCTAAGACCAAGGGCCATACGGCCAGAGCGTCTGACCTTGTATAAGCTACTTAACCTCTTTCTTCGTGTGTAGAATGGGACGGAAGCAGCACCTGTCTCAACCACTGGAGGTCTAGATTAATATGTGACGTGCTCGGCATAGCCCACGGCACACAATAAGTGCTCAAGAAAAACCTAAGTTGTTGTGATCTCAGCTTTGTAATACGAGAGGCAAAGCTAAGGAGGCAGAGTGAAAGAAAGTTAAAGCGTTACTCGCTCAATCGTGTCCGACTCTTTGTGAGCCCGTGGCATGTCCATAGAACTCTCCAGGCAAGAACACTGGAGTGGGTTGCCACTTCCTTCTCCAGGGGATCTTCCTGACTCAGGAGTAGAACCGCGGTCTCCTGCATTGCAGGCAGATTTTTATTTTTTTACCGTCTGAGCCACCAGGGATGCCCAGTGAGTCAGGTTCGAATTCCCACTTCACCCCTTCCCAGCTCAGTGACCCTCGTTAAGTCTCATAACTTAACCAGGCATCAGTTTTCTTATCTGTTCATTGAAGACGATTTTTTTGAAAAATTTGTTTGGCGGCTCCAGCGCTTAGTTGCAGCACGCGAGATCTAGTTTCCTGACCAGGAATTGAACCCCAGCCCCCTGCTTAGGGAGCACAGAATCTTAGCCACTGGACCAGCAGGGAAGTCCCTGATTAAGATGATCTTGATACTCACCTCATCAGGGGTTTGCGAGCTTCTGTGTGCGTATGACATGGATGGAAAGCATTCACGTCGCAGGTAAAGAAAGTGTACAGAGCATTTCGTTTTTTGCTCCGTGTGCCCAGCAGATTCCGCGTCTCCAGACCATCTGCGAGGTGCTTGTTCCTGCTGTGCTCTTCCCATCCTCAAAGACCGTGGCGGCCGGTTAGAGAGGGAGCAAGGCACCTCACAATGTGAGTCCTGACAACAGTCTTCTGAGGCACGCATTATCAACCCATTTCACAGAAGTGGAAACCAAGTTCTGAAGAGAGAAGCAGGCCGCCCAAAGCAGAGGTTCACAAGCACCTGCTCCCCCGGGCCGCTCTCGATGTGAGCTCCTGTGACAACCCCACCATTTCCTGTGCCGTCGGAGGCTCTAGGGCCTCGACCTCTCTCACACACTCAGCTGTGTGTTCCTGCCCCCACGTCCCCCAAGCCTGGCCCAGCGCTGGCCTCAGAAACGTTGGTCGTTGTCAGACAGAATCCCAAAGAGCTGTGCTGTCCCCGAGTTACCTCTCCACATCCTCAGCCTGCTTCCTCATCCTCTGCCCACCAGTCGGAAGGAAACTCAACGTGGCCCTCGCACCTCTGAACACCTCCCTCACTACCAGAGCAAGAAGCAGGTGACATGCACGGGTAGAGTGGACATGGGGACAGAACGGGCTCTGGAGCCCCAGAACCCTGGGTTCTCATGCTTTGGCTGTGTGACTTTGGACATGACACTTCCTCTCTCTGAGCCTCAGTTTTCCCATCTGTACAATGGGCACAATCATCATGATATCCACCCCTTCAGTTGATGTGCAGGATAGAGATACAGCATGGGGTAGATGCTGGGAGGGGTAACTGAGGCCCCCTCCCCCAACCCCAGTCCTCCAGTTTGACTCTTCATGGTCAATGGTGAGCAGCTCTTGAGACAGTAGCGTGATTAAGAGCATGAGCCCTGGGGTCAAACCCTGCCTCTGCCCCTTGTTAGCTGTGATCTAAGACTGAAGTGACTTAACCTCTCTGGGCCTTAGTTTCCCCATCCATGAAGTAGATGCAAATAATAGTCCCCACCTCTTTGAATTGCTGTGATGATCAAACGAATTCACAAAGGTAAAGAATAGGACCCTGGCAGGCACACGATGAGGGCTCACAGAAGAGTCTGCTGCTCTTCAGGGGTTGAGGGGGAGAGGAGATGTGGTGGCTTCTGCACAATGTACCAGCAGTTTGTGCCAGGGATGGAAGGGGGGACAGGGGAAGGATCTTGATCTGAACTGGGGGGCTGTTAGAAAGCTAGGCCCGCATACTGGGGGCAGGGTTTTGCTGAGGTCCCCCGTGGCCCCAGGAAGGGCTGTCCCACCCACATCCGTCCTCCCCTGGGAGCCGGCACAGTGCTTGCACCTCCCTAAGGGGGAGGCTCCGTCCTTCCTGCCACTCAGCCTGAAACCTTGGAGCCGCCCTTGATGTCTTGGTTTCTGCTCCATCTGGTCCAGCAGGGTGTCCTGTCCGCCTTTAGAACAGATCTAGAATGTGAGATCGTGAGCTTCCCTCCACGTCCCCCCTGCAGTGCCCTCCCCTGGGCCTGGTCACCATCCCCTTCCGCCTGGACCATTGCAGTCACCTCCTCTCTGGTTGCCACCCGTCTTCCCGGGCCGTGACAGGCTGCTCTCCACACACAGTCAGGGGCATCCTTCCAGAGCCTCTGCCCAGCTGCTCAGGACCCTCCGGGGCTCCCGTGGACCCCAGAGGAAAGCTTTGCACATCGCAGGAAGGATTCCGTCTCCCACGCTGCCCTGGCCACACTGGCTTCCTCCTCGCCCTCACATATGCCAGGCAACGTCCCAGCCTCAAGGCTACCACACTTGCTGTTTCCTCTGCCGGGAATGCGTTTCCTCCAGTTATCCGCATTGCCCAATCCCTCATGTCTTTCAAGTCTGTCCTCAAATATTTGCTCAGCGAGGCCTGCTCCAGCCCTGCTCCCGCATGTAGAGCTGTACCTCTCCGAGGAGCACCATCCCCTTCCCTGATGTATTTTTCTTCTTAGCACTGATTGCTAAGGAGACACATCTAGAATGCAACATACTCAGTTGATCTATCAGCGTGTGTCCCTAACTCCAAAATCTCGGTGGGAGGAGCAGGGTTTGGACACACTAAGTGGGGGCTGTCCCCGTACCTGCTGAGGCCTGAACATTCTTCCCGGACTCGGGACCCAGCAAAGCAAAACACTGAGCCCCTGACTCCTTGACACGCTGGCCTCATGGATCTGAATGCTGCCACCAGCTGAGCAGGGAACTCTGAACCAGCGACTGCATCGCTCCCTGGCCTCAGTTTCCCCATCTGTGCAGGGGATGATGATCCCTCCCTCTCAAGGCCATCGTGAGGCTCAGTGAGCAGAGGTCTCGGAAGTGCCCGGCACCCAGTGGGCCCTCGATCACCACTCTGTCCTCCCTGGTCCAGTCCCCTGGGGCTGGCTGTCCCCCAGGGGACTATGCTGGGAGCATTATTTTTAACTGTGACTCCGGCGGGCTGGGCAGTGACTCTGAAGGCTGCGGGGAGACCACAGGGAGAGCAACACCCCGGCTCTCAACACTGGGAGACCGCAGCGAGGAAACGTCAGGAGAGCCGCCCTGTGTTCACACTCTGCCCCGTAGCCCTTTCTGCGAAATTATGTCACGTCGCCCAGTGCTGTTTATAAACCGAGCACTGTTTATAAACTTTCCCTGCTTATAAACTTTCCCAAGCAGGGCGCCGGGGGAAGGGGCTGCAGCCCGGTCTCCCTGCTGCTCCACCACCCCCAGGAGCTGTCGACGGCCCCTCCTATGAGCCCACGTTTGCACACAGCAAAGTTGGGGGGCTGGCCTCTGGCCAGACGCTGCCCGTTTGTTTCAACACCTCCAAGTGCTCACAGCTGACCAGCCCTGGGTATTTTTAAAACCCTGGCCTGGGCCAACCTCTTTGTCACATTCCGGTCGGGGCTTGGATCGAGTGCATGCCCCACTTAGGGGAGCTGAGGGTTTGGGATTCGTTTGACAACAAACTTTTCACCAAATTCCAGGGCCTGTGAGCCTACTGTGTGCCAGGCCCTGTAGCAGAAATGGAAGCCCCCGGGGGCCAAACTAACAGAGTCTGTCCTCAAGGTGGCCTCAGCCTGGAGGGGACATGGTGACAAGTGCTAGAATGGAGGCTAAGACGGCAATTATAACTCAGATTTCGGGACTTCCCTGGTGGTCCAGAGAAGGGGGCCCAGGTTCGATCCCTGGTCAGGGAACGGGATTCCACGTGCCTCAACTGAGTTTGCATGCTGCAATTAAAGACCCCGCGTGCTGCAACGAAGACCTGGAACACCAAATATATAAATAAACTTAAAAAACCCCCCAAACTCGAATATCTACAGGGCCAGCAGGGCGTGTAACTGAATGCAGTGGGCCTGGTGTGAGGCGACAGGGAGGGAGGGGACCTCCGTGAACCGGCAAGCTCGAGCCCGTGTGGAGGCGATGGTCAATCCCCAGCTCTGACCTCTGTCATCATGAGAGGAGCAGGCCTGGTGTGCTGAGAGCCTCAGAATTTTCAAGAGAGGCTGTAAATCCAGGTCTATGTGGAATTTCATGCAAAAATCTCATGACTTTTAAATGTTGGCAATGAATTTTTAAAAAAATGTTAAAAACATTCTGAGAGCCAAACGAAAGCCATTTGTAGGCTGGACTCTGCCCACAGAATCAAGTTGATGGGGGCAAGCCGTTTGTGCTTGCTAATGAAAACAGATGCATTATAAAATGTTCACCAAATACAAGCTGAGCACCTACTGTGGGCCACTTCTACTGTTCTAGACCCCAGGGAAAGTGCAGAGAACAGACGGTTGCTATTTCTGCCCTCATGTGGCCTGTATCCCGTGTTGTGCTGGAGCTGGCTTGTCCTGGCCAGCCAACTCTGCAAGCTGGCTTTTACACAGCCATCATGAAAAATCTAATTATTCGAACTTACAGTTAAATTAATAATACAGATAAAGGCAATAGCTACTCAAAACTCGCCACTTTCTAATTGCCATACAGTTTTCTACGTTCTTGAGGTTATTGACAGAATAACTGCATCATCCACCATACTATATGGTGGAAAGAGTATCTGATGGCAGGACACCAGACATCTCTTCTCAACTCCACTTTCAGAGAAGTCATGCTGGGAGTTGAGACTGGCCACGGGTGGAGAATTCACACCATAGAAATTGGCAAATGTAAACATCAGAGCTCCCTCCTTGCCGAGAGCCGGTGAAACATTTAGCAGCGAACTATAGTGAAACAATTATACTGATAGTATGTAATATGTCAGATAGCGACAACCATAATGAAGGAAAATAAAGTAGGCTAGGGGTGGGTGGTGAAGGTGCTGGCTATTTTACATGAGCAGGTCATGGAAGTTTTCTCTGAGATGATGCTATTTGAGCAGAGACCTGAATGAAGTAACAGAACGAAGTAGACAGATATCTGGTTGAAGAAGTTTTGGGCAAAGAGAACAATGAGTTTCTGCCTAGGTTCAGGGACGTTTTCTAGTTCAGGAACAGGGAGGAGGCGAGTGTGGCAGGAACAGAGGGGGACAAAGGTCAGACCATACAAGGTCTCATGGGCCTCGGAGAGGAGGAGGTTTTTATTCTAAGAGGAATTCTAGAGAGTTTTGCGCAGGGGTGCCACCTGACTTAATTTGTCTTTTACAGAGGTACTTCCTGCTGTGATGGAGCAAAGCTGGAGGCCTGGAGACTAGGAAGGAGACAGGAGTCACAGTCAAGTGCGTGAGGGTGGCGGCCGCCTGTGCCGTGGTGCTGTGTCTACAATGGTGGCACAAGAAGACGGATCTGGATGTACTGACATTCGGCAGCTGAGCTGACAGGCCTTCGGACGGATGGGATGTGTGGGGTGGGGCAAGAGGGAATCAAACACGGCTCCCAGGTTTTGTCCTGAGCATCTGGGTGAACAGCGGCACCATTTACTGAAAGGGGAAGATGAGCGGAAAGGGCTGGAGTTTTAGGAGGGGAGATGGGAGGTTCTGAGGTTCTCTGTGACATTTGAGGGGTCTGTGTGACGCCCGTGTGGAGGTGACCACTCGCCACTTGGACATCAGGGTCTTGCCAGTAGGAGCACAAGGTGGTTCTGGAGGCAGTGTCTCATGGTTGCTATGGCAACACCCAGGCAGGGGGACAACACTGCCGGGGGGTCGGGAGGGGGGTTCTGGGAAGGTCCACAGTGGAGGAATTGTGACGGATAGGGAGAAGCATCTGGCAGGTGGAGAATGGAATAACGGCCTCCCAGGGGGAGGGCATAGCAGGGCGCAATGGCACAGTCTTTTTGGAGGATGGTGTCGGAGGGGCCCGGGGTGGGAGAAAAAGCTGGAAGGGCCCAGAAGGGCAGATCTCTCAAAGGGCTGCTTTTTTTTAGCCAAAGGAGGCCGGAGCGTACCCTCAGGGCGCGGGGCAGAGCCGTCCGCAGGTTCAGGGCACGAGGAACGCCTGCGGAAGGACGCACTGCGCCCACTCTGGCCTCGGGTCGCACACGCGGAGGCCCCCCTGCCCTCCGGCGCCCACCGCTGCCCTCAGCACCCTGCCCCCAGTGTGCATGGCAGAACACCCCTCCTACCCAGCTCAGAGCATGGGCCAATCCAGCCAGTTTCTTGGAGACTTTCACCGACTAACTAGGGAAACAAAATAACTCTGAAGAGAGGGAGGCAGGTCAAGGGAATATTCTGGAAACGTTGGTTTATGGATTCCCATCAGGTGGAAGGGCCAGGAGGTCACTTCCCCAGATTGAGGGATGACTGAGGTAAACACCGCCCGGCAGGGACTCGGTGTTTACGGGAACTTTGCAACCGATCTCAGGTACAGTCCTGGGGGACAGGGAGGCGTCCCTGGACTAGGGTCTGCCTGTCCCCTCTTCTTCAGGTCTGAGTTCAAAGGCAGGTTTTCTGCCACATATTTGCAGTCTGATCTTGGGCACGTCATCTTTCTGAGCTCAATTTTCTTCTCCGTACACAGGGGTGACAGTGTCCCAGGCCTCCTGGAGTTGCTGGGGGATGAAATGAGACAAAACAGATCAACAGTTTAGCCCAGGGGCCTGGCTCACGCCAAACTCCCAGTAGATGTCAGCTGTCAATCATTATTTGCAAATTTGTTAATTATCAATCACTTACTGTATAAGTAGGCGTTGAGCTGCAGACACTATCTCGTTTAAATCCCATTCCTTCCCTGTAAGAACTATCACTGACTCCATTTTACAGACAGGGAATCTGAGCCTCTGAGAATTGACTGGCTTCCCCAAGGTAAGTTGTCATAGGGGATGCAGCTAGGATTTGTCTAACCCTGCATTTGACCTCATAACCCATCCCTGTGTTCACTCTGGGTTCATTCCGGGTTCTGCCTCCTGTGAATCGAATCAGGCGCCAGAATTCTGGGAAACAATAATCCACATGACCCCCAGTATCCGTCCACTCCAGTTGGGAATCCTGCCTTTCCTGGAGCCAGCCAGTTCAGGCTGCACCCTGGGCCTGGGGCCTGGACAGGACACGGATGCTGGCGCCCCCCCGGCGGGGCGTGGAGTGGTAGAGCCGTCCTAGGCCAGCCTGCGGCTGCTCCTCTGAAATCAGGAGTCCAGCCGGGCACCCATGTCCCATCAATAAACGTGCCTCAAAATAGCTCACAGGGCCTGGCCAGGGCAAGAGGACTGGGACGTCCTGTTCCCACCGGCTCTGGCCAGAGAGTGACTGTGTACTTGGCCTTCCCCTTTGGAGGCTGCTGGGAGGGAGGGCAGAGCTCATCCTGCCTGTGGACTCACGGGAATGAGCTCAGCCCCTGGGCACCAGCACCCCCAACCTGGGACGCTGAGATGCTTCGCAATCGCGCTGCAGGCAGAACCGGGCCAATGGCTTTTATCTCTGTAGAAAGTCTCCCAGGGAGGTTAAGAACTTGGTGTGTGTTCGAATTCCTAGCTGTGTGACTCGGAGCAAGTGATTTCCCGGCTCCGAGCCTTGGTTGTCTCACCTGGAAAATGGGAACAAACATTTCCTGGGATTGCTGCGGTGCTGCAGTGAGAACGGGTTGGAGACTTGGCAGGTTTATTATCTATTCCTCTTCCTCTCTCCCCTCCACAGCGTGAATTCCACCAGGCGGGAATCTTTATGGTGCACTGATGAGTTCCAAGGCCCCTGGGAGGTGCCCACAGCCATTGCTGAATAAATGAATGAGTGAATGAATGAACAGAAATGCCAGGCACACAGCAAGCGCTCAGATAGTTTTAATGTGCCTTTGACAAGAGAGAAATTCAAGGATCAAATGTGACTCACAACCAGGATGGGTCAAGATGTGGAGAAAGTTCAAGTGAGTCAAGGGGAAGAAAGACAGATGTTACACATGAAAGGACCAGTGGGAACTGGAGCGCACAAAGCCGGGCAGGTGGCTGAGGCCACTGGAAGCAGGGCAACACGGGGACCGTGGTCACTGGTCTGGAGTCCCAGGTCTGGGATGCTAGGAGCACCAGTCTGTTGGTTTGACGTCCTGGGGAGCAGTAGCTCCTCACTTGCTACCTCCTGAGTCACCCCATGAATGTGAATATGAGGGCTCCGGGGCTTCTGCATCCAAGGATCTGAGTACAAGGGGAAGAATGAGCAGGTTGGGCAGCTCATGCTCATATAATCCTAGCAACCGCGCTGGTTCATGGTCCTTCACGTGCCTGCGGCCAGGCACAGGACTCTGCTTGTGCCAATGCTCTGAATCTTGTAGACAACCTTAGGAGATGGGCAAGGCTCTCATTACTCCCATTTTACAGATGAGGGCACTGAGGCCCAGCTGGTGTGGGCTGCCCCAGGTCACAAAGACAGTGAGTGGTCAAGCCTTCTTTGCAGCACTCTGGCCACATGTGACCGCAAAGAGTTCCCTGAACACACAGGTTCTTCTCTCCCGGGGCCTTCCTGAGCTGTCCCTCACGTAGAACACACTCGGCCTTGTCTTTGGCTGGGCCAGCATCCCACTTCCTCAGGACCCTCCTTGCACACGCCCCCCCCCCGACCTCTCCCCTCCCCCCAGCTCCTGCCGTCTCTTGTTGAGCTGTGATGGCTGCATATTCATCTGTCCTCAGGGTCTGAGGCTCAGCTGAGGAGTCTGAGTTTTCTCTGGGGCACAGTACCCAGTGCAGAGTGGGCACTGCTGGAAACTGTGGAATAAATGCACCCTGGGTTACAGCTGTGAACCAGGAGTCTTGAGTCCAGAATTGCACCTGGGCCAAATGGTGGGCAGAGGGGATGCCAAGACCACTGAGTCTCAAGTTACACGCTGGGGCCTGGTCTGTCCACATACAGACATACCCCTGTCCAGTGGTCAGTGCCCAGGCCCCAGGGCACAATAGTGTGCATCCAAATATCAGCATAGCAGCCTTCCCTGGTAGTCCCGTGGCTTAGAATCCACCACTCACTGACTTTGTGACCTGGGGCAGCCAATACCACCTTTCTGGGCCTCAGTGTCCTCATCTGTAAAATGGGAGTAATGACAGTTGTGCCCGTCTCCTAAGGCTTCCACAGGATTCAGGACCTGCCAATGGAGGGGGCACAGATTCGATCCCTGGTCCAGGCAGATTCCCTATCCCTCGGGGCAACGAAGCTTGTGCGCCACAACTACTGAAGCCTTTGCACCTGGAGCCCTGGGCTCTGCAACAAGAGAAGCCTGCGCATCACAACTAGAGAGTAGCTCCCACTCACAGCTAGAGAAAGCCCACGTGCGGTTACGAAGACCCAGTGTGGCCAAAAGTAAATAAATAAAGCAAATACCGTCATAGCTACCACTCTTCCAAGGGACCCTGGGCATGTGATTTCACCCCGTGGCCTCAATTTTCTCCATCTGAAAACTGGGAAAGCAATAGGGTTAGTGTGACCGTTAAACGAATTGAGTATCTCATTAGTGCTTAGAATCATGCCTTCCTGTGCTTGCTAGGTTGCTTCAATCGTGTCCAACTGTTTGCTATCCTATGCACTGCACCCCACCAGGCTCCTCTGTCCACGGGATTCACCAGGCAAGAATACTGGAGTGGGCTGCCACGCCCTCCTCCAGGGGATCTTCCTGACCCAGGGACCGAACCCTCGTCTCATTTCGTCTCCTGCATGGGCCAGCGGGTTCTTTACCACTAGTGCCAAGAATCATGCCTAGCACATGCCAAATGCTTTACAAGCACTAGCAGTATTATTATCATTAGGCAAGTTGGGTTATGCTGGGTCAGAAGTAAGAGGTTTGGGCTTCATCCCTGAGGTTGTGTAGCAGTGGGCAGATTTTTTCAGCCGGCTCTGAGCTGGTTTCGGCGACACGGAGAGAGACGTGAGGGTGATGCTAGACGATCGGCACCAGGAGCTGCTGGGCTGTGCTCACACTTCTCGGCCACGCTGACGGGCCGCTCACGACACCCAGAGGCAGAGCCCTGGTTCCCCATTTTCAGACAGGAAAACCCTGACTCAGCAGCAGCAAGTCACCCCACCAGGGCATATGGCCGATTAAACGGCAAACCAGGATTCGAGCCCAGTTAGAAGTTCCCTGTTGCTGCTGCTGCGGCTGCTCAGTCGCTTCAGTCGTGTCCGGCTCTGCGCGACCCGATGGACAGCAGCCCACCAGGCTCCTCTGTCCACGGATTCTCCAGGCGAGAACACTGGAGTGGGTTGCCATTCCCTTCTCCATCCCTGTTGCTACTATAACAAATTATGTCAAATTTAGTGGCCTAAGATAACAGACACTTGTTACCTTATGGCTCTGGAAGTCAGAAGTCCGACATAGGTCTCCCCAGGCTAAAATCAAACACAGGGTTCGCTCCTCGGACTCTGTTTCCTGCCTTTTCCAGCTTCTAGATGCCACTCACATTCCTGGCTCACACCACTCCAACCTCGGTTCCCCTCAAACCTCACCTTCTCTGACTCTGACCCTCCTGCCTCCCTGTCAGAAGGATGCTTGCAATTACACTGAGCCTACTGCATAATCCAGGCTAATCTTCTCATCTCCAGATCCCCCCCCTTTTTTTTTATTCTCAGAACTGGATTAGAAACGTCAAGCCTAATTTTAAAATTTTTTTTAAATTTCTAAGATAATAAACTTTCTAATCTTTTAGCAGTAATATTAGATGCCAAGATACATAGAACTATATCAATGTTTTGAGTGAATATAAATTAGAAATCTAGCTTTCTATTTGTACTAAGTCAAACAAGCAGATTTAATAGTCATAAATTTTTTAGCTAGGCAAAAACTCATCAGTTTTCTAACATAGATATATTATACATACTGTTTATATATATATTTGTGTGTGTACAAAAGCTTTTCTACTATGCCTGATAAAGTCTTGAGAAATAACAACAACAAAAAAAGAGATGGAGAAATTGGAAAACACGAACTAAATGGAAGCACTGAATATGAAAGAGAAAAAGTGAAACAAACTGGATAAAAGTGAAGCATCCTCATATAGTTCAGTTGTTTTTAAACACAAATGTTCATTAGAAACACAGCCCCATCTCTAGATTCTTTATCACGTTTCCCAAGTCCCTTTTGTCGCGTAAGACGACAGAATGACAGGTGCTGGGGATTAGGACGTGGGCATCTTTGGAGGAGCCGTCATTCTTCCCTGGGGGCTGAGACAGTAAAGAGTCTGCCTGCCATGCAGGAGACCCAGGTTCTATCCCTGGGTGGGGAAGATCCCCTGGAGAAGGAAACGACTACCCTCTCCAGACTTCTGGCCGGGAAATCCCATGGACAGAGGAGCCTGGCAGGCTGCAGTCCATGGGGTTGCACCGAGTTGGACGTGACTGAACAACTAACACTTTCACGTTCATCTTTGGAGGAACCATCACTCTACTTGCCACAAAGCTGGAATCCAGGCCCAACCCAGCCTCTGGGGCTTCCCCTGCAGGCACCCTAGGCTGCAGGCTCAATAATGTGAGGAGGCCCAGCGTGGTGGTAGGGAGTGCGAGGAGCCTGGGTCTCTCATGCAAGCCTGGGGTCTTCATGTGAGGAGACCCCAAGGAGGGAGGTGGGCCAGGCTTGGACACGGGGTCTGGTGGCCCTCAGAACACTACCCCAGCTGGCAGAGGAGAGGGGGCCCAGGGGGCCCAAGCTGCCAGTTTCTAACGGAAGCTGGAAACCCTGGTTTTTACGTGAAATCTCCAGTTTTTAAAAGTTGGCAAATGATTCAAAACTATGAGGGAAAAAACCCATACACACACGTGCACACACCCACATGTGCACACACCCACACGTGCACACACCCACACTGTATCTGAGGTTGCACAGAACACACCTCAGGCCAGGGGAGGCATACAGGCGTGAGCTCCCGACGGCCGGCCTGCCTGGGAGGGAGCAGAAGGCGAGGGCGTGCTGCGGGCAGGGGTGCTGGACGGCCCACGGAGGAGCTGAAGGAGGCCGAACCGCTTCCCTGGCTCCGCTAGGTGGGGGCAGCCTGGACACGGAGTGGCCAAGGGGGGCTTCGAGGAGACGGAGAAGCAGAGCAAAGTCACAGTGAGGCCAGTTCAGCCCCAGCCCGAGCCGCGACTCCAGGTGGGCAGGCCGCTGTGTGGTCCTGGGCAAGTTCCCTGGCCTCTCTGTGCCTTCCTCTTCTCGTGTGTCCAGTTCCACACATTCTGTGAGCAAATCCCTGATTTGTGCCAGGCACTGTTCAGGCCCTGGCACGGCATGAAGCAGGGCAGTCTCCTGTCTCCAGTGACCATGGCCAAGCTGGTGGTGTGGAACGGGGCCTGGGCTTAATCACCAAGTGAGAACCGGACAGAGGTCAGCTCCTCTCCCTCCACCAACCCTTGCTTTTGCCACCTTATCCCTAATGTAGCCGTGGCTCGTGACTTCCACTCATTCACTGAGCACCGACTGAATGCCACATATTCCACCCTCAAAATCTGGAGACTGATGTCGTTATGGCTCTCATTTTACAGGTGGAGAAACTGAGGCCAGGATGCATAGATCACTCAGCGAGGAAGGGGCTGTGGTGGGAAGGAACCCCTGACCCCAGAGACTATTCTCGCAGTCTCCGTCTGCCTTAACCTTTAGCTACTTACCAGTCCCTAGGAAGCTTAAAGCCATCAGCCGGGGCCTCCTTGAAGGTAACATGGAGGAAATGTCCTCTCTTTGTGCTAAACTCTGCCCGGAATTACCTCTTCCCAACTCCAAACGGGCCCTGATTCCTGACCTTGTTGACTGCATGGCTCTTGGAGCCTTGAGAGGTTTCACACAACCAATCCTCTTTCATCTTTCAGGACTTGGCATTTTTCTGTCTCTCTGCCTGAGGCTGTTCTGGAATCCTCTAAGCCATTTTACCATAAGTGTCCAGTCACTGGACCTACTATGTGCCAGGCAGTTGAGGGGCATGACCTCACTTAACCCTTAACAAGGCAGGTGCTGGGGCTCGGTGGGGTGAAGTCACTTGCCCAGAGACACAACCGTGAGCGGGATGGCTTCAACGTCACACTGTGAACCCCTGCACCACATGGCTGCGCTCCACCAGCTGATGGGAAGGGAGACTTTCCTGCTCTTCCCCAGAAACTTCACCCTCCTTCCGCTCAGCCCAGTCTCAGTGTCCGAGAATTTCATTTCCCATTAGTCCCCACGGGGAGCGCTCCTTCCTGGAATCGGGGAGCTGGGGTGCTAACGTGCTCTGAGGCCTCCTTCCCAGCCCCTTCTCTCATGTCCTGTGTGTGGTTCCCCGATGGGAAAGTCTCCCCCTCTCCTCCCCCTCTAGTCTCCATCGCAGGGGCGAGCAAAGAAGGGCATGAAAGGTAGGCACTGCGGGCAGGGTGCGGGGACAGGTTTTAGGGTCCCAGATTCCAACTGCCCGGGATAAGTCCGGTCATAAGGGCGGAGCTGCCCAGATCGAATTTGGCTCGTTCTTATCAGCTCCAGAGCTCTTGGGGCAGGCAGTGTGGAATCAAAGGAGGCCAGGGCTATTTGTTTACTTTCTTTCCTCCTTTTTGGCAAAAGGAGATCAAAGCCAATCCTCTGCTCTGCCCAGCTCCCCCTTCCTCCTGTCCTGGTCTCCCTAAAAAGACTAAAAGAGCACTAAAAAACCCTAAATTTGAGAGGGAGGGTTTGCCCTCCCACCTCATTATCCCTGGCGTGACTCTGCCCTGAGCCCTGGCTCATGCATTTCACAGGAACAACAGCAAGATTCCTGCAGGCGATAAGTGACAGATCTTATTATTCCCCTGGCACAGGGGGAAACTGAGGCACCCAGAAGGAAAGTGACTCTTCAGAGGTCAGTCAAGATTCTGACTCCTGGTCCAGGCTCTCAAGCCACATCCCTCCTCGGCATCTGTATTTCCACCAAGAAAAATGACGTGAGCATAAAGGGGGCTGATAGCAGGCCTCCAAGCTCCAATGTCCCCTGAGTCTCTCTGCTGTGCCAGTGCTGAGTTCAGGGGCTACAAACTCCAGCGACTTCAGGGCCCAGATCAGACGCACAGATGATGAGGGTGGCTGGGGTGGGGGGCGGGGGGGAGGTATGGGGGGGAGTAGGCAGCAGGGAGTTGGGGGGACGTGGTGAACTGGAAAGCCCTGGAGTTTCCACTCTGCACCAGCCCATGGCTGCCTCGGGAAAATGAGGGTCTTGTGTTTTCAAGGTTTTCAGGCAGAAATCCAGACATTTTATGTGACATCTGTGTATTTTTTTTAATATGGTGGAAGATGAGAGTCTTTTTATTTTAGTGATAACTAGACTAAATCGATAATGTGCTATGCTGGCATCCTGGATTCAATATTCCATTCCCCCAGTGAGTTCAAATACCACCTTTGTGATAGTTCTTCCCACTGTCCTTCTATTTCATACTTTTCCTTGTAAACTCCAAAATGAATGTATCCAATTAAAGAAATCCTGTGGGTCACTACTTGAAATTGCATTCGGTTTATATATGTTGGCACAATTGTCATTTGAAAGATGTGAAGTCTTCCCACCTATTTTATTCTCATCTTATTTCCTGCCCTTTGGGAAGATATTTTAGTTTTCTTCCAAAGTCTCTTGATTTTCAAATGATGGCAAAACTCCAAGATGTTGGAACCGCATGGCCTAACTAACACCTCCCCTGTGTGGGCTGCGTCTGGCCCAGGGCCCCCTTTTGCCCCCTGAGATTCTGGCAGCCTCACCCCAGGGGGTTGGGGGTGGGGGTGCTGAACATGCTGTCATTCAAAGATAACTCTGTCCCAGGCGGAGAGATCTCCGGGGCCAGGGAACTCGGAGCAGGCTGGGCTGAGAAACTCTGGGATGTTCACCCCTTGACACAGCCCGAGGAAAGGCAGGGTACCCACTTCCTTCACGTCCAGCCAGATAAGCCTGCAGAGGCGACACTTCCCTGCAGGGGCTCCGGCCAGCTCACTTTTGACCAGCTCTTAAAATAGCAATTAAAAGTAATCCAGATGGTTTGGTTTGGTTTTTAAAAAGAAAATTTTAAAAATAAGAAAACACAGTTAGTTGGTCCAAGAGTGTCTATTGAGGCCCGATAATGCCAGGGGCTGCTCAAGGAGCTGTGGATACGGTTCCAGCTTTGTGGAGCTTATGCTCTAGCGGGAAACACAGGCCGTAAACCCAGAAACAGATGGAAACAGAAAGGTACACGCCAGTGATGACGGGTGCACGAAGAGATGAAGGTGATGGGAGGTGGGAGGGTCCGCGTAGCCGGGCCCGGGGGTAGCCAGGAAGAGAGACGTCAGGGAATCAGTCTCCCTGGTACTGCCAACACCCAGGAAAACCTCTGTGACTTCTGGGCAAATCTCCTGCCAAACCGCTATTTATACAGTTAAAAAAAATTTTTTTTTTTAATTTCCATTTTACATGTTTACATTTTCTAAAAACCAAAAGTGGCCACATAGTGTTTTATAACCACCTTCTTTTCCTACTCAAAGTCTCAGTCTCCCATCTATAAACCAGTTGATCTTAGTAGCTACCCCACGTGAGGGTGAAGCAGGTGGCTGTGAAGATTACTACCCAAGAAAATGGCCTGTGGCAGATGATTGCCATTATTGCTGTTTTTTTAGAAGTCACTTTTCAAGGGCAGCCCTGAGAGGTGGAGAGCATCATTTCCATACTACAGGGGCGAGTGTAAAGGCTGAGATGAGAGCCGGCTGGGGAGAGGCCAGGACGCCATCGCCCCCTACCCCCACCCCTGGCCCCAGACTCTGTACCGTGAAACCTCAACCAGATAGAGCCCCTTCCTCCCTGGAAAGGAAGTCGAGGCTGAACCCAGGGACTTATTTTCAGTTGTTTTTCTCCTCTCTGTGATGGCGTTCGTTTTTTATGAACATCGCACTTATCTGATGTCACAGGTTGGGGGAATCCAAACCACAGACACAAATACGCCTTGTTATTCTTTGAAGGATTGTGCGGCGAGATAAGGGCGCTTGGTGCGGCGGGGCGGTGGTGGGGCCGGGGTCGGATGCGGCGTGCAAGGGGGCATGGTTTGTTTTTGCAGAACCGGGAGCGTCAGTGCTTGTTCTAGGGTTCGGAGCCACCAGCATCTTTGGTGGGAGCTTGGTCACCAGTCAGCGTCACCTGGGCCACACTGGGTGTGCTCTGCGCTCACTCTGCCCCAGGTGCTGCCAGAACAGCAGGTGGCAGGCGCAGGGGAAACCCAGAGGCATCATCGGGACCACAGCGTCAGCATCTCCTGAGAAGGTTGCTGAAAGGTCTGGTGGCCCAGCCGTGCCTGAGGCTAACACACACTGCTCCCTCCCATCTTCTGGTAGACTCTGAGTTAACTCGAAAATCCTGTTTGGTTTCCCTGTGTTTTTTTGAGACTCACTCGAACACCTGAATTCCCTCTCTGACCTAAGTGTAATGAGGCCTGCAAAACCCTGCTTCCTCCCTGGCCCCCAGGTGGACTCAGTGAGGTCCTGTGAAAACCCAAGTCAGGTTACATCTCTTCTCAGAGCCCTCCTAGGGCTTCCACTGCACCGAGGGTCGATGCCAAGTGCTCGTCACGGGCTGCAAGGCTCTGTCTGATCTTCCCCTTTCCTCCTCATTCCTTCACCCCTCCCACTCCCTGCACAGGCCTCCACCGTGCCCCTTTGGGCCTCAGGGCCTTTGCACTTACTGCTCCCTGACTTCCTTCACTGCGATACATTCTTATCAGAGAAACTGTCTCTGACTCCCACCAAAATGATGCCCCTTTCCCAAAATACCTACCCCTCACCCAGCTTTATTTTTCTTCCTAGCTCTTTGTCACCACCTGACACGTCAGCTACGTATTCTTTTGTTTACTGTCGTTGGACCTAAGTTCCTGGGGACTTCTGTCTTTCTCTGGTGCCTAGAAACTTCCTGGCACATTGAGTAAGCTCAATCATTTCTCCTTTTGTGTAAATAAATGCAAGAATCTTGGAGCCACCTGGAACTAAGCCCAGTGTTACGTGGCAGCCTCGATGGGAGGGGATTTTGAGGGAGAATAGATACATGTATATGTAGGGCTGAGTCCCTTCACTGTTCACCTGAAACTACCACAACATTGTTAATAGGCTATACTGCAATACAAAATAAAAAGTTAAAAAAAAAAAAAGAATCTTGGAGCCAACTACTACAGACCAAAGGGTTTAGCTCAGGTCTCTAAGACAATGGAAATCATAAAGGACTTTAGTCTTCTTTTTTTTAACTTGGCTTTTAAATTTTTTAAAAAATATTTTATCTTTTGGCTACACCGTGAGGCATGTGGGATCTTAGTTCCCCAACCAGGGATTGAACCCACACCTCCTGCATTGCAAGCACACAGTCTTAACCACTAGACCACTAGGGAAGCCCCTATAAAGGATTTTAAAGTGGGAACTTCGGTTGATTGGTTTGGGAATGATCACTGAAGCTTCTAAGAGAGGCCACATGCTCCAATTGTGGGACACACCTCGGGGGGGATTGCTGGATTGTGTTGTGTAAAATATAGACGATACCAGGGCCTCCTTCATCTCAGGGGTTAAATCAGATGATACAGGTATGATGCTTAGTCCTGTGCTTGGCACGTGGTAAGTGCTCAGCAAATGGTCGTTGTAAGTACCAACTATAGCACAAAGGAGAACATGGAGACAGGTTCTTGGATCAAGTGACTGCACGGACGGGCATGCACGAGACTGAGAATAAAGGGAAAGTATGGGGTGTGGTTGAGGCCAAGGGTACCAGGGTCTGAGTGGGAAAGCGCTGAGAGTCTGAGAAGTTTCAGTGAACGTGCCCACTTGGCAGGTGGACTCAGGAGAAATGTCGGGCCTGAGTTTACAGATTTGGGGATTAGCAGCCTTAAGCTGGTGACTGAAGAGCCAGGGCTGGCCCTAAGTCAGAGGGCATGTGCAGAAAAGGAGTAAAGCTGACCAAAGAACCTTAGGGGCCCCCAATTTCCCTCTTCTGCCCAGGGCTTTGCCCTGAGGCCTGACTTAGCTCCTCAGGCTGGAAAGGCAGTTCTCTTCTTGAGAACATGGAGTGACAGCGCCCTCAAATTAAAGAGAGTTCTCAGCCAGGCAGAAGAGTTGACGATGGCTGTGGTTGGGCAGCTGAGAAGGTCTGTCTCACCTCTATTGACCAGAGATTTTTTATCCATCCTCCTCTCTCCTCCCCTCACTGCAATCTCATTCCCCTCTCACTGCGTGTATTGGTTGTGCACTGGTACAATAACGCTACATAACAAACCACCCCACACCTTTTATTCTCTTGAATGTGGAGGAAAGAAGGCATACAGACAAGAAAACCATAGGTGAAACTGAAAAAGAGAAGTCAGTGAGGTAGGTAACCAACAGACAGAAATGACATTGGATCTGAGGAATTCTTCACTGTTCCCTGGATCCACGCCTCTTGACCCGTGACCTTGCAGTTCCTCCCACAAAAGGGGTGGAGCATATTCCCTCCCCCTTGACTTGAGTTCAGCCACATGGTTTGTTTTTGCCAACAGACTGAGATGAAAGTGACAGTGTGTCTGTAGGAGACTAGGCTTTAAGACACCTTGCATGTTTCCACCTGGCTTCTATGCCTCTGCCACCACTGTAAAGAATCCGCCTGCAATGCCGCAGACCTGGGTTCGATCCCTGGGTTGGCAAGATCCCCTGGAGAAGAGAAAGGTTACCCACTCCAGTATTCTGGCCTGGAGAATTCCAGGGACTATATAGTTCCTGGGGTCGCAAGGAGTTGGACATGACTGAGCGACTTTTACTTTCACTTCACCACTGTAAACAGACACACCTGGTGAAGTCTTTGGCTCCCAGAAGGTGAGAGGCATGTGAGGCAGGGCAGGGTCCCATCTCCCAGGCCAGCCTATGTCAGCAGACCTCCAGCGGAACAGCAGGCAGGTGGATGGGGCCAGCCCAGATCAGCAGAACCACCGAGCCACGCCCACACCAGGTCAGCTGGCCTGCAACAACCCCATATTCGAGAGAATAAAGCGTTTAGGGTGTTATGCAGAATTATCACAGCTGTGGATGATGATACCTGTGAGAACAGAAGGGAGATTTCAGTGAATTGAAAGAAGAGGATGGGATTTTTAAAATTCTGATTAATCGAGGTATGGCGGACACTGTTGACTGTTCAGCTACAACTATTGTCAACTCTTCTTGTCAGCTGAAAGAACCCTCTTTGGTCTGAGGGGGCACCGGCCTATGTACTCAAGTCAGGGGTCACCCTCCCAGCCTGAGGAGGGAAATCAGGTCTCTGGACAGAAGCCCATACTGAAAAGAGAAGAGTAGAAAAGGGGGAAAAGCGCGTGTCCTGGATAATGTCTTTGAGTCTTTGTATTAACGTCCCTTGAACAACTTGTGGTAGATATTGCTTAGTATCTGCCCAATACCCACTCTTCCTTTTATCCTTGTTTACAGAACCCTGATTTTATTGGGATGGCAGTCAGCCAGCTAAAAGCGCTCAGCCTCCTTAAGTCCCTGTGACAGCCGGGAATGGCCATGTGATCCAGGTATGAGACATGAATATTAAGCAAAATTTGCCAGGTGGGGCCCCTGGGAAAGCTTTCTGAAAAGAGACAAATATAATGGGCACTCTGCTCATCCCTGCCTTCTTCTTCCTGGCTACAGTGTAAATACGAGCTGGAGATAGAATGGCCATCTTGCAACCACAACCAACCATGAGGACGAAATCCACATGTACAAGAAGCAAACAAAAAACAGGAAAGAACCTGGGCCCCTACTGGCATCATTGAGGCATCCTATCAGCCCAAGATGCCTACTGGTGGACTTAGTAACAGGAGATGATAGAAACTTACCAATGGTGAGATTTGTGTTACTTGCAGCTGAATGCATGCCTGCTGGATCCACTTCCCTGCCTCTGGATTTCTAAACGCATGAGAAAATACATTTCCTTAATAATTAAGCATTTTGCACTGGGTTTCCTGTCCTTGCGGTTGAATGCATCCTAGGGTATCCTGCCTTTTGCAGTGAGGTGACTTCCAGTAAATGAGATATGCCTGATCTTGGACTTGACTGACATGGGAGGCGGGCAGGGATCCCTCCCACACCTCCTGGAGAATCAGAGGGTGAAAGAGAAGACTTCTGATTTCCAGGGCATCTTTCTGCCAGGACCAAGAGGACTAAGGCCTCAGGATTTACTTCGGCTTCAGATTATCTGTGAAAAGTTCTTACTAACTGATTTGTCAGTTTGCTTATTTGTTTTTGAAGGAAGAAAGCTAAGGTTCAAGGAGACAAATTTACCACCTAAGGCTCTCAGCCAGAGCAAGGTCTGCCTGTCTCTGGGATCATCTTCTTTTTCCTCCTCCTTTCTGGACCCATGTCTTCTCATCAATAGGATGAGATTAACTCAACATCAAAGCTTTTCAAACATTTCATCTCAAAGTGGGCAAAACCCTTTTATAGCTGAACTCTCACTTGTTGTCCCACTCATAAAAAAAGATAAAAGAAGCTGCTTGTAGTGCGGCAGGTCAGGAGCCTGCAGCCTCCTCCCTGGGGCCCTGGGCCCACTGGCATCTCACTGCCACCTCCTCGGGTTTGCAGCAGGCTTTCAGGAAACAGCAGCCCAGATTGTCCTGAGGCCTTCAGGAAAACCTCTGAGTCCAAGAGGGGAGTCTCTGATCTTTCAAACATTGCTAACATGTTTCTTGGAAGACAGTCACGCACACAGCAAACCAAAACCAAAACCAAAACCAAAAGCTTTATAACAGTGCAAACAGAATGAAAAGTCACCTCCTTCTCATCTCTGACTTGCCATTCTTTCCTGAAAATACAGGGCCTTGTCCTCTGAGAGATGGTCTGTGTGTCTCCCAATAGATGTATACACATATATTGCTCCATCTTGCCTTACACACACACACACACACACACACAAACTGTAGCATCCTGTAATCACTTTTGCATCTTACTTTTCTCAATTAATGTTGCATCTTGGCAATTTTCCAAATCAGTACTCAGAGGTCTGCTTCATTCACTTCGTGGTTACATGATACTGGAATACTATTTAATTTGTTCGGCTAAAAAGATCCTTATTATTGACTAAGATGTACAAACTACTATGAAAGTGAAAGTGCTAGTTGCTCAGCCATGTCTGATTCTTTGTGACCCCATGGACTGTAGCCTGCCAGGCTCCTCTGTCCTTGGAATTCTCCAGGCAAGATACTGGAGTGAGTTGCCGTTTCCTCTTCCAGCGGATCTTCCTGACCCAGGGATCGAATCTGGGTCTCTTGCATTGAAGGCAGATTGTTTACCATCTGAGCCACCAGGGAAGCCCTACAAACTACTATGCATAGAATAAATAAGATATAAGGATATATTGTACAGCCAGGGAATGTAGACAATATTCTATAACAACTTTAAATGGAGTATAATGTACAGAAATATTGATTCTCTATACTGTATACTCGAAACTAATGTAATATTGTAAATCAACTATATTTTAATTAAAACAAAAATAAGAAAAGGAAAAAACAAAGAAATGGGATACTGAAAACAAACAAAATTTTCCTCTTCTCAAATACTCAAGTTACTTCCAGTCTGTCACTGTGTTAAAGAATCCTGCACTTTAGGTGGGAGGTGGGAGGGAGGTTCAAAAAGGAGGGACATATGTATACTTATGGTGGATTTATGTTGATGTGTGGCAGAAACCAACACAATATTTTAAAGCAATTATCCTTCAGATAAAAATCAATACATTAAAAAAAAAAGAATCTTGCAATGAAGATCTTTAGTTCTTTATGCACGCCTCTTGGTACACACGTACTAATTTAGGTACTTGTTCTCACATGTGCACGCTCTCTCCCTCTCTCTGCTTTTTTGCTGTATTTTTTGCTTATTTATGTTTCCCAATTTTTATTCTATGAGCATGTCTCATTTGTGGAATAATTAAAAGGATATGTTTATAGGTCCGGGCCTCAAGCTTCAGCCAAGTTAGATAAACAACCCCACGCATAAGCACAATTGAGAAAGGAAAAAAAAAAAATTCAGCCTCAGCTGCTGAGGCCTGTTTGGCTGGAAGGTTGCATATCTGGAGAGTTGTGTGCCAAGGCGCAGCCCTGCCTGCTGTGACACGTCCTAAGTGTAGGGTCTGGGTTCTGGTCCATTCCGTGTCGTTCACTCGCGGGTGACTCCAGGTAAGTCACCGAGACCAGCTGTGCTATTGGAAGAGCGTGTACTTTGTGCCAGGCTCTGAGCTAAGCGTGCTATCGTGTCTGGGAAGGCTGGTATCATTATCCCTACATCTCAGAGGAAGAAAAGAAACTTGGGTAGATGAAGGACTTGCCTGTCTCCTCCAGGGCCGTCAAGGAATGACCATCCACCCAGCCTGGGAGCTGGTCCTGCTTCCTCCCTGCTTCCCCTGCAAATCCCGGTTCACCTTCAAGTACCAGCAGCTCTACCTTCAAAATACACGTGTGTCTCACTGAATCCTCACCACACAGCTTTCTAGACCCTCTGTGATCTGTGCCCCCCTGCCGCCACCTCTCTAGTTTTGTCTCCCACCCCCACTGCTGCCTGGCTCCCTCTGCCCCCCTCACCCTGGGCTTCACTCCCAACCTCAGGGCCTTTGTGCTTCCTCTTCTACTTGGATTCTTTTCCTTCCCTGCAGGTCCAGGTCTAGGTTGATGCAAGTGAGATGCTCAGGGTGAAAACATTAAGGAGGTAACCTCCTGACCTGCCAACCAGCCCCTGAGTGACCCTTGGTCAAGCCCCCACTCCCATTTTGCACCCCATGTCACTGGTTTATCTCACCTGGCACTGCTTCTCAGACTTGGTTCTTCTCATCACTGGGGCTTTGGCTTAAATGACCCCCTCCCATCAGAAAGACCCCCTTGACCACCTTAGTTGTGGATACTCCCATCACCCTCTAGCCCACCACACTGTCTCATTTTCATTGCTCTTCTTACACAATCATTTGTTCTGTGCCTATCTCTGCCCACCAGGTGATAAGCTCTGTGAGGATGGGAATCCACCCTCTGATACTATCCAGTATATTCTTGATATGTCCCCAGCATCCAGAATAGAGCCAGCATTCAGTTTATCACAGACTCAGTAAATAGCCCTGGGGTGAATGAATGAATGAGCCTGTTACAGGCAGAGTCATGATTGCACCCGGGTTTTCCTGCCTCCAAAGTCAGTCCTCCCACCCACAGCTGAGAAACAAGGTCCAGGGCACCCATGTCTGTGGTTTGTGTCACGGCCTGTCCTGATAGGAAGCCCAAGTCCCAAGGACAGGCTGCCGGAGGAAACTTCTAGGCAGGGTGGAGCTTGGCCGCAGTCACGGGGGCTGCTGTCAGCCTCAGGGCTTCACGAGGCCAGCTGGGCCCCACCCCCCTCGCTCTATTTTTATTTTTAGAGGCGAGTTTTTGGGCACCAAGAACTCTCCTTAGGAAAAGCCCAGCAAGAGGACGAGGGAGGAGGTTTTGAAATCCGGTGGGAAAGTAGGTCAGGCCGGGGTGCTGGCGGGTATCCAGACGATAAGGCCTCTGTGGAAGTTTAATAACGTGAGCGGCCGTATCCATGACATAATTCATAACTGAGAGGAAATAGCAATTAAGGGGCAATTGTGCAATGTGGGACAAGCCTCCTTCGCAGCTCATAAAAGCAGGAGGAGAGAGAGGTGACGCTGCCATTCCGGGGCCACTGGGGGCTGGGCCGGCAGTCTGCGGGGACTGGGCGCCCAGTTTCTACACTGGGGGGTTTGCACCCGTCTTGCCTCTCCCCCTCAGGCCTCAGGGAGCTAGGAGGACATGGAAGGCAGAGACTCCCTTCAGCTAGCACCTACTATGTGCCAGGCTGGGCTCAGGGCTGGGGTTAGAGCCGTAAACATGGCATTTTGCTGCGACTGAGAGATGAGGTTGCAGCTGCACTATTTTGATGCTGCCTTGTCAAGATGGAAAATTGCTTTGAATATCAAGAGAACTGTACAACAGACACCCTGACACTTATTCCATCGTCCCCCCCTCCCGCTCCAGTTACTATGGATTTTTCGTTTCTCCTTTATTCATTCTCTATTGCTTGATCTTTGCAGCAGCACTTGGCTTTTATAATCAGTTACATACACACACACTAAATTCACATTGGCACCTTTTCTCTTTCTTAAATAAGCCAAGCATGCGCTCACCCCAGGGCCTTTGCACTTGCTGTGCCCTCTGCCTAGAATGCTCTCCCCAGAAGTCCCCATAGCTCACACCTCACCTTCTCCAGATCTTCACTCAAATGTCACCTTCCCTATGAAGTCTTAGCTGACCAACGTTTTAGAGCAACAAACCCATCTGTTGTTCTCTATCTACCTCTTCGACTTTATTTTTATCTACAGCACATACTACCAATTAACCCTCTCCATCTGCTGTTCATTTTTTTAATGCTTGCTTGGTCCCACTAGTGTGTTAGCACCACCAGCAAAGGGACTTTTGTCCATCTTGTTCTTGGCTGCAACCCCAGTGTCAGGAACCGTGCCTAGAACACTGTAGGTGCTCAGGAAATATTGCTGGATGGATGAATGATTAGGTAATTGCTATGATTATTGACTGATAAAAAGGCTGACCATTTGCTGGTTTGGGGGCTGCCTCAGAATGCCTCCTGGGTCAAGCCCTTCTCAGAGGCTGCCAATGGGACTAGAGGTTGGGATTGCCAAGGCCGGTTCAGCTAGCCCAGGTATTGGAGACTGGTGCCTGTTCTGATTGGTCAGTGCTCAGCTTAAAGATCACACCTTCTCCCTCCTCACTGCCTCCTTCAAAGTTAAGATTCTAAATGCATCGACCTGCTGGCTCCACGCATCCATGAACATTCTTGTGAAACAGAGTGGAGCTCTGTATGCAAAAGAGGTTCGCTGCAGATTTTTTTTCACAACAGTGGGCGTGCCTAGTACACGTGCATGCACACACACACACACACACACACACAGTCAGGAATATACTTGCTCCCAAGCACACATTCAGACACACTCTGTGCTCAAGTTGCAGACCTGGAGATACACACACACACACACACACACACACACACACACACACCATGCATACAATTAAAAACACACTCATTTTGTCATTCACACACCCAGACGTACACTCACATGCCCAAGCATGTTTGTACATTCAACAATAGACATGTCTCCCCGTCCGGTACCCTCGCTCACAGCACACAGATACCTACTCATTCACACCCACACTCAGTCACACATACATGCACACACATACACACACTCATTCACCTTCTTAAAGCCATGCATTCACATACTTACACATCCTTACATAGTAAGCCAAACCACACAGAGTGGACACCTCACAGACACCCCAAGCCACACTTCCTGGGGTGCCCACTCTTCCTGAAGGCCAAGGCCCCTGGGAGCCGGTCCTTGGCTGTGTTTAGAGGAGGAGAGATGGGCCACACGCCCCTGGATCTCCCCACTCTGACCCCGAGCAGCCCTGAAGCTTTGTGGCGGGAACAAGCCAAGCCAGGGCCAGCTCCGTAAGCACAGGGTGCGTGATGCCTGCATCGCCGTGACTGTGCCGCCTCGGGGCACGTCTGGCCGGCTCATCTGTGCCCAGGGCACCCGCCCACTTCCTCCCCATCAGAGGGCGGGCCAGCCTGCTGACATCAGGCGGTTTCTGGGCTGGTCTGTCACCTAGAACAGAGGAAGGAAGCAATGTGTTCCAGCCGTGGGGGCCGACCCGAGGAGCCGGGAACATGCCTGGCAGCTCGTGACCCAGCTCTGCTGAGGCTGGGCTACCCGCCACTCCACCTGGGCCCCTGTGACCCAGGCTGGGACCACCGTTCAGGGGACTGGGCCCTCTGAATTAGCACCCCACTCCTATCCCCACCCCTCACCCCCACCCCCCGCATGTTGCGAGCTCCTTTCCTTCCATCCCTGAAAACAAGGACAGCAATTTTCTGTCCTAACTCGCCATGGATTATCTCTTTAAACCTTCAAAACACCAACCCTATGGCTAGGAGATATCATCGTTCTAGCTTTACAAGTAAAGAAACTGAGGCACAGAGAGGTTAGGGACTACCCCAAGGAGTAGGATTTGCCCCCCTGCAGCTGTGGCCTGGCTCCAGACCCCTCCCCCCAATCACCCCACCCTCTCCCAGCTTCTCTGCGTTGTTTGCGTTTGTGAGCCTCCAATATCCACGGCCTCTGCACCTCACATCAATCTGAACTCCGGCAACAATCTCACCAGCTGGGTGCCAGTATTAGCTGTACCAGCATTATTAGCTGGGTACCAGTATTAGCTCCAGTTAACAGATGAGGAAACCGAGGTTTAAATGACCAGCCTGAGGCAGATAGCGAGGAAGAGGCAGGTTTGTGACCAGGGTCTGAGAGCCCTTTCTGCAGTACCAGGCCATCTCACTCACGTGCCAGAGGGCTTTGATGGGACCAGAGGCAGGGAAAGGGGGACCATGGGAGATCTGAATGGCCATGATGGCCATTCAGAGAAATATTGGCCACAGAGAAATAATAATAATAATGGCCCTTGGATCCTAAATAATAATAATAATAATTCATAATGGCCACAGAGAAATAATAATACATTTATGGCAAGGACAGCAAAATTTTTCTACCTTTTAAAATAAGCGGGAGATAACGGACATAGAATAAAATGCACAGATGGTGATGGATTCTGTTCAATGAGTTCCGACAGATGCACTCAAGAATCAACCACCTAAAACACGACACAAACCTCTCAAAGGCCGAGTTCCCTCGTGCCCCTTTCCAAACCAGCCTCAGCCCCAGATGACCGCAGGCCTCTGCACTGTCATCCTAGGTCATCCTGTTCCGCATCGTAGGTTAGTTTCGTTCCACCTAGAGTTTCAAATAGAGGAAGTCACGCAGTGCATGCCCTCTGCACCAGCTTCCTGCGCTCAGCGGGATACCTGTGAGGTCCACCGTGCTTCTGCAAGCGTCACTAGTGGGTTCCTTCACAGCTGAGAAGCGTCCCCCTGTGAAAACGCTTTTTTATCCGGCCTCCGGGGGATGGGCCTGAGTTTCCAGTGACGGGCATGTCTGTGTACACTGAGCACAGTTGCTGAGCCAGGCACAGCTCTAACCTGGAGTCCTTCACAGGCGCCGCAGCTGGCCACCCCCCACTCCGGTCGTTATCACGCTCCCCACTTGGGGGCAGGAGGAACTGCAGGCTCAGGGTGAGAAATTCAAAGATGCAGGGCTCATGTAGGCCGAGGCAGATGAGCTACGCTGAGCAAGAGGCGGAGGGAGACCCGGTGATGGCAGGAGGCCCTGGCCCTGGAGCGCATGCTCAGCGGAAGCCAAGCTGGAGTACCAGCAGTGGCCGCAGTGGCCTGCCTTGGTCAGGCACCTGCTGAGCTCCCGGGCCTGTTCTAAATACTCTGCGGGAATTAACCCATTCAGTCCTCTGTTACCCTTCATGACAGTTGGGGAAACTGAGGCACAAGGTGGCTGTGTCCTACCCCCAGGGCCCCACAGCTGGTGAGGAGTGGAGCTGAAATTGGACTCTGGCAGTCTAGCGCCACATGCTTCTCTTCACCACAAGTCTGAACCAGCTCAGCAGCGCTGCTTCTGTTTACTCGGGGCCCCTAGGCAGGCAGGCGCAGGGCCCGTCTCACCCAGAGGCGTTTCCTCTCCTGATCTTCCTCTTGGTGCTCAACAGTGAACCTCCCCGGGGTCTGGTCAGTTTAGGATCCAAGGGCCTGATGCTGGGAATGCAGGCGACAGGAGGGACGGTCAAGAGCAGGGCTCTAAAGCCAGCCTGTGAATCCCAGCTGCGCTGTTTGCTGGCTGTGTGACCTTGGATCAGTCCCCTCCCGTTGCTGAGCTTCCATTTCCTTATCCATAAAGCCAAAGATGGTGACGAGGATAGTGACCTCACGAGGATTCAAACCAAAACCAAATGCGATGGGTGTGGAATTACTAGGTAGGTCGTATGAGCCGCTCAGTCATGTCCAACTCTTTGCAATCTCGCAGACTGTCCTAGAACAAACATTTACCTGCGTTTTGCTATCTGCATGGGACCTCTCAATGCTTAACCCAAATTCACAGCAACCTTGCAAAGCAGATGCTGTTTAATTCCCACTTTACAGATGAAGAAACCAAGTCTTGAAATACCATCTCCATGCTAAAAATCTACACCCTGCCAGGATGTCTCACTTGAACTCAGGCCTGAATATCCAGCTGTGACGGCACAGGCCTGATGGATGACTCAGCCTCCAGGTAAGAAACGGAACCTCTTCAGCTCCCTGCACGACCTCACCCCTGCTGCAGTCTTCTTCACTTCAGAAAGAGCACACCTCTCTCTTTCAAGGGACTCGGGCCCGAAACCTGAGTGTCCTCACCGACTCCTCTGTTTCTCCAGCCCTCTCTGCCCCACTTCGCATCCATGAGCCTTCAGAAGGCATCCGGATCTGATCACGTCCCCTGCCTCCACAGCCCCACCCCGGCGTGAGTCACCAGAAACTTGCTCAGAGGATTATTCCAGAGTCCTCCAAACTATCTCCTCCATCCTGTCATTTCCCCCTACCCGAAGGAAGTCAGTTCATGTCTCTCCCACGCTCAACCCCCTGCCATGGCTCCCATGTCCCCCAGAGTGAAAGACAAGGTCCTGGCGGTGGCCCGTAGGTCTTGCACAGTTGACCCTTGCCTTGCCTTCTGACAACTCCTCTCTGGCCACACCGGCCTGCCCCCTGCTCCTGGAACACACCAAGCACTCTTCAGCCCCAGGCCTTTGCACTTGCTGTTCCCTATGCCTGAGACTCTCTTCCCAAGGATAATCACATGGCTCCTCTCTCATCACCTTCAGGTCTTTGCTCAGAGGAGAGTGTATCCAGGCCCTTCCTTGACCACCCTGTTTAAATGAACAAGTCCCTTCATGAGCACAGCTTGGCGCCCTTCTCTTCATGGCACCCATCACCAGTTGACATGTGCAACCTTATTAATATTGTTAGTAGTAGTAGTTTGGAATATCTCTATCCACGGTGCCCCGAAAGTGCCAGACTGTTTCTGGGGAGACATTGCAGCAGCCTCATCACCTCTGGGTCTGGTGCAGAGTGCTTACTCAATAAATGTTTACTGAATGAACAAATGGAGATCGAGGGGATTCACTGACTTCCCCGGGGCCACCGGGTTAGGACAAGTTGGAGCCAGCGTTTGAACCCAGGGGTCTGAGTCCCAGGCCGTGTCGCTAACCTCCCAGGGCCTGGTTCTAGGCCAGCACCCCAGAGATGGTGGCTGTCACTGTGATGATTTTTAAGGCAATACGCCCATCCTTCCCCATCCGCAGGAGAAGGCTGGGGAGGGGGCAAAAGGGAGAGGTCAGGTCAGCTGTGTGTCCTCCAACCAGTGGGAGATGACTCATCAACCCCATGAGGACAGGTGACTTCCATCCTTGCCCCCGGGGGACTCTGGCCCGAGATAAAGGGAGCACCCTGCTTCTGGGAAGAGGCGGACAAACAAGTGGGCGAGGTGGCTAGGCCACTGCCTGGGGGGCTGCACGTCTGGGCTGGAGGGCCACAGGGTTCAGTCGTGAAGCGGGGGACAGCCCAGAATGAGCCCTGAGCCTCCCTTCTGGGGTCAGAGACACAGCCTGAGCCCTCTTATCAGGAAAATGGAACTTTTCCTGTGCAGTCAGCACCCCAGCCTCCCCCTCAGGCGGTCAGGGGAAAGCGTCTTGGTGCATTTCCATTTCCCCTTGGCATTTTTCCCTGGGTCAGAAAAACCAGAGCCAACCGGCAAACACATTTTTGAAAAGGACCGTCAAGGGGCTGCAGACTCTCTAGTCTGACGGGCTATATTTGATTTATATTTTAATTTTTAAAACTCCTAACTTGGGACTTCCCTGGTGGTCCGATGGTTAAGAATCTGCCTTGCAACGCTGGGGACTCGGGTTTGATCTCTGGTCATGGAACTAAGATTTCACTTGCCTCCAGGCAACTAAGCCCACACACCACAACTAAGGCCTGACACAGCCAAACAAAATAAATAAATATATACATATATATACCTCCCAACTTAATAATGGGTGTATTTATGTGTGTTAGTTGCTCAGTTGGGTCCCACTCTGTGCGATCCCATGGACTGTAGCCTGCCAGGCTCCTCTGTCCATGGAATTCTCCAGGCAAGAACACTGGAGTAGGTTATCATCCCCTTCTCCAGGGGATTTTCTTGACCAGGGATTCAACCTGGGTCTCCTGCATTGCAGGCAGATTCTCTTACCATCTGAGCTACTAGGGAAGCCCCACAACTTAATAATACTTAAAGATGGCTCTGTTGCAAAAAGATTCAAGCACACACTCTCTATGGTAAGTTAAATGTATCTCCCCAGGATTGGACTTGGCTGCAAGCAACAAGTACCAGACTCCAGTGGCTTTGCTGGCTAGAGATTCTATTTTCCTTGGGTAAAAAGAAGTCCAGAGGAGGACTCGTTCAGGGAAGTCACCAATGACCACTCTCCTTGTCTCCCACTTTGGTGTGTGACTTTCAAACTCACGGCTCAAAACAGCTACTTCACTGCTTGGCGCACCAGGCTCAGCCCAGGAAGAAGGCGGAGAAGGTGCAAGATCTGGGTCAAATCCTCTTCTTAGATTGAAGACACGGCGGCTTTGTCAGAGCCCCACCTGACTGACTGATCTCTACTTACATCTCACTGAGCAGGATTGGGTCACGTGGCCCCAGACTGCAGCCACCTGCCTGCAAGGTGGGCTGGAAATGTGATCATTTGGGGTTGGTCTGTTGCTGGTCCATTCAAAGCTGGGGTCGTATTCTCCACCTTCCAGTGTGATTTCGACCCCTAGTCGGGGAACTCAGATCCCACATGCCTCGCAGACGAAAAAACCAAAACACAAAGCAGGAGCGATATTGTAACAAATTCAATGAAGACTTTAAAAATGGTATACATAGAAAAAAATCTTTTTTGAAAATATTTCTTCTTCCCTGGAAAATCCTGTGGACAGGGGAGCCTGGCGCCCGGCTACGGTCCATTGGGTCTCAAAGAGTGGGACACGACTGAGCGACCGAACACGTTAGTGAGAAGAAGGGATGATGAATCAGGTTTAGTTTGTGTGATCTGACTACAAACAGATTGTAAATGTGATTTCTCGACCTTTTTTTCACCTAAAATTATGCATTTAGAGATTTGCCTTATTATTTCTGTCTGCTGTCTAGAACTCTGTAGGATAGCTGTGACACAGTTTAAGTACCTCATCCCATGTTCATGGATACTTAGCCCCCCCTAAATATGTCCACTATTTGAAACAATGCCTCAGTGAACATCCTCACGAAGGACTTGTCATACCCCTCGCCTTTCCCTTCTTCAGGAGATCTTCCCAACCCGAGGATTGAACCCAGGTCTCAGGCATTGCAGGTGGATTCCTTTACCAGCTGAGCCACAGGGAAGCCCAAGAATACTGGAGTGGGTAGCCTATCTCTTCTCCAGGGGATCTTCCCAACCCAGGAATCAAACTGGGGTCTCCTGCATTGCAGGCAGATTCTTTACCAGCTGAGCCACAGGGAAGCCCAAGAATATTGGAGTGGGTAGCCTATCTCTTCTCCAGGGGATCTTCCCAACCCAGGAATCAAACTGGGGTCTCCTGCATTGCAGGCAGATTCTTTACCAGCTGAGCCACAGGGAAGCCTGCCCAGGTTCTACAAAGTGTGCTTGCAACTGAGGCCGCGTCCACTTACAAGGTCAGGAAGTTTTCCCAAATCAACAGGAAGCTTTTGCCAGTTTACACTCCCTCCCACCGTGTGTGAGAGGATCTGCTTCCCTCACACTCACCAGACAGGATATTATCACTTAAATATTCCCCTCGTGTGAGGGGGAAAAGATTATTCACGTTAAAATTTGCATTTCCCTAACTAGTATTGAGGTGAAGCCCCTTATCATCTATGTATTAGCTGTTTGTATTTTCTGATGTGCTAATTTGCTTTTTAAAATTATCTGGCATTGTCTCTCACTGATTTGTTTCTTTCCTTTCTGACTGGTAGAAGTCCTTTTCTATTTGGCCTACTGATTTATGTACCATAAACTGCGTCCATCCAAGGCAGGTGTGCATGCTAAGTCAATTCAGTGGTGTCTGACTCTTTGTGACACTATGGACTGTAGCCCTCCAGGCTCCTCTCTCCAGGGGATTCTCCAGGCAAGAATACTGGAGTGGGGGTGCCATTTCCTCCTCGAAGGGATCTTCCCGACCCAGGGATCGAACCCATGTCTCCCATGTCTTCTGTATTGGCAGGCAGGTTCCTTACCACTAGCGCTACCTGGGAAGCCCCCATTAAAGGCACGGTTTCACAGTTCTGGTACTACTGACATTTGGGTCAGATAATTCTTTGTCTAGGGGGTGGGAGGTGCTGTGTGTTGTTTTAATAGGATGTGTAGCAGCATCCTTGACCTCTGCTCCTAGATGCCAGTAGCACATCCCCATAGTCATGACAACCACAGAAGTGTCAGGACATTTCCAAATGTCTCTTGGGGGCAAAATGATACCCAGTTGAGAGCCTCCAATTTAAAAGTGTACGGTTGATGAGCTTTGATAGATATGTGCACCCAAGAACCTACTAATACCTTCAAGAGTTTTATATTTGGGTTGTAAATATTTCTCAGTCTGAGGGTTGACTTCAGATCCAACATCTGCCTTTTTCTATTTGAATGGACTTAGTAAAGTCATTTTTTTTTCACTCTGAACCTCAGTTTCCCCATCTGAGAAGTAGGGATAATAATCTGACCTGGCAGTGATGTCGTAAGTCTTGAAGGCAATGAGGAATGTGGCTGGCAGGTAGCAGGTGCTCAATAAAAGCTACACCCACCCACCTCCCCACCTCCCCACCTCCCCACCCTTCCTCACTCTGTGTACTCATTTAGTCAACAAATACTTACTGAGCACCTCCTATGTACCAGGCCCTGTGCTAGGCTCTGGATATAGTGAACAAGACAGACAAGGTCCATGTGCTCTACTGGGAGAGACAGAGAAGAAATGAGCAAATACATGAATGAACAAGACTAATGTGCCTACAATGCTGCTGATCAGGACTGGGAAGTCAATCAGATGGCCCGGTGTGGTGGACACCTGGGTAGGTGGTGGCTGTCTAGGAGAACAAGGAGGTGACAACTAAGTGGGGAGCAGAAGAAGAAGTTGGAGCTGCAGGGAAGGGAGGCCCAGGCAGAGGGAACAGCAAGCACAGAGGTGGTGCAGCTGGAATCAGCTGGACACCTTTAAGGAACAGCAAGGAGCAGGAGTGGCTGGGACAGAGCGCTCACAGGGAGGACAGAGCTGGGACTCAAGGCCAGTGAGGTAAGGAGATGGGGCGGACCATGCAGGGCCTTGGGCTTCCTGGACAGGAGTTTTCTTCCATTCTGACTTGCAGGGAGAAGTCAGAGGACAGGTTTTAGCTGGGGAGACCTGATTCCTCCGCTCACCCAACACGGAGGTCCCTGCACCTCACCCTGCAGATGGTATATTTATTGGATTATAGTGTGCCCACTTTTCTGGGTCTCTGTCTGCTGCTGCTGCTGCTTAGGCGCCCAGTCGTGTCCAACTCTGTACAACCGCATGGACTGTAGCCCACCAGGGATCCTCCAGGCAAGAATACTAGAGGGGGTTGCCATGCCCTCCTCCAGGGGATCTTCCTGACCCAGGGAGCAAACCCGGGTCTCCTGCATTGCAGGCAGATTCTTTACCACTGAGCCACCAGGGAAGCCCCGTCTGCCTGCTGGTACCCTATAAATAACACTGATCTTAACCACACTAATGACCAACTTTTCTCTACAAGACCTCAGGCCTCAAGGCCCCTTCACATCCACTTCCCCACTTGAGTCTTGTACCAACCCTGAGAAGTTAACCTGGGCTATGGGTGCCCGTTATTTCATAGATAGGGAAGCTGCGGTTCAGCCACACAGCTGGAAAGCATCAAGTTGGGACTCAAACCCAGGGTTCTTTCAGTTAAGCCTGCTTCTCCTTGATCCCAGGTCAGCTCTTAGGGTGGAGGGTCAGGGGAGAGTTTCCTCTCTTCCTTTCTAAGACAGCCCTTGATTCTGGGGCTGAACCCTGCAGTGCTCCTATCGGGCCTTTCCTGCGGCAAGCCTCCTGGGCTGCCCACAGAGGGGGGAGCCCTGTCCCCAGCCCCTCTCAGGAGAGGAAGGAAGGCATGCAGTTAGGGCTGGGCCCACGGCCAGGTAACGTTGGGGCCGAGCCGGAAGTGCGGCGGTCCAGGACCACGTGGGATCAGGGCCCACCTGTGGGCATTCGGCGGCCTCGGCCCTGTTTCTGAACCAGTTCCCTGGGGCTCCTCAGCTCCCCCATCAGCTTGGGGTCTTGCAGACCTGGACCTGGTGTTGGCTGGGATGCCGCTGGGCCAGGCCAGCCTCTCTGCACCCCGACCACTTAAACCAGGCTGTGAGCCCCCAGGATCTCACGTGTAATGGGCACCCAGGAAACACGTGTGGAACTGAACTAGGGCCTGCCTCAGTCTCCCCGGCTTGCCCTTCGGCCTCTGAGGCTCGTCCTCATTCATCACGTGCCAGCCACAGTGCTAGTTGCTGGGGATACAACAGCAACCACCTCCCACGGTGCTTGTCCTCAGAGAGCTTACGGTCTGGCTGGGCTGGTAGATGAGGAGCCAGATAACACCGTGCTCAGCGCTGAGGGCGAGGGTGGCAGGGACTGCCAGGGTCTACCAACTTCCCTCATCTTTCTCCTCAAAACGCGAGAACCTGGAGGTGCTCCCAGGGCACATGCAGCCAAGAGAGAGATTATATTTCCCAGCCTAATCTGCAATTAGCTATGGTCATATGGCCAAGTCCTAGCCGATGGGATGCAAGTGAAGTGATGTGAAACCACTTCTGAGTCATGCCCTCAGAAGGAATGACCCTTCTCTCTTCCTACTGACTGGAATGTAGAGGTGATGGAGGAGCTAAAGCAGCCATTTTGGCCTTCGCTGGAAGCTGTGGAATGAAGAGAGCAGAGCAACTATATAGAAGGAACCAGTTTCTAGAATGAACTTGCAGAACTGAAACAACCCACCAAACTTGGACCTTCCACATCCATGCTGAAATTAAAATTCTGTCCCATTGAGACAGTGTGGGCTCTGTCAGAGCAGCTCAGATGTAGCCTGACTTACAGAGAGGCATAAGCACATGTTGTTGGGGAAGCCTCAGAGGTGTTGAACCCAGCCTGATAGGTATGGAGGGCTTCTTGGAGGAGACTATTTTAGATGGAGGCTTGACAACAAGAAGGAGGATATTTCTAGACAAAATTTTCAGGCAGATGTGTAGCATATGAGTAAATCTGGAGGTAAGAGAGAGCATGGAGCTTTCAAGATACCTAAAGGACCTGATGGTGGCTGAATCAGGGAATGAGGGGGGCAGGTGAAAATGGGGCTAGCTGGTTGGCAGGATCTACCTTGAAGGGCCTGGAAAAGCCATGTTAAGCCTTTTGAATTTTGCCCTGAGGGTAAATGGGACCCATTACCTGATTCAAAGAGCCAACTCATTAGAGAAACCTCTGATGCCGGGAAAGATTGAGGGCAAGAGGAGAAGGGGGTGGGAGAGGACGAGATGGTTGGATGGCATCACTGACTCAGTGGACATGAGTTTGATCAAGCTCTAGGACATAGTGAAGAGCAGGGAAGCCCGGTGTGCTGCGGTTCATGGGGTCTCAGAGTCAGACATAACTTAGAAACTGAACAACAACAACTGGAGGTTGGAGGCAAGAGGGTGAGGTGATCTGATGTGCTTCTTAGAAAGATCTCTATGGTTACAGGGTGGGAAATGGATTTATTCATTTGTTTTTTTAAAAAAGAACACAGGCTATGCTACGTGCCAGGCACTGAGGATTATCAGCGAACAAAACAGATTTGGTTCCTATCCCTGTGGAATTTGCAACCTGGTGGAGGGAGACATGACTCAAGTAACCATGTAAATAAGCACAGAACATGATAAGGCCAATGCAGGGAGGAATGCATGGCTGTGAGTTGATATAAAGTGGGGGTTGACTTGCGGGAATCAGCAGAGCTTCCCTGGGAAAGGTGATGGAGGAACAGCAGCGGGAAAGCTTCCAGGACGAGGGGACAGCACAGGCGTAGGAGCCCTGAAGGCCACAGGGAGGACGAGGAGGGTCAAAGGTGATGGTAAGGTTGGAGAAATGCCAGCATAGATGGTGAGGGAAAGCAGGGGATCTCCAGGGCCAGTCGGTTTCTGGCTTGACCAAGGTGGACAACAACAGGGAAGGAATAAGGAAGGGGAGGGAACTGGAAGTTGAACTCTGAGTTCAAATATGGCATGTTGGATGTGACGTGCCTATGAGCCTTCCAAGTGGAGACGGTGAGTGTGCGGTTGGATACAGGGGTCTGCTGTGCGGAGTGGCTCCGTGGTCAATTGGAGATGTGGTCATCCCACGCGTGACTCCCAGGCCAGAGCTCATCAAATGCGGGCCTTTGGGCCACATAATGTATGCCAGGAGCTATACCCATGGGAGATACAGTGCTTTCCCACTCTGTCTTCTCAGCCAGTCCAGTTTTGTTGGATGTCCATCTGCCAAGGTGCTCAGGGACAGTGCCTCTCCTCAGCCTCCGCATGAATTATTATGGGTCTAAGAACCAGTCAAAGCTATGGTTTTTCCAGTAGTCATGTGCGGATGTGAGAGTTGGACCATAAAGAAGGCTGAGCACCAAAGAATTGATGCTTTTGAACTGTAGTGCTGGAGAAGACTCTTGAGAGTCCCTTGGACTGCAACGAGATCAAACCAATCCATCCTAAAGGAGATCAGTCCTGATAATGTTCCTTGGAAGGACTGATCCTGAAGCTGAAACTCCAATACTCTGGCCACCTGATGCAAAGAGCTGACTCAATGAAAAAGACCCTGGTGCTGGGAAGGATTGAAGGCAGGAGAAGAAGGGGACGACAGTGGGTGAGATGGTTGGATGGCATCACTGACCCAATGGACATGAGTTTGAGCAGTCTCCAGGAGATAATGAAGGACAGTGAAGCCTGGCGTGTTGCATTCCATGGGGTCACAGAGTCAGACACAACTTAGTAACTGAATAACAAGAACAAAGCCAAAGACGGTTGTCCTCACTTCCCCCGATTCGTTTGCAATTGGGCACATGCTGCAGCCTTGATGAACGGGAAGTCTTCGGGGTCTTCTGGGAGCGGTGGTCTCCCTCATAGAAGAGGACACGCGGGGGAGGTGCCTTTCCCCCTCTCCGTGTTCTCTCGTCTGTGTTTGGTGTCCGGAGCTGCAGCACCCGTCCTGAACCCGTGAGGAGAGCCATCAGCAAGGTGCTGAGAACAGCAGAGCGGGAAGACGGAAAGAATTCGAGTTTTTATCCACCTCTTCATGCCTTCAAATTTAACGACCATTATTAGCTGAAATTATGAACCCCTCTTCCCTTTTTTGCCACCTTCATTTACGTTCTAGTCCTGTGGCTAAACACATTCTGACTCAGAAAGTGCTTCATATGTATCGTTTTATTTAATCTTCTCAGTAACCCTCTGAGGTTGGTATCACTATTATAGCCATTTTGTGAGTGAAGAAACAGGTTCAGGGGAGGTAAGGGACTTTCCCAAGGTCACAAAGACAGTAAGTTATACAGCTGGCGTTTGAGTCAAGGCTAGTGTGATTCAAGAGTGCAACTGGGTGAAAGCCACAATCTTCATTTTAAAGTCTTTCCCTTAACACGTTTTTAGTAGGAAACCATAGCCCTGTTCTTATTTTTCCCTGGAAAACTGTTATTATGGTTGGTGGGAAATTTAGAGTGGGCTGCGTTTCTTTGTACACAGTTAATGGCTTTGATTATATGTTTCTGGCTTCTTCATTCTGAGAAAGGCTTCCATTGGTTGTACAATATAATCAAATCATTTCTTATATAAACAGTCGTCTGGCACAGAGTCAGCGACAGTTCCATCAGCGGGAAGGTGAAAATGAAACTGTGTTCCCAGCTCCGGAAAGCAATCTGCTATTCAGCAGGAAAAGATCAAGGGTTAATGACACGGAGTTGGGCAAAGGCTGCCGCTGGGGTTCTGAGCATTATCAGGAGGCGGGAACAAAGAAGGGTTGTTAAATGGGTTTGTTACAAAAGTTATTTCCTAATGTAATTCATGAAATGCTTGTCAGAACATTAAGCACATCCTTCGAAAGCACAAGAGAACGTAAAAATAAGAAGAACAAAAACAGAAAGAAAAGAGTCTTCTGAAAGTCAATTATGAAACTCTTAGAAAAGGTGAATATCCTTAATATACAAAGAGTTCCTGCAAAACAATAGGAAAAGGTAAACACCTTATTATAAAATTGACTATTCACAAGTGAAGAAATACAAGAGGCAGGCCTACATATGAAGCAGGGTCTAGCCTGCTGGTAATCAAGGAAATGCAGATAAAAGCCATAATGATATATCATTTTCCACCTATCAGCCTGACATAAAATGGCAGTACATGCCATGATGTTCAGTGAGCAGAGATTTTAAAGCACCACAGAAATCTAATTTTGGAGCTCTTATTCTAAGGATATAATAAGCCAAGCATTCACCATGGATGAGGGTATTCACTGCAGCATTGTTTATCATAGTGAAAAATTAAGGAAAAACCTAGAAATGCCAAACTATGATTATTCATTAAGTAAACAATGGCAAACATAATAAAGCACTATATTAAAATAAAGTTTTGTTAAAACACTAATTAAAAATGGCAATGTAGAGATGTCACAACATGTTATAGAGAAAAATTCTTTTTATATTTTGATTTTTTAAATTTTATATATTTTTTAATGGAAAGATAATTGCTTTACAGAATTTTGTTGTTTTCTGCCAAATATCAACATGAAGGGAAAAAATTTTCCACACGCATAACCTAACTTGTACTCAGTTGAGGTGCACATGCTCGAATATTAAAGAGAGCATCCTAAAAGATGCTTACCAAAGATGGCAGCAGAGTTTATTTCTAGGTGGCAAAAATTTCAGTAGCAATTTTTACTTTCATTTAAGTCCGTTTTGCAACCTTGCCACTATTGACATTTGCTATTGTTGCTCAGTCTCTCAGTTGTGTCTGACTCTTTGTGACCCCATGGACTGCAGTCTGCCAGTCTCCTCTGTCCATGGGGTTTCCCAGGCAAGAATACTGGAGTGGGCTGCCAGTTCTTCTTCAGGGGATCTTCTGGGACCCAGGGATCGAACCCACGTCTCCTGCACTGGCATGCGTATTCTTTACCACTGAGCCATTAGCGACAGGGCCAGACATATTTTTGTTTTGGGGGGCTGTCCTGGGCATTGCAGGATGTTTAGCAGCATCCCTGGCCTCTACCCACCAGATGCCAGTAGCACCCCGACCCCTTCTCCCAGTCATAACAACCAAAAGTACATCCAGACATTGCCACACGTCTCCTGGGGGACAAAACCACAGTCGTTTGAGAAGCACTGTTTTAAATACTTTTCTGCATTATTTAAATATTTTAACAACAAGCATGTATTGTTATCATAATCAGAAAAAACAAACACATTAAAAAAATATTCGGTAAAGTCATTTGCGGCTTTGTGGATTGGCTGTGGTTTCAGTCAATGGAATTCAATCGGAGAGCAGAAAAATGTGTTATCTTCCTGCCTTGGAAGCAAGGTTCTGGTGAACTATCTAGACATTTGGCAAAGTTTTCCCTGGATTGGTCTTTGCTCAAAGAACTTTTTTCCTCCAGATTTTAATATAATTAAACACCAGAGTGGATGTTTTGACTCTCTCGCCATCTCATTCTCCCTGCTCCAGTTTTGGTGGGTGCCACACTTCTCTCTGAGCTTTCCTGGTGGCTCAGACAGTAAAGAATCTGCTTACAATGCAGGAGACCTGGGTTCTCTCCCTGGATCAGGAAGATTCCCTGGAGAAGGGAATGGCAACCCACTCCAGTATCCTTGACTGGAGAATCCCATGGACAGAGGAGCCTGGAGGGCTACAGTCCATGGGGTCACAAAGAGTCGGACGCAGCTGAGCAGCTAACACACTCACTTCTCTCATGCAGCCCCCCTTTTGAAAGGAGCTGATTGTTCTCCTACTTCCAAATGCAAGCTAATTTGTTAAATCTCAGCCTGGTCATGGCTGCTGGCTCAAGGACGGACACCTAACCAGTTCAGTCCATTGAATCCCTAGAGGTAACTCAATGCTGTGGATTTCTGTAAAAGATGCATGCCAAGTACTCTTAGAAGCCACTCGGAGAGACCTCCTGCATCTGAATGGATTGAGGCCTGGGATTGCTGTACCCATTTTAACACCATAAAGAAAATGAGAGGAAAATATCAACACACAGAAGCTGCAGAACCTGGTGAAACATAGAGGAAAAGATTGGAGTCCTAATCAAACCAAGCCTGAAGCTCACCCTTCTTCGAGGCTTTTTGTTTACGGGAGCCAATGAATCTGTCTGTAGTCAATCTCCTAAGTTTATTATCTACAGTGCCAAACTAACTGATACATGCCCTTTGATGACAGAAATCTCTCCCAAACTCTACATGCATATCATGGCAGCAAATACATATTAGCCACATGCTGGATGCCTTTTCATACTGGATGCCAGGTCCAATGCCCAGTCCTGGAAAAGCAAGATGACACAACCCCTTCCCTGACCAATGCGCAGCCTGGTTGGCTGGGGAAAGGGATGGAAATAGGACAACAAATAGGCAATGTGATCTGTGCTGTGACGACAGGGACACAGGACCCAGTCTAGGCGTGGGGCGGAGAGAGAAAATCCTGACTGAGCCAGCCTTGGAGGCAGAGTGGGGAGAGGAAACGGAGGTCTGACAGGGGAAGCAGCGTGCTTGCCAGCCCGGACGTTTGAGAGACTGTGGCGGGCTCAGGGCAGGGAACCACCTGGAGAAAGGGAAGAACTGTTGCGGGAGGGGAGGCATGATGCCAGGGCACATCAGAGGACCCCACATAAAGGGGGCCCAGGAAAGAGCACCGCAGCTCTGGGGCCAGGACCCTTGCCTCTCCCATTCCTTGATGCAGTCCAGCTGTTGGCAGAGAAGGTAGGAGGTGGGGAGGGGGTACTTGTCGAAGCCCAGCTTTTCATTGCAAGGCTGGAAAAACCAAGGCATCAGTAAAGATGACACTTTATGACAAATATTCTTTCAACAGCATTCACTCCACACAAGCCCGACTCTGTTGGAGGGCAACAATCAACCTGGGCTGTGGCCTGATGGGAGACAGATAATCACCTCATGGTTCTTAAATATGTAAACTGTTGTCAATGATGCTCTGTGCAATGTTTGACATCTCAGAGAAGTCACGGAAGGCTTCCCAAAGGAGGTAGCACTTGAGCTGAGGACTGAAGACTAATAATGAGTTAGTTCCTTTGGCAAAGTCAGGAAAGAGAGGGTTTGGGAAGGAGGAAATAGCCTGTGCAAAGGCCCTGTGTCAGGAAGTTATGTGTGAGGATGAAGGGCTGATATGAAGGAGTCCTTTCTTAAAAGTCTAAGGACTGTGTTTTTCATGGCAGCAAGTGTGTATGGTGACCACGTTGTAAGGTAGGTCTCATTGTGACCATTTTACAGATGAGGAAATAGGCACAGAGAAGCAAGGTCATCTGCCCAAGGACACACAGCCAGGAAGCAGTGGAAGAGGGAATTGAGCTCATGTTCTTAATTCTACCCTGGCATGTCTCTTTGGAGTGTCAGCCAGGAGAGGATCCTGGCCTTTGACAACTCAGCAGTTCTCAAAGTGTGCTCCAAGGATCTCGGGGGCTCCCCAAGACCCTTTCACAAAGTTCACAAGATTATTTGCCTTTTTCACTCTCATTCTCATGGGAGTATAAAGGGTGGGAAAAGTTCATCATAGGTATTTAGATTCCATGGTGCAACTAAACTTTAAGAAACGACCACTGACAAGTTTTCGCGTAGCACTAAGGAATATTCACAATATTACAATATTCTCTGCTTTCCAAAGATGTGCCTTTGTAAAGCTGAGGTTCTGTTTTTCAGATATTTCAACCAAAGCAAAAAAATCACAACAGATGGAATGCAGAAGCAGATACGTGATCCAGATGTCTTCTCTTAGGCCGGTCATTTGAGAGAGGAGCTAAACTGTAAACAATGCCACTTTTCTCACTACATGTTTTTGTTTTGAAATGTATACTTACTCTAACAACATGTTAATTATATGGACATGTGCTGGAATGATTGTTATTATTAAGTGAACAAGATAACTATTTTATAAACTTCTTAGTTTTCTTTTCTAATATGAATATCAGTTGATAACAATCCACATAAACAAAAGCTCCTTGGGCTTCTCAATTATTTGAAAAACTGATTTTAAGATTCTGAGACCGAATGTCTGGGAAAGCTGACTTAACGGATAATCCTTCTTCTCCCACGCCTCCCCCACACTGACCCCCAGTTTTCTCCCCGTCTCCCCTGTCCCCCTCCCTCCTGGAGGGCAGCCCGGGGCCAGTCTGTGGTCAGTGCCTCTAGGAAGGGGGTAGGGCACCAAATCTTGGGGTCCCAGGAGGCTTCCTGGCTTCAGAGTTTCAGAACCAAGGGGAGCAGGAAGAACTCATGCTTGTGACAAAGCATCTCACAGAGGGCAAGCCTCCCCGCTCCAGAACCAGGGGCGGGGTTCCGGGGCAGGGACAGAGAGAGGAGTCGGGGGTGGACCACCTGCCTGGGGTTGAGCCCAAAGAAGCCAGACTCCAGGTAGGAATGGCTCCTCCGGGATGCTCTGGGAAGGCCTCCATCCAGCCAGGGGGCAGGGAGCGGCCAGGAAGCAGCCAAAGGATCCCAGGACACGGGCATCACGTGGCCCCTGGCTTTTGGAGTGAGCCCATCGCAGACTCACAACCCTGCTCACCCTGGTCCCCAACACCTCAGCCTCACTAAAGGTTGGAAAAGCTAGGAACCCAGGATGGGGAAGTGGTGGGAGGCAGGTGTGGGAATCAACCATCAGATGGTTTGCACTGGCCTGCCAGAACGATGGCGCAAGATGGAGATTAAGTTCAGCTGCAAAAAAACACAAAATCCATACAGCTCCATCTGGTGAACTGGGACCCAAACCCACTGTGTGTAGAAGCCCTGCTTATCTGGGATGTGACTTCCTAGCCCAGCCTCTTTCTTTGGGCATCAGAGAGGTGCAGTCACTTGTTCCAGGCTGCATAGCAGGAAGGGGCAACTGGGATCCGCGCTCAGGCTGGGCTCCAGCCCCCATGCCTGTGACCACCGAGCCATGCTGCTAGGGCAGGCTGTTTGTCTCCAAGGCCAGGCCAGCCTCTGCCGGAGTGCGGGGCTCAGAGGCTGGGCCTGGGGTTATAGCCCCTGGGACTGGAGGTTTGGACTCGCAGGGCCCTCAGCGTGGGGGGCGGTGGGAAGCAGAGGGCTGATCATCAGTGTAGGCGTGAGGAGCTGGGCTGGGTCCTCTTGCACAGGCCTTGCCTCAGGTGTCCCTCTGCCTTTGGAGTACCAGGGAGGGGCAGGTGAGGCTGGCAAGACAGGTTCTGCAAGGTTCTCTGCCTGAGCCAGTGGCTTCCCGCACCCTCACGCTCTTCCTGGAGAGGAGAGTATACAGATGCTCCAGAAATAGGCCCGGAGAGGCTGAGAACAGCCAGAAGTCGCACAGAGGGTTGTGGGCGAGCCACGGCCACTCCTGAGACAGCCTGGAGGGAAGCAGGGTCTGGGGTGGGGGCGGGGGGACTGGGTCCCGGCCCCAGCCTCCCCCTCGATGAGGGCTCTGGGGGTGCAGACGGGTCCCTGACCTTGGCTACTGGGTCACTGTCCTTGGTGCTCCTTGTCTCACCGCTACATCCAAACCATCAAAACTCTCATTTGATGCCCCAAACATCTCTGAAATCAGACCACGCCTCCTCACCTCCATGATCACCCCCCGGGCCAGGCCACCACCCTTGTCCACCTAAACTGCAGCAGTCTCTCCTCTCCGCTTCCATCACTCCCACTGACTGCCTCCCCTCCACCTGCAGCCAGAGGGTTCTGATAGAACCCGAGTCATATCATGTCCTTCCTCTGCCGACAGCCTGCCGTGGCTCTCAACTCCCTCGGGAAAAATACAAATGCCTGACCATGGCCACAGGCTCCGGTCTCACCCCCTCTGTCCACACCACTGCCGGCCCCTCCAACCTGGGACTCCAGCCAGGTCGAATGTTTGCCATTTCTCAATGCCCCATGTTTTGCCCAGAATCATGTCAGATTCTTTTCAGTATCTCTGCCACCTGCCCCTTCTGCAGACCTGGGGTGTGTCTGTTGAGTGACTGTCAGGATGAATGGGGACAGAGAGGGAGGTGAGGCCATGCCAAGTGTGGACTGAGCCCCAACCCCAGGAGAAGGCAGGCACAGTGCCTGTCCTGGTGGAGATGATGACCTGGGGCGCTGGGCGGTGGGGAGGGCAAGCGACCTGACAATCACGAGACAGTATCGTCAGGTCACTGATGGTGGGTTGTGGGAGCACCGAGAAGACTCCTGATCCCACTGGGAGTGGAAAGGTTGCTCATGGGTGGCCTGAAAAGGGACTGCCTTACAGAGAGGAGCGGGAGGACGAGGCCAGAGGGCTGGGGGGGAGCTCTCAAAAGGAACAGCAGCACGAACCCACAGCGGACCCTGTGGCTCCCTCCCAGGGTGACTCTGCTCTCCCCAGGGGATTTGGCTGGGCCTGGAGATGTTTCTGGTGGCCCTGGTTGGGGAGCGGTGTCGTGGCGGAGGTCAGGGGTGCTGGGGAACGCCACAGCGCACGCTCCCATGGCCTACAGGATGTTCCCACCTGAGGCTGAGCCACCCCAGCCTAGAGGCTGGCCCTTGGGGGCCTAGAAGTTGGGTCTGGCTGGAGCGACAATGCAAGAAAAGCTCAGTGAGACAGAGGAGGGAGAGATTCAGCAGCGGTGGGCTTGTGCAGGGATGTGCATTCAGGGATTGTAGGGAGTGGAGGCCCACCAAAGACAGGATTTAGGCAGGGGCAGCGGGGGGGGGGGCTGCTCAGATTCAGGTTTGGTAAGACACCTCCGGCCGCAGCATGGACTGGACTCTAGGGGTCCCAAGGTGGAAGGCGGCAAGGACAGGCTGAACTGCCTGAGATTCTAAGCAGATGCCTCTGGCTACGCCTGGAGAAGGGGTCCCAGGGCGAGGGCAGAGCAGGGCGGCCAGGTGGGAGGCTGCTGCTGTGTCCAGGTGAGCAGTGTGAGGCGGGGCAGGGAGATGGACTAAGTTACTTAGGAGGTGAGGTCCCAGGGTGGACGGGGAATGAGAGGCGGAGAGACAGAGAGCTGCTCAGAAGCTTCTAGGGGCCTGGACATGAGTCCCCACGGGTGTTTTTTTTGTATCATGGCTCCCAAGGTTTAAGAGGGTGTTTCTGGCAAAAGTCCCAAGTTCCCCAGCCATTTCTCAGAAGCATGAGTTTCTTCTGTCTGATGGGCTGGCCTCCAGTCCCTCCTCTGCCACCACGCAGCTGGTGGCCTAGGGTGGGTCCTTTCGTTGCTCAGAGCCTCGGGCCACTCGTCAGTCAAGTGGGCATAACAGAGGCTTCCTCAGAAGGCTGCTCTGAATTTTAAAATAAGATAATATGTGGAAAGTCCCTGGCATATAGTAATAGCATTCAATAATTGCCTGCTAGCATTATTATCACTATAGTACTATTACTATTACTATTGGGGCACAGAAAGTAATCCACGTTAGCTCCCCTCCCCAGAGGGAAGGGCTGGTTTTGGCTTCAGATCACCTGGGGATATCAGAGCCAATGCAGACCCACAAACAGAACCCAGGGCCAAGTTCCCAGGAGGATATACCATGGGGATGGTCCAGTCACAATTGACAGTCTGGAAAAAAGTTGTGGTTTGGAGGGCACCGGCGTGGAAAGCAGAGGGCTTTGGAACTGCAGGAACTGAACAACGACCCGGCTCCCTCATTAAGATGCTGTGGGACCTGGCGCAAGCTCCCGAGCCTCTCAGAGCCTCGGTGTCCCCTTCCATTGAGTGAGAACTTTCTAGCTTCCTGCACAGGTGGCTGGGAGGTGAAATTGCACCCTCTCTTCTATTCTTGAGACACAAGAGGTGACAGCCTTCTGGGGATGGCATCTCGGTCCCTTTGAGAGCTGAGGGCTCGTTGGTGCCAGGCACTTGCCGCTGTTGTCTCATGGACCCTCACACCGACCCTCAATTGTCCTCCCTGCTGCGGTAGAGGACACAGAAGCTTGGCCGCACAGCGCCGAGGCCATGACGAGTTTGCTGCCCTCCCAGCCAAGGTGCCCCTTCAGTCTCTAGACAGTCATGGGCCCCGTGTTCCAAGCCAGGAAGGGGGGCCAGACGGTGGCAGATCCACGGACGCCTGTTGCACGATCAGCTGAGGGTGAAAACGTGGTTCCTCATTAAACAGAGGAGCCAGGACAGCAGCGGCCTCTGCACAGCTGGCTTGGCAGGGGGTTGGGGGGGCTGCCCCTTGCGCAGCCTGGAAGGGTCTGGCTGGGGTGCAAAGGTCCCGGCCCCTGTGTGCCTCCTCCACCCCGCTCAGCCCCACCTCCGCCAGCTGCCTGCTTGGGGTCTGACCCTTCCTCTCTTCATGCCTTGGTTTCCCACCCAGCAGCAGGAGCAGGGCTTGGCCAGTTCTGTCCTGTTAATTCCCCCCAACCCCAGGCCTTTGCGCTGCGGCTCTCCCTGCCTGGAAGGTGCTCCCCACATCTAGATCTTCCTGGGAAGGCCCCTTCTCCTCTTTCAGGACAGTCCCCTCTCAGCCACGCTGACACTGTCCCGTCACCGTGTTCTATTTCTCCAAAGCGCTTGTTTACCTGTGTTGAGTCATCTGTTGTCATCACCACAATGGAATGTCAGCTCCCAGGAGTCAGGGAGTTTGCGTCTCTAGACACACAGTGTCCAGCTCAGTGCCTGGCCTACAGTAGGTGCTCAATAAATTAAATAAAGAACAGCCCCTGTGTGTCTTGGTCCCTTTTTATCACACCCTCTTTGCTCCACACTAGGAAGCCATTATACAGATGAGGAAAACTGAGGCAGATGAAAGGGGACACACCTTGTCAGGGACAGTCTCCACAAAGAAGGCACCTGCTGCGCAACAGCTGCTGAGCCTTAGCTCATAATCCACAGTTTCTGGGGCTCTAAAGGCAGGTGGCCTGGCTTCAAGTCTCTGCTCTGCCACTCTCTGGCTGGGTGGCCGTCAATGAATGACTGTGCCTCTCTGTGCCTCAGTTTCCTCAGCTGTAAAAATCTGATAGTTGTACTTAACTTCCAAAGTTACTACTGAGAGGGTCAGATGAAAAAGTGAAAGTCCCTCGGTCGTGTCTGACTCCTTGTGACCCCTTGGACTATACAGTCCATGGAATTCTCCAGGCAAGAATACTGGAGTGAGTAGCCTTTCCCTTCTCCAGGGGATCTTCCCAATCCAGGGATAGAACCCAGGTCTCCTGCATTGCAGACAGATTCTTTACCAGGTGAGCCACAAGGGAAGCCAAAGAATACTGGAGTGGATAGCCTACCCCTTCTCCAACAGATCTTCCCAACCCAGGAATCAAACTGGGGTCTCCTGCATTGCAGGCGGATTCTTTACCAACTGAGCTATCAGGGTCAGCTGAGTTAATACATAAAAAGTAATGTTGAGGTACCAATATCTGTCAGATATAATGTTCCATAAGATATTTGTTGAATTAATGTGGTAATTATCCCATTTCACAGATGGGAGAATCAAGGCATAGGGAGGTGAAGCTAAGTGAGGAGTGGAACTGGGTATTGAGTCCATGTCTAGTCAACTCTAAAGGCCACCCTTGGGCAAAGAAGGTAATTGGGGGAGAATCTAGGTCTTAAGACTCCCAGGGGATGGAAAACCAGTGACTAGAGGGACTTCCCTAGCGGTCCAGTGGTTAAGACTCTGTGCTTCCATGGTAGGAGGAGCAGGTTTGATCTCTAGTCAGAGAACTAAGGTCCCACATGCCACGGGGTACAGCCAGAAATTAAAAAAAAACAACAACAAATGACTAGAATTGAGGGTCCCACCTTGGGGTGGGGGCAGGCACTGGAGATGACCCCGTTACAACCCTGAGAAGCCCCTCGCCACTATTCTCTGTCCATGTGGTTCGAGGGGAGTTGACCTCATCTCCGGTGTTAAGGACGGTCACCTAACCTTTGTCACAGAGTCTGGCCATGGCCACAGGCTTTGGTTCAGAGATGGCCACACAACCCCACCTAAATGAGAGCTGGTCCTGGAAAGAGCACTCCCTTTTTCTGAGTTACTGGCCTGATAAGGTAACAGTAGTAGCCGTAATAGTAGTGGTAATAAAATAATAGCCAATATTACAGAGCTGTAGGTGTATTCAGTGCTGTTTAGTGCTTCACAAACATTAATTAATTCAATTCATCTTCCAGAGAGACATGGAAAACTGGTGACATCATTCAAGCACCTGGATCCAGCGATGTCAGAAGCAAGCTCACCCCTGAAGTTTTTTTTTTTTTTAATGACCCAATAAATTCTCTTTTGCTTAAACCGGTCTGAGCCGGGTTTCTGTCCCTGACTAATCCACCTGCCTTCCGGACATTATCTAAGCTTCTATCTCCCCATCATTACTGTAGCTGCGGTGGCACGCCCATTAACTGTTTTATGCCTGTCGCTGACTCACAGGTTTCCACTGCAGTTCTTGGTCCCTCCTGCCCATACAGAGGCCCCGGGTCTGCCCCAAGCGGGAGACTGGGTGTGCGGGTGACACACACACCTTTGTTCCAGGAAGGAGCTCTGTGGGGTTTGCTGGGCTCCAAAACAGGCCTCCTTATTAGCGTGATGCCTGTTAATGCAGAGTCCCGGCTCCCGCACCAGGCCAGCCGCTTTGCATGCATGCTGATCTCATCCGGCCGTCCCGACACCCTGCGAGGGAGGCACTGTCATCCCCGCTTTAAAGCGAGGCAAACGAGGGTCTGAGAAGCAGGGCCTGAGTTACACAGCTCCCAGCTCCTCAGCTGGGCCCCTTCCAGGACACGAGGCTCACTGCCCTCAAGGTTTATAAACTTGGTCTATAATACCTGTGTTGAGTCTATATATATGGAAAATGCATGTATGTATGTGTTATATAGGTGTGGAATTCACATGTGTGTAGAATGTGGGTAAGTAATATATGTGTAGACACTATATGTGTATATGTACATATGTAGAACTATACGAATGTGGAATATATGTGCGTATATATATATAGACTCTATATGTATGTAGAATACATGTATGTGTGTATATAATGTATGAAAGGGTCTATATGCCATGGAATATATGTGTATATATGTGTAAAATCTCTAAGTATGTGTGTGTATAATATACATATAAAATGTATGTGTATGTTGGATATATTAATATATATATAATAAATGGAAAGGGTCTATATGTGTGTAGAATAGGGCTTCCCTGGTAGCTCAGCTGGTAAAGAATTCACCTGCAATGCGGGAGACCTGAGTTCAATTCCTGGGTCAGGAAGATCCACTGGAGAAGGTATAGGCTACCCACTCCAGTATTCTTGGGCTTCCCTGCTGGCTCAGCTGGTAAATAATCCACCTGCAATGCGGAGACCTGGGTTCGATTCCTGGGTTGGGAAGATCCCCTGGAGAAGGGAAAGGCTGCCCACTCCAGTATTCTATATATATAGTCTATATATATCCATTAATATATATATAATAAATAGAAAGGGTCTATATGTGTGTAGTATATATATGTGAAATTTTTATATGAATGTAAAATATGTGCATATGTGTGTATATGTGTAAAATTTGTGTGTACGTAGAATATATGAACATGTGTGTAAAATGCAGGTGTGAAATCTCTACGTATGTAGAGTGTGTGTGTGTGTGTGTGTGTGTGTGTAGGATCTATCTGTATAGAGAGTGTGTGAGAGTGTGTGTGTGTTTGGAACCTCCTGGGTTTGCCTGTCCTGCGTCTCTGGGGAGAAGGTAGGCTGTGCGGTGAGAGAAGATAGTGACCAGCTCTTCCCAGCTCCACTTCTACTGTCCTGGGCAGCTGTCACCTCCTCCCTGGCTTCCCTGCTTCTGTTCCCCCTCCCAGCCCACAGTCCGTTCTCTGTCTTGGGCCGCAGGCATCCTGTTAGAATCTAGACCAGATCAGGGCTCCATGGCTCCCATCGTGGAGTAAAACCAAAGCGCTCACTAGAGCCCACAAGGTCCTGCCTGGTCTGGCCCCTTGGGGTATTCCTGACCTCATCAGTTTCCCTTCTTGGTCCCAGACGCAGTGGCCTCGGTCATACCAGGTGCATGCCTACCTCGGGACTTTTGCACTTACAGTTCTTCTGCCTCAAACATGACTTCTCTCAATTTTAGCTGAAATGCCACCTCCCCATACAGGCCCTCCCTGACCATCCCATCTAAAACACCACCCTGATTCTCTCTGGCTTCTCACCCTGCATCGAGGTCCCAAAGATTCTCCCCCTATGGCATTCCGAGCTGGGTGTATGGCTTATCCCTCATCGTCTGTCTCTCCTGCTAGAACTTCAACCCCAGGATCGCAGAGACGGTGCCTCCCCCTGCTTCGCTGGGCACTAAGTCCTCAGCCCCCGGTCCACGAGCGAAGGGGCGCTAGCCAGTCACAAACCTAGCCAGGACGCAGGTCACATCGCCTCTAGAGCCACACAGGATTTTCTCACCTGGTCTCTTCCCACCACTGTCTTCTCTCCACACCCCCCTCCTTGACCTGGAGACTCCCTCTCTTGCTCCCAGAAGAGGCTCGAGCTTTCTCCTGGGGGCTCTTGGTGTCCTTCCTAACTCCTCCGTCCTGGCCTGACCACGGAGGGGTTCTACCCCTGCAGGTCCACGGGGTCAGAGAGCAATGGCTCCTCGCCCAGCCTGCCCGTCTAGGACCACGGCCATCTTTCTTAAGCTCACAAGGCTTCCAGCTCTTCTTCACAGAGGTGAGGGAGGGAGGAGGAAGGGGGCAGGAAAGCAGCCCCCACCCCGCCATGCAAAGGCACCGGATTCCAGAAACGTCACACACACACACAGCGGGAGGTGCTGGGCTTGGCCTGCCGGACTCTGGAGCTGGTCTGAACTACAGGCTCACCCCGCTGTTTCCTTCTCGTTTGGGGCTAGAGGTTAACAAACAGAACTTTTCTCGGCTTGCATTTCATTGTTTATTTTTAAAAGGAGCAAAAAGGGAAGTGTCCAGAACAGCACTCCCCACCAGGGCAGTTCTCTATGGCCGCTGAGCCCCAGGGGGAAATTCTGTCTTCTGGGGCAGCCCCGCTTGCTCTGCGGGAACCCGATGTTCCAGGTAGCTGAATATCCGGGCAGCTGAGGGTGACCTCCTCGACCAGGGAGCGGAAGAGTGTGGCCTGCGGTTCACTCTGAGCTCTGTTAGGCAAACGCTTTTAAATTTTACCAGCTTTGAGATATAACGCTCATACCATACAATTCACCCACTTAACATGTACAATTCAGTGGTTCTGAGTACATTCATGGCATTGGCATAACCATCAACCCCATCTATTTTACCTCCCCGAATACCCCAGGCCCGTGAGCAGTCATTTCCCACTCCCCCTCCCTGCAACCCCTGGCAACTACCGATCAGCTTTCTGCTGCTATAGATTTGCCTCTTCTGGACATTTAATATGAATAGAATCAGACAGTGTATGGCCTTCTGTGTCTGGTCCTTTCACTTAGCATAATGTTTGCAAGGCTCATCCACCGTGAATCGTGAATCAGTACCTTGCTCTTTTTTTTTAGTTTGTTTAGTTTGGGCTGAGTCGGGTCTCAGTGCGGCCGGGGGATCTTTCGTGCCCGCGCCTTGGCATCTCTCTGGTTGCAGGCTCGGGCTGACACCTGGCATCTCTCTGGTTGCAGCCTCGGGCTGTCTAGAGCACGTGGACTCAGTAACTGGTGCAGGGGCTTAGTTGCCCCTCGGCATGTGGGCTCTTAATTCCCTACCCAGGGATCAAACTTGAGTCCCCCGCCTTGGAAGGCAGATTCTGAACCACTGGACCACTAGGGAAGTCCTGCTTCATTCCTTCTTAATGCTAAGTGGCGTTCCATTGTATGGCCAAACCACACTCGTTGATCCATTTCTCAGCTGATGGACATCTGGATCATTTCCACTTTTTTGTCTTCTGTGAAGAATGCTGTCATGAACATTCATGTGCAAGATTTTGTGTGGATGTGCGTGCATGTTGAGTCACTCAATCGTGTCTGACTCTGCAACCCCATGGACTGTAGCTCACCAGGCTCCTCTGACCATGGGATTTCCCAGGCACGAATGCTGGAGTGGGTTGCCATTTCCTCCTGCAGGGGACCTTACCAATCCAGGGATGGAACCCATGTCTCTTGCATCTCCTGCATTGGCAAGCGGATTCTTTACCACTGCACCACCTGGGAAGCCGCACAGGTTTTCAGTTCTCTTGGGGATATACCCAGGCGTGGGCTTCCTGGGTCATATGGTAACTCTGTGTTTAATCTTTCAAGGAAGCACCAGACTGTTTTCCAAAGTGGCTGCATTGTCTTTACAATCCCTCCAACAGAGTATGGGGGTTCCGATGGCTCCATATCCTTGCCAATACTTGCTACTGTCCGTCTTTTGATCCTGAAAGGTTCAGGGGTGGTAGGCCAATGCTTTCTCTTACTCAGTTAGAAACATTTAAAAGTTGAGAGTCGATCAAAAGATCTGGATTTCTGACTTCTCTTGAGGACAATGGTTCTCTGGTGTGACTGGGGCGAGTTCACTGTGGACTCTGACTCACGGTCGTCCCTCCAGGTCACCCTGGTCCTCACCCAGCCACCTCCCTTGTTGCAAGGCCCATGACTTCTTGGCTCATCTGTATTGCTCGTCTGAGTCCAGCTGAGATTTGCAGAGACACCGAGTCTTCATCATGCAGTCTTTCTGGAATCCTCTTCCCTCAAGCCAACTGGGAGGTGAACTGCAAATGTGTTTTAAGTCACAGTATTCCGCACTGATGCATTGTATCCGCCTGATGGTCCTGGAAGAACTCTACTATAGAAATATCTGGTTGATGAGCGAATAAGCCAGTGATACATTTTAAAACAAAAATTCCAATTTTTTTCTTCCTAGCGTTTTCTTTTACAAAAATGCTCTGTTAAATGTCTAACTAATCGTGACTGAAGTTGCACACCAGACTGCTTGGGCTCACCCTGGAGCTCCTCAACCTTTTAGCCCATTACTCACCCCTCTGGGTTTTGTCTTCCTCATTTAGGAAATAACAGTAAGTGAGGAATCGACCCCAAAGCTAGTCCATGTAGAAAGTACTCAGGACACTGTTAGGATTGATAGCTATCATCATCATCGCTTCTGTTTCCATCTGTGAAACGGGCCAGGGGCTTCCAGAACCAGGGTGAACGCAGGTATCATCTCGGGGTGACTCAGGTTCCAGGCTGCAAAGTGAAGGGTTCACAGGAAGGGACCCGGTTCCTCTGAGAAATGACAAGGAACCAACTGCTTGATGAGTATGAGAGGAAGTGAGTGAATGGTGGTTAGCAGGAGCTGGAAAATGCATGCTTGCTCGAGTTGCTTAATCTATCCGGTGACAGGGAGGCCCTCCGATTCCCTGGGGGAGCCAGGTATGGGTCCTGGGGTCAGGAAGGTGCCCGGGGCACAGAGTGGGACACTGCGGAGCCTGCCCAGTGAGGCAGAAGCCCCCAGGCCTGAATGCTGGAGGCGCTGGAGAGCGTGGAAGGATCCCACAACCTCCAGCTCCGGGGCCGGAGCAGTGGTGATGACGCAGGGTCTTTGGAAGGAGGCGTGAAGGCTGCCTTGGCCGTTTCTGGCTTAATGCCCATGTTCCTCCACCTCTCACCTTCCTGAGGCCCTTCTTTCACGGCTAAGGAGAAAGACACTTCTCTCTCAAGCTGGCGATGTGGTGGCTCCCCTGAACCTCAGGAGACTCTCAGGGGCTCACACTTCTCCTTGAAGTCTCTTTACCTGCTTCGGTGGAATCCTTCCTCTCCACCCCAGTCTCATCTCTTGAGGCTGCCAGTCTTGTTCTGCACCTGCCATCCACACTGGGTCTGCCCAAGTTCCTCCTTCCCTTGCTCCAAGTAATAACAACAGGAAGGGGTTCCCTTCCTGTGAGGCCTTCACCCTGCAGCCTGGAACCTGAGTCACCCCGAGATGGCACCTCCGTTTACCCTGGTTCTAGAAGCCCCCGTCCCATTTCACAGATGGAGACAGAAATGATGATGACAGCTACCAATACTAACAGTGTCCTAAGCACGTCTTACATGGACTAACTTTAGGGTAGATTTCTTGCTTGTGGTTATTTCCCAAATGAGGAAAGAATAGTGATAGCCCACGTTTGCTGAGCACTTACCGTGCTCCTGGCATTGCGCCTGTTACTTTACAGAAGAGAACTCATCTAATTCATCCTTATAACACCCTGGGAAATAGGGGGCCCCATTACCACCCCCAGCTCACAGATGGGGAAACTGAGGCCCCGAGAAGCCAAGTCTGAACTCCATGGAGGAACTGGCAGGTGGTCTCCTGGAAGTCCTCCTGCCTGAGCCCTGAGTTCATCTCCAGGTCGCAGAATATGTCCGGCAGCCAAGTGAGGATCCAGGCGTCTGATATCTCTGGCAAGAATGATTCCCTCTGCATTATTTAGGAGGCAGGCGAGAAATGTCAAGAGCAACTTAGAAACAACAATACTCTTGGGATTTAGCATTGATCCGGTGCTCTTGGCTACAAGGAATAACAATTCATTCTAAAGAAGCTCAAGAATATTGGAAATAAAAGCAAAAATAAACAAATGGGACCTAATTAAAATTAAAAGCTTTTGCACAACAAAGGAAACTATAAGCAAGGTGAAAAGACAGCCTTCAGAATGGGAGAAAATAATAGCAAACGAAGCAACAGACAAACAATTAATCTCAAAAATATACAAGCAACTTCTGCAGCTGAATTCCAGAAAAATAAACGACCCAATCAAAAAATGGGCCAAAGAACTAAACAGACATTTCTCCAAAGAAGACATACAGATGGCTAACAAACACATGAAAAGATGCTCAACATCACTCATTATTAGAGAAATGCAAATCAAAACCACAATGAGGTATCATTTCACACCAGTCAGAATGGCTGCTATCCAAAAGTCTACAAGCAATAAATGCTGGAGAGGGTGTGGAGAAAAGGGAACCCTCTTACACTGTTGGTGGGAATGCAAACTAGCACAGCCACTATGGAGAACAGTGTGGAGATTCCTTAAAAAACTGGGAATAGAACTGCCATATGACCCAGCAATCCTACTGCTGGGCATACACACCGAAGAAACCAGAATTGAAAGAGACGCGTGTACCCCAATGTTCATCGCAGCACTGTTTACAATAGCCAGGACATGGAAGCAACCTAGATGTCCATCAGCAGACGAATGGATAAGGAAGCTATGGTACATATACACAATGGAATATTACTCAGCCATTAAAAAAAAATACATTTGAATCGGTTCTACTGAGATGGATGAAACTGGAGCCCATTATACAGAGTGAAGTAAGCCAGAAAGAAAAACACCAATACAGTATACTAATGCATATATATGGAATTTGAAAGATGGTAACGATAACCCTATATGCGAGACAGAATAAGAGACACAGATGCATAGAACAATTTTATGGACTCTGAGGAAGAAGGTGAGGGTGGGACGTTCTGGGAGAATAGCATTGAAACATGTATATTATCATATGTGAAACAGAACACCATTCCTTGTTCGATGCATGAGACAAAGGCTCAGGGCCAGGGCAATGGGATGACCCAGAGGGATGGGATGGGGAGGGAAGTGGGTGGGGGGTCCAGGAAGGGGAACACATGTAAACCTATGGCTGATTCATGTCAATGTATGGCAAAAACTATTACAGTATTGTAAAGTAATTAGCCCCCAACTAAAATAAATAAATTTATTAAAAAAAAAAAGAAATATCAGAGGAAATATTAAGATGTAATTGGATGAATTTATATTTAAAATTAAATTCAGACTTACACAAAAAAAATAAAAATAAAAAAATAAAGAAGCTCAAGCATTTCCCTGGTGACTCAGTGGTAAAAAATCCTCCTGCCAACACAGGAGACAGGGGTTCCGTCCCTGATGCAGGATGATCCCACATGCCATGGGCAGCTAAGCCCGTGCGCCACAACCATTGAGCCTGAGGTCTACAGCCTGAGCTCCACAGCGAGAGAAGCCACTGAGATGAGAAGCCTGCGCTCCAGGACTAGAGAGTAGTCCCTGCAGCAACCAAGACCCAGCAGAGCCAAAAATAAACACGTAACAAAAAGAAAAACCAACCAGAAAGAATATTACAAAATCAGAGGCTTCAAAAACAAGGAAATGATCATCTTGTAGCTTGGAAGTTTGGAAGTGATGGGGAATCAGGGATTGGTTAGTTCAGCAGTTTAATAACATCAACAAGGACCCACGTGCTAGAGTTGGGCTTTGCCCTCCAACTGACTCTCAGTTTTGGCTCAAGACGGCTGCAAGCACCATGACCTCTTCCCAACACTAGAAGGACAGAGCCCATTCCCTCCCTTTTTTTTTTCCCTTTATCTAAGAACTTTCATATATTGGGTTGGTCAAAAAGTTCATTCGATATAATTTAATTCGGTATAATATAATTATTTTTTAATGCTGTATCATTGAGAACTCCACATAATGTTGTTTTATAAGTGCTCTTTTTATTTTAGCGAGAGCATTTAACATCAGATCTATCCTTTCATCAAACTTCTTAGTGTACAACACAATGCGGTGGACACCCGGAGGTGGAGCAGATCTCAAGAACTGAACTCCTCTTACACAACCACACTTCACACCTGTTGAAAGCGACTCCCCACTTGCCCCTCCCTCCAGACCTGGCCAGCCTGCACTCTACTCTGCTGATGACTTCCACCAGTCTATATGCTTCAGGTAAGTGGACTCGTACGGCGCCTGTCCTTCTGTGACTCGCTCAGCTCACCTAGCATGTTGATAACGATCCAGCAATCCCACTTCTTTGAGTCTATCCAAAAGAATTGAAATCAGGATCTCCAAGAGGTATCTGCGCGCCTTCATTCCTTGCCGCATTATTCACAATAGCCAAGATGTGAGAACAACCCACGAGTCCATCGACAGAGGAATGGATAAAGAAAATGGGGTATACATATACCATGGAATATTATTAAACCTTATTAAGGAAGGGACTCCTATTTTGTGCTAAGTGAAATACGCCTCTGTCTCTTTTGACAAGGAAGCCTTTCCCAGAAGCTCCCAGCACATTTCCCGACACGTATCATCAGCCAGAATCATGTCCCTTGCCCTACCCTGAGTCCGTGAGATGGGGGGATTTCCTGGGCAAAATGAGGGTCTGTTAGGAAGGCTGACATGAGGACTTGCTGGTTATCACTACCAGGACATCTTCCTTGAACTACCTGCTTTCTTACAGCTGCCTTCATTTCTTTGCTATTCTGACCTCATTCTCCCCTTTCCTCATAAATTCCATAAACTCACCATGTTCCTCCAACAAATCCCCTTCCTGCTTAACTTAGTCGGATCTAACCCTGACTGAGACACCTGAATTTCCTAAATGATCATCAGCGCCGTTGTCACGCATTATCATTGCTGGTACTTACTGAGCGTTTGCTAGGTGTGAAGTCCTATGCAAAGCTCTTTGCCTCCACCAGGGGTTCTCAACCAAGGGTTATTTGCCCCACAGGGGGCATTTGGCAATGTCCAAAGACACCTGTGGTTGTCACAGCACGGGGCAGGGATTGCCACTTGCATCGAGTGGGCAGAGAAGTAAGGGAAGCTTCTAATCTAAGTTGCCGTGGCCTCAACTGCAGAGGATGAGCTGGCCCCAGATGCCAGCAGTCAGCAGGCTAAGAAAGCCCCTCTTAACCAGTTCTGGAGGGAGGACTCCTCATTACAATATTTCAGAGAAGAGTTCCAGTTCAGAATGTCCATCACGCCCAGATTGAAAACCTTCCCCTTACACTATTGAGCAGAGAGTGGCCAAGAAGCATTGCTGTGTGCCCAGCATCATGCTGAGCAGCTGTGGGGCCAGAGGCTCAGCCTTAACCCTCAGGAGTTCGAGCCCATTTTCCTTCTTTATTCTGTTTGCCCCCTGCCTTGTTCTGAAAGTTGCTTGAGGCAGCTAGAGCCTGGGGTCATTATCCAGGAGAGAGAAAAGAGACAAATACTATATCAGTTCCATAAGTAAATATGCAAAACAGTCCCTTAATGAGAGAATTTCACTTGGGATCATGAAGGGACAGGCAGTGAGATGGCAAGAGATTTATACAGAAGAAAGCTCATGTATTTCTCAGGAATTCTTAGAGCTGCAAGCAATGGAAATCCAACATGAAGTTCATTTTAAGAAAGAGAAGTAAAAAGGACTTCCCTGTGGCTCAGATGATAAAGCGTCTGCCTGCAATGCGGGAGACCTGAGTTCAATCCCTGGGTCGGAAAGATCTCCTGGAGAAGAAAATGGCAACCCACTCCAGTATTCTTGCCTGGGAAATCGCATGGAAGGAGGAGCCTGGTGGGCTACAGACCATGGGGTTGCAAAGAGTCGGACACAACTAAGTGACTTCACTCACTCACTCACTCAGAAAGAGAAACAAATTGACTTATATAACTGAGTTCAGGGCTAGTCCAGCTTCAGATATGGCTGGATCCGGCGTACCCATGCTGCTTTTAGGACTCAGGCTGGCCCCACCTCTCCACTGCACCTTGCCCTGCGTTGGCTGCATTTTCAGGCAGTCTTTGCTCTCATGCCGGCTCAGGGGCCACGGCTCCTCCAGGCTAAGATCCCACTAGCTCAGCCACTTCAAGGCGACAATTTCTTCTCTTCTGTTCCACAGAGGAGGCTAGTGGGCTACAGCCATAGCGTCACAGAGAGTCAGAGAGCACGAGGGCTCAGTTTCTCCGAGGCATGAAGTGAAAGTTGTTCAGTCGTGCCCGACTCTTTGTGACCTCATGGACTACACAGTCCATGGGATTCTCCAGGCCAAAATACTGGGGTGGTTCGCTTTTCCCTTCTCCAGGGGATCTTCTCAACCCAGGGATTGAATGCAGGCCTCCAGCATTGCAGGCGGATTCTTTACCAGCTGAGCCACCAGGGAAGCTCTGATGTCTGTGGGATCTTCATTCACCCACTAGGGATCGAACCTGGGTCCCCTGCATTTCGAGGCAGATTCTTGACCACCTGGGAAGTTCTAGAGTGGTGCTTTCTGAAGACGAACAGTGAGGAGCAGAAGGGCTGCAGCACAGAAAGGCTGGGAGGAAGCTTGGGTGGCTGTCGCAATTGTCCCAGGGCAGGTACGGGGCACTGGGACGGGACAAAGGCCTCGGGGAGGTGGCCGCCCGTGGCTTTCCTCATTTATCTGCCCACAAAACACCTCAACTCAATCATGTTTCCTAAGCCGACAGCAGTATCTGCTCCCACCTCCCTGGAAGGAAAAATGGTCCCTCCAGCCTCCTAGTTACTTGGACCAGGAAGCCAAGAGCTGGCCCGCTGGCCTCTCTTTGCTCTGTGACCCCTTCAGCCCCCAGCAGGCAATGCCGTTGGCTCTGATTTTCAAAATACACCCTGAATGCCACTTCTCACCACCCCGTGGCGGTCACCCTGGGTCGCGTTGCTCCTCCCAGCCCCCACCCGCACCCTGTCTCCCCCTCCGCTCCTCACCCCCGTGTATTCTCTCAGAGCGGCCAGAGGGATCCTTGAAAAAGACAAAGCCCCGTTTGTTACAGGAATTGAAAGGCACTTCCAGCACTGTCCTGCCCGGAGCTCTCCAGTGGGACTTCATCCCATCCGAAGGAAATCCAAAATTCCCTGGCCTGGAGGCCCTGTACCATTTGACCCCACGACTCCTTTGACCTTTCCTCCCCCACTGTTCCCGAGCTCACTCAGCTCCAGCCCCACCGCCCTCCCATGTTCGGCAAACACTCCTACTCGAGGCCTTTTCACGGTCCCCGGGGAAGGCGGCACATAGTGGGGTGCTTAGCAGATGTGGGGGTGTGAATGGAGAACGGAGAGGCAGAGGCCTGAACCCTGAGGAGGCGTGCGGACAGGGTGGGGGCCCGTGGGAGGACCCCAAGCTGTGCAGTTAGGCTGGTCCCTGAGGAAGGGACTGTGGCCGCCCCACCAGCCCCACACCCCGCTTCTACCGACCTGCACGGTGCCCACCACATGCCCCGGGCCAGGAGTCAGGACAAAGGAGGTCCCTTCTCCAGCTCCTGGCCCTCCTCAGGATGCAGGGACGCTGAGTGCAGGTGGCAGGGGGCTGGACATGATGACCCTGAGAGGTCACTACGTCACCCAGGTGGTCTTGGAGGTCTCCCTTCATTCTTGCTTTGACAGACTGAAAGATCACGAAGCCACCTCTTCGACAAAGCATGCGGAATGGACAAATATTTGCCCAGCGGCTCCTTGTGCCGTGAGCGCCGGCGGGGGACTTTTCTGCCAGAGCTGCCAGCTGGCTTACCCCGCTTCCCTGCAAACCAGAGGGTTCTGCTTGGTGTTACACAGAGGAGGACGGGGTCCTGGGAAGTGGGTGGTGGGGCTCCAATATCCGGGGATGTTTACCAGCGCCCGGTGCCTGCAGGAGCAAACCTGTCTTTGAGCCACGGAAACTAAAGACAGAAAATACTGGGACATCCTTGGTGGTCCAGTGGTTGAGACTCCATGCTTCCACTGCAGAGGGCACAGGTTTGATCCTTGGTCCGAGAACTGGGATCCCACAAGCTGTGTGGTGTGGCAAAGAAAAATTGACAGAAACTTCTGGGCTCAGCAGATCAGGACAAAGGGCAGAAAAGAGAATGGGACCCTAATTCCTAGGTGGGCTGCCTGGGTTTCTGTGCTCCCAAACACCCATGTCCAAGCCCATTCCCAAGTTAATAATTTCACCCACGTGTCAGGCCCTAGTCCAGTATTTCATACCAATTACCTGGTTTCATTCATTCGACAAAAGTTCACTGAGCACCAACCCTGTTCTGGTTATTAGTAATGACCAAAAGACCCAAAACTTCCTGCTTTCCTGGAAATGACACTCTAGTGCCACGACAGATTAATATAACATGTCCTGTGTGAAGCTTCCCTGGTGGCTCAGATGGTAATAAATCTGTCTGCAATGCAGGAGACCTGGGTTTGATCCCTGGGTGGGGAAGTTTCCCTGGAGAAGGAAATGGCAACCCACTCCAGTATTCTTTCCTGGAGAATCCCAGGGATGGCGGGGCCTGGTGGGCTGCCGTCTATGGGGTTGCACAGAGTCAGACACAACTGAAGTGACTTAGCAGCAGCAGCAGCATTGTCATTATCCCCATTTTGCAGATGAGGAAATGGGGACAGAGAGAAGCTGTGTGACTTGCCCAAGGTCACAACGCTGTTAAGTGTCAGAGGTAGGATTTGAACTCAAGCCCGGTGGCTCCAGAGTCCTGGTTCCCGAGACGATGAGGATGCCTAGTCCCCTGTCTTTAGCACAGGCACCTGCATAGCCGTGGGACAGGAAGGGACTCCGGGAGGAAAGGCTGCCAAGGAAGGGGAGATGAGATTTGGCTCTGACACTGGACCAGCTCCCAGATGTGCAGCTTTAGAAGGTATTTCTCCTGCCTGGGCCTCAGTTTCCACTTCTGCAAAACGGGGAGCTGCAATTCTTTTTTTTTCCCCTTTTTTTAAAAAAAATTTGTTTATGTTTTTATTGAAGGATAATTGCTTTACAGAATTTTGCTGTTTTCTGTCAAAGCTCACCATGAATCAGCCATAGGAGTACATATATCCCCTCCCTTTTGAACCTCCCTCCTATCTCCCTCCCCATCCCACTCCTCTAGGTTGATACAGAGCACCTGTTTGAGTTTCCTGAGACACACAACAAATTCCCGTTGGCTATCTATTTTACATATAGTAATGTAAGTTTCTGTGTTACTCTCTCCATACATCTCACCCTCTCCTCCCCTCTGCCCGTGTCCATAAGTCTATTCTCTATGTCTGTTTCTCCACTGTTGCCCTGTAAATAAATTCTTCAGTACCATTGGAGCTGCAGTTCTTGCCTAGAGTGGGGGCACCCCGGGGTGACCCCCAGCAGCCTTCATACTTGCACCTCCATAAAAGACCTTTTCACTCCCCAACACGAGCACCCCGATGGCTCCACCGCACTCGGAACAAAGTTCAGCTCCACTCCCTGCTGGGGTGCTCTCCGCTCACTCCCCCTGCTGCGGCTGCCCTGGCCACCAGCTGCTTCTGTCCATCCCCTGGCGCGGGCCTGCCTCGGCTCTTCGCCTGCACCCCCTTTGCCTGGAACCCCTTTCTGCACAGAGGGACAACAAACGGGACTCGCCCTCTCCCTAAAGCCAGAGCTCTGCTGTCCCCTTGGCCCAGATGGAGACGGAGACACTGACAGAGGAGGGCAGCCTCTCTCGACACCCTGGAACACACACCAGGGACAAGGCGCCAGAGACACATCTGGAGGCAGACACACACCCCGCTGCAGATGCACCCAGGAAGGCACGCTGGGATGCGGTAGATGCAGGGGGCCACAAGCCTGCTCAGACACAGCGCCCCAGCCTGCAAGGCATGCATGTGCACACTCAGCGATGGTGTCAGACACACCTGCCCCTCTGTGCACACACTCACACCCACACAGGTGCGGGCACACACCTCCCTCAGGCGCCCGGAACAGCCCTGTGCCAAGTGTCCTGGGCTGGGGACGGCCCGCAGCCAGCCAAGGCGAAGGTGTCCCGGAGAACAATGGCGCCCCTCCCCTCCCGCCGCGCAGACACAAGGAGCCATTGTCAGGCCACCGCACACCACGGGGCAGACTCTCCACAGCCTCCCGGCGGTGGCTGCCCCGAGTGTGGGGGCGGAAGGCTGGCGGCTCCCCAGGCACACCTGCTCCCATCCGCCCACCCCGGACCCCGCCTCCTCCAGAGCCTCCCGCCAGGTCCTACAGACCCCGAGGGGCCTAACCCTCCCGCCCACCTCCCCTGTGGGTCTCATTAACCCTCCTGGCGGGGGAGGGGGGGGGGAGTCAGTGTTACCAGGGGCAGGGCTTGGTGGTCCAAAGTGTGGAACGTAGATCGAACACCCGTGCTGTGTGACCCCGGGCGAGTCACTGCACCTCTCTGAGCTCCGCTGCCTCATCCGTAAGATGGGATAATGCCACCAGCTACCTCACAGGGTTGGGAGGATAGCAAATGGAGTCAGAGCATACAAAATGCCACGGCAGGGGGTGCAGCCTAAGATCCAGGAGGCCTGGACTCCACTGCCAGCCCTGCGGCTTCCTGGCTACAAGGCCTTGGATAATCGGTGTCCCCTCCGGACCTCAGCCTTCTCACCGTGGAGTGGGAATGGTCATTGTCCCTCCCGCCAAGCTGGTGTCCACTCCAGCTGGGGGTGGGTCTGGCACACAGTAGGCACCCAATCAATGCTGACTATGATCCATTATCTTACATGGACGGGGGCTCCTTTATTCATTGCTACCTTCCCTTCATTTGTTTGACAGTATTTCCTGTGGACCTACTATGTGCCGTGACTGGTGCTGAGCACAGCCTGAGGTTGCTGGACCACAGTGGGCCTGGTAGATGTTTATTGACTACCTGAATGAAAACTGTGGTGCTGGAGAAGACTCTTGAGAGTCCCTTGGACTGCAAGGAGATCCAACCAGTCCATCCTAAAGGAAATCAGTCCTGAGTGTTCATTGGAAGGATTGATGCTGAAGCTGAAACTCCAATACTTTGGCCACCTGATGCAAAGAACTGACTCATTGGAAAAGACCCTGATGCTGAGAAAGATTGAGGGCGGGAGGAGAAGGGGACGACAGAGGATGAGATGGTTGGGTGGCATCACTGACTCGATGGACATGAGTTTGAGTAAGCTCCAGGAGTTGGTGATGGACAGGGAGGTCTGGTGTGCTGCAGTCCATGGGGTCACAAAGAGTCAGACACGACTGAGTGACTGAACTGACTGACTGACTGAATGAATGAATGAGAGAAGGCAATTCAGTGCCCCTCATGCCTTCCAGGCACCCCAAGGACACCAGCTCAGAGTGGTTGGGTGGTCTGGTTCAGCCTCTTAGAGGCTTCTGACATCCAGCCAGGGTCCTTTGTTGGTAAAGTGGCAACCGGACTGATCCCAGCTCCCGAAGTGAGGCTGTGGTGACGAGCAGTGTGAAAAGGGGAGGTGCTGCCACTCAGAGAGCAGCTACCATCTGGGGTCACCCTGCCAGGGGTGCCCTGATCTTTTCAGGACCTGCTCCTTCTCATCCTTAGGTCTCTGCACAAACAGAACCTCCCCCAGGCAGCCGTATACCCACCTCCTGATCCCCGCTGTCACACTCTGATCAGTCTCATCAGAAAACTTTCAGCACCACCTGACCTCAGGTTATGTGTTCCTCGGCTCGTTTAGTTTACTATTTCCTGCTAAACCAGGGTTTCTCAGTCTTGGCACTCTGGACATTTGAGGTCAAATCATTCTTTGCTTTGAAGCGGTGTCCTGGGCATGCCATGATTGGTTTAGCAGCACCCCTGGCCTCTCCCCACTGATGCCAGTAGCATCCCCTCCTCCGCCCACATTGGTTATGACACCACAAATGCCTCAAACATTGTCAAGTGTCCCTGGGTGACATAATAGTACCAGCTAAGAACTGCTGTCTGCGATAATGAGCTCAAGGCGGGCAGGGATCCTTATCTATTTGGTTTCCTGCTTTATGCCCTAGTGTGTACAGTAAGCATTCAATACATTCTTACTGGGTGAATCTTAAAGAGATACATCGCAAAGACATATGCTCTTCTTTTTCTCAGAATGCTTTTCCACGCCTTTGTCTGGTGAACTCCTACTCATACTTCAAGACCCTGGTAGGCAATGTGTATGAGAAAAGTGGGCTGAGCAGGGACTGGAAGGAAGAAGAGAATATCTGCTACGTGCTTCTCTGAAAGGGGAACCATGACCCACTCCGGCTTCCCCACGCCCTGCAGGAAAGCGGACCCCGCACAGCCGGAGATTCCTGTTTTTTAAGAGAAGTCAGAGAAATGGATTTTATGTCAACTCTCCTGGTATCTTGAATGTTGGTAACTGATTCATATTTTAAAAAATTACATCAAGGGCCAAACATATTCCTGGGCTGGATAGGGCCTGTGGGTGGCAGCAAGGTTTGCCCTGAGGAGTTTAGGGGGTGTGGCCACCTCTGGGTACCATAAAGTGTTAGAAGACAGTTCTTCTTCATGTCTCACTTGTATCCGTTTTGCTGTAGTAGTGTGGAAGGGGGTCCTCATAGGGCAAGGCAGCTCTGATGGGCAGAGGTGAAACTGCCAGCAGAAGATGGGGTTCACAGGTGATTGCTCAGCCCGCCCTAGGCCGGCTACAGGCCCAGTTCAACCCAGAGCCCGGGGTGGAGGTCCAGGTGAGGGGTCACATCCTGGGGCCTGTGTCAAGCCAGTCTGTGGCTCTGAAATTTCCACATGGTGGGCCTAGTGTTGGGGCTGTTCACCCCAGATTCCCTGGCCTCTCTAAGAAATAAAAACAGGGAAACAAAGGTGGGGGCACGGCCTTGCTGAGAGCTTGGCCTGTAGTCTCGTGGGCAGGCACAGGGGGAGCCAGGAGGCGGACTTCTCTGGAAAGTCCCTTTGCTTCGGGAACTGGCCGGGTGCCTGGGAGAGTGGACACCCGGAGTCTCCTAGTCTCTGAGGCTCCAGCCGTATCCAACAGCTCCTCTGACATCTGCCCTTCCTGGGACAGAACTTTCCAGAAACGGAAAATTGAAAAAGCCCCTCTCTGCAAACCCTGGGCTCCCTTGATGGGAACTAGGGGGCTACAAGGCAAGGGCATGAACCCCAGGCCCAGGGCCTGATGTCCCTTGAAGCCACAGCCAGCTTCTCCTCTGCTCACCCCGCCAGCCATTTCCCTCAGCCAGACCCTGAATCAGCCAGGCCCAGGTCACAGCAGACCCTGTCACCACCGTCCAGGAGGCTGAGGCCCCTGGACCACACCTCAGAGTCTCACCCAGGGAGTGGGCCTGGGTTCTCCAGTGTGGGTTCTGCGTCTACAGCAGGCATCCTTTTGTGATGGGAAGTCAAGCATGTGGCACGTGATTGCTGCTGGGAAGGGAGAAAAGGAAGTAACACTTTACTGAGCAAGGACTCTGCTGGTCTGAACTATCTATACACTCAGTCTTCAGCGTCACCACACAACCCTGCCTGTATTCAACAAACATTTGGTGAGCACCTGCTATAAGCCAGGCCCTGAGGGTTTAAAACAGAATGACACAGAACTGAAGTCTGCCCCCTTGGAGCGCAGTCTGGAGGACAGGGATTAATAAAGTCCCCAAATCATGTCAAGCAGTGGAGGGACATTAACACAGGGCAAAGGGGAACCCTGGTGGCTCAGGTGGTAAAGAATCTGTCTATAATACAGGAGACCCGGGTTCGATCTCTGGGTCGGGAAGATCCCCTGAAGAAGGAAATAGCACCCCACTCCAGTATTCTTGCTGGAGAAATCCATGGACAGAGGAGCCTTGTGGTCCATAGGGTTGCAAAGAGTTGAACAGGACTGAGCAACTGACACTTTTGAAGGGTTAAAGAGTAATGAGGAGCAACTTAAAAGATCAGAGCTGCCTCCTGAGGGCGTTTCAATAGAGACCCCAGTAGGGTAAGGAGGGATATCTGGAGGAAGGATCTTGCAGGCAGAGGACACAGCGAGTGTAAAGGCCCTGAGGCAGGACTGTATTGAGCAGGTCAGCAGAGCACAAGTTGCCCAGTGTGGTTGGAGGAGAGGGCAGGAGAGAAAATAGAAGGGGATGAGGTTGTAAGGGGGGCAGGGGGGTGGTTACACAAGCCCTGGGGGCCACAGGAAGACTTTGACTTTTCCGCGAAGTGAGGTGGGAGCCACGTGAGGATTCCGAGCAGAGGAGGGTCGTGACCTGACTTCCTATTAGTCTCCCCATGTTAGAGATGAGGAAACCGAGGTTCAGAGAGGTGAAATCACTGGCCCAAGGTCACACAGCCAGTGAACATCCCTGGAGGAATTTGAACCCACATCCATCTGACTCTCAGTCTTTCCATTTCCTGACAGCCCCTGGTTTGGGAGGACCTTCCAAGGTGGCGCAGTGGTAAAGAAACCGCCTGCAATGCAGGAGGCCTGGGTTCGATCCCTGGGTCGGGAAGATTCTCTGGAGGAGGGCATGGCAACCCACTCCAGTATTCTTGCCTGGAGAATCCCATGGACACAGGAGCCTGGCGGGCTACAGTCCATGGGGTCGCCAAGTGTCGGACACATCTGAGCGTGCTCGGGCGCGCCTGGTTCTGGTGTGAGTCAGGAGGCCAGATCGGGGCAGAGTAGGGACTTAGAGCTGCTGTTTACAACTCCCGCCTCTGCCCAGCGCCACACCTCCTCACTCAGGCCCTCTCCCCCGCCATCCTCCAGCTGAGCTCCTAACCTTTAAGACCATCCCCTCCCCGGTACAGACTGGCTTTCCAGTAATGGACCAGAGGGGCCATTCAAAGGACCCAGCATGCGTGGCGGGGTGGCAGGCGAGGACCTGGAGCGCCTGGGGCCGCTGTGGTTCTGCCTCTACGGTGCAGAGTGGCCAGGGCAAGTCACCGGCCCCCAAAGTCAGGCTTGTTTCGAGGACAATCACTTTCTTTTTCTTGTAAAAAGAAGAGAAATGGTCGGCCCTTCAGTTTCACTCTGAGCCTGTCGATGTCTTTCCAGTAACTGAAGGGCAGGGGGCTGGGCCACTGCCCGGAGGCGGCCTGTGGATGCCTGGGGCGCTGTGGTTGATGCCACCTGGCCCCCCTTGCATCACCCCGCTCTCCACACCCCTCCCGCCTCCTCCAATAATTGCGGTCTTCGGCTTCCCTTTAACACCAAATGCAAAACTCTGCTGGAGGTAAGGCAGAAGGGAATCTGTGTGAATCTCTGAATTGTGGTTGAATAGAGGTATTCTTAGGCGCCTGCTTGCAAGGGTGGTGAACTTTTGGTGCTAAAAGCAGAATTGCTTTTCAGTAAATGTTATTACTCAAAAGGAAGTTGTCACCGCCACCGCCACCCCAAGCCTCTTCCAACTGCCGCACTGTCAGGCCCAAGGCGGGGAGGGGGGGGTCTCTGCATAGCTCCCCAGGACCCCACCAAGCCCGCACAGGAAGCTCTGGCCATCTCAGCTGACCCTGGCCAGCTAAAGCTGACATTCAAATGCCCACACACTGCCCTGGCATCATACTTCAAGGTACCAACTCTTTGCTTACTCAGCATTTGTGTCTCTGAGCCTGAGTGGTCTCAGAGGAGCAGAGCCAGAGCTGAGGGCGGGGTTGAAGCAAGAGCTGTCAGTTGTCTGTTTCTTCAAGAACTGCAGTCCATCTGGGCAACTCACCCCTCTTAATCTTTGCTTCCTCTTCTCTAAAATGGGGAGGGGGTGATGATGCCCCAAAGAAAAGAGCTAAGCATCCCAACTGGTTATGGTAGATGTTTAATAAATAAGGATATTATTAATAGTCAAAATGACACTAAATTGAAATTAGACTAGGGCTCAGCTCCACCATAACCTTGGACAAGTCCATTCCTCTCTCAGCCTCAGCTTTCTCCTGCGTAAAGTAGAAATAGTAATAATATCTATTGTGCAAGATTGTTGGGAGACTTTGATGAGCTGGAGCGTGTAAGTCATGAGGCATACAGTAGGTAGGCAGTCAGCATTCCTTCCATCCCTTCTCTTTGCTGCCTCAGAGAGGCTAACTCCTGGGCTCGTGGTCCCCTGGAGCTGCCCAGGGAACCATCTGTGTTCTTCCTTCACTGAGAAAGGTCCTTGAGAGTGTGCCCCAGAGCCCAGTGGCTAGACAAGAACCAACCAGACCAACCTCAGGGCAGCCGTTTAGTACACAGCCCTTAGTGAGAAAGGAGTCAAAACAAACCTCAAATGGCAGGTCACCATCCCAACCTAGGGAGCTAGCCGGGGGCACCCTAAGGTCCAGTCGCCCGCCTATGGCAGCCCTGCAGTGACAAGGAGTTTACAGAGCAGCGTGCACTGGAGCCCAGGGCCCTGTGTAATTCACAAGTCACCTCTTGGAGTCTCTGTACCAACCCCTTGAGGCAGGGCCTCCCGCTGCTCAGCAACTTGCAGGGGTGGAAGCTGAGGCTCAGGTAGGTGAGAGGTCTGGTTGACTGAGATTTGAACCCAGCCGGTGCCATCGGCAAGCCACACACTTAACCACTGCACGACATCCGCTGTTTGAGATTCTGACAGTGCCTCCACGTTACCAAAGATGCAATTATGTTCAGCAGTGGCTAGGTAGAAAAAATTTGTATTCGTATTCTCTATGAAATTTTTTACGTTGAGATTGGTGTAGATTCGGGGCAGTTGTAGGAAACAGAGATTCCTACTTACCCTCTCCTCCATTTCCCTATGACAACATCTTTAAAACAATGGCACCACCAGCTTGCTGACGCCGATCCAGCCAAGATGCAGAACGTCTCCAGTCCCATAAAGGTCCTTCCCAGTCTTCTTCCATAGCCCCAGCCATCTCCCACCCCCAACTCTGTCCTTTCTCCTGGCCACCACTAATCTTGTTTCCATTTCTACAACTGTATGAGCGTAAGAATACTCATAAATCCATACATAAATGGATTTCCCTGGTGGTACCATGGATGAGAACCTGCCTGCCAGTGCAGGAGACATGAGTTCAACCCCTGGTCCGGGAAGAGTCCACATGGCGTGGAGTGACTGAGCCATGCACCACAACTGCTGGGCCCACGTACCGCACCTGTTGAAGCCCCTGAGCCTAGAGCCTGTGCTCTGCAATGGGAGAGACTGCCGCAGTGAGACGCCCGCCGCCCACAACTAGAGAGTAACCCCCACTCACCACAACTAGAGAAAGCCCAAGCACAACAAGGGAGACCCAGCGCGACCAAAATATATACATAATTAAAAAAAAAAAACAATATAAATATTCCTAAAGAAAATCAATCCTGATTACTCATTGGAAGGACTGATGCTGAAGCTCAAGCTCCAATATTTTGGCCACCTGATGTGAAGAGCTGACTCATTGGAAAAGACCCTGATGCTGGGAAAGATTGAAGGCAGGAGGAGAAGGGGGTGACAGAGGACGAGATGGTTGGATGGCATCACCAACTCAGTGGACATCAGTTTGAGCAAGCTCCGGGAGTAAGCCTGGCGTGTTGCAGTCCATGGGGTCGCAAAGAGTTGGACACGACTGAGCAACTGAGCAACGACAATGTAAGTGGAATCATATGGTTTGTAATCCTTTGGGACTGACTTATTATTTTTTTTACTCAACATAATTCCCTAAAGATTCATCCAGACTGTTGCATGTGTCAATATTTTGTTCCTTTTTATGCTGAGTAGAATTCCAAGGTATGGATGCACCAGTTTCCTTAACTGTTCACTATTGCAGGGCATCTGGGTTACTTCCACGCTTTGCCTATTATAAATCAAACTGCTATGAACATGTGTGTACAGGTTTCTGTGTGAATCTAAGTTTTCATTTCTATATTCAGGAGCACAATAGCTAGATCATCTGGTAGTTTTTAAGACATTGCCTAACTGTTTTCCAGAATCCTGTACCATTTTACATTCCCACTAGGAATGCATGAGTGATCCAGTCTCTCCAGTCCTCTCCAGCATTTAGTGTTCTCACCCTTTTTCATTTTAGTCATGGGGATGGGTGTGTAGTAATACCTCATTGTGGTCTTAATTTGCATTTCCCTAATGGCCAGTGACGTTAAACATCTTTTCATGTGTTTATTTGCATCTGTGAATCCTATTCCATAAAATGTCTGTTCCTGTCTTTGGTCATTTTCTAATTGGATTTCTTTTTCATTGCTGAGTTTTGAAAGTTCCTGATACATTCTCAACACTAGTCCTTTGCCAGATGCATGGTTTTCAAATATTTTCTCCTGCTCTATAGCTTGTCTTTTCAATCCTCTTTAACAGAGCAAAAAAATTTTAATGTTGATGAGGTACAATTTATCACTTTTTTCATCTTCTGAATTATGCTTTTGGTGTTCAGGTATAATAATTCTTTGCCTGGCCCTAGATCCTGAAATGGAGAAGGCAATGGCACCCCACTCCAGTACTCGTGCCTGGAAAATCCCATGAACGGAGGAGCCTGGCGGGCTGCGGTCCATGGGGTCACTGAGTCGGACACGACTGAGCGACTCCACTTTCACTTTTCACTTTCATGCCCTGGAGAAGGAAATGGCAACCCACTCCAGTACTCTTGCCTGGAGAATCCCAGGGACGGGGGAGCCTGGTGGGCTGCCGTCTATGGGGTCGCACAGAGTCGGACACGACTGACGCGACTTAGCAGCAGCAGCAGCAGCAGATCCTGAAAATCAATTTTCTCCTACTTTAAAAGAAATAAATGTTTTATAGTTTCATGTTTTAGTTGAAGTCCATGATCCATTTAATCTTTGTTATAAGGTGTGAGATTTGGGTCAAAGTCAAGGATCTTTTCTTTTTGCCTATGGATGTCCAGTTGCTCCCACACTATTTACAGTAAGTCCCCTACATATGAACCTTCAAGCTGCGAACTTTCAAAGATGCGAACTTGCGTTTCATCAGTATCAGGTGTGAGTGACATTGCAGCTTGCCTTCCATCTCCTGTTGCTGACGGTCCTTCATCTCAACCATCCCCCTCCTCCCCTCCCTCCTCCAGGCAGTAACTCTTCCTGCGCTGGACACCAGCCCCTGGATGGCGGCTGTTGTTCTCTACTACTGTACTTTTCAAGGTACTGCACTGTAAGATTAGAAACATTTTCTGTATTTTTTGTGTTTTTTTAAATTTATTATTAACAAATGGCATGTTGCGGTCCATGGGATCACCAAGAGTCAGACACAACTGAGCGACTGAACTGAATTTATTATTTGTGTGAAAGGAATTATAAACCTATTAAGTATAGTACTGCGGAAACAATTGTGTTAGTTGGGTACCTAGGCTAACTTTGTTGGACTTAACAAACAAACTGGACTTACAAACATGTTCGCAGAACGGAACTCAGTCATGTGTAGGGGACTTACTGTATTAGAAAGGTTATCCTTCTGCTGAATTGCTTTTGTAATTTTATCACAAATCAGCTGGAAATGTTTATGGGGGTCTAAGTCCTTTCTTCTACTCCATTGATCGTATGTCTCTTCCTCTGCCAATACTACTTTCTCTTGTGTAGTAAACTTTAATATTGGGTAGAATGATTCCTCCCACTTTGTAGAAAATTGTATATGGTGTTTTACTTCTTTGATAAATGGGGTGGCAAAGCTCTGTTCCTCAATTTACTTGTTTAAAAATAGACTGTTGAAGCAGGAATGGCCGAGGGTCCACAGAGATGTGTGCTCCTCCTCTGAAGGGTCCAGCTGTAGATAAGTAGCTGCCCAGCCAGGAGACTACATTTCCCAATTGCCTTCGTGTCTGGGTGGAACCATGTGACTAGTTCTGGACAGTGGAGCGTGGCAGGGCAGGCTGATGGGTTCCTTCTCCATCTCCTCTCTCTGGTTGGATCTTAATCCCCAGGGTCACTTTGAACATGGCAGAGCCTCCAGCAGTTGGGATACCTAAGTGACTGTGTGAATCAGGGGTCCTTCTCCCTGTGACTATCCCAACGGACAAAAACAGCAGCATTTATAAATGAAATACAACAACACTGTTAAAGTTTAAAAGTTAAAGTAAAAAAAAAAACTTGTAAAATGTCCATCCATGTACAATTTACAACCATTTCCCACACCTCTGGCATATTCACAGTTTGGGAAATATATATCCTAACCCTGTTTTAGAAGTCAGTCCACATTCCTTCTACAACTAGAAAAACAGAGGTCCAGAGAGGGAAGGGGTTTGCCTAAGGTCACAGAGCAAATCCAGGGCTGAGCCCAAGTAATTCCACTTGCTATACATAACTGATTTCCATGAACCTTTGATTCTTTCTTTCAAAGGGTGGACAAGTCTGAGCATGTGTCATCCGAGGCTCCAAGTGGACGATTATAAAAACAAATCATAATTAATAATTCCTTAGGAGGCAGGTCAGAGAGCTTCCGGGGCAGGGTGGCGCCTCTGAGGGCTGATTTGGAGGAGAAGTAATTTTAAGACTTCCCGCCTTTCATCGGGGGATGGGGAAGCAATTTAAAATAAGCCTAATAAACATGGCCCACGCAGTTGTGACCCGTGGAATGACGCTCTCACCTCCAGAAGCCGCTTCGGCCTTTATGATGTGGGATTTGTCTGTGTGCTGAGGTTAAAGAAGAGGGGAAAAAAAAGGCCATGAGGGATTTATCGGGGAAAAACAACATCAACAACAATAATTTCTTGCAGAACTGAGTGGGTCAATGCCTGTGGGTGGCTGAACTGGTGAGTCAAAGGGCATCAGAAAGAGCAACTTTGGAGGACGCAGGAGGAGAGAGGGCAAGGGCCCTGGGGTCAGGTTCGCAGACCCTGGTTCAAGCCTGATCTGCCGCTGAACAGCTGTGAATCCTCAGCCACTGACTTCACCACCCTGTGCCTCAGTCTTCCCCTCTATGAAATGGGGAGTATATCAGTACCTACCACCAACGGCTATCTAGGACTAAAGTGAGGCAATGCGAGTGAAGCTGCCAGCACAATGTCTCTCACACAGTAGGCCCTCAACTCATGCATACCTCACTCCATCATTGCTGGGTAAGTGAGTCCTGATGTCAGTTCAGGACATCGAACTGAGATACTCATACGCCGGGGTCCCATGGTTCTCCACCCGGGCTTCACATTTTAAAAATATTGGTTCCTGGAACCCACCCCAGAGATCCTGCTGCAGTGGCTTCTAGGGGCAGGTTGGAGACCCCCACCCGTGGGACAGCAGGGTCCCCTGTGGGCCTGAGTAGACGCATGCCACGCAGAGATCAGCCATCCGTCCGCGTTTCTCCCTCCGCACTCAGCACTGTGCTTGTGGTTCAGCTCTAACCGTACGGCTGCGCGTGTGCCTGGTCCATTGCTTCTAATTCCTGATTTCTGCATCCTCCCTATTTCTTGTGTCCCTTCTTCTAGCACAGACTCCAGGTTGCTCCCTGCTACCCTCTCCACATTCATGTCTGACATTGTGAACTTTCTCCATGAGCACCCCTGAGGTGGGGGAAATGTCTCTGAGGCTTCCTATTATCATTGAAGTTCAACCCAGTAGCTCCAGTGACTGAATCTCCAAGGTGGGGCCTCAGACCCTGAAGGTTTCTAAATGCTCTCCAGGAGTGATTCTGAGGAGGAATAACACAGATGGAGACTCACTTGCTTACCAAAATCTCCATAATCAAAATACCGAACAACCCAGAGAGAAGAAAGTTCAGTGAGTTAAAAATGGAATTTCGATTCCTTTTCCAGTATGTTTACTGAGGGCCCATAACAGCTAGGTCCTGGGGATGCAGAGATGGTGACCAGAGTTAGCTTCAGAGTGGCCAAGAGACTGGAACTCAGAACTTTGAGACACCAAACAGCACACTCTACACAAGCAGAGTTATTAAAGGGTGATTACAACCCTCTGTGATAAAGGCTAATATTAGATGTGCATACAAGGAATGGGGTGAAGTAATTGACTGATTTAAGAGGGTTAGGGAAATTTCCCTTGGGAGAGTGAAGGATGGGTTTTAAAGAATGAATAGGAGTCTGCTAGAAAAAAGATCAGGCAATAATCACTTGTAGCAAATGCTGTTGGTGTCTACCCAAATCCCCTAGATGAACACTCCCACTCACTGCAAATAACTATGTTTACTCTCTCTACTTGAGAACTTTGGTCTGGCTGTGGGCATGTGCATAGCCAGAAGTTCCAGAAAGTTGATGCCCTGGAATGAGACCTCAGCTAACCACTGACGGGGAGTTGGCAGATATACGGCTGGTTTCCTCTCCCATTGGCTGGAAAAAGTCTGGGGTCCATCATCTACACTGGCTCCCTGAGTTGGTTTGAGATCCCCCCGGACGTTGCTGGCCTGATAACCACGTGTTTTATTTGCATCCTTCCCTGTCTTGCTCATCCACCCTGCTATGGGGACTTCCCGGCATCACTTTCCGAATGTACTCCTTGAACTTGAATCCTGTCTCAGGGTCTGTTTCTGGAAGAACTCAGACCAGGACAGCATCCTGCATGGAGGAGACAGCACAGGCAAAGGCAGAGGTTGGAAAGCACGTGGTTCATGCAGACGATTCCCCACACCCGATGCACAGGATGCCATATGGAGAGGAGGTTGAACAGTCATGTGGATGGACCTCAACTGCCACGCTAGGATCCCGGACTTCTTCCTGCTTTTTCGGCTCAGGAAGTGGGACCCCGCTCCAGAGCAGGTAGGGAAGTGAGCTGTTTATTCAGATTCCTCAAGGATGTGCTGGTGAGGCTGGCGGGGTAAGGGTGCCAGGTTCTCTAGTCTCTGCATCCATGATCCTCTGGCTTTGGGGTTCATCTGAATAAGATTCAAGTCTGACCTGGACAGAGGCAGGAAGAAAGGCAGGAAGAAAGGCTGATATTCTAGGAAGGGAGATGAATCATAAATAATATATTTAATAAAATTACTGAGGGTAAAAAAAATGCAAGGCCGAAAAACAAATCAAAATAGGAAGAGTGAGTGCAGGGCTATTGTCAATGGAGGGGAAAAGGAAGGCAAAAAAGAAATGATGGACCAGATCTGGTAGGGGAACCGCAAGTGCAAAGGCCCTGAGGCAGGATTGAGATCGGCTACTGGAAGAACAGCCTAGAGGCCAGTCCGCCAGTGGCCCAAGACCACTGTCTTTGGCTGGCAGAGACAGCCCAGCTGGGTAATGACTGCCCATCCAGTTTGGCTTTCAACAGGACACGTTAACTAATCTCTCTGGGCCTGAGTCTCCTCCTCTGTGCAATGGGTACTGTGATGGCACCACACTCATGGGACCACTGCAGCACCACGTGAGTCTCCCTTCTCTTGCCCCTCTGCCCTGTAGGGGCAATTCTGAAGGACAAGAGGAAACAGTGTCCTGAGCTGTCTGTAGAGAGCCCAGGGCCAACTTCATCTTGTAACTCCCCCACCCACCTCTAAAAACCCAAGGTCTCCAGAAGACTCTGGGGCCCACCCAGGTAGGAATCATCTCTGGGCTGTGGCCACAGTGCCCCCATCACACCCCTGTTACACCCAGCTCCAGTATGGACCACAGGACACCCCTGGGCCCAGCTTGACAGTTTAAGCCTCAAAATTTAGTTGTGGCAAAGTTGAGTCGCTGACTTGCCAGCAACTTCCCATCCTGGGCTGTAGGGGGGCCAGGCCGGGGAGGGAGAACAAAGGCTTTTGTTTGCCCAGCCGCAGAGGAGGATGAGAAAGAGCAGCTCCTGCCTGATCCTGTGGAAGCCCCCAAGGCTGCCGGCTCAGGCCTGGAGCCAAAGGAGACAAGTCAGAACAGCCAAGTGGGAGACCCGGAGCCCAGGGTTGGGAAATCGTGTTGGGAGAACTGCCCACCCATCCCCCCATCCATTCGTCCATCCATCACCTATCATCTATCTATCAATCTGTCTCCCTATCCATTACCTACCAATGCATCCATCTATTACCCATCTCTTACCCATCCATCCATCCGTCATCCATCCATCACTTGCCCGTCCTTTCCACAAGCACATATTGAGCAGATGGAGGCCCAGGCTCTGGGTTGGGCACTGGGAAAGCAGCTGTGAATAAAGTCCCTACCCCTAAGGGGCTGATATTCTAGGAAGGGAGATGAATCATAAATAATATATTTAATAAAATGACTGAGGGTAAAAAAAAATGCAAGGCCGAAAAACAAATCAAAATAGGAAGAGTGAGTGCAGGGCTATTGTCAATGGAGGGGAAAAGGAAGGCAAAAAAGAAATGATGGACCAGATCTGGTAGGGGAACCGCAAGTGCAAAGGCCCTGAGGCAGGATTGAGATCGGCTACTGGAAGAACAGCCTAGAGGCCAGTCCGCATGTATGCTAAGTCACTTCAAACCCATGGACTGTAGCCCACCAGGCTCCTCTGTCCATGGATTCTTCAGGCAAGAATACTGGAGTGGGTTGCCATGACCTCCTCCAGGGGATCTTCCTGACCCAGGGGTCAAACCTGGGTCTCCTGCAGTGTAGGCAGATTCTTTACCATCTGAGCCACTAGGCAAGTCTAACCATCACTGAAAGAGGAAAGGAAGGTAGAGGGAAATAAGGAGGTAAAACTGCCAGGGCCCTGCGGGCAGAGAGACCCAGCTCCTGCTCTGGCTCTGCATAGGCAGGGAATGGTTCCTTTTCCTCCCCAGACCTTGGAATTTCCATCTGTATAAAGAGAGCCTAGATATGATTGTCCTTTCCCATCTAGGGCTCTGTCATTAAAAAAAAAAAAAAAGATGGCCTTGCTCTTGCCTGAGAGCCAGAAGAGCCAGGTTCTAGACTGCAAGAGTGAAGAATGCAGACCATGGAGTTAGGGATTTTAATCTCTCTGTGCCTCGGTGTTTGGGGCCATAAAATGGGAATAATAATACCTTCCACCCCTTGGGGCTCTTACCAGGAGCCATAGGAATGGTGCAGGGAAAGCATCTCTTTGGTTACCTTCCTCGTCCCTGTTACATTATGATTCAGGGAGACAGTGATGGTGGATCTTGCTAACCCTCCTGTTCAGAGGCAGAGTGTGAAGCCCTGGGACGTCCCTCTGGGTGCTGCTGGCCTGGACTAGCTTCGCGAGGCCTGGGGGCAGGATCTCCAGAGCTCGAGTCTAATCCTACAGGGATTGCTGGAGAGGTGTGGGGATAAGGCCCTGCAAGCAGCTCAGAGGCCTCCCCCTCCCCCAGACAGGCAGCTCAGCATTGGCACAGGGCTCATCTTGGGACAGGCAGCGGAGCCTCCCGCGTGGCTCCACCACGTCCACCGCTGGGCCCTCTCTCAGCCTCCCTTTCCAAATGCACTGCTCGGGTTCTGGTGCCTCATCTGATCCATCCCTGCCTTAGAACCTTCGTGCTTGCGGGGCTGGCCACCAGCTCTGCTCCCTCCCCTCCTGCAGGACTCAAAGGCCACCTTAGTCTCTAAGAGAAGCCTTCTCTGACCATCAGGGCAACACAACCCCACACCCCCCATTCATTCTTCCTCTCTACGCTGGGTTCCTTTCCCGCAGAGTCTTCCTAAACACTCTCTGAAGTTCCTTGCTAAGTTCTTGGTTTCTTCACTGCCTGATTCCTCCACTATGATGTCAGCTCCACAGGACAGAGGCTGCCCATCTTACCCTCTGTATCTCAAGCAATGAGCACATAGCAGGTGCTCAGTCAATTTTTGCTGAATGAATAATAGGAATGTAATGATTCCTTTATTTTTTGAAAAACATTTTCCCGCTTAAAAATTAACTTTAATTTCATAATGGACATTATTATACTCTTTGAATTTTTTCTTTACTGTTACAATTTATGGTTAAAATTCCCTTTGACCTTCAATCCAGACACTCCCTGAGGTGGTCATGTAACAGGTTTGGCCGTGTCCTCCCAGACTTATTCTTGTACACGTACACACATAGAAACGCATAACATTGCCGTTGATATTGTGTGTGTGCAAGCATGCGTGCATGTGTGTGCGTGTTTATATAAATGGTGGACTAGATTGGGCTCCCAACTTGCAAAGAACGTAAACAACTCTGAGTAATTGGATGTTTAAATTTTATGTGTCGACTTAGCTAGGTTATTGTGCCAGTTGTTCGGTCAAACATTAGCTTCACTGTTGCTGTGAAGGTACTCTGTAGGTGTGACTAGCATCTACAGTCAGTTGATTTTAAGCAAAGGAAAGTATCCTCCATAATGTGGGTGGGCCAACCACTTAAAGGCCTTGAGAGTGAAAACTGAGGTTTCCTGGAGAAGAAGGAATTCTGTCTCCGGATTATAATATAGAAATCCTCCCTGAGTTTGTGGCCTGACAGCCTGCCTACAAATTTCAGACTTGCCATCCTCCATAACTGCATTCTTAAAGCTAGATGATAGACAGAGAGATCTATGATAGAAAGATCATCTCCTATTGATTTTCTTTTCCTGCAAAACCCTGCCTGTTACAGTAATTTAAAGAGACACAGGGGACTTTCCTGGTGGTCCAGTGGCTAAGACTCCATGCTCCCAATGCAGGGGGCCTAGGTTCGACCCCTGGTCAGGGAGCTAGATCCAAAACACCTCAACTCAGAGTTAGCAGGCTGCAACTAAGAGTTCAGATGCTGCAACTAAAGATCATGCATGCCACAACTAAGACTAGGCCCAGCTATATAAATAAATAAATATCTTTAAAAAAACTAAACAGGGACACAGTCTCTTACAAGTAATTTAGGAAAAAAACAACAACAATCAATCAAACAGACATGAAAGACAAAGAGTCAAGCAGACATTTCACAAAGGAGATGCAAAATGACCAGTAAACACACAGAGGGGTTTGACATCATTGATTGTCAGGGAAATGCAATTTAAAACCACAGTGGGATATCACTTAGGAGGGTTAAAATGAAAAATTCAGAAAATACCAAGAGTTGATGAGGAGGTGCAACATCCAGAAGAAACTCATACATGACTGGTAGGAACACAGAATGGTGCACTTTGGAAAGCTGGTGATTTCTAACCAAATGAGACATGCCCTTACCACACGACCCAGCAATAGGTCTATTACTCAACAGGAATGTAGACAGATGTTTGCCGACAGATGTTTGCCAAAATATGTACACAAGAATGTTCGGAGCAGCCTTATTCATAAACAGCTTCAACCTAGAAAATACCCACATGCCCCTCTGTAGGAGAGGGGATGAATGAACTGAGCCACATCCAGACGATGGCCTCTTGCCCAGCAATAAGGATGAGTGACCTGCACCCACATGCAACAGCATAGATGAATCTCAAAGACATCAACATCAAGAGACGGAGCCAGACACCGTAACATATCATTTAATTCTATTTAAGTAAAGGACTAGAAACAGACACACTACCCTTGGTTACCTTTGGGAAAGTCATCACTGGCAGAGGGCATAGGGGAGCTTCTGGGGGACAGGAACACTCTGTTTCTTGATGTAGGCTTGATGCGCTCACTTGTGGAGATCCATCACAGGTTTGTCACTTATGACCTGTGCGTTGTTCTGTGTGTGTTCTGTACTTGAGGAAAAAGTCACATTAGGGAGGGGACATTCGTGTACCTACGGCTGATTCATGGTGATGTTTGGCAGAAACCAACACAATTCTGTCAAGCAATTATCCTTCAATTAAAAAGTAAATTTTTTAAAAAGCTCAAATTAAAATTAGGGGTTGGGACAGTCTAAGAGAGTTGAAGAACCAGATTTCAAAGTTAGCAGGGATAGTGCCCCAACCATAGGACTAGATCGGGTGAGACCTTTCTGCTGCCTCTGGACTACCCCTCACTCCAAGTTTGGGTAGGTGTGTCTGATTGGTTGAGCCCAGGTCATGTGACCACCCCATAGCTGCAAAGGAGACTGGGAAGTGTGAACATCTAGCAGGTTCACCATCAGTGGTGGAAGTGGGTAGGGTCTGCCTCAAAAGATGGGGAGTCCTTAGACCACAGCGAGGTGCTTAACCTTTTCCCCACCAACAGCTGTTTAGGTCGCTTCCAGTAACCATTTTGGCACATATTCCTTGTGCCTGATGTTTCTCTAAAGGAGATACCAAACAACAGAATTCCTGTGTTCTAAAAAAGATGAACTTACAGTTTTACTGTATACTGTAAAGTTATCTTCCTGAGAGACTGTTCCAATTCATACCTGGACCAGAAGAATATGCGTGGCCATTTCCCACGGTCTCCTGAATACTTTATATTATCAGTCTTTTATTTTTGACGAATGCAGGACTCAAAAACCTTGTCTAAGTTTTGTTAGTTTGTATTTGCCTGATTACCAGCAAGGCTGGACATCTTGCATGTCTATTTGCCTTATGTGTTTCTGTTTCTGTAAGTTGCCTGTTTCCATCTACTTATGCTGTTATTCTAGGCGGTCAGGTTTTGGGGTTTTTCTCTTATTGCTCTGCAGGGATTCTTTAGCTACTATGGAAATAAATCATTTGTCTAGATTTACGTTGCAAATATTTTTACCCAGGTTGTCATTGGTCTTTTAACTTGGAAGTGAACACACACTGTTCCCCCAGGCTCACAACTTTTCTGAAGCTGGGAAATCAACATTGAGGCAAAGAGGGTGGGGATAAAGAGGAAAGGGGATCTTTCTGACCTTACCCGGTTTTGTTCCCACTAGCTCTGAGGACATTTTGCAATATCTCTACCAGTCATCCTTTCATTTCCTTGTTCTTGTCACCAATAGGAAATAGTATTAGAGCCGCAGTCATAGGACTACTTAACTTCTACTTTAATTTTTTTTTTTCAAGCCAGAAGTTTACCAAACTTGGTGTGGAGAAGAGTAATTCCCATGTCCTTTAGTATTCTCAGAGTCCCTAGTGGGGAGTCGGCCAGGCTTACCACCTCTTAAGACTGTCATTCATTTGTTGACTACCTGAATAAAGGAATTAGATTAATGCCAAAAATTTGCAAATTCCTTCAGAAGCTGCCACTAGCTGACAAAGGGGCAAGTGTTGTATAGGCATATGTGAGCAAATGGTCTGGAGGTGGAACTGAGCAATGCTTTAAAGTATCCTTGAAAATCTTTTGCTCTTCATAAAAAGGCAAGAGCACATGGTTTGGTGAATACAGATACATTTTAAATGCACAAAGTCAGCAGTTGGCAGACTACAGCCCTTGGGCCAAATCCGGCCCTCTGCCTGTTTTTGTAAATAAAGTTTTATTGGCACACAGCCACATCCATTAGTTTCATATTGTCTGTGGCTGCTTTCCAGCTACCATAGCAGAGTTGAGTAGTTGCAACAGAGACCATATGGTCCACAAAGCCCAAAACATTTATTATCCACTAGCTTTATAGAAAAAAATTACCAACCCCTGAACTAAGCAATTAAAAAGACATAACAAGTTATAACTTCACAGTATTTTTAGATATATAAAACAGAAGAAATGAAAAAAATGATTTTAAAAAAGTGTTTGGCCAATCGTGTATGGCTAGATCTTTCTAAGTTAAATGCATAGAAGGCAGAATCCACTGCATAACATGGTGAAGAGTAAGACTTTGAATCTAGATTATTTTTTAAAAAATTCTAGCAGCTGAGTAATTTTTTTCAAATTACTTTAAGCCTCTCAACCTCAACTTTCTCACCTGTAAAATGGTAGTGATGATAGTAGCAACATCATAGGATTGTGTATTTAGTGGGATTCTTAGAACAGTGCCTTAGAATCTAGTGAATGCTATATAATTATGTGCTATTATTACCGTCATTTCAGTACACAGACAGATTGATGTCCTGACTGTGCTACTTCCCAGCTCTATGGCCTTGAGCACATGGATGTCCCTCCCCAAACCTCAGTCTCCCCATCCATAAATGGGATCATAGTTTCCATCACGTGGAGTTTCTGTAAGAACTATGCTTAACACGGCATCTGGCATACCTTAGGCATTCCACACTTGGTGGATGTTATTGCCACTGTTCCCATTATTCTGACTTCCTTTCTGACCCCAGAGCCTCCACACTGTCTGGAGATCAGCCCTCCTCCTGCTGTGCAAGGCAGGTCATGGCTCTGGACCCTCTGTGTACCAGCACTGACTGTTTCCACCCAGCAGTTGTTTATTTAACTGTCCTCTTAAGTAACTCTCCAGCCATCAAAGGGCTGTTTACAAACCCCACAATTAGCTTTCCTGGAACAGCAAATAAACAGAAACCTAATTAGGTATGTTTCTCCTGGCTCAAGGCACAGTGATCTGAAGGCTTGGGCATCGTAGCCATCAGTTAAATAAACATTCATGGGATGTATGGATGAATGGATGTAGAGATGGATGCATGTATAGAAGAATAGATGGGTGATGGATGGACAGATACTGTTTAAGATGATGGAGAGACAGATGAATGGAAGGACAGACAGACAGAAGGTGAAAGGGATAGAAAAATGGACAGAAGGATAGGTGGATGGATGGATGGAGGCTGAATGGAAGGGACAGACATTAATGGAAGGACAGGTGGATGGATAGATACTTGGAAGGTAGATGAGTAGGTGAATGAGTAGGTGGATGGATGGATGGATGGATGGGTGGATGAAAGGGTGGGCGGATGGATAAGTGAATGGAAGGTGGGTCAGTGGATGGACAGGTGAATGAACGAGTGGGTGGACATTTGTGGAATGCTAGAGTAAGAAGGCAACACGAACTGAAGTTCCAGGCTCTTTCTGACATCTGGGCCCCGCCCTGCTCCTCACTGAGATGCCATGTCACCACTCAGCAGAAGGGACTCTGGCCTTATGATATCAGAACGACCCTGGGTTTAAATTCAGTTCTGCTATATCTACTCTGTGACCTTGAGCAAATCTTATTACTCTCTGGGCCTGAGTCGCCACCTCCATAAAACGGATGCTAGCAACTGTCTCCACTGCACGCAGCTTCTGGGAGGTAAATGGGTTAAGTGTCCAGGCCACAGTCCTTGTTCTGTACATGTAAATGCCTTTTCCACCACTGCTGGTGGATTGCCCAGACCGTGTTCCAAGGATTCACCCTGATGGAGGGACCAAAGACTACCTGTATCCTGAAGAGCAGGGCCTGTTCCCACTGTGGGTGAGGGGCAATTGAGACTGAGCCCAGAATTTGGACCTCCTCCCTCCCCGGCTCCCTCAAGGGTCTCCACTTGGTTTTCCAGGTCTGGGAGATGAGAATGATGGTGTGAGAGCCAGACTGCTGAGATTCAAATCGCTCTCCTCCCACTTTCCAGCGGGTAACTTCGGGCAAATTACTAACCACTCTGTGCCTTGGGAAAATGAAAGTCCCTACCCCAAAAGATTATTGTGAAGGTTGAATGAATTAATACAATGAAGTGTTTCCTACAGTGCCTGGCACAGCGTAAGCATGGCTAGTTACTCTTATTACTGTATAATAGTTATTATTATTATTACTACTATCATTACCACCTCTCCCACGACCCCTTCGCCTTCCTGGCCAGAGGAATCTCTGGCGTTCCCCACCAGAAGATGGCCTTCGAGCTGGGCTCGAAAGAACAGAAGGCTCCCCATAGAAGGGCACTGCCAGCCAGGGCACTGCCAGGGCAAAGGCGTGGAGGGGAACGCTCCCCAGGAGCGAAGCTGGAGCGTCTTTGGCCAGAGGGAGGTGTAACTCCCGGTGGCAGAGGCTGGGCGGGGTGCCGTGAGTCAGGGTTTGGCCCTGCCAGGCCATGGCAGCGCAGTTTCCCATCAAGGGCCCGGGCGGGGTGGCTGTGGCTCCCTCTGGCCAGAGGTGAGGGTCTGAGTCAGCCCTCGTCAGGTAAGAGGAGGAGGATGTGGGACTTTCCCACCTGTGCCCTGGAAGCCCGTGTGAGCTGGGCAGGGCACCTCCCACAGAGGGCGGGTGGGCAGGGGCCTCTGCACCAGCTACAGTTGGTGCTGCCCACCTCCACGGCTGACCCCGGGGCCCTGAGTCCAGGGAGAGGCCTGGGAGCGTCTCCTCTCCTGACACTCGGGCTGGGACGCAGGACCCCAGCCAGGGGCTTTTCCTAGGGTAGGAAGAGAGCTCTGGAGTCCAGTGAGGTCTGGGAAGCCAGGGAAAATCTCCCTTAACAGGAATATTTATTTGAACCAAGACCTGAAGGAGGGGAGGAAGTGAGCGGTGAATGCTATATCTGGGGAAGAGTGTCCTCAAGAAAGAGAACAGCAGGTGCAAAAGTCCAGTGGTGGAGGCCTGGGTTTTGGAGGAACAGGGAAGAGACGGCCCAATCACACAGGCCCTGGTGGACCATGAGGAGGAGCTCAGGTTTTAGAGGAGAGGAGAGCCCTGGGGCGGTCAGAGCAGCAGAGGGATGGGCTGGCTCAGGCTCTGATGAGACCTCTGGCTGCACATAGAGAGCGGGTGGGGGTGAGGAGCAGGGCACAGAAGCAGGTGGCCTGCAGCGGTCCAGGTGGGTGATGGGGCAGCCGACGGGTGGGGACCCTGAAGGCGGGCAGAAGAGGCGGGTTTCTAGGGACTCCGTCGGGCGTCAGTCAACACATCCTTCCTGAAGACTCACGCGTGAGCCCTGTGTGGGAACTGTGGATACGGGGATCACGAAGACTGCGCCCCTGCTTCCAGTTCAGGAAACAAGACGTACATAAATCAGTATGATGTGACCGGTGCTCAAAGCCGGGGTGAGCCAAGGGCATCCACGCTGCACCAGGCCCTGTCTATGCAGGCTTAACTCAACCTGGTGAGATGAGAACAACCATGAACCCCCATTTGACAGATGATGAAACTGAGGCTCTCTTGGGGAAGTTAAGGAAGCAGTGTGTCCAAAGTCAGGAGACTCCTCCCTACTAATAGGATTTGCACCAAGGTCCGCCCAGCTGCAGGACTGGGCCCACCTGACCGCTCTGATTTCTGGACGGGCTCATGTAATCAGGGAGGGCTTCCTGCAGAGCTGAGACTACAGCTTGGTTCCCAGGGGTGGGCAGCATTCCGTCAGGGCACAGAGGGGGCATTCCAGACCTGGGCATGGCAGGGGCCAAGACCTAGGAGTGAGGTCAGCTCCCTCAGCCAATGTCTCCTAAGCCTCGCTGAAAAGTCACCTTTAAAGTCATTCACACTTTTTATGAATGATTTTTTTTTTCCTTTGCTTGGTTGGTTTTTTGAAAATCATTTACTGAGGTAAAATTCACATAACATCAATTAGCCACTTTAAAGTGAACAATTCATGTGCTAGTCACAATGGTATTCACAGTGTTATGCAACCATCACCTCTCACTAGCTGCAAAACATTTTCATCACCCCAGAAGGAAACCCGGTACCCATTAAGCAGCTGCTCCCCACTCTCGAGCCCTGCAACCCAGTCCTGAGCAACTACCATTCTGCTTTCTGTCTCTACGGGCTTATCTATTCTATTTATTTCACAGGGAATCGTGCCATAGGTGACCTTCAGGATCTGAATTCTTTCACTTGGCATGATGTTATGGAGGTTCATCCTCTTTGTAGCATGTGTCAGTAAAATAAACGTTCAAGGAAAATTTGTATAGTTACTGTTCTACAGACAAAGCATAACCTCAAAAGCAATGATCACAAAGAAATATTATTAAACTCTAGCTGGATTCTGTGGCCGGCTGAGGGCTCCGGGCCCTCAGGGTCTGTTCTGCCTCCTAAAAGGAGATGAGCAAGCTTTGGAGACCTGGGAAAGGCCTGCCAGCACCCACGTGCGGCTGTCTCTGTGGGTTAATCAGAAGAATCAAAGAGAACTCTGAAGCGACCAATGCCCTGGAGGTTTCTGAGATTCCCAGGGCAGACACAGGGAGCGTGTGGTCCATGAGGATGTCTCCCCAGGGCCTCGGCAGGTGGACCCCAGGGAAAGGCCAAAGACAGGAGCCTGCTGGGGAGCCAGTGCCCCAGCCCAGACCCAATCCAGAGAATTCCATGCTAACTGATGTCCCCTCTTTCCCAAACCCTTTCACATCCCTTCAGCAGGACAAGTGACACCTAGGCTAATCACTGGACTCTGTTCTATTCCCTTGATGTGTTTGCCCACTTCTATGCCAATACCGGGCTTTCCAGGAAGTGCTAGTGGTAAAGAACCCGCATGCCAATTCAGGAGATGTAAGAGATGCGTGTTTGATCCCAGAAGATCCCTTGGAGGAGGGCATGGGAACCCACTCCAGTGTTCTTGTCTGGAGAATCCCATGGACAGAGGAGCCTGGAGGGCTACAGTCCATGGGGTCTCAAAGAGTCGGACACAACTGAACTGACTTAGCAGGCATGCTTGCCAGTACCATAGAGTTTTACTTTTTAAACCTCCACCATAGATCCTAAAGTCGGGACGGACAAGTCCTCCCTCTTAATTCTTCTGTTTCAGAGTTGTCTTGACTCTTTTCGCACATTTCTTCTTTCACGTGACTTTAGAACCTACCCTTCTCATGGACAGGCCTAGAGATATTAAGTGACAGACCCCCAAGTCAAAGGGCTTCAAGCCTCATGGCTCATTTCCAAGATTCCCAGGAATCCAGAGCAGTTTTGGGGTGGGTGTGCTGGGAGGAGAGGCTGGTCTCTGCATCCCCATCCGGGTGAGTCACCAAGGAGACACATCCCCTTGTTAAAGGCTTTGAAAGTGTTAGTCGCTCAGTCGTGTCCGACTCTGCAACTCCATGGACTGTAGCCCACCAGGCTCCTCTGTCTATGGGATTTTCCAGGCAAGAATACTAGAGTGGGCTGCCATTCCTTTCTCCAGGGGATCTTCCTGACCCAGGGATCAAACCCGGATGTTCTGCGTTGCAGGCAGATTCTTTGCTGTCTGAGCCACCAGGGAAGTTAAAGGCTTTAAACGCTCTTAGAAGTAGCAGTGTTTGCCACATTCACATTTCCCCTGTACACTATTTACTCTTTCTCTTTAAGTCGACTCATGTTTTCAACTTTTATTTAAACTTCATTTTAAAGGAAACATTTGATCTCTGCTTTATATGAGAAACCAGCTTCAAGTGCGAGGCATTTGCTGTTGGTGCCTCACCCAGTTCCCCTCCTGCTTACTTCCCATGAACATAAACTGGATTCCAGCTGCCAGCACCTACCCCCTTTACCAGTGGGCTCTGCCCACCTGCAGGAGGCCGGAAGTTCTGGGAATTAACACTCCAGGGAGCTGCCCCCAACCAAGGAGCGGCAGGAGCAGGTGTATCCATGCCTCAGCTCCCTGGCCGCTCTTCCCACCCCCCACCCCCACTGGATAATCCCAAGGTTATCTGCACCTTCCATACCATTTTTCAGAGTTCTGCAGCAAGTGGAGCCCAGGCGCCCACAGGGGATCTTTGTTCAACAATATTCTCTGCACTGCAGGCCTTCCCCCACACCCAGGCTCACTTTCCCACACCCCTACCAGAGTTTTCTGGGCTCATCTCCCAAATAAACTACTTGGCTTTGAATTATTTCCTTGGGGATGTGCTTCTAGGGGGACCCAACTTAAGGCATTTGCTATAAATTGAAGATATTCAGCGTATTATGCAAAGAAGCGAAACAAAGTCAGATATTACTGCTTCTGATGGCTTGGCATTGGGGTCTGTGTTTCTTCTCCTGGGCTTCCCAGGGGGCGCTAGTGGTATAGAACCCACCTGCCAATGCAGGTAGACATAAGAGATGCTGGTTCGATCCCTGTGTTGGGAAGATCCCGTTGGAGGAGGGCGTGGCAACCCAGTCCAGTACCCTTGCCTGAAATCCCATGGACAGAGGAGCCTGGTGAGCTATGGTCCATAGGGTTGCAAAGAGTCAGACACAACTGAAGCATCTGAGCTTGCACGCACACACTGTTTCTTAAACGAAAGAAGAAGTGTTAGGAAATGAGAAAGACACACAGGCCTCAAATGGAGCCTTGTCTTCTCTGTAACAGGACCAGGAGGACAGAAGGGAGCTGGAATGACTCTCGCAGGGAGCTGGTGTGATTCCACACAGGGTCCCTGGAGCCCACAGAGTTAGCTCCAGCCCCTTTCACAATCCACAGTGGGTGAGGCCCTGAGGACCACCTTCCAACAGGATGGGTCCAAGGAGGTGGAATGGCCCAGCTGGCAGGACACAAGCGTGGTGGACCCAGTAGGCAGCGCTCAGCACTGGACCAGCCGCAGGGGCCAGGTGGGGACCAGGAGGAAGAGGAAGACATGTGGTCCACTGTGAAGGTCCACCATGAAGGAGCACGGAGAGCCATCAGCCTGTCACATGGGCTAAGGGACTTGGTTTTGCTTGAGTGCACCTCAAAGGAGACATCATTTATTTATTCATTCAACAAAAGCTCATTGAGCATCTACTATACTCCGGGCACTGTACCAGGCACTGGGAAGACAGGGAAGGACAGATCAAAATCCCCCACAGGACTGATGCTCTATAATGGAGGACACAGGCAAGAAACAAGTGAACACGCAAATAAACTCTAAAATGAGAGCCCTTGGTGCTACAAAGAAAATAAACAGAATTATAGGACAAAATTATAGCTTGTGAGAGTTGGACTATAAAGAAAACTGAGCACTGAAGAATTGATGCTTTTGAACTGTGGTGCTGGAGAAGACTCTTGAGAGTCCCTTGGACTGTAAGGAGATCCAACAGGTCCATCCTAAAGGAAATCAGTCTGGGCTATTCATTGGAAGGGCTGATGCTGAAGCTGAAGCTCCAATACTTTGGCCACCTGATGCGAAGAACTGACTCATTGGAAAAGACCCTGAGGCTGAGAACGATTGAAGGCAGGAGGAGAAGGGGACGACAGAGGATAAAATGGTTGGATGGTATCACCGACTCGATGGATAAGAGTTTGAGCAAGCTCCGGGAGTTGGTGATGGACAGGGAAGCCTGGCGTGCTGCAGACCATGGGGTCACAAAAAGTCAGACACGACTGAGTGACTGAACTGAACTGATAGGATAAAATGTAGAAGTGAGGGAGGCTTTTGACAGCATGGCCTGGGAGGGCCTCTGGGGAGGGAGTAGTTTAAACTCAGAACTGAATGTGGAGAAGGAGCCCGTCATGCAAAGAGCTAGAAAAAGGGGGTCTCAGATAGAGGGAACAGCAAGTGCAAAGTCCCGGGGGTGGGAATGAGCTTGGTGTGTTGGAGGAGCAGAAGCAGGAGGAAGGGTGGTGGGAGCCAGGCTGAAGCGGTCACTGGAGCCAAGTCAGACAAAGAGATGCTTGGGGAGTGTCTGTGGGCTCATGTGTACCAGGGAAGCCATCCACGGGTACTGGATGGGGAGCAAAAAGGGGAGCTGGAGGCATCGGGTTTGGAGGCTTTTTCTCTTGATGTCTTTGTCAGTGGAAGGGAAGGCCAAGGAGAATGACCTTGGTTTGCACAGCACCAGCTCAGACTGCAGTGGGGAGGGGCATCAGGCCACATCTGGGTGCATCTGGGTGGAACAGGCTAATTTCAATCATTAAAATCAGCAAACCCATCTTTGGCATCCCATAATAGCATCTACTTCATGAGATGCTGTTCATTGAGAACCTAAGCATAAGACTCTATGCAACCTGCTCAGAGGTTGCCAGATATATCCCCTTCCCAGGAAGAAGCTCACAGAAGCAGAAAATTGCAGTATGGTGTAGTGAGTGTTCCAGGGGATGTTAAACAGAGGAAGGGTCATTCAAGTTGGCTTTCGAAGGATGAAGAGGAGCTCGCTAGAGAGAAACCATCAATAGAAGGGCAGAAACTCTTCCTTTTGTCCATCTGCATGTCCCAGCACCTAAGACAGAGCGTGGAGCATAGTAGGTGCTCAATCCATATTTGTTGATGGAATAAATCAGAGCTGCCCACACTTCGATTATTCAATTACCTAGCTTCATGATTTTTGTGCAGCCTGCTTTCCATTATTTCTACCAGTGAACCAGTGAAGTTGCTCAGTTGTGTCCGACCCTTTGCAATCCCATGGACTGTAGCCTACCAGGCTCCTCCATCCATGGAATTTTCCAGGCAAGAGTACTGGAGAGGGCTGCCATTTCCTTCTTCAGGGGATCTTCCTGACCCAGGTATTGAACCCAGGTCTCCTGCATTGTAGGCAGATGCCTTATCTTCTGAGCTACCAGGGAAGCCTATTGCTTAACATTTTTCTTCAAGTTAAATTACCTTTCTATCTAAATGAATTTATTTTAAGAGGAGACATTTGATATGATCACTAGATTTGAAAAGAACAAAGAATATTTGCCATAAATCAAAGATAACCAGAAAAACCACCACAATGAAAACAAAACAATGTTATTAAAGTCTGCCTGTTGAGAGAACAAAAAGGCAGGCCCCAGACTGGGAGGAAGTATTTGTAAATCACATATCTACAAAGGACTGACTCATATCCAGAATATATAAAGAACTCTCCAAACCCATTAATAAGAAAACAATCTGATTTTTTAAATGGACAAAAATTTTAACAGACACTACACCAAAAAAAAAAACCCACACAGAGATGGCAAATAAGCACATAAAAAGATGCTTAACATCATTAGTCATTAGGGAAAGGCAAATTAACAACACGATGACATTCCAGAGTACACCTATTAGAATGGCTAAAATTAAAAACAAAAAACTGACGATATCAAGTGCTGGTGAGGATGGGAAGCAACTGAAACTTGGATGCAGTGCTGGTGGGAGTACAAAATGCACAGACACTTTGGAAAACAGTTCAAATGTATGATTAAGGCTGATTAAGTCAAATGTATAGTTACCATGTGACCCAGCAATTCTACTCCTAGAAATTTCCCCAAGATAAATAAAATTTTATGGTCATGTAAAAACCTATTTGCAAAAGTTTATAAGTGGCTTTACTTATAATCACTGAATCTGGAAACCGCCCATATATCCCTCATCTGGTGAGTGGGTAAACAATCAGTGGTACGTCCATATAATGGAATATTCTCCAGCAATAACAATGTACTGATAACACACAATGACATGAATGTGTCTCAAATGCAAGATGCTGAGTGTAAGAAAAACCAGTCTCAAAAATCAACGCACTATAGGATTCCACTTATATGACATTCTGGAAAGGGCAAATTCATAGAAAGAGAAAAAGATCAAAGTTCAAAAACAAGTGACACTGACCTACGGTGACAGAAGTCAGGGTAGCAATGCCCATAGGAAGGGAAGTAACCGAGGAGAGGGGACGGCTCTGGGTCTGTTTGTTTGGGTGCTAATTACTCGGCTGTGAAAATTCAAGCCGAGCACTTCTTTGCATATGTCATGCTCAGTCATTTAAGTCGTGACTGACTTTTTCCGACCCCATGGGATTTTCCAGGCAAGAGTACTAGAGTGGGTTGCCAGTTCCTTCTCCTGCATATGTCATAGCTTAGTACAAAGTTTTTAAAAGTTTAGCTAGAGAAAACTGCGTGCCAGAGGTATGACATCTGAGACTTGCTCATTTTCACCAAGGGAGGTAAGCAAGTATTGGGTGTTAGAGATGGGTTAGCATCTGCTCTTCATGATATAAAGGAAGAACTATAGAAAGATCTGCAAAGGGAATGACTCTCACTATGTGACCCAATGTGAACTGACTCTCTGCACCCTATAAAATGAAGTTGGGTGGCCCTGATGGTGCCCAGCATCAACGAAGAGAACATGTGAGTATCTGAGACAGCATGCTGGAAGGGTGTGATGGCTCAACTCTGAAAGCAGAAGAGCCCACATTTGGCCAGAGCCATTAAGGAGTAGCTGGACTCGATTTCGCGTTTTTCATCTCCGTTCCTTGGCACCCAACACAAGCCCAGCACATGGTTAGTCTTCACTAACTGGTCACCCCTCCAGGCTTTCTCATTGGTTGTTCCCTCTGCTTGGAGACGCTCCCTTCTCCCACCTTGACCACGTGACAAACTCCTAACCTCACCTTGGGAATGACTCTCTTTGCCCTCTTACTTGAACATCCCCTCACAGTGCCGCTTCAGGGTCACCGCACATGCTATTTCCTCGGCCAGGAGTCACCTCCTTCTCCCTTCCCCTGGGTCAATCATCCCCTTTTGTGCGCAAGTGACGGAAAACCAAACTGTTTTCAGCCCAAAATGCAAAATGTTGTGGCTCATGAAACTAAAACATGCAAGTGTGTCTAATTTCGGGAATGGCTGGATCCAGGGGTTCCAACCCTGTCTAGCCCGTGATGATCTCTCTCGGGCAGGTTTTTCTCTCATGAAGTCCCCTGAGGCTCCAGGGTTTCACTCGCTCACTCTCCATCCAATGGAAGAACTGCAAGTCTTCTCACAAATAATTCCTAGCAATCAGAGTCCCAGGATCAAGTTTCACTGGGCATGCTCAGTTACACGCCCATCCCTGGACCAATCACATGGAGCCAGACTTGGTCACACGTCCACCCTTGGAGACAGGGTCCTAGCACACCCCACCCAAATCTCATGGAATGAGATGAGGGAAGAGGAGGCTCTCCAGTAGGAAATTGGGGTGCTATTACCCCAATACAGGAGAAACCAGGAGATGGATACTGAGCCCACCTTCTCTTGGCAAACTCTAGCTCATCCCAGCATACTGTGTGACCTCAGGTCAACCGCTTTCCCTCTCTGGGCCTCATGTTCCTCCTCTGAAAAATGGGCAGGAGGCCGTTTGAATTCCAACATTCCAGAATTCTGGGACAGCTTCCAGGACTGGCGGCTGCTCCCGAAATCCCAGGAACGTTCTGGTACTTCTGGGGACGGAAGTGGAGCGTCAGCCAGAGCTGTCCCTGGCCCCTTGGCCTGGGAACATGCTTAGAGGATGACAATTGGGCTCCCTTCAGCCGAAATTCCACTCCCGTGGGGGCCTTGCCAAGGAAAACAAGCCCAAGAACTGGGCATTGAAGGTGAGCATATTTGACAAGTTTTAAGACGACAAATTATTTACACAGGTGTGGGAACCATCCCCTCACACCCTGATTTCTTTTCTTTCTCTTCCTCCCCTTTCCAAATTCTTTCCCCCAAGGGTGCTGACAGACATGCCAAGGGAGGGGGTGGCTGGCTTGGGGATCGGCCTGGAGTGAGTCCATGGGCCTGAGGCAGCAGGGAAGAGGGTGTCTGCTCCGGGGGGGCTCTTCCCCCCTCACCCATCATCTTGCTCTCAACTCGCATTACCTGGGAAGCTACGATACTGAGGTCCTGGATTTCAAAGCAACCTGCGTCCTTCAAGAGAATGGAGCTCAGTCTATCCTCAGTTGACAAGGAGTAGCTGACCCTGGAGCGAGCCAGGCAAGAGGTGGAGAAAGCAAAAATCATTTCTTAAACCCCTACTGTGTCCCTAACACTGAGCTGAGACTTAAGAGTGCATTGTGAATGAACCAGATGGAAATCTCTGCCCTGGTGGAGCTGACGAGGAAACAAACAAGGTAAATGATGAGTTACCTTCATAAGCACTTTAAGAAAATAAAATAAAGCGAGGGGTTGGGGCAGGGCAGGGGGGTAGGGAGACTCTAGGTTTAGGAAGTGATATTTGAGCTGAGAAAGCAGAGAAGGCACCTGCTAGGCAGAGATTTGAAGGAAGGACATTTTGGGCAGAAGGCTCTGCACATGCAAAGGCCCTGAGGTTGAAAGTGATGTGGTGTCCAAAGAGCACTGAGGAGGCCCATGTGGCCAGAGCCAGGAGAGGGAATGCAGCTTGACCGGAGGGCTGCTCTGTGCTTTCCGCTCAGGAAAACAAACACACAGAGGGGGATGGTTACCCCCCCCATTTACCAAGGAGGAAACTGAGGCTCGGAGAAGCGCAGTGACTTGCCCAGGGTCACACAGCAGAGTCAGACCCCAGCCCCTTACACCTGGTCCCAAGCCCATGCCCCTCGCTTCTGAGAGGCGCAAGGGCAGGAGCAAGGAATGTCCAAGACCTGCCAAGTCTCTCGTCTGCAGCTTGGCCCCCAGGGGAAGGGGTATCTGGAGGGTAAACCCTCTGCTTCCTGTGGGAAGAAAGTGGAGACTGATTTAGCTGCTGAGTCACAGGGGTACCACAGGCTCCCAGGCCTCAATGGGCCCTGCCTCAGTTTACCCACGTGTAAAAAATTGGTATAATAACATGTCTGCCTCCAGTACCAACTTCAGAGGGGTGCTAGGAGGGTTAATTACTGCCTGGCAATTTCAGAAGCCCTGATGAAAGGTGGTGGGAAGTGGGCACTATTAACCCAGGCAAATAATTACTCCCAGCCCGAGGGAGGAGGAAGAGGGGTCGCACCTGTTCTGATTCAGCCTCCGTCCAGTTTCCTTTCCAGATGTGTAGGAGCCCAGCAGGCATAAGCATCTGGCTCTGATGGCCGTCCTGGACCCAAGATGCCCAGTTCCAGGAGGACGTGCGGCTGTGAATGGGCACAAGCCACACAGACCAGTCAGTCTCGAGACTGCATCTCTGCCCCTTCCTGATGGGGGGACCAGGGCAGCACCCTTCCCCTGTCAGGGCCTTGCTTTCTTCATCTGCACAATGCAGGTAAGAAGCTGGCCTGCCCCACAGGCGCTGTGGTTCTCACAAGTACACAGACACGTTCCATCTCCCCGGCTGCATGTCAGGCCCCAACCTCCCATGCCAACAGCCATCCTGACTGCCACGGCCTGATGGGAAACGGTAAAAAAAAAAAAAAAAAAAAAAAAAAGAGTTTTCTGGAAATAAAAAAAAATGATTTTTAAAATACTCTTCAGGGGACTTCCCTAGCAGTCCAGTGGTTAAGACTCTGAGCTTCCAATGTGGGAGGCACAGATTTGATCCCTAGTTGAGGAACTAAGATCCCACATGCTGCTTGGCATGGCCAAAAAATAAAAAAAATAAAACACTCTTCGGAATGCTGATCAGACCTCATGTTGCCCACAACTCTCAGGTCCCAGAACCAAGCTGCAACTGCCCTCTGCCCCTGGAATCCCAGCCTCTTGCCCAGCTTGGGGAGGGTAAACAGGGACAGATACTGGAGCAAGCCCTCTCTTCCTCCTTTTATTTATTTATTTTTTATCTTATTTTCTGAAATTGAGGTAATACTGACATAGCATTATATAAGTTTCGTGTGTACAACATCTTATTTCTACTTCTGTGTACCTGACAGTGTACTAAGTGCTAAGTCGCTTCAGTCGTGTCCGACTCTTCTCGACCCCATGGGAATTCTCCAGGCAAGAACACTGGAGTGGGTTGCCATGTCCTCCTCCAGGGTGTCTTCCCAACCCAGGGATCGAACCTGGGTCTCTCATGTCTCCTGCCTGAGCAGGTAGGTTTTCGACCGCTAGTACCATCTGGAAAGCCCATCTGACAGTGCTCACCCCTAAAAGTTCATCTCCATCTGCCCCCTCTGGCGGAGCCCCTGTATCCTTTTTCCCCACCCCCCCGCCCCGTCCTGCTTCTCCTTCCCTGCTGGTAACCACAACTTTCTCCTCTGTATCTACATATCGGTTTGTTTGTTTAGTAGTTTTCTATATTCCACACATGAGTGAAATCATATGGTATTGATATTTGTCTTTCTCTGATTTCATTGAGCATAACACCCTCAAGTTTCATCCATGTTGTCGCAAATGGCAAGGCATTTTTTTCCTGGGTGAGTAGTATTCCACTGCATACATCTCTCTATGTGGCAAGATTGTGCCCATCTCACGGAAGGAGACACTGAGGCTCTGAGATGCAAATGTCAAAGCCCTAGGCTAGGAAGAGGCAGACCTCGGCCCTCCACTTTCCCCTGAGGCTGTCTAAGTCCCAGCTGAAGCCTCAGCATAGATGCCCGATCCTCTATAGTGACCTCGGAAATGAGGTTTTTCCATGTGAGTGGGCTGCTCCTGGGCCTGGGGACCCCAGAGAGGAAGGAGCCAGGCCCTTGCCATGTGGCTGTCCCTGCAGGCACAGGGCAGGCCACAGGCAGTTCACTTTCAGGAGGAGCCCAGGGCTCAGAGCGCTGGTGCAGGGCATCTGTGCCCAGCCCCCCCAAGCTCACTTGGTCCCCCTCTTACCCGCACTCCCCCCGCTCCAGCCACACTGGCCCGGGTGATCTCCAAACACGCCTTGGTTCCCACCAGCGCATCTTTGCACCTGCAGTCCCCTCTGCCTGGAGCAATGTCCCCCCACACACACTCCTTCCCACGCTGGTTTCTTTTCATCCAATCTCTTTTCAAAGGTCACCTCCTCAGAGGGGCACTCTGGGGCTTTCTCCATCACAGCTCCTGCTTTATTTCCTTCAGAACCCTCATTCCTCTCTGAAATGACCTGAAATTTCTGGTTCCCTCACTACGATACAGACTCTGTGAGAACAGATGGGTTTGTTTTTATTTCTTTTTTTTTTCTTTTTTATTCACTGCTGTATTTCCAGGACCCAGTAGAACACAGCAGTGTTCAACAGATATTTGTTGATGTAATAAAGATGTTTTTAAAAATAAGAATCATTTGGGTCATGAGGAGAGGGGTGGGTGTTCCAGGGGGCAGGGAGGGGGGATGGCTCCCCCAAGGACTGAATAATTTCTCCAGAGTCTTTTAAAGAGTGTCCTGGGGAACTCGGACACCACAACAGCAATAGTACTGCTTGTCGAGCACTGACCTCAGCACTGGGCACGGATCATCTCATTTAATCCTCGCACTGGCCCTATGAGCTCAGTCCTGTGATTATGCCCATCCTCCAGATCAGGAAACTGTAGCTTAGGTGAAGGGACACGTTCCCGGGCACCAGTCACCCCCACACCCTACCTCCCGCCCTCCAGAGCCCCAAGGTCCCCTAGAGACAGCCCCACCCCTTGATTCCCAGCGCAGCCTGGAGAGGTCACGTGCCCTGCCCTACGCTGCACCCCCCCCAGCTGGTGTGCGGCCCGGAGGGACGATCCCTGGCTCCCCGTGGCCACTCGCCCGTGGGGAGGGAAGACTGGATTGGCGTACAGTCCTGGGGATGCTAGGCAGCCAGGAGTTTCTCTCCCCGGACTTACTGTACATGATTCAGCGCCAGCCCTGGTTGTGAAATCTGGGAATCTTGTGGGCAAGGCCAGGCCCAGGGGATGGCTGTCTGGGAAAAGGAGGCCGGGAAGGGGTTAAGGGGGGCAGCAGGCCATCCCTCCCCCGGGGGGAGGCACCGCGCCAGGACAGCAGAGAGCTCACCGTTCGCACTGGGCTGGCCACCGCCTGCGGCCTGTCGCTGACATCACAGCTGCGTCAGTCCAGCCTGCCCAGCCCCCCCACTTCCTTCCCTCCCGCAGTGGCATCTCCAGCCACGTCTCCAACTTCACTGTCCTCTCCTGGAGGGGCAGCCAGTGCCCAATCTCCCTTCCTGGGAGGTTGGGGGAGATGACAAACAGTCCTCTGCATACAGGAGGCACTTCATAAGCTGCAGCTGTGATGGGTTTGAGCCAAACCATAATCCCGCAGGTTAAAGGTTCTCATACCCATTGCAGAGAAGAAAAGACTGAGGGTCCAAGAAGAGTAGGGACTTGCCCAAGGTCATCCAACTGCATGGTCGTAATTACTTGAAACGTTAATATAATCCTGCTGCTCTTCCTCAGCTTTTTATTAGAAGCACGTGTATCTCTCATCGCCCGCTGGGTTGCAATGACTATCCTGAGGCTGGGGATTTTCTTTCTTATCTCATTTGTTTGCTTAAATTCAATTAAACCAAATGGGTATTTGTTTGACTAGAGAGATAATAAAAGGGTTTCATAGGAACCATTCTCAGATCAGTGATGACTTCTGGTCCTGTATTAAATGAATTCCACTCTTGAAATTTTCAAAAAACACACTGAGGACCTACTCCGCTCCAGACACCATTTATGCATATTAGACTCAATCCTTACAGAAGCTCCATGAGGGCAGCAGTACAATTAATCTCACAGATGAGAAAACTGAGGCATAGGGAGCCTCCCCATAGCTGGTAAACAGCAGTCATAATAAAAAATAATACCATAATAATAATAACTGGCATTGATTAGGTACTTACTCCATGTGCTGAGTGTAATATTTACATCATCTCACTGGCTTCTCTCATGACTCTAGGAGATAAGTACTGTTAGTTTCCCCATTTCACAGATGAAAAACTGAGGGGTTAACTCACCCAGATAATAAAGCTGCTAAGTGGCAGAGTTGGGATTTGAACCCAGGTCTTCCGTCCCTGCATACATGCATGCTAAGTCACTTCCATCGTGTCCAACTCTGTGCGACCCCATGGACTGTAGCCCGCCAGGCTTCTCTGTCCATGGGATTCTCCAGGCAAGAATACTGGAGTGGGTTGCCCTGCCCACCTCCAGGGGATCTTCCTGACCCAGGGATCGAACCCGTGTCTCTTATGTCTCTGGCTTTGGCAGACGGGTTCTTTACCACTGGTGCCACCTGGGAAGCCCCTTGGTCCCTACTGAGAACTGGGGCTGGACACACGGTGGCTGCTTAGGTAACTCAAGGACGACCGAGCTGGAGAGCTCTGTGGCTGCCAGGGGATCCGTCCCCCAAGAGAGCCCTGGCATCAGCTTGGGGCGGCCCGGTGTGGGCCTGGCCCAGCTGGAAAAAGACGTGCGTTCGCATCTTCTCCCAGAATGCCAGCCCGTCCATGGTGGTAACAGCCCCCGAGCTCACAGCCACCATTGTCCGAACCACCTATGGGGAGGTTCATTATTTTCCCCATTGTACCCGGCAGAGAAAGCAAAGCTCAGAGAGGGTGTTTGACTTGCTCTAGGTCACACAGCAGGCTCCAGCTCCACTTTTACCTTCCAAACATGCTCTTAGCTGGCAGAGCCCTGGGGTGTATGTGAGAAGGGAGGAGATAAGGTCTGCCCACCCCACCCCACCCCACACCTTGGGAGAAGGACTTCCTCTCTCCCTCTTGCCTTCCTAAAATCCAGCTGAGAGTTAGTGGGAGTTGGTGGGACTGAGCCACCCATGAGCTGCCTCACAAAGTGAGGACAGGAAGAGTGTTCCTGGCCGAGGGACCAGCACAGGAGAAGGAGGACAGCTCATGGAACAGTGGAGGACGCATTCCAGCGAGGCTGAGGGGGAGAGAGGAGGGCCAGAGGGAGGAGGCCAGCCCGCGTAGCAGGAGCCTTGAACGCCGGGCTGAGGAGCTCGGGCTTTCTCCAGGGGCCATGCGGAGTCACGAAGGCTGTAGAGCAGAGGAGGAGCATAATCCGCAAATGGAGGACTGACCGCTGCAGGACCTCCCCTGTTCTTCCTGCTTGTGCCCCGGCCTCTGCAGTCCGTTTTCCACTTGCCGCCAGAGGGGTCCTGTGAAAACGCAAGTCAGACTGCGTCCCGCCTCTGCTCGGGACCCTCCGTGGCGCCCGCCTCTGGCAGAGAAGCAACCACACGGAGGGTCCTGCGGCCTGCCTCCCCGTGCTGCCCCAGCCCTGCTCAGATGCGCCGGCCACCTCCGTGCCGCTCCACCTCAGGGCCTTTGCACTGAGTGGCTCCTCCTGCTTGGTGAAAACCTCTTCCTCCTGCTGGTTCCCTCCCTCAACTTACAGGTTGTTGCTCAGATGTTCCCTGCTTAGTGAGGCTGTCTCTGACCCATCTCTAGATATGGAAACCCCCAGCTCAGCCACCTCCCTTCCCCACTCTATTTCTCTCTGCAGCCCTGGTCCTTTCAATGTGTGCCTGTGTGTGTTTTGTGTACGTGAGATCTTCCCTGTAGCTCAGATGGTAAAGGATCTGCCTGGAATGCAGGAGACCTGGGTTCAATCCCTGGGTTGGGAAGATCCCCTGGAGAAGGGAATGGCAATCCGCTCCAGTATTCTTGCCTGGAGAATCCCATGGATAGAGAAGCCTGACGGGCTACAGTTCGTGGGGTCACAAAGAGTCGGACACTACTGAGCAACTAACCCACAACCCATGTCTGCGCGCGCTCAGTCATGTCCAACTCTTTGTGACCCCACGGACTGTAGCCTGCCGGGCTCCCTTGTCCATGGAATTTTCCAGACAAAAATACTGGAGTGGGTTGCTATTTCCTACCACTTGGGATCTTCTCGACCCAGGGATCAAACCCGAGTCTCTTGCGTCTCCTGCATTGGCAGGCAGCTTCTTGACCACTGCACCACCTGGGAAACACTTCAAATATAATATACAACTTATTTATCTTGTGTGTTGTCTGCTCACCCCACCAAAGTGTGAACTCCGTGGGGGCAGAGACCTATGACTGTCTCGTGTCCTGCTGTGACCCCAGCGCCTGACACACAGGAAATGCTCAATAAATATTTGTTGAATGGATGAATTCTCTTTTCCCTCAGATTAATTTTCTGAGGGTTTAGAGCTTCTGACCTTTGCTCCGAATACCAGATACACAAGTGACTTGCCCAGGGTCACTCAGCTCACAAGTGGTCAGTTGATCCTGACCCCCAAAAGTCTGTGATATTTTTTCCTTCATTCCGGGCTGCCCCTCTGAGATTTAAGCTGATGCCATGTTACCACTTCTGAGGGCTCTCCTTGGCTCCACCTTACGCTGGAGGCTCAGAGAGGTGAAGCAACTTGGCCAAGGTCACACAGCAACCAAAGGTGTGAATTCAGGTCTTACTGCCTCTGTATTTTGGGCATTTTCCACTAAAGCAGCTCTGTCTCTCTCCCCTCCTCCTCCCCTCTTTTCAGCCAATGTGTTTGCAGCTGAAATATCAGGCCTGCTGCGTGCAGCCTGGACATACACTACGTCCTGGGCCGGGCCCCGCCCGCCACCCCGGCCGGGCCGCGAGCACAGTGCTGGTCCCACATGCCTCTGGGATGAGCTGCGGAGAGTGTGGCCAGGCCCAGCTGACACATCTCAGAGCAGATGTGGGCCTGCCTCCCACGGGTCCCGCGGAGCCCAGCCAAGTCTCAGCCCATCATCCACCCTCAGGGCGTGGTGCTGGGCCTTGGAGGGGGCGAGGGCAGAGAAGACCAGCGACCCTGGAGCGTTCACGTGAGGCAGAGATTAAGGGGCTCCGGGCTCGGACCAGGGCCCAGGCCTTGGTTATGGAAGGAAAAGAGACAATTTTTCAGGGCTGAAAATCCAGTGCCTGCGGGGATTTTAAATGAGTGAAGCGGGCCAGAGTTAAGATGATAAGGAGTTGTTTCTCCCTGGCCTCAGCTTCAGAGAGACAAGAGGGAGTGGTGGGGACCAGGGCACGCACCCCGTCTAAAGCCCGGTGTGGCCCCTTGGGGATGGGGACCCAGCGCCATCAGAATTTCGGATCCTCTGCTTTTCCAGAAACACAGGTTTTTATCCAACATCTACGGATTTTTTTAATGTTGCCTTCTTTCATTTAAAAATTCTGTTTGGACTGAACACAGCCAACCCAAGGCCCAGATTCGGTCTCTCGGGCCTCCGGTTCGTAACCTCCGCTCGGCCAAAGAGGACAGCTAGAGAAGGAGCGGGTCAGAGCCTGATCCTGAGTCAGGATCGGAGGGTCGGGACTGTGGCCAGAGCCGGGTGCCAGCAGCTCCCAGACTCTGTGGAAAAGGTTCCTGTCATCTGGTCCCCCTCCTCCATCTCCCGGGTGAGGCTCCCCGGCCCGCCCGCCTGCCCCAGCTGGCCCTGGGGTGGGAGGGGGCCCACATGGGACACAGCTGTGGCTGTGTTTTCCAGACAGATTCTCATTTTTCTCTCCTGTCCCCCACGGCCCTGCCGCCCCAGGAAGTAGGTGACCCTGTGCTCCCCCAGGTCACCCCCAAACCACGCCCTCGTCAGCCTGCTCTTCACGCGCCCGCTCCCCCCTCCCCACGCTCCAAGCCACATGGCTGCACCACCGTCGCTTTGGATCTGACCACATCCTTTCATGGCCAGTGTGCAGATGAGGAAACTGAGGCTCAGGGAGGAGGAGAGACTGGCTCAGGGCCCTACCACCAGCACGCAGAGGAGCTGGACTCGAGCTCAGGCCTCACGTGCTGGATCACGGGGGCCTCACCGCCTCTCCTCCTGCCGGAACCCAGCCCATCCTCCGAGGTTCGGCCCTAGAACTTCCTCCTGGTTTATTTAACCAGCAGCCAGGGACTTCCCTGGTGGTCCAGTGGTTAAGACTCTGCGCTTCCAATACAGGGGGACTAGTATCCCATGTGCCTCATGGTGTGGCCAAAAAAACAAAACAAGATAAAATGAACAGGCAGCCAGGTCCTAGGCCAGGTGCTGGGGATTCAGAAATGAAGAAATAGGGTTTGTCTCAGGCTTCCCCCATGGTGTTTGCTGAATGAACATTTCACGCGCTTCCTGGGAATCTCCTTTTCCCTAAGTCATAGGCTTCTGTCCATATCCAGTCTGTCTCAGCCTTGGCATCTTGTTCCTCTGGCCACATGTCTGCACGCTTCCCAGATGTTGCCCCTGCGTGGCCCCCGGGCAGCCTTCAAACCAACGCCCCCCAAGTGAACTCACCAGCCTCCCCCACACTGCCCCTCTGCCTCCAGCTTCCTGCTCCTAGAAGGTCCACCGTCTGCCCAATGGACAAAGCCAGAGGCCTGAGCGCTGTCCATAATACCTCCCCCTCCACACCCTCAGCCCAGCTGGTCACCAAGGCCAGGGAGTCTTGTCCTCAGCGTCCCTCCTTGGCTGACCTCACTCTGTTCCTCGCCGTGTACCCCTCGTAGGAACACCCTCTTTTCCGAATCCAGCTTCCCAGAGAAGCTGGCTGACATTTACCATTTCCTACAGCTGTCAGCTGTAGCTCCCATCACAGGTAGGTAGTTCCATCACAGAAGGTAGTTTCCCATCACATAAGGTAGTTCAAACATCTTGGCCAGCCTTAAAACCCCGGTTCAGTCCAGTGACCTCACCCCATCCATACACATTCTGGCCTCAACCAACCAGAGCCCCTCTCACTGTTCCAGCACGCTGTGTTTTCTCTCATCTCTGAGCCTTTGCCAAGCTGTTCCTTCTGCCTGGAGGGTTCTTCCCTCCCTAACCCCATCTCTTGTCTGACTACTCCACGAATGCCCTGCAGGATTCAACCAAGGTGCCATGGGCTTCATACAACATCCGCAATCCCCTAAGCCTGGTTTAGGTACCCACTGAGGTCCTATCCCTGCTACCCGTGTGAATCAGATTACACAGGAAACAGAAAGCCCTCCAGTTTGTTTGTTTGTTTGTTTTACACAGAGATGATAGAATACAGGGATGTGGGCACTCACGAAATTGCTAGACATCCTGGAGGGGCTCCAGAATGGCACAGCGGAGCTTGCCCACTGGGGAAGCTGCCACCACAGCCAGTCTGGATGGTGGGGAACCAACAGGCCACCATAGGGACTCATGTAGTGGTGACCTGGATATTAGGAGGTCACTACCGCTACCTCTGAGGAGCTTCCCAGATGGTGTTAGAGGTAAAGAACCCGCCTGCCAATACAGAAGATACAAGAGATGCAGGTTCGATCCCTGGGTCGGGAAAATCCCCTGGAGGAGGGCATGATAACCCACTCCAATATCCCTCCCTGGAGAATCCCATGGACAGAGAAGCGTGGCAGGCTATGGTCCATAGGGTCGCAAAGAGTCAGACACGACTGAAGCTATTTAGCACGCACTGCTACTTCTGAATCCCTGAAACTGGTGAGCAGGCAAAGTATGCTGCTACCAAAGGAAAAACCCGGCCATGACCAAGTTTATCAGCAGAAAGAGAGCAAAGGCAAAAACCAGATGGCCTCCACTTTCTGAATCTCGTGGGAGAGCATCTGATAGGCCGAACCTAAGGAGCATAGAGAACCCTGTCTGCAGAGGATACCGGGAAATGCGGCCTGTAGCTCTCCAGTCTCTGCATCCTCTAGACAGAAGGAGATAGTGACGTAAATGGAGGCTGGGCACCAGTGGACCCTAAAGGTGATGGCTCAGGATTCCCCTCCACAGCCCCAGTCAGTCTGTGTTTATTTGTTTGTCTTTCCTACCAGACTATGATCACTTTAAGGGACTTGACAGTGCCTTAGATACTGTGGATTCACCAGCATTTATTGAGCACTTACTATGCCCTGAGCACCAGGCTATGTACATTGCACACTTGTTTACACGTTTGTACCCGATAGGGTAGGGATTATTGCTATCCCTATTTTAGATCTGAAGAGGAGGCCCAGAGAGATGAAGTAATTATCCTAAGATGACCCAACCAGTAAGCATTAGAGAGGAAATTAAAAACGAAAACTGCTTGACTTTACTCTTTAAACACTACGAGAGACAATTTTATCTTTGCAGAGCGATCTGCTCCCAAGCATCCAGAAAAGTCACAGTAATGCTGTGTGACGGACAAATGAATCCACAAGTGACCCCTCCATTGGGATTCTCCCTGTCGCCATCTCAGCCACCTTCATCCCTCTGGGCCTGGGCTCCTCTCCGTGGACAGGCCTTGAGAAATAGAAACAAACTGTGCAGTGCTGGAACTCCCCACCCACGCTCTGTAGATAACTGCAAGGCTCGATGGCCACCGCTGTATTAAAACTGCTTACATGGTGTATCTAGGAGTAGTTTTCAGGAGATAAGGGTCATAGATTTCATTAAACTCTCAAACTCCAAAAATTTGACAGACTGTTACCCCAGGGAGGGATGCAGGGATCCTCCCACCATCCTGACCTCAGTTCAGACCTTTGACATTGTACGTATTCACTTGTGCATCCATCCATTCACTTACCTATCCATCCACTCCCCCTTCCACCCATTCATATACTTATTCCACCATGCATCCATTTATCCATCCACTCATCCATCCATCTCTCCATCCATCCATTCACTGACCCATCCATCCATCCACTTTCTCATTTATCCATCTCATCTAACCATTCATTGCTTCCCTGGTAGCTCAGTGGTAAAGAATCCACCTGCCAGTGCCAGAGACACAGGAGATGTGGATTCAATCCCTGGGCTGGGAAGATCCCTTGTAAAAGGAAATGGCCACCCACTCCAGTATTCTTGCCTGGAAAATTCCCTGGACAGAGAAGCCTGGTGGGCTACAGTCCACAGGGTCACAAAGAGTCAGACACAACTTAGTGACTAAACAACAACAAAACCAGTCATCAATCTGCTCAACCATTCATTCATGAAGTCACTATTTATCAATTCATCTATCCATTTATTCCTTTATGTGTTTATTTATCTAGCCATCTATTAATGTGTCCATCATTTCATTTATTATTTACTCACTAATTATATGTTTATTCATTCACCATTGATAATTCACGGTATTCAACTGTGAAATCATCTATACCACCCATCTCATAACTTATTCATTATCCATTTATTTATTCAACCATCCGTGCATCATCCATCCATCTATTTATGCACTAACTTCTTTATCCATCTGTCCATCCATCCGTCTATCCATCCATTAAGTCAGTTCATCATTTCACTCATTGATTCATCTATTCTCTCATCCATCTATCTCTTCATCCATTTCATCCATCCACCCTCAGCCATCCACCCACGTACCCAGCCATAAATCATCCATTCGACCATCCACCCATCCATCAAAACATCACTCATCCTTCCACCCATTAACTTCTCCATCCACTCATTCTATTCTGTTCCCTGTACCACAACCAAGAGATGAATCAGAACTGGTCCCTCCCTTGAGAAGCTCACAGTCTAGTGGCAGGAACAGACAGTTACAACTCAAGATGGAAAATATTAGGAGGTTAAAGGGGGCTCGAGGCAGGTGCCTCCACTGGAGGGGACTGGGTCTATCTGGGGATTCAGAGAAAGTTCCTTGGAAGAGGTGGCATGTAAACCATGATTCATAGACAGGAAAACAGTGAACAAGTTCCCTTAGATATATCAGAGGGTGACTTAACAGAACACCCATTTACCTAAATGCTCACTGAGTTTGTGAAGACTTTAAAGACTCGGAGAAGTCCTGCAGCAAATGCTAACATTGTTCTACACAGTGATCCTCAGATTCATTGGATCATAAACCCTTTTGCCCACTTTACTCCTATTAATATCCCAGAGAATCTGTGTCCCTTAGAAGCTCATCTGGGGAATGCTAGTCTGGTCCAACTCTGGACAGGGAAACCTGGTGTGCTGCCATTCATGGGGCTGCAGAGTTGGATGCGACTTAGCAACTGAAGGAGAACAGTCTGGTCTAAACTCCTTATTTCCACAATAAAGGAAAACAAGGTTTCATTAAACAGTCTCTGTTTCCACAGTTTTTCCATCAGGAGACAAGATGCAGTCCACAATATACACCCAGGATTTTATTTTATTTTTTTATCCCTAGGCTGAGCACAGTAAGTGTTCAATGAGCATTTGTGAACAAATGTTGCTATTGAAAGAGTCACTCCAAAATGACCCCTGGATCTTGAGCTCGCCCCATTTCCAGTGACCCCTGTATGACCTCAGCCAGCTCCATAGCTCCCAGACTCCGGGTTTCAGCCTGAGAAAGGGCCAATAAAGTCACCTCGGGGTGGGGGGACCGACGCAGGAAGCTTGTGCTTACACGCAGCCCTTGCTGCAGGCCCGGCCATGGGGTGTAGCCCTGACCACCCGCACCACCTTCGCACACGGGCCAGCCATGAGAACTCTGGGCCCGGCGGAGCCTTCACAGCCAAGGCTGGAACATACCTGGAAACCGCCTGAGTAATCCCACGGCGTCCCTGCCCAGCCTGGTGGGGCATGAACTGGAAATTCCCTATAATATTGCTAATTAAATGATTCCTCCACCCTCCTTCTCCTGCGCCCTGGCCTCTCGCTCTCCCTTACTCAGCTCCCTGAAGCGCCTCCAGAAACCTCTGCAAAGGAGTCCGACTGGTTTGGGGAGGGCTGGGCGGCCACTTCCCCTTCCCACCGCCCACCTGCCCGCCCACCGCCCCGAGCCCAGGCCGTGCAGATGTGGGCCGCGCGGCTCCAGCAGATGGAGTCGGATGCCCACCCCAGATACAGGGGCCTCTCAGTGCCCCCTCGGCCCAAGTCCGACCCTCTGTGCAATTCACGTCCTTGTTCCGCAGAGACCGTCTCAGGGAGGAGCCGTGTGCTTAACTGACGGGGCTGCCAGGCCTCCTGACCATTCCAGGGGCTGTTTTTTTTTAAGTCAATCTTTGGACTCCCCTCTGCCATGCAACTGGACCTGCTCCTCCCCTACCTGGGTACGTCCTCACCCTCCTTCCAGTCGTTCAACACTCATTAGGCCCTTCCTGTGTGCCCAGCCCCGTGCTGGGTGCTGGGGACAGAGAGATAAACAAAACGCTTGTCCCCATGGAGCTGATGGGGCGGGGGGCGGGGTGTGGGGAGAGATACCTAAAAACAAATAGTGGTTGTGATAACATGGTTGAATCTCAAAATCATCGTGCTGAAGGAAGGAAGCCTAACAAAGAAGAATACGCTATATGATTCCATCTAGAGAAACTTCTAGAGAATACGGACTAATCTACACCAGCAGAAAGCTGATTGGCAGCTACCTGGCAACGGGCAGAAGGGCGCGCGGGGAGGCTGGACGACAAACATGAGGAAACCTTCGGAGGCGGTGGGTGTGTTTACCATCTTGACTGTGCTAGTGGCTTCACGAGTGCACACATATGTCACAACTCATGGAAGTGTACTCTAGAAGATGTGCCAGTTATCGCGTGTCTGTTAAACCTCAGCGTGTGCTAAGTCGCTTCAGTTGTGTCCGACTCTTTGCGACCCTATGCACTGTATCCCACCAGGCTCCTCTGTCCATGGGATTCTCCAGGCGAGGACACTGGAGTGGGTGGCCATGCCCTCCTCCAGGGGACCTTCCCGACCCAGGGATGGAGCCCAGGTCTCTTTTGTTTCCTGCATTGACTGATGGGTTCTTTATCACTAGCGCCACTGGGAAGCCCGTTAAACCTCACTCAATAAAGCTGCTTTAAAAGAAAGTTGTGCGCAGTGTGACCAGTGCAACAACAGGGAAACTCCGGAGGGGCATGGGAGAAGCATTGGGGTAGTCAGGGAAGGCTTCCTGGAGAAGGGGACAGTGGATCAAAGTTTTGAAGATGAAAATGAGTCCCATCAGGAAAGGAGAAAAAAGAGTGGTGTTAAGTTCCAGATGCCCAGAGTTCAAATCCTGACTCCTCTGCTTACGGACTATGCGGCTTCCAGCACTGACTTGACTCAGAGTCAGTTCCCTCATCTGTAAAATTGATTCCATGATAGTATCAATATCAGTATTGATCTCATAGGGCTGGTGGGAGATACAAAATACAGAAAGCACTTGGCCTGGCATCCATTAGTCGCAGTTTATACAAAAGCCCTGAGGCAGGAAGGGACAGTGACCTGAAGGACAGTGAGAAAGTTCAAGTGGCTTCATTAGAGAGAGGCAGGGAGAGGTCTCAGGGGCCAGGGCTGCAGGACGTGTGGGCCACGGTGAGGGGTGGAGCTGTCTCGTGAGGACTGGGGAACCAAGGGAGCAGGGGAGTTGCATCATCAAGTCTGTCCTCTTATCAGAGCCACTCTGATTATTTAAAAAAAACAAGCAAACAAAAAATTACAGGTGGGAAACCGAGGCTTAAACAGAGAAAGATTGGGCCAAGTTCCAGTGGAATTACAGAGCTTAAAAGGAAGTGGTCTCTCGTTCATTCAGATCCTTGTAAGCAGATGAAGGACTGTTATCTGGGTCTTCTTACATGCCTCCAATGATGGGGAACTCACTATCCAAACTGTTGGGCAGTTCATCCTGTAGGGCTCAACAAAGAGAGGCCTCCCAAATTGCCCCCCAGTTTTTCCCTCTGACTCTGCTCAGATGCCAACTGCTCCTCTGGCCAGAGTCATGCTGAGAGGAGCCCAGTAGACAGGGAGGAAGTGGGAAGAGATGTGAGTTATGACAGAGACTTCCTGGGTGCTGCCACCAGCTCCCTGCCACGAGGCCCTGGGACATACCCTCTCCTCTGGGCTTCAGTGTCTGTAAATGGAAACGCTCACTGCTCCGCAATCTCCTTCCAGCTTTTAGAAATAGATTGAGCCTCGCACAGATGCCCGGCAGAGGCCGGGGCAGTCACAGGGGGTTCACCCATCCCGCCCACCCACTCCCATCTCGGAGGCCAGAGCTGACCTCGGGGCAGGCAGGGCAGGCAGGTCGTCTGGGGATAAAGGCAGGTGCCCCAGGGTACAGCCAGCTTAATAACAGGCTCCCAGATCCAGGGGGTTTGAACCCAGGGGAATAGGTTCAAACACAAATCAAGCAGCCCACATTCCTGACTGCAGCTCTGAGAGCCGATGGTTCCCACACCTAGTGGGCTTGGCCCCCACTCTCTCCAAGCCCATCCTCCCCAGGGGGGTGCCCCCTTCTGGGTGCTCACCATGTGCCAAGCTTCTCACTGTACTCAGAATAAGATTCACACCCTGGCCCTGGCCCGGCCCACACCTGACCTCACCTCCTACCTCCTCCCCTCAGTCACTTCTGCACCGGGGGCCTCCCCAGTGCTCTGCAAACATGCCACGCTGGTGCTGCCTCAGGGCCTTTGCACTGCCTGTTCCTCCTGCCCAGAACAAGCTTCCTCCAGATCTTGCCTTGGCAGCACATCCTTCAGGCCACCGCTCCAAGGTCAGCTCCCCAGATAGGCCCTCCCTGATTCTATCCAGTTGCTCTGTCTCACCATCCTGCCTTATTTCCTCCACCGGAGGCTTCGTTGGGATGTCTTATCCCCTGGGTTTGGCGTCAGCCTCTCCCAGGGATTGGAGCCTTAGATGGCAGAGCGGACAATGGGCCCGGTGCTGGATCTGATGTCACCAGGCACAGCCTGGCACCCACCCATCAGTGTAGGTTAAATGAACAAGTAAAATGGATGTTGGAGACGCTGAGCCCATTCTGGGGGCAGTCAGTGCTTCACCTACATAGACCCTCTCACCTCCGCATGGATGGGCTGGAAGAATACCTGTATTGATACACAGACTCACTGTGGCCCTAAACACACTTGCAGGTATGTGCATGTACACACACACACACCACCACCACCCCAGCACCCCCTGCCTCCATACCAGCCCTTGGCACCCAAACATCTCAATGTTCCTTCTTTTCTCCAGGCTCCAGCTGGCCCTGTGCCAGGTCTTCTCCTCAGCCTGCCTGCCTGCCCTGGGCACCAGACTCATAAAGGACGAGGAAGGGCCTGAGGTGGGCTGGCCGAGTGCCATGCGAACGCAGCCCCTGGGGCCCTTGCCTCCCCCTGAGCTGCCAGACACCTGCGTAATGAGTGTCATTACTAGGGACCCGCCGGGCAGGCCCCGGCTAGCCCCAGCCACCCAGGCTGTGAACAAAGCTGGGGATGGGGTTCGGGGAACACGGGGCGCGGGGGTGGTGGGAGTGCCTCTCTCCCTCCAGGCCCCAAGGCTCAGCCCTGGGTTTCTGGAGCCTCGAAGACAGCCTCTCATCTTCCACACAGACTCCCAAACCTCAGGTTCCTCTCCTAGCCCAATTTCAGCTCAGGAGGAGACAAAGGAGGGGAAACACTTATCGAGTACCTGCTGCTGCTGCTGCTGCTGCTAAGTCGCTTCAGTCGTGTCCGACTCTGTGCGACCCCATAGATGACAGCCCACCAGGCTCCCCCGTCCCTGGGATTCTCCAGGCAAGAACACTGGAGTGGGTTGCCATTTCCTTCTCCAATGTACGAAAGTGAAAAGTGAAAGTGAAGTCGCTCAGCCATGTCCAACTCTCAGCGACCCCATGGACTGCAGCCTACCAGGCTCCTCCATCCATGGGGTTTTCCAGGCAAGAGTACTGGAGTGGGTTGCCATTGCCTTCTCCGTTTATTGAGTACCTACTGCATGTGCATTTGGCGCCAAGAGCTGGTATTGCCACTTACCACTTTAGACACCTCCACGTCTGTTCACCTGATTGCTTACTGTCTCTGTCCTCCATTTGAGCACAAAACATGGAGAACATTTATTGAGTATGTACTGTGTACCTTGTGCTAAAAACACGTATTAACTCATGTGTTCTTAGAATAGCCCTACGAGGTAGGTACTGTAATTTATTCCATTTAACAGAAAAAGCTCAGAGAGGTAAGGCAACTTGCCCCAAGTCACACAGTTGATAAGAGGTGGGCCAGGAGCTAAGCCAGGCCTTCTGCCTCAGAGTCCGTGTTCTTCACCGCCTGCCACTCCATGCCACCTCTTCCATCACAGCAGGAGGTTTCGTCCAAGCTGTGCTGTCCCCAGCGCCCAGTCTGGTGCCTAGCATGTAGTAGGTGCTCAAAAAAACAGTGAATAAGTGAATGAAAGAATAATCTCACTGAGTTCTGACAATATCTTTCCAAGTGACATTTACAAATGAGAAAATCAAGGCTCAGAGAGGTCAAGTGACTTGCCACAGGCCACACAGGGACGGCACCCCGCAAACTGAGATTTGCACTTGAGGTGTCTTTTGTTGAAGCCAGGATGGGAGCTCATGTCCCGTGCCCCTCCTGGCCCCTCATGGCCCTGACCCCTCTCTGGGCTGGACCAGGGGGCCCAGGAGGGTGAACGTGCATCTATCTCAGTGTCCCTAGCATCCAGCCGGGGCACACAGTCGACCTGCAGACTGAAACTGCAGCTTCTCCCCGTGGCTCCAAGGCCTCGCAGGATCAGATCCTGACAAGTCCACCCCGTCCTCTTTCCTAGCTCCTGAGCCGTGATGAATTTCCCAGATCCACCCTGCTCTCCCTTGCCTCTGGGCTCCCCCCCACCAGCACTCTCCCAGAAACTGCCCCAGCCTCAGCTTAAAGGGCACCTCCTCTGCCAGGAAGTGCCCAGAGCTCAGGGCTCTGCAAGGGCACCCGCACTGCTGACCCTGGGCCATCGACTCCTCAGCCCGCGTTCTGACTTCCCTCTTCTCAGGGGGAGTCGGCCCAAACTATCTGTCCAGCCACCTCGGTTTCATCCCCACCCCGCCCCTGACCTTCTGGGTGAACTTGGCCATCGTTAGCTCATCTGTCAGAGGCGTAGGAAATTTAAGTGAAAATAGAAAGTGAAGGCCCCTACTCAGATCCCATGAGGGGCACTCAACCCAGCGCTCCCTGCGTGATCTGACTCCTGCCAACTTCTCTGACATCACCTTTCCCCTCCCTCACTCCCCCCAGCCACCTGGCCTCCCCGCCTTTCCTAGGACACTCCAAGCCCCAACCCACCCCAGGGCCTTTGCCCTGGCTGTTACCCCTACTGCAATCCCTTCCCCCAGGGTCTGTTCCTTCTCCTCCTTTGGATGTCTCTCCAGGTCATCTCTTCAGAGAAGCCCTCTCTGATCCATGAAACTCCCGAGCACCCCTGTGTGTTTCAGTCATGGGGCTTCTCCCCCGCTGAAATGATCTTCTCTGGTCCTGGGCTTGCTCACTGATCTTGTCTCCTCCACCAGAATGCAGAAGAGACCTTGCTGGGTCTCCTGGAGCCTAGTATACAGTAGGTGCTCGAGCAACAGGCATAGAATGAAGAGAAGACGTCAAAGCGCTCCCCTGTCCCTGCTTCATCCCTGCACCCCCCACCCCCCACCCGAGTGGCCCCCAGCCCAAAGTTCAGGGGCTGGGAATCAGGAGGCCCCACTCCTGCTGCCGGCAGGCCCCTCTGAGCCCCAGAGCCTGTCTGGTTCCCAGCCTCATAAAAACCTCCGCCCTCACCTTGCCCTTGGGCGGCACAGGGAGAGGGAGGCGGCCGTGGGGCCCCAAGGCTGACCCTAACCTGGCTCTGGAGAAGATATAGACGCGAAAGTCGGCATCCATGGAGCCGTGCGGCTAGGTGCCCCTTTGACTCCACGGCACAGCCCCGAGGGCTGCTCTGCCAGGTCAGGACCACCATGTCGCCCTCCACCAGTGAGGACACTGAGTGCAGTGGGGTGCAGCCACATGCCATGCCCAGGCCATGGTGCCACCAGAGAAAGGCACAGCCGGAATTTGAATGCAACTCCAAGGGATGCCCGCATGAGCTCCAACAGATGCCCATGTGAGCACCCACCTGGGCTGGTCAGCGCACAGATGTGAAGTGCGCCCTAGCGATGCGCCCGATGCATCCGGCTCCGAGCAGGGATCCTGGAGGCAGAGCACTGAGGCCTCGGGCAGGGGACCCAGCCCTTCTGTGCCTCAGTTTCCCCCGCTGGGAAACAGACACTGCCGTCTCTCCCTTGCCAGGGTGTTGAGGGAATGAAAGGAGATCCTGTGGGGTCCAACAGAGCTGCTCGGATCCCTTGCTGCCCCGCCCTGCTGCACGCCTTTGGACCTCTCCCTGGGCCTCAGTTTCCCCATCTGGCACGTCAGGTTGTGGCGAGGGTAGGATAAGATATTTGCCCAATGCCTTGCATGCACTAAGTGCCTCGTAAGTGCTCACTATTCTTTACTCCAGGCCTCTGGGGCTCACTTTCCCTGTCTGTAACTCCAGAGGGCAGTCCTGATCACCCAAGACCTCTTCTAGGTCACTGGGGCAAAGGTCCAGGGGTCCTAAGGTGGCCCCGGCAGGGGGAGGTGGACCAGGGGTTGAGGGAGGGCGGCAGGGTGGCGGGATCGGGAAGCCGCCGGAGGCTGGAGTGACTCACCAGCCAGCCGGCCTCCAGGGGGCTGGGCTGCGGCCCCCCACGCACCCCTCTGGGCCTTGCCTTGTGCCCAAAAGTGCTGTGTCATGCTCTGTCATGTGGCTCCGGGTCATTAATACCCGAGTTCTGGGAAGCTTGGGCCGAGTTCCCGGAAGGGGTCAGCCAGTTCAGTAAACAGATTGGCTGGTTGGTCGTCACGGCTGAGCCGGGCGGGCCTGCAGCTCGGGAGGCAGGAGGTGGGGACTGGTGGCCAAAGGGGGCCCAGGAGCCACCCTGATCCCTGTGCAGGGCTGGCACCTCCCAGGGCAGCTTGGCCCAGGCTCTGCTGACGCAAGGCCAACCTGAGGCTCAGAGAAGGCAAGGCACTTGCCAGAGGTCACAGAGCAGGGCCAGAGTTCAGGTTCAGAATTCTGGACTCACTATCTAGGGCTCTCAGCATCTCTCTGACTAATGGGCAGGAAACCCTGCATCCTTTTAGCCTCCAGATCCTGTCCCGGACTCTGAAGCCAGTTGGTCAGATGAAGAGACAAAGTAGTAGAAGAAGGCAGGATGGGAAGGAAGCGGGTTTGGCAGCCTGTGAGGCTGTCCCCATGGTGGGTCCTCTAATAATAATACATTCTAGCATTTCGGGAGTACCTACAACGTGCCCTTAGACACGAAGCGGTACTTGGACGCCTGACATGAATTCACTCATTTAATGTGCAGCCACCTTTGCACAATAATCACAGCCATCATCTTTAAAGCACCTACCGTCCACCAGGCACTGAGCTGATCCTCATGTGGACCCTATGAGGTGGACATTGTCCTCACCCCCTCTTCATCAGATGTGGAAATAGAGACAAAGAAAGACAGGCAGTTATATTACTTGGTGGAAGGAAAGTGGGCTCCAGGGTCAGCTAGACCCAAGAATTCAAACCTTGACTTTGCCCCTCTGAGCTGTACGACCTCACGCAAGTGCCTCCATCTCTCAGAGCCTCAGTTTACCCCTCTGACAAACATGATGGTTGTACTCAAATCACACGGAGCCAGACCTGAGTGAGAGGTCAGGAGCTCTCATGCCCGTGTGAGCATGCTGGGGTGTTGAGGGAATGAAAGCGATCCTGCGGGTCCAATACTTACTTATGCGGGAGCACGTAAGTAATCACAGAGGACAGGGAGGGCACGGACTCTGGGCTTGGACCGGTCTGGGTTCCAGTTCCACTCTGCTGCTTCCTAGCTGTGCAACCTCAGGCGTGATGTTTAAGGTCTCTGGGCCTTCAAGTCCTCTGTACCATGGGGATCGTAGTAACACCTCCCTCGTACCACTGACAGTAGGAACGAGTGAGCTGACACCCCTCCGCGCAGGAGCCCTCCGCGCAGGGCTGGGCGTTCCATGGGCAGTAACACAGTCACTCGTTCTTGCATTTCATCTAAGATGACTCTGCTCGGATGAGGGGAAAGGGCGCCAGGACATGGACAGGACAGGACACTCACAAGTACCCTTCTGCACCCGCAAGTGATCTGCACAGAAGAGCTCAGTTCCCCGCTCCTCTTTACATGCTGTTTTCTCAGCCCTGGCTGTGCCCCTGGCCTCTGCCTTCTGGTTCTCACGCTGCTGTCCACCATCACTAGCCCAGCCCCCAACTCTTTCCAGACTCTCCTCTCATTATTCCCACCTTTTCACATTTGCACAATTGGGGCCCTCCGCCTGGCAGGCTCTCACTACCTTAATCCAAGTGCCTGGTCTACACTTCCCCCATCCTCTGCCACTCAGATTCAAAACCACCTCCTCCAGGGAGCCCACTCTGATCCACCCCTTGAAAGCGAACTCTCCTGGACTCTCTCTAAACCTCACTTACCCCTTTCTATCATTACACATCAGCTATTTTTGCACATGCCACCTCAAATATTGGCTGCTGCGAGGTGGAAAATTTGCAAGGGAGATTGGGAAAAAAATTGTCTTGCCTCTAAAACACTTGAAGAAACCTGCTAAATAGAAATTAATGTCTTTTCATGAATCTACTCTAACTTCACAATTCATTATTAAATTTCTAATTTAGTACTTATGAAAATTTTTATGGCGTTTGAAAATAATCTGCGAACGAGAATGTTGCTTGTTGGGCAAACACTCCCTGGTGTACATGGGGATTGCCAAGAACCCAGAGCCCGTGGTGAAAAAACGAGCTGCTCGTTGCCAAACAATTTCGGAAGTGAAATTATCAATATCATTAAAATCCTTTAGTGATTTTTCCAGCCAGGCTTTCGGCCTGGCCCCTTCATTTATTTCTCAGCACCACCCCCGCCCCCATGATCACACTCCCTTCCCTGGTTCCCTGGTTCTATCTCTCCTTACCTCCCTCACCCTCAAAAGCAGTCTGCATACCCCCCCACCTCCATGCCCTTGCTCACACTCCTCCACCTCCTGGCCTTCTCTCTTTTTTTTGCTGGAATCTGACTGTTTTTCAGAGCTGAGTCCAAGCTCTTCCTCCTGCCTGGTGCCCTGTATCACCCTATCCCCCTCTCTGGAGCGTCTACACTTCTGACTCCCCATCTGCAAAAGGAGAGGCGATGGCTCAGCAGGTAAAGAATCTGTCTGCAATGCAGGAGATACAGGAGATGCGGGTTTGATCCCTGGGTCGGGAAGATCCCCTGGAGAAAGAAATGGCAGGCCACTCCAATATTGTTGCCTGAAAAATCCCATGGACGGAGAAAACTGGAGGGCTATAGCCCAATCGGTCTCCAAGAGTCAGACGCAACTTAGCACATAAGCACGTAGAGGGGAACAGAGGTATCAAACTCATGGCCCTCAGGCCAAATCTGGCCTGTATATTTATAGATTGACTCCAATATCGAATAATCAATCCAGACTTACATTTCTCATGAGAAATTGCAAGCCCTCGCCTTGGAGACACTGGGCTGAAACTGAGTGGTGCCCATACTTTAGATGAGCCTGTCCCTCTCACCAGCTAGTTCACCGTGTGTGCCGTTTTCCTGGCCCTGGAGGTACCTGAGTTTGCAACCCTTACCCTTGAGTGGAAGTTCTGAGGCTTTCGTCAATCTCAGAGCCCCTTCCTGAAACATCTTAGGTAGAATCTCCAGATCTGGTTGAAATGAGGGACCCCCTGCCCACTTGACCGTGTCTTCACTCCTGGAAGAGACACCCCCATGCCAGCCATCCAAGTGCATCCTCTGGATACTTCAATTATTTGAAGCAGAGTTTGAAAACCTCAGCATCACTTAAGGCCAGGTTGGGACCCATCTCAGACCTACTGAACTGGCACCTGAGAAAAGAAACCTCCTGATGCAGCCTCTCCCGCCCCACCCCCCACCCACTCAGCAAGACAGCACCTTTACCGACCCTTGCTTGGGCCAACAAATCCTACTGACTTCGCCTTCAAAATAGATCCAGAGGGACTTCTCCGGTGGTCCAGTGGTTAAGACTCCAAGCTCCCAATGTGGGGTGGGGTGGGACGGGGGCCTGGGTTTGGTCCCTGGTCAGGAACTGCAAAGAGTCGGACACGACTGAGTGACTTCACTTTCACTTTTCCCTTTCATGCACTGGAGAAGGAAATGGCAACCCACTCCAGCGTTCTTGCTTGGAGAATCCCAGGGACGGCGGAGCCTGGTGGGCTGCCGTCTATGGGGTCGCACATAGTCGGACACGACTGAAGTGACTTAGCAGCAGCAGCAGCAGCAGGAACTGCATCCCCTATGCTGCAACTAAAGATCCTGCATGAGGCACAACTAAGCCCAGTGCGGTCAAATAAACAAATAAAAATCAATAAATATTTTAAAAAATTAGATCCAGAATCCAACCACTCCTCCAGCCCCACTCCCTCCTCATCCCAGAATCCCTGCTGTCGCCTTCCCCATGCCCAGCCAGAGGGATCCTGTTAGACCAGTAGTTCTCAATTCAGGGGTGATCCGGGGCAGGGTGCATTTGACAATGTCTGGAGATATTTTTAGCTCTCAGGACTGGGTGGGAGAGGGGGGTGCTCCTGACAGCCAGGAGGGAGAGGCCAGAGGTGCTGCTCTGACCCCTGTGATGTACAGGACAGCTCCACAACAGGGGATCGTTGGCCCAAGTGTCAACAGGCCCAGGGTCAGAAACCTGTGATCCAGCCTGAGTCAGGCCCTGCACACCTGCGCTCAGAACCCTCCCGGGGCTTCCACTTCACTTGCAGCCAAGCCCCGCCTCCTGTCGCCCACAGGGCCCCGGGTGATCCCAACCCTGATGGCCTCTCGGATCTCGTCCCCCCTCAACCCTCCCATGGGCTCACTCAGCCAGATCACTCTCCTTATCTTCCCTCAACAATGCAAGATTTTTCTACCTCAGGTCACTTGCATCTGCAGTTCCCAGCATCTGAACCCTCTGCCCCAGACATCTACAGAGCCAGTCCCTCACTTTCCTCCAGCCTCCTGGCCCTTCTGTGATGGCCTCAGTGACACCACAGCCCCCATACTCCCGCCCCCTACCCCCACACTTCCATTTATTCCACTATCTGACATACTCTATCTCGTTTGTTTCTTGACTATCTCCCTGGTTCAAATATAAGGGCCATGAAAGCAGAGAGTTCATCCATCGTTTTACTCCATTTTGTTCACTGTTCTCCCAGTGCTTAGCCCAAAATGTCGTTGCTATTTAGTCTCTAAGTTATATCCAACTCTTTTGCAACACTATGGACTGTAGCCTGCCAGTCTCCTCTGTCCAAGGGATTCTCCAGGCAAGAATCCTGGAGCGGGTTGCCATTTCCCTACTCCAGGGGATCTTCCTGATCAGGGATCAAACATGTGTCTCCCGCCTGGCAGGCAGATTCTTTACCACTGAGCCACTTGAGAAGCCCTTCGCACATAATAGATATTCAATAAATGCTTACTGAGCGAACAGATGACTCGGTATACCAGGCCTCCAGTGTGTTAGAATTCTAGAATTGCAGGGGCTTAGTCAACTGAGGGGCTTCCCTGGTGGCTCAGATGGTAAAGAATCCACCTGCAATGCAGGAGACCTGGGTTCGAACCATGGGTTGGGAAGATCCCCTGGAGAAGGGAGTGGTCACCCAGTCCAGTATGCTTGCCCGGAGAATTCCCATGGACAGAGGAGCTTGGCAGGCTATGGTCCATGGGGTCACAAAGAGTCAGACACAATTGATTGATTAACAGTTTCTTACTTTCCGTCAGTTGAGAGCTGGTGAACCGGTGACACCTTTGTCCTGATGAGAACAATTCTACAGACTGGGACTCCATGGTCTTAAGCATCCATCAAGCTTCCATTCCAGGCCAGAGCATCACCAAAGAGAGAGTTAGGTCCTAGCTTAGAGAAAAACGGAAAGGCAAGAGAGAAAGGGAGGCAAAGGCTGGGCCAGGTGAGGAGGCTGAGGCCACAGGTGGTGGTAATAAGAGACAGGCCCTAGCCTAGGAGGGGTCCTCGGGGTGCCCGGCCACTGGAGACCCTGGTCCCCCTCACAGAACAAGAGCTCCACCTAGGAGTGTGGAGGAGGGCACTCTCGAAGACCCCAGGCAGGAGCTCAGAAGATAAAGGTGGACAATTTGTTCTAAGAAAAAACCACCTAATGTGAATTCACTGAGAACTGGGCCAAAACCTCAGAAAAGAAGATCAACCATAGAGAAATTTGCCTAGAACCTGTCTTGCAAAGTAAAAAAACAAAAGAAAAGTGAAAATAAATTGGTTTTTCTCCTTGACCTAACACAATAACACAAATTATACAAATTCTTAGGATGATCAAAGCAAAGGGAGTGTTGATATATTTAAATAGATGTAAATAAAATGGCATGACAGCACATATCCCTTTCGTTGCATGTGACCAACCTGACATAATCATGGAGAGAGTTATCTGGTCTGCGCTGTGGCCACCCCCAGGGTCCCTGGTCCCTGCTCCCCTAACTGGGCTGCCCACCACAAACTCTGGAAACCTAGAGGACGCTGCGGCCCCGCCCACCCCAGAATGGACTCCTGAGTACCGCTTCCACCACCTCCAGCTTTTGAGTCAGAAGACAGGCCCAGATGCACCTGATTGGTGGGCGCTGGTCACGTGGCTGTAACCACGCCTCTGGGGAGCAGCCCCCAGCCCCTCCTCAGGCCCGCTGGGGTCCTGCCTGCCTTCCCTCCTGCAAAGTCCCTATCCCTCAGCCCCTCCCTGGCTCCTGCAGCCCGTTCCACATCCCAAGAGGGACGAGTCCAGCACCTCCAGTTTTTGAATAACTAAAGGATTACTGTGCCCCACTTCAGGAACAAATAAGAAACCAGGAAAACATATTTTTACAATTTTTAACAATGAAGGAGCTAGTTTTCCTATTACAAAGGTGGTCTCAAATAAACAAGACAAACGCGCCATGGAGAAAATAGTAATACCATAAAAATGAAAGCAGCTTGGGTATCCACTAGGCGCCAGATGCCGGGGATACAAAAGTGGACGAAAGCTGCTTCCTCCTGAGTTCACCGTCCATGGGAAAAATGACTAAGAGGCTGGTCCGAACTCCTCGGTGACCAGGGATGCCCAGGGAGCTGGGGGATGGCAGGGACACGCCCACGTGAAGGGGTGATGAGGTGAGAAGGGGACAGAGTGCCCCAGGAAGAAGGCGCTGCTCAGGCAAAGGCGTGGTGGGAGGAAGAACGCCAGCCACAGCTTCTAGAGCCTTCCAAACCAGAGGTGTCCACCGACTTGCATTCTGTGTGTTGTTTTTAATTTGATTTTTTGGTCCGGCATTTAAAAATCCAGACTTTTCACACATGACCTCGGACTTCTGGCTTCTCTTGATAAATGGAAAGACCTGGGCCACGTGAAGAAGCATCTGGCTGGCTAAGAAGCAGCTGAAAAGGGCGTGTTCTCTCCAGTTCACGGCAGCCAGCACCCAGTAGCCCACCCCTCACTCTTCACATTGCCAAGCTATCTGAGTTTTTTGACTCCCTGTTTTGAAGTTTGCCAGGGAGGATGTTAGGGAATCAGGCCCAGAGAGCTTCAGCGACTCTCCCCAAGTCACACAGCATGCAAAACAGGGCTATAGCCTGAGGACTCGGGACACGAACCGCCTCCTCCCAGGAGCCCCATGGACCCCCACCTCAGTCCTCTGGGAGCTGGTGACCCTAGCCCTGAGCCCCCGGAGAACCAGGAGGCCGGGCCGGGGAAGGCCCCGTCCTGTTTAGGTTTTGTGGTCTCGTGAGTAACCGAGTGGAAAAAAACAAGCTTGAAAAGATAACAATTACAACGAAAATTAAATCAAATCGGGCCCGTGACTCATTTATGGAGCCGTAAAAACAGAAAACAAAAACAAGCTTGTTCTGGAGGAGGGAGGCTGGGATGAGGAGGGGAGAAGCCAGAGAAGGGAAAAAATAAAGCAGTAACAACCTCCAGGGCCGTCAGTTACCGCAACAAAGAGGTAACGATGCCAGGCCCCTGAATGGGGCAAGGGTCCCTGGGGCGCAGGAGCCGGGGGTGACCAATGGCAGGGGCCAGATCCTAGATGCCGGTGGGGTGGCTGGTCTTGCCTTCCCAAACGCCCTGTGAGCTGGGTACCACGCATGTGCCTCCTTCTACAGACAAGGAACTGAGGCTCAGAGGGGCCGAGGGACCAGCCTCAGGTCATGCCGCAGCCAGGAGGTGGGAGTCTGAGAGCCAAGCCTGGCCCCGAAGCCTGTGTGAGGTTCAGTCTTGCCCATCTGGAAAACAGGCTCGAGCCCCAGCCCTGTTCCGGGGTTCCAGAAGCTGCCCTGGACATTTCAGGAGCCCTGAGGTCTAGCCCCCCCAACGTGGTGGGCCCCTCTCCAGCCTCCCCGTCTCCGTTTATGCAATCACGGGGTCGCCCCGGGCAATGACGGAGGCAGGCCCAGGAGCTCAGCGGGTCTGACGAGAGGGAGCTTCAAAGCACTGCCCTGCCCATTTCCCAGAAGCCTCTGCCCCCAGGGGATGTGAGCAGAGCCAGAGGCAGAGCCTGAGGGCACGTGCCCCGCAGGCCTGCGATTCCCTGAGGTCACCCTGACCCAGGAACCAGACCATGCGGGCAGCCGAGAGCCAGGCTGGGGAGCCGGGCTGGGCAGGGAGCGCTGGTGAGGACGGGGCCTGAGGGGGCTGGGGGGAAGGGGCCCTGGAAAGCTAAAAATAACACCGCTCACCACATTAGGACATGGGGCGTGGAGTGCTTACTGTGGGCAGGGCACAGTGCCAAGCACCTTACATTCATTCATTCATCCATTCATCCATTCTGCAAGTCTCTCGAGCATCTTCTTTGGCCAGGTGCCATGCTGGGGGCTGGGAACCTAACGATGATCAAGAGAGTCACAAGTAGAGCTGCCATCCTGAACACAGCAGACAGACAAGGAAAAACCAGGCTCTATCGGGACGTGGTAAGAGCTACAGAGACGAACCGGGAAGAGGGTGTCAGGCGTTAGTGGCAGCCTGGCTGAGCTGTGACGATTAAGCAGGGACCTGAAGGAGTGAGAGCAGGCCGCCCTCAGGAATGGTGTTCCAGGCAAAGGGAACAGCCCATGCGAAGGCCCTGAGGTACGCCCACACCTGGTGTGTGTGAGGACCGACCAGCGGGCCCGTGGGGCCGGGGCAGAGAAAATCCTCCCAACAGCCAGGAGGATGGGTACTGCTATCATCTCCTCTTCCGGAAGAGGAAATTGAGGCTCAGAGACAGGAAGTGACTTGCCCAGAGGCACAGAGTCAGGAAATGGCAGAGGGAGCGCAAGTTGGGCTGTGTGGGGAGGCGGGAGCCTGGGCCCCAGGCTGCAGAGCCCGAGGGCGACCCCCAGAGTGCATGTGTCACCTGCCTTGGTCACAGCCACGGACACTGTGATTGTGCAACCAGAGCCATGCAGGGAGCCCCAGCCTGCCTTCACCCCGCCTCCTAGGGCCCCTGGGTCTAAGGGACACTAGGTGGCTGAGAATCTGGGATCTCATTCGGACGAAGCTATGAGTGACTGCGAGCAGCTCCCAGCTTATCCTTGTCCCTGAGGATTAAACCAGCTCAGAAAAGCAGTTTTGAAGCCTCAGTTTCCCCGTTTGTCAAATAATGGATCCACTTCGGTGGTCTCCAGTAGCAGTTGTGTAGAGCTTCCGTGGTGGCTCAGCGGTAGAGAAGCCATCTGCAATGCAGGAGACGCGGGTTCGATCCCTGGGTTGGGAAGATCCCCTGGAGAAGGAAATGGCAACCCACTCCGGTATTCTTGCCTGGGAAATCCCATGGACAGAGAAGGCTGGCGGGTTACCGTCCATAGGGTCACAAGTGAGTCGGACCTGAATGAGAGACTAAACAGCAACAACGATGGCAGTTGTGGATTCTCGGGTCCAGATGGAGGCATGGCATCCTGAGGTCACACAGTCAGGCAGTGACAGAGCCGGGGTGACCCCAGCCGCCTGGCTGCTGGCCCAGAGTGCATCTTCCTCCTCCATGGATGAGGCTTCACCCTGTATCTGTCTCCTGAGCCGCTCACCCTGCCCTCATGTCTTCACCCGTCTCCCCTTGAGCCAGCACCCTGCACCCCTCACCCTGTTCATGCTTCCGGGCCTTGGCACATAATGGAGGCTGGGAACATAACAACCATCAGGAGAGACCCGAGTGGGACTGCCCTCCCGAGCACTCCTCTTCTTGGGAGTGTCTGGCTCTTCCTTCCCTGGTGCCTTCTCCTCCTCCTCCCGTGGAGGGAAAATAAAGCAGGATCAGAGTACAGAGAGAGAGCTTAGGAGGTGGCGGGTGTTTCAGCTGGTGAGGGCGGCACTCAGAGAGGGCTGCTCGGAGGGGTGACGTCAAGCTGTGACCTGAAGGGACTGCGGGAGGGAGTCACGGGAATACGGGGTCCATGGGGGTTCCAGACAGAAGGAAGAGCATGTGCAAAGGCCCAGAGGTAGAATAATCCATGGTTGGTTAGAGGAACAGCAAGGAAGCCATCGGTCCAGAAGGTATAAGCCAGGGGGAAAGTGGAGGAGACGAGGTCATCAGAGAGGGATAGGGTTTGCTGGGGTCGGGAGGCTGCGCAGGGCCTGGCGGACCCTGGGGAGGACTCTGACTTTGACTCTGAGTGAGGTGGGAGCCTTGAGAGGTCTCTGAGGAGGGGGGACGGGCTCTGTCTTCAGTCCTAAGGGCTTCCCTCTGGCTGTGTGTGGAGAACGGACAGCGGAGTGTGAGGGCCCCAGCAGGGTGGTGCTGCTGGCACAGACCAGGCAGGAGCAGTGGAGCTGGGCAGAGGCAGGCTGGTTCTGGACGCAGAGGCGGAGTTGACAGGACGTGGTGAGCAATCAGCTGCCAGCGTGAGGACAAGGCATAGAAGACAACTCCTGGGTTTGGGGAGCACCTGGAGAACGGAGGAGCAGTTTGCTGAGATGGGGCGGTTGGAGGTAGGTCAGGAGACGGGCCCACTCACGGAGCTTGGCTGAGTCTGGGGCTCCTGTCAGTCACCCCAGTGACAACTAGGAGGAGTGAGTGGACGCTGGTGTCAGGGCAAGTGTCCCGGCTGGAGAGACGCGTTTGGAAATCACCAGCGTTTAGATGAAGACAAAAGCTGTGACTGGCACCTCTGCTCCCCTCCTCCCCTCGCCGCAGTGCCTTAGCGGGCCCTTAGGAAGCATCCAAGGGACCCTCGCATAAATCCCAGAGCACATGTCCTGAGTGCCCACCACGGTCGGGGCCACGCCAAGAACGTCTTCCCACTGACTCCTTTCATTCTCGCAACTTCCTACGGGGTGGGTACACCCACGGCCCGCTCGCAGAGCCGAGGGTGCAGGGATTTTGCCCAGGCTGTCACCTGGCGCTGAGAAAAGGAATTACTGGGTTAATTCATCGCAGAAGGCTGCTCTAGTCGAGGGTACAGCAAGCAGCAGTCAAGGTCATCATGGGAGTCGCCGCCGTTCTCAGCAGCGTCTGACTGTGATGCCGGGCCCTGGGCCTGGGGAAGCTGGAGGTTCCTGAGGGACCTCCTCCAGGCAGTGGGAAGGATGGCCTCTTGGTGACCCTAGGTCCCCTGGAAAAAGGTGGAGGGCAAACCTAGAGCTCCCCGAGGCTAGCAGGAGGGAAAGCAGCCTGGAGGAGACGAGGGAGCTACAGTCAAGGACCAGACTGAAACCTCGAGCCAGGCGAGAGACACTAAGACTTTAGGGCAGACTGAGGCGACAGTGAGACCCCCACCACTTCGACGGAGCCCTTAAGTGCTCTTGGTCAGATGCCTCACGCTCACCATTCACTGCAGCCATATCAACCTGCTGAGGGAGCCGGGAAAAAGGCTGAGGCAGGGGTGTTTTTCTGCATGTCGTTTTGGGGTGGGCCACTCTGGCTTGTCCTTTCGTGGGACTGTGTTTGTTATTTGGATGTTGCATGTGTGTGAATCCGTATTTGCACTGTGGGGTTCGATTTGCCCACTCGACATCCCCTAAAGGTCAGGAGAAGAAGAGTAAGACCCAGATAGGGTTTGTTGAGATCCAACCTTGTAAGCCACTGGACAAAGCTTCTAATATGTAAAATCAGAGTTATGATCCCTTTTTCCTCCCAGGGCTGTGATGGGTTAATCTAGGGCTTGGAAAACTTATTCTGTAAAGAACCAGATAGTAAATATTTTCACCTTTGGGGCTCATGTGGTCTCTCTCACAACTCCTCAACATGTGGTTGTAGGGTGCAGGCTTTATAGATGATAGTAAATGAATGGGCATGCTGTGTGCCAATAAAACTTTATTTACAAAAACAAGCTATAGGCCAGATTTAGCCCATGGGCCATGGTTTGCCAACCCTTGGGATAGTGAATGCAAACCAGAACACCTGGCACAGAGTAGGCACTCAATAATATTTGATGAGTGAGTGAAATGAGTCTGGATTTCACTTTCTTCACTTCTTAAGAAGAAATAATTACAGGGACTTCCCTGGTGGCTCAGACGGTAAAGAATCTGCCTGCAATGCAGAAGACCCAGGTTTGATCCCTGGATCGGGAAGAGCCCCTGGAGGAGGGCATGGCTACCCTGTCCAGTGTCCTTGCCTGGAGAATCCCCTGGATGGAGGAGCTGCTGTCCATGGGGTCGAGAACAGTCGGACAAGCGGAGCGGCTAACACTCTGATGGTCCAGTGGTTAGGGCTTTGCCTTCCAGCGCAGAGTGTGTGAGTTCAGTCCCTTGTTGGGGAGCGAAGATCCCACACGGGTCGTGGCCAAAAATCCCTTGTTACTTGAGGCTTCAGAAAGGTAGGAGTGGTTTCAATAATAATCACCAAAAACCCAATGAGACAGGGGTTCAACAGCGCCGTTTTATAGACAGCGAGGCTAAGCGAACAAGGCCATAGAACGGGGAGAGGACAAAGTTGGGATTCCAACCTGGATCTTCTGAAACTGAGCCTGGGGCTCTCTCTACCCTGAAATTTGGAGACTGAGACCAAGACCCTGGGGCCCATGCTGGGTCTGCAGCAGGGTCTGGCTCTAGATCCTCAGTTCCCTCCTCCCCACAACCAGGGGTCTGCTGCCCATACTCCCGCGTGAGCAGTGGGTCGCACGCACAAGGGAGGGAGACACAGAGACAGAGACAGGACAAAGACCGAGACGAGGGATCCAGGGAGACAAAAGAGAAACAGAGATGCAAAGAGACGTGGAACTCAAGGTGAGTGACATCTCCCATCCCTCCTTCCCACCCTGGGACCCCCTCCTGGCCCCACCGGGCTCTCATCACCGACTCTTTCCATGGAAAATACGATCCATGCCCCACACAGTCCTGGGTTGGAATCCTGGCTCAGACAATGACCACTGTGTGACATTAGACAAGGGACTCCCCCTCTCTGACCCTCATTCTCTCCATCTGTGAAATGAAGATGATGCTGACTTGGACCGCTTCGCTGGCTGCTGGACCAGATGGAGCATATAGTCATGGTTGACTGGTACCAACAAGCACCCAAGGACCCTAGGTACCCTACCCCCTACCTGGGCTAGGGAAGGGGGCTAAGGACACTTTCAGAGCTCAGGGCTTGTATTCCCCACGGGGTCATTATTTACTTATTCATTCTTTCAACATTTATTGAGCACCTGCTGTTTGCCAGGTCCTGTGCTGGACTACAAGGGATGCAGCAGTGAAGAAGGCTAATAAAATTCCCTGCCCTGGAGGGGCTGATGTCCTAGGTGGGCAGGCAGCTGAGAAACCAACCTGCACATGAACACAAGAGTACCAGGTGGTGAGGAGGGCAAGGGGAGAAAGAACTCAAGGACATGGGGTGGGGAGTGCCTCCAGGGATGGCGGCTAATTACTGAGTACTTTCCTGAGTGCAAGGCACTTCCGTTAACTTTAATCCCACTGAATCTCCTCAGCAAGCCCAAGAGATAAGTACTCTTATCATCCCCAATTCTCAGATAAGGAAATGGACTCAGAAAGGATGAGGGACCTGTCCAAGGTCCCACAGCTGTAAAGGGGCAGAACCATTCAAACGGGCCCTGAAGTCCTGGGGCCAGTCGGAGGGGTTTAATCCAAGGTGGGATGAGTCGGTACCAGTCGGTACTTGCTCTGCAAGTCAGCAGAGCAGGAGCTTGAATGGGGGACAGCCAGGCGGAGAACAAGACTTGCGTCAGAGGCCTCAGCAGCCAATAGGTTAAGCCCCTAGGAATCCGGGTCCCCGGGCTCCCTGGCAGTGCTCCAGCTCCACCTCCAGCTCTCGCCACCACCAGGCCTCAGATAGGGTGACGGCCACACCCAGGCTCAGCCTCTGGCCCGCGCCGCCTGCTGGGAACACACAGTCCTCGGGACTAGGAGGCTCAAAATAGAAAGCTCAGAACCTGGGTTGGAGCCTGGAATGCCCGGCAGGCAGGGCGACTGGGACTCCTGGACCGGCCCAAGCGCTGCCTGGCCTGCCGGGGCAGCAGAATCAACAGCACCCCCTGCCAGGGCCTCCATCCCATCTGTTATCCTCCCGAAGCAGTTTCCAAGAGGCTGGCTCCAGGATCTGATGAACCTGGGCTCCTGTCTTGGCTTCAGCTTGGACTAGCCGTGTGGCCTTGGGCTGGTCACCTACCCAGAGGGACCTTAGTGTCCTTGCTGTTGTTGTTTTAGTTGCTCAGTCGTGTCTGATTCTTTGCAGTCCCATGGACTGTAACCCACCAGGCTCCTACGTCTATGGAATTTTCCAGGCAAGAATACTGGAGTGGGTTGCCATTTCCTTCTCCAGGGGATCTTCCCGACCCAGGGATTGAATCCACGTGTCCTGTGTGTCCTGCATGGGCAGGCGGGTTCTTTACCACTAGTACCACCTGGGTGGTGACTCGGTGTCTTTATCTGCCAACAGCTCACAGAGTTGTTCATTAAGTCGTTCTGCAACTGGCAACTACCTATTACGTTCCAGGCACTATAGTGAGCACTGGAGACCCAACGGAGAACAAAACAAATAAAAACCCCTGCCTCTGTGGATAACTAAAGTCTACAGTGTGTCAAAAGGGCTTCCCTACTGGCTCCACGGTAGCAAATCTGCCTGTAATTCAGGAGACATAGGCAGGAGACCTGGGTTCAGTCCCTGGGTTGGGAAGGTCCCCTGGAGAAGGAAATGGCAACCTACTCCAGTATGCTTGCCTGGAAAATCCAATCCATGGGGTCACAAAAGAGTCGGACATGACTGGGTGACTAACGAACAACAGCAACAATGGTGCATTAGGCCCTGTGGTACTCTTGGCAACCCAGGTGCCCCTGTCCACAGGATTCTCTGGGCAAGAATAGGTGGCCCTAGTGGTAAAGAACTTGTCTGACAATGCAGGAGACATAAGAGATGGGGGTTCAATCCATGGTTCGGGAAGATCCCCTGGAGGAGGTCATGGCAACCCTCTCCAGTATTCTTGCCTGGAGAACCCCATGGACAGAGGAGCCCGGTGGGCTACAGTACATAGTGTCTCAAAGAGTCAGAAGGTGAGGCACACTCTCAGGGGAACATGAAGCAGGGACAGGGACATGGAACACTAGGTGAGAAGGGGAGGTGGAGGGGGGCCTGCGGACACTTGGGGAAAAACTGTTTCAGACCAGGGAGCAGCCAGTGCAAAGGCCCTGAGGCAGCGTGAGCTTGGGTCATTTCAGAGACACAGGGAAGCCAACATGTCTGGAAGGGTGAGTGGGGAGCGGGCAGGAGGGAGGGGAGGTCCCTCTGATACGGGGCCTTGTGAGCCAAAGGACGAGCTCAAGCTCGATCCTCGGAGCACTGGGGATGTGACTCAGCGGGGGAGCAAGGTGGGCTGCTGCATAGTTTTATAGGACCCATCTGGCTGAGAGTGGAGAAGGGAGTTCTGGAGGGACGGGATGCAGACTTCTGTACCAGCGCGGGTGAGAGGTGACAGCAACAGTGGAGGCGGAAGGAAGGGCTTGGAGACCCCTCTGGGCCTCAGGAAGCCCAGCAGGAAGTTGGCAGGCCGGAGGCCAGCCTGGGAGGCTGACTGGTTTGTCCAGCCTGGAGCCTGTGACCCCCTACCCCGGCCCGTGCTGACCTGTGGCAGCCGTAGAGCTGGGAAGTGCCTGGAATGTCATCCACGAGGCCTGGGCCGGACAGTGCCCGTGGGACCTGCCGGGAGGCCAGGCGGGCACCCTGGCCACAGGCCTGCCCACACACGGAAACTCTCAAGCCCACTGAGTGGGGTGAGTGGTAATTACAGGGCCTGGAGCAGAGGGGGAGGGGACTGTAGACCAGAGCCTCCGCCACAGCCAACCCCACTCCTGTTTCCTGAGCACCTATTACATGCTGAGCCCTCACCACACACTGTCCCAGCCCACCGGCACCTCAATCCTGTGCCACTGGGACCTTCACATGACCCAACTTTCAGATGAGGAAGTTAAGTTGCCCACAGTCCCACAGGATGAAACAAGACAAGCAGGAGCTGAGACATGCACCGAGAACCCCAAATTGCTCCACTGGCCACAAAGTGTTCTGGAGGTCAAGGTGAGTCCAGAGAAGGACCGTGGGACTTTGAGCCCCATGGGGCTTTCTCTGGGCCTTAGCCCCCTGCTCTGTCAAGGAACTAGTCATTCATTCATTCACAAAGGCTTGCTGGGCACCTGTTCTGCACAGGCACCATGCTGGGGGCTGGAGGTGCAGCAAGGAACAATAGACAATCCTCCCCCCTTGACGATGGTGGCATTCCAGTGGAAGAAGACAGACAAATGTTATTAACAAGTAAGGTAATCTTCTAGGATAAGGTCTAAATCCTAGGAAGAAAATAAAAGAACATAAGGTGATGGAAATGAGGGGCTGGCCAAGGAGGGCCCCTCCGAGCTGAGGCCTGGGGAGAGCTGAGAGAAGAGCATTCTCTATGCCAGAGGAAACAGCAAGTGCAAAGGCCCTGAGGCAGCAGCATGATTGATGTGTTCGTGGCACAAGGAGGAGGTCAGCGTGGCTACAGTTGAGCAGAAAATGGGAGAGAGCTGGTGGGCTTGGGTGGGGGAAGGGAGGGATGTTAGAGGGGGCTAGGAGGTGATGGGGGGTGGGGTCACACACACACCCCCCCAGAGCTTTGTGGGTGGCTGTAAGGACTTTGGCATCTGCTCTGAGAGCATTGGGAGCCATGGAGTGTTCTGAGCAGAGGAGGGCCAGGACCTGTCTTGGGTCCTAAGGGGATCCCTCTGGCTTAGGAGGCAAGAGCGGAGGCAGGAAGACCCATGAGGAGGCAGCTGCAAAAGTCCCAGCAGGAGAAAGTGGTGCTGGACCAGGTGGGCAGTGGAGACGGGCCCTTGGACCTTTGAATGAGCTCGCTGGTGGACTAGCCAGGGTGAAACTCAGGTCTGGAGCCTGGGCAGTCACATGCTGGGGGTGACATCACTACAGTGGGGAAGACTCCAGGTCTTTGGTAGAGGTTGGGGGCCCTTCTAGGCATGAGGACCCACCCAGAGTTAAAGAGGGTACTTAGGGCTTCCCAGGAGGCTCATGGTAAAGAATCTGCCTGCCAATGCAGGAGACACAGGTTTGATCCCTGGGTCGGGAAGATCCCCTGGAGGAGGAAATGACAACCCACTCCAGTATTCTTGCCTGGGAATTTCCATGGACAGAGGAGCCTGGTGGGCTACAGTCCATGGGGTTACAGAGTTGGACACGACTTAGCCACTGAGCACCGTCCACCACAACCCTACCTCAAGCAAAGAACCAGTGAAGAGACCCCATGGACAGGCAGCCCTGGAATCTGAGACCCCAGAGATGAGATGCTCTCCCTGGTGAGCACCCTGCAGATACAGCACCCTTGACCCACCCGACCTCTCACCCCACAATAAGTGAATTCGCTGCTCTGTGCTGTACCCAAGCATCCCACTGGGCTCCCTGGAATCCCAGGAGGCAGCAGAGATGGGAGGGAGCAGGCTGTCTCCATCCTCACGGTCCTCTCCACCCACCGCCCCTGCCAGCCAAACAAGGCTGAGGACTCACGGCCAGCTCTTTCCCCGCACCCCTGTCCAGCCTGGTCCCCTTCCCCTCTTTCCCTGCCTACACCACCGCCCGGCTCCTACTCATCCCAACCCAGAAGCCTTCAGAGATGACGCCCAACATCACCTATGGGCCCTGCGGCTGGGAACTTGGCTCTGGCCCCCATCCCCTCACGCTGCATCTGGTCATCACTCATCTCTGGTACTAAGTTCCCATTTCACTGATGGAGGAACTGAGGTTCTGAGAGAGGAGACCGCTTCCCAAGGTCACAGACAAGGTCAGCAGTGCCAGGATTCAAACTCAGATCTTGATTCCTGATCTCTTAACCTCAGAGTGGTACAGCTGTGGGCTTAGGTGGGCAAAATCGACCCAAGACAAAGATTAGGGTACAAGCTGTGTATTTGGGAGGATGATCCCAGAAACATCAGTAGGGAATGCAGAAGTGGGACAAGGAAGGGGTGAGTGGGTTACCTCTGTGAGCTCAGCCCCCAGGAAGCTGTGGGAGAAAGACCATTTATGCACCCGGGTACTCACGCACCCCTTCCCACCTCTGTGGGCGACAGTTTCACCCTTCTGCCCGGCACTCCACAGCCCAAGGAAGCCCTCAAGCAGAAAGAGTGAGGACAATGACCACAGTGTGAGCTCCCAGGTGGGCATCGCGAGGACCTGGGGCTGTGCCCCTCCAGAGGGGTCTTCAGGTCTTCCTTCTTCCCCACGCTGCCCACTCTGGCCCTGCCGCAGACCTTCTGACCCACAAACATAAGCCCGAGAGACCAGAGCTGGTACCGGCGGGAAAACGGAGGCCGACAGAGACCGCCCGCATGCCCCGGGCTGCTCAGGGGGAGAGCAGCTGAGTGCCCCTCCCTTCTGGGTCTCTAGAACACGGCTGGCCCCAGGATGCAGACAGTGACCTTCAGTGGGATGCAACTGAGTTGCATGACCACGGGCAAGTCCCTCCACCTCTCAGAGCCTCAGTTTCCTCATCTGAAGGAGGGGATTGTTAAAATCAAAAAGTCAACTCACAGGATTTTCTGCAGGGATTCAAGGGGACACAAAGATATGAAGGACTTAATACAGTACCTGCAAGTAGCAGGAGGTGCTTCTATAAATATCTGCATTTCAGTGAGAGGGGGCCTGTGTCTCTGGCGTTCAGTAAACGGAAGCCACTATTACTGTGGTTGTCGTGGTGGTTGGGAACCCTCTCCCTGAGGACCCAAACCCAGGCCTGTTCTGTTGAGACGAGATACGGCTGGGTCAAACCTCCCAGGTGTCCCAGCCTCTTGCTCAAGGCTGCCTGAACTTTGGGGAAACAGACAAGGAGGAGGAAGGGGTGGGGGCTCGGCCAGGGCGGCCAGCAGTAACCGCGGACACTGACCCTGCCCGAGAGGCCCGTCCTCGCCCGTCCACCCCTCCGCCAGAACCGCCTGCCCCTTCCACGCTGGGGACGCCTCGTCTTACACAAGACAGGAAGTGGGAGGCCCGGGGTGGTGGCCAGTGACGCCAGGACCCCGTGTCCACCCGGCTGCAGACGGGACGGGCAGGGGAGGCCCCAGCCAGGCTTCCTGTGTGCTGAGCACACTGGGCAGAAAGGAGAAGTAAGGCCCAGGGTCACAGGGAGATCCAGGCAGCATCTTCCCCCTCCCCGGCCCAACCGTTCCGCCTGCCCTCTCTGACTCAGGGGCCCTGAGTTCAAATCTCAGCCCGGCCATCTCCCAGCTGCGTGACTTTGGACAAGGCAGCGCTCAGCACCTGTTTCCCGTCATTGCTGGGGAGCAGAGACGCCTCTCCTCTACGCCTCCCACCTCTTTAGGGTATTGTCGCCATCCCCATTTCACAGATGAGGAAAGCAAGTCCACGGGTTTTTTTCAAACAGCATCAATGTACTTGGATATTTAGGGGCACAATGGGAGAGGGTAAGCCTGAAGACCTACTGCACGCTGGCGATGCAAAGATGAGGCCAACAAGACCCCTAGACTCTGTCCTGGACCCACTCGGCACTGTTGCTATTCAGTGACTAGGTCGTGTCCGACTGTTTGCGACCCCATGGACTGCAGCACGCCAAGCTTCCCTGTCCTTCACCATCTCCTGGAGTTTGCTCAAACTCATGTCCATAGAGTCGGTAATGCCATCCAGCCATCTCATCCTCTGTTGCCCCCTTCTCCTCCTGTCTTCAATCTCTCCCAGCATCAGGGTCTTTTCAAATGAGTTGGCTCTTCACATCAGGTGGCCAAAGTATTGGAGCTTCAGCATCAGTCCTTCCAATGAATATTCAGGGTAGATCTCCTTTGTTACTGACTGGTTTCATCTGCATGCTGTCCAGGGGACTCTCAAGAGTCTTTTCCAGCACCGATAGGCATTGCTAATCGATTATGGTTCTCCCTCCTAGGAGTCCAGATGCAGCCTCAGTACAGCTCTTCAGCCACTGCCAGTCCAAGCCCCTGAGGCCTCAGTAAGTAGAGAGGGAAAGTCTGCTCCCCCAACTCAGCAACAGTCTGGATCAGAGGAAAACGTTCTCAAGAAAGAGGCTGCCCTCTGGCAAGCTGTCTTCGGGTATTTCTCTGCCATCAGGGACCCTGGAATATATCTACACCTGTTGGCCCTGACTCTCGGGTCTCTCCCTGGAATAGTATTTTGAGGGGACCACCAGCAAGGTCTGGGCTTTGGGGAGATGTTAACATAGCAACTGGGACTGGGCTTGCCCTTGGAGAGAGGGTTTGGGGTCCAGCGCCGGGCAAGGAGGGGGCCAGGAGGAAGAGAAGTTCGGATCGCCAGCATGCCGTGGACTCTCAGCCACGCTCGGGAAAGTCCAGTGACCCACAGCCCTAGGGTGGATCGTGTAAGAAGGAAACCTGAAACCGAACGCAGAGCCCTGGGCCTCCCGCCAGCCCTGGCCATCTAGCCCTGTGCTCACTGCCATCACGCCGGTCCAAGCCGCCATCAACACTCGCCTGGACATCTGCAGTTGTTTCCAACCTGGTCTCCCTGTCTCACCTTTGTCCCCTACACAACCTTTCCACATGGTGGCTGGAGGGATCAGAAATATAACCCCGAGCAAGTCACGCCCCGCTTCAACCCCGCAGTGACTGCCCTTCACATTTAGGATAAGATCCAGATGCCAGATCCTGGCCTCCAAGCCCCAAGGATGTCTGTACCCTTCCCCTTTTCAACACCGTCTCCTACTTCTTTCCCCATCACTGACGCCACCCAGGAACACCAGGGAAAACTTGCTACTCCTTAAGGAAGCCAAGCTGATTCCACTTCAGGCCTTCGTTCCCTCCGGTCCCTCCACCTGTAGCACTGTTCCTCCATATTGTTCCTTGGTGGTTGCAGCTCATTAATCAGGTCTCAGGAAGTGCCACCTCCTCCCAGAGCACCCCACCCCCACCTCCCCAGGCCACCCTTGACGTCTCCCCTGACACCCGACGCTGTGCTCCTCCAGTCATGTCATCGTAGCACCCCCCAGGCCTGGAGGGTTGTGTGCTCAACCGTGCCTGACTCTTTGCAACCCCATGGTCTGTAGCCCACCAGGCTCCTCCATCCATGGAATTTTCCAGGCAAGAGTACTGGAGTGGGGTGCCATTTCCTCCTCCAGGGGATTTTCCTGACCCAGGGACTAAACCCACATCTCCTGCCTCGGCAGGCAAATTTTTTACCACTGAACCACCCGGGAAGCCCCGAAACTGTGTACTTATTGGTTTACTTGTTTGTCTGTCTCCCTCACCAGAATGCCAGCAGACAAGCGCTGTGCCCACCCTGGTCACTCTGTGCCCAGCACCCAGCACACAGTAGGTGTTTAATAGATATTTGTTGAAATTGAGAGGAAATAGCATAAATCACCTAGGGGAATTCTCACTGGGATCTTCCGAGCCCCCATTCACTGTCCCTCCCTGGGAATAACAAGGTGGTCCCTTAAGTGCCATCCACCAGAGAATGTACAGGGCTGGGTAATATGCTGATTTCAGTGGAAAGGTGATGGATTAGTGATGTCTGCCACAGAGCAGGCACGGTGGGGCGTCTGCAAGCATTCATGTCTGGTCTGTTCGATGCTATCTTCACAACACCCAGGACAATGCCTGGAACCCACTGCTCAAGAAATATCATGGAAGGTCAAATACATGGGTTCTTTGTCTAACAGGCTACTTTTTTCAGATACAAAAACATTGCTAGCTCCTCTAACTAACAACTGTTGGCTGGCCATTCAGCAAGTCCCCAATGTGTGCTAAACCTGAGAACAGTTTGGAGAGAGACTCCAATCCTCTGTTTACAGAGGAGGAAGTCAAGGTGACAAGATTTGATTGAGGTCACCCGGCTGGGTTTAGTTGACCCCAAAGTTCTCCCAGAACTCAGTCTTGTAGCCGGGGGAACGGGGGGCGGGGAGGAGACAGAGACCTCGCCCGGGCTCCTGCCCTCCCCCAGGGCATCCCTAGCCCCCTCCCTTGGGTACAGGGGGTGCAGAGAGGCGACCTCTGCTTCCCTTTTGAGGCATGTCACACGGCTGTGGTTAAACGGAAGCAGGGCCCCTGCCCATCCCGGGCGCGGACCTCCGAGGGCCCCACCCTCTCCATTCCCAGCTCAGACTCTTTCCAGCTGACCATGGGGGTGTCTGTTCCCTGTTCCTCTTTTCTCTGGGCAGGAGGAAGTGGGTGGGGCCATGAGACAATGCAGAGACTCAGTTTTTTCATCTGGCAAGTGGGTCCAACCCTGGACACCTCCAGGAGTTGGTCTGTGGTAGAGATTCAAGAAGAAAATTTGTGAAAGATACTGAGCCAGGCTGTGACCGGTGGTCAAGTGGGAGGGCAGAGGTGGGCAGAGGGGCCTCTGGACCCCACCCCCTCTGGACCCCACCCCCCTCTTACCCTAAGGGCAGCCTCTCCACCACCTCCAGTGTAAGAGCGGGCTGCTGTCCCGGTGGAACCGTCCAGCTCTCGGCATTTCCCACTCCTCACTCCCCCTCCACTTCCCAGCTCCAGCTTCGTGGGCTTCTATTTTATTTTGTGCTTGCTCTTCATGTTTATCTGTTTGGCTGCGTCCAGTCTTGTGGCTCGTGGGCTCCTCGCTGCGCCCGGTGAGCTTCTCGCCAGCTGTGGCTCGAGGGTTTCTCTCCGGCTGCAGCGGGCAGGATTCTCTGCTCGTGGCTCACAGGCTCAGCAACTGGGGTCGTAGACCCCGTGACAGGCAGGATCCTAGTTCCTCACCAGGGATCAAACCCATGCCCCCCACATTGGAAGGCGGATTCTTAACCACTGGACCACCAGGCAAGCCCCTATGTGGTCTTTTTAGACACCCTTATTCACCCTGCTCTGCCCCACCACAGGGCCTTTGCGCATGCTGGGCCCACTGCTGAAACATGTGTTCCTCCCTTCCTCGGGTCCTCGGCCCCTGCTCACGCTCCGGTTCCCGGGTCAGTTCTCTTCTAGGTTCCTGACCCTCCCCAGTCATGTTTCAACCCTCCTGCCCCACTGTGTGCTTCGCCGCTCAGTTGGGTCCAACTCTTTGCTACTCCATGGACTGTAGCCCGCCAGCCTCCTCTGTCCATGGGATTCTCCAGGCAAGGATACTGGGGTGGGTTGCCATGCCTTCCTCCAGGGGATCTTCCCAACCCAGGTCTCCCGCATTGTAGGTGGATTCTTTACCATCTGAGCCACCAGGGAAGCCCAAGAATAATGGAATGGGTAGCCTATCCCTTCTCCAGGGGATCTTCCTGACCCAGGGATCAAACTCGGGTCTCCTGCATTGCAGGCAGATTCTTTACCAGCTGAGCTACCAGGGAAGCCCCATTACAGGGCCTCAAATCACGTCAGCCTTGTCAGTCATAAATGGACCTTTCCGAGGGTGATTTGATTAACGTCCAGCTCCCATACTAGGCTGTGAGTTCCCTGTGGGCAGTGGTCATTGTCTCCCCGATGCCTGGCACAGAGTAGGTGTTTATATTTGTTGAATGAATGAATAAGTAAATGGCAAATGCAGAATGAATGGAGCAACAGACACATGTGCCCTCCAGATGCCCTCTCCCACATCCCGCCCTGGCTGTGGGCCCAGCCCCACTGCTGCCCTGCCCAGAGCCCCCCTCCTAGAATGGCTGCTTCAGCCCCCACCCCCAACTGTCCCCTCCCTCAGCTCTCAGCAGAGAGACTTACTTTCTGGACAGAAACCAAAGGGATGGATCTCAATTGTGGGCTTTCAGACTGGCTTCCCCCAAGCCTGATATTCTAAGGCTGAGCCTTGGGGCCACCCTCAAACAGAGGTCAAGGCCGGGAGGTCTCCCATCCCTGACTTCAATCAGAACAGACCTCTCCCTTTTACTCATGTTCTATTCAGGGCAGTTACAACTTAGGCACTTTAACAGAAATTCAACCATACATGCTCAGCAAAAAATCAAGTCTCAGAGAGAGAAGAACTGATCGCCCAATAGACATGCCGGGAGGGGGAGACGTGGATTAGCGGCTCCCCCAGGGTCTGAGTCTGCTCAGACGTGGCCCTGTTCCTCCACTGCAGCCCCTAAACACAAGCCAGGCCTCCTCCCGGGTGGGACCCGGTGCTGGGAAGATGGCACAGCTGAATTTACGGAGTGCGTACACCCGCCTCGGTCGGGGAGGGTTGTGTCCTTCCTGTGGAATCCCCGAGGGGAACTTGGCCGCGGCCGATTTCCACCTTACGGGCTGGAGCTTGAGCTTGCCCCTGGGCAATGTGGGCCACTGCCATGGGATCTTCTTTTGAACAGTGGGTACCATGGCTCAGAAAAAAAGGAAAAGAAAAGAAAACCATCAGACAGATGTTTCCAAAGGGAGCACCGAGGGTGAACTGAAAATTCCTAAATTCCATTCCTGCGAAGTGTCATGTCCCAGGCTGCGATGAAGTTCTGGGCTCTGTTACCCTTTGCTCGCCCCACCTCCTGGACCCCTCCCTCACTGCCCCCCAACCCTGACAGGTCCAGGTGGCGCCCCTGGATTGAGAGGGACCCATTAGCTCTCAGCCGGGGGTTACCTTGGCACCCAGGGACCCCACAAGCTGCATCACTGAGAGGAGCTGCTGAGACTGTCGCCAAACACGGTGTTTGGGGACTTCCCTGGTGGTCCAGTGGTTAAGACTCTGCACTGCCAAAACAGGGGCCGCGGCTTCCATCCTTGGTCAGGAACTAAGAGCTCACTTGCCCTATGGTATGGTTAAATTTTTTTTTAATAATAATAAAATTAAAACAAAATTTTTGAAAAACCCACAGTGTTTTGTGCACCTACTATGTGCCAGGCCCTATGTGAATAAGAGACCATTCCCACTTGCTAGAGCTCATCTTCACAGTGAGTTCAGGGTGGGCAGAAAGCACTGAGCAAATGACCAGATAAATTGAGAGAGAGAGGATGGCAAGCTCACCAGAAAAATGAATCAGAGCCAGGGACAGAGGAGGATGGGGGCTGCCGCGGCATGTGAACTGGGAGGATCCTCGCAGGAGCACAGGCCTGAGTGAGGAGGGGAGCAGGTTTCAGAAAGATCCAGAAGGACAGTGTTCCGGTGTTCCAGAGTGAGCTGCAGCAAGGGCAAAGGTGGGGACAGGGTGGGGAAACCTTGGTGTGTTTAAGGAGGTGCATGTGAAAGTCCATGTGGCCAGAGGGGAGGCGGTGGGAGGCAGGGTCTGCAGGGCGGGGAGGGAGGCGGGAGACCTGGGAGGGCTGTGAAATAGCCAGGGAACGGTGAGCTGACTGAGGTTCCAACAGGGTCCTTCTGGAAGGTGGCAGCAGGGAGGAGGGGATGAGGAGGGACCAGGTGCTGGCAGAGGAGGGGAAAGACAGGCCGAGTCTGGATACAGTCAGGAGGCAGAGCCAGCGGGACTTCTGATGGAGTGGATGTGGGCGGAGAGCGGAGCTGAGAGTGACTCCAGGGTCTGAGACCTGATCCCCTCCTGGGTCGGGGGCAGTGCTGTTTTCTGAGCCAGGGAAGACACAGGGAGTTAAATGACATCCATGTCTCTGATTTGGGAAACAGCAAAACAGAGACCCGGAAGGAGGAAGAAGCTGGTCTCAGGCAGGCCGAGTGGCCTGAGCCACCGATGGACACCGGACAGGGACTGCGGAGACCTGGTCAAGGACGAGGGGCCCTGGGCGGCTGAGCTCGCCAGGCATGGGGTCAGGTGAAGGCAGGAGAGGGTTCCACTCCACCTCCAGGGCCATTTGTGAGGCCTGAGAAAGAACAGGCAGGGAGGACAGAGGCGAACCAGAGAGACCAGCCTCTGCAGCCCTGGGAAGACAGTGCCCAAGGGGCGGGGAGTGACTCGGGGACAAATAAGAGACGTCCCGGCAAACCCAAGCCCACCTATGCAGGCTGGATGTGGGATGTCGGTGAGACTGGAACTGGCAGCCGGCCCAGATGAGCCCCCATCACCTTTAGAGCCCAGATTTCTCTGGGGCAGATGGAGAGACTGTGTCCTGACTGGTCTAAAGTCAGCCACAGGAATTCTTTTCCAGCTTAAAAGTAAACATGTGACTCCACTGTCACATGGGACACTAGGGGAAGTCTACTGGGACATTTAGACAATACTTTCCTCTTTGATAAAAGAGTGAAATTCTAGATGAGAAAGCTCTCTTTCCTGCCCAGCCCCCTTCCCTTCCTGGTTAGGATGTGGTCATGTGGGATGTGATGTCTGGTGCCACAGCAGCCACCAGGGCCCATGAGGAAAAAAAAGAAGGGAAGAGAAATTAACCTAGAGCCCAGATTCTTGTTATAAGGCTTAGCTAAATGTCTTTACTCTTCCAGGCATGGAAGGTCTCACTGGGATAAGAGGAAAAGGAGATGCAGGTTCCATCCCTGATCGGGGAACTAAGATCCCACACATGAGGCAAGTAAGCCCACATGTCACAACTACTGAGCTCCCGAGCTCCGGAACCCACGAGCTGTAACTAGAGAGCCTACGTGGATTGGATGTGGGGTTAGAGTGGATAACAAAGGATTCCACGTGATGCAGCGAAGATCCTGTGTACCACAACTAAGACTGGATCCAGCCACATAAATAAATATATATATATAAAAAAAAAAGGACAGCAGGTGCCCATCTGAGGTGTCATGAGTCTCAAGAATCCATGAACACTCAGCACAGTGGCTGAGATACAGGGAGCACTCAAGAACATCAAGGCACAGGGCCTGGTCCATGGCAGGCTCCGTAAGTGTGAGCAACTGTTTCTGCAAACAGTAGATGGTCTATGAAGGATGCTGAGCACCTACTCCATACCAGGCACATTTCTAATCCAGAGCACCCGGTAATTTGCTTCATCTCCCACAACAAACAGCTCAAGAGGCTTCATTCGCTCCCCAACTTAGAGCTTCCCTGGCCCCACATTCAGTGAAACACCCTAACTCCCCTCCAAGTCCTCACTGACCCCCACTGAGTTCCCTTCACCTCTGCTTGCATGCCTCCTGGGGCAGGCAACTCACTCCCGAGGGCCCCGCTTTCCAAAGTTCTTGGTCCCTGTGTGGCCCTAGGCAAGCACTGAGGGCCGCTCTGGGCCTCAGTTTCCACACCCTTGAAAGGGCATGAATCACAGTCGCAGCCCCCTGGCTGGTTGTGAGCCCCAGGAAGCCCCTCAGTGCAGCACCTGGCCTGAAGTTAGTGCTCAGTCAACACCAGTGTGGGCATCAGTCATCCCTGTTGCACAGGGCCCGCCCTGCCTCGTATATCCTGCCTCCTGCTGGAGCCCTGGGTCTGTCTGGGTGTGGGTGTCAGCCTGACCCAGGAGCTGGAGGAAGGGAAGGGAGACGCTGAGTCTCCCGGGCCCGCCCGCCACCGCGCCCCACAGCCCCTGGCTCCAGCTCCCGCCCAACGCAAGGCCACCCCCATTTCTGGGACCCATTGTTCCTGTAGCTGACTCAGCTCCAGGGCCCTGGGCCTGCCCAGGCTCTCACTTCCCTCTAGGATCCTCCACCATTCCTGGGGCTGGGGCCTCCATCCAGGGCAACTCAGCCATGGGAACACGAGTTCAAATCCCAGCTCTGCCACTCCCCAGCTTCAGGACCTCAGGCCCTCCGCCTCTCGCAGCCTCGGTTTCCTCCTCTGTTCAGAGAGGGGACAAGACCTCACTGCGCTGCAGTAAACAGCCTGTGATCTGCAGGTGGCGGGGAGCCCAGCACGTCGTGAGCCTCGGGGAGCATCAGCCCCACTTCCTCTGCTCCCCGCAGGCCTGGAAGACAGAGCCAGGAAGAAGCAGATGCAGGGGCCAGGAGGTGGTGATCAGCCCTGAAGCCGGAGGGAGGGGACTGGGAGCAGAGCACTGGATGAGGAGCCCACGGCCAGGTCCTGCCTCCAACCCTGCTGTGTGATCTTGGACAGACGATGGACATCTCTGGGCCCCAGAATGCGGGAAAGAAAAGGCTGAGATCCTCTCTCCCTGGGAAGCAAAGCAGGGGGAGGAGCCAAGTTTTCTTTCCATTTTTTATTTTCAGCACAAAGGGCTTGAATGAAAACCAGCTGCACAGACAGAGAATCCTATTGTGAAGGCACCCGAGACTCCGACTCCGGGGCAGGCGGAAGAGGCAGCTCTTGGGTGTTGGGCTGGGTAAACAGAGGCTAGGGTATTGGCCAGACACACGAACAAGCAGGGGACAGCTCCCCATCCTTCAGAGTACTAACCCGGGAGGCTGGGGCCCTCCCTTGGACGTCTCCAGCTGAGCCACCATCTCTGCTTCCAGACAGGGGCCAGCCCTTTCACCTCTCAGAACCTCTGTTTCCTCATCTGCAAAATGGGTACAGCAATCAGCACTTCTCTTTTTAGTAGTGGTAGGTGTGTTGTAATAGGCTCAGGACAGGCTCCTCAGTCAAACAGCGTTGGTCTAATCCTGGCTCTGCCACTCACTGACTGTGTGACTTGGGGTTTCCACCTTCACCTCTCTGTGCCTCAGTTCCCCCATCTGTGAGATGGGCACAAGAGCAGTACTAACCCCCTGGGAAGATGAACTATTTATTATTTTCTTCTTATTATGATTGTCTCATGAGCGCAATCTGGTAAGGCCCCATCCTCAGGAAGTCTTCTTTCCTCTAAATACCAGAGGAATTCATCTCTGCACTTCCATCACGTTATTCTGGAGTGCTTACCATGTGCCAGTCTTGGCAAAGGCAGCATTCCAGAAGAAAGATGTTAAATGCTGGACTTGTGTGTGAAGGGTTCGGCACGTAACATGTGCCCAATCATATCATTCACCCAACACCTGGCCCCCATGGCTGCCCTGTGCTGGGTTCTTGCCGGTCTCCAGAGATACAGCCCTCATTTGGGTCCCAGAGGGTCCAGCTTGGGATGGGAGATTAGCATGTGAAAGAGGCAACATTCTTCGACAGAGGAAGTCCAGGTGGCCTCAAGAACCAGAGGAGGTCAGGGTGGGCTTCCTGGAGGAAGTGAAAATAAACAGCATCTATTAAGAATTATCTTATGTGGTACATAATGCTAAACACCTGAGCACTGTTCTCTTTAGCCCTCTGGGCAAGGTTTTTTTCCTCACACACTTACTCTACGGGTAAGAGACTGAGACCAGAGAGGTTCAGTGACCTGCCAGAAGTCACACAGCAAAGACTTGAAAGAACTGAAACTCAAGCTCCATGGTCTAACTCAGTCACTGCAGTGCTCTCTAGACTGTCTCTCCAGCATCAGACCTTGGATCTGGCTGCTGCTTCTGCTGACACCAGACTCTCACCATCTCCTCCCTGGCAGAAATTGCCCCAAGACAGCCTCCTCTGAAGCCTCCCCTCACACCCTGCATGCCGCCTGAAGGCCTGACACACACAGAAAGAGGTGGTGGGTGAGGAACAGGGCGTTCCTGGGACGAACTCCCAAAAGTCTGGCCCTCCTTCATTCTGGTAAAAAGGAAGGAAGAGAAGGGGCATCTTCTGCATCCTCCCTGCGTGCCCACTCAATTTCACAACAACTCAATGAGGTCAGGTTATTCGCATTTTCTAGAAGAGAACATAGAGAGGCAACTCTGCACCCCCTCCCCTCGCCCCGACGTTGCTGAAGGGGTGAGGGGAGCAACCGCCAGGTGAGCTGGGGTCTCCGAAGCATCTCCGAGCCCCTGTTTGCCTATTTGGGACCTGGGACCTGCCTCTCAGGGCCGCAAGAGAAACGAGGCACACAGGGCCTTGTTCACCTGGGGCCTGGCTGGCAGGAAACACTCCACAGGCTGGCGTGATCACTGCTGCTCGTATTATTACTGTCACAGGGACACGCCCCCCACCCCCACCCCCACCCAGGCCTGGAAGTCCTGGATCTGCAGTCCTTCCTGTAATGAAACCCTCCTGCCAAGGCCTCAGCCAGGGGCCCTGATCATTCGTTTAATTATAATCTTTTGGGAGAAGCACACACCCCCATGAGCTACTAGGGGAGATGACTGCGTGGCAGGGGTAACCTGACGCCCCCAGTCGACTAGGCCCCAGGCCTTTGTCTGAGTCCTGGCCAGATTATGCTCCTGTTTTTCTAACCCCAAACCTGGGCTGGCATGAACTCAATGCTCTGCATTGTCCTGGGACCAGGTCCCCCAGGCTGGCAGGGCCCGGCCTTGTCCTTCCTCCACCTGGAGATCCGGCCCCCAGGAGGCGTCTCCGGGGAAATCAGAAACCCAGCAGGGCCCAATTGTCAGCCTCCTGTTTGTGCCCAGTCCTAGGCTTCCTGCACGTCACTGCACCGAACCTTTAAAACTTCCCTGTACGGAGGGGCCCACACTGTGCCCGTTTTCCAGATGGAGAAACTGAGTCCTGGAACATCAAATCATTCCACAAGTTGATGCAGGGGAAAGTGGCAGAGCCTTTCCCAGGAAGGGGGCAGGGTACCCTGGACCCTCAGCTGGAGCCAGGCATCACATCCTGTGAGCAGGAGGTTCTCCTGGGAACCTCCCAGAGTAGAGAAGGAGGAAACCTCAACCGTGGAGCAGAGGATGTCACGGCTAAGGGCTAGGATTTCCCCAACAACTGCTCCAAGTTCAAGTCCAGCTCCGGCCTGGCCTTACACAAAACCCTGCTGCTCTCCACACCTTGGTGAGGAGAGGACTCAGGTTATCAGCTGTGTGAAACACTCAGAAGGTTAAGTACTCGATTGCCAGGTGCTTAAAAAAACAGAGTTTGAAAATGACAAAGGTTACCATCAGGCACATAGCAGCTGCAAAAAGGGAACTAAGTGTGAGGACTGCCCCTTCAGCCTCATCACCCATCACATCCCAGGGGCCAGAACTGAAATCAGAGCAACACCAGGGGCTACCACAGGTGGGGGTAGGGGTGTAAAGTGATGCACATGCCCTCTTTTTTTTTTTTTTGGCCACGCTGCATGGCGTGTAGGATCCTAGTTCCCCGATCAGGGATTGAACCCGTGCCCCCTGCAGTGGAAGCATGGAGCCCTAACCACTGGGTCAGCAGGGAATTCGACATATGTCCTCTTTCGTTCCTCTAGATCAGTGCCTTTTCCATCTTAATACCTGCCTGGGAAGCAGACCCACGTGAATGCCACCAGCCCCACTCTCGGCTTCCTGGGGGGTTCCCTGAATGCAGGAAACATCAGAGACCCAGCGGGGAGGGCAAGGGGAGTGTGGGGACAGCTCCCTCCCTGCGGGCTGTCCTTCTGGAAGGACTCAGCTCCTGCCAGGGCCCTTTCAGTGCAGTCCTTCCCTGCAAGCATCAGCTCCCCACTGCGGCCAGTCCCACACTGCACCTTTCCTCAGAAGTTCCCTTAATCCTGTCCGAAAAGTCTCTTTGTTAAACCCTCCATAGGGTGCTCCATTTGAGAAGGGTCTGTTTCCTGCCAGCCGCTGAATGTTACAGACATGAAATAAACATGGCCCAATGCTGAGATGTGAGGAAGCCAGGTGACGCGGGCCTGGGGCTCATTATACTATCTCTTACGATGTTCTGGGTGGTTGATATGTATTTTCTAAAGAAAGAATGAGACGACCAGAGAGAAAGCAAGCTCAGCAGGCAGGAAGCCCAGCCCATCCGGGGTCCTGGGGGCACACCCTGAGGTCAGTGGAGGTCAGAGGGTCCACACTCACCCGCTGCTGCTCGCTCCTCTGGGCTCCTTCCCACTTTCTCTTTGGCTTGAACCTCCCTGCAGGAAATGGGAACCGCATGGGGGATCACTGCAGAGGGGCCCCCAAGCAGAACTGCTGTGTGCCTCTGGGACCCCTCTGGGACCGTGGGTCCCAGTCAGAGAACGGGCAGCACTGAGGGAATCTGGCTCCAATGGGACCTCACAATTGGTGTGGGGGGGCAGGGGAAACGGGGGACACACTCCGGAGAGCAGACTCCTGGAGGTACTCTCTCCTCTTTAGTTCATCTTCCCAGGCCCCTGTCCAACCCTTTTTGCAGAGAATACTTGGAGGGGTAGGGGGTTGGTGTTTTATTTTTTTTGTTGTTTTTAATACCAACATACACAATGACTCAATGTGTAACTTGTCACACATGCCTAAATGGAATTATTTTGTGTTTACTGTTTTGGTTTGGCGTCTAGCCCCGTTTTTTTTTTTTTTTTTGCTTTTCCTTTTCTGCAGAAGCCTTCTCTCTCACCATGTTGACAGTTGAGAATGGTATCCTGCATATTCTTCTGTAAGCATCAAAATCCTATGCAGATTCCGGCTGGACAAGGGATTTCTTTATCTGTCTTTTTTTTTTTTAACAAATCGGGATCACGTTGTTTGTCAGCATCTTGCTTTTCTCATTCAGGAATACACAAAACAAGACCTCATGCTCAGGTATTCTTAGCAGTGTTATTCATAATCGCCAAAAGGTGACAACACCTAAATGTCCATCAGCAAAAATGGATGGGTAAACATAACGTGGTATATCCACACAATAGAGCGTTATTCGGCCACGAAAATGAATGAAGAACTGATACACGATACAGGAGCCTCAGAAACATTATGCTAATTGAAAAGCCAGATGCAAAAAGTCATGTACTGTATGATTTCATTTGCATGAAATATCCAGACTAGATTAACCCACAGAGACAGAAAGCAGAGTAAAGGTTGCCAGTGACTGGGAGCAGGCTGGGATGAGGGGTGACTTGTTGAGTGGGTAGGGGTCTCTTTTTTGGGGGGCGATGAAAGTGTCTTGGAACTACACAGAGAAGGTGCTTGCTCAACATAGTCAATGTGCTAAACGTCACTGCACTGTACACTCTAAAATCGGCAACTAATTAACGATTAATTAAAATGACTTGGAGATGGAAATGGCAACCCACTCCAATATTCTTGCCTGGAAAATCTCATGGATAGAGGAGCCTGGCGGGCTACAGTTCATGGGGTCGCAAGAGCCGGACATGACTTAGTGACTAAACCACCAAATGACTTATGTTTTGTGAATTTCATCATAATTTTTTTAACTATAAGAAACATAAATGTATACATTCCTCCTTTTGAGAACAAAGGTAGGGGTAAAAAATCCACCTGCCAATGCAGGAGACATGGGTTCCATCCCTGGGTCTAGAAGAACCCCTGGAGAAGGAAATGGCAACTCACTCCAGTATTCTTACTGGACAGAGGAGCCTAGCAGGCTACAGTCCATGGGGGTCACAAAAAGTCAGACACGACTGAGCAATTAAGCAATAACAAGAATACCGTATACACTGTATTTTTCTTTGAATTTTTTCAGTTAAAAAATAAACCCTAGGGGGAGAAATGCCTATGTAACTAAGAATGTTCAAAAACAAACAGAAAAGATTAACCACACAAGGCACCTGGGAAAACCATGAGTCATTCTTTTTAATGGCTGCATAATAGTCCATGGTGTGGCCAGACCAGAATGGACTCACTCATTTCTCCAAAATGATGGATAATGAGTTTTCATTTTCATTCTTTTTTTCCTCCTTTTTTTCCCTCACACACAGGATTTTATTTCACCCTCACTCCAATTCTAAGTTTTTGTTCCCATTCCTCAGGTGAGAAAACCAAGACCCAGAAAGAAGAAAGCCAAGAAGCGACTGAGCCAGAACTCTGAACCAGGACTGTCTGGCCCCAAAGCCACACAGCCCTGGGCCCACTGCTTGTTGGGGATAAACAGGGAACAATACTGACCAAGGACCTGCCCCCTGAGAGCTGGCAGCTTCCTCATTCTAACGAGGGAGACAGATGAGAAACAAGATGAATTGGTGACCTACGTGCCCTGTCCCGGGTGTCAAGGTTATAGGAAGTAAAAAAGGAGGGACAGGGAGAAGGGAATAGTGCAGTCAGGAAACGCCTCGCTGGGAGGATACATCTGGGCAAAGGCCTGAAGCAGGTAAGAGAGAGAGCAAGCCTTGCAGCTTTCACCCATTTAGGGGAACAGTGTTCAAACTGGAGGGAACAGCAAGTGCAAAGATCTGGAGACAGGGAGTGACAAGGAGCTGGGTATTGTTGATGTGTGAAGGGAAAGAAGCAAGGTCAGGCCATAGAGGGCTTATAGACCCACTGAGGAGGCTGGGCTTTATTCTGAGAGTCAGGGAAGATTTCGTAGCAAGACAGATTGGAGGTTAAATTTGGCTTGTGAAAAGCTCCCTCTGGCCTCTCTAGGTGGGGCAGGAAGACCAGGAGAGTATGTCAAAGGTGGCTCCGGCAGGGAGGGGTTGTCATGGAGATGAAGATGGAGAAAAGCTGTCTGGGGCTGAATGACTGGTCCAGCGGCTGGGGAGAGGCCCCACCCACCTCCCCTCTACCTATGCATCCTTGAACTTAATACCCCTTGGAGGAAGCCAGCTCCCAATCTCCCCAGAGAAAGTGCCAAGAGAGGAAGGAGAATTTTGCTGACTCGTGGGCATGGGCCTCCCAACTTCCACAGGGAAGGATGGACGGGGGAATCTAAGTGCAGATGGCGGGGTGGGGAGCCTTGTGGGGTCTGAAAGCAAATAAATAATTACAACTGTACTAAGTGATGGAAAATAGTTAACAGGGTGACCTGGCTCGTGGTAGGGGGGTGTCATCAGGGAGGACTTCCTGGAGGAGGCAGTTGCCTGGGCAAGAATCAGAAGAAGAAGTAGCAGTTTAACTGGGCCAAGGATAGAAGGAAGAGCATCCCAAACAGACGAAACTGCCAAGAGACTGGAGGCAGCCTAATGAGTTCAGGTTCCTGAAACAAGGCCTGGTGGGGCAGAAAGAGCCCTGCGTGCTGAGCCCAGGACAGACAGTGGAGTAAGCCAGGGAACATACCCAACCTGGTGCCACACGTGGTCAGCTCCCGGCAAAGGACGGCTCCTGCTGCCATGGAAACTGTGCGGGTAAAGATGCGCCCGCCATAAACTTCTCTGAGTATCACCACAAGCCAATAGAATAAGAAGATTGGAAGGCCGATTAAAGAAGTCCCTGAAATTGTTCTTCTCTTCGGAGAGACAAGAACAGGGCCCAGGGAACAGAGAGGTTATCAACTTCAACGAGTGAGCTTCCTTGCCCGGCACCAGCCTTCCTGGCTGCCTCTCTGCGCCTTGCAGGACCGCAGGGCAGACCAGCTTTGTCACGCTTGGAGGGGGCCCCTTGGTGGGGCAGATGGCAGCTGGAAAAGCGGGAATGCAACCTGCGCCAGGAGCTGGCTTGCTGCCCGAGGAAGGGGAGCTTCAGAGAGGAGAGACAGAGATACCGAGAAAGAGACAGAGGACAGAGAGGACAGGAGGAGGAGGGAGAGGAGGACAGGAAAGGCAGAGAGCAGAGAGACCGAGAGAAGGGGAGAGGCGGCGGGAAGGAGGGGAACGAGACAGAGGCAGACGGACACAAAGAGGAAGACCCAGAGACAGAGGGAGACAGAGAGGGGCCCGCAGAGCCGGCCTTGGGGACGGGGGCAGAAGGACCCCAGAGCTGCTGAGTCTCCGTGCCTCTGAGTCACCACTGCTGGAGAGATTTTAAGAACCTTGCAAAGATTCCTCGGTCCGATTTTAAAGCACTAACGCTCACTCACTCGCCAAGCGCCCACTGAGCGCCTACTGTAGGCTGCCTGCCAAAAATCGTTCCAGGCACTGGGGTACAGCCCCCAGGCCCAGCTCCCCTCCTGGAGCAGACACCCCGAGGGGACACAGGCATCTTCACATCAGCGGATCCTTGACTGTGTTTCTCCAAACAGAGCTAAAGGGCTTGGAGGGTGGAGACAAGGAGTCGTGGGCAGGGCAGGCTGCTGGGGGCCAGCTGACCCCCAGAGAGAGGGGAAGAAACAGCCGTGTGTTTGGGGAGGGTGCAGAGGGCAGAGAGCTGGAGCAGGAGTTCTTCCTGGAGCCCCGAGGAGGCGAGGTGGGGATGGCGGCGGGGGAGGCCCGTTCAGCGTGGTGACACGACCCCATCACACCAGGCCTCACGGGACCTGGTGGAGCCTCCTAGAGAGGTGGGGTCCTGGGAGAGCGCTGAGCAGGGCAGGGACACGGACTGCCTCAGTTCCAAGGGACACCTCTGGCTGCGGGTAGAGAACCAACCGAGGGGCCCTCGGTGGAAGCAGGGCACCCAGGGAAGGGGCGACCACCCCGATCAGGGCAGAGAGGAGCGGGTGTGAACCAGGCTGAGTCTGCGGAGGTGGGGAGATGGGAAGGAGCCCTCAAGTCCCGCCCTGGTGACGGTGGAGGGACCACAGGGGGACCGGGAGCCTGTTTTAGGGCTCAGCCTCAAGCGCTCTGTGAACCCCCGTTTCCTGATACAACGAATTGCTCCTCCCCGCAGCCCCCACCCGTATCACACACGCCAGAGGACTCACACATTCTCAGTGTCCCTGAGACAAGACCTTAGGAATCTGGGTGCTTCCTTCTGCTGAAGAGTCTGCAGATGGAAAGAAGCAGGGTGGGTCGGGGGCGGGGAAGAGAAGGAAGCGGCACCTGCCCTCATCACAGACCCATGGACGCCTACCCCACACTCTCACCTTCCAGAAACCCGAAGAATGATGGGGAAGGGACTTGCCTGGCAGTCCAGTGGCTAAGACTCCATGCTTCCAGAGCAGGAGGTGTGGATTTGATCCCCGGGGAACTAAGATCCCGCATGCCATTCCACTCGACCAAAAAGAACAATGGGACAGAAGGAAGGCCTCCACCGGAGGTGTGAGCTGAGCCTCTCTGGTGGCAATCATTTTGAGATCTCTAAGTATATCCAATCAACACATGAAAGTCGCTCAGTCGTGTCCGACTCTTGGCGAACTCACGGGCTGTGGCCCTCCAGGCTCCTCTGGTGCATCAACACATGAATCAACATGTGGTTCACCTTAAATTTACCCAGTGTTATAGGTCAATGATACTGCAATGAAGCTGGAAAGTGAAAAGAAGAAGAAAGGCATGCCAGAGCGGGACAAGGACTCCAGGGCCTGTTGCCTCTTTAGGAAACTTTAGGAGTAAGTGATTCATTCCTACCAGAAATGAGAAGAAGACATGATAATAATAGCAGTCAGTGTTCCTGCATACCAACATGCCAAGGGCTTCCCAGATATTATTTCTATTTTTATAAATTATTGTGTATTTGGATTACAAAACTAAGAGACTCACTATTAAAAAAAACAACAACAAACAATGAGAGAGGAGGAAGGGAAAGAAAGGAGGAAGAGAGGGAAGGGAGGAGTTCGCACATCACGGAAATATGTACCTCACTCTCCTCCAGTCACACTGGCCTTCTCACTGCCTTGCAAACACCCCAGGCCTGTGCCTGCCCCCGGGCCTTTGCACTTGCTGTTCTCTCTGCCTGGAATGCTCTTGAGTCAGAGAGCCAGGCACATAGCTCCCTCCCTCCTTGCTCACAGCAGCACTTCCATCATGCCCATCATTCTTCACAGAACTTCCTGCTGCCTGACCCTGTATTGTTTTATGGTCCCTGAGCCACCACTAGAATGCCAGCTCCACGACGGCAGGGATCTCCGTTTGGGTTGTTCACTGCTGTATCCTCTGTCTTCTGAATAACTCCTGGCACCCAGTAGGTGTTCAATAAACAACATTTGCTGTACAGGTGAATGAATAAGTAAATGAAAGTGCACATGAATGAAACGGCTCTCCCTTCAGCGAGGCCGGGAAGAGGAGCTCTCTGAAGGCAGCAACTAGAGCTTATGTGTCCGGCACACAGTAGGCATTTGTGGATTGAACAGGTGGCGAATGGGGTCATGAGGAAATGGGAAGAAAGAAGAAAAGGAAATATTTATCCAGGGCTCCCTGAGCGCCTACCCCGTCCTAAGCCCATCCCATATGTTAGTTCACTTCAGCATCACAACCACCCTATGAGGTTTATTTTAAGCTTATTCTCCAGATGAGGAAAAACTGAGGCTGAGTGAGAAGAAACCTTTTTTTTTCCTAGGTTCCATAGCCAGGAAGGCCTGGCTGAAAGTCGATCCTGTCTGCCTCTAAAGCTAGGGTTCCAAGCTGAATGCATTTGGCCCGTTCATGCTTTCAGCGGTGGCTGAGCACCTACTCTGCACCAGGCACAGGGCTGAACCAGCTGAGTGGGATGTGAGCTCAGGGATGCCAGGCTTTCAACCTTTGTAAGAGAGCCTGGGGGTCCACATTTTCCTGTGAAACTTTTTGCCCTTCAATGCTAGCTACCAAATCAAAATATCAAAAAGCGCTGTGCAGGTAAAAGAAAGTGTGTCTGAGGGCCCCTAGCTGGAGACCCTGAGTCTGGGCTTGGAATCTCTGAGAACATGGACATCATTGACGGTGAAGTAGACAGAGAGAAGGCTTCCTCGGGAAGGTAGCATCAGCCTGGCCCTGGGCTAGAGGAGGATGGGGCCAGCTGAGAGAAGGGAGCCTGCTTGTGGAGAGGCAGGAGGGACCTTGGGCTACTCTCAGGCCACGCTGGGGGTCAGGGCAGTCTCCTGTCCAAGACTCCCCGCTGAAGATGCCCAGCAGGCCGGGCCAGGTTGACACCAGAACACCTGGGGGTCAGAACACCACGGCCTCCCGCCCCCTCCCTGCACCCACGCTCCCTTTCCACCTTCCTTGGGCCCTCTGGGATCTGAGCCGCCTAGCACTTGCTTCCCTGAAGACTCTGTGTCCTCGCAAATTTCCCATGAGGCTGGCTGGAGGGAGACCCTGAGGATGGCCCAGCAGGGCGACTGGGTGGGAGTGCCTGAGCTCTTTCATCCGTCAGTCGTCAGAGACAACAGCGCTTCAAGCAGAAGAAGTCTGAGATCCAAAATACTGTATTGGCTTCAAAGGAAATCATGACACAGACGTGAAATATCTTTGAAATATAATACTATGTCAACCAGGCAAAAGGGTAAGACAATGTCTCTTCCTTTCTTTTTGACTGTATATAAACTCTCTTTAACGGAAGAAGTAGATGCATTTTACGTTTGACACGACTGAACCAGGGTTTGACACCAACTTCATCACTTACTACGTGGGAGACTTTGAGCAAGAGCCTGACTTCTCTGTGCCTCTAATACCTCTTCGGTAAAATGAGGTTGAGGGGAACAACTAGGGTCTAGGGCTGCCAAGTAGCTTAAAGGAGATAATGCTCATTAAACACTTAGAAAATAGGTAGCAGATAATAAGCACAAAGTAAGTGGCACTGATAATTATCATTATCAATACAGTGACACATCGCTATTTCAAATCACAGTGTAAAACACAATGGATTCTGGAGATATCAGTATGAACTCATGTCTAGTGAAATATAGATATAGCTTATTACATGCAGAAATATTTGTAGACAGAATCATATACATGAGTTAGTAAATAGACATGTATTCACACATATATTGGGTTGGTCAAAAATTTCCTTTGTATTTTTCTGTAAGCTGGTATGAAAAATCCAAACAAACTTTTTGGCCAACTCAATATTTCTTTTTTTTTCTGTCACTTTTGAGAAGGCCTAAAAGAAATGCCACCCACTAGCAGTGGACACGCATGGCACCCAGATGGGACTTCCCTGGTGGCATCTTAGTTTCTAACACCACATTCCAGAGAGGAACAAGGGCTCCATGGAGAAATGACTGAGTCTAAGTTTGGGGCAAGAAATATACAAGATGAGCCTAGAGCATTTATTGCACTGGAAGTCAGCAAATGCTCAAAGAAAGAAAGAAAGAAACACCTACATTGATGGTGGTACACCAATGGGCAAGGGAGCCAACTCAAAGAACTCCCACTGGCCAAAGTTGCAACCATTTGAATAATGAAATTAATTAGCATTGAATTATAACTCAAAGTATAAGTGAAATAAATAGCCAGGAGTCCATGCTGATATGACTGAATAAATCGATATATAAAAGAGAACAGACAGATGTGGGCAGAAGAACCCTGAATCATTCGCACAGCAGAGAGTAACCGCCTACTCCCTGGGTGGAGGCGAGCAGAGGGACTTCCTTCTCCCATCTCTTCCAGGTGGCTCAGTGGTTAAAGGATCCACCTGTCAATGCAGGGGACGCTGAAACACAGGTTCAGTCCCTGGGTCGGGGAGATCCCCTGGAGGGGGAAATGGCAACACACTCCAGCATTCTTGCCTGGGGGAATCCCACGGACAGAGGAGCCTGGCGGGCTACAGTCCACGGGGTCGCAAAAGAGTTGGACACGGCTGAGCGAGAGCAGGACGACTTCCTTCCCAAGAGCACTATGTAGAGGAGGGTGGGGGTGGGGAAAGGGTGACTTCACAGTGGAGAGACCTGCAAGCACTGCCTGAGCCAGGTGGTCAAGGTCAACATCAACAGTGATAAATCTCGTTGACAGTGTGCACTCTTGATGTGATATGATAAAAATGGCACTTTACTGCTGAGAGCTTCCTCCTCAAAACTCATAACCCCCACCTAGCTGTGACAAAATCAGCCGACCAGTTCCTCCAATAGAGGAGCAGCCTGCAGAAAACGTCACAGGTATTCCTCAAAACTGTCACTTCACCAAAAGGAAGGCCAAGTCTGGGAAACCATGACAGCCAAGAGGAGCCGAAAGGACAAGATAACAAAATGTGGTGTGGAATCCTAAATGGGATTCTCAAACAGAGAAAAAAAAGACACTGGGTAAAAAATTTTACAAACCTGAATAAATTGCGGACTTTAGTTAATAATAATGCATCAACACTGGTGCATTCACTGCAACAAATGTACCAGATGAACGTTAAAGTGTTCATTGTTGGAGAAGCTAGGTGTAGGGTGCTACCTTTTTCATTTTTCTGTAAATCTAAAACTGTTGTAAAAAATAAAGTCATCCTTAAAAACTAGTGTCTTTTTCCAATATGCCCTCTTATACCTTCTTTTTTAAAATATTTATTTATTTGGCTGGGCCAGATCTTAATTTGGGCAGGCAGGATCTTTAGCTGCAGCCTGTGAAATCATAGTTCCCTGACCAGGGATCGAACCCAGGCCCCTGCATTGAGATCATAGAGTCTTAACCACTGGACCACCAGGAAAGTCCCTTATACACTCTTCTAGGTCATGTAATGACTTTTTCCAAACCCAACTGACGCGTCTTCTATACCAGCAGCTTTATTGTTCTATTTTACTATCCAACCGGTGAGCTTCAGACCTCACGTTTCCAGAACACAGCCTGTTCATCTCCACATGACACCTTTTCTGTCTGGAAATTGCCCCTGAAACCAAAGGACCTGTTCTCCTGACCCTGGAGAAGTTCTTCGGTTAATTCATCCTGTTGATGTCAGTTGTTTAACCTTAATATCCCGCAAATGCCGCTACGGGTTGAACCCTCAGGAGTCATCACTAACTCTGAGTTAAACTGCTTTCTCTCCTCCCTCTTTGCAGTTCCATGACTTTGAGAGGCCCTCCTAGGGCCCTGTGTGCAGCTGAGAAGTGGTCTGAAGGCTCCACCCGGGACGTTCCCCACCACAGAGAATGATCTGCTTCAAAAGCCAGCCATGCTGCAGATGAGAAGCTCTGTAATCGAGTAAGGGAGGGCCCCAACCCCCGACCCCCGACCCCCGACCCCCCTAGACCCCTGCTCCCAGCGTCCCCTGTCCCCTGCTCCCAGCGTCCTCCCTGACCCTGAGGGCAGCTGACACTCTCTGGGAGGAAAGAGCAAAGGGGAAGCCCCTGGCAAGACACCCATTTCTCAGAAGCTCTGGGTTGGAAGTCAGGGGGCCTGGGTTCAAGTCCAGCGTCTGCCTCTGACTCATAGCGTCACCTTTGGCCACTCACTTCCCCTCGTCTGGACCTCATGTTCCTCATCGGGGAGTCAGGGGGTGGACCAGCTGGTCTGCCGAGCCTTCCCCATTTGACAGGCGCTGTTGAAATTGGGGCAGGTGATACCATTCCCCTTCCCAGCAACCCCCTCCATAAGCATGGAAGTCCAGAGACATTCCCAGCTGACAAACTCACATTCCCATCTAACAGACTGGGATGACCTGTCCCCTTTGTATTTCTTGAAAACAGAAAAGCTGCAGGGAGGGGTGGGCAGGTGCTTTTCTTTAAGGTGCCAGTTCCAAAGGGCCCAGGCTCTGGGCTGGAAGTGAATCACCATGAGTTTGCACTTTGTATATTGTAGTCACTCATAACTTTAGCCTTTGTTTATAATAATCACCATTGGAATGAGATTCAGATTCCTCCTGCCTCCGAGGCCCTGAAGGACCCATCAGCTCCCTCCTTCTCCGACCCTCTCCCTCTCCCCGGCTCTGACGCACCTTCCTGTACTTGGAGCCCCTAAGTTGTTCCCACCTCAGGGCCCTGGCCTCTGGGGTTTGCTTCACCATCAATAGCCCTCTTTCAGGTCACAGCCGCTTCTCGGGTAGGCACTCTCCGACCACCCTACTTCAGGAAGTCCCGGCCACTCTCCGTCACACCGTCCTGCCGTGTTGGTCTGAAATGATGCTGTTCCCTTACTCGCATACTGTCTGTCCAAAGGCGGAGATTCTTTTGTCTGTTCTACGATCGGACCACGACCCTCTGCCTAGGACCTGACGCACAGTAGGATCTCAGTACATCCTGGTGGAATGAATGAGCGAATGAAACCCAGATCATAGAACTCGTTGGCAGTGGAGTCTGCAGTCCAAAGAGCTGGCATTTGGTGAGCATCTACTGAAACTCCAATACTCTGGCCACCTGATGTGAAGAACCGATTCCTTGGAAAAGACCCCGATGCTGGGAAAGACTGCAGGTGGGAGAAGAAGGGGACGACAGAGGATGAGATGGTTGGATGGCATCACCGACTCGATGGACATGAGTTTGAGCAAGCTCCCGGAGATGGTGATGGACAGGGAGGCCTGGCGTGCTGCAGTCCATGGGGTCGCAAAGAGTCGGACACGACTGAGCGACGGAACTGAACTGAGCTGTGTGCCAGTCACCACACTATTGTCTCATCCTCCCAGACAGTGGTTTTATGGTCCCCATTTTGCAGTTAAGATCAGGTGTCCCAGGCTTCAGGGCCTTCTAAAGGACAAAGCTGGCCTTGAACTCAGTCTGGGGCCTCCGGCGCCTGGGCTCCATCTCCCCACCAGTGAGGAAGCTGGGGGAGGGGAGCGGAGCCCTGCCTTGCACACACACCCCTTATCTCAGACAGAGCCTCCTGAGGACCTCACTGTCCCCACCACCAGGTGGGGCCCCGGGGACCAAGCTGGGAGCCAGGTGTGTGGGCAGCCTGGCCTTATGCCAGCTGGTGCCAGGAACCAGTTTGGGGAGCAAAGAGTCTGGACCCGTCCCGGGGCCACTGGCGGGGGCCACTGGTCCCAGGTGAGCTCCCTGGGGTCCCTGGGGCTCGGACGGTGGCAGTGGACACAGGGTGCTTCTGGGGGCCCAGAAGCTCGGGTCCCACCTGCCTTCCCCTGAGGGCAGAGCTAAGCTCTGGAGTTCTGACCGGAGGAGGGCAGGTGAACAGTAGCCAACAGGCAGCCTGTGAACCCCCAGTGCAGACCCCTCCTCCAGCGCTTGCTAGCTGTGTGTCCTCGGGCAGGTCTCTTCACCTCTCTGGACCTCCATCTCTGGCGGGCAGGTGGTGTAGCTGATTCTAATGGGGTCGCCCTATATCTAAGGTCTGCCCGGGCAACAGGGAGGAGAGAAGACCGTTGAGGGGTTGGAGGACAGGCTCCCCCTCAGGTCGAGGAAGCCCCCCAGTCCACCTCCCACCCCTGGAGGAGGTGTCTGCCCAGCCAGACCTGGAACAGAAAGTGGGAGTTTGGCACAGAGAAGTGGAGAGAAGGGCGCTCTGAGCAGAAGGCACAGCCTGGGCAGACAGCGGGCATTCTGCCCGAGGAACCTCCTTCTTCACTCAGGTCTCAGCTCAAATGCCACCTCCTCAGAGGGGCCTCCTGCTGCCTCCAAGGGAGGGAGCCTCACCGCCTGCCTGCCATCAAAGCAGCTTCATTCCTCCTCGCACTTAGGGCCATCTCACACGTTAGTTTCCTATTTGTCTGTCCTGCCAACTTCCCCAGGGCAGGGACGTGTCTGTCCTGCTTGCTGCTCTGCCCTGGGGTCCAGCACAGCACCTGGCACCCCTGCTCCGTGCCTCGCGCTCCTCGCCCGTGAAATGAGCGCCATGACGGCCCACCCCTTACTGGGGTGTTGTAAGAACTCAATAGTTCGCATTTGTGGAGCCCTTAGAAAATCCTGGCCCCCAGTAGGTGCTCTGCATAAGTGTATAAATAAAAAATACGATCACTGCCTTAAGACAATCACGGATGTGTAGAGTAGAAAGTCGTAATTCTGCAGATCACCAAAGCTGTATCACCTAATATGCTACAGTTTATGTTCACATTTCAGTCTCTATTTTACTTTTGGCCAGCTTTTTATTTTGACAAATTTTAAATGCATAGTAAATAAATAAATAAAAAGAAAACACAGGACCACGAAAGCCTACAATTTCACCAGTCAACTGACATGGCTCAGGCAGTAATGAATCCACCTACAATGTGGGAGATCCGGGTTTGATCCCTGGGTCAGGAAGATCCCCTGGAGGAGGGCATGGTAACCCACTCCAGTATTCTTGCCTGAAGAATCTCGTGGGCAGAGGAGCCTGGTGGGCTACAGTCCATGGGGTTGCAAAGAGTCGGCCACGACTGAGTGGCTAACACTTTCAACACTGACTTTTAGCCTCGTATGCTTCCCTCTCACTAGATAGAACGAGAAAGATGGATATTTATACTTTTATTTTCCTGTCTTATTTTTCCTTTCTGATCCATATGGGAGCCAGTTGAAGACACCAAGATAATTTATCCCTAAATTCTTCAGCTGTTGTAATTATTTCTTTTTAAATCTCTTGCTCAAAGAATGTATGAATTCTCTGGAACCAATTGTAACCAATTCCCTTACGTATCTGTAATTCTACAAACCTGCTAACGCATGAATCCTTGAACCTGGGAACATTTGGTTCCAAAAACCATCATCTGCTGCTTCTCGGAGTCCACGCATGCTTGAGGCTCTACCTCTTGCTCCCCTGGGATTCCCGGAGCCCTGCTGCTGTGGTTCAGGAAATCTGCAAGGCGTCTGGTGCCTCTGAAGCCAGATTCCCACTTCCCAGAAGCCAATGCCCGGGACTGAGCAAGGGGAAAACCCAGCCAGCCCCGACACAATGTCAAGCGCCAAGGATGCCAAGTGGTACAAAGGCCTGGGTCACAAGCCCAGGGGTGAGACCCCAGCCTGGCCGCACCCACTAGCCCTGCAGGTCCTCCCCCGGGGTGCTCAGGCCCCCTCAGGCCAGCCTGGTGAGAGGCAGATGGGCTGCCCCCACCCCCGCCCTGCCCGTGGAGCAATCTTCTGAGTCACCCCCACCTCATGACTTGCCTGCCCGCCACCACGAAGGCCTGTAATTAGCCTCCTCCGAGGCTGGGTCTTATCAGCCCATCGGGGCAGACCAGGGAGGGGACGCCCCAGAGGTCCCCGCAGACGCGGCCTGTCCTGGGGCTCGGTGGCACGCAATCCGGGTGTCAGCTAGTCCCAGGTCCAGAGGCTCACCTCGGGCTCCAAGCATTCCTCCTGTCTGTTCCCCAAAACTTGGCCTCAAGTTCCACCATTCGAGCCATGTTCCTGCAAAATGTAAATGGATCACTCACATGTCAGAGTGATTTTGCCAAATCCCAGCTAGAGAATCGCCGCTGTTCAGCACCTGAGGGGTCAAGGAAGACCCAGTGGAGAGCCACCTGTGGTCGTGACTGTCAGGCAGCCCTTGCAGGAGGTGCTGGAGAAGAGAGGAAAGAAAGGATGTCTCCTTACCTCCTCCCCTGCTTGGAGGCCCTAACCCTGGTGCCCATTCTACAGATGAGGAGACTGAGGTCCAGAGATGCTCCAGACTAACTCCCATCCGCCGGGGTGTGTTGATGCTGGGGGAGTGGATAGGTGCCTCCTACAGGGAAGGGGGATCCCTCTACTCCCAGCAGAAAGGACAGTGAGGGCAGTCAGGCTGCGACCCAACATTCTGAGTTCAAATCCACTTAAACCTTTGTGCCTCAGTTTCTTCAACGGCGTCAACTGCAGGTCTTCCTCCTGTGACGCTGTGAGAATTAAATCTGGCACAGACTGAGGCTCCTCCTGAAGATCCAGAGTGGGCTTTTTCCTGCCTCCTCTTGATACTGGCAAACTCTTCCTAACTTGGGTTGATGGGAGGCAGGGAGGCCACAGTGTGCCTCAACCTGGGGAGGCTAACTCAGTGTCCCCCATCACCTCGCCCCTCATACACAGGCCCCCGGGAAGCTGCAGCCGATCCTCAGACTGTCCCCCACTCCAGGATGGGGATCCCTAGAATTGGCACCCCCAGCCCCACACCTGCACAGACACACACGGTCACATCTCCAGGCCTGCAGCAGGGCAGGTTGCTTTGCAATTATTAATAATTTCCTCCCTCCATCCCTCCCCCAGACCTGCTCAACCAGTCTCCCCACAGGCAGCAGAGCTGGCCTGACATTTGAACCGACTATTATTCTCTCACTTGTGGGAGAAGCGAGAGGGAACATGGGAGCTGTGTCCTGAATCCTGGGGTGGGGGAGCACCCAGGCCATCCATAGGTCCCCCTCCATCCCGAGGTCCTGGGCACAGCAATCAAGCTCCCCAGGGCAAGGGGTTCTTTGACCCTGAAGACCAGGTAAGATAGAGAGATTAAGCCCCTGGCAAGGGGCAGACTGGAAAACCCTCTTGAACAGGGCCAGGAATGTGGGGTGGTTAAGAGTCAAACTCAGCATCTGGATTCACATCTTGGCTCTGCCTTTGACTCTCTGTGTGGCCTTAGACAAGTCACTTGCACTCTCTGATCCTCTGTTTTCTCCTTTGTAAAATGGAGTAGTGAATCCCCACATTGCAGGGTCAGCGAAATTTACAGAGCCCCAGGCCCAGTGGCCACCTGGTTCCCTGGGGCCAGGGTCTGCTCACTGTCTTTCTTCCTGGGAGCCCAGGGAGGCTGCGCCCAAGTGTGACCCCTGAGACAGAGCCCTGAGGCCTGGGGCCACTCAGACATTGAGGTCTAGGCCCATCTCCAGCCATCTCTGAAATCCACCAATGGGAACAGCCCAGGGTTTGTGTCCCCCCGACGACTCCCTTGCTCCATAATTAGCATTTGTGGCTTCTTCCTGATAGTTAGGCAGCGCCTGCAGAACCCAGCACACAAAGCCAGACCCAGAAAGGCCCTGTGCTGCCCACGGCACCCACGCTGGCCGGAAGAACAGAGGATGGCTCGGCACAGCGAGTCCTGGGGCCCTGGGAAACCGCCGAAGGCCTCTGAGTCAGGGCGAGACCTGAGCTGGGAGGGTCAGACGGTCGAAGCTGAAAATTCAGGGCCTCCCAACTGTTCCTCTCATCCTATGGAACAGCAGAATAGCCGCGGCTGCAAGCTGCCTGGATTCAAATCCAGACTCAATACCTGGAGCTTCGTGGCCATGAGCAAGTCAAAGTGCTCTGCACCTCAGTTTCCATCAGTCACAGAGGGGTGATAACAGCCTAGAGGCGAGGCCGTTTATGTGCAGCAGTGACTCGTGAGCGCACACAGCAGGTGATCAATAAATGGAAGCTGGTAGCTGTTCTGCATCCAGCAAGCGCTACTTTTCATATTATTCCCTCTGCCTGGTAAGCCAGTCTCCATGAGTCTCATACGAACTCGCATGCATCCCGGTGGCTCCACCTAAATATTCCCTCCTCTGAGGAGCCATCCCTGACCCCCTACACACACACACACGCACACACACACACGCACAGGAAGTCCTCTCTTCTGGGCTCTCTGGTACCACACTTGGTGCCTCCTTCAGCAGCTTGGCCACATTACGGGTAGATGAGCTGATACTCTGGGGTTCACCACGGATCACCATCGCCTGGCATGCAGGGACTGTGGGTGGAAGGAGTCCTCTCTTTCTCTCTCTCATTCATTCACTCTCACTCTCTCTCTCCCTCTCATTTCTTTTATAACTTCAAGCAAAACAGACTCAAAAAATCCGCGCAGATGTGGGAAAAGCTTATAGTTTCCAGGCAAACTGAAAAACTTTTCTCTCACTACCTCCAGAGCAAAGGACAGCAAAGATTCCGAAAAGGTAAATTCAAGATTGAAAAGCCCTTTAATGAAATGTGTTACAGATTAGAAAAAAATAAGAAATACCGTGTGGAAAGATAAGAAGAATAGAGTAGATCTGTGTGTGCCGATCTGGAACAGGGTCCAAGATAAGCTGTCAAATAAAACAAAAATAAAACGAGGGGCAGACTGAGGTATGAAAGACATTGGATACCATTTGTGTGGGTAGGAGGGAGACAGGAAAGGACAATTTATAAATTTGTTTGTATTACATAAATTAGCTCTGGGGGAAAAAAATTGGTAAACAGTGGCTGTTTCTTGGGGGAGAAAGTTAGAGACTGGGGGTCAGGAAGAGCGGAGACTTATTTTTCACTCCATATTCTTTTGTACTTTCTGGAGTTTGTACCTTTTACTCACAGGAGCTATTCAAAAGTAAGTACGTGAATAAAGTTGCAAGCTTTGGAAATATACACTCCAGCATCAGGCCCCACCTGATGCAGGAACACTGTTCAGCACCACTGACAGGCTCTCCTGCTTTGAATGCTCCCAGTGATGGGGAGCTCAGTAACTCACTAGCCAGTTAATCCATCCTGGAGTGGCTTGGAAGAGTGGGGTTGGGCTCAAGAAGAGAAGGCAGAAATGTGCGTCTGGGGCTGCAAATAGATACCTCTCTCTTGTCCCTGAAAGTGGATAGAAATGTGACTTTCCAACTAGGGACCTACTCCGAGGGCCTGTCTGTCCCAAGGCCCAGGCGGGAGGTGGGCAGGGTGGCAGGGCGTGCTCTACTATGACTCAGGCCCCACGGGTGCCCAGGGCACAGAGAGCTTCCCAGGACACAGGGCCGTGACTCAGGGCCACACAGCAGGGCCAACCCAGGTGGCAGCTGGCGGGCCACCAGCACACCCGCACCCTTGTCAGCCTCGAACCCCAGCAGGGCCTCTGTCCCCGGCACACGGCACCTGGCTCGGCACTGGCCCCCTGCCAGAGGGTAAGATGGGGAGATAAAGGCTCTGGCACCAGGCTGCCTGGGTTTAAACGCTGCCTCAGTTTCTCCCTCTGTACAGGAGAGAGCCCCATCACCCTGCCTCCTCACGAGGCTAGTACAGAGATGCTCTGAATTCATCACATCTACGCTCTGAGCAGCCCCAGCACAGAGCCTGCACTCGGTAAATGTCAGCCATTACTGCTATGGGTGCCCAGACTGCCTCCCAAGGAAGCCTGGGCGCCCCAAGTTCACCCTGCATGGCCCGGTGAGCAGGCCCCGAAGGAGCAGGCCTCCGGGGCACCTGGCAACCCTGAGGGACTCCTAGGTCCGAGGAGGACAGAAGTTTCCTCTTTCATCAGCTGTGTCCCATGCTTGGAGTGGTATCTGGCACACAATCAGGGTGGGCTTTGTGGGCGTGCGACCAGGCCCCTCACATGGAGCCCCATGTTCAGAAGCTCCCTTACTGGCACCATCTTGAAATTCTTCATTTTGAATAAAAGACACTGCATTTAATTTTGCACAGGCCCCCTCCACCCTTGCAAAATTCTATAACTAGTCATGTACATAGCCGACACCCAGTGTGGACTTCTGGACTTCCCTGGTGGCTCAGAGGGTAAAGCATCTGCCTGCAATGAGGGAGACCTGGGTTCGATCCCTGGGTCGGGAAGATCCCCTAGAGGAGGGAATGGCAACCCACTCTAGTATTCTCACCTGGAGAATTCCATGGGCAGAGGAGCCTGGCGGGCTGAAGTCCATGGAATCGCAAAGATTCGGACACGACTGGGCGATAAACACAACGACATGGACTTCTGAATAAACGAACAGCCGGATGAATGCTGCCTGTGGCATCACTTTGTACCTTTCACCCCGAGAGTCGTGGATTCCAAGCCTCCTTTAACCAATGGGGTAACGGGCTCATGGAGGTAAAGAGACGCGCCCCAAACCATCCAGAACTAGAACCCTAAAGCCCTGGTGCCCATGGCCACCTCAAGCACGGCAGGCTGGCTTCTCAGTGATGGGGAGGACAGAGCCCCGAGGATCTCGGGGGAAACTGAGGCTCAGCTCAAGGTGGGAGCTGGCCCCGCTTGGCGCGAGTGCCTGCCCGGGAGGCGGCCTGGCCAGGTGCCCGGTCAGGAGGCGGGAACCTCTGTGAATTGCTCCTCAGTCCCCGCGACCACAAGCGGGTTGGGTGAAAGGCGGCTGCTCCCCACCCGCTTCCCCGCCAACGTGGGCCCAGACAATGGGCCTTTGTGCCCGGCGTGGGCGGGTTGTCAAGGTGCGCGGCCCTGGCGCTGAGCCCTGGCCTCAGCCTCCACGGGGGCAAGGGGGCCGGAAAATCCAGCAGACAAGGAAGCAAGGCCTCCCCCGAGACAATCACAGCCAAGGAGATCAGGGCACAGAGCAGGTGTGCCAGGCTCCCAGGGCCACACAGCGCACGAGCGTCAGAGGCCGGTCAGCAGCCCGCGATGCCAGCCTCCCAGTCACGTGGCCTGAGTGTCCGCATCCTGCAGCGAGGGGCTTGTACACCCCTGCTGCTCAAACCCACCCTCGGAGGGTCGGCAGAGCCGGGATCCCCCGCCCTCTCTCCTCTCATGGCCCCCACATGCCCTTCCCAAAGGAGCTCAACTGGAAGTGACAACCCCCCGTATCTCTGGGAGTTCCCCCAGACTGCCACAGCCACAACCCTGCTAGGAAATCGTGACTCCTGGGGGCTCAGTCGGACCCGCTCTAGAGCTCTTTCTCCTTTTGAGACCACATGCCTGGTGGAAAGCCACCTGGTCAGGCCAGCACTGCCAGAAGCTCCATTTTACAAGAGAAAATAGAGGTTCTGAGAGGGGCCTGGGCTCTCCCAAGGGCCCCCAGGATGCAGCAGTAACATGTAGCTGGACTCTAAATATTTCCGCTGACCTCTAGAGAAAGATGGGGGCAAAAGATGGGAGCCTGGCCCTCCCAGCACCTACCAGTTAGTGGGAAAGACAGAAGTCAACCAGAGTGACAGTGATGATAAAGAGTAGCTACCAGTTATTGAGCATTCAATAAGTGCTTTATGCACAGAATCGCATTTCATTGTTGCAAAATCACTGGGAGGTGGGTATTATTCTTGTCCCCATTTTACAGATGAGGAAACTGAGAGGCTCAGAAGAGGCAGTTTACCCAAAGTCAATCAGCTAATGAATGGATCCAAACCCTGACTGCTGAACGTCTCTGCTCACTCAGCCCCTGCCAGGCAGGGCGAATGGTGCCAAATTACAGATGAGGACACTGAGGCTGTGGGCAGCAAAGGGACATGCCCCAGGTCACACAGCCAGAACGTGGGAGGAGGGCTTCAACCCCGGGCTTCTGGCCCCCAGAATCCAAGTCTGGTTTCCTTCCTGCTGTACCTCAACCAGGTCTGTGAACTGTCCCTTGGAACCATCTGCAGCGGCCCCTCCTCCTCACCTCCCACCTGATTGGGTGCAGCCGCCCCTCCACCCCCATCCTCTCTGGCCTCTCCCTACACACAACAGATGCTTATGAAAATCCGGAAAGAGAATCCCAGTCAGGAACAAGCTAAACGTCCATGCGCGAGAGCTTGGAGGAGAGCGCTGTGGTCTGTTCACAGGGCAGATCCTACACCAAAAATAGACAGATGCAGTCGAGCTGCTGTACCAATGGGGACGGATCTTGAGGACAGAACACTGAGTGGGGGAAAAAACAAGTTGCAGAAGCAAAAGTACAAGTGACACCATCTGTTGAATCACACCCACAACCAAAACAGTACCCCAGATCTCTAAGGGTGTGTGTGTGTGTGTGTGTGTGTTTAAAAGCATAAAGATGTTGTACAACCACTTTGGGAAGTTGGCCATAGCTATAAGGACTAAATATGTGCATCTATAACCTCACTGTTGAACATACACTAAAAGAACTGTGTTCTTATCTCTGCCAAAAGAGATACATAAGAATGTTTATAACAGTGCTATTTGAAATACTGGAAACCAGAAAAAAAATGTACGTCTCCATGGACAGTACAGCGATTATATGAACTGTGGTCTACTTAACCAGTGGACTACGACACAGCAGTGAAAAGGAATGAACCACTGACACAAACACAGATAGATCTCACAAGGTTGAGAGAAAGCACCAGATACAGAAGAGCACACACAGGATGATTCCATTTGTATGGATTTGAGAATAGCAACACCAAAGGCTCGGAATGGCCTGGGACGGGATCCAGGTAGTGATCCCCTGGGCCATCAAATTACACGATTAAGATTTGTGTATTGTACTGTGTACATGTTATATCTGCATCAAACAAACACCAGAAGGACAAAGACGTCGGTGGAACCATGAACACCAAGCCAGGTCTTCAGTGGCTTCTAGGAGAAATGTAACTGGGAAGGGGCAGGGGGCAGAGGCTTCATCCCTACTGGGGTGTTTTCTTCTTAAGCTGAGTAAGTGATGGCTGCATGAAAGCTGATTATACTATCTTTTAAATGTTTTTCTGAATGTCTGAAATATGTCACTGAAAAAGCAAACCGAAACCAAAAACCATTTCCAAGGCTTCTCCTGCTCCGGAAAGCACTCTGGTTCCCCACTGCCTACAGGTTGAGGCCCACCCTCCTTTTGCATGCATTCAAGGTCTCATCCTGGGCCTCAACCTGTCTTTCCAGCCTCCTCTCTCACTCCTCCCCACCAGCCAAGCTGGTCTCTGCACTCTTTCCCTAACACACCTTAAACATTCCCAGCTCCACGCCTTTCCTCCCACCTGGAATGCCCTCCCCATTCCTGTCTACTTGCTCTGTGCCAGGCATTATGCCGAGTGCTGTAAGCTATTAACTCCTGAAATCAGAGGCTGAGCCCTGGGGAATTTGGAGCACTGCTTTCAGCCCAAAATAATCTCCATCGTCACCCCTCAAAAGCTATCCCGGATAATCCAAGCACAAAGAGTGGTCCTGCTGTGCCACAGTTTGCAGACAAATTCTCCCACACCCCATTTCCGGAGTCCCCCCAAATAGAGGAATTCTGGCCCACCACCAGATTTCATCTTCACTCATCCCTAAGGGTTGGGTCTTTATCATTCATTCTCATTTTACACTGAGGGAAACAAAGGCTCAGAGTGGGCAAGTGACTCGTTCAAAACACTCAGCAGACTGCTTGGTTCCTGAGATCTTTGCATCCCCTGAAAGCTTGCAATCATGACTGGCCCCAAGCTCGTTCCTTCCTCATGACCTCTGCACATGCTGTTCCCGCTCCTGGAATGCCCTTTTCCTAGACCTTCCTGTGCCCAAACTCCTTCTCATCATTCTGGTTTCTGAATTCAGAGCAGCCTTTCCAGATCCCACTCCCCTCCTACCAGGGCAAAGCACGTGTGTGCTAAGTTGCTTCAGTCGTGTCCGACTCTTCGTGACCCTGTAGACTGTAGCCCTCCAGGCTCCTCTGTCCATGGAATTCTCCAGGCGAGAATACTGGAGTGGGTGCCTTTCCCTCCTCCAGGGGATCTTCCCGACCCAGGGATAGAACTCACATCTCTTACGTCTCCTGCACTGGCAGGTAGGTTCTTTACCACTAGTGCCACCTGGGAAGCCCGGGGCAAAGTAGTCCCACCCTTATTTTATTCTAGTCCCATCACTTAGCATTATCTGAAATTACTCTGAGTATTGATTCACTCACTTCTCTTTCATCTGCCCCACGCACACCCCCGAGGATATAGGCACCACAAGGCAGGGTTTCCATCATTCAGTGTCCCGTGCCCGGGTCTGACATAGCAGGTGCTCAGTGAATGAGCTGGAAAAACACCGGGGTCACCCAGTGAGGATGCGACAGAGAAGCGACTCCGTGACCGCATAGGACCAGAATCTCTGCTCCTCATCATTTAGCTCTACCCAGGGCCAAGGCCGCATACTGGCCGAAGGAGCGGGAAAGAGAGGTGACGATGCTCTGGGCCAGGTCTCCTGGCAGACCCCATCCCAACCACCAAGCAGGTTGAAGGGCCCCACATCCCACTGAAAACGTGTATTTTTTGCTCTTGATATTCCTGACTTTGTGTAATGGTATGATTTTGCCCTTATATTGTTGTTAATTTTAGTTTGAGGTTTCTTCTTTGTCTTGTAGCCCCATTTCCCCGGCTTTTTAGCATTTTCATAGATGCTTATTAAGCCTATATGGCCCCCATAGGGTAAAGATAAAAAGAGAGAAACACTAAGAAATGGGGAGAAAGAGACAGACATGAAAGGGACACAGAAGCAGAATAAAGAGAAATAGGTAGACATGGAGAGACAGGTGCAGAGAAAGAAAGACAGAGAGAAGGATGACAGAGACAGGAGGCACCAAAAGGCAGACGGGGAGGACCTGATGGCCGCATCTCCTCAGTATGATATGCACCTCGCTAACAATGGCAGGGTTTACTGAACGCTTCCCATATGCAAGCACACGCTGCACCTGGTTACGTGAATAATCGTGCTGGAGTCTCACTCACCGTGAGCTGAGTGTTATCGCATTCCTGTTGTAAAGATGGGACACAGAGAGGTCCCCCAGCTCACTCCCAGTCACACAGCCAGCAGATGATGAAGCCAGGGTTAAGCGTCAGGTCTGCCCCAGACCCAAGGCCGAGCCACTTCCTCCAGTAATGGGTCTTGGGGTTTCTAGATTTGTTTTAGGGCAGCTCTTCTCAAACTCGGCTGCGCCGGCCAAATATGGCAGGAGTCCTGATTTGACAGGGCTGGGGCGAGGCCCAAGACGGCATTTCTTACAGCCTCTCAGGTGGGCCCGGCTGACGCTGTGGATCCCAGACCACATTCTAGCAGTGCAAGTTTAGAGGCCTCTGTTTCCCTGAGGATCTGACCTCCGCCCAGGCCGTGGGCCCTGGGGCTCCCTCGGCCCCTTTGGGCCAGTCTTCTGTTCTCAGCGCTTCCTGTTGCTCTGCCTTCAGATTCCTGGGAATTCCCCTTAAGCCAACTGCTCTGGCACACAAAGACAGCTGCACAAAGATGTCCATTGTGGCATTGTTTATGGGAGAGACAAACTGGAACCACCTAAATGTCCACCAGTCAGGGGACTGTTAAATTACACCGGGATTCATGCAGCCATTGAAAATGGTGGTGGAGCAAAGCTGAAAACATGCATGACACCTGACCCACAGTTCCACTTCTAGGAATACATCCTCCAGACCTGCACATGGGCACACAGATGTTTGCACAAGGCTATCTGTTGCAATTTGTAGTGGTGAAAGCCTACAAGCAACTCGATATCCCTGAATAAGGAACTGGTTCACTAAACAGTCCATTTCTATAAGGCCTACCACATGGGCTTAAAAAAAAAAAAGCAAAAAGGACAGTCCTTTATGCACCTATGCAGACCTTCTCCAAGGTCTACTGTTCAGGGAAAATAACAAGGCATAGAAACAGTGTGTGGGGTCTTCCAATATCTATAAGGAAACCAAGAAGAAATTAATATGTTTCTGTTTATCTATGCGTAGAACTCTTCTGGAAAGCAAAACAAGAAAACATCTCAGCGAGGAACTGAGGGAACAGGGGCAGGAGGGAAACACACTTTACTGCACATCACTTGTACCTCTGGAATTTGGCACCATATAAATGCATTATCGATCAACAGAAATTAATACATGTTTAAAGAAGTTTAAATGATAGAAGAATGCTGCATTTGGGGATGTGGGGAAATGCTTCTGATGAGCTGCTGAGAGGAGAAAAGGGAGACAACACAACCCTTATAATACGGTGTTCACAGGTACCCGTGCATGTAGGCACCGAGAGAAACGTCTGTCGGGACACTGTTAACAAGCAGAGTCGCTGCTGTTGATACACTCTGTCAATTCATTAATGCTCACAAAGGTGGGGGGAGGAAGAGGGGCTGATGTTAACCCCATTTCACAGGTGGGGAGACTGAGGCCCAAGAGGGGCAGTCACCTGGCCAAGGTCTCACGGTCAGGGCAGGCAGAGCGAGATGAGAGCCATGGCCACTGGGCCACAGGGCCCCCTCAATTCCACTTGGGAGAGTTTTAATTTTTGCTTTGAATTTTTCAGCATTGCTGGAATCTTAAAACAATGAACCTGCTTATCTGTCTGTCTCTCTCTCTCTCTTTCTCTCCCTCCCTCCCTTCCTCTCCTTTTAAACAAAGTTTTTAAGAAAAGGCCTTCAGAACACCCATGTCCCCATGTCAGCCATCCCCCTCGCCTAGCACTCACGTCCCCCTGGGACTTGCCTTTGAGCCCCAGGTATGAAGAATCCTGGGGGCAGCTTTTAAGACGAGTACATTTTAGGACTTCCCTGGTGGTCATATTAGGGTTTCCCTGATAGCTCAGCTGGTAAAGAATCCCCCTGCAATGCAGGAGACCTGAGTTCGATCCCTGGGTTGGGAAGATCCCCTGGAGAAGGGCAAAGCTACCCACTCCAGTATTCTGGCCTGGAGAATTCCATGGACAGTCCATGGGGTTGCAAAGAGTCGGACACGACTGAGCGACTTTCACTTTCACTCACTGGTGGTCCAGAGGATGGGAGTCCGCCTGCCAATGCAGGAGACATGGATTCAATCCCTGGTCCAGGAGGATTCCACACACTGCAGAGCCACTAAAGCCCGTGGGCTGCAACTACTGAGCCTGAGCACCGAGAGCCTGCTCTCCACCCGAGAGAAGCTACCACGGGGAGAAACCCACACACCGCAACGAGGAGCAGCCCCGCTCGCTGCGACTAAGGAAAGCCCAAGTGCAGCAAGGAAGACCCAGTGCGATCAAAACAAAAAAACTGAAGCATATTATATATCAAGCCAGGGCAGAGAGAATGTTCCAGATAAAAGGAGACCAAAGAGATCCTATCAAATGCAGGGCCTGATCCTTGATTAAAGTCCAGACAAGAAAAATAAACACACACGCATGCAGAGCCATCGAGGACACTTTGGAGCGACCTCAGTAATTTGGACACAGACTGGATATTAAGTAACATGACCAGATCAATGTTAACTTTCTTGGATGTGATCATGGCATTGGGGTTGGGCCTGGGAATGCCCGCTCTCTTCAGAGGTGCTTGTTGAAGTATTTAGGGTGAAGGGTTGGGATGTGTGCAACCTACAAACATGTCAGCAAAAAATCACGCAGAGAGAGACCAAGAATGCCCATGGGGCCAAGTGTTGAGTGTTGACAGCTGGAGCATCTGGATGAAGGCGCTACTGCAGTTCCATGTAAGGTTTTTGCACGTTTCTAGAAAGATTGAAAATCTTGAAAATAAAAATTTGGGGGAGATTACTGGTTGTCCGCACGTGGTGGTATCAAAAGAGACTGACCACAAAGGAGAACCAAGGAACCTTCTGGAATGATGGAAATCTATGTCTTGGTCACGGCGGTGGTTATGCAATGAAATTCAGAGAACTGTGCACCAAAAGAGTGACCTCAATAAAGTGACCTTAATTGCATTATACTTCCCAAAAGGTGACTTTAAAAAAGAAAAGTTGGAGAAAATAAACAGCCAGCGAGGCCCCAACCCACACAGGCTCTGGGAACACAGTGGGTCTTGCCGTGAGCTAGCCATGCCTGAGCGTGTTCCACTGTGGACCCCAGGGGTTCAGCAATGCACAGAGCCTGGCTCTCCAGATACTGGGACCCGCAGCCTGGCCTCGAGGAGCACCCAGGCACCAGTTAGATGCTTCCTGCCTCACTGCCTCGGCCTGACTGCAGGGCCTCAGTCTCCCCAGGACCAGTAGGGACAGACTGAATAACTAACTCCCTGTGTGTCCCAGAGAAAGGGGGTCTGGGTGCCTCTCATAGGAGTGAGTGACCACTCATCATCATCACTTGGTCCACCCCCCATCACTGGGTACAGCTGGATCTACAGGGGCCCAGAGGAGGGAAGCAACTTGCCCAAAGTCACACGGCAAGTCAGGTCGCTCTGTCTGGGATGGATCGTTCCTAAAACTTTGAGCCTGATGTCGTCACATCCAAGCACCCCCATTTCTCAGATTGGAGAACCGAGGCCCGCAACAGTGTCAGAGTGCAGGTGAGCCATGTCTTGGGAATCCCAGACCCTGTTGGCCTGGCCCTACTTGGTGTGGTTCCCACAGGCAGGCTCCTCGCAGGGTTGCTGGGCAGGTGGGGTGTGAGTCTCCGGTCCTGACCACCGTCCTCTGTCATTCCTGCCGCCCCCTCCGGGGCGTCCTCTGCCCCCACCCCACAGGGGCAGAGGGAGGAGGCAGGGGTCCCACGCCTGCCCCCCACCGCCCCAGGGAGCGCCCACATGGCAGAGAGCCATGGATTCTGCCCAGCCCACGAAACTCACCTCACCCAGAACCTGTTTCAACTCCTCCAGCTCTCCTTGGCAGCTGTGGAGGCCTCATTAAGCGATGCCAGTGCCTCCCACACACACCTGAAGAAGGGGAGGGGGCACACACTACGACGCAGCCCCAGGGCACCTTCCCCAGAGACCCCCCGACCCCCAGAGGGCAGAGGTGGCCCAGCACCCTGCCAGCCGGGGCCTGGGTATCAGCGGCCTCACTGAGAAACAGCCAGGCCGCCTTCTCCCCAGGCAGGCCTGCGTGGGTCCTCCGAGCTGTTTAACCTCCTTAATTAACCGGCAGTGATTAAGAGGCCACCTTGGAAGGCCCCTGGGGCTTCGGGGAAGGCTGGGGGCAGGGCCCCCCAGCCATGGCAGACTCGGAGGCTCCCTGCTCAGCAAAACAAAGAAGAAGCCCCCATCCCACACCAGAGAGCTGGGAGCAAAATAGCCTATCTGTGCCCCCCACCCCCCATCGGCTGTGTGATGCTGAGAAGGTGGCCTCACTTCTCTGGGCCTCGGTTTCCACTGAGAGGAAGGCAGGGTGGCGGTGAGATCTGATTAATGACTGTTTGTGAAAAGGTCCCAGAGATGCTGCTGATAACAGGCCCAGCTATTATTCTGGGAAAGGCATCGAGGAGTGTCTGAGCCCGTAATTACTGAGAGGATGAAAACAGTAAGAAGGAGGAGGCCTCGCCCAGTCCTGCCCACTGCCCCCCATGCCTGCCCTCCTGCCCCAGCACGGCTCCTCCCAGTACCCGGGGACCTTGGGAAAGGAGGTATCAGACCCCAGCCTGGGCCCTGAGACGTCTGTTCCTCTTCTCAGCACTGAGATCACTCAATTGTGTCCATCCATTCCTTCACTCATTCATTCATTCACAAATGTTTATCAAGGAGGGCATGGCAACCCACTCCAGTATTCTTGCCTGGAGAATCCCATGGAATGAGGCGCCTGGCGGGCTACAGTCCCCGGGTGGCAAAGAGTCAGACACGACTGAAGCGACTGAGCACATAAGCACGCAGATGTCAGTCAGTCGAGTAGCACACAAGATAGACGTGGTCATGCCCACAAGAGCTCATTCTACTAGAGGAAATAGATGATAAAACAAGTAAGAAACCATCAGAGGAGTAGGGCATTTTTTAAGCTAATGTGATAGGGAGCAACTGATCTCAAGGGCTTAAGGAGGACTTCTCTGAAGAGGTGACATTAGCGCTGAAGACCAAAGGATGAGATGGAACTGCCATGGGAAGAGGGTTTCAAGCAGAGGGCAGTGCATGTGCAAAGGCCCTGGGGTGAGAAACTGGCATGTTGGAGGAGGCTGGAGCAGGGAGGAAGAAGGGGAGAGCTGTGGGAGGCAAGGTCTGAGAGGCAGGCAGGATGGGCGAGGCGGGCAGGCCCTGATGCAAGTGTGAGCCTGGATTGCATCCTCAGGTCAGCGGGCAGCGGCAGGAGAAGTTTAAGTAGGGAAGGGACCAGAGTGGGGTCAGCTGGCTGTGCAATGTGCAGGGCCTGCTCAGTGCACACGTGCAGGTAAAGTTAGCATCCAGACGGCTGAAGACCCTGACCATGACGACCTTGCCCATCTGTAGACCCTGATGATGATGACCTTGCCCGTCTGTAGAACACTTTCCCACTGGGGAGTCAAAGCTTGGCTCTACCACGCCCTGGCTCTGAGACCTGGGGCCTCACTTTCCTCTCCTGTGAAACAAAGATAACAGATTCTTCCTTTGAAATGGAGACGGGCCCCCCCTCCCCCAACTCACATGGAGAAGATGATCTAAAGCCCCATACACTGACACAGCACGAGTTTCCTGAGCACCTACTATGTGGAGTGAGAATCTGCAGGATGGACCTGCCAGGAGAACTTGAAGGGGACGCTCAGTCTTCCTGAGGGCTCTGGAGCATCAGTACCCGAGTTCAGATCCCAGCTGTGCCCCTGAGAAGCTGTGTGCCGGACTTCCCTGGGGGCTCAGTGGACAGGAATCTACCTGCCAATGGAGGGGACGTGGGTTCGATCCCTGGTTCAGGAAGACCCCACATGCCACAGAGTAACGAAGCCCATGCCACAACTACTGAGCTCATGTGCCCAGAGCCTGTGCTCCATGACAAGAGAAGCCACTGCAGTGAGAAGCCCGCGTCCTGCAACAAAGAGTAGCCCCCACTCACCCCAACCAGAGAAAGCCAGTGCACAGCAGTGAAGACCCAGCGTGACCAAAAATAAAGAAATATTATAAGTAAGAGGGTTCCTTTAAAAAAAGAAGAAGAAGCTGTGTGCCTCGGGCAAATGTCTTGACCTCTCTGAGCCTCGGTTTCCTCATCTATAAAATAAAGTTAATAGTAACAGTAGTAGCTACCTCATGAGGTTGTTGGAAGGATTAAATTAGTTAATATATATGATACACTGGGCCCAGCTGGTAAAGAGTCCACCTGCAATGCAGGAGACACAGGAGATGTGGGTTCAATCCCTGGGTCAGGAAGATCCCGTAGAAGAGGAAATGGCAACCCACTCCAGTATTCTCGCCTGAAAAACTCCCATGAACAGAGGAGCCTGGGGACTACAGCCCACAGTGTCTCAAAGAGTCGGACACGACTAAGTGAATAAGCAAATATTATCCATTTCTTAAATTCTTCTTTAAGCAAGCTCCCCACCAACTTCCCAGTGCTGGATTTCTTAGTTGTTACTGCCCGGTCTCACCTCTAGACTGTTTCCTCCCAGCAACAGGAAGGATCCTTTAAGTCACATTCCTCCTCTGCTCCATGCCACTGTGGCTCCCCACTGCCCCCAGGCCAGAGTGCCTCAAGCAGCTGGTGCAGGCTCCCAGCCACCTCTTCTCCCACCCACATCCTCCCATCATGCTTCCGGCCTGAGCAACTTCCAGTTCTCTGAATGTCCTGCCTCTGGCCCTTTGCACATGCTGTGCCTTTTGCTGAAATGTCCTTCCTCCCAGTATTCTGCTGGAACTAACTCTTCCTCCTACAGGAAGTCATCTGGCGCTCCCAAGGGCTTCCATATGCTGCTCACTTAGCACCCTGAGTTCTCCCATCACAGCACCTGTTGAGGGACATGTCAGCTAGACGGGGAGGATGCTGGCAGCCAGAACCAAGTCTGGGGCATCTCTCTTCTGCGAGGCCATAAGGCTATCTGTGAAGGGGGGTGTGGCAAATGGAGTGAGTGAGGTGACTGAGGTGGGGGACCTGAGCCAAGTTGAGCTGAGGGGAGTTAAGTCAAGTTTCGACAAGGGGAGTTGAGGAAATGAGGTGAAGTTGAGCTGAGTTGAGCATTAAGTTGAGTTGAATTGACTTGAGTGAACTGAAGTGGGTGCAACTGAGGTGAACTGAAGTAAATTAAACTGAGTTGAATTGAGAGAAACTGAACTGAGTTGAGGTAAGGGGGGTTAAGTTAGGATGAGTTGAGTCAAATCAAATCCAAGTGGGTTTTAAACTGAACTGAGGAGCACAGAGCTGATGTACACTGAGTCAAAATGAACTGAGATGAGAGGAGTTAAACTGTGTGAGTTTAAACTGAAGTGAGTTTTGTTGAGTTGAGTTGAGGAGTTCAGTTAAATCAAGTTTAGGTGAGTTTTAAACTGAATTGAGTTAAACCAAAGTTAATCAACTGTTTTTAATTGCTGCCCCTAAGAGCATTTGTGTGGACTGCCCCGATGGCTCAGCGGGTAAAGAATCTGCCTGTAATGCAGGAGACACAGGAGACTAGGGTTCAATGTCTGGGTTGCGAAGATTCCCTGGAGGAGGAAATGGCAAGCCATTCCAGTATTCTTGCCTGAAAAATCCTATGGACAGAAGAGCCTGGCAGGGTACAGTCCATGGGGTCTCAAAGAGCTGGACATGACTGAGTGCCTAAGCATGCTTTCATGCATGCAAGGAGCATTTTTAAGACAGTTTTTTCCTAATTGCCTCCCTGTGAAGTTTTGATGCCTATCTTCTAATCTACTATTGCATATCCGTTTATTTTTTTGTGCATATATCTGTCTGTGCTTTATACATAAAAACCTTAAGAGATTTTCACCCCACAAGAATCAATTTCCACCCTCTTGGGGGCAGTATCATCCCCACCGCAGCCACCCCATTGCCCTTGAGAATGTCAAGTTAGGCTGAGCTGAGGCAAACACAGTTGCAGCTCTTGGAAGGAATCTATCTTGTCTTCCTGAAGGTAGAAGTTTCTGGGACAAGGGTTGAGACGCCTGCAAGACTGAGGCAGAGGCCAGGCCAACCTCAGCCCCAACTCCCCTTCTGCCCTGCCTAGTTCCCTTCATTTCATTCCCTCATCTGTGTAAAAGAAGGAAAAGGAAGCACACAGCCCTGAAGCAGGGACGAGCTTGAAGTGTTGAGCTTAGCTGAGGGAGGCCCGTGTGACTGGAGAAGTGAGGAGGAGATAGCTCGGGGGGAGGGGGGGGTGAGGTTCTTGTGGGACATGGGGAGGAATGTGGGGTTTATTCTAAGGCAATGGGGAGCCATGGAAGATTCTGAGCAGGAGAGGGACATGACCTGCCTGAAGCTAGAGTCTCTGGATAGAGGCAGAATGGACTCCCTCCGGGTCCAGGACGGTGCATCTGATTGGCCGAGCCCAATCACATGCCTATGCCCTAGCTGCAAGGGAGGCTGGAAACCTAGCTTCATATTCCCAGCCTCCTTTGTGGAAAGTAGAATCTGCTCACAGAGCCAGGAATTCTCCAAACATCAGGAGGAGATTCAGATTTCGGACAATTGAAAAAAGTGGCCCAAAGTGACCAATAGTAACAAAATAAATAAATAGAGGGCTATGAGGCTGGTTGGGTGGGAAGCGAAAGGCCAGGCTAAACCTGGTAGGAGCTGCCCCTGTTGCAAGACCCTGAGCCAGCCCTCCTATATGCAAAGCCACTTCCTGGTCCCCAGCCTGGGACAGGGACCCTGGGAACACACTGCTGGATCTCGGAATCTTGGGCCAAGAGTTGCTACTTTCACTGCTTTCTTTAACCATTTAAAGGCTGTTTCATCTGTAGCCAGCATGGCCCTAAGGGGTCCAGTGGGACATACACCCAGCAATGTACACTCCCAGAGACACCCCCGCTTACAAAAAGACAGGCTCCAGAGCTGAGCAGACTGAGGGGCCAACCTCCTGGCTAATGACTTTACCTCTCTGAGCCTCAGTTTCCTCACTGTGAGAGCAGTAGGAACATCCCACCTCACAAGGGAAGTCACCACCCACCGGGGATGTCAGGATGGTCTCACAGGCATGCAAAGATCCTAATTTCCTTCCCCCTGACCACGCACATACTAAGTGCCAAGTGTCAGACTGGACACTTCACACCTCCAGTCCTAAGCCCCACAGCAAGTCACAGAGGCAGGGCAGAGACTCAGACCCAGGGCTGCAGGACACTCCGTCCGCGCTACCAAGTCTGTGCTTCAGCTGTGTGCCTGGCCCTGCTCTAGACACTTAATCTGTGTCGTCTCACTTAGTCCTCACCACCCTCTGTGAGTGGAATGCTATGATTATTATCTCACTTTCTAAATGAGGCTCAGAGAGAGATGCGAACTTGACCACCTTCACCTACTGGGAAAGGAGGCAGAGAGGAGATTAAAGCCCAGCTGAGCTGACCCCAACAACCAGCCCTTCATCTCCCCTCTGCACACCTGCTCAAGACACACCTCCTCCACGAAATGTCTCCAAACCCAGTCGCCCCCCCCCCCGCCCACCACCACCAAGCTTGCCCCCATCACTGCACACCCGCTGGCACTCAGTTTGGCTTTTCCCCATAGTTGTTTGCCATGACTGTGAGCACCATCGTTCCTAGAATTTTTCCCTTGACATCCCTCCTCCACCCCAGGTCCCTGCCAGCCTGCCCCCCACCCCACATAGGGGGCCCTGAACCAGCCAGAGCCCCACCTGCTCCGTATGATTAATGAAACCCCAATCTGTGACCCGCACCCTTGGTCCAAGCCTCGTGCCTAGTGATCTCAGCTGGCGTGGCGAGGGTGGGAGGGATGAGGAAGCAGCGGAAAGATTCTGTGGGATGAAGGGGTCTCCCCACCCCACCCGCCACTCCCTGAGAGGCCCTTTGGCAATCAGACAAGGCAGTGGGTTTACCAAGAAAAGGAGGAAGAAGAAAACACAGGCAGAAGGCAAGAAGCGCATGGCATGGGTGAATCAACACCCAGTGGGCAGCGGGTGCCTGGAGACCAGACTCTGTGGAGCGGCTGACCGAAGAGGGGTCCACAGCCCAGGAGAAGGGCCAAAGTCATAAGACCTGAGCAGAGAGAGGAGGGGTCCATGAGCTCTGAGCACCATGTGTGGCTGTCATCCACTCAGACCTCCGTAACTCCACCCAGCAGCCCTGCAAGGCAGGTATCCACACCCCCATTTAATGTAGCAAGACACGGAAGATCAGAAAGGTAAAGTGACTTGCCCCAGGTCACACAGCATTGAAGTGGTGGAGCTGAGAGGCAACCAAGGAGTTAAAAAGCCTGCGTTGTCATACCTGGATTCCAATGTGGGCTCCCCTGCTTGTCACTGTGTGGCTTTGGGAATGTCACACCTCTTCTCTAGGTCTCGACTTCTCAGCACAATGGACAGGGCAACACCCCAACCTCATTCATTGTCGGGTGACATCTGTGAGCCAACACAGAGTCTGTCTCAAATCAGAGATGAGTATCGTGGGGCTGGTGGTGTGCACCCTCTTTGGACGCCCCCATTACCGGGGAGCTCAGTCCCTTACAGAATTGATTTTCCAGCCTTAAAACTTCTCCTTATTTTGAACTAAATAAAACCTGCCTTTCCCAGGACCATCCCAGGCTGGCTGTGGAGCCACCCTCCGCTCCTCCTTTGACAAAATGAAACGAGACTGCTGACCTTGCAGAGAGGGCTCAGTCACTTGACAAGCATTTACTGGGCTCCTACTGTGTGCCAAGCATTGGTCTTGGCGCTAGGGAAAGAGAAGTAAACAAGACCAAGAAAGTCTCTGATATCACGGGCCTGGTGTTCTATGGAGGAGAGACAGACACTAACCCTAGGAACCCTTAGGAAATAACAACCACTAGATCACTATTGGGGAAATCTAAAGACAAGAAGCATCCAAACAACAAAGAACATTTCGAATTTATTATTCTGATCGCCCCATTTTTAAACGACTCTATGAATGAGATGATATTCCTTCTTGGCTCAAAACCTTTCTGCGGCTCCCACTGTCTTCAGGATCAAGTCTAGATGCTGTACATACAGCCGATAGGGTTCTAAGTGACCCGGCCCCTGTGGCCCTCTCTGATTTTACCCGCTTGCTTACTCCACTCAAACCACACTGGGCTTCTCACTGCTCCTTGAATGTGCCAAGTTCTTTCAGTTCTCAGGGCTGCCGAGAGCAGCAAGCTGTCCCCTCCACCTGAAGCTCTGCCACTCCTCCTCCAACTGGCCGACTCCTCCTCCAACAGTTGCCATCCTGCACCCCAGGGGGACACATCTGGGTCCAGTCTTGCCTCTGTGTTTGGCTCACTTGGCCTCCCTCCCCCTGCCCCTACGAAAATCCACGCAAAATGGAAAGAAAAATAGCCAGGAAAGAGCGTGAGTCATTTGTTTACAGGCTAATTAATTACTAAGCTCAAAAACTTGATTTCCATTCTTCCTTTTTTTCCCCTCTCTGCCCTTTGAGAATGTTTGGAATCCACATTGTTTCCCAACGCAAAAGTATGTCAAGTTTATTTTTAGTGAACGCACATGATGGCTGGGACTGTTATTCATCCCCCCGCGTCAGTAGGGAGCCAGTCCACAGAGTGTGCGGGCAGCTGAATGCTCTTCACGTGTGGCTCCTGGAGGCCAGCAGGTCTGTCATAGCCTTGATGGCCCTGGGCTCAGTGAGACCCGAGCAGGGTCCAGGACAGAGGGGCTGAGGATAGATGTTCCCAGCTGCAGTTTTTCCTCCTGACCAGGGCTGGCGCTGTGGTGCCAGGGTAGGAGGAGCGATGTCTCCCAAGCTGGCTGAGCAAATGCCTATTTTCTGGACTAGGAAGTGGGGTAACTTGGGTATTCCAGTGACTCGTCCCTCCACTTTTTGTCTTTTGAAAGGGAGTGGGAGAAGCCTGATTAATTCACCTTTGGTTCAGTCAGGATGGACAAGCCCTCCGATTCTGTCTAGCTGATACTACTGTGCCTTCTCTGCCTGCTTCCCCACCGCGCACCCTCACTCCCACCCTCCACGCCTGTCAGCCGACCCTGTCACCCCCTCCTGCTCTCTGAGAGCCCAGATTGAGAAGTAGGGACAGCCTTGTCCTGGTAACTCTTCCAAGGATTTCCTTCCAAGATGGCTGCTTCCACTTCCTGTCCCAAGATGGAGTCCAGCAGCTATGAAAAATCTACTTCCAGCTACTTCAAAGGAATAAGAAAGGACCTGTCTCCAACAGATACCATTACCCAGCAATAAAGATGACATTATGTCCATGGAGCAGAAGACTGTTACCTCTAGAAGGCAGGATGATATCTATCACACTCTCGCTATGTCCCTGGGCCTGGCATACAGTAGGCGCTCAGTAAAGACTTAGTAAAGGATTGTGACCTGAGTTCTGGGCTCACGGTGCAATATTAGTTAAATCACTCGCCCTTTCATGAGCCTCAGTGTCCCATCTCGTAAATGGGTAACTGACCTCTAACCCTACAGCTGGGGTCACAAACTCAGCTGCCCACAAGAGTCAGGCAGGGACGCAAAAGTGAAACAGGTTGGGGGCAGCTGTGGCCACGGAGGGCCCTTGGGGGCAGCCATTCCTCAGCTCCAACACACAGCACTTACGAACCCGGGATTCCTGGATCCTCTCGTTTCTCAAGGGAAGCCAGAAGTCTGGATGTTTCTCTGCAGTATCCTTAATTTTCAGGGTTGACAACTCGTTTTGACTTTCAGCAAAAGCACTGCACAGGCCAAACTGAATGCGCCTTGAGGCCGAGCAGGCCCACGGGCCAGCAGTTTGAGCCCTTGGTGGTTAGCGTTCATGGTTCAGGAGGCCTTGAACAGGCCTGTCCCGCCCAAGCCAGGGACTGGGGTTTGGGATAGAAGAGGTGGGAGAAGCCTCGCCCCGTGTGGGAGTAGCTATTATCCCGGCTTATGGGAGGGCTGGGCTGGACTCGTTGGTGCTGGGGCTGTGGGCATTGCCTGCAGAGCTCTGCCTTCCACTTAATTAAGGAAGCCGATAATAATCTAGGTGGAGTGTGGAGATAGGTCAAGAATGAGTTAGCAAACTACAGTCGGTTGATTGTATCTATTGTAGAAAGCCTAGATATAATATCAGATTAGTACCCTTTGTGTGCCGTTTATAACACCGTGTCATTATGGGACGTGTTATAATTAAGGCCCCAGCGGGCCCCCTTCTCTCCCTGACTTTGCAGGTCCGGGCACCGTGTCTCCGCTTAACTCCTTCCTGGCCAGTGGGCTCTGCCCGCGGGATTTGTAACACAAATCTGGATCAGCCAGGCCCTGACACATCCCACAGGGTGCCAGACTCCGTGCTGGGCACTGGCGGGCAGCGGGCAAACCAAGGCAGCCATGGTTCTGTTCTCATAGAGCTCCGAGTCTGGGGCGAGGAGGGCTGAGAGTAGATATAGACACAAACAAAACAAGTCACGTTCATGGTAAGCGCTGTCAGGGAGCTGCGGAGAGGGCCCGGCGGGGAGTCGGGCAGTCGAGGGACCATCTGACAGGCTGGCCGGGGAAGTGTCTCCAAATACAAGCTGAAGAGGGCAAAGCATGTTCACAGGCCCCGGTGAGGTTCTCTGAGGCGTAATCTAGGCTGACATGGCCCTTTCTGCCCACCCATGCCCTGATTCAGCAAAACTTTGTGGAGCACCTACTGTGCCAGGAGCTTCCCAGGTGGCTCAGTGGTAAACAGTGCCCGCCAATGCAGGAGATGCAGGAGACACAGTTTCGATCCCTGAATCAGGAAGATGCCCTGGAGGAGGAAATGGCAACCCACCCTGGTACTGTTGCCTGGAGAAGGAGGACGAGAGGAGACATGGACAGAGGAGCCTGGTGGGAGTCCATGGGGTCACAAAAAGTCAGACATGACTGAGCACACACGCACACAGGCGCTATGGGCCAGGCCTGGGCTGAGCACCAGGGAAGGACTGCGAACAGAACAGACAACAGTCCCTGCCCTGAGGAAGGCAACAGTCTGAGGAAGGAGATACATATTAAACAAATAAACAAATATATAATATGATGGCGAGTCAGGAAGAAAGAAGGGCTGAGGGTGACACTGGAGGTGACACTTCAGCAGGGTAGCCAGGGAAGGCTTCCTGGAGGCAGTGACATTGAGATGAGAGCTGAATGATGTGCGGGGTCCAGCTATGTGACAGAGCTGGGGGAAGAGCATTCCAGACACATGGAACAGCAAGTGGAAAGCCCTGGGGTTAGATCACACCTGGTGTGTTGGATAGATCGCAAGGAGGCAATTGGACTGGAGAAAAGTGAGCCAGGAAGAGAGAGTGGTGACGATGAAGTCAGAAAGGCAATCGGGCCAGATGAGGCAGGGCCCTGTGGGCCTTGGGAAGACTTGGGCTTGTGTTCTGGACGTGAGCCACAGAGGGTCCTAAGCAGAAGGACAAGATCTGACTTAGGATCCACCTGGGTTTAGCAGGATCCTTTGGGCTTGTGGAGAATGGCGAGTTCTGCAGGGAGGTGCTTTGAATCCAGGTGTGGAAGTGAAGGGGGAAACCTGGTTGGTTTTGGATGTATTTCAAGGGTAGGGCTGAGAGAACCTCCTACCAAGTATTGGATGTGGGACAAGAGATGAATCGAGTGACCCCAAGGTTTGAGCCTGAGCACCTGGAAGGGTGGAGCGGCCATTTCCTGAGCACGGAGAGCTGTGGCTAGACCCAGTGCCCAGGTCTGCCCTCTGCCCACTCCCTGAGAGCACCCTCCTGACCCCCACCCCACCCCAGCCTCTGCTGGGTCAGGGCACGGAGGGAGAGAGTGAGAGCTCAGCCCCACCCAGGCCTCCAGGCAGGAAAGGGGCACCCAGGGCCTGGCCGCAGGGTGACACAACACTTAATAATTTTGCCGCTGAGTTTTGCAATGGGCACTCTTTATCGACTGCTAAAGCGAGTGGGATTTTGCAACCATCCCAACGGGTGATACGGTTAATGCCAGGCCAGAGGGACATGGGACCAAGCCATGGGCATCTCCTTGACCCACAGGGACTGACGCTCCAACAGGCCGTCCAGGGCTGAGCCATCATGGCGCCAAGAAGGGCCGGCAGCGAGCTCTGGCCTCTGGGTCACGAGATTCCAATCTCAGCTCCTCCACTTGGCTGGGGACCTTGGGCAAGTCACTTCCCCCCTCTCTGGACCTCAGCTCTTCCTCTGTAAAAAGGAGAGCAATTAAAAGGATTGTTTTCAAATTACTTTAAAATTATTACCCAACCTACCATTCAACCTTTATTGAACATTTACTGTGTACCAGGACCCATGCTTACGTGCTTTCTCTACATCATCTCATTTAATCCTCGTGTCTTTTAAATCTTTTAATCTGCTGTTCTCCTGTTTTACAAATGGGGAAACTGAGGCTGAGAGAGAGGGGGTGACTGTCCCCAGGTCAGCCAGCCTGTGAGGAGCAGGGACTCAGACCCAGGCCTGTCTGAGTCCAAACTCCAACTCTGTCTTAGGAAGTCACTGTGGGTCTCTGAGGCTGTTTCCTCATCTGTACACTAGGAAGTACAAAATGAATAGAATGAAGCAGCGTCGCCCTCAGAGGATTGGTGTCCGGTACTTGGGCCACCCTGAGAACACAGGGGCCATTGGCTTTATCACCAGGACTGCTGTGAGCACTACCCCTCAGGGTGCCCAGCAGCTGGGATGCCCCTCCTCCCTGCTCCATTCAGCCCTGCGGGGCACAGACAGGGCACAGGCTTTAGGATCATGGCCAAGATCCCTCCTGCCCTCCTGCTGTGACCCTGGGCACATCTCCCCTGTCCTATGGGGCAACAATTCCCAACCATTCCAGCCATTTACAGGCCAAAGGAGGCCACTGAGGCAATGATAATCCCGGTGTGCTGGGCCTGCCAAGCAGTCCTATGGAAAGGGGTCATTTACAACATCTAGCAGAGGAGGACACCAAGGCTCAGGCTGGCACATGACTTGCCCAGGACAGCAGTCCAAGGAGAAGGGGGCAGAGATGCTGCTCCACCGTGACAGGGCCTCTGCCTGCTCAAGGCACTGATGCAGAAGCCCTCCTGCGAAGTCTCTCTCTGTTTCTCTCCCCTTCAGTATCTCCCTGCCTTTCTCTTTCCTCTGTGTCTCTGTCTCTCCCTCAGTGTCTCTGTCTCTCCCCATGTCTCTCTGTCTCTCCTTAGTATCTCTGTCTCTTCCCCATGTCTCTCTGTCTCTCCCTCAGTGTCTCTCTGTCTCTCCCCCATGTCTCTGTCTCTCCCTCTGTCTCTCTGTCTCTCCCCCATGTCTCTGTCTCTCCCTCTGTCTCTCTATCTCTCCCCATGTCTCTGTCTCTCCCTCATATCTCTCTGTCTCTCCCTCAGTGTCTCTGTCTCTCCCCCATGTCTCTCTGTCTTTCCCCATGTCTCTGTCTCTCCCCCATGTCTCTGTCTGTCCCTCATATCTCTCTGTCTCTCCCCCATGTCTCTGTCTCTCCCTCTGTCTCTCTCTCTCTCCCCCATGTCTCTGTCTGTCCCTCATATCTCTCTCTCTCTCCCTCAGTGTCTGTCTCTCTGTCTCTCCCCCATGTCTCTGTCTCTCCCTCATATCTCTCTCTCTCCCTCAGTGTCTCTGTCTCTCCCTCCGTGTCTCTCTGTCTCTCCCCCATGTCTCTGTCTCTCCCCATGTCTCTGTCTCTCCCTCAGTGTCTCTCTGTCTCTCCCCCATGTCTCTGTCTCTCCCTCATATCTCTCTCTCTCCCTCAGTGTCTCTGTCTCTCCCTCCGTGTCTCTCTGTCTCTCCCCCATGTCTCTGTCTCTCCCCATGTCTCTGTCTCTCCCTCAGTGTCTCTCTGTCTCTCCCCCATGTCTCTGTCTCTCCCTCATATCTCTCTCCCTCCCTCAGTGTCTCTGTCTCTCCCTCTGTCTCTCTGTCTCTCCCCTATGTCTCTGTCTCTCCCTCTGTCTCTCTCTCTCCCCCATGTCTCTGTCTCTGCCCCATGTCTCTGTCTCTCCCTCTGTCTATCTCTCCCTCAGTGTCTCTGTCTCTCCCCCATGTCTCTGTCTCTCCCTCTGTCTCTCTGTCTGTCCCCTATGTCTCTGTCTCTCCCTCTGTCTCTCTCTCTCCCCCATGTCTCTGTCTCTCCCCCATGTCTCTGTCTCTCCCCCATGTCTCTGTCTCTCCCTCTGTCTATCTCTCCCTCAGTGTCTCTGTCTCTCCCCATGTCTCTGTCTCTCCCTCATATCTCTCTCTCTCTCCCTCAGTGTCTCTGTCTCTCCCTCAGTGTCTCTCTGTCTCTCCCCCATGTCTCTGTCTCTCCCCCATGTCTCTGTCTGTCCCTCATATCTCTCTCTGTCTCTCCCTCTGTCTCTCTCTCTCTCCCCCATGTCTCTGTCTCTCCCTCAGTGTCTGCACCTTTCCATCGTTTCTCTCTGGCCCTCCCTCAGTATCTCTGGCCCAGGCTCCCTCTTCCCTACATTTCCTCTGGGCCTGTCCACCTCCGCTCCGTTCCTGGCTCTATCAATATTTACTGAGATGAAGGCGCCTGGCCACCTAATTTGCCTGACACCCTCACCCAGCCGTACCTTTCCTCTCACAGCCACCACCCAAGGGTTCCCTAGAGAGGGAAGGCAGAGTGGGGGACCCACAGCCTCAGTGATGCTCAAAGTGCCCCCAGTTCTGGGTCCTCAGCTCTGGCCCCAGACCTGGCCCCAGCTGGATTCTCTCTTATAAGGCAAGGGCAGACTCTGCCCACAGTGCCCTGGGGGGCGAATGCTGATTGGCCCAAGCCAAATGTGGCCCTCTCTCTCCCCTTGCAGTGATTGGCTGAGGTTAGATGTGGAGTGTATCTGTGGCCAGTGAGATGGGGAATTCTGCCAAGGGACTTCTGGGAACAGTTTCTTCATTCTTAAGAGGACATATGAAGGCCTTTGCCTGCCTTAACCATAGCCACATGAGGAAGAGATGGCAGGAGCTTTGGCAGCCATCATGGAACTGAGCTGAGAAGAGAGGACAGAACCACGAGGTGGGAAGAACCTGAGCCCTCAGTGATGTCCAGCCCACCCCAACCTCCAACTCACCAAACCATTTTTCATTCACTCATTCAACAAATGTTTCTGGTACACCTAGTGTGTGTCAAGCCCTGTGATGGGCTCTGGGAATAGAGCAGGAAACAGAACTGACATGGTTCCTGCCTTGCATTCCGGAGTAGGGAACAGACCTCCCGTGAATCATCAACTAAGCAAGTATAACCGTATGGCCATAATGATGGCTGCAAGGAGAGATCCCCAGAGCTGAGACCAGCCGGGGCGGTGGGGAGTGGGGGGTGGGAGGGGGAGGAAAGCACTCTAGGAGAAAGTCTGAGAGGGAGAGTGGCAGGAGCCTGGGGGGGAACGTCAGGCGGCACCTTTGGGTCGTGATTAGGAGGTTAATCCTGTTCTGAGGGTAGTGGGAACCACGGGAGACTGTTGAGCAAAGTTGCTGCACAGAGATCCTGCTTACGTTTCCTAAGGCTCCATTGGGCAGCACGTAGAGAGGAGATGTAGGGGTGAGAGAAGTCACTGCTATCACATCCAAGGTCTCCCAGCCACAGACCCCGTTTCCACCACGTCCCTCCCTCTCTTCTATGGGGCAGGACCCCACCCCTGTGACTTGGCAACCCAGCAGCGGGCAGGGACTTGCCCGAGGCCACCTAGCAGGTCCCTGCTGCAGGTGGCTACTGCTGAGGTGAGGCCACCAGGGCCTGTGCTGTTATCTGTGGCCAGAGGCAAGAGGCCCAGTGGGATACCTGGGGCCCCTGATACGGTGGTCTGTGGTCTCAGCCCCCTCGATGTCAGGCAGGCCAAGCACAGCCCAGAGATAATCGAGACCGGATTCTGGCCAATGATTCATTACAACATCACAGCCAGGGCCGCCCCACAGCTGTGAAGACTCAGAGGCAGGATCTTCTGAGGCTGGGACTGCAGGAGGGGCGGGGACAGTGCAGGGAGATCCAGGGGTTTCTCCCAGATCCCATCCTAGGCAGAATCCACACAGCAGAAAATGTCCAGGCTGCTTCTTGTGGTCACTGGCCGGCTCACGGTGGGACACAGTGACCAAGCAGACCTGGTGCCTGTCCTCAGAAAGCTGTCACTTGGGTGGAGGAAGCAGGCATCAGAGCTGGAGTCTCATTAAAAGGAAGGAAGAAGAGGGACTCCCCTGGTGTTCTGGTAGTTAAGACTCCATGCTTCCAACGCAGGGGGCGTGGGTTCAATCCCTGATCAGGGAACTAAGATCCCACACACTGTGTGGCTCAGCCAAAAAAGTTAAAAAAAGAAGAAAAGGAAGGAGAGGTGGCAGGAGAGGCCTCCCAGGGAGGTGACTTTGAGTTTAGGGGTGAAGTGTACATAGGACAGACCTCTGGGAAGAATCAGAGGAAGAGAATCCTGGGAGCGTATGCAAAGGTCCTGTGGTGGGCCGAGTGTGGCCTCTTTGGGGTAAAAGCATAGAAAGGGAGGGTCAGGGTGATGAGGCAGGACCAGAAACAGATCAACAGGCACCTCTAGGCCAAGGCGAGGGGCTGGGATTTTAGTTTATGGGCCACTGGGAGCCATGGAAGGCTGCAGGCAGGGCTTAGGCTAGATGTGCTCAGACTGGGAGCCCAGGGCATCAGATCTGCAGGATGGCCTGGAGGGGCCTGAGCAACTTTTGGTTCTCAGACCTGAGGCTCCAGGCCTCTGGGGCCCTCCTCGGTCCAACATTCAGGGCTCTGGCAGCCTGCAGGCAGAGGCCCAACGGAGCCGATCCCAGGGAGCCATGGCCCCTTGCCTGCCTGCCCCCACCTGGACCTCCTAGGGAACATTCCAGGCAGCGATTATCTCAGGTTGGAGCACTAATTAGCCCAGTTTCACCTCAGGCCTCCCCAGCTCTGCTCTGAGAGGGCCCCTTGGGGAGACAGCCTCCAGGTACAAGGTCCCAAGGGAAGGCTGGAGGGGCAAGAGAAGGGGCCCTGCAGAGCCGGTTCCTAGGAACATGCAAAACTGCAACTGCAAACCCGAGGTGTGGAAACAGCCCTGCTGGCTGGCGATGCCTGCAGCAGGCTCCGCCCCATGCCCACACCCTTCCACCCCCAAGCACCTTGTACCTCGGGGAGCCCCAGGCTCCTGGCCGCCCCCACTCCCACCCCCAGATCCCCACTGTGTCTCTCCTGCTCTCTCTGGTTCTTCACCTCTCTCAGCTGCACCTGGCTGCGTGTGTGTGTGTGTGTGTGTGTGTGTGTGTCTCTCTCTCTCTCCTGCTCTCTGTCCTCTCACTCTCTGTCTCTCCCCATCTCCTTGCCCTCTAGCCCCAGCTTAAAGCCCAGGCACTCTCCCCTTCCCCGCTGGGCTCCAGCCCGAAGCCCCAGGTCGAGGGACGCCCCTCGGGTCCCAGCCCCTCGGGGGCGCAGGGTGGGAGTGAGTGACCCTAAGAGGCCCCAGGCAGAGGAGTGAAGGTGGTGTCTGCACAGACTGCTCCAACCCTGCCGGGTTTTCCAGCTCAGCTCCGCCCCACATTGGGCCACCCCCTCCCCAGGGACCCACCCTCCTTGCGCCAAGTGGGGCCTGACTGGGAGTGTCCTGGAAAACAGAAGGGGATGCAGGATCAGCTCGCCTGAGCCCTCCAGCCAGCCCAGGCTAGGGCTGGAAACTTACAACCCTATGAACATGCAGGGAAAACTGAGACTCAGAGAGGGCTTCGGGCCACAGAGCTGAATAGGGTCAGACTTTGAACCCAGGGCCCAGGAAGGGATGCAGATGTAAACAAAGGTCCCCCTCTTGCTCCTGGCCCCTGGGTCTCCTTCCCCAGAGGTCACCCAGCTCCCAGTTTCTTGTGTGTCCTTCCAGAATCATCCAGGCATATCCATATGTCTCTTCTTTTATGAATGTTTTAACACAAGTGATGGAACAATAGACACTGTTCTGCACCTGCTTTTTCACTTAGCCATATCTTGGAGATCTTGTCTTATCAAAGCCTTCTTCCTTATTTCTAATGCCTGCTGTGTCTTCCAGGGAGTAGACCAGCCTCAACGATCTTGCCCAGCCCCACTAATGGACATCCTGGTTGTTTCCAGTCCTTTTTCTATATATATATGTATTAATATACAGAAAATGTCTCAGCGAACTGCATCCTCCCAACACCCACATGTGTATCCACACAGGTTCACACACATGCTGGGCTGCTGATCTGTAGGAGCCAATTGTCTAGGAAGGTGGCAGTGACTGTAAAACCCAGGGATAAGCTCAGAAATCATCACAGTTGCAGACTTCTGGATGCTCCAAAGCACCCGAAGTGGGAGCTTGGGTGAAGGACCCTAGAATCTGAGTTTTTAACAAACACCTCTCAGAGAAGAGGGACTCATCGAGCTGAGAGGCTGTGGCAAAATAGTGGACTGTTCAGCTGTATTTTCCAGCTGTGTTTCCAGCTTGCAGGGCCCGGGGGGGACACCCTGCCCTCCATCTCAGGGTCTCCCTTTTGTTCCATTCATGTGAGGCTCTGGAAACATTGGTGGGGGTGGTAGAAAGGACTCTGCATAGTGAAACGTAAGCAATAATGAAGCTGAAAAAAATCAATAAATGGGGAAACAGAGGCAAAGAGAGGCAATTGGACAAGGCTGAGGTTCCACAGGCCCTGGTGTTGATGCAGCCAGGCTGAACTTGAACCAAGGTCTCCTAACTCTCAGCCACGAGTTTTCTGTTGTATTCCACACACCCTGGTCCAGTCTCCTGTCAGATAGCCAGTACTTATCCACTCATCCACCCAGTGATCTGCCTACCAGCCCATCCCTCCTCCTTCTCCTGTTCACTGTTCACATCATCACACAGCCCACCCTACCCATCCAAATCCATCTATCCATCTAGTTCCCTGTCCACAGACCCTCATCCAGCCACCCATCCCCCAACCTCCATGCAGGATTCGGAGCACCTACTCAGTGCCAGATGCCGTTCTAAGCGCTAGGAGCCCAGGATCCACGAGAGAGACCGGTTCCTGCCCCAGGATCTCAGCGCCTATGGAAGAGTGAGCACAGATAGAGAATCACACACATCCAGACCCTGAACGGGGTCCTGGCTGGGAAGACCATGCACAGGGGTGGAAGAGAGCACGTGGAGGGTCAGGGAAGTCCTCTTTGGGTGAGGACCCTCTCCAGGGAGGATTAAGTCAGGAGTAGGCATGAACCTGGGGGAGAGGGGAGGGAAAGGCATTTGTTGACGAGGCAGCAGCATGGGCCGAGAGTACGAGACAGAGGAGCAGCGAGCTGGGGGCTGGAGGAGCGGCCCTCTGACGAGGATGGAGGGTGGGAGGCGAGGAGGGCTGAGGCGTAGGTGTGAGCAAGGACATGCTGGCCAGGGGGGACAAACCGATGGGAGACCCAGCCATGGGGTGCGCGGGAGAGGGGTGCTGAGAGGCCTGGGAGGCCTGGGGTAGGAGCCACAGAGCAGAGACCACCGGCCAGGAATCAGACTCCCAGGAAGAGGGCTGCACAGAAGAGGCCCTGGAAAGCCGCGAGGCTCCTCGGGGCACAAGGTCGGCTTCCTGCCTCTCCCGCGGGGGAACCAGTCCCCGCGCGCGCACCCGGTCACAGCACTCTGCCAGCTCCCCCACCAGCTCCCGGCTCCCTGCCAACCCTGGCCCCCTCCTCCCACTCACCGGCCACTTCATCAGGGGGCACCAAGCATTCCATAACGGGCCCCCTCGGGCCTCACCCAACCTGCAAGGACTCCATTAAAGCTTAGCGGGTCACTCCATTTGAAGCCTCCACATCGCCTCCACAGTACCGTGACGCTATTTATTGAGTGCCTACTGTGTGTACCAGGCCCTGGACTCAGCACTTTCCACCATTCTTTCATTCTAGTCTCTCCTCTCCCTGGCTGCCAGCACCCATAACCCTGGGGGTGAAATCAAATCATAGCCCCCTCTGGTCAGAATGCCACCTCTCCACGGCCGCATCCACACACCACCATCTAGTGCCCCTCCTGCTTCTCCTGCTCACTCCCAGCAGCCCCCAACTGGCCTCCCTGCCGCTCCCCACAGGGCAGGCCTGGCCCCACCACACTGTCCCTCTCTCCCTCCTCCTTCAGGCCTTCGCTTAAATACAGCCTCTCTCACTGAGGCCCTTCCTGACCTCTGCAGTTAAATGCAACACCACACATAAAAGCACACACACACACACACCCCACCAGCATTCCTTCTCTCTCTTTTTCTAATCAAAGTTGGTTTTTTTTAATTTTTAAAAAATTATTTTGGCTGCACTGCACGGCTTTCAGGATCTTAGTTCCTCAACCAGGGATCAAACCCAGGCCCTCGGCAATGAAAGCATGGAGTCTCAAACCCTGGACCACCTGAGAATTCCCTCTCCTTCCTCTTCTGCGGACTTCCCTGGTGGCTCAGGCAATGTGGGAGACCTGGGTTCGATCCCTGGGTTGGGAAGATCCCCTGGAGGAGGGCATGGCAACCCACTCTAGTACTCTTGCCTGGAGAGTCCCCGTGGACAGAGGAGCCTGGCGGGCTGCAGGTTCTTCCTTATTTTTCTTCCCAGCACTCACCATCTCACTGGGTGTATCTCCCACCACGAGCATGGAAACACCATGAAGACACGATCTGGGGCTGCCTTGTTTTCTGTTGTATTCAGGGGCTTAGCCCAGGTCATGGCACATGGCAGGTGCTCATTCCTGGAACACATCCTTGAGAGTCTTTTGTGTGCCGGACACAGGGGCACAGACACAGCAGAGAACAACAGGGAAATGTGGAAAGCGGCAACAGAGGCTCTGGGCCCAAGACATCGTGCAGTCACTTCCCGTTTGTGGGACCTCCAGAGAATACTGGAGCCCTGAGGTTCAGCTGATCCCAGAGACCAGTGTCCCCCTCCACCCAACGCCATCCCATCAACTCCTCCAAGGACCCCATGACACCCACAGTGTAATTCTCCTCTGGAAAACGCTACGCTCAGTTACCATATGGTCTGTGCTTTCACAGGTTTCACAACAGATGCCAGTTAACCACAAGCCGCCTCGACAGGACCCTCAGCGACCCAGAACTGGGTTATGTTGTTGTTCGTTTTTCCCTTTGTTTCCATGAGTTCATCCACCAGCGATTTACCTATTGGGCACCAAGTGTGTGGCTGTTATGGAGGATCGTGGCTGCTTCACTTACAGGCAGGACTCACACACAGGGACTCAGGAGCAGAGAGACGGGCTAGGAAATGGGGAGGGGTGTGGAGCCACAAGAAGACATGCCCACCGAGTGGGCTTTGGGTGGATGAGGCTGGTGAAAATGTACCAGCTCTTCTGAACCCAGGTTACACTTCCATAAAAGATTTACCTTTTAAAAAGTATAACAGGAGAAAAGAAAGGAGAGAAAAGACACATATGAAAGTGTAAGTCGCTCAAATGTGTCTGACTCTTTGCGACCCCACGGACTGTAGCCCACCAGGCTCCTCTGCCCATGGAATTCTCCAGACAAGGATACTAGAGTGGGTTGGGAATCAAACCTGGGTCTCCTGCATTACAGGCAGATTCTTTACCATCTGAGCCACCAGGGAAGCCCAAAAAGTGAAAGTGTTTGTTGCTCAGCTCTGTCCAACTCTTTGCGACCCCATGGACTGTAGCCTGCCAGGCTCCTCTGTGGGTGGAATAAAAGGCACATTGGCACGCACTTTTTTTTTGGCCACACCACACAGCATGCAGGATCTTAGTTCCCCAACCAGGGATAAAACCCGCGACCCCTGCCATGGAAGCACAGATTATTAACCAGTGTATTGCCAGGGAAGTCCACATTGGCACACAGATTGAAGTAATGCATAGACCAAGGTCTGGAAGTTTGCACCTCAAAATTATAAAACCCTCCAAGGAGAGTGAGGAAGGGATTGGCCCGGGGGCATGTGAGCCTCATCAGAAATGTTTTCACGTCTTAAGAGAATGAATGCGTGTCTTACTAGCATCGTTTGAAATCTTGGTCTAAAAAGGCAAAGAGGTCACTCAGGGCATCAACGAGCAACTTGTATCTATTAAGCACCTACTGTGTGCTCCAGGGGCACACGGTTAGCTCCATCAAGCCCTAATCTTCCTGAGTTTCACCTTAGCTCAGCCACGGATGGCAGCTGGGAACCAGAACACGGGGTTCCTCTCCTGGCCCCCGTAGCCCTGCACAAAGTAGTCCTCCTACTTCCCAGGTGAGGAAAACTGAGGTCAGCAAGGTTAGTGATGGTGACACCTACACTCAAAGAATGTTCCTGAACGTCTAAGGAGAAACTCAGGTGAAAGTGCTCGGTGACCTCGCTGGACGCCACAAGCCCGGCTCCATGAAAATGAGGAGACCCGGGTTCTGAAACCACTAAGAATCTCAAGACGCAACAGCGGAGCATTAAACCAAGTACGGGGCCCTCCTGAGCGCAGGGCCCTGAGCGGCTGCCCGGGGTGCGGGCTGGTGAAGACCGTGCTGGTCTCACCTTAGCTCACCAAGAGCTTTCTCAAAACTCAGAGTGATTTATCCACTTGTACAGAGTGAAGTCAGTCAGAAAGAGAAAAATAAGTATTGCATATTAACACATATATAAGGAATCTAGAAAAATGGTACTGATGAACCTATTTGCAGGGCAGGAATAGAGACGCTGACATAGAGAACAGACTTGTGAACACATCAGGGGAAGCAGAGGGTGGGACAAACTGAGAGGGTAGCATTGAAATATATATGTATTACCGTGTATAAAATAGAGCTGCTGGGAAGTTACTATATAACAGTGCTTCCTGGTAGCTCAGCTGGTAAAGAATCCACCTGCAATGCAGGAGACCCCAGTTTGATTCCTGGGTCAAGAAGATCCTCTGGAGAAGGGATAGGTTACCCACTCCAGTATTCTTGGGCTTCCCTGGTGGCTCAGACGGTAGAGAATCCCCCTGCAATGGGGGAGACCTGGGTTCGATCCCTGGGTGGGGAAGATCCCCTGGAGGAGGGCATGGCAACCCACCCCAGCGTTCCTGCCTGAGACATCCCCTGGCGGGCTGCAGTCCATGGAGTCGCAGAGAGTCAGATACGACTGAACAACTAAGTACAGCACAGTGACAACCTAGACGGGTGGGACGGAGGCAGGATGAGATGGGAGCGGAAGGGAGGGGATATATGTATATTTTTGGCTGATTGACATTGTTGTGAGGCAGAAACCAGCACAGCATGGTAAAGCAATTATCCTCCAATTAAGAATAAATTTTTTAAAAAACCTCAGAATGGGAAATAAGTGAGTTTTCTGAGTAATCTTCAGGCGGTCTGAATCAAGCTCCTTTCTCCAGAACTTTCCATCCCATGCCAGCTGCCTTACCACGCTGGTGTTCCTAGGTCTAAGGGCAACACGGACTCCCTCCTTCCTACGATAACGACACCGACAACTGCGGCTACTATGATTGGGTGCTTGGGACGGACAGGCATTGTATCGAGATCTGCACCCATTGAACTCCTCGAGTCTGCTCATCGGTGCTATATTAGCTAGATGCTCTTGTGGGCAGCCTCTGGAAGTGGAAACTGAGGCACAAAGCAGGGAGCCACTCAGCCCAGGTCACACCAGCAGATGGGAGCAGAGCTAGGATTGGCACCAGAGCCCACACGCTGGCTCAGGAAGGAAGGCAAAGGCCAGTGGGACGCGGGCGGAGATTGGTGGGGCCGCCCGGGGCCAGAGAACCAGGCTCCCGGGATGGGAGTTGCAGGCGGGGCCGCCCTCTGTCCCACTGCCTCCCCTCCGCACTTGGAGCCCTGAGCCTGAGCTCTGGGCTGGAAGAGACTTTGCCAGGCAGAGGTTTCATCATCCTCTGCCAGGCCTCGGGGAACCCGTGGGAGCCCAGCAGGGCTGTCCATCCCACTGCGTCCAGGCCAGAGCACTGGGTAAGGAGCACACTCCAGGGCCCCCCAGGCCCGGGTTCAAATCCTGTCTCTGCCACCCACCAGGCAAGTTCGTCTCCATCTCTGAGCTCTTATGGATTTTTTTGGTTGTTGTTTTTCCTTTTGAACCTCAAGTACCAGAAAGGCCAGTTTATCTGAGCTGACTCAGTTCACAGTGTCGTCTCCATTGTCCATGCAAGGCTCCTCTCTGCTTTCATCTTTCATTCCCCTTCACCCCACTCTCCACTCCCTGCCCACTCCATTCTCCTAGGTCGGATATATATCTTTAATTTTATCATTTTACTTTTATTTTGAGTTTAACTTACGTAGGATAACATGCAGAAAAGGAACTTCTCTCAACAAATTTTTGTCAATGGATTTTTATCTCAGTGCCCATATATTTATGTATAAATGCATGTGACCACCACCCAGATCAAGACATAGAACTTTCGTAGCAGCCCAAAAGGCTGCTCCATGCCCCTTCTCAGACGATACCTCTGCCCACAAAGGAACCAATATTTTGACTTCTAGATTTGTCTGACCGATTCTCAAACTTCGTATCTGAGGAATCACACACAGTACGTGGGCTTCTGTGTTTCCCTCCACAGGATTCTTTTAAGATTCATCCATAACATGCATGAATCAACAGCTTACCCCATATCGTTGCTGAATAACATTCCACTTATAGATGGATTACAATGTGTTGCTCTTCTCACTTGCTGAAAAACATCAGAGTTGTTTCCAGTCTAGGGCTCCTATAAACAAAACTGCTGGGACTATGCTTACAGGTCTTTTCGTGGACATGAATTTTCATTTCTCTTGGGTATACTGAAGGTCAGCTGTTTTTATTTGTTTTTAAACTTATTTTGGTGTAACCTTTCAACTCATAAAAAATTACAAGAGTTACAGGGACTTTTCAGTCAAGCTATAATATCCTTCACCCAGATTGTTTATATTTTGTCCCACTTGCTTTACCACCTTCCCTCTATTTATATTTCTCTCTCATCCTGAGTTATTTGAGAGCCAGTTGTAGACATTGTTGTTCAGTCACTAAGTCGTGTCCGACTCTTTCACGACCCCCTGGACTGTAGCCCGCCGGGCTCCTCTGTCCATGGGATTCTCCAGGCAAGAATACTGGACTGGGTTGCCATTTCCTCCTCCAGGGTATCTTCCCGACCCAGGGATCGAACCCGTGTCTCCTGCGTCTTCTGCATTGGCAGGGGGATTCTTTACCACTGCACTGCCAGAGAAACCCAGGTGTAGACATGATGTCCTTTTATTCCTAAACCCTCCAGCCTGTATCTCCTAACCCTCTCCCCTCCCTGCCTCCCCCCCTCCACTACACACCCAGTACTACTATCAGGTTCAAGACACAGCATCAATGCAGCACTACTATCAAATCCACACACCAATTCAATATTCTATAATCATCCTCAAAAAGTCTTTATGGTTCTTTTTCTGGTCCTGAATGATTCCTAGCTTCCCTCAGTTGTATGTAGGCTCTTTCAATAGTTCCTCAGCTTCTCCGGGACGTTCTCGTCATGCTTTTGAGGATGACAGGCTAGATCTTTTGTAATACGCCCTTCACTCTGGATTTGCTTGAGGGTCCCTCCTAGTTAGATTCAGGTCATGCATCTTTGCAGGGAGGTAACAGAAGTGATGCTGTATTCTTCCTGTGTGTCCTGTTAAGCATCACACAGTCATGATTTGTCCTATTGCTGGAAAATAAAGATAATAAAAGTTCCCACCTCCTAGACGTATTAAAAGGATTAACTGAGACACAGCCGAAGGCCTGATTTTGTAATTATTATCTCTCCTGCCATTGCAGGCAGGGCCAGACATGGGCTAGAAGAACAAATGCAGGGCTATCCCCACCCAGACCTGTCTGCTGGGCTCTAATCCTCACCTCCTAGAACTTGCAACCAAGATGCACAGAGAGATGGGAGTGAGTACACAGGAGCCCAGAATTCTAGTCAGACCAGACTGGAGGCCCCTTTGTGCTGGTTCAGCCTGATCCCCTGAGGGATGGGGACCCAAGGCCCTGAGTGTGCAGAGGACTTCTCCAATGTCACATAGCAAGCCAGTGGGGACTCAGCCCAGCTGCTGCACCCTCCACACCAGAGGCTTTAACCCTGGGTGGTTTTGCCCCCCTAAAGGGACACTTGGCAATGTCTGGAGACATTTTTGGTTGGCACAGCTGGGGGCAGGGATGCCACTAGGCATCTAGTGGATGGTGGCCAGGGATGCTGCAATACCCAAGACAGTGCCCCACAACAAAGAATTATCCTGCCTCACATGCCAATAGTGCCAAGGTTGAGAAACCCTGGTCCACACTCAACTCATGACAGCAGGCACTGAGTAAGCCCTGGCCAACTTACGCTGCCTACTTTCTCCCAGAGCCCACCTGACTGCAAAGAAAGGGCAGTTTGGACCTTCAGCAATGTCTAGGGCTTAAAAAGAGGAGTCGCCATTGTACAAATGAAGGTTTGCTCCCTGAGTCTGATTTTCCCTGAGTTCACAAGGGTTCAAGCTTCCCAGGTGGCACTAGTGATAAAGAATCTGCCTGCCAATGCTGGAGATGTAAGAGACATGGGTTCGATCCCTGGGTCCAGAAAATCCCCTGGAGAAGGAAATGGCAACACACTCCAGTACCCTTGCCTGGAGAATCCCATGGACAGAGGAGCCTGGCGGGCTACAGTCCATGGACTCACAAAAGAGTCAGACAGAACTTAGCATCTGAGGAGGACAAGGGTGCAGATCAGTGCTAATGGAGAAGGTTTGACGCTGTAACAGCCTCTGGGGAGCTGGGTGGTGGGGGCTTACAGGACATCAGCTGGATTGCTAGGTGGGGGTGGCTACACCCTGAGATCATGTCATCATTTCTGGGCTCTGATTTTATAGACTCTGAGGCTCCAGGTGGCTCTAGTTGTTGGCAGAAAGAGACACCTAACCCTGACATGTAGCAGATTCTCAGTAAATGATTTGCTGGCAAAATCAATTGTGATAATAATTGATCTTTATTGAACAGGTACTACGCACACTGCTCTAAACATTTTGCCCATATCATCTCATTTAACGTCACCATGCATAGGTACTATTATTGCCATTCCCATTTTGCGGAAGAAAAAACTGAGGCACAGAGAAGTTAAGTCACTTGTCTGAAGTCACAAGCTGTTAAAAGAAACATAAATGAATGAATGGATTAATGAATGAATGAAATGAATACCCATCCCCATCTGGATTAGCACTTTTGCTTCAAACGTTACCAAATTGAAAGTCTGGTTACAACACTTCTTGGCATCATAACAACCCCAGTTCAACACCCCTGACTCCCTGGTCTCCCCCCTCACTGCTTTGAGGGACTGTGTCCCCAGGACTGAGCCGGAGGTAGAGATTTATGCCACAAAGATCTGGGGACCCTAATTTAAGGGGACCCTTTTGTTTATCAAGGGCTTACTTCCCACCAAGCCTCATGCTACACAACAGTCAGGAATGTGAGAGACCCATCACACAAATGAGGAAACTGAGGCTTAGAAGGAGTAGGTCATTTATTCCAGGTCAAACATCACCCACCTGACTCGTGAGCCCCACGGGGAGTCAGAAGGAAGAAAGGGCAATGAGGAAAACCTGACAGTGGCGAGGGGACCACGGAGAGTCAAACTCAGTTCAAACTAGTTTACAGAGAGTCCCATCCTTCCTCCCTGGGTCCCCAGAGACTCACCCCTCTCTAGATTGTTTGAGAAATAACTCAATGGTATTGAGTTCATTTTTTTCCTCTCCCCCCTGAATAAAGTCAACAGTTACAGCAAAAAAAAAAAAAAAATCCCTTGACCAGTCTCCCCAAACTGCATCTCAGCATTCAGACAATCCAACCTGCACAGAGGCACATTCAATGACATCATTACAGTGTTTGTGGCTGTGGGGACTTGGAGGCCATATCAGTGTCCATCATAAGGGGGAGGGCACATTAAAATGTGGCAGACACACCACAAGAATGGTACGCATTTGAGTAAAAGGCGGTGAAGGGACCAGAGCAGCATGGAGACATCTCTAAAACATTGTCTGCCAGGAACGGATTGGATATGGTTGTCCACTAAAGTATCGTCTGAGCTAGAGAAAGGTCGAAACAACTTAAAGCTCCATCAAAAGAGGACAGGTTAAATGATTAGGGTACATCCATGCAACAGAATACCGTGTGATCATTAAAAAGATTGAGGCAGCTCTACAGTACTGATATGATACAGTGTTGAATGAAAAAAGCAAAGTACAGACCACAATGGCAAGCGATATGATATGATGTGCAACGTAAATACCGTGTGTGCGCTCCAGTTCACACAGACCATCTGAAACCAGAAACACTGCTGGGAACTGCAGTGACCGCTGGGGAAGGAAACTGAGAGAGTGAGAGCTGAAGTGGAAGGAAGACCAGCTCTTCACTGCAAACTCTTTCATATCTTTTGGAATCTTGAATAAAGAGCATATGTTATATATTCAGATTAAATACAAATTAAAAAGAAAAATGCATAAAGGCCGTGAGGGAGTGGAATGGAAACATCCACAAGAGAGGTGACATAGTGTAGGGTAACACAGAGCAGGGTAAGGAGGCATCCAACTGGGGCGCGCGAGGGGGGTGGGGCAGGGGTGTGTGTGTGTGTGTGTGTGCAGAGACAGGAAACCAGTGACATCAGGGGACCGTCAAATGAGGAGATATACTGAGGATAATGGGAGCCAAATTTCTCCCTGTTGAAAAGAGAGTTCCCAATTTGGAAAGAGAGACAAACAGAATCAGTGTTATGTTGGAGTGAAACTAGAGTTATCATTGGAAACTCATAGTCTTCTGGTAGATGATGGACGATGATGATGATAGGTGCAGAAATATTGATAATATGTAAATGTATGTCTATATACATACATAAGTATGTAAATACACGTGTGTGTGTGTGTGTGTGTGTGTGTGTGTGTGTGTGTATTTATAGACGCACAGCCCTAAGAGAGCCTGGGAGCAGACACACTCCAGCAGCAATAAGTACCCTTCCTGCCGAGATACTGGCTTCTACTGTTCTCTACAAAAAGGAGCCCAGGATCCTTAGAGAAATGGCTGATTCCAGGGCTGCAGCAGGGAACTAGCTGAACCCAGAACACTTCCTGCTACAAGGTTAGGGAAGCGCTTAAAGAATGGTGGCAACATGTCAAAAGGGCAAGAAACTAACAAAAATAAATTATTTATTGAAAGCTTGATGAGCAATGGGATAGTTACATGGTTTCAAAGTACCTCCCCTCAAACAATTATCAACTGCAAAGGGAAAAAAGTAACTTTACAGATGTTCATTGTGACAGATAATCTCTTCAAGTGATGGAAGTAAGCACCACCATCCTCACCACAAGGAAAGAAATGTTATAACCATGTGAGGGAAGGGGTGTTAACTAAACTGACTGTGGTGATCATTTTATAATATATGCATGTATCAAATCATTCTGTTGTACACCTTTAACTTCAGTTCAGTCACTCAGTCGCGTCTGACTCTTTGTGACCCCATGGACTGCAGCACACCAGGCTTCCCTGTCCATCACCAACTCCCTGAGCTTACCCAAACTCATGTCCATTGAGTCGGTGATGCCATCCAACCATCTTCATCCTCTGTCGTCCCCTTCTCCTCCCGCCTTCAATCTTTCCCAGCATCAAGATCTTTCCCAATGAGTCAGCTCTTCGCATCAGGGGGCCAAAGTATTGGGACTTCAGCTTCAGCATCAGTCCTTCCATAGAATATTCAGGACTGATCTCCTTTAGGATGGACTGGTTGGATCTCCTTGCAGTCCAAGGGACTCTCAAGAGTCTTCTCCAACACCACAGTTCAAAAGCATCAAACCTTTAACTTATATGATGCTATACATCAATTATTGCTCAGTAAAACCGGGGGCAAGGGGAGGGAGTTAACACCATCAACAACAGGACAAAGAAAAGAACCCAGCATCACTACCATGATTTATCTGCATGGTATGAAGACGCATGATCTGAATCTAACCACAAGGGAACAAGAGACAAACCCAAGGTAACGGATATGCTACAGTACAGCTGGCCTGTCAACCTCAAGAGAGTCAAGGTCATGAAAATCAAGAAAGGACTGAGGAGCTGTTCTAGATTAAAGGAGACTAAAGAGACATGGCAGCTAAATACAGCATGTGCCCTGAACTGCATCCTTCTAATGGACATTATTAGGACAACTGGTGAAACCTGAATGGGTCTGAGGACCTGGCAGTAATGCAGAATGTTAATTTCCTAATTTTGATGGTTAGACTGTGGTTATATAGAAAATATCCTGTTTGTAGGAATTATATATCAAAGTATCAAGGAGTGATCAGGCAATAGGTCAACAATCAATTCTCAAACAATTCAGGGAAAAAGTGTTCTTTTACCATATTTGTAACTTTTCTATAAACGTGAGATCTTTTTTCAAAGTAAAAAGTGCTATAGACTGAATGTTTACATCCTCCAAAATTCATGCATGGAAATAACCCACTGTGAGGGTATTTAGAGGTAGGGTCTTGGGGAGATGATTAGATCCCTTTAGGAATGAGATTAGTACCTGTGAAGACCCAGCATCTAGGAATCAGGACCTCATCAGACACCAAAACTGCCGGCAACTTGAACTTCTCAGCATCCAGAACTGTGAGAGAGAGATTTCTCCTGTTTAGAGGTCACTCAGCCTATGGTATTCTGTTATGGCAACCAAACTGACCAAGACAGAAAGTATTTTTAAAACAGAAAAAAAAAAGTAAGAAATGGAATAAGAACTAGGACTGAATATGACTACCAGGAATTAAAGCAAATACTCATAGCATTTCCTATGACTCAGTAAGGATCTCCTGGGTATATGCCCAACTGAAATATGCACATATGTTCACCAAAAGACATGTATTCTAGAATGTTCACCACAGCCTCAATTCTGAAGACCTAAAAGCTGGAAACAACCTCAATGTCCCTCAGCAATAAAATGGGTAAATACATTGTGGTATTTGGTGTCCATGCAGTAATGAAAAGGAACAAACGCTAATACACACGGAAACCTGGATCAACGTTGCAGTTACAATAGAGAAAGAAGTCAGACACTGGGGCTTCCCCGGTGGCTCAGCGACAAAGAAAGAATCCACCTGCCAATGCAGGAGACACCCGTTTGGTGTCTGATCCAGGAGAATACTACATGCTGAGGACCAGCTAAGCCCATGCACCAGAACCGTGGTGCCTGTGCTTGGGCACAAGAGAAGCCACCCCAGTAAGAAGCCTGCGCGTCGTAACTTGAGAGCAGCCCCCACTCACCACAACTAGAGACAAGCCCGCACAGCCACAAACCCCAGCACACCAAAAATAAATAAATGAACAAATTGCTTAAAAAAGAAGTCAGACACACACACACACACACACAGAAGTCAGATACAAAAGCAGGCATATTGTGTGATCCCGTTTATAGAAAGAGCAGAAGCAGGAAAAATTAATGTTTGCTGTTAGAAATCAGGACGATGATTACGCATAGGTGGTGGAGGTGACCAGAAGGGGCTTCTGGAGTTCTGGGGAAGTCATCTGGGGATCTCGAGGCTGGTTACACACACGGGTCCACACAGGGAAGGTCCACTGAGCTGTGAACCTATGCTGTGTGTACTTTCCCGCATGTGTATATTTCACTAGGAAGAAAAGACATGAGACGATGAGCTGCATGAATAAGGATAGATATCAACCACATTAGTGGGGGGTGCATTGAGAAGTGGGTAGAATGGATGCAGGGAGCCAGGATGGAGGCAGAAAGTGAAGCAAAATGTCCTGCAGACCTTGAAAGGACTGATGGCAATCTCGTCCCAAGAACTGGAAGGCATGATTAGCCAATGCGCTACACCGGAGTTTGAAGACGAAAGGAAGAAAAGACACCATCTGTGTGTCCCTCCCCAACTGGTGAGCGATCTTGATGACTGGCCCCATTTGGCACAAGAGGCCCGAGGCCTGGCTTGGGTGAGGCGGCCCGGTTCCTGGCCCAGTTCTGTCTCCTCCACAGCCTACTGACCCCCACTCACCGGTTTCTCCGGGGGGCTCACCTCCTCCCCAGGCACCTCCCACCTCCAGAGCTCCATAGGCCAGGGCCCGTGAGGCAGGAGTCTGGGGACAGCTACAAAAGTCAAAGCTCACCCGCCCAGCTCCCTGGCCTACAGACTCAGCTTGCAGAGACCCCAGCCAGGCCGGCCCCAGGCAGGCTGGCTGAGGTGCCTCTCGGCCCCGGTGGACCACAGGCTCAGCGGGGCAGGTGGCGGCGGCGGCCGCTCAGGGCAGAGGGGTTATTTGGGGTGGTGTGGCGTGTCTGGTCCCAGCGCAGCTGCCAGCAGGCTCTGTGAGCTGCAGCCGGGGGGCTGGCCCTCTCTGTTTCCAAACCGAGGGCCTCCCTGGTGGTTCACGTGGGAACAGTGTGGAGCAGGGTGTGAGCTCCCTGGGGTCAGCGGAAGAGACTCCGTCCATTCCAAGGTCCCGATTCAAGTCTGTCCGAATAGGGGCTGAGATTCAGAGTCTCCGAGGAGGCACCTGAGGACAGGCAGAACACTTTCCTGACCGACTCCTTTGTGCGTTTCTTCTGGAACTGAAATGAATCGAAAGAAATCCTGCCACCCCATTGTCTGTTGTTTAGTCGCTAAGTCATATCCAGCATTTTTTGTGACCCCATGGACATTAGTCCCACTAGGCTCCTCTGTCCACAGGATTTCCCAAGCAAGAATACTGGAGTGGGTTGCTGTTTCCTTCTCCAGGGGATCTTCCCGACTCAGGGACTGAACCCGTGTCTCCGGCATTAGCAGGGATTCTTTACCACTGAACCACCTAGCAAGTCCCACAAGTTAACAAAGTGCAGTTTACTCCATTCCAGTTATAAACCAATGAAGCTGTTTAGAGATAAAATGGTTCCACATTAAAGATCTGGATCTCCCATTTCTTTGGGAAAATCAACCAACACTACGTCAACACAATCATCTCCCACTTTCCATGTCTTGGTATGATCAAACTTGCCACAGTAGCACCTTAAGTTCAGTTCAGTTCAGTTCAGTCACTCAGTCGTGTCCGACTCTTTGCGACCCCATGAATCGCAGCACGCCAGGCCTCTCTGTCCATCACCAACTCCCGGAGTCTACCCAAACCCATGTCCATCAAGTCAGTGATGCCATCCAGCCATCTCATCCTCTGTCGTCCCCTTCTCCTCCTGTCCCCAATCCTTCCCAGCATTAGGGTCTTTTCCAATGAGTCAGCCCTTCGCATCAGGTGGCCAAAGTATTGACGTTTCAGCTTCAACATCAGTCCTTCCAATAAACACCCAGGACTGATCTCCTTTAGGATGGACTGGTTGGATCTCCTTGCAGTCCAAGGGACTCTCAAGAGTCTTCTCTAACACCACAGTTCAAAAGCATCGATTTTTCAGCGCTCAGCTTTCTTCACCGTCCGACTCTCACATCCATACATGACCACTGGAAAAACCATAGCCTTGACTAGACGGACCTTTGTTGGCAAAGTAATGTCTCTGCTTTTAAATATGCTATCTAGGTTGGCCATAACCTTCCTTCCAAGGAGTAAGCGTCTTTTAATTTCATGGCTGAAATCAGCATCTGCAGTGATTTTGGAGCCCCCCAAAAATAAATTCTGACACTGTTTCCACTGTTTCCCCATCTATTTGCCATGAAGTGATGGGACCAGATGCCATGATCTTAGTTTTCTGAATGTTGAACTTAAACTGGAGAACAATTAAGACCATGGCTACCTAAACACTGGCTGGGTCACAAGACCTATCCAAGACTACAGAGAATCCCCCACATTGGACAGAAATTATTCTTCCTAAGCAAAGAGAAACCTCCTTGTGTTGAGCTCATGTGCAATAGCATCAGTAGAACATTCTCAGACAAGGAAGCACTGGGGCATCACTAAGAAATGCAGGTCACAAAACAGCCCACACAGGTTGATTCCGTTTTGGCAAACGTATCAGTTAGAAATAGATTCAGCTGCCAGTAACAGGAAGTCAAAATGTCAGGGACCTCAATCAGCACAGATTTATTTTTCAATCATGTAAACAAGTCCAGAGCAAGGCAGACAAGGACTGGTGTGGTTGTTGCATTACCATCAAGAACCCAGAGGCCTTTTATCTTTTGGTTTCACCACTCTCAGCATGTGTCTTCCAGGCTTCAATGTTTGCCTCATGTTCAAAAGGGTCCTTGAAGCTCCAGCCATCACATCTGAGTTCTAGGCAGGAAGTAGAAAGAAATGGGAGTTGGAGGCAAAAGGGGAGGTGTCTCACAGCTGAGTCAGCCCATTTTAAGTCTTCCAGGAAACCTCACCCACGATCTCTGTTTATATCTTATTGGTCATCCTTAGCTGCAAAAGAAACTGGGAAATGTAGTCTTAGTAAGGCACTTGCCCCTAGCAATAGACAGGTCCCAATGTTAAGGAAGAAAGGGAGGTGGTGTGTATCAAACAGACATCTGCTATACTGAAGAAAAAATACACATAGAACAAAAGTTCTGGAAGAAAATAACTACTGCGTACAGAAGTCTCTATCTCTATCTACAATCACCCTGCACAAATTAACCAGTTAAAACTTTACAAAACGTGATAAAGAATATTATCCTCTTATGACAGATGGGGAAACAGACACAGCGAGATACAGTCATTTGCTCCAAGTCACACAACCAGGAAATGGTGATTTCGGAACTAGAATTTTGTTGTTGTTCAGTCGCAAAGTCACATCTGACACTTTGTGACCCCATGGACTGCAGCACACCAGGCTCCTCTGTCCTCCACTATCTCCCTGAATTTGCTCAGATTCATATCCATTCAGTCAGTGATGCTATCTAGCCATCTCATCCTCTGCCACCCTCTTCTCCTTTTGCCTTCAATTTTTCTTCCAGCATCAGGGTCTTTTCCAATGAGTTGACTCTTAGTCTCAGGTGGCCAAAGTATTGGAGCTTCAGCTTCAGCATCTGTCCTTCCAATGAATATTCAGGGTTGATTTCCTTTAAGATTGACTGGTTAGTCAGTTGATTGACTCCTTGCAGCCCAAGGGGCTCTTAAGAGTCTTCTCCAGCAACACAATTTGAAAGCATCAGTTCTTCAGTACTCAGTCTTCTTTATGGTCCAACTCTCACATCCATACATGACTACTGGAAAAACCATAGCTTTGACTAGATGGACCTTTGTCAGCCAGGTGGTTATCTCTGCTTTTTAAAACACAGTCTAGATTTCTCATAGCTTTTCTTCCAAGGAGCAAGCGTCTTTTAATTTCATGGCTGCTGTCACCATCCACAGTGATTTTGGAGCCCAAGAAAATAAAATCTGTCACTGCTTCCACTTTTTCCCCTTCTATTTGCCATGAAATGATGGGATCAGATGCCATGGCCTTAGTTTTCTTAATGTTGAGTTTCAAGCCAGCTTTTTCACTCTCTTCTTTCACCCTCATCAAGAGGCTCTTTAGTTCCTCTTCACTTTCTGCCATAAGAGTGGTGTCATCTGCATACCTGAGGTTGTTCATATTTCTCCCCACAATCTTGATTCCATCTGTGATTCATCCAGTCTGGCATTTCGCATGATACACTCTGCATATAAATTAAATGAGCAGGGTGACGAAATACGGTCTTGTCATACTCCTTTACCAATTTCGAACTGGTCAGTTGTTCCATGTCCAGTTCTAACTTCTGCTTCTTGACCTGCATACATGTTTTCCAGGAGACAGGTAAGGGGGTCTGGGATTCCCTGGTGGCTCAGATGGTAAAGCGTCTGCCTGCAATGCCAGAGACCTGGGTTCAAGCCCTGGGTCGGGAAGATCCCCTGGAGAAAGGAAACGGCACCCCACTCCAGTACTCTTGCCTGGAAAATCCCATGGACGGAGGAGCCTGGTGGGCTACAGTCCACGATGTTGCAAAGAGTCGGATACGACTGAGCGACTTCACAAGGGGGTCTGGTACTCTGAACTAGAATACAGGCGGCCAAATTCTAGCATCTGGGCTCTTCATCCAGCGAGATGGTAATGATGTTATAAATAACATCATTGTTATTGTTAGTGATGATGGCTATTTCTGACTGTGTGCTGGCACTGTTCTAAATATGCTGCATGGATTAACTCATTTAATTCTCGCAACAACTTTACATGACAAGTACTATTATTATTCCATTCTATAAACAAGAAAACAGAGGCACAGAGAGGTAAACTAAATTACCCAAGGCCACCCAGCAAGTGTGAAGAGGGTCTGCATTTCTGGGTAGGAGAATGATGGGTGCTTGGTATTCCCTTCTACCCTGTATTATCATCCAACCCTCCTACCACGATCATACGCTACTTAGGAAATCAGGGAAGAAAACACTCCTCCCGGAGTCCAGATCTCGCCTCCCCTCTGACCGCCTACTGCCCCCCCGCCCTGGCCTGCTGGGAGGCCTGCCCACCCCCCTCAGTGCCCTCTCCCCTGCACTCACCGCTTCCCAGAGAACTCTCCCTCTCTTGGCTGCCCGCCTCTGCTCCTCCCAAGCCCCACTCCTGGCATGGCCTTCCCCTCATTCCTGCCTGCTGAACAGCTCCCCATGGCTTCAGGCCCTGGGTCAGAGGCTCCTCACCAGCAAGGTCTCCCGGGCCCAGACAGGCAGCCTCCGTGCGCCCTTCATCCACTGCACGTTGCCTCACCCAGAGGCCGAGGGACATGTCTCATCCCACCGACAAACCTGTCAAGAGCTTTCCAGGTGCCAGGCCCTGACGGGAACATCTAGCTGTTCATCCCCAGACAACCACTCTGAGCCTCACTCCATGGCCCTGCATGAGGGACCCAGCTGCCCCCCGTCTTCCCCTCCCCACCACACCCCTGGCTGCCTCGATGCCAGCCATACGGGCTCCTCACTGCTTCCCTAACACACTGAGCTTGGTCCTGTCTCAGGGCCTTTGCACCTGCCGCTCCTCCTGCCTGGAATGCTCTCTAAACACTCTCCCCGGTCACCCTCGACCACTTTCCCCAAGGTCTTCATCGTGGTCTGAAATTAGCCCACTAACCCGTCAACCAACTCCCCCACCAGAAGGTCAGCCCCAGGGGCACAGGGCCTGCCTTGGGCTCATTGGACGCCGGCTGAGTATGTGAACAAGAGCTGGTACTACTCTCTGCTCACGGAGAAGGAGGCCCCAGCCCACACTGGTCGAGTATCTTGCTGGAGGTCACCCAGCAAGTAAGGGACAAAACTCGGAGGCTTTTTTCTCCCCCTGCCTCTTCCTCAAAGATGGGCTAAAGCGTGCAAAACCGAAATCTGCCCATCTGTTCCCCCACATACAGTAACTAACTCACCAGAAGCTGGCTTAGCCTGGGCCTCAGACAGACATGGATTCAAATTCTAACTTAGCTGCTTTCTGGGCAAGTGATGTCCCTTCTTAAAGCGTCAGCTCCCCACTCTTTGACATAGGACTCCTACCTCTTGGCCTCAGCAGGCATCTGGGAGGGGCTCAAACTCCAGCAGGCTGAAGCCCCAGAAACCCCCTGATTCCCCAGCCCACCCTAGCCTCCATCACTCCACTATACAAGGCCATGGTCAGTACCAGCTTGAAAACCCCTCAGGAGGGGCAGCTAGCAAGCTAGCCAGCTGGGGCCACCTGGACTCCACCACTCATCACCCAGGTGGTCAGCCAGGCTGAGAAAGGACTAAGTTAGGGTGGGGCGGGGTGTGTTGTCAAGAGAAGAAAACAGAGCAGAGGAAGGGTTTGGGGCAGGGAGACGGAGGCAGGAGAAGGCTTTGTGCTATCACTCCCAGCCACGGGGCCAGTGCTTCGCCTCTCTGTTTGCCCAACTAGGGAAGGGGGTGCTACACAGCACGGGCGTCATTGGATTATCGCCAATAAAAGCCACACATGTGACACCTGGAGGAGGGTGAGGGCTCCGAAAACCGAGGCTCTTCCCGCCACCATCCCTCACCTGACCCTGGCCTCTGCTGATGCCTCCTCCTAGGAGAGGCCTTCCCGGACGCCCCCCACGCCGTCCTGCCCTACCTGCCTTTCCTCTGAGCCCTTGTCCCCATCTGTCATTATCTTGTCCTTGCTGTCTGCTATCTGTCCCCAAAACTCATCATCTCCATTTTGGGAATGTGTCCCCAGCACCCAGCATAGGGCCTGGCACAGAGCAGGTGCTCAATAAATGCTTAAGGAATAAGTGAAAAAAAATACAAAATAAAAAAACCTAGTGTCTGAGAAACAGGGACAAAACAGTTCCAGAGAGGTCCAGATAGGATTTAGGGGGAGGACACATTCTTTAGGTATTTGGATGGGGAAGTCCCCCTTCTCTTTCCCATCCCGACTGTCACGATCCTTAGCTGTGCAACCTTGGACAGGTCGCCTCTCCTCTCTGAGCCGGCTTGATTGGCACCAAAATGCCAATAACAAAAGCCAGGGCCTCCAAGAGGCTGATAAGCCAGTACATGGTGAACACAGGGTCCGGCACCCAGCAGTGTCTCCAGCTTCGGTTTCTGACACTCACTTCTATCCCTGGTGAAAAATCACCAGACTGTGGGGCAACTGCCTAAGATTCCGAGGTGTCAGTGTGTTCTGTTAACTCTCCTGTCCTAAGCAAACATTGGTCAGGGGTCCCAGCTAGCCTCAGTGGTCAACCCCACTAGATGGGTCTGTGGTTACCATGACTGGGCAGCTGGGAGAAACGAGCAAATCCATCTGTGCGAAGGTCTTGGCGTGTTGTCTTGCACACTCTAAGTACTGAATGTGCATCCACTGTGATTCCTGCTCTTCAAGGCACACCCCTGGCCTCCTGCTTCACCCCATCCTGTTCTCTCTCTCATTTCCCAGCTTTTTAACAGACCCTCCCTCTTCCCTGCAAGCCTGCAGCCTGGCGATGCATATGCATAGGGTGGGTGTCCCCCCGTTTATGCTATCTCCCCAAGTCCTCTGGGCACAGCTCTGTCCACAGAGCCCCCACATGCCGCCTGGAGCACCATCAGAACTCTCAACCTGTTAACTATTTCTCCAAGCCCTCGGGTTCAAATTCCTTTAATGCTGCTTCTGAACTGCAAAACCATAAGCAAGTCACTTAACTCTGTCATTCAAGGTGCCTGAGATGGGGGCAAGGATTACTCCAGGCAGGGCCCAGGATTTGGGGTGGGGGCTGGGGTTACCAACCAGGCTCTCAGCCCCAAGCTTTCCCCAGAGACTCTGGAGTCAAACTTGGCTAGCTGGCTGCACCCTTGTTCCTCATGAGCAGTAACCCCGCTGCCATGGGCCTCAGTTTACTTTTGTCAAACTGGTGTAGCCCCCTTCCCAGGGGCTTATGTCGATTACAGGAGGGTCTGCGTGTGTGAAGAGCAACACGCCACACTCACTGTGCAGCAGCACTCAGGAAACGGGGGCCTGGAGTCGCCTCTCACCTCCTCTGCATCCTCTGGTGACAAAAATGCGTGAGAAGCGGCAGCCACCGGCCAGCTCTTCACGACTGAAGGAGCCGGGATTGGAGAGGTTCCTTCCTAAATGGCACCTCCCTCCCTCTACCTCCCTGACCCAAAGACTGAGCTACCTCATTGGCGAGGTCCAGGCCCCCATCCCACTCTGCCCCTCAGCAGGTAAATACTAGAGGCAGCTGAGTTGATGCGCTGGTGCTGGTACTGAACGGACTTTGACACTGCAGGTTCCCATCAGTCTTCCGGCTGCCCAGGGCCCAGGTTACGCGTGGCCGGTGCTCAGGCCACAAACAGGGTTAGGGAGGTGGTGTTTTCCTTGGTCCTCGGCTCCGTAAAGGTGGGGGCTGAGTGTCTATTTCCCACAGGCTTCCATGGGGAGGGAGGAACATCCAGGCCCCCAAAGGGCAAGGAGAGGAAGCGCATTCCCCCTTCTCAAATCACTGTATCAGCAACTGCTCCCGAGGTCCCAGGCTGTCCCATGTCCTCAGCAAACTCATCTACGAAGCTCCCCTATTCCACCCTCCCTCAACCCCTGAATTCCTAAAGCGGGTCTCCCTCCACAAACACATTTCTAACCCTTAGGGATGTGATAGCCAAAAGGCAGTGTCACAGCTCGAAAAGCAGGCTGTGTAATGGTAGCAACCTCTCCGAAGGTGGCTGTGAGATTTAAATGAGATGGGCAGGTCCAGGGCTTACTGGACACTGGCCCCTGGCGAGCGCTGGCCACACTCGCGCTGCACTGAAGATCCAAGTGCCAAATGCCAGGAGCCTCCCAGCGAAAAATAATAACAAGAGCAAACGCTTATATAACACCTTCTGCGTGCCAGGCACCGTGGGACGCTGTACGGGTATCCACAAACCCCTCTGTCTACATCCTCAACTCTCAGGAATGCCGTCCGGGGCTGGAATGGGGGCGGAGGAGCCGTGCAGAGGGGCAGGCAGGAGTGTAGCAGGGGGCAGGGAAGACACAGCCTTGCCTGGGGCCATTTCTGTCACAGGGAATCAGGGACGGCAGTCCTGGATTCACACCTGGGCTCAGCGTCCGTGAGCAGGTGAGCCTGGGCCTCAGTGTCCACAGTAGGTACAAACAGGACAAACGGTACTAGGAAAAGGAGTGAACGTATAGGAACCCTTCCCCCGCCTCCCCAATCTAGCTCGGATTCTCCATTCCGCCCTCCCTCTGGCCAGAACAGGCAAACACAGGCTCACCCACACACCCAGGCTACTCTCTTAAAAATATACATCCACGCACACCCTATTTTCTAAACACCCTGCCCCGCTTCACTTCCGAAACAGTCTGCTCCAACATGGGCTCAGCGGGACCAAGACCTGTACCCCTTTTCTTTCAGAGTCACAGTCCCATGGGCTGGGTCCCCAAGCACTGTGCAGAGATCAGAGCCCGCCAGGCCCCTCCAAACCCCAGCCCAGCACTCAGGACCAGCCAGAGGCCCTGCAGGCCCTCCCCAAGCAGGGCTCCTAGTCACTCCTCCCCAGCACCCAGCCGCACTGAGTCACCCTGAAAGTCTGACCCAGCACTCCTCTGCCCCTCCCCCGCGCCAGGCCTGATACCCCCATCTCCAAGCACAGGCCCTGGGGGTGGTGGTGGGGGGAGTAGCAGAGGAGAATAAGCAGCTGCAACACCCCCACCCAACCACCTAAAAAGCCAAAAATAGCAGCTCTCACACACACACACACACACACACACACGCACGCACACACACACAAGACAACCCCACACACACCAGAAAGGCAAATATAAATCCAAAATAAAGGGGGGAAAAAAAAATCAAAGCCAACTACTGCCCCCAAAAGGCTTTTTAAACATTCTCAAAAAAAAAAAAAGTTTATTAAAAGTGTTCTTAATGCTCGAAACGGAAAAATTCCCAAATATACAGATGCCTCTTTTTTCATAGAAATAGATTATTTTTTATAATACAAAAAAAGACCAAAAAAAAAAACAACAAAAACAAAAAACAACATCAACATCAACAACCCCGTAGGAACATCTTTAAGCGATTACTCATGGCCCGGCTGACAGTTACACGTGGGTTGCGTCAGTCCCGTGTACACACGCGTTCAGCCATGTTTAAACCGATTGCATCAACTTCGAAACCGGCCCGCCCGCCGGCGCCCGGAGAAGGGGGGTGGGCAGAAGGAGAGGCAAGAGTTTATCATTCATCTGTACACATAGACATCTCTTCTTTAAATAACACCACGGGCGGGCGCCCCGTCTGCACGTGCGGCTGGTGTGGACAAAAATATAGATAGATATATATAATAAAATATTAAAATTACCGACGCGCTCCCCGCGCTGCCCAGGGCCCCAGTGCCAAAGTTCTGCCGGCGCCGCCAGGGGCGCGGGCGGGAGCGCGGGTGCTCCCCGGAGTCTCGGCAGCCGCGGCGCGCCCGGCAGCGCGGGGGCCGGCCGGCCGGCCGCGGGGGACGCGCGCGGGGACCGCGCTAGCAGTGGCCGGAGGAGGCGAGCAGGGGCTCGGGCAGCTGCTTGAACAAGTTCCGCAGGGTGCTGAGCTCGCGCGACAGCTGCTCCACCTTCTTCTGGAGCCGCTCGTTCTCGGCCGTGAGCTCCAGGACCTTGTGCTGCGTCTCCAGGTTGCGCATCTTGGCCTTGTCGCGGCTCTTGCGCACCGCGATGTTGTTGCGCTCCCGCCGGATCTTGTACTCGTCGCTGTGCTTGTCCACCGTCTTCTTGGCCTTGCTCTTGACCTGCGAGGGCGCCGGCGCCGCCCCCGCGTAGCAGGCGGCGGCGGCGGGGGGCGCCTTGGCGTCGGCGGGGCTCGGCGTGCCGGGCGGGCTGGACGACGAGGACGTGGACAGGCTCCCGCTGCTGCCGCTCGGCACCGCCTGGTAGCCGAGGTAGGCGCGCAGCGCGTACGGGAAGCCGGCCGCCATGCCCGCGGCGCCGCCGCCCGGCGCTCCGGCCTCCTCCTTCCGCTTGCAGTCCGCGGGCTCGAAGCCCGGCTCCGCCTTGAGCTCGGCCGGCGGCGGCGGCGGCGGCGGCGGGGGCGGCGGGTGCAGGGGCGCGAAGCAGCCCGGGTGCAGCGCGCCCTTGGCGGCCCCCAGGCGGCTCAGGCTCACGTAGCTGTACTCGGCCGCCTTCTTGCAGTTCTTGCCCCCGTAGTCGTCGGAGAAGAGGTCGGAGAGGAAGTCGTGGTGCTGCCCGGAGGAGGCGGGCGCGGGCGCGGGGGCGGGCGCGGGCGGAGCCGCCTCGAAGGTGTCCGTGGCCGTGGTGGGTGCCGGGGCCTGCGGCGCGCCCAGCGGCTCCAGGTAGGGGCTGAAGTCGATGGCGCGCTCGTGCTCACCGATGCTACCCAGCTCGCCGGCGGGGGGGCGCGGCCCGGGTCTGGCCGCGGGGGGCGCCGCGGGGGCCGCCTTGCCGCCGTACGCAGCAGCCAAGCAGTCCGCCTCGTAGTAGAAGTTGGCCACTTCCATGGATTTAAAGGCGGGCGGCGGCGGCGGCAGGGGGAGACATGCTGGGTCCCAGGCCACCAGGCGTTGCATGAACGCGGGTGCCCGGGGAGGGGGCCTGGGGCTGCCCGCGCCGGCCGGCCCGCAGGTGGCGCGGCCTCCCGGCTCCGAACGGTCGCTGCTGTGTCGCCGCCGCCGCTGCTGCTGCCGCCGCCGCCGCCGCTGCTCCGGGGTGGCCGCTATCAGTGCGGGGGGCTGCCGGCCGGACCCTCGGGTGGGTCCCCTTCCCGGTCCCGTGCGCGGCTCTGACTCGCTAAAGTTTCTCCCGAGCCCGTTTATTTATAAAGGCGGGCCATAGCAACGGCTGCGTCACGCCCGGCGGCGGCCCCTCCCTCCCCGGGCACGCAGAGGACACGCCGCGGCCGCCCGGGACCCCCGGGCGGGCGCCGGCGGCGCGTGCGGGCCGGCCCGGAGACCGGGAGCGCGCCCCCGTGGGGCCCCCGGCCTGCGGGGCCGGGGGTGGCGGCCTCGGGCCCCCCCCTGCCCACTCCCACCCGGCGGCCCCGGGATGGCGAGCGCGGAGAGGCGCGAGCCCGCCCCCGGACCGCCCCCTCTGGGCCGGCCGCCGGACGAGAAGGGAGGGGGAGCCCGGGGAGGGGGCCGGGCGGCCGTCGGCTCCCACCCCGAACGCGGCCGCCGCCCGCCCCCTGCTGGAGGAGGCGCTGGCCTTCGGGAGCCGCTGCCTCCGGGCCTGGCTCTCCAGGGAGGGGACGCGGCCCCCCTCCCGCCCATGGATGCTGGAGACCCCAACCCCGCCAGCTCGGGCTCCCGGAGGGGTGAGCCGCCTCCACAGCCCTCCCCTGAGTGCGGCCTCGCCCCTAAACTGGCACCCCTCCCCAGATCTGGACCGGAGGGACTGTCACACCTGTGGCGACTTCCCTTCTGACATAGGAAGACCTGGGGTTAGGGGCTTGGGGAGTTGCAAGCGAGGGGGCGAGCGCCCCTCCCCCGGCCCCACCCACCGCACCTGCCCGCCCCCTCGGACCACACCTGGGTCTTCTCCAGCCCCACCCCGCTCTGACCTGGGGCCCCCTCCCCGGAGGGTGGAACGGGGGTGGGGTGCCCCCCGACCACACGCTGTGTGACCTTGGGCTAGTCACTTGGCTCCTCCAAGTTTCAGTCTGCGAGGGTGTCCTTACCATTATCTTTATTAGTTGTATTAACTGTCTCCAACGCAGACTCCCAAACGCTCACCGCTCTGGGGCGCACATCAGAAAGAAGGGCCTCCTCCCAGGGTACAAAGAGGCCCAGAGGCCCACAGGACACCCAAGATCACACGGCTTCATGTTTCCCACTGTTCTCCAAAGAAAAGCCCTTATCTGGGCACCCTCACAGCTGTTTGTCACCCCCCTCCCAAAGCACCTGTATCTGAGGCTGGTGGGGGTCCAGCCAGGGCCCAGGGGGGCCATGCAGAAGAGAGAAGGGAGTTCTCCTCTTTCAGCAGGCCCCTGCTGTGCGGTGAGAGGGGTCTGGACCCAGAGTTTGCTTTTTCACCCTGCCAGGAGGATGCCCTTGCGGCCCGTGGTTCACGGAGAAGGAGACAAGATGGCCCACCAGGATGGGAACGCAGGCCAGAGGCCCTCCCTGCCGAGGGGTGCCAGCCGCCCCAGCCCTCTCCTACACCATTCCAAGGCCATTTTGGCAGACCCTTGGGCCTACCCCTCTGCCACTCCCAGCCCCAGGCGCCCCGGGCAGGAGCTCCCAGCCTGCCTGGTGCTGACCCCCGACCCACTGACCCCAGCCCTGGCCCTGGCGGGCAGGCGGGCATTGCTCAACCTTCAGCGTTATCTGCTGAGCTGGGGTGACCTCCGCCCCGGAGAGCTGGAGAAATGACATTTCTGAGTGCCCTTGGGGGGTGGGGGGCAGGGAGCGACAGGGTGAAACACTGGCCCAGCCTGCTGGCTTTCTGGGCCTTCCCAGCAGCCTCTGGGCCAGGGAGGGACCTAAGGCCCTGGGGCCACCCAGCCAGGCCTCCCGGGCTGCAGAATGGGACACTCAGGGCTGAGCTGAAGGGCCACTGCCCCCAAGAGGCCCTCCCAGCCCTGCCTGCTGGTGAACTTCCTTCCTAGCCCTTGTCTCCCGCCGCCATGATCCTCGCTGTCTTGTCTGCCTCAGTCCCCCGCCAGACTACCCGCTCCATGAGCACTGGCCCTCAGATATGGAAAACCGCGGGTCAGGCATGCTCAGAATTTACCAGGGAACAGGGTGCGTTTACTGTTACCTCTGGACCAAGAACACGGTTTCCCCAGCTCTGCCCAAGGCAGCTCCTCAGGGCTCAGCCCGAAGGTAACCTCCTCCGAAAGCCCTCCCTGACCTCCCCTTGGAAAGTCCTGGGCCCTTGATCACTCCATTCACATCCCCTGCTTCATCTCCTTCACCACTCTCAAGGACAGTCCACATTATCGCACCTCCTCATCTTGATTTCTGTCCCCACTGCCCCCTTCCCTTGTCAGAGATTTCTGTGTTTTGTTCACTGCTGTTCCCCCAGTGCCTGGAACAGCACCTGACACAGGAGGGGCTCAATAAATGAAGGTAGATGGAGAAGATGGTGAGGTTCCCCCCCACACCCCATTAACTGCACTCTGTGATCTCTCTGAGACTCAGCACCCGCCCCTGCCTCTCGGGGTTCTAGGGAGATGCAGTGAGATGCGGGGAGTCTGCAACTAATTGAAGGATTTGTGTGTGACCTCAGGTCAGTCTTTCACCCTCCCTGAACGATATTTTAAGCCCTTTGCATATATTAACTCATTTAATCCTCCTGATCATTGGTAAGAAGCAGGTCCTATTATCATCCCCACTTTACAGATGAGGAAACTGAGGCCCAGGGGTGGGAAGGATTAACGTCTTCCCAGCCCAGCCTTCCCCTTTGGGTTTGTAATAAATCATAACGGGTCTGATGTGAGCCCCATTTTCCGAGTGGAAAAACTGAGGCTCAGAGAAGGGCAGTTGGGGGTTACATAGTGAGTCAAGGGGCCACCCAGGCCCTGGGGACCAGCCCCCCAGAACAGATTCAGTCCCATTGGGGTCTTGCCCTCACCTACCAAACACTGAGCCTCTGGCTCCCCACCCTGCCACCCCTGACGCTGAAATCAGTGATGGTTCCCACCCCAGCGCCACCGCAGGTGTCCTGCAGGGAGGCTGCCTGCACGGGTGACGTAAGCCCTTGTTTTCACAAGGCTGGTTGCTCAACAGGCCCTGCCTGCTGCCCCTGCCTGCTGCTCAGCCTTTCCCGGAGGAGGGGGGTGATGTGACCGAACCACTGTGGCCCAGAGCCCTGGAGCACTCCCAGTGGCCCTGCAGGCGGCGAGGGCCCAGAAACCAGGACCCACCTGTCACCTCCCACGGCGACTTCTCCCAGTCACCTGTGGCATAGGTGTTCCTAGGAACCCGGGGCAAGGAAGGGTCTCAAGGCGGCAGCCAGCACCCGGATCCAAGCCAGAGATGGGTTCGACTTGACCCCCGCAGTGATTCGCTTCGGATTTCTTTCTGTCTTGTTTTTTAATGACTGTGTTGCCAACATTAAAAAAAAATCAAGACATATCACATCAAAATTCAAAATTCTAGCTTCACTTTTAAAACAGGAAGCTGTGGGCTGGGCCCGCATGGCTGCGAAGGGTGGGCAGGAGCCGGGGGTCAACTGGGGAGGAACAGGCCCTCTCCTGCCCTGGTCCGTGCCCTCCTCTGCCCCCAAACTGCTATCAGAATTCCTTCTCCCGGCCTCTGCTGCTTTTCTTTAGCCCCGTTTGCAGGAGGCGGAGACCAAAGGTGTCCATTGTTGCTTCTTTGACAGACGGTGGTCAAGGTGTTCTCAGTGGAGCTTAGAAGTCAGCCAGCAGGTCGAAAAAGAAGGCTGAGGGGGGAAGCATCAGAGGGTGCAGAGAGACTGTCTCTGGAGGCTGTGGAGCTGGGATGTTGTGGGACTGGCCTATTCCTGCTCTGCACCCTGCAGGCCGTGGCACTCTGGTGCCCCCTCTAGACCTCAGTCCCTCATCTGGTCAACGGGGGTGACGCCATTCCCTCTCTCGTGGGCGTTCTGGGCCTCTGGCACCCCCTCACACCGGCCCACCTCAGCTCATGAGAGTGAAGGACCTCCCCTGAGCTCTGCAAAGTGCCTGACCATGCACGTCCCGGAAGCCTCCCAAAGCAGGCAGGCCTGCAGGCCCAGGGCTGCTCAGGACTGCCCCCGGAATCACAGTGAACTGGTACAAGAGCAAAAGCCAGATTGCCCCTGATTCCTGTGTCTGACGTTTTCCCCCACCATGCCTCCTCTGCCAGACCTCACTTTCCCCACCTGCCTAGATTAGATCCCGGGGAGCTTCCAGGTGCAAGGTCCTGGGATCCGGAATTTTGGAATCGGTGGGAGACCCTCGGGGCTGCTAGTGAAACTTGCCTGGGCGCATGCTGCCACCACGTGGCCAGCTCTGGAAATGCAGTCAGTTCGGTTCAGTCGCTCAGTCGTGTCCGACTCTTTACGACCCCATGGATTGCAGCACACCAGGTCTCCCTGTCCTTCGCCAGCTCCTGGAGTTTACTTAAACTCATGTCCTTCGAGAGAGTGATGCCATCGACCATCTCATCCTCTGTCATCCCCTTCTCCTGCCTTCAATCTTTCCCATCATCAGGGGCTTTTCGAATGAGTCAGTTCTGGAAATGCAAGAGTGATTTAAATGAATCTTTGATGGAGGACCTACTGAGTACTTGGCTTATGGGCACTGTGGATACTAATAGATGCTCACAAGGCATGAGCAAGCCACCACTGAAAGAAGTAAAAATGTCCAACAAGCAGACAAAAGGTACTTTCCTTAAGTCATTCATCAGATATTTTTTGGAACTTGCCATGTCTCATGCCCTAGAGACGTATTCACGAACAAGACAGAAGTGATCCCTGTTCCCATGAAGCTGATATTCCTTTTGGGGAAGATAAACAGTAAACAAAGTAAATGAGTTAGGCATACAGTGGGTTATATTCTGGTAAGTTCCATGGAGAAGAATACAGCAGAGGAGGGGGATGGGGAGTGTTGGGGGATTTTATTTTAACTTGAGAATGGTCAAATAACTGTGCCGTGTGCTCAGTAGTGTTCAACTCTTTGCGACCCCCTGACTGTAGCCCGCCAGGCTTCTCTGTCCATGGAGTTTTCCTGGCAGGAATGGGTTGCCATCTCCTTCTCCAGGGGATCTTTCTGACCCAAGGGTCGAACCCATGTCTCCCGTGTCTCCTACATTCAAATTCTTTACCTGCTGAGCCACTGGGGAAGCCCATTACAGTTCTTAAGTTTTTAGAATGGTCAGGGGAGCCTCATTGAGGTGACAGGTGAGCAAAAACATGAATGCAGTGAGGGAGTGGGCCATGCAGACAGCAGCAAGGAAAACAGCAAGTATAAAGGCCCTGAGGTAGGAGCATGCCTAGCTCATGTAAGTAGCAGGAAATTATCTTATAGGAATAGTGGGGGCCATATCTCACAGGCTTTGGAGCCTCCCTGATGGCTCAGTGGTCAAGAACTCGCCTCCAGTGCAGGAGACGCAGGAGACATGGGTTCAATCCCTGGGCTGGAAAAATCCCCCGGAGAAGGAAACGGCAACCCACTCCAAATATTGCTAGGAAAGTCCCATGGAGCCTGGCGGGCTGCAGTCCGTAGGGTAGCAAGAGTCAGACACGACTGAGCATGTAACAACTTTGGCTTTTCCTTGGGGTTAGGGGGAGCGAAGGCGAGTTCTGAGCAGAGGAGGGACAGGATCTGACTTAGGTTCTGATAGAATCCGTAGGCTGCCTCTGGGGGATGGACTGTCCCGGAGGTAAAGGAAGAAGCAGGGAGCCCAGCGAGGAGGTAAACGGAGTCACGCAGCCAGATAACAGTGGACTCCATCAAGCCATGGCGGCTGTGAGAAAGAGGGTCTGAATCCACTTTATAAAAGTAGAACCTTCAGGATTTGCTGACAGATCCAGTTACAAAACAACCACACCATGAGCCGTTCTATAGCCATTTAAAGGGACAAGGTATATGACATCAAAAGCGCTAGCAACCAACAGGGGAAAAAGTAGATATATTTGATGCATCAAAATTAAAAACTTCCAGGCAGTAAAGGACAAAATCAACAGAGTAGAAAGACAGTCTACAAGAAAGGGGGAAATATTTGCAGGTCACATATCTGATGTTGAAGATGAATCGCCAATACTGACCACCTGATGCAAAGAGCCGACTCATTGGAAAAGACCCTGATGTTGGGAAAGATTGAAGGCAGGAGGAGAAGGGGACGACGGAGGATGAGATAGTTGGATGGCATCACCGACTCAGTGGATGAGTTTGAGCTAGCTCCAGGAGATGGTGAAGGACAGGGGAGCCTGGCATGCTGCATTCCATGGGGTCACAAAGACTCAGACACAACTTAGCAACTGAATAGCATCTGAAAAGAGGTTAATATCCAGAAAATATAAAGAACTCCTACAACTCACCAGAAAAGTTACTCAATTAAAAAGAGGCAAAGGCTTAAAATAAACATTTCTCCAAAGAAGACATGTGAACGACACATGAAAAGATGTTCAAAATTACTAATTATTTGGGAAATGCAAATCAAAACCACAATGAGAGACTTCACACCCACACCCACTGACTAATGTAAAAAAAAAAAACAACAAGTGTTGATGATGATATGGAGAAACTGAAACCCTTTTGTGTTGCTGGTGGGAATGTCAATGGTACAATCCCTGTTAGAAACACTGAGGTTCTTCCTCAAAAAATTAAAAATGGAACTACCATATGATCCAGCAATCCCACTTCTGGGCATATACCCAAAAGAACTGAAAGCAGGGTTTCGAAAATATATTTAACACCCATATTTACAGCAGCAATTATTCACAATAGCCAAAAGGTGGAAGCAACACAAATATCCATTGATGTATGAATGAATAAACAAAACGTGGTCTATACGTATGAGGGAATATTATTCAGCCTTTAAAAAGAAGGAAATTCTGACACAGCCTGCAACATGGATGAACCTTCAGGACATTATGCTAAATGAAATAGGGAGGACACAAAAGGACAAACACTGTCTAATTCTACTTATATGCAGTGCCTGGATCAGTCAGACTCACAGAGACAGGCAGTAGAATGTTGGCTGGGGAGAGGGGAGTGGGGAGTTGTTTATCAGGTACAGAGTTTCAGCTCGGGAAGATGAGACGGTCCCAGAGATGGATGGTGGTGTTGCTTGTACATCAGTGTACATATACTTGATCTCCCTGAACTGTAGTTGTGTGTGTGTGTGTGTGTGTGTGTGTGTGTGCGCGCTCAGTTGCTTCAGTCATGTCCGACTCTGCAACCCTATGGACTGTAGCCCACCAGGCTCCTCTATCCCTGGGATTCTCCAGGCAAGAATACTGGAGTGAGTAGTCATTTCCTTCTCCAGGGAATCTTCCTGAACCAGGGATTGAACCCGCATCTCTCGTATCTCCTGAATTGGTAGCCGGGTTCTTTACCACTAGCGCCACCTGGAATCCTGAACTGTAGTTAAGATGGTATATTTTTTTGAACTTTTTTTTAATTGCTGGTTAATTTTAACTATTTACTTGGTAACAATTTTAGATTTATAGAAGAGTTGTAAAGTCAGTACAGCATTCCCATAAAATCTTTGTACAGCCTCCTCTAATACTAGCATCTTACATAGACATGACACATTTATCAGAACTATGGGATTATAAGATGGTCAGTGTCATAGAGCTACCATAAGATCCAGCAGTGCCACTCCTGGACATGTATCCAGAAAAGATGAAAACCTAATTCGAAAAGATTCAGGCACCCCACTAGTCATAGCAGCACTATTCACAAGGGCCAAGACAGGGGAGCAATCTAAACGTCTTATCGACAGATGAATGGATAGAGAAGAGGTAGGAGATATATATTTATGTATGTATATGTAATTACTCTGCCAGCAAAAAAGAATGAAATAATGCTATTTGTGGCAATGTGGCTGGATCTAGAGAATATTATACTTAGTGAAGTAAGTCAGACAAGGAAAGACATACTACGCAATGTCACTTATATGTGGAATCTAGAAAACAATACAAATCAACCCATACACAAAACAAAAATAGACTCACAGACATAGAAAACAAACTTATGGTTACCAAAGGGGACAGGGACAAGGGATAAATCAGGAGTACGGGATTAACAGATACAAACTACTGTACATAAAATAGATGAGCCACAAGGATTCACTATGTAACACAGGGAACTGTAATCAGTATGTTTTAATGACCTGTAACAGAAAACCTGAGGCTATATATGTATGTGTATCTGAATCACTTTGCTGTCCACTTGAAATTAACACAATATTGCCAATCAACTCTACTTCCGTTTTTTTTTTTAATGATGGCAAACTTTATGCTATGTGAATTTTATAATACCACGATTTTTTTAAAGGACAAAGTATCTTTTTACGTCAGCATGGAGAGACACCCAGTGGGACTGTGAGTGAAAGGAGGGCCTGGCAGGGCAGCTTCCTGGTAGAGTCTTGCTTGTTGTGAAAATCCTCACCATTAGCTGAAAAAAAAAAAAAAACCCAAAATTCTGAATCCCACATGCGTTGATGAAGCAGCACTGGGAAAACAAACAGGCTCACACACTTTCAGTGGCTTTGCTAAGTGGTTCGAGGTCTAGTACCTTGGCCATAGCTATCAAAATGGAAGACTTCGGGCCCAGAAATGTTGGGCATTTATCCTACAAAGACACTCACACCTCACAAAGACAGACGGACACTGCAATAGCAAATCTCCTGCTCTGGCATCAGTATTTCCAGGAAAGACTCCGCAGCTGCTAAAAATAACGGGGCAGTGCTATGGGGGAGAATCCAGACCAGCACTGCCCCACAGGACTCCCTGGGCTGGTGGGAACAGCCCACGTCTCTGCTCTGCCGCTTGGGAGGGAGCTGCCGGCTGCAGGAGGGCCACTGAGCCCCTGAGAGGTGGCTGGTGTGACTTGGAACTCAGTGTTTTTGTTTCATCAGTTTCACTCCCGTGGCTAGTGAGGACTGGATTGAACCGCATGCATCTGGGACCATCCCTAAGGTCTATCGTTAAGAGAAAAAGGCCAGGGACTTCCCTGGTGGTTCAGTGGTTAAGAATCTGCCTGCCGATGGAGGAGAAACGGGTTCCTTCCCTGGTCCAGGGAGATTCCACATGCGGGGGGGGGGGGCAACTAAACCTGGGCACCTCAATTCCTGAAGTCCGTGCGGCCTGGAACCGACGCTCCGCGACAAGAGAAGCCACTGCCATGAGAAGTCCGAGCATCACAGCTCGAGAAAGCCAGCGCAGTCGTGAGGAGTCGATGTTTTTAAAAAGAAGGTCAATAAACGAATGAATGACTTTAAAAGAGAGAGAGGAAGAGAACGGCCAGGCCAGGACGTGTGGTGTAGGAACCCCCACCTGAAGGCAGACGGGCAAGGAAATGCAGCCTCAAGTGTTCGTGTGAGCGGGCGGGCTCCTGCTGGAAGGGCCGGGAGACATGCCCAGCAGGGGCGGCCTGGAGCCCGCGGCGCCCCGACTGCCGAATGCCGGGGGGATAACGCACCCCGCAACTTAGCAGCTGGCCACCACCCCGCTCCGCTTTGCTGACAGCCCTGTGGGTCAGCACTTTGGACAAGGCGCGGGGCGGGGGCAGCTGGTCTCCGCTCCAGGGCTGTCTGCGGGCGAGAACGCCCAAGGTGCCTCCCTCATCCCCGCGCGTGGGGCCGCCGCTGGCTCGGCCTGCACGGCGGCTGGCTGCGGGAGCCTGTCTGCGGTGAGCCGTGGTCCCCGCTCTCCGTTACCTAGTCTCTCCCTCCACGCGTGGCCTCTTCAAACGGCCTGCGGACGTGTCCGTGATCGTCACCGGGCTTCCTCTCCGGCCCCTGCACCTGTCTGGCTCTCTGCTGGAATGCGCTCCCGTGCCCCCCAGGTTGCTCCTCCCCGTGGGCTCCCTGGCACAGTGGCCGTGCCCCCAAGCGCAGAGGGGAAAGCTGCTGGGGCTTCTCAGGCGGAAGCCCCACACTGGCTCACCAACACTTCTGTCCTGTCCTGCCGTACGGGCCAGGCGCAAGGCCTGGGGACTGCGCAAGGGCGTGCCTTCCAGGAGGCTGGCTCGTGGGGAGCCCTCGAGGACGTCCACTACAGCGGGCTGGAGCCCTGAGGTGGGAGGAGGGAGGGAAATCGACATCCTCTTCCAACTTCAAAATGGTCACCGTGGATATGCTTTGTTTGCTGTTTAGCCGCTCAGTCGTATCCGACTCTTGGTGACCCCATGGACTGTTGCCCTCCCGTCTCCTCTGCCCATGGGATTTCCTAGGCAAGAATACTGGAGTGGGTTGCCATTTCCTTCTCCAGGGGATCTTCCCGACCCAGGGATGGAACCTGAGTCTCTTGCATTGCAGGCGGATTCTTTACCGCTGAGCCACTAGGGAAGCCCTGGGTATGTGTTACTTTACTACTGTTTGAGTTCAGAAAGTCATGCCTGGCGTGGTCCTGCCACCACACCTTTGGTCCTGCTGTTCCCTCTGCTTCTAACACGCTTCTCTCTGCCTGCAGCTGAGAAATGCCCTGAGAAACTTCCCCTGAATGCCCAAGTCCAATTTCTCTCTGCTCCCTCTGTGCTCCCTACACCTTGTGACTCCAGGATCTTATTCTGACCCTACTGCACCTGGTTTTGTGTAACCTCCCTCTCCTTGGAGCCCCTCACAGTCAGCCCAGTGTAGGTCATCTCTGTATACACACACTCACATAGGACTCCTGCCGGTGCTGAATAGGTGCTCAGTGACTTAGGGGCACAACCCTGGAAAATACACACTGACCTGACCCCCAATCTCCCCACCCAGCTGGAGGCAGGGCTGGCATCGCTGGTTGCACTTATCTAGAATGACCACCAGGTGGCAACAGAGCCTAGCCTCCAATCTGCCCCGCTGTTTGCTGAGTCCAGACAGGAAAGCAGGGGTAGGTGGCGAACTTCAAAGGTCTGGAGTTCCAGGACAGGAGGCTCCACGCCCAGCTTTGAAGAGAAATTTTCCATCCTTATTGCCCACCCCCCTCCTCCTCAACTTCAGATTTTGCTCCCCCCTCAAGCAAACTGACTTTAATCATAGGCGTGCCAACCATTCATAGGTGCAACCCCCTGACCAAACCACCTGATCACCACCTGATCAAACCATTCAATCCTAAAGGAAATCAGTCCTGAATGTTCACTGGAGAGACTGATGCTGAAGCTGAAGCTCCAATACTTTGGCCACCGGATATGAAGAGCTGACTCATTAGAAAAGACCCTGATGCTGGGAAACATTGAAGGCAGGAGGAGAAGGGGATGACAGAGGATGAGATGGTTGGATGGCATCACCGACCTGATGGACATGAGTTTGAGCAAACTCTGGTAGATGGTGAAGAACAGGGAGACCTGGCGAGCTGCGGTCCATGGAGTTGCAAAGAGTTAGACACAACTGAGTGAGTGAGCAACAACAAAGCAGCTATCTCTAAAATCTTGTGCCAGGTGAAAAGCACCAACACAAAGGAATACATCCTGCCTGATTCCACCTATAGGAAGCTGTAGAACAAGCAACATTAATCTATGCTGGAAAGTATCAGAAGCGTGATTTTCTCTTCTGAGCGGTGGGCAGGGTTTTGTGGGAAAGTAGGAGGGTACTTTTGCGGGTGATGGTAAATGTTCCGCATCAGTTTTTCCAAGCTGTCATCACAAATTATCACAAACCAGGGCACATAAAACAACATGCATTTATTCTCCAACAGTTCTGGCAGCCGGAAGTCTGAAATCAGAGCCATGCTGGTGCAGTCTTTAGCATTACTTGCCTTGGAGTCACATCACGCCATGCTGTGTCTCCCTCTTCACGGGGCCTTCTTCCCCTTGGGCATGTCTGTATCCACATCTCCTCCTTTCTCTTATAAAGACACCAGTCAGTGGGTTTAGGGCCCACCCTCATCCAGTATGAGCTCATCTTAACTTGGTTACATCTGCAAAACCTTGTTTCAGAAATAACCCAAAGTACACCTAAGATCTGTACATTTCACTGAGCGTCAGTTTTACAGACAAGAAATATTTCATTTATCTCAAAGGAAAGATCTTTGGGGTGCATATTAGATATGTTAAGAGCAGAAGAGCAATGGCCCCTGAATGGCTCACAATTAAACAATCTGGCAGCCAGATGTGCTTTACAAAGGAGAGGAACACTGATAATGAACATGTCCGGGGCAGCTCCCTTGGACTTGACGCCTCCAATTCTAATTTCCCCTACAGGAGCCCTGGAGAAGGAAATGGCAACCCCACTCCAGTATTCTTGGTTGGAGCATTTCATGGACAGAGGAGCCTGATGGGACCGCAAGGAGTCACACTGAGTGATCAACACTTACTTACTTACTGAACTCTAGCTTCTGGTGTCCATGCTGAAGTATTTAGGGGTGAGTGTCCTGGTGTCTGCATCTCACTGCCCTGTCTCTTTGGTGCCTGTTCATTGGGAAACAGTTCCTTGGTCTGTCTTTCCTAAAAATTGATGACCTTGACACTTTTGAAGAGGCCTGATATTTCACAGAATGTCCCTCTTGTGGTTCCGTCCAAAGTTTCCTCGCGGTTGAACTGAAGCTGTGCACCTTTCTCAGGAACCGCCCAAGTGGTGGTGTGTCCCTCTTGGAGTTCCGCAGCCGGAGGACCTGAAAGCTACACGTCCCCTTATTGGTGATGCTAATATTCATCACTTGGCCGAGTGATGTGGGCCAGGTTTCACCACTGCCAGAGAACTGTATTTTCTCTTTGTAATGAATAAGCATCTCATGGGGAGATATTTTTAAACTATTTCAATATCCTATTATTCCTGCAATCTTCACTCATTGTTTCGCAATTTCACTACCTTTAGCACCCATTATGATACTTGCCTCAATCAATCTATTGCTATGTGTATAGTGACCCCAACACTTAGCAGCTTAAAATAATAATCAGTCATTTTCTCACGGGTTTTTGGAGTCAGGAATTCAGTATTGTTTGACCCGAAGGTTCTCCTTAGAATCTCTCAGAAGATTGCAGTCAAGATGTTGCCTGGGGGCTTCCCTGGTGGTCCAGTGGTTATGAGTCCACCTGCCAACGCAGGAGACACAGGTTCGATCCCTGGCCCAGGAAGGTTCGATCCCTGGCCCGGGAAGATCCCACATGCCCCGGAGCACCTAACCCCGTGCTCTGTCCACGGCAAAGAGTCTCCTCCACTCGCCGTAACTGGCCGGAGACCTCGAGCAGCAGTGATGACCCAGCACAGCCAAAAATAAATGAATAAAGAAATCTTTTAGAAAAAGATGTTGGCTGGGACTAAAATTATTTGAAAGTTCAGCTGGGGCTGAAGCATTGATGTTCAGTGGGAAGAACAGAATGTGAGCCATAATGGAAACCCCATGGTTAATGATTAATTTTAGTGATATATTTTACCGAGCCCTCTATATCTAAAATCTTATCATTTCAACATGTTCGCAATATAAAAAAGTATTAATGAGATATTTGACATCTGGGTTTTTTTCAGGCTTCTTTGAAATTCAGGGTGTATTTAACACAGCAGATTCCAATTTGGGCCACTTACACTCAAGCATTGAACAGCCCTATGTGGCTGGTGGGTATCACGGTGGAGAGTCCAGTGCTAAGGGATCTGCTTCCAAATGACTCTCTTACACGGCCCTTGTGGGTGGCCTCGGCTCCCATCCACGGGCCTATCGCTAGGGCTGCCTGAGTGTCCTCGTGACGTGGAAGTTGTCCTCCCCTAAGCAGAAACCGTCACAGCTTGGCTGGGAAGTTCTGATTCATCCACCATATTCACCAGACATTGCACCTTCAGATTACATTTCAGTCTTTACAAAATTCTCTTAATGGGAAAAAAAAATTCAATCCCCTGGAAGACCGTAAAAGGCACCTGGAACAGTTCTTTGCTCAAAAAGATAAAAAGTTTGGGGACAATGGAATGATGAAGTTGCCTGAAAAAATGGCAGATGATGGAACACAATAGTGAATACGTTGTCCAATATGAAAAGTAGTGAAAATGAAAAATGTGTCTTTTACTTTTACTTAAACACCAAAGGCACTGTTTGGCCAACCTTATATTACCGAGTCTCCTGATAGTTTCCCTTCTGCCACGTTCTATTTATTAGAATCAATCGCTGATCTCAGGAGGAGGTGAGTTTGGCTCCGCCCCTTGAAGAGTGAAGAGTGTCAAAGAACTGGTTGTCGTTGCTGCTGTTGTTCAGTTGCCCAGTTGTGTCCAACTCTTTGCAGCCCCACAGATTGGGATTTTCCAGGCAAGAACACAGGAAGGAGTTGCCATTTTCTTTCTCCAGGGGACAAAGAGCTCTTCCCAACCCAGAGACCGAACTCTCTTCTCCTGCCTGCGTCTCCTGCATTGTAGGCGGATTCTTTACCACTGAGCCACGGGGGAAGCCCGAAGAGCTGGCAGCCATATCTTAAAACCACCTCACCCCCATTTATTTGTTTATTCACTTTTATCAATATGGACTCGTGGATTTTATCTTATTCCACTTTTATTTCCTTCCATCATTACTATTATTTGATCTGGTGCTCAAATGGGCCCTGGTTTGGCTTCTGTCAGCCCCTTTCCGCTGGCTCCTGTGTCTTTTTACCACATCCCCATTATTCTTGGAGCGTGACCTTATTTTCTGACACAACAAGATGTCTCGGGCGCAGTTTCTACTTTTCTTACCCCAGCCTCGATCCTCTCAGTGGCGAAAACCTGGGTGCCATCCAACTTTAACTCTAACTGATGTAAAGTGATAGCTCCTCTTTGCATTCCCTCTTACATGTGAGTCTGAGCCTTTCCCCCATGCTTGCGGTTTTCCTCTTCTGCAAATTGATCTTCACATCCATTGCTCTTTTTCCACTGAGGCTGCTGTCTTCTCTGTCATTGTTTGCAGGAGTTTCTCGTATGTTCTAAGCACTGCAGTTTTAGACACTGTGATGTGTTCACACTTAACATCTTTCTATTAACTTTGTCCATAGGGTCCTTTGGTCAGAATTCCTTCATTTGGACATAATCAAAATAAATGTTATTGGGGTTTTTTTTGCCTTTTATACATTGTGCTTTTTTATTGTGGTAAAATATAGATAATATAAAACTAACCATTTTAGTCATTTTAACAGTACATTCATCATGTTGTGCAACCACCATGATTGTCCACATCCAGAGCTTTTTCATCCCAAACAGAAATTCTGTCCCCATCGAACTCTACCCCTCCTCACATCCTCCCCCCAACAGCCTCTGGAAACCGCTAATTTGCTTTCTATCTCTATGAAATTGACTACTCTAGGCATCAGAGAAATTGTACAATGTTTTCCTTTTTATGACAGGCTTATTCCCCTTAGCATAATGTTTTCAAGGTCCATCCATATCGTAGCATATGTCAAAATGTAATTTCTCTTTATGGCTGAATAGTATTCCATTGTGTATATATAACTTCTAATTTTTCTAATTTTGCACTTCATATTGTCTTTAATCCATCTAGAACCCATCTTTGTTTTCAGTATGAATGAAAGATCTGGTTTTAGGGACTTCCCTGGTGGTCCAGTGGTAAGACTCCGTGTTCCCAATGCAGGGGGCCTGGGTTCAACCCCTGGTCAGGGAACCGGATCCCGCATGCAGCAACTAAGAGTTTGCATGCCGCACTGAAAGTCGAAGATCCTGCCACAACTGAGACCCTTTACAGCCAAATCAATATTGTTTTGTTTTTAAAAAAAAAGATCCAGTTTTATCAGGGGCCACTTTCCCAACATCATCTTCTGAACAATTTCTCCTCCGCTCGCCGGACTGCGGGGCTGCTGTCACTGTGCCTTTATTTCTTGTATTCCCACAAGCTCCCCTGTCCCCGCTGGCCTGTTGGCCTTGCACCAGCACCCCCACGGCCTCTGTGATGATGGTTACACGTCTTTTAACTGCTGATGGGGGAGTCTCCTCTTTACTCTTCATTTTTAAGGTTGTGGCTAAGCTCTTTCCACATCACATCTTGTCAAATCCTCAAAACTCCCTGTGTCAATGGGTTCGACCCTGATCCTCACATGACAGGTGAGGAGACGGAGGCCTCAGCGCGGGCAGGTGGCCTGATGGAGTTTACAGAGCAGAACTAGGACAGAGAGAACTCACCCGGCTCTAGGGCTACCCTCTGGCCCCCAGAGCCCAGCTTCCTCTCCCCGCTGTGGCCTGCCAGGTTCTTACCTGTCAGAAGAGGGAGGGCCCGGGAAAGGCTGCCGGACGGGCCGCTCGCCCGCCGGCTTTCATAGCAGGATGGGAAACCCCCGAGCTTTTAAGCAGAGCCTTTCCCACCGGGAACTGGTTACAGAGATGATGCGGGAGCCCAGAAGCCAACCAGGAAGTTGTTTAGAATTCACAGCTCCCCTTCCTCCCAGCTCGGCCGCCCCCTCCCCACAGAGATAATACAGTCTCCTGCAGTGGACGCTCCAGGACAGGCCATGCCTGTGAGTACCTTACCGAAACATTAAATGACAGTTCACATAAGTGCTTCAACGCACCTAGACTTGGAAGCACCCAGTATGGAATCATCAACAGAGCCTACCGCTTTGAGTTGCTGACCAGGGCACGTGCACCTGCCCTCTTGGCAGACCTTTGCAGGCGCCTGGTCAGAATCAAACCTTTCACCGAAGCCTCAGAAGAGGGAACTTGGTGGAACCTCAGGGTATTGGATGAAGCCTTGACTTTACTGACAACTGAGTGACTTTCTCAACCAGGCCACTGAAGGGAAGACGTATTTGGAAGAGTGATTTAGATCATTCTTTTCTGACTTTTCAGTGAAAAGAAAAATTAAATGCCTAATCTACTGTAGTTTTGGAGGGAGGTTTTCTTTAACCTTGGGCATTTTTTTTTTCCTTCTTGCATTGGTTAGGAAGATTGCTTTTGATTTTTCTGTAGATTTTGATGGGGGTAAATGTTCTAGACTAGCAGTATTTTCGTGTATATTGTGAGAAGGTTTAGATATTTTAGAGTGTATTTTGGAGAAGATCCCTATCTTAGGATTAGGTTTCCATTTAAAAATAAACAGTTCACCAAAAAGACAACAACAAGAAAAGAATTCACAGCAGCGGAAGGTCATTGCCATCTCTAAGCTGGAGGGACAAAAGGAGGAGGTAATATGACAGTTGTCCAGGGCCTGTGGTCACTCAGCAAAGCTGGAAACACAGAGGACTGTCCTGTGGGAGCTGGAGCTGTGGAGGAGACTCCGCTGTTGATGGAGACGCGGCCCAAGGTGTGAGGAGACAGGGGGAAATACCCTGGCTTCTCCCTTCCTCAAACCGCCCATCTCCCCCCAGGACCTCCCATTGGCCAATGAGAAGTCAGAGGATCTGGAGCCTGGGAAGTGCAGCCTGCAGAAGTCAGCACCTCTGCAACTCAGAGCAGAACCAGGGAAGGGCAGCACAGGGGTCTGAGGGCAAAGAGGCCCGGTCCCTCCCCAGCAGGAGCTCCCTTCCTGGCCCCAGTTCCTCCAGCAGCCCCCACCATGGCTCCAGCCCTGGCTTCTTGGATCTAGAGACACCACATCATCCCTGTGTCTCCCCGCCCTCCAGCTGTAGCTCAGCCCGGGATGCCTCCTGCTGCCCGTTTAGCATCTCGGCTCTTCCATCATCTCTACAAGCAACTCCTTGTGTTGATATCCCATCTTCCGTTTGAAACGCCTAGAGTGGTCTCCATTTTCCAGACTCGACCCTCACTAATACAGCCATGCCATATTTCAGAGAATGGCCACAGTGCTACCTGCTAAGTCTGTGGATCGACTGAGTAATGAACCAGATGGGAGGGCAGAAATCAAGTGAGCTGAGTCCTGGAGGCGGGGCCCATGGCAGGCACCGCGTGGGCCAGGCTGCGGAGGAAACGCAGCAATCCTACGGCCGACTCTGGCTTCTACCAAGATGCCGGGATTCACAAGTCAAGACTCGGGCACTGCTGAGAGGCTCCGCGTGGCTCTGGGCCAAGGGAATCAGCTTCTATTAAGGGCCTCGGGGTGCCTGTCTGTATTCATATATCACCCTGTGTTCGCTTGCCAGGGCTGCCAGAACAAAGCACCACAGAACGGGCGGGTTAAACCACAGAAACGTCTTCAGTCACAGTTTTGGAGGCTGGAAGTCTGAGAGGAAGGTGCCCTCGGGCCTGTTTCCTCCTGAGGCCCTCTCATAGATGGCCGTCTCCTTCCTTCTGTGTCGTAATCCAAGGACACCAGTCCTATTGGATTAGGACTCACCTTGTTGACCTTGTTTTAACTTCATAATCTCTTTAAAGACCTCATCTCCAAATAGAGATCCATTTTGAGATGCTGGGGGCCAAGACTTCAACATATGACTCGGGGCTGGTGGTGGGTGGAGGGCGGTCGGTTTACAATTCAGCCCACGACAACCCCCAATCTCACATGGTAGACATTATCGGCCCCATTTTCCAAACAAGGTGGTGGAGGCCCAGATGGCGATCTGCCCAGGGCCACCCAGAGCTGGGTCAGCTCTTCACCTGTCAGGCCCCCAAAACTCTTCTCTCACTCTCTGTGATTGCCTCAGACCCTGGGAAATGCATTCCAGTCTCCCCTTTAACTCCTTTGTGTCATAAGACAGTGATCCACCATGTCCTGAGCATGTATTATGGACCAGGCTCTTCCACTGGCATTCTGTACGTCTTCCGTGTACACAAGACGCCCTTCCTTCTCGCCTCTGCTCCGACTTCCTCAGACATACCCGCACCCACCCCGGAGCCCCTCATTTGTAAGAGTGCCACCACCCACAGAGATCCATCTCCTGCCTTATTTTCCCTTACAGTGTTATCCGTATACCTGAAAGTATCCTGTATGTGTGGTTTTTGTGGATATGTTTTTTTTTTAATAGTCTTCCCCCAACAAGACTGCAGGAGGGCAGGATCCAGGTCCTGGCATAACTTTATCGCCTAAATGAGATTCACCATAGTCGCTTAATGCTGGCTCAGTAAATAACGAAATGAGTGAATGCTCTCATAAATCCTCACCAAACATCTGTGAGACGAGGGCCGTAGGATTCTCACTTTATTGAAGAGGAAACTAAGCTCAGAGAAGGTCCCAAGCTCACTCGGGTAGTAGGTAGTGAAGCTGGAATTTGAACCAGGTCTGTATTCTCAACCTCCACAGCCAGGCCTTGTCTTGGCCTTCCTTCTAAGTCTCTCCTTGCTCTGTGGCTTCCCAAACGACCCTCATGGCTGAACCTCTTATTCTGGAAATTCCCAACTCTTCACTGAGCTGAGCTGCAGCATCATTTTGTGCCAGCAGGTGTCACAAGAGAAGTCATCATGGCCACATCAGCAGTCCAGAACTCCTTAGCATGAACCTGTCAGAGTTTATTTAATCACCTTTAAGGACAAACTTTTGCTCCATAATCAGTCTGCAGCTACATCCTTACACCTGTGTTTATGGGCTGTCAGGTGAGAATTTCTCTGGGAATAGATTCCTAAAAAATGGAATTCCACAGAGCTATGAATACTTCTAAACTGCATAGATTCCATGCAGAGCCTGGAACTTACAAAGTCTGGTTTACAGCCCAGAAATGTGGGGCCCAGGGAAGGCACGTGGGTTATCCAGGGGCACACAGCAAACTAGCACAAGGGCCAGGTTTGAAATTGGCTCCACTGGCTCCCACCGAGGCTCACATGCCATCTTGGTGCATTTTTATATGTTTGTGGGCCTGGATCTGACTACTGCTTCTGTCATTCAGTCATCCACTTGTTCATCTAACAAATGCATTGGTGAGATACAAGCTCAATGCTGCAAGAATGGCTCAAATAACAAATGTCTCCTAGACAAGAAAATAGTTTATTTTCCTCTCTCACATCAATCTGAACAAAAGCTGTTCAGAGCTGGATGATGGCTTTATGGGTTTAGAGGCCCAGACTCTTTCCAGCAGTTTCCATCTCATGGTCCAAGATGGCTGCCCTAGCACTGCCATCACATCTACATTACTGCTAGTAGGTAGTAGAGAAAAAGCAATAAAACTCAACCTCTTTAAGGGCACAAATCAGGGTGTTTTGTGCCACTTTCATTCTCACCCTATTGACTGAAACTAGTCATATGTCCTATACTGCTGCAAGGGAGACCACGAACAGTAATCATTAGCTAACACAGCTAGGCAGCCATCATGCTTTATTCTAAAACTCAGGGCTCTATTTCCAATGAATATATTGTCCTTTCTCTGCCACTCATACATTTTCTGAGCACCTACCATGTGTGGAGAAGGTGCGGCAGACTGGAAATAACACAAACTTTGGAATTTTACTCCTCTTGGGTTTGAATCCCAATTTTGCCTTTCCCTGCTGTGTGGCATGACCTCTCTGAGCCTGTTTCTTCATTTAAAAAATGGAGACAGGAAAGTAAGTGTGTTAATCCCATGCAGGAGTTTTGTGAGAGTCACAGTATAGGCTTAGCATTGAACCTGGTCTATACTTGGCACTAAGAAAACAGCAGCTGCTGCAATGTGTATTTTATGCTTGCAGCATATCTCAATTCAGACCACATTTCAAGTGCCCAGTAACCACTTACAGTGTACGAAAGGTCTAAACCAGCAAATAAAAGGATAAATGTTCTGAAAGAAAGAAAGAAAAGAAATGGCAGCTGCTTTTAAAATGAGCCGTACCCAGAGCCAGACTCCCAGGGCCAGAGGTGACTCAGCAGAGGCCGTGCCCTCCAATTCCAGTGGGGAGACATTCCAGGGCAGCCTCCGGTCAATAAAAGCTTGGAGACATGTTCACGCATAATCCCAATACATCAATCATGCATGAGTCAGAGACTGATGCCCATAGTCATAAAGCAGCAGCTGGGCCCAGGATTCCTGGCATCCTTCCAAGCCCAGGAAGCTTCCCTGGTAGCTCAGCTGGTAAAGAATCTGCCTGCAATGCAGGAGACCCTGGTTTGATCCCTGGTTCAGGAAGATCCCCTGGAGAAGGGATAGGCTACTCACTCATTTTCTTGGGCTTCCCTGGTGGCTCAGATGGTAAAGAATCCACCTGCAATGCAGGAGACCTGGGTTCCATCCCTGGGTTGGGAAGATCCCCTGGAGAAGAGAACGGCTACCGACTTCAGTATTCTGGCCTGGAGAATTTCATGGACAGAGGGGCCTGGTGGGCTACAATCCATGAGATCGCAAACAGTCAGACACAACTGAGCAACTTTCATTTTCCAAGCCCATCTCCCCAACCCCATTTTACAGAGAAGCAAACAGAACCAAGGGCTTTTCAGGTAGCGCTAGTGGTAAAGAAACTCTCTGCCGGTGCAGGAGACGTAAGAGACACAGGTTCGATCCCTGGGTCGGGAAGATCCCCTGGAGGAGGGCATGGCAACCCACTCCAGTATCCTTGCCTGGAGAATCCCATGGACAGAGGGGCCTGGTAGGCTACAGTCCATGGGGTCGCACAGAGTCGGACATGACTGAAGTGACTTTGCATGCACGCAAACAGAGCCAAAGGAAGAGCTGCAAGCACCGTGTGACTACACTGTTTGATTTTATCAGTCTCCTCCTAATGGGCCATGGGGGCTGGTTCCAATTTGGAGCCATCGCGAACAGACTTGGTTGAGCCTCCCTATGCCTATAGGAGCAGGGTTTTCCAGGGTAGCTGGGGAGAGAGAATTTGCTGGGGTGAACTGTAGATCTGGGGGTGCTCCAATTACAACTGGGGGAGGTGTCTCTCCCCAGTTTACCCATAGGTCAGTTTCTCAACCTCAGCCCTACTGACATTTTGGGCCAGAGAATTCTCTGTTCTATGCCTGGTAGGGTTTGGCAGCATGCCTGGCCTTTACCCACGAGATGCCAGCAGCGTATCACCATCCCCAGGTGTGACAGCCACAAGTGCTTCAAGGCATTACCAAATGTCCCCTGGGGGGCAAATCATCCCAGTTGAGAAACACTGCTCTCAAGGTACAAAGCCTGCAAGCAGGGTTTATGAGCACAGATTCTTTCAGCAGATTCATGGCTGTCATTGATTTTCTTCTCTTTGGACAGGCGCATGTTTTATCCCTTTGGAAGAGGTCCATGACCTTGGCAATCACTAGTATAAGAATAAGGATTTCAGAAAGCTAGCCAGTAGGCAGTTGCTGTAGAATATGGGGAGCTCAACTCAGGGCTCTGTGACAACCTAGGGGGTGGAATGGTGGGGGGAGGGAGGGAGTTTCAAAAGGGAGGGGACATATGTATACCTATGACTGATTCACGTTGCTGTACAGCAGAAACCAACACAACATTGTAAAGCAATTATCCTCCCATTAAATTTTAAAAAAAGAATAAGGATTTCAGGTCTTATCGGGATAATTAGCGGAATTTGAATATGAACAATAAGAATGATGTTATAACATTGTATCAACATTAATATGTCCTGATTTTGAAAACTACTCAGAGGTCATGTAAGAGAATGTCCTTGTTCTTAGGAGATGCACACTAAAGTAATTAGCAGTAAAAGGACATTTTATCTTTTTTTATGTAACTGACTCTCAAATGGTTCAGAAAAATTACAGAGAGAGAAAAAATGACAAATGAAGTAAAATGTTGACAATTGGGGGATATGAATGAAGGTGATATATAGAAATTTATTGTACTGTTTTTGCAACTTTTCTGTAAATCTTATTTTTAGAAATTATTATTTTCAAAGGGTTTTTTTAAAAATCATCGATGCTTTACTCTAGTTTTTAAAACTAGTTTTCATCTGCTATTCCCACCTGCTCCCAGGGAAAGGAGGCATGATTATGCCTAGAAACTGGGCCCCACAGAGGTTATGGCCCCAGGAATCTCCCAGAAAGGGTTCTCTTTGCTTTTATTGGTATCTGTAAAACGCCCAGCAGGAGGATGACAGTGGGAGGTGACAAGAAAGGAGGTTGGGGAGTCAGCACGGCCTTGACTGCCAGGAGAGGGTGTGGATCTCACCCCAGCATCCTCATAATCAAATGTAACAAACATTTCTGCCAAGAACCCCACCTCTCACAGTGCTCACTGTGAGCCTTACAACACACCTATGAGGTGCTATTCTTTCCATTTGGAGGAAGGAAAATGGACCCACAGAGGCTCAGAAACACAGCTGTGAGACTCCAAGCTTCAAACACCAGGCTTCTTCCACTGCCCATCACTGCCCTGGCCTGCATCCCCGTCTCAGGTGTCTAATTCTGTGTCTTCCCTCATTTCTGGCTTTGCTCTAACTTGATGACCAAAATCATGTGTCATTCTCTAGGTCAGAAAAAACTACTTGACGCCACTGGACATCAATACTTGGGATGTCCAACCTGCATGCAGCACGCCCAGAACATAACTCCTGGTCTCCGCCCCCTCCAAACCTGCTCCCACCTTGTTCTTCCCCAGCTCAGTCAATGGCACCTCCGTCCTTCCAGTGCTTCAGGCTAGAAACCTGAGAGTCATCCTTGACCTCTCTCCCTCACCCCCCATGACATCAACCAGCAAGTCCTGGCTACTCCACCTTCAAAATGCATCCAGAACCCACTCCTTCTCCCATCTCCACAGTCACTCTAGTCTGACCTTCCAACCCCTCCTACTTGGTCTGTTGCAGACACTTCCTCTCTCGTCTCCTGATTTTGCTCAGTCTCGGAGCCCACCTCCCACAAGCAGCCCAAGGGTCCTACTAAAATGTGAAGTCAAGGTCACTGTACAATTCTTTACTAAAATTTGCCCAATAGAACTTTCTGCAATGGTGGAAATGTTTTATATCTGCACTAATTCATTAGTCTCCAGCCACGTGTAACTATTGAGCACTTGAAATGTGCTAAGTGTAACTGAAGGACTGAAATTTTAGTCTTAACTTACTTAATTAGCCACCCTCTCTTGGCAAGATTGTGGGAAACAGGCACGCTTGAACACAGCTAGTGGGAATATAAATTAGTTATATGATTCCAATGGCAATATCTGCTTACCTACCTACCAATAGGTTTATCTATATCTACCAAAATGGCTAAGCAGTTAACATTTGTCAAAGCAATACCACTTCAGGAGTGAGTTAAATAGACCTACCTTCACGTGCCAAAATGACATTGAGTAAAATGTCTATAACATTCGAAGATAGGAAATGACCCAAGTGTCCATCAATAAACAACTAGTTAAATGGATTATGATCTAGCCACACAGTGGAAAATGATGAAGTTACTTAAAAAATGAGGAAATAATGACCCCTAAAGCACAAAGACAAAAGCAGATAAAACTTCATCAAGAGTAAAAACATTTTGTGCATCAAAGGACACTCAAGAAGGTGCAAAGACAATCACAGAATGAGAGAAAATATGACAGTCATGTTCCCTGCTCTTTCCCTACAGCAACCTGGGTCAGCTTGGTGCTTAACAAATGTGTTCCCTGAGCAAATGAATAACCTGTTTGTCCATCACCCATCTTGTGCTGGCCACTAGGGGAGCTCCAGACACCAGCAGGAACCAGCCATCTCATCCTGCTTGGAGGTCTGGGACACAGGCAGAGCATGGAGGGGTGTGTCCCTGAAATCTGAGATCCAGTCGATACCAACACAAGGCACCTTAATCTCCTGGATTGAAAATCTGAACTGTGTAAGCTCCAAGAAGGCAAAGCCAGCCAGTTTTGCCAGAATTCAGCAGGATGTGAATTGCAGACTGCAATCTCTCCCTGCCAAGGAAGCCTGCTTTTCTTTCCTGGGAGGTGGTATATACAAAGAAGCAGAAAAGGGGCATGGGTCTGGAGGGGGATAGTGGCCACCCAGGGCAGGAACACCCAGGAAACACTCCTGGGGTGACTCACTTCTCCTAGCTCCGGGACAATCCAGGGCTTAAACCTTCAGAGAACCAGGATGGAACCTCCAAAAGATCTTACAGAGTGGGGTCTTAGCTCCCTTCCCTGTTTCCCTTGGGTACCTCTCGGGTCCTTCCACCACCTCTTGAACACTCTTAGCTCCCATCTGGTGGGTGACGCGGTGTGGAATTTATGTGAGCAATTACCCTGTACTTTGTAGTCGGCTAGACCGGTCCTGTTCCTGCTGAGGTAATAAATTCATTTGAGACTTAATTCACTCCGTAAGCATTTAATCGAGCTCTTTGGGAAGATCCCCTTGGAGAAGGGAAAAGCTACCCACTTCAGTATCCTGGCCTGGAGAATTTCATGGACAGTCCATGGGGTCGCAAAGAGTCGGACACGACTGAGGGACTTTCACTTCTCTTAGGCTGATCGGGGACATGGGAGTGTGGCTGTGAACCCGGCAAGTCTTAGCCCTGGGGAGCTTGCTTTCTGGGGCGGGGTGGGGGAGCCTGGCACCGACCGTCCGTTCCGACGAGCACTGGGAAGGCACGGTGATGTCACAGTGACAAGGAGGAGGGGGCACCTCCGAGCGCTGTGGTGACAGCGGCCTCTGAGGAGGCCACCCAGCTCCTGACCTTGAGTAAAAAACACGCTGCGGTCGAGCTCTTGGCCCGGCGCCCAACAGATAGTCAGCGCTCACCAAATCTGACAGAGACTCTTATCACTCTCCTGTCTCCTTCTTCCGGGGGACACTGCCCCCAGCCCCCGGTCAGGATCGTCCCCGGGGGCACCGCGCGAGCTGGGCCCACGGTAGGGGGGAACGCTCGGGGTCCTCGGAGGCCCTGAAACCTGCCCCGGCCACGGACCCTCCAAACGGGGCCTGCCCTCCCCGGCCAGGGGCCCTCCCCGCGCGTCCCCCGCCCGTCACAGATGCCGGCCTAGGAGTGCCCAAGAGACGCCCGCTCAGACCTCGGTCCTCGGCACCGGGGGCGTAAACCCAGCCAGCCCGGGGCCATCAGCGCGCTCGGACCCGCAGGGCGGCGGGCGACGCGCCGGGTAGCGCGAGCGGCCGACACGCGCCGCCGCCCGGCTCTTCCGCACGCTGCGGGCCCGCCCCTCGCGCGCCGCGGTTGGCTGCGGCTCAGCAGCCGCTGATTGGCTGGCGCGGCCCCCGGCGCGCTCCCCCATTGGCTGTGACGCTCGGCCGGGCGAGGCCCCCCGCCGGCGCCGCGGCCGCGCCCCGGGCCGGGCAGTCATTGGGCGGCGTGATCTCGCCGCGGTTCCGCGGCCCTGCCGCCGCCGCCGCCCTGCCGCCGCCGCCGCCGCCGCCGCCAGCGGAGCGCACCGGTCCGGCCTGACGAGGGGCCATGGCGGGCGCCGAAGACGGGCCGGGCCAGCAGCCGGAGCTCGAAGACGATGAGGCGGCGTCCTGCCGGCGCTGGGGCGCGCAGCACGCCGGAGCCCGCGAGCTGGCCGCGCTCTACTCCCCAGGTAGGACCTCGGGGCCCCCCTCCCGGCCCGCAGTCACCAGCCAGCCTGGGCTGCGGGGCTGCGATCCCAGGTCCCCTGGATCGGAGCCCCAGCCTCAGGCCCCGAAGCAGAGCACCAGCCGCGGCTCCTAACTTGCAAGTAGCGCCCCTAAGTCTCGGGACCCCACCCCAGCGCCCCTTTCAAGCGCAAACCAGAACCCCGGCCACGGGGCTTTCTGGATGCAAAGACAGCCCCTCCGGATCAAGGAGCTGCCATATCAACTCCTCAGGCTACGGACAGCTCCAATCACGCTGTCGGATCCCATTCCTAGCCCGGGGTCCCCGCGGCTGTAAAGAGACCCTAGTCTTGGGGACCCACCACGCCAGGATCCCAAGCCGAAGGCACCCCCCCTCAGCGACATGCACTGCCCCGCCCCCTAAGAGTCACACCCTATCCCAGGTTCCCCAGATACAGATTTCACACCCTAGGGCCCTATCTGCGCCCCTGCCGGGGCCCTGGACTGTAGTGACTTCACCCCACAAATCTGGGCATATCAGGTCTGCTCGGGGAACCTCAGCTCGGGGCCCCAGCTACCCAGTGCCCCAGACGCCCTTCCTCCAAAGCCCCATCCTAGACTTCCAGTTTCAGTTTACAGACCCTCATCCCTCCCCTCGCACCCCCCGAATTAACTCTCACCCTGTATTTTGAAATTCTGGGTGGTGAGGGCCCTCCCTGTGCACCTTCCAGTTTAAGCTTTCTCTCAAAATTTAGGCCCCAGTCCCAGCCATTTCCTCTCCCCCGTGTAGATGTTTATATTAACCTCCTCCATAAGGACTTGGGGGTGTCCACAGACCAGACCACAAACTTAGAGACCCTTGCTCTGCTTCTGCCCCCAGGACAAGGTCCCAGTGTCTTTCTGCTGGGCCTACCGTTTCTGCTCCAGCAAGCACCGACCTCCACCCCCTTCTCTGACTTCCACTTGAGCCTCACGAATCTCACTGCCAGGCCCCAGCAGAGCCAAGTGTCCCCAGGGGTTAAGGAATTGCCTTGGAGAACTCCACAGAGTCAGGTGACTGGGAGGCTCCTATGCCTTGGTGTAGCCAGTGCATCCAGCTTTATTTGTCAAACATTCATCTTTCCTTTTGCCCAGGGCAGGGGGAGGGGGACACCTTGCATAGATAGCACTTGCCTGGGGTGAGAATGAGTCGGCCACCACCTCTGGCTTTCTGCCCTGACTGGCCCGGGTTTGCATACCATCCCTGCCATAGCTGTCTGTGTGACCTTGGGCCATTTGCTTTCTCGTTGAGTCCTAGATCTCCAGAGGCCTTTCTGGATTTGCAGTTTCACGTTCTGAGTCTGGTTTTGTTTTTTTTTTTCCATACCTAACTTGGGCACCTGGCCCATGCTGCCATGGTTTTTTCAACCTGTTCTCCCAGCACTCAGCTTATGGACCTAAAACCTCCTGTGCTCCCTGGGGCAGCCTGGACTTAGCATCCTGACTCTGCTTCTTAACTTTGTGACCTGGGCCAAGGTGCTGGCCCTCTCTGAGCCTCAGTTTCCTCGCCTCTAAAATGGGTACATGATAAAGCTTATCTGTTCCTTAGTGTCACTGGGAAGGGGAAATGAGATCATCCATTTTGTGCCGTGCCTGGCATACAATGGGCAATCTCTGTTATTAATGCAATAGCCTGACCTTTCCTGTGAGTCTTGGGGGGTATGCTGCCTCATCTCTGTGGTCCTCCGGCTCACCACCTGGAAATACAGGGTAAGATTCAGAGGCCTCCTCCTTTGGTGTCCAGCTCCACCCACTTGAGTAAACCCTACAGACCTTGAAATCATAAGGGTGTTCTGAGCCTTCCCTGTGGACCCCCACTTCTCATCCCACCGCGATTACATCTTTGTCCAGTTCTGGTTTCCCCAAGTGCCCCTCACCGTCTGAAGGACAGCCCCTCGGGGATTTAAGAGTGCAAATAGTCTCCTGGTGCCCCAAACCTGCAATCAGAGGCCTTGTCTCCCTCCCGACTTGGAGTTTGGGTGGGGCAAGGGGAGTGCTTGGAGAGGGGGAGTGAAGCAGAAAGAGACTGGCTTCTCTAAATTCCATAGGCCTCGCTCTGCCTGCCTCTGTCCCTTGACCTTGGGGAAGCACCTCCATCTCTCTGGGCCTGGCCTATAAAGCAAGGGACCAGGCTGAATACATATTGAGCACTGGGACTCTTGTCCCAGTCCCTGTTCTAGGCCTTAGGGGAAGAGTGGTGAACAAAACAGGGAAAACAGAGTTGGGCTTTCAAAAACCCAGTAAATAAGGGAAATAGCTTACTTGCCCAGTGGTGGCAAGTGCTGCGGAACAAATAGCCGAAAAGGGAGAAGTTGGGGACAGTCACATTTTAGGGGGGGCAGTTAAGGCCTCCCCGAGCAGGTGACATTTGAACCAAGACCAGAAGGGAGGGGCGCCTGAAGATATTTGAGGAAGGATTGGTCCAGACCAGGGACACAGACATAACAAGTGCAGAGGCCCTGAGGTTAGGAGCAAGCCTGAAGTGTTTGCAGGAGACCGAGGTGGCCTGTGGGCTGGAGCAGAGGGACCCAGGGCAGAGTCAGGAAGGGTTCTGGGTTCCGGGACTGAATTCCTGAGGTTCACGGGACCAGAGGTAGGTTGGTACCGTGACAGCTGGCAGCAATAATCAGGCAGTTAACATAGTTGACATTTATTGGTCCCTGACTGTGTGCTGGGCGTTTCCTTCCTACGCTCTCATTTCAGCCTCCCTACAGTTGTCTCAGGGTATCCTGGTATTAACTCCATTTTATAGGGGAGGAAACCGAGACCCCCATAGCTTCCTCATAGCCCACCCCCAACACGTGTTCTTCCCAGCGCTTGTCCTGCCTGGGACTCGGCTTGCTTCTGCCCACCAGAGGGGACAGTCAGCCTGGCTAGGGACACTGTATGTTTGGCTGGCCTGGAGTACCTGCACCCTGTCCGTCTTTAAGACCTTCCCTGAGGCTTAGCGAAGAGTGATGATCACGGTCACACAGACAGTTAGCAGGGCCAGAACCTGAACACTGTTCGGGGGCGTTCTGGGTTCCGTGTTCCGAATCTTCACTGTGGGGGTGAGCCCGCCCAGGGTGGGGGTGCGGGAGGGGGCCCGTGTTCCAGGGTGGCAGGGCAGTGTACCCGCAGGGCTGGCGGCAGACACTGTGGGCCTAGTGTCAGCTGAGAGCCGTGAGGGGTCTGATCAGGGCACCTTAGGTGAAGAGCCTCAGCCCGATCCCCTGGACCCTGAGAGTCTACCTCGAGGGCGCGCCTGGGGCCCGGGAGCCATAGAGGACCCAAGTTTGGGTTTTGCAGACCCTCTGCCAGGTGCAGCCTTTGTGAAGGGTGGGCGGGCTGGGCAGGCCTCCCCCAGCCTCACGGGCACACCCGGAGGCGAGGCGGGTGTCCAGCTTCCTGGCAGGTACCAGCTGACCTCTGGCTGTGTGGATTCGCTGGCTCCAGGGGTGGATCTTGGTGGGTCCCCGGAGCCCCTGTTCACCTCCCACCCCTGGCCTGTGGGACACAGGTGCTCAGCCTGGGTGGGGGGCGAGGTGAAGGGTGTCCGGTGCTGTGTGGGGGTCCTGGCCTGCCGTCCTGGAGCTGAGCTGGGCTCTGTCCCCCAGAGGGCCTCCGGAGGCCCCTTTCCTGGCCAGGCTGGTCCGCCACACTCCTGGCCCAGGTTTATGTCTCCACAGTCGCTCTTGTTCTGTGTCCGTGTCTTGGTCTCTCCCTCTCTCTGGCCACACTCATTTCCTCCGTCTCCGTGTATAGAGACCCCTGTCTCTCTTTCCTCCTCTTCTCCCTGTATCTCCACTCTCTGTGTCTCTGATGCCGTTCTCTCCCATCTGCCTGTCTCTCTTCCTCCGTGTCTCTCTGGGCCCTGCCTCCTCCCTACCTCCTGTCCCCCCACCTACCTGAGGCCGAGGGTCTCCTAGTGGCCCCAGACCCATCTTAAGTGCAGGTTCCAGGGCTCGTCTGACTGAAACCAGAAGAGGCGGGGCCTGGTGCCAGGCCTCCGGCTGTGACCTGTCCCCAGGAAAGCAGAGGTGCCCCCGCCCCGCCCCTGCCAGCCCTGCACAGCCACCACACGCCAGTTCGGCCCCCCTAGGCCAGCAGGCATCACCACGGTCCCTTGGCCCTGATCATGGTCAGACCGGAGGCTGGCTCAGGGAAACAAGGCCCAGCACTGTGCCAGAGGTGGCCCGAGCCCTTCTGTCCGGAGGAAGGGCCTTCCCCTCCCCGGCCTCAGTCTGCCCATCACCATTTAGACCCCGTGACCGTGCGGTCCCGGCCTGGCTGATGGTCCATGCTTACTTTGGTGACTCTCGGGGGACTTCAGACACCTCATCTCTCCAGGCATAGTCTCCCCCTCTGAAGGTCAGGGCAGATAGCCCCCAGCTCTTGGTGTACGGCAGGCCGGGCTGGCTGGGATCCTCCCTGGCATGTAAGACGTGTTCTGTGAATGCTTGTTTAATAGATGTGTTTTTTCTGGGTCATAGTTGAAGCACTTTTTCTGCAGAAGACTCCAGATCCCAGAGCCTAGAGAGACAGTTTAGATGGGAAGATATTCAGATTTCGGGATGTTGTCCTTGGCAAGGGGAGAGAGTTGGGCTACCTTTGGAATGACAGCCCTAAACATCCAGGCCAAGGTGTCCCACTTACAGGCACAGGATCCAAATCCAGGTCTTGGTTTTTACCTGCTGAGCCTCAGTTTCCTCATCCAGGAAGTGGGATCACACAGTTCCTCTCTCGAGGCACTGAGACTTTAATGAAAGACTGTGCCTCAGGTTTGAAAAACCAGGTGACTGCAGGGGCCTGGCCAGGCCTACCACCAGGGGAAGCCCCCCCAGGATGAGGCCTCAGGGAGGAGAGAGAGCTGGGGTGAGCCAGGAGCTCTTCCCCCATCTGAGGGGGGCTCAGACCTGGGGTAGCCAGAGCCTGTGTTCTTAAAGGAAGCAGGAAAATAGGAATTTGGGGGGGGGGGGGTGTTGTTTTTTTTTTAGTGTAGCTCCTTTTTTTTTTTTTAAACTAAGAGCAAAATCTGTCAGAGGGAGAGACTTCCCTGGTATTACAGTGGTTAAGAATCTGCCTGCCAGTGCGGGGGACATGGGTTCGATCCCTGCTCCGGGAAGATCCCACATGCCACAGGGCAGCGAAGCCTGCACCCCACAACCAGAGAAAGCCTGTGTGTCACCAGGAAGACCCAGTGCAGCCATTTGTTGTTCAGTCGCTCAGTCGTCTCTGACTCTTTGTGACCCCACGGACTGCAGCACCCCAGGCTTCCCTGTCCTTCGCCACCTCCCAAGAGCTTGCTCAAACTCAGATCCATTGAGTTAGTGATGTGAAGCCATCCAACCATCTTATGCTTAGAAAAGACCCTGATGGTGGGAAAGACTGAAGTGAAGCCATAGATAGATAAATAAGATAAGACAGAGGGAGCGGGTCTACAGTCTCTGGAGTGGGCTGCACGCTGTACCCTGCCCCAGATTGGCCTGGCTATTGTTCCTGTCATTTAATCTCATTGCTGTCGCTGTAGGCTGGGGGGTGGCAGATCATACTGAGGAATCTCCCATCCCTGACCACTGGCCCTGCCGGCTTCCTGCTTCTGAGCCCCTCGTCCTGGCCACAGACCAGAGCCACAAAAGGGAAGGACCTTCAGAGTCCCCCCATGGTGACCCCAGGTGGGGGCCACTGGGGTGGCAGGGCCCCGTGGTGCCAAAGAAGCAGCCCCTGACTGTGGAGCGGGCGGCGAGGGGCTTTTGCACCTGCTGCCGTGTGAGGCCTGGAGGATCCTGGCCCTTTCTGGGCCCCAAGGTCCTCGGCTGTACGACAGATGCGACCCTGGGCGTGTCCTTTGCCCACTCTGAGCAGGGCGGAAGTTCTGGCTCTGGCTCAGAGCGCAGTCTGCTCTGTGCAGCCCAGACAAGGCCCGTTCTCTCTCTCAGCCCGTTCCGTGTCATGCAGCACTTCAGTGAAGGGTGCCCAGAGGCAAAGCCTGGCAGTTTTCCTCTAGGATTGTGGTTAGGAATTTGTTATTCCACAAGCATTTATTAAGCACCATCGTGTGCCAGGGCCCTGCTGTGCAAGGCAGGCATGGTCCTAGGCCTCCTGAGTTGACATTTGGGGAGAGGAGGATGGACGTTATACAGGCAGTTTCTCATGATGGGCCCCATGGTCAGGGATCCCAGGCATTAAAGGAGAAATCATGGGTGGCTTCCTGGAGGTGGAGGTTCCACGGAGAGATTTGCAAGAGATTTGTCCTTGAGACCAGCTGCCTGAGAAAACAGTGTTCCTGGGGGCCCTGTCACATGCTGTGTCATCCATACGGTGTTTTTATTTCCTTTTGCTTTTTTAAATTTTAATTTATGAGATTTTTGCTGAAATATTGCATTCATAAATTTTAAATTCAAAAGGAGGCGAAAAGACAGTCTTAACTCTACAGTTGTTTGTTTATTCTCTCTTTTTTTTACGTAAACGGATGTTTGGCACTTTGCTGTTTGCACTTACCAGTTTGTCCTGAATGTCCAGTTCCTCCGTCAGCCACATAGGAACAGTCACCCAGGCTTTTTGCCTGGCAACAGAGACACTGTAAACCAAATTAACTTATCTGATTCCCCAGGCAGTGGACACTGAAGTTATTCTCAACGTTTCAATATGTTCAGCAAAGCTGCAGTTGAGTGGATCAGCCCGTCCCAGCCCATAGGATATTAAAAATACGTGCCAAAATTGTAGACATGGTTTCACACCCACATCCTGATTTCTGGCTCCTCTTGAGAATTAGAGGGTCTGACCTCCCTGGGACCACACTCCCTGTCCTGGCAGTAGTCAGCCAGTCAGTGCCAGGAAGGGCACATGTGCCACAGTGTCACACTGTCCCCACCCAGCCCAGCTCCCTGCTTCAAACCACCTGTCCAGCCCCTGGCCATGCTAAGAGCTTGAGACCCTCTCATCAGCCCTGTGGCTGGAGACCTGGAAGTGATAACCGTGGCTGGTTTCTCCTGAATTCCTGACTCATTGCCTGGAGGCCCCGCTGATGGACGTGGGGCAGGGTCTGAGCATGCATAATTAAAAGCTGTTTGTAGCACTTTCAAATAATTGCCTAACAGAAGGGGCAGGTGATGGGTTAATGAGAATTAAAGAAGCTCGTTAAAATTCCTTCAGGGGTCTCCAGAGAGAGCCCGAAGGGGCCCACGAGACCAGCATTCTGGTTCTGTCTGCCAAAGACTTGGCACATGTAAGGCCAGCCTCGTGGGCAGCAGGCCTGTGCTCAGAAGGGCTTGGTTTAACACAGCCGGCCCGGAGTCTATGACCTTGGACAGACCTGTCCCATTCTCTGGGCCTCAGTGACACTCTCTGTGAAATGGGCGGGCCCGTCCCTGCATTCAGCCTGTGGTCTGCACTGCAGACTCATGGAACACAGTCAGAGAGCCCCTCCTGGGACCGGCCCCGCCTGGCTCTGATCCGTGATCCCTGCACTCAACCTCTCGCCCCTTCTTGCAGGCAAGCGCTTCCAGGAGTGGTGCTGCGTGGTCCTGTGCTTCAGCCTCATCGCCCACAACGTGGTCCACCTCCTGCTGTTGGCCCGCTGGGAGCAAACGCCCCTCGTGATCCTGGGCGTGGGTGAGTGGCCGCAGCCCCGCTGCCTGCCTCGCTTTCCCCAGGGGCCAGGGACCTACCTAGTGTCTGTGCCACTCTGATGGCGACTCACACACCCGTGTGTGTGTACGTGCGTGCACAGGAGTGGGACACAGGCTGTGGGGACCCTGTCTCCCATCGCACACAGGTGGCAGCTGTGTCCTTGCTTGGCCCAGAGACCTGGGCGTCACCCTCAGTCCCTCCTGTCTGTCACTCCACACCCACACCATCAGCGAGTCTCCTGGCTCTGCTTTCGAGTTGTATCGAAATCCACCGTCCCCTCCCTGGTCCAGCACCATCCTCCAGCCTGGACAGTGGCAGACGCCTCCTCTGTGGCCTCCCCACCTCTTCCTCAGCCCTCCACTGTCCACTGTCCACAGGCAGCCAGGAGGATCCCATCAGATCCCCCACAAGGTCACACCTCTGGCCTGTTGTTCCTGGTCTACTTAGAACAGAACACCAGCTCCTCGGCATGGCCTGGCCCCCATCCCTCCTCCCGTCGGCTCACCCTGCTTCCGCCACACCGGCCTCCTCACTGTGCCTCCCCGGGCGCTGTCAGACATGCCGCTAGCTCAGGGCCTTTGCACATGCTCTTCCTGAGCCTGAACTCGTCCCATGGAGCCCTGCGTGGTTCACTGCCTCGTCCCACTCAGGGAGCTCCTCCCTCAGCAACAGCAGCCCTGCTGTGTACCCCGCACCCCACTCTGTCGTACATTCTGTTTCTTTGTTCCCTGCCTCCCCAACTCTCATATCTGCTCCCTGAGAGCTGGGACTTGTGCGTGTTTGCTGCTGTGTCCCCACGCGCAATGCCTCACACAGTGGGTGCTCTGTAAATACTCACTGAATCAGTGAGGGAATGAATGGACGAGCTGCACGCATCGGTGGAGAAGGCAATGGCACCCCAATCCAGTACTCTTGCCTGGAAAATCCCATGGACAGAGGAGCCTGGTAGGTTGCAGTCCACGGGGTCGCGAAGAGTCAGACACGACTGAGCGACTTCACTTTCACTTTCCACTTTCCTGCATTGGAGAAGGAAATGGCAACCCACTCCAGTGTTCTTGCCTGGAGAATCCCAGGGACGGCGAGCCTGGTGGACTGCCATCTATGGGGTCGCACAGAGTCGGACACAACTGAAGCAACTTAGCAGCAGCACGCATCAGTGCCTGCCAAGTGGTTTCCATTGGTCAGTCCTCACGCATCCACAGCCTGGGCGATGGGCACTGCCATCGTTGGCATCGTTATCCAGAGCAGGAGACCGAGCCTCAGAGCGGGGACCAACCGGAGTCACCCCTCGAAACGGAGAGCACGACAGTTTCTAATTCAGTGTCTCCACGCCTAGGTCTTGGAGTGACTTCATTCCTTCCTGTCCGCACTCTGCCCCTCCACTCTCCCCTCTAACTCCAGAGCTTGTCCATCCCCCGACCCCAGGCTCAGTGGCCGCTGTGCCCTTGGTCCAGCCGGCCGGCCCCAAGTGTTCAGCTTCCACAGTCTCATTGAAAACATCCTGGCTGCCCAGGCCAGTAGCACTCGGGCCTCCTAATTGAGCCATCTGGGTCTGCAGTAGGAGTGGGCATGGCTGCGGGGGGCTGGACCAGCTGGAAGGGTAGAGGGTAACCCATTAGTGCTGAGGAGCCGGGCCCTGCCCACAGGAGCCAGACATGGCCCTTCTGTCCAGGGATGAGAAGAACCTGCACCCCCGGCCTCTCTGCCTCGGAGCAGCACATTCAAGGGCAGGGATGTCAACAGTGTGAGCCCCAACACCCCATCTGGGGTGATCACAAGCAGACCGCTACAGTCCTGGACTCACATCAGCTCTGCCACTCCCGGGCTCTGTGGCTTTGGGCAAGTGTTGTTATACCTCTGAGCCTCTCAGCCACATCTGTAAAGTGAGGCTGCTCATAGTACCTGCTGGCTGGGGCCACTGTGAGGGCCAGATGCATCCCTGCTGAGAGGGCCAGCGGCTGGGTAGAGGTAGGGAGGGGGCACCGCCCAACATTCCCCTCCCGGGGGCTCAGACCTTGCCTCTCAGTGGCCACTTTGACTGTGGATATTTCCCAAGACTACTGCGTGCCAAGGGCTTCCCACGTGGCGCTAGTGGTAAAGAACCTGCCTGCCAATGCAGGAGACCTAAGAGGTGCGGGTACGATTCCTGGGTCTGGAAGATCCCCTGCAGGAGGAAATGGCAACCCACTCCTATGTTCTTGCCTGGGAAATGCCATGGACAGAGGAGCCTGGCGGGCTGCCGTCCGTGAGGTTGCTAGAGTCAGACACGACTGAATGACTACACAACAGCAAACACCACCACGTGCCAAGCCCCAGGCTGGGCTCTTTGAACTGTAGGTGGCAACCAAGCAAGAAAGTTTCGATCATGTGCTCTGGGACCCGGGTGGTTTGCCTGTTGGGCCTCCCTCAGGCAGCAAGGGTCTGGGATGGTGTATCCAGACCTGTCCAGCTCCTAAACCACAGACTCCCTGACTAGGGACTGTATGGCCTCCACTAGGAGGGAGAGCATGTCCTCGGCAGTGGGCCCAGTCTGGGCGAAGGACCCGTAGCACTAGAGCCCCAGGTGTGGGTTGAGTGAGCCAAGAGGTTGGGTATCCCGGATAGGTCACCACCTCCTTCCCCTGACTGGAGCCAGATCTTCCAGCCCTGGGGTCAGGAGATTTCTCACCTGCTTATCAGCCAAGCTCTTCCACTAAACACCTTTGCCTCTGGGCTGATAACAGCCGACAATCCCCTGATAGCAGTGTTTGCACAATTCCTGGTCGATTTAAGTAGCCACCCTGATTTCTGTGTTGACACGCTGGAAGGAAGGGCACTGTGCCAGCCTACAGAAGCCACCCCTAGCTGCTGCTATCTCCCAGGGGTTCTGGTGCCCCTGGCAGGCCCCAGAAAGCCAAAGATCCAGAAGCCTTGAAAAGGTGCCCAGTTAATAAATACAGATAGATGATGCCATCCTGGGTGGCAAAGTCAAGATCGGAGGAAACTGGCAGGGAACACGAGAGGTAAGAGGTCAGGGAAGGTCTCTCTGGAAAAGTGACATTTGCACAGAGACCTGAAGGCAGTGAGGGAGCTGGGCAAGTGGTTCTCTCTGGGGTATTCCAGGCAGAGTCTGGGGTGAGCCCCACATGCTTGGAGAAGAGAAGGGAGGCCAGTGTGGCTGGAGAAAATGACCAAAGGAAAAGTAGTTGGGGGCTGCTCAGAGACCCGTGGGGACCAGCCATGCAGGGCTTTAAAGGCCATGGTCTGAACTTGGAGTTTTATTCTACAAGCCGTGAGAAGCCACTGGCGATTGTCCCCTTGGAGCCAGTTCAGTTCAGTTCAGTTGCTCAGTCGTGTCCGACTCTTTGCAACCCCATGAATTGCAGCACGCCAGGCCTCCCTGCCCATCACCAACTCCCAGAGCTTACTCAAACTCATGTCCATTGAGTCGGTGATCCCATCCAACCATCTCATCCTCTGTCATCCCTTTCTCCTCCCACCCTTAATCTTTCTCATCATCAGGGTCCTTTCCAAGGAGTCAATTCTTCGCATCAGGTGGCCAAAGTATTGGAGTTTCAGCTTCAGCATCAGTCCTTCCAATGAATATTCAGGACTGATCTCCTTTAGGATGGACTGGTTGGATCTCCTTGCAGTCCAAGGGACTCTCAAGAGTCTTCTCCAACACCACAGTTCAAAAGCATCAATTCTTTGACGCTCAGCTTTCTTTATAGTCCAGTTCTCACATTCAGACATGACTACTGGAAAAACCATAGCCTTGACTAGATGGACCTTTGTCAGTCAAATAATGCCTCTGCTTTTTAATATGCTGTCTAGGTTGGTCATAACTTTTCTTCCAAGGAGCAAGCGTCTTTTAATTTCATGGCTGTAATCACCATCAGCAGTGATTTTGGAGCCCCCAAAAATAAAGTCTACCTCTGTTTCCACTGTTTCCCCATCTATTTGTCATGAAGTGATGGGACCGGATGCCATGATCTTAGTTTTCTGAATGTTGAGTTTTAAGCCAACTTTTTCATTCTCCTCTTTCACTTTCATCAAGAGACTCTTTAGTTCTTCTTCACTTTCTGCCATAAGGGTGGTGTCATCCGCATATCTGAGGTTATTGATATTTCTCCCGGCAATCTTGATTCCAGCTTGTGCTTCACCCAGCGTTTCTCATGATGTATCTGCATATAAGTTAAATAAGCAGGGTGACAATATACAGCCTTGACGTACTCCTTTTCCTATTTGGAACCAGTCTGTTGTTCCATGTCCAGTTCTAACTGTTGCTTCTTGACCTGCATATAGATTTCTCAGGAGGCAGGTCAAGTGGTCTGGTATTCCCATCTTTTGAAGAATTTTCCACAATTTGTTGTGATCCACACAGTCAAATGTTGTGATCCACACAGCCAAAGGCTTTGGCGTAGTCAATAAAGCAGAAATAGATATTTTTCTGGCATTCTCTTGCTTTTTCGATGATCCAGCGGATGTTGGCAATTTGATCTCTGGTTCCTCTGCCTTTTCTAAAACCAGCTTGAACATCTGGAAGTTCACAGTTCACGTATTGCTGAAGCCTGTCTTGGAGAATTTTGAGCATTACTTTACTAGCGCGTGAGATGACTGCAATTGTGCAGTAGTTTGAGCATTCTTTGGCATTGCCTTTCTTTGGGATTGGAATGAAAACTGACCTTTTCCCCTTGGAGCCGACATCATCTGATGCAGCAGGGAGGGTGGGTGGGGACGGGGAGGGCTGGGGCGGGGAGGTGAAGGTGGTGGCCCAGACCCCAGAAGGGCAGCGGCGGTGGTGAGAAGTCATCAGAGCCCGGTGCGCTGTGAAGGGTGAGCTGCCAGAAGGTGCTGACAGGTTGGCCATGGCGGTGAGAGGGAGAGGGGTCGGTGGCCTGAGGGAAGGGACCGCCAACAGCCAGGAGGGAGGTGGAGAAGCCGCCAGAAAGGAGCCGCCTGGGGTGCTGCCCGCCGGCCGCCAGAAGGCCTCCAGCAGGAAACCGGACCCAGAAATCTGGGTGTGGAAATCTGGGTGTCCCGGAAGGAGAGACGCTGTTTGAAGCCCAGATGCTGGTGGAGGGCCCCCGGTGGTGCTTTGTGTGAACAGAGAAGAGGCCTGAGACCCCCCAGGGTGGGAACAGGAAGAAGAGCCAGCCAAGAGGCATGATGGGGAGCTGGGTGGGGTCGCACAGACCTAGATGAGACGGTGTTTCAGAAGACTTGGGGGTCAGCGAGGAGCAGCCACCACGCACAGCAGCAAGACGGGGCCACGAGGGGACCGTCGGATTTGTCCACCTGGAGGTCTTGAGCGGCCCGCACAAGGACAGTTTGGCCGCAGCGGATGAGTGACCCAGGAATGGCCGCGGGAGCCCTGAGCGGTTTGCTGGACTTGGGGAAAGTGGAGGGAAAATGTGGGGGATGGTGAGCTGGGGCCCGAAGGAGTAGAAATTTCTGGCCGACAAAGGAGGGCGGCGTTCCAGGCGGAAGGCACAGTGAGTGCAGAGGTCAGCAATGAGTCAGCAGTCACAGGGCCTCGGGTCATGGCTGGCCTCATGGGTCAGGAGTCTCCTGGAGGAGTTTCCGCTGGATTTGAGCTGAAAGGTGGTAAAGACAGTATTTGGCCCCAGGACCGGACGGACCAGGGCTTCCTTGATGGTTCAGCAGGGAAAGAATTCACCTGCAATGCAGGGGACACAGGTTCAATCCCTGGAGGAGGAAATGGCAACGCACTCGAGTATTCTTACCTGGAAAATCCCGTGGACAGAGGAGCCTGGTGGTCTACAGTCAGTCCATGGGGTCACCGAGGGTCGGACACAACTGAGCGACTAAACACACACAACACACCATAGGGACCAGCCCTGAGCAGTGTCTGCTTCTGTCTCAGCCCTGTCTCCACACCAGGCCTCAGGGTGGGTGGGGCAGAGAAGTCCCAGCACGTGGCCTGTGGGGAAATGGAGGCCCCGGGGGGCTGTCTCAGGGTCTTGGGGTGAGTCAGGGTAGCTGGAGTGAGTCATCGTGGTCTCCTAGCCTGGCCCTGTGTCCTGCAGGCAGGGTGGTGACCAGGCTCAGGCCGCCCCCAGGGTGAGCCAGCCACCAGGCGCTGACACCAGCCCTGGGACAAAGAAGCTTCTATGTGGCCGCCTCTGCCAGCCCTGCTCCTGTTAAAGAGGACTCGGGCAGCAGGCCTGGAGGCCTGGACTCGCTGCTCTGGAAACGGCCACGGCCCATAGCTCACAGAGCCATTTCCTCCTGGAGGTGGGGGGAGGACTCTCTCCAAAAATAATTCCTGGCATCTCCGTAAAGCCCACGTCCCTCCCTGCTGGGCATCCAGAAAAGGCCAGGGGCTGGTCACTGGACAGATGACACCGCGGAGGCTCCGAGCGGGGAACGATATTTAACGGCTGACAGTGGCTGCGTTTGGGGACCACGTACTGTGTCCCCAGGACCTGCACTGCGTGCTCACTCCTTTGTGTCTGACTTTTTTCAACCCCGTGGAATGCAGCCCACCAGGCTGCTCTGTCCATAGGATTTCCCAGGCAAGAATGCTGGAGTGGGTTGCCGTTTCCTTCTCCAGGGGACCTATCCGCCCCAGGGATGGAACCTGCGTCTCTTGTGTCTCCCGCACTGGCAGGTGGATTCTTTACCACTGCGTCACCTGGGAAGCCCTTAGGGTCTGCATTCGCCAGTTATTAGCTGATGGTACTTAAGCGACATAAATACCGTTCCTGTCTCAGACCTGGACGTGAAGGCTCAGCATCATCATGAACAGCCCTCTCTCTGGTCTCTGGCCACCAACCAGCAGCCCTGATCGCTCCTTACCCTCCAGGTCTCATTTCTTCCTCTGGCAAGTGGGATGTGGTGGGGCCTATCACAGTGGACATGAAGTGAGATAATACACTTTTTTTTAATGGACTTTGTTTTCTGGATAGCTTTAGATTTACAGGAAATGAGCAGATGGTACAGCAAGTTCACGTATAAGCCCTGGCCCCAGTTCCCCCTTATTAGTAACACCTCATATTAGTGTCATAGTGTGTTACCATGAATGCACCAATATGCATACATTATTATGAAGTAAAGTCCATAGTTTATTCAGAAGTCCTTAAGTTTTTTTCAGTTTTTACAATTTTTGGGGGGTAACAGCTTTATCATCATATCATTCACACAGTATCGCATTCACCTATACAAAGTGCACAATTCAGTAGTTTTTAGTAAATTTACCAAGTTACTTAATCATCACCACAGTCAATTTTAGGACTTTCATCACCCTGCAAAGAAACCCTATAACTCTTAGCCATTAAGTCCTAACTGATCTCCTTTCTGTATCAGTAGATTCTCATATTTTGGCTATCTCACGTAAATGGAACCCTAAACTATGTGGTCTGTCGGGTTTTTTTGTTTGGTTGGTTGTGTCGTAACTTTTTGTTTTGTACTGGAGGAGAGCCAGTTGACAACGTTGTGATAGTTTCAGGTGCACAGTGGAGTGGCTCAGCCATACGTATCATCCTCCCCTAAACCCCCCTCCCATCCAGGCTACCACTTACTGAACAGAGTTCCCTGTGCTGTGCAGTAGGTCCTCGTTGGTCATCCATTTTAAATGTAGCAGCATATACGGATGTCCTTAATTTTTAGTTACTGCCCTTTTTCTATCCCAGGATCCCATCCACGATCCCACATCACATTTAGCTGTCATGTCCCTTGAGGTTCCTGAGCTGTGAGTTTCTTGGATCTTCCTTGTTTTCAGTGACCTGGACAGTTTGGAGGAGTGCTGGTATCTTGTGGGATGCTCGTCCGCTGGGATTTGCCTAGTGTTTTTCTTAGTGGGCTGTGTGCCTTGGGGAGGAAGAGCCCAGAGGCCGAGTGCCATTTTCATCACCATCTACAGCAAGGATGTATGCTATCAGCATGACTTACCACAGTGACGTTGACCTTGACCACCAGGCTCAAGTGGTGTTTGTCAGGTTTCTTTCAAGTTCCTCTCACCCCCTCCCTTTCGTATTGTTATTCCCCTTGGAGAGAAGTCACTGCACAGCGTGTTTAATCTGTGGGGATTTATACACCCAATGATACACTTTTTTAACACCTTTGACAAAGGACCCAGCACACAGGGAGCACCCTCGTGTTAACTGTGATTACAAAACATTTTTCTAATATTGTTTTCATCATCATCATCATCATCTGTAAGGAGTTTCTCAGGTGGCACTAGTGGTAAAGAACCTGCCTGCCAATGCAGGCGACATAAGAGACACGGGTTCGATCCCTGAGCTGGGAAGATTTCCTGGAGGAGGGCACGGCAGCCCACTCCAGTATCCTTGCCTGGAGAATCCCATGGACAGAGGAGCCTGGCAGGCTACAGTCCATGGGGTCGCAGAGTCGGACATGACTGAAGGGACAGCACAGCACGCACACATCATCTGTAAGGATTAAGTGCTTAGGACGATTAAGGAGATGAGATCTGTAACCGGCTTAGGACTGGCCTTGGTACAGTTTAGGGATTAAGAGAGATAAAACATTTAAGGTGCTGGCACAGGGCCTGGTAACTATAAGTGCTCAATAAATACCAAGTAAAAATAAATAAGCAAATGGGTGGGTAGACGGCCAGGTAGGTAGACAGCTGACGTCTTTATCCAAAGAAGAGGAGGGCATATGTCCTCACACAGGCTTGTGAATGAAAGTTCACAGGAGCCCAGTCATTCCAGCCCCAACCTGGAAACAGCCTAGTTGTCCACCAGCAAAATGGATAAATGTACTGCAGTACATCCAGATGATGGAATACTATTTGGCAATGAAAAGGATGAACTCCTGAGACAACCACATGGATGCCTCTAGAAGCATTATGCTAGTGAAGGAAACTAGACCCAAAAAAGCACATCCCATAAGGATCCATTTATGTGAAGTTCCAGAATTGGCAAAACCAATGTGTCATTATGGGAAGCAGATTGGCAGTTGCATGGAACAAGGGTGAGGAGGAAAACTAGGGGCCATGAGGGAGCCTGCTGGAGGGCTGTGTTCTCCTGAGTCACTGTTAGTTCAGGCTGACGGGACGGGGGCTCAAAAGGCACCTCCACGGACCCTTTGCTGTCAAAGTGAAGATGCTGAGGCCTAGAGTGGGCATGGAGTTTGCCCAGGGTCACACAGCAGTGCCTCCAACTCTTGATCTAGCTCCCCCTTAGCTTGGCCACAGTGCCTAGTCCTTCGTGGTAGACACAAGGCAGTGTGTACACAGCACCCTGTAGTATGCAATAGGAGCTCTATTAATGCCCCTGGACCTACTGAGGCACAGTTTTAGGGCATGAAAGGGTGCTGGTTTTGAAGACTGGTAGGCTAACCTCTTCTCAAACCATGTCCACCACTCAGGGAGGTGGTTCAACCTCCCTGAGCCCCTTTCCTCATCCGATAAGTGGGGGAAATAAATGAGGCTGTCCCCTCAGATGGTGACCAGTGCTGTGAAAAAAAGAAAAGCAAGGAGATGTGCCTGGGAGGATGGCTTTAGCCAGGGGCTTCGTGATGTTTACCCTGAGCTAAAAGACTGAGGAGGAGCCAGCCACTTGGGTCTCAGGGAAGGGGAGCACCAGAGAGAGGAACAGCAAGTGCAGAAGCCCTGGGCTTCCCAGCCTTCGCCAGCCCCTTCCCCAGCCCAGCCCGCCCTCCCGGCACCGCCCCTGAGGAGCACGACTGCCCAGCCCTGTGCACCCGCCTTAGAGCCCTGGAAAGGCTTCCCCCTCCCCAGCGCAGCCCCCCAGGCAGTGTCACCCCTTCCTCACCCTGTCCTTTCTTTTTTTTTTTTTAATTTATTTTTGACTGCGCTGGGTCCTCACTGTTGTGCGCAGGCTTTCTCTAGTTGTGGCAAGCGGGGGCTACTCTCTGGTGTGGTGCCCAGGCTTCATTGCCCTGTGACATGCGGGATCTTCCCAGACCAGGGACCGAACCTGTGTCCCCTGCACTGGCAGGCAGATTGCTCTCCACTGTACCACCTGGGAAATCTCCCTGCCCCTTATCTCTCTGTCCCAATGACATGAGCTCAGTCAATGGCCGATGCATCTTTGGCTCTAGCGCTGGGCACACAGTAGGTCCCTGCAGAATGCCACCTTTATGGACTAAATGACTGGACAACAGCAAAGATAATAGTATTGAGGGCTCCCTCTGCACTACAGACTGTACTTAGCGCTTCCCATTGATTCATTCAGCAGATGTTTACCGACCCATATTGTGTGCCAAGAAGTGGGATGCAGCCATAAACAAAAGATGAAAATTCCTGACTTTGTGGAGCTGACGTTTTTGTAGGGACGACAGTAAACAGAAGTGAAGTCCAAGGTGATAGGTGCTTGGAGAAGAGAGGCAGGAAATGCTGGAAGATGGGGGTGGTTACAGCTTTAGATTGGCTGTCCTGTGGGACCTTTGAGGCAAAGATCTGAAGGAAGTGAGGGAGTGAGCTGTGTTACATTTTGGGAAAGAATGTTCCAGCAGGGTGAAGAGCAAGTACAGAGACCCAAAGGCTTGTAAGGGGGTGTAAGGGAAGGGGAATATGCCAGTAGGGCTAAGACTCAGGCGGTGGGGAGCAGAATGGGGGTGGCGCTGGGGTGTCACCTCGGGCAGCGGGCTGGCCACTCTGCCTTGGTTTCCCTGTGTGGACAGTGTTGTGGTACATCCTACTGAGTTATATTTGGACCCCAAGGTAGCTTAAGAGCCCAGCTCTGCCACTTGCCATGTGTGTGACCTCAGGCTAGTTTTATTCTCCAAGCCTCAGTTTCCACCTCTATGAAGTAAAAATAAAGATGGTACCAACTTCTAATAGATAGTGAGAATTCGTGAAGATCAAGCATATCTGGCACTGAGAAAGTATTCAATGAACGGTAGCTGCCATGTTCTTTTTTTTTTTTAATCCTCCTTATTCTCATCCGTCTAGAGGAGACTGGGGCGCAGAGAGGTTAAGGAACATGTCCAGTGTCACACAGCTGGCGAGTGACAGCTGGCATGAGTCCAGACATAACATCACTTACTCTCTGGATTATACTGAACCCTCAAGTGAGCATGTGGTTTGGGGGATCTCAGAGGAGTCTGTTCTGAAAAGGCTGCTGGGGGCCCAGTGATCACATTGACTGTTGGTAAAAGCTGGGTTGCAGGGCTGTGGCTTCTCTCTGAACCTTGGGTCCTTCCTGACACCAAACCCCAGAATGACCTTGCCGTCTATCACCAGCAGCACTGGAGTAGAGCGGGGCGACTGTGGGTCAGAGAGAAAGGGCCAGCCGGCTCCTAACAGGGAAAGACCGGGTGAACTGAGCCCAGTTTACTCTTCCAGGCTCACCTGCAAGTGAGGCCCCGCGTCTCCCTGGGGACGATCCAGTAAAGGGACAGACTGTGGCTCCATTCACAGGGAGCAAAGTGTCCCAAGGAGAGATGTGAACACCCTAAGGTGAACGAGTGAGCGAGCGAGCCACTCCTGAGTTGGGGTGGGGAGCGGGCAGGGATGTGCTGTCGTCCCCCACACCTCCGGCTCACCCTCCTCTTGTCCGCAGTGGCAGGGGCTCTCCTTGCTGACTTCTTGTCCGGCCTGGTGCACTGGGGAGCCGACACCTGGGGCTCCGTGGAGCTGCCCATCGTGGGGAAGGTACGTATGTTGACCCAGCCCTGAAGCCCAGCCTGTCTCCTCCAGGAGGCGGTGGGGCTGTCTGACGTGGGGTGAGTCCCCTTTCCTCTCTGATCCCGTTTCCCTATCTGTAAGATGGAAACCATGGTTCCAGGCGCCCCATCCCCCACCTTCAAGACTAGACCAGGAATCCCCTGGGATTTCCTGGAAGCAAAAGCATCAGGCGTGGGACAGAGAACTTTGATATGTGTCCACCTCACTGGACCCTCGAGTTTGGGGACCACACCGCATCTTGTTCTCTGCCTGCCCTGCTGCACCACACTGTTAGTTTTCATTGAACTTTATCTGGTGTCAGTCAGACGTTTTTGATTGTGTTAGAAAATCTGGTACACAGTTAAACACAAAGGTACTGATTTGGGTACTAAAAATTTTAGAAGCCAAATTAGGGCATGGCTGGATCCAGTAGGACGAACAGACGATATTTTCTGGACTCAGTCCCTCTTCACATCTGTCTCTGCTTTCCTCTCCGCTGGCTCCACTCTCACGTGGGCTTTCTCCTGGTAAGGTGGCCGGAATGGCCGTCCACTGCCTCAAGGTCCGTCCTCCCAGCTCAGCGCTCCCCAGAGACCACCCCCTTTCCCATAGTTAGAACCAAAGTCCCACGGCTCATCCCCATTGGCCTCGCTTGGGTCACGTGGCCATCACACAGCCAGTCACTGTGGCCAGAGGAATGGGACGCTCTGATTGGCTGGACCGGGTTCGAGGAGGCAGCCTGATTGGAGCTGCCTCCAAGAAGGGGCGGCTCTTACCTGAAGGAGGGATTGGGTGCTGGAAAAAAATAAAGGGTCCTGCCTGTCAGTGTGAAGGGCCTCCTGCATTGCCTCAGGGTAGGAGAGGAGGGTGGAGATGGTCTCCATCCCCGCCACCATAGCCCGGGTCCGGAGGCTGAGGCCCACAGAGGGGCAGTACCAGCTGGAGGTCCGCACCAGGTCATTTCCACCCAGCTTCTGCTAAAGCTGCGAGACCCAGAGCCCGAAGGCTTGCGGGGGGACCCACAGTAGTGCCATGCTGGGGCGGCGTCCCGGAGACCAGGAGGCGCTCCCGCACGGAGTGTGTGTGCAGGAGTCAGGGAGAGGGGCTGACCGCCGCGGGCTGACTGGTCGGCCGTATCCTCTCTCCCATCCCCTCGCCTCACCTAGGCTTTCATCCGGCCGTTCCGGGAGCATCACATCGACCCAACAGCCATCACCCGGCACGACTTCATCGAGACCAACGGGGACAACTGCCTGCTGACGCTGCTGCCACTGTTAAACATGGCCTACAAGTTCCGCACACGGAGCCCAGGTAAGCATGCAGCTGGTGGCGGGGGAACCTCCAGGGAGCCCTCGGGGACACGCACACACGCACCCCTCCCAGGAGCCTTCCGAAGCTTGCGTGGGTATTTGGCCCCTCAGTGTTACAAAAGTTTAGTTAGTTGCCCTCATGTAAAATTGGGATATTTGACATAAAGATCTATGTTTCCAGCTTCTCTTGAGCAGTCCGACCTGGCCACCCTGGGTCCTTGCTCCCCCTTGGCTGCACTGGGCCGGAGCTGAGCTGTGGGGTCGCCCTTGCTCAAGATGCACGCTCTCCAGTTTGCCGCAGTCCCCAACTGCTCCCTGCAGTCCTAACCTGCCGGCCCACACACCTTGTTCATTTGAATTAACCTGCCTGGGGGCTTCTGATCTTGCTGCCTGGGCTTAGTGGAAAGAGTATAGATAGCCTGCAAACTCAGTTCTGAGTTCAGATCTCTGCCTGTTTGGGGAAGGAAACTTGTCCCTAGGTGAGTCCCATCACCTCTCTGAGCCTCAGTGACCTCAGTGTGGGGGAAGATAGGGAAGAGCCCTTCCTCTGAGCCAGCTCTTGTTCTAACAACTTGACACCTTGCTGGTCTTCAGAGCAGCCCCCCGTGGGGAGATGGGCTGAGTGTGTGTGGTATCTGACCACATCCTCTCCCCGCTGCTCTGAGCGGCTGTGAGCTCCCCAAAAAGCCTACGAAAGACCAGCCCCCCTGCCTCTGAATGGGACCAACTCTGTGGAGTCATCAGCGTTTCAGAATCCACCCTCCATCCCCCAGGATCAGGCCGAGACAAGACTCCCCCTATCCTATCTTTGCTTAACTCTTCCCCTGCCCTGTCCTGCTTTCCTCACTCCCTTGGGTATTTTTCAGAAGATTCCCCTCCCCAGTCAGATAAATCATGTGCACAGGAGTCCTTGTCTCAGCGAGGCTCTGCTTCTAGGGAATCCGGACCAAGATTTATTCCCATTTCATTGATGAGGAAGTTGAGATGCAAAGAGGTAGAGTCGCTGACCCAAGTTCACACAATGAAGAAATGTCAGAGCAGGGGCCTGCACCAGCCCTGCCTCACTCCAGAGCCCACATACTTAACCATTACTTCTGCTTCTGGCCTACTTCTGAGGCCACAGGAGAGTCTGAGCCTGCCGGACGCCGTGTGGGAGGGGTGCCTGCTGTCCCAGGAAGTTTGCTGCCCAGGGGCAAGGGGTCAGGGCCAGGCTGGCAGTGGGCCCCCACCCTACATGACAGCTGTTTGGGGCCTGTGGGCACCCACCCTCTCCCCACCCCGCAGAAGTCCTGGAGCAGCTGTACCCCTGGGAGTGCTTCGTCTTCTGCCTGATCATCTTTAGCACCTTCACCAACCAGATCCACAAGTGGTCGCACACGTACTTCGGGCTGCCGCGCTGGGTCGTCTTCCTGCAGGACTGGCACGTCATCCTGCCCCGTAAACACCATCGCATCCACCACGTCTCCCCCCACGAGACCTACTTCTGCATCACCACGGGTGCGTTCACAGGGTAGCAGGGGATGGGCTGCCCCCACTCCGACTGCCACTCCATCCTTAGGGTCGGGGGCAGAGGTCATGGGGGAGGCGGCGCAGTCCTGGAGGAACTTTCCCTCAGAACACGCATTTCTGGGCACCTACTATGTGCCATGCACCCTTCTAGGTGCCAGGGACACAGCCATAAATAAGACAGACCCACACACACCCTCTTCGTAGAGTTTTGATTCCAACCACCCATCGTCTAGCAAATATTTATTGAGCACCTACTATGTGCCATGGCACTAAACAAAACACAAAAATTCTACCTTTATAGCATTCTAAGAGGGGACATTCCAGGCAATAAGTACTACATCTGACAGTCCTTACTGCCAAGGAGGAAAATAACACAGAAGAGGGTGGCAGAGGGAAGTAGGGAGCTTTCCCCTTTAAATGAGGTGGTCAGCGAAGGCCTCCTGGAGAAGGTGGCATTTGAACTGAGGGAGAGTCATGAGACCCAGAGGAAGAGCTCTCCAGGCAACAGGAGCAATAGGTGAGGGAGGCAGGAACACACACACCTGGTTTGTTTCAGGAGCAGCGAGGAGCTGCTTGTGGAGTGAGGGCCAGAAGGATAGGAGAGCTGGCAAAGTCCAGGTGTGAAAGATGCCGTGGAGACAGACAGAGCATGGTGAAAAGCAGAGAGTCGGGGGGAGCGGGGTGTGGCTGTTTATAAAGGAGATCAGAAATCTGAAAACTGTGAGAGGGCCCCTGTGGATAAATAAGGACAGATCAGTCCAAGCAGAGGGAACAGCAAATACAAAGGCCCTGAGGCCAGAACATGTGCCCTGGGAGCAGTCAAGAGGCCCACATGCTGTGGGTAGTCAATGAGCCAGTGGCAAGAAGGTGAGGCAAGCAGGTTTTCCGGGGCCCGTGGGTATCTTTTTAAGGTTAAGTATACCACGGGTGCTGTTAGGTCAGGCCAACTTGGGTAACCTTCAGCTCCTCCGTATGTAACTTTCAGAGGCTCACAAGCCTCCCTGGTTATCAGTTTTCTCATTCACAAGATGGGGCTACAGCCACTCCTTCACACACCCTCTCCCAGGGCTGCGGTGTGAATGGTCAGACAGTAGATGCAAGGTGCCTGGCACATAGCGGGTACTCAGTAAGCTACACCTACTGGTTTGGGAGCAGGGGTTGGGTTTTGCTTTGATTTAGTTTGGTCAGGTATTTTGTAAGGTTTTTTTGTTTTTGCAGGTCTTTTGAATTTTTTTTTTTTGGCCTTTCTGAAAGCAGAACTGATAGCCACAGAAAATATTTTTTTGTACATCCTCAAGTCATGCTTTTTAGGAGCAGGTGGAGGGGTAGAATTTAAGCTGTTCTGGAGATCATTTAATTGTTCAGCCAGGGCTGGAATCAATCTTGGTTTGGCCAGGTACTAACTGGGAGACTGCCCTCCAAGACAGTCTTCTCATGTGGAAAATGGGACTCATAATAATACCTAGTTCAAGGTTCCGGTGGGAGACTGTAATACAGATTAAATAAGATTATGAGACTTATTTAATAGAAATTAAAAAAATAAATAGACTTATTTAATAATTAAATACTTATTTAATATTTAATAGACTTATTTAATAGAAACTTAGCACCTACCATGCCAGGCATCATCCTAGGCCCTGGGATCCAACAGGATCAACAGTGAAAGAACATGGGGTTCTGTTTGGGAGCTGGAGATCAAAACCAACACAAAACAGGGAGTGACAAATTAATGAGGATGCTTACAGGTTATCATGAAGGCTGTAAAGAAATAAGGAAGGGTGATGTGACAGGCCTGGAGGGCTGCTAAGTGCTAGTCAGGCAAGACTTCCTGGAAGAGGTGGCATTAGCACCAAATAATAAGAAACACTGCCTCCGTGTCTGGCATATAGTAAGCGCTCAATAAGAAGGTGAGTGAAGGGATGAAGATATGTCTGAGCAGCCCCTCAGCCCATTGATGGGAAGCCCCCATCCCCAGATTCTTGGTCAGCCCTCTTCCCCTGCCCTCTGCAGACCTACTCACAGTTCCTCCGCTGCCCAAGGCAGGGCCAGCTGTCTCTCTCTGTGCTCTTACTGTTGCTCTCCCATTCAACGCCTCCCCACACCTCCCTGCCCTGTCTCTGCTGCAGGCTGGCTCAACTACCCTCTGGAGAAGATGGGCTTCTGGCGACGCCTGGAGGACATTATCCAGGCCCTGACAGGCGAGAAGCCTCGGGCAGATGACATGAAATGGGCACAGAAGATCAAATAACTCCTCCAGGCCACCACCTCGTTGCCAACCTTCCCCAGCTCCCCCAAACTGAAGCCATCTGCCAAATTCCAGCCTCCTCGCGCTGGCCACTCCAGTTGGAGAGGACACCTCCTGGGCTGGGCCCGGGCACCTCCAGCCAACCCACCCCCCCTTGTGACACAATACTTGAGCCACTGACTTTTTTCATTTCCTTCTTTTCAAATTTTTTTTTCCCTTGGCCCCTCCCCAGCCACCTGAGCTGCTCTGTCTGCCAAGCCTGACTCTGCAAAAAAAAAAAGAGCCCCGCCCTTTCAGCCATCCCTTGGGTTGAGGACAAGCTCACCAACTCCCCACACTCCCACCACCCCTTGCCCCACTGAGTGGCCCTTCAGCGTGGATAGTATCGGGGCACTGAGTCATCTTACCTGTTCCTGTCTGTCTGCCCGCAGAGGGTGTAGGAGCCCCTAGGCACACCTGAGTGTCCCTGGACCATCACCCCGCTATGGCCCTGCAGACTTGACTCCGAAGGCCTGGGTGGACAGACAGCCCCAGTCACCACCTTCAGCCTAGCTTGTCCACCCAAAGGCAGCAAAGTGCAGCGGGGGTCTGGGGGCAGCCGGCCAGATGAAGCCAGAATTTCCTGATCGAGTCTGGACTCCGTTCTCCCCGACCCTTCCCCCATCTGCCTGTGTGATTCCAGCCAGAGCTGACGTTTCTAATCGGAGGATGTCTTCAAAGGGCACAGCCCCTGCAAAGGGTCTTGGTCATTGGAAAGGGACACGGTGTCCCCTCCGACTTGAGGGTATGTCAGAGAAGGAAGAGTGGGGCTTTTTTGTTTCGGTTATTTTTTTTTTTTTAACGGTGCTTGCTTGTTTAATGTAAATAATAGAAAGCCTTAATATCTTTTCTGTAACACGGAGTAATATTTTAATGTCATGTTTTGGATGTACATAATATATTTATAACAAAGCAGCAAGTCTACTTAACCTGGGCTGCCTCCTGTTTCCTGATTGGCTGGGGGAGGGGAAGTAAGGAGACAGTGAATCAGTGTTGACATCTGGTCCCGACCCTTTTGGAAGGGGGGCCATGATTCCGTGAGGAATTTTCATGTAGGAGATCATGGTGACAGAGACATGGAGGCAGAACCCTACTGAGGAATTCCTTCAGCAAAGGTTTACTGGCACCGGGTATATGCCAGGCTCTGGCCTGGACACTGGGCATGGAAATGAACCAACAAACAAGGACCTCCCCTGATGGATCTGACTTCCTGGGGAGAGAGACAATAAACATAAATGCACACAGACATTCAGATGGTGATTTGTAAAGAAAATCAAACCACTTGGGATTACATTGGGCAAGCGGGGTGAGGCTGCTTTGGCAGCTCAAGGAGGGCCTCTCTGAGCAGGTGACATTTGAGCTGAGACCTGGAGAAGGACATGGAGACAGTTGGGGAAAGAACTGTGGGAAAAACCCTCCTGGCCAGACAATAACGCAAAGGTCCTCAGGCAGGAACATACCTGGGGTTTTTAAAAGAATGTGGCTAGACTGGAGTGAGCAAGGGGGGAGTGGAAGATGAGATTTGAAAAATAGGGACTAATTATATCCATAGCCAAATGGGGAGACTGGACATTTTAAACAAGTATCTTGTTCATTTATTCATTGAACAAATACAAGGTGCCTCCCATATGCCAGGCGCTGGGATTCAGCAGTGAACACATAGGCATTTACAATTAATCTAGGCTAGATAGTTTCTATAATGTTAACGAAAAACAAAAACCTTCTGGGGACAGAGAATGATAAAAGACTCTAGAGCAGTCACAGATCAAGTTTTTTTTAATGTGACCCATAACTTTATTTTCCTTAAACTTTGCCCACCACTAGACTTTTGAAAAATGTTTTATTTTGAGATAACTAGATTCTCATGTAGTTCTGAGAAAACCACCAGTAGACTTGATTTGCGACTATCTGAGTGGACCACAAAAGGAAGGGGTATTAGAATTTATCAACTCTCAATGACAGAAACTATAACTGAGGCAAAAATTAGTAGTGAAAATAATTCTATTAATTCATGTAACTGAAAAGTTTAGAGGTGTTTCTGACTTAAGGTTTGGGACCCTGGGGTACACGATTCATCAGAACTTGGTCTCTCTGTCTAGCTCTATTTTCTGTCAAGTGAGTTGAGGTTGACATTGGACCAGCTCCGTATCTCAGTGAAGTGAAAGTGAAGTTGCTCAGTCGTGTCCAACTCTTTGTGACCCCATGGACTGTAGGCTACTAGGATCCTCAGTCCATGGGATTTTCCAGGCAAGAATACTGGAGTGGGTTGCCATTTCCTTCTCCAGGGGATCTTCCCAACCCAGGGATCGAACCCGGGTCTCCCGCATCATAGGCAGACGCTCTACCGTCTGAGCTACCAGAGAAGCCAACTCCCGCAGTTTACCCAAACTCATGTCCATTGAGTCGGTGATGCCGTCCAACCATCTCATCCTCTGTCATCCCCTTCTCCTCCTGCCCTCAATCTTTCCCAGCATCAGGGTCTTTTTCAGATGAGTCAGCTCTTTGCATCAGGTGAGCAAAGTATTGGAGTTTCAGTTTCAGCATCAGTCCTTCCAATGAATATTCAGGACTGATATCCTTTAGGATGGACTGGTTGGATCTCCTTGCAGTCCAAGGGGTTCTCAAGAGTCTTCTCCAACACCACCGTTCAAAAGCATCAATTCTTCGGCGCTCAACTTTCTTTATGGTCTAACTCTCACATCCATACATGACTACTGTAAAAACCATAGCCTTGACTAGATGAATCTTTGTTGGCAAAGTAACGTCTCTGCTTTTCAATATGCTGTCTAGGTTGGTCATAACTTTTCTTCCAACGAGTAAGCGTCTTTTAATTTCATGGCTGCAATCACCATCTGCTGTGATTAGATGCAGGGACCATCTGCATTGTCTGCACTGCACCATCTGCAGTGATTAGTGCAGGGAATAGGAAAGCAAGCCCTGTAGCCCCAAGGCTGCTTATCTGGCCCTGATTTCGGCTCTCTGCCCCACCCACTCAGACTTCTGGTTAACACATTAATTTCTCTTTCGGCAACCATCCTTCCCTCCTCTCATCCTGTGGTTGGGAAATGTTGATCCCACTTCTGCAACTGCAGGTGGATATTTCAGCCCTGGGCAATCAAAACACTTTACCATCCCACCCCAACATAGTTGGTTCAGCAGGCCAGTAAGAGCCTGCCCTGGGGCTTTGGCTGCATCTGCTGGGAAGGAAAACATTTTCTACTGAGATAATGTGATGGACAAGTTGGTGATGGACAGGGAGGCCTGGCGTGCTGCAGTTCATGGGGTCGCAAAGAGTCAGAAACGACTGAGCGACTGAACTGAACTGATTCCTATTCCCAGGCCCTGCGGGGAGTATATTTCTAGAGCCTACCAGAAGCCAGCAAGAACAAACACCCGAGTTCAGAGAGTGAAGTGGCTTGCCCGAGACCACACAGCTAGTAAGACACAGCCAGGCCTCAGACTCAGATGGTCTCGCTGCTCCTGAATCCCGAGGACTGGAAATGTATTTTTCTAAACCAGAGCAAGGTATGTTTTGTGTCAGGTCTGGGACAGTTGGGGTCATTTGTGAGATGGGAGAATTCCAACAAGTTCCCACTGAGCAACAGGCGGCGGGAAATGCTGACTAACACCTACTACACATTGAGCACAGGCCAGAGGCGGAGAGCTCTGGGTGAGAGTCCCTTCAGGCGGTCCCCGCAGCTCTGAGAGGTCAGTACGCTTAGCCCCGTTTTTTGCAGATGAGGAAACTGAGGCACAGAGTCAAATAACACACCAAATGTCACACAGATGGCCGGTGGCAGGGCTGGAATCTGAGCCCTGACGTGGCGCTGAGCTCTGGCAGGTTTCACGCACACCTGCAGCCCCAGTGGAGGGAGGGAGGTGGGAAGGCAGGTTTTCCAGCATGTCTCCTATGAGAAATCAGCAACGTTGCAGGATGAGAAACGGCCACTGACCCCGAGCGGGGGGCGTGCCCTGGAGACATGAGACCCCAGAGGGCAGCGGCTACTCACATCAGTTGATTAAAGAAGAACCAGAAAATCCAGATGCTTTAAAACGCTGGCTCCGTTCTTTAATCATACCGTGGGCAAAATAAAACAGGCGTCTAGGTCAACGTCTGCCCACAACTCCCCAGTGGCTCAGTCGTGTCCTACTCTTGGTGACCCCATGGACTGTAGCCCGCCAGACTCCTCTGTCCAGGGCATTTTCCCGGCAGGAATGCTGGAGTGGGTGCCATTTCCTCCTCCTGGCTGGTGCAGGGACCGCCTGACTTTAGGAGGGTGTGTGCTGCTATCTGGTGGTGGACTGGGGCAGGTGGCAGCGCCAACAGATGGGTTCCCAGCTCCACTGGGAAATGTCATGCATCCCCCTGAGCTGACTTGTCTTTAGAGGGGTTCTGGGCACCATGTCTGCCCCCAACATTAACCTCACCCCCTTTTGATAAACCTAAAATTTCAAGCTACCCTTTTAAACATAATTTTGTAATAAGTAATACATGCATAAGGTAAAGAGTAATAGGGGACTTTCCTGATGGTCCAGTAGTTAAGACTCCACACTACCAATTCAGGGGGCCTGGGTTCAGTCCCTGGCCAGGGAACTAGATCCCACACGCCAGCAACTAAAAGATACCATACACTCCAATGTAGATTCCACGTGCCTCGACTAAGACGCGGCACGCATGCTCAGTCTCTCAGTGGTGTCCAGCTCTGCGATCCCATGGACTGTAGCCTGCCAGGCTCCTCTCTCCATGGAATTTCCCAGGCAAGAATACTGGAGTGGGTTGCTATTTCCTTCTCCACTAAGACCCAGCACAGCCAAATAAATAAATATAGGTTAAGTATTTTTTTAAAGAGTAATAAACAGTACAGGGGTCAGGTGACTGTGGCCAGTAGGCGAAATCTGGCCCACCCTGTTTTTCTGTTGTCCCCATGAGCACTTTTTTTTTTAATAGTGGGGGCAATAAAGAATATTTTCCTAACAAATGACATTCAAATTCAGTGTCAGTTATAAAGTTTTCTTTGGCACACAGTCACACCCATTATTTGCATATTGTCTCTGGCTGGTTTTTCAATATAGCAGCAGAGTCAAGAGACCAAATGACCCACAAAATCAAAAATACTATAGTACTATATCAATGCTTCCTTATTTCTTTCTACAGCTGTATAACATTCCAACTTCAGGATGGACCTTTCTTTTTTAACTCATCACCCGTTAAATTTTGAGGTCATTTTCAGTTTTGGGTAATACAAATTGCTGTGGTATGCACTGAAGGACTTAAGTCTTTGCTCATGAGGGCCAGTAGGCCTGAGGGGTCAATTCCTGGGGATCGAATTGCTGGGTTAGGGATGTCTGCGAGTTACCTTTTGATCGCTCATGCCAAAATTGCCTTTGACCAAGGCCATGCCCATTTAAACTCTCAGAACTTTTGAGAGTGCCAGTTTCCTCACACCCTTGCCAACACAGGGTGTTATCAAGTGTTTGTTCTTTGCCAATCTGATAAGTGGTTTTAATTTGCATTTCTCTTACTAGATTTCTCTTAGATTTCATTGAATCTAAGATATCATTGATTGTACCATGCACCTGATTTCAGAAATGTTTGAATATAAAATTTGCCTCTTAGAATCACTGAAATAGAGTATGTTGAGTGGAATCGGCTATTTTATTGCATTTTCTTACTCTGTATTCTATTCTGATTTTTTTTTTTTGGTGGGGGGGTGGGGGCAGGGAGGCAGGACAGTGGTGGTTAAGAGCTTAGAGTTCAAATCCCAGCTCTGCCCCTTACAAGTGTGGTCTTTGCGCAGGTTACTTAATCTTTTCTGTGTTTCAGTTTCCTCATCTTTAAGATGAGTACCTACCTCACAGGGTCGTTGTGAAAGTGAAGTGAAAGTCACTTAGTCGTGTCCGACTCTTTGCAACTCCAGGGACCATATAGTCCATGGAATTCTACAGGCCAGAATACTGGAGTGGGTAGCCTTTTCCTTCTCCAGGGGATCTTCCCAACCCAGAAATTAAACCCACATCTCCCGTATTGCAGGCAGATTCTTTACCAGCTGAGCCACCAGGGAAGCCCAAGAATACTGGAGTGGGTACCCTATCCCTTCTCATGCAGATCTTCCTGACCCAGGAATCGAACTGGGGTCTCCTGTATTACAGGCAGATTCTTTACCAGCTGAGCCACCAGGGAAGCCCAAGAATACTGGAGTGGGTACCCTATCCCTTCTCATGCAGATCTTCCTGACCCAGGAATCGAACTGGGGTCTCCTATATTACAGGTGGATTCTTTACCAGCTGAGCTACCAGGGAAGGGTTGTTATGAAGGTTAAATGGATTAATCTATACAAAACACTATGTTCCTGGAACATACTAAATGCTCCATAAACATCTGCTGCAAACATCATGTTTTCCTTTGGGATCTCTTTTTCTTAGTGAGTTGCAAGGGCTCCTTATTAATTAAGAGAACATCTTTTCGGTTTTTCCCCCACCCTGGACTCCTGGTTTCTATTCCTTTTTTCCTTGATCACAAAAGTAAAAGATGGTACAAAAGTCAGACATTACAAAAATAAAATGTACAGGAAGAAACTAATGGAAATGACCCAGATGTCAATCAATATAGGAATAAATGAACTGTACTACTACTCCTACCCACTCAGTCCTATCCTGTTTTGATCGTATAGTTTAGCAACTACATCAAACATTGAGTATCTTAATGCTATACTTCAGCCATCCCAGGGGGACATAACTCATGTGCCATGAGATGCCACTTGCAAACGTGTCACCCACCCCATCCAACACAGACCCCTCCCCAGGGACTCTCTGCCTTCTGGGTGCCCATGACTCTTGCTGTCAACAGTTCCTCAGCTTTACTTTCTATAGTTTGTGTTATAAAAGCTACAGCATGAGTCTGGGGCTTTTTTCTTAACTACAGTTTGGAAACAGAAACACAGAACTTTATGGTAATGTTATCCCCAACCTTGCTACTCAAAGTGTGGTCTGTACTCAGCATCAGCATCCTCTAGGAGGCTGTTGGAAATGCAGGATCTCAGTGTCCCTCGCCCCCAGAGAATCAGAATCTGCGTTTAAACAAGCTTGCTACTGATTTACCTACACATAACACTTTGAGAAGTATTACTCTAAAAAACAATATTGTAGGTCTTGTAAAGTATATTGTATTTTTTTACATTTTGAATATACTTTTTCAAACTATTCACGTCTTTCACATCTCAGAGATCCCAAAACTGCCCGGGTGTTTTCCTGCCTTGTTGAGAATAGTGTTTTTGAGTAAAGGCTGTGGACCAGTACAAGTCCATCTATCTCTTTCCTGGAACACTGTGCCAGCTTCCTTGGCTGTAGATAACAATTTACCTTTAAGAGCAGCTTAAGCAATAATGACACTTATTATCACGTCTTCAGTCTCAGTCTCAGTTCAGTCGCTCAGTCGTGTCTGACTCTGCAACCCCATGGACTGCAGCACGCCAGGCTTCCCTGTCCATCACCAACTCCCGGAGTTTACTCAAACTCATGTCCATTGCATCGGTGATGCCATCCAACCATCTCATCCTCTGTCATCCCCTTCTCCTCCTGCCTTCAATCTTTCCCAGCATCAGGGTCTTTTCAAATGAGTCAGCTCTTCACATCAGGTGGCCAAAGTATTGGAGTTTCAGTTTCAGCATCAGTCTTTCCAATGAATATTCAGGACTGATCTCCTTTAGGATGGACTGGTTGGATCTCCTTGCAGTCCAAGGGACTCTCAAGAGTCTTCTCCAACACCACAGGTCAAAAGCATCAATTCTTCGGCGCTCAGCTTTCTTTATAGTCCAACTCTCACACCCATACAGGACTACTAGAAAAACCATAGCCTTGACTAGACAGACCTTTGTTGGTAAAGTAATGTCTCTGCTTTTTAATATGCTGTCTAGGTTGGTCATAACTTTTCTTCCAAGGAGCAAGCGTCTTTTAATTTCATGGCTGCAGTCACCATCTGCAGTGATTTTGGAGCCCAAAAAAATAAAGTCTGCCACTGTTTCCTTTGTTTCCCCATCTATTTGCCATGAAGTGATGGGACTGGATGCCATGATCTTAGTTTTCTGAATGTTGAGTTTTAAGCTAACTTCTTCACTCTCCTCTTTCACTTTCATCAAGAGGCTCTTTAGTTCTTCTTCACTTTCTGCCATAAGGGTGGTGTCATCTGTGTATCTGAGGTTATTGATATTTCTCCCAGAAATCTTGATTCCAGTTTGTGCTTCATCCAGCCGGGCATTTCGCATGATGTATTCTGCATATAAGTTAAATAAGCAGGGTGACAATATACAGCCTTGACGTACTCCCTTTCCGATTTGGAACCAGTCCATTGTTCCATGTCCAGTTCTAACTGTTGCTTCTTGACCTGCATACAGATTTCTCAGGAGACAGGTAAGGTGCTCTGGTATTCTCATCTCTTTAAGAATTTTCCACAATTTGTTGTGACACACAGTCAAAGGCTTTGGCATAGTCAATAAAGCAAAAGTGTTGGAGAAGACTCTTGAGAGTCCCTTGGACTGCAAGGAGATCCAACCAGTCCATCCTAAAGGAGATCAGCCCTGAATATTCATTGGAAGGACTGATGATGAAGCTGAAACTCCAATACTTTGGCCACCTGATGTGAAGAGCTGACTCATTTGAAAAGACCCTGATGCTGGGAAAGATTGAAGGCAGGAGGAGAAGGGGACAACAGAGGATGAGATGGTTGGATGGCATCACTGACTCATTGAGTCTGAGTAGGCTCCAGGAGTTGGTGATGGACAGGGAGGCCTGGTGTGCTGCAGTCCATGGGATTGCGAAGAGTTGGACATGACTGAGCAACTGAACTGAACTGACTATACTGATAAAGCAAAAGTAGATGTTTTTCTGGAACTCTCTTGCTTTTTCAATGATCCAGCAGATGTTGGCAATTTGATCTCTGGTTTCTTTGCCTTTTCTAAATCCAGCTTGAACATCTGGAAGTTCATGATTCATGTGTTGTTGAAGACTGGCTTGGAGAATTTTGAACATTACTTTACTAGCGTGTGAGATGAGTGCAATTGTGCGGTAGTTTGAACATTCTTTGGGATTGGAATGAGAACTGATCTTTTCTAGTCCTGTGGCCACTGGGTGAGTTTTCCAAATTTGCTGGCATATTGAGTACAGCACTTTCACAGGATCATCTTTTAGGGATTGAAAGAGCTCAACTGGAATTCCATCACCTCCACTAGGTTTGTTCACAGTGATGCTTACTAAGGCCCACTTGACTTCGCATTCCAGGAAGTCTGGCTCTAGGTGAGTGACCATACCATCATGATTATCTGGGTTGTGAAGATGTTTTTTGTATAGTTCTTCTGTGTATTCTTGCCACCTCTTCTTAATATCTCCTGCTTCTGTTAGGTGCATACCATTTCTGTCCTTTATTGTGCTCCTCTTTGCATGAAATGTTCCCTTGGTGTCTCTAATTTTCTTGAAGAGACCTCTCGTCTTTCCCATTCTATTGTTTTCCTCAATTTCTTTGCATTGATCACTGAGGAAGGCTTTCTTTTTTTTTTTCATGGTTTCAGAGGTATTTATTGAAAAATAATGATCTGAGCACTAAACAGTTGACATCAGCACATGCTCCTATGGAGAGCAATGACAGACACCAGCATACTGGTTACCGTGGCACAGGCCTCACTAACATGTGCGCAAACGCTTCGCTTTACATCTTTTGCTTTCTTCTTTTGTGACTGTGATGTCTTTCCCCATCCCTCTCCTTCCGTCTCCTGGAGTCCCAGCCTCTGTCCTCGTCCTTACTTCTCTTCCGTCTATGTGGGCTCCGACTTCGGTCCCGTCTGTGCCGTGAACCCTCCCCGTCCAGACGGCTCCCCCCAGACTGCCTTGAGTCCACTGAAGCCGACCGTCTTTCTTCATTTTTGTCCGCCCCGTCCGCGTCCTGCTCCTCCTGCCAGTGGCTGCTCAGCTCCTCCATGTGCACACTGATCACATCCCGGATCACCTCAGTGTATGATTTCTTGGTTATGTGAACATTCTTAGCTCTATAGGACTGGCGTCTCCTTCTGTAATCTCTCACTTCTGCCAGGATTTCAAGGTAAGATTTTGGACTTTTTCGACTATTATCTTGATTGACTTTGGCAGCCAAGTCTACAAAGAGATCGCTGTCATTTTCAATGATTTGAGAATCTGAGCGTTTTTTCTTTGTTTCCTCGACTACAAAATCGTAGAGGGCAAGACGATCGGCTTGAGTCAGATCACAAACAAACCGTTTGTGATTCAGAGGAACTTCAACAGGCAATGAAGAATACACCCCCCAATTATTTGATTATAATAATCACCATCATTTCCTACTGCAGCTCTAGCTTGTTTAATTATCTGGAATTGTGAGTCCTTATTCAAGGTAATTGAAGGTATGTTCGCATTCTCATAGAAAAAGTCAGAATTATACATTTTATCCTCTTCCTCTTTGGTATAGCCCAGTTTCCGCAATCTGCAAGATACCATGTGCTTTGCTAAAGATGATTTAGGCATGTGATGATTGGAATCGTATGGGCATATTGCAACTTCATCCTCGGCCATATTGCAACTTCATCCTCGGCCGCCGCTGCCTCCTCCCCGGGCTCCAGCCGGTCCAGGCTCCAGCCCAGCGACGCCGTCACCTCCTCCAGCGTCCGACGGCAGCTCTCCACGAACTCGCTCAGCTCCTCCCGCAGGCGCCGGCGCTCCTCCACAGGGGGAGGCTCGGCCTCCATCTGAGGAAGTCTTTCTTATCTCTCCTTGCTATTCTCTGGGACTCTGCATTCAAATGGGTATATCTTTCTTTTTCTCCTTTGCTTTAACTTCTCTTCTTTTCACAGCTATTTGTAAGGCCTCATCAGACAACCATTTTTCCTTTCTGCGTTTCTTTTTCTTGGGGATGGTCTTGATCACTGCCTGAAGACAAGAGTGGAGAAATAACTCTGGAAAGAATGAAGAGACAGAGCCAAAGCAAAAACAACACCCAGTTGTGGATGTGACGGGTAATGGAAGTAAAGTCCGATGCTATAAAGAACAATATTGCATAGGAACCTGGAATGTTAGGTCCATGAATCAAGGCAAATTGGAAGTGGTCAAACAGGAGATGGCAAGAGTGAACATCGACATTTGAGGAATCAGTGAACTAAAATGGACTGGAATGGGTGAATTTAACTCAGATGACCATTATATATATTACTGTGGGCAAGAATCCCTTAGAAGAAATGGAGTACCCATCATAGTCAACAAAAGAGTCCGAGATGCAGTACTTGGATGCAATCTCAAAAACGACAGAATGATCTCTATTCATTTCCAAGGCAAACTATTCAATATCACGGTAATCCAAGTCTATGCCCCGACCAGTAATGCTGGAAGAAGCTGAAGTTGAACAGTTCTATGAAGACCTACAAGACCTTCTAGAACTAACACCCAAAAAAGATGTCCTCTTCATTATAGGGGTCTGGAATGCAAAAGTAGGAAGTTGAGAGCTACCTGGAGTAACAGGTAAATTTGGCCTTGGAGTACAAAACGAAGCAGGTCAAAGGCTAACAGAGTTTTGCCAAGAGAATGCACTGGTCATAGCAAACACCCTCTTCCAACAACACAAGAGAAGACTCTACACATGGACATCACCAGATGGTCAATACCGAAATCAGACTGATTGTATTCTTTGCAGCCAAAGATGGAGAAGGTCTATACAGTCAGCAAAAACAAGACCAGGAGGTGACTGTGGCTCAGATCACAAACTCCTTATTGCCAAATTCAGACTTAAATTGAAGAAAGCAGGGAAAACTACTAGACCATTCAGGTATGACCTAAATCAAATCACATCTCTTAAGAAGCCTATAGATAGGCAGCTCTGAGATTTGTTCAATTGCTCAACTACATCATCCAGGTCCTACCTAGCTCTTGCCATTTTTCTGTGCTGGCATCTTTGGTGCGTTGGCTTTTCAGCATCAAGGTTGTGCCTCATGGTATCTTAATGATTGCCACAGCTCCAACCATCACAACATCATATTATATGGAAAAAAAAGGGGGACAAAAAAGGCTTTCTCCCCAGCTATTTTCATGAGAGGAAACTTCCAAACATGCCTTCTCCCCGACTCACTGGTCAGAAAGAACTAGACCCTGGACCAACCACTGGCAAGAGGAAATGGCAGTGCCTGTGACTGGCTTGGATTCACACGAAGCTGAACCTCCGGCCTCCTGAACAAAACCAGGCTTCTGAAGGACAGAAGGACATGACTGGCCTGGTTGACCCCTCACCTCCAGTCTTGCTGCAGCCCAATTCAATTTCCTTGAGGCAGCCAGGCTGCACTTTGTTAAAATGCAAACCTGCCCGGGTCATTTCGCTTTAAACTTCTCAGGCTTCAGCCCCCTCACCACAGAGGGAACACCGAGCGCCCCAGGGTTAAAAGAACTGGATTCCAAACCTGATTTTACTTCTCTCCTGTTGCCTGACCTGGGGAAGCCATCTTACCCCACCGAGTCTCAGTTTCCACGTCTGACAAATGTGGAGATAACAGCCGCTTTACAAATGTCATTGAGGAAATAATGACAGCAGCAGCCAATACTTCTATAGCCCTCCCACTGTGTCAAGCTCTTTTCTAAATTCTTTAGTTGTATTAGCCATTTTCACCTTCCCACGCGTCCGATAAAACGGGAGTCGCATCGGCATCAGCTGAAGCTACCAGCTCAAGCGCAGGGAGAGGCTGGGGCGCAGGCGCCAGTGCGATGCGGCTCTGGGGAGCGGGCAGAGCAACTCCGAGAGCGCTTCAGCACGCGGAGGACTACAACTCCCAACAGGCTCTTCCGCGCCGCTGGACTACAACAACCAGCATGCCCCGGGCTGTCGTGCTTCACCTAGTCCTCCTGCCAGGCCGACTGTGCAGAAATTCTCTTTATGGTCAGTTTCGCTTGACAGACATTCCCCACGGGAACCAAGGAATCTATGCGGGTAAACACATATGCGCATCATGAATAAGAGGCTTTTGTTCTAACCCTAACTCCTCCACCTGTTAGCTTTCCTCATCTCTAAAATGAGGATATTCCCGGGAGCTATCGTGTCATTGAGCTGTGAGGATTAAAAGCTGAATATGACAGCTTGGTAGATGTCCCCTCCACTCTGGGTGCCCAAGCGTTTATCAACCCATTTTATCTCCATAGCAGCCTCATGAGATTGGTATCCTTATCACCCTTTTCAGAAGGGGAAATTGATGCCAGGAAAGGTTCAAGTCTCTTGCCTCAAGTCACACAGCCAAGTGAATGGCGAACTCAAACCCAGAAAATTTCACTCCAGAGGTGAGTCCACTTTAGGAACCCAAATGCTTCCCATCTGCTATATGACATTTTACAGTGACTGAAAGTCCAGGGCAAATATTTTGTGTGCCCTTCAAGGTAAATTTCAATCACTTGATACAGGGTATAATGTCAAGGTGACTTGGTGGGAAGGGGCTTCCCTGATGGCTCAGACAGTAAAGAATCTGCCCACAATGCGGGAGATCTGGGTTCCATTCCTGTGTCAGGAAGATCTCCTGTAGAAAGAAATTGCAACCCATCCCCTGGGTGGGGAAGATCCCCTGGAGAAAGGAGTGACTGTCCACTCCAGTAGTCTTGACTGGAGAATTCCATGGACAGAGGAGCCTAGTGGGCTACCGTCAGACACGATTGAGCCACTGAGCAGACTCAGGCTGTCATAAGGAGAATGGAACATGGGGGCAAGAATGGAGGCTGCTGGGATCCTCCACGTGGGAGACAAGGGGAGCCTAGAGGTGAATGGGGTAGAGAGGTGCTTAGGAGGCACTGCTTAGGAGGCACGAGGTGAACTGGGTGCAGGTGTCCAGCTTCCTTGTTCCTTTGTACTGAAAGTTCTGGTCCTTACTCTGCCAATGTGTAGCTGTGCCACTTTGAGGCAAACCTTTCATCTCTCCCAGCCTCAGTCTTCACATCCACATAAGGGTTTCTCAGACCACTTATGATAGAGGAGTCAACTTCTTGAATTTAACATTTGCAAATATATGTCTCCTGGGCCTTTGCACATGTCACTCCCACTACTCGCCTCTCATCGTTCAGGTCTCTGTTGAAACGTGACTTCCTAAGAGGCCTGACCACTCCTTCCCCGGTTTAGTTCCTATCCTATTATAGTTAGGTTCTTCCCTATTTGTTTACTTGCTTCCTGCCTCCAACTAAAATGTAAGCCCATGAGAGCAGAAGCTTGCTTCTTCAGGGATGCATATCCCTCCACAGCACCTATGAAAGTGTCTGGCACATAGTAGATGCTTAGTAAATATTTGATTGAGTGAATGAGTGAACGAATGAATGAATGAGTGAATGTTTTCCCTGCCACCTTTATATATATATCCCCCGAATCCTTTAACTGCCCTGCTTCAAGCGCCTTCTGGCCTGGGTGCATTGATCTTGGAAGCAAGACCTGTGGCCTGGGTTCAAATTCTGACTCAGTTACTTAAGGGCTGAGTTTACATAAATGTCTTAACCCCTCTCGCCCTCATTTTTCACTTTAACCCAAACCTCACAGAGGAAAAGGCCCAGGGCAAGATAAGTGCTTTTAAACAATATTATAAATTTGCATCTATTTACTTATTTTTATTGAAGTATAGTTAACTTACAATATGGTGTTAGTTTCAGGTGTACAGCATAGTGATTCAGGTTTTTGGGTTTTGGTGGGTTGGTTTTTTTTTTTTCAGATTACCTTGTATTATAGTTTATGACAATAGGCGCTCTATTAAAACTTTCTTTTCTTTTAGTCACACCCTTCCAAGTCTGATCACCCTTGCCCTTCTCACCAAGCACCTCAATACCTGCCTCGCACCAGAGCCTGGAGGGCCTTGCGGGTTGCTGGGCCCTCACGCACGCAAATGTTTCCTCGCTCTAAAAGGGCAGGAAAAAAAAACCTTTCAGGCAACGGGTCGAGCGGCCCGCAGAGCAGGCGTCAGTGAGGCGTCCGCGCATGCGCACGCGCCTGCGCAGAAGAGCCCAGGGACGGTGGGGGGTGAAGAAGGGGCCGGCCTTTGAGCGACAGCGACGCAAGATGGCAGCCACCACGGGCTCGGGTGAGCGGGGGTGCCGGGCCCAGCCGGCCGAGGGGGCATGGGCTTGGGCTGGGGGCTGGAGACCCGCACAGGCTCCTGCTGCGGGGCCAGGGCCTCTGTAGGGCCGCTGTCCGCCAGGCCCCGCGGCGGCGACGCGGGCGGCCTGAGCGGGGAGGAGGAGCAGGCGGTGGCCGGAAGCACGGGCGGGGGCCTGAGGGGCCTGTGGGCGGCGCGGTGAGGCCGAGGCTCCCCCGGGCGGTGTGAGGGCCCTGCGGAGAGGAAGGGCTCGGCCCCGCGGCGCTGCAGAACGGCTGGAGCGAGCGAGGGGCGAGCGCAGGGCCACTCCGGAGGAGTCAGGGGCCGGCGGCTCCTTAGAAGAGATCGAGGGGTCCCTTAGAGGACGAGGAGGCGCCCCCAACGAGATGGAAGTCCTTTATTGGATGCTGGGTGTCTGAGCGGGGGGAGGAGCCTTAGGGATGTCCGTTTGGCCCTGACTTCAGTGAAGCCCCTGAGGAAGAATGAGGGAAGGAAACGGGATCCTGAGGGGTGACTGAGAGGGTGCCCCGTTGGTTAAGGGCATGGATCCGTGTAAGTTTGGGGAATTGGGTTAGCTGAGAAAAATTTTACGCAGATTAGAAAGGGGGCGTCTTGGGATGGCAGCTTTTGCGGTTGGGGGCTGGGAGTAAGGTCATCTCCACAGGATACGTGAGAAGGGGAAAGGGATTTCTCAGATTCCAGAGGGATTTGGTTGGAGCAGCTTAAAGTGCAATGACCCCATCATTACCAGGCCCCTATTTGAGGAGGTAGATGTTGGGTTTTAGGAGGCGAGCGAGTAGGGCGGTCGGTGGAAGCTTGCGATCCTGGGTGAAGAGCAGATGAGTTGGGAGCCCTGGAGGTGTCTGTTAGGGGAAGGGTTACCTGAGGGAAGCCCCATGCAGTGAGTGAGACTGGGAATCAGGTTTCAGAGATGTTCTTCTTAGAGAGGAATCATTTCTTTTATTTGGGTGAGGGAAGCATACTTTAGGAGTGTCTCTTACGGAGACTGTCTCTCTTTCAGGTATTGGTAACATATGGGGGTTCAGCTCAGAAGTTCCCCAGTGGCTGGATGGGCATGGGGAGAGGAATAAATGAAATGGGAGCTGGAGAAGAAAGTCGAGGTGCGAGAGGGATTGAGGGGGCTGCACTCTGGGCCAGGGGGTGTTCTTCCAGACCCTGGTAGGTAAAGGGAAGCGGCATTTATTTTGGATTCCCTGCTCTGTACTCCCCTAAGATGCTCCAGAGGATCAAGTCCCTGTGAACACTCACAGTTGGGGATCAGGGGATGGACTCAAGTGGCCTTCTGGAGGAGACAAGATGATGATTGTTCGGGGAAGGTCCCCCAGAGGGGCCAGTGAGGCAAGAGAGTCAGATTCTGGAAGTGCAGGATTTGGGAGTGACAGAGTGTCTCCCTTTTGGCGAGCGGAGTGTCCCCTGAGGTGTCTGGCAATGAAATTGGCCAAAGAAGTCCTCCCAGATGAGGTGACCATGGGTGACCTCTGATGGAGGAAACAAACAGGACCACCGGGCTGGCTGCTGAAATCCTCCAGCTGTATAAGGCCGCAACAGCACTGTTAGGAGAGGTTGGTGATCTGAAATGAGCAGGGTGAGGGAGTCTGTCTTTCCCGGATGTTTCTCCTCTAGTATCCTGAGGGGCCATCTTTGTCTGATTGTTAGAGTGGGCATGGAAGGAGTTGGACGTCGGGGGTCTGACCGAAGTCACCCACCACAAGCTGTCTTTTACACTGAAAGCCATGGGGTCTTCCTGAAGGATAGAGGAAACCACACCTCCCTTTCCTGGATTTGGATTCAATTGGAACAGTGCTGAGTCAATTCATTTACCAAGAGACTACCACAGACATTCTCAGAAGAGAGGGGCTGAGTCAGGCCAGACTGCCGTGAGGCTCCTCTCAGCAGAGTAACACCCCAGCCAGGTTGCTCTTGAACTGGGGTGGCTGTTCATACAGCTCTGCCCGTAGCCACCTTCGTTACGGTGGTATTGCTGCTCAGCTCCTTGGCAGTGACTTGAGATTGGCTACCTATAATCTGGTTTAACAGCTACTTAATTCTAACTTCTTGAGATCCTGCCAGTTGAAGAGTACTTCATAAATGCTGTGGTCATCAGATAAAACATCGTCAGCTGCTGTCTAGTGGCATACAGAGCACTTGGCATGGTTTAGGTTTCAGGGAACAGGTTTTGAGATGCCCTGAAACTGGACTTCCCAGAACTCCTTTGTCTGTGTGTTCAACAGGTATTTGTTAAGAATTTGCTGTGCCCTATTATGGAGAGTGAACAGGATGGACATAGCCCCTATCCTCGAAGAGCTGCTGTTCTAGTCAAGGAGAAACCCATTAAAGGAATAAATAATTAAGATTTCAGAGAGCAGTAAATGCTGTGAAGGAAATTGTGTTATGTGGTGCTGTCCAGAGAGGTGGTCACGGAAGGCTTCTCCAAGAGCTGGTATTTGAACTAAAGCAGATAATGGAAGGAGCCAGCGGTGTGTGTCACAGGCCAGGGCTGGGGGACAGTGAGTGGAAAGGCCTTGTGGCAGGAACCCACTTGGCATGTTGAAAGAACCAAAGACCTCAGTGTGCAAGGGAGGCTTGTTAAAGAGATGGGTTAGAGAGATGGCTTTGGATTTTATTCAGTGTGAAAGGAAGCCATTGAACAAGTACCTGGTCTGAAGTAGGCATTCAGTAAATATTTGGTGAATGAATAAATGAGGGTCTTAAAAAGAGAAGAATGACGAGATCTGACCTCTACGCCCAGGCAGTAAGAGGAGTGTGGAGTGCTAAGGTGGGAAGCAGAAAGATCATATTGCTATGACCTGGGGCTGGGTTAAACTGAAATAAGTGTACAGGCCCCTCTGCTTTCTAACCCTGAGAAGTCTTTCGGGTGTGGTCAGGGGCCCTGAGGCCTTCCTTAGGCAGGTTTAGAACAAGCTTCTTGATTAATCTGTGTCCCTCGGTCCCAGGAAACAGCTTTGAAGCCTTTGAGTTCCTGTAAGGGCTGAACTTAGTTTTTTGTGGTCACTGCTTTCAACACTTGGTGACAGCACCTTCCTACCTCTTTTGCTTCTGCAGTGTGTGATTTCTGCATAGACCTTAGAGGGTGAAACTGTGAAAAACCCACCAAAATCCTCAGGATGCTCATGTTATGACAGGTTACTTCCTCCTGCCTTGACCAGGATTGCAGGGCCTCAAAGAGTAGCCCTTGGCAGCCAGGTCTTTCCTCTGACCCAGCATCCCACAGGCTACCCTGACAGTTAACCAAAAACGTAGTGCCAGAAGAGTAAGCCTGTTACATTTTAAATCCGCATTTGTTGGAGCGGCCTCATACACACAACCCTCTTACGAACATTTCACCACATGGGCGGTGGAGGTTACCATCTTCCGTTCCGTTCAAGAGTGTTCCCCAGAAAGCTGCAGCTGGCAGACGAGAACCTGTAGTCTCTTAGCTGGTCTCCTTCCCGTGTGTCTCACTGTGTGAGCATCTTCTTGTGCCGGTTGCAGGTAAGTGCCTTTTGTACAACAGGGCTCTGCTTTCAAGAGAACATCACGTGGTGCTCAGCTGAAGAAATAACCCGTCTGCCCCAGCGATGGAAGGAAAAGCTGTATTGGGCCAGAACCACCTATGGTTCCTCTAAGGGATCGCCAGGGTGTGCTGGTCATGATTTTCCCCTGCACAGAAACTTTAAAACCACCCTCTTCCCCCCACTATATTCTCTTTCTCTCTCCCTCCCTCAAGTCTCTAATTCTGAAAGTCCCCAGAGAAGTACAGAGCAGCACATTTGGTGACAGAGAGGTGTGAGCACTATTACTTTTACATTGCATATAGTGGTTTAGCGGTTTCCTCATACTTTGACTTACCTGTTATATCATCTCATTCAACTCTCCACAACCCGGTGAGCTCACCAGCGGAGGTGTTGGCCCCATGGTATTCCCCAGGGAGATTGGTGGCTGGCCGAGGCATGGTGACACTCAAGATTAGAACCGGGGGGTTTTGACTCTAGTTCCTTCCCCAGCTTATTCTAGCACCTTTGGGAGGAAATGGAATGGCGTGGATTTGGCCATGTGCTCTTCCTTGGACTTGGCGTGTTTAATCTTGGTGAGAATGGGCTTTAATAAGAAGTCAGTGCCACCTGTAGCAGGAACTCTTCATAGCATCCCTGACCATGTCTTATCCCATTCTAGGTTATGCGCTGTCTGATGAGTGAAGGCCACTGCTTGCTCTTGCTTATACTTTACAGTCAATAAGTCACACTCATTGGGCTTCAGGCCCCGTGATGTCGTGTACAAAGTCTGTCAGTCCTTGTCTTCAGTACATGCAAGCCTTTCAGACTTCTTTTTAAATGGCACTTCTCGGGCTAACTATGTGCTAGACGCTATATTAAATACATCATCTTGTTTCTGACAGTAAGCCTTTGAAGCAGGTATCTGTTGTGAAGGTGAGGAAACTGAGGCTCAGAGAGGAGAAATGACTTGCCTGAACCCCAGAGCCAGTGACTTGCAAACCAGGGTACAGAACTGTGACCGCTCTGCTCCAGGGCAGACGCTCTAGGCCACAGTAGCATTTTTCCAGCCCCTGTTGCCTGCTCTCCAGCTGAGCATCTCAAGTTCCTTCGGCCGTTGGCAGGCCTGTTGACTCCTGCCCTGGCGGATTAGTTCCTTTGCGGGTGGATGATAACAACACCGACTAGGGGTCTTCTTCACTGACACGTTCACCCCGTGCACACCCGTAGGTGTGACCCCAGAATAGACGCCGAGTCCTCCTCCTCCTCTCTTATCGGCATTATTGCCACCGAGACGGTGGTTCCTACCAGAACCGCCTTTCTTTCACCTAGAAGACAGCAAAGGCCTCCTGCCTCCAGTCATGCCTTTTTCCAGTCCATTCTCTACAGAGGAAGTAGAATGACTTCTCACAGACAAGAAAACAGAAAGCGCCACTCCCAGCAGAAAGCCCTTCGTGCTGCGCTCAGAATAAAATCCGTCCCTCTTCCATGGTCCTCCAGGCCCACCATGGCCTTGCCTGCCGCGACCTCACGTGATACGGCAGCTCTGCTCCTGCCCTTCCGCTTTGGGAAGCTCGGCGTGCAGTGACTGCCTGCTTCTCCCCCTCAGGTCCCAGCTCTCCAGAAAGGCCGTCCTTCCACCCTTTCAGTCTAGTCTTCTCACTCATCACGGCTCTGTTCTGTTCTCTTCTAAAGTGCTTAAGCTTGTCTGAAGGTTTCTCGGGGTGTTTTTGCTTGTTTGGGAGTGTTTTTTTTAGCATATTTTCTGGGCCTTTCCAGTAGGACAGGATTCTGCCTTGCTCTTTGCTGTGTCCCTAGCGCCTGTATGGTCCCTGGCAAATAGTAGGCTCTCAACAGACACGGAGTGTCACAGCGAACTAATCTGAAAGGACAGAAGCGAAAATGCCTGTTCAACCTTTCAAAAAGGAAAGCTCTTGCCCTGATTAGTTGGTACTTTCAGAAGGACTTCAGAATAGCATTAACTCTGTCCTCTCCTTCCCTAATGTCCTGAGACACTTACTGTCTCCACCCCTTGCAGAGAAAAGACGATCTTTGGCTTCCGTCACCCTCGCAGCAGAGAAACATGGGGTCTTGAGTTTTGTCCCCAGCTGTTTGTTGTCACATCATCTGGACTCTCAAGGACGATAGAAGGGGGGATGTTTCTTCCTCTAGATGAGCGATTCTCAAACTGGAACACATTAGAGTCACCTGGAGGGCCTGTTAGGTTGCTGGGCTCTACCCTCAGTTTTCGATTCAATAATTCTGTGGTGGAATGGAGTGTTCTGGTGTCTGGCCTGAGAATTCACACTTCTAGGGGGTTTGCAGGTGATATGAAGGCTGCAGGTCTGGGGACCATACTTGGAGAATCATTGCTGTAGAGAAGGAGAGAAGAAATATCCTCCTCTGGACAGGCCCTAAGTAGGCACCCAGACTTCACTTGCCAGTTACTCAGAAATAAAAGTTATCCGCCCCCTCACTTTATGTCAGGAATGTTTAATCCAGGTGCTTCACCTTCCAGGCATCCTTATTTTCCCAGGTGGTAGCACCACCAAGCTCCTAACTCAGTTCGCTGTCTTCCCTGAACGGTCAACCAAGTCAGTTTCAGCCAGTAGCTTTCTTTCCAGAGAGACCTGTGAGGCGCTGCCATTTTAAACCAAGACCCAGGCCAGGCCGGGGTTTCCCAGGGTGACCTGCTGAGATACCTGCCACTTTGTGGCAGTGATTTTCCCAAAAAGACATTTTAAAGGGCTTCAAAATTCTTCTTGTACCACAAATATTTTAATATGTTGCTGTGATTCACATTACTGCATTAAATGTTTTACTAGGACATGGTGTAAAACCCTATCAAATATTCATGCTTTTTTAACCTGGTTGTCATCTTTTCTTTGTAATATCCTGCAACTGCTGACTTTTCAGTTTATATTTAGCCAAGAGAATAACTGGCTGACTTTTAATACTGACACAGATCCAGGAAAAATCCTTCTGGAAAGAAGAATTCTGAAGTAACAGTAACAAATGTTTTCTTTTTATAAATCTTGGATTGCTGTGTTGTTTTAGCACCTTAATAATGTTATCTTAACATTTTCATAGTTAACCTTTGAATAGTTACAGTTTATTAAGATTAACAAGAGTCCATTTTTACATACTCTTGTAAAAGTATTGTCTCTTGAAGCTGTTTCTTCAGCTGCCTTTTAGGTGAAATTTTAGGAAATTTTAGAAATTTTAGGAATCTTAAAATTTAGGTTGATTCAGTAGATTAAGTGCCAGAGGAAGAAAATATGTTAGAGTATTACTGAGTTTTTCTAATCTGTTAATACTTGTGGTTTTTGTGACATATATGGATTTAATTTTTAATACATTCACTGAAGTCTTGTTAAAAGTAACATATCATGATTTTGAGCCTATTCTCTCCCATTGGGATGGGATGAAGTACCCCCTGTGACTGATAACACTCACAAGGTCTGTAGGATCTCTGACAAGTATTTGGATTTTTATCCCTGGAGTAACCCCTGAGGTTCTAGAAGAAGGGTGTGGTTAGGCCATTCAGAACTAAATGCTCTTGCTTTGTAGAAAATATTGGTGTATTAACTTTGTAAGCAGTTTTTAAATGGTTTGAAATATCAGTAACATGCTTTCATATATATTTAATGAAGCAATCTTCAATTTGTAATGAAGAATCCTTGACTTGTGTCATCTGGGGAGAGAAACAGTTTTCCCTCTTTAAAGAAGGAAAAAAGGTTCTCTAAAAGTCTTGATCACACTTCATCAAAAAAATAAAACTAATCAAACTTCAATTACTTCAAAATAAAGAACCTTTGGTATCTCAATTACATAGTATCAGTATTCAGTATTTTGGCCACAGTAGACCATATTAGAGGTTATAGTAGAAAAGGAAGAGGTACTGCCTTTTCTTCAATCAGGAATCATTAATTGAGAATCATTACATGCCAGGGAGCATACCAGATCCTGGGGAGGTAGAGTTGAATGAGTCACAGCTCTTAACTTGAGAAGCTGCGAGAGTGAGTCAGACAATAAAAAAGAAAGAAAATGAAATTTAAAGACAAAGAAAAGGTACAGCACAGTCGTTGGGTGAAGGACCGTGGGTTGGGGGTGAGAGGCTCTAAGAGGCCCTCTACAGACTGCCCAGCTCCTCACTGAAGATTGGTGTTTCTTCTTCATATCCTCACATTCAAAATTTAACATATAACTTTTCCTGGGTGATTTAAAATCCATCCTAGTCCCTTTGATAATCTTTATAATATTAGACTCTCTTTTAATAGTGCTGTGAATACTTCCCTGCCATGTTTCCAGAAATAAACCAGAGTTAGAATTTTGTGACACTGAGCATTATTCATTCTCAAACAACATCCGTAGCTAATACCCAGCCACCCATTCATTCATTCAGCAGGCATTTGAGTACATGCTTTGGCAGAGCGCTCTGACGTATTGGAACAAAACTCTCAGGGAATTTATGTTCAGATGGGAGAGACAGACAATAAACAACTAATGAAGTAGAAACGAATACTGTACGTTTAAAATGTCGAGTGGTAATGATGCTGTGAAGAAAAATAAAGCAAGATAAGAGAATGGGAAGTTAGACATCAGATGAAGAAGGGAGCCTGCCACCATGCCTAGCTCTGGGACAGAATTCTGGGGTGAGTGAGCATCAAGTGCAAAAGCAACATCAGATGGCCTGTTCGGAAAACTCAGGGAGGCTGGTGTGGCTGGAGGAGGGTGAGGAGCAAGGGAAGGGAGGCAGGAAATGATGTTGGGGAAGTCAGCGGGGCTCTGTGGGTGAGCTCAGGAGTTTGGAGGCTAGTTGGAAGGGCAGCCGGTGGAGGGCAGTGAGAGGGGAGCCATGGCATCTAACTTACCTTTAAAGGGCTCGCTGTGGAGAGTAGCCTGTAGACAGAAACCAGGGAGACCAAGAAACCAGTCAGGAAGCGGAGGCAGCGTGGGCTCCAGTGGTTGTGGTCCGAATGGTGAAGATGGTATTGGGGATATGTTTGGAAATGGGTTAAATATGGGATGTAAGGGAAAGATTTCTTACTGTAACTCCAGGGTTTCTAGTCTGGGAAATGTGTACCATACACTGAGATCGAGGGGTGGGTAGTTTTTGTTTTTTGAGGAATGCAAGGGAGTTTTGTTTGGAATTAAGTTGGAGAGGCCTGTTAGGCATCTAAATGGGGATGTTTAGCAGGCAGTTAATTAGAAATATAAATCGGAGAGTTATTAGCATCCTTGGTCTGGGTAAGATCACTTGGGGAGTCAAGTAGACAGAAAAACAGCGGTCAGTGAGCTGTGCGCTGAGGCCTGGCAGCCAGTGGTGGGAGGTCAAGGCGATGAGGCTCCTCAGTGCGTGAGGTTGCGAAGAGAGCCCAAGGCTTAGGGAAGAGTTACAGGACCAGCCGTGGACGCTGCCAGCGCTCCCGGGATGGGAGGTGGGGACTGAGCACTGGTCACAGGACTTGGCTAGGGGCCTGGCGCCCCTGGGAGCGATTTGGGCGAGTCACTCGCTAGAGAAACCTGAATGGAGTAGGTGCAGGTTGGGTGAGAAATTGCAGACAAGGAGTCAAGACAGCCCTCTTGAGGTTTTTTTGCTAAAAACGAGCAAAGAAATGAGCTAGTAGCTAGAAGGGGATATGGGGTCAAGTGAGGGTTTTAATACTGTGATGGTGTGCCGATGAAGGTGATTCAGTCTCTGTGCCCGGTATAACACCAAGTGCTTTGTAGCTTTTAGCTCATTGATTCTTCCTCACCTCCCGTAGATGCAGGGAGTATTGGGACCCCTGTTGTGCTGAGGGTCAATGTAACTTGCAGGGTCCCTCAGCTAGATTGCTGGAAAGTGGCAGAGTGTGGACTTGAGCCTAGGTCCATGCTCTTAATCCTCTGCTAAGAGATTGTAGAGTTTTCTCTGAAGTTATGTTCTGATTCTTGCTTGTGGGAGGTAACTTCGCCATTACTCTGACCAGCCTTGTCAAAATAGAGTGGTCAACTAGATATCCTTACATTTGTGATTCTGCTTCCATGGCTTCCCTGATGGCTCAGATGGTAAAGAATCTGCCCACGTTGCGGGAGACCCAGGTTCAATCCCTGGGTTGGGAAGATCCCCTGGAGTAGGAAATGGCAACCCACTCCAGTATGCTTGCCTGGAGAATTCCATGGACAGAGGAGCTTGGCAGGCTACACTCCATGGGTTTGCAAAGAGTTGGACAAGGCTGAGCAACTAACGCTTCCATTTTTTTCACTTTCCATGGCATCTGAAGATAATTTGTGTGAGTATACACATATAAGGGGCTTCCCCGATGGCTCAGAGGAAAAGAAACCACCTTCAGTGCAGGAGACGCAGGAGACGGGTTCGATCCCTGGGTAGGGGAGAGACATACAAGGGAAGCAGGAGTTGACTTTGTGTTTATCTTTTATAAAATGGATTGTACATACCTTTTTATTCTTTGCTCAGGTTTTTTTTTTAATTTTCAACAAATGTTCATCTAAAGCCTACCATGTAAAGGCCAATTGTTTTAATATCTCTTTATAAAAATGAGAACCACCACCACAGTCATGCAAATTAATATGTGCTACCTTAAATCTCTTAACATCCCACCTACCTCAGCCTGTAAGTTGTTTGATAACCTGTTCTGTTGTCACAGTATTTGCTCCAAGCAGATGCTTCTGCCTTGTATCCTGAGATGTTCAGAGTAACACATCCCTAACCTGGCCTCTAACCCTTCAGCACATCCTGAACATTACCTGGGAGATTTGCTTTATCTCTTGCCCTGCTCAGAGGCTTCTGCAGCTCCCCACTAATTACCTTCAAGACAAAGTCCAGTCCCTCTTAGAAACACAGCCCCACCTCTTTAGGTTTCATCATATTCCGAGGGGTCTATGACCCTCTCAAAGGTTAAAAAAACATTGTCTTATGTTTTAATAGTTTTGTTTTATTGGACTTCATGCGTATGTATCTTGTTTCCATAGTGAGACTTCATTCTCTGATCAGGAGACTCCTGTGTTTTATTTCTTTCATAGCCCTTGTAAGGTCTAGCATAGTGTGGGATGAGTGTTTGGTAATTATTGTACTGAAAAGTGTGTGTACATATATATTACTGACAAGTTTATAGGTAGGGAAATGTTGAGAAACAGTTAAAAAGCCTAGCCAACTTTCAAAATTGCTGTCCTGAAATGTGTGGATTTTGCTTGTGAACGTGGAATGAGCTCAGTTTTAGACACATGAAACATGGAACCCTAGATGGTTCTTTACTAGATCAGTTCAGTTCAGTCGCCTCACTCATGTTCAACTCTTTGTGACCCCATGGACTGCAGCCCGCCAGCCCTCCCTGTCCATCACCAACTCCCAGAGTTTACTCAAACTCATGTCCATTGAGTCAGTGATGCCATCCAGCCGTCTCATCCTCTGTCGTCCCCTTCTCCTCCCGCCTTATAGAGTTCAGTATATCAGCTAACCAAGCACTCATCAACCACTTCTCTTTAAATATCAGAAAAAGCTAAATGAATCAGTGCATACTTTGTATGTGTTTTCAGTTCCTGATTTCTGCCTGCTGTTCTTTCCCAGGCTTTTAATCAGTTTTTGAGTGAAAGTAAGTTTATGGCTTAGGGAAAATTAACTAAAAAGTAACAGCCCTCTTAAAAAGCTGTCCACTTTGTGGACCTAAATTCTTCAAGATTTAGATAAATAAAGGTTAACTGAGTACGTAACTGCCCAATACCAGATTACAACCTTTATCAGTCTTTACTTACTCTTACCCTTAGAGGGTTTAAAATATCCTCTGAGCTAAACCTCGGGTGTTAAGGCTTAAAGGGATTTTTGAGAACAATTAGGTGACCTCAGATGTTGCAAAATGGTGACCCATAAGCAGAATCTGAACCACAGACACTTGGCCAGAGCAAAGGAGAGACGGTCCCCTTTAGACAGGACATGTATTCTCCCGTCACGTCAGTTCTTAACACTTCCTGTTGTTTTGTGCCAGACATTTTAAAGAAATTTGCAAAGCCATACCACTCTTCTAACCAATTTATTTTTGCTCTTTGGAAAATATAGTTGTCCGTTATTTATCTTAACACATAGTGGTTTGTTGTGGTTACTTATACAGTGAATTAAATATTTTTAAAATTTCTCAGTTTTAATTTTTTAATTTGATAAATAACAATAGCTATAACCCACATAAACAAAGGCTCTTTGAAATCTTCAGTCATATTTAAGAGTATAAAAGTGTCTTGAGACCAAAAAAGCTGAGAACTGCTATTCAGATGGAATAAATGCTTACTGTAATTAATCAGTATATATTACAGTTATTCTGATATTTATATGTATAGTCCAACTCCTGCTTGGACTATTTCTAGACTGCCTAGTAGCTACTGGCCAGTCCGAAGTTTGTCACTTATTAAGCTGTTTTAATGCCTGTTTCATAATTGACTCAAACTGAGTCACCCGATAATGTCCGCATGGAAGTGACAGCGCTGGCTTTGTCCCCTGTGGTGCTCAGTCACTGTTCCGAATACTCACCTAGGGTAAGTTTAACTGCCTCAGTTTTTGTTGGTGTTCAGTTGTGTATGTGGGCTTTGTACACTTTAAGTAATTGAATGTCTAATCCAGTGGAAATACTTGTTGAAAGTACAATATTCTTTACGAATATAATAGTTTTCCCCACGTCACCAGTAAAAAAAAAATGAAGCATCAGAAACATATAACTTGAATTCACTACCTACTTTGAA